>NC_133535.1:149614998-152132935 GCF_048544455.1 Silene latifolia
ATAACCAACACCAATAAACAAATACCTTTGATTCAAACCAGAATCTCAATAACTAAATCCAAAATTAATAATAGAAAGTAATCCCTTGGGTCTTTTCATTAGCTTTCAACGTAATATATACAAAAGCATACACCAAGATATTAGTGGAGACATTAGTGGAGACAATAAACCAATTCTAGGCCTAATTACAAGAAGGGCCTAACTTAGTGGAGACAATAAAATAATTCTAGGCCTAATTACAAGGAGTCAATACTAAGAATATGGAAAAATATAACTACCAAAGATAGACAATATTTTTCCTAATATACATATTCTAATAGGCTCCCTCAGTCGAAACGGGAGGAGGACGGATTCTGAGACTGGACCGAAAATCATCAAAGAGAAACTTAGGCAAGCCTTTCGTAAAAATATCCGCAAATTGGTAGCGAGATGGGACGTGAAGGACTTTGACTTGGCCAAGAGCGACTTTCTCGCGTACGAAATGTATGTCGAGCTCGATGTGTTTAGTACGGTTGTGATTGACGGGGTTCCCAGCTAAATAGATTGCCACACATTATCGCAATAAACCATAGTAGCTTTGTGAATAGGACAATGAAGTTCCAAAAGTAAATTACGAATCCAACAGGACTCTGCTACAACGTTTGCAACGCCGCGATATTCGGCTTCGGCACTTGATCGGGAAACTGTGGGTTGCCGTTTTGAAGACCAAGAAATAAGATTGTTTCCAATATAGATGCAATAACCAGAGGTTGACCGGCGTGAATTAGGACACCCACCCCAATCGGCATCACTATAGGCTATCAACGTAGTCATGGTAGAGGCAGTTAAGTGTAAACCATAGTGAGACGTACCTTTTATGTATCGAATGATTCGTTTTAGGGCACCGAAATGGGCTTCATGGGGGTCGTGCATATGTAAACAAATTTGTTGCACAACATAAGTAATGTCGGGTCGAGTGAAGGTGAGGTATTGTAAAGCACCTGCAAGGCTACGAAAAAGGGTCGGGTCGGCAACCGGAGCACCTGCTTTATCACCGAGCTTAGCTTTAGTATCGACCGGTGTTCGCGCGGGTTTACAAGTGGACATATGGGCTCGGCTGATGATGTCCTCTGTATATTTTTGTTGGTGAAGGAACAGACCATGGGAGTGTCGGACAGCAGAGATGCCGAGGAAGTAACTGAGCGGGCCCAAGTCTGTCATAGCAAATTCCGATCGTAACAGAGACATAAACTCATCCCGTAAAGCAATGGTTGAAGTAGTAAGAATGATGTCATCTACATATAATAGTAGATAGGCCATAGTTGTACCACGTTTGAAAACAAACAGGGAGTTGTCAGACTTGCTTTGCACAAAACCAATTTTAAAAGCATAATTGGCAAATCGTTGGTACCAAGCACGGGGCGCTTGTTTAAGGCCATAAAGCGACTTTTGTAGAAGACATACATGATTAGGATGAGCGGAGTCACGAAATCCGGGCGGTTGGTGCATATAAACCGTCTCAGCTAGATGACCATGTAAAAAGGCGTTTTGGACGTCAAGTTGTTGAATTGGCCATTTTTTCGAAACTGCAAGACTAAGAACGGTCCGGATTGTTGCGGGTTTCACCACTGGACTAAAAGTCTCGTCACAATCGACTCCCACCTGTTGAGACCTGCCATTGACAACAAGTCGAGCTTTGTATAGCTCCAAGTCCCCGTTAGCTTTAAATTTATGTTTAAATAACCAAAGACAACGCGTAATATTGACATTCGGAGGTCGTGGCACAAGAACCCAAGTCTTATTCTTAATGAGAGCATCATATTCGTCTGTCATGGCACGATTCCAATTAGAGTCATTATGGGCATCAATCGGGTTTTTGGGTACAGGAGATGGCGTTGTTATGGTACTTAAATTCATGGGATTGCGAGGCTTAAAAATTCTATGTTTGGCCCGAGTTGTCATTTGAGGTGAGGGAGGAGGAGGCGGTGGGGTCGGGATTGAGGAGACAGAGGACCCGTGGCTGCTGGTTGGGGAGGACACAATAGGAGAGGGAGTGGAGGCAGTGGGACTCGCAGTAGGACTAGCAGTGGGAGAGACTGGCGGTGTGCGAGGTGGGCTATCCGGGATTGGGTTGGATTGCGGTTGGTTGTGACGGATGTGGTGAGCCATGTAAGGAGTAGGGTCATTGATGAGGAATTGATAGGATGATGGGGACGGGTTATGCATAGTAACAAAGGGAAGAACCGATTCATCAAATGTCACATGACGGGCAATGATAATCTTACGAGTCACCAAATCCAGACACTTATAACCGCGATGGGAAGACGGGTAGCCGAGAAAGGCACAAGCCGTAGCACGTGGGTCAAGTTTATGGATAGTAGTAGAGGGTTTATGTGGGTAGCAAAGACATCCAAAGGTGCGTAAGTGATTGTAGGTCGGGGCACGTTTATATAGGCTGGATGTAGGAGATTGGAAAGAGTTGGCTTTGCTAGGTAAGATGTTGTGAATGTAGGTGGCCATATCGAGGGCATGGTGCCACATCGAAGGCGGCATATGGGCGTGTATGAGGAGGGTACGGATGGTGTTATTAATGGTCCGAATTTTACGTTCCGCTTTCCCATTTTGTGGGGAGGTATGTGGGCACGAAAACCGAAATAACATTCCGTGATTAGAGAAAAATTGGTGAAAAAAGGAGTTGTCATATTCACGTCCATTGTCACATTGGAGAGTTTTAAGTGGAAGATTAAATTGAGTTTTAATCATGTTGTAGAATTTACAGAAAATTTGGTAAACTTGAGATTTATTTGTAAGAGGAAAAGTCCAGAGGAAATTGGTGTAATCATCTAGTAAAAGTATGTAGTATCGGTGATTTAATGTGCTTAAAACTGGTGATGTCCATAAGTCGGTATGCACGATGTCAAACGGTTGAATAGTAGTAGATAAAGAAGCAGAAAAAGGAATTTTAATGTGTGTTCCTAATTGACAAGCATTGCAAATAGATAAAGCATTAATAGAGCGACATGGAATAGTTTTATTAGCACACAAAGAATTAAAAACTACGGGGCCCGGGTGTCCTAGACGGCCGTGCCAAGTACTAGATGAAATGGCGGTAAAAGCGTGGGGATGGTGGATAGGAGCAGCTTGGGTCGTTGGGTGTAGAGGGTAGAGGTCACCGGTGCTATGGCTTCTCATGATCGGCATCCCCGTCTTGAGGTCCTTCACAGTAAAACCAAACGGGTTAAATTCCACAGAAACATTGTTATCGGTTGTAAATTTGCGGACGGAAACCAGATTTTTAATTATGTTTGGTTTGTGGAGAACATTATTTAAGACAAGGGGTTTATGAGGGGAAGGGAATGAGAGAGCACCACTGCCAATGATTGGAATCAAGTGTCCATTACCTACGACTATGTTACGTTTGCTACTCAATGAAGAATAAGAAGAGAGTTTACCATTGTCGGCTGTCATGTGAGACGACGCTCCGGTGTCCATATAGTAGTTGTCATCAGGAGGTTGGAGAGTCAGAGATTGCATAACTGCAGCTAAGTCCGTCGGAACGAACGCACCCTGTGTTGTCCCACGAGAAACAGGCTGAGCTATATAGGCCTGCGCAGGCCTCGGTCCAAGAACCCCCTGGCCACGATAGGGAGTACCTGTCCAGCCGGAGTTGGGATAGGGGCAGGGTGGTGGTGTCCACCCCTGCTGTTGCTGCGACTGCCATGGAGACAAGGGGACCCACGTCCAGGACCCGCCCGTGCTGGGCTGCTGCTGCTGAATGTTGCGGCTCTGATTCTTGTTGTAGGAGCCATTCGAACTCCCTCCTCCGCCGCTATTCTTGCCACGATTATTATGTCGATAATTCTTCGTACCCTTATTTTGATTGGAGTATGAAGAACCACCACTTTTGTTATTGTATTGGCGGTTGGAGGAATCAGAAGAGGAATCAGCCTTAGTGTCATTAAGAGCCGTGTCAGTGGCAGCAGGAGAGCTCTTAGCACGACGACTTTCTTCAAGGGTTAACATGGAGCGGGCTTTGTAAAACGGTGGTAGCGGGTCACTCTGCTTAATGAGGGTGGCAACGTTGTCATAAGCATCAGAGACATGGGTGGACAGTTGCAGGACAAGCCGAGTTTCAGAAACAGGGGCACCAACATTAGCAAGTTGATCCGCTATCATCTTTAGCGCTTGGCAATAAGACGAAACAGTGGGGTAATTATCCATGTGGATGTTTGTGAATTGCTGTTCAAGCATTACAGCCCTCGAATTTTGATTGTCATTGAAGATGTTTTTGAGACGATCCCAAGCACCTTGCGCCGTGGAACCCGGTTCAAGAATCGTATGGAGAAGATCAAGAGAAATCGTGCTATAGATCCATTGCTTAACAATGGCATCGAGACGGTTCCATGTAGCGTCCATGTTGACTACTGTGTCTTTGGGAGGGTCAATGTGATCGAGGACATCAAAAGCACGAGCAGTATTGAGAAAGAGCTCGGCCCATGACACGTAATGCACATTCTCGGTTTCGAGGGTAATTTGAACGAAGTTTTTGATGTTGGAGACAGAGTAGGCTGGGTGGAAGAAGTTTTTGTTGTTCGTCATTGCGCGCAGAAGGAAAAAAAAAAGGATGAAGGGAAAGAAGGAAGCGGAAGCAGAGGGTTAGATCGAGAGTAGGTTTGATACCGTAATAGAAAGTAATCCCTTGAGTCTTTTCATTAGCTTTCAACGTAGTATATACAAAAGCATACACCAAGATATTAGTGGAGACAATAAACCAATTCTAGGCCTAATTACAAGGAGGGCCTAACTTAGTGGAGACAATAAACTAATTCTAGGCCTAATTACAAGGAGTCAATACTAAGAATATGGAAAAATATAACTAGCAAAGATACACAATATTTTTTCTAATATACATATTCTAATAATTAATTTGGTAAATAAAATACCCAAAATTTGGTGAAAATCAAAATTCCGAAATCTACGCACAATCAGTTTTGATCAAACAGGTTTACACTGGCCCAGCCCAATTCCAAGCCCATAAATAAGTCAATATAATATCTACCGTCTTCAACAAGCTTCCCACCTCTATCTATATCAAACCCTTCAAAACCCTCACAGACTCACAGTTACTCGCCCCACTCAAAAAATAACCCGACCCGTAACCATGAACTCCCGCAACATCTGCACAATACCCCACCCGAACCAAAACCCGGCCCGATCCCAAACCTACACAACCTACTTCTTCCGCAAGCCGATCCACGTCACCGTCACCTCCACCCCCGCCGTAGCCCGTCAATGGGTCTACAATCTCCGCAACAACCACCCCGACCGTTTCGACAACGCTAATCTCGTTGTCGGCCTCGGTGTCCAATGGACACCCTCAACCCGCCGAAACCCTAACCCGCCAACCGCCGCAACAATTCAACTTTGTGTTGGCCCTAATTGCCTTATATTCCAACTTAGTCATGCTAACAGTGTTCCTCTTACGCTGTATCGTCTTCTCGAAGACGAGAGGGTTACCTTCGTTGGGGTGCATAATGGTACGGACCAGAGTCGATTACAGGAGTCGTGGGCTGAGCTGGCAGTGTGGGACCTGGTTGACTTGGCGAAGGAAGAAGGGTATGGGAATTGGTCAATGGAAGGGATTTGTAGTGAGGTTTTAGGGTTGCATGGGGTTAGTAAGCCTACGCATATCGGACGGAGTAATTGGGATGAGTTTTATCTTAGTGTTGATCAGGTTCAATATGCTTGTATCGATGCGCATGTTTCGTATTTGCTTGGTGTTCAGTTTGGTTATCCTAAGAATTATGACGAGGATGAGGATGAAGATGAGGACGAGGACGAGGAGTACGATTATGATTATGAAGATTATGATAATGGGTATTTGGATTATGAAGATTATACCAATCCTTATCACTATGATTCCGATTGGAATTACGTTGGTTAGTATGGTTACTAGTTAAGATCGTCTTTAGTTTGTCGTCAATTAATAATCGTAGATTCAGTAATGCAGAATGGGAGATAATGTCTTTCTAGTTAAGATCGTCTCAAAGTTGTTTATTGTACTACTAATTTGCTCCCATACTTTAATTTGGATCTATATTTTAGATTTCTCGAGCTATGTCGGTCTATGTGTTACATTGATCTCTGGTTATGATCTTAGAATTCTTAGATCGTGAGTTTCAATGGCCATATTACCGTGCTTATTAACAATGTGATTGTCTTAATTTTATGCTTGAATGTATTACGCGACTTCAATGTTTGGTCGTATGACGACTAATCTTAGTTCTCGACTGTAATGGAACAAATTGGTGCATATAAAATCATACTCAGTGTCAATCGATGAAATTTGTGTTGCTTGTTTGCAAACTAGTGAACAATGACATATATTTATAGGGTGTCACTTGCTGTATCGAGACTCAATATCACCCGAATTTGGTGAATCAACCAACTAGTGAACATGTGCAGCAACCTTATGGTTTGAACAAACCAAAAAAGTCAAAGATCGGATCGGAGCGGTCCTCGGACTCTTTACTGGTGGAGTCTGGGAGCTTCTTGGACGCCTCATCTTCACCATGCACATGAAACCGTCACAAACATTAGCAACCGTCATATATACTGGGTAACTAATCTACTCATCGCAGCACTAAGACTCTATTTGGTAAAACTAGCTGAAAACTAAAAAGCTAACTGAGGAGTAACAGATTATCAAAAAAAATGTTTGGCAAACTAGTTGAATTTTTTTTTTTTTTTTTTTTTTTTCCAAAATGGGTTTTTCAAACAAACAAATTAACGAAATGGGTTGAGTTTCAAATTATTTACCCAAAATGACGAATAAGGATATGATAATAATTTTTGGTGAAATGACGTATAAGGATATGATAATAATTTAATATTATAGATTGAAGGGGATGAAACAGAAAAAATCAAATCAGTTTAGGTACCTAAAATCTCAAATGCTACCCTATGTAGTATTTCATTCCAGGTAGGTTATTTGTTTAAATAAGCTACCTGCCAAACACTACTTGCAGAAAAATACTCCCTCCGTCCCGGTCAATTGTTGTTCTTTGGTTTTGGCACAAAGACCAAAGAAAGAGGAGGGGCCAATTACTAAATGACAAGTGGAACAAATTGAGTGTGAATGATCAAATTGCTCATCAAGTTCATTCTTAAAATAGAAAGGACAACAATTAACTGAGACACCCCAAAATGAAAAAGGACAACAAATGACCGGGACAGAGGGAGTAAGAAACTTTGTTCAAATAAGCTACTTGGAATGACTTGCCAAACAGAGCCTAATACTTATCCCTCCGACTTAATATGTACGAAGTAGTTCTTTACGTTTTATTCTTTGTACGAAGTAGTCTCTACGTCGTTAAGAGTATGTTGAGTCAAAGAGAATATTAGCTAATAATACGAATATATGTATCTTCTTAATTACGAAGTATCATATTGAGTTTTTATCATATTCATACCATTTAATTTTACTTACCAATTACCCTTGTGATAATCTTTTATACAGTACTCCGTAGTAATTAACTCAAAACATGTAAAGTACTAATTAAAGTCTATTAAAAATTTAAAATGATGGATCAACATTCCTAGGTAAACGAGTATAGATGATATAATACAATAATAATGGAGTTTGATTCTAAGGGATTATTACCATTATGTTCAACTTGGACTGTGTAGAGCGGCCTAGTACCAACTCCGGAGACGGCACCGATATTCAAGCCCGCATGGGTAGTAGTGGAGAGAAGATGAAGAGCAAAGACAACGACGAAGACAATTGTTAGGATTCCACTAAACTTCTTCCCCATTTTGCTGTAAAACGGCTAAGAAGAACTTTACTGTCTTAGAGGTCTTACCTAGCTCGAATCCTGACTAAATCGGAGAGTATACACAAAAAATAATAGATATGTGTATGGTATGTGATGCTCGGAACTTACATAGGTCGTCCTCTATTTATAGTTTCACCACCATGTATGATGTATGCCTTGTTGTTTGACTTTGAAGTAACATGGTTGCAACTCCGTATTAACGTGCTTATTAAACATGGTTGCCACTTCTTTAACCACCTAGCTTGCATCTTATCTACCGGATTTATTTATCTTATCCCGTATATGGTCTGCAATCGATTTTGATGCGATATTGGATGATGTAGTCAGCAAGGTTATTAGCATGAACGTAATTAAGCGAGGTACAATGGTCATGCGTGCAAGATCATGAAACGGGAGCCATGCTCGGGTACATGTTATAGGACCGTGATGTACTAAGACAATTACATTGCCACTAGGAGTCTAATAAGACATAGCCAATACAAAACCCACACCCTACCACCATAAACACCCACGCACACTAAGGCCTGAAAAGCCCTCCTTCACCCTTAAAGACACCAGATCTGCTGTTTTTACGGGTGGAGAGGGTTTTTCGGGCCTTAGGGTAGTTTTTTATTTAAGTTCGTCTTTAGTTTGTCGTCAATTAATAATCGTAGATCCAGTGCAGAATGAATGGAAGATAATGTATTTCTAGTTAAGATCGTCTTAAGTTGTTTATTGTATTACTAATTTGCTCCCGTACTTTGGATCTATATTTACCTTCCTCGATCTATGTCAATCTATGCGTCATTGAGTGACCTTTTGAATCTATACCAGTTCTTACTCTATGGCCTAATATGGTGTTACATTGATCTTTGGTTATGATCTTAGGATTCTTAGCTCGCGAATTTAAATGGCCATATTACCGTGCTTATTAACAATGTGATTGTCTTAAACTCTTAATTTTATGCTTGAATGTATTACACGACTTCAATGTTTGGTCGTATGACGACTAATCTTAGTTCTCTAATGTAATGGAACAAATTGGTGCATATAGAATCATACTCAGTGTCCATTGATGATATTTGTGTTGCTTGTTGTCAAACTAGTGAACAATGACATGTATTTATAGGGTGTCACTTGGTGTATCGAGACTCAATATCAACCGAATTTGGTGAAACAACCAACTAGTGAACAATGACATGTATTATTGTATTTTTGTATCCAATGCAATTATGTCAGCAAGGTTTCTGAGGTCCAGTTCCAATTTGTTGTGCTCAGGGATAACACAAACAATAAGAATAGGAGTTGTCGACGTACGTAAGGTGGCTTATTCCTGTCGTCGAAGACATGTGACCCAAACTATAGTATTCATACGAAGAAAAAATCTACGGTCTCTGTCGACTTTTCTCTTTGTCTTTGCAGGTACACCAAGGAAATTGTAGCAGTTAAGAGGGCTAAAAGGAAGGGGATGGATCTTTTCCACATCGACGGCTTTTATCATCCTCCCTATAAGAAGGGTCGTCTTACCTTTTCTGTTTTATACTCGTGTAACATTAGCTCGGTTCGTTGGCTTTCTAGTAGTCTACAGAACTCCGGTATCCCGGGGTTTGTACTGTAACAAACTTTGTTTTTATTTTAATATCAGTTTACTGTTGTCGAAAAAAAATCCAATGCAATTATGCAAAGACACGGTCATACACTCATACATGCTCTTTATGCTCCCATTAGTGTACTGTGTACTCCTTGTAATCTTTCAAAACTTCAAAGTGATTGCCCAAAAGAACTGGCTAATTAAGACTTAAGAGAGATCACCGATGAGGTCCTAAACTAACTCAAATGGAACTGTATCGACCATTAAGAAAAATTCCACTCTAGTATAACTAATAGTGTTACTGAATTATTAGCTGGGGATGATGGAACAAAGGATATCAATGATAATGTACTGGTTACTGATAACTCATACACACGCAAAAATGTATGGCTCATGCTCAGTTAATGTAATACTCCGTATTTTATTGTGCTGCACTCAGCCGAGTACAACTGAGTACACAACCGAGTGGATGTCTACTTGACCGAGTAAGCTGACCGAGTGCCCCTTGGGGCATTTTACCAAACTCTGATCGTGAGTCACTCGGCCAAGTACTGGTTGGTGCACTCGGCCGAGTGTCCCTATTCAGTCCAACTTCCGCGCATGGGCTTTGCTTATTGGGCCTTGGTATTTAAACACTCTTTTCAGATTTTTCCACCCACTTCCTATAAACCCTATCCCCCTTATCTCTCAAAATCCCCTAAAATCCTCTCAAACCTTATTATTATGTGGAAGGTCTTATTGGCATACTTTGCATATTTGGTTTATGGTGGATGTTGGAGGTGGTGAGTGGAGTATTTGAGAATATCATTTTGGTTGTTGTTGAGGAGACGTAAGACAGTTGTGAGACCGTCTTATACTTGAGTCGCCTATTGGAGCTTCCCACTCCAAGAGGAACATGCACGTTAATGATTCGAATTTGGAGGGACTCGTGTGGTTGATGCACGACGTCTGGCAGGGTCCGGTACAATGGGTGTGTCCCGAGTACCTTATTACGAACTGTGGTCCAGCTGTTGGTGTTGGTGTTGGTGTTGCGATGTCGTCACCGGGTTTGGTATGGAGGAGACATGGAGTTTAGATAACTTGCATTATTACATCATCATTTCATATCATAACCATCTAGCCTTTCACATTCATATGAGTTAGTAGGCATTTGTATTACTGAAGCAAACCAAAGTATGTTAAAATGTCTATGGTGAACGATATGATGGTTGCATGTGTATACACACGTTGGAGACTTGGGAGCGGTCCTCGCATTACCAAAGTATGTTAAAATGTCTATGGTGAACGATATGATGCTTTTTGACACTTTAGACTCCACTTTATTTATCCGGACTTGTGTATTTGGGATTGTTATTTAAATCCTCGGACATATAATAACTTAACTTAACTATCTTAACGTTAAACTTATTTATGTTAAATTGTTTTACTTCGTTTGTTCGCACTACAAACTTGGGAAAACGAGTCATGTAAACACGCACCTTCATGGGTTAGGATAGCCTTGAGGAAGGCCTCCCGATTTATGGGGGTGTTACCGTTAACCCTGTTCTATTTCCAATACTAAATTCATTTTCTTCCTTTCATTCAAGAAAATCCAACGACCACCCGGGAGTTACATGCTCGAAGTCTAGGAGGTATAGAGTCAGGCCATAAATACTCCACAAAATTGCTCTTGCGGAGGCTTGAATTTGAGTCCCTTGGGAAATTCACTCAAGTTTTAACCGTTATCACTAGTAGAAAAAGTCTCATTGACATCGGTTATTTTACCCCATTTACATTGCTTTTGTGGCGATGTTTCTGAGGGCAACGTATTTAGTATTTTTACCTTAACATCGTTTTTAGAACCGATGTAAATAGTATACAATTAACATCGGTTATAAGTGAAAACCGATGTTAATTGTGTTTCAATTACATCGGTTTTGGTCTAAAACCGATGTAAATAGTATATTATTAACATCAGTTATAGGTGAAAAGCGATGTTAATAGTGTCTCAATTACATCGATTTTGGTCTAAAACTGATGTAATGTAAATGACAATCTTATACTTCACGATTCTACATCGGTTTTGGTCTCAATTACATCGGTTTTGATCTGAAACTGATGTAGTATGAAACTAATGTAGTATGTTTCAGGTTCGCAAATGACAATTTACTCATAACCTATTTGTGAATTTTTACACTATTAGGGACCTGCAAAATGAATCAATATACAAATAATAACCCTGCATCTCATTCCTTCCAACAATTCAAACAGAACTATATATTTATTATACAAAAAAAATATCAGCGCGTATACAATTCCGTCGCATTCATGCATAAAGTAGTCTAAGACACAATACTACACGCTTCTACGAATGTGTATTTTAAATTACAATTTCTAGAAATCTAAACCATACATACTCTAGACGTTCTTTCCACAATAAAGCGACCAAAGCTCTCGAACATTGTTCATTTGTCCAATTGTCATTTGCGAACCTGAACCACACACTACATAAAAGAACAAGGATTAGGAAGAAGTACACACTTAGAAAATACGAACAATATCTATACATAAAAATTCTATACGAACAATATCTATACATAAAAATTCAAATAGTTCGAGTCAAATACGTATGTAAACATTATTGTTATGTCACAGACCTTGCGATTAAAAACGCAGTTGAACTAGATGTCACAGACTTAGTGTTTGAAAATTGAAAGGTAAATTTCACCATGACACCATGTACTAGCACATAAAGATACGTAGGTGCTTCATTCTGTAATATCACATCTTCTTTGGGTGGATAGTACTCCGCCTTAATTTCAAAAACCTTATTGGAAAAAAAATTCATAGCATTTCAGGATCCAGTTTAACGTGGTTCATGTTCATAGCAAGGTTTACCGGACAAAAGGAGGAACAAATTTAATATGTGAGAGGTCGTATAGATTACGCCAGTTCCTGAACAAATCTATTAGAGAACAGTTAACTCTTACGAAGTTATGAGTGATTCAAACTACGAGGGTATAAATAAGATACCCTCAACAAAACCCACCCTATAACAAAAGATGGAATTTATCAATTTGGTTGTCTAATCTTAATATTGGAATTTATCAATTTCATTGAAAATATCTGCCAGCCTGTCCCTGGAGCACTATAGTTTTACTCCATACAAGCGTCTTCAACTAAGGCACTAGATGCAACCGTCTTCAACTAAGGAACTAGGTGCAACCGCCTTGATGCGCTATTTTTTCCTGGGCATTATTATTGCCAGGGAGAAGCCAAGAGTGCTAATATGTACAAGTATGTCGCATAATAGAAAATCAAAAACCTAGAATAGAAAATTTACCTAATAATCCCAAATCAGTTTGAGTTGAAAATATAAAAAGAGAAATTAGCAAACAAGTGACCAAATCCACATACTTGTCAAACCTTTAGAAACTTTTTACAGTTGCGGAGTTGATTATGTCAATGAACTCAGGCTGTATGAAAAGGAGAGAAGATACAAGGACTAGCAGCCAAACAGGAAAGATTTTGACAAGAGATGGTAGAATTTATCGAAGATATATTGTAATACTCCGTATTTTATATCGCTATTTGAGTCGAGTTAATTGTTTAGTCGTATTGATATCGTAAGATCGAGTTATTCGTAAACATGTTGAGACGGGTTTAACTGAATGAAATCACGTTAGCTAGTCCTTTTACCAACCACGCTGACCCATGACACTTACCCTTTTACCCAGGCACGTTTACCCATGACCCATTTACCATCTAACCTAACTGTAACCTAATTTTACCCTAACACTACAAAACTCTACTCCCTCACCCGCCTCCCTCTTTTCAGCGGGCACAAATCTCAACCGTCACGCAAATCGAGAGAGAGAGAAAGAGAGAGTGAGTGAGTGTGGGTGTTGACGGCGCAGCAAGGAAGGCTTTAGGGTGGTTGTCGACGTCCGTAGGCGACCTTGGTGGCGGTTGTGGTGACAGAAAAGGTATGAGTGCAACTCTCCCCTTCTGTTTTCGTTTTGTCTGTCGGGTTTTGGTTGTTGTTGTGTGTCTTAGGGAGGCGATGCTGGTGGTTGTTGACGGGGTAAGGGAGTCATGTGGTATGTGTCGAGTGTGGTGGTGATTGTTAGGGAGGCTATAGGCGGTTGTAGTGGCGGTGAGAGGCGTTGTCGACAGGGGCAATCAAACGGGTTTATATACGGGTTTTCAGGCGGGTTTAGACGGTTAGGTTTGGGGTGGCTCTACAGTGGACATGGGGGAGGTCGAAACGGTGGCGCCACGGCGTCTGGGTGCATTGGCTGACGGCGAGCAGGGCTGTGGTGGTTTGGCAGGGGAGAGGTGATGGCTGCGGTGGTGGTAAGTCGAGAACAGGGGGTGATTGGTGAGGCACAGTGGTGAACCAGGTCAAACGACGGCCCTAGTCTCACTCGCCGGCAGCAGTCGACCCTGTTGGGGGCGGTTGTTGGTGGCTGGGTCAAGTTGGGGGTTTGGGCTGGTGGCTGACACAGGCTAGTGGCGGCGCGTGGGAGCGTGGGAGTGCGTGTGAAGGGGGCGGTGGTGATGACGGGTTGTTTTAGTTTCGAAACGGTTTTGTCGTAGATTTAATCATTTTAATTCGTTAATTTGTCGTATTCTTAGTTAGTTAATTTAATTCCCGAGTTATTTAAAATAATTAGAAACGGGTTTTGAGTCGGGTTTGTTAAATGGAAAAGCTGCTATATCGGGAAAGTTTCCATTTAAGGAAACTTTCCATTTTAAGAAGTTTCTATTTTTAGTAACCATCTATTTTGGGAACGGGAATAGTTAAGTAATCATTTATCATTTATTTATCTTTCAGAGGGCGAATTGTTGTGGAATATTACGAGCATCCGACTATTTGATCACAGATCGAGGTAGGGAAATACACCTGACTTATTATCGTTGTTGTTGAATTGTGTTGACTTGTTTGTGTTTCATATGACCAAACTGTGAACGTTGACTTGATTCGTGGTTGTTGATTTACGTTATGATTCATTTATTGGAATGTGGTTGACTGAATTGATCGTGTTGAGTATGTTATCACAACATTTGGTAGCTGGCATGATTTCATTCATTGATATACATATTGTGTTGTATTGATTACTGTTGAGAATTTCACGTGCATTGGAGTTGGAGGATGGTGTGGTAGTGACGATGTTGAGATACGACGTGATGTTGTGATAAGGCCCAGGCTGGTTCTGCAGGACTAGCCCTGTGTCCTCATTCTTGGTGGTATATCGACGACGGTCGATTGTTGTGCCTACCGGGGATCGGTATAGCCGGGCGTTCCGGGTTATGAGATATGAGTTGAGATGGAGGTGGAGGTGACGGAGGAGCATGCATATCATATTTTGTTGTTTCATTGTATTCCCTACTCAACCTCGTGGTTGACCCTGTGTATTCGTGAACACCTGTGATGATCCAAATATTGGTGAGCAGACTGGACAGGTTTATGAGATAGGATGGGAGCTTGATGGGCGTGAGACACTGGATCAGAAGACCTAGTAGCTAGATCGTTATTTAGAAGACCTTCACTTTTATTTATGTTAGTTCTTTGTAATTTAATGTAAAAGAGGTCTTGTAATAATTAAGTTAAAGTAATTGTATAAATTGCCTTGGAGTTTAATTTGATATTCACTACCTCGGGAAACCGAGATGGTAACAGTCCGGTTTATTAGGGAATGTCTTGCTAAAGGCTCCTTCATAAATCGGGGTGTTACAAAGTGGTATCAGAGCGAACGATCCTCAGGCCTAAACCAATGAACCCAATGAACGTAGGATGTGTCTAAATAAAATAAACTCCTGGGAATAAACTGTTAGGAGCTCACAGTGCGGTTAAGAAGGCGCCCTTAATACGTGCTCTTTTGCCCTCTCAGTTTTGAACCAGATAACCCGAGATAAATTGAGTGAATGAGGTAGTTAGAAGGAAAACCTTGGATATAATCGAGTTGATGTATACCTTGAGATCCATATATTCTAACCATTCTGCAGGACAACGTTACGGTAAGTATTTTGTATGAATGATGACGTGATCATTTGATGTGTGGAGATGAGAAATAAATTTTCGTGTTCAGGTTGATAATCAATGAAGTGTTGGATTGTGGTAATCGTGAGCGTGAAAATAATTGCGAATTGATGATAGTTATCTAGATGGATGTTGAATGACGTGTTGATAGTGCTATTATGTCTAGCGATATGCGGTTATGTGATCCCGAAGCCATGCTAGTATAGTATTGTGATAGTAATCAGAAACACTATTGAATTGCATGTTTCTAGTCATAGCAATCGTGATTTAGATGTAAGGAGTAGATCGAGATGCGAAGGGATTCTATGGGATAGATTTTTACGTAAGTACAAAGTGTGAGATTTAAGTTGGGATGGGTTAGTATACATAGTATGTTCGTAAGAGCTTGTAACATAGTAAAGAATGACCTAGTGCTGAAACTCGTTTTGTTCGATTTTACTCTTTAATTGACCTTACTTCCATTTCTTTTCTGTTTATTGCCTATGGATGAAAATTTTATGAGAGTTAGCCTCGTGAGTTAGTGTTCATTTGGCGTTAGTTTCATGCTTATAAGATATACGGATTAGGAGTAATAAACATTTTAGTGGGCTGTGGTCAGGAAGTTCCTGTGCAGTGATGTTTTGACCAACGATTTTGTAAAAATCCTCATTTAAATTGTATTAAAAATTTTTGCATAATTCCAACTCCATCGATCAGAAGATTCGCATATGTTTTCAAATTGATAAGCCACGAAAATTCTTGATGCCTCTATATTAAATGGTAAGTTTTGCAAACTGACCCAAGTTTCGGACCAATTGTCATTGTCACATACATAATTTTGGACCAACTGAGTTGTAAAATTCTTTAAAAAAATGGAATTCTTGTACTTTAGACCTAATTCTTTTTCCCCTGTGTTTTTAACTCTCCGTATTTTATAAAAGTAATATGAATCAAGTTTTAATCGAACGGTTATTTGTTCGTGGTCTTTGGAAGTTACAACGTGAATCATGACTTGTAAAATGTGCGTTCTATGTTGAGTTTTCATACAATAGTTTGGTTATTTCATGAGCCTTATTAATGTGACCTTATAATGTTTTATATGATGATAGTAGCACGCATGTTCAGTAGTTATGTATCTTAACAAGTGATAAAATTAAAGTTTAGTTGATAACATTGTTGGCATGATAGTATGAGTGAAATTGAATAGCTTAATTTGATTCTTAATCGAGGGTGAAATATTTTATACGAGTCCAGTTGTTTGCATATTTTATATATGTTTGGCATGTTGTAATATCTCTGGTGTGTTCATCATATTTGTATAGTGGTCGGATATATATAAATATAAAACTATATTGTCATATCTTGGTAAAGTTGGTGGCGTTAAATGTTAACTTGATTGTTCTAATATACTCGCATGAATATTTATAATAATTATGTTTAAATGTTTACACATGGATGGTAGTAATGACTTATGTTAAACTGTCCACACATGTAGTATGCCATCTGAGTCCTAATGTCTTTCATGTGAGTTTGTGTGCCCATAGTTATATTTATTACCTTCATCGCATTAAATTATTTCAGTTGAACCTAAACCTATGACATGATAATAAACAGTGTTGTTATTCTTTATTGGATATGCTCGTTATTATATTGTCATAAAATGCTAAAGTGATTCTTGCAATTGTATTGGCGTGATATAAAGGAAACTGTTTGATGTAGCACGACATTTGACATATCTATATTCTCGAGTCGTTGCTATCAATTATATTCTAATGAAGATTGCTTATGATAACTATGTTGGCAATTATAATGGGATAACCCTTTGATGATTCACATGATATGCGTTGGTTTAAATGATAGTCGTTATAGTCACATTTAATTGAGCCAACGAGTTGCCTAATTATTCAAATCGTGCAAATCAGAGAAGTTGTTCAAGTTGCTAATCTTTTATCATAGATAATGTTCTACAAAGTATATGATGGCAAATGTATATGTTTAAGCAATTTACGCGATATCTTTTGTTTTGCTGAAAATGAGTTATACTAAGTTGCTGGACACAATTGAACGATATGGTTGCTAAAATGTTAAACACATGTGTGATATGGAAGTAATGTTGTTGTTGTCATGGATCATATGTTGTTACTTTTATTGGGAAATATGTTTTCAGAATTTATATCATGCAAACTGACTAATTCGTATTGCATGTCTGATGAGTCAAATGGTTTTGATTACATGTTATGTTTTCTATGGTTTCAAAGTGTTTAAGTAGTGCATATACACCGCATGTTTTAATACTCCTGGTGATTGCTAGTAGTAGGGCAGAATGAATGCGCATATGGATCAATTGTTCGGAATTAGTAATAATTTTGGCTTGGGAGAGGAATTTGGTGGGGTCAATGTTAAATTGTATGCTGGTATACGTATATCCTTATGGTTGATCTTTCTAAGGTTGTTGTTCTCTGGTAGATAATGCGAACTGTGATAATCTTGAGTTGACCAAAACCCTGGTACTACAACAGCTACTCTGAAAACTTGTTATATAACTTTCGCACACTTAAACCTCGTGAATGAATCCTTTATCTTAACACCCTTCTACGGTAGCACCCTTGTGTCCTAATTTGTTTAGCTTTCCACTCTGTAGGATGGATCCCTACAATGTACACCCGCGAGACTGCTACATGTCACTTGATGCTGACTTCAATGAGCATTGTGAGAAACTTTGTGCTGCCATGGACAAGTATGGCCATAACGGACACCCTGAGTACTTAACTAATACTCAGTTAAGAGCGTATACCCTTATCGATTCTATCCTTGTCTCTGGCATATTAAAGGACAGCAAACACTTCTATATGAGAGAGCTGTCCACCCATTGCATGAGGTTATGCCGTGACCCCAATTACTGCGACGGGGCCAGTTACCCGCCCGAGCATACCTTTGACTTTATATCAGGCGACCTGAGGTACGAATTTTATGCTAATGTACCTGATGCCGAAAGTACGACTGAACTACCCAAACCAGACATTGGGGAGGAGGTGAACCAGGAAGGGAATGACATAGAAGTCACAGGGGATGGAATGCGGACTGGCAAGCTTGACGATGATAACGAGCGCATCTATAGTAAATACTTTCCTAGAAAGGGCCCAAGAGTTGTAAACCGGGATAGATGGGAGAAGAAAGGAACGCCTGAGTCTAAGTCACCAGAGTCAGTTTAAGCGCGATCTAAGGACTGTTATGTTAGAACTAGTAACACCATAATCGGTTTGTTATGAAACCGTGTAAACCTTTGACTCTTTTCTTGTTGTTCTTTTAGTTTGATGTTGTGTTTTAAGTTAAGAATGCGCTAAGTAATAAGTGTTACTTGTTGACAATCAGCTAATTCCATAATAAAACCTTGTTTTCGACCTTAATGTTAATGCGAAATTTTTTACCATGTGTTCTCTTCGTTACATGTTGTTGACAGTGATTTTGTTGCATACGTATATGAAAGTTGAAAAGAGGTTACGAGGACGTAACCATGTTTTTAGTTGGGTAGGATTGTAAAATCTTAATGTTATGTTGCACTTGTTTATAGATTGTGGTTTTGATCAAGTTGATGTTTCGTTGTGTGGTACCTATGCAAATGAGTTCTCTATGTTGTGTTCTTACTTCTGTTAGTTGGTTGATATGTAAGAGAAGCGTGTAGTTAAACTTCTGGTATGGTGCTCTGATAGTTTGAGGTGAACGACGGTAGTAGGATGATGGAATGATTCGTGATGATATTTTTGCATGAAGTAAGTTTCGGGACGTAACTTTCTTTTTAGGAGGGTAGAATGTAACATTTGGTTTTATGGGCCAAAGTTCATGAGTTCTTATGAAAAAAAAAAAAAATGGAGGTTTGATAGATGAGCGAACTTCGGGACGAAGTTCATTTTAAGGGGGGAAGACTGTAATACTCCGTATTTTATATCGCTATTTGAGTCGAGTTAATTGTTTAGTCGTATTGATATCGTAAGATCGAGTTATTCGTAAACTTGTTGAGACGGGTTTAACTGAACGAAGTCACGTTAGCTAGTCCTTTTACCAACCACGCTGACCCATGACACTTACCCTTTTACCCAGGCACGTTTACCCATGACCCATTTACCATCTAACCTAACTTTAACCTAATTTTACCCTAACACTACAAAACTCTACTCCCTCACCCGCCTCCCTCTTTTCAGCGGCACAAATCTCAACCGTCACGCAAATCGAGAGAGAGAGAGTGAGTGTGGGTGTTGACGGCGCAGCAAGGAAGGCTTTAGGGTGGTTGTCGACGTCCGTAGGCGACCTTGGTGGCGGTTGTGGTGGCAGAAAAGGTATGAGTGCAACTCTCCCCTTCTGTTTTCGTTTTGTCTGTCGGGTTTTGGTTGTTGTTGTGTGTCTTAGGGAGGCGATGCTGGTGGTTGTTGACGGGGTAAGGGAGTCGTGTGGTATGTGTCGAGTGTGGTAGTGGTTGTTAGGGAGGCTATAGGCGGTGGTAGTGGCGGTGAGAGGCGTTGTGGACAGGGGCAATCAAACGGGTTTATATACGGGTTTTCAGGCGGGTTTAGACGGTTAGGTTTGAGGTGGCTCTACAGTGGACGCGGGGGAGGTCGAAACGGCGGCGCCACGGCGTCTGGGTGCGTCGGCTGACGGCAAGCAGGGCTGTGGTGGTTTGGCAGGGGAGAGGTGATGGCTGCGGTGGTGGTAAGTCGAGAACAGGGGGCGATTGGTGAGGCACGGTGGTGAACCAAGTCAAACGACGACCCTGGTCTGACTCGTCGGCAGCAGTCGACCCTGTTGGGGGCGGTTGTTGGTGGCTGGGTCAAGTTGGGGGTTTGGGCTGGTGGCTGACACGGGCTAGTGGCGGCGCGTGGGAGCGTGGGAGTGCGTGTGAAGGGGGCGGTGGTGATGACGGGTTGTTTTAGTTTCGAAACGGTTTTGTCGTAGATTTAATCATTTTAATTCGTTAATTTGTCGTATTCTTAGTTAGTTAATTTAATTCCCGAGTTATTTAAAATAATTAGAAACGGGTTTTGAGTCGGGTTTGTTAAATGGAAAAGCAGCTATATCGGGAAAGTTTCCATTTAAGGAAACTTTCCATTTTAAGAAGTTTCTATTTTTAGTAACCATCTATTTTGGGAACGGGAATAGTTAAGTAATCATTTATCATTTATTTATCCTTCAGAGGGCGAATTGTTGTGGAATATTACTGAGCATCCGACTATTTGACTGCGGTACTGAGGTAGGGAAATACACCTGACTTATTATCGTTGTTGTTGAATTGTGTTGACTTGTTTGTGTTTCATATGACCAAACTGTGAACGTTGACTTGATTCGTGGTTGTTGATTTACGTTATGATTCATATATTGGAATGTGGTTGACTGAATTGATCGTGTTGAGTATGTTATCACAACATTTGGTAGCTGGCATGATTTCATTCATTGATATACATATTGTGTTGCATTGATTACTGTTGAGCATTTCACGTGCATTGGAGTTGGAGGATGGTGTGGTAGTGACGATGTTGAGATACGACGTGATGTTGTGATAAGGCCCAGGCTGGTTCATCAGGACTAGCCCTGGTGTCCTCAGCTGTTGAGCTGGTATATCGACGATGGTCGATTGTTGTGCCTACCGGGGATCGGTATGGCCGGGCGTTCCGGGTTATGAGATATGAGTTGAGATGGAGGTAGAGGTGACGGAGGAGCATGCATATCATATTTTGTTGTTTCATTGTATTCCCTACTCAACCTCGTGGTTGACCCTGTGTATTCATGAACACCTGTGATGATCCAAATATTGGTGAGCAGACTTGACAGGTTTATGAGATAGGATGGGAGCTTGATGGGCGTGAGACACTGGATCAGAAGACCTAGTAGCTAGATTGTTATTTAGAAGACCTTCACTTTTATTTATGTTAGTTGTTTGTAATTTAATGTAAAAGAGGTCTTGTAATAATTAAGTTAAAGTAATTGTATAAATTGCCTTGGAGTTTAATTTGCTATTCACTACCTCGGGAAACCGAGATGGTAACAGTCCGGTTTATTAGGGAATGTCTTGCTAAAGGCTCCTTCATAAATCGGGGTGTTACATATATTTACCTTCAAAGAGGCGCCACCAACCAAAAATCCATCCACATCCGGCTTAGCAGCTAGCTCCTTGCAATATGCACCACTCACTGAACCTGCACTCACCAAAATATTGTAGATAAATGTAAGGAACTGATATTTCCACAAGAGTATGAACTGTTCCACAATTTCCACTAAGTCGAAGATTTTTGGTTTATTTGGCGCAGATAATTGGCTCTGATATTTATAATTGTGAATTCGAACTCATTCAATGAGATTAACAATGGAATTTTCATCACGGGTCATCCCGAAACATCTCAATGTTGCTAACACAAAGATAAGATTGTGCACATTTGATGCTCTTAAGTATTAACATGCCTTAAACAAGAGACTTTAAAGCATTGGGGTAATGTTGTAGTATGAAACTGTGCGATAAATGAATAAATGTCGGAAATGAACTTATCGTAGATTGGATGTTACTTGTTAGTATATTTCATGTTGAAATATGGCCACCCTAAGCCTAAAGGAAAGAGGGTTCAAGACTTCCAAGACGGTACTCTAATATGCTTAACAAAAAAGATGATAAATGTAGTTGAAAATAGAAAAGTCGAGTTAAACTAGCAGCTAAGTAGTAACTCCATACCTGAATACCATCAAATGCAAATATGCAATTTATTTGGTGGATCACCCATACACGTTTCGAAACAAATTGAGTAAATAACGAGGAGAAACCAAAGAACCATCAAACTCAGTTTCAATTACCTGTGACGGCTGTGAGCATTCCTGTTGAACCCTGTCCAGCTTCGTAGATTCCTGAGAAGAATCTACATAGCAAACACATGTGATTATATGAACAAGTAGATGAGTAACATAACTCTTCTCGTGGTAGAAGTGGACGCTTGCATTTTTACCAATAGACATAAAGAAAAGCAAACCTTTGTAGTCGATCGCAGACTTGGAATTTTTCAACTCCCTATTTAATCGGTTATTTCTAATGATAGCCTGTGTGATAGATCGACTAATTCTTCTTGACGTATCAAGTTGCTGCTCGCCGTATTTGTAACACCCCGTATTTTATAATAATATTTTATTATAAAAGTATTTTATTAAATTAATTATTTCGAAATTTTATAATGTATTTTGAATATTTATATTTATTGTCTTCGTTCTCTATTTTATTATTTCACGTTTTGGACTACTTTTGATTGGGTTAAAATGTCCGTGCACAATTTTATTATTTTAATTTAATAACTACTTTTCTATTATAAGGTCTCCTTGCGTTTTAATATGGTCCAATCCGATTTGTAATCAGATAATCCATTGTATGAGCTAATGGACTCAGAGCCCACTTGTTAACCCTCTTATAATCCTATATAAATACAAAACCCTAAGCTAGCAACTAGGTTGCTCAACCTAATTTCCTACGTGAAAACCAGCGGCACGCCTCTCCTCTATTTCTCTCTTTTGTTCTCTTTTCTCCCTTTGACTCCATTGTTGAATATCTTTCATTCCTCCATTCATACACAAATTATATTTCCACAATCCTTGCTCTTATCTTTACAACATATTCATCTCCAAATGATTTTATGAGAATTATTTGTATGGACCTTTATACCTACGTTTTGGGTCTCTTATTTTTATGGGTAAAGAAGAATATATTTTTATGGCATTTTCAAGGGTTCGTTTTGTGTCATTCCTTTGACGTTTTAAAAGAGGATCTGTACGCACGGCTTCTTGCACATGGGTTCGTGCGTCCTTAAAGGCGGTTTTGGGTAGTTGACATGTGTATTGGAGACAAGGCTTTGTTGGTCGTTTTCTTTATGGAGGTTTTCGGTATTGCGGTCTTTAATTACTAAAAAGGTAACTAGGTGTTCTCTTTTAATTGTGTTTATGCCAATTGATGTAATTAATATGATTTAATGATTGTCTTGTATGATTGGTACGTGCTAGATTGTTTATTATCACGTTAATTATGCTTTTGCATGTTTGTATATGTTTTTATACATTAATTATATGTCGTATGTTGTTTATATGTTTATTATGGGTGTCATGAGCGTAATTAGGGTTTACGAGTGAACCCTAGTGGCGGCATGATAGGCGGCCAAGAGTTCTCTCTAAAGTTATAGCTAAAGCTAGTATAACCTTGATGATGATTCGAGTGTTATAGCTGAAGTTAGTACAACTTTGGGTAGTTACTCTAGTTATGGCTGAAACAGGTATAATCTTGGAAATATGAATCCAGGTTATAGCTGAACTTACTATAACATTGAAGTACGAGTTAAGGTTATAGCTTAAACTAACATACCCTGAGATTTATGGCTCAAGGTTATGGTTAGAACTAGTATAACTTTGAGTTACGTACCAAGGTTATGGTTGAGGTAGGTATAACTTCAAGTTATATATACTGAAGTTATAGTAGAGGTTACTATAACCTCGCATCCAGAGTTTATGTTATGGTTAGGATTACTATAACATTGAATGGTTAATGTTAAAGTTATAGCTGAAGTTACTATAACATTGATAGTTAATACTTGTCTCATATGTTGTGTGGTGTTCAGTTATATTGTATGTGCATGAGTCGTTGGTTACTCTATTCATATGATAAGTAGGGCAGTCAGTTATACTGTTCCATGAGTTGTGTCATGATGTTGTCCATGCATTATCGTTACAGTCAGTTATACTGTGCGTTTGTTTTGTTGGTTGGTGTATAGATGACGATAGTATCAGTTATATACTATCGGAATGAACCAAGGCTACCCTTCGGGATTTGTTATGGTCTATGTTCGGGATTGGTCGAGGCGGTTCGTTAATCGCTCCGGTCCCCGTGTGTCGTTCGGTGTACGCTTATTGCACCAAGAGGTCCGCCAGTCTTAGGCATATAGGCGGTGGTTATACGCTATACATAGTGTGGATGCGATTAGATTAATCGGTCCACTGTGGGTGCAGTTTGTTAATCGGCCCATACCATTGAATGGAGGCAGTTCGTTAATCGCTCCATTAGTTAGAGGCAGTTCGTTAATCGCTCTAACGGCGTTCATTCTATACATTGTGCTGGTGGTCTGGATTGGTCACATGTTTTGTGTTATGTTGGTTCATACGTGGTCATGTTATGGTTTACGTTGTCACGTGTCGTCACATGTTTCCTTTGTTGTCATCATATCATAAGATTGTCTTAGTATGTTATCGTTTAATGGCATGTTATGTCGGATTTTCATGAGTATAGATGGTCTCACATGTTTACTAGTTTTGCATTTCAATTGTTAATGATTGTTGGTTATATTCAATTGTTGTAAACATGACTGGGAGAGCATCTAGTTACTCCCGACTGATTGTCGACCCCCTTCTCAGGTTGTTCAGATGTTGTTGTCTGGTTGATGCTTGCTTGGGGAATATGCGAAGCGAGCTTAATAATAAATTAGGAGTTTGCCTTATGTTTTTAAGAACCATTGAATAATGTATTAGCTTGTTTTGGATTTAGTAACGAACCGGATTGGTCAGGTGTTTCCGCCACCTTGACCCTTTTATCAGTATCGTACTCTGATATTTACTTTATATAAGTTTTTCCTTTGTTTTATAATCCGGGTTGTTACAGTTGGTATCAGAGCGAACACGCTCCCAACTCTCGCTTAGTTGATGACTAAAATAAATGACTTAGTAAATGAGTGAGGGTAAATGGGGTAGAAACAATTAAGGACTTCTTTGTTTATGCCTTAATGTTTAGTGTAGTTATTAATTGTATTGCATGTTTTGTTCATGTACTTGCTTGTTTGTGCTTTAATTTCATATTGTTATTAATGGTATTAATTGTTTTGTTCATATATCTGTTTGTTTATGTCTCAATGTTTGTCGCTAATAATTGTTTTGAATGTATAGTTTTTATGTATTATGCTGTTTGTAACTTGATATTTGGTTTGTCATTAATTGTATAAAAAGGTGTTGTTCATATATGAATTTTTCGAACATGCTTTGTTGATTTTAAAGACGAACAGTTTTGAAAATGTCATTTGCATGTTATGGGTCTTGCATTTTGGTTATATGTCGGTCAAAGCTTTTAATCCTTGATAACCCGAGATTTACTCTTATCGTACTTTCATCCTTTTGGATCATTTGGTGGTGTTGTCCTTGTTTGAGGTGATTTTGAGGTTGATCCCCTTGTGGTTTCTTGAGGCAACAAGTTAGGATTGATGGTAGTTTTGGATGTTCAAGTATGAGAGAAAAGAGCATTTATTATTATGAGTTTGGTAGCGAGGGAGTTTACTTTGGGATTATATGTTGTTGAGATGAAGTTTACTTTGGGAATAGAGGTTGTTTTAACGATGCTTCCTTTGGGATTATAGGTGTTAGATTCTTTCATATATTTGAGGAAATCGTTATTGACGATTGAGGGTGATGATTTGTGGTATAAGATGTATGATTGTGGTTTCATAGTTTCACAAGAAGTGAGAGACATAATGAGTAGACTTATCTTATGATATCATTTGGGAAATATTGTGACTTATGCTCTTAATGGTTAGAATTGTTGAACTTTGTCTTGTGTTAAAGAAAAGTTATGTGAGTTATTTATGGATCGAGAGTAGAGTAATGGAAATGAATCGAATGTTACTGTGGAGTTAGGTTGAGCATCTTGGAAATTTGGGAAACTATGCTCGTGTTTAAATGGAATACCATATTTGAGGAGTAAGAATCGTTATGGCTATTAGTGAGTTATGAAAGATTTTATGATTTATCCCTTGAGGAGTTATTTACTGATCGTACGTTTTAAAGGATTGATTGAAAGAGACGAACTGTAATTTATGGACTTGTGAGATGTTAATGTTAAAGTGTTTTAGCGTTGACTTAGTGAACGACCATGTTGACGATGATTCTAATGAATTGTGGTGTTCATCTTTTGAGGATATAGAGATTGCTTTGGATTAATTCTTAAAGTGTGATTAGATGGAGTTCTTGAGAGTGGAAGTGTGGACAAGGCCCTCGGGAACTGCGTCCGCGGGATCCACACCTGGCATAATCGACTCGAGGTTCTTTCGAATCGAATTAAGACCAATTAGAGTCGCCACCAAGTTTTTTGGGAACTTGGAACCGTTCAAGTCAACTTTACACCTTTCATCGAAAATCATAAAGCCAATCGACTACGAGTGATTAAAGATAAAGACTTGTACCCTATATCACTCGATTTGAATGACTCTCGTAATCCAATGGTATTTAGACGGATCTACAAACCATAGATCTTGAGTAAGGGGTGAGGGTACGTGTTGGGAAGCCCATAAGGACACCCAACCCCGCCCGTCAATAACGGCCTCTACTAAGTCAAGTATCGGATTTCAAACAAGGTCATAGCTACTACGATGTATGATATGCAAACGTTGTTTTAACCCTATCATGTGACAACAATTTCTATGTCGTTTTAGATGCAACTAAACTAACTTTGTCAAAGTTGTAATTTAGCATGTGGGTTGATTGATCTAACAACATACAAACGAAAGCAAACAAGGCTTAGGGGGAATGGGGGAGCCGTTGGGATCTACCTATTACAAACCAGGCATTTCATGCCGACACAACAACAAACTAAAGATACAACTCGATCTAAATACAAAGCTATACACATGACGCAATACATGGCCGTTTGGCCTAGAAAACCGTGCACAAGGGGGGGGGGTGACTCACGGCCTACATGACACACGGCCTTGGGTCACTCCTCGTAATGCGTGCTTTCACTTAATCTCATCGAATTAGACATAGGGCTACGCACCAAAGCATGCATTAGCATAAACCGGGCCATGTTGCTTTAAACAACATGCGGTTTACTACGCTCCTACAAGCATTGGGGAACAACCGTCTAACCAAATAAGACTAAGGTTTTTTGAAGAGGTTTTGACTCGTAAAAAAAGAAAACTAACTCGAAAGATTACAACCCGACGAGCAAACGATAAATTACAAGCTATCAAACGACAAAGAACAAAAGATATAAAACAAACGAGACAAAGAGAGGCATGACCAACCCCACGGCCTAAAGCCACGGCCACAGACACGGCTACCCTAGTTCCTAGGTCGGGTTCATTAGTTAGATGGATTTGCAAAGCGATACGGGAGATACATTAGAAAACGATGATAAAAAAAAGGTCAGAAAGCTTCGCTTAAGATCGAGTGTTCCACACGGCCCAAAGGGGTTGAATTAGGTCAAGTTTGCAAATTAAGTTAACTCATTGAGTGTTAATAAGAAGGTGCTAATCACGCACTCTTATACTAGCGAGAAATTAGGTGAAAGAGAAAGATGCGTTCAATTATTTACAGAATTGTTAGTTGATTTTTAAAGATTTGTCGATGTACCCTAAAGTGTCTAATTAGATTATTAAATTAATTCAATGTCATCTAAATACGTCATAGGTTAACAATCAGAGGTTAAACTAACATACAACGGGTCCTAGGGTATGTCGAATTGGCCGAAATAACAAAGGGGTCAAAAGCGAAGAGCGAAGTTAGAAACTCGTTTTATTTATGCCCTACCTTGAACACGAGGATATGTAAATGAGACGGGGGTGTACGACCGACTGAAGTAGCGGTTTATTTTCCCATCTCAAGTCAACGCGGGTGTTCATGGTGGTACTTTAACTCATACTCGGACTAACTAGTTTCATAATTAATTAGAACAATCGATAAACAAAACGAAAAAACAAACAAAAACAAGACAATAAAAAAAGCATAAAACAAACGAAATAAAAGGGAAAAGAAGAGGATTTGATGCACCCTCAACCTACATGTATCGTTGACACCGTCTTGGGTCGTAATCGATGGTAGATTTTATCTCGAGAGGCCGTCGTCGACGAAGAGCAAAGCAAACACGCGTTTTGGAAACTTTCTGGACAGCGATTTTCAAACGATGATATCTCCCTCGTTTCACGACGAAAATTCGATTTAAAAGATGTTTTGAAAACTATAAAGAAAGGAGAACAGGAATCTTAAAGCAACCCCTGCTCGTTTTGGGTTATTGGGCACGAAAATCGAGCACAAACAGAACTGACATGACAAGAATAAATCACAAAACAGAGTGTATAACACTGTTTTTCGAGGGATTTCGTGTACTCTCAAGGGCAATTTGGCTCGTAAATATTTGTCTAATGTGTAGATGGATGTTATGTGGTTAATTAGGAACAAGAAAATCGAGTTTTGATGGAGGTTTGATGGAGGAACGAGTTGCTTTTCGAGGAGGACACACAAACAGTTCAGTTTGTGTGTCGGTTTTGTTTAGGGTTTTTGGGAGGCAATTAGGGTTTGTTTCTGAGGTTTAAAGCTTATGGGTGATGGTAGGATGTATGGAGAACTTAGAGGAATGAATGTATGGTGAAGGGTGGGTATTTATAAGGAGTTAAAGTAGGTTAAAAGAGAGGGAGAGGCAGTCGGGCTTCATCACGCATGGCTGCTGTCCAGCAGCTTTTGGGAGGGTTTGAGAGGGGTTTTCTTGGTGATTAAGCTAGGATAATATGGGTAGGATACTAGGGTATGGGTTAGGGTTAATGGGCACGGGTTTTGGTGGTATTTGGAGCGGGTTTTGGGCTCGGGATTTGAGCTGCAAAACAGGAGGGCTGTTTGTATGCGCGGGCTGGTTGGGGGGTGTTTGGGGATGGAATTTGGGCCGTGGATAGGGGGTTCGAACAAGGGTGGATGGGTAGAGGCTTAGGTTGGTTAGTGTACTCGAGATTCGTGCCAATTCGTGAAGAAAACGGGCTCAAAAACCGAGCTAAAATCGAGCTCAAAAACATGTTTAAAAACGAGTTTTCTTCGCTTTTAAAATCGATTTTTCAAATCAATTAACCCATTAAAATAAATGACTCATAAAATGATTTTTCAAATCAAATATTTTCATAAAAATGATTTTTCAAATCAAATATTTATTTTATTTTCAATAAAATAAACTTGGGAAAATAAATTCAAAATAAAATAAAATAAATTGAATTCACCTCAAAAAACCATAATTTAAATATCATTTAAAATAACAAAATGAGCTCACTAAAAAAACATTAATTCAAATATCATTTAAAATAATAAAATGAACTCACTAAAAAAACATTAATTTAAATATCATTTAAATTAATAAAATACTTCATCGACGACGCCCATTCTACATCGTAAAACGAGCTCCAAATAATGACAGTGACAACTAAAGAATACATGTGTCCTATCATCATCGGGTGTTTGTCGGGTTCTCTATAAATTCCAATATCGACGGATACGGGTATCTACAGGAAGAATTTGAGAGTTGATGGTTGTGAGAGTTTATAATCTTGAGAGTTGACAATATGAGGAATATAGTGATTGTAAAAGGGCGAGTATATAGAGATTGGTTGGTTATGAGGTTTTATGGAGATATGGTGAAAGGATGTTCCGAGACGTTGTTACCTTGAGTGATGACTGTACGATATTTGTAAGACCTTGGTTATCGTGCTTTATTTATCTTATGTTAAGGTGTCGTCTTCGGGAAAATAAAATTGTTTTTGAATCGTCTATTCTTGTCATCCTTGCACGTGTTAACCATACCTCTTCTATTTAAGTTTTCAGACCAAAGGTTTCTTATCTTGCTCCTCTGTCTGTTTCATCTATCGTTGCTCTCTACTTGTTCTTTATTTCAACTCCATTTCCTTCTTCTTTGAACTTTTGTAATTATACTTTTCACATTGATCTTTCTCTAAGCTTTTACTTCCTAAAGCTATGTGTTTTGTTTTGCCTTGTGATATTGCACGGGAGTGTGTTGTTCTGGTTTGCAAGTTATTTATTCTTTCATGGTAACTTTAAAATGTTTGAAATCTCTTTAGAGTTACTTGTGATCATCTCGTAGTGGGAACTTGGATCCCTTGGCGAGCGATGAAAGATCTTCGAGTTTGATGTTTGGTTGAGGTTGAGAACATAGTGACATAGTTGTATACGAGTAATTGAGATAACATATAGAGTTGTGGAGAAGGAGTATTAAAGGTCTTATGCTGAGCTTTGAAAGTTTGAGGATGTTTTTACATTGAGGATACATAGATGTTTGTTTGTTCTATCTGAGGTAAAATATGTTTCGCTTAAGAGTATGAGGGTTTGATTGAAGGACATAGATTCATACAGTCTTGTGGTTGATTTGTGATGTGAGATGATATTCATGGATAGTAAACTGTGATTAGAAATTGAGGATATAAGCTTGATCATTATATGGACATGGATGATATGGCTTGTACGGTGATATTATTTTTATGGTTTGATGGAAATGCGTTATCGTTGGGAAAGTGTGTTGTTTAGTACTGGTTTAACCTATGGTGTATGATTCCTTGGGTACTTAGGAATGTCATGATCATAAGTATTCAAAGGAAGTGATAGGTTCTTGAGTGTGCGACTAATAATTTTGTCATGAGTTTGCGGTTGCATAGAATTATGACGGTTTAGTCAGAGTTTGAGGTTTGAGATTGATGACTTTGGATACTAATGTATATCAAGAACTATCGAGTTTTATGGTAAAGTCTTTTGAACTTAAGAGTTGTATATGGAAGTAAGCCCTACCAACTTTGAGGAAATTATGGTAGCAATGATTTTAATGGCACTCGTGAATAGAAGAGTTTTTCTAATTCAAAAGATGTTCTTTGTTTAGAGATTATCTGTTTGGGGTTTTGGTTAATGTCAGATATTGTGGTGATTAGTTATATGGAATTGAAGTATTTGTTAGATGTTATTTGGATTTGGAGTAATAGAGAGGTCATATATGTTTTGAATGATGGTTAGTGATGGTAATTGGATGAGTTTCTGAAATAGGAGGACTTGATGTTGGCTTAATGATCTTTATGGACTTCGATGGTTTGAGTTTGATGTAACTTTTGAGATTTGTAGAGTGTGTGAAGATGATAATAACTTTGAGGATGTGAGATATCTTTCTTTGGTTTGAGTTTGGATAAGGATCAGAGTGCGCAGCGGTTAGGATTCCGAGATGACTTTTATTGGTGATCACTTGTAATTCTTACTTTCTTTTGATCTTATCTTTGAAATTCAAGTTTCGAGGACGAAACTTCTTTTTAAGGGGTTGGATTGTAACACCCCGTATTTTATAATAATATTTTATTATAAAAGTATTTTATTAAATTAATTATTTCGAGATTTAATAATGTATTTTGAATATTTATATTTATCGTCTTCGTTCTCTATTTTATTATTTCACGTTTTGGACTACTTTTGATTGGGTTAAAATGTCCGTGCACAATTTTATTATTTTAATTTAATAACTACTTTTCTATTATAAGGTCTCCTTGCGTTTTAATATGGTCCAATCCGATTTGTAATCAGATAATCCATTGTATGAGCTAATGGACCCAGAGCCCACTTGTTAACCCTCTTATAATCCTATATAAATACAAAACCCTAAGCTAGCAACTAAGTTGCTCAACCTAATTTCCTACGTGAAAACCAGCGGCACGCCTCTTCTCTATTTCTCTCTTTTGTTCTCTTTTCTCCCTTTGACTCCATTGTTGAATATCTTTCATTCCTCCATTCATACACAAATTATATTTCCACAATCCTTGCTCTTATCTTTACAACATATTCATCTCCAAATGATTTTATGAGAATTATTTGTATGGACCTTTATACCTACGTTTTGGGTCTCTTATTTTTATGGGTAAAGAAGAATATATTTTTATGGCGTTTTCAAGGGTTCGTTTTGTGTCATTCCTTTGACGTTTTAAAAGAGGATCTGTACGCACGGCTTCTTGCACATGGGTTCGTGCGTCCTTAAAGGCGGTTTTGGGTAGTTGACATGTGTATTGGAGACAAGGCTTTGTTGGTCGTTTTCTTTATGGAGGTTTTCGGTATTGCGGTCTTTAATTACTAAAAAGGTAACTAGGTGTTCTCTTTTAATTGTGTTTATGCCAATTGATGTAATTAATATGATTTAATGATTGTCTTGTATGATTGGTACGTGCTAGATTGTTTATTATCACGTTAATTATGCTTTTGCATGTTTGTATATGTTTTTATACATTAATTATATGTCGTATGTTGTTTATATGTTTATTATGGGTGTCATGAGCGTAATTAGGGTTTACGAGTGAACCCTAGTGGCGGCATGATAGGCGGCCAAGAGATCTCTCTAAAGTTATAGCTAAAGTTAGTATAACCTTGATGATGATTCGAGTGTTATTGCTGAAGTTAGTACAACTTTGGGTAGTTACTCTAGTTATGGTTTGAAAAACAGTATAACCTTGGAAATATGAATCCGGTTATAGTCGAACTTACTATAACATTGAAGTACGAGTTAAGGTTATAGCTTAAACTAACATACCCTGAGATTTATGGCTCAAGGTTATGGTTAGAACTAGTATAACTTTGAGTTACGTACCAAGGTTATGGTTGAGGTAGGTATAACTTCAAGTTATATATACTGAAGTTATAGTAGAGGTTACTATAACCTCGCATCCAGAGTTTATGTTATGGTTAGGATTATTATAACATTGAATGGTTAATGTTAAAGTTATAGCTGAAGTTACTATAACATTGATAGTTAATACTTGTCTCATATGTTTTGTGGTGTTCAGTTATATTGTATGTGCATGAGTCGTTGGTTACTCTATTCATATGATAAGTAGGGCAGTCAGTTATACTGTTCCATGAGTTGTGTCATGATGTTGTCCATGCGTTATCGTTACAGTCAGGTATACTGTGCGTTTGTTTTGTTGGTTGGTGTATAGATGACGATAGTATCAGTTATATACTATCGGAATGAACCAAGGCTACCCTTCGGGGATTTGTTATGGTCTATGTTCGGGATTGGTCAGAGGCAGTTCGTTAATCGCTCTGGTCCCCGTGTGTCGTTCGGTGTACAGTTATTGCACCGAGAGGTCTGGCCAGGTCTTAGGCATATAGGCAGTGGTTATACGCTATACATAGTGTGGATGCAGTTCGTTAATCGGCCCATACCATTGAATGGAGGCAGTTCGTTAATCGCTCCATTAGTTAGAGGCAGTTCGTTAATCGCTCTAACGGCGTTCATTCTATACATTGTGCTGGTGGTCTGGATTGGTCACATGTTTTGTGTTATGTTGGTTCATACGTGGTCATGTTATGGTTTACGTTGTCACGTGTCGTCACATGTTTCCTTTGTTGTCATCATATCATAAGATTTTCTTAGTATGTTATCGTTTAATGGCATGTTATGTCGGATTTTCATGAGTATAGATGGTCTCACATGTTTACTAGTTTTGCATTTCAATTGTTAATGATTGTTGGTTATATTCAATTGTTGTAAACATGACTGGGAGAACATCTAGTTACTCCCGACTGATTGTCGACCTCCTTCTCAGGTTGTTCAGATGTTGCTGTCTGGTTGATGCTTGCTTGGGGAATGTGCGAAGCGAGCTTAATAATAAATTATGAGTTTGCCTTATGTTTTTAAGAACCATTGAATAATGTATTAGCTTGTTTTGGATTTAGTAACGAACAGGATTGGTCAGGTGTTTCTGCCACCTTGACCCTTTTATCAGTATCGTACTCTGATATTTACTTTATATAAGTTTTTCCTTTGTTTTATAATCCGGGTTGTTACAGTATTTGTTGGAAGAACTTGATGCACAATTGATACTTCCACGACTACACGGGACAGTCTTATCGGAAACTAGGGGTAAGAAGTCAATAGTGAATATTTGAACCTAATAACTAAAACACATCAAGGCCCAGGCCATTACCTTCAAATGATTTTCTGAGAATTTTCTGAAACAATGTAGTTCCTTGGAAAAGAACAAATGGATATCTTAGTAATTCTCTTTGAACATAATCTGGCATTTCCATGAAACCAAATGTCGAAACCCAGGTCTCGCTTAGCGTAGCTATATACCTGGTAGGACCAGTCTTTCAACGCACAGCTCAACAAGCATCTGAAAAGGAACAAAATGGATGTTTGCCATTTAACAGAGGAAAACCATGGTAATAGAAATGTTAATTGGGTGACAAAATTTGCAATTTATAAGAGAGTTTGAGGGACTTCTGTATCAATACCTAATTATCTAATCACTCAAAGGCAGAAATAAAACTGAACGTGCTCAAAGAAATTACCTTTTCTAGCTCATGTAGAAGCAGTAGACACATTCCCTGACGCCGATACTTGAAAGGTGTAGCTATTAGCGGCATCTCGGCAACGTTTTGACCATGGATTCTGAATGCAATGTAAGCACCAAAATGAAATGTCACACATATATTGAACAAACCAGGCAAAAAACAATAGCTATACAGGAAAAGCATGACATAAATGGATTCAGCATGTTATCTCACAAAGCAGGACTCTCTTTTATCTTAATTCCACTTAAACCCTTCATAACAATCCTAATCTACCTTCTTTATCCTTCTTCCCTTGTCAAGCAGAAAATTAACCATCCTAAATTTCGACTACTTCACAAGTTGAATCATGAACAATTTCAATTTGAAAATTAGGGTTTTACCTAATTCAATCCCCAATTATTTACCCACAAAAAACTCAAATTCAATCCTTGATTAATTACATACAAAAAAGAAATCGAAAATTAGGGTTCTTACCTCCGAGATGCTGATGGTCGAAAATTAGGGCGTAGGTGTTTGAAAGACAGTACATTGAGTAATAGTTGCAGCGTGATAAGGTGAGGACAACAACGTGATGATAGTAGAGGATGCGGTTGTATTGTGGTCGTCGAGGGTGATAGTCAGACGGTAGAGGGCGCCCGCGTGAGATGGTGTTTGGATCTATGAGGTTTCGTTTTTGAGAGGCGAAGGGTTTTTTTGTTCTGAAGTCTAAACGGAAGTGTTGTGATAATGGGATATGAGTTATCCTGTGCTGAAATTTGACATCGGTTCAATAAACTGAAGTAACATAAGCATTTCGTAAAATTTTTACATCGGTTCTAATAAAACCGATATAACGGGAATTAATTAACAACGGTTTTCAAATAACCGATGCTAGCAACTGATGTAAATAAAAAATAAAAAATAGGTTACATTGTTTTTTTTTTTAAAAAAAACGATGTCAATAATTAAGCTTATAATTTTTACATCGTTTTTAGTGAGAAGCGATGTTAACATGGCGATGTCAATGTCACTTTTTCTACTAGTGTATGCCACACCCTTGTAGGTACGATACTTCATACTTGTATATCAAAACGTACAAACCCAATACCCCGGAACATCGATCTATTTGGTTTTCTAACTTGCAAACATAAGTGGTACAAGGAATTGAAACAATTGACACACAAACACACGATTACTACTTACTAGTTTTCAATAACTACCGATTTAAGAAAATGATCAGTCTAAACGTGCAATGTGAATTAACAAGAAATTAAGTTAATAATACCCTAATATAACAAGACCAAGTAGTCTAAGTATGAAAACTAAACTATTTTCGCAAGAAGAATACTGAGAAGAACACGAATCCGAAAACTTATCAATAAATCGAACCAAGAATTAGTAGTAGAGTTCAACATCTGAATCTCGAAGCTTGTAGTCTCCTACCAAGCCAACAAGCCACAGAAGCACCAAGAGTAGCATGCCTAATTTGATCGACAAACAAATTAAATGATCACCCTCCCAATAACTCAATCTTGAACCCATATATGTCTCATCCACCAGGACTACAAGAATCTCCCTAGCAACCCTCGAAATTAAACAGAGTAATTCTCAACATTCCCCATTCATCCAGCCACGTACTTGTAACCGAAGATTCACAGTCATATGGCGATGGAAACCAAGAAACTTTGGGGTTAACCAGAGACGGATATCAACATGATTATCAAGACAGACAAAGGTGACACGGGGATTAAGAAGGAAGCGGTGTAGGACGAAAAAGGTGGAAGAGTGTGGTTGTGGCAGAGGTGGAAGATTAGACAGTGAGTGCCTGTAAAGAGTTGAAGAGCGGTGACAAAGGAACGGCCAAATGAGCCAAATCAGACGTTGACGCCAATAATGAGTTTGCAGTTAGTTGGTGTAGAATTCATGGTAGTAGGTTGTGGTGTTATTGACCTAGTTGTCGGCGTCGAAGTAGCTCGTGGTGACGGTGGTGAGGACAATGTAAGTGTTGTCGATGGTGATAGAGTAAAGGCGGGTAACGTGGGTTTCAAGGAGTAAATTTATTATGAAAGATAACATTAATATGTTACAAAGGGACGGAGAATAGTTCCATTGATTTAAAATATTATCTTATATCTATATGTGAAACTGGGTTGAAGCATTCATGATACGCCACGTGGCACATTTAACCTTAATTACAACCATTAATTACAGCTTAAATATTAATTTAATTATAAACATTAATGTAACATAAATATCAACAATAATTTAATAAAACCTATTTATTAGTTTACATTAAGTAAGTAAGTTAGTTAATTTTAAATAATATTTTGAGAAAAATTATGAAACTAAAATATTTGTATATATCATGAAAAATACTTTTGTAAGAGTATATTTTTAATATACTATTAAGATATTAAATTTAATGAATATGTAATCTCCGTAGAAATAAATATATTGTCTATATTGCCCAAAAATATAATGAAATGAATTAAAATTTTACTTTCTTATTTAAATGCATACAAATAGTGAATTATATTTGTAGTGACGAGCCTCCTCTTAACGCAATGTGAAGACATCAAAAAATAATTTATTTATCATTAAGTAAAATAAAAATTTATGAGATATATGTAAGTAAATACAAATTTACATTTGAGTTAGATTCACACAAAATTCAATGTGCCAAAATTCAAATTAAATATTTTGCACAATTTGTTATGTTGTGGAGTTATTATAACAAAATTTTAAAACCTTATCATGGAGAACAAGCGATACTACATATCTTTTATATATATATATATATATATATATATATATATATATATATATATATATATATATATATATATATATATATATATATATATATATATAATCAAAAACGTTGTGGATGCGCCATTTATCCCATACAGCCTTAATGACAAGCATTAATTACAGCTAATTATTTAATATGAATATAATAAATGAAGCATAAATCTCAGTAGATATTAAATATGATTTAATAAATTTTGTTATAAAATTACATTAAATAATTACATTGATTTGATTCTAAATTTATTAAAAAATATTTTGATAAAAATTCTAAATTGTAAATAAAAACGTTCATTGCAAAAAATGCTTTCAATCGAGTATAATTTTTATTATATTTATTAACATATTTTGATATGTAAAGATGATTAAAGTGAGTATCTCGCAATGTTTAACATTTACGTAAAAAAACATTTTGAGAAAGTTATAAAACTTAGACCATTAAATTTATTAGGAAAAATATATTTGGAAGAGTCATTGTATTTATTAAAAACAAAATTTTTTAAAAAAAAAAAACTACTAAGATATAAGTTTTTATAGTGTGGGAACGAAAAATTATATTGCTTTAAATTTAATACATATGAGATTTTGAGAGGTTTAAATACTGTGATAACGAGTATGTATGTACACAGTGATCACGAGTGAGTTTGAATAATTAAAAGAAAAGTAATGATTATTAAGTAATATAATATTATATAAGGTTTTTCTACGTGGTACTCCGTGTTTCTTCGCATTCTACGTGCTACCCCTATATTTTTGAAAATATAAGTGGTATGCCAAAATTTAGTAAAATGTTCTAAAAATACCCAAATTACTAAAAATCACGTTTTTAATATGTTAATTTTTGTGTAGACGATGTTTATGTTAATGAAATGACAAATTATTGCCAAAAACCAATAAAAAAATGTATAAATTAAACATTTTAAAAAGGCGGATTAGAGCATTTTGGGTATCATAAGATAGTTTCATTATGTTTAGGGGAACCACTGGTATTTTTGAAAAGCGAGGGGCGGTATTACGTAGAATTCGAATAAATACAAGGGTATCATGTAGAAAACCCTACTCCCTCCGTACCACACCAAAGGTAACACTTACTATAAACGGACGTACCACACCAAAGGTAACATTCCTTATTTGGTCCACAACATTACCAAATTATCCTTATAACCATTTGATATTTACATAAAATGCCATTACATACCCCATCTACCAACCCACAATTAAACACCCAATTACATACCCCACCTATTTATTCCCTCTTTACCCTTACTTTTTTCACTTTTTCTTAAATACTCCATTTTTCCCTACGTTACCTTTGGTGTGGTACGGAGGGAGTATTATATAAACAACATGAAAAAGTAGAAAACACATCACATTTTCTTTTAATATCTTCAGTTAAATATGTATACGTCAAGAATAAAACATTAACATTAATTATGACTAACTAGATATTACTTTGGGTGTTGCTCATTCATGTACGTGTTTTACTTTATCATGGACGCATTTGGCAATTTTACCCTTCCCATTTTTCCACTCATCCAACTTTCCCTACCAATATCCTAAAACGTAAAAAGGGAAGTTAATACCCGTCCCAGATTTCGGCAACGTCGTCGGTGAAGCCCCGCCCCACTTCCCCCCAATGCAACCATCTTCATTAAACTATCTGCAAAACCCATCGTTACCAAATCCCAAACACTTTCACATATCGACGCCGACGGTCGACTCCGGTGTATATGGTTGGTCGTGGCGTCCTATTCGTGCGTGTCAATGCTCTATTCATTTTCCCATCACTTCCAATAATGTTTCCTCTACCTTCATTTGGATTTTTTTCCTTGATTTTTGCTCGCTTATGGTTAGATCTTTAAATCAAATGTTGATAAATAATTAAAAAACAATAATCATACAGAAACATTTGTCGCAAAATTGCAGTTATCCTATTGCCCAAGTCTTGACCGAAAATGCTGTCAAAATCCGGCCAACCTGATCGGAAATTTAAACCTTAATTTCGCTTACTTATTGTTGGGGTTGTTTTCAGTGGGGACATGTGGCTTAGAGTATTGAGGGGTGGTTTCCGACGAAGACAGGTCGATTCCGGAGATTTGGGTGGAGCTTCGAGTAAGGGAGAAGGCATGGTGGTTGAGTGGTGAAGGTTTAGCGGTAAATTTGATTGAAGTTTGGAGAGGAGGAGAGATAATAGAGGGGTATGTTATGGAAATTTTATGAAAAAAAGTCCGTGATAGAGCAAAAGGCGTACATGAAAATTTTATATGTGATCTTATAAAAATGATATTTGAGAAAGTTCAACCTATTTTATCTACGGGTAAACTGATCTTAAACATAATTATATATAGTTTTTTTTTTTTTTAAAAAAGGTGCAAATTTCTTATAGATATGTTTGACACATAGCAGATGTAACTATGTAAGACACAACCAAACGTTTGAATAAGTTTAATTTGGACCCTATATGTTTGATACATAAATATCAAACGTTATACATTCAAAATTAAAAATTGCATAAAATTATATTCACATCATTTTGAACAAATATTTTAACTGATTTGGAACATAACGTATCGTGAAATAATATAATTTGAAAACTTAATGTTGATTGTTGCATAATTCGAATAAAGTTTGTTTTAATTAATATGATATTTGATCAGTTACATTTTTTTGTAAAACATTGATCATGCGTAATTAACTGTAACTTATTAGTTTTAATTAAAATTATATGTAATTTATTTTAAAACACTGAACTCAAAACTAGAAAAATAGAATTTGAGTAAAAATAAAATTAATTTATTTTTACTTATAGGTACAATATTAAAGGTTATATATGAATTATATTGTTTTTCTACAATTATAATAATAAAATTTTAAAACAGACATGGGAAGCGCGAGATACTACCTAGTTTATATATATATATATATATATATATATATATATATATATATATATATATATATATATATATATATATATATATATATATATATATATATATATATATATATATATATATAGAGAGAGAGAGAGAGAGAGAGAGAGAGAGAGAGAGAGAGAGAGAGAGAGAGAGAGAGAGAGAGAGAGAGAGAGAGTCTTCTCATAAGGCCCTTACATCTTATGAGTCCCTAAGTCCTTATAAGGACCTTAGGATGGAAGGGATGAAGGGATGAGATTACATCTCATTCAAGGGTCGAAATGAACCTCCCTAATCTCCCTCCCTAATTCTGTATAACTCCTCCTTATTTTGTATAACTCTTCCACCATTCTAATCTCCCAACTCACTTCCTCATTCACTCATCCTCTCTCATTTCTCACATTCACTCTTTCTCTCTCATTTTCTTCCCACCCTCTCTAAAAAAAAACCAAGCTGATACAAAAAAAACCCAAACTAAAACAAAACAAAAAAAAAAACCAAAAAAACTCCTCACCACCCCCACAATCTCTCTGGTCAGCCGCCCCCACCACCCCCACACAACCACCCACAACCGACAACTTCCCCCCACCACCCCCGCACAACCCCGCACCACCCCACACGACCCCGCACCACCCCCTAACACACATGTCGCTCCTCTGTCGTCCACGACTCCTCCACTACCTACGAAATCGACAGCGGCCACACCTGTCGTTCCTCTGCCGTCCACAACACCCGACCACCACACCTGACCACACCTGCCGTCCACTACTCCTCCACCACACCCGACCACACCTGCCGCTCATCTGCCGTGCACTACTCCGCCACGCCTCCTCCAGATCCCGCACCTCCAGATCCCGCCACACCGCCTCTCTCCTCCTTCTGCCACCTTCGTCCTCCTCTCCTCTACCGCGGCTGCCACTCCCTCCTCCTTCTGCCTCCCTTCTTATTTTTGCTTTATTTTGATTTTTTGATTTTTGATATGGTGGTGGTGGCTGTCATATGGTTTTTCTTTTTTTTGATTTTTTGATTTTTGAAATTAATATGGTGATGGTTGTTGGAATATGTGTCCTCCGACAATAATGCGATCACGACTGTTGATCATGATGATCACATGTTTAAGTCTCATTATAAAGAATACAATTGGGAAGTAATATTTTACTTTGTCAACTCGGTCAACATATATCGGTAATTATTGGTGACTAGAGTTTGACATTACTTTAAAATTGACGGTGGTGATCGATTGACCCCCTAGGTCATACCTATAGGGTAACACTCTTAATTGATTATTTAATTAATCGTATAATGTTACGAGTTAATTAAATTACTTGAAAATTGACGGACGATTTTGGAAGTAAAATTTACGTATCATATTGAAATGTGATTAAATAAGATACGGTCTGAATAATTGAATTGTATCATTACTCGGATGAAATTATTGTTTACAGAAACAATTAAATTTGAATGAATTATTATAAATACGATTTATAATTGGTAAAATATTTTGGCACAAGTAATTATGAAATTACTAAGTCAATTTTTGTATGTGACGTATTTTTTTCATTAATACGTTGTTTTTAATATGTTAAAAATACATAACAAATTTATGTGACATGTGACATGTGACATATTGACAATTAACAAAAATAATATGGAATCCATATTAACTAAAGTGCCGAAAATGGAGGAGTATTAGGCTTAATATTGTGTTTATATTATAAGTGGTAAACATAATGATTAAAAGCAAGAGTAGCCATGCAACCCTATTAAACCTTGTGAAGACAAATGTGGGCATGCATTGGCTCCCCAAAACACCTCCTCCCACCCGGTTTTCCAAGAAAGAAAGGCAAAGGTTTTGTCTTATATTTTTTCATATACACTACTTTGATTTAGTTAGTGTATTATTCATTCAACCATTATCCAAAATTAAGATTTCTAGAGAGATAAAAAGCTCACTTATTCTTCTCCATAATACCGAAATTATTAAGTGTTCATAATAATTTTGGGTCAATTTTCTACTAGATTAATATTATACTAGTACTTATAATATTAATTTGAATTAAGAGAAAGCCTTGGGTATTAAGCTTAGGGAGAGACCCTATACTTGGATCTTGGTTCTTCCATAAAGGGAAAGCTCAAGAACAAGAGAGAAAGGTGATCTCTCTTGTGCCCATTAAACCGAAATCACCAATGTAAGGACATGATTTGTCCTCTATTTTATCATTTGTTTGCATGCATAAGTTCCATATTTAATTTATGACAAATTAATTTATACATATATGAGTATGTAAGTATGTATATAGATCTACATATCCTTCAATCGGTATCAAGAGCCACGGTTGTTTGCATGCAAATCGGTTAAAAGTTTTTCCGAGTTATAAGAATAGCATATAAAACTTGTAAAATTTGTGTTATTATGAGATATCACGAAATTAATCCATGCATGTTAAAATTTCTGGTCCTAAAATGTTTTAGGATATTTTGGTTAATTTTACGGATTTTTATTGTTCATATTATACAATAATGGCATTTAAATATGATTTTATGAGTAAAAATGTCATTTTTGGTCTAAAATTAGCTATACTTCGAATTTTCCATTGATTTTTGGATATGTTGTCACATATATTATTTTGAGATAACCTGTAAATTTTCATAATTTTTGGACTTGTTATGCTCGAAAAATGGATTTTTCATTATTAAATTCGGATTTAGGTGAAAAATAGGTTAATATGAGTTAAATTTCGAATCTGGTCATAGAAAATTAATATGTTGTCATATGAAATTTTACAAGATGTGTGTAAAATAATTGACTATAAAGAAGTCTTTTTGCATGATTTATGGATTTTTGAAGAAAAATAGCATAAATAGTGACATTATTAGTGTAAAATTAATAAAACATAATCTATGACTTAAGAAAAACGTCTAATGTTGCATTTTATTATATTTTTCAGATCTAAAATTGAAAAGTTTATGAATATAATTTTTCCATGTTTTTATGATTATTTTATTAGAAACCGATAAACCGCAACATTGTTTTTCCTAAAAATTTCAAATTTTTAACCTAAGATTTTGAACATTATGAGTGTCATGGTATTTTTCCAGAATGTTCATGAGTTTAAATTTCAAATTTTGAATTTATTTGAAATTTTGTGATTTATTTGAAGTTTAATAGCTTATTTTTGTATTTTTGGACTATTAATGGACAATTTTAGTAATATGGGTTAATTATGGTCAAATTATTAGTGAAGACTATATTTTGAGTCCTAAGAGGTTAGGGTAATTAACTTATGCATAAATATGAGTTTATGTATTTTGTGATTATAAAAATGTTGAAATCACGCAAATCCGTAGAAACCGAGTAATATATGATATTGGCTAATTAAAGGCGATTTAGCATAAAATTGAGCATGTTCATACATATTATAATGCTGCATTTTCTTTATGATTGTCATAATTTTAATTTATGTAATTTTGAATTATGTAATTTTACTTAGTATGGCCTTAGATTTTAATTGGTATTTCCCGAAATGTATGGGAATATCGATTCGGTTGTAAATTTTTATTGTGATCTCGTATCACCGTTATGTAATTTAATAGATTTATTTTATTTTAGTTACAAATGTATAATAGGAAATTATGTAATTTATTATGTAATTTTATTCATTCCGGAGTTCCCAAAGACGGATTTCTTCAAGAATGGCGATACATAAAGACGGTGTAACCTCGAGATGCGTGCCACAACCGAAGTTCAAGGGACCAATGGAGTTGGTTTCCGAATATGTAATAGTTAAATAGTTTTTTCTATTTTAGGAAAGGCCATACTAGGATTTATTTATTTTTATGCTTGCATTTTATTTTATGTCGCATGCATCGCTAAATCGCCATAACTAAAACATGCATCCTTATTTTATCGAGTTTATCGACCGTGTCAATTAGAATTATCGTAGTTCACCGCTTTAGTTCACTTAAAACGTGATAGATAATAAATTGACATGACCTCTCGCTAAAACAAACAATTGAGACATAGCCTTACCAAATAGTAGAAACCATGAAAACCTATTTCGCGAGGGAGTGCACTCGGCCCTACCGGGGTACAAACCTTGTTACGTAGGGGAAGTGGGTGATGAGTGTTAATCCACCGAGTTCATGTTAATGAGGGTTTCATCGGCCATACCGTGCCCAAGTTAATGTGGATTTGGATCATGGACACATTTATTCGAAATTTGGATTGAGCTCAACGGAAGTATTCGCGACCGTAGTTGCATGTGTTCCGGGCTATAGATAATTATTAGAGTAATTTTATCGACCAAGAGTTCTAAAAGTAGAATCGATTAAAACGTTAATCCACCGAGTTATATTGATAAAGGTTTCATCGGCCATACCGTGCCTAAGTCGATATGAATTTGGGTCTTGGAATCATTTATCTAGTTGGGTAGAGGTCACTAGAAAAATGCATAAAACTTGTTTAAATCATACATTTTTACGAGTATTATTATTAAAATGACATTTGTTTTACTCCTTATATATTTTGTTTTGTAGACCACTTCTTTTTCATAACAAATGGCAACACCAACACCAACTCTTAACGCCACACCTCTCGCTAGTTCGTCATGGCTCCGATCCTTTATGGATCGATATAAACTTGAAAATAATGGGTCAAATTTCTCCGATTGGGATGCCCAACTCAAATTAGCCGCCGAAGGTGACGACAAGCTTCGTTACCTTACCGAGGCCTCTCCACCCGAACCCTCCACTAGGTCCACCGCGGCCACTAGGGAAGCATATGAGGCTTACCAAAAGGAGTCCGCCGCAATGAAAAATGTCTTGATATTTGCGATGGAGGCAGACCTCCAAAGGAGAGCCTTTACAATGGGCAATGCTAATGAGATTTACTCCAAACTTGTGACAATGTTTTCACAAACTCCGCGGATCGTCCAATATGAGGCGGCCGCGGCATTCTTTGATCTCGACTTTCAAGAGGGCCAAAAGGTTAGCCCTCATGTGCTCAAACTATTGGAGCTTGTCGAGACCTTGAAAATTCAAAAGGTTGAAATCCCCAAAGAACTCATCGTAGATAGGATTCTACACTCCTTGTCCAAAGTCAAGGCATATGTGCAATTCCGGGTGAATTTCAACATGCAAGACAAGGATGTGTCTCTTGAAGAGTTGCACAAGTTACTTGTGCAAGCCGAGAGGGACATGGGGTTAAATGTGAACCCTCCCAAAGATGTGCTTAACATAAGCACTAAGAGTAAGGGGAAGTTCAAGAAGAATAGGAGAAAGGGCAAGAAGCTAGCTCCCACATTCACCAAAGCTAAGCCTAATGAAGCTAGCACCTCAAAAGTCAAGAAGGGTCCTCTTGATAAATGCCATTATTGTAATGGCATGGGACATTGGAAAAGAAATTGTTCCAAATACCTTGGTGATATCAAAGCTGGAAAGATCACTCCAAAGAGGTAAATGACTATCCTTCTTTTATGTTTCTAATTCAACTATGGTATTATGATGCAAAGTTGTGATAATGTATCTCCCTTTTTATTGTAAATAGGGCCTCCACCAAGCAAAGACAAGGGAAAGGAAAAGCAAGCATGAGAAACCATCAAGAAGCTAGGGATAGCTTTTATGGAGCTTTGCTTTTCATTGTCTTACTTTAATTTATGTTTTGAATCTTTAGAACTTTAAGTTTCCGTGTTCGACATGGAAAGGTATTTTGGATAATGGTTTGTATTTTGGATGATGGTGACTTGGTTTGCAACCCAAGTCACCCGTTTTATCATTTATCCTTTTATGTTCTAAAATTCATCTTTAAATGCTTGCTCTTAGAAACATAAGATCTTTCGCTTAAAGTGATCTAATAGACAAATATAATGACGGGTTTCATTATATGTCCACATGCTTAAGGCTTGTGTATGATCATTTATAAAGTGATTTTGAGTCTATGAACTCTCTTAAAGGAATGTCAATCACCAAGAACACATATGAAATCAATAACTATTAGTCTATCTATGAGATAGTTCTCCTTATACTTCAACATCATTAATTTGTGTCTCATATACTATCTTTGAATCTATAGTGTATTTATTCTAAAGATAGAGTGGGAGAAAAAAAAATGAGGACACAACACACAAGGCAAGATGAAATTGTGTACTTGTGTAAATGAAGATCTACGCAAGAGAGAATGATTTGAATGAAGGTATATCTATTTACATAATATACCGAATAGATGAGATCTATGGTTTCAAGTTAGTTCTATATGACTAACGAGACCAAGTGCAGTAATCATAAGAGTATATTCTCAAGATAACTACACGAGGAGACCAAAAGAAAGTTTTGGAAGAAAAATGACTAATGTACAGTCTTAACAAGTTTTGACTAAGTTTATGAAAATTTTGACCAATAGTTTCAACCTTGAGATTTACTTAAGAGCCTAAATGAATCATAGTAACATACTAGTTATGATCGAGTTGCAAAGATTGATATACCGATATCTTCAATGGCCAAAGTTTTAACCACGCAAATGTCATTGCTTAACCTCACTATGAAATGGTTAAACCTCCTTCCAAAAGGGTATTTGCGAAGGACGTATTCTAGATATTGTTTATATTTGAATAATGACATTACTACACATCATTATGACATGAGTGTGTTGGAGATTTAAAAATCTCTTTCCGTAAGGTTCAAGATGAGACCACTTCAAAATAGGAATTTTGAAAGGATATGATGGGAACATATATGGTTTTATCCTAATAACTTGGCAATGCAATTTATATTTCAATTCTTGATAAATTTCGATTGAGAAGTCACTTTCGAAATGTGTAGAATTGAGTGGGAGTTAGGAAATTCTCATGTGAAGACATGGAATTTAGTGGGAGCTATCATCCTTGAATGTTTACAACTCATCACTCATTAAAAAATGACGAGCTAATACCTTCCTTCATAAAGAAGCTTTTGAGTTTTCAATTCTGGATGAAAATGGACTATGATGAATCCAATTACATCAAGGGATGTTGGATTAGTATTAAGAGATACACATCGTATCAACATTCACAAAGGTTATTCATGTAGATGAAAATGGAATTACCATTAGCAGTCATGGTCGTTCATTGAACCTATGAACGGTTGATCTCATGATTTTTGTAACTAATGTTTCCGCCATTAGAATTATCATGTACATGTCCAATTATGAATCATATGCATAAGAGCATGATGATGGATGGTAAGCCATAATAGAAACGTCATGAATTCTCAAGTAGAATCCGATGAGCGATTTCAGTGTTTGACGGAATATTCCATTGTGTGTCAAGAGGTTGCACATATTATAGAAAATCCGAGCACATATAAGGATTTATGAGAATCCCAATTCTTTCAAACCTAGAAAGAGAAATGAGAAGTTTTGGAAAGATGCTTGGTTGAATAAGAGGTCATTCAAAAATGATCTTTCCTAGTTAAGCTAGGACTTGTGAGAAGTGTTAAGCTAATAATCTTGTCAATTGTTACAAGATTCTACAAAACATATACCTAGTGCATTGTGTGTGGATGGAATACTTGATCAGTACAAGTTATATCATTCATCACAAATTCGTTCGTTATGTGATAGTCGATAAGAAAGTTCTTTCAAGTTAAAGAACCGAAACCAAGGTCGGGAACCTTGATGTGTACTTGGTAAGATTCATGCTATGAGAAAGAACATGAATGTATAGGAAAATGCAAGTATAAGAAGTTTGAACACATGGACACATGGCATGTTAAACTTCTATTGCAATCAATAAGTGTTTACACTTACGATATACATCACAAGGTTGTAATATGATATTGACTACCCGAGTGTGATGTCGACATTTGTCGTTTGAGTTATTATTAACTCACCTTGTACATTGTTATATCCAAACGGGTTGTAGAGACAATTGAACCCCGTTAAAGTGAACATGGATTAACATTGTTTTTGCCCATAGTTGCTTATATGAGGTGACGTCTCGAAGTGACTAGAGTGTGATGCGATTGATGGCAAGTTCAAGTGCCATAGAGTCATGTGAGATGACTAGTCGATCACATAGGCAGACTGTTAGGAACATTTTGTCGGGCCTAATGACCGCTTATAGAGTTCTGGCAAATTTATATAGCCTGGTCGTGGCGAGAGCTACTATAGTATTCAAATGAGTCGATTCTTTTGACTAAAGACTATTCTCCTAAGATGGCACGATTTCGATTAACTTTGATTTGTGTTACTACGACCTTCGTAAATGGGGTCAAATGGGCATATTTTGGGTTATGATGGCTGTGGCTAGTCGAAGGGAATGAGTGCGATAGGAATTGTCCATCCCTAGTCAGGGTTATAACAATATCTCAGGGCCACTCGAGGAGTAATGAACTGGAAATGCGTGGCCACGCTCGGAAGGAATCCAGAGTGGATAAATCCGGTCAATCAGTTATTCTCCAGATCGAGGAAACCACTCTCGATATGATCACTTGCAAGTACAACCTGAAAGACACCTTGCATTGAGTGGGAGATAGTAATAGGGCAAGAGAATTGGTGACGCACACTTGTCGAGGACAAGTGGGAGATTGTTGGAATATGTGTCCTCCGACAATAATGCGATCACGACTGTTGATCATGATGATCACAAGTTTAAGTCTCATTATAAAGAATACAATTGAGAAGTAATATTTTACTGTCAACTGGTCAACATATATCGGTAATGATTGGCTGACTAGAGTTTGACATTACTGTCGTGTGACGGTGGTGATCAGTTGACCCCCTAGGTCATACCTATAGGGTAACACTCTTAATTGATTATTTAATTAATCGTATAATGTTACGAGTTAATTAAATTACTTGAAAATTGACGGACGATTTTGGAAGTAAAATTTACGTATCATATTGAAATGTGATTAAATAAGATACGGTCTGAGTAATTGAATTGTATCATTACTCGGATGAAATTATTGTTTACAGAAACAATTAAATTTGAATGAATTATTATAAATACGATTTATAATTAGTAAAATATTTTGGCACAAGTAATTATGAAATTACTAAGTCAATTTTTGTATGTGACGTATTTTTTTTATTAATACGTTGTTTTTAATATGTTAAAAATACATAACAAATTTATGTGACATGTGACATATTGACAATTGACAAAAATAATATGGAATCCATATTAACTAAAGTGCCGAAAATGGAGGAGTATTAGGCTTAATATTGTGTTTATATTATAAGTGGTAAACATAATGATTAAAAGCAAGAGTAGCCATGCAACCCTATTAAACCTTGTGAAGACAAATGTGGGCATGCATTGGCTCCCCAAAACACCTCCTCCCACCCGGTTTTCCAAGAAAGAAAGGCAAAGGTTTTGTCTTATATTTTTTCATATACACTACTTTGATTTAGTTAGTGTATTATTCATTCAACCATTATCCAAAATTAAGATTTCTAGAGAGATAAAAAGCTCTCTTATTCTTCTCCATAATACCGAAATTATTAAGTGTTCATAATAATTTTGGGTCAATTTTCTACTAGATTAATATTATACTAGTACTTATAATATTAATTTGAATTAAGAGAAAGCCTTGGGTATTAAGCTTAGAGAGAGATCATATACTTGGATCTTGGTTCTTCCATAAGGGAAAGCTCAAGAACAAGAGAGAAAGGTGATCTCTCTTGTGCCCATTAAACCGAAATCACCAATGTAAGGACATGATTTCTCCTCTATTTTATCATTTGTTTGCCTGCATAAGTTCCATATTTAATTTATGACAAATTAATTTATACATATATGAGTATGTAAGTATGTATATAGATCTACATATCCTTCAATGGTGTCGGTCATATGGTTTGTGCTATTAGTTTTCATTTTTTTTAGTTTAGTTTTTTTTATTATTATTTGAGATTTGGTATTAATTTTGTGTGTTGTTGGTTTTTTTTAGATCTATTGGTTTTTTTGTGTTTTTGTCATATTTACTTTATTTTGTTATTGTTATTTGGTTTTTAAATTTTTGTTGGTTATTAATTTTTTGTTGGTTATTGATGGTTGTTATTTAATTTTTTTTCAGATTTAATATTTGTTGATTAATTACGATTTTTCATATTTATTTGGTTTTTATAAAAGTTATACTATTTACGACTAAAGTTATACACTTCAAACCTTAAAGTTATACTATTTACGACTAAAGTTATACACTTAAAACATTAAAGTTATACTATTTACGACTAAAGTTATACACTTAAAACATTAAAGTTATACTATTTACGACTAAAGTTATACCCTTTAAACATTAAAGTTATACAATTTACGACAATAGTTATATTCTTCAAAAATTAAAGTTATACAATTTATATTATTTTGTTGTGTGTTGTTATTTACTTATTTTTTATTTTTTTATTTAGATAATGGCTTTATTTTTTCAGATCTAGTATTGTTGGTTTAAAGTTAGTATTGGTGATTTTTAGGATTTCGGTTATATATTGGGCTAAAGTTATACGATTTTGGACTAAAGTTATACGATTTTGGACTAAAGTTATGCGATTTTGTAGTAAAGTTACACAATTTTGGATTAAAGTTATACAAATATGGACTAAAGTTATACATATGAAGGACTAAAGTTATACAAAAATGACTAAAGTTGTACAAATATGGACTAAAGTTATACAAAAATTGACTAAAGTTATACAAAAATGGACTAAAGTTGTACAAAAATGGACTAAAGTTATACAAATATGGACTAAAGTTATACACAAATGGACTAAAGTTATACAAAAAGTACTTATATAAATTCCAATTAATTTATCGAAAATGGATTAAAGTTATACAAAAATGAACTAAAGTTATACAAAAATGTGCTAAAGTTATATAAATAAGGAGTAAAGTTATACAAAAAATGGGCTAAGGTTATACAAAAATTGACTAAAGTCATTGAAATTATATACATTTCTACTGGAGTTATACATTCGTTGAGTAGAAGTTATTCATATCGTCACTAGAGGTATACATTCATTGAGTAGAAGTTCAACACATTCCTAATGTATTTGTATATCTTTAGTCCATTTTTGTTTTGTGTAACTTTAGTCCATATTCGTATAACTTTAGTCAGTTTTTGTATAACTTTAGTCATTATTTATATAACTTCAGTTCATATTTGTATAACTTTAGTCTTATTTGTATAACTTTAATCAGTTTTTGTATAACTTCAGTCCTTATTTGTATAACTTCAGTCCATATTTTTGTGTAACTTTAGTCCTTATTTGTATAACTTTAGTCCATATTCGTATAACTTTAGTCAGTTTTTGTATAACTTTAGTCATTATTTGTATAACTTCAGTTCATATTTGTATAACTTCAGAAACGACATTTGTAAAAATAAAAAACAAGACGAATTTTAAAGAAACGACATTTGTAAAAATAAAAAACAAGACGATATTTGAAATGTCAAAATATGCATTATAATAACTTTAATATGTCTAAGATTAATACTAACAAATAAAAAAAAAACAACTCCAAACAAAAGTTATACAAAAGTTGTACCGTTAAAACATTAAAGTTATACAATTTACGACTAAAGTTATACTCGTAAAACATTAAAGTTATACAATTTACAATTAAGGTTACACTTTTTATATATTTTTTTTTGGGAGTGTTATTATTTGTGTTATTTCAAATCTGAGTTTTTTTATATAGTTAAGATTAAAACAACAAATTTTATGAAAAATATTTTATTAGATCTTAGATGAAAAAAAGTATATCATAAAAAAAACGATATTTAAAAAAAAAACGTATAACAAGAAGAGATTTGAGAAGAATAAATAACAACAAAAACCAACAAAAATTAACAAATAAAATAAACCGACCCCAAACAACATATTTAACACAAAATCTGAAGGAAAAAAAAAAAAAAAAAGTGACGAAAAAATCCGAGACGCAAAATCTGGAAAAAAAAAACAAAAAAAAAACAAAAAAACGAGTTTATAGAATTTACGACGGCGGTGGTGGAGGTTGGTGGTGGGTGGCGGTGGAGGTGGGCGGTGGGTGGTGTCGGGTGGGATAGTGGTGGGTGGTGGTGATTGAGGAAGAGAGGAATGAATGATTTATTTAGGTTTTTTGATTTATTTGGATTTTTTGGGTTTTTTGATTTATTTGGATTTTTTGGGTTTTTTTTATTTATTTGGATTTTTTGGGTTTTTTTATTTATTTGGATTTTTTGGGTTTATTAAGGTTTTGAGATAAGAAAAGAGTGAAATGTGTGACATGAGAGAGAAATGGGTGGGTGGGAAACAAATATATAGTAAATTAGTGGTTAATTAGGGTGGATTAGTAAGGTGTGTTAATTAGCCTTTATAATGACTTTGGGTTGGTTCATCTCATCCCTCCATTTCCCTCCATCCATTGGCTCATAATAGAACTTATGGACTCAATACATATATATATAAGTATTAATTATTAATACTTATAATAGTTGTGGATGCATCACGTGATAATTTAAGCTTAATTATAAGTATTAATAATAAATATTGCACTGATATTAGTACCATACTTCCTCCATTCAACTCCACTCTACCACTTTTCTTTTTATACGTTTGCCAACGCGTGTTTTACGCGTTAAATATCGTTAGCTACGTATTTGCAAAAATTATAAAAGTTAGATATTTTTAATGTACTCGTAAAGACGAATCAAACAAGATCCCACATGAATATATTTTCACTTACGTATCGAGAGAAAATCGAAATTGAATACACAATTGTGAATAGTGTACAAAAGTGAAATAGGTAGAGTGGAGTTGAATGGAGGAAGTATTAATTAAAATTTCTATTATTTCCTAAAGAAAATTAATTAAAAAATTCTTAAACTTAAACCTTTAGATTTCTTGCAAATAATTTATCTACTATGCATATAATTTTTTAACATATTTATTAATATATTTTTAGACATATAGTAGATTTAAGTGAATGTTTCACAATGTTTTCCATCTAACAAAACTATTTGAAGAAACTATGCAATTAAGTCTGTCACGAATTATATTTATAAAAATTTACATTTCTATGTATATATTAAAAATTAATATAAATCTAACTAATAAAAAGGTTTATTAAAATTTGAGAATAACCTACTTACCTACGTGAATATAAAAGAGGTATTATATAAAAAAATTGGTTTACACCTGTTCCGGGTGTAATTCCGGAGCAGGATTTGTGACCACGTAAACTTGATGAATGACGTCTTTTTGCTTGTCTCTTCCTTTCGGTCTCTCCTGTAAAGATGAACAAACTGAGGGCTCGGCTTGGTACCGAGCGTACTCACTCCGACGCTCAAGTCAGTAAACTTAAAGAGATTAAGTTGTGTGTTAACTTGGCAAAGTATATTGTAGAGAGATAAGGGAGTTTATACCAGATTTTAGGTTAGTTTTTGGGATCCTTTTCTCAATGAGAGAAGTGGAGTATTTATAGACTTTCACCTTTTGTCACGTAGTAGCCAAGTGGCTAGCAGGTGGAAAGACTGTTCTACCCTCGGCCGAGACCCATGGCGGCAGGCCTGACCGTTGACTCCATGCCGAGGGGACCGGATGTGAGTACGCGGATATGCCTCTCGGTGGCTAGTTGCCTAGTCGAGACCCAGTGACAGCCGACAGTGCGTGCGCGGTTAGGGTCATCTAATACGTTGACTTGTCATCTTTTGGCTTTGACCTTGCTCAATATGTTGACTCGGTCCAATGGTGCAAAATATGCCCCATCAATTTGCCCCCAGCGTAGTCTATGCCGTGGTATGGACCTTCGATGAGTGTTGAGCGTATTCTGCGCATGTTGAACTTCTTCCCCGGCTTCTTCTTCCTCGGCTTGGTTTTGTTCAGGCCGTACCATATCCCCCCTCCACATGGATGTGTAATGGACATCCGATGTGGAAAAGAAAATGGCGCTGGCCGAGACCAAGGTTGAGAATGTCGTTTGTACTTTTGATTGTCCCCGGCCGGTGCTGCCAAGCTTGGTTGATCAGCTGGCCGGTGGCAAGTAGATACCAAGGAGCGTGTCGAAGAAGATTGGTAACTGTATGTCGATTGACATTCCGTGGCTGCATGCCTGACACGTGGCTTGGCATTGATTGGTGGACGTTTCATGGGCTTTGCCCTGATTGGTCCGCTTCATGGGCTTTGCTCTATAAATAGAGCAGTGTGCCCCTTTTTTGGCCATCAAACTTCATTTTCTCAAAAAAATTTCCTCTCTCCAGTTTTTTCGAAGAAATTTCTCTCTAGTCTTCAAAGCGTTACTCGGCGTAATACTTTTTCAAGGTAAACAAACAACTTTTTTCCAACTTTTTACTTGTTGATTAATTGTTGTCACCATGTCTTCTGCTGATGCTCAACCCAGTACCTCTGCGCCGGGGGGCGAACCGTCGCGTCCTGATGAACAGGAGCCACTGGTTGTCACCCCGATAGGGTTTGGGGGCGCTTGTCGCCTTCTCCTGAAATTGATGAGAAATTTATGGAGGGTATTGATGATGATGATGATGAGGGAAGGACCCATTCTGGCGTAGAGAGGCCGCGCTTCTCGTGGCACGGCGATGCCTGCTCGATCAATCCTGATCGTGCTTGGTCGAATAAGTTCGCTAGTTGCTTCGGTCCTGATCTTTTTGAAGACCATTACTCCTTCGGCGTGTACATCAGACATCTGGAGTATGGGCTCCGATTTTCTCTTAATGAATACGTCGTGGCCATAATTAAAGCCATGAATGTCGCCGTGGCTCAACTGCATCCGTTGGCCATCAGGACGATTGTTGGCTTTGTATGGTTATGTCTTTTTAAAGGGGAGGCCCCAACGGTGAACCTCTTCCGCCGGCTCCACCATATTCGGCAGACTACCCTAGGTGGCACGGGGTGGTACAGCATACAGACCGAGGCGGGTTATGTTACCGTTTCCAAGTTGACATCTTGCAAGGACTGGAAGGGGCGGTGGGTATACGTCGAGGTTCCGGAGGACTATCCGCTGCCCCGGTCCTTTCAGAGCCGCGTCAATTTGCGGTGTGAGAATCAAGGGGAGCATGACAGATATGTCTCCCGGAATAAGCTTAAGATGGACGCCTTGAAGGTCTATCTTAATGAGGATGAAACGCGGGCAATGAGGCTGTTTGAGGCTGAGAAGGATGGCACGCCGAAGGGATGGATGCCCCCGACGCAGATCGTTCTTCAGGATGAGCTGCTTTGCCACGTCGGCCTCATACCGGCCCTCAGCCAGAGTGAGTGGGGTCGGTATGAGGCCCATCTTTGTTTTTTATGTTTCTGTATTCAATTGGTCTCCCTTGTGACGGATTACCATTTGTGGCGGATATTTTGTGAGATAAAATGGTAACAAAATGGGTTAGTGGAGAAAGGGGACCACATGAATAGTGTTGCAGAGAGAGAAAAAGTGGGTACATTGTGAGGTAAAGTGGTATCCGTCACAAGCTTGTGACGGATATGTCATGTCTTCAATGAGATTTTGTGTTCTGTATTTGAGCCTTGGTTTATTTCTTTTGCTTAACTCCTGCTTCGTTTCTTTTGCAGACCAATTTGGCCGGGAACTGCCTGTCTCCGTCCTCGAGAGGTTGGGACTTGACGAGAACGGGAGAGTTGTTGAGCTGCATCCTAAGGCCGCGCCACGTGATCGCAGACCGGCCCCTCACGAACTTATGAAGCATCAGTTGAAGGCAATGGATGTGGCGGCGGCTCAGCGCGCAGATTCTTTGGTAACGTCTTGCGCCGAGACCAAAGACAACGTCTACGGCGGCAACGGCGTCAACTCCAGCTCAATCTTCAATCCCCGTAATCCAAAAGGAGCAGGTGGTCGTCGATGTTGAAGAGGAGATCACCGTTGTTGAGGGTCCTCCTCCTTCAAATAAGAGGAAGGAAAAGACGCCTGCTGCTGCTGTTACCGAGGCAGGGAAGGAGAAGGGGTCAGCCGGCCCTCTGCCCAAGAAGGCTAGGACCGGTACGGATCTAACTCATGGCTCGGATTTAGCAGTTCCCTAGGCGTCCCGATGACAAAGCTTTACGATATGTCGATGAATGTTGACATGGATGCTTTGTCCGGATTTTTTTGTAGATCGGCCGCCGCCAGTCGTTCTCACTGAACGGCAATTGGAAAAGCAGCCTGTGCAGACGGGCGATAGAAATGTCACCGTCGACTCCTCATCCCAGAAGGTTTCCCCCGCTCAGCTTACGGTGGAAGGCATTAGGTTGTCCAAGAGGCTGGTGAAGTGTGCTGAACTAGCCGGCGCTCATATTATGGAGCAAGAAAAGGTCATGACTCGAGCTACCCCTGCGCTTGAACGGCTTAGGCTCGAGCTTGCCGGTACTAAGAAGGAGGCCGAGAAGTCGAAGGAGGACTTCCGGGCCGCCATGAAGGACTTCCTCGCCGAGCGAAAGCTTAGGGAGGACGCTGAGAAGGCGGTCCTGGCCGAGAGAGCTAAGGCCGAGGTCGGAGGAGGGCGACGCCGCTAAGTCGCGGGAGGAGAAAGAAAAATTTGAGGGCAGCTATAAGGTCGTGGTTGAGCGAAGGAGAGATGGAAGACTCGCATTCGGGCCGAGGCGAAGGAGCATAAGAACACCAAGGCTATCCTTACTCGGAGGAGAAGGACATTGAGACGCCGAAGACCGTCATCATCCCCGATATGTGTGCCCGATCACGGGACCAAGTCAAGATGCTACCAGGGATGCAATTAAAGAGCTCGTTCCTGAAGGCTCCTTCCCGTGGCAAGAGTTTGACCGGCTTCTGGATGAGAAGGCCACTGCTGCGGAGGCCAAGGCCGCGGATAAGGCGAAGGCGGCGAAGGCCGCTTAGGAGGCTGCGGAGAAGGCGGCCCGGGATGCTAAGGTGAAGGAGGCCAGAGAGGAGGCTGAGAGGGCAAAGGCAAGTGAAGCTGCCAAGCTTTCCTCTGGGCCGCCCACCGTTGGTGATGTTGCTACTGCTGCCGGTGGCGAGCAGCAACAGGCATAGGGAGACGGGCGGTCGTCACCAAATTCACCCGGTCCTTCTGACAGCTTCAGCTGTTCGGGGGCCAACTATTGAGCCTTTCCTCCCTGCCATCCTTTTGGCGCTTCAAGTCTTATGTCTGTAATCTTTTGCTGTACCTTTTGTTTTTTGTTAAACTTTGGTAGGTTGTGTTTAGGCTATCCCTATGGGGACGGCCGTCGACTTTTTCTTGTCTTACTTGTAAACATTTTTAATAAAGTCTGTTTACTTGCCCTCGGCTTGGCCGGGGCTTTGATCTCAATCCTCCATTCAGTTGTCTCCTTACGTTTTTAAACATATTGAGCGCTTTTTTTCGTTTTTACCTTCGGCTTGGCCGAGGCAGTTAGAATGCGTATCTCAACTGTACTTAAACGTTTTTTTTTTAAACATGTTGGCATGTCGGTCGCTTCCTCCTCCACTCCCAGTTTTAGCCGAGGCGGTCAGATTTGCGCTTCCCAACCGCTGTTGTAAACATGTTTTTAAACATGTTGGCATGTCGGTCGCTTCCTCCTTCACTCCCGGTCTTAGCCGAGGCGGTCAGATTTGCGCTTCCCAACTGCCGTTGTGAACATGTTAGCGTATCGGTCGTTGTTTCCCCGTCACTCCCGGCTTTGGCCGAGGCAATCGAGGTTACGGCTCGACAGCGTTCGTATCTGTAGACATATTGATCGCTTCCTCTGCCACTCCCGGATGGGCCGAGGCGGTCAGATTTGCGTTTCTCAACTGTACGTATACGTTCCTAAGCATGTTGGTTGCTTTCGCGAGTATCAACTGCACTGGTAGTGACTGTCCAGTTGGCGTCTACTAAGCATGTTGGTCGCTTTCACGAGTATCAACTGCCATTGCGGTGACTGCCCGGCTTTGGCCGTGGCGTCTACCTTGGTACGACTACGGAGGGGACTCTTCATTTTGATGGAAAACTTGGATCACTCTTCATTAGATATAATCACGCGTTGGGGTGCCCACAACGGTCTCGGACACCTCCCCCGCTATATGAAGTATTTTCTAAGGTTGTCTGTGTTCCAGTGGCTCATTAGAGGCACTCCTCCATGTCTGTCACCCTATGTCCCCGCCTCATTTCTTCAACCACTTTGTAGGGTCCTTCCCAGTTGGCCGTCATTTTACCATGGATGTTCCCTTTGTTTGTTGCGGCCGACTTTCTTAGGACTAGATCTCCTACTCTTAAGTCCCTTTTGTGGACCCTACGGTTGTATGCTCTTCTCATTCGGTTTTGATACACTGCCAAGTTGAGCCGTGCCGTGTCTCGACTTTCTTCGACCAGGTCTAGGGAGGCTCTGAGGCCTTCCTCATTTTCGATTTGGGTCAAAAGTTTGCATTCTCGAATGTCGGCACCGGCCGCTTCAATTGCGGGACGGCTTGGACCCATAGACTAGGTGGAATGGACTGTACCCCGTTGCTTCTTTCTCCGTGGTTCGAAGGGACCACAGGACGCCGGGTAGTTCATCAGCCCATCTTCCCTTTAGATCTTCAACCTTCTTTTTCAGCCCGTTCAGTATTGTTTTATTAGCTGCCTCCGCCCGGCCGCGTTGCTCGAGGGTGGCGAGACGGAGGAGTATGCGAATTTGATACCGAGCTCTTCCAGGCCGCTTCATCACCATGTCACTCCAAAACTCTCGGCCGTGGTCAAATACCATGACTTGGGGTAACCCAAAACGAGTTATGATGTTCTCCCAAATCACCTTTCTTACGGCCGCCGTGGTCTTGGCAGGTACCGCGACAGCCTCGACCCATTTGGTGAAGTAGTCAACGGCGACGATCAGGTACTTCCTTCCTCCGGAGGCCGTCGGAAATGGTCCTAGTAAATCCATCTCCCATTGTGAAAATGGTAGGGGACTAAGTACCGGTTATAGGTCTCGGGAAGGTGCATGTATTACCGGAGCATGCATCTGACAATTCTTGCACTTTTTGGTCCTTGCTCTGGAATCTTTCAGCATGGTAGGCCAGAAGTAGCCGGCTCGGAGAGCTTTGTGGGCTAACGTTCTCGCCCCCATGTGATGTCCGCAGATGCCTTCGTGAATCTCTGTCAGTATGAGCTCCGCGTCGGCTGGGCCGACACATTTCAAAAGTGGTCTTATCACGGACCTTCTGTATAGTTCTCCTTCGAACACCAAGTACCTTGCGGCGATCCTTCTTATCTTCTCGAGAGAGATCTGGGTCCTCCGGTAACTCTTTTGTTAGTTTGTATTTCATTATCGGAGTCATCCACGTCGTCTCGATGTCGCCCACCATGCCAACGGTCTCGGTGATGCTTTTAGCATTCCCGATATCCACCAAAGACGGTTCGACCGACATTCTTGATGCTTGAACTGGCAAGTTTTGAGAGAGCGTCGGCTCGGTTGTTCTCAGACCTGGGGATGCACTGTATTTGGAAAGATTTCAATTTTGCAGTGCCGGCTTTTACTTTTTCCAGGTATCTCACCATCCCGTCGTCTCGAGCCTCATACTCTCCTCTGATTTGATTAGTGACTAAGAGTGAATCTGTTTTCACCACAACATTCTCCGCCCCGGCAGCTCTAGCTAACTCGACTCCATTTATCACCGCCTCATATTCGGATTCATTGTTTGAGGCCGAGAAGGTAAACTTCAAGGCGTACTCAAACTCGTCCCCGTTAGAGCTGGTGATAAGGATGCCGGCTCTCTGAGTCGTTCGGGAGGACCCGTCGGTATACACTTCCCACACACCGGGATGTGATTCTTCTTGATATGTGCACTCAGCCAGGAAGTCTGCAAGCGCTTGCCCCTTTATCGAAGGCCTCGGCTTGTACTGGATGCCAAAGCCGGAGAGCTCCACTGCCCATTTGATAAGTCGGCCGGATTTTTCGAATTTTTCCAATGCTTTTTCCAATGGCTGGTCAGTTAAGACCGTCACGGGATGTGCGTCGAAGTAGGGTTTTAACTTCCTTGCGGCAACGACGACGGCGAAGGCCGCTTTTTCAATCAGTGGGTAATTTCTTTCGGCGGGCAGCAGTGTATGGTTGATAAAGTAGATTGGGTGTTGCTGCTTATTTTCTTCCCTGACAATTACGGCACTGACTGTGGCCGAGGTAACTGCTAAGTATAAATATAGCGTCTCCCCCAGCGTCGGCCTGGACAGGGTCGGGAGAGTTAGAAGCCTCACTCTGTTCCTCCCCCCAGCAAAAGTTTTTATTCCCCTTCAACACTTTAAAGAATGGGGTGCTCTTGTCGGCCGACCGAGAGATGAAGCGGGCGAGAGCCGCCATCCTCCCGGTCAGCATCATAACCTCTTTTCGATTCCTAGGCTCCGGCAGGTCTAGTATTGCTTGGACTTTCTCTGAATTGGCATCAATTCCCCTGGCGCTGACAAGCACGCCGAGGAACTTGCCGGCCCGGACACCGAAGTTGCATTTCATTGGGTTAAGCTTCATCTTATATTTCCTTAGTGAACAAAATGTCTCGCTCAAATCGGCCAAGTGCTCGCTGTCAGACTTGCTTTTTACAATAGCATCGTCGACGTAAGCCTCGATGTTTCGCCCTTTTTGATCTTGAAACACTTTGTCCACCAGCCTAGTGTAAGTTGCGCCAGCGTTCTTCAAACCGAACGACATCATTTTATACATGTATGTGCCGTTACCGGTGATGAATGCGCACTTAGGCATGTCTTCTTCGGCCATAAACACCTGATGATGCCCTGAGAAGGCGTCTAGCAGGCTTAGCATGGTGTAGCCTGCCGTTGCGTCAATTAAACCATCTATTCGAGGCAAGGGATAACAATCTTTAGGGCACGCTTTATTAAGATTGGTAAAATCAACACACATCCTCCACGCCCCTGATGACTTCCTCACCATTACAACATTTGCTAGCCACTCAGGGTAAGTACAAGGCATGATAAAGCCCGCCTCTAATAGTTTGTCTACTTCGGCTTTGATGGCCTCATCCTTCTCAGCCGAGGAGTTCCTCATCTTCTGCTTGACAGGGCGAACGGTGGAGAGTACGTTCAGCTTGTGAACGATCACCTCCCGGCTCACGCCTGGCATCTCGGCTACTGAGTAGGCGAAGACATCTTTGTTCTTCCTCAGCGGGTCTAGGAGATCGGCTCTGAATTTTGGCTCCAGGCCGACACCGACAATTACGGTGCGCCCTGGGTCAATTTCCACTTCCTCGGTCTCGGCTCCTTCGACCATGCCGACGTTGGTGTGCATCGGATCACCCACCTGCTGTAAGGATGGGCTCTTCCCTTTCTCCGATTTTTTCGCCACTTTGAGGGATTGCATGTTGCACCCCCTGGCAGATACTTGGACATTGACTATTTCGTCTCTTTCGTCCTTTGAGACGAGCTTTTGCGCTTCCCCTCGGTCCGAGACATACATCAATGTCAGGGCCCGGATGGACATCACTGCATCGGCCTCGCTCAAAGTGACTCGGCCTATGAGAACATTGTAGGCAGACGAACCATCAATGACCACGAACTCAGATAAAACATTCTTGGCCGCATCGGCTTGGCCAAACATCACCGGCAAGATCGATTGACCCCGGGGGTACCAGGCCGGCCGGAGAAGTCAGATAGCGGGTTGGTGCGGGGCTCGGTCTTCAATCTTCGACCGAGATTGAGAAAGCACTCCCTGAACATGATGTTTGTGTAGGCGCCTGTGTCAATCAGGCACCTTTTGACCAAGTGGTTGGCTATGTCTAGGTGGACTACAAGCGGGTCGCTGTGCGGGGCAACGACTCCTTCGTAGTCCTTCTTTCCGATGGTTATATCGGGGATTGTGGAAGCGGGGATCGCTGTTTTGGGCACAAAGTTGATGGCTTGGTATAGCTCATTCAGGTGCCGTTTGTGCCCATTAGCTGACCCACCGTTCTTGTTCCCCCCGATGACAACCTGGATCACTCCCATTCGCTGGAATACTGATTTTCTATTCGCCCCGTCGGAGCTTGTTTCTGGGCCTCCAGCTACATACTTGCTGAGGGCCCCCTTTCGGATTAGCTCCTCGATGGCGTTCCTCAGATGCCGACAGTTGTCGGTCTTATGGCCGGCTTGGCCGTGGTAATCGCAAAATTGGCTAAGGTCGTCGTCCCCCCTCGCCTTGGGGGGCCTTGCCCATTTCTGCCCTTCATTCTTGCTTAGGGCAAAGACCTCGGCCGGTGATTTGACCAGGGGGGGTGAGACTGCATGCCGCTTCGGGTGTATGGTCTCGAACTCCCCCCGGCGCCCGCCGAGTTCTGTTTCCTATTAAATCTCTCAGGCCGTGACCGATTCATGTCACGGCGACCTTCATCAATGTTCTCCCGGCGGCTCTTCCTCTCTTGGTGCCCAGATTCGCTGTGGCCTACCCAGGTCTTGTGATAGTCCTCCACCTTTACGGCTCGATCGGCCATCTTTCTGGCGGTGTCTAGGTTGAGGTCCTCGCACTTGATCAGCTCATTTTTGAACTCGCCTTTCGGGAGGCCTTTCATCAGTGCGAAGGCCGCCGATCGGTGTTCGGCTCACGGATCTCATTGAACTTTTGCGTCGAACCTCTTCACATAGCTTCGGAGGGACTCGTCCTCCCCCTGTCGGATAGTGAGTAGATCCAATGTCTCCACGGCCCTTCTCTTGTTGCAAGCATACTGGGCTATGAAGTTGTCTCTCAGGTCGGCATAGCAGTATACTGAGCCATTAGGTAGCCCCTTGTACCAACTCTAGGCCATCCCATGAAGGGTTGTTGGGAAGACTCGGTACCATACCTCATCAGGCTGCTCCCATACCGACATGTACGACTCGAAAGCCTCGGCATGGTCGGTTGGGTCGCTATCCCCTTTGTATGATAGGAGCGGCAGCTTTAGTTTAGTCGGCACAGAGACTTCGAGGACATAGGCACCGAGGGGTCGTGTCGACCACGTGTCGAATGACACGCGGCGATCGGCTCCTCGCAACCTTAGTCCCGCTTCTCTCCGTCTGGCGGGAAGGGCTTCTTGTTGTCCGACTTTGGAGAGTCGGACTTCTTTCATTTCTTCGGGCGGGCCTCGTTGTTGTCGCGGCGACGCTTTGTCCTCCCGCGAGTGGGGAAGGACTTTGGTCCCCACGGCACCACGGGCTCCGCCGGCGTCCTAGCATGCCCAGGTCCTTGTAATACTCCGGTCAAGTTGTTCGGAGTCACTTTATGGGCCCTGGTCACCCGTGGAGCGTTACGCCCGTGTCGTGACAGGGGGTAATCGGCGTACCAACCATCGTGTCCAGGAATAGCTTCAATTTAGCCGCATCGACCACATGTCCCATGACGGTGACTTGGCGGTCGACAAGTGTTTCGCTCTCTTGGCATCCCGTACTTCACCGGCTCAATGACTCGGCCGGTGGGGGACCGATCTCGAATTAGGGAAAGCGTCATCCCGGTAGAACGCGATTTTCGTCACTCACAATTATTTCTTGTTGTTTTGACATCTTCTTAGCTCTTTGAATGGTTTTGTTTTGTTTTTTTTTTTTTTTTTGTAAGGAGATGACTAGCTTTTAGTTTCTATCCCCACGAGACGGCGCCAATTGTTCCTGGGTGTAATTCGGAGCGGATTTGTGACCACGTAAGCTTGATGAATGACGTCTTTTTGCTTGTCTCTTCCTTTCGGTCTCTCCTGTAAAGATGAACAAGCTGAGGACTCGGCTTGGTACCGAGCGTACTCACTCCGACGCTCAAGTCAGTAAATTTAAAGAGATTAAGTTGTGTGTTAACTTGGCAAAGTATATTGTAGAGAGATAAGGGAGTTTATACCAGATTTTAGGTTAGTTTTTGGGATCCTTTTCTCAATGAGAGAAGTGGAGTATTTATAGACTTTCACCTTTTGTCACGTAGTGGCCAAGTGGCCAAGTGGCTAGCAGGTGGAAAGACTGTTCTACCCTCGGCCGAGGGACCCATGGCAGGTCGGCTGGCCTGGTTGACTCCATGCCGAGGGGACTGGATGTGAGTACGCGGATATGCCTCCTACCGGCTAATTGCCTAGCCGAGACCCAGTGTGACAGCCGACAGTCGCGTCTTAGGGGTCAGTCTAATACGTTGACTTGCTGTCTTTTGGCTTTGACCTTGCTCAATATGTTGACTCGGTCAGCGGGTGCAGAATATGCCCCATCAACACCTCTTAAACTAAATTTTATTAATTATTACTTAAATAGAGAAATTAATAAAATTACATCTATTTGAATATGGAAACTAAAATTTTTGAAATTAATGTTTTATATGTAACTTGCATATACAAACTTACCGTGCGAAGCACGGAATTATACTTGATAAAATTTAAAAACAAACGATATCATATTTGTCTTAAGTTTAAAACAGTTTAAATTGCTCATGTACGAGGAATAAAACAAAAGCATAATACATTGGAAAAAAAAAATAAAAGATTTGTCTTATACTCCCTCTAAGTTTTATCAATCTTTCCCTTTAGTTTTTGCAAGAAAAAAAAATAAGGAAGTGAACAAAGAAAGATTAAAATAGTGTAAATTTGGGAAAGAGAAAATAATAAACAATGAATAATGACTAAAGAATGAATAAAGTAGTGGATGTTGGGAGAGGAAAATAATAAAAAATGAATGATGAATAAAGTAGTCTAAAATTGTCGACTTGTTAGAAGAGAGAATGAATAAAGAATGGATAAAAGATCCCAAAAAAAAAAGGAGGAAAGATAGGAAAATAGACTAAAAAAGAAAGAGGCTTTTTCTAAAATGTGCTCAATAGGCACATCATAAGACTTATCTAAATTTTAAGTAATGGTCCTAATTAATCTATTCTCTCATCTAGAATATTTCCTCACCCAATCATGTGTGGACAAAAATAAGGAAATGGAGATTATAATTAAAACATCAATCATGTGTGGACAAAAATAAGGAAATGAAGATTATAATTAAAACAAATTAGGAAATTTGAATAAATATATTAAACAATTAGGATTAACCTATGCCTAAACATTTATTATCATGTGTATTGGCCACATTTTAGAAAACTCAAAAGAAAATAAGGACGATTGAGACAATTTGGAGGGTGTATATCAACACAAATTTTCATTTAAAACGGGCATATCCGTCTTGAGGTTAAAACAAAATAAATAATTGAGTAAATTATCGATTACACTCACGCTTAATCCACTTTTTTTACATTTACTCCCACGTCAATTTTTTTTATTAAATTATACCCAAATTAATATCTCAGGTTATAATTTGCACCCAAAGCCATTTTCAGGTAAAAAATTTTAGGGATATTCTCTCGTGTATCCCTCAACTTTTTCGTTTTCTATGATATACCCCTCTTTTCATGCAAAAAAACTTTGATCGTCAATAACTCTTGGCTACAAATTCAGAATACGATAATTTTTTTTTCCAAATTGACCGTCTTAAAGTGGTCTTCAGTGTGAAAAAAAAATGACCGACGTCTCAACTCGTACTCGGGAATTATGGTCGGTCAAAGTTTATTTGTTAAAAACTGTTTGACCAACCATAACTACCGGCTACGAGTTCAAAAAGCGGTGATTTTTTTTTCAAATTCAAGGTCTTGACGAGATAATTGGTTTGAAAAAAAATTACCGTTTTCTGAACTCGTAAGAGAGAATTATTGTCGATCAAAGTTTTTTTGTGAAAAACGAGGGGTACACCTTAGAAAACGAAAAAGTTCAGGGGTACACGAGAGAATATCCCAAAATTTTATGAAGTGACGAAATTGCCCCCGCGTTTATAACTATCACTCAAGTTATGACTCTTCATTTACTTCCCTTCTTTCACCCGTTTAACCTAATTTTATCAAAATATTTCCCCTAAAAAATTCCCCCAAAATTCCGCAATAATCCAAGTTAAACTTTAATTATTGATCGATTGTTCATCCATTACCATTTTTCACTTTAGTTATTGATGTAAGTTGTCCTTCTATCTCTTCTTTCGAATTTGTTTGTAACTTATTGTTTGATTTATGTTAATTTGGAAATGTCGTGAAATTGATTATTATTCATTGCTCTGAAATTGTTCATTGTTTTTTACCTTAATTTGTGGGTTTATAATTGTTGGCCATTGAATTAGGTTAAAATTATTCTTGTTTTTTACCCTAATTTGTGGGTTTATAATTGCTGGCCATAACAAAATAAAACGAAAACGAAATTTATTGACTGCAAATTAATTACACGGAAACAAAACAATGGGGGATGAGTTACCTTCAGGATGAGGAACACAATGAACAAAATCAAATTGGGGAATAAATGAGAGAGAATGATGAAGAAGGGAATGGATGAGGAGAAGGATGAACACATGCTTTATAAAGGAAAAAATAAGGGCAAAATCGTCATAAATTAAATGTTTAAACCAAAAAATTTGAAATTTGACGGAAATTTGACCTGAATTCGATATTGGGTGCAAATTATAACCTGAGATATTAATTTGGGTGTAATTTAATAAAAAAAGGGATATTCTATCATGTACCCTCGAGTTTTTTGGTTTTCTACGGTGTACCCCTACAATTTTGAGATTCTATGGTGTACCCTTAAATTTTTTATTTATTTCTCTATCATGACCTTATTTAACTCTCGTTAACTTTATCACTATCAAACAACCGTATTTTGACCTTTATTCTAACTCGTGAATGTTGTATCACCATCCTATGTGAAAAGTATCACAAATAACTTTTAATAAGCACAAACTACTATTAAGAACCTTAGTTATGATTCATGAAATTATAATGGAGATTTGAAGAATTTTAGTTAGATTCGTATACTGTTTGGTGTGTTAATGGGTAACCGACGAATTAATAAGTAGATGGTTAGGTTATCGAGTAATTGGAATGCTAAATAAACGATTTAATAAACCAATTAACAAACTTGCATATTAAAGACAAAAACTAAAGTCATAGTATAGACTATTGTGTAGAGTTCAGGGGTACACCGTAGAATTTCAAAATTGTAGGGGTACATCGTAGAAAGTTGAAAAACTCGAGGGTACACCGTAGAATTTCTTATAAAAAAATTTGACGTTGGAGTAAATGTAAAAAAGTGAATTAAGCGTGGATGTAATCGATAATTTATTCTAAATAATTCCTTCCTATGTTAATTTGTAATCAGCAAGACATTGCCGCCGCTACGTACGTCATAGATTAGATCACACATTTCTTCCAAGTCTCCAGCAACGGGAAAGTCAAACGGAGCCTTTAATCAAGAAAAAGTCAAAGTAGTCAACATTTCTGTATTATTATAAATAAATCAAAAAAAACATCATAATTAATTAACATTATAATTTGCATCCTAACAATTCTCCCTTTCTCACTCACAACAAATCAACTCCACCAATTTATTTTTCCAATTCAATTTTTATACATTACGATAATCTCCTTATCACGGGTATTCTTTTCTTTGCGCATGAGTAAGATAGTACGGTGGACACAATTACAAGCTAGTAGAAAAATAATGACGGAAACCGTAGCCGCTACAAACACCAAAACGATGTCGAATTCATCAATAGGTTGTAGAAAATGGACGTGGCCTGCTCTCCTCCGTTGGATTCCTACCTCCACCGAGCACATCATCGCTTCCGAAAAACGCCTTCTCTCTACCGTCAAGTATAGCTATCTTCCATTATTTTTATAATTATTTAATGTTTTGGTTTTTCACTATACGCTTTTTTTTTCGAGTTTTACGTGATACTCTGTTTTTTTTCCAACATCACAAGTAGTTGTAAACTCGAACTACTAAAATTAGAGTTTTTAAACCAATAAATTTTGTAAAAAAAAAACGTATTAACTATTGAATATACAGTATTTATGCGAAGATTCAACAAATTATTGCCAAAAAAAATCAATCATAAGAGCATAAATTAAACATTTAAAAGAAGTGTATTAGATCATTTAGAGTTTTACGAAATTTTCATCAAGTTTTTGATATTTAAAAAGTAAGGGTATCACGTCGAACTCAAAAGTACATGAGGGTTCTCAAAATCACAATTCGAACTTGCGATTCTATGGTCTTATCATCCAAAAAGTCATGAGCGATTCTGATCATAGCTAGAATTTTAAGTTAGTAAGATATTATAATTGATTTATTATAAACACGATTTTTTATTTATTTTTTTTCAGGACACCTTTTGTGGTAGAGCAAGTGAATATAGGTTCAGGACCGCCAGGTTCGAAGGTAAGTTGGTTTCGGTCTGTAAGCAATGAGCCTAGGTTTATCAATACTGTTACCTTTGACAGCAACGATGATGCCCCTACCATGGTTATGGTTCATGGATACGGTGCCTCTCAAGGCTTTTTCTTTCGTAATTTTGATGCATTAGCCCGTCAATTTAGGGTTATTGCAATTGATCAACTTGGGTAAGCAAGCCCTTGTCCAGTGTAGTATTGATGGTTTTGAAAGTTAAGTCCGATTGCACGATTTAAAATTTCTGTGTTTTCTCTCTTGCCTTGCAGTTGGGGTGGATCAAGCAGGCCTGATTTTACATGCAAAAGTACAGAAGGTTAGCAATCATTTACTTGTCATATTCAACTCTCTTGCCTTGCAGTTGGGGTGGATCAAGCAGGCTACTTGAAATTCTGCGGCACTTCTTTAACGCCTTTTGTTTTGTTATCACAATTGCAGAATCTGAAGCATGGTTTATCGATTCTTTGGAGGAATGGCGTAAAGCCATGAAACTCAACAGTTTCATTCTTCTCGGGCATTCATTTGGGGGTTACATTGCTTCTAAATATGCTCTCAAGGTTTCTGTTGTCACATTGTTAGTGTTATATTCAGTAGAACAATTATACTCGATTTTGTATCTAATTAGTTAATGCATAAATATGTTTATGTAGTACCCTGAGCATGTCCAGCGCTTGATTTTAGTTGGACCGGTAGGATTTGCAGCAGAATCAGAAATATCAGATCCTCTCAGAAAATTTAGAGAATCATGGAAAGGAGTTGTCTTAAACTATCTCTGGGAGTCTAACTTCTTCACTCCTTCGAAGTTTCTGAGGTATTTTGTTTTCTCCTTTTTTCCTTTTCTCTTATCGTTCATCAAAATGCCAGCCACGAGGATTTAGACGATACTTTGAGAAGATTCATCTTGTAATAAGGACACCTTTCTATGCATCATCCAAACTCTGTAAATTAGATTACTCTTTATGTTATTCTATTTAGTTTTCGAAATCCTGATTTTAGTTTTTATGCAGATGCTTAGGGCCTTGGGGACCAAATTTGGTTCGTAAATACACCACTTCTCGGTTTGGTTCAGATGAAAATGGCAAAATGCTAACTGAAGAGGAGTCGACACTAATGACTGGTAAACTTCGTTCAAACAAGCTCTTTTATGGCTACAAACTTATAACTGACAAATAAACCTCGAACATTTTTGTTTGTTATACAGATTACGCGTACCATACATTAGCAGCAAAGGGTAGTGGAGAGCTCTGCTTAAAATACATATTCTCATTTGGAGCATATGCAAGGAAACCACTTCTCCACAGGTTTGTTGTTTTCAATCAGACAATCACCTTCCTCCGACTCAACCCCATCCCGCCAATACTCACGGTTTTGTGAATGCAGTGCATCAGAGTGGAAAGTTCCTACCACATTTATTTATGGTTATGATGACTGGATGGAATACCAAGGCGCTCAAGAAGCTCGTAAACATATGAAAGTCCCATGCGAAATCATAAGAGTTCCTCAGGTTTAATTTCTCTCTCGCTCTCTATCCTATCTTTCTCTTTGACTGTTAATGATGTACTGTACGTCAAGAAACCATCTCAATCAAAAGCTCAAGCAAAAGCTTAAGCTGATCGGTTTTATACTCTAAATTATGATGCTAGAATAAAATTGGGAAAATAAACAAATGGAAATTGTTTAAATTACAGGCAGGGCATTTTGTGTTCATAGACAATCCAAATAGGTTCCATTCAGCCGTACTCTATGCATGTCGGAAGTTTCTTTCATCGGACCCTGACAATGAACCCTTCCCGGAAGGCATTACGTCTGCATGAAGAAAATTGAATGTTTTAACTATCGCCTGTGTAACTGTGTTGATTCAACCTCACAATCCCCTTATAAGTTTATAGTTTACATATTATTTTGATGTTTTTATTTGTAAGATTTTCGTTGTGCATATGCACCAATAAACACTACTCTGTATCAGAATTTGGTTTATGGTTTAATTTACCCTTTTATTAGAGATTGCACCAATTATTTTGGATTAAAGAGTAACAGAAGGATTTGATCAACTTTCGTAATTTGAAACTTTTCCGTTAAGGACCGCAACATGAAGTTTATTTGTCATTTTTTCCGTAAAATTTAAGTCTGATTTTTATTAAATATTTTGCACATACAAAGTATAAACTATTTTCATGATCTAACATTAAACATTTTTTCCATATTCTAAATTCTAAAGCAGGGAGAAAATACGACGAAAATCACGAATTAAAGAGAGTAAAGATACGTCACCAGAAAATTAGGGTTTTCGGCGCCTCAGGTATGCCGATGAATTGGACAAATTGACGAATTTTGAGCTCGAACTTCAGAAACAAAAGCTCCAAACCGACGTAAATAATTGAATCGATGAGAATGCTCAATTATTAGGGTTAATTGTCTTCCGCGCTAGTATTTCAATCACGACAATTCAGATATCGCAGTCGGCGTTGATTTGTTGAAATAATTGATCGATGAAAATGATTTCGAGTGATGGAAACTAATTAGGGTTTTAGTAGACAGTTTAATTGGGAATTTGATACGACTAAAGAGGAATTTGGTCGTAAAGTATTAGGGTCAGATTATCATCAGACTCACCAAAGTCTTAAGATTCTGCCACATCAGTTTTTCACTAATTTTTTCTGTTTAACTGTTCTATGGTTTGAGAGTTTAGAATCATCATGTTGAACAAAGAAACTGAATTATGTATAAACTTTTCCAAACTTACACATTTGTTGATCCTCTTTATTATCTTGCTACTCATTCAAGAGAAAGGTTTAGAACATAAAATTATTGTTCATCGTTATTTTTTTTAGAAATGTCATTTCAAACATTGATTGCTGTGATAGGCCAGACACTCGAGGGGTTTGTAATTTAAAAGTAGAGGTGATTATCCTTATCAGGATCCTTTTTATATTCTCACTCTCTCTTCTCGGTCACTGTATCGCTATCGTCGTCTCTGATTATCCACCTTCCCCTCTTGGCTCTTACCGGGTTTTATATTATTCAGTGTCTTCCTCTCTTATCATTTTACGTTGCAATGATTTTAATACTTCTTGGCACTATTTTGCATTTTTTATGACACACATAGGTATTCACATAGGTATTCAGATTGATAGTTTGGAGGAATTGTCTGGAATCTTGCCTACTTTCTGAATGCTGGATGTTGTTTGCTTCTTATTGCTTAATATAGGATGCACGTTTTTCTCAAGTTTTGTTATGTTTGATGTCTTTCTTTTTGTTAACAGATTGTAAGATATTTTTCTTAAATTTCAAGCTGTGAAACGAAGATGGCCAAAAAAGGAACACGCACTTGTTTTCTTTGACGTTTCTATCTATGAAGATCCTTTTGAAAGGATTGTTTATGATTTAGGTATCACCTATTCACCATGCTCTCTGATCATTTACTGCATTTTTTCAACTGCGTTATACTTTCCTGTCTCTTTTGTATATCTGGTTTATCTGTTAGAAACCTTATAGGTATCATTAGTCAGTATCTTTTTTGCAGCTATTTTCTGATGTTCCGAAGACTGCTAAAAACTTCCGCACATTGTACACAGGTAGTTGTAGACTTATAGTTACAGCCCCCGCTGTAGAAACATTGGTTTAGCCTGTAGGTTTTGATTGTTGCTGTGATGGTCAGTTTTTAATATTTTATGCATTTAGCTAAGATGGTCAGTTCCAATGCCGATAGTCATTATTTATGTGCTAGTAGTGGCTACTATTGGCACTGAGAGAACCGTCAATGGGCTAGTAGTAGTTGTGGAAGTCATTGTGTTCTAATCTTGTGAATCTTGTTTCAAGCTTGGTCCGGGAAAACGCAACTGTTTTGAAGATTAAATGACGTGAACAAAGTAAAATGATACTGTACTTCTTAAATCTGCTGCCATTGTGTTTAGATATTTTGACTAACAAACATGAAATTTTAGCAACATAATGTATCACAAGATTCACTTTCTCCAGAATTATACCATTCGGAAGAATTAAGATTTAATGTTATGCTAAGACCCCAGTAGTAAAAAGTGTGTTTTACCATTCGCGAGAATTAAGATTTAATGTTTTTGTTTTTATTTTTATTACAGTCGTTGCTTCTCATCGTGCCACTTGATGAAAGTTGAGATGGGTCACATAATGACAATATGGTTTGTTGCAGGATACACGACAAGGGAGCCAAAGTCGACTAGGTGAAATTGACCCTACCTGTATTAATAGGCGTGCCTTGCTTTACCCATAAATGGCCCAATTATAACCAGTGTTTCTCCATCAAGGTCCTGACTCCCGAGGGGAAAGGTTCCCCTCTGCCTTAAAAAAAAATGCTACCAGGTCGCAGCGCTTAGTGACAGTGAAGTCATCGTCGGACAGTTTGTCAAGGGAAGCCGAGTGCCATATGGGAGAAATTGTCGTGGTACATCAAAGTGATGGGGTCCTGCACATTTTAGGTTACTTTAATCTTGGAGGCGACGTTGGGTACAAATTCAATTTGTTGAAAGAAAGGAACAATATCTGTCACAATAAGTCTCTCTTAAGACGGATATATATATCCATTTTCACAAAGATTAAAACAAGTCAAATATCACACAACTTGCATGGATACCTTCGTTTGGACATTTTCTTTTTGTCTTATCTATGCAAATGGTATGGTATTTGGATACCTTCGTTTTAAATAAGAATTTGTGTATCTGTACATACCACTTTTCAAACATTGCTTAAAATTCCTTGTATTGCACATTTTAGGCTACTCTAGCAAACATGAGTTACCTTTTCCTAGGTTTTGATATTGAGTAACCATCCACTCATAATATGTTTGGAACGATACATGCATAGTAGGTCGAGCAAAACCGTATTAAGTATTATCAAAGTACCAACCCGGTTTTTAAAATTACAAGCTCGATATGCAAGAGTCAATAATTTGTATTATCAAAGAATAGATCATGTCATGGGTTTCACGCTCACATTGCTAAATGGGAAACAGTACGGCCAATTTAGTAACATTGGTTTTTTTTTTTAAAAAATGTGGGATACAACAAACTGCTTTTGATCTATTGAATGGGAAACGACTGCGTAACTTTGAAGACGCTATTGGTGGTGGGGGGAAACTGAACTGATGAACTACATCTTGTGACTTATCTCACTAGGAGATTAATTTTCTGATAAAGGCAGAATTCTTCTGAATGCTGGATGTTGGGACTTCTTCATAAGAGCTTGTTACAACTTGTCAGCAAAAGGCCAGATGGTCAGTTTCAAAGCAAAATTGTAGACGGTATCATAGTACTGGTGTCAAGCCCTCCCAACAACATTTGGGTATCTTTAGCCTATAAATAGACACACAGGTATGAACTGCATACCTAGGGAAGCACGCCACAAGATTTGATAAAATAAGAGCATGACTTTCTGCATCAGATCATATGTTCAAAATATGTCAATTAGTCTCTTGGAGACTGTCTCACATAATGAGAAACCGACATATTTGACAAAAAAAAAAAAAGCAGTTATACCCGTTAAAAACCAAAAGAAACGAATATGCATGTTATATACTTATATGGGATTATCATGTTAATTTTATTACGAGACTCTTATATGAGAATTGGTGGTGAACAATAATGATTCAGGAAACTCACTTGGTATGATCTGGCATTTCTGTGCCAAACACTTCATGTCACTTATTCTCACTGCTGTTTCTTTGAAAATGGTGTAAGCGATGAGAATGTAGGCAAAGACTGCAATACAAATCGGGCAAATTTTCGGGGATCCAGCAGAGTCTATGGGATTTGGAAGGGGAGAATCATCTCCTAAAGACCCCGAGGAATCTACAGGGTTGCGAGGGGCGTAAATGCGCTTTTTGTTTGGGGAGCTCACTTTTACGGATTTAGGCTGAGTGGAGGAATCCTTCAATACATTTGGGGTGTCATCTTCTGTCATGTCAAAGTGCTTGCTTCCTGAACCAAAGTCCTGGAATTTAAGTCCTGTTGACCGTGTAATAGGAGTTATGGGTGAGCTTCTCCACCGAGAGAGAACGCTCATGGCAATATTGTTTGTTTTCGATGAAGATGGTGGGATCCTCAAAGTCTGCCACAATTTGATATCGGATGGATGTACTAGATGATTCATCTCCTGCAGATTCTAGCACTTTTTCTCGAGTGAAAGGCATCTTCATCTATACTTTCGTAATTTTTTCCAAAAAGCATGACATGGCTCGAGAATTTTCCGACAAGTCAAAAAGTTCTCATCGATGATACAACTTCGTTCAAACTCTGGAGTCTGCACATCTCTCATGAAGGGTAGTTTGGATTTGGGTGCGTTCTTTCTTGCGCTACATTTAGAAGGCAACCAAAATAAAAGTCAGCACAAACTGCATCAAGAATTGCATCGAATGATACAACGATTTTATAAATGAATGATGTATAGCCAGGCTAGTGAGTCACGTTACTTTATTTGGTCGTTATCCACAACCAAATACTCAAAACTCCATTCCATTGAAGGTCAAAGTTTACTACTCCCTCCGTCTCGGTGACAAGTTATCTATTTCTATTTTTGGGTGTATTATTATTCTATAGTTATCTATTTCTATTTCTAGTAGGTTTTTGTAGGCCACCTTCGACGCGAAAGGTGGAGTTGTGTTTTGTGTGGCCCAAAATCATCCATTTTTCAATTTTTTCTATCCTTGATTTTTGTGCCAAAAGCAATAGATAACTATTTATTGGGACGGAGGGCGTATTTTTTTTGGTGTAAAGGGAGCCACGAGGGCAAATTTGATGCTGACGTCATGAGTATCATCTCTTGTGAGTTGTGACTTTACCACAGGTCGAAGTTTATCAAAGTCAAAAGGGACCTATGCAGTAGCTAATAATATCTTACTACGAGCAACCGCAATCTTTGGCGTCGGGGCGTTAGGTTAGGTGAATTATGTACCTGCTTTGTCAAAATTGCTACCAACAATTGTGTTTTCTTGCCTCCTATCTACTATTGCTTCTGATACTTCATTCGCTGCATTTTGAACCATAAATCCTCTAAGAACACTATAGTCTGCAAATTAGACATTCTATAGGGTTAGAATAAAGAAAATAGCTATGCATAATTGCACTGCATTTGAAGAAACCTCAACAGCTTGAAATTGCATATTGACACATCCCAGACATTATATTCGAAGGCAGCATTTATATAATCTCAACTTCTCAAGTGTATACTATGTTTAAACAAGCCAAAAGGTAGGTCAACGCAGTTCGGTGCAGTTTGTTTGCAACTGTAATAGCACAGTGGTCTCATGCATGGTTACCGAATTCCCTCGGTACCCTACAAATCGCGAATTGTTAAAAAGCGAATTTTATCATGTGGGTTACTGAAAATACATATAACACACATTCTATAAGAGCGAATCGCAAATTGGCAGGGACATATTCATAGCGAATCCGGTAACCATGTCACTCTCATGTTTACAGATAACATGAATACGGTTTAATGAAAATCAATTACTCCGCTGTCACTAGCATATATAACTCGTGTAAAATGAAACGTTGCATCTTATGTGTAACTAGTGTTCAGTAGCTTCTCTTTATAAGGAAGTTCAGCTTCCAAAAAGTCCTAAATTTCAGGTGCTTACAAATTCTTTAGAAAAAGGTTAGAATTACATCAAGGAAAGAGCCAAATTTTCCAGTTTAACTAAATGAGATGGAAAGGAACTTATCTCCAAGATTCACAGAAATGCCCTAAATAAACTAATTTTCTACAAGTTATATATTATATACCCAAAATGAAAATAGTAGAGAATACAACAACAACAACAACATTACCCCAGTGCCTCAATGGCTCCCGCAAATTGTGGGGTAAGGGCGGGTCGGATGTACGCAGCCTTCCCCTTGTGTTAGAAACACAAAGAGGCTGTTCTGAATGGCCCAAGATGAAAATTGCGTCGCGAACTGCATCGACGGACTGCTACTTCACAAGAGAAAGAAGCGCAACCACTTTAGTGAGCCATTTTGTTGTACTCCATCATAATCAGAACCAAAGAGTAATAGTCTTTGGCTCCACTGGAAATATGGATTGAAAAATAGTAGAGAATAATTAAAAAAAACATGGTATGAGCTGTGGTATATTTTGCATCTAATTGTATGTTTAATGTTTGTACAAGAGTGCAGAAAAAAACCAACTCTCCCACTTCACCATGTTGATAACTAGATTTTGCGCCCGTGCGTTGCACGGGTACTAAAATTTGTTATGACTAAAAATAGTTACACACTATATGGTACTTAAATTTGGTATGACTATAAATAGTTGCACAATATATATTGCTATGGGAAATATTTGTATATATGTATATATAATTAAATTAGCTATTTAACAGATGTTTTGATAATGAGATTACAATTATATTAAAATAGTATTAAATACCTATATGCTTTGCCTTACAATACCAATAATATTTTTTAATTTAAGAGATAAAGTTTCCATGAAAGAAACTTATCTTTTTAGATTAATATTTAAATAGTCTGTTATTTTTTTAGATCAATATTATTATTATAATTAGAGTGTGCGTTGCACGGATATTATAACATTTTGTAATAATAGATGAGTATCCTATTTATTTTATTAGTATGGTTGGCTTGGGCCGGATTGGATTGAACTAAAGATGGAAATATGAAATTTACGCAGCCAATTAAAACTTGAACTCAAAAGTATAAATATGGTCCTATAATAGTTATCTTTTGTGTGTGTATGTGTTTGAGATATGTTCAGATTAACCTAACTAAGCCAAATCAAGGATAGAGTAATATGCGTGGTAATGTGGTATATACTAAACGATCCGATCAATCTCAATAACTCTAATATCCTTCTTCTACTAAAGCACTTCTACTTTCAGTGAGAAGTTAACATGACAAAAACCAATAACTTACAAAATAAATTTAATCCCTAAGCACTGACTTAGAGGTTAGAATAACAACTCTAATTGCACTCTGAATTAGAACTTCTTTTTTAATATTTTATAGTAATTTTTTTGTAATTTGGTGCCAAACCTCGGTGGCTCGGTGATTCACGTCTATCTCCTTGCCTTGCTTATACGCTTAAGGTAACGTATCTTATTTCCGGAATATTGCGTTAATTAATTGAGTACATACTCTTATAATAACACATATCTATAATCTTATTTTTCTTCATGGCTTAGCAGTTAGCTCATGTAGCCTGCTCGATTTTCGTGTCGTATTTTTTATTGTGTGTCGATAGCAGGTCATTAGGTCAGTATGGCACTTTGGGAGTCTTTTGTATTTGATATGGCAACAGCACTGCCCTGTCTTAGCTTAGACTACTCTTAGGCGTTACATGGCATTAAGGCCGCCTTTTACCGTTTATTATTAGTTTAATAACTTTCTCGAATAGTTTTGTGACCATTGCAGTAGGTTGAAATAGCTCCTGCTTGCAAGAATGCAAGTGTGTTGCTGGTGTGACATAGAGGTAGTGTGCGTGTACATCGGGGTTGCGTGGAATCGTCGTGAATATAGATAAAGGTATAAAATAAAATACATACTAATATAAACGAAAAAAAAGTGAAATAAAAGAATTTCTTACACCAAAACTTTGGAGAAGTTGCTTTTCGTGACCCTTTTTATTATTGATAGACATTGTAATTTCGTACCTAATTTATATATACATCCCAATAATGCCTTCACAACCGCTCATGATTATAATTACTAACATCTGGCTATGTTGGATACGTACCATGAAATTGCTGTTTACATTCACGGGTTTCACAATCTTGATCTTTTCCAGCAAGGGTAAGCTTCTTCTTCTACTGTACTTTCTTGTAACTTGATAATATGCACAGAATATTTGTCATTTGCATAGGAAAAGTAGAGGAAATTTTACAATTCAATGTCCGAGTCATATGGATTTACACCGTGGCGGAGCAATTGTTGTGCTGTTGTTTAATTGCCATCTTGCTTTGCTTGGAGCTATAATTTCTGGGGTGTATTTGGAGCTATAATGGTATCATCCATAAAGCGTATGCCTTATGGATGATAAGTATGATGCTTATGGAACCCTAGAAGAACTTAAGGTATAATTAAGCCGAGATACTAACATAATTATATCATTTATATATATAAGTAAGGTTTTCTAACATGTGCCCTAAGGGCATACGCTAAATGAAATGTAGGCCATGGAAGAAAGATGTTGCGAAAGAACTTCCGGAACATGTCAAGTGGTGTTACTATGCTTTTGTAGAAACATGTGAGGAGGCTGATGAAGAACTTGCCAGAGAAGGAAGAGCCGTGTTGATTATGTTAGGCATGAAGAGTATTTATATATACATTTCAATGATTTTTTTTATTTTAAGAGATAAAGTTTCTATGAAAGAAAAGTTATCTTTAAGAGATAAAGTTTCCATGAAACAAAAGTTATCTTTTTAGATTAATATTTACAAATTCTATTATTTTCTTTAGATCAATATTATTATTATAATTAGAGTGTTTCAAAAAACTTGGAGTCTCTAGAATTGCCTGAAAAAAGCCTTTTTTATATATATACTAGATTTAATGCCCGGGCAATGCCCGGACCGATTTGTAATATCTTATGATAATGTATTTATACTCTAAATACCTGTTTTTTTGTACTTAATTTTTTTGAACTGACTTTAAAACTTGTAGGCAATACGCCAAATAGCGATTGTAGGTTAGCCCTATTAAACATATTACTTTGAAGTTAGGGGTTTTATTTAATTTATTTGTAATTTGATTTTATCTATCTCGTGTAAAACTTTAGATGCAGATCGTGCTAATCTTTCATCCTTAGGTAGCTAATGCAATTGAGGTACGAATAACTTCTTCTTGAAATTGTTATTATATACTTCCAAGTCCTAATCACTTCTCTACTTTAATATTCCACTTTATTATCTTGTGGTTTGTATAATTTCACTTTAGTGCCTTGAAATTTGGACTACCTCCCACTTTGGTGACCTAAGTTTTAAATAAACTTTTATTTTGGTAACCTAAAATATGTAATAATTAACTTTTATTTTAATTACTTATACTTTCATTAAAATAAAATGCAAAATTGGATATTATATTACATATAAAATAGAATAATCAACATAATATTGCAAAAAAACTTGATTTATTAGGTTCAAAATATTATTTTTAATATTAAATATTATGTATAAGTCACCAAAGTAGGAAGTTGTCCAAACCTTAGAGCACCAAAGTGGAATTAGGTCAAACCTCAGAATATCAAAGTGAAAATAGTCCTTCATTAAAATATCTCTTGCAATAAATATAAAAGGCCAAATAACTGAGACGAACCGTATATTTTCTAGAAAACGAATGACGTCGTGTTTAGCGTTTGTAAACTTGAAACTTGAATTGATATTTTGTTGTTTAGTAATAATCTACACATGGTCACAAAAAGCAATTGTTATAACTCTTTATGGACGACGTTCGTATTCGTGCGACTCTTGTATTAATGGGTTGAATCATTCGTGAAAAACTATAAAAAGCTAGCACTTGTAAATCACTTGTTTTATTGGTCTAAATTAACATGGTCTTCTACTCATCTTCTTCTGGAATTTTTATTAATAAGTCACCGGATTCTTGTAGTAGTCAACTGTAATGCACATTCTTTTTTCTTGAATCAATATGTATAAAATCAATATACTTATATCAATAAAATTAACAAACGTATATTATATTTGATTATTAAATCGTGGGGTAAATAGTTTATAATAATGAAAGTCTTTAAAAAATGAACTCTTCCTAGTGATAAATTTCCAATATTTTAGACTGGCTAAAACTGTGTCAAAAAACTGAAAAATAACAATTTATAAAGTGACAACTCTTTTAATTTCTTTGTCTCGCTAAAAAAAGCGGATAACGATACAGACAAAAAAGATACTTGCATGGGAATTATTTATCAATGCCAAAAGGCTGATGATAATGCTTAAGGAGTCGATCCCATAGAAAAAAGGTACACCGTTTCAATTATTTATTTATTTTTAATTAAAATAATCCTCATAAATGAGTGGAATTAAACAAAACATGGTTATTAATGACAAATTAATTTGTCATAGATACATAGCAATCAACCTGTCAAATATGCAATTAGAGCAAGACCATTTTTTTTTTACCAAATAAAAAAAACGAATGTGATATTTGCAAGGTACTCCTAAAAGAGTACATATTTCAAGCTTTGCAACTGGAAAAATAGCTCAAGGATAATTGTGTACATCAATATCAAAATCAATAAATCTCTCCCTAGACCGCATGTGTATTTTATTATATAAATACATAATATATACTTGACCCGTCTTAAGTTTAAGAAAAATAATGTCATTTAAATATGAATTCATGTATCAAAATAGACCATACCTCTGAATAGATTATTTCATTATTTTCCATTCATGAGTTCAACAATCTTCTTAATCTTTTTCGTGCCTGAAATTTCAACACAAACACAATTAGTACAAATAATAACTCTAAAAAGTTGTTAAAGATTCAACATGCGAGAGCACAATAAATACACACAATGTAATTTTTAGCTACGTAACACCGAACATGCTTATGTAAAGTTAAATCTATACAAATAAAAAGAATATCTAAGCATGCGCTAAAACTGAATCAGATCAAAAAAGTTTGTTTGGTGCATGCAATTTATATATAGTGCTCCGTATATATAGTATTTGTATATATGAACGACTAATATTCTACAGAGTTATTTGAAGAGTAGTTAAACTCTATTTTATTATTATTATTAGAGGGAGTAGTAGATGGATACTAACTCTTAATTTATTTATTTTTAATATTATAGCTGGAAAGTCTTTCGCATAGGTTGGAGACTCTATAATCGCTCGAAAAAAGCTTCCTTTAATAATATAGATAGATATTGATTGATTTAGTTATTAAGTGATATTTATCTTATTGCTTACGACCCCACTATACCAAACCTGGCTATGCCACTAGACCCGATGCTCAAATTTTTTTGTTAGATTATTTTTCTTTTTCATGAATTAAATGTAAAGTAAACTCGTATAAAATTAAAGTAAAACGGTAAATTATAGTATTAAAATTTAAAACAATATTGAGCTGTTCACAAGCTTTTCGAGCCGGGCTTGGCCTTGCCCGACTCGACTCGCAAAGGACCCAAGCCGAGCACAAGCTCAAGCCTCAAGTCAAGGTCACACGAGCCGAGCTTAGATCGAGCCGATCTCGAGTTGCTCGCGAACTGTCTCGTCTCATTATCACCCCTTGAAAGGAGGGAGAGGCAAACATGCCCTCCAAGGCTTGTAGGATGGTGTAACGACTGCCCTGTGCGGAATGTTGTTTTTTACCCTACTCGAGTAATCATCAGGTCATCGTTGACTCAATGAATAGTTTTTTATTTTTTTCCCTAACCACCATGCTATTGTTCAACATCATGCCGTAGTTTGTTTCCCAGACCAGTCTCTGAAGCTGAAAACTAAACATCTAAAGATTCCATCTCCAGATATCATGATGCTATACTCAAAACAATTACATATCCGGGCGTAAATGCGAATGAAAGGCGACGTTTAGAGATTCCTCCTTGGACCGTGTTACCCATTCCATCAAGTCTAGTCAATAGTCATATAGTTAATGACTGAATGACACAAGAATAGCCTACAGGTTGGCTTAACAAGATTATAAATGTTGGCAGTTTCCCATCCAAAAATAAGAGACACGAAGCCAAGTCACCATCCATGATCAAAAGGGAACGAGAGTACGTAAGATTTAGTGCTTACATACCTTTTCTTATCCCGAACACATTTTTACATCCTTCACAACTGGCGATGCATCGAACATCCAACATTAGCCTGATATGAAACATGATGGGTACCAAAATGGTAATTTTGAAGAGTAAAAACTAACAATATTTATAAACATCAAGAAAGCTCAGAAGACAGATGATATAGATCAAAGCAATTTAAAGAAGCAAAACCTGATAGCACTCATGATATTTCTTAAGACACATTGATTTTTTGCGATTTACATCCTATTTTATGTCTCACGATGACGGTGTTGACAGGGTTTGAACTTCCTGCAGATTACCATGATCCTGATTTTTTATTCACTAAATATTCTTGAACATGACAATAATACAATACATGAAAGATACAATACCTTGTTGACCGCAGAGAATCGGACTCGGTCATACGACTTTAGGAGCAAATGCAAGGGGGTTCCGAGTTTCAATTAGTTGTCTTGTCTCTAGAACCTTGTCTTCATTCTCCGGTGGTTACAACACCCTTGGCAAGCGCAAGATTCAAAGACAAGACAAACCCACAAAAAACAATCACAAGAATCGCAACAATCCCATTAACAAACAAAAAATGCACATATGAATACAACTGTAGAAGATTATCTAGCATAAATGTAATATACGGAGACCTACAGTTTTAAACATTTGGTCTTCTTGCAATTACAGTGCTTTGAGGTGTCATCATCGCTAGACTTCTTCCTGCGGGGAAAAAAAATGTCAGCAAACAAATATACGATGACTGTGTGTTAAGACAAAGATTCAATACTTGCCTTTTCTTCTTTGGGCTCATTTTACAATGCAGTTCATCACTTTCAGCTGTTGATGGATTGATTTTTCTCTTTGGACACGTAATAGTAGTACGAGCATCTTGCTTCGACAAAACAGGGCTATAAAAATGTTCAATATTCGAATGTTTAGCTTCCCCAGAAGTAGCTATAGAGCTAGCTTTATTATGGTGCTTTTGTTCTGAAATAGTTGAAACTTTCCCGACAACGGTAGCATTAGTCTCTCTATCTAATTGATTGCCTGTAACAACTGAGTTTTTTATATCCAATCCCGCCAGAGAAGATAGTTGGCTACCACTTGAACTATCCAATGACCTGGAATAGACCACACTATTCAAGTGCAATCCTATGCCTAGAGGCTTGGAGATAGGAACATGATTGATTCCGGTAGGAAGAAGAGCACAGGAGCCAGTTGCAGTATTAGGACGCTTCGTCATTTCCATATTGCCTGGTGTTCCAGTGGATGGCAAGTTAGTTAATTCCTCTATCCTCGTTAAACTATCACTGAAATTCCTGAAGTCAGAACTATCAGCATAATTCTTCTGATTCTCTTCAAAAAGGCATCGTCTAAGTGTGCCCCGTTCACATTGACTTGCCTACAAAAAGATTAATAACAATTAAATTATATATAGAAGGGCTGAAGAGAAAGTCTTGTATAATACAAAGACTGAAAATGCGTGACAGGTGCAGAGCAATAACATATAGCCATTCTTTTACCAACTAAGATTTCAGAAACCACCTTGCCCCAACAAAAAAGCAAAAAAAAAAAAAGACAATTAACAAAAAAAAAAAACATGTGCAGGGAGACACATACTAGCACAATGAGGAAAAAATAGGCATATATTAACACTTTTAAGTGAGGGATTAGATGGTTTGGGCTGCTTAAATCTAAATGTATCATTCAGTCAAGGAATATTAACAATAAAAACAAGTTATATTAATGGATTAGAAAGTCAAGGAATATTAACAATAAAAACAATTTGTTGAAACAATCAGTTCACGTAACCTTCAGCTATAAATACTGTTGGAATATGTGTCCTCCGACAATAATGCGATCACGACTGTTGATCATGATGATCACATGTTTAAGTCTCATTAAAATGAATACAATTGGGAAGTAATATTGTTACTGTCAACTGGTCAACATATATCGGTAATGATTGGTGACTAGAGTTTGACATTATTTGTCAAGTGTGACGGTGGTGATCAGTTGACCCCCTAGGTCATACCTAAAGGGCAACACTCTTAATTGATTATTTAATTAATCGTATAATGTTACGAGTTAATTAAATTACTTGAAAATTGACGGACGATTTTGGAAGTAAAATTTACGTATCATATTGAAATGTGATTAAATGAGATACGGTCTGAGTAATTAAATTGTATAATTACTCGGATGAAATAGATTGTTTAATGTAACAATTAAATTGAATGAATTGTTATAAATACAATCAGTTGTGATTTATAAATTGGTAAAATTTTTGGCATAAGTAATTATGAAATTACTAAGTCAATTTTTGTATGTGACGTATTTTTTTAATACGTTGATTTTTAATATGTTAAAAATACATAACAAATATATATGTCACATGTGACATGTGACATATTTACAATTGACAAAAATAAAATGGATCACTTGTTAATCCATGAATGCCGAAATGAAGGGGTAGTGGTAGCTAATATTGTGCTTGGTTAATTTATTATAAGAACACAATGATTACCTACATCCTAGCCATGCAACTCTAATTTTCTTGTGAAGACAAAATTGTTCATGCATTGGCTCCCCTAAAAGTCCCCCCTTCCACCCGGTTTTTTATGTGAAAAACCATCATTGGTTTTTCATATAATTTTACCTATTATTACACTAAAAGAGTTTAGTAATATTCATTCTACTCATTCATCCAAAATACAAGTTTTCTAGAGAAATAAAATCCTCTCTTTATCTCTCATCAAAACCGAAAATACTTAAGTGTTTATAAATATTTTTGGTTCAATTTTCTACTATAATTAATATTATACTAGTTTTGTAATATTAATTAAATTAAGAGGAGCCTTGGGTATATTACATAGGGAGAGATCTTACTCTTAGATCTTTGTTCTTCCATTGGAATAAGCTCAAGAACAAGAAGAGAAAGGTGATCTCTCTTGTGCCCTAATAGCCGAAATTTACTATGTAAGGACATGATTTCTCCTCTATTTTATTATATTGTTTGCATGCATAAGATCCGTTTTAATTTTATGACAAATTATTTAGACATATAAGAATATGTTAACATGTATATAGATCTACATTTCCATCAATCGGTATCATGAGCCACGGTTGTTTGCATGCAAATTGGTTAAAAGTTTTTCCGAGTTATATGAATAACAAAATAAAACTTGTAAAATTTGTGTTATTATGATATATCACGAAATAATTACATGCATGTTAATATTTCTGGTCCTAAAGTGTTTTAGGGTATTTTGGTTAATTTTTCGGATTTTTATTGTTCATAATTTACTAAAATGGCATTTAAATGTGATTTTATGAGTAAAAATGTCATTTTTGGTCGAAAATTAGCTATACTTCGAATTTTAAGTTGATCTTTGGATATGTTATCACATATATTATTTTGAGACAACCTGTATTTTTTTCATAATTTTTGCACTTGTTATGCTCGAAAAATGAATTTTTTCATTATTAAATTCGGATTTAAGAGAAAAATAGGTTAATAAGAATTAAATTTCGAATCTGGTCATAGAAAATTTATATGTTGTCACATGCAATTTTACAAGATGTGTGTAAAATAATTGGCTATAAAGAAGTCTTTTAGCATGATTTATGAATTTTTGAAGAAAAATGGCATAAATAGTGACATTATTAATGAAAATTAATAAAATATAATCTATGACTTAGGAAAAACGTCTAATGTTGCATTTTATTATATTTTTCAGATCTAAAATTGAAAAGTTAATGAAAATAATTTTTCCATGTTTTTATGATTATTTTATTAAATATCGATAAACCGCAACATTGTTTTTCCGGAAAATTTTCGAAATTTTTAACCTAAGATTTTGAACATTATGAGTGTCATGGATTTTTCCAGAATGTTCATGAATTTAAATTTCAAATTTTGAATTTATTTGAAATTTTTGGTTTTATTTGAAGTTTAATAGCTTATTTTTGTAATTTTGGTCCATTTATGAACAATTTTGTAAATAAAAGTTAATTATGGTCAAATTATTAGTGAAGACTATATTTTGAGTCCTAAGAGGTTAGGGTAATTAACTTATGCATAAATATGAGTTTATGTATTTTTGTGATTATAAAATGTTGAAATCACGCAAATCCGTAAAAACCGAGTAATATACGATATTGGCTAATTAAAGGCGATTTAGCATAAAAATTGAGCATGTTCATACATATTATAATGCTGCATTTTCTTTATGATTGTCATATTTTTAATTTATGTAATTTTAAAATTATGTAATTTTACTTAGTATGGCCTTAGATTTTAATTGGTATTTCCCGAAATGTATGGGAATATCGATTCGGTTGTAATTTTTATTGTGATCTCGTATCACCGTTTTGTAATTTAATAGATTTATTTTATTTTAGTTACAAATGTATAATAGGAAATTATGTAATTTATTATGTAATTTTATTCATTCCGGAGTTCCAAAAGACGGATTTCTTCAAGAATGGCGATACATAAAGACGGTGTTACCTCGAGATGCGTGCCACAACCGAAGATCAAGGGACCAATGGAGTTGGTTTCCGAATATGTAATAGATTAATAGTTTTTCTATTTTAGGAAAGGCCATACTAGGATTTTTATCTTTATGCTTGCATTTTATTTTATGTCACATGCATCGCTAAATCGCCATAACTAAACATGCATCCTTATTTTATCGAGTTTATCGACCGTGTCAATTCGAATTATCGTAGTTCACCGCTTTAGTTCACTTAAAACGTGATAGATAATAAATTGACATGACCTCTCGCTAAAACAATCAATTGAGACATAGCCTTACCAAATAGTAGAAACCATGAAAACCTATTTCGCGAGGGAGTGCACTCGGCCACACCGGGGTACAAACCTTATTACGTAGGGGAAGTGGGTGATGAATGTTTATCCACCGAGTTCATGTTAATGAAGGGTATTTCGGCACACCGTGCCCTAAATTGATATGGGTTTGGATTATGGACACATTTATTCGAAATTTGGGTTGTACTCAACGAAAGTATTCACGACGATTTCCGGATGTGTTTCGGGCTAGAGATGAATATTAATGTAAACATCATCGACCAAGAATTCTAAAAGTAGAATCGATTAAAAAGTTAATCCACCGAGTTATGTTAATAAAGGGTAATTCGGCACACCGTGCCCTAAGTTAATATGAATTTGGGTCTTGGAATCATTTATTCTAGTTGGGTAGAGGTCACTAGAAAAATGCATAAAACTTGTTTAAATCATACATTTTTACGAGTATTATTTAAACGACAATTGTTTTACTCCTTATATTTTGTTTTGTAGAACACTTCTTTTTCATAACAAATGGCAACACCAACTCCTAATGCTACACCACTCGCTACTTCATCTTGGCTCCGATCCTTTATGGATCGATGTAAACTTGAAAAGAATGGGTCAAATTTCTCCGAGTGGGATGCCCAACTCAAATTAGCCGCCGAGGGTGACGACAAGCTTCGTTACCTTACCGAGGCCTCTCCACCCGAGCCCTCCACTAGGTCCACCGCGGCCACTAGGGAAGCCTATGAGGCTTACCAAAAGGAGTCCGCCGCAATGAAAAATGTCTTAATATTTGCGATGGAGGCGGAACTCCAAAGGAGAGCCTTCAAAATGGGCAATGCTAATGAGATTTACTCCAAGCTTGTGACCATGTTTTCACAAACTCCGCGGATCGTCCAATATGAGGCGGCCGCGGCATTCTTTGATCTCGACTTCAAAGAGGGCCAAAAGGTTAGCCCTCATGTGCTCAAACTCATGGAGCTTGTCGAGACCTTGAAGATTCAAAAAGTTGAAATCCCCAAAGAACTCATCGTAGATAGGATTCTACACTCCTTGTCTAAGGTTAAGGCGTATGTGCAATTCCGGGTGAATTTCAATATGCAAGACAAGGATGTGTCTCTTGAGGAGTTGCACAAGTTACTTGTGCAAGCCGAGAGGGACATGGGGTTAAATGTGAACCCTCCCAAGGATGTGCTTAACATAAGCACAAAGAGTAAGGGGAAGTTCAAGAAGAATGGGAGAAAGGGCAAGAAACAAGCTCCCACATTCACCAAAGCTAAGTCTTGTGAAGCTAGCACCTCCAAAGTCAAGAAGGGTCCTCTTGACAAATGCCATTATTGTAATGGCATGGGACATTGGAAGAGAAATTGTTCCAAATACCTTGGTGATATCAAAGCTGGAAAGATCACTCCAGTAGGTAAATGACTAACCTTCTTTTATGTTTCTAAATTCAACTATGGTATTATGATGCAAAGTTGTGATAAAGTATCTCCCTTTTTATTGTAAATAGGGCCTCCACCAAGCAAAGACAAAGGAAAAGAAAAGCAAGCATAAGAAACCATGAAGAAGCTAAGGATAGCTTTTATGGAGCTTTGTTTTTCATTGTCTTATTTTAAGTTATGTTTTGAATTTTAGAACTTTAAGTTTCCGTGTTCGACATGGAAAGGTATTTTGGATAATGGTTTGTATTTTGGATGATGGTGACTTGGTTTGCAACCCAAGTCACCCGTTTTATCATTTATCCTTTATGTTCTAAAATTTCATCTTTAAATGCTTGCGTTTTGAAACATAAGATTATTCACTTAAAAGTGATCCCATAGACAATTATAATGACGGGTTTCATTATATGTCCACATGCTTAAGGCTTGTGTATGATCATTTATAAAGCGATTTTGAGTCTATGAACTCTCTTAAAGGTATGTCAACCACCAAGTACACATATGAAATCGATAACAATTAGTCAACCTATGAGGTAGTTCTCCTTATAATTCAACATCATTAATTTGTGTCTCATATGCTATCTTTGAATGCTTAGTGTATTCATTCTAAAGATAGAGTGGGAGAAAAATGAGGACACAACACACAAGGCAAGATATAATTGTGTACTAGTGTACTTGAGTAAATGAAGATCTACGCAAGAAAGAATGATTTGAATGAAGGCATATCTATTTACTTAGTATGCCGAATAGATGAGATCTATGGTCTCAAGTTAGTTCTATATGACTAAAGAGACCAAGTGTAGTAATCGTAAGAGTATATTCTCAAGATAACTACACGAGGAGACCAAAAGAAGTTTTGGATGAAAATGACTAATGCAAAGTCTTAACAAGTTTTTGACTAAGTTCTATATGATAAATTTTGACCTAATAGTTTCAATCATGAGTTTTACTTAAGAGCCTAAATGAATCAAAGTAACATACTAGTTATGATCAAAATCAAGTTGCAAAGATTGATATTCCGATATCTCCTATAGCCAACGTTTTAACCATACAAATGTCATTGCTTAACCTCCCTATGAAATGGTTAAATCTCCTTCCAAAAGGGTAATTGTGAAGGACGTATTCTAAATATTATTTGTATTTGAATAATGACATTGCTACACATCATTATGACATGAGTGTGTTAGAGATTTAAAAACTCTGTCCGTAAGGTTGAGATGAGACCACTTCAGAATAGGCATTTTGAAAGGATATGATGGGAACATATATGGTTTTATCCAAGTAACTTGACAAAGCGATTTATATTTATATTCTTGACAAATTTCGATTGAGAAGTCAATTTTGAAATATGTAGAATTGAGTGGGAGTCAGGAAATTCTCATGTGAAGACATGGGATTTAGTGGGAGCTATCATCCTTGAATGTATAAAACTCATCACTCATTAAAGAATGACGAGCTAATACCTTCTTTCATAAAGAAGCTTTTGAGTTTTCAATTCTGGATGAAAATGGACAATGATGAATCCAATTACATCATGAGATGTTGGATTAGTATTAAAGAGATACACATCGTATCAACATTTACATAGGTTATTCATATGAATGAAAAATGGGATTACCATTAGCAGTCATGGTAGTTCATTGAACCTGAGAACGGTTGATCTCATGATCATTAGTAACTAATGTTTCCGCCATTAGAATAATCATGTACATGTCCAATTATGAATCATATGCATAAGAGCATGATGATTGACTTGGTGAGCCATAATAAAAACGTCATGAATTCTCGAGTAGAATCCGATGAAGCGATTTCAGTGTTTGACGGAATGTTCTATTATGTTTCAAGAAGTTGCACATATTATAGAAAATCCGAGAACAATATGAGGATTTATGAGAATCCCAATTCTTTCAAGCCTAGAAAGAGAAATGAGAAGTTTTTGGAAAGATGCTTGGTTGAATAAGAGGTTATTCAATAACAATCTTTCCTAGTAAAAGCTAGGACTTATGAGAAGTGCTATGCTAAATAATCTTGTCAATTGTTACAAGATCCTACAAAACATATACCTAGTGCATTGTGTGTGGATGAAATACTTGATCAGTGCAAGTTGTATTATTCATCGCAAATTCGTTCGTTATGAGATGATCGATAAGAAAGTTCTTTCAAGTTAAAGAACCAAAACCAAGGTCAAGAACCTTAATGTGTACTTGGTAAGATTCATGCTATGAGAACATGAATGTGAAGGAAATTGCAAGTGCAAGAAGTTTGAACACATGGACACATGGGATGTTAAACTTCTATTGCAATCAATAAGTGTTTACACTTATGATAAACATCACAAGGTTGTAATATGATATTGACTACGCGAGTGTGATGTCGACATTTGTCGTTTGAGTTATTATTAACTCACTTTGTACATTGTTATATCCAAACGGGTTGTAGAGACAATTGAACCCCGTTAAAGTGAACATGGATTAACATTGTTTTTGCCCATAGTTACTTATATGAGGTGACGTCTCGAAGTGACTAGAGTGTGATGCGAGTGATGGCAAGTTCAAGTGCCATAGAGTCATGTGAGATGACTAGTCGATCACATAGGCGGTATCTGTTAGGAACATTTTGTCGGGCCTAATGACCGCTTATAGAGTTCTGGCAAATTTATATAGCCTGGTCGTGGCGAGAGCTACTATAGTATTCAAATGAGTCGATTCTTTTGACTAAAGACTATTCGCCTAAGATGGCACAGTTTCAGATTAACTTTGATTTGTGTTACTACGACCTTCGTAAATGGGGTCAAATGGGCATATTTTGGGTTATGATGGCTGTGGCTAGTCGAAGGGAATGAGTGCGATAGGAATTGTCCACCCCTTGTCAGGGTTATAACAATATCTCAGGGCCACTCGAGGAGTAATGAACTGGAAATGCGTGGCCACGCTCGGAAGGTATCCAGAGTGGATAAATCCGGTCAATCAGTTATTCTCCAGATCGAGGAAACCACTCTCGATATGATCACTTGCAAGTACGACCTGAAAGACACCTTGCATTGAGTGGGAGATAGTAATAGGACAAGAGAATTGGTGACGCACACTTGTCGAGGACAAGTGGGAGATTGTTGGAATATGTGTCCTCCGACAATAATGCGATCACGATCATTGATCATGATGATCACATGTTTAAGTCTCATTAAAATGAATACAATTGGGAAGTAATATTGTTCTTCACAATCAACTGGTCAACATATATCGGTAATGATTGGGTGACTAGAGTTTGACATTACTTGTGTGTGACGGTGGTGATCAGTTGACCCCTAGGTCATACCTAAAGGGCAACACTCTTAATTGATTATTTAATTAATCGTATAATGTTACGAGTTAATTAAATTACTTGAAAATTGACGGACGATTTTGGAAGTAAAATTTACGTATCATATTGAAATGTGATTAAATGAGATACGGTCTGAGTAATTAAATTGTATAATTACTCGGATGAAATAGATTGTTTAATGTAACAATTAAATTGAATGAATTGTTATAAATACAATCAGTTGTGATTTATAAATTGGTAAAATTTTTGGCATAAGTAATTATGAAATTACTAAGTCAATTTTTGTATGTGACGTATTTTTTAATACGTTGATTTTTAATATGTTAAAAATACATAACAAATATATATGTCACATGTGACATGTGACATATTTACAATTGACAAAAATAAAATGGATCACTTGTTAATCCATGAATGCCGAAATGAAGGGGTAGTGGTAGCTAATATTGTGCTTGGTTAATTTATTATAAGAACACAATGATTACCTACATCCTAGCCATGCAACTCTAATTTTCTTGTGAAGACAAAATTGTTCATGCATTGGCTCCCCTAAAAGTCCCCCTTCCACCCGGTTTTTATGTGAAAAACCATCATTGGTTTTTCATATAATTTTACCTATTATTACACTAAAAGAGTTTAGTAATATTCATTCTACTCATTCATCCAAAATACAAGTTTTCCAGAGAAATAAAATCCTCTCTTTATCTCTCATCAAAACCGAAAATACTTAAGTGTTTATAAATATTTTTGGTTCAATTTTCTACTATAATTAATATTATACTAGTTTTGTAATATTAATTAAATTAAGAGGAGCCTTGGGTATATTACATAGGGAGAGATCTTACTCTTAGATCTTTGTTCTTCCATTGGAATAAGCTCAAGAACAAGAAGAGAAAGGTGATCTCTCTTGTGCCCTAATAGCCGAAATTTACTATGTAAGGACATGATTTCTCCTCTATTTTATTATATTGTTTGCATGCATAAGATCCGTTTTAATTTTATGACAAATTATTTAGACATATAAGAATATGTTAACATGTATATAGATCTACATTTCCATCAAATACCAGGCATTATTCAAGGGTCTTGTCAAAGCACTAATGTGTAATATTTCTCATATTCATTGTATTTAATAGTTCAAGTAGCCAGTAGCTATGTTACTCCCACTTAGTAGATTATGTGATACAAAACCTTTTTTTGGCTCTTTCCATGAATTATCTGGTAATGGGTCTTTCACAATTAGATCCACTGATACAGTAAAATTCATTTTGAAGGTTAGCTGCATAGCTGACCCTAATAGTCATTCTTACAAATATAAAGGGAGGATTCTTTTTTTTCCCCTTAAAAAAGGGATTCCTGCTAAATGGATACCATCAACGCTACCAATGGGATTTTTTTGGCTTTACACTTAAGCAACAAAGATGATACAAATAGAGTTGAACTGATTCCTGATTCACTTGCGCTTAAGCGAATTTGGTAACTCGGTATGGATGCTCCACTCTCGACACGTTTACATTGTGACACTCGAACACTTCATTTTAAGCAAAACCACGAGGCTTTTCTTCGAATAGCAGAGTCGTACATTTGGACATGCACCTTTGTTAGAAACGTCTAACCAAGTCTATTGACAAAGGCCATTAAGCTAGTAGTACATCACCATCGCTTATAGAAAGACATAGGCCAACAGTTTAGTAGTTCTCGCTCTCTTTGAGTGTCTATTTCACAGCTTGTTTACTTCATTTAACTGTTCACTACACAACAACAACAACAACAACAACAACATCAGAGCCTTAATCCCAAAATGATTTGGGGTCGGCTGACATGAATCATCCTTTCGAACCGTCCATGGGTGAACGCACGCCTCAAAATGCGAATAAAAAAGGAAAAATTAGGTCTCCAATAGATAACATACCAGACATCCCAAATTATGCATGAGACAGCTAAATGACACAGCTAAGGTTACAAGGGGTTTTAGATCCCTTCACCAGACATTTGTTTTATGTATTGAAAAAAAAGGTTAAAAAGTAAAATCAAGCATTAAGCGAGTGTATATCACTACCTCAATAAAGAGTAGCATTGTTATTATTAATTTTCACTACCTCATTTAAAGATTCTCCGTTCTGACATGCTTCAAATGCAGGTTCAGTCAACAATCTCGGTAAGCTACCCAAACATTCAGAAGATGGCATCAAATGTCGTGCTTCATTTTTTACCACCTTAATGCTTATTCTTGACTTTGCGTGTGCACCTTTTTTAACATGTATCGGAGCTGAACGATAAAAATCAGCATTTTCGCCCCTACTATTGTCTCTTTTCTCTAAAGAGACATCCCTTGAAGGTAGAGAAGTGTCATCAGATTGCGGTTTACATGAAGAGTTGGCATCCGGATCGGACAAAAAATCATCAATACAACCAGGACTGCAGTGTGCTACTTGTCCTAAATTGTTCACACTACAAGCTCTTTGCACTTCAGAATCGAATAGTTTGTTACATTCAGGAGTTTCTTTGGCTAAATTTCCAGGATCCTCATCATTTTTATGACATTTATTCTTCTCATGAGGAGACTCCAATGATCCGGAAGATTGTAGCTTCCTGAACATATAAACAGTTCACATTACATCGGAAGCTAGATTTCACTACACAGAAAGTAATATATCAGAATGCAACACATCAGGATACCTATTCAATAAACTTTGTAATGAATTTATTCGTGGGGATGTAAATAGAAGAGGAGGCGAAGCAAGCCCAGGGAATCCTTGAGCACCAGGTTCAGCCTTGACATGCTGTATTGGAGAAAGGTTGCTTATGTAATTGAAGACAGGAGAGTCCTGGAAAAAAATACAGCATGCTAAGTGATCTGCTCATAACAGATAATTTCTTAATGAATGAGTAAATGGAATCGACTAACATGTTCCGCCAATTTTCGGATCTTCTTCTCAAGACAGAAAATCAAAGATAACATGATTAAGATCTTATAATTGCGATCGTTCACAACAAGACATATTGGAAAACATGTGATCATGAAGATGACAGTTAGGATTCAGCAAGAAAGCATCGCAATCTAGCATATCCTCATGGCTTATAACGAACATAATGATCTCATCCAATTCACAAGCACCATCCAGGCATCCTTGATCTTGAGTTTTCTCAACTTTTGGTTCATCATGTGTCATCTCACTTTTCCATCCTCTCCTGTACTTTCAAGTTTCAAGGAAGTTAACAATGATAGCTCAGGTAAAAAGCACGAGAAGCTGAATAACTAGTTGGTCACTAGTTAGCTTTGAAGTTAGGCAACAATCAAATGCTTAGTAAGTACAGTTTCATAAATGTCGTCCGGCCATATTTTAAAATTGACAAGAAGCGCGGGTCTTCAAATCAAAGTCATCAGCAAATACATATAGCTTAAGAAAAACAAAGTATCCCTTTCTTTTCCGCAAGAAGAACGTGCCAACTAGTGTAGAAACTCTACAAGAAGTCAACGCAATACAGATCAAACACAAGGCAGGCCTACTTCCAATAAACTTAAAGTGATTGACCAAAATGCATAATTACAGCATACTAGGCTTTAACACTACAAGAAAAACTAAAACAGGCGACCGAAATTTGGCGACTGATATATTCAGTCGCCAAATTGGCGACTGATTTTCAAATTGGCGACTGAAATCAGTCGCCAATTTGGCGACTGTCTTTTTTAAAAAGGGAATCAAACTTGGCGACCGAGATTTTTAATTTGGCGACTGATTTATGTGTAGTCGCCAATTTGGCGACTGAAATTCAGTCGCCAAAATGAATTTCAGTCGCCAATTTTCTTAGTAGAAACCAGGCTGTCATTTTTTAAAAAAGGAATCAATTTGGCGACCGAGTTTTAAAATTTGGCGACTGATGTATGTGTAGTCGCCAAATTTGGCGACTGAAATGCAGTCGCCAAATGGCTTTTCAGTCGCCAAATTTGTTTATAGAAAAACGGAACTCCTCTCTCCTGCTTTACTCTTTCGAAACAAAAAAAAAAAAAAAAAAGAGGAAAGCGTGCGACGACAACAACCACACAACCACACCACCACTTCCACCACTTCCACCACCGTGACCACCGTTCTCATTGCCTCCATCACTCTCTTTAATTAGGTTAGTTTTTTTTTGTTTAATTTCAGTTTAATTTGTTTAATTTGTTAGATTAATTTGTAGTTAGTTTGATTAATTTGTGGTTAGTTTGTTAGATTTATTTGTAGTTAGTATGTTAGATTAATTTGTAGTTAGATTTAGTTTAATTTGTGTTTGAATTAAAAGGGAATGATTAAGGGGTTTGTGTTTAGGTTTAGGGTTATGGGTGGGGTTTGGTCGGTAGTGGGTGGTGGTGGTGGGGGAAGGGTGGCCGTGGGTGGTGGCGGTGGGGGAAGGGAATTATTGTTATTATTATTAGTATTATTATTAGTATTAGTATTAGTATTATTATTATTATTGTTATTATTATTATTATTATTATTACTAATTAAACCGCCTTATTATTATTAATGTTAAGCTAAGTGAAACCGTCCTTTGCATTAATGGAATTAGCTAAGTGGAACCGTCTTTTGGATTAAGAGAAATTATCTATTAGCTAAGTAGAACCTTCTTTAGGACTTGATTTTGATAAATTTAGTTTGATAATTCATGTTATTGATGAATTGAGGTAGAATAACCTTGTTATTTTTGTTTTTCTTTTCTCTTTTCGGGTTGTCACTGCTACCGCTAGGCACCACCGTCTGCGTAGCTGTTGCTTCTTGTTTTCTTTTCATTTTTGCTTTTACTTGATTAGGTAACCTCCTCTTACCAGTTACTTTTTAAATTTACTAATTTTAGTTCAAATTATGTTACGGACTTTAGGATAGAAGCCTTTACTATGTGGTTGAATTGGGCTATTGATTGACTTAATTAATTTAGTACTTGATTGTGTTGTTGTTTGATTTGATGTTGACTTAGTACTCGTTCAAGAATTACTCATTAGGAGTAATTCTTGAATAGTCCCCATTTTGGGATCAGTCTTTGTACGTTCAAGTCATTTAGGTAGTAAACACGTACTTGTGATTTATTAATGAGGAATGAGTTTGGTGGCGATCCCTTTAATGTTCTCCGAATACATGTATATGTGTATTTGGAGAATCAAGGGAATTGTTTGCCATTTTTTCCTCATTAATAAATTACAAGTGTGTTTGCTAGTGACTTGAAACGTACATTGACGGGTTTAGGTTGGAGTGATAAGGACCCCATTCGAAGATGGATTATTTATTGACAATATTTATATATTGTTTTCATATGTTTATTGTATAATGTGGAGTATAATGTTTAAATTTTGTATTTAATATTATTGTTATTTTTTAAAAATGTTTAAATTTCTTTGGGGTCTTCTTTAGATTAAAATGAAGAGATTGGAACGTTCATGGATGTATGAAGGAAGATTAGACCATTCCAATAAGAAAAGACGTCCTACCGCTAGATTTATAAAGGGTGTTAGCGAGTTTATTGAATTTGCTAAACAACAAGATGAATATGACTTGGTAGACAAAAACTTAGGTGCCCTTGTGCCAAATGCAAAAACTCAAATACCAGCTTGACATTGTAGTAGAAGAACATCTCATTATAAACGGGTTTAAGCCAAATTATTACAATTGGATTTCACATGGAGAAGCATATTCTCCAATTCATGAACAAACTCACACCCAACAAATACAAAATGATAAGAACCCATATAGAGAGATGGTTGTTGATGCTATGGATTCCACTATTTTTAATAGTGATGACCATACAACTATTTCTGAAGAACAACCGCCACACCCACAAGCAAAAGCCTTTCTTGACATGTTAAAAGCCTCAGAAAAACCCTTGTATGAAGGAAGCAGAATGACATTGTTACAAGCCGCTTCTAGGCTAATTACCTTGAAATGTGAGTTCAATATGCCATTTGTTGCTGTTGATGGCATTGCCTCGTTCCTTGAGGAATCTTTCTGGACACGCATTCCAGGGTTGACCACAAAGGGGTTAGAATTTGGACTAAGCCAAAAGACAAGCAATTATATGTAAGTTTCCGTAACACTTAATTTTTGTTAATTTACTCTCTTTTAAAATGTCGTATATAAGGTGGTTACCATATTAACTTACAACCATTTGTTTAATATTGTAGGAAGCATTTGAACAAGAAAAAGCCGCCAATCCGAAACTCCGATAATGACATATGGTATAAGTTGGTGGATGGCTTCAAGAAAGGGAACGTGTATGGTACCTAAGTTCAACACCGGCTTTCTATGAGAAAACGCGTGGGAGATCGACTTCAACAATTCCCGAACACGTATCAACCTGGAATTATTAGTCAACTTCAAAGTCAAATAAGAGAGCGTGATGAACGTGATGCCAAACGTGATGAAGAACTTGCCAAACGTGATGAAGAATTCCTCCAAATGAAGGAAAGAATGGAAATGTTTGAGAATTGGTGGCAAGGTTGTAACCCCGGACCTAGATCCAACTACGATCCAAATGATCCGCATGGTCCACATGGGGGGAGTGGAGCCGGTGTTGGCTTCCAAGTAAGATGATTTTAGCATGTAAGCTTGTAAAACTTGAACACTTTAGACTTGAACATTTAGAATAGCTTAGCTTGTAAAACTTTCATTTTCAATATATGTAATGAAGTTTGAGAAATTGGGAGGTGTTGGGTTGAAATGTATGGTGTTGTGTGTGTTGAAATTTGGGATGTATGGTGTTGTGGAACATCGGTTTGTATGCAGGTTGTAAATATTTGGCTAGCAATGAAAACGAAAAAATCCACCAAAACTTACAAAAGAGCTTTGGCGATTCGATTCCCGATTTGCGATCGCAAGTCGGCGCCAAATTGGCGACTGATGTCAAGGTAGTCGCCAAAATGGCGACTGATTTGTAGTCGCCAAATCCCACATCCGTCGCCAAATTGCCTCAGGCAAATTGGCTACGTCACCCAAAAATGGCGACTGAATTAGCATTTGGCGATCGCATTTCGATCGCCATTTTGGCGACTATTGACATCGATCCAAATTGGCGACTACCCTTTCGATCGCCATTTTTGGTATTTGGCGATCGATTTGTCGATCGCTAAATTTGGCGACCGACTTTAGTCGCCAAAGCTAAAAAAGGCGACTAAGGTCCGCGATCGACGCTTGGCGACGATTTGATCGCCAAATTGATTTTGCGATCCGATTTGATCGCCAAAATCGATCGCTGTTTTAATTCTTTTTGTAGTGTAAACTAATGGCCCAATCACACAACTCCCCATGACCGCATCAATAATTGAATAAGGATAAAAACTCATGCAGCTTTAAGTCTGTTCACCAATACAGTCTCTGACGAAAAAAACCACCTCAACTACACATTTAGGTTGCACTGACGAGAATGATGAACTGCCTACAATCTTATCTGATAACAACATTACTCAATGCCTAAACGATTCCCACAAATGTCAATGTAACGTGGGTTAGACGTACGTGATCTTATCAATGTGCTGATAACACGGATATGTTGCTTTTAGATGACCAATAATGTAAATTATAACGAAAAGTTGCAGTGAACGACTGCTACTTTGCATAGCAATAAAAAGAAGAGAGCATCTTGCTTTCGCCCATCATAATACAGAACCAAACAATAGTGTCTAGAAACTCGATAAATGGGAAAATCCACAGTTCAAATTTCAACAATCATCCAGGCATACCCAAAGTAATTTTGTTTTTATAAATTACGATTAAAACCGGTTCTAAAGGATGACTCATGTCAGCCGACCCCAAATCATTTTGGGATTAAGGCTCTGATGTTATTGTTGTTATTGTAAATTACAATTAAAAACCCAACATCAATTCAATTCATCAGACATTACTTGCATGCACAATGAAACACCCAACATCAATCCAGCTCCTGAAAACTACTATATCAACTTACCCTAACACACTATAACCAATGTTGATCAACCCAATAAAATGGGCAATTCATATAGTGTAGCAAAATTAAAATGTGACACATCTAATTGCAACAAAATGTAATAAATCCAATCAATCCACCTCAAAATCGATCAAATAATCATCCCTATCTCAATCAATAGATACAAATTCCAAAAATCGATGAAACGGGCAGTTGGCAATATGAATAGAAATAATAAAAAATTCTACATCCCTACATATGTAATAAAACCCATGAATCAAAACCCGGAAAGATTAAACAAATTAAAACGAAAATGGGAAGTAGAAAGTCAAAAAAGGATGATTAATTACTTGGAAAGTCGGAGAATGAGAAGAAGGGGTATTGATTAATTTGTTGGAATTATTGGTAATTGAAAAAGAGGATGATTTAGAAAGAGGGGTGTCCATAATTATGAAAAAAGGGAATAATCAGAAACCCTAATTGAGAAATGATACAAATACCCTCCTCATCTACACAAAGGGAATGGTAACTGACTGTGTGTAGTTAACTTTGTAGAAATGAAAGAGATGAAATTAAGTAAAACAGTGACAAATATAATACAGTCACTCTGTGTGTGTGTGTGGGGTGGCGGGGGGGTTAACTTGATTTCTTTTTTGAATTAATAAAATTGGAGGGAGGACACTTTCATTTCTCTTCTAAGGTTTTGGGCTTCTGTGGTTTCATGCCCTGAGCGTATCTTTCTTGTAGCTCAAGCTATTTCCAGTTTCTGGTTTGCACCAACATTTTTTTTTGTGAGACGGTCTTATGTCGAACCCAAAAATAGTTCAAACTAGTATTCCATTGAAGTTACTATTATTTTTAGAGATTTTTGGAAAAAGTTACCTTAATACTATGTATTTAGAATTTTCGACTGTCTTTGTTGTCTTTATTTTTGGTCAATAACTACCTAGACTATTAGACGGATTTGGTCGGTATACTTCATAATGATTGTAAATCTATTTAAGTTTGCTAATTCTCAACCCACATATATTGAGTAATTAACCCGAATGTTCTATTATTCAACACTAACTACTAAACAAAATTACAAATTATTGTGTATGAGTTTCATATAGTGTGATTGTCCTCTTAATTATAGGTACAATATTAACCTCACACAGCCATACGTAGCAATATATTTTCACAACCCAACTTCTTTTTATAACTATTAAAGTCATAGACTTATACGTAATAAAACACTGATTCAGATGGCGTTTTTTGGGTTAATCAATCCGCATATGTGGGTTGAGATTTGAGAATTTGCAAGCTTAAATAGGTTTACAATCATTAGGAAGTATACGGTTAGCAAAGTAAAATTAGATGTCATATGTTCAATGATTTTAGTTGAGTTGCTTATTAATGAGCTGCTTTTATTGAAATGTGTCCTATACTACCATTTGTCTATGTAATATCATAATTTAAATAAACTATAGTGTACCATGTTACTAGGACTATGTCACTCCATAGGGCACGAAATGTATCACCAAAATGAACTATGATATTTAGCATTGATGTCACGGCTATATGATTGCCTCTCTTTAACTCAGGTTGAAAGTAAATATTCAATAATCGGGATAAAGTATCTCTCTTATAAAATGATAAATAAGAAAATGTAACCTAAATGAAAATAATAATAGTACAATATTCGAAAAAACGAAAACCAGTGAAAGAACTTGATTTAGTTATCACCTCTTAAAGGTGTTTTATCTTAACCTTTTGAGTTTGGGGTTGTTTTATGAAGGTTATGGCTATCATTTCTATAGATGAAATTTTTCTAAAGCATTTTGTTATTGCTCATGGAAATGGTGAGTTCAAGGAGGATGGTTGGTTACTGTTTAGTTCTTTCTTACCAATGGAAGAACCTCATTTGATAAAGGTTAAATTCCTTAAGGAGAGGGGTAACGACTTCTTTAAGCAAAATCTTTTTGACTCTGCTGGCGGCTGCTATGAAATGGCATGTCGCCTCTTATGTTTAGTTTTGGAATCCATGGAGGACTATGAGGTTGAATCTGTCTTGCAATTTGCAGTCTCTTTAAATTTGAATCTAGCGGCTTGCGCTAATAAGCTCCATGAGTATGAGTGTGACACCCCCATACTCCAAGTGCCTTACCAGGACCACTCAGGTATAAAGATGTCACCATCTCGGTTTCCCGAGGCAATGCTAATCATAAGACAATAACGAAACAACATTTAAATGTATAAGTTTAGTGAATAAATACAATCCAAAATCAAATGCCCAAAATACGGGTTACATGTTCTCAAAACAACTGTTTAATCAACTAAATGAAATGTCTGACAAACTACTCAAGTTACAGCGGAAGACTCTATCATCTGAAGGTGACACATCCCAGTTATCCCATGTATCTCGACTCATACCTGCTCAAGAACTTCTCACCATCCCCGAATGGATCACCACAGTTTCTAAAACAATAAACGGGGTCAGTATTAATCACACAATTTATATAACTCAACAATACAACAAACAACACAGCTCAATCGTCACAGATATACTCCAAACTCCATCACCAACTCCACAATACTGACTACACACTAAAGTGTGTAGCCCTGCCAGAGTACCCATCGCAACAGGTTACTCCTCGCCGCCAGTGGGGGACCGCAGCCGTTCCCACCTAAGCCTCGCTCATCTCCGTCGAGCGATAAACCTAAATCCATTAATGTGCACATCCCTTATGTGGCGGGTTCTACAGAAGGCGAATAATGGGCGTGAAGCCACTCCCGCAAGTGACTCCACTCAGCCAGGGACGCACCCCGAAGAACACAGACAGATACAATCAATCACAACTACTATCAACAATCAAAACCAACAATCGTCACAATACTCGTATGATAATATTCAACAATCACACCAACCAATCAACACATCATGTGACTAATACTGAGTAGGGAAACCCTACCTGGAATGCACTACAGTCAGACGATCTCAACAGCTGTTATCAAAAGGCCTCCTCTACGAATCCTCCTCCTAACATATGATCATACAATTACTACCAATCATAAAAGACAACAAAACCCCCAAATCCCCAAATTAGGGTTTAAACAACCTTAACAAAATACCATAAAAAACAGTACGTAGATCTTACCCTCAACGCAAGGATCACAAGAATGTGAAGAAAGATGAATTCCGACCTCCCAAGCTCCAGGATTTGTCAATAATGCGAAGGATGCGAAGTACGTAGGTTGCAATCTCTTTTCAAAGTAATTAGGTTTGTAAAAAGTGTTTTATGAAAGTGACGGAAAGGTTTAAATATTAATTCGCATCATTAACAAAACCCGACAAAACATTACCCGTAAACCGGGCTACTCGATCGAGTAACTGACATACTCGATCGAGTGCCGCCTACTCGATCGAGTACCAAGGCTACTCGCACTACAACAAATAAGGTAATTGGCGACCATATAAGGCGACTGAGAACAGTCGCCATTAAGAATAAAGCTACTAAGACCCGTCGCCCGCACTTCGTAGCTGGGTTTGGTCGCTTTTGGCGACAGGCGTTCGTCGCCAATTTTGGCGACTGAAATTGTTTAAATCGGGCGACCAAAATTCGTCGCCAAATTGGCGACTGTCATGAGTCGCTAAAAAGGCGACTGCTATTAGTCGCTTTCCTAAAATCCACGTCATCTCCATATTTTTTAAAAAGGCGACGGATTTTAGTCGCCATTTTGGCGACAGATGTTGGTCGCCATTTTGGCGACAGCTTTTGGTCGCCAAAACCACTGTTTCGCCGCCAATGCCCATAAAATTAATTCATGATCGAGACTTAGCGACGGTTTCCGTCGCCAAATGCCCGATCCGTCGCCAAATTTACATTTTTTTAGCGTAAAAATCGTTTTTGACCTAGCCAAACGTAAAAACCTGCAAATAAACCAACATTTCCAAAGAGAACACATGGGAAGCCAACACAACCAAACTTGATAAAGAAAATCATGTTCCATACACACAACTACGAGTTCTACGAGTTTTGGTCATCTAACATTATCCGGGAATAACATGTTTTCTAAAAAACTACATAACAGGGAAACTTGCTCCCGCTCCACTACCACCTCCATGATTAGGATCTCTAGGATCCTTTGGTTGCGGGCGCCACCCAGTGTTGCAATTGGCGAAGAAGGAGTTCATCCGTTCCATTTCCTCCTTCATCCTCCGAATTTCAAAGATCTCTCTCGCATCCCGCCTCTCCCTCTCGGCATCCTCGCCTCTCCCCGGCGGCTAATTGAGCTTGGAGCACACTCACGACACTTGGGGTATAAGGTTGTTGTTGGGAGGAAATTGACCCTCTTCTTCTTGTAGGAGGGTAGAAAATCTCCTTTGCCGACCCGGCTCCATACACATCTCCTCTTTGGAAACCCTCAACAAGATCAAACCATAGCTCATTGTCATCAATTTCCGGGTTGTTCTTCCTACGGACAAGGAATTGTTCCTAAAAATTGATAAAACATTAATGGTTAGAGGTTACTTATCTAAAAATTGATAAAACATATACTTTAAAAAGCTAAGAAATTTTTATTTTTTGACACTTACATATAATTGTTGATCTTTTTCCTTCGCGAAGATCAACTTGCCCTTGCTTGTCTTCTTTGCGTGAGTGTCAACAAAGAGATCAACAATCGTGGGTACCTTACCCTTATTCTTCTTGGTCTTCCGTAAAAAAAACAAGGAAATTGTTACTCAAACATGATAATTAATGAGACTAATTAAATTAGAAGACTATTAAATTAAAAGCTAAGACAAATAACTTACATCTAACACCACACGATCATGAAAAGATTGAGACCCTCCATAATGAGTAGGCTCAACTTCCGCGTCCTTATCTCCTCTTTTCCCGTTGATCTTGTTCCGGGCCGATGCTTCCTTGAACTCAGGATTGTTCCGGTACTTGGTATATTCCTCATATGACGAACCCGTAATCAATAAAATAACAATTATTAATTAATATATTTTCAAAATATGTAATGAATTTTAACTAATTACAGGTATTAAAAGAAACTAAATACCTTTCATGAAAGATGGCGCCTTCTTCCTCTTAGACACCTTATACATGTTGTCCCTTAGCCTCTTCTTGCCAATGTCATTATACCTTTGCCAAACTAGGCGCTCAAGGTTGGTTGGCCAATAGAACACACGCTACAAAAAGTAAACACATAGATGAGAAACAAATTAATAATAAGGTAAAAAGAATAAATAAATTATATTTAATAATATATATTTTATAAATAGATACCCTAAGTTGTTGAACCACATCTCCTTATCTTCATCACTAGCGTTACTCCAACAAGTAACGCCGTGTGTCATGTTCTCTTGGGTGCTATTAGTCACACCACGAACAACTGTTTGACTTCTAAACCTGAAATCAAACATGTTAAAAACATAATTATATAGGAAAAAAATAATGTATAATTAACATATGTCTAAAAAAAGTCATTTATTACTAAATAAAAAAATTACAAAATAGAATGAATAAAAAATTACCAAAGACCATTCGGATCAAGGATCATCCTGTTGTCGCATGTCGGGGTATAGCAACCTCCTCCTCCTCCTCACTCACCTCCGTAGTAGAACGGTCAACGTCCTCCTCCCGCTCTCCTGGGAGCTACTACCTCCCTCACTATAGCCTCCGCGCTGCCTACTTCCTCCAGGAGCCATGTGTACTACAATTGAATAAAAAGTGTTAGCAAATATTACAAGATAATTATTATAAGATACAAAAAAATAAAACCTAATAAACAAGTATAAAAGACAAAATAAAACGCTAATAATTGTTTCCAAATTTTGATATGTATACTTTTAATACCTTCTCTTACTCATCATCATCATCATCCTCATCTTCTTCTTCTTCTTCTTCTTCTTCTTCTTCTTCCTCTTCCTCCTCCTCTTCTTCTTCTTCTTCCCCCTCTTCTATCCCATCCCTCTCCTTATCATTCTCTTCTTCTTCCTCTTCTAACTCCTCCTCCGCTTCTATCTCATTTGCATAAATAATTTCATCATGATCAACTGGGGACAAAACTGTTTCTGATACAACCTCTTCTTGGAAAAAAGATGTATCAACTTCTGATCGTGCCTTTGTTTTAAAAACGGCCCACCATTGCTTTTGTTGTCTTTCATTGCTTGTGCTCGGAAGAGATGCAAAATAAACTTGATGAGCTTGTTGTGCAAGTATAAATGGGTCATATTGAGAGTAGGTTCGAGTATGATTCACTTCCACGAGTTTGTAACGATCATGGACTCGTTCCAGCCTACGGAATTATCCCTCCATTGAATCTTGAATAAGACGGTTTTATAACTCCTATCCCGACCATTGTAGCACAACTCAAAGATATCCTCTAATATGCCATAATAATCATTGCCATCAAGAGAAGAAATAGTAACGCCGTAGTTGCATTTAGCCTTACTTTTGCCATAGTCAAATGTTTGAAACTTAAACCCATTAATTGAATATCGATTCCACGTCACAACCTTTCGAGAAGGACCCAAAGCCAAGCTTCTTATCACATCATCTTGAATATTTAGCTTACATACATGCTTCCGAAACCAGGCCGAAATTGATCCTCATGCTTATGCCAAACATCCTCTCTGTTCACATTAGGGTGATCTTTAATGAAATCTGTCACAAATTGAGCTTCATATGGCTCCAAAACCTCACAATTAGATAGCACATAAAGGTGGGCACGGTTATACTCCTTGTCATCCGAAATCTTGTTCCCCAACCGATGAACACCCTATTTCATCCTGCATTTGGAAACACTTGGGTATACTTGTGTCTAGTTCATCCGCTTCATCAATATTCAAGTATTTTGCTTTGGTCTCAATATGTTTTTCAAAATAAAGAGAGCAAAAATTGGCAATCTCTTCCGTTAGGTAGGCATTGCATATAGAACCTTCCACACGAGCTTTATTACCAATTTTTTTCTTCACATGATTAAGAAACCTTTCGAAAGGATACATCCACCTATATTGGACGGGTCCACCAACTTTAGCTTCATATGGAAAATGGATAGGTAGATGCTCCATCGAATTGAAAAAAGAAGGCGGAAATATCATCTCAAGTTTACACAAAATTTCTGGTATTTGGTCTTCTAAACGACTCATGTCCTCAATCGATATCGTGGAGGAACATAAATCTCTAAAAATTGACTTATTTCTCAGAATCGCATTCCAAATCGTAGTGGAGTAAATTTTTAAAAGCCACAGGTAATAAGCGCTCCATGAAAACATGACAATCATGACTTTTCAACCCTTTCAACTTCAGTTCCTTCAAATCAACACAACGGCTCAAATCGGATGCATATCCATCTGGAAACTTCAAGTTTCCTATCCAATCGCACAATACCTTTCTTTGAGCTTTGTCAAGAGTAAATATGGCTTTTGGTTTAGCCCCATCCTTACGAATATGAAGTTTAGGACGATCACAAAATTTCTTCAATTCTATTCTTGAATTAATATCATCACGTGTCTTTCCTTTTACATCCATAATCGTATGAATAAGTAACTCAAAGAAGTTCTTCTCTATGTGCATCACATCCAAATTGTGTCTGATCAACATTGTTTTCCAAGAGGGGAAGCTCCCAAAAATACTTCTTTTAAACCAACCATTTTTTTCTTTTTCAACTCTTTAAACTCTTCTTCAAATCCCATCGACAGCTTGTTGGCAAATCACGTACATGCCTCCCATATCTCATCCCCGAGTCGAACCGAGCATTGTCACGCACCTCCTTACCTTTTAAGAAAGATTTCTTGTTCTCTCTATGAATATGTCCATCCGGTAAGAAACATCTATGACAATCAAACCAACTAATTTTTTGGAATTAGGAAGATAAAATGCTTTACTCCTATCCATGCAATAAGGACATGCCTTTCGCCCGGCGGTTGCCCATCCTGATAGCATACCATATGCGGGAAAATCATTTATAGTCCATAACAATGAAGCTCTTAGTTGGAAATTTTGCTTCTTCGACACATCAAATGTTTCTACACCAACTTCCCACAAATACTTCAGTTCCTCCACCAACGGTTGTAAATAAACATCCGATGGTTTTTTGGGTTATCAGACCGGAATAAGTAAAGAGAGGAAAATAAATTGTCTTTTCGCACAAAGCCAAGGAGGTAAGTTGTACGGCGTGGTCATTACGGGCCAACATGAGTAGTTTCTACCAAACTGACCAAAAGGGTCAAACCCATCCGTACACAAGCCAAGTCTCACATTGCGAGGTTCCTCGGCAAAATCGGGATATAACCTATCAAAACGCTTCCACTCCTCCCCGTCACTCGGATGACACATCTTTCCCGGTGTACGAGGATTTTCTTTGTGCCATCTCATTTGGTTGGCAAGATTTTTCGTGGCATACATTCTTTGAAGTCTAGGAGCTAATGGAAAATAAATTAATGTGTTTTCTGATATTGGTTTCTTTCTCTTTCCACTCCTTTTATTACCCTTCTTCCCCTTCAAAACAATATTTCCTTCACTTGTCTCATATCTATCCCTTTGACATTTCTTACATTTGTCAAGCAAAGCATCATCTTTCCAAAAAAGCATACATCCTTTAGGACATGCATCAATCTTTTCATGTGGAAGTTGAAGACCTTTGACCACTTTCTTGGTATTATAGAAATTTCGGGTCATAACATTATTATCGGGTATAACATCCTCAACCAACGTAGCAATACTATCAACGGCTTTAAATGGCATATTATACTCACATTTTAAAGAAACTATCCTGGATGCAACTTGTAACAATGTCATTCTACTCCCCTCATATAAGGTTTTTTCTAAGCACTTAGCATGTCAAAAAGGCTTTTGCTCTTGGGTTTGGTTGTTCTTCATCAATCATTGGTACACGGTCGTCATTAATGAAATCATTAGACTGAAAGGCATCAAGTACCATTTCTCTATATGGGTTCTCATTTTGTTGGATTTGAGGTTCTTCGGGATAATATTTTTCTCCATGGGAGATCCAATTGTAGTAGTTTGGAAAAAAACCATTTGTAACAAGATGCTCTTCTACTTCAATGTCAAATAAATATTTTAAGTTTTTACATTTAGTACAAGGACACCTAAGTTTATGTTGTTCCAAATCATATGAATCTTGACATCTAGCAAATTCAATAAATCCACGAACTCCCTTTACAAATCTAGCGATAGGACGTTTCTTCTTATCTACTCTTTCTTCGTACATCCAACTACGTTCAGATCTCTTCATTTTAATCTATAAGCAATATATAGCAAACTAACCATTTTAAATAATAATATTTAATTTCAACAAAAAAAGCAATGGTTATCTCATCCTCCATTTTATGCTAATTTCAAGATTTCAATTGGGTCCTTATCACTCCAACCTAAACCCATCAATGTACGTTTCAAGTCACTAGCAAACACACATTTGTGAATTATTAATGAGAAAAAATTCGGCAAAGAATTCCCTAGTTCTCCAAATACACAATGTGGAAAAGATACATATTCCACATATGTATTCAGAGAACATTGGAGAAATTTGCAACCAAATTCTTTTCTCATTAATAAAATCACAACTATGTGTTTACTACCTAAGTGACTTGAACGCACAAAGACAAATCCCAAAATGGGGACTATTCAAGAATTGCTCCTAATGAGTAATTCTTGAACGGGTACTAGGTCATTATATATTAAACAAGTTGTCAAAATTATAAGGCAAATTTATACAATCCCCTAATCAAATGACATTACTAATTTAACAAATTTATACATCATGCTCATTCCATTCAAGAAAAATGCTAATTAATTTTTTAAAAATGCTAATTAAATCATTCTAACTTAATTAATTTGGTTAATTATACAAGTTGTCAAAAATGCTAATTTCTAACCCTAACTCAAATTAATTAACAAAAATGCTAATTAAATCATTCTAACTTAATTTGGTTAATTATAAGGCAAATTTATACAATCCTAACATTATACTACCTTCATAAAACTATACTACCTTCAACAATACTACTTCAATATTACTAAAACTAAGCATCACTAATCAAATCACATTACTAATTTAACAAAAACCCCAATTTCTACCTTCATAAAACTATACTACCTTATACAATCCCCTAATCAAATCACATTACTAATTTAACAAAAACCCCAATTTCTAACCCTAACTCAAATTAATTAACAAAAATGCTAATTAAATTACAACTACATACAATAATAAGCATCACTAATGTATAAATTACAACTAGATACTAAATAAACATCACAACTTAAACAAAATATGAAGGATTGAAGTAATTAAATCGATTTGAGTCGAAAACAAACCTTTATTATAAACAAAGGGTCGGTAGGGATGTAGTGTGCGGATGGCGGCGGCGTGTGGTGGCGTCCGGTGGTTGTAGTTGGTGGTGGCGTCGGATCGTCGGACAAACCGGGGCGTTTTTTTTTTTAAGTTGATTGAAGTGAATGAAGGGGACGGGGTGAAGAAATTGGCGAAAAAAAAATAAACAGAGGGTTGGCGATCGTTTTTGGTCGCCAAATTGGCGACGGTTTTGGTCGCCAAAATTGGCGATCGATTTCGGTCGCCAATTTGGATAATATTGCGTCGCCCGTGGATTTCATACGGATTTTTGGATAAAAAGGTATAGTCGCCAAATTGGCGACGGATAGTGGTCGCCCGTTTTTTTTTTCCTGTCGCCAATTTGGCGACTGTAGTATGTCTGTCGCCTTTATCGTGTTTTCTTGTAGTGTCGATCGAGTACCCTACAGGTCAGAAACTATTTTAAAATGCAAAACACCCTTACTCGACAGAGTAAGGCCCACTCGATAGAGTACCCAGAGACTCATAAAACCGTAGTATTACAATGAGGCAGCCATAAACTTCTGTTCTTTGGTTTTGTCGTCCTTCCCTAAAAATGCTAAGGCTCTATTTCGTCGAGCTATAGCTTGTATGGAGACTAATTTGCTCATGGAAGCGCAAACTGATCTTGAAACTGCGGCATTGCTTGAACCTAAGAATAAAGATATTCTTAGAGAACTCAATGTTGTCAAGAATCTACGGGCTATTAATCATAACGGTAAGAGAAGTATTGAGGACAAGTTGTCATGTGAGGTGGCTAGGGATAGTAAAAGACCTATCCCTGATGAAAATACCTGGGACACCTTAGTTAACGATAATGGGGGGTCTTCTTGTGGCTCTTGCGTTACTCCACTTTCTGACTCCACTGTCATGGATACCTGCATTTCGGATGATGGTATTCATATAAATCTCGAAGGAAATTCATCTCCTAATTTTGAGTTGGATCACAATCACAAAGACTCTCAATTGGGTGATAACGAGTATATTCCTAAAAACTCGGTTCATGAGTTCTCAAGAAAGGGTGGAGGAAATTCAAGGCTAAGGATCTCCGGACAAGCTTATCAAAAATGCTTCAAGGTAGTAAGGTGAGTTTTTACAATAAAAGAGACTTGTCTACTATGACAAATCCTTAATACCAAGGTCGCAAAGGAGGGTGGAATTGCAAGAGATCATTATAAGATAAAGAAGAGGAGGAAACGCTCTAAAAAGCGGGCTCTGAAGACGAAGGTGGTAAATGTTGACACGGTAAATGAAGACAAGGTTTCTTGTTCAAGAGCCATCAATGGGATTCATGTTTCTAATTCGAGGGAGTCCTTTATTGGTGGTGTTAACTCGAGCTCCACCTCTATTTGTGACGACTTCTCTCCTTCTGGTTCTCAAATTCTCTAAGGAGACCATATGGTTGTCGCCCCTAATTCCTGCTTGCCTGTTTCTTTGGTGAATGACATGACCAACACCTTTATTTGCTTCCAAGCCCATAAAGATCCAAGTGAACATGAGTCATTCCTTTTTTCAGCTCGACGTAAAAGGTGCAAGATTCCTTTGTTTGGTAAGCGGTCACGTGCCTCGCCTACATGTAGGCTTTGCAGGAACTCCTCAGGTAGATTTTGCAGGTATCCTTCTAATCGTCAAATGAGTGAGATGAAGAGAATTTTTAACTTCAAGAAGAATCATAGCCAAGGGGATGAATCTCCGAGACACAATGTATCTACTTGCTCTACAAGTAGGTCTTTCTCCCGTAAATCTCTACGTCCTCGAGGCGTAACTGTGTCTTGTTGTAGGTACTCCTCTGAAGCTCAACTGACAAAGAAGAGGAAAGAAGAACTCGCTCATTTGGCAAACTCAGATCGTCCCCTCAAGAAGCCTTTTCTTTTTACTAACCCCATTCTTAGTTTAACTTATGTTTCAGATAATGTAATAATAAAGTCTGGCTCTGAGAGTCTGAGCAATATGTAAGGAACCTTTCTTTATCGTTGCCAAAAAAAAAAATAGTACAATATTCTTATACAACCGGTGGTATAATTCTTTTTTCTGGCCGAGTGAGTATCAAATTTGGAACATTTCTTGTGAATGTGTGTAAAGCTGTCTAAAATAAAACTACTTTGACGTAAACCCACTAATAGTTTGCAACAAAGTAAGAACTAAAAGTACGATGGCATAAATTACAGACATAATCGCCCATGGGTGATTGAAGTAGTCTTTACTCAATACCGCCTTCCACCGATGCCATGAAGTGTTAGCATATGCATTCAAATCTCTACAAACATCATAGTAGTAGAAATTTGAAGAACATAATGAAATATGCTTGCTAATTTCATTGAAGAGATTCGCGACTGCCTCGTTGCTTCCGATCCAATTCTCAATTATCCCTTTCCGAACTAGTACTTCCACATCTTGAGGGGTATTGATCAAACTATCAAGAAAGAATATGTAGTCGATAAAGTGAGAATCGAGAAAATAATGACAATGTTCAAAAATTAGGATATTACGATATACTGCCTCAGTAGTATCTTGAATGGTAAACTTGGGGATCTCTAGCACGCCCCGCCTAAATCGAATGTCCAGTAAACTCGAACTTTTGCTGGCTATGAATTTGACCCCAACTGCACTTAGCTGGGTGGCACTTAAGGGGAAAAGGGGATATCTATTACCAATGCTATTAGGGTTCGGCCGGTCTTTGGATGGCAAGCAACATATCCTTAAAAAGTCTACAAAATGCTTGATATTTGGACCCTTTAGCCTAATTTTCTCACTTGTGATTGTATTTTCAACCTCTGGCTCTTTTCCGGGCATGAAACCACAACCCATGTAACTCCAAGTCAGATCGATGAAGGAAATATGAGGGTAGGCCATACCAAATGCAATATCATATAGGCCCTTGAGAACAAAGAAAGGGAGCTGATTTTCTTCCAAGAACAAATCGCGCTCAACTCGAGAAAAAACCTCTACAATACCTTGTATAGGATGGTTTTCAAGCGAAAACCGAAAACTCGACCACATAAACAAGTCAATAATGAATGTTGCATCAAGCAAGACCATTTTGATGAAGTCGTGGCTAGATAGGCTTACTTCCATTTCATAACAACTTCGAACTTGTTGTTCCCATTCTTTTATAAGTCCGATATAAGACTCTAAGCCAATAGCATTGTTACCTTGTGTTAGGAACCTTTCGAGGTGCCTTAGTTTTTGCTTTTCCATAGCTTGTAGTGATGGATGTTGATGGTAGATCGGACCAATTGAGACTGTCCAAGGCTGATATGATTCTTCTTTAACCTTGCGGACATACTGAGGGACCTTATAAATGCAACGAAGGGGAGACACGACCGGCAAAGACTCAAGTTCATCTCTTATCCAAGTTGCAATGTTACTGACAGGATCTTCCATGTATAAGCCTCCTACATTACATCAATACCAAAAAAACCTCAATAAGATTTGTGCTTGTCAATGTGAAGTAAAAGTTGTGGATATCCCCACACGTAATTCGTTATCCCCTTATCATGAGACTTTACAATACATCTGTGAGTCATAAATTAGCATAGAGAACCGAGATATAGTAGAGAAACGTACCAGAAACAGGCTTCCGAAGAGTTGTAATGATGCAGAGAGATGGGAATGGCTGAAACTTAAACAACAAGGCCTCCAGATTTAATACAAATATATTCAACTAGTAGCTCATTATTGTCAGCTTATTTTTTTGACTCTACTTGATCATCAGTCAAGGTTAACTCGTTTTTGTACAAGTTAAACAAGGCCGGCCAGATGTGACTTGTATAATTGTACATATATGATTGATTATTAAGGACCACAAAAAGGCAGGCAGTTGACCAGTCAGTGTTGACTTCTTGGCTTTTCTTTGGTAACAAATTAACCACATCTTCGAATACATATCAAAGTTAGTGTACAACTGCAACATAAATGCTTTTTCCCTGCAAAAAGTCTAAAAGGGCTACCATTGCACCTTCCGGCTTCTGGCAAGGTGACCCTTGTCAACCCTTAAAATCAGAGAAAATAAATGTCTCCGGCTCTAGTTTCATTTTAGTTTGCATGTGACTATATATGAGAATTATGGCTATATGGACTTATGGAGTATAAATCATGAGAAGGAATGAACTCACAGATATGGTATTAAATACCGCGTAATCTTCATGTCAGGCTGTGGAGCCATGGAAATGGGAGGTTACCGTTATCAATTCTGAATCTGCGCAATAGAAGATTAGTCTTATCAAGAGAAACTGCAAGTTTATGACAAAACTAAGCAAAGTAGACAGACACTAATGGGAAAATGAGAAATGAATACACCAAATTTGATCCTTTGGAAGGCATTGACACTTACTAATCATCAAGATTAACAAGTCCACACACACACCCGACATCTTTCTATTCAGATAATGAAATAATAATCCAGCTTCTAAATTTTGTCCAAGGGAAAAAAGTGAACCGTTCATTCAAACAGTATATTAAGGCCTTGAGCTCATCTGAACCAAAAAGCTCAACCAAAATACTCGTTTGGTAAGAGGGTTCAAGAGCAACCACCACAGTACCGCACACACAAGTTTACCCTTGCTATAGTAAAGAGGCTAATTGTTACTCACAATCACAATAGTGTCAATTAAATGCGTTTCCATTATGTAGAAAAAGAAACCGTACAATCAAGCATTCAAGCACTAGCACATCAACTGGTAGACATTATTTTACATTTATAAGCAGCAATACTTACATGGGAAACGCAAAAAACAGAATAATAAGACAGCCACCATAAACAATTGACAGGCCTACTTGAGCAGCTTCACACTTAGACGAGGAAATAAAATGTAACCCCACACAAGAAAGACGAGTTGACATACAAACATTACCTACTTAAAACCGGTGATAACTTGTAACACTGTGAGAATTAGAAGGACAATCGCATAGCCTACAGAAATGGCCGCCCATGGATGATTGAAGTAGTTGTGCTTCAGTATGGCATTCCACTTATGCCATTTAGTACTAGCATATGCATTCACATCCCTGCAAATGCCCAAGTAGTAGAAATTGGGATTATCTAGGCGAGTCAGCTTGAAGGTCCTACTAAAGAGCGAGATTTGCCACTTCTTCATTATTTCCCAGCCAATTCTCAATTATCCCTTTTCGTGACAAGATTTCCACATCTTTCGGCGTGTTGATTAAACTATCCAGTAGAGCAAAGTAGTCAATGATGTAAGAGTCCTTGAAACAGTGACATTGCTCAAATACCATAATATTCCGGAACAGAGACTCTGTATCGTCCATCACCACCCACAATCTTAGGAATCTCCAAAACCCCTCGAACAAATCTTATATCAAGCAAATTTTCACTTTTACTGGCCACAAATTTGACCCCAGCTTCACTTAGCTCTGTCACACTTGAAGTGAACTCCAACGAGCAGAAGGCAAGTAGCATAATCTCAAGAAATCGACCACATGTTTAATGTCGGCAGTCACTATTCTCTGTGGAACAGCATCTTGTCTATTCATGAGAAATCGATAGGTAACATCAAGGAAGGAAAGAGGTTGATTTTGGGAGGAAGAGTTAAATGCCATCTCGTACAGACCCTTTAGAATGAAGAATGGGAGCTGGTTTTCTTCTAGTCTCAAATCCTGCGTAACCTCTAAAAGCATTCTTGGCTTGTTGAATATACGGTCGTTCTCGTCAATCGCAACCTCTTAAGAAGAGCTCTATGATAAATACAGCATCAACCAGTAACATCTCAACAAAAAGCTCACTGGTAGGCAGGGTTATCGTCTCAACATAACATTGACGAGCAAAAGTTTCCCACCCTTTTAGAACATTAATGTACTGATGTATACTGTGAGCTGGATTACGATGCAGGAAGGATTTCAAGTACCTCAATTTCTGATGTTGCATGCCTGACAGTCTTTCATCATTACAGTAGACTGGACCAATTGACACCACTAATGGCCTATAAGCATCTTTATTTACATGGCGAAGATTTTCTGGAACTACATATATGCAACAATTAGAGGAAATATTGGGTAAAGAGCCGAGCTTGTGTAGAATTGAGTTTGCCACCCTGCCTGGATCCATGAACAAACTTCTTTCTGCATATGAAATTATGTCGCTTTCTCAAATATCAGCTATGACGAACTTACATTGTACCCCCTCCGTCCTAGTCATTTGTTTACCTTTGATTTTTACTATCTAACATATATTTAGAACAAAGTTTGTCGCGAATTGCATCTTTCTACCCATCTCAACAACAGCAGAAATAACAATATAATCACAGTGACTCGAAGGGTTCTGCAAATGATGGGGTAAAACTTAAAAGGGTGCAATAACAATACAATCACAGTAACAATATAATCTAAGAGAGTCATTTACTTGGGTGAAACCATTTTACATAATTCCATCATAATGTACTCATCTCATCAAACAAGAAAATTGCCAAAACTGTTTGGCTTAATTAAAACACACATCATACAAGATCATATTAATATTTCCGCGATTGATAGAAACCATTCAAGGGAGCATCAGGCAACTCAAAAGTGAAAACTCACTAATCCTTGGCTAATTGTTTAGTTGTTGGTTTTTTCCTAATTTAGCAATAAATCTAGTACAAACCATTCAAGGGAAAAAAAAATAAACAGAAAGAAAATGCAGAGTGAGAGAGAAGACAATGAAGAGTTACCAAGTTTAGGAGTTCAATAAAGTAGAAGAAGTAGAGTAGTGCAACAATGGAGCATTTGATTAAAGGGGGAATTGCTGAGAATGTATTCGCGAGTCGCGACTTTGCAACAACTCGAGCAAGGGACATGAAGATTCGTGAGGAACCATTTTTGGGTTTGTCCTTTTAATTTTTCCAAGTAAAGAATCATCAAACACCTTTACTCCAATCTCCACAACCATCAATACTCATTTCACATTAACTTTTCAATTACACAAATTCTTATATGTGGGCCATTTTATGTCTTTGCTTATTATTTATATGATTTGTAGGAAGTACTATATAATTATTATTATAATGTGTATGGATAAGAACATTAAATGCTAATTTGCATTAAAAACTACATCAAATCATCAATTTTTTTAATTGAGCATTCTCATCACTTTATTTTGACATAGTTCATATATGTTCTCATTTTAAGAGTCTTTAGTCTGGCTACATTTCCAACTAAGCTGGTAACATTATAACACATACTCATATACGACCATGTTCATGCAATTTTGTTAACATTATAAGAGTCTTTCATTTGCAAAAGAAATGATTGTTATTATGGTTACATTTCAGACTAAGATGCTGTCATTTTTACACAAATTACCTTCTTTGTATTGTGACTAGAGTTCATATGTGTTCCTATTTCAAGACTTTTTAACATGGTTACATTTCAACTAAGCTGGTAACATTATAACACATACTCATACGGGACCATGTTTATGCAATTTTGTTATCATTATAAGAAGAAGAGTGAAGAAGTGACCTTATTCAGCAGCACACATGTGTTTGCATGGAGAAATCTCCTTTTTTTTTTCTATTTCTTTATTGTGTATTGTCAAATCAGTTTTTAATATATTAACACACAAAATGACCCACTTGTATCCATATTAAGCATTTTATTTATGATTGTCATAATTTTATTTTATGTAATTTTTGGAATTATGTAATTTTACTTAGTATGGCCTTAGTTTTTAATTGGTATTACCCGAAATGTATGGGAATATCGATTCGGTTGTAATTTATTGTGATCTCGTATCACCGTTTTGTAATTTAATAGATTTATTTTATTTTAATTACAAATGTATAATAGGAAATTATGTAATTTGTTATGTAATTTATTTATTCCGGAGATCCTTGAAGACGGTGTCACTCGAGAAGGCGATCCATTATAATATGTATGAACATGCCCAATTTTATGCTAAACCGCCTTTAAGGAGCCAATATCGTATATTAATCGGTTTTTACGGATTTGCGTGATTCAACCTTTTAAAATCACTATAATTACATAAATTCATATTTATGTACAAGTTAATTACCCTAACCAACTTAGAACTCAAAATTAGTCTCCACTAACTATTTGACAATAATTAACTTATATTTCTTAAAATTGTTCATAAATGGACTCAAAATTACAAAATAAAGCCATAAACTTCAAATAAATCACAAAAATTTCAAATAAATTTGAAATTTGAAATTTTAAACTCATGAACATTCTGAAAAAATACCATGACACTCATAATGTTCAAAAAATAAGGTTAAAAATTTCGAAATTTATCGGGAAAAACAACGTTGCGGTTTATTAGATTTATCAATTATAATCATAAAAACATGAGAAAAATTATTTTTATCAACTTTTAAATTTTAGATCTGAAATAAGAGATAAAATGCAACATGTGACATTTTTATTTAGTCATGAAGTATGTTTTGGCAATTTACACTAATTAAAGTCACTATTTATGCTATTTTTCATCAAAAATTCATAAATCATGCATAAAGACTTCATTATAGCCTATTATTTTACACACATCTTTTAAAATTGCATGTGACAACATACTAAATTTCTATGACCAGATTCGAAATATTTCTCATATTAACCTATTTTTCATTTAAATTCGATTTTTATCATGAAAAATCCAAATTTCGAGCATAAGAACTCCAAAAATTATGAAACTTTACAGGTCATCTAAAAATAATATATGTGAAAACATATCCAAAAACCACTGGAAAAATCGAACTTTAGCTAATTTTAGTCCGAAAATGACATTTTTATCATAAAATCACATTTTAATGCCACTATTAAATAAAATGAACAATAAAAATCCATAAATTAACCAAAATATCCTAAATACATTTTAGGATCAGAAACTTTAACATGCATAATTTATTTCGTGATATATCATAATAAACACAAATTTATAAGTTTTATATGTTAATCGTATAACTCGGAAAAACTATAACCGATTTGCATGCAAACAACCCAAGGCTCTGATACCACTTGTTGGAAATCTATATCTCATTATACTCAACATATTCTTATATGTTTTAATTAATTTAGTCATAAAATTAAGTTGGATCTTATGCATGCAAACATAAGTAAAAATAAAGAGGAAATCATCATTCTTACATTGGAAATTTCGGATTATTGGGCACAAGTGAGTTCTCCTACTCACTTGTTCTTGAGCTCTCCTAATATGGATGAACAAAGGATTCAAGTATAGAATCCCTCCCAAGGAATAATACCCAAGATAACCTCTTAATAAAATTAATATTATTAATACTAGAACAATATTAATCTAAATACAAATGACCCAAAATATTAATTTGGTCTCTTAATTTTCGGTTAAGAGAAGGGAGAAGAAAGAAGAATTTTTATCTCTCTAAAACTCTATATTTTAGATGTTGTATGAATGAATATAATACACTACATTTTCATCTAGTGTATATGGTAAATAATAGAGAAAAACCAATGGCTTTTCTCTATGACCAAAACCGGGTAGGGGGAGGGGTGGTGATGGCCAATGCATGAGTAAGGTGTTCTTCACAAGAGCAAGTAGGTTTGCATGGCTAGTTTAGGTAAAATGATTATGTTTTCCACTTAATTAATCAACACAATATTTATCCTAAATCACCCCATATTTCGGTCCATTTAAGATAAAATGGATTCCATTTTATCATTGTCAATTTGTCAATTTGTCACATGTCACAAGTTATGTAAAATTGTTATGCATTTTTAACATATTAAAAATCAACGCATTAATAAAAATACGTCATATACAAAATCGACTTAGTAATTCATAATTACTTGTACCAAAATAATTTACCAATTATAAATCACAACATCTTGTATTTATAATAAATTTTTCATTCAAATACAATTGTTTCCTTAAACAATGATTTCATCTAAGTAATAAAACAATTCGATCACTTAGACCGTATCTTATTTAATCAAATTATAATGAGATACGTAAATATTACTTCCAAAATCGTCCGTCAATTTTAAGTAATTTAATTAACCCGTATCGTCATACAATCAATTAAATAATCAATTAAGAGTGTTACCCTTTAGGTATGACCTAAGGGGATCAACTGATCACCACCGTCGCACGACAGTAATGTCAAACTCTAGTCAGCCAATCATTACCGATATGTGTGGACCAGTTGACAGTAAAATATTACTTCCCAATTGTATTCTTGAAATGAGACTTAAACATGTGATCATCATGATCAACAGTTGTGATCGCATTATTGTCGGAGGACACATATTCCAACACACATCCCCTTCCGTGACGGGTTCCACGGAGGGCGAACTAGGGCGTGAAGCCACTCCCGCAAGTGACTCCACCACAACCAACACAACAACATCACAACAACCACCACAACACCAACACTCCGATGATCAGCAGATAACAGTAATCACAGTATAATCACATCTTAATTCAATTAACAGAAACTGAGTAGGGAAACCCTACCTTAGCAACAACAGCAGTGAAGAGAATCAAGCAACTAGAACGGCTCCTCTACGAAGTCTTCGGCTAAACAATAATCACATAACACAATTACTAATTGCAAAACCCCATTTCCCCCAATTCATGATTAAAGACAAACCCTAGAATAATCACCAACAAATATGGGGATAAAGACTTATCAACGAAGGAATGAAAGATTGAATACGATTGTTAAGATTGTCCATACACACAGAGGAGAGATTCGGAGTGATTAGAGCGTCGTACGTTGATTAGGTTTTGTAAATAGTGTTTAGAAACTGATTATCGAAATTATATAACGCCTAATTACTCTCGAATCAAACCGCTGAAATATTACTCGCCAGACCGGGTACTCGGTCGAGTATAGAGTATACTCGGCCGAGTATCCTCTACTCGGTCGAGTATTAAGTATACTCGGCCGAGTGTTCCTCGACAGTAGCCAAACAGACTACACAACTCACCCTACTCGGCCGAGTAGGCCATACTCGGTCGAGTACCAGCCTATAAAATCCGTAGTATTACAATACAAAACTACACCTGGGTTTATCATAGAATCAAAAACTGGGCGAGAAAGATCACATCTTTGGTACAAATCTTCAATTAGTAGGTGTTAATTAAACCGGAAAATGTTGAATTATAATGGCCTCTCCAAAGACTAATAAACGGCCATGAATGCGTCAATGGAGGTTAAATCTTTACAAGAGGAAATGAATGAAATATAACGATGGTAATTTGTTCGGATTTTGAAGTGTGAATGTGTGATGTTGCAAATTCGAGGATGGTGTAGTAAAGGGTCTATTGAGCGATACAAAATGTGCTGAATCTTCATGGTTTTGTCTGAAGTCTTCCACGGCTGGAGTTGGGGTCGTCGGATTTGCGGGAGCAGGGCAGTACGGTCGACCGGAGCAAGGTTCGTTGGAGGGTAGGTTCGCTGGAGGGATGACCGTCGATGGTGAAGGGAAAGGGTGGATAAAATCAATTGAGTTTGGGGATGAAAAAATGATAAGGGTAAAATTGTAAAAAAACGTATGTGAAAAGGTAAAATTTGTACGTGAAAAAGAACATCCCTTTATTAAAAAAATTATAAAAGGGAGTTTTTTTTTTTTAGAAAAAATGGAGTTTTTTTAGAAAAATGATATATAAAAGTGAGTAATTATTAATTTATTCTAACTTTTTTTTTTAAAAACACTTGATATAAGTATGATAAAATTAAATAATTAATATAAAATATGATTTAATTTTAAAAATTATGTTATCCTACTTAAAATTGTAAAATAAAAAGGGTTAAATGTGAATAATTAATTCTTGGGTTTTTCTATGGGGTATCCCCAAATTATTGGCTTTTCTAAGTGGTACCCTCGCGTTTTTGAAATTACCAGTTGTACCCTTAAACTCTAGTAGTTACCCCTAAACGTGCCCATTAATTTCTGAACCGTTAAGTTTAGACGGTAAGTGCATACGTGGCATTATGAGTTGAACTACTAATGTTGACTGGACTATGACTGGGAAGTTCCTCGTCATCCAGAATACTCATTTGCCAAAGTTTCAATTTAATAGTAAAGCTCAATTTAATTCTCCATTACCAGCTACTCCATCACCAATGCAATTCACCATCAAATACATCCATCAACACCATTGTACATATATATCATTATCAATCACCATTAAAAATACCACCATGGTCCATGGGTCGACCAATGAAGCAAGCCACCATCGAACAATCAATTAAAATCGCCGTGATTCGATTCCGGCACCACTGTAGCCACCCTTATCTCGTGAACTGCAACACATTACCTCCACCATTTCCATGTTTCTTTGCCGAAAAGCCGATATCGGAGCTCCTCATTGTCGCAAAACCAGTGAGCCACCACCGGAGCAGCAGTACCCGGCCGCACCTCTGACCACCACGAGCCACCGTGGATTATTCCTTTCTGCACAAGTCCAGATCCGACAACCAGCAGCCGCCACTCCTCCTTAAAATCAGGTTTGAACCACCGTACACTAATGACCGTGCATATCCTATTTATATTATAAATAGGGGGAGAATTGGTGAGTAACATATAAATAGGAGATTTGAGGAGGAAAGTATATAATATAATCAAGGAGGAAAGTTAAAGAAATAAAAAGGGGGGAAACTAGTGATAGCATAGTCATCCTACTTATTCACTTAACGCTTAAAATTGACGGTTTAAAACTTAATGGGCACATTTGTGGGTAACTAATAGAGTTTAAGGGTACAAGTGGTAATTTGAAAAACGTGAGGGTACACTTAGAAAAGCCAATAGTTCGGGGGTACCCATAAAAAAACCCTTAATTCTTCTTTGAACTGTAATCCGACCCACAAATTGGAGTAGAGCGCTGGTTCCTAAACAAGTTGGAGAAACAGCAAGGTGAAGGAATTGGGAAGTTAGGCAATGGAGGAACCCTTGAAAGTCCTGGAATTCTACAGTGGTGTTGGCGGCATGGTATTGGTCTCATCTCTCTCTCTCTCTCTTTTTCTCCTTCTCTCTTTCTGTCTCTTCTTTAATTCACAATTCTTACATTTTTATTATTTTTGTGGGTTAAAACAGAGATACTCACTACTAATTTCTGGTGTTAATGCAACTGTGGTGGAAGCTTTCGAGATTAATGATGTTGCTAATCATGTTTATCAACATAATTTTGGACACCGCCCTTTTCAGGTACCTTTTTTTGTTTAATCAATCGTGTCAAATTCCATGTTTTAGGGTTTATATTTGTTTCATTTCATATCATTTATATTGATATGTGGGTTACTCAAGTGTATAACGGCATTCAGTGGCGGAGCCATACATTCCAGTAGGGGCGAACAAGTAATGATATAAGAGAAATGATATAAAAAAAATTCATAACTTTTTAACTAAAACTTGCGAGTTTTTCATTTTCCTAAATCTGTCACTGATGGTATTGTTGTTAGTCACTCTAATTCAACTTACATAAGAAGATGGACTGCTCTAATCTCTATAGTGCCTTTCACTAATCGGGATAAAGAGAATTGTTGTAAAATGAGCCATCATACGGACTCTTTACTCTCAAGAGGTAAAACAAAGAAAATCGTATCATATTGGAAGGTGGATGTAGTTATTACCACACTAATTATTGGCTCAAATGCTTCATGAGCCACTGCTAGTAATTAAAACCTGGAATTCTCTTGCTCAAGTGGTAAGCTGGAGACCTGTAGTTTGTTTTCATTCATTGAGACTTTAGTGTGTATGCTTGGTTAAAATGGAAGATGAAGGCGGCGTTAATCTTCCACTAGCGTACTGGATACTGCTGGCTGCTATTATTATATACATATCAAACACTTCTGAGTTTACATTTAGCTGTGTGCACTGGTAGTTGCCACACAGGGATAAACCAGGATTACGCCGCCTCCCCGATCCGTTACATTATGTTTAAAATTTGAAAATCAATTTAGTTACCATTTAAGTATAATAATAATGTTGAAAAGTAAATTATGTAATACATTATAAGATTTTATATAAGGGGTCCATTATGTAGGCTCTTTAAACCCCTCAGAAACTTTGAAATGTCATTCACTATGATGGTTATGTTGCGGACATGTGCAACATTTTGTCTTCCGGGTGACAAGCAATCATCTCACCCCGGTTATTTTATATATGAATGCAAACTTGATGTTCATATCTCAGCTGATCCAATGCTGAAAGTACAATATTTACTAATCCCCCCCCACCCCACCCCCCACACACACATATTATGTGCTTCTCTTCAAAATTCATATGCTCTTCCCAAATTTATTTTTTCTCCATTATGGTTCTATTTCCTTAATTGCAATTTTTGGGACGCTGGATATCCGTGGTAGTGAAATGCTAGCCTACTCGATTGTGCAGGGTAACATTCAGAGCTTGACCATTACTGATCTGGATAAATATCAAGCACATGTTTGGCTTCTTTCTCCTCCATGCCAACCGTATACAAGGCAAGGTAAATTTTTGTGTAATCTGATGCATTGGCGTTTTCTTGTTTTGATGGCTATTTTCTCACACTCAATATGTAGGCCTCCAAAAGGACTCAAGTGATGCTCGGGCATTTTCCTTCCTTAACATACTTGAGCTTATACCCCAGCTTTCCCATCCTCCACTCATGCTTTTTGTAGAAAACGTTGTGGGGTTTGAGGTAAGTCTAAACTTTTGAATGTAAATAAACATCGACACCTTTTGAAGTTTGTCTCTTATTAAGAGTTCTAAATCTTTTGTTTTCAGATATCTGATACTCATAGCAAGATGATTGAGGCATTGAATGAAACTAATTACGTTACTCAGGAGTTCATTTTGAGCCCATTACAGTTTGAGGTCCCATACTCGAGACCGCGGTACTTTTGCTTGGTAATTTTCTGTCTATGACCCACTCCTGTGCCTGTCTTTTTATTTGTGTTTTAAATAGACATGTTGAGACGCACCCTCCAAAAACACACACACACACACACACACACACACACACACACACACAAACAAAGAGACTTTATTTCTTTAACACTCTCTCACACATGTACGTAACTTTAAAACTTGGAGGACAGGATGATAAGTAAATAACCATAATAAACTGCTGTCCACATGGTTCAGCCACTACATCGTTTGTTAAAAATAAATTCACCGTCTTGCATATAAGCTTGAATACACAATTAGATGTAGGAAAAAATCCATCCCATGTCATTTGGTTCAACTGTTTTCCGAGTTTCTTGAACATGGAAGATGAAATGATTTTGTAGTAGAGTGATGTCACTTTAAACATGATTGATATGTAATGAAGGTGTGTAGGTGCGTAGCTGAAAGATTTTATTGATTTTAGTATGCTTTAGCTCTTTGTTGTTTTGTCCTCCCCTCAGCATAAAAGAAGCAATTGTCTTTATGCATCTTAAGCAGGCGTAGTATCTATCGTAATAATGTAGGAGAAAGGGAAAATCTCATTAGCGTTCTGTAATGTAAAATGATGCTGGCATGCTGGAATGATTTACTGGACCTTCTGGCTATGCTTGGGGCCTTGTACAGCTATATATCTACTATCCTATTAAGATAGACGAACCTTGTTGACATGAATCTTCATGGCGGTCTTTACAACTCCCTTTATTTTTCTATTATATGATGACTTTTGTTTTTCAAGCAGTGGTTTAACTATCAATCAATTTAACCAAAAAATGGCATTTTTAAGAAAAATGTGAAACTTATACCAGTAGATTTGCAACGGAAAAAGATTTTAGTAGAGTATATATTATGCGATTTATTCTTATATTTTGAGGAATATTGAAGATTTAAGTGTCTCGAAACGCGATAAAGACATAGTATATCAGAAAGTGGAGGATGTAGTAAAATATTTTGTCTTACCTTTTAAGTTTGATTTAAGGGCTGTATTCTTAGCTGTCTTTTGGGTTGCATGTCAACTGCAGGCAAAAAGAAAACCTTTACGTTTCAAATATCCGAAATTTAACAATCAGCTACTTTACACCCCAAGTCCATTGCTGGATCATGATGACGACTTTCCGAACAATTCACCAGAACCTTCGGCATTGGATTGGGATAGCACTATCATGTCTTGTGAGCCGGTTCAGAAGTTTCTTGAATTTGAGTGTCACATCAAGGAGAAGGAAATAGAGTCTCACTGTCTGAATGAGGCAGAACATTCTCATTCTTTATCTGATTTTGTAGAAAGAGGGGTTCCAAAAGTTGGGTCTGATGGCTGCTCTGTGGATCAGTATCTTGTTCCCTTAAGCTTGATAGACAGATGGGGAAGTGCAATGGGTATCCTTTTTTTTTATGGTTGTCAGCCGTAGTAGATGACAATTTTGCGCAGGAAAGGAAAAAATAAACAAAAACAAAACTTGTCCGTCATGTTGTTTTGCTTGCATCATTAAAGATATTGTTTACGCGGATTCGAAGCGATGTTGTTGTTTTACAAAGAGTTATTATCGATATGTCAAGGGTACTGGCTCCCTTTTGGCTACAATACAAGTAAGTTTTCTAACACACTATTTGGCTTGTTGTCTACATGTTTTGAAATATAGCTCTTATATTCTTAATTCATGTCATACCCAACAAACTTTCTTCTTCTCTTGACAGTAATAGTATTTTTGTAGTAATTTTATCTGGTTAAAGCTAACTTGATGCATGGTTCTGTTTTCTAATTTGAAAAGCTAAGTACATTATTCCCTGTACAGTGAGAGACTATGTTACTCCGACACTTCACTTAACTGCCGTGTCGCGTGTCAGACACGTGTCGGTGTCCGACACGACACGACACTTCGACACTTCAATTTAGACCACAAAACATGAAAATGCACCCCAAATAGCCGTGTCCGACACGTGTCCGCGTGTCTGAGTAACGCAGGTGACAGATTGTATTTCATAACAATTAGTTTAGTTAAACCCTTCTGATATATATATATATATATATATATATATATATATATATATATATATATATATATATATAGATTGGATTTGGTGATTTTGGTTCTTATGGTGAGTTGTGAGTTGGGTGAATCTCAGTCATTAGATTAAATTAGAGATTAGTGGCCAAGATCTAATCTTACCTCTCATATAAAATCACTATCATTTACTTATTTTCTCTTTTTTCTAGTGCTACTCTTTTTTTTTTATCTCCTTTTTTTTACCTCGTGTTATTATGCTTTTTTTTACAACTTTGATTTTTTTTTTCTCTTAAGTTTTTCTCTAATTTTCTCATTATGTTACCTTTTTTTTTTTCTTTTTTTACCACATTTTTTTTTACTTGAACTTTTTTTACTCTTATTTTTTTTTTACCTCGTGTTATTATGCTGTTATTTTGCTTTTTTTTTTATGACTTTGATTTTTTTTCTCTTTTTTTTACCACATGTTATTGTGCTGTTATTGTTATTCCGCTGTTATTGTGATGTTATTCTGCTGTTACTTTGATTTTTTTTATGACTTTGATTTTTTTTTTCTTTTTTCTTACCACCTGTTATTTTGCTGTTATCTTACTGTTATTTTGCTGTTATTCCGGTGTCACTTTGATTTTTTTACTACTTTGATTTTTTTTACTATTTTGATTTTTTTACTCTTTTTTTACTGCGTGTTATTGTGCTGTTATTCTGGTGTTATTGTGATGTTATTCCGATGCCACGTTCATTTTTTTACGACTTTGATTTTTTTTTCTTTTTTTTTAACACGTGTTATTGTGTTGTTATTCTACTGTTATTCTGCTGTTATTGTGATGTTATTCCGGTGTCACTTTTGTTTTTTTTACTACTTTGATTTTTTTTTTCCCTTTTTTTTTTACCGCATGTTATTGTGCTGTTATTCTGGTGTTATTGTGATGTTATTCAGATGTCACTTTGATTTTTTTTACCACTTTGATTTTTTTACCCTTTTTGTTTTCCATGTTATTGTAGTGTTATTGTGGTGTTATTGTAGTATTATCCGTCTGTGATTTACAACTCTACCATCTACCACTCCATCACTATTTGTTTTGGTAGTAGTTTAGCTGATAATTCCATTTGGATATTTTTGGGTTACTTGAAACACACGTGAAAACTCACAATGCTGGTACAATTATGACTGCTTACTTGAAGACCGTACTTGTACAAAACAATTCAGCTTTCTCAACTCTTGGATAGATCATCCTGATTACCTGTAAACTGTTCAGGATAATTGGCTTAAGAGCTGTAGTGGGTCTGTTATGTATAGACTATTTAGAATAGTAGTGATATTTCTGAAAGGGTGAGTAATGCTAAGGAGTTGCTTTTAGATTGCCAAACAGAGTTATTAAGTCAGCCTACTAATATAATATCAATCTCATCGACCTAGACTACAATTTATTGGATAAGTACACATTACTGAAAGATTCTGAGATGAACATCTTGTATCAAAGGGCTATGATACAACGTATCAAACTTAAAGATTGGTCCTCTAGTTATTTATTTGCTAGAATAGCTAAAAGAAGACAACAATGAGTCACGACTCATTTGTATACGATCTCAACCTCGACCAGCATATTTCCAAGAGCACTCCGACAGTGCAGGTACAAGACATCATCATGAGGTACCAACGTCTTAAGTAGCCTACAGAACTCCAACAGCATCATAGCACAATACGCACTCCCGCTTCTGCTCTTTCCCCCCAAGCTCAGAACACGTCTAATGCACTCATCCGCGCACTCCCGCTTCTTCTTCTCCGTCGACCTATACATCATAACTAACGCCTGAGCAACCGCAACTCCGAGTCAAACACACCAATTTCATCTCAGACCCCCACCACCACCTGCGCCTGCGCCAACCGCAATCAACATCCCGTTAAACTCAGGCGAAACCCCTCATCATCAAGCTCATTTCCAGCAGCCAATAACTGCCCCTTCACGCACCAATTATCAATTATGAATCCGACGCAATTCCACCAGCAGCTGTCACCAATTTGACAACCACTTACGCAACTCTGCTCATCCTTGTTTGACAATGTCGAGCACAACCTCAATACCGACTATATCGAGCCAAACCATGGCCCAAAGTGAGGCTTAACTGAGTAAATTAAAAGGCACATAATGAAGCAATGATAGGAGCGAAATCGAAGGCACGACGAGAATCATTAGAGGCTGCATACCTAATTAATAATTTTGATGATAATTCCAGGAATTGATTTTTGATTTCGAATTGCTAATAAAATCAGGAGAGTTTGTATGAAGAAGCTTTCTTGATAAATTGTGTTCATGTGCGTCATCTTCATCTCCAATTTCCTTGAACATTTATTGGTAAGTGTCATTGGAATGTGTTTTTAGGACGGAGATTTGGGACATTATACCAGAGAATTAATAGAAGAGGGAGAGAAAAAGTAAATAGGGAGATCCAGGATGACTGATGAGTAAAAAGTCACGCGAATTATTTATTCGTTTGTTGCTTGGTGCAATTTCAGCCATAAGATCTTTTTCATCTTTACCATAAAAGGCACGCTTGTTTGTTCATTCAATTTCAGCCATCTATTTCCTCTTATTTAATGGTTGAGATTTTCCAAACTCACAACTCACCGTAAGAACCAAACTCACGAGATCCCGCCTCTATATATATATATATATATATATATATTTTTTTTTTTTTTTTTTTTTTTTTTTTTTTTGGGGAAAATGTAAGTGATTTCATTAATAACCATAAACCAAGTTACATATTACATCATCACCATTTTGAGCTATCACTTGCTATACTCATCAATACAAAATACTGTCAATCCATTGCATTACTCTACTGTTCTTACATTTAAACACTAAGGTCTTCATTCTACGAATGCTATCCTGCTTCACACACTGCCCAAGTCTTTCTGGTTTTTGTAGATACCCCTCAAGTCTGCAAATATTGCGAGCAGACCAGATCTGGTACATACTGCAGGCCAAGATCACAGCTACATCTTCTTCCTGCACAAAGAGGACTGCCTCCACTCAATCCACCACTGAATGCAGTCCCTATGTGGCAGTTCAACCATACACCAGGCACTTTCAACTTGAATGCATTTCAAGCTATAAATACATTCAAAAAACAAGTGCTGATGACTCTCCTCCTGTAAACCACAAAGATAACATTCTGATTGAGCACACCCATTGTGACAAGTCTATCCTGTGTTAGTAGTCTCCCACGAGCCACTAGCCAACACAAGAAGCTATGCTTGGGCACAATCCACTTATTGAGCATCCAGGGATACCAAGGAACCTTCTCACTATCAGGCTTGAGCCATTCATATCCACCTTTAATGCTATAAAGCGAGAACCGAGGGAAAATCAAATCTTTGAAGTCTGTCTTTAGCTTGACAGATCTTCCTCCAAGCCCAACTACTACCAATTCCTGGTTTATACTCCTGCCACTGATACTGCTTAATATAAATTGCATGGACCCATCTAACCCATAGATGATCCTCCTTGTTAGCCACCCACGAGGCATATTCCCTATGGTGGCAATATTCCAGCAATGTAGGTCCTTAAAGCCTAATCCACCCTGTTTCAAGGGATTACATATATGTTCCCAAGCAACTAGGGAGGGGCTTTCCTTCATCTCATTACCATGCCAAAGGAACTTCCTGCAGATAGCTTCTATTGTCCTACCTGCATAGGACAACTTCTTAGCCCCCAATCTTCTCACCCTCTCCATAACCTTGTCCACCAGACATTGACAATCAAGAATAGATAGTCTTTTTGGGGAAACACAGACCCCTAGATATTTAAAAGGTACTGTACCCCTTGTCATACCAGACATAGATTCAATCTCATGGATCAGATGGCTATCCATGCCATTACAATAAAAACTGGACTTGCTCCTGTTCATTACCAATCCTGTAGCTTTAGAAAAGTAATCAAAAGCTTGGAAGAGTAATTGAACAGAATGCTTGTCCCCTTTGCAGAACAAGATTAAGTCATCAGCAAAACATAAGTGGGAGAGCTTGATCCTATTACATAGGGGATGATACTGGAACTTCTCATGTTGCTGAACCACCATAAGAATCCTACTCAGATACTCCAGGCAAAGAGTAAACAATAGAGGAGAGAGGGGATCTCCTTGTCTAAGGCCTCTCTTCCCCTTAAAGAAACCAAAATTTTCACCATTTAGTGATAGAGTGAAAGTAGGGGTAGTCACACACTGCATTACAAGCTTCTGAAACTGAGGAGGGAAGCCCAAGGCCTGAGTCATCGCATCCAAAAAACTCCACTCTACAAAGTCATAGGCTTTTTGTAGATCAAGTTTCATAAGGATTCTGGGGGAGCATGCTTTCCTCTTATAAAGTTTGATTAAATCTTGACAAATCAGTATGTTTCCAACTATGTCCCTTCCTTTTACAAAAGCACTTTGTGAAGGACTCACAATCTTAGGTAACACATGACTCAGCCTATTACATATTACCTTAGATAAACATTTATAAACAGTGTTACAAGCTATTATCGGCACAATCTAACGACTTTGTTTGTGCAAATCAACCTTAGGAATCAGAGTTATTGTAGTAGCATTGCACTGTTTCAGTAATTGTCCAGATTGAAACACATCTTTAATTGCAGCACTAATGTCAGGGCCTACAATAAGCTTTATTACCTGGGATATCAAACATGGCTGCTCTTATTTCATCATCAGTAACAGGAGCAACCAGGCTGTCACACTGCTCCTTGGATAAACACTTACCATGCTGAACAATTTTCTTACTAATCTTACTCACTTCAGTGGGAGTGCCAAGAAGAGAGATGTAATAAGACTCAAAAGCCTTCTGAATATCATCAGGGGTAGTACATAGATTATTTTTAACATCCCTAATCTGATACACCCTATTCTTTGCTCTCCTCCTTCTAATACAAGCATGAAAAAAAGCAGTGTTATCATCCCCCATCTTCATCCAATCACATTTAGCTTTCTGATTCAAATAGCTATCCCTTGCCTTAATCAAATCCTCCAAATCCTTAGCACACTCTCTCCCAGAAGCACACAAATCAGTATTTAGAGGATCCTGAATCAGCAATTCTTGAAACTCTTTTAAAGCAATCTCAGCAACATGAGTCAGATTCTCAATGTCTGCAAATTGGGACTTATTCATCTTCTTTAAATCATATTTCAAGGCTTTTAACTTCTTTACCACTTGAAACATTGCAGTGCCTTGAACCTTCCTTTGCCATCCATTTCTAATGATGCTATCATACTCAGGAGCTAAAGACCACATGTTAAAATACTTGAAGGGGGCCCTCCTGCCATAGGCCTCCTCCTCAAGCTTTACAAGAGCAGGACAATGGTCAAACATCCCCTCAGGTAAAAAATGCACATAACTAGTAGGAAAATTGATAGTCCATTCATCATTAACTAACATTATATCAATTCTACTATAAATCTTAGTCCCAACCTCATGTTTATTCGTCCAAGTAAAGAAAGCTCCTCTAGCCCCTAGATCAGCCAACTCCCCCAATTCTTTCATTACTAGCAAGGACAGTGTTAAAATCACCCCCCACAAGCCAAGGGCCATTAACAGTAGTATAAAAGTGCCTCAACCTACTCCATAATGGCTCCCTTTCTGCAGCTTTGTTCAGGCCATATACTACAGTAAACCAGAACTTAGTTTTCCTAGCTTGGATACATTGCACAGAAACATCCAAAATATCCACCTCAAACAACTGAGGATCCCAAATAACCCATATTCTACCACCTTTATGTAAACTAGAATTGGTACATATAGCCCAATCATCACACAAATTGCATCTAACTTTATTCCAATTGTTATTCTTAATCTTAGTTTCTAATAGGCCAAATAATCCCACTTTATTATAATGAAGGAATTTTTTTATTTCTTTTTGTTTATTAGGATTATTTAGACCTCTGATGTTCCAAACTCCATAGCTACCCATTGTCAGAGGTGGTCTTACTAGTCCCCCCTTTATCCACAGTGCAATGCTCAATCAGTCCCAATCTAGACTTCTGCAAAGAATTAGAGAGATTCTCCATGAAAGAAACCCCCCCAGAGGTAAAAGATCTGCGTCCACCAGTCTCATTTCTCAACAGTTTGGTTAAAAACCTTCTAGGGATAGAGTTCTCAAGCACAAGTGTTTTGGTCACCATTACAGGAGTTAAGGCAATGTCAGGAGAAGCCTCTCCTCTTCTCCCCTTCTGTGTCCTCTTCTCCTGAGCCTGTATAGGCGCCACTGGTTCAACAACAGGTTTTGGCTGCCTTGACACAGGGCCCTTGGGTCTCCAAACTTTCTTAGCCTCTGGTTTCTTCCCCACCTTCCTGCAATGCTGTACATGATAATGGAAGCCAATCATATACAATCTTAAGAGTTTAAGTCTCACCATTCTCATCCTGGAAATTAATTATTTCAGGGAAAGCTTGCCCAATATCCACTTCAATCATGATACGGGCAAACCCTAGGAAATTTTTATGAAGGGTAGCTTCATCACAACGAATGAACTTACCAACCACCTCACATAATTTCTTAAGGCATCCCATTCCCCAATATTTCACATCCACTCCATGAATTTTCATCCAAATTGGTATTCTCTTCACATCATGTTTAATCAACTTCATCTCAGGTGTCCACTCTTTTATAATAACAGGTTTATTATCAAAGAGCAGATGACCATTCCCCAACACAAATTGGCTGCTGTCCTTTCGTTTTAAACCTAACGAGGAAGATACCGTTTGGCATAAACGAGATTTTATCCACTCCCTGAGCCTGCCATACCCTTCGTACAAACCCTGTCAAAACAGAGCTTGGTGGATTTGCACCTAGTACGTAACAAACAACAGCAGTGGACCAAAAAGAAATCTCACCAGCAACATCGTCTTTCGTAATCCTTACCATAGGAGTAGCCACCGGAGTAACCACTGGAGCAACTCGTTTCAGCAAGCTCCTCGTCCTCTTCGATGATCGAGTGCAAATCAGCTTCCAATTCCTGAGACGAAAATTACAATTGCCTTTGCGATTTCCCTTTATTAGATGAATTAACGCTAAAATCAACATGTTTTTGTGAGTTTTGTGTAATTTTTTTATTAGAAATTGGAGTTTTTGGATTGTTTTTGGTTGATTTTCTTGTTCGAGCCATTGCTTGAATGAAAAGCAACTAAAAATCTTAACCGTTTCTCTCTCTAACTTTCTCTCTCATCATGAATCCCTTAATAACCCTTCTGATATTTAGCAGATGGTTTTTACATTATTCCCCGTACATGTAGATTTTTAGTATTTGATGTTATTTGACATATTTAGTGTTTTTATTTAATTTTTAAAAAAATTATTTGTTCTTCTCTTCTTTATTACACCTTTTTTACCAACAACTTTCTTATATACTTGGTTCACTTTTAAGGTATTCCGGACCCTTAAATTTTACTTCGGTTTTCAAATCTTTATTCTCGATTTAAATTTTAAGTTTTTATAAAAGAAATCCGGACCTCGATTTTTAAAACCTATAAGTTTACCTTGACTTTTGTATTATGTTTCACTCTCCCTTTTGTTTTTCATTTTTCCTTTTCTATTTTGTTCGCATTTTGAGGTTTGTGTTGACCCATTGACGGTTCTAAAGGATGATTCATGTCGGCTGACCCCAAATCTTTTTGGAATTAAGGCTCTGATGTTGTTGTATTAACAGTTACCAATATGGATCCTAACTCCTAAGTCACAAAATGCATATAATCTCACTACAAACTACCCCGTTCGTTCATTTCATTTTAATTTTCATACGTTTGTTGAATAGATGTGAGGAGTATTTTATCAAACGTCTCTCTCTCTCTCTCTCTCTCTCTCCATCTACGTCATTTGTTTACTTTTGGTTTTGGCACAAAGATCAAGATGAGACTGAAACCCATTTACCCTCTCCAGGACCATCTTGCACGATCTGTATCTCAGTTTACTCATTCATTACGCTCACCACTACAATTTATAGATACCACCAATCTGCCATATCGCTCTCCATCACCTTATCTATCTATCTCTCTATTTTTAACACCTTAAAATCTCCATCTATATTTTCTGTATACGATCTTCATTTCCTCTCATTTTGTTTTCTCGACTGAAAATATAATTGAACACCATCAATTCAATCTTGGAAGTAATTTATAAGTTCACAAGAATTATGGTTGATCACCACCACCAAGTCGTTAATTGCTTAGGACTTGTTGGAGGTTTCTGGCTGTGGTCGGATCTCTCCGCAGATTGCTATCGAGGATAGTTATGTTATTAGCCAGATACTTGCTGAAAACTATCCCACAACGAAAAGGCTAACAACTAAAGTGGATGTTGTAAACAATTGATCATGATGGAGAGTGTAGAAACTAATATTCTGATAGTTTTATGTGCTGAACAGTCTAGATCTGGCAAAATTGGCCCGACCCGGCACCTGAATTCAAGGCCCGAACCCGAATTGACCCGACGCAGTATAACCCGGCCCGAACTGTTATTGTTGCAAACTGATTATTATCCACAAATAACTTGACAATAGGTGACCAAAAAATGACCCGAACCCGAAATGACCCGGCCTGGCCCGAAATATGCAGACCTGAACCCGACCCGACCCCGACCCGATTGACCTGTTTGCCAGGTCGAACACCGTCTTGAAGTCTTGAACTATACTTTTGGAAACCTGCATAATTAACAACTTAATCTTTTTGATACACGTTTCCTTTTTTTTTTTTTTTTTTTTGGAGTAAAAGATAAATTTCAAAAATTAAAATTAACTGAAATATTAACACTCTGTTAGATCAATGTTCGTTAAGCTGGTAGGTTTGCATGGATTGTCAGTTATTCATCATATAGGAGTGTAATAGGACAAGAAGGCAACTAGGTGTCAGAGGTTGATTTATATCTCCTTACTAAGACTTTTTTTCTATATGCAGCCAGAGTTGAAAGGTAAGGTATCTCCATTGGAAAAGCAGGGTCTCAGATATTTTACCCCGAGGGAGGTCTGTTCTCTTTCTCTTTCTTACTCTACCCCTCTTTTTGGTTTCCTGTTCCTGGATTTTGTCGATTGACGAGTCACTTATTTCTACATTTTGTAGGTGGCTAATCTGCATTCATTCCCAAAGGAATTCGGCTTCCCTGATCATATAAGCATTAGACAGCGGTATGTTTTATGCAATATATGTTTTTTTTTTTATGATACTCCATGCTAAATTAATCCTTAAAACTCAAGGTATAAGAATTGACTCCGTACTCGAAGCTTCTCTTAGCAACGACATCCTTAGAAAGAATATATGCACACACACACACACCCCTGTATCCTCAGTTCAGAAGTGGGTCCCCATTTGTCAAAAGTTGAGTAATGCCGAGTCCTACACTTGCATGTCTCTGTATCCTACACTTTCGAGTCATTGAAGGAGTGCTGTATTTGTTTTATAAACCTGAATAACAAGTGTGCTATTAACTCCCTACAGTTACGCGTTGCTTGGGAACAGTTTAAGCATAGCAGTGGTCGCGCCCTTGATCAAGTACCTGGTCTCGGAGCCTTTGTAGCGGGCCATTTCGCCTGAACCACAGCCATCATCTGGACTATCCATGCCCCTATGAAAGTCGTGGATTTCTGTATTCATTCTAAGATCACACCAGCAGTAGAGATTCCCATAATTCATTCCGGAACCCTACTTTGGGGGGGATTTCAATATGTCATTCTCAAGGCGTCTAATTGTTTGCCAACCCTTTTGTGCTGGTTGATCTTGTATTCCAGTCTTGTAGCTAGTTCTGTTCGAGTATTTTTTTGTTTTTGATTTGTAGGGATTGTTTTCAAAAATGAATATTCTTCGGAGAATAATGCTCGTTTGATCTTACCTTATATAGGAATAATAATACACTCATACTTTGCTGTCAAAAAAAAAATAATAATAATACACTCGTACTCGTATCCTACCTTTGGTTTTATTCACTTTGCTACCACCCGATCTTTTTTTGGTTTTGTTAAGCACACTACCTTTCTATTTTTCTTGTTGAAAACTACCAAATACTACCATTTTCCGGCTAATGTTTGTCAATTTTCCGGCCTTGACTTCATTAACACGTGTGAGGTCTTTTATCTTCAAACTCGTGTCGCTTAGCACCACCTAACCTAACTCACCAACCTCACGACACCCGTCACTACTAGGCCACCCAACTCCGCATCCATAACAATTGCACCAACCTCACCACACTCACCCACCACCAAACCACCCCTACAACCAACAATCACCAATGAACCATTCTAACCACACCTAGCCATCGTCATAGTCACTATCGAACCATAAATCTAAAGGTGAAAACGAACGCGTATATATTGGGTTGGACGTTTGTGGGTCGCTCAATGGTTATTAGATATATGGATAGGCTAATGGAGGTCATGGTAGTCTTTACTTTGTTTAGTGATGGACTTCAGCGGGCTAGTGATGGTGAAGGGGTGAAGGTGAAAGGCGACATGACAAAGGTGGTGCAAAGGAGATGACGGAGAATGCACGATGGAGGCAGTGGATTATAATATCTCGTATTTATAAAGACTGAGACTTGACCGAATACAGACCGCGTAGACGATTCACTCGGCCGAGTGAAGCACCACTCGACCGAGTGCCATCTGATTTTTTAATGTTGTAAACCAATAGAAATACGCCACGTGTAAGGTCACCAACTTTTAACATTTTCTCTACTCAGGGTCATGGGTTACCCGTGAGTTATTCAAGGTCACCAAAATCATGTTGTTAATCCAAGTTTAAAGAGTCATTAGCGTGACCCGACAAGGTCACGACCCAGTCGGCGACCTTGCTTGGGGATGGTCAGACCATCCCCAAACAGAAGGTCGCCTTAATCGGGTCACCAAAATTTTTCTCTTAATCGTACTTTATTAATCTTGACCCATTTTCACCCTCCCAAGCAGAGAAGGTCACGACCTGGTCACCAACCCAATCATTTTTCCACTTTCCAACATTTTCAATCATTTACCACATTCACTACCCCACCAAAACCTCTCTCTTACTTTTACAATTATTATTTAATAACATACTACAACGATATTGAAAACATGAGTCGACATATACATAATTAAAAAAAAAACACGATCTTAAAAAACCTTAAATATTACGAAACAAAAAAATACATTCTAAACTAATTCGAGTTACGGAAGTTTAGCCAAATATACTCAATGAGATCATTTTTCAAAGCGTTATGAGTGACACGATCACGAATCTCGCCATGAATTTCTATGAATCGTTCTTGAGACGATCTTCTAAGACGATAATATTCATAGGATCATCACTAGCTGAAGTCGAATTTACAAAATATTTCAACCAACCCAACTTGTACAATTTTTTTTTTTTAAAAAAAGAAAACAAAAAAACCAAGAAAAATACTCCCTCCAATCCTCTATTTTCTTCCTCTTTACTTTGGGCACAAGAATTAAGAAATGAAATACTCCCTCCACTTTTTTATATATGACGTTTTGCATTTACGAGGTAAGCCTTTGACTTTAATATTTACAAAATTATATTTGTTCAAAAAATATAAAAATGGTACCATTAAATTCCTTACGAAAAACTCTTTCATATGAGTATACATATCATAATATTTAGTCTTATATTTTAAGAGATATTGAAGAGAGAAGGGAGTGTCTCGAAATGTGAGAAAGTCATATATAAAAAAATAGAGGGAGTATTATATTAATAAAAAGTTGGGTGGGGTTTGGTGATAGGAAAGAGAGATGAATAATGAAGAGTTAAATAATAAATTGTGGGCCACAAATATTAAAGTAAGGAATAAAATAGTATTAAAAGAGTTGGGTGGGTGGGGTAATAGGAGAGAGGTATGAATAAAATAAGAGTAAAAAGTTACCAAAAATAGAAAGGGGAAGAAAACCTGAATAACCGTTTTAAGAAATAGGGAAGAATATGGTGAATTGGAGGAATTACAAAATATCAGCATTCATCTATATTCTATCACCACATTCATCTCACACACTCAACCCAAAAAAAACCCCCAAAAATCACATTCATCATTCCATTGCTATATAATTCATAAACAAAAAAAAAAACGATTTATTATTTCTGATTGGGGATTTCATTCATCCCGATTTCGGATTTCATCAATTTCATTCATCCCGATTAAATTAACCCAGTTCCTCATTTTTCATTCCTTTCCTAATCATTCATCCCGATTAATTTTTTCGATCGTTTTAGGGTTTATTTTCGCCAGATTTAGGGATTAATTTTGGGTTTAATTATTGGGATCACTTTCACCAGATTTAGGGTTTATTTTCTTCAGACGACTGGGTTTCACCATCAACAATCAGTTAACCTTGAAGGCTTCAACAAGTAGGTAAATCCTTGTTTTTTTATTTTCTTCCTTGACTTAGCTATATTCTTTTGATTATTTAGTGAAATCATTCTCATCGTCAATTTAGAATATGGATGAGTATCAGGAGATGGAAAAGTTTGGGTTAGATAAGGATTTTGAAGGAGGGCAGTTTATAGGAGGTGAATTTTATTACAAAAAGCGAAAAGATAAAGCGGTTCAATCTAGAGATGATGTTCTCTATGGCGTTGGTAGTTCTGATTCAGATGATGATGATGATGATGGCAAAAGGAAGAAGAGAAAGAAGGGTGGTTTGGTTAAAAAGGCGGATTATTCGAAACCTGTTAATTTCATTTCTATTGGTGCTGTTGCGCCTACTGAGGAGGCGGAAAAAGAAGAAAAGAATGAGGGTGTTGGGCTGGGTTTTACTCCTAATGGTTCGGGTTCTGGGCTAGGGTTTGCTCCTAGTGGTTCGGGTGCTGGAGTGGGGTCTGGTGGGTTAGGGTTTGGGGGCAAGGGGTTAGGGATGGGGGAGGGGGAGGAGAAGGTTGAGGATGAGGAGGCGTTTTTGCCTACGGCTTTTGGGAAGAAGATTAAGGAAGCTGCGGAGAAAAGGAGGGAGAAGGCGAAGATAAGCGAGGGTAGTGCAAGTGGGAAGCCAAAATTAGGAGAGGCGAGGAGAGGGGTTGAACCGTCGGGGGATGGGGTCGGGGGATTTGAGGCGCATACAAAAGGTATTGGGTGGAAGTTGCTTAAGGAAATGGGGTATAAGGGTGGTGGATTAGGAAGGAATGCACAAGGTATTGTTGCCCCAATTGAGGCAAAGTTAAGGCCGAAGAATATGGGGATGGGGTTTAACGACTACGAGGAGAGCAAGAGCGTGCCGAAAGTGGTTGATATATCTCAACAGATTGAAGCAAAGGCAAAGTCAGTTTTGGTTAAGAAGCCGGAAAATCTTTGGAAGAAGCAAGCTCGTACGCGTAATAAGGAGAGGGGAAATATAATTACCCCAGACGAGTTGCTGGCTATGAAGGCAGACGCAGAAGGACCACCATTGGTGCTTCAAAAGGTAGTTGATATGAGAGGTCCCCAGGTTCGAGTTTTGACGAATCTAGAAAACCTGAATGCCGAGGAGAAGGCTAGGGAAAGTGATGTACCCATGCCTGAGTTGCAACACAACATCAGATTGCTAGTGGACTTGATAGAGCTTGATATACAAAAGTTAGACAAGGATTTGAGTAATCAGAAGGAGTCTGTAGTCGTGCTTCAGATGGAGAAGGAAATGCTCCAAAAGAAGGCAACACAGGAAAAGAAGCAGATCGATAACATGGAAGAAATTTTGAAGATTTTGGATACTGTTGAGGAGGAGCATATTTCAGGAAGATTAACTTTGGAAATTCTTGCGAAGTTTGTGGCAGAATTGCAGAGGATGTATGTCCAGGAGTACAAGATATGTAACTTGTCTAGTATCGCATGTTCATATGCACTTCCTTTGTTGATTCGAGTGTTCCAAGGATGGGATCCTCTCCAAAACCCATCATATGGAGTTGACGTAATAACATTGTGGAAGAGCTTGTTACAAGAAGATGAACAACATGAGATATTTGAGGATGCAGCTGCCCCTTATTCTCAGTTGGTCAATGAAGTTGTGTTTCCTGCAGTCAGAATTGCTGGTATAAACACATGGCAAGCTAGAGATCCGGAACCTATGCTTCGATTCCTCGAGTTATGGGAAAAGTTGCTACCATCGTCAGTTCTTCAGTCTCTACTTGATATGATTGTGATGCCAAAGTTATCTGAAGCTGTAAAATCCTGGGACCCTCTTCGGGAAACGATTCCAATTCATGTTTGGATTCATCCTTGGCTTCCGCTACTTGGACAGAAATTGGAAAGTCTTTATCAGGCCATCCGTGTGACATTAGGAAATGCCCTCCAACATTGGCACCCCGGTGATACGTCCGCCTACACCATTCTATCACCCTGGAAGACAGTATTTGATGCTGCCAGTTGGGAACAACTTATTGTCAGGTCCATTCTTCCTAAATTGATAACTGTTATGCAGGAATTCCAGGTTAATCCTGCGAATCAGAAGCTTGATCAGTTTTATGCTGTCATGGCATGGGCTTCGGCTGTGCCCATTCATCACATGGTCAGCTTGTTGGAGATTCACTTCTTCAGCAAATGGCATCAAGTTCTATATCATTGGCTATGTTCGAGTCCGAACTTTGAGGAGGTTATGCAATGGTATCTTGGATGGAAAGAGCTTATCCCATCTGAACTTTTGGCTAATGAGCGTGTCCGTCACCAACTCAATGTTGGCCTTGATATGATGAACCGTGCTGTGGAAGGCTTGGAGGTGGTGCAGCCTGGCGTGAAAGAAAACATAAGCTTCCTAAGGGCCCGTGAGCAGAGACAATTTGAGGCTCAGATAAAAGCCGGACTTGCTCAACAGCAAGCTGCTGCTGCAGATGGTGTGCCTGAAATGAGCTTGAAGGAAGTTATAGAGGCTTATGCGCAGGAGCATGGGTTGTTGTTTACACCTAAACCTGGAAGATTACACAATCATCATCAAGTATACAGCTTTGGAAGCGTGAGTGTAGTCGTGGACTCTTTAAATCAGAAGGTCTTAGCACAAGTCCACGGACAATGGTCTTTGGTATCTCTTGAGCAGCTTGTACAGATGCAGAACATTCCTGGACCCAGAAGGCGCTGAAACTTGTTGGTAGGCTGAGACTCCCGTTATCTGTAACATTTTTTCTGTTTAACTGTTCTATGGTTTGAGAGTTTAGAATCACGATTAAAAGTGCTTAACCCTAATCAATCACTAAAGAACTCTTCAAGTCTTTCCCTATTTCCCCCGCCTCTCTCATCGTTATTTCTCAGTTCTCACCCTCTTCAATTCCGTCTCCTTCATCATCCAAATTCCAGAATCTTTTCATGTTTTGCCACGATTTATTGGTTATTGGAGCAATTATCAACAATTTGTCTTATAAATTACCATTTCGAATCAAAAGGGGTAATTAGTTTTCTGTTATTTTTTAGGATTGGTATTTTTCAATTACTTTTCAGTCCTTCATTATTAGTTGTCTTGCCAATTACTCTGAAATTTTGATAAATAGACTTTGTTTTTGTTTTCCAATTTTATACTTATTTTATTTTAGTGTACTTATTACATTACATGCTATCTTCTACTTACAGATCGTAAGCAGTGCATCGTCTTTGTCTTGCTCGAGGTACTATTCTAATGCATTTGCATTATTTGTTATAAAGTGATAAAGCCTACAAATTTTTAGGATTAAACTCTGCTCCATCGATTTCCATTTTTCACATGTATGTCGGTTGCGTAATGCTATTTTTGAGCAGAGTCCTACGTTTTCCATAAATGGTGAAATCATTGTTGCTATATATTATAAATTACAATCAAAGAGGTATGTATAGTTTTCTGTGTTTTTTTCCGCTATATTTTGTAATTAATTGTTAATATGGGTATATTTTGGCATGATTTGGCACAAAAATCGATGTATCATGTTTTGGTTGAAATGTGGGAGTTTCAATTTAGTATTCTGGATTTCTGGGTAGGTAATTTATAGTTTTGGTCTTTGTCTATCTCACCTTGAACACACTTTGATGATAGTTTAATTTGATGATACTTTCAGATCGGTGTACTCCAGCCCACGCTTTTCTTACCAATGGGTGACATTTGATAGAGTTAGTACTCCCTCCATTTCAATTCATTCCAAATTCCACTTTGAATACGTCATATGAAACTTATTGAATAAAATATATGGAGTAAGAAGGATAACGATTGATTGGCATTAATTTTTGAATGCTATATACGATTATCTGACATGAGTTAGTCATATTATTCGTACATATTGTGATTATTGGTCATGAATTAGTCCCCTCATTCTCTAAAATTATTGATAATTTGTCTTTGTTGATTCAATTTTAGAATGAGTATGTTGTATGAAGTAATTTTGCCACTCTTTTTTATTTACTTCACATTTTTTTCCCACAAATTATATACAAGCACCTGGCATTGTATGTGTGTATGTCTTTCAAGCTGCAGGCATATGGAAAAATACTGATGATGAAAAAAATTGGCTATGGCATATGAGAATGTCATTTAAATTTGAATTTTGGTGCTAATTGGATGGTCACGTAGAAAAACTATTTCTGTAGACTACAACTAATATCATTAATATGTGATGTACGGAGTACTACTGAAGATGTTGGACCAAAATGAATTATTGATGTGTTAATGCAAACACTAACTTTGACACTTAAAATGTCTTTGTTATTCTAATTTGGTTTTCTATGAAGAGACAATAACCGGGTCGAAAGCATTTTTCTTAATTTGTTAATCACATTCTCATATAATATGCATCATTTGTCTTGGTAAAGAACATGAATATCATGAAAATGTTGTGATAATGTGTTTGAGCTACTTGAAAGCATGTCATCAAGACGCTAATGTTAACATGAAGCTAATGTCGTCTTTTTTTATGCTCAGTTGAGACAGTACCCCTTCCCTTGGGTTCAAACGATTTAAAATGATGGTAATTTAACTGCCATATGACTATATGACTGAGCTTGAAATTGGATGCAAAGTTATAACTAATTTTATTGTTGAGAATCTGATAGTGCTATATTCGACAAACGAGTCATGTTTATTATGTGTTAGGCTGGCTTGCAATATGCCTACAAAAATGGCTCTCAAGGAAGCGCGTTGAAAGGTAATAGCTCTCATACCCGTTAGGTGAATACAAGAAAACTGGGGTTCTTTTGTTAGGATAAAAGACTCATCGTTCCTAACTTCCTTCTTACTCTGTTAGGTGAATACAAGAAAAGGTAATAGCTCTCATACCCCTTCGTCGATGATGGTGTCCATGTAATTTTGGTGAACTCATATATGTTGTACTCCTTGAGTCCCAATCATTTGTTTACGCTTTGTTTTAATTCTTTCTGAGAAGTATTTTAATTATAGGTAAACAAATGATTGAGACGGAGTGAGTAAACAAAGTCATAATGTTTTGCAAAACCACCCTATCAGTCTTATTTTTTAAAGTAGCAGGCAACTGTACGTTTTCCATTATGGGTCTCTTTAAAACAATCTCTTATCTTTCAATGGACGACTGGATACTGTCCCAACACCTTACCGCACATTTTGTTAGAGCTTATTATTGTTGATGTACCTTGATAATACATGTGTGAAATAGTGAAACATTGTTAGCTTTGTAAACGCATATCTAATTCAATTTTTAGTTTCTACATAATGCACAAGGTAGAAGACGACTACTGACAAAGCTACTTAATTGAGAGACAGCTAGCAAAAGGAGTCATCCGATTAGCTACTACTCAATCCGATTTTCGAAAATTGGGCCTCATCTCACGCTTGTAGAGTAAAGCATGGATCAAGATTGTGCAGAAGATTAGCTACTACTCTCAAGCTCATTGATTGTTCTAATTTCCTTTCACATATGTTATTGTTATTGGTTGATGAATGTAGAAGTTTGTATCTAACAGCAGAAGTTATCAGATTTTGTATAGATAATGATAATGATAATGATACGAAGGAAATTGAAAATAGCCGTAACAATAGGACACAATGGAATGGTTACTATTGAAGAGGTTATTAGGCTTATCAGTGGTTTGTATGCATACCGTTGAACAGGTTTTGATATATTGATTAGCAACAAAGCTGAAATTATAGCTTGGATAAAATTATTTATACATAAACTCTTTGTATACATTATTTATACATTCCCGTGCAACTTTGCACGGGTCCTAAACTAGTGTCTTTATATAGACTATAACACCTTATTAATTTTTCATATTTCATGTCATTATATTTTGATATGAGGAAAAAAATTGAACTGTAAAATTATTTAAGAAAACTAAGTAAATTTTAATTATAAAATAATAGTGTATCTCATTTATTATTCATTTTTCTCGTTATTGTATTTTCTTTCGACTAAAAAATAAATTTAAACTGAAAATTAATCTAAAAGATTTGAGTAATGTGCTGAAATATTTTTTTTTTTTTTTTAAAAAGTCTTTCTATACCACAAAGCTAATGATTTCAATTTATAAATTCTTTTTTTTTTTGTTATGAAAGTAATCATAAACTATTTATACTTTTGTTTATATATAGTATAAATAATATTGAGTCAAGTCTGCTCAAATATTAATATCAATAAAAGATTTAATAGTTTATAGTCTTGTATTATTTATATTTTAATTAAAATATTATAGTTTAGCATTTAGTGAAAATTATATAATTTGATGAAAAGATTATTTTAATAAAAAGAATTATATAATGAAATATACTCCCTCCAATTTCCTATTATCTTCCCTCTTTCCTTTTTCACACAAGTTTGATTATCTTCCCTCTTTCCTTTTTTTGGTAAGTTTTATTCATTTTTTATTAATTTCTCTCTCCTAAAAAATCAACAACTCTCATTACTTTATCTATTCTTTATTCATCATTCATTCTTTATTATTTTCTCTCACCTATAAATTTCACAACTTACAATACTTTATTCCTTCTTTCTTCCCTTTTCTTAATTTTTGTGCCTAAAAGAGATGGGAAGATATAAGGAAATAGGAGGGAGTATTAATTAGGGGGGCGCGGGTAGCCGGTTAGGGGATAAAGCTACAATAGCTTTATTTACCGTCTTCAATAAGCTTCCCTAATCTTATCTATATAAAACCCTTGAAAAACTTTACTCGTCAGTCGTCCCTTTGAAAGATCCGACCTATAAACATGAACTCCCGCTATATCCGCACAATCTCCCACCCGACTCAAAACCCGAGAAGCTGCCAAACCTACACAACCTACTTCTTCAGCAAATCTATTTTCACCGTCGTCACTGCTACCCCGGCCGTAGCCCGTCAATGGGTCTACAATCTACGTAACAATCACAGGGACCTTCTCACAAACGCTAAACTCGTTGTCGGCCTCGGTGTCCAATGGACACCCCCAACACGCCGAAACCCTAACCCGCCAACCGCCGCAACAATTCAACTTAGTGTAGGCCGTAATTGCCTTATATTCCAACTTAGTCATGCTAACAGTGTTCCACTTACGCTCTACCGCCTTCTCAAAGACAAGAGGGTTACGTTTGTCGGGGTGCATAATGGTATGGACAAGAGCCGACTACAGGAGTCGTGGGCTGAGCTGGCAGTGTGGGACCTGGTTGACTTGGGTAAGAAAGAAGGGTATGGGAATAGGTCAATGGAAGGGATTTGTAGTGACGTGTTAGGGTTGCATGGGGTTAGTAAGCCTAGGGAAGTAGGGTTTAGTAATTGGGATATGCTTTATCTTAGTATTGATCAGGTTCAATATGCTTGTCTTGATGCACATGTTTCGTATTTGCTTGGTGTCGAGTTTGGTTATCCTAAGTTTTACGATGAGGATGAGGAGGATTACGACGATGGTGGAGAATATGGAGTTGATTATTGTGATCACGGTGATTTTGGGTGTGGTTATGGTGGAGATTATGGTGGTGATTATGATGATGGGGATTTCGGGCGTGTTTATGTTGATGATGGGGATTTGGATTATGAAGACTATACCAATCCTTATCATTATAATTCCGATTGGAATTACGTTGGTTACTAAATTAGACAAGTATGGGTTTCTATCTTAGTTTGTCGTCAATTTAAAGAGATAAAAATCTTTCTACTTCCTCGGTTTCAGTCAATAGTTTATACTTGCTTTACAAGTGGAGTAGTTAAGATCGTTTTTTGTCGTGTATTGTTTTACTAATTTGCTCCTATACTCTGGATCTATATTTTATATCCCTTGATTTATCGTCGGTTTAAGCATCATTGAGTGAACTTATTAACAATGTGATTGTCTTAACACAATTGGGGACTGAATCGATAAACTGGGATTAGATGGCCATTACGGTGCTTATTAACAATGTGATCATTGTCTTAATTTTATGATTACATGCCTTCAATTGTTTGGTTCATGACGACTAATCTTAGTTCTTAACTGTAATGGAACTAAAAGAATATAATCCCTTGATTATTATTAACGTATGAGCATCCAATATATACATAAGAACTATCCTAAGTTAGCTAAACACAGCCCATGAGTCACTAACTAAAGTAGCCAACACATCCCATGAGTTATGCCTATAATCATGGGAGTCACTAACTAAAGTTTAATCATGGGAGTCACTAACTAAAGTAGCCAACACATCCTCTAATTTAGGTAATACAACTATACAGAATATATGAGAATATTTACATATTCTATTAGGAACAAATTTATTGATGTATGTAGAATATTTCATAATACTCACTGAAATGAAATGCCGTAAAGTAAGGTTCAGTTTGACAAGATATTTTAAGTATCTGATTTGCTCAAAGTAACTTAGTTGACTAAAATTTCAGGTATCTTATTTTTTTGTAAGCGTTTGGTAAGTAGCTTATTTAACCAAATAAGTTACCTGAAATGCAATGCTACCTAGTGTAGCATTTGAGATTTCAAGTACCTCATTTGATTTGATTTTCCTTTTTTACCCCTTAAATCTATACTATTAAATAATTATCATATCTTTTTACGTCACTTCATCAAAATCAATTACTTTTTCAGTTAGTTTGCCAAACAAATTTGTATATAATCAGCTACCTTATCAGTTTCTAATTTTCCGCTACCTTATCAGTTAACTTTTCAGATTTCAGTAACCTTTTCAGTTTTCAGTTTCCTTTTCAGGTCAGCAACCTTTTTAATTAATTTTACCAAACGGAGCCTAAACCTAGATATAGTGAGCATCTATTAGATTTCACATTCAAAAGCTATGTTTAACATCAGATCAAAACTACGGTACTAACTTCCGATCTCAATAATAACTTCCATTCTTCCACAATCTAAAATTAAATACAAAATCTCACTTTAGACGGACACTATCCATATAAAATTGTAGACGTGTCAAATATGTCACCACTTTCATAATAAGACAAACAAGTGGGATGGTAGGGGTTAGGACTGTTAATGAGACGAGACAGCTCGCCAACAACTCGAGCTCGGCTCGGTCAAAGCTAGGCTTGGGATCAGATTAGATTCGAGAGCTTAACTAGTCAAGCCGAGCAAACATTGGCTCGGGTCAAAAAGCTCGTGAGCAGCTCAAACTTGTGTAATTAGATAAGATATTACTCATATTTTGTAAAAATATTTTGTCATGATTATATATTTGTATCAAACATAAAAAAATGTCTCATTGATTTTTCAATATTTGTATATAAATCTTTCGAGCCTTGTTATTGAACATATCGCGCGGGAAAAAAATGAAAATTCAACAATTATATATAGGCTCGAGTAGAGCTCAGTTTAACTTGACCTCGCATTAAAGCTCGCAAGCTTGATAACGAGCACAATTATTTCAAGCTCGGATAAGCTCGAAATCGGCTCGAGCTCGAATTTTACTTTATGAGCACAAGCCGAGTAAGGCTAAGCTCGGACTCGGCTCGTTAACACCTCTAATGAGAGTTGTTTTATTATAATAGTGGTGATATATTTGAACCGTCTACATCTATAGACGGATACACCCATCTACAATAAAACTGATTAAAAATCCCGATCATTAAGTGGCACAAGACTTTCCTTATACGCAGAGACTATTTTACAAGTTGCATGATCATCTTCATTGTGCTCTTTAAGCGACGACATTTCTCCCGTATTAGGGTCACATAAGAGTAAACAATATGGACTATCAAATAACACGAAATTATTTTCCGCGTTATAATTGTAAGATTGTAATCCCCTGAAGAGGGAGTCTTTGCTATTCATTAATATATAGGGTATACAAAATCTATTGCTAACAATACAACGATATTTACGCACTAAACTAGGAAACAATATATTGACATATATTTACATATCTTTGACTAATACACCCCCGCAGTCGGAGCGGGAGGAGGACGGACGCTCAGGCTGGACTTAAACCGATCAAAGAGATGTCGCGGCAGGCCTTTCGTAAAGATGTCGGCATATTGATATTCAGACGGGACATGGAGCACGCGAACAGTACCAACCTGAACCTTTTCTCGGACAAAATGAATATCCAATTCAATGTGTTTCGTACGTTGATGTTGAACTGGATTAGTAGACAAGTAAACCGCCGAGATATTGTCACAATAGACGAGTGTGGCTTGCTTAATTGGAACGTGTAGTTCAAGTAATAAATTACGGAGCCAACTCGTTTCAGCCACGGCATTGGCAACGGCCCGGTATTCGGCTTCAGCACTGGATTTGGATAAAGTGGGTTGTCGTTTGGAAGACCAAGATACCAAATTATCACCTAAAAAGACACAGTAGCCAGAGGTGGACCGTCTAGAATCGGGGCAACCGGCCCAGTCCGCATCGGAGTAGGCCGTTAGTTTCAGTGGACGTGATGGCGTGATAGTGAGGCCGTGGGTCATGGTGCCCTTTACATATCGAAGAACACGCTTCAAAAAATGAAGATGAGGCTCACGGGGAGCGTGCATAAATAAACATACCTGTTGAACGGCATAAGAAAGATCAGGCCGGGTAATTGTTAAATATTGAAGAGCCCCTGCAAGACTCCTATAGCTTTTAGGATCATCAATTAGCGGACCGGCCGAGGCACTCAATTTAGCACCAGTTTCAACGGGTGTAGAAGTTGGATTGCAATTAGACATATTTGCACGGTCCAAAATATCAGCGGCATATTGTTGCTGAGAAAGAAAGAGTCCACCTGCATTGCGAGTAACCGTAATGCCGAGAAAATGATGGAGTAGCCCGAGGTCAGTCATAGAAAACTCCCTGGAAAGGTCGGCAATGATGCGTTTGATCAGGGAAGGGCTAGATGCAGTGAGCACAATATCATCTACATAGAGAAGTAGATATGCCGTGTCACCCCCATTTTGATATACAAATAAAGATGTGTCACAAATGCTACTTCGAAACCCCTGAGAGATCACAAAATTAGAGAAGCGTTGGTACCAAGCACGAGGGGCCTGCTTGAGTCCATATAAGGACTTGCGCAGGCGACATACATGTCGAGGGGCATTGGGGTCAACAAAGCCGGGTGGCTGATGCATATAAACTGTTTCAACAAGGTCCCCATGAAGAAAAGCGTTCTTGACATCAAGTTGATGTATTGGCCAAGAACGGGAAGTAGCGAGACTGAGAACGGTACGAATAGTAGTAGGTTTGACAACAGGAGAAAAGGTTTCATCACAATCTACACCAACCTGCTGACTTTTTCCATTAACCACAAGGCGAGCCTTGTACCGCTCTAAAGACCCATCCGACTTAAACTTGTGTCGAAATAACCACATGCAGCGAATGACTGAGGCATCCATAGGACGAGGTACCAAATCCCATGTATGATTATCCTTTAATGCACTAAATTCGGCCTGCATGGCTGCCTTCCAGTTCGGGTCACATAGGGCAAGGGTGGGTGATTTGGGTAAGGGACTAAGGGTAGGCTTGGGGGAGGTAACGAGGGCTTTAGGCTTGAATATGCCATTCATGCCTCTCGTTGTCATGGTGTGGGTGGGCACGGGGGGCCTGGGCGGAGGAGGTGGTGGATTGGGAGGAGGGGAAGGTGCGGTATTAGGTGGGGGGGATGGTATTGTGTTCGGCGTAGGAGGTGAGTGTGGTTGAGGTGTGGCAGGAGGGTTCGGTGTAGAGGCAGGAGGTGGTGTGCGAGGTGGAGTTGTGGGAGGGGTGTCTGTATTCGGTGGTGGGGTAGGGTTGGTGGTATGGGGATGGGCAATGTGGTCAAGGACGTGGGTGGGTAGGTCGTGGTCAGGAGGGTTAAGGAAGCGGTATGAGGATGGGGTGACCGTAAAGGAGGACGCAAAGGGGAACACCGATTCGTCAAAAGTCACATGGCGAGATAAAATGATTTTATTAGTGGCAAGTGAAAGACAGCGGTATCCACGATTTTCAGATGGGTAACCAAGAAAGACACAAGCAGTGGACCGGGGAGCTAGTTTGTGAGGGACTTTGGCAGACAAATTTGGAAAGCAAAGACATCCAAAGACACGGAGGTGGTCATATGAGGGTTCTTTTAGGAACAAGACGGAAGTGGGGGATCGAAATTGTAGAATTTTGGTGGGAAGAATATTATGGAGATAAGCAGCGGAATGTAAAGCATCGACCCAAAATTGTGGGGGAAGGGAAGCGTGGGAAAGAAGAGCTAAAACGATTTCATTGAGACGGCGTATCATTCGTTCAGCTTTGCCGTTTTGTGGTGATGTTTGAGGACAACTAAATCGAAAAACAAGGCCATTTGTATTAGCATAGGACCGGAAAGAAGAGTTATCAAATTCCCGTCCTAGGTCACATTGAAAGGATTTAATGGGTTTTTCGAATTGAGTTTTGATGTAGGCTTGAAAATGATTAAATTTATTGAACACATCCGATTTAAATTTAATGGGGTAAACCCAGACAAATTGCGAGAAATTGTCAATTAACACAAGATAATATTTAAAACCCGTATGACTGGGAACAGGAGAAGTCCATAAATCGGCATGAACAATATCAAAAGGCGCAACAGTGACAGAATTCGACTCAACAAAAGGAAGACGCTTATGCTTACTAACTTGACAGGAGGAACATAAACTGGAGTCGTGCTCCTTATTACAACTGACACGAGATTGTTTATTAAGACAACGAAGAATTAAAGGGCCTGGATGGCCGAGCCTATTGTGCCAAGTGGAGGAGGTGAGGCCGACAAACGGAGGAGAATTGACGGAGGTGGACGCTGATGAAGACACAGGATATAACTCGCCACGACTATTGCTCCTCAGAATCGTTGTCCCACTCTGGAGATCCTTCACAGAAAAACCAATGGGATCAAATTCAACGGACACATTATTGTCTTTTGTAAATTGTCGGACCGATATCAGATTTTTAATAATGTGTGGTGTGTACAGGACATTGGTAAGGTGTAAGGTTCGGTTTTTCGTGGGAATTGTGGAGGTACCGGTTCCCCGAACTGGAATGCTATGGCCATTACCAACATAAATAGACCGAATATTAGATACATTAGAAGAAGGAGTAAGCATACCTGAGTCGGAAGTGAGGTGTGATGAGGCGCCAGTATCCATGTACCACGGCCCATCAGATTGAGGAGCCAAGGTCATTGCATTAAAAGCTTGTCCAATGTCAGTGAATTGCGGCTGCTCGTAGTCAGTCATAAAAGCTTGAGCAGGAACCCGATTTGCATTAGAAGAGCCAGGAGCACGCCAATTTGATCGATTGGTCGCGGGATAACGAGGAGGTTGCTGTGTGGGCCATGGCTGCCATGGAGAGCTCCAACCCGGATAAGTGGGGTATGGACAAGGGGGTACGGGCCAAGAGGGTTGTGGCCACGGCTGGGAAGGGAATTGCGGGACAGAGGACAGGTTTGATTGTGATGAATTAGGACGGTTGTTTGAGCGACCGTAATTGTTGTTGTTGGATTTGCCATTACCACGATTCTTGTTATTACCTTTGGAACGATTGGAAGTGGCTTGGCTCTTATTGTCAGACCAATTGCTTGAGTCCGAGGGAGGTGATGATGGGGCAGCGAGTGCAGTGGGTGGTTCATCACGAGTGGACTGTCGTTGGCGCTCGAGCTCCAACATACTGCAAGCATTGGTGAAAGTGGGCATGGTTTGTTGAATATAGGCAGCAGTGGTGTCATAATCTTTGGGCAACCCACGAACTAGTTGGAGAACGAGACGTGAGTCGGTGACGGCTGCATCAACATCCTTTAATTGGGTGGCGAGAACCTTGAGGCGTTGGCAATACGCTTCAAGAGACGGCATGGATTCAAGCTTTAAAGTCGAGAATTCATTTTCAAGGGCAGCAGCGCGGGCGCCCTTGTTATTAGTGAAGATATTCTTGACACGATCCCAAGCGGCTTGGGCAGTCGATTCATCTTCGAGGACGCGCTCAAGGAGGTCGTCACTAAGGGTTCCGTATATCCATTGAAGGACATGAGCATCAATTTCTTGCCATGCTTCGAACTTTGCGTCAGTTTTAGCCGGCGCGGGAGTTCCATCAACATGATGAAGGACTTTGTAGCCCCGAGCGTGAAGCAAGAACAATTTGACCCATGACGAATACGAAACCTTAACACCGTCTAATACACGAACTTTATTCTGGATATTAGTAACGGTGTAAACAGGGTGGAGTTTCGATGGCAGGGGGGATTCATCACCGGCCATGGAAACTAGATGTTATTGTGGTGGCTGTGTTAGCAGCGAGAAGAAAAGAGGCGGCTAGCGGGTTTGAATTTCTCGAAACCTAGCTGATACCATGTAAGATTGTAATCCCCTGAAGAGGGAGTCTTTGCTATTCATTAATATATAGGGTATACAAAATCTATTGCTAACAATACAACGATATTTACGCACTAAACTAGGAAACAATATATTGACATATATTTACATATCTTTGACTAATAATAATGACCAACTCCATTCCAAACCCAACAATTAAGTTCTATCGTTAATTCGTTGCTCCAAGTCGTACCCTTCAATGTCCATATATCAAAAGTACACCCCTCTAGGTAGCAAAACCAAGGCAATTGAGCCATTGTATACCATAAGACACTCAGAATATGTGCAATGGGTCATTGAGCCTTTGATACAAATATCTGATAGTCCGATTTCTTGGCACTCTTCTGTAGCCAAGTCGATAGCAATAATCACATCGTGTTTAATAAGGGATCCGTTTAATGATCCTAGCCAATAGAAACTTCTATTCACAAAAGCATAACATAACATGAATTCGCACTATGAATATAGTAGCGTTTTGATAAATCTCCCGAGTATTTCCAAGAGTCTGTCCTTAACGAGTAAATCATGATCGAAAGACGGTGATCCATTAAGCATTGACCCCATGCATACTCATAAGTAGCATACCCCTTAATAGCAACAACCTTGTAATCGACCGTCACTTGATCAAACCCAAAACCACAAATTTCGTTATAATACTTCATATTAAATGAAATATTAGGTTTCATAATCATCGGTGGTAATTTCTTGATCTCATTAAGTGCCGGATTCCACAAACAACGTGGATCATTATATTTATCCGGTCGAAGGTGCCACAAATAATATATCCCATAACAAGGGCCACAAATATCATAATTACATTGTAAAGTAGTTGAATCAAGGACTGTATTACCTTCGTCGCTTTCACCGTGCCACAACAAATAAGGAAGAAGATCACCAGCTTTCCTTACGACATATTGTGCAATGAAACAGTTGGTACGATGACTATAGCTGTGCTTAAGATGCATGGATATAAAATACGGACTTTTGATAATTTTATACCATAATTTGCAAATATATTTGAACTGCAACAATGATTTGACGGGTAACCACCATAAAATTTCGATAATCAAATTTTCGGGAAGACTATTTAGCATTTTTTTTCAAACTTTCCGGAAATTTCTTTTGTAAAAAGTTGTGTACATATATATCACGTTCATATATATCTATCTTCTATATTAATAAAGGAAGCTTTTTTCGAGCGATTACAGAGTCTCCAATTCTTATGAACTACCTATGATTTTTTTAATATAATAAATTTTAATTAAGTGGATAAATAAAATCTTAAAATACAATTGATAAATATCAAGAGTTTGATTATTCATAGAAGTCGTTAACTCAAAATTATCCATCAATCCCAATATATGTGATATACCGGTTTGATAATTTCCCTAAAATATTGCTAAAAGATATGAAAAAAAATATTTTGATGATTTTAGAGTTTGTGTTGGAAACAAAAAAGAAATTGACACATGTATATAAGTAAAAAGTTACGGTCTTCAATTCCTATCTGTCATCCTTTTTCTATGATTTCTTAGTGCTTATCATGCATGCTGTTGTTTTACTTCTTGATTTCTTAGGCTATGTTTGGCAAGGCATTTCAGGTACCTGATTTGACCAAGCAACCTGATTTGACTAATATTCCAGGTAGTTTTTTTACCTAGTGCTGTTTGGCAAAGTCATTTCAGTCAATTCAAAATGACTTTTCGTCAACTGAAATGAAAAGCTACTCCGGTAGCTTTTTAAAGTTTCAGTAAATGAAAATGTTTTACTTTACATATTTACCCTTTATTTAAATTAATTTATTATAATTATTAATGTCCTTTTATGTCCTTTTACAAAAAAATCGATTCCTTTTCGATTAGTTTTACCAAACACTTTACAATTAATCGCCTACCTTATCGTTTCAATTTTCAATTTAGCTTTTCAGGTACCTTTTTAATTTCAGTCACCTTATCAGGTTTCAAGTACCTTTTCAGGTTTCAGGTACCTTTTCAGTCAGTTTTACCAAACAGAGCCTTAGTGTGATCATGCATACTGTTGTTTTATTTTTATCAAGTTAATTACTACTATTTTTAATACTCTCTTACAGATATAATTCATCCAGCCCCTAACCATTCTCGTGTTTCATGGTACGTTATTATAATCTTTGTTCTGTAATTAGCTTGATTTTTTATTACCAATATTAAGTGGGGTTAACTAACGGGAGCTGTTTTTTATCACCTAAGTTTTATTAATATCACCCGAATTAAGTCACAGACTTTCCAATACTAACCTTCCTTATCTCTATTGCTCTATTATTAGTATTTTACAACTTACAAGTATCTCAATTTTTTTCAATTCATGAAAGATATGAGAAAAACAACGTAAATTAATCGGATTCAGTTTTATACACTGTAATTTTTTGATTGATTTCAGACTATAAAATGTATAATTTTTCAACAGGACATAGGGTGGTTGGGTGCAAGATGATGAATTGATGATACTTGATAGGTCGAACTTTAATGCTGACAGATGGGGGACGGACTTTAACGGAGACCTTTGTTCGTGTGATATGCACGAGATGACCACCATATGTTCCTGTCTGGTGCACGAGATGACCACATCATGGTCATGTTGCTTGCAAGATACATCCACCGTTATGTCGTGTAATTTACATGAGACAGTCGACCTTTTGTCGTGTATTTCAGACGACTATCCGCCTATCCCACCCTTATGTCGAGTATTTCACACGACACGGATTGGTGAAATCGTGAATGCCTGAATGGCATGCATCAACGTCAAATTTGTTCATTGATGACATCATCATCAATATATATTATCAACTTGCATCATCCTTAATATTTTGGGGAGTTAATTTGATGAATCTGGTAGAACTAACTTATACGGAATAGAAAATAAAGAATTCATGGCACCGGTCAGCAATGAGCAATTTTAGTCCGCAGTTCGTCATTGTTCATGAAAAGCACAACATGATGAATTCATCAATTGCATCCTAGATTATAGTGAGTACATCCAATTTCTGATTAACATACTAATTTAGTAATTTGTGATTAGCATTCACATAATTTCATATTTTTCACCTAGTAGAAACTCAATTGCATAAAACTACAATTACTCTAAGTAAGAACCAATTTCATAAATATATAAATTACAAGAATGAGCAATTTGTAACCTTAATTCTTTGAATAATATTGTTGGAGATAAAATTTTATTTTAGGAGATAAAATTTTATTTTAGAAGTTAAATTCTAAGTGGGATTAAGGGCCTGTTTGGCCAAGCTTTATAAGTGCTTTTCTAACTGGAAAAGGAGAAGCTAGGCCAAACAGTATAATTTATACAAATGTAAAACTACTTTTGAAAAGTCAAAAACTCATTTTAGGCCCCAAAAAGTAGAAGTAACAATTTCCTACTTCTCATTCTACTTTTCAAGGAAGCACCAAAAAATCCAAATGTTTTGCGCCATTTTTTTTTTTGCCTCCAGAAAATCTTTACCCCTTTATATGTTGTGTTATTGGTGTTTCCATTTACTCTCTCCTGCACAATCCTTTGTCTCTCTCACATACACACCATTAAAGTACCATGTAATCAATCATCAACTCCAACTATTTATCGGCGCAATTTTGATTCGACAAAGGTGTATAAAACTATTTTGAAGAGTAATCATATGTTTTAAGTACAATTCTCGAGTGATTATAGTAAATTTTTAAAAATTAGTTTTTATTCAAATAATGATTCTACAAACAAAACGAATATTAAAAAAAAAAAAAAAAAAGCTAGATGAAAAGTTAGGCCAAACATATAAATTTGATAAGAAGTAACTATTACAAAAGTATGGCCAAACAAATAATTTTTTTCCAAAAAGTAGCTTGTGAAAAAACTCATTTTAAAAAGGAGAAGCTTTTTCACACAAGCAAGGCCAAACAGCACCTAAGATAAGAGGAGAATTGTGTAGAGGAACTAAATGGAGCGAGTAATTAGTATATTATAAAGTGGGTAAATTGGTAATTTGGTCGGGTGATATTAGCAATTTTGGGGCGACAAAAAGAAAACAATAGTTGTATTTGTTACACATACAGGTATTCTCGATTCCCAAATACTCCCTCCTATTCTAAATAAACTTCGCATTTCTCTTATGCACAAAATTTAAGGAAACACACTACCCATCATACAATTAAATTTGGACCACATTAACACACTACCTCGAAAAAGTAAATAGGGAAATTTTTTTAGAAGAGAAGAGAGTATAAAATTGTGGTATGTCCATCCAATAAGGGTTAAGTATGATATAGGTAGTTCATAAAAGTATTTTGTCGAAAATCAATTTTATATTTAAAGTTTATATTTAGTTTATGCTCCTAATTAATAGTTTCGGTCATCGTAAGTTCATATTAGTTTCATTAGTGTTCTTAGTAATATTTACAAAATTCTATCGGGAAAGTTTTTCCCAAGTTATGACATCCAGAAAAGAGTAGTATTTGAGGCTTATGATATTTAAATATTGAGATGTGCGCTTTTGGAGAGTATCATTATCTTATTTTTAAAGAGATGTGTTTGCTTCTATGCAAATTCAGAATTACGACGGTCATAAATCATACTGATAGTCAGAATTGATTTAAATAATAATGCTAAAAAGCAATAGTATTGAATACCGTCCGGAGGACATAAAGATTTTTCTATAAAGAAAGTGGTTGTTTTTATGTAGCTTTTGTTAGACCGATATATCATATTAATCTCACTCCAAACTCTAATATGCTTGTGAGATTTTGAAGAGTTCACTAATAGTCGAACTTTAATGAGGTAATTATCATTATCTTAATTTAAAAGAGACATTTATGTTTTTATTCGTAGTTGTGACAGTCACACATTATACTGACGCTCAAAACCGATATGTAGGTTATTAGGTTATATGCCACTGTAACAATTGAGCGAGAAGAATGTGTAATATATAGGATTATAGGGTTAATTGGTGAAATACTTTTAACTATAACAGTATAACTGCACAGCGGTATAATCGTATAAGGTGTGGCAAATGAAAAGCAATCTAAGGTTCTTTTCCCCTCATTCATGAAGTAACGTAAATGGACCAAATCGAGGGCGGAGTATCTAATTGCTGCTCATCAAAAACATTCATAAGATTAAAGAAAAATAATTGACTGAAAGTCTGAGACGCTTAAAAACGAAATAGGTAAATAAATGACCCGAACGGAGGAAGTATGTATTGTAAAGTGTAAACAAATGAATGAGACGGAGGAATCAAGAGAGTATTATCTCTACAACTTTTATACGAGCCAAAGTGTATGGCCAAGAGAATTATAGGTTAAAATGTTCGAGTGTATCTGATTGTGACGATATATTTTTATGTAATTGAGAATTACATAGGTGCTAATATAACACATATACATTGAAAGACAATACTAATAGGCCCGTACATCGCACGGGCATTAAATCTAGTATATATATAGAGCAAACTATTTCTAATCGTATAAATAAGCGGAGATGACAACTACAACTCATAAAAGTTATAACTATACTCGGACTCAATCACCTCAACGGCTCAACCAAGTGCTTTGTAAATTCTTACTGATGGGGCATATTCTGCACCCTCTGACCAAGTCAACATATTGAGCAAGGTCAAAGATATCCACAGCAAGTCAACGGCTTAAACAGCCTAACCGACGCAGCCTGTCGGCCTGCCTCTTGTGCCTCGGCTAGGACACCTTGTCCGCCGGGGCACACATCCGCGAACTCATATCCAAGACCCCTCGGCGGCGAGTCAACATGGCCCGCCGGCCTGCCATGGGTCCCTCGGCCGAGGGTAGCTCAGTCTTTCCATCTGCTAGCCACTTGGCCACTTGGCCACTACGTGACAAAAGGTGAAAGTCTATAAATACTCCTCAACTATCATTGAGGAAAGGATCCACAATTAAACCTAAGAATCACTATTCATCTGGTAATATCTTCCTTATCTCTCTACAATACGCACCTTGCTAAGTAACAACAACTTACCTCTCTAAGTTACTGACTTGAGCGTCGGAGTGAGTTCGCTCGGCCCAAAGCCGAGCCCTCAGTTTGTTCATCGTTTCAGGAGACCGCAAGGAGGATTCAACTAAGGACGTCATTCTACAAGCACGGGTGGTAACATATAACTGCTCTGGAATTACACCCGGAACAATTGGCGCCGTCTGTGGGGAAAAGATACTAGAAGCTAGTCACATTCATTCCCAAACAAAACAAAAAACCCACCCAAAAAAGCTAAGAAGATGTCGAAACAACCAGAGAAGGTGTTGGTGGAAAACAAATTCTACCAAGACGCCACATTCCACAAGTCAGAAATCGGGCAGTCCCCCACCGGCCGTATCACTGATACGACGAACGGGACGCCCAAGGAACAAGATATGCCGCTGCCCGCCGACCAAGTCACCGTCCTGGGACATGTGGTTGATGCAGCAAAGTCCGGCTACTCCTGGACATAATTGGTAGTACGCCGGCTCACACCGTCACACCGACAAGAGCGGCGGAACTGTCCCAGAGCCCAGGGCCCAAAATGTGACTCCAAGAAACTTGAATTGAGCACTGGAAGAAGCCGGCCCTGTCAAGATGCCGGGGAGCCCGAGCGCTAGTGGTAGACCTTAGTCCTTCCCGCACTCGAGGGAGGACAGGCGTCACCGCAGCCGCGACGAGGCACCCCCGAGAGGAGTGAAAGAAGTCCGACTCGCCAGAGTCGGAGAAGAAGCCCGACTCACCAGAGTCGGAGAAGAAGCCCTTCCCGCCACGGGGAGAGGAGCCGGACTAGGGATGTGAGGAGCCGATCGCCGCGTGTCATTCGACACGTGGTCAGACAGCCCCTCGCGCCTACGTCCTAGATACCCCGGTCCGACTAAGGCTGAAGTTGCCACCTATAGCATACAAAGGAGAAGGCGACCCAACCGACCACGTCGAGGCTTACGAGTCTTACATGTCAGTATGGGAGCAACCCTATGAAGTTTGGTGCCGAATCTTCCCAACGACACTTTGCATGGGATGGCACAAAGTTGGTACAAGGGCTACCCGACGGGTCGGTATCTTTATTACGCCGACCGAAGGACACGTTCCTAGCCCGATATTCTACCGCAACAAGAGGAGGGCCGTGGAGACCTCGGACCTCCTGACTATCAGACAGGAAGGAGGCGAATCTCTCCGAAGTTATGTGAAGAGGTTCGACGCCAAGGTTCAGCAGATTCGTGAGTGAACAATGAACCGCGACCTTCAAGGCGATGAAAGGTCTCCCGAGAGGAGACCTAAAGAATGAGCTCATCAAGTGCGGCGGCCAAAGATTAGACTCCGCCAGGAAAATGGCCGATCAAGCCATTAAGGTGGAGGACTACCACAAAACCTGGGCAGGCCCCAGCGAGGCCGAGCACTCAGAAAGAAAAAGCCGCCGGGAGGACAACCCGGATGAAAGACGCCGTGACGATAATAGGTCACGGTCTGACAGGTCCACCAGGAAGCAGAACTCGGCGGACGCCGGGTGGAGTTCGGGAACGAACCGCCAGAAGCGGTACAATGATCACACCCCACTGGCCGTGTCTGCCGCTGAGGTTTTCGCCCTGAGCAAGAACGAGGGTCAGAAGTGGGAGAGCCCACCCAGGCCGAGGAGTGACGGTGACACGAGCCAGTACTGTGAGTACCACGGCCACACCGGTCACCTTACGGACAACTGCCGGCATCTGAAAAATGCCATTGAAGAACTGATCCGGAAGGGGAGCCTCGGCAAGTATGTCGCCAAAGGTCATAAGACTGATGCCGGCGGTTCAGACAAGAAGTCCGTCTTCGAACGGATATGAGTAATCCATGTTGTCATCGGGGGCAACGAGAACGGTGTGTCCGCTCATGGGCACAAACGACACCTGAACGAGCTGTATCAGGCCATCAACTTTGTGCCCAACACAGCGACTCCCGCTTCCAGCATCCCCGATATAACCATTAGGAAGAGGGACTACGAAGGAATCATCGCCCCTCACAGCGACCCGCTCGTAGTCCACTTGGACATAGCCCACCACCTGGTGAAGAGGTGCCTGGTCGACACAGGCGCCTACACAAACGTCATGTACAGCGAATGCTTTCTCAACCTCGGTCTGAAGGTTGAAGACTTGAGCCCCTGCACCAACCCGTTGTACGACTTTTTTCCGGGGCCGGCCGGTACCCCTAGGGTCAATCAGGCTGCCGGTGAGGTTCAGCGAGGGATGTGCGGCCAAGAACATTATGTCCGAGTTCGTGGTCATTGACGGCTCGTCCGCCTACAACGTTCTCATAGGCCGAGTCACCCTGCAGTAATGTCCGTCCGGGCTCTGACATTGATGTACGTCTCGGACCGGGGGGAAGCGCATAAGCTCGTTTCAAAGAACGAAAAGGACGAAGTGGTCAATGTCCAAGTGTCCGCCAAAGGGTGCAACATGCAATCCTTCAAAGGGGCGAAGAAGTCAGGAAGGGGGAAGAGCCCGTCCTTGCAACAGGAGGGCGAGCGCATGGATACCACCGTCGGCATGGTCGAAGGAGCGGAGACCGAAGAGGTAGAGATTGACCCAGGCCGCACCGTAACTATCGGTGTCAACCTGGAGCCAAAATTCAGAGCCGCACTCCTAGATCTGCTGAGAAAGAACAAAGACGTCTTCGCCTACTCAGCGGCCGAGATGTCAGGCGTGAGCCGGGAGGTAATTGTTCACAAGCTGAACGTACTCCCCACCGCTCGCCCTGTCAAGCAAAGGATGAGGAACTCCTCAGCCGAGAAGGATGAGGCCATCAAAGCCGAGGTAGATAAATTGCTGACGGCAGGTTTCATCATGCCTTATACCTATCCTGAGTGGTTAGCTAATGTTGTAATGGTGAGGAAATCATCGGGGGCATGGAGGATGTGCGTAGATTTTACCAATCTTAATAAAGCATGCCCCAAAGATTGCTATCCCCTGCCTCGAATAGATAGTTTAATCGACGCGACGGAAGGCTACACTATGCTGAGCCTGCTGGACGCCTTCTCAGGGTATCATCAGGTGTTCATGGCCGAGGAAGACATGCCCAAATGCGCATTCATCACTGCTAACGGCACGTACATGTACAAAATGATGTCGTTTGGTTTAAAGAACGCCGGTGCAACTTACACAAGATTGGTGGACAAAGTGTTCCAAAACCAAAAAGGGCGAAACATTGAGGCTTACGTCGACGATGCTATTGTAAAAAGCAAGTCCGACAGCGAGCACTTAGCCGATTTGCACGAGACATTTTGTTCACTAAGGAAGTACAAGATGAAGCTCAACCCAATGAAATGCAACTTCGGTGTCCGAGCAGGTAAGTTCCTCGGCGTACTTGTCAGCGCCAGGGGAATTGACGCCAATCCAGACAAAGTCCAGGCGATCCTAGACCTGCCGGAGCCGAGGAATCGAAAAGAGGTCATGATGCTGACCGAGAGGATGGCGGCTCTGGCCCGTTTCATCTCTTGGTCAGCCGACAAGAGCACCCCATTCTTCAAGGTGTTGAAGGGAAATAAAGACTTCGGCTGGGGGGAGGAGCAGAGCACAGCTTTCAAACAACTGAAAGCTCATCTTCAGACTCTCCCAACCCTGTCCAGGCCGATGCTGGGGGAAACACTGTACCTATACATAGCAGTTACCTCGGCCACGGTCAGTGCCGTGATCGTCAGAGAAGAGGACAAGCAACAACACCCAATCTAGTTTGTTAGCCATACACTGTTGCCCGCCGAGAGAAATTACCCGCTGATTGAAAAAGCAGCCTTTGCCGTCGTCGTCGCTTCAAGGAAACTGAAACCCTACTTCGACGCACATCCCGTTACGGTCCTAACCGACCAGCCGTTGGAGAAAGCATTGGAAAAATTTGAGCAATCCGGCAGGCTCATCAAATGGGCAGTAGAGCTATCCGGCTTCGGCATTCAGTACAAGCCGAGGCCCTCAATAAAAGGACAGGCACTGGCAGATTTCCTGGCCGAGTGCACATACCGAGAAGAGCAAAACCCCGGAGTATGGGAGGTATACACCGACGGATCCTCCACGACGAACAGCTCAGGGGCCGGCATACTTATCATCAGCCCAAACGGGGACGAGTTTGAGTACGCCTTGAAATTTACCTTCTCGGCCTCAAACAACGAGTCCGAATACGAGGCGGTGATAACCGGAGTCGAGCTAGCCAGGGCTGCCGGGGCAGAGCACATCATTTTGAAAACAGATTCACTCTTAGTGGCTAATCAAATCAGAGGAGAGTACGAGACTCGGGACGACGGGATGGTAAGATACCTGGAAAGGGTAAAAGCCGACACTTCGAAGTTAAAATCCTTCCAAATACTATGCATTCCCAGGTCCGAGAACAATCGAGCCGACGCTCTCTCAAAACTTGCCAGTTCAACCATCAAGAATATCAGTCGAACCGTGCTGGTGGACATCAGGAATGCCAAAAGCATTACTGAGGCCATCGGCATGGTGGGCGACACAGAGGCCGAGACGACTTGGATGACTCCGATAATGAAGTACAAACTGATGAATGAGTTACGGGGGACCGCACCTCTCGCGAAGATAAAGAGGATCGCAAAGAAGATACTTGGTGTTTGAAGGAGAATTATACAGGAGGTCCGTGACAAGGCCACTCTTGAAGTGCGTCGGTCCAACCGACGCGGAGCTAATATTGACAGAAATTCACGAAGGCATCTGCGGCCATCACATGGGGGCAAGAACACTAGCCCACAAAGCTCTCCGAGCCGGCTACTTCTGGCCCACCATGCTTGCGGATTCCAGAGCCAAGACCAAAAAGTGCAACAACTGCCAAATGCATGCTCCGGTGATACATGCGCCATCCCGAGACCTGCAGCCGGTACTTAATCCCCTTCCTTTCGCACAGTGGGGGATGGATCTACTAGGGCCATTTCCAACGGCATCCGGCGGAAGAAAGTTCTTGATCGTCGCCGTTGACTACTTCACCAAATGGGTTGAAGGCGTAGCAAGATTTCTGCAAAGACGACGGCCGTCGAGAAAGGTAATCTGGGAAAATGTCATAACTCGTTTTGGGTTACCCCAAGTCATGGTATTCGACCACGGCCGAGAGTTTTGGAGTGACACAATAATGAGCCGGGCGGAAGAACTCGGTATCAAATTTGCATACTCCTCCGTCTCACACCCACGAGCAACGACAAAGTGAGGCGGAGGCGACAATAAAACAATCCTCAACGGTTTGAAGAAGACAGTTGAAGACCTAAAGGGAAGATGGGCCGATGAACTACCCGGCGTCCCCGTGGTCCCCTGCGAACCACGGAGAAAGAAGCAACGGGTGCACCCATTCCACCTAGTTTATGGGTCCGAAGCAGTCCTACCAATTGAAGCAACGGTGCCAACATTCAGAACGGCCACCTTTAACCCGGTTGAAAATGAGGAAGGCTTAAGAACCTCCCTATACCTAGTTGAAGAAAGCCGAGATACAGCACGCCTCAACTTGGCGGTATACCAAAACCGAATGAGAAGAGCTTACAACCGAAGAGTCCACAAAAGGGACTTGAAAGTAGGGGATCTAGTCCTAAGAAAGTCAGCCGCCACCAACAAGGGAAACATTCATGGTAAAGTAACGGCCAACTGGGAGGGCCCCTACAAAGTGGTTGAAGAAATGAGGCCGGGCACATACCGGCTGACCGACATGGAGGGTGTGCCTCTAATGAGCCATTGGAACACTGACAATCTCAGAAAATACTTTGTGTAGCGGCGGAGGTGTCCAAAACAATTGTTGACACCCCAACGCATGTTTATATCTAATGAAGAATCACCCAATTTTTCCATCAAAGTGTTAACCCCCTCCGCGGTCATATCAAGGCAGACGCCCCGGCCCAAGCCAGGCAGTCACCCCAAGAATGCTGTCGCGTCGTAACCCCTAGTCGCCTCGGCCAACCGAAGGCCTGGCAGGGGACACAACGATCGATACGCCAACCTACGCTGTCGCGTCGTAACCCCTAGTCACCTCGGCCAACCAAAGGCCTGGCAGGGGACACAACGATCGATACGCCAACTTACGCTGTCGCGTCGTAACCCCTAGTCGCCTCGGCCAACCAAAGGCCTGGCAGGGGACACAACGATCGATACGCCAACTTACGCTGTCGCGTTGTAACCCCTAGTCGCCTCGGCAAACCGAAGGCCTGGCAGGGGACACAACGATCGATACGCCAACTTACGCTGTCGCGCCGTAACCCCTAGTCACCTCGGCCAACCGAAGGCCTGGCAGGGGACACAAGGGTCGATACGCTGACATGTTCAAAAAAAAAAAAAAAAAGACGTTAAACGCAATTGATGCGCATTCTAGCTGCCTCGGCTGAGCCGAAGGTAAAGATGAAAAAGCGCTCAATTAATAACGCAAGAAGGCAAGAAAAGACCTCGGCCAAGCCAGAGGCAAAACAAGCGAACTTTGATTCATGACAACAGATTACAAACGAGGAGAATGCAGACGACGGCCGTCCCCATAGGGATAAGCCAAAACGCAACCTACCAGAGTTTTACATAAACAATAAAAAGAAAAGCAAAAGATTACAGACATGATATTTGAAGCGCCAAAAGATGGCAGGGAGGAAAGGCTCGAGTTGGCCCCCCGAACAGCTAAAGCTATCCGAGATGCCGGGTGAGTCCGTGACGACCGCCCGTCTCCCTATGCCTCGTTGCCCTCCATCGATGCGTAGCATCTTCGGTGGCCGGCTCGAAGAAGACTCGACGTTTTCAAGCGCCTTTAGCCTCTCGGCCTCCTTCACCTTTGCATCATAGGCCGCCACGGCCTCGGCCTCCCGAGCCGCCTTCGCCGCCTCCGCCTTCTCCGCAGCCCGCCCTCAAAGATCGCCCATCTCATCCGTGTCGGTCAAATTTATCCCACGGGAAGGAGCCGTCGGGGATGAGCTTTTTGATTGCCTCCCTGGTCGCCTCCTCGGCCTGGTCCCGGAATTGGGCACACATTTTAGGGAGGAGATCATCTTGAAGCATTTCAATATCCTTCTCCTTTTGAGCAAGGGTAGCCTGCGTATCCCTGAGCGCCTCCGCCTGGTTATGGAATAGATCCTTCCACTCTTCCCTCTTGGCAACCACGGCGTCATAAGCGCCCTTATACCTGTCCCGCTCCTCCATCATCTTGGCGGTGGCGGCATCGATCCTCAACTTTGGCCCTCTCGGCCCCTAGCAGCTTCTCGCCTTTCCACACGCTTCTTGGCAGCAAGGAGATCCAGCTTAGCCTTCCCGGCTTCTCCCTTTGCAGCGGAGAGATCAAGCTTGAGCCGTTGGATCAGTGGCCTAGCCTGGGCCATGGCCTCTTCTTGCTCCATAATGTAGGAGCCGGCCAGTTGAGTCCACTTCGCCAGCCTCTTGGATATTTTTGCACCCTCTGCCACAAGCTCGGCGGGGGGAACCTTCTGAAGTGCGGAGTCAACGGTGACATTCCTATAATCCGCCCCCTCAGGTTGCTTCTCTATCTGCCGCTCAGTAAGAACGGCGGCTGCCGACGGCGGATCTACAAAAAATTTACACAGCGCATCCACGTCAACATTCATTGACACATCAGAGAGTCTGTCATCGGGAACGCATAATGAACCAGCTAAGTCTGAACCACAGGTTAGGTCCGTACCAGTCTGGACCCTCTTAAATGGAGGACCGGGTGAATCACTCTTTTCCCCGGCAGCGGCAGAAGCCGGCAATGGCTCTTTTCTCTTCTTGGGAGAAGGAGGGCCCTTCGCAACGGTCACCATCTCCTCGGAGGCATCGATGACCTCCACATGCTCCTTCTGGACCGTTGGGGTTGAAGAGGGAGCTGGGATCGACAACGTCGCAGACCTGGACCTTGCCTTTGATGTTCTCTTCGGCACACCCCCGAGAACCCGTGCTTGAGCCGCCGCCTGATCCAGCGCCTTCAGCTGCTTGTCCATAAGTTCGTTGGGAGCCAATCTACGATCACGCGTGTCAGCCTGAGGGTGCTGCTCAACGACGTTCCCGTCCCTATCAAGCCCCAACCTCTTCAAGGTCTCCTCGCATGCATCCTGGCCAAACCGGTCTGCAAGAAACCAGACAAGAGTTACATAAAAGAAGTAAAACAAAGCTCTAAAAACAGGAGCGTAATAGGCAAAAATGGGCCTCACACCGACCCTACTCACCCTGGTTGAGGGCCGGTATGAGGCCGACGCGGCAAAGCAGCTCATCCTGAAGAATAATCTGAGTCGGGGGCACCCATCCCTTCTCGATCAAACAAGCAGACGCCCGCTCCTCGTCAGCACTGAGAGCAACCCTGCTAGCATCCATTTTGTGCTTACTCTGGGAGACCCATTTTTCACGCTCCCTTTTACTCTCGCACCGTAAGTTGACTTGGTGCTGGAAGGACCGGGGCAACGGATAGTCATCCGGCACTTGAACATACACCCACCGCCCCTTCCAGTCCTTGCAAGAGGAAAGCTTTTCAACGGAGAGGACGCCCGGCTCCATCTGCACGCTGTACCACCCCACCTTACCGGGGGTCGATGCCCGAAGATGATGAAGCCGGCGGAATAAATTAACGGTAGGTACCTCCCCCTTGAAAAGACAGAGCCACACGAAGCCAACTATCGTCCTAACAGCTAACGGATGCAGCTGAGCCACGGCAACGTTCATAGCTTTGACGATGGCCGCGACGTATTTATTCAAAGGAAACCGGAGGCCATACTCCAGATGCCTGATATATACGCCGATATGCCCCGGAAGAGGGCAACAGACCGCCTGACCCTTCCCAGGGATAACGATTTTGTACCCCTCACCGAAGTAGAAATGACCCTCGAAAAGAGTCCCACCAGAACAACTGGCGAATTTATTGGTCCAGGCACGGTCAGGACCAGTCTCGCACGCCTCGCCGTGGCCCAGGATAGGCGGTCTCTCCTCACCAGAAGGAATCCCTTCCTCACAGTCATCATCCCCCCACCCTCCGGAGCTTTTGGATCGACTTCAGGAGACGGAGACCTAGGGCCCCCAAACCTTATCGGGATGGCGTTTAGTATCTCCTCCTCATCAAGACGCGACGAGGAACCCCCCGGCGCAGGCTCACTAGGTCCAGCACCAGCAGAAGACATGTTACAACAAAACTTACGAGTTAAAAAGAGAATTTATTTGTTTACCTTGAAGAAAACTGCCACGCCGGAGTAATAATTCGGAAAGCTAGAGAGTGGTTTCGTCACAAGGGCTAGAAAGAAGGAAATTTTTGAGGAAATGAAATTGGTGGCCAATTTCAGGGACTAAGTACCCTATTTATAGAGGAAAGCCCATGAAGAGGAACCAATCAGGGCGCAGCCCATGAAACATCAGCCAATCAACAAACAGACACGTGTCGAGCATGGAACCACGGGATGTCAATCGTCGCGACAGTTGAATGTCAATCAATGCAACAGTGACCAAGCGTCTTCAACACGCCCCTTCATATCTCTGCCTATTCATCTTCCTCGACAAATTCCTAAGTATCTGTTCTCCGCCGGCCACGTGATCAACCAAGCCAGAAAGCACCGGCCAGGGGGCAATCAGAAACAACCGGCACTCTCTACCTGGTCTCAGCCAGCGTCATTGCCTTTTTCCACATCGGACGTCCCTTACACATCCATGTGGAGGGGGGATATGGTGCAGCCTAAGCAGAGCCATGCCGGGGAAGAAGAAGCCGGGGCATAAATTGCTGGCGGCACAGAATATACGCTCAGCATACATCGGAGCCCATGCCACGGCATAGACTACGCTGGGGGCAAATTGATGGGGCATATTCTGCACCCTCTGACCAAGTCAACATATTGAGCAAGGTCAAAGATATCCACAGCAAGTCAACGGCTTAAACAGCCTAACCGACGCAGCCTGTCGGCCTGCCTCTTGTGCCTCGGCTAGGACACCTTGTCCGCCGGGGCACACATCCGCGAACTCATATCCAAGACCCCTCGGCGGCGAGTCAACATGGCCCGCCGGCCTGCCATGGGTCCCTCGGCCGAGGGTAGCTCAGTCTTTCCACCTGCTAGCCACTTGGCCACTACGTGACAAAAGGTGAAAGTATATAAATACTCCTCAACTATCATTGAGGAAAGGATCCACAATTAAACCTAAGAATCACTATTCATCTGGTAATATCTTCCTTATCTCTCTACAATACGCACCTTGCTAAGTAACAACAACTTACCTCTCTAAGTTACTGACTTGAGCGTCGGAGTGAGTTCGCTCGGCCCAAAGCCGAGCCCTCAGTTTGTTCATCGTTTCAGGAGACCGCAAGGAGGATTCAACTAAGGACGTCATTCTACAAGCACGGGTGGTAACATATAACTGCTCTGGAATTACACCCGGAACACTTACAACTAGTTTTAATCCCGTGCACCAAAAATTGCACGGGATTACTTGTTAAACAATTGTTATTATTAAATTATGAATGGAGAAAATGTAGAAATATTAAAGTTTAAATATACTAAGTAAGAATATCAATCAACAATATTGAATATAGTAAAGACAATAACATTAATACAGTCGTTATTACATGGGACGAATTGACATGGTGAGACGATTTCGTTGTATATAAAAACAACTTACTTATTAGTATTAGATAAATAGTTTATTTGTTGAAATGAACCGTCTCACAGATCCGTTTTACTCTATAATTCGTGTCAATCTAAATAGGCTCAATAACAAACTGTTGGCTCAAAATCTAAATATGATTAAAATAGCCTTAAATAACTTCAAACTAATCCATTAAAATCTCAGTACATATCGCCAAAGGCCCCACCTTCACCTTATAGTAAATTAGCAATGTTAACCTAACATACTTATACTTCACAGTTCACACGCCTCTTTCTCTTTCGCTCTCTCTCTCATCAAACACACCCTCAGCAGTCACCGTCATTATATCATTTTCTCAAACCTATAATTTCTCTTTATAATCCTTATTCATTAAATAATATATCATCTCGTTTCTCGATAATGTTTACCCAGTTGTCAATCTCTCTCACAATCAGCTATGTTTGTTTCATTTTTTGTTCATGTTTCTTTGATTTTTTTTATTCAATTTCTCATAGATCTGATGGTTATTTTTTTTAAAGTTGATTTTTTTTTTTTTATAAAATTATTAGTGAATATCATCGATCTAATGAGTATTATTTTTTTAAATAAAATTACTCAATATGAGTAAGTATGTGTTTTTAAATAATATTCTTTTTACTTTATCTGGTTGCTTATATTATGTTTAAATTATTATTTTCATTTATTTAAAACTTATTTTCGTTAATTTAAAAAAATCTCATATTTTGAATGTAATCTTCCCTTTTTTGAAGTTTTTTTTGACAAAACAATAGAGTATTTCTAAGAACGAAAATTAAATCTATTCAATTTAAATGACTTGGATATTTTATAAAAATATTTATCAATTAAATTTCAAAATCTTATTTTTATATAAGTTTTTAATGGCATGTTTTTCCTATTATAGTTACAGGATTTTTAAAGAGAATTTTTTGAAATAAATTGTTAATTTTAGCTTTCAAATTTTTTTGAAGATTTTAAAACAATTTTTTCAAAAAAAATAAGTAATTTTTAGATGTTAAATATTTGTAATCGCTTACTTGAGATCATTTAAAAGAATTAGATTATATTAATTCAAATTAGATTAGCTTAGATTATACGGACTATTAATAAATTGATTTTATTATAAAAAACGTGCAAAATAAACTTAAAATCATTTTTTTCGAAGTAATTTTTCAGATTTGAATTGGGTGGAGGAGAGGAGAGGAGAGATTGAGAGGAGAGAGGGTAATTAAGTGGTGTATAGAAAGTGGTGGGTCATATATGTTGCCAAATTTTTAAAAAAATTCAGCCAATGGGAAACCTTCAAAAAAAACCCGACTTTTATACTAGTTAGATTATGTGATTTTTTTTTTGGATTAATGTTAATGGTAAGAATAACTCTTAGTCTCAAATTATATATGTTGTTGGCGTTAAGCTCGTGCGTTATAACGGAGTAATTAACTTAGTTTATAATTATAATGAAAAAAATTATAAGGGTTTAATGTTTACATGGTACATCTAATCATTTCTTTACATTAATGTAGATTGCGAATGTTGGTGGTTGAATCTATTTTACATTACTTCTTCCGTTCCAATGAGTTGTATACATTTGCTTCGTGCGTTAGAACGTAATAATCAAGCAAGTAAAACAAATTAGGTTACTAATTTTTTTTTTTTTTTTTTTTTTTTTTTTTTTTTTTTTTGTCGGAGAGAAAAGATGTATTACATGATAGTTTGGCTCTCGGAGCCCATAATACATCCATTGTGTAAGACTAAAACAACATTATTAATACAAACTACTAAAACTATGATAGCATGGAGTAGAACGGAATATTGATAGCGAGCATTTGAACCAGCTTCACCATCACACTTGACTTCCATAAACCGCTGATACATAAAAACCGTCGGGTGACAATAACAAGGTATACTTACGCTCTTGCGAAAAGAACGTAGAAATAAAAGGTGACAAGCAAGACGATGAAGTCTGCCATCGGTGGAGATAACTCTCCTACACCTTAGAGATTGAACCCTTGGATCGTAAGACCAGCAAACCACGAAAATCGGAATGTAGATAGATGAGAACAAGGACAACCCCACAACCAAACACCCCTCCACGAGACTCCAAAAGGCACCAAATTCCGAGACCAACCCACACTCGACTGAGAGGATCCATAACATGATTCCAAGACGGAAGCAAACTCCAAATGATAGAGGGACAGGACACCCTAAACCCTTGAAGGAGATGCTTACATAAGGAAATCTTTATTAAGGAAAAACAAATTAAAAAGACAAAAATAAAAAGGACACTTCTAACTAAAGTCATGAAATAAAAGGAAAGTGACCATCACAACCAACCCACCCGACACTACAATCCGATCCATATTGAAACTACCAAGTCAGACCAACACTCCAATCATAAAACTGAAAAGGACCAAAACAGGATGAACCCAAGTCAAACAAAGATGAAAGAGTCCCCATCAAGTCAACAAGATCAGACCATAAACTCCACAACAATCCTAGGCCGAAACATGAACCACAAGACAACAAACACTCGGAACACCCCAAAGCTCCAAACGAAGCAACGGGGGACACACGGGGACATGCAAACCGCAAAAGGTGGAAAACACGCAACAAAGCCACTCATAACACCAACCGACTCCTCCCAGACCACCGTTAAACATGCAAATGAACAAAGACATAGACGACACTCACTGACACTATTGGTAAACGAAAAAGGACCGATAGGTGGGGGGGAAATGGGGATCACCATATCGGACCCAAAATCACATAGGACAACAAAGCGGAAATGGATGAGCTATACTCATCGACACGAAAAGAAAATCAGCCCGGAGGTGGGGAAATGGGGGATCACCTGCCGGGATGAAATCCAAAAGGACGGAGACAGGACAAGGAGTCGGGAGAGGGGACATGCAAGACCACCAAGAGAAGGCAGACCACCGTGAACGAGAAAAGTGACGACACCAGCAACGGAGTAGACCCAAGAACAACAAAAAAAAACCAAACTTCAACAGATCGGACAAGGGAAGACGAAATTATAAACTGATTGGAGACGGTGACCGAGGAAACATCCATCCGAAGTAAAACAATCGGAAATCAAACGTAATCGCTTTAAGCAAGGAGTGAATGACCCTCCTCGAGACAAGCCAAAGCGCGCCACATCTCCGGAGAGGCGGTAAAAATATAGGGGATGTAGAGGGGTGGGTGGCTAGTGATGGAGCAAGACTTAAATTTTTGGGGTTTTTTGGGGTTTTTTTTGGAGAGAGAAAATTAGAGAGAGGAGAGAGCTTTAGTCTTATCTTTTATTAGGTTACTAATTGTTCATAAAGAAAATTCAAAGCTAAAATCTATTGTCTGTCAGTTAGTCTTGCTGAAGACGGATCGGAGCAAGTGACTGTCTGTCAGTTAGTCTTGCCGAAGACGGATCGGAGCAAGTGACGGGTAATGTCATTTACAAAACGGATAGGGGGGACAAGGTGGGGGCACCCCATGTGCTTCCCTCTCTCCTCTATTTGGGTCATTTGTGAGAGAAAATGGTATCCGTCACTCCAAAGTGACGGATACGTGTCGTGTTCAATGAAATTTTGTGATTGTCTATATACTTCTAAATTATGGGCCACATCAACGGAATGACTAGGGAAAGGAAATTCAAAGCTAAAATCAATTGTCTATACACTTTCATCTTAATGACTGTTAGAATAAGACATCGTCAATATTTACTACCTTAATTAATCATAAAATTATCTCATATGTAAATTTAGAATAAAACCGCCCTAAACTTTTTTTTTTTTTTTTTACAATCGGGATAACGAGATCTACATTTTAATAGCACGCTTAGCTATCTTATGAGCGGCTTTATTACAAATTCTAGGAACATAAGCAAAAGAAATGCAATGAAAGTTTGCCGCTAGATCGATTATATCGTCAATAGTATTCCTAGTCCAATGTAACGATAATAAAACATAACAAACTCAATTAAGATTGAGTGGACCGAATGTAAATTGATTTTAATTAGTCTTGTGGTTCCACATTGAAGAGGATGGGACATCCTCTTAGCATTAATCTCTACCTCAAACCCAAAATATTATACTACTAGTTGGTCATTTCATCTGTAAGAATGGACCTAATTAATTACGAGTAGTATTCTCAAATAAGATCGTTGTACTCTAGACAGTAGACACAGTCTTTTAATTACTAACATGCTGTGAAGCGATTGTTAAAAGTTGGGGTTGAGCTCCCAAGCACGAATCCTCATACCAACAGCGTAAGCCACAAATGCGTCAATAGCAGCCTGCAAGGCTTGGCCACAGCTAAGATTTTCAACCTCCCAGTCACTCCTAGCCACCGTATCGCTTCGTCCAATATCAATATCAAGCACCTCCTCTGCTATTTCAGCAATTGTTGATCGATAAAGGCTCCTTCCATTATCATCTTCCACGTGGTGGCGAAGATCAATCGGCATCCCTGCCTCCATCTCTAGCTTGTGGCGCGACTCCCTGATACACATGATATATAACAATTCCATCACATTCAATTGTTTACTTCATCTTTCGCATTAAAAACAAACTTTATATGACTTTTTAAGGTCAAAATTAAAAACATAAGCAGTTAAGTATAAAATGCGGTTAGAGTTCGTTATAAGACCAATTAATCTTGTTTCAGACCGTCTTACACAAAGATTGTGTAAAATGTATCCAATTCACAAAAATCATCTCCGTCACATTCAATTGTTTACTTCCTCTTTCCAATCAACAACAAACTTCGTTTATGACTTTTTAAGGCCAAACTTGAACAATTTTGACGGTTAATAATTTAAAACAAAAGTATAAAATGCCGTTAGAGACCAATTATAGTAAAAGTAGTTATCAAAAACCGTTTTACAAAATATTCGTGTAAGGCCAACTTAAACAAGTACTCCGTATTATATTTCCAACAATTTAAGCCTAAACTGGATCAATATCACACAGACAACTACGAATGCGAGAGGATGAGTAATTGTATAAATGTAGAAAAATACGGTTGCATACGAGAGAGTATACTAATTCCGTCCATTCAAATCAATTTCATTTCTAATTTTGGTCAAGATTTTATAAAAAAATTGACGAAATATTAATCATATAATAATCTTGCTTGTTGATTGGTTGTAATTCAAAAATCGGTCATAAAATTATACTGAAAATAACAAAAAAAAATTTAAAATACTCCGAATAAACATAAAACAATATCTCAAAATATCGTCGAATATTGCAAAAAAAAACGCGAAAAATCAAATAGGAAGATCATAGTGAAAGGATTCCGTCACCTAAGTTTAGCGGCATCCTGATGATTCCAAAGACCGACGAAAGTAACACGGGAATCAGACAGTAACCGACGAAGAACACGAGGACAGGAGCCGGCACGGTGGAGTTTGAAGACAAGACATTGGCGGCCAATGCAGAGTTGGATGGTAGCAGCAGAGTGATTGTAGAAGTAGGTGGATGGGGTCCACTGAACGCCTAAACCGACAACGAGACGGTGACGATGGAAACGGTGGTTATGGAGAAGGGAGTGAAGCCAGTCGCGTGCGATACCGGGGTGGTTGGTGACGGTGGTAGAGATTTGATGGGTTTGGTTGTTGTTACCGATTAGGGTTATTGTGAAATTGGAGTTGTAGTGTGGGTTTTCTGATATTAGTATTCCCATTGTTTTTTGAATTTTTGTGGTAATGGAATGGTGGGGCGAGTGAGTTTATATAGTGGGGATTAGTTTAAGTTTGTTTAGACCTGCGGAACTGATACAGATGTTTAAGACGGAATTTCGGGGGTTCGTCCCTCATAAGTACAAAAGTAAAAATAGTTTTAGGACGGAACTGGCATAAATTGTAGTGTAAAACGGTTTCACACCGTCTTAAGCAATAACGCCTGCGCAACTGAAAGTTATTGGGTCCGAAAGCCGTTGGTGATTTCTTTGATGGGCGGTGCTTATTCTTGCCGGCTAATGAGATTAGGATGGTGCGAAATTCAACTTCATTCTTAAGAGTGAACTAGTTTTACACCCGTGCAGAAAATTGCACGGGATTCTTTTAAAATTCTGATATTCGACGTCTGATAATTTATATAAATATAATGAGATGTAAATATTTAGGTGAAGTACTTCATGATTTCTCTATCTAACTTCTTATTACATATGATTTGTTATTTTGAGAATTATGATTTGATATGATAAAATTGAATGTTCGAATTATAACTAAAAAAATGTGAGATGTAAATTAGTTGTTTATACTCCCTCCGTCACAGTTATTTGTTTGCTTTTCAATTTTAGGGATGTCTATAATAGAGAATTGAATCCTCGATACTCAATTTGGTCCGCTTGTCATCTAATGATTGACCTACCCCTTTTTTTGTCTATGTGCTAAAGCCAAAGCAAACAAATAACCGAAGGCAGTACCGAATATGTCGTAGCTTAAATCATAATCCGGAATTAAGTTCTCATATTTTTTATTGACAAAAAGTGAAATAGTAATGAAATCCAACTATCCATTTATCCAAGTAGACCAAGCAAAGCTGTCCCGATCCTAATGATCCGAGACGCGAAAATGACCGGAAATGTATCACCCGAAAGTGACGCAATACACCCGAAGTGACCCGACCCAAAACTGACCCGATCCAAAGTGACCCGATTGACCTAAAATGACTTAATTACTGCAAAATCATGATCCAAAATAACATAAACGACCCAGATTGACCCGACCCAATATAACCTCGTTCGAAGTGATCATATAAATTATTGGGCCGATCCGATGTGACCCGACCCGAACTCAACCTGAATATCCCATTTACCACGTCTATATCCAAGTATACCAAGCCCAACCCATCATAATTACTAAACCTAAATTCTTGAACATACTTCCAAGTTCCAAGTTCCAAGTTCCAACCGCCTCCTTCACTTACTCACTTGATCACCTTCTATAGTTCTATCACATTAACCTTGTATCCATTAACCATTTATTCATAATCAAAACCTCATATATATTTCTCAAAAAAAACCCTCATATATATTCCTCCTATATACACAATCCGTTTAATTCAATCTTATATTCTATAAAACACATTAATTATTAAATACTCACACAATACAATGGAGTCTTTGCACAATTTATGGACTTCCTAACATTCACATATCTATCTATTTCAATCTATTTTTACCTTAGATCTCCCTGCTTTCATGATTTTTTTTTTGTTGAATGCCTCCAAGTAAATTTTTGATTGAAACTCAAGTTCTAATCATCGCACCAATTTATTTAAGTTGTTCAATCCAAGCTTCATTTTTTTCAACCAGATTTATTTATGTATTTAATTTGGTTATAATTATTTTGATTTTGTAATCATGCCGACATTATTTTTTTCTAAATTATGATTTATGATATTTTTTTTAGTGATTTTTTATTTTAAAATCATAGCAATGTAAATTTAATACTACTATTGAATTTTTTAAGTGGCATAAATTTTAATTGGGCATTAAATTGTATCGTGAAGACATCAGTAACAAATGAAGATTTTTTTTGTTTTGTAATTATAATAAACGTAGTATATTGATTTTGTAACTGGTTATTTTGGATGTAATTATTAATCATTTTAATTATTGATTCACGGATTAATTATGAAATGAAAGCATAGTATAATGTTAATTAATCTAATCTTGATTTATTTATGAATTTATTTATGAAAGCAGGAACCTAGTTAGGTAGAAGAGAGATGGTAATTAATCTATTTCATTGAACGTGGGTTGCATTTTGAAATAAAAGATTTTTTACTCCCTACAAATTAGGGACCAATCACAATCCTCTAATTGCTTCAGCTTTTATAGATAGGGGATTGTATAAAATGGCGGAGTTAATGCAAATGGGCCGAAGAGGAGTGGAGGAAGGGTAAATGTGTCTGTATTGACTAGGATGGATATATATAGCGGAAGTATATCTGTCAATCGGGTCGTTTGTTAATTGTTCATATGGATCGGGTTAAAATACGGGTCGGATTAGGGTAGGAAAATATCAGTAACTCTTATATAAGACCGTCGTATAGTATAATCAATCCTTATTCAAAAGGAAAGAAATCTAAAAATTATATTTAATTTAATTTATATTTTAATCTTATTTGATCAACACTCGAATGATTACCCACTCAAACTCGAACCCATATCAATCTCACCCTAGGAATCATGGATACATCGAAACAGAGTACTCTCAAACATTCTCTCCACCGCGAATTCAGGAACGTCTATTTTGATATCATAGGAACTTCCAGGTAAACTTGCTGCAAATTTTAAATATACATGCTTAGTAACAAAATTGAGACTTAACTTTATCACAACTTACCAATGTAAATTATGCTTATATGAATCTAGTGACATAAACTTGCCTGTGGGCTAAAGTCTACTTAAATTAGATGCATAAAAACCTTAAACTTTATGATGAAACTATCAAATTATATTTATTTCTCAACTCCTGTGGGTATATTAAGAAACATAGTTCAATATAACATCCTAACTAATTATACAAATATAATAAGATTCATGTGGGTAAGTCTCATCACATTACGTATAATTAATTACAATAAAATGTCTAGTTTTCACATGTGATTTCGTATAAAATTTAATCAGTTAGAGATGCTGTAGCTACTCCCTAACTAATAAATTTAAAATCACTTGACATTTACTTTATGTATATACTAACTCGATGTATATAGCGTTAGCGAAGTAAATACCAATGATACTGTCGAAAGCCAAAAATAATGCCATCACTTCAAGCAAATCAAGTAGAATCAATTTCCAATACTCAGCATACTTAATTAGCCAAAGTAAAGAAAAAAAAAAAAAAAAAAAATGTATGAAGTCACATGCTTGTCCATTATCACCAGACTTATCTCGGTGGTGCAAACACCACTCCATAATTTCATATACTCCAATAAACAATAAAATAACAAAACCATAAAGGTGACAATAGCATGGTGGTGCCACTCCATAATTTCATATACTCCAATAAACAATAAAATAACAAAACCATAAAGGCGACAATAGCATGGTGGTCCAAACACCACTCCATAATTTCATATACTCCAATAAACAATAACAAAAACAATAAAATAACAGTGGGTACTCCATAATTTCATATACTCCAATAAACTATATAAAATGCATAAAGTACTCCCCACTTTAGCATGTGGACAAATTTGTGAAACATGGGGCAACTTTGGTGTACACAAAAGTACAACTTTTAAGAAAAAGATAGTTAATGGTGTACATTAAAATCAAAGAATAAGCACACAATTACTGCATTACACTATACAGTACGTCTTCCTTGCGACGGGTCGGATATTGCGACGGATATTATGTAAGTGGAAATGGGTAGAGGGGACAAGGTGGGCACCCACCCCATGTGCTTTGTCTCTCACTCTTATGGATTTTTTGTGAGACGATATGGTATCCGTCGCAAGTTTGCGACGGATACCCTCCGTCATAAGGGAGAATTTGTGTACACTATAAAGCAACAAAATCATAGCACAGTAGAAACCGTAACAGTGCGCGAAAACAACAGATGTAAGTCATCTTCAACCTTCCGTCAATACATCAAAAACAGAAATTTCCAGAAAAATAAAAAATAAAATTTCAACATAAAATTTCCCAGATTTTAATGATAAAGACGGAAATAGATTACACACAAACAAGGCAATAAACGATTATCAGAAGAAATCCCATAATCCGACAGAAAAACGAGAGCGTCAAATCATCACATTTCAATTGACGGAAAAACCGAAGTCGGAAAACAACAAACAAGACAGAGGCGATAAACTTGCTCTAATACCAAATGTAAGATATTTAATCTTCTATATGTATGTTTAATTACTGAAATAAACATACAATAAACTAAGAAGCGGAAGCGATAAATAAAGATCGAGAATTAAAACCTCCAGCCATTGCTTATCGGTATTCCTGATCAGCTTTTACCCAAATAAAAGAAATAAACCCGTTTCCGTTCTCGACCTTTGCTGCTATAAAAAAACTCGTCTGCTTAATGTGCCTTTTCTGATTTCGGTTCCGAACCCTCCTTCTCAGTGATTTAGATGGTATATATTATCTTAAGGGAGAGTAGGTTTGGTGACCTTAATAATCAGAATTTGTGTTCCATTTATACTAATCTTGCCATCAAAGATCAAGTTAGAAAAATGAAGAAAAGATGAGTGGGTGGTTGAAGAAGTGGGAAGACAAAGTAGCCAAAATAATGGGCCACTAATATTGTGAGTGGTTGGTTGACTCAAAAATCCAACATCATGGATACATACTCTCAAACATTCTCTCCACCGGCGACGTATGTACATGTAACCGCAGATTCACCAAGATAAGGCGACAAAACCAAGGCGGTGGGGGTTATCGTAGACGGATACCAAAGCTATGCATAATTGCATACCATCAAATAGCAACCACGATTCTAACCTCCAATCTCAATAACAGTGGCGTATCTAGGATTTGTCTATAGGGGGTGCGGCTACGGATTTGAGATCTCGACAATCAAATTTCTAAAAATGCTAGACGACGGTTAATAATAAGTTTAGCACTAATAAGGGAGTATGTTATTTTCCTACGGTCATAGTATTAACACAAATACTTGTATAAGGTCGGAATTTACACAAGTATATTGTGAGACAAGGTTTTTGATAACTACTTTTAATTAACATTGGGTAAAATCGTCTTATTATAAAAGAATAACTGCAATATTAATTATTACACATAATTAGTGACGACATTGATATTTAATAAGAGCTCATTTTGATAGTCCTATACTGGAAACTATCAAACTAACAATAAAATTACAAAAGAAAAAAAAACTATGGGAATCAACCAAGAATGATTTAGGAGGAAATAGTTCTAGGTAAGAGAACAAAAATAATTAAATCAAAAAAGATGACCCTGTGGATCGAACACCAGACATCCAACAAAACATTCACCATACTTACCAGTGCACCATGATGCATATACTGCTAAAACTCCTGTCTAATATTTACTTGAAATAAAATGGCTTGGGGGTGCAGGTGCATCCACCGCACCCCCCATAAAGACGCCACTGCTCAATAATATCTTCCAAAATCTAAAACTCAAAACAGAAATAACAAGATTCTCAACATTAAAATTTACAATAGATGAAGTACAATATTACGCCATAACCGAACAGTAGAAAATGATCAATTTCCAACCAAATTAACAACATACGACTAAAAAGAGAAAATAAAGTAGGTGCTACTCAAATTATGTGATCAATTAATTCCCAATCCAAAATATTACGAGTAGCCGAGTAAGACATTTCATATTTATAGAATAAACCTAATTAATTGCGAGTGAGTATTCTCAAATAAGATGGTTGTATACTAGACAACATCTTTTATTTAGTACTAATGTATACCATCAGCACCAACCCTCATACCAACAGCATAAGCCACAAAAGCGTCAACAGCAGCCTGCTGGACTTGATCATAGTTAAGCTCCTCATCTTCCCAGTCACTCATAGCAATCTCATGGCTTCGTTCGATATCAATCCCAAGCACCTCCTCCGCAATTTCAGCAATTGTCGCTCGATAGAGTCTCCTACCATCATCGTCCTCAGCGTGGTGGCGAAGATCAATCGGCATCCCTGCCTCCATCTCTAGCCTGTGACGCGACTCCCTGAACACGTGATAAACTAATTAATATTATACCAAATCCGTCACTTTCATTTAATTGTTTAATTTCTCCTACCAATCAAACCAAACTTTCACTATCACTTTTTACTGTGAAACTTAACAAAAATTGACCGTTAAAGCGTCGTTTTGCAGACTGAGAGAATTACGGAATACATTTTTTTCAACAAAATTAATTGTATAAATGGAGAAAAATATGTTCAATAGTCGTCTTGTAGACTATGAAAAGTTTAATTCAATACAATATGTAGTACAAACTAATTGTAATTGTGCCTATTTAAAATGTTTTTCATTTTTGAAATTTGGTCAAGATTTAAAAAAAAAAAAATTTGACCAAGTGTATATAATTTGATAGTAGATTTTATGGTTTTTTAGTTATTAGTCAAGAATCACACAGAATATTTCAAAATAAAATCACACGTGGAAAAATAGGTCAAAATTTGCAACCATAATTCTCTAAATAATCATGAGTTGAGATTTCAATTTCTTATGATATATTGATGTAAATTTTTCCGCATTCATTTTGCACAATAAATAAGAAAATAATTTTGGACTAAACAAAAAGTCTATCCCACATACAATTGACAAAACACTCTATCTCACATATAAATACAATTGATTTTGAACCACGCAAAACCTTCAGAAAAGGAAAGAGAGAAAAAAATCCGACTACCATAAAAACGGAAAGAGCGGGGAAATGAGTGAATAGAAGGGAGTATATTCTCTGTGACAAGTGTACCAAAATTATGCCTGTCAGATAAAATTATTAATCAAAAACATTCCAAAAATAGAGAAATAATTAATTGCCAGAGACACCCAAAGCAGAATATATAAGCAAATGACCGAAAACACAATATCAAAATTCAAAATGTGGTTGAATATAACAAAATAAAATAAAATAAAATAGGAAGATGATAGTGAAAGCGAAGAGGACCTTAGTTTGGCAGCATCCTGGGAATTCCAAATACCAACAAAGGTAATCTGAGGATCGGACAACATCCGTCGAAGAATCATGGGACAGGAGTCTGCATGATGGAGTTGGAAAATGAGACAGCGCCGTCCGATACATAGTTGGATGGTAGCGGCAGGTTGGTTGTGACGATATGGAGCCCACTGGACACCTAAGCCAACAATGAGATGGTGACGATGGTAACGGTGGTTGTAGAGAATAGAATAAAGCCAGTCACGTGCGACTCCTGGGTGACTAGTTACGGTTGTTGAGATTTCATGGGTTTCGTTGTTGTTACCGGTTAGGGTTATTAAGTAAGTGGTTGTTACTCCCATTGTTTTTTGTATTTTTGGGTGTTGTTTTAGTGGAAAAGTTTAAGGAAATGTAGGGTGTGGTTGTGTGGGGGAGTGAGTTTATATAGTGGTGTTTTAGGTTTGGTTTGGGATTTGTTGTGGCCGAACCAAAAAGTGCATAGAAATTGATTGTGTATAACGGAAGATTTAACAAAAACGGGCACGAACTTGCCAATCTTTATTCTTGATGGTTAATTCTCGCCACACATTTTCATTGAAGATAGATTAATTTGTCGTTTTAAAGAGATCTCTCATAAAGTGAGTTAGTGGGGAAAGAAATGAAAGGGATAACTCGTGGAAAGATTGTAAAAGCAATCTTTTATGATATTTACGGAGAGTATTAGTTAGTATTTTATCAAGAAAATATTAAATTGTAGGTATTTTTAGCGATGAATGAATAAGAAATTCTAAATAAATTGAAACCAAATACACCAATGAGTAAGTGTGTGTATGTTTGAATCGTTTCTCCAATTATTTATCTTTTTAAATTAAAGATAAATAATGTTCGAGATGAAAATTGGATATTTAGTCTATGGTATCGATCTAGTCTTTTTCCATTTTCAAAAGTTTACTCGGTTATTTTCCACTATACGGCTGTACCCCAGTTTTTTTTATTAGGAGCATTTGCTTAAAGCGAAGATTTACACCATTACATATACTTCTATGTAGCTATGTAAGTAACAAGAAAATTCGAGTAAGATTTAATAACTTTGCCACGAAAACATCAAGACTGTATGGATGATATTATGATAAATATCATAGTGAACATTTTAAACATAAAACAAACGTTCGTGTTACAAATACAATACATCAAGATGGAACTTTTGGAAAAATTAACAAAATACAATAGAGATGGGTCAAAAAATGAAATTAACAAATTACTTCTTTAGTTTTATTATTTATACCTTCATTTTAAATTATCATGATTATGAATAGTTTACTTATCGATGACTATGATAACTAAGATAAGGTTACTAATTTTCTCAAAAAAAAAAAAAAAAAAAAAAAAAAGATACTCCTAGTTACTAAAATGTGAAATCCTTGATGTGACTTTACTAGAGAAAATCTAGATTTTGCGTGTTGGACTGAGGAGACGATCGGTAAATGGGCTGTACATGCTACGCACAAGTGGACAACGGGTAAAAACAACAGGATAAGGTTAAATACCGTCATAATCGTATGATCGTTTAAGTAACGGTAACTTTTCAGTTTTCACCCCATGATTCCCAATCGCTTCCACCACACCTTTCTTTTCGTTAATTATTTTTACCATTTTTTATTTTTTTTTATTTTACGTTACTTTCGCTATATAAACCTCCCCACTTTTTGGTTTTATCCTGATTTCTAAAGCTTCATCCACAAACCAAAGGAAACCCTAATACCAGAAATTTCTCTCTATTTTCACTTCTTTTCAAGGTAAAAATCTTTTATCACCGCGTAGAGTTAAATGAGAAGTTCATTTTGAATACGGATAGAGTATCAAATTTGCTTTCTTGCACTTCGATCTTCATGTTAATTTGGATGTTAATCTGTACTCTATGTATTTCCTCTAGATCATGTTAGATTTTCTTACTATAACTGTTGATCCGCAAATTAACCGTATAAAAGTTTTAGTCAAAGCTTGTTCATTTATACAGGTATATAATCAACAATTGCAAATGTTACGCTTTTCGTCCCAACCATTTGTTTACCATTTTTATTGTGTGTAAGCAGTCTTTTAATAAAACGTAAACAAATGGTTGGAAAGGAAGGATTACATTTATTTTCTCTCTTACAAAGTATTCCTAGTTTTTTAAAATCAATTGAATTTAATTTATTGGTGATTATGTGTATATGTTGTGTAACGATTACTAACGATGAAGCCTGAAGGCCAGGGATGATTACTTTGGCTTTTGTAACATAAAGTTATGAACGCTTTGTATTATTTGCCGGTGTTATGCGAAGTAGCGAACCCCAGGCCGACATAACAAAGGTCTTCCACTAATAATGATATTAATAAGCATTTGTTGACTAGATTATTAGGAATTAGCCACTTAGGATTCATTCTTTCCGTGATTGGATTGAGTTTTGTGTTAGATCAATCAATTTGTATAATTGTATTCATTCAATTGTCGCAGCCTAGTTGGTCGTTGTGCGATAAATGTATAGCCTGTAGGCAGTGGTGGCCCCAGGGAGTGGCTAGTGGGGGCGACTGACGTTTGAAAATTTCGAAATTTTTAGTTAAAATTTTCGAATTTTTTTGAGGCCCCCTTATAATATTATCGTTTCGCTCCCGCTGATTTAAATTCCAAATTCGCCATGCATTACATAATCTATCTCGAATTTGTATTAGATTTTAACATATGTAAACTTTCTATTGCTTATACAGGAATGACAGACAAGTCGCAGTATGGTCGCATTGGTTACATTGGTCTAGTTGAAGTGGTGGATAACTCAGCAATGACTACCAAGCAAAGCTCAGGTCCCACCACCACAAACTATGAGCTAACCACAAAATCAACCAACTACGACAAGCAAAGCGGCAGCTACATGCGTGGGACTGCCAAGGAATCATACTCAAGCGGAGACTACTCGAACCATGGGAAAGTTGGGTACAAGGACCAGTACAAGACAAGCTCGAGTGTGAGGGTTGGTGACAAGATGGGTTACACCGAGTACTACAAGCAGGAGAAGGTGACTCGAGTTGAGTATGACACTACTACCACCAACTACACTGGGAAGAACTACAAGAACTATGGTGGTGGGAACAAGCGTTACATCAATGGCGGTGGTGGAGGGAAGAGGTACAATCCCTATGGTGGTGGTAACAAGTATCTGAACTAGTGCGTGGTTGTGTACTAATTTCTTATCTAAACAGCCCGGTTGTTTTGGGGTTGTAGCTATGGTTTTACGGTTCTAGTACTAATCGGGACATTCTACTGCTTTCGACTGGATTTTGTTAATTTTCTTGTGCAATTAAAGGTGGCAAAGTCCCCTGTTGTAAATAATTAAACTAAAATCATGGACCTCAGAAATCAACTATAACTAACTAAAATAATCTTAGCTTTACTAAATTTAAAACTTAATACTCGGTATCAGTTAACTTAGTTATAAACTTAACTAAATTATTATTATGGTATTCAACAAATTCTTATTTTCGATGGGAAAATTTCCAGTTTGAAATAAGACGAATCAAATATAGCTATTTTACGATAAAATGTTATTACTCCGTACTATTTTCTGATAAAGCGTTTGGTAAAAAGTGACAATTTTAGTTATAAATATTTTGTCATTAAATGGCTACATTCTATTAATAAAAAATGGTAACATTTGATTCGTCTTGTTTCAAATCGTCTGAAATAAGACTTATTTACGATGGAATCTTCAATGTAACAGTTCCAAATCCAGACGTTGCGTATGATATACTAGTACAGTAAAATTCTACTGTAAAGTTTTGACTAGTGAATGGTTTGATGGACTATATACTTAGTATATACAATCATACTCCGTATAATAGTTGTCAATTAGATAAAAAAATTCTTGTATAAAACCGTCTTGCACAATTATTTTGTTAAATACGGAGTAATAAGTTAATTTACTTAATGCACCAGTAAAATAACTTCCCACCACTACTTATCATATTTAGGTGAGATTGTGAGAATGTACTCTACAAAACTATTTTACAACGGCTTATTTTTTTATTTTTTATTTTTATTTTTTTGCAAAGAACACGTGCGGTATTATATTACGTCCCACTCCGCCATCGTAATGATGGAGGGCAGAAAATCAGTATCCGTACATATCTCCTCCTCAACGCTAGAACATAACCGTGCTACAAGATGAGCTACCGTATTACCCCCATGCTTCACATGTAAGCTACCATGAAAATCGAAAAGCAAAGAAAACTTGCAAATATCATTAATACACAAACCAAAACTATTTCTATCAATCGAACCTTTCCGTACCGCTTGGACAACTTGGAGAGCATCGGATTCCACCACCACTTTGGTCACGAGCAAAGTTTTGCTACTTCCAGTCCGTAGAGCATAGCCTTCGCCTCCGCTATCTCAACCGACCATCGAGCTTTGCATCTCTTGCTAGCCATGAACACCACCGCCCTGCAGAGTCTCTACCCACAACCCCAAGGCCAATCTCCTCTTCATTGAATATGGCTGCATCGGAATTAATTTTAATCACTCCGACATCAGGAGCAGTCCAGTCCGCCGCGCCCACATTCGTACCACCACTCCCATTGCTGCCATCGCCAATCGCCAAAATATCTTGGTAGTCTCCAACCATTCGTATCAGCCCCATAGTCATTACCTCATAGTTGGGTTGTTATAAAACGGTTTTATTAGAGATTCACAATAACTAAATAACAAAAGGATAAGATCAAATTGGTATCTAATCGTGATCTTCTAATAACTGTTACCACTATTCATTTCTTTTTTTACCATGTTCCCCAATCGTTTCCACTACTCCTCATCAAGCATTTTTTACGGTAAATCATAATTACCCACTTTTACCACGACACTTCCGCTATTTAAACGAACACCACTTTCACTTTTACTTTCATTCATTTTCAAAGCTTCTTCAACAAAACAAAAGAGAAAGTGTACAAAACTAGGGTTTAAGAGCTATGGCTTCCGACGATGACCAATATGATTACGAAGGATATTCTGGTGATGATGTTGATCCCGACATGGATGAACCTTTCTATGGCGGTGATGAAGATGTTGATCCCGACATGGATGAACCTTTCTATGGCGGCGATGAAGATGTTGATCCCAACATGGGTGAACCTTTTTATGGCGGTGATGATGAAGATGTCGGTCCCGACATGGGTGAACCTTTCTATGGCGGTGATGATCAAGATGATAATGAGGGTTACGATCACGGTGACGGTAACAATGACGATAACGAAGGTTATGGTTATGGTTACGGTTACGCAAGCGATGATCCGAGCTTGAACCACTATGAGGTAGGGCAGAGTACGGATCGGGTATTTGATCCAAAGTGTTAGTTCGGATCGGATATCCATATTAAAAATCCTGAAATTAGATATCCAATATCCAAACCAAATGTTTCGGATATCCAATGTTCGGGTATCCAAAATAATCGGATCGGATGCGGATATCCATCGGATATCCATACTTTTGAATTTACTTTAAAATTAAGTTTGAAACACGATTATATTCATAGTCTTACATGATGATTTTCTTTAGTAAATGTTCTCGACATAAAATTTAAGTACCACCTATATATTTCTTTAATATTTAAAACATTAATTAAGTTGTTATATCAATAAAATTTTATTTTCTCGAAATTATACTAGAAAACTATAGTTTCGGTTCGGATTGGATATCCAAATGTTTTAATTCTAATATCCATATCCAAACCAAAACCAAAGATTTCGGATCAGATATCCAAACCAAACTTAAGTTTCGGATCAGATATCCAAACATTCGGATCGGATACGGATCGAATATCAGATCAGTTTGGATAATCGGATTTTTTGCTCTGCCCTATTATGAGGTTTACTTCTTCCTTTATATTCTTAGCTTATCTTATTTTTGTCCTATGTATTAAATAAGGATTAGTCACTAGTATAGTTGTAAAACGAATTAAAATAAAACCCTATTAATGGACGCATGATTTCTAAAATAAAATTACTGTATATGTAAATGTTAAAAACTAGAGTAAATTATAAATTACTCCCTTTTAAGTTGCACTTTTCTAAACTTACTCCCTTATATGTTTGTTTTTTTAAATTACTCCCTTAAGTTGTTCTCAGGTCAAAAGTTACTACCAAGTTAGTTCTCAGGTGAAAAAATTAAGTAAATGGACGAAATTACCCTTCGAAAAAAACCATTCTCTTCATCTCTTACTTCCTCATTTCCTATATCCACCCTTCTACCATCGGCCACCGGCCCACCGCACAACCTCCACTACCGCACCACCGTCATCCCAACAACCTCCCTCCCACTACCTGATGTAGGACAATGGGCCACCGCACGTGCCACCATACTCATTTAAATTTCCCGGCAACAAGCAACACCTCACTCCCTTTCCCACCTAACACACCGACAAATTCAATAGGCTAAATGTCTCCGGTGACGTTGTCGGCAATATTAGAGCCCAAAATTGGTATGTCGACATTTTTCGTGGTTGAGTCGCCGGCAACGTCGCTCATTGAAGGTGGTTGTTTTGGGCAAAAAACGCAAATGGGGCGAGAAAGGAGAGATAATGGGGCGAGAAAGGAGAGATAAGGACGGATGACGGGGTTATTGTGAGGGAGGAGAACGGCGGGTGGTGGGGTGTTAGAGAGGAAGGAGAGGGTGGCGGCTGGTGGGATAGTTGGGGAGATAAAGGGGGAAGATGGGTGAGGGGTAGTTTCGTCATGAATTTAGAAATATGGAGGGAAAATTAAAAAAGAAACGGAAATACTCATCGGAGTTGGTAAATGGTAGCAAGTTTTGGTCTGAGGTCAACTTAAGGGAGTAATTTAAAAAAAGAAACATATAAGGGAGTAAGTTTAGAAAAGTGAAACATAAAAGGGAGTAATTTATAATTTACTCTAAAAACTATTGTCAAAGTGTTATCCTGAAACTCGTCTCAGGGAAATAAATAGCAAGTATTTATTTTCCATTCCATGATAACCAACTCATAAAATCCCTCAAAATTTCTGTGTTTTGGTAATTTGTTTACCTTTAATTTTGGTAGGAATACAAAAATCATCATAAATTGTTATGATAGTTGTACAATCATTTGATCGGAAAATGATTGAAAAGTGTTGTGGAATTGCAGCATATACAAATACTTGTGTAAAGCGGTGTTATACAAGTTTATTGTTAAACAATGTCTTTCATTAACTAATTTTGCTCAATAAGAGCATCTACTAGCTTACCTTTGCCACATCAACTTTTTAAGCCACAACAATTTCAAGCTATAATTTGCTCCAATTGTTAAGCTAATTTACTAGTAGCTTAATTGAACCCACTTAACACACCCTCTATTTTTCTATTGGTTACATTCTTCTTATAGGACCATTTGAGCTACTAGCTCCATTGAGGTACTAGCTCAATTTAAGCTAGTTTATGGAGAGTGCTCCAATGGTTAAACAAGTAGCTTGAAATCTTTTTTATTTGCAAGCAAGTCCTTTTAGGTAACCATTGGAGATGCTTTAATGTGATTATATTTGGACCGTTTTGTGTAAAATCGCCCGACTGTTGACGCGGGACACTAAACTACTATGCTTATGCAGGAAATAGCAGACGAGCCTGATTATGGTTACAATGGTCTAGACAACTCAACAATGACGACCAATCAGAACACAGGACCCACCACTAACACCTACGAGCTAACCACAAAGTCAAGCAATTACGACAACCAAACCGGCAGCTACATACGTGGAACTGTCAAGGATTCATACTCGAGCGGGGACTACTCGAACCATGGACGAACTGGGTACAAGGACGAGTACAAGGCAAGCTCAACCCTAAGGGTTGGTGACAAGAGGGGTTACACTGAGTATCACAAGCAAGAGAAGGAGACTCGAGTCGAGTATAACAACCCCAGCACTTACTCTGGATCTGGAAAGAGCTACAATTACAATGGCGGTGGCGGTAGTGGTGGGGCCAAGAGATACAGGCGCTAAAGTGGTGGTAACAAGTTTTTGGCCGGACTAAGTGTTTTGGGTTGTAGTTATGGACTTAGGCTTTATGTAGTTTTAGTAATCGTGACATTTTACATTTTTATTGCTTTTAGATTGGTTTGTGTTCATTATCAAGTTGGCCAAGTCCCTCCTCGTGTTAATAAATGTTCCGGCAAATGTTTATTGTAGCGGTTAATTTTCCTTAAAAGATGTCATATTTCACCCAACTTAAACTTGAAAAATATAGCCATCTTAAAATGAAATTTGCCTTATTGTAGTCGTGAGAACTTAATTGATCACCCCTCTTTATTAACGACCAAATTAATACAATATTTAGGTCTTAGGACTTTTTTTTATCTTAATACCTACTATAATAAGAATAATAATGATAATAAAAATGAAAATAAAAATTTACCTCCAAATATAGTCATTCTCCTTATTTACTATGGAGTAAAATATAAAAAACTATAGGGTATATACGTTCTAAGTTTCTAACCAATGAGAAAGCTTCATATTTATTCTACTAAAATTTTACTTCATTGGAGAAGTGTATTAAAAAAGGTAATGTGCCAATTTATACTTTAAGATTTCTGGTAAAATAAAATTTACCAAAATGATGAAATCCCTTCCCCGAGGGTTTTAACTTTTACCGTGGGGTGTGGACTGTACATTCCACTACCAATAACCAAAGGAGATAAGGTCAAATCTAATGGAATCTTTTCGTACCATCTTTCACTTACGGTAACTTTACAGTTTTACCCTCAAGGTAATCCCAATCGCTTCCACTACTAAACCGTAATTTCTTACTCACTTGCACTATATAAACCAACCTCCCCACAGCAGGAAACCCTAGTCGCCGTAATTTCTCCACATTTTCACCTTCTTTCCAAGGTAAAACCTTTTTCTTCAATTTTCTTTTTTTTTCTTAAGTTGAAATCTCATCATGTTTTTCAATATTATGTAAACCTTTACTGAATTGCTCATTATTCTTTTTTTTTTTTTTGTTTTATCAAAAAAGAATGTGTACCCTTGTGCATGATAATCTTTAAATTGTTGGTAGATTTGTTGATCATGGAGTATTAAGAGTGGGTAATTTGGGGTTTGTGTATTTAACCTTCTTACTAAAGAAAACCAACGTGTGTCCACGTTATTGTACTCCCTCCTATTCACTCATTTTGTCCCTCTTTCCTTATTGAAGCTAGTCGGGTTTTTGTCCCTCATTCCTTTTTTTGGTAAGTTTTCAAGTTGTGAATTTACCATCTTATCCTTGTCTATTTTTGCATATTACAACATTTGCCATTCACTAACCCACTTACTTAACATAACCCAAATCTAATTCAACCCACCTAACACTAACTAATCCAGCCCAAAACAATTAACAACCCAATTATCAACCCAATTAACAACCCAATTATCAACCCAACTCCCGCCATATAATCCCCTCATCCTTCCCCAAACCCTAGCAGCCTCCTTCCTCTTCATCTTTCTAGAACCGTCTCTTCATCTCTTCATCTCCAACCCAGAAAACCCTAAATCGTCTCTGTCATCGCCTCCTTCCTCTCATCGCCTCCTTCCTCTCATCTTTCTATAATCCCTAAATCGTCTCTATCATAATCTGAGACACGCTTCTCATCTGTGATCTCCAATCTCTTAAAACCCGATCATCAACATGTCGCATCTTCAAATTCACAATGAATCCTCAGGATTTGACTCTAAATCTCCAGATCTGACTCATCTTTTCTCCGATATTGAAGATGGTCCTTGCCTATTCAACATCTATGAACCTCCTTTTGTTGATGTTGACGTTGATGACTATGGCGATAGGGAGAAGAGTATTGCACATGTTGAAGGCATGTCAATGAAGATCATTCCTGATTCGTATGATGACTATTCATCATCTTCTGAAGTTGTCCCTGAATCTGAGGTTGTTCCTGAATCTGATGTTGAGGTTGTTCCTGAGACATGCATGGAGACTGAACCTGAACTTGTTTACCATACGTGCTTGACTGAGCAAGATGCTTTTAACATTTGGTTTAAGGAAGATGTTGAGGAGAGGACTAGCAAGAAATTGGCAAGATATGAGACACCGGAGTATAAAAGAATGGCTTTATTGCAGATGTGCAATTTTTTACCTGCTATGAAGGTGCTCCTTGAAGAATAAGGGAGGTTAATTTCTGACGATCCATAATTATATTGTTTTTTTTTTTTATGTTTTTGTTGGTTGGGTTCGAAAAAATGGACCAGTGATGATTTTTTATTACAGTTTGGGTATATTTCCTCATTATAATGGACTAATGCCCAATGATCTGTTATTGAGGGCAAAATCTGACCCTAAATCACTTACTGCATGCATAAAGCCACCACAACTCAAAGTGATGAGGTTATGCAAGCATTAAGTGATTGGGATCTTGAATTTGTTGAGCTACTGAATTTTAAAGTTGTACGCCAAGTGAATTGCAGTCAAATCTGATGTTCATAATATTTGTGTCCCAGTTTACATTTAAACATTGTGCAAAGTTCATAAATAAGCATCAAAATACACAAATTATGAAACATGTTCTTCTGTTGCTTGACTGATCTTCAAAATATGCTGATCTGCTGATGTTTAGAGTCTGCTTGTATTCTGAGCTTGGTCTTCTTAACTGCAAAACATGTTCTGCTTTTGACAAAATATGGACCAATCTGATCTAGCATTTATGTTCATAATATGCTGCATAACTGTTAGCAAAAATCAAATAAACCACAGCATTGCATTAACTGAACCATCTCAACAGGGTCCATTGGTTAGAACCTGATCTTCGGTGAGGTCAATATATAATGATCCTGTTGGTTCATTACTGCACCCAGGTGGTTCAGTAATGTTACCAACAAGTTCAGCATCTGCAGTAGCATCTGCAGTAGCATCTGCATTAACATTTGCATTAACATTTGCATCAACTAATGCATTAGCCTGTATCCATGTTTCAACCTGTTCATATGTCATATCACCGAAGAATGCTCATGTTGAGTCCAGTACCTGTTGGTTCATTACTGGACTCAACATGTTCAGTAATGTTGCCAACAGGTTCATTTATATCAGCATAATGTGCTTTCACTGCATCAACCAATTTTTTTATGCTAGAAGCATCACCCACATTGTTCAAGTATGTTATACACTCTTGCACCAAGTTCAAATCAGCAGTTAGATAGTCAGGCAATAAGCCTGCAACTGCTAATTTGGATTTGTGCATGTGTGGTAAGGGGTAATCATTTCCTCCTTTCCTTTTCAAAACCTCTATCATGCATGCTTGTAGTGTTATGAAGACATAATTGAGTTTAATTACCTCCAACTTTTCAAAAGCATTATTAACTTCCACAACAAGTTTATCCAACTTGTAAGCATTTTTTCTTTGCTGAAGTGACTGAATAGCTCTGAAAAAACCCAAATCTAAGACATTCAAATCTGGTGAGTTTGGTGGTTGACAACTTAACTCAATATTCCACCCATCCTTGTTTGCTTCAGCTTTGAAATCTGGATCTGAATTCTTTATGTGTGGACGTGCATTATCTTTTTTTTTTTGGGAAAAAGGTAAGTATTATATTATAATTATCGTCACCCATACAAAATTGTGCTACTCATGCTAATTACAAATCAGTCATCCTCTACAAATTGTGTCTATCCAATCATGGACTCTCCCTATGTTTGAACATTTTCCACATCCACGGATCCTCATTCTAGTTTCAACCTTACATTGCTGTACCAGACTTTTAGGAAGTGGCACAACCCCCTCTATTCGGCTTCTGTTTCGACTGACCCATATGTGATTCATCAGACTCGCCAAAACCATTGCTACAATCTGCTTCATCAATAGGGACCTTACCCTATACTGCACCCACCATTCAATAACCCCCCTGTACAGGTATTTTTATCATCAGCCATTGTTCAACCAGCATCAAACATCGTTTACTGAAATCACATTGAAAGAACAGATGGTCAATGGACTCAGCTGCATCCCCGCAGAAGTAGCATTCATTTTCATGAGCTATGTTCATCTTCATTAGCCTATCCATTGTCAATAACCGGTTATGAGCAATTAGCCATACAGTAAATTTATGTCTTGGTATAATCAGGTGGTTAGTAATCCAAGGATGCCAGGCCCTATCAGGATACTCCTCAACCAACCAGTCATACCCCAGTTTGATAGTATATGTCCCAGTCCCCTGCAAGAGAAGAAGAGGTTTCATTGCTTCCTTTACTCCACAAATTTTCTTCCATGCCCAGCTAACACCCACACCAGGTTTATAATCCATCCAATCCTGCTGTTTTATATATACAGAGTGAATCCATCGTACCCATAGATGATCAGTTTTGGCCGCAATCCACCATACATATTTAGCAATTGCTGCAAGATTCCACCAGTATAGTTGTTTTAGGCCCAACCCTCTCTTTTTAGTTGTCTGACACACTTGACTCCAGGCAACCAAAGCAGGTCTGGTTGTGCTATCATTCCCATGCCAAAGAAACTGCCTGCATTGTGCTTCAATTTTGTTGATGATAGTCTTTGGGAGTATAAAAATACGAGCCCAGTAGTTGTGCAACGTGCTTAGGACTGATTTGATAAGAACAACCCTCCCAGCATAGGAGAGTTTTCTTGCTCCTAATCCTCTAATTCTGGTACTGATTCTCTCAATGAGGCAATGACAGTCCTCCACCCCAAGCCTTTTAGGAGTAATAGTTACACCCAAATACTTAAAAGGAATCGTGCCCCTTCTCATCCCCTCGACACCCTTTCCAAAGATAATCATAGTCTGTGCATCAACACCATTACTATACATGCTAGATTTGTTTTGGTTCATGCAAAGCCCAGAGGCATTTGAGAAGGATTTAAATGCTCTTAACAATAAAACCACAGACTTCTTATCCCGCCTGCAAAACATGATTAAATCATACGCAAAACAGAGATGACTTAACTGAACCCTCTTGCAAAAAGGATGAAACCTCAAGTCAGTCATTCTTTGAACCCACTCCAAAGATCCTACTTAAGTACTCAAGACAAATTGTAAAAAGCAAAGGTGATAATGGGTCACCCTGCCTTAAACCCCTCTTACCCTGAAAAAACCCAAAAACTTCACCATTAAGGGCTATAGAATAAGTAGGAGTAGACACACACTGCATGAGGAGACCCACCACATGATTAGGAAACCCCAAAGTCATTAACATCTCTTGCGTAAAAGACCACTCAACACTATCATAGGCTTTTTGTAAGTCAATCTTCATTAAAAGTCTGGGAGAGCAAGCTTTTCTCTTATACATTTTAACCAAATCTTGGGTCAACAGGATATTCCCAACTATGTCCCTTCCTGTCACAAAGGCACTCTGGGAAGGACTAATAATATCAGGCATAATTGTACTGAGCCTATTACAAAGAACCTTGGCAACACACTTGTAGATGGTGTTGCAACAGGCTATAGGCCGAAATTGAGTCACATTCTCTGGAGCATCTATTTTTGGAACCAAGGTAATAGTAGTTGTATTACACTCCTTCAGCAATTTACCAGAATGAATGACACTCCTCACAGCAGCACTCACTCCCACTCCTACAATAGCCCAAGAATCCTTAAAGAACTGGCTACTGTAACCATCTGGACCAGGAGCTTTGGTACCAGGAATGGAATACATAGCCTGTCTGACCTCCTCATCTGTTACTGGAGCATTCAGAATGGCCAGATGAGCTGCAGTGAGGCATTTACCTTTGGTAACAAGATGACTGTGTACTGGACTTACTTTCTTAGAGGTCCCAAGAAGCTCTTTATAATAATTTTCAAAGGCTGCTTGAATCTCCTCAGGTTTAGTGCACAGCTTGCCATTCATATCCTTAATTTGATACACCTTATTCCTCATTCTCCTTTGTTTGATACTGGCATGATAATAAGCAGTATTTTCATCCCCCTCACTCATCCATTTCTCCTTGGATTTCTGAAGGAGATATTGCTCCCTTGCTTTCTTCAGTAGCATCAACTCCTTTGCACAAGCAGATTCAGCATCACAAAGCCCCTTATTAAGAGGATCCTGAATCAATTGGGTCTGAAACTATTTAAGGGATATTTCTGCAACTTTTGTGATATTTTCAATGTCACTAAAGTTGTTATGATTAAGCTCCCTAAGCCCCTTCTTCAGCATCTTAAGTTTTGTCACCACCTTGTACATGGGAGTGCCCTGAATATCCTTATACCAACTATTCTGAACAATTTCCTCAAACTCCTCCACAAGAGACCACATGTTAAAATACTTAAAAGAGGGCCTCTTCCTAGGCATATCAGCAGTTAATTTAATCAAGCATGGGCAATGATCAAACAACCCTTCTGGTAAAAAATTTGCATAACATTCAGGAACAGTGGTTAGCCAATCTGCATTGATAAGCACTCTGTCCAGTTTACTATAAACCTTGGTCCCATTCTCATGCTTGTTGTTCCACGTGAAGAAAGCTCCAACAGTTTTCATTTCAGTAAGATTACAGTTCAAGACCATTTGTCTCATGGGTAAGACATCATTCCAAGAGACAGGTGCCCCCCAATTCTCTCATTTATGTTCATCAGACTATTGAAATCACCACAGATCATCCAAGCACTGTCAACTCCTCTACTAATCTGAGTAAGCTCAGACCAAAGCCCAACTCTCTCCTGCTCCTTATTAAACCCATACACCAGTGTAAACCAAAAAGTAATGCCCCTCAGTTTATCACAGACCTTAGTATGTATAACCTGAGCACTAATACACCTAACATCTACCAGAAATTGACTAGGCTGCCAAATTAACCAGAGACGTCCCCCTTTATGCTTGCTACTATTAGTGCAAATAGACCAATTATTACATATATTGTTTCTAACTTTAACCCAATTGCTACTTCTTATTTTAGTTTCTATTAAGCCAAACAGTCCCACCTTATTTTGATTAAGGAACCACTTTATTTCATTCTGTTTATTTATACTATTCATACCCCTAATGTTCCAAAACCCTATACTACCCATTCTCAATCTGCAATTTCATGAGACCCCTCTTACCAGCACTCACACTCCTAGAAATTGAGAGATTCAGAGCATCCATAAAAGTTATACCTCGAGGAGTATACTGTCTACTCTCAGGGAACTCTTGTCTCATCATTCTAGATAAGATTCTTCTTGGGAAAGACTGTCCTTCACCCCCCTTCACAGGAACATCCACAGGAGACTCCATCCTTGCTGGCACAGGCTGTGTTGGAGTACTCACAGGCGTACTGGCAGGTACTGGAGCTGGAGTAGCATGCTGCACAGGAGGTTTAGGAATATTCTGTTTAGGACCATTCTTCTGTTGAGGGTGTTGCACTGGAACAGCAGGCTTTGGTTTTGGTCTCCACACTTTTTTTGGGACCCCTGTCACCTCGCCCTTCCTGCACTCTTCTTTCAGATGCCCCATCCCCTTACATTTTGTACAGAGAAGAGGTAACCAATCATACTCAACACGCACTGTCTGAAGTTGACCCAATTCATCCTTGAACTTAATCTCCTTAGGGTAAGACTGCCCAATTTGTACTTCAACAAGCACCCGAGCAAACCCAAAAAACTACGATTAGTCAGTAGAGTCATCACATTTAATGAAGCTCCCAACCTCCTCTCCTAGTTTCCTCAGACTATCCTTCCCCCAGAATTTCACCTCAAGACCATACAATTTCATCCAGATAGGTACTCGTTGCACATCATGCTTAATAAGCGCTACATCAGGACTCCATTCCTTAATGATAACGGGTTTGTTATCAAACATTAAATGACCATTTCTTAGAATTTCCTGCTGCTGCGCTTTTGTTTTAAATCTCACCATAAAAATCCCATTCGGTAGAAAAGACACTTTATCAACGCCATTATTTGGCCACACTCTCTTCACAAATCCAGTTATAACAGAACTCGGGGGATTAGCTCCAAGAATATAACAAAACACAGCAGTTGACCAAAATGATATCTCACCTTCAACATCACGAGGCAACAATTGAAGGATAGGACGTTCTAATGGTGCTTCCTCTTCCTTTTTAGCATCAGATTCGGATTCCACATCTTCTACAATAGGTTCAAGCTCCGACTCAAATCGCAGAGGCGAAACCCTAAGAGAAGGCCGTCCTGCAGATTTGGGGGAACTTGATTTTTGATTATTATTATTCTTACTAGTACTAGCTTCAGATAAGCCTGATTGTTGTGAATTTTTTTGATTAATAGGATTATTATTACTAGTTTTATTGAGATTATTTTGCTGTTTCTTACGTTTCGCCATTGCAAGTCGAAGAAATCAGAAATCGCTCTCTCTCACTAGTTTCTCTCTCATCGCCATTACTTCCTCTAGTCTCGGACGTGCATTATCTTGTTGTATGATAATATGCTTATTTTCACTTTCAGGCCATTTTGCCTTAATTGCTGGAATAACAATTTTGAGTATCATATCTTTAACAACCTGTTTGTTAATTGATTCTATGCATTTTGTTTCCATTGTACCTGCAACTCTATTCCTAGAATTTCTCTTAGCTGGTACTTCAACTATGAAGGGCCATATACCTATCTTACCATCAAAAAGAACTTCACCATTTGACCCATATCTTGGTCTGGCAACAGCACACATAAACATTACTTTTCCTATAAATTTTTTGGACTGAACACTTCTATATGGTTTTTTTTTTCTGATTTAGATAAGTAGAACCTCCTACTAGGCTGAGTTAAGTAAAACCATTTTTCATCCATGTGAATAACAATACTTTGATCATTGAATTTCACTTGCTTACATACCTCATCATAATGTAGTCATCCCAAGAGAGAAAAGCAATCTCTCAAGTTTGTTTTTGTCATTCAACTGAGGTTTGATTGCATTTGTGTGAGAAAGTATTGTCTTATCTCATTACCCATCTTGATATTGCTTGTCGACTCGCTAGTCCCATAAGCTTCATCGATTATGTTGAGTGGTCCTTTCGAAAGGGGATTTTGTTGAACTTCTCAACATCAAAAACCTGCCTTGTATGACATTTTTTGCCTTTCAGTTTGCTGTTAACATTTACTGCTTGGCCTGCATCCAACTGCTTCTTTGTTTCATTCTATATCCTTGTGATACTCTTCCTGCAAACACTGAACTGGTCTGCCACCTCTAGCATTATACCCCTTTTGATCTTTCCATTATTGCTTCTTAACAATAAAATTTGAGAAATCTTACTTCTTTCTAAGTTTGTCAAGTTTTTAGTCTTCATTTATTGCTGTTTGTGAGAAATAAATGTGGATGAATCAGATTTTTTGGCTGTTTTATGTGGATTTATTATTGTAGGAAAGTGTTTTTTTGGTTGTTTGTGTATAAATGATCACACTTTAGTTGCCACTATTCTATTTATAGCTAACTTGAACTTTGCACAAGTTTAAATTTGGTGAAAAATTTGGGCGCAATTTTTAGAGCCATTTTCATTTTGGCTCCTTAAATGAATTTGGTGCCAAATTTGAATGAATAATGCACTTGGTGTCCTTTAGTTTGGCAGTTTGCTTATTCAATATGGACGTCCAGAATGAGAATGAAGGTATAAGAAGATCCTTGCTGAAATCTGAAGTCCAAATCCAACAACAATATTTTGTCAATTTTTTTTTTTTTTAGCAAACTTGTTTTATTAATTTTAGAATTCAATTACTGTGTAATTTTCTTATGAAGTGTAATTTTTTAATGTCAGATGTAGAACTCCAAAAAATTATCAAGTACTGTAATCGTATGTAGAACAAAAAACTGGTATTGTACTGTATTTGTACTCTTTTTTAATCAAGTACTCCAATGGAAAATTATCAATGTAATCTCAAGTCTTAATCTTTTGGAGGGAAAGCTTAGCATAAGCATGTCTACTTAAATTTCCTTAATCTTACTTTCCTCTCTCCATTCACCTTGGTCCACCATGTCCTTTATTCATTTTTTAATTCCTCCCTTAATTCTTGTGCACAAAATGAAAGTGACAAATTGAGTGAATAGGAGGGAGTATATTATAATTACTCGAGAAAAACAACGTTTTTCCCACTCACAATTGTTTTGATAGACCAAGAATCATAAATTTGTTTACCTACATGGGAATGCGAATCAATGTTGAAAGTTAATAACTTTGGCATCAAAGGACTGATTTTTACACGATCTAGTGTTGGACTCACATAAATACGTTAGCATAACTACTCAAGAAAAGCGTCTACTCTGTCTTGACTACTAAACACGCGATAATTCCATGATATATTTGACAATGTTCCTGTACAATTTCAAATGTTTCGCGAACTTGCCAGTTAATGTTGAAAGTTAGCAATAATTTTGGGTTTTCAGACTTATCATCTGTACAACTGCATTTGCCTATTTACGCGTCCTCTAATTGTAGGATTCTGAAATTCTTGAGTGGTATTGGTATATTACGCTCTTGCAGGAAATGGCAGACAAGCCTCAATATGCTCGCTGTGGTGTAGTTATAGTAGACAACTCATCAATTACGACCAAGCAAAGCTCAGGCCCCACCACCAACAACTATGAGGTAACCACCAAGGCAAGCAACTACGACAAGCCAAGCGGCAGCTACATACGTGGGACTGCCAAGGAGTCTTACTCTAGCGGAGACTACTCTAACCATGGCCGAGCTGGGTACAAGGATGAGTACAAGTCAAGCTCAACTGTGAGGGTTGGTGACCAGGGAGGTTACACTGAGTACCAAAGTCAAGAGAAGGTAACTCGTGTCGAGTACAACAACAACAGCTCCAAGAACTATGGCAGTGGGAGCAGCAGGGGATACAACAACTACTATGGTGGTGGTGGTGGTAACAAGTATCTGAACTAGACTCATTTTGCCATCTTCTATCCATGGCAGTCCAGTTGTGTTCGGGTTATAGCAATGGCGGATCCACAATATAATTTTTCGAACTAATTCAGCAAAATGAACCGAGAACATTAAATAAGACTAATGAAATTAGGAGTAAACTATGAGGACCTGAAGTACATTAAATATTTTTTGCAATACTCCTATGATATACGAATCCACTCATTATGTAGAATTCTGTGTAAATCCGCGGGGAAGAATTACGGAGCCACGGGATAACAAATACGGTTAGATTTTGCTTTATTATTTATGAAGGATATGTTAAATTCTACTCGGTAATACAGGATATCTTTTTATTTTTATTGTAGAGAGTATAGATTCTCCTCATTAATGATCAATAGTCGTAATTTAAATAAAAAAGAATAATAAGGTTAATAAGCGGAATGAAAATATATTTTATAATCATAATACTCAGAGACGCAAAGGACCAATATATACTTTGCGTATTTTACCATGGTGTCCGTAGAATACTGTAAATGGGCTGTAAATGAACTGTACAATCAACTACCAATAACCAAAGGAGATAAGGATTACTCAAATCTGATAGAATCCTAGAATCTTTTCGTACCATCTTTCAGTTACGGTAACTTCACAGTTTTACACTTTTACCCTCAAGGTAATCTCAAGCGCCTCCAGTCCTCCACTACTAAACCGTAATTTCGGTAATTATTATTTACCTATTTACGTCGCTCGCTTCCACTATAAAAACTAACCCCACAGGCCCACAGTTTCAACTTCATTTCACAAGCTTCCTCAACAAACCACAGCAGGAAACCCTAGTCGCAGTAATTTCTCCACATTTTCACCTTCTTTCCAAAGGTGAAACCTTTTTTTTATCTCTTCCTTTTGTTTTTCTTATTTTTTGTTTCTTTAGTTGAAATCTCAGTATGTTTTCCAATATTATGTAAACCTTTACTTAATTGTTCATTATTCTACTTTATGCGGTCTTAAACAAGAATTTGTGTAACCTGTTCATTTCTTTTGGTTGTGAATCTGTATTATATTTCCGTAATGTTTGTTAAATTTTCATGTTTCCATGTTGGTTTAAATTGTTGATAGTTTTGTTGATGGTGGAGTATTATATAATTTGGGGTTTATACATCTTTTGTGTAACGGGTTTACCACGTTATTGTAACTATAATTACTCAGAGAAAAACAACGTTTTTCCCAATCACAATTGTCTTGATAAACCAAGAATCATAAATTTGACATTGTACCTTTAGATATGGTTACGTACTTGGGAATCAATGTTGAAAGTTAATAACTTTGGTATCAAAGGACTGATTTATACACGATCTAGTGTTGGAGTCACATAAATACGTTAGCCTTTTGCTGCTTACCATAATTGTAGGATTCTGAATGTTTTCAATGATACACAAAGTAGGATTTGGGTTAATCTTGTTGAGATTTGGGACTCAAATCTATCCTTATTTGGCTTAATTGTTGTTTTAATTTTTAGATCTATTTCCAACCCGTCTGCCCTTGTCATTTGTCATGTGAAATTTAGTACCTAGGTCTATCAAACGTCCTTGTCTGTTGTCACGATTCGGTAGTTACAATGTAATTGGATGTCGCATCATAATTGCGAAAATACTGGCTAGTAATGCCTTTCCCTTTACCTTCAATGTTATTACTGGCCACTTAGCTTGTGTAATTCAACTTCTGATTGCTGGTTATTGTTACTGGATTTTGTAATGGTAAATCTTCTTTTAAATATTGTAGAAAAATGTCTTACTCTGTCTTGAGTACTCTACTTTGAACGATATTTTCTAACATTATACGATAATTCCATGATATATTTTACAATGTTCCTTTATAAGTTGAAATATTTTATGAACTTGCCATTTTGGGATTAATTTTAGGATTTCAGTCTATTGAGATGGAGCTATACAACTGCATTTGCCTATTTGCGCGTCCTCTAATTGTAGGATTCTGAAATTCTCTAGTGGTACACAAATTAGAATTTTGATTTGGTTGTCATCTGAGACGGGAAGAACTTGTTTTTCTGTCTCAATACCATCCGACTTTGTCAGTTGTCTAATGATTTCATTCGACGAATCACAAACTCAAATGGCATGCTGCCCCATTTGACGGTGTCTGTTATACCGGTTTCATTTTACAATCTAATTGGTCGTCACTCGTCAGTGATATAATTTTGAACATTACGGCTTTTGTAGTATCCAATCAGAAATCCAATCAACCCGACCACACGAGTAGGTACTAGTGTTGAATAATGGTGCATATGATTTACTCATTTACAATGTACTACTCTTATTCAATTGCAGGAAATGGCTGACGAAATTCAATATGCTTACTGCGGTTATGCTGAAGTGGTAGACAACTCAGCACTGACTACCAGGCAAAGCTCCGGTCCCACCACCAACAAATACGAGGTAACCAGTCGGGCAAACAACTATGACAAGCCAAGCGGCAGCTACATGCGTGAGACTGCCAAGCAGTTATACTCGAGTGGGGACTACTCTAACCGTGGCAGAGTTGGGTACAAGGATGAGTACAAGTCAAGCTCAACTGTGAGAGTCGGTGATCAAGGAGGTTATACTGAGTACCAATGTCAGGAGAAGGTGACTCGTGTCGAGTACAACAACAACAACAGCAGGGGGTACAACAACTATGGCAGTGGGAGCAGCAGGGGATACAACAACAACTACTATGGTGGTGGTAACAAGTATCTGAACTAGACTCATATCGCTACCTTCTATCCATAACAGTCCAGTTATGTTCGGGTTCTAGCTATGGTTTACTACTAGCATTCGTGACATTCTACTGCTTTAGACTGGTTTGTGTTAATTACTGGTTCTTGCTGTGTTAATTAATCGTCTGAGTGTCTGACGGATGTTACTTGAGTTCAGATGGTTCTGTTTCTTTTATGGAATTTGAGTAGAATTTGCCAGTGATGAATATTGGTCTTGGATGATATGCTACAGAGTATTATGCTATGTTAGTTCGCCTTGTCGTATTATTTTGCATACGCGACACTAGAACACATCTGAGGCATGATTAAAGCATGCTTTTGGGGGTGTATGTACTGCCCGATAATCTGCAATAGTCGTTGCGGACTGATATTGAATCTGCAATGTTCGATGTGAACTGATATGGAACTCGCAGTATGTTCTACAAATGTATACATGCACCCAGTGACTTCCTAGTCTGCGAAAGCAATGGGGACTGGTAGAGTGGAAGCGCTTGCTGTAGTATACTAGTAGATCCTTGGATTCGGAATATGTCCGGCGAATTGGTGGAATATAACTGAGAAATATATAGAAGTATAACTTTTTGAGGAGTTTTACTCCCTTTTGAAATCGACATATCCCTTTTGAAATCTTTTGCTAAAATTTTGCGTTTTTTCCTAAAATTGCTTAAAAACTCCAATTTAAGTGACTAATTAATTGTCTGGCGGATGTTTTTCGAGTTGAGATGGTTATGTTTCTTTTACGAAATTTGTGATGAATTTGATAGGGATGAATGGCTACTGAGGATTATCATACGGAGTATGTTACTTTGACTAATTGTATTATTTTGCATACGTGACACTAGAGCACATCGAAGGCATGATCAACAGATCAAGTGTAGACAAAGCATAATGTGAATAGCCCAATGGTCTGCATAGTCGTTGCGGACTTATCTGGTATCTGCAAATTTGCAATGCTCATAGCGGACTGATATGGGATTTTGTACGTTATGGTCATTGCAAATAATAGATATGCGACTGCCAGTCGCTCCTACCGATGGATACATGAATAAGTAAAATCTTGGAGAAATATTGGGGATTGACACGGAATCCGCATCGGAGGGAGCAATCAATTCGTAGTATGCGAAAGCAATTGTGGGTTGGTAGAATGAAAGCACTTGCTATTGCTTAACGCGGAACCAAGGATGTTAAATGACTTCCAAACTTTCCTGTCAAAGTATGAGAAAGACCAAATTTGAGGTTCATGTTCATAGTGCCTTGGACAGATGACTTGGTTATTATTCATAATAATGTTAGTCTTTCATAGTGCGTTGGACTATGACTTGGGGTATTCATAATGACGAGTCATCAGGGATGTGAATGAGCAAAAATGTTAAAACAAATGGATGATTAATTTAGATTTTCTGACTTTATTTCAGCTCATTTCAATTCAGTTTAGCTTTGTTTTGTTCAGTTATGTAAAACTACAACCAATTTTGTCAGCTCAGCTATGACAAAATTAACTCTTATTTCAGCTTCATTCGCTCCAGCTCAGATACATTCAATTTAGTTCAATTCAGCTTTACTCTATTTAATTCAATTCAGCTCGTTTCAATCGAAAAGAACAGAGCTTGAGTAATGTTATGAACCGTTTCTCCGGATATTTTCTATTTTTTTCTTGTATAAACCGGTAAAACAATATATCCATTATGCATGTAAACAAAATCTAGAGATAATATTTTATTTAAACAAGAGATAGAAGCTCAAAAAACATAATGCGCTTACCTGAACAAAACAAAAAAAAGGAAAAAAACATATAAAAGATAGCGAGGTAGGGTTGTTCAGTGGGTTGGGCTGAGCTGTGGTCGGGGGTTATAGCCTAGTCACGACCTAAACATGAGATCGGGCTGGACCCCAATATCGTGTCGGCTTCTTCCGACCCGAGTCCCGTCTATTGAGTAGCGGACCAGAGCCACTCGACCTGGGCTTTCTTTGTTTTTTTAAGTGCCGGGACCAGCTGGGGCCAAGGAAAATACGACACTAACCCGGTTCGAGGAGGAGGGGGTCATGCCCGGCTAAAACAATTTGGCCCACAGGTATCGGTTAAGCCGAGCTGGCCCGCAATGATGAACAGCCCTAGCGAGAGGACCATATTCATTTCCTTTAAACTATATCATCAACTGTCAACACCTAAGATGATCCTCTCATCAAGAGAATACCTAAAAGAGAAGATCCCCGTCATTACATTACATTACATTACATTACATTACATAACCACGTGACATTGTGACAATGCGAACGTTTCTACACATGCATAACTATACTATATCGTCAACACTCGGGTTGCCACGGTCTAGCCCCACTAATTACACCTGCCACAAATCCAGAAAGCAAGTATGTGTAATGTTGATCCTCAAAATCTAAGGGGTCCCTAAATCCAGCAGAAGCTTCCTAATAAACAATTCAGGGGGTTTAACCCAAATTAAAATAATTTATGGAAAGATCCAAATATAAGAGACGTGGGGGAAGATTTAACAAACTAAAATAATCAGTCGGTGTGATGACAAATTGACAACCCACATTTCTCCCTTCTTTGGTCATGGGTTGTTTTCATTTAACACCTACGCAAATTAATACTCCATATACGACAATTTGATTGGTATTTGGTAATACAGATTATGGACTATTAGCCTAGTATAAACAAAATCCAAACCTAAAATTTAGTTCTTTTAAATTTTTATTTTAATAAAATGATATTTTATGTTGAGCAATCATCTCTATAAATTATTTTAAATTTTAGACAAAGATAAAACTACTAATACAAACATAAAACATTACTATATACTAAAAATCTTTTAGCCTAATCGTTAAGATGAATGTAAATTGAACACATGGTTACATTTCTAGGCTCCCTCTTAATGAATGATTTATACTCCGTATATCTTAGGCCCATTTCTTTTGGGCTGAATTAAGTTGAATTGAACTGAATTGAGCTTAATGAAGCTTAACTGAATTGAAATTTGCTGAGATAAATAGATATAATAAACTAAGCTGAAATAAAGTGAGCTGAACTGAATTGAGGGAGAGCTGAAATTAAGCCAAAAAAAATAAAACCTTACTTATAAATTAATCTCACAGAAAAATCGATGAATTGCGATATTATCGTGTACCATGATCTCTTCTCTTATAGAAGGAAATCAATATCTCTCCTTTTTCTTGCCAAACCGTCATTCTCCTCCACTCATATCCCTGCCACTTCATCTCCCCCACCGTCTTCACTCTGCTTTTTGCTGTTGTTTATCGTCTTTTATCCACCGTTTAATCTCTTCCACACAAATTAAGATAAAATAATCCCTCCTTTATCCCCTCTTTACCTTCCTTCTTCCAAAATCCTTGTCGCTTTCCATGGCTTTACCATATCAGACCGGTCCTTTAATTAATTTACCCACAAACCTTCGTGTCAATCTCACATATATGAATTTCAATCAAACCTTAGCTGGCCTTTTTATAGATCAGAGACACTTTGATGTGGTGAGGGTCCAGCAATATATTAATATTTCATGGACCACTCGGGATGTCGTTAAGCTCCACGTTATGAAGCCGTACTTTGTGTTCGAATTTACTCACCCTGCTGACTTTGCGCATTTTAGTCAGCTCCGTTTTTTAAATATTGAAGGTAGTCTTTTGGTTCTCCGCAAATTGTCTTGGGATTCTGTGCTTGAAGACATGAACTTTACAACTGTTCCTCTGTGGATTAGCGTTCATGGTCTTCCAGTCCAATATCTTCATCCCTCTGTGGCTGCTCACCTTCTTCAACATGTGGGAGAGGTGATTGAAGAAGAGGATATTGGTCCCGAGCTTCCTCCTCGGCCTTTTGTTAGAGCTCGAGTCTGGGTTGACCTCTTACAACCCCTTATTCCCGGTTGTTATATACCGCTCTCGATGATAGAGTTCACCGGGGTTTCGTTTGGTTATGAAGGAGTTTTTCGTTTTTGTCGCAGTGTGGTACAGTGGGTCATAAGAACTCCTTCCTCGCAAGCTTGATATTGCTCGTGCATCGCCCAAGATAGACCGTCGTCCTGTTTGGTTTGCATCTTTCGGTTTCGGGTAGTCTACGGACCAAATACAGCGCCACTTTATACTAAGCTTATCAGGGGTCTTCCTTCTACTTTTTCGAATATCAATACGGTGGTAATCTCTCGTTCCGAGAACGGCCTGATGCTCACGGTAACTCTTCCTCGTCGTCCTCTTCTCTTTTTGGATTTTATTCTACTTCTTCGTCCTGGTTCTTCCTCCGACAACACCCGTCACCTCCAACCTTTGGCGCTAATTTAGCGGGACACCAAGGTCACACTGTTCACGACCCTCGTCATGATGTTCATGATACACATGACCCCTAATTTGGTTTTGGGGCTGTTCAATTTGCCCCTAATCCTACCCCCGCAAATATTCCGAATGGAGATGTCCCACGATCGCGCCGTATGCAAGCTCCAGACCCAACTGAGGATCCCACCCTCGGGTTTTTAAGTTTCTCAGACTCGCCTCCCTTGGTTCAGCCGGTTGCATCTTTCACTCAAACTCGTCAGGTGATTTCTCATCACCCTCTACATGTGCAAAATTTTAATTCATCAGGTTATGCCTCTCCGGTTTCGGAAGGAAATCAGTCCTCTTCAATGGATTTTTCTGTTCCTGATGTTTTTCTGCCCAGCAATGTTGACATGTACCATCATCAGGCATTTCACTCTAGCCATAATTCTGATAGCCAAGCTTTTATGAATGCCGTAATTCCTGGAGATACTTTTTCAGCTGCTGGTTCTCTGTCTGATGCATTCAGCTCCTTGTCATCATCTGTTTCTCCAATGTCAACTGCTGCCTTTGCAGAGTTTCTTAATGATAATTCTAGCATCAATTCTCGCAGGACAGTCTCGTCCACCTCTGGAAAATCTATGTTACGCTTTGTTCCTTTTAATGGCTCTCGTAAAAGAGATTTCTCTTTGTTTTCTGAGGATGAAGCAACTCGTGGCTTTATTTCATCTTTCCCCAACAAACGCCTAAAGATTTCCTCTAACCTTGCAGATTCTAGGGGGTTTTCATGTTCCTTTTCTCCGGATATCCGAGTTGATTCTCCAAAAACTTGGGTTGTGGCAGGCCCGTTGCTGCCACCAGTAGGCCAATGAAGATGTTCTCTTGGAATTGTAGGGGTTTGAGAAGTACGGACGCCCCTAAAATTCCGTATTTATGTTGGTCCGTACGCTACTACGATATTTCTTTAGTTTTCCTTCAAGAAACAAAATGTTCTGTAGCGGATGCGGTTTGTAAAACTAGTCCTCTCAACCTACCTCGTTTTTGTGGTACTGACTCTGTTGGTACGAGTGGTGGGTTGCTTTTGATATGGGATGCCAGATCCGATATTTTCCCTCTTGTAACGGATCCGCATTTCATCCTTTGTAAAGTTGTAAATCATGGCTCCAATAGTGTTTGGTATGCTCTTTTTCTTTACGGCGAGTCTTGTATTGCGTCTAGAGCTAGTTTCTGGCACGAAATGAAAGCTCTGTGTTCATCCTACTCTCCTCTTTGTATGATTGGAGATTTCAACCAGGTTGAACATCATTACGACAAACTTGGAGGCTCTTCAAACATTACGGGATGGAAATCTTTTTTAGATTGGCGTATAAATATTCCTCTTTCAGAACTTCCGTATTCCGGCCCTAATTTTACTTGGGCTAACAAGAGGAATTCATCTAGTTTGATTTTGGAACGTCTTGATCGTTGTTACGCTTCTCAGGATTGGAATCTTTTGTTTCCAGATGCTTATCTTAAAAATCTCAACCTTTTCCTTTCCGATCATGCCCCAATTGTGTTATCTACTTCTGCCAAAGTCAAGAAACCAAAGCGACCCTATCGAGTGGATAATTGGTGTTTGGAACTTCCGGCTATTCAAGCTCTTATTTCATCCATCTGGAATTCTTCTTCTCTTTGCAATGCTGCTACTTCTGTTTCTTTGAAACTTGCAAAAATTCGTTCTGCAATTCTAAAATGGGTTCTGGAGAATCGCCATCACTTTATGTTAGACTGGAGCTTAATTTCCAAAGACTTGTCAGTTTCTGCGGCTCTTGCTCAGGATAGCTCCTCTGCTTTTGATCACATTACCAATATTAGATCAATTGAACATGATGTCTACATCCAGCACTCCTTTTGGAAACAACGTGCTAAATCCGAATTCCGTTTTAATGATGGCCTGCCAACTTCATATTTTTTTAGCCGATCGAAAGCTCGTGAGAAACGTCTTAGGATTTTTGCTTTGAAAGATGATATGGGCAATTGGATTTCTTCTGATATGGATCTCTCAAATCTTATTGTTTCTCACTTCACCTGCCTGTTTACTTCCAGTACTCAATCTACGGGTTCTTTAACGCTTCAAGATTTATCTATTCCTCAGCTTGATGGTTTTCAGCAGGATTATTTGTCTCGGCCTTTCTCGGCCAGTGATGTGGAATATGCGTTTTTTTCGATGAAACCAAATAAATCTCCTGGACCTGACGGTTTTCCACCTCGTTTCTATCAGCTTTTTTGGGGACTTATCAAGGAGGATATCACCTCGGCTGTTCTATCCTTCCTAAACTCAGGTATTCTTCCTCCTGCCTGGAACAACACTCATGTTGTTCTCATTCCGAAGGTTGAACTACCTGAGATGATTTCTCAGTTCCGACCTATCAGTCTATGTAATGTCATCTACAGAGCTGCTTCCAAATGTATTGCTCTTAGGCTCAAGAAGGTAATTGATGGCATCATTGGACAAAATCAAAATGCTTTTGTTCCCGACGCTAATCGTGATTGGGGTTTTCGGGACACGAGATTTTGACTTATATTAATCGTGGAAAAGGGGTACCCATTTGTTTTGGGGCTATTAAGTCGGATATGAATAAAGCTTTCGACAGAGTTTCCTGGGCCTTCTTATTCAAAGTTCTCAAACTTTTTGGTTTTCCAAAGGTTTTTAGAAAGCTCATCAAATCTTGTGTGAGAACTGTTTCTTTGCAAATTCTTATTAATGGTACTCCTTCCAGCCGTATCTTTCCTCAATGTGGGTTGCGTCAAGGTGATCCTATTTCGCCTTACCTCTTTATTTTGTGCATGGAGATCTTGTCGCTCCTGATTTTCAAAGCTGAAGCAAATGGTGAAATTGAAGGCATTAAACTTTCTAGGCAGAGCCCTGCTATTTCTCATTTGTTATATGCAGATGATTCGCTTTTGTGCCTTCGTCTTACAACCTCTGCCTGTGAGTCCTTGCGAAGAATCCTGAATGATTTCAGCTCTATCTCGGGTCAAATGATTAATCATCAGAAATCATATATCAAATTCAGCCCCAATACTCCGGCGGATTTTAAGGAGCATATTCTTGATATTTTACATGTGCAATCAAAATCTAATTTCGGACTTTATCTGGGCATCCCAATTGATCTGGGCAGAAGAAAATTGCCGTCTTTTCAGTTTCTATTGGACAAGATCTCAAATAAGATCCTTTCGTGGGGGGCCAGCAAATTTTTCACAAGCAGCCAAGTTAATTCTTATTAACTCTATTCTCATGGCATCCATTGCTTATGTCGCCTCCGTCATTCCGTTACCTCAGCAGATCACCTCTAAAATAAATTACCTAATTGATATCTTCTGGTGGAAAAAACCTCATCATACAAATGCTCAGCACTGGTTACCTTTTGATCAATTACAACAACCAAAGACGAATGGTGGGCTTGGCCTGAAGAATGCTACGATTGCTAGTCAAGCACTGCTGGCCAAAAATTTTTGGCGTCCTCACCATCAGCCGTCTTTGCTTTTTTCCAAAGTTATTAGATCCAAATACAAGAATGATTTTCCTTTACCATCTAGCAAATCAAAATGTTCTACAGCGTCTTTTGCCTGGAAAGGCGTTGTCAAGACCACTTTTTTACTTCGCGATGGAATTGCCTGGAAATTTGGAAATGGAAAATCGATCGATCTTAAATCCGACGCTTGGATTCTTGGTAATAAGCCTATTTTTAAGTCTCTGATGCAACCTCAATCGGTTACTTTTGATGATCTTCCTCGCTAGACTCGACTCACTTTGAACAAGAATGTTATTTTTCAACTCTTTAATAAATTTTCTGCAAAAAGTATATGTACACTGGAACTCCCTCACCAGCCAATGGATGATTATATATATTGGAAGTACACGGAAGATGGAAGATACTCAGCTCGTTCTGGTTACTCCTTCCTTCTAAAAAAAGGTTCCTTGTCTTCTTCCTTTGTTGCAAGCCATTGTTCCGACTTCCAATGGGATTTAATTTGGAATATGCCATGTCAACCTCACATTAAGATTTTCCTGTGGAAAATGGCCCATCAGATTTTACCTACTTCGGATGTGTTAATTAGAAGGGGTTTGGTTATTAGCCCTGTTTGTTGTTTCTGCCGCACGAGTTCTGAAACTATGAGCCATCTTTTCCGAGATTGTGAAGTCATCAAAAGAGTTTGGTTTGCTAGTCACCTTGGAGTTCGAACGGAGTCTACCTCTAATGTACCTTTTCATTCGTGGTTCCAAAATATCTTCAGGTATTTATCTCATACTGATGCGGATGATTCTTGCGCACAGATACACTTTACGCTTCTACTTTTGGCTATTTGGAATCACAGGAATAATGTTATTTTTAAAGCTTCCCCTGTCAACCCTGTTGCTATTATACATGACGACCGAGCGACTTCACGTCATGACTTGCTTTCGGTTCCGCCACCGGAGAATGTTATTATAACTTCTAAACGGCCAGCGTCCTGCCCCTCTTTCTCTGTTTTACAACACTCTTACCACTGCTTCGTTATAGCTGCTGCTTTCAACAAATATATGTCATCTTGTTCCTTTCAGATTCGCTACAACAATCGTGTTCTTCACGATTGTACGGACTGTTTATGCAACTCTCATCTTCAAGCTACCATCATAGCTCTACTGGAGGCTATGACTTACGCCTCCTCTCGTAGACTTCAAACGGTGCTGTTCAAAGTCAGCAACGACAAACTTCTACAGTTGCTTTACAAAAGTGACACGCCTATAGTCCCGATAGCTGTTTCTAATAGTTTTAGTCATGTTAAGCTTTTCTTAAATTGTAATGAAACCTGGTTTGTTAGCAGTCTACTGTAAGTCATCTTGTTTATATTTATAAAATATAAGTACACCTTTGTCAAAAAAAAAAAAAAAAAAAGAAGGAAATCAATATTTGTACTCCATAAAACAACTAATTGATCATACAATAGGCAACTATTTAACATTTTTAATTCCTTTTAATTCTATTTTTAGCTTTAAAAATAAATGTCAATTAACTTAAAAAGTCATACGACATAATACTCATAACTTGAAATCAAACTCCGCTCATACCTTATTCACCCTTGTCACTCCTAAGTTGCTAGGTAGTACGAAAACTCCTTCAAACCAGTCGTCCCGTGTCGGACACCGATACTCGTCGGACACGCCTAAATGTGTCGAATACCTACATCAATTATTTAAATTTAATATCAAATACATTTACAAAAGCAAAATAATACGTTAATTATAACTATAAAATATATATTCTTAATTTAAATAACGTATCTCGTGTCCTAAATTTTATAAAATGTCGCTAAGTTGTAAATTGTACTAACTCCTTTAAAAAAACCAAGAAAGTTTGTATTCCTCACTCTAAAACCAACATTCAAAATCATGGGTTTCATTCACACTTATCTAATTTTTCTTGAAAAATCCAATTTATTACCCACCATTTTTTTCTCTTTCTTTCACACTCTTTACTGAGTTCTTGTCTGCTTTGGATCTGCAGCTTCTTTCTTTCCTCAACAGGTAAAGTTACTATTTATATAATTAACTACTCCTAATCTCAATTTATATCTTATTTAAATTGATTTACCTTTTGTTTTCATCCTCTTTTTGTACCATTTATTGTTCCCATTTGCAAACTTTAGACCTTTATTAGCTCACCAATTCTTACTTGTAGTTGTGACGACTCACACCCGATTTAAATAATGTTGAAATGGAAACGGGGTTGTGAGACGTCTTATTAGCTTTTATGTTGTTTAGAGGAAATTTCCCTGATTTTTCTATGTGGGTTTTACATTGATTGCTTCAATTTTGAGTAATTTAAATTAATTGCAGTGTTTTGTGCCAACATTGTAGTGATTAGTGAAGAAAGACGCAACCTTTGGTTTAAATTATAATTTACAGGGTACAAATTAATTAAAGTTTGAATCTTTTGTATAATTAATTTATAATTTGTGGGTTTCTGTTCAATTAAATTGCAGGGTATTCCGCCAACATTATATTGAAGAAAGACGCAATCTTTGATTTAAATAGTAATTTAGAGGTTGGAGATTGTTTGTAGTTTGGATCTTTGGTATAATTATTAAATTATAATTTATGGGTTTATGTTAAAAAATTTAAGAAAGTTCAAGTAAATGAGTTAAGAATTGTGTTTTTAGTGATTAAGTTTGATGGGTGTCATGATGGATACTTATAATGTGACTTCGAAAGACGGATACTTTGACTTTGAGGGTGATATTGAAAAGGGTGAAGTGTATGGAAATAATTTTATGATGAAGGAGTTGGAATGTGAGGGTGCTAAAAACGGTCGGCTAGAACGTGGTAATGAGACGGTTATTCACGAAGATATGGAGATATCGTCAATTGATTCTAGTAGTGATGATCAATTGGAGAGTGTGAGATTGGTTGTAGAAAAAAGTAGTAGAGGTGTTGGGAGGAAAGTGGTTAAGGAGAAAGGTAAGGCGATAAGTGCTAAGAAGCATCCAAAACCCCCTAGACCGCCCAGAGGGTTATCATTGGATTCAGCTGATCAGAAATTGATTAAGGAACTTCATGAGCTTGCTAGGGTTAAGCGTGCGAGAGTTGAACGTATGAAGGCATTGAAGAAGGCGAAAGAATCAAGGCCACGGTCCTTGAAGAATCAGTTGTTTGCCACGTTGCTCACTATTTTGTTCTGTCTGGTTCTATTTTTTCAAGGTAAATTGCTTAAAACATCATTTTGAATATGCCCTAGTCCTTGGTTTGTCTAGCTTACTCGGAACTTCTGTGATTGTGAATTGGTGATATACAACTATACAAGTCAATTATAGATTTGATATTTGAAATTCAGTGAAAGAGACTATTAGTGGACTGAATTTTGGTATTCTTCTGAAATTTGCATCTAAAATTCCTCCTACATTCCAGAATTACTTGCCACTTTCACTTTTTTTTTGTTTTCTTAAGAAATGATGTTGTTTCCATTTCCGATTGGGCGATGGAGCAAAATGTCTCGCTAAACTCTTTATGCTTCTTGTAAAGTAACAGAGTGTAGATGCATTTCTTGACACGATTTTCATCATGGGTCATACGTAAACGACCATTGCATTAAGAAAATAGGGTAAAGCTGCAAACATTCAACCCTCCCTTGCCCTGCCAACTGTGGTCGGTGGAGCCATTGTGGCTTCAGGGTAATTTTGGTGTATTTTTGTCCCCGTTGTTCCCATTTCCCGTTCAAGTAGCTACAGTTCACCTTTGTGACAGGCGAAATGAAGCACACGCTAATTTTACAATGCTGATCTGACTTCTTTTGATTATTGACGCTTCAGCTTATTAAGGGCATAGTGTTCTATCTAGTTTTATGTTTTAAAGTACATTAAGTTTTGTAGGAGACAGTCTTGTATGTGAAACACACTCCCAAATGCTTACTTTTCCTCATTTAACTTGTATGATTAATTTATTCATCTTTGATGTAAGACTGTTCCATATAAGCTTTTGTGTGCAAAATTATGAAACCCTATCTCCGTCTTGACTCTTGATATCAAACCATGCACTGGACATTCTTTAAGTGAAAGGGATTGAGATGCAGCAAAGTTTTTATGTTGCAGGAATTTCATCTAGAACCAGTACAACAACAAATATCAGGGAAACGCAGTACCTGTCTGACATCGCAAAGCAGCATAGGATTATCTCTGTTCAGCAGTACTCAGTGTCATCCGTAGCCAACCTCAACGTAGCTGATTCTGAATCTCCTAGGTAGTTAACTTCGAAATCTTATGAGTTGTATTGCTAATTTATTCCTTGTCGCATTCCACCCTCCAAAACAATACTGTAGACTAGTGAAGCAGGTTTTTGGTGTGGATAGAACGGAACAAGATCGCAGAATGGTTGGCTGAGTATAGGATGAAATTCATAGTGTGGCGGTCTCTAAAAATTCCTATTGGACCATTGTGAGCCCAACGTTTCGTAAAAGCACTCGGAGTTCTTTTATTTTTAGTGTGTAAATAGTGCAGTTGTCCCTTGTTGTGGGAATGATACAGTTTAGTAATGAATTTTTTTACTGCGACCTTCTCTTTCGGCTACTGGTCTCTTTATTTATCTGGTTCATGGTGTTTCATGTTAGCTATTGTAAGATTCATAACTGCCGCATCATAGATTGCGCTTTTGTTTATACCGAGCAAGTTTTAGTACAAGCTGGTGGTGCCACACAGTGTAGTACCTTTTAATTTAGATAAACTGTTTCTGTTTCGAAATTGTGAGTATTGTTTCAATTTAATGTTCAAATTATGTGCTTTAATAGTTACAGGATCTGCTCATCTAAATTAGTGTAAAGGAAATCTTTTGGATTGATATTTCTCGAGACTGATACAATTTGATTCCTATTAAGTCTGGTAGGGGTATTTTTCCTTTAACGAATTATTAACCGAGATTTTTGCTGGAGTTCATTTCATGTTGCGTACTGTTGCTTCTCGTTCTGACACATAATATTCTTGATCATAGAAAAGATTTTTCGGGTCTCAATTCTTCATCTTTGGTTCAGATTGCTTCTCTAATGCTTCCTGTGATTATGGCTTAGTCCCATTTGAGCCAATGTTGGATTTAATGTTTGGCTTTCAATAAAGGAGACTATTAGTTACCTGCATTTCTAAAATGTTCTGAAATTCAGTTCCAGAAATCCTTCTACAGCAGAGGTCGGCTAACAACTTTCACATTTTATTTTAGTAACAAAAAAAAAATGACTCGCTAGAGTCTATACTCTATGCTTCCTGTATCGTGAAATTGAGTGTCGATGTATTTCATGATGAAAAACTTATTATGGGTCATATTGGATCAACCTTATGACGCTAAGAAAACGCAAGGTTAAGTAGGGCTGCGTACATCTTACAGTCCCATACTGTGCCATACGCGTGAACCATAGGCTCAGACTCTCCGAGTTAATGTTGTAATTTTCCTGCGCTTGCTTTTGTTTCTCTTGTTCAATAGCTTCAGTAGGAAGTGAAAGACACTGAGAAGCAGCCTACAGTTTTTTACGAAGTCTATTATGTCTCAGGAATTTCAGCTTGAACCTGTAAAACAACAAATGTCCGGGAAGCGATTTACTTGTCTGAAGTGGGGCCAGCATTACTCACTGTCATTGGTAGCCAGTCTCAATGGACCTGGTTCCGCGTCTGTTAGGTAGCCAGCTCTGAAATCTCACATTTTATTACTGTTTTTAGTTCTTATTTTGCCTTCTAAAATGAATTGCTAATTTATTCGTTATCCCATTCCCCTCCGCAAAACCTTGTTATAGTCTTATAGACTAGTAAACCTTGTTATCCCATTCCCCTCCGCAAAACCTTGTTATAGACTAGTAGAACAGAACATGAGAGCAGAGTGGTTGGCTACTTGGCTGAGAGTATAGGACGATTCCCACAGACCGCCAGTCCGACGGCCTCTGAAAGTGCCCGTTGGCCATTTGCAAGCCCGATATTTCTAAACCACTTCAACGATGAAATTGTTTTACCTTTTTTTATTTTGAATGTGTAAATAGTGCAGTTGTAAGTTGTCCCTTGCGTTTGTGGGAATTATCAGTTTAGTAATGGAAAATAACACCGCGACCTTAATCTTTTTGCTGCCATTTTCTTTAGTTATCCAGTTTATGGTGTTACGATTTAGCTGTTGTAACTACCGCGACAAAGGTTGTGTTTTTGTTATTATTACGCAAGTTTCAGTGGCGTCTTACATTGGAATAGTACATTGGAATAGTTCGGATTACTTTTTGACAAATTGTATTTATCATGTAAAAATTCCATTATTTGTATCTCAATTCATCGGAGGAGCAGGGTGCGTAGTTTTATACTTCACAATGGCAATAGCGACTTTAGCAAGATCATCAATGGCCTTACTATCGGGGGTTATGGGCGACTTGACATGCCCAGACCAATCAAAATTCCTCTCGCACATTTCAACATTGCTCGGAACAACATCAATGTAATCTTGGGCACTGCTATAATCATTATCCGCCATCTTTGCTTTAGCGGCTGGAATCCAGTGTCCCAAAATCTGATCATACAGTCCAACACACTGCTGAAGATATTGTTTGGTTTTGGCATCGGTTTTTGGGTCGTTGGCAAGAGTTGCAATGTGGAGTCGGGTCGACCTAGCTTTGTCGTTCACGTGATCTACTAAAATGGTTGCTAGAGCTTTCATATCTGTTGCGGAGCGACTCCTTGGGTCGCTGTTTAAACTCGAGGCGCATAAGTTGTAGTTGGGTGTTAGTTTGCAAGTAAAATCAATTAGATTAACTGCGTTTGTTTGTGCATTAGTAAAGATGATGTTATATGCAATTAAAGAGAAGAAAATAACACATGATAAAGTTTTCTTCATTTTGTAAATTGGATATTTGTGAGGCTAAGAATTGTTAAAAGGTAAAACTAATTTCTTATTTAAATTGTGAAAATTTAGAACTATTTATCTTTCAATTTATAGTTCATTGATGTGTCTAAATTGTTATACGATCCGCATATCTAAATTAGTATTAAAATCTTTTTTCGATTAGTATCAATAGCATTTGCTTCCTATTAAGTTTGATTGGAGTATTTTTCCTTTCACGAATAATTTACAAAAATCGTCATAATCTCATATTATGACCACTTGCATTGATTTTTCGCAAGCCTCTCGCTTAATTAAAGCTATTTGGCAAGATATTTTTAGTAGTTTATTCGAGCAAAATAGTTTATTTGATTAAATTAGATATTTATGATGTTGAGAATTGTTAAGAGGTAAAACTAATTTCTGTTAAAAATTGTGAAAATAATAGAACTATGTGTCTTTCAATTTAAAGTTCATTGATGTGCTTTATTTGTTTGAGGATCTGCATGTCTAAATTAGTATTGAGATCTTTTTCGATTGGTATAGATCTCATTTGCTTCCTATTAAATTTGGTAGAGGGATATTTTTTCTTTCGTGAATAATTTACAAAAATTATGGTTTTTCTAACGTGTGTCTTAAAGTCACACATAAATAACTTGAGAATATCTTTTAAATTTTTTCACGTTTATGTTATTAATGTGTGTTTTTAGGACTCATCAGAATATCTCATGAGAACTCATTATATTGGAAAAAAGAGTGGTGAAGATAAATAATTCTTATAGAGAGGCAAACTGAGCTGCCAATTGACTTAAGGATTTTCATTTCATTCGTTGTTATTGTTCTGGATGCGCCTCCTCCAGACCTTCTCTCTATTATTCCTCATGAAGACTTTTTGGGAGTTGCTCTCCCTCATTTTTTTAGTTAGTTAGTTTGGGGTAGGCTGTAGGGCTGGTCATTAGTGCGGGTCGGCCTTGCTAATCCGGACACGTCCTGCCCGTGACACGTAGATGAAACCGGCCCGTCTGACCTAGCCCAACCCGCCCTATATCCGGGCCGGTTCCGGGTCTCCAAATGTCAAACCCGGACCCGCCCATAAACCCATATCACGGGTCACTTTTGACTCGCCCCGGCCCGCCCCAACCCCAATCCGCCCCGCGCTCAACCCGCCCCGACTCGACCCCGACCGAGCCGGTTTTGGGTCTCCCAAACCTTGACCCGGCCCGGACTCGGCCGACCCGCACTGATGACCACCCCTAGTTTGGGGCTTCATCCCTCTTATGCACAAAAAAAAATAATAAAATAAAGCTATTAAGTAAATTGGTTGTGGTGGTTCTTGTAGGAGCAGTTGTATAAGAGCAAATCCAATGGTATAACTTAGGAATTTGTTTGCAATTTTTAGAAATTACAAGCTAGTTGCTACACCATTGGAGTTTGCCATATAAGCTTGGTTAGTTTAAGTTACTAGCTTCATTAAGCTAGTAGCTTAAATGGCCTTACAACAAAAAACAACCAATAATAATTTAGTTGGGCATAATTCCATTATTCAAGCTAGTATAAATGTTAAGCTAAACCATTGTAATTGTTTGGTAGCTCAAAATAATTGTAGTTTAAAATATGATATGGCAATGGTAAGTTAGTTGAAACTAGCTTTCCATTGGACTTGCTCTAATACAGTAGTATTTGTGTTTTTCATTTGATTTCCGTACAAGAAAAAAAAAATACTTGCTATATTTTAGAAATACAATTCATTTTATCATTCAAACATCTTGAAACTTCAAAGTTAACGAACTTTAGATTCTAATCTTAATACACTTTTGACAAATTATGATTATCATGTAACAATTCTATTACTTGCATCTCAATTCATCGGAGGAGAAGGGTGCGTAATCTTATAGGTCACAACTCCATTAACGGCTATAGCAATATCATCCACAGCCTTACTATCATCGGTTATGGGCGACTTGATATGCCCCAACCACGCGAAATTCCTCTCGCACATCTCAACGCTGAGCCGAATAGAATAAATGTAATCTTTGGCTCTGCTATATTCATTATTCGCTATTTTTGCTTTAGCAGCTTGAATCCAAGTTCCCACAATCATCCCATAGCTTCCAATACAATAGCGAAGATTTATTTTGGTTTTTGAGTCGGTTTTTGGGTCGTTGAAAAGAGTTTCTATGTGGTGTTGAGTCGACCTAGCTTTGTCGTTCACGTGATCCATTAGAATGGTGGCTAGAGCTTTCATATCTTGTGCAGACCGACTCCTTGGATCGCTGTTTAAAATCGAAGCGCATATGTTATAGTCAGGTGCTTGTTTGCAAGTAAAATCAATTAGATTAACTGCCTTTGTTTGTGCTTTGGTAAAGATGATGTTATAGGCTATCAAACACAAAAAAACAACACATGTTAAGGTTTTCTCCATTTTGTAAACTAGATGTTTAAAATTGTCAAAATAATAGAACTATGTATCATTCAATTTATAGTTTACACAAATTGATCCGCAAAGGTGGATTCCCTCGTTAAAATTTGGGTGAAATTTCCCAAAGCAATCTTGTGAAGTATTTAATTATTTATGACCTGAGTTTATTCACCTTCCGTTGGTTTGAATTATAATGTTATCCACCTATTGTAGATGGGTATGACCTGAGTTTATTGATGTGCTATATTTGTTAGAGGATCTGAATATCTATATTAGCATTAAGGAGATTTTTTCCCTTTAGTATGGATCCCATTTGCTTCCTATTAAGTTTGGTAGAGGTATATTTTCCTTTTTTGAATAATTTACAAAACTAGCGGTTTTGTAACGTATGTCGTAAGAGCACACATTAATAACCTAAATGTGGAAAGATTTTCAAGACATTCTCATTAGTTTAAAATAAGTTTATCTTTGAATATCTCTTGAGAATATTTTGTAAGTTTTTTCATATTTATGTTAATAATATATGTCTTTATGACACACATTTGTCCATTTCAAATTGATTGTCGCGTTCTAAATTTAGCAATTAGGCTCTGTTTGGCAAAACTACCTGAAAAGGTAGCTGAAAACTGAAAAGCTAATTGAAACTTGAAAAAGTAACTGATAAGGTAGCTGAAAATTAGGAGCTCATAAGGTAACTGATTATATAAAAATGTGTTTGGCAAACTAGCTGAAAAGGTAGCCGATTTTGGTAAAATGACGTAAAAATATATGAAAATTATTTAATATTATAGAATAAAGGGGTAAAAAATGGAAAATAAGTCATTTCAGGTACCGGATTTCTTAAATGCTACCTGAGGTAGCATTTCATTTCAGGTATGTACCTTATTTGACCAAATAAGTTACTTGTCAAACACTTGCAAAAAAATCAGGTAGCTGAAATTCTGGTCAAATAAGCTACTTTGGTCAAATAAGCTACCTGAAGTGTCGTGCCAAACGGAGCCTTAGATAAGATTTTAGGAAAAAAAATTGATATACGAGTTGATTTGACTAGGTTTTTGGTGAAAAAGGTAGTATACGGAAAGCTAATGACAAAATTTATGTGAAAAAAAGTAAAGTACGTATGTAAAAAAGTAATTCTTCCAATTATCCTCAAGTCAAAGATAAAATTGTAACTTTCTTACTTTTTTTTTAAACTATCCCAAAAAAAGTAAGTAAAACGAAAAAAATGGAATGAAACAAGTATAAATAATACGGCCAATATGGCAAAAACAAAGTGCAAATGTCTTTTTTCACAAAAATGATACTTCAGGCCTCAAAATATAATGACCCTGTTTGGTAAATAGCGGATTAATTTCAACATAAGCAGATTGCAACGGCAGATTATAAATGACATATTTTAACAACAGGTTCGACTAAGATATTATAATTAGCAGAATTAATTTGAGTGTTTGGTAGCTGGCAGATTACGATTAGTAGATTATTAGTTTTTCTTTTGTAAAATGTAGTAAAATTTCCTAATTTAGAATATGCTAACCAATATGTTGGGTTAAGCAGCATATTGACCCCAAATATGCTGTTTACCAAACACTAAAATTAGCATATTGACTGGTCAATCATATTAAAACTCCCATTTACCAAACACCCCCAATATGCAGGGCGTCTAATACCCCGAGCCGGGCGACCACGGGCGGCGAAATCGGGCCTCCGGTTTTGACCACTGAATTTATAAGCTTTACTGATAAAATTTAATACAAACCTCGACATGTATTACACTTAGGGGACGTTTGTTTCGCGCGTAGGTATTAGTTTGGAATCAAGAATCATACCCCGATGATATGGGTTTGGAACTTGATTCTTCATACCTGATGTTTGGTTTAGTTTTGGATGGAATGAGTTTTTTTTTTTTGAGAGTTGTAAAAGATGGATGGAATGAGGTTGAACTTAATCAAAGGTAAAAAAATCATCTAAAATACAACTTTTAAAATAATTATTTTTAATATCGTAAAATCATGTAAATAAAGATTTGATCAAATAAGTATTAAAAAAATTTCATTTATAATTTTCCATATAAGGTTTTCTCATAGTTTTGTTTTTATTAATATTGATATTCATGGGTATCAATCACATGCTCACCTGATATGGGTGTGAAACCCTTAATTTTGCCAAACAAACACAAAGTACGAGTTTGGCTCATTCCAAACTCATACCTCATACCTTTATGAGTTGAAACAAACATCCCTTATACGTACATATTTAGGGTCTCATTTTTTCACGATACACCGAGCCTCCATTTATTTTAAGACGCCTCTGATAATATGATCGACATTTTTTAAATAATTTTTGTTAATATCGAAATCAAATTGTTTATATGTGTAATTAGTCATACTAAATTCCAACACATAGTACCATTCAATATATCATTCAAAAATGTTGAAAGTTAAGAACCTTAGATTCTAATCTTAATACACTTTTGACAATTTTTCATTTTTAAGTACTAGTTCAATTACTTGCTTTCTCAGTTCATCGACGGAGGAGCAGGGTGCATCATCTTATAGGTCACAACCGCAATCGCGACTTTAGCAATATCATCCATGGCCTTACTATCATTAGTTATAGGCGACTTGACATGCCCCAAAAACTCGAAATTCCTTTCGCACAACTCAATAGTCGTCGGAAGAGCATCAATGTATTCTTGAGCTTTACTATAATCATCATTCGCCATGCTTGTTTTAGCATTTGGAATCCAATAGCTCAAAATTTTATCATACCTTGTAACACATTGGTCAAGATATAGTTTGGTATTTGAGTCGGTTTTTGGGTCCATGAAAAGAGTTGCAATGTGGAGTCGGGTCGAACTAGCTTTGTCGTTCACGTGATCCACTAAAATGGTCGCTAGAGCTTTCATATCTTTTGCAGAGCGACTCCTTGGATCGCTGTTTAAAGTCGAGGCGCATAAGTTGTAGTCGGGTGTTTGTTTGCACGTAAAATCAATTAGATTAACTGGGTTTGTTTGTGCTTTTGCAAAGAGGATGTTATATGCAATCAAAGAGAAGAAAATAAAACATGATAAAGTTTTCTCCATTTTGTAAATTGGATATTTGTGAGACTAAGAATTGTTAAAAGGTAAAACTAATTTCTGTTTTAAATTGTGAAAATTTAGAACTATTTATCTTTTAATTTATAGTTCATTGATGTGTTTAAATTGTTATAGGATCCGCATATCTAAATTAGTATTAAGATTTTTTTCGATTAGTATCAATCGCATTTGCTTCCTATAAAGTTTGATAGGATTATATTTTTCCTTTCACGAATAATTTAAAAAAATCGTTGTAATCTCATATTATGACCACTTGCATTGATTTTTTGCAAGCCTCTCGCTTAGTTAAGGCCATTTGGCAAGATATGTATGTCAAGTAGTTTACTCGAGCAAAATAGCTTATTTGATCAAATTTTTAGTACCTTAATTTTTCTTTTACAAGTGTGTTAAATAACTTATTTAACCAAATAAGCTGCATGCATGAAATGAAACTACCTAGGGTAGCATTTAAGAAATCACAAAAACTTCTGAGAGACAGTCTCTCAATAGCGTTATTGAGAGAGCGTTATTGAGAGACCTCTCACATAATGGGGTGAGGATGTTATTGATTTTCTTTTTTCCCTGTTATGTTTCCCACTAATTTAGTGGAAGACGGTCTCTCATAAGACCTATTGGAAATAAATAAGGTAACATATCTTATTTTATCTTTTTCTTTACACTTTCAATCTATAACTAGTATACATCCCACACAATACATGTGTAACACCCCTACTTACCAAGGAGCCTTAACAAGACCTTCCCCATTAAGTAAGGGCGTTACCATCTCAGTTGCCGAGGTAAGTATATCAAATAAACAATAACAAAACATTTATTAAATGTTTCATACAGGTTATACAAACACAACAAAGGATTACAACTTTGCAACCACTGAAGGAACTACTAAACATAAGTGACAGCGTGATGACTCGATTCCCATTCATATCCCGCAACCAACACATCAAGCAACACCTTCATGTCCCACTAGCTTTTCTAAAGCAATTTTGTGGAGTATTTAATTATTTATGGTCTGAGTTTTTTTTTTTTTTTTTTTTTTGTGCTAAAGAGGGGCAAAGCCCCGATACAACTAACTATTGGCTATTACACGAGGAATAGCTACCCCAAAAACGTCTTCTCGAAGGATAGTACGTAGCTCATTAAAAGGGACATCTACATAAGTAGGAATGGTACTTGAATTGATTCCTCGATTAGCTAATAAATCCGCTGCTTTATTCGCTTCTCGATACACATTCTCCAACTTCACCACCCAAGTAGTGCTTCGAATCAACTCTTTGTATCTCCCAACAATAAATTTTAGATTGTTACTTACTAATTGATCCTCATTAATTAACTTAACACATGGAAAATTGTCCATGTTGATCAACAATTGCGGGATGTGCATTGCCTTGGCTCTTTCCAAACCGGCGAGTAAGGCAAGGAGTTCAACTTTCATAGATGTGCAAATACCACACGAGAAATAATAAGCTGATACGAAATCACCTGACTCATTTTGAAACACTCCACCACCGTCGGCGGGTCCTGGATTGCCCTTCAAGGCACCGTCCGTGTTCAAGAGTATCCAACCATGTGGTGGCGGATTCCAACGGACATAAATATCAACATTTGAAGGTCTTTGTGGTGGAATAAGTATGTCGAAGTTGTTGAAAGCTTGTCTCGTAATTTCAAATTGTTGGCACAAAAACAAATGGGGCTGACTCGGGTTTTCACTATCTCTGTAATACCCGCCCTTTTAGGGACCCTTTGACCAATGTTGACCGACCTTGGGAGTGGAAGTAATCTTAGGAAAGTGTGCCAAAACTTGTTTGGGCTGCGTGTTGAGAGTGGTACTCGATAGAGTAGAGGCTACTCGATCGAGTATTTAGGGTACTCGATCGAGTAGGGGGCCACTCGATCGAGTAGGTTGGGTACTCGATCGAGTACCGCGTTTTCAGCGAGGGTTTTATATCGCGTTTTGTTAAATCCGCAAACCACTTCCGCCACTTTCTTCCTATCCTTCAGTCGCCCCTTTCCCTTCCCTTCACCTCAAAACCTCCATGGATGCCTTTTGAAGATTCTTGAGCCTTAGGAGAGCGTCTCTTGAGTCGGGTAGCGGTCTTTTGCTGAGTTTTCCCCTAATAGGTATGTCATATTCATCATCCGTGCCTTTGTTTCTATAGTTAGGGTTTTGCTTGTAGTAATAGATATTTGCGTGATGGTAATAGGCTTTGCTTGTGCGCTGGATACTTTGTTTGTCGGCATGGATTGGTTGCGGATGCGTAAAGGTAGGTTCGCCTACTCGGTTTAGTAGATGGTCTAGTGTGTCGAATATTGTGGCTGTGTTGTGTTTGGTTGTCTGCTATAATTGTTGTATCGTGGTGGTTGTGGTTGTTGTTGATGTTCTCGAGATGCGTTCTCGGCTGAGTGGGGTCACTTGCGGGAGTGACTTCACGCCCTAGTTTCGCCCTTCGTGGAACCCGCCACGGAAGGGGATGTGCAAATTAATGGGACAGGGTTATCGCTCGTATGATGAGCGGGGCTTAGGTGGGCAGGCTGCGGTCCCCCACCGCGGGGTCTGGTCCAGGTGGACGATCGATGTGAGTTTGGTTGGATTATTGTGATTGTAGTTGGGGCGTTTGTCATTGTTCGTATTGTTAATTGTAGTTACCATTGTCTTGTCTTATCTCGATCTTGACCTTGTTTGGTTGTTTGTTTGTTATGTGTCTGCCGTGATCCCTTATGGTGAGCGATCGGTCTTAGCAGGTGTTGATGTTGTGGATAGCTGGAGTCCGGGCAGGGACGAGTCTTCACGAGATATGATGGTCATAGCGAGTAGTCTTTGAGTTGTACCTAATATTGTATTTTGGTTTGAATCACTTGTAATAAAGCTTAATAGTTCTTTTATTGACGTTTGGTAACTACTTTCCTCGGGTAACCGAGATGGTAACGCCCTTATATGCTAAGGAAGGCCTAGTTAAGGCTCCTCTGGATATGGGGGTGTTACAAAGTGGTATCAGAGCGACGATTTTGGAACCTGTAACAAATGAACATAATGAATGTAGAGAGTCTAATAAAATGAATCTGGTGTATGTGTAATGGGAGCCCCGGCTGATGCTAGATTTTGGGTGAGTAGGCGCCCTCATTCCAAAATTTTGGCCCCATGACACTTAAGCCAGTCACATGGGATGGGAATGTGGAGTCCGTGTGTCTGTGTGTGCGTTGTGTGTTAATTGTGCCGGAGCTACCTCCGGTTAAGTTTTGTTAGAATTAATAGAGGTGTGATAGTAATGTTTGGGCCGAGTATGGTAATTATTGATAAGATTATTGAAGCTCGTTGGATGAGTAGTGAGCTTATATGATGGTTATGAGATATGTGACGAAAATTTATGTAGCTTACATGATGGTAATTATAGTATAGTGAATTATAATTCGAGATATAGCGTATGGTAATGCGTTGTTGCCTTATAGGATGGTCGAAATTTTTCCGCTGCGTAACATTTGATTCATGCAAGGTGAATTGCGTATGATAGAATATAGGACATGATCGAATGAGTTGTTTAAAAGTATGCATTATGCGAGAGGTGATAGATTCATTTATTATGAAAATTATGCAATTATATGACAAATGAAAGAATGAACGAATGGTAAGTTAAAAGTTTCAATTTAGTAGTAATATATAAAGTAAGCTTAAATTTAATACGATGACGTGATTATGTTTACGGGAGGTTCGGTAACAGGTAAACCGAGTAGGGTAATAGGTGTAGTGTACGTAGGATAAGCTTCATTTGGTTGGCAATATGGTAGACCTTGTTAATAATAGTAATACGTGAATGAATTTGATAATGAGTGCCGAATTCCGAACTTAGTTGGAATCGACACGCGGTGTTGTTTTTGCAGGAATCTTCAAGTTACTTTGTACTTATGATCGAGTACTTAACTATACTTGACCGAGTGCGAGTGCTTACTTGACCGAGTAGACCTCACTCGATCTAGTTAGGGGGCGATAACGTCGGGATTTGGAAAATTTCCTGCAGACACTCGACGATTTAGCCCCTACTCGATCGAGTAGGGTGGTACTCGATCGAGTACCACAGGCACTCGATCGAGTAGGTTACTGTGCAGTAATTCCTACGGGTTTTCTTAAAACCCTCCATCTTTCTATTTCTTCTTCTTATTCCTCTATATTTCGACACACCCATCCTAAATCACTCTCAAATCCCTTATTCCCTCTCAAATCCTCTCTTTCTCTTGGGTTAATAGTGATTCTTGGGGTTGATTTTTTTTGTTTAATTCGTTTCTTACCTTACTAATCAATCAAGGTATGTTATTCTTCTTAATTTATGTGATTTGTTACTTTGAATGTGTTAAAATAGTGTGATAATCTGAAATTTTCGATTATAATGATCAATTTGGTGCTTTTAATTGTTGAAACATGATTCACATGCCTTCTTTCCATGTTTATTGGTGGCTAATTGCTGTAAATTAGATTAGAAATTGCAAAATTGAACCCGAAATTTCTAGGGTTTCCAAAATTGAAATCGATTTTTGGGTGTTTTACAATGATTAGATGGAAGAATTGAGCCTTAAGTATTGTTTATATCATGTTGGGGGATAGATTTTTGGTGATTTTACCTTAGAAAGTTGCCTTAAAACTCCGTCTTAAAAGTGCCTTAAGTGGAAATTCGTGATTTATAATTGAAGAATTGATGTTGTAATTGACATATAAGCATGAGTTGAACTTCATTATGCTAAAAGAATCGATGAGTGATGAATATATGCCCAAATTTTCACAGCTGTAAAGACCGTCTGCAAATTTTAGTTGAGTTGTTGAACATAACATGAAAGTGATGATGATATGCCATAAATTATTCTTTCTCTTGAAGTAGTAACATGAAATTGGCAATGTAAATGGAACGACCTTTAGAAGCATGCTAGGATATTCGAATTGCTGAGAATATGTGTTCACATGCCAAATTTTCATAATTGCGGTTTATAAGTGGCTACAAACTGAGACTATATGTTAAAATTGAGGGAACTTTTGATGAAATGTGTGTACCTAGCTGAGCATCTAAGTTTAATGGCATGATTTATGTGCTTCAAATATGGAACTAGTTGATGAGTTAGTGAACTTGCTAAGTATATAGAACTCAAATCGTATGAATATATGCCTACATGTTTTATACAAATTGTTTGACCTTATACCTAAAGCAGATGCCGAGACTGAACCTTGGAACCCGCCAAAGCAAACGGGGGAGGGGTAACCCACCTGAGTTAGGGGAAGGAAGTGGACCTGTGGTACCCGCAGTCTCCGAATACCCTACAGTTGTTTTTGTTGACTTCAAGCAAAGGGAGCGTTTTGTAGCCTTACAAAAACGCAAAATGAGACCTACCAAGTGTATAGACACCAGTGTGTTAGAGGAGTTGGAAATAGAGACGGATGTCCGTCACATATTCGAGACCTTGGGATTTACGGGTTTGTATAGGCTGAGGAAGCACACTTACCCTTTTCTTACCTTGGAGTTCATGAGCTCTTTTATCTATGACCCAGCGGGTCAGACTGTTGAGTTTAGATTGATGAATACCAGTTTCCTGTTGACCATGGATTTGTTTGCCTCTCACCTTGGGTTGGCCAAGCCTCCCAAGGACTCCATCACCGACATTCCAGCTGAGTGCGGCGTCTGCCGCCTAATGCCTTGCTTGACTGGGAAGCAAGCTCCCACCTCGAGCAACATGCTGATTAATGATGTTCAGCATATTACCTTGAGGGTCTTTCTCCGTTCTCTCTCGAACCTCCTCTATGACCGACCGGATATCAGTAAGCTGAACAACCATGAGGTGTTACTTCTGATGTCCTACTTGAACCCGGAGCGGGCCAGGAAAGTGGTCTTTAATGCTCCTTCCATAGTTTGTGCTGCTCTTGCCGTGATGGCTTCCTCCCCTTCCCGGTACCTGAGTTGTGGTGCCATTGCCACTCGGTTAGCTGAAAAGCTAACCTCCTTTGAGGCTTCTTCGGCGTACGTGCCTCTAGCTACTCCAGTGCCTACCATGGATCGTGAATACTATCTCGACCTGAAATGGTTGAGGACCTTGGCTGACGGTAGCCTAGCATGGAGGGTGTATGGGATGAGTTGGATGAAGATTCCAGCCCCTGAGCACCTTCCACCCACGGAGCCCTTGGAGCCGACTGTAGTGACGGTGGACTCCGACGACGAGGAGGAGGAGGATGATGATGACCCCGCCACCGGCACTGCGGACCTATCTCATTGACGACACCCTTCTCGAGGTGATGCCAGAGCCGAAGAAGGGGGAGAATGCATCGGTCGTGGCAGTGGAGAGACCTAGGTTGGGGAGAGGACCACGTCGAGTGAGGGAGAGGGCCTCAGAGACTAGGCCACAGCCAGCGGCACCACAGCAGCAGCAGTCTTTTCCATGCTACCCTTACCTCGACACCCCGGAGACGCGATCCAGTTACCTGGCGGAGAGAGTGTCATCTACTTTGACACTCCGAAACATGCATGAGATGGCCTACGTGCAGGGGATAGGGACAAAGGGACCGCATCCGGTGTGGTGGAGCGGAGTCGGGGACTACACAGGGGTTTTCCATTCCTACGGGGTGGATCAGTCGACATGGGGGGCACCTCAGTCCTTCCCTTACGGTGGCTTGACCCCATGGTACGTGGGCCCGGGAGCAGGAGCAGGAGGTGATGCGGGAGTGGGTTCATCAGGTGCGGGCATGGCCGGAGGTGGTGGTGGTGATGATGAGGTGATGTTCGAGCAGCAGCAGGAGGAGTGATACTCCTCGTCCTTGTCTTTGTTGATAGTAGTTGATGTTAGATGGTGATATTGTTGTTAGACTTTGGTAGTTATTTCCTTTTATTATTGAGACTTAGTCGGATTTGTATGATTGGCCATAAGGCCGGAATTGCTACTCTAACCTTTTGCAGGATTTTTGAGAGTCGGGGCATCATCCCGACTCAATTTATGTGACAATCATGTGTTATATGTTGGTTTACGACGGGTTATGAAAAGTACTTGACCTGCAGGTACTCGACGGAGTACCCCACACTCTATCGAGTAGCTGCAGGAAAGGAAGAAAGGAGACATTCTGATCTCGGGCTACTCGATCGAGTAGCCAAGACACTCGATCGAGTAGCATGGCACTCGATTGAGTACCGCTAGTTACTCGATCGAGTAGCACTGTTACAGGGGGTTTTTGGAAATTAAAAATGTTCAATTGTTTTATAATTGCGAGTTTAATGTTTAAAGTAGTTGTGAGTGCGTGGTAACACCTTTAAACCGTTAATTCATATGTTGCAAGTTGTGGTTGAAGTTTTATAAGCATAGTTGTAACGATTAGTGAAGCGGTAATCATTTTCTTGTTACTTTAATATTGCATACGCCTCATTACGATCTACTTATCGGAGTTGTAACTCCGCCTATATTTGTGCATATCATTTTAACGTGTATTGTCAACGGTAACTAGTTATTCCGGTGACTTGCGTATGATTTCTAAATTAACAAATGTGTAGTTAGCGAGTAATGTCCACAACAAATGATAGGGTTTCCCTTAAGGTCACGATACAAATAATAAGTAATACGCGTTGATATTAGGGTGGCGAACTTCGGGGACGAAGTTCCTTTTTAGAGGGGAAGAGTAATGTCGCGGAATAAAAAGGCTGTTTTTGAATAATGCCTTGCTTGTTTACAATGTTGTTGGTATTATGTTTTGCTTTAGTTACAAAAATTTCTGAGATATAACGAATTACTTTAGTTATTTAAAGTGAAGGGGTTGTATGTTTCAAGGGACGGTCATGAAAAATAGTTATAGTGTGATAAATCGTGCTCGAGTCACGTTGCCAAGTAACATGGTGGCGTTGGTTGTACCATATGATAATTAATGTGAAACATGTCCTGATCGATAGTTTGATAGTCGATACTGTATATCGGTACCGTATGTCGGGTGATCGTAGATGGTGATTCGCATGACGAGCTTGATGTTTCATAGGTATATAGAGTAACGGTTAGCGGTAATAGTGCTTGCATGATAGTAGTAAAAGTCTTTAGAGATAAGTATAGACGGTGATGATGATGACATGGGGGGGGGGGGATGGTGTTTCCAGGGAGTAGTGGGTTGAGCGGGAGGATGAGTGAGGTGTTGTTCTCGAGTCCCAAGCGGGAGTTGGGTGAGGTGAACTTCGGGGACGAAGTTCTTTTTAAGGGGGGAAGACTGTAATACCCGCCCTTTTAGGGACCCTTTGACCGATGTTGACCGACCTTGGGAGTGGAAGTAATCTTAGGAAAGTGTGCCAAAACTTGTTTGGGCTGCGTGTTGAGAGTGGTACTCGATAGAGTAGAGGCTACTCGATCGAGTATTTAGGGTACTCGATCGAGTAGGGGGCCACTCGATCGAGTAGGTTGGGTACTCGATCGAGTACCGCGTTTTCAGCGAGGGTTTTATATCGCGTTTTGTTAAATCCGCAAACCACTTCCGCCACTTTCTTCCTATCCTTCAGTCGCCCCTTTCCCTTCCCTTCACCTCAAAACCTCCATGGATGCCTTTTGAAGATTCTTGAGCCTTAGGAGAGCGTCTCTTGAGTCGGGTAGCGGTCTTTTGCTGAGTTTTCCCCTAATAGGTATGTCATATTCATCATCCGTGCCTTTGTTTCTATAGTTAGGGTTTTGCTTGTAGTAATAGATATTTGCATGATGGTAATAGGCTTTGCTTGTGCGCTGGATACTTTGTTTGTCGGCATGGATTGGTTGCGGATGCGTAAAGGTAGGTTCGCCTACTCAGTTTCTGTAGATGGTCTAGTGTGTCGAATATTGTGGCTGTGTTGTGTTTGGTTGTCTGCTATAATTGTTGTATCGTGGTGGTTGTGGTTGTTGTTGATGTTCTCGAGATGCGTTCTCGGCTGAGTGGGGTCACTTGCGGGAGTGACTTCACGCCCTAGTTTCGCCCTTCGTGGAACCCGCCACGGAAGGGGATGTGCACATTAATGGGACAGGGTTATCGCTCGTATGATGAGCGGGGCTTAGGTGGGAACGGCTGCGGTCCCCCACTGGCAGGGCTGGTCCAGTGGACAGTCAGTGACAGGTTTGGTTGGATTATTGTGATTGTAGTTGGGACTGTTGTCATTGTTCGTATTGTTAATTGTAGTTACCATTGTCTTGTCTTATCTCAGTACTGACCTTGTTTGGTTGTTTGTTTGTTATGTGTCTGCCGTGATCCCTTATGGTGAGCAGTCGGTCTTAGCAGGTGTTGATGTTGTGGATAGCTGGAGTCCGGGCAGGGACGAGTCTTCACGAGATATGATGGTCATAGCGAGTAGTCTTTGAGTTGTACCTAGTATTGTATTTTGGTTTGAACCACTTGTAATAAAGCTTAATAGTTCTTTTATTGACGTTTGGTAACTACTTTCCTCGGGTAACCGAGATGGTAACGCCCTTATATGCTAAGGAAGGCCTAGTTAAGGCTCCTCTGGATATGGGGGTGTTACAATCTCTTCCAAACATAATATTATTTCGCCATTTTCAAATCCACCAATTAGTAACGGCGAAGATAAGAAGCCAGTCCACCGCGTTTACTTCCACATCATTACTCGCATTCTTAGTTAGCCATGTAGTAAAGGGGGTATTAAAGAAAAAATTATTAGAGGGACTAATCCCTAAGAGATACCAAATATGTCGAGATACCTGACAAGAGCGGCGTAAATGTTCAGTCTTTTCGTCTTCTTCATTGCATCGTGGATAAAGCGGATTATCGCCCATATTTCTTTTAAATCGATTGACATTAACCATTAAGCGGTCATGAGCAGCGAGCCATAAGAATGTTCGAATCTTTTGTTGTAGAGGGAGTCTCCAAATGGTTCGCCATAGCGGAGTTTCAGGTGCTTGTGAGTTGCTTGATTCGGTTAAAAAACCTAGAGCCGTCTTGAGGGAAAACTTACCCGAAGAAGTTCCTTGCCAGTATAGTGTATCCTCTAGGTCGGGGACTGGAACAAGTGATATAGATACAATTTTCTGTAGTATCGATTGTAGTAACAAGTCAGCGAATTTTTCCCATTTCCATCCATTGCTTTCGCACCACATATCGTTCACGGTTGCACCTATTCAATCGTCCAGAATTGGAGCAATAATATGGTCTGACAAACAGACCCCATCCACCCAAGAATGGTCCCAGAACAATGTTCATCTACCATTGCCCACAGCTGTTGCAGTTCCACGCACTATAGTCTTTACTTGAGACGAAATTCCTGCCCACACATTAGGCATATTTCGTTTGAGCTAAAATATGTTAATGTCGCATCTGTTATTGCAATACATAGCTTTTAGAACACTAGCCCATAGACTGGTTGGTTCCGTTAGAACTCTCCATACGAGTTTTGTGGAAAGGCTGCATTTTCTTGCCTTGCCGAGACTATACCGAGTCATCCTCGAGACTTTGGTTGCTGAACTGTTTCCCAATTGATCAAATGGATAGATTTTTTTCTCTTCATTTCCTCCCCACAAGAAACGACGAGTTTAAATGGATAGATTAGTGGGACTCCTATATACAAAGTGTCCAGGAAGCTTAAATTGCTAAAACCTTGGCTCAGAGGCTTAAATAGGGTGTTGTTCTCTGATATTGAAAGAAATGCTGATGTAGCTTTTAATTTGTTGACTGGTTGTCAACTTCAGTTACAGAAGGATCCTTATAATGCAGTTTTGATGGACAAGGAGAAGTAAATCAGGGAATCTTTTCAGCTATTGGAGGAGTCTAGGACTGAGTATCTTCAACAAAAAGCAAAGTGTGTATGGGCTCGAGAAGGAGATGCTAATACAGCTATGTTTCACCAAACAATTCAGCAAAGACAAATACATACTAAAGTGCTCCAGATTGAGAATAAGGATGGGGTAGAATGCAAAGCTCCTGATGACATGTTGAAAGCTTTTGTGGCTTATTATGAGGACCTGCTGGGTACTTATGCATAAACTTCACATTTTTATAAAAATGTTGTTATCCAAGGAGCTATTCTGGATGAGAGTGAATGGCCTGGAATGCGTAGTATTCCTTCTGTGGAGGAGATCAAGAAGGCCCTCTTTTCTATTCCTAATAATAAGATGCTCAGCTATTAAGGACATTATTCATGGGGATTTTTGCTCAGTTATTAAGAACTTCTTTATCCATGGCAAGATGCTCAAACAGATTAACAGTACAAATATTGTGTTGATTCCTAAAGTGGACAATCCCAAACCAGTTAAAGATTTTCGTCCCATAGTTTGCTGTAATACTATCTACAAAGTGATTTCCAAGCTTCTTTGTAATAGGATTAGTGGTTGTCTTCCTCATATTATCAATCCTGCTAAATGTGCATTCATTAAGGGTAGAAGTATTTTGGGAAATATTCTGATTAGCCAGGATCTGGTTAGACTCTATGAGAGGAAAAGTGTTTCCCCTAGTTGCCTGATGAAAGTGGATCTCAGGAAGGCCTATGATTCAATAGAGTGGGTCTTTGTTGAACAAATGTTGGATACTCTTCATTTCCCTCCTCAGATTATTAAGTTTATTGTGCAGTGTATGAGCACTATTACTTACTCTATTGGACTGAATGGTCAAAGTCATGAGTTCTTTCATGGCAAAAGAGGTTTAAGGCAGGGAGATCCACTTTCTCCTCTGCTTTTTACCTTATGTATGGAGTATCTGAGTAGATTGTTGATAATGGGGAGTGGTTTGCATGGGTTTAAGTCCCACCCTCTTTGCAAAAGTTTACAGTTGAATCATCTTATGTTTGCTGATGATTTGCTTTCATTTTGCAAAGGTGAGGTGAAATCTATTTGTATTGTTATGAAGTTGTTTAAGAGGTTCTCTACTGCTTCTGGTTTGAATATCAACAATGATAAGTCATATTTCTGCAGTAATAGTATGCAATCTGATGTGGTCCATCAAGTGCTTCAGGGTACATGTTTTAAGAAAGGTGGACAGTTAGGTACTTAGGTGTGAATATTTTCTACAAGAGGCTGACTAAGAGTAACTGAAATATTCTGGTGGATATGATGGTTAGTAGAATTAGAGGCTGGAATAGTAGGAAAATTTTCTATTCAGTTCGTTTAATTTTGGTTAAATAAGTGATGTCTACTATTCATACCTACTGGTCTCAAATTTTTGTGTTGCCTATTGGAGTGATGGATAGGATCCAGGCTCTCTGTAGGAATTTCCTGTGGGAAGGTAGTGATAAATATTCTAAGGCTCCCCTGGTTAGTTGGAATGTGTTGTGCAACTCTAAAGATCATGGAGGGTTAGGTCTAATTGATAGTAAACAGTGGAATGTTGTTGCCATAGGGAAGCTTGTCTGGTGGCTGGAAACTAAACAAGATCATTTGTGGATCCGGTGGGTTGATAATATTTATCTGAAGGGTAAGGATTGGATGGTATATGAGCCTACTGCCTACAGTTCATGGTCTTGGAGAAAGATATGTGAGGTGAATAATGTGTTTAAACCAGGTTTTATTCAAGGCAACGGGTGTGGAGATGGCCATTACACTATTGTTGCAGGTTATAACTGGTTGAGACAGGAGAATATGATGAAAGTTCAGTGGCATAAAGTTGTCTGGAATAGGTTTAATAATTCTAAATGGTGTTTCACAATGTGGCTGAAGCAACACCAGAGACTTCTTACACTAGATCGATTAGCCAAGATGGGTATGGAGGTGCCAACAGTATGCTTCCTCTGCGGTACAGACCCTGAGACTCATGCTCATTTATTCACAAAATGTGTTTATGCAACGAAATGTTATTAATTGATTACAGATTGGCTACATGTTAATGAAGGAGATATAGCTGACTGTGACAAATTATTGAAGATTCATGGCCAGACTATTTTGATTAGGCAGATCATTATGGCAGCTGTTGTAGGTATTGTTTATGGGATCTGGTTGAATAGGAACATATGCAGGATTGAGGGTTATGTAATGCAGCCTAGGACACTGATTCAGCTAGTTAAGGAGGATTGCAGAAGACGTATTCTGGGAACCTTTCAAGGGGAAATGAAAATGAATGATAGATTATGGTGTAGCGTGATGGGTCTTAAGTAAGGTCTTTTATTTGCTAAGATTGTACTTAGTTGTAAACAGGCACACATATAGAGGCAGTTGATGTAAGTGGTTGTCCATTTAGACTATGATATAATATATACTAACATTCCACAAAAAAACGTAGATTTAACAAGTGTATCTCTACCTGCTAAAGAGAGTCTTTTGGTAGCCCATCCCGATAACCTCTTGTTTACTTGTTCTTCTAGATGAGCGAAAGTGTGACGAATAACCCGTCCATTAATAGTAGGCATTCCAAGATAAGTGCCCAAGTCATCCGTTTCTTCAAAATCCAGGGCCGTTCGAACTGCCCCATGAATACTATGGTCGGTATTTCCTGAGAAAAAAACACTCGACTTCGCATTGCTTATTTTTCACCCGAAGCCTTACAAAAATTATCTAGCACATGCCGTATAACTAGCGCCTGCTCTTCACTTGCCTCGGCAAAAATAACCATGTCATCTGCGAAGAATAAATTGGTGATGGATGGACCACCACGACCTAGCACTATAGGTCTCCATTTCTTATTCCTAACCTCGAGGTCAATAGCTTGTTGCAATTTTTCGAGGCACATAACGAAGAGATACGATGATAAAGGATCGCCATGTCTAACTCCTCTGGATGGAATAAATTGCTCAGTCGGTTCTCCGTTCCATAGTATCTGCATACGAGCTGTTGTAACAGATTCTATTACCACATCGATCAAGAGTTGAGGGAAAATCATATCGCTCAAAGTGTCCCTAATAAAGCTCCATCTCAGAAGGTCATAAGCTTTTTCATGGTCGATCTTAATTGCCATATAACCCAATCTACCCTTCTTCTTTCTAATAGAATGTATGGCTTCTTGAAAAAATACAATATTATCTGTAATTTGTCTCCCGGGGACAAAACCGCTCTGAGTCTCAGAGATAAGATGAGGCAAAACTTTTTTGATACGATTAGCTAGTGTCTTGCTGATAATTTTATGAGCAACATTACACAACCCAATAGGACGGAATTGAGACACCACCTCTGGAGCACTAACTTTCGGAATGAGCACTATGTGAGTGTCGTTGAGACCCTCCGGGAAGCCTTTATCTTCCAACGCATTAATTACCATGTCGCAAAGAGACTCTGCAATGAGGGACCAGTTCTTTTGATAGAAAAGAGCTTGAAAACCATCCGGACCGGGGGCTTTAAGTGAACCCATATGATTTATTATTTGTTCTATCTCAGCAATATTAAACGGTCTAGTAAGTCATTCCCAGTCCTTGTTATTAAAAGCTTTGAACAAATCCCATTGGATCATCTTTGTCACCATGTTCATTCTCTTATGTGTATAAGTTTTTGTAGTAATCAACAATAAGCTTCTTAACCTCAGACGGATTGTCAATCCACTCGCCATTTGCATCTTTAAGAGAAGTGATTTTATTCCTCCATCGTCTAACTAACGTGCTAACGTGAAAATAAGAAGTATTACAATCTCCATCTTTAATATATTCGAGACGCGATTTCTGGTACCAAAGTAATTCTTCTTGTTCAAGCACTTCATCAAGCTCTCTACGCAGTTTGCCTTCCAGCTTGATAAGGTAACCCACCCTAGACTTTGATAATTCGCGTTGACACCCGCCTATTCTCGCCATCAGCTCCCTCTTCTTTCTGAAAATATTGTCGAAGGTATGTTTGTTCCAGTCTTGTAGGTCCTTCGAAAGCTGATTAAGACGAGTAGGAAATAACCCGCTATTTGGCCAATATTCTTCAACAAATTCTGTAAATTTTTCATGCTTAGCCAACAAGCTTGAATTCTAAAAGGCCGATTAATACTAGTTGTTGGAGCTGTTGGAGTAAGTGTCCTCAACAATACTGCGATGGCATTAAAAAATCTCATATAAGAATACGTAATGGATGATTCAATATATATAGTCAACTGATCAACATTAATCGGTAATGATTGACTAACTAGAGTTTGACATTACTGTCGTTTGACAGTGGTAGTCAGTTGATCTCTTAAGGTCACACCTAAAGGACAATTCCCTTAATAGATAAATTAATTAATTGTCGATTGATACAAGTTAATTAATTCCTTAAAATTGAACAATTTATGATAGTGAGTGAGAATATATATATCTTATTGTAATTTGATTAAATAAGATTCATTTTAGTAATTAAAATATTTTATTACTAAAATTGATTATTGTTTATGAAACAATTGAGATAAGAATGAATAGTTAATTATAATTACAAAAGATTGTGAATTATGTTACCTTGACCAATTTTATACACAAGTAATTAAGAATTACTAGATATTTTGTTAAATGAAATTTAATTAATTTTAATAAGGGATATTTAATTATTAAGTATGTATGAATTTGATTAATTACATACTACATACCATATGTGACATGTTATGTGACGTATAGACATTTGACAAAATAAAATGGAATTCCATTTTATATAATGGACCGAAATAAGGGGTATTAGGGTTAGTGAGATGTTTATTTTAATTGTAAAACTAGACACCATCATAACCTACATACTAGACATGCATGCCTAAACACATTGATAAGAGAAATGTGTAAGGTAAAGAACATGCATTGGGTATTTTACTCCCTCCTACCCGCCCCTCTTATTAAACAATAAGAAATGGTTTTTCTTATACTTATCATTTATTCTTACACAACATCTCATCCTTCCCACTCTCTTTTTCTCTTTTCTCTAAAAATAGTTTTTAGCTCATAATTTGTTCATAAATTCTAATACTAATTCTACATTACTAGTGTAGTAATATTTATATTTCACTACAAAGAAAAGGTTCCATAGCGACGGAAAACTCCGTCGCAAATATGCCAATCCCGTCGCAAAAACAGAACTTGCGACGGAATTGCGACGGATTTAACCCGTCGCTTTATTTCGTCGCAAAATTTAGCTTTGCGACGGGAATTCCGTTGCAAATGAATAACTGCGACGGATCAAACCCGTCGCAAGTCCGTGTATTGCGACGGAATTTCCGTCGCCATTCACTGTTCATGGGAGGCAATCAAGAGGAAGATTTCTAATATAATTATCTAGTTAATAATTTTATTAGATTTAAGGGTAAGTCTTGGGTGCAATCAAGAGGAAGATTTCTACTTTGAAATCATGGAGGATCATCCAATATTATGAGCTCAAGATCAAGTGTAGGAAGGAGTCCTACACTTGTGCCCATTTTCGTCCTTCCTATGTAAGGAAAAATCTATTTTTTCTCCTTCTTTCATTTATTTACATTTTGCATGTAACTAAATCTATTATTCTAAATTAGTGAGTAATTCAGAAACTAATTAGAGGAGTCTAGTTAGGGGTTAATGAACCTAACAAGTGGTATCGGATCTTTGTGTTTGCATACAAATCATTTTTTTTTTAGTTTTATACGAGTTATTAGATGACTAAAATAAAAACCGGAAAATTTGTGTTTATATAGTATATGCACGAAATTTTTCAATGCATGTATAGATTATGGTCCTAAAATGTTTTAGGTCATTTTAGATGATTTATGGAATTTTATTGCTCATGATTTATGGAATTTTATTGCTCACTTTTATAATTTATTGGATAATAATAACATTTTAGTGAGTAAAATGGTTATTTAATAACTAAAAATAGTTATATGATGTTTCTGGCCACAAAATTTTAATATGATCTCACATGCATATTTTACTTAGTGTATGTAAAATTTGAGGTTAATGTGATTAATTTCCCATGATTTATGATTTTAATGGTTAAAATGGAATAAATCGAGATTATGTAAGCTAAAAATAGCTAAAACGAACTTTATGGCATGATTTTTTTCCCAAAGTTGCACTCATATTTGGAACATCAGATGTGAAATGGAAAAATTAATCTTGTTAATTTTGTGTGTTTATTGATTTTTATGTGATAAAATCGATAAAAGGCAACTTTATTAGTCATCAAATTAAATTCGAAATTTTTTGGTTGGATTTATATTTTTCAGGATATAAATTATTATAGCATGTTCAAAATTTTGTCTTTGAATTATTTTCATAATTTTTGTGATTAATTTGGAATTAAGTTGTAAAAATTATGATTTATGTTATTTATTCATGAAATAAATTAAAAATGCTTTGTGAGAAATTTTTTATTGAAGTTTTGGGATCATGGTCATATTCCAGAATATACAAAATTTTTATTTCGAATGTTTTCAAACTTCTATGATTTATTGGGAATTATTTCTTAATTGTTAAGAGTAATAAAATTATAATGAGCAATAATGATATACCAAGTTAGATTATTGTCAAATCCTAGTGGACTAATATTTGAGTCTTAAGAAAGTTAGGGTAATTAACTTGGGCTTAATTTGATTTAAGTATTATTTTGGTGATTTTAATGAGTTAAAAGTCACGCCTTCCATAAAACCAAAGCGATATACAATATAATCTACTCAGGCGATTTGGCATATTCATTTTTGCATGTTGAATACATATATAATGATGCATATTTTATATATGTATGTCATTTACATTTATGAAATTTTGAATCATGTAATTTATTTTAGTATGGCCTTAGTTTTTAATCGGTATTACCCATAATGTAAGGGAATATCGATTCCGTTGTAATTTTATTGTGATCTCGCATCACCGTTTTATAATTTAATAGATTTAAATTTTTATTACAAATATATAATAGGGATAACTGTGTATTTTATTATTATTTTGTAATTCCGGAGTTTGCTAAAGATGGAGCCATTCGGAAAGGAGTTCCGATCAAGACGGTGTTTCCTTGGGAGGCGTGTCACTTGAAGTTCAAGGGACCAATGGAGTTGGTTTCCGAATTTGTAATAGATTATTAGATTTTCTATTTTTTTAGGAAAGACCATACTAGGAAATTGCTTTTCTGTACATGTTCTATTTTATATGTTTGCTGCATGCCAAATCGCCATAACTTCACATGTATATATTTTTATATCGAATTCTCGACCTTGTCAATTATATTATCGATAGATCACTAATTTAGTTCACTTAAAAGATATAGATGATAAATTGAGAAGACCTTCACATATTTAAAATTGAGATTAGCCTTACCAAATAGTAGGACTCATGAATCCCCGTGACATTTGGGATAGGTTCGGTTTTCCCGGGGTGCTTTCATTTTTCATTGGATAAGTGGGGGTAATAAAACGTTATTACACGCGAAATTTGATTGGACTCAACTGGACATGAAGACTAGTCTTATGTTCCGGGGCTAGAGATGAACTAAACGTAATTTCATCGACCGAGAGTTCTAATTGTAGAATCGGTTAAAGAGTTAACCCACCGAGTTATATTAGTGAGGGATGTATCGGTTTTGCCCGTGCTCGAGTTACTATGAATTTGGATCTCGGGATCATTTATATAATTGGGTGGAGGTCATTATATAAATGCTAAAACATGCTAAAATATTTTCATATATTAAAGATGAATGTTTCTTTTCCCACTATTTCGTTGTTTTATGTTGTTCTTTATCATTTCTCCTATTAATATACGATATCAATTCGATTGTAACACGAGTCTCCGTTAAACCACTATTAATAATGACAAATATAATCTCTTTCTAAATCCTCAAATGAACCGTATCATAGGTTATGGACTAGCTCCATAGGAATCATTCTATTCTATAGAACTCGATAGGAATCGTCCTATGCAAATATGAGATTAACATCTTAGAATTCCTTTCATACCCGTCTCTTGTGAAGAGTATGAATAGAAATAATAATTAGTCAAAATATGTTTTGATGAATTCGTCTATACATTCATGGTTCAACAATTTTATTGCTCAACCTAAACACTTGTCATCAGACACTTAAGTTGTTAAGAACATGACAATATTAAATTGGTAAATTGATTTGTTAGAAATTTTGATTAACCAAATGCCACAATAGAGTTAACCCTTGTGAAGGATTAACTAGGAATTTATATGAATATAAGTCTTCATCAAGTAGAAATTCTTGAAGTCAGTGAGAGCAATAAGAAGTAAGTACCTATCTTAATTGTTAAGGATAGAAGAAGACTCAAAAGAGAAAGTGTTAGACACTAAAATACAGACAAACCCCAAATAAGTAAAGATCAAGGAAGTTGGTCGTGTGACTCCAACATATTCCTTCTTGAAAATCTATGACATTGACATTGCATTCTTGCCAATTACCACATCATGAGTATTTGATACAAATTTGTGGATTTCATCAAAATATTTGATATTATCGTGTGACAACTAGCAAGAATGTTGTAGTGTACACATTTTAATTTTATATTTAGAAATGTACCTCAATAATTGTTATGATGTGAACTAACTCTAAATAAAAATATAATCCAAGTTTTTGTATAATACGCAAAGGGTTTCTCTATTATGCAATTAAGACAAGCGTTGTGCCCTTACATACCACGATTAAATTTATGGTGAGACCATACAAATCAAGGTATTTATATTCAAACTAGAAATAAATGTCATATATATACAAGACTCAAGTTGGTGACCCCAATCATTTCTCAATTCTCAATTGAAAAACGCATTTAGAAACTAATTTTGGCTAGTGTCCCAAACCATTTGATTGGGAATATTTTGGTGTATGCAAATCTTGTATTTAAAGCAAGATAATTCATGACTTTTACTTGAAAAGGATTATGAATAGAGCAAGATATTCGCCCTATTGACACTTTGAAGTGTATGGTCGAATACAATTTCAATCAGAAAAAGTTATTACTTCATCTCTTTTACTTAATGAGGTAAGAAAAAAAATTCTTTAAATAAGTTCAATGAATGTTTAAAAGTATCAAAACCTAGAGATTGTAAAACTAAAGTATTAGTACTTTGTTAAAATGGGAACAATAAACTGAAGACTTTTATCCGCACCAAAAAGAGTGTGATATGGTATCACAAGTTCACTTTCATTACGATATGATTGAATCTTTACAATATAGTTGGAGGTATTTTCTGTTATAAAATTTGTCTGGCATTTTAATTTTTCCACTAAAACAAATCACGGTTAAAGCAATCATCTACTTTTCATATGAGATATGGTTAGGCATGGTACGTAAATTGTAGTTTGTTTCGATAGTAAGCATGTGCTCTCTCTTCCTACATGATCACGAGAATAAAGGATTTGTGGCTCGTGATGCTGTCTATTAAAGAAATGAGGATCATTTCTTAAAAACAGAGTGGGAGAAAATGTTCAAGAGCCACAAACTGAAGATAAGACGTAGGAAAGTGTTTTTTCTTGGTCAAAATCAGTAAATATTGATTCAAAACCTAAGTGGACAGGAGTCATGTTATTTTTGAAAGTAACAAACCTATAACTTATTAAGATGTTTTATCTAGTTTCAACTCCGCAAAAATCCGAACTGAACATAAAACATGAAGATGCTTCCATGACTTGGTTGATTGGTATTAAGAGGTTTACACCAATTGTAATGCTTCATTAAAATTCATATTTCATAATATTTGACTGTTGGATTTTAAAATTATCTTGCATGAGGTTTGTAAATCGCAACTATCCTAAGGTAGGATACGAACTTAATAAGAAATCTTAAGTATAAGTCAAGGAGTTGAAATGTATGTTTCAGTCATGTAATAAACTTTTCTCGATTTGTCGAGTAGTTTTTGTTTATACATTAAGTTTAGTGGGAGTACGGTGGTATTATTAGTCTTATATGTGAATGACATATTGATCACTGTAAGTGATAAAAGACTTAGGAGAAGAATAATACATCTCTAAGATATCCAGTTCGATGGATGTTAGCATAAAATTAATATTCTTATGTTAATAAGAATCCTGACAAGTTCAAAAGTATTGAACATGAAGAAATTGAATCCATTTGCTTCCGCTGCGGGATTAATTCATTACGCTAAGATGTATTACTATTCTTAAACTTCGTATACTTGGAGTATGACAAGATGTTACAAATCGAATCTTTGAGAGAAGTCTCTATATAGCCACATTCTAAACACATAAGGATGGTTAGAGAAGTCTCTAGATATGATCAAATGCAAGTACGACCTACAAGACACCTTGCATTAAGTGTGAGATGATGTAATAGGACAAGAGAATTGGTGGCGCACACTTGTCTCAGACAAGTGGGAGATTGTTGAAGTAATTGTTTTCAACAATTGTGCGATCACATTAAAAAATCTCATATAAGAATACGTAAGGGATGATTCAATATATATAGTCAACTGATCAACATTAATCGGTAATGATTGACTAACTAGAGTTTGACATTACTGTCGTTTGACGATGGTGATGAGTTGATCCCTTAAGGTCACACCTAAAGGACAATTCCCTTAATAGATAAATTAATTAATTGTATATTGATACAAGTTAATTAATTCCTTAAAATTGAACAATTTACGATAGTGAGTGAGAATATATATATATCTTATTGTAATTTGATTAATAAGATTCATTTTAGTAATTAAAATATTTTATTACTAAAATTGATTATTGTTTATGAAACAATTGAGATAAGAATGAATAGTTAATTATAATTATAAAATGTTATGAAATATATTAACTTGACCAATTTTATAGAGAAGTAATTAAGAATTACAAGATATTTTGTTAAATGAAATTTAATTAATTTAAATAAGGGGTATTTAATTATTAAGTATGTATTAATTTGATTAATTACATACTACATACCATATGTGACATGTTATGTGACATGTAGACATTTGACAAAATAAAATGGATTTCATTTTATGTAATGGACCAAAATAAGGGGTATTAGGGTTTGAGATGTTTATTTTAATTTTAAAACTAGACACCGTCATAACCTACATACTAGACATGCCTGCCTAAACACATTGATAAGAGAAATGTGTAAAGTAAAGAACATGCATTGGGTATTTTACTCCCTCCTACCCGGCCCCCTTATAAACAATAAGAAATTGTTTTTCTTATACTTATTCATTCTTACAAAACATCTCCTCATTCTCACTCTCTTTTTCTCTCTTCTCTAAAAATAGTTTTTAGCTCATAATTTGTTCATAAATTCTAATACTAATCTCCCCTACTACTAAGAGAATAAAAATTCTCTTAATTTTCCCGCCTAAAAAATTTATATTCAGTTGGGCCTATTTTTCTGGATACTAACACCATAATATTAGTTGGATTGTAAATTGTGGACCCTATAAATAGCCCACTTTTTTCTATCCCACATGTCGAAGTAAAAGCTATTAATAGCCCAGATTTTTGAATTAGCCCACTGTTTTTACCGATTTTTATTTTAATGTCAATACGTGTTTTAATTAGATTATACAACTAATTTAATTGTATTATTAATGTCATAAGTTGCAAGTAATGATATAACATTATTTTTAATAGTAATAAAATAACTTACTTAAAGTCTCTTTTGATGACAGTAAAAAAAATTTTCTAGCTCTTATTAATATTATATTTAGTATATTATAACATTTAATTAAAACTACCGGTCATTTATACAAATAATTTATTTGAGAACGTCTCTTTATAAAATAAATTCAGAAATTACCGTGCTTTAGCACGGGAACTACACTAGTTCTACATTACTAGTGTAATAATATTTATATTATTAGAATTTTATTTTGAGGATCTAATATAATTATCTAGTTAATAATTTTATTAGATTTAAGGGTAAGTCTTGGGTGCAATTAAGAGGAGGATTTCTACTTTGAAATCATGGAGGATCATACCACCAAATTAAGATTGAGATCCAGCTCGTCAGGAGCTGGAACCACATTAAGATTGAGATCCAGCTCGTCAGGAGCTGGAACCACATTAAGATCAGCTGGAACTGGTGCCTGTAAAACAGCTAGTAAAAGGTGTGATCAACGAACAACAAAGATAACATATTTAATTGTCAATTAATTTATTTCATTTCCCAATTTGATCAGCAAACAACAGAGTATGATTGCAATGACTCCCTATATAACGGGAACTAAAGCTGTTTTAATTGAGAGATACACCAACACTCAATAGCTTATATAGTGTGAGTCTTAAATGCCTCAAGTAAAAGCGGTACTGGGTTTTTTTTTTGAACATGAAGTTATGAGACTATGTTCTCCTAGACTCGTGTAAAGTTGCATCTAATAAGCTGAAAGAATATGTTTAATTGATAGAAAAGGTGACCGATGCATGTACATTTAAGCAACTGTAGTACTAAATATATTGTTTAGCAATATATTTAGTAAGTAAAACTAAAATAATTATATTTATAATTTTGTGTTCACCGCGTATTTAAATGAGACTTTCTCTATTCCACTTTTATTTATACAATAAAATGAGATGGAGTTTCCATAAGATAATATATTCTTGAGTTATTCTAAGATATGGACATCCATATAATATTATTTCATAACAATATAATATATCGTCAAATTATAATTATGTTATGTATATGACCATAATTTACTAAACTTTTGCCACGGATTATTAGTAATTTGTAACGAATATTACTACGTTTATTAATATTTTGCCACGATTATTGTTATTATTATTGTTGTATGTTTTGTATCCGTGAAAATCATGGGTGCATTTGAGACTAACTGTTAAACTCACACATAAACGTAACCTTATTAATCTGAAATATATTGATATTTTTGTTGCATTTTGTTACCTACCCTGGAATGTAAAAATGTTGTACATGAAATATAGTAGATATATTTTGGTAAGAAACTAATTATCATTTTAGTGTTTAATTTCACATGAATCAACATATTCGACAGGTACAACATGAGACGTCTTGGATTATAACTTCATAATAGTTACTCTATTAACGTAAAATATCACCACAAACAGTTAGTAAAGCGTGATTACCGAGGTCAAATGGAGAGGATTTGGTTGGATGGCAGGACCTCAAGATCAAGTGTAGAAAAGAGTCTTACACTTGTGCCCATTTTCGTCCTTCTTATGTAAGGAAAAATCTATTTTTCTCCTTATTTCATTTATTTACATTTTGCATGTAACTAGATCTATTATTCTAAACTAGTTGAGATCCCGTGCTAAAGCACGGCATTTTTGAGCTTAGCTTATATAGTATGAATTTAAAAAAATATTTACATAAATGAGTAGGAATTGCTATTTTGGGAGAGGATATAATTTCTGCAAAAAAATCATACTAAATCGATATAACGTAAAAAATATTCATAAATCAATATATTATATATATACTCCGCATGGGTATATTACAATATCAAAATTGTATCAATATATTTTTTGTATTTATTTTCATGTTTTGTGAATAAGTTATTTGGTAGTGTATAATATGAGGGCCCACTTTAGATTGTACTCCCTCAAGAATGCCGGTGAAAAAGATTGTATAAATTGCGTTGAATAAACTTGTATAGAATAACATGGGTCCCACTTTTTTTTGTTAGTAAATCATATCAATTATTAATATTTAGCATGGCTCACCACTATAGTTAAGCAATTGGGCGGAAAAACATTCATAATTTCTTATTCTTTTAGTTTAGTGGGGATTGGTGAGTAATTTAGAAACTAATTAGAGGAGTCTAATTAGAGGTTAATGAACTTAACAGGAGCAAACCCATTCGGTGAGATCAGAAGTGAGCAATGGCAGGATTGAAAATCCAGAATATGACGAACCAACGCATCCTCGAAAATAGTTCCCCAATTCGAATTACATAGTGCTCTATCCAGTCTAGCACTTTGTCGAGTCTCAACTGAGTTACCTCTAGCCCAGGTATGAGAGGAACCCGTAAAAGCTAAGTCAATTAGCTCACAATTCTCGATCCAATTATTGAATTTTTCACATCGTCGTGCCATATTTTGATCACCTCCATGCCTTTCATCGAGAATTCTAGTTTCATTAAATCACCCGCAAGCATCCAAGGACGATAATTATTGCGAGCGAAGCTTTCTAACTCAGTCCATAGTTCTCTTCTATTAGTCGGGTCCGGACTTGCATAAACAGCAGAGAAAAACCAAGGTAATTCTCTTTTCCTTGCAATTTCAACCATCATAAATTGTTGGTGTTCGACGACTGGAGTGACATAGAGAATGTCAGTTTTCCAATATAAGCATATACCTCCACTAAAACCAACCGTATTTACCCGAGCATTTCCATTATAACCAATAATATTGCCTAATTTAATAGCATGCCCATATGCATCTCGACTAGGGCAAGGACCGAGGGTTTATACATTCTTATCACTTCTTTTATCACGTTAATTTTATTCTTGATACCGTTGCCTTGAACATTCCATACTAACAGAGTAATATGGGGTAGGTTTGGACTCAAATTTGGTATTTGTGTACTCATAAAATCAGGAAAATAATTTAATGACGATAGACTGCTCGACTTACTAGCTTTAGAATGTTGTCAATACTCCTTGGTATCGACATCTCCAACATTAGATTCGATGGATTGTTCTTCTCTAGCTCGAACCTGACATCCATTGTCGGACATTCCGATATCACCACCACCATATAAGAAGCGGGCATCTCCGGCCAGGTTCTCACTTTCAAAGTTTGAGTTGGGGGTACCACCACTATCTCTGGGTTTTGCGGCAGACACTGAGGTTGAGGTAGGGGGTGATCGTGATAGGATAAGTATGGGCGAGGATTCATTGTTGAGATGGGTATAGTTTGGTCGGACAATAGACAAAACAAGGGACTCAATCACATCATTCGAGTTTACTTAGAAAGCAATGGTTTTGATATGTCGACTTCAACACCGAGTCTAGTAAATTGACCTCGTTACGCCAAGGCAGTATTCTTATCAACTCGAATAACTTTTTCAATTTTCGAACCAATCTTTTTGAGGAACATTTCGTTGAAGTACTCGACAGGTAAGTTCGGAATACGAACCCAGGCCGGCGGATGGTACAAAAATTTGGAACCCATTTTCTGATTGTTAAATAGTGATCGTCAATCATCCATGGGCCTTGAGTCACTACAAAATCGTAGTCTTGTTTGGATGAGAACCTTGCAACATAATAATTTTCTGACAGATCTGTAAGGGTAAGTTTGCCCTTGATCGACCACTTTGCTTGTAATTTCCTCATCAAAACGAGATATCCAATTTTCTTATCGAACATTTTCTGATAGGTAAAACTAATTTCTGTTTTAAATTGTGAAAATTTAGAACTATTTATCTTTCAATTTATAGTTCATTGATGTGTTTAAATTGTTATAGAATCCGCATATCTAAATTAGTATATATTAAGATCTTTTTCGATTAGTATCGATCGCATTTGCTTCCTATAAAGTTTGATAGGAGTATATTTTTCCTTTCATGAATAGTTTAAAAAGATCGTTGTAATCTCATATTATGACCACTTGCATTGATTTTTTGCAAGCCTCTCACTTATTTAAGACAATTTGGCAAGATAATTCAAGTAGTTTATTTGAGCAAAATAGCTTATTTGACCAAATTTGTAGTTACCTTAATTTTTTTTACAAATGTTTGTCAAATAACTTATTTAACCAAATAAGCTGCATTCGTAAAATGAAACTACCTCGGGTAGCATTTAAGAAAAAAAGGTAACATATCTTATTTTATCTTTTTTGTTTTGTTTTACTCTTTCAATCTATAACTAGTATACATTCCACACAATACATCTTGGCATCGCCGTTAAGTACATACTTGCTGTGTCGACTTTCTCTTCTTCATCGAGCCCACTGATTTTTATCCTTTGAACTAGCAAAGTACATTGCGTCAAAGTCTAAGCAAACTCCGTTGTTTTGCGTTGTGCGCAACTCATCTTGATCGCGGGTGTAGAAAATGTACTCATTGATCGCATACCCGCTATAAAAGGTTGCACGAGCATTAGGACCGAAAGCGAGATGTAGTAATCTGGGCGAGTAATCATAATAATGTTTCTCATCATTGTAAATAATATCCTTTAACCACTCTTGAAAATGCTTGTTATGCTCATTTGCATACCACATTTCTCTTTTAAGAAGCTGTTTTTCCTTAAGGTAACGCTGGTTTTCCATAATGAATGGCTGGACCTCGTCATCGTTAAAAAGAACGTATGTATGAGCTTTATGCCGCATGTCAAGTGACATATCTTTATAAACACAACCCCTGACACCTTTTCCTTTCATCCAGTCACAATGACGATTCTTAGGAGCTCCAATTAACTCGTCCAAGGAGAGGTGCGCGTAACAATATGAAAGAGCTTCATCGATAATAGCTCACTCAGTAATACACCCTTCTGGACAATACCTATTAGATGTGTAATCCTTGTAAACTTTCATCAATCTCTCAAATAGATACTGATATCTCAAATACGCTGGGTCGAGATACAAAATCTCTCAGACTAGGTGGACAGTCAAATGAACCATGATAGTGAAAAGTGATGGAGGAAATACATTTCATACTGACAAAGACTGGTGACGACGAGGTCCTACAAAGAATCCGCTTTATCAGGATCGATGACTTTATTACTTATTTATTGGAAGAAGATGCAAAATCTAGTTATTGCATATCGAACCTTTTTAGGTGGAATAGAACGAACGGCCATAGCTAATATTTGTTGCATCAATGTATGACAATCATGTCACATTAATCCAGTAAGTTTTAGGTCCTGCACTGATACAAGGCTTCTAATATTAGATGAATAGCCCTTTGACACTTTAATTCCATGCAAGCATTCACAAAACTCTATTTTCTCCTTCCTTGAAAGAGTATGAGTTGCTGGTGGCAAAAAAGTCTGATTTCCTTTTTTTTTAGCTGGCAGTTCGGGCCTAATACCCATCTCTGCCAAATCATCCCTAGCTAGTTTGTTCTCTTTTGTCCTACTCAAAACATTCAAAAGATTATTGATTATATTATCACAAACATTCTTCTCTATGTGCATAAAATCTAGACAATGTCTTACCGGGAGGTCACGCCATTACATAGTTTGTTAAAAAATACGGATTTTTTTTATAACCCCGAGAAGACAACTTAGACCCTTTCTTCCCATACGTTATCTCAATATCTTTTACTTTCTCATACACTTCATGCCTATTCAAAATCTTAGGATTCGCACGGAGCTCGGTGCACCCATTAAACGCCTTGTGAAGCTTACGATAAGGGTGATCACGGCGTCACCCTCTATGATTTCCTATGTACACATGCTTGCGAGAATGCTTCAAGTATTCTGATATAATATCCTCTCCATACAATGGGAAAGCCTCTTTCCCATGTACAGTATGTCCAGAAAGATCGTCGTAAGCCGGAAAGTCAGTTATTGTACACAACAACATTGCTTTCAGATTGAAAGTTTCATTTTTATAAACATCAAAGATTTGTACCCCTCTATCCCACAAAATTCTCAAATCATGTAGAAGTGATTCCAAATACACATCTATGTCATTCCCAGGTTGTTGAGAGCCAGAAATCAATAAGTATAACATCAGATACTTCTGTTTCATGCAAACCCATGGGGTTTAACTATAAATGGCCAACATTACTGGCCACTTACTATGTTGGGTACTCATGTTTCCACGAGGATTCATTCCATCTGTGGAAAGTGCTAGACGCAAGTTCCTTGCTTCATTGGAAAAATCAGGATACGTAGCTTCAAAATCTTTTCCATTGTTGACCATCCGTTGGGTGTCTTAACTTTCCGTCTCGAATTCTTCCACTACAATGCCAAGTAATCATTCTTGCATCTTCTACATTCGAATAAATCCTTATGTTTCTTAGTATTATTGGAAAATACCACAACACCTTAGCTAGGATCCCTTCCTTAGTCTTATAACATCATAAAGTAGTGCAGATAATTTGATAATTTCTCATAATTTTTGCGGTAGAATATGCAGTCATTGGGACAAGCATATACTTTCTCCTATTCCATGCCCAATTCTTTTATCATCTTTTTAAATTAGCCTCATATGTCCGACTGGGAAAAACGTTACCGTCAGGAAGCATGTTATAACAAAGCTAGAAGAACGGTAAAACTCTTATCACTCCACCCATATGACCCCTTCAAATTATATAACTTTGCCCCAGCGGACAATTTTGTATACGTCATACAACCATTAAATAAAGACATTTCAGATTGACTCAACTTCTCAAATAAGTCATCCATTGATATATATCCCCATCACCGCTAGCTTCAAAAACATCGGATCCATCATTTTCATGAAACATAACATCCAAGTAATCTCCATTATCTAAACCAACTTCAGATGAATAATGATTGTTTACTTCTTTTGCATTAGATTCCCCATCGCCTATATCTAAACCAACTTCAAGTGTATCATTGTTTACTTTTATATCATATTCATCCTCTGATTCTCCATGAAAAATCCAACGACAATAATCTCGACTGAAATTATTCTTTTATAAAATTATTCTTTTCTAAGTGTATTACAACATTTATTAGAAGGGCACGAGATTGGTGATGTGCCTTTACAATTTTGACGAACAAAATTGTAAAATTCAACTATTCCATCATCATAAATTAGGTCACCTTTTTTTTACCATGAATCATCCAAGTTAGAGCCATATATAAACTAATTCAAATGAAAACCAGACTATGAAAATGAGATCACCTTTTATAAGCTATGAGGAATAACGAGGGTGACGGTAGCGGCGACGACGACAAGAATAATGAGAATTTGATGCTTTTGTTATGATGCACTTTATGAATAAATGTATAGTGATGATTCTAATGAAACACCCTATTTAATTAAATAAATCTAAAACGGTTGTTAAAAACCGTTGTTAATTGTACTTATTCAACAACGGTCGGGATAAACCGTTGACATCTTATTTTAATATTTATTTTTTGGCAAAAGAATCAATTTTTTAATATATTTTATAATAATAATATCAGATTAGTTACTTTAAAATGTTTATAAATCTATATAAAAGTATAATAGAGGAACCACGACTTCTAATAAGCTAGTTCTGTAATAATTTGTTAAATGTTTCCATTAAATTTACGTATTTGTTTTTAATGCAAAGTAAATCTTTATTATTCTTTCATAATTAATTAACGTGTTAATTATTAAATTTAAATATTAAGTGTTTGCATATGTATAATAAGAACTACTCCGTATTTAAAAGTGTATATATCACACGCACTAATTAAAACAAGTAATAAAAAAGCATGCATTTTTATTATTGAATGTTAAAAACATAACAGAAAACAAGGAAATAAATAAGCAGTAAATATTACAAAACAAAAGAAAAAAACCAATATAAAAAAAAATGCCTAACAACAAATGACATGCATGCAAATTACTTAAAATCCCTAACAGGAATTTCACTCGGGAGTGGGTAATCAGGATAAACCTAATCATAAACCAACTTTACTATATCAACATCACAACGGAGATCAAAATGAGGCACTTCTTCGTCCTCCCAGGATTTCGGCACAGTAGTAAAATAGTGGGGGTACTTCTTTCTCAGCATATGACCGTCACAACAATCAATAAGTATGGCCCACCGTAAACATAACGATCAGGGTCATCGTTATAGTATTCATGTTTCCCCAATTGATGATCACCTGACGCATACCTTGCAGCAAGTTTTTTTGCTTGGCGAAAATCGTCTTGCCCACATCCTCGAAACTCGATCAGGGAATACCCATGAAAACCACCATCTTTTGTCCACGCTGGGTGGAATTTTTGACATTTGTATAGCCATTATTACGAAGCGTGTCCTTCAACCAAGTAAGACTCTTAGAAAATGGTTTACCCTTGTCATCATATTTGACGGGAAGATTGCGTATTATGCAAGTAACTGGATTGATATAACGACATAATTAAGTCTTAAATGGAGTATGCTGTATGCTATTTGTGGTAAATATAGAATAATAGATAGATGTTTTAATTAAGTAGTCTACATATGTTAGGCTATTTATAGTATATATACTAGCTCCGTAATTAATTAAGAGCAATTTCGTCCATAAGTTACATTCAAACAACAAATAAATGCAACGTTGAATAGACTGCATGCACGGCGTTGATTCAAGCGACCAATAAGTGAAACATTGATTCAAACCAAAATATAATGAACGGTCCATAGGCATGCATGCAGTTGTCAAATCATACATGGTGAAATAAATAAGACAATGGTTTATCAAAAAACGTTCTCCTTTGTTAGAACTTTCATAACGGTTTCACTAAAATCGTTGTCATATAATTTAAATATAAATTTAAATTCCTATTAAAATAATAAACGGTCCATTTAAGAACATGTATATGTCAAATCATGAATAATGAAAAGTCAATACATAGGAAATAATGAATAATAATGACAACGATTGATAAAAAAACCATTCTTTTATGTGATAACTGACAATGGTTTTCCCTAAACCGTTGTGGATATGGGCCACATGCCGGTCTGCGGGCGCGATGCCATCTACCGGTCCGTAGTCATTGGCCACCTGCACGCCAAGCCAATCTGTGGATAATCAGTGGTCTATAAAGCCACGCTTGGTGACGTAAAAATGCTTTTGACTGGATCGCTTTAGATTGGTCGGTTTCGTCTCAGTAAAGGTCTCGAAACGATTAGAGATGTTCGGAGTTGCCACCAAGCATTTGTGGGATGCTTGAACCCGTTCGAATCCACTTTATACCTAGGTCAACCAAGGAAAAAAGCGGTGTTTGACATAGGTTCTAAAGATAAGGACTCGTCCCCCTTTTAGCATTCTATGCCTAAAATGACTCTCGTGCGCCCTGGATAAGGCCATCAACTATCCAAAGGTTCTGAGTAAGGGGTGAGGGTACGTATTGGGAAGCCCTTTAATCGGACACCCAATCCCGCCCGCGTTAGCGGCTTCTACTGATCGATCATGGTTGTTTAAGTGCAAGAGTTGATAAAACGGTGTAAATGCATGAATGCTCATCCAAAAGTTTAACCTATCATGTGAGAGCTTTCTATGTCGGTTGATTTAATCCAAGTATCAAGTATAAGATGTCAAGTTGGATTTAGATTGATTTTCATGTGAAAACGGAAATTAAACATCCATTTACCAAATTCGGATTATGATGCTTAACACGATCCATTTATTTGAAAAAGGGTGTCAAATGACAAAGTGTAAAAACATGTAAACTTGTCAACCGTCATGTATACGGGTTAACCGTAGTCGGGATTGTCCTAGATAAGTATCAAAACGGGACAGAATAATGCCAAGCAGCCCCATTGGGGCACGAGCCTATTGGCGAGGGAAGGGGCTCTGCCATGGTTTTAAAATATGAAATCAGACGGCCTCTTGGGGCGCGGGCCATGAGCCGACCCAAGGGGGTGTCTCCTGATTTTTGAAAAGGTTGTTTAAAACCGTATTTGTGATTAAATAATTTACAAGTATTGTTTGCATGACTCGGAATAATTACTATTATGTTAGTAATATTCGTTGTCGGATTTGCATGTTTGAAAAGCATAATTTACAAATAAAAATGTAAAACGTTTGATTTGAACTAATTATGTTAAGTTCATTTATTTGTAATTAGTCAAGTTAATCATCGTACTCGGATTAAACCGACATGGTATAAAGAACCAAGGAATAAACCGTCATGGTATAAAGAACCAAGGATGATTTTTGTAATGGTCAAAATATGTAACATAAAAATGCATTAAAATGGTAAATAAAAGAAAAGAATTTCTTTTAAAATGTAATTAACCAATTAATATCACCGAGTCACGGATTAAAGCGTCATGGTATATGGAACCAAGGGCGATTATGATTTATGGTTAAAAAGGTTTGTCATAAAAATAATTTGAAACATTTGAAATGGTAAAAACCGATTACAAATAACAAATGAAATAAGAGGAAAGACGAGAACAAACACGGTTGAGTCTGACCCGAAAACCCACAAGAGGCGCGAGCCACTTTGCATAACAAAGGGCTTCTGTCTCGGGCCAAAACTCGGTTTTGGCTCGTCTACCTATATTTGAATCGTGTTATGCATTGTTCATGCTCATAAACTCATAAAAACAGTAGAGACATGAAATAAGTGATATATTTACACTCTCAAACTTAAGTGTATTGATGTTTGCGTGGTAGACGACTTTAGAGACGATTTTCTCGTTGTGACTACTCGGGATCAAAGAAGTTTAAAAGAGTGCCTTAAAAAAGGATTTCGTTTTGAAAATGAGTTGAAAATATGTTAATTAAAACATGTTGATTGATGAATTGAGTTGGTCAAATGGGTCGTTCGAATGCCCGGCGACGGTACCAAACAAAATGTGTAAGGCTTGTGTTTACGATCGGTAGGTCGTAAACACGTGTCGATTTTGTGACTTAGGAAGTCGAGTCTAGAAGTTTAAGGGAGAGGTGAAGGGGCGGACGCTCGCGTGAAGGGTGGTATTTATAGAGAAATGTGGGGAGGTAAGTCGGTTGAGTTTGCTTAGAGGCTAAGCAGACGCCTGCTTTAGGCGCGAGCTACCTTGAGATACAAGTGGGTGTATTGTCCCTTTCGCAAATTTGGATTTTGCATTTGTTCTAACCAATATTTTGTTGGTTGTGATTTGTGGTCTTTGAGGTTTGCTTAGCCGCGTAAGCTTCCTCTTGGGTGATATTTGGGGTAGGTATTTTGTGTATTTGACTCGAGTTTGACCCGTGTGAGTCGGGATTTGAATTTCGAGTCGGTTTTTGGCTCGTTGTCTTTTGACTCTAATTAGGTTCATGGCATTATTTTCGACATTCGAGATTTGGGTTGACTAGGGTTGACTCAGGTTGACTCGAGTTGCGGGTTTCTGAGTCGGTTTTGGGTCTGAAGACGGTTTTAACTCTAAATAGTATTATTTTAATGCAAATGAAGTTAGAAAACTTTTGAAATCATTTTTTATATCTGAGTAGTGCATTAAACCATCTCATGTATGGCCAATCCACGCACGCATATCAAAAACACGTTATAGTCCGATCATCATCGGGTGGTTTTGGAAGATGCATATACTGGGTATCTACAACCGTTGTTATATTTGTATTTTAAGACAACGGTTTCATAACCCGTTGTCATTTTATTTTGATCACAACGGTCCATAATAAGCATGCATTGGTCAAATCATGAATTAAACATTCTAATATTCAAAATCTGTTGAGAGGAAGAACAATCTTGATTACCTATGAAGTTCAATAAATTAATCAAATCAAGTAAGAAAAAGTTCAATAAACTTATCATTTATTTCATTAGAAATAACTCAAAATATATTAATATTACATTCATCAGACATCAAAAGATTTAAAATAATCCGGAACAATCTCGGTTAAGAGTAAAAAGTTCTTTTCACACTGCCACCAACCACGCCACTCTGGTATACCGACAACTGCGGGGTCATTAACCTCGTATTTTGCAATAACAGATTCAATGTATGAAAAAACCTATCTTGCATGTGGAGATAATGTAGGAAGAGTAGAACTCAACATATCTCTCCCGGCAGTCAAGTTGCGAGTATCAGGCCGATGAGGGTATGACAAAGGTGATGAGGATAATGACGCTTGGTTGACAAGCCGGACTGCATCAAGCCTCTTACTCTAATAGTTCCAGGACTTCTAGCTATTTTCAATGGATGCTTTGATTAATTGGTGTTGATTAGCGGGAAGCCCGGCTAGAACCTCCTCCTCATATGCAATCGCTTGTTTAATCCACTCTTCGTTGTTGATTAAAGCTGGGTTAAATGCCATCATATTTTTTGAATTTTGAGTGATGGGGATAATGTTAATAAAAGGATTCTTTAACATTTATTTATATAAGAAAACTGAATTTTGAATTTTGAGTGATGGGGATGATGTTTTTTGAAAGTTGGTTTATATATCAACTAGATCAATTATGTACTATATATATTCGTATTCAATATTCCTATTAATTTCTTCGTATTTAATTTTCTGTTTAATTAATTAATGCGAGAAAGAAACAGATATTCATTCATTAGAGAAAGAAAAATACATAATAATAACAAGAAAAGACGGTTTAAATAATTCAACACTAGACGGAGTCTATATATATTAATAATAATTGATTAATCATTATAATCATCGTGTAATTCCCCCGCAATTGAGTTAAATATCGGAAGTTCAATATGTGGATTATTAGGAGTCACTTGTTCTGCCTCCCAATCTCCCATGAACGAGGCACAATGTTAATATCGTACCGATATGTTCTTAATAGATTAATGTAACGATCGGTCGCAATCCATAGATATTGTGCTTGTAACCCATCATCCATATAATAATTGTGTTTTACTGCGTCATGATCCTCGTATCTTGCCTGAATTTTTCTCGCTTGACGAAAAGAGTCCAGCATCTTCCCAAAACCTTCAAACTTGATCATTGCGTAACCAAGAAAACCACGATCTTTAGCGCAAGTTGGGTGGACCTTTTTAACGTTCGTATAACCATCTTGACGAAACATATTGATGAGTCATAATTATATACTCCCTCCATACCACACCAATGGTAACATTGGGAATCTTGGCACTATTCATATTCGTAGGAACTCTTCGATATAATTCTTAATCTATAAGACAAAATATAGTCATGTGAGATCTTATTTGATTATCGTCATGAATGCTATAAGAATATCAAATTTTTATAATTTTTATTAATGTGTAACTAAAGATATTCACATTGCAAAACGTGTCTCGACAAGTGTGAAAAAAGTCAATATTACCATTGGTGTGGTATGGAGGGAGTACATAGTTATGCCTCCCCTTAATTACTTTTGATACGGTTTTCGTGCTAGTTTATATTAATTACATGCCTTTTATGTTAGAATGTTGTTACTTCCGCTATTTGATGTTTAATGCAGGAATGATGCATTTGAGAAGCAAAGGAATGAAATGGGCACCGCGGAGTGGGCATGAAGAAATACATGAAGTATGGCACGGGAATCCATAAGAATGAAGGAAGAGAATTTAAGAAGACAACACGAAGAAAAGAGCTGGGAAAGAAGAATACTCGATCAATCCTACACAGGCTCGATCGAGTACAAGCAAGCTCGATCGAGTACTCACTATTTTGGCAGTTTTCCAAAATTTTCTTAAGTCGGTTATGTTTTACTATAAATACCTAATTCGTACCCTATGTTTATTTACGCATTACTTTATCTAGTTACGCATAGCTTCTCTAAAAACTCTCTTAGAATACTCTTATATTAGTTTACATTAGTTTTGCTTCGGATCTATTGCTCTTTAATTACAGTATTGTTTCTAATCTTTCTTCAATTATTAATTATTCAATTATTGTTTTGTTCATCTTATTATGCTTTTAATTATGTCGTTCATTAATCTTATTGTTGTTATTCCCTTTATCATGAGTAGCTAATTTCATAATCTAGGGTGAAAGGAGATCTAGGTTGTTAGAAAAGGAGTTATTAATGAATTGATTGTTAAATTGCTTTTGAATGTTGTTTAGTTATCGTTTTACATCTAGTTAATTAATTACTGATCAGAATTGATTAATTTAGTATTGCATAAACTAGGATTTTCACCAATCGAGTTAAGACTAGTAAAGGCCATGATAATTGAATTAGACCAAATTAATAATAGCAATTGCATGTTAAGTTTAGATCTAAAAAGACATACTAGAATCGACCGATCATATGACTTTCAACAATATGAATTACTCAACCAATGAATTAAACCTTACCCTTGGATGACTACCTAGTGAACCCGATCCCTAGACTCTTTATTATTATTGAATTTGTCTTTATTTCACTTGTTATTAGTTGTTAGAAATCAATCAAACAAAACCCCATAAAACTGTTACCTTTAAGACGAATATAAATATAAACAAACTAGATTAATGAACTCGCCTCCCTGTGGATTCGACCATTTCTTACCACTAGCTACCAGTTAGTAGTAATTTATGATTTATTTTGATGGGCCAACGACTGAAAATAACCTTATCACATATCTCTCATCCACATTAAACTTTTAGAAGAACCCTTACCATCATCTTCAACTTTGATTGGAAGGTGGTGTATAATACACGTAATAGGATGGACATAACGGGTGTTTGATTGTGATTCAGCGGTTGTAGAAGACGATGACATTATGATCGAGGTATAATTTTTAGTTAAATTACATGTGATAATTAATTACTCGATGAATTGGTGCTTGTGTTTAATTAAACTATGAATTGGTACATATTTATAGGCTGGGGTGAAGTCAGGAATTTTTATTTGGGGTAGCGAATATCTTAAGGCTATACTATTTGAAAATTGAAAATCGTAAAAATGTTACATCGTACTATGCAACATATAAAATTCAAATTAGAAACTCACAATATATAATCAAATGGACTAATGTAATGGCTTGGATGTTTCATTGTATAGTTCAACTTCTCATTATATTATTTTGTAAAAATAAATTTGATTTTTGCATTGTAGCTTACAATGAATTGAACATTTTTTTTAATGTAATGGGATAAACATTTTCATAGAATCAACAACTTATATTTATTCTTATTTTTCGACATTATTTTGGTTCGGGCTTTATACCGTCATTGAAAGAAAATTTAATCATTTTAGGGGAAAAATAAATTCTTAATACCCTAAAATAATGAATATTGACAATTTGAAAACTAGCAAAAAAATAACAATAAATTAATTAAATAACCAAAACTAAATCAGGTGTATTAAATAATTTAATAAAGAAGTTTATTGATTTGTTTCAGATTTCCGTTCCAATCACATAAACATTTAATAAGGTCATTGAAAAGTCAAAAATAACAAAAACTTGAAGACAGTGGGATTCGAACCTTAGTTGTGTTGCATCATAAACTACTATTTATAATAATCTACCACTGAAGCACATCTACTTTGTTGTTTAACTTATACACTTTATTATAATTATTCTTTTCTTAATCACATTTGGGGTAGCTAAAACATGACTTATTTATTGATTTTTTTTCACTTGGGATAGCGGCCGCTACCCCTTGCTACTTACTAGCTTCGCCCTGTTTATAGGAAAATATGTGTGCATGTGAATGGATAGTAATTAATAATGGTTGTTCGACAACCACTAAAAGCGTCTATTCCAATCAAAATGAAGGCGGGAAAGGTTGTTGAGTTTGAGGTTAAGTATGAGAGATTACCCATTTTTTGTTATGGTTGTGGTGTTATTGGTCACGGCAAAAAGGACTGTGATGATGGTCCTTATGAGGAAGAAGACTTAGCTTTTAGGGAATGGTTGCGGGCTTCACCTTGGAAGGTTACAAAAACTAAAAGCAGCGATGGGGCTGGCAAAGCTAGGCGGGAAAAAAATGCTGAATTTGATGTTGTGCAAAAGAATGACACGGAGGATGATATTGGTAAAATGATTAAAATATTACAGGCTATAGCTCTTGATTTGAAAGGAAAAACAGGGGGAAGAGGGAAGGGTGCTAAACAGGGAGGGGAAGGGAATAATGAGAAGGGAGGAGGGCAGGAGAAGATGTGGCGTGAGGAGAGTGTAAAGGAAGGGGTGAGGTGGGTGAATGGCTCTTTGCTGGTCATGACAATATGATAGTGACTATGAGGAGGGAGCTGGTGATTGAAAGTAGTGGGGTGGGGAGTGAGACGGGGCAGTATGGTATGAAGTTTGATGGAGCGGAGAATCATGGTGTAGAGTGGCCTGGTGGTGCTAGTCTTATGGGGGGCGAAGGGGAAAGGAGGCTACTAGTTGTAGAGGGATAATTAGACGCGCATAGCCCGAGAAGCTTGTGGGGAAGGGGGTGGGATTGGCCGGATCGAAGTTGGGAAGCGCAGTCGAAGTGAGAGGGGGTGGAGGAATGAGTTGGTGAAGCGATCTTAGGTGACGATAGACGGGGGCATCTTAATACCTGAGGCGGAGGTTGAGGGTGCTCAACCTCGCCGGGAACAATGAATCACTAAAGCATAAACTGTCGAGGATTGAGCAACCCCGACGCTGTGAGATCTTGTGGAAACAGCCACCCGCGCTGCGCGTACCCATGCGTTGATTTCGAGGCGACGACACTTCTTCCACGGAACTCCGGCGCGAGGCCGAGGCACGTCATGGGCCGTTACCAATTTGAAAGGCATTGAAACCGGTGAAAGGTTTGACAAGCCTCCATTTGTGGAGTCGTCGCCAATTTTTATGGAAAATTGGAACCGTTCGAATACTTCACGTCATGTCAAGACACAAAGTAGTGACATGAACACTAAGAAATTCGTTACCCTTAGCATTCTATGTCTAGAATGACTCTCGTGATGCCGATGAACACGGATGTTCACCGAGATCTTGAGTAAGGGGTGAGGGTACGTATTAGGAAGCTCGTTTATTTGAACACATAATCCCGCCCGCCTCGATATCGGTCTCTACTAATGATCAGAGAAGTGGTTTATACTCGATATGTTGTCAATTTGTATGCATACAATGCAACATCCAGTAGATTAATCCTAACATGTAAGAAATAGAATAAGTCAGTGAACAAACAATTTAGCACTCAATTGGGTCGAAGTTGGAAGTTATATTAATTACATGTGAATGCCAAGTAAATAAATCATACAAGATAATAAGTAAAGAACAAACAAATAAATAAATAAATAAATAAATAAATAAATAAATAAGTTATAATTGATAAACTTGAATTTACATCATAAACATGCTCAAAATAATTTGAAAAGAAAAGAAAATAAAATAGATAAAAGGAAATAGAAGAAATAAGGAAATTAAAAAGAATAGGAAATAAATTTAGGACAATAAAAAAGAAAATAGAAAATATGAAAAATATGAATTATATGGAAAATAGTCGAATTATGGTGATAATAAGAATAATAGTTGATTAAAATCCTAATGAGAAAAGCTATGTCAAACCGAGAAGAGTTCATAGGCAGAAGCCATCCCAGAACAGGCGCAGCAACAACTGCGTCCTCTAGAAGAGGTGCATCACTTGTTGCGATTGTTCTTAAGTTGGGTTCTGACTGTGAAAATCAGACACGCTGGTTAGTTATTGTTCGTTGGTTGATTTACGCCGCTTATTAGCATATGACCCAAGTAGAAATGTTTTAATCAGATTATATGTATCTAAGATTGTCGTAAAGTTAAAGAGAAAAAAAACGAATTAAAACGAAGGTTTATAAATTATGGTTATTTACGATGTCCGAATCGATTTACATACAAGACTTGAATTAAAGACGGTTGAAAGCAAAAAGAACAAAGTCTGAAGAATAAAGAGAAATATGTACAACAGAAGAATTTCAGGGACTTGATATGAATGAATCGAGTCTCTTAAATCCGGGTTAGAATAAGATGACAAAAATCCGCAGGTATTGAATTATAAGGGATTTAAGTTGAAAAGGGTTGAAAATGATTTATGAAATAAACATAAACTGAAAACAGTGAAGGTTTGAAGAAATAAAGAAGAAAAAAAGAAAGATGAAAACAAACAGTGACACGAGGAAGAAGAAAAAGAAGAGGAGCAACGGATAAGCAGCCCCTGGAAGAGGCGCAGCAGATGCTACGACCATTCCAGAAGGCGCATCAGTTGATGCGTTTCTTCTCCACGTCATATCGTTGCCGTTTTTATTAAAATGTTTAAAACTTGACTTTTGAAAACAGTTTGAGCATATTTATGATATAAAATCTTACAAAACAAATACAGGAAATAAATACAGAATTAAAATGGGATTTTATACCCTCAGGCTTACATGTTAGCGTAGCGAGATTTAACTAAATCGTTTTTTTAGTGGTAACTCGACTCGATCTATGCAAATATGAAAGTGCCCTTGAAAAAGAATTTAGAACAAATTGATTTAATTGATTGTGTAATGGTCACATTGGTCGGTCATGCAAATGTGACTGGGACTCAGAATGGTCTGAGCTTACGTGGTCGATTGATCAAGCACGTAGGTGTCGAAAGCAATAACGTAGTCTAGAATGCAAAGACAGAGAAGGGCGGACACTCGCGTGAAAAATATGTGAGGCGAAGGCCTCTATTTATACTAATCACAAGGAGGAATTATGGAAATGGTAGAATTTGGAAAGGAAAGAAAGAAAGATCCGGAAACAACCGTTGAAACACGGAAACTTGGAAGAAAAGAAAGCCTTGAGAAAAGACGCAGCAGTTGTTGCGACCCTTAGAAGAGGCGCAACACTTACTGCGTCCTTTCTCGGGTAGTATTCTTCTGCGCAAGAAAATGCTTTTGATAGCCTGTCGTATTTTAGGCATAACTTTCTCTACAAGACTCGGATTAAGGTAATTTTAGTGGCGTTGGAAACCTAATAGAAGGATATAGAACTTTATGTGAAATAGGCCAGACCCAAAAAAGTCGTTATCACCTCGTAAAACGGGCCTAAATGTCGGATTGTCATTTTAGCTAATGAAATACACATTTTGTAATGTAAACTTTAACTTTAGCCCAAAGAAGTGACATGAGACTCAAAATGAGATATACTCATAACATTTTATGACATTCTAACCTTAGGTAGACAAGCACATTGCTTTTTGACTCGGAATTTGATGGTTTCATGAAATGAAGACGGTTTTTGACCCGGACTCCAAATGTACTCTAATTACTGCCAAAACGACCGTAATGACACCTAGATGACAAACAAGGGGTAGACACAAGTGTACGAATTACCTTTTATTAACCGATTTACAGAACGTCATAAAATCGTGACATATGTTAAACATGCGACCCAATCATCACTGGGTGTTTGGCGGGAGGTGCAGAAACGAGGTGTCTATAGAGCCCCCACTTTGACTACGGCTTGGATAAGGCTAAGGTCAGAGTATAACCCTCAGGTGAATCGAAGATTACAACCTGAAGACTATGGCGACGCGGGGGGAGGAGGGGCTCAAGGGGTCTGAGCCAAGAACCTGTCGTCGGGAACATTTTAGAGTCTGTCGACTTCCGGGCAGGGCCGTTTAAAGTCCATTGGACTACGTAAAGAGGCTCGCCGGCTATAAGAAGAAATCATACCTGAGACTTATTTCCCGAGATGTTTCCGGAGTTGCGTAGGGGCTGAGGGTAAGACCTAAAGGATAAATAGAATTGGTGCTAGGGTGTGGGGCCCTAAAGGAAAACGTCGACGGGAAGGAGGCCAAATATAAGTTCAACCTAAGGGGTAACCAAGGTTTGGGTGTAGGAACTCTAAGAAAAAGTGATCCTAAAGGATTATGATCCTAAGGGTAGAAGTGTATGAACTCTAAGGAAGTTGGGGTGTATGAACCTAAAAGACTGGCTTATGAACCTAAAAGGAGATGGGATCCTAAGGGTTAGCTTAAGAGCTATTGGGATATTAATTTTGGTTTTGGACACATGCATCCAAGCTTTCTATGGTATGGGAAATTCAAAAGGATTTATGGGTTTATGAACCTAAGGACATTTGGTATGAGAGCTTTCAGGTTTACGAACCTAAGGGAAGCTATTTTGGGATCTAAGAATCTAGGGGTAAGAATCCTAACTTTGGGTTTACAAACCTAAGTAAGGAGGCTCTGGTTTGGGAACTTCTGGAGAATGACACCTTTGTTGAACTCCGTGAGGAAACAATAATATTGAGGGTAGCAGGACGTCGGTAGAAACTGCTGGGGAATCTGCTTGCGTCGGCATCAAGCGAACTCTGGCAAAAACTTGAGGTTGAATCAGCTTGCATCGGTCTCAAGTGAATCGTGCTTTCCGAGAAATACGTAGGCTGTAAGTGGCAATGAACTCTCACTGGGTAACACCTCGACGATTACGAACATCTTGATCGTTATGGAAGAAATCTTATGCATCACTGCGAATACTGTTAGGGAATATCTTGACCGCCGCTGGGGAGAATGAAGACTTGGGCGAAGCCCCCAGTTGGAGCGAGCTATGCTTCTTATATTCACCTGCATGGTTAGTAGCCACACAAACAATCTAACAGAAAAAATAGCACATGAGGAAACAATTAGTACGTGAACTTGAATGAGGAAGGAAAAACACAAGTTTTGAAAGCTCTTTTCTTCATGAAATTTGTTGCTTGTAATGCGTTATGCATATCCAATGGGCTTTAGATGCATGAGTTGACACGACATCGACTCACTAGGACGTAAGACGATAGACTGACGCAACGCTGACTTAGATTTGATGCGACACGGGGATGAATTTAACAGACTTTGCTTAAGTATGCGTAACCCCTAGCCAAGTGTGGGTGACAATGCGTATCAGTTCCAAAGGTAAAAGAATTGAAAGAAATGATGACGACATATAAAGGCAAGGCATGAGCCATGGATCAGCTGTGTACTTTAGACATATTTTGACATCGTCTTGCATAACGAGACTCCTCTTGACTATTGAGGCACGATAACTTCGAGAATTGATCTAAGACCTTGTCATTGTCCGGACCAAGCACTAGTTTGACTTAAAATAAGAGAGGAATAAAGGAAGGGTGGCATCTCGGAAGAGAATCCCCCGGGATGAGAAGATGACTCTGGAATTTGGTAAAAAGGAGTCTGGACGACAAAAAAGAGCCCCCATTAAAGAGGTATAAATGGAAATTATGGTTGGAAGGCTGAAATTGAGGTTTAAAGTTGATGGTTGGGATGGTAATTGAGGTTGGAAGTTAATGGTTGGTGTAGTTGTGTCCATGAGGACTGCCTATGTATTCACGTGAAGTGAAATCAAATCATATCGTAGTTGTTTTGGTAAAAATTTACCGGTTAGTTGTTTAGATTGGTGAGTCAAAGTGATCGTCTATAACTATGAGCGAATCAAGGAATCACGGCGCAAAACAAAGTAAAAGATAATGAAAGAAAGATCGACGCAAAGAGTTTTTGGTGACGCGGAAAACCCGGTGTGGGAACAACCGCGAGAGGAGTCGGAATCCCACCAAGTATGCACTATAATTATTTAGGAGATATTTTAATGGAAGTACAAGATAAAGGCTAGGAAATAAGGCTCTTTAGGAATGCTTCCTGGATCCTCTATCGGAGTTTAAGTCGGAGCTTCTGCCGGAGTTTCTGCTGGAACTGCTGCTGGAGCCTGAGTGTATTTTTTGGATTCAAGAGTGTTGTTGTGTAATTCTTAGATGACTAATATTGATGATGGAGATGTCGTTGTATTTTTAAGATGTTCTCTTGACTATGGAATGAGATGATCCCCCCTTGACTCAATTTGCTCTTCCTTTTATAGTTGTTATTTTTAGGGTTTCTCTTGCAGGCTCCTCCGCGTCCGTTTCCGAGCTTCCAGGGACAGTTACCTGATTTTCAGGAGTCAAATAAGCTGACCATTAACTCCTTTGACCATTTCCTCTTTCCTCTTAAATGCCCCACTAAATGCTCAACTAATGCCCCATTCAATGTCCATTCAACACTAACCAGTCTTTGACCAAATCTTCCATTAATTCCTCCACTTATTGCTAATCTATATTCCTCTAATATTGCTGCTTCCTCTAGAGTGTCGTTTCCTCAGGTTCCTCCATGGTCAGGCTTCTCCTGAATCAGGCTCCTCCAGAATTAGGCTTCTCTAGAGTCGAGTCACTCTAGAATTAGGTTCCTCCGGAACCAGGCTCCTCTAGAATCAGGCTCCTCTAGAGTCGAGTCACTCTAGAATCAGGCTCCTCCGGAATCAGGCTCCTCCAGAATCAGGCTCCTCTAGAGTCGAGCTTGCTCTTCCAGGATCAGGCTCCTCTAGAATTTGTTTCCCGACTTCTAGGTCCAGTCGCCCAAAAATAGGAAGTAGGTGAGTTGACCCATGACCTCTTTGACTGCACTTGTTTTAATATCCCATGTGTGCTTTTTTCATCCTAGCTACGGCACAGATTTATCCTCGACATTGATCCTCTTAAGCCTTGATTGTCCACTCGTTGCTTGCCACGTGTAACGATATGAAAATGTGAATTTTGCCCATAACAATTGCCCCCAATTTTCCTCCTCAGCCTCAAGATGAGGAGGGAAATTAGTCTTTCAAGTTCTGGATGTTGTCGTCATTCTGCTAGAACAAATACCTGCCTGCTGGATACACCGGGCCTAGTTCTGGACCCCTTCTCTATACCCAGACTTTTACTCGAGATTTTTACTCCAGGCCCCTATTAGTCTAATCTGCTCGCTCTTGCTGGATCATAGTATATGGCTCCGGTAGGCTGATTTCTGGGTCTCTTTGTTTGTGCTGGTTTGGAAGTAAAGCTATGTAGGTACCCAGGCGGAGCGCTGCTGGTAGATTCTCAGTGGAGTGAGGTTGACAGGTAGGCAAAGCTGCCTCCTACAGGATCTTCTTCCAGGCTCTCTACGGTTCTCCTACTCCGGAAGTAGCAACAAGTAGATGCTGAAGGATGCTGATGGACGTTGGGTCAGCGGATGGAACTGGTGGGTGCAGGGTCCCGTTGGGACCAGCCTCCTCCTGACTTTACCGTTCTGCCTCTGAGTGTCAGGGGTAATTCTGGTGGTGAGAACCTCGAGCAGAACTTGCTCCTGCAATTAGTATGCAGCTGGTACCTGAAAAATGTCAGTGATGCAACATAGGTGTATGCGACAATATACTAATGCATGATCCACTCTATATGGTGGCTAGACACGTTGTGACCTTTATATGCTGTGAATGCAATGTCTATCAATGTGTCGTGAGAATGATCACGTTTGAGCGTGTGTTATAATGTCGCGAGTTTTCTACCGTTCGTTTTGTATTCTGCCGTTTCTGGCGTACTTTTGTTTTATCGTGTGTGCACCTTTTTTCGTTTTTTTATTGGCGGCCTTCGTTGATTGGAGGCTCTAGGATTCAATTGCCTACTCTGTTCAGAGGGGCCCCGCTTGTGTGGGTGTTGAGTACTACAGGAGCCTCGTTCGTTCGATCTGTGGGTACTCAACCATAGGCCCACGCTTCACTGGTAGAGTTGTATCTGGTAGACTGTGTACCAACATATGTCGTCTTAAAAATTGAGGGTGCTGGCGATAAAGCCTGAAACCTCAGTCTGGCGGAGTTGCATCTGGTAGACTATGTACCAAAATATGCAGTATGCTGGCGAATTTTTGGGGAGGCTCTTGCCCCCTGCATGTCTTGCTCAACTTTGCTGTGGAGGGCATGCAAAACAGCCTGGCTCCTGATCACATTTCTCTTGCTCACATTTCTCTTGCTGAGCAATAACTAGTTATGTTCCAAGCAGGTTGCGGAATGCCCCTATTCTTGTAGCTATTGTTTGCAAGTTTTTCTTCTAGTTATTTCATTTTATCTGCTTGGTGGAGGACTACTCGTCCCTGGATATTCTTTGTTGTGGCGCCTTTAGGACCCTGATTGATTGCAAATATAGCATTTTTTTTTGGAGGAAGCACCTGGTAGAATTTGGTATTTCAGCATTCTGGTTGTTGCATATCTCCTGGATCCTCAGGCTGTTTGGACTCATTGATAATTCAACGACATGCACTGCCCCCAGACCATTGATCTCTACCCTGCCAAGGATCACAATGCAAGATAAAGAATAACCAACTACTGAATACCTCACCTCCTTGTTGATCCTCCAGAAATTTTTCTCTATGAATGTTACTCTAGAAGCAGATTCGTCTGATGGATCTGCTAGCTAGCATGATTATCTATTGGATCTGCAAAAATACTAGTCCTGGCTTGGATGTTGCCCCCAGGGTTATGAGAGCGTCTGCCCCTAGACTCTGGTCCGCAGCCGGGGATATATCTGGTTTCGGATGGTTTCAGGTGCTTGACTTTCAGGGACTCTTCAAGTTTGGACGATGAGGTCCCCTCCTGATACTCTGGTCTTTGCAGGTTGCAGAGATTTACTGACATAGTATACTGTATGCTGAGCTTCTTCTTGCTGTCGTACCACTATTGCACTGACTTCCACCTCAGTTACTGGTAGATATTGGAACAATGGTTCTCCCGAATCTGGTTTGCCACAAGAGCCTCTCTAGATGTATGGTTAGCACCATAGGTAGCCCTCCTGGGCCCTGAGTCTTCCTCCAGCCGCATAACAGCGATTGCCTTTGTTTGTACTTCCTCGAAGGTAGTGCATGGGTACTTGGTTAGGTCCTTGTATAAATCTGAATCCTGGTGGAGTCCTTGACGGAAGGCTTCGATAGCTGTGGCTATGTCACACCGGGGAATTGCTACCTTCTCCCTGTTGAACCTGTTCAGGAAATTTCGGGTAGTCTCCTCTGGTCCTTGCACTATTCGATACAGGTCGCTGGTTTGCTTTTTTGGTTTGCGGCTGGTGGCAAACTGCTGGTGGAAGGCGTTAACTAGGTCGGCGAAGCAGGCTATGCTCTTGTTGGGCAGGCTGACGAACCACTGCAAGGCTGCTCCGGACAACATGGACCCGAACCCCTTGCACATACAAGCTTTCTTTAGGGACCCTGTTGCGGTTATCAGCATCATTTTATGCTTGTAATGGTTGATGTGATCGAGAGGATCCGTGGTCCCATCGTAGAGTGTCATGGTTGGTGGTACACATCCTTTGGGGACACCAACGAGGGCTATGTCATCCACAAAATGAGGAGTCTGCGTAGCTATTGCGTGCTGCCTTCTTCAGGGGTCGTGCTACGCCTGGAATCCTGTACATCAGGTCTCTTAACTCTTGGTATTGCTGCTCCAGTAAGCTACCTGTTCCTACAAGAGGGTTAGAGGGAGGTGGAAAAGAGCCAACAGTTGTACCTCCGAACCAGGTTCCTCCTGGGAACTGATTGCCTGGTTGACTCGCCAAAGGTGTGGTGTAAATAATGGTTCCTGGTTGGCATTCTGGTGCCTGCTAAGAGGAGGTTCCTCCAAGCCAGGTTCCTCCAGAGAAATGACAGCTTGCTAGATTCATCACGTTAGTGCCTGTCGCCTGCTGGATGGGTGTTCCTGTAATAGATTGCAAGTTAGTCCCTGGCAAGCTATTAGATAAAGTACTACCTGGAGTCTGCTGCAGGCTGGGTGGCCGATCAAAATACAAGAACCCTAATCCGCTGGGCTCGATGGCTCCTCTGGGTGGTACTCCTTCGATATCCAATCTGGTGACCAGTTCTGACGAAATCTGCCGGAAAAATCCTCCACTGGTGGCTGAAACTGGGGCCTCAGAAGGTGGAGGTAGTGGAGCAGATGCTGGCCTAGCCTGTGGCACCATTGCGATCTGGTCCCTGAGATCCTGATTGCCCTTCCTCAAGCTTTTAATGGCCCGGTGCAGGGTATCCATTCCTTCTAGCACCACTCGCATTGGATCTAGTGGCGAGGCTCCTGATTTCTTGGGAATTCCTCCTGATGCTGCCTCCTGGATCTGGGTCCTAGTAAGGACTTCACTCCTGCTGGGGCCGCTTTCCTTGCTAGATTCCGTCACACCGGGTGCCGCTGATGCTTTAGGTATCTGCGGTGGCTTGAAAGGTGGTGGCATGGCTTTGGGAGACACGCCGACGGGGACCATCCTGGCCGGCCGTGACGCAGCTTTCTCGGTCCCGTGGATGCTTTGGAAGAGGCCTTCCACCGAGAAGGTTGAGGGGTGCTCCTTTGTCTTTGACCAGTTCGAACGCTCCAGACATAGAGATGAATAAAATTGCGCTTGCGAAATTAGGTTATAGAGAATGATCACTATGCTCCACGGTGGGCGCCAAATTGTTTTGGTAAAAATTTACCGGTTAGTTGTTTAGATTGGTGAGTCAAAGTGATCGTCTATAACTATGAGCGAATCAAGGAATCATGGCGCAAAACAAAGTAAAAGACAATGAATGAAAGATCGACGCAAAGAGTTTTTGGTGACGCGGAAAACCCGGTGTGGGAACAACCGCGGGGGGAGTCGGAATCCCACCAAGTATGCACTATAATTATTTAGGAGATACTTTAATGGAAGTACAAGATAAAGGCTAGGAAATACGGCTCTTTAGGAATGCTTCCTGCTGGATCCTCTGTCGGAGTTTAAGCCGGAGTTTCTGCTGGAACTGTTGCTGGAGCCTGCGTGTATTTTTTGGATTCAAGAGTGTTGTTGTGTAATTCTTAGATGACTAATATTGATGATGGAGATGTCGTTGTATTTTTAAGATGTTCTCTTGACTATGGAATGAGATTATCCCCCCTTGACTCAATTTGCTCTTCCTTTTATAGTTGTTATTTTTAGGGTTTCTCTTGCAGGCTCCTCCGCGTCCGTTTCCGAGCTTCCAGGGACAGTTACCTAATTTTCAGGAGTCAAATAAGCTGACCATTAACTCCTTTGACCATTTCCTCTTTCCTCTTAAATGCCCCACTAAATGCTCAACTAATGCCCCATTCAATGTCCATTCAACACTAACCAGTCTTTGACCAAATCTTCCATTAATTCCTCCATTTATTGCTAATCTTTATTCCTCTAATATTGCTGCTTCCTCTAGAGTGTCGTTTCCTCAGGTTCCTCCATGGTCAGGCTCCTCCTGAATCAGGCTCCTCCAGAATTAGGCTTCTCTAGAGTCGAGTCACTCTAGAATTAGGCTCCTCCGGAACCAGGCTCCTCTAGAGTCGACTCTAGAATTTGTTTCCCGACTTCTAGGTCCAGTCGCCCAAAAATAGGAATTAGGTGAGTTGACCCATGACCTCTTTGACTGCACTTGTTTTAATATCCCATGTGTGCTTTTTTCATCCTAGATACGGCCCAGATTCATCCTCGACATTGATCCTCTTAAGCCTTGATTGTCCACTCGTTGCTTGCCACGTGTAACGATATGAAAATGTGAATTTTGCCCATAACAGTAGTTCTAAGTTGGCTTTGAGAATTGAGGTCGAAAGTTAAAAGTGGGGATGGTTGTGTCCTTGAGGACTGCCTACGTATTCATGTGAAGTGAAATCAAACCAAATAGTAGTTCTGAGTGTGTGCCTAAGCTATGTTATCAGAGCCTTAAAGTGCATGGGTCAGGAGAGTATATTCCTTTGGTGACTCAAAGAAACGATTTGAGATAACTCCCTCTGATCATAGACCAAAGAGGTATAACTAATTTTGTAAAAAATTCCTTGTCGTGTGAGAACACATAAAAGTGGGCCCTAAGGATGATATGGGTATGTCTCGTCCTAGATAGCAAAGTATCTGAAGACTCCGTGTTTGGGTCAACATGAAATTAGGTTGGATATTTTGAATATGGGGCTTGAAAATAAGAGGCTTTGATGAGCAAATCTCTTGAGCTTTGATTTTGTGGAGTTGAGTCTCGATGGGATTATGGCTTGTAATCTGGCTTGGAAATGGATTCTGTTGGCTTGATGTATCCTGAGCACATAAAGGTAGGTTAATTGATGCGGGATCAAACTTCCATGTCTTGGCTCTAAAGAATGCGTATACTTGACAAGCTTGAGAGGACTCTCAAAATTCCTAATTATCCCCTGTAACGGTCTCAAGAATGACTTAGGGTGTGTGATGTGTGAAAGGATAAATGAGGGTGCTAGCTGACCATCCTCATCGATGTCTTGATTCTATATAGACTTCAACGTTACTCTGTCCAGTATTTGATTTCAAGCTTGTTCTTGATTCAGACTCAAATTCTGGGTCTAGAATATATCTCGGCTTTTGTTCAGATTCTTGATTCAGGAAGATAACTTTGACTTTGGATATTGACATTGACTTGCTTGATTGAGCTTTTATATTTTGACTCTTTTGTCTTAGATTACGGGCATAACTGCGGCATTGGATATTGACACCAGTTTTGTTGAGTTTATGGATTCAAGTACCTAAGAGGGGGAGGGGTGAATTAGGTACTATTTAAAAATTTAACTTCAACTTTATTGAATTAAAGTGAGTTAAGAGAACAAAAGAGATGAGAAGATACTTCGAATAATATTGAAAGACTAAACGAGTATCAAGATGAATGTTTCTTGTCAAGTATGAAAGTAACAATCGTTTCGATCAGAACTATTTGTCTCGATTTATGAAATACGGATCACAGACCAAATGTGACAAAAGATGATGAATCATTACTTCTAAGGTTAAGCAAAGCAAAACAAACAAAATAAAAGAGCAGCGGAAATAAAAGAAAGATCAAACACGGGATTTTGAATTGGTTCGGCAAATACTCAAGTGTCTACGTCCAATCTACCTTTTTAATGATTTCTTTTAGTGATCTACTCTGACTACTAAAAGACCCGTACAATAAAAGACACCAACCTACTCCGGTTGTAAAGCGAGTCCAAGAACTACTCCGTTCTTATGACAAGCCAACTCGCAACCTACTCCGGTTACCAAGAGTTAAAGACTACTCCGTCCTAAACTCTACTAACACACTTAGAATGTTATAGGATCAAGTTTCCACTAACATATTCTTAGCAAAGAATAGAGATGGACAACTTTTACAAGATCAACAATTCTTAAGCAAGAGAGTTTAGTATGTTAAAGTAACAGTAGCCACGACTGTAACAACTTGAAGACTTTTAAAGGTTTTTGCAAAGACACACGGTTTTAAGCTTTTAAAAACAATTTGCAAAGTTGGAAAAATATTTCAGAAAAGTCTTGAGATTTTATGAAGGAGATGGCTCGCCTTTTATAGAGGGAAAGGGTGAAGAGGTTGTTAGGGTTTTGAAGGGTTAAATACCACACATGTGAAGAGTCTTAGCAACCACTCAAAACTTTCACCAAAGAAGGCTCTTTTGCAAAGGCAAAAATAGAGAAAGAGTGTTTGAAAGATATCCTTAAAAGCTCATGCAAATTCAGAAAACAAAGAGAGAAAAGACAAGTCACATGATGACAAGTTAACACTAAAATGGCAAAAAGCATTTCTTGTTTTCTTAAAGGACCAAAGGGTCAAATTTGCATAAAGAGGAAATATTTTGAAATTAATAATAATTCAAACCACTCTTTATTGAAGACCAACTCCTATTAAAAATCTGAAGTTTATCTTTGAAAAATAAGAGACACGTGAAGGATTTTCGAAAGATAAGAGAGCTTCAAGTGTTACGAATTGTGGCAACAATCCAAGCAGTTGTTTACTAATGAAAGCAACAGTCGTCTTGACTGTTTCTATTACTCTAAGATACTCTACTTTCTTGCTTGTACATTAGATGACACTAAGACTCAATACAATGGGATGATTAACAACTTCAACACTTCGTAATCCATGCTTGATTAAATCATTAATCCTGAAAAGGTAAACTAAGATAACACAAATCAAATGGGCATGTTATCATCAATATAAGGAACCCAACAAATTCCCCCTTTGATGATGACAAGCCCCAAACGAATGTATAAGCAATGTAAGCACCTTAATTCAAGATTTTAAACAAGCAAGATCAAATGAGAGAAGGGACACTATTACCTTACCTAAGGCAAGAGCTAAAATCAAACTAGCCAGGACAATTTTACATTGCCCCAAAACAAGATTCAAAACTAAGAAGGTTAGACAAGATATTAGTTAACCAATATGCAAAGAGATTAAGAGCGTGAGTTTACCTTTTCCCCCTCTTGACATAATAAAAAAGGATAGGGATGTCAATGGCATTAGAGTGCAAATAATCACAAGAAAACACAAAAAGACACATATAGGCGTGACAAGGTAACAAAGTCAACATAAACATACGGATTAAACATAAGTTCACCATAGTTCACCATAGTTAAATAAGGTTTAAGATACACCACCAAGCATCAAAATAACGAGTGAAAAAGATAGTTTTAGAAGGGCACAATCATGGTGGGATAAAATGAAAAAGGGCAAGGGCAAAGTCAAGGAGGCCGAAAAGGAAGGGATAGGCTAAGGGGAGGAAGCTTGTTCACCATCCGAGCCACTACCCAAGGGATCATCATCCAATGGAGCATCATCACCATGTTCCTTTGTTGAGACAAGAGTGGATATAATGTCCACTTCTCCACGAATGAGGTCCACGGTGGAGGCAAGAGCCGAGATCGCCAAATCCTTTTGATGAGCATCGTGCTTAATCCAAGCACTTAATTCAGCCACAGCTTGAAGAACTTCCCGCATACTACCCGTATTCACTTGACTAGACGACCCAACCTCAGGATCCGTCTTAATAGTCACAGAAATCAATTCATCATTTTCCACTTTGATAAGCATTTTCCCCATTTGACCATTACTCATAATGTCACACATGTCTAATGACCCCAAGCTAGTACTCACTAATACCCCTTGTGCCTTGAGCACAATTGACAATCACATTCCATAAGGTAAGTGTAGCATGCTAGAAGAGGGTCTACGGAGTTTGGTCGAAATAAGGTGAAAACGCTTAAACATTAACCCAATTAAATTCACCTTCTTATGAGCTGCAATGTGATAAATAAGGTATTGTTGGGCTATGGTGAGTTTTCCCCGATCACCCGAGGGATAAATTGACCGACAAAGCATGTTAAAGATGATTCGAAGAGGAGGGGGTATTTGGGTGTTGCTAACTGGACCACAAGAGACGGCTTTAGGACAAACAACTTGAGCGACACTTAGGGGTGAGGCGTAAGGTAAAGCAACCCAGGTTTCGGAGGGGAGTTTGTCATAACCTCCGGTTGGGATATCAAGGGCGGTAGCAAAATCAGATTGAGTAAGTTTCAGAGGCTTACCATTCACCTTAGCCGTGAGAAATTCACCCAATTTGTCAACTCGGACGGATGCAAAGAATTGAATCACCTCACTCACAAAGACCGGTTCATGCATTTCCAACAATTTTTCCCAACCTTGAGCCAAGATCATGTCACGGACAGTGTGAAAGGCGGGAGGCTCGAACCAAGTTTGGGTGTAAACCCGAGGAGAATGGATGGCTTTGGGATTCATCAACCTTTCACAATTTTTGTAGATAGAGGTAGGAAGATCTAGACTTTCAAGGTGATCCCAAACAAGAGCCAAATCCCACTTAGAGGTTAGGGAAATCGAATCTGAGGGAGAAAGGTACACTAATTTCTTCTTTGAAGGTTTCAATTTTTTTAATGGTGGTTCACTTGGTGTTTCAACAGGAGGATTGATAGTGGGGTTTTCAATGTTACTTTGCTCGACACTTTCAGAAATGGGAGGTAATTGGGATGAAGAAGCTTTATCTTTCCTTTTGTTGTTCTTCTTTTCCGGAATCGGATCTGATTCGGCGGACTTGGTTGGATTCTCATTCAAATCGATTTCAGTTTCTTCAAAATCATCTACATTCACCGTAACATGTTCAGAGGAAGAGCTTGGGACAGTAGTACTCTTCTTCCGACCTCCTCGAGTACGACGCCCTACCATGGTGGAGATGGGGATGTCGTCGGATGATGGTGGAACAGTGGAGAGAGGGGTTGGAAGAGGGTTTGGTAGATCTGGGTTCGGTGATGGGGTTGGAGTCGTGTTTGAGGTTTGTGGAGGAAAGGCATGGGAGATTTTGGGTGAAGGCATGTTTGGAGTTGTTGTTGGTGGTGGGTCAGATGTGACGGGTGGTGATGTAATTTTTGTGGGTTTGACGGGTATGGTAGTATTGAAAGAAGTTTTTACCATGGTGGGTTAAGGGTAGGTTTAAAGGGTAGGTGAGATGGAGGAATTTGGGAGATGAAGGGATAGACGGGTTGTAGGTTTTTGGTGGGTTAAGGGAGTTTGGGACGATGGGTTGTAGGTAGGAAGTGGCCCAATAAATGTGGTAAGTGAGGTAGTTGGCCCAACTAATTAATTTCAATCACTCGAAATAAAAACGCAAGCTAGTATATTATAAACGTAAATTTAGATATGAGGTTGAGTGATTACCGACTCACGAATACGGTGTCAATTTTTGGTCTAAAAATGATGTCAATGCACTTAGAATACTTAATAACATATATCCAATTTTAATTTAATCAATTAAGGAAATTTTTAAAATTCACACTAAAAATCACAAGCAATTAATTAACCCAATTTCTAGTCTAAATTTCTCAAAATGTTCTCTTGCAAGTGGCTTAGTGAAAATATCGGCAATTTGATTTTCGGTTTTGCAAAAGATAAGTTTAATATGTCCTTTTTCCACATGATCACGAATAAAGTGGTGACGAATATCAATATGTTTGGTTTTAGAGTGTTGAATAGGATTTTTGGAAATATTTATTGCACTCGAATTATCACACATTAAGGGAATGGAGTCAAAAATAATACCAGAATGTTGCAATTCCGGAGGTACTCTTTCTATCCACCGTGCACCCCGCATAGTCCGCATCCGAAAAGCCTATGAGATCAAAAGGACAATGTAAGGGGTACCATAAGTAAAGATTTTGTGTTCCAATCAAATACCGAAGAATTCGTTTAACGGCTTTAAAATGTGATTCTTTCGGATTTGCTTGGAACCTAGCACATAAACAAACACTAAAGAGAATGTCGGGATGACTTGCGGTCAAGTAGAGAAGTGAGCCTATCATACCTCTATACACCTTATCACTAACATTCTTACCGAGTTCATCTTTGTCCAATTTGGACCCGGCTACCATAGGTGTATCATGAGGCTTACCATTAGTCATCCCAAATTTCTTAAGCATTTCCTTAATATACTTTTGTTGATGGATCATGATTCCATCCTTTGATTGCTTAATTTGGAGCCCAAGGAAAAATCCTAGCTCACCAATCATGCTCATTTCAAACTCCGATTTCATTAGTTCCGAAAAATATAAGTAAAGGAGTTCATTTGTTGCACCAAATATAATGTCATCAACATATACTTGTACAACCAACAGCTCGTCTGACTGTGACTTTAAGAACAATGTTTTGTCAACGGAGCCTCTTTTAAAACCATTTTCAATAAGAAACTTAGACAATCTATCATACCAACACCTTGGTGCTTGTTTTAAACCATAAAGAGCTTTGTCTAATTTGAAAACATGGTTAGGCAAGTCATTGTTCTCAAAACCCGGTGGTTGCTCTACAAAGACATCTTCTTCCAAATATCCATTTAAGAAAGCGGTTTTAACATCCATTTGGAAGAGTTTAATGCCTTTGTGAGCCGCAAAAGCTATAAGCAATCGTATGGCCTCAAGTCTAGCTACCGGTGCATAGGTTTCATCGTAGTCAATACCCTCTTGTTGGTTATAACCTTGCACCACTAGCCTAGCCTTGTTCCTTACAATTTCTCCTGAGTCATCAAGCTTACTGTGAAAGACCCACCTAGTACCAATGATGGTACGATTAGGCGGTCTAGGGACTAAGTGTCATACCTCGTTTCTTTTGAATTGATTGAGTTCTTCTTGCATAGCAAGCAACCAGTCTGCATCAGTCAAGGCGACTGTTACATTTGAAGGTTCAATTTGAGAAAGGAAGGCATTGTGGGCACAATACTCATTGAGATGAGCGAGATTGTTGAGGGATGATCTTGTTCGAATTCCCGAGTTGAGATCACTTGTAAGATTGGTAAGTGGATGAGAGCTTTGATGTTTCCACTTCTTTGGAACAATGGTTTCTTGTTCCCCCTCAGCAGCATCAGTCACAGTGACTGTTTATTTTGGCCTAGAGTGATCTTCATCATCACTGTTTTGGGTTACTTCAGTTCTGGAGGTGGAGGCAACAGTCGTTGGTCTGTTGCTTCCAGAGAAGAAACAGTAGCAGATGTGCTACGTGTTCCCCCTGAGTTGCTGATATCCTTTGAAGGTGACAGTCCCTGTGTCTGTTGCAATTCAGCGTTGGGAGTTTCTTCATCCTCGAACACGAAGTCCTTTCGAACAAGACCAATCTCAAACTCATCGTCATCACTATCATCATCATCATTCTCGTTTTGTACCTGTCCAAGCACACTAGATTCATCAAAAATGACATGGATGCTTTCTTCAATTAACAAGGTTCGTTTATTGTAAACTTTATAGGCCTTGCTATGATCGGAGTAACCAATAAATACTCCTTCATCACTACGTGGATCGAACTTACCCAAGTTGTTTTTACCATTGTTATGAACAAAACATTTGCTTCCAAAACATCTAAAGTATGAAATGTTGGGTTTTCTTCCACGTAGCGATTCATAGGGAGTTTTATTCAATATACTCCTTATCATGACACGATTATGAATGTAGCAAGCGATATTTACCGCTTCGGCCCAAAAGTTCTTAGGCAACTTACTAGATAATAACATTGTTCTAGCCATTCCTTCAAGGGTTCTATTCATCCTTTCAACCACACCATTTTGTTGTGGTGTTCTAGGAGCCGAGAAGTTATGGTCTACACCATTATCATCACAATAAGCACCAAATGATGAGTTTTCGAATTCGGTTCCGTGATCGGTTCTTATTGAAACAAGTTTTAAGCCAAGTTTATTTTGAATCTTTCTTAACCAAATTAGAAACTCATCAAATGTCTCATCCTTAGAGCTTAAGAAGAGTGCCCAAACGAACCTAGAGTAATCATCAACAATGACACACACATAACGACTACCACCTCTACTTCTAGTTCTCATTGGTCCACACAAGTCGATATGTAAAAGTTGCAAAGGTTGAGATGTACTCATAATTCTTTTGGATTTAAAGGAACTTCTAACATGTTTGCCTCTAGCACATTCATCACATACTTTATCAAAATCAAACTTCATATTAGGAATGCCTTCAACTAAGTCAAATCTTTTAAGGGTATTAAGAGTTTTTGTACTAACATGACCAAACCTTTTATGCCACAACCAAGGATCATTGTTCATTACACTCATGCAAGACATGGTGTGACCGGATAGAGAGTTCAAATTAGTTAAGTAAACATCTTTGACACGTCTTCCTTCGAGTATTAGTTCATTAGTAGTGGCATCAAATATTCGACATATATTAGCACTAAATTCTACAAAATTACCCTTATCATAAAGTTGAGAAATGCTAAGGAGATTATGTTTCAAACCTTTGACAAGCCGCACATTGTCGACACAAAGTAATGGTGACTTACCAACTTTTCCAATGCCAATTACTTCACCTTTCTTGTTGTCACCAAACCTTACCGTGCCACCATTGTATGCTTTAAGTGAGAGGAATTGTCTTCTATCACCCGTCATGTGACGAGAGCATCCACTATCCAAGTACCAATTGCGGCCGCCTCTCACCAAGCCCTACACAAAATTAGATTTTGAGTTTAGGAACCCAAATGAATTTGGGTCCCTTTTTGTGATCAACATATTTTGTGGTGTCTTTCTTAATGCACATTTGTTTTATTGTTTTGGTATTCTTGTTAATGTCATCAAATCGTTTTGTACATCCATTGAAAACATGACCATTGTCACCACAATAATTGCAAATGATGTATTCGGGAAGACCCACGTATTTCCTTCTTCTAAAATCAGTTTTAGGCTTCTGGATGCAACAGTCAGTCTGACTGTTCCATTTGAAGCCCAAACCAGCAACTTTGTCACATTTCTCGGTTTGATTCGTGAGGAAGTTTAACACGGTTTGACTTCCTTCCCATTTTTCAGTGATGTTTTTAGCATTAACAAGTTCATTGGTCAAGTCTTTAACCCTAGAGAGGAGATGCAAATTCTTTTCTTTTTCCCTCTTGAGTTCATCATTGTTAACACTTTCTATGGACACTCTTTTCTCAACAATGAAGTCATGGGTGTGGTTGTTTAGTTTAGACACGAGATATATGATTCTTTCTTTGGACTCTTCATATTTAGATGTCATCTCGTCAAGTCTTCTGTTTAGATCAACGATTTCATCGGATCTATGATGAGGAGAAGACCTAGAAGTGCTACATTCGGGCATACCTTTTTGAAAGAAAGTAAGCCTATCATGGAGGACTTCTATTTCATTCTTGAGACAAACAACCTCACTCTTAAGACACTTGTTTTCATTTTCCAAACATTCAATCTTTTCTTTAGACTTGTCTAAATCCTTGTCAGAAGCAACAGTCTTAGACACTGTTCTCTTAAGTCTACAACTTCAACTACAAAGTCATAGATCTCATTCTCAAGAGAATCTTTGTCCTTCAAAAGATCATCACGCTCCTTGGTTAGTGAGGAAACTTGCATCACCAAGGTAGTGTTGACATTTTCAAGGTCAGAGACGTCCGTGGGGGTCAACCTAAGACGCTCAAGTTCTTTAGTCAAATGTTTGTTTAACTTGTTGACTCTTTTAACTTCATCATAGGCCTCAGAGGTGACAGTGACACTGTCTGTTGCTTTTAGTTCATTTTTAAGATTAAAGTTCTATTGAGCAATTTCCTCAATCTCATTTTGCATTACCTCAAGCTTATCATTTTGAAACCGACACTTATCAAAAAGTTGGTCAAGAAGCTTACATACTTTCTCTTTGGAGTAAGTTCTAGCCTTGGCCTTTAGATGATTTACCTCATTGTCGGAATCGGAGTCGGAGTCGTCGGGGTTAGCCATGAGGCATCTTAAGTGTTCAAGTTTTGAGGTTTTTGAGACTTTTTCTTTACCATGATTTGTAAGACACATTTTAGCCTCAAGTTCCTCCTCGATGAGTTCCTCATCTTCCTCGGAGTCGGACATTCCCCAAATAGCACTCATGACTCTATGTTTATAGTCCTTTTTAACCTTTTCTCTTCTTTCCTTTGATTTGATTTCTTCCCACTTGGGACATTCTTTAATTTGGTGAGTTTTATCACCACATTTAAAGCATCCCACGGTGGAGTTAGGTCGTTTCTTAGGAAAGCGTTTTTTCGAGTAATTATTAGTGAACCTTTTGTTTCCTTGTCCATTGACCAACCCGGCTAGATTCCTTGTGAACATAGCAAACTCGTCTTCCTCCTCATCTTCTCCATCACTTGGAGAGGATGTGAGGGCGAGACTCTTTCCCTTTGAGGACTCACTAGAATGCTTATCGAGGTTAAACTCGTGAGCCATTAGTGATCCCATTAGTTCATGAAGAGATAGGGTTGACAAGTCTTTAGCTTCCTCTATGGCGGTGACTTTAGGTTGCCATTTAGGGGTTAGACTACGAAGAATTTTTCGAATGATGTCCTCGGACTCGAAATTCCTTCCTAGACTTTTAAGCTCATTAATAATACAAGAAAAACGTGAAGAGAAACTATTTAAGGACTCGTCTTTTGACATTCTAAACATCTCATATTGTTGCATGAGAAGGTCAATACGGTGTTTTCTTACTTGGGACGTCCCTTCATAGGCAAGTACAAGGGAATCCCAAATAGATTTTGCCGTAGGACATCCGGAAATACGACTAACTTCCCCCTCACCAACACAACGTTGAAGAATCGACATTGCTTTGGAATTCTTTTCGGCAAGTTTGAAGTCGTTTTCATTGTAATTTCTTTCCTCTTTTATCTTGGTGAAACCGTTTAAGATATCGGTTTCCTCAATGGTAAGAGGTCCATTTTGGATGATGTTCCAACATTGATAATCAATACTTTTGTTGTAATGTTCCATTTTGAGTTTCCACCATCCAAAATTCAAACCGGTAGAGACCGGGATCTTGGAGTGTTTCTCGGAATCCATTACCCACGAATCAAACTCTAAGGCGATTAGCCTCGATCAAGAGCACGAGGCTCTGATACCAATTGTTGAGTTTATGCCTTCAAGTACCTAAGAGGGGGAGGGGGTGAATTAGGTACTATTTAAAAATTTAACTTCAACTTTATTGAATTAAAGTGAGTTAAGAGAACAAAAGTGATGAGAAGATACTTCGAATAATATTGAAAGACTAAACGAGTATCAAGATGAATGTTTGCTGAAGTATGAAAGTAACAACTGTTCTGACTGTAACTATTTGTCTCAGTTTATGAAATACGGACTGCAGACCAAATGTGTCGATGATGAATCACTTTCTAAGGTTAAGCAAATCAAAACAAACAAAATAAAAGAGCAAATGGAAATAAAAGAAAGATCAAACACGGGATTTTGAATTGGTTCTTAAATACTCAAGTGCCTACATCCAATCTACCTTTTTATTGATTTCTTTTAGTGATCTACTCCGACTACTAAAAGACCCGTACAATAAAAGATACCAACCTACTCCGGTTGTAAAGCGAGTCCAAGAACTACTCCGTTCTTATGACAAGCCAACTCGCAACCTACTCCGGTTACCAAGAGTTAAAGACTACTCCGTCCTAAACTCTACTAACACACTTAGAATGTTATAGGATCAAGTTTCCACTAACATATTCTTAGCAAAGAATAGAGATGGACAACTTTTACAAGATCAACAATTCTTAAGCAAGAGAGTTTAGTATGTTAAAGTAACAGTAGCCACGACTGTAACAACTTGAAGACTTTTAAAGGTTTTTGCAAAGACACACGGTTTTAAGCTTTTAAAAACAATTTGCAAAGTTGGAAAAATATTTCAGAAAAGTCTTGAGATTTTATGAAGGAGATGGCTCGCCTTTTATAGAGGGAAAGGGTGAGGAGGTTGCTAGGGTTTTGAAGGGTCAAAGACCACACATGTGAAGAGTCTTAGCAACCACTCAAAACTTTCACCAAAGAAGGCTCTTTTGCAAAGGCAAGAATAGAGAAAGAGTGTTTGAAAGATATCCTTAAAAGCTCATGCAAATTCAGAAAACAAAGAGAGAAAAGACAAGTCACATGATGACAAGTTAACACTAAAATGGCAAAAAGCATTTCTTGTTTTCTTAAAGGACCAAAGGGTCAAATTTGCATAAAGAGGAAATATTTTGAAATTAATAATAATTCAAACCACTCTTTATTGAAGGCCAACTCCTATTAAAAATCTGAAGTTTATCTTTGAAAAATAATAGACACGTGAAGGATTTTCGAAAGATAAGAGAGCTTCAAGTGTTACGAATTGTGGCAACAATCCAAGCAGTTGTTTACTAATGAAAGCAACAGTCGTCTTGACTGTTTCTATTACTCTAAGATACTCTACTTTCTTGCTTGTACATTAGATGACACTAAGACTCAATACAATGGGATGATTAACAACTTCAACACTTCGTAATCCATGCTTGATTAAATCATTAATCCTGAAAAGGTAAACTAAGATAACACAAATCAAATGGGCATGTTATCATCAATATAAGGAACCCAACAAGTTTCTCTTCATTGAGCCTTTCTGTTTGATCATGACTCGTATCGTCTTGGATTTGCTTGCTACCATGGATTTGGGTCAGACTAGCACCTTTGGTGTTAAACAGGTTAGTCTTTAGTAAACAGGTTGTTTATTATGGGGAATGGGCAAGAAATAAGTATTCTTCTGCGCAAGAAAACGTGTTTGATAGCCTGTCGTATTTTAGGCATAACTTTCTCTACAAGACTCGGATTAAGGTAATTTTGATGGCGTTGGAAACCTAAGAGAAATATATAGAACTAAACCCAAAAAAGTATTTATCGCCTCGTAAACCGGGCCTAAATATCGGGTTGTCATTTTAGCTAAATGAAATGCACATTTTGTAATGTAAACTTTAAGTTTTGCCCAAAGAAATGACATGGGACTCAAAATGAGATATACTCATAACATTTTATGACATCCTAACCTTAGTTAGACAAGCACATTTATTTTTGACTTGAGATTTGACGGTTTTAGGAAATGAAGACGGTTTTTTACCTGGACTCCAAATGTACTCTAATTAGTGCCAAAACGACCATAATGACACCTAGATGACAACCAATGGATAGACACAAGTGTACGAGTTACCTTTTATTAACCAATTTACAAAATGTCATAAAATCGCGGAATATGCTAAACATGCGGCCCAATAATCAGTGGGTGTTTGGCGGGAGGTGTAGAAACGAGGTGTCTACAGATATCTCCGTTCCTTGGTACCGAGAGAAGCACCAAAAATGCTCTTTTTATGCGAGACGAAGTTGTGTGGTCGTGATATGAGGAGAGTGAGGAGAAGTTAGATGGATATAATGGTATAGAGGTGGATTGTATGGGAAGATCGGGGGTCTTGCTTTCTTATGGCGTATGGAAATAAATTGTACATTTGTTTCCGCGTCAGTGCATCATATGGATTTTACTATTGTTGAAGATGAAAAGGAGTGCCGGAGTGGCGTGTTACGGGTTTTTATGGGTGGCCGGCTGTGTGTGACAGATATTTATTTTGGGAGCTTCTTCGGGTTTTTTGTAGGCAGTCTTTGTTGCCTTGGATTTGTATTGGCGATTACAATGAAGTCCTTTATTCCATGGAGATGAAAGAAGGGATTCACGCTCAATGGCAAATGAATAATTTTCAAGCTGCGGTAGATGATTGCGGGTTAAGGGATATTTCGTAGGAAGGATATCAGTTTACTTATGATAATGGTCAAGCTGGGGATGCTAATAGATAATGTATGTTAGATCAAGCTATGTGTAAGATTGCTTGATTGGATATGTTCCCGTATGCGAAGTTACTTCATTTGGATCGGGAGTGGTCTGGTCACGCCCCGATAAAATTGATTTTTGATAAACGAGATGTGGGTGGAGTCCAGAAGCACAAGTTTAGATTAGGGCATATATGGGTGGGTGGGGAGGGCTGTGAAGACGCGGTTGTGCGAGGTTTTAAAAAGGGAAATGAGGAGTTAGGGAGGACTATTATTGCTTGTGTGAATTCAAGCGTGGAAGAAGATTAGTATCAGGAAAATTAACTGGACCTTGGATAGGAAGCGTAAACATTTGGCTCGATTGAATAGTGGGGTGAGAACACAGGAGGAGGTGACGCGGCGAAGGAAGTTAGTGGTTGAAATTGCGGAGTTGTATCGACAGAAGGAGCAATAATTGCGTCAAAAATCACGGGCTTTATGGCTTCGAAATGGGAACCGTAACACCAAATCTTTCCATGTTAGTGCGGGGGAGAGGAAGAGGAAGAATTATATTAGAAAGCTTATTGATGACGATGGTATAGAACGAAATGGGAATGATGTTGTGTCCGTTGTGGCCTTGAACTACTTCCATGAGTTGTTTGCTACGTCGGCCCCAGATCGATTTGAAGAGGTGTTACTTGGTCTTGAGAGGGAGTTAGTGAGCGTATGAATCTTATTCTGAGAGAGCAGAGTATCGTGAATAGGATATTATTGATGCTGTTAACTAAATGAATCCGCTAAAGGCCCCGGGTTCGAATGGTATGAATGGGCTTTTTACTAGCCCTATTGGCATATTATTGGGCCAGATGTGGTTAATTCGGCGCTAAGCATTTTGAGAGGAGAATCGTCACCTGCTGATTTTAATAAGACTAATATAGTTTTAATTCCGAAGAAAAAAGCTCCAGATAAAATCCGTGATTTCAGACCGATTAGCCTTTGCAATATGGTGTACAAAATTGTGTCCAAGGTCTTGGTGAATAGGTTAAAAATCTTCTTGGGGGACATTGTTTCGGAAAATCAGTGTGCTTTCACAGCAGGAAGACTTATTTCGGACAATATTTTGATTTCTTTTGAATTGTTTCATTATATGAAAAATTCGAGACATACGGAAGGGCACATGGCGATCAAATTTGATATGGCTAAGGCTTATGATCGGGTGGGGTGGAATTTCTTGCGTCGGGTTCTTATTGCTTTGGGGTTTGACGATGGCTGCGTTCGGAGGGTGATGGAGTGTGTCTCAACGATTACTCTCTTTGTTCTTATTAATGGGGGGGCCTTCGGAGGAGATTCGGCCCACGAGAGGAGTACGGCAAGGTGATACGCTTTCTCCTTATTTATTTATACTATGTGCGGAGCTTTGTCTAATCTTATGAGATTGGCCGTTGAGAGTAATTCGGTCCATGGAGTTCGGGTGTCAAGTAGTGCTCCTGCTGTTTCCCACTTGCTTTTCGCTGATGATAGTATTTTCTTTGCTCGTGATACGAATGGAGAAGCTGATATTATTAATGGTGTTTTGCGAAAATATGAGGTAGCTTTGGGGCAACTTGTTAGTCTTGAGAAAACTACTGTCTCATTTAGCAGAGGAGTGTCAAGGGCGCAGAGGGTGAGGTTGGAAGATAGGTTATGGGTGGTGGAGTGGAGCAGCAGCGTTACTTAGGGTTGCTTACGGTAATTGGACGGTCTAAGAAGGTAATTACGGATATAATTCGTGATAAGCTATTCAAACGGCTTCAAGGTTGGCACGGGAAAATTTTGTCTAGGGCTGGTAATTAGGTTCTTATAAAGGCAATGGCCAATTCACTCCCTACCTATGTGATAAGTGTGTTTAAAATCCCAACTAACTTTTGTGATGATCTTAGATTGTTGGTGTCGTGCTTCTGGTGGGGCCATGAGGAGGGTCGAAGAGAGATATCTTGGGTGGCGTGGAAGAAGATGAGTAAGCCGAAGGGGGAGGGAGGTATGGGATTTTGATACTTTAGATTCTTTAACCTTGCGTTGCGTGGTACACAAGCATGGCGATTATTGCCTTGTCCGGAAAGTTTATGGGCTTTAATTATGAAGGCGAGATATTATACGGATGGAGATTTCCTAGGAGCGGTGGTTGGGCATAATCCAAGCTACACTTGGAGAAGTATTATCGAGGCTAGAGGGGTGTTGGAGGATGGGCTATGACGGAGAATAGGGGATGGGAGGAATACTCGAGTTGGGGTCACGCGTGGGTGGCATAAACGCAGACGGGAAAGGTCATTTCACCGTGTCCTAATGAAAGGGAGGGGATGGTGGTGGCGGATTTAATTGCGGCCCATAACGTTTGGGTTGTCGAGAAAATTAATCAAATTTTCTTGCCTTTTGAGCGGGAAAGAATCGCTAATATTCGGTTGAATCCGAATAGCCCTAGTGATATGTGGTATTGGGGGTTGGAGCGTGACGGTGTCTATACTGTGAAATCGGCCTATAGGATGCTGGCAGGGAAAATGGTGGATATGGCTGAGCAATCGGATCTGACGAGGGAGAGATGGTTGTGGAATAAGCTCTGGAAAGTTCTGGTATGGCCGCGCGTAAAACTCTTCTTCTGGAAACTCTGTAATGAAGCTTTGGCAACAAAAGCAACATCGTCGCTCGAGTTGGAGGTGAGTCTTCTTCATGTCCTTTATGTAATTTGTCTAATGAGTCAACTATTCATTTGTTTCGGGATTGTGGGGTGGCAAAGTGGGTATGGGAAGGGTTGGTTCTGGCATGTGAGGAAACGGTTGGGGGAGTGGAGTTCGATGTTGGGTGGAGGCGAGGTGGAGGGAGATTGGGGAGGCGGAGTATGGGAAGTTTATGATTGGGTGTTAGGCCATTTGGGAGCATCGGAATAAGATCGTTTTTGATGGTATGGATATAGACTCGAAGAAGGTGATCATGAGAGTTTGTGATGTGTTGATTGAGGGTGAGGGCGTGGAGGAGGACGGTGGAAGGGGGTGGAGGAGAGTGGGGGGGACAGGGAGGCTGAGGGCGTGGGAGGTAGCTCCGGAAGGGTATGTAAAAGTGAATATTGACATGGGGGTTAAAGAAGGGGAATGGGTTACCACGGGGATGGTGTGTAGATACGGAAGAGGAAGGGTGCTATGAGGGGCTTCTATTACCCGTACGGTGTGCTGGGATCCTTTGGTAGTTGAAGCAGTGGCCGTGTTGGATGGTCTGCAAGAAGCGAGGAGTAGAGGTATCGTAATGTTATGTTGGAGAGTGACTGTTTACATCTTGTCGATGTTCTTAAAGAGAAGCGGATGGGAAGAAGCATGTTCTCGCATATAGTAGATGATATTCTTTTTATTTGTAATGATTTTCAGTCGGTCATTTGGTCTCATACTAGTCGGATGAATAATTGTGTGTCGCATGCTTTAGCTCATATTATGCCTAGAGTTGTTGGTAGAACGGTTTGGCTAGATGTTTCACCGACTGCGAACAATGATGTACTATTTGATATTTCGTTATTAATATAATGCCCTTTTGGTGTTTTCCTCAAAAAAAATAATGGTTAAACAAATTAAAACAATAGTAATACATAAGAATTTAAGATAATTTAATTATTTAAAATGACAATGGTTTTACAAAAACCGTGATCAATGTATCCCATAACCACAGTTGTACCTTAACCGTTGTCAATTTTGAACCAATGAAACTATTTATATTGGAACCCTATAATTAAACTTTTAATAATCACAACAAAATCTAAACTCTTATTTTTTAATATATCAAATTATATATTCAAAAGAGTATTCATTAATTATGTCGTCTTATAATTCATCGTCCGATGAAGGATCGTACGAATCTGATGTCGAATCATTCGATGGATTGGAAGATTTTGAACGCCTAACTAGAATTGTGTATATCAAACCTTTGAAGTGCATCATTGACAATCTCTCATACACAGAAGACGGGAATAGGAAGAAAATACTGTCCTATGACCTTAACTGGTTAATAGGGGTGATTCGGGCTGCCAGATTGGATTTTGTTCAAGCTATCCACCTTGCTCTTTCGCATGATGGGTTGTTCAAGGGTCACGCACTCATCGCGTTTGGTGGGGATGGGGAGCGGCAATGCTTCCGTCAAGCTCGCAAACTGGAGCGAGCTTTTTATAACAATGATTCTTCAAGGTTTTTGTTTGATAGCGATGGAGGGAAGGACCATATTTATGGGTCGCGAATGAAGATGACCGTGGACGAGTGGCGTATTTGTACGTACATGATAGTCTATCGCACACCTATGCAAAGATAATATTTATACCCTAGACAACAAATGAATGTAGTACTTAAAACTCAAAGGAGACGGGAGTTATTAATTATTTGTTATGGATTGAATTTTACCTTGGTAGATTATCAATTTATTGATTGGGTTGAAATGATGTAATGACAAAACAATAATAAAGAAAATGTCTAGGGAGGTCGGGTCACGCATGCTAATTATGTAAATGCTCATGCCAAGTTAGGAAGTTGATTTTACGATAAATGTTTAGGCTTAAAGACACCCACCTAACGGCATTAGTGTCAACCATAGACCGGGTCCTAGAGAAACTTTCGTCCATGACTAGGTCGTCCTACTACACATGCTTAGTCTAATTCAATTCCGTGCCTCTCGACTTTAGAACGAATGAACAAACTTAATCGATGAATAAGGCCTTTAAACATAGATTAAACATTATGGTGCAAACATATGATAGAAACAATTATACAATATTAACTTATCTTTATTTTGACATTTACATATTACTTAATCATGCATGGCCTCCTTTATTCCCTAGACAAATGCAACTACTCTAACATGGTGGAAATGTAAATTAAACTAATGATAAATGAAATGGCAAACATACTGAAAATATGAATAAGAAATTACCTTGCAATTGGAAATGGAAATGGAAATGGAAGAACAATAATTGTAATATAAATAGCTTGTAAATATGAATTGTTTTATAACTTGAAATGTAAATGGGAAATATAAATAACATAGATAAAATCTAAACTAAACTAAACTAAGAGCTAATCTAAACTAACTACTAAATTTAGAGAGAATTATGAGAAATTGTGTATGAATGTGAATGGTGTATGGAAGTGTTGGAGTCTACACCCTTTATATAGGAAATGAGGGGTGAAACTTAGAGCAAATACAAGGGGTCAACCCCAAATATTTTCTCTTAATTGCTTGAGTAATTGCCTAGAGAATCCCATGTGAGCCATTAATTCCATCTTTAAGCCTTTGGTTGATCAGATAATTTAGCATCCCATGAGAATCCAAAGTTGAGCATCCAAGAAATTCTCTCATCTTCTCTACTTGGGCTTTAACACTTGATTTTATACTTGGGCTTGACTTTGCATTTGTAATTCTTCAAATTAATCCATCATTTTATCCATTCAAGTCCATGAACATCTTCCATGTTGGTCCATCATCTCTTCTTTAGCTTAGCTCATGCTTCTAGTATTTGTACTTGAGTAGAATTTTGCTCATTTTAGCTCATTTTCCTACAAAACATGAGAAAACATACAAATGGAACTAGAAAGCAAATATTAGCTCATAAACACTAAAGGTAGTGCATAATACATATAAAATGGAGCTAAATAATGGGATAAATATGTATAAATTATGGACTTATCAGTACACGGTCGTAATATTGAGTTAAGGAGAGTGTCGTTGGAATGGGAAAACGACTCGGTGGATTGGGTTCAAGGTGAAAGAGATGTTATTAGTGATATTGTCGATGGATTCCGCACTCTGTTCCCTAATTATTAATTAATTAGCTTGTTTTTTTCTTTTTGTTTGATATAATTTTTAAGATCAAATTACCTCGTATGGTTTTATTTCAATTCTGTCTTGCTTCGTTCCTTTGTTTAATTTTTAATATGCAAATGAATACTTAACAATTAAAAAACATAAATAATTAAGCTTCAATTCGTTAGGAAAAGAGCAACAACAAATTATACAATCAACTTAATTTCATTACTATAAATTAAAATAAAGACATAATTATTAATTATTAGAATCTGATGACAAAGGATAATCTTCATGAAGTTCGGTCCACATCAAGTCGTAGAGCGACCCTTCATTGTCTGCGGCCACCACATGTCGAATTGCCTCTGTCTCCCATGAAAGAGGCTTGGTGACAAGATCGTGATGCGTCCTGTAATGACTCAACAGAAGATGAACAACATGGGTCACAACCCCTAGATAAGGGCCATTTTGTCTAGCATCCGAATAGAAGTTCAGTTTCCCCAAATCTAGCCTCTAATTTTCTTGCTTGCCGAAAATGTTCATGATGGTTGGCTTCGTCAAACTCAATAAAAGTGAATCCTTGAAAACCTTTCCTGTTAGTCGACACATGGCGGACTCTTCTAACCGCAGTAAAACCGCAGTCATGAAGCATTAACCCCATCCACCCAAAATCCTTATTTACACCCTTTCCACTTTCATAACGAACAGGGAGATTATGAACAATGCAAGTAACGGGATAAACGTAACGAGAACGTGATTGTGGTTTCGGTAAACCAGCCATATTATTAGGTACGGAGTATATTTTAGAGAGTATTTTAATAAAATGGGTAGATTATATGAGAATTGAGGAAGTACTATACAAAGGTAGTATTAGCACTAAAAGTTTTTGTTCAATGGTGGTTGGTTCTTTCTCAATTGGTACACATGAAAGAGTAAATGTTTGATATTCAACTATAATATTACGACGACATATTTATAGTCCAAATTGAATAGTATAACGCATGCGTAAAATTCTGAATAAAGTTACACCTTTTTTCGCATGCATTGGTTCAAGTCAACTGATTTGAAAAAAAAAGTGACCGTTGGCCAAATATACAACAACGAACATAAAAACCATTCTTGTTTTATATTTTATAACGGTTTTATGTAAACCGTTGACAAAATATAATAACGGTTTTGCAAGACTATTTACAATAAAATATTTTATAATGGTTTTTTGTAAACCGTTGACAAAATATAATAACGGTTTTGCAAGTCCGTTTACAAGAAAATATTTTATAACGGTTTTTTGCAAATCGTTGACAAAATATAATAACGGTTTTACAAGACCGTTTACAAGAAAATATTTTATAACGGTTTTGAATCTAACCGTGTTGATAATTTAGAACACAGTCGTCGACACAACCGTTGTTTAACTTTATTTAATAACAGTTTCTCTGTAAACCGTTTCTCATAATTACGCACTTCAATATTTGGGAAACGGTGATCTATGTTCCGTTATTATATTTGGTAAACCGTTGTTATACGATCGTTGTTAAAGCGCAGAATTGGCGTAGTGATATATTCATGATAATGAATTTTCTCATATTTTATAAAATTATTTCTAAGTGTTGATGTCGATTATTGCGTCCCCTATCGAGATTAGATTTTCGGGGAGATGGTTTATTAACACTTAGCGAAATTTGAGTAAACAAAAACGAGAACATAGGAGTTTGCTACGACCCCAATCAGGGTGACTGTGTGGCTCTATGTGCTCATATCTCTTGCTTAGCCTGAGTGACTACTGTAATACCCGCCTTGTCAGGACCCGTTGACTGACCTATTGACCATGTGAGACCCTTAGTAGAGATGGAAGAGGGAGTTATACCACATTATTTACTGTATACTCGACCTAGTAAGGGTCACTCGGCCGAGTAGCATTGGTACTCGACCGAGCGCAGTGTACTCGACCGAGAACCGAGTACGCATTCTGACATCGTGTTAATATATAACACGGAGGTTTCAACTTAATTCATTTTCGCGGTGTGTTTTGTCATTTCTAAACCTAATTCTCTCTCTCTCTCTCTCTCTCTCTCTCATCTCTCTCTACCCATTCATGAGTTGACCTTGAACCCCAATCTGGGAAAGGAGATAGCTTAACCACTAGTCATCGAGTCAGTTCGTCGCCGGCGTCGGCATCTGATTATTCTTCGAGATGAGTTTGTGGATATTTGTTTATCGTTTAGTCAATCTTATATAGCATAGTGATAAGGTATGATTGTTGATTGTAGGTTATGAGGTGGATTCTTTCTAGGCATGATGTGATTGATGCATTTATATGAAATAGCGAAAAGGTAGGGTTTTCCTACTCAGTTTCAGTTCATGGTTGTTGTTTATTTGTGTTATACGGTTATCATTGTTGTGAGTGCCTTGTTGCGTTTGTTAAGTTATAGTATTGAGATGCTGGCAGTGGACAGTGGTGTTGTTTGTATTACTAGTATTGGATTGTGGAGCTATTATTGGGAGATGGTCTTTACCCCCATGTTCGCCTCTTGTGGCTCCCGTCACAAGGGGATGTGCACATTAATGATATTGGTTCGCTCGTTGCGATGAGCGAGGATTAGATGGCAAGGCTGCGGTCTTCCACTGGCGGTGCAGGTTACCTGTTGCGATGGGAACAATTGGATACTATGTGGTTGGAGTGGTGGAGCTCTGTAATTGTTGGTCTTGAGTTTGTACTGTTATGTTGAATTGCCTTATTCTACTATCTTTATATCATGTTACTGACTTGTGTGGTGTGGTTGTTGTATTTCTTCTTTTTGTCTGTATTTGCGATGATCCATTTGATATTACCGGCAAATGGTGAGTAGTGAGACTTTTCAGGTTGTTATGGTTGTTGTCTCGATGTAGCTGCGGGATTGGAGTGGTCGCATGACATAGAGTCGGCCTTTGGTCGTTAGCAGTTCACCAGTTGTATAGTACTTTGTATAGTCGAGTTGTTTACCTTTTAGTTTCCGCTGTAAGTTGTAATAAAGATTATTAATTGTTCGTTTATAGTCCTTTTGATATACTTACCTCGAACATCCGGGATGGTAACGCCCTTACTTATTAGGGAAAGTCCTATTAAGGCTCCTTAATTGGTAAGTAGGGGTGTTAGAACTACGACCCCGAACCGGGGTTAAGGCCCCTGATTAGGGCTGTTTTTTACTATGCCCGTGTGATTCTGCATGTGCTATGGCGGGTTTTTTTGTGTGCGTGTTTGTTTGAAACGTAACAAACAAACATATTTATTCTACTAACAATCTTTCATTGTATACATATTATGTATATAAAAGAAAGAGTTAGAATAATTCATTCTACATATTAAAATTTAAGATTTTGACATTGACAAATAAAATCCAAAAACTCGTATTGTTCTTTGTTCTTTGTTCTAAGCCTAAGACAAAGGAATCGCCTTAACCAACATAGATTTCATGCAACTCGAGACAATAAGGGTCGAAATAGTCTAAGGAAAACGTGTTTAGCGTGATTCGATAGGGGTGTAATAGACCGTCTTGGTGTTGTTTCAATTCTGTTTTTTTGTGCCTAGTATTTGTTGCATTCTTGTAAATTGGTAATACAAACTACTACATTCCTACGGGGTGTTTGATTAGGTATATCGGAATGGAATTGAATGGATTTGATTCATTCCATTGTTTGGTTAGGGTGATTTGAAATGGATTTAAATATCCAATGGATTCTCATTCCACTCCAACCCCTTGGACTCATATACCCCCCCCCCTACCCCTTAGATTCAAACTCTATTCCCCCTTTCAATAACTTGTGGTGAACCAAACAAGATCAAACTTATTCTATTCCATTCCGACTTGTTAAATCAAACGACCCTTAGAGTATTTTACTATTTGGAATTGTAATTAATCGAGGACATGACTTCAAAGTTCGTAAAGTTTGAGAAATTTATAGGTGTCGATTTTCGGCGTTGGCAAAAGAAGATGCACTTCCTTCACCGCTTTGAACGTTGTGTATGTGTTGATAAGTAATCCAATGCTGGGATTGTGGGTGATGAAACTCTTACGGAGGTCAACTAGCAATCTAATACTATATATATAATCCGGAAAACAGGGAACTTTAATGTAATATATAAATCTATACAAATTCATTATACTATATAGTTTATTAGATGTACAAAGATGTTAATTTGTTTAACATAGACAAATATAACATAAATAGGTTATATTTTGCAAATTATGAAAAGTTAAATAAATCAAGATTCCAAAAGCTGCAATATTACATAATTCTTTCAATTGTAGTTAACTATACTATAATAACGAACAGTTTTAATTAGATTCTAATTTAATATTTATTTAAATATGTAAATTTAATACAAATAGATAACCAACTGATATAAAAATTAAATTTGATGTAAGTAACAATGATTTATGCATATATGTAATATATTTATTTATATATCTATGACAAAATCGTGTAAATAGAAAAAGTAACTCTATTCCCCCTTTCTATAACTTGTGGTGAACCAAACAAGATCAAACTTATTCCATTCCATTCCGACTTGTTGAATCAAACGACCCTTAGAGTATTTTACTATTTGGAATTGTAATTAATCGAGGACATGACTTCAAAGTTCGGAAACTTTGAGACATTTATAGGTGTCGATTTTCGTCGTTGGCAAAAGAAGATGCACTTCCTTCACCGCTTTGAAGGTTGTGTATGTGTTGATGAGTAATCCAATGCTGGGATTGTGGGTGATGAAACTCTTACGGAGGTCAACTAGCAATCTAATACTATATATATAATCTGGAAAACAGGGAACTTTAATGTAATATATAAATCTATACAAATTCATTATACTATATAGTTTATTAGATGTACAAAGATGTTAATTTGTTTAACATAGACAAATATAACATAAATAGGTTATATTTTGCAAATTATGAAAAGTTAAATAAATCAAGTTTCCAAAAGATGCAATATTACATAATTCTTTCAATTCTAGTTAACTATACTATAATAACGAACAGATTTAATTAGATTCTAATTTAATATTTATTTAAATATGTAATTTTAATACAAATAGATAACCAACTGATATAAAAATTAAATTTGATGTAAGTAACAATGATTTATGCATATATGTAATATATTTATTTATATATCTATGACAAAATCGTGTAAATAGAAAAAGTAACTCTATTAGTAGTGAAAATAATTGTAGCAAAATTGGATGTAGTAATTTTAAAAGTAATCCGTCATGTGATAGAGTAGTCAAAGTAACAATAATAGTAGGGGAGCATGTAATGAAAGTCATAGTAGCAGTATTAATGCGGCGGTATTGAAAGTAACAATAAACGGGAGTAATAAAAGTAACAATAATAACAATAGGAGAAAATATCTATGAACGATTATCTAACCAATCGATGTCAGGAAAATATTTATTTATTTAAATATATAAATTTGATAAAGCTAATGGGAAGAATGAATTAAACCATAAAAAAAATATATGTAACAGTCACATACACAATAGTGAACGTAATAGTATCAACAAGTTATGTCGTGAAAATAATAATATTAACATCGACAGTTGTAAATGTGACATAATTTGTTGATAAATTTATTTCATCATGATTTTGAAGATAAATCCTATAAAAATATACTCCCTCCAATTTCCTTTTATCTTCCCCTTTCTTTTGGGCACAAAAATTAAGAAAGGGGAAGAAAGAAGGAATAAAGTAGAATAAAGTATTGTAAATTATGAAGTTTATAGGGGAGAGAAAATAATAAAGAATGAATAATGAATAAAGAATAGATAAAGTAATGAGAGTTGTTGATTTTTTAGGAGAGAGAAATTAATAAAAAATAAATGCAACTTACCAAAAAAGGAAAGAAGGAAGATAATCAAACTTGTGTGAAAAAGGAAAGAGGGAAGATAATAGAAAATTGGAGGGAGTATTAAACTAGCTTAATACCCGTGCAAAAAGCACAGGCATAATAATTTCATATTATAGAGTACTATATTGAAATAGTATAAATAAAAATCAACATAGAATAGAATATGTAACATTAATAAAGTAAATAACACTATGTACAAAAAAAGAAGTAAATAACAGTATTTCAATCCTATTCGACAGAGACTCCTGTTATTGCAGGTTTATGGTCGAATGTACATGACTTTCCTCGAGTTATAACAACATGGAAACCCGAAATTGACTCGATTTAAACTGACCCGACCCGAATCTAACCTGGTTGACCCGTTTACAAAGTCTATGCCATTTTACTTGTAAGTTAAAATGTTTTTGTTTATATTTTTGGTAACCTTTTTTTATGACTACATTAAATCTTGTTTTATATAAAATATTCGTTTTTTTGTACAATAAAATAGTCGTAGTAATAGCAACCATTTTACACATTTTTCTTATTGTGATGGTTTTACGACTTTTCGTGGACAATTTATTCTCAATTTGTAAATGTTTGAAGTTAACCCATTATAGGTTGATCTCATAAAAGAGATATTAAATGTTTTAAGTTTATCTATCATGGAGCGATCTCCTAAAAGAGTTATTAAATTTTTTTTATTCATGATAAGTGAAATAAAAGTATTAGACATGTTTAATAAATAATACGTAATTACCTTATGTGTGATGTGTCTCACCATCTCTCTAAATCAAAAATCCTTGATCTTAGTATTTTTATGAGAGAAATTATAAAGAACTAAAGTAGCTAAATTTAAAATGATAAACACATTTCATTCCATTTTTATCGTTCAATTCTATTTTGAATGATTTAATAATGTGAAAAAGGTAATAAAATATGTGAAGAAACCATGGTTACGTCATCGGTATAATGATTTAAATAGGGCCATTATTTGCCAATTTGATGAAGTTGTGTTAACCACTTATTTGTTTATTTGCAGTTAGATATGAATCCATGTGTTGGGAAGAAACTTAAAGTTACACATGTGAAGATTATGCCACATTAATAAAAGAGAAGAAGAATTACCACTTTATAAGGCAATGAGGTACTCTCTCCATTGCCAATTAATTTTAGAGTGAAATCCTCCTGGGCATGAGTTGTGGACTCTTTCTCCTCGGCCCGTTATTGAATTTAACATGTGTTGATGGTTCATGTCTAAATTTAAGATAGACCTCACATATTAGGGGACAATGTAAAATAAGAACTTGGGTCTAAGAGGTCTTACTATAGCTATTAAGCCAAAGGTATTGTGCTTAATAGGTCACTAAATGCAATTGAATATAATCTAATATTTTTAAAATAACCGTGTGGCAGATTAATAAGACAATGAAACAGGTGGTGGAACATTACATAGAACATAAAATTTACATTGCTTGTGAGTTGTCACAACATCTTATTTTAAGAACCTTAAAGCTAACCTTAAAGCTAACCAATTCATACTTGATAGTTTATTAGATCACGATGTCACATCTTATTTTAAGAACCTTAAAGCTAACCAATTCATACTTGATATTTTATTAGATCACGATGGTTTTGTATTACGGAGTAATAATATTGGTAATTCTCATAAACATGTTTAGTTGTCGGGGGCCACACTTGGTGTGCTATAATTGGTATTTAACTTGGATGAGTATTGGTCATTGGGCTGTTTAGTATGGATTGATCCATTATATTTTCAGAGTAAAAGTTGATAAGTAGGTATTGTGATGAGTGAGCGGGAAAAAAAAATTTATTGGTTTGTGTTTTATATATTTATATAGATGGTAAATGTATTAGTATGGCAAATTTAAGATAGTTTTATTTCATAGAAAATAAAATTTATATGATAAATAGAAATACCCCGGCGGAGCCGAACACCAATACTAGTTTTACCTAATCTTGCATATCATTATTACATTTTTGATATAAGAATGGTAATATCGCTAGCTAGTTGGAGTAGCGGTTTATCCAAAAAGAGCTAAATTGCTATTTCAAGTAGCGATTTACCTAATACCTGCCAAAAATAAATAAAAAGAGCTCATGTGGATCCATTGAGAAAAAATAGTTTGAAATTGATCTTAAAGCGTGGATTAGTTTGATTTTGAGAATCGCTTTGAAAAAATTTCGTAAATCATACTATGGAGTATTTCGTATAGGCACTCTTATCACGCTCGCATCGTTTGGTTGCCCGTTGGAATACAACCCCATTCGAATATCGAATTCATGGGAATTAAGTTCCCACATGAAATTCATATGAACTAGCGAAATTTGTTCGGTTGCCTCTGTAGAAATTCAATTACACTGGAGTTTGCCTAATGGCGTTAGGTAATCCAACTCCTCCATTGTGGACGAGTTGGGAACTCCTTGGAAAATTGAATGCTTACATTATGGCAAAAAATGGACAACCACAAATAAGTTCCAATTTTATAATTCATGTGATTTTTCAGCTTTCGTGATTTACAAGGTGCAACCAAACGAGTAAGTTTATAACTCTTTTTATCCTGATTAATTCATAATCTTACTCTTTTGTGCCTATTGTAATATGTTTGAACTATATTATGATTTGCATTTTCATATAATTTTTGATAACGTAGTTGCTCTTTCATGTACAACTTTTACTCATTCATGGACATTTTTTCATAATGTTTCCAAATACTACCCTTTCTCCCAACCAAAACCAAATTTTTCTCTCTTCTCTTTCTTCTAAAACTTAATCAAATTTCTCCCTAATTCTTTAATTATGAATGTTAATTCTCATATCGAACAAGTAATTATTAAGTTTTATCAATAAATTACATATAATTTTAGTGAATTTAATTGAATTAATCAGTTTAATGACTTAATCTTTAATTAGGGTTTCAATTGGATTCATTTGAGAAAATTTTTGTTACACGATTGAAGATGTCATAGCATATCAACCTTGTAGAATTTGACTTTCGTGCAACTTGCTGACAACCCAATCACTTTCCCACAAAGGAGCATACCTTGCGTCAATACATTGCAGACTTCACAATCCGCCATAACTTGGCTGTTTAATGATATTACTATTGCAGTCCAGAAATTTGCGAAAAAGTGGCGCGGGATGGGTGGACTCGATGGCGCACGGTGGAGGAAGGGTAGTAGCGGCGGTGGTTGGCGACATGGGAAGCAGTTGGGAGGTGGAGGGAGGCAATTAAAATGTAGAAAATTGAAATGGATGAATAATTGAAAAAGAGGAATGTTGAAATGGGAAGGGTAAAATGGTAAATTATGTCCACGATTGAGTAAATCATGTCCATGAATAAGCAATACCCTTTGATAAATATCCTAATTAAATTTTTCATATGTGCTATTAGTCATACTAAATTCCAACACATAGTACCATTTATTATTTTATCATTCAAAAATGTTCAAAATTAAGAACCTTAAATTCCAATCTTAATACACTTTTGACAATTTATCATATTCAAGTAACAGTTCAATTACTTGCATTCTCAATTCATTGGAGGAGCAGGATGCATATACTTGTAGGTCACAACCGCAACAGCAACTTTAGCAATATCATCCATGGCCTTACTAACGTCGGTTATGGGCGACTTTACATGCGCCAACGACTCGAATTCCCTCTCGCACAGCTCAATATGGGTCGGAAGCGCTTTAATGTAATCTTGGGCTTTGCTATAATCATTAGCGGCCATGCTTAATTTAGCGCTTACAATCCAATTCAAAATATGTCCATACCTTATAGTACACCGAGTGAGAAATTCTTTTGTTTTCGAGTCGAATATTGGGTCCTTTGAGAGAGCTCGAGTGTGGCCTTGGGTCAATATCGCTTTCCTGTGAACTTGATCAACTAGAATGGTGGCTAGAGCTTTCACATCTTTTGCGGAGGGAGTCCTCGGATCGCTTTTTAAAGTCGAGACGCATAGGTTGTAGTCGGGTGTTTGTTTGCAGGTAAAATCAATTAGATTAACTGCGTTTGTTTGTGCTTCAGTAAAGATGTTGATATAGGCTATCAAACAGAAGAAAATAACCCATGATAAAATTTTCTCCATTTTTGTAAATTAAATATTTGTGATGCTGAGAACAACTTAAAAAGTAAAACTATTTTTTATTTCAAATTGTAAAATATAAAATTATTTATATTTCAATTTATAGTTCAATGTTGTGTCCTATTTGTTAAAGGATCTGCAATTCTAAATTATTATACTCATAAATATTAAGGAAATCTTATTCTGATCTCCCTTCATAAATGTCCCATTTGTTTCCTATTAAATTTGATGGGTATATTTTTCCATTTGTGAATAAAAAAGGTATAGCTAAATAGGCGGATACATTACTAAATAACGTTGACAATCTCTCTGCCTCTCTTCTCTAAAAAAACATAACGGCCATTCATCAAGTCCAGGGCTTCCGTCGATAATCAATCGATGGCGAGCCCTAAACTGTTTCATCTTTTAGCCAGTAGTATGCATATCTATCAACTAGTCAATAAAAGTCTCTCTTTCTGGAAGAATCGTGTTTTTCAGTTTTTTAATTCGAGTGTTTTCCAGTTAATCCTGGATTTAGTTTGAGTCGTAATATAGAGAAGAGTATTTTGCTGATAATTCGGCGCACATTACTTCTATGGAACAAAGTTATTTTTCAACGATTTTCGGAACTATTAAAAGGTATTTTTCCTTTTACAATGAATTATACGAATGATCCCTCAGAAGCTACATGAAAATATCAATATAAGAACGAACAGAATTGTCAAATTATATATAATTTAAGATCCCTAGTATACAAGAATTAGTTATTAGCATTAACAAATAACAATATCCTTGACATTAGGCTATAATATCTCTTATTGTACAAATACATACCAAATTGGTTACTCCGTATTTATTAATAGTCAAAAGAGTATGGCTCTATTTGGTAAATGGCATATTGGCCAAATTTCAGCATATTGGAGAGGTTTAGCATGTTTGACTTACGAATATGCTATTTAGAGCGTTTGGTTAATGGCATATTGAAATAGCATATTGGGGTCCAATATGCTATTTTGCAATATGCTGCTCCTACTAGCATATTAGGTTAGCGGATTGGAATGAAAAAATATTGTCATATTTACCCCCTTAAAAAATATTACCTTTCCTTTTATATATTTAATAAATAATTTATTCATATCCTTATTTGTCATTTTACAAAGAATCTAAACAATCTGTAATCTAAAACTCAAATTACCAAACACCTCTAAAACAATTCTGCTAAATAAATCTGCTAGTCAAATCTGCTAAATCATTATGCTAGTCAAATCTGCTTTCTAAATCTGCTTCTGCTAATATTAATCTGTTGTTTACCAAACAGAGCCTATTACTTTTTTTGGGTGTTTTTTGGTTAATCCTGGGTTTAATTTCAATCTTAATATAGATAATAAGAGTGGTTCGTTGATAGTTCATCGTACAATACTTTCAATGAATACAAGTTGTATGTCAACGATCTTCGGAACCAGTAAGAGATAATTTTCCTTTTACACTAAATCAAATGATCCCCTCAAAAACTGCATGAAGATAATGATACGAGAAGTCCCAACTCTGGCTTGGCTTCCAAACCCTCAGCCTCACAATTTAGATGGTGTATTTTTTTAATGAGGTAGGGTTGGCGAACCCTAATCAGAATAAATATGTTCTCCTTATATAAACTCTTGCCATCAAAGAGTCGACTGAACAGTTTCCTAAATCGTGAATGGTAAGTTATGGGAGATAATAGTGGAAACAGAATCATAGGTAAATTCCACCATACAATGGACCAACTTAATTTCCATAAAATAACTTATTTATTTTATGGAATATCTTACATTCTCCCACTTGGTCCATTTAACAAGAGACATAACATATGGATCATGGCGACGAACTCTCTTAGAGTAAGAATTAATCTTCCATGTATCACAATATATCAAGTCACTCATACCACACACATTTAACTTAATGAGTAAACCCCATCTTTACTCGAGGTTCAAACAAAATGATATTTCAAATGATATTTCTCAACATTACTTTATAAATATGCGCATATAAATCTAAAAGAGAAAATATCCAACTTAATAAAAGTTTCTTACAAAAACTTAATGAATGTACTACATAATGGAACCAAGTCCCATTCTCACTACAAGATCCTTAAAAGTCTTAATTGGCATGCCTTTAGTCAAGGGATCTGCAATCATCAACTCTGTGCTAATGTGTTCAATGATCACTTTCTTTTCCTAAACACGCACCTTTATGGCTAGATACTTTATGTCAATGTGTTTACTTCGACTTTCACTTTTATTATTCTTAACCATAAACACAACAACTGAATTATCACAATACATTTTTAGCGGCCTACAAATAGAGTCAATAACTCTAAGTCCAAATATGAAACTTTTCAACCAAACACCATGTGAGGTAGCCTCAAAACAAGATACAAACTCAGCCTCGATAGTAGAAGTAGCCGTCAAGGTTTGCTTCGCACCCCTCCATGACACAGCTTCATCGGCTAGCATAAACACATATCCTAATGTGGATTTACGTGAATGTAATACCCCGTATTTTATATAATCGAGTAAACGGATATTATTATATATTAATTATTATGTATTTTATCTAATTGTGTCGGGATAATAGTTGAGTCGAGTTATTTGTTTAGTCGCGTTGATATCGTAAGACCGAGTTACTCGTAAACTTGTTGGGACGGGTTTAACTGAACGATAGCTTACCCATTTACCAATCACGTTACCCATGACCCATTTACCATCTAACTTGATCTTTACCCTAATTTTTAACCTAGTCTTACCCTAACCATACACACGCCTCCCTTCTTCACGCCTCCCTCCTTCACCAACACCAAAACTTCAGATTTCACGCATAGAGAGGGAGAGGGAATGGCCGTGAGTAGTGACCACGCAGCAAGGAAGAGCTAGGGAAGCTTGTCGACGTTCATAGGCGGCTATAGGTGGCCGTTATGGTATGGTGGCGGAAAGGTAAGCGATTAACTCCCTTCCTCCTGTTTCGTTTTTTTCGTCACAGGTTTTGTTGAGGGTTGTGCGTGTCTTGGTGAGGTTGTTGGTGGTTGTTGATGGGGTATTTGGGTAGTGGGGTATGTGACGAGTATAGTGGTGGTGGTGGTTAGGGTGGTTTTGGGTGGTGGAAATGGCGGCGGAGGGGTTGTCGGCGGGGTAGACACGAGAGGGTTTGGTTACGGTTTTCAAAGTAGTTTTAGAGGGGTAAGGTTTGGGTGGCACCACCGTGGACTAGGGGGAGGTCGAAACGGTGGTCTTGGGTGTCTGTGTGCGTGGGTTGGCGCGAGTTGTCGGGTGGTTGTTTGGGCGGTGGTTAATTAATGGTTGCGGTGGTGGCGGTGGAGAACGAGGGTGTTGGTGATGCGTGGTGGTGAACCGTGCCAAATGGCGGCCTTGGTTTGAACCGCCGGCGGCAAATGACCGACCCGCTGGGGTGGCCGTTGGTGGTTGGGTTGAAGTGGGGACCACGGCTGGTGGTTGACACGGCCTCGTGGTGGCCTGTGGTGGCGGGTGAGCGCGTGGGAAGGGGGTTGTGTGGATGACGGGCTGTTTTGGTTTTTGAAGCGGGTTTTCGTAATTCAATCGTTATATTTCGTAATGGGTCATATTCTTAATTAATTAATTAATCCCCGAGTCTTCTAAATAATTTATTTGAGTTAATTCCCGAGTACATTAAAATAAGTAGAGGCGGGTTTGAGTCGGGATTGTTGAGTTGTTCAATGTTTGATTCGGATTCTTTTAATCTTATAATTCATTTAATTATCATATTAATTATCCAATTTAATTTCCGAGTCAGTTAAATAATTCAAGTCGGGTTTTGAATCGGGTTTGTTGAAATAGAAAAATTACTATATCGGGAAAGTTTCCATTTTAGGAAGTTCTATCATTAATAACCCTCTATCTTGGGAACGGGAATAGTGAAGTAATTGTTATCATTATTTATCTTTCGTAGAGCGATTTCGTGATGAAATATTATTGGGCATCCGTCCATTGACTCGCTTAATCGCTTAATTGGATTTGCTGGCACTTGAGGTAGGGAAATACACTTGTCTTATTATCGTCATTGTTGAATTGTGTTGACTTGATTCCTGGTTGTTGATTTACGTTATCATTTATATTCGGAAAGGTGATTGACTGATTTGATCGTATTGAGTATGATATCACAACATCGGGTAACTGGCATGACTTTATGATTTATCGATTCATGAATTATATACATATTGCATTGCATTAATTTTTGTTGAGCATTTCATATGCATTGGAGTTGGAGGATGATGTGGTGGTGACGATGTTGAGATACGATGTGATGTTGTGATAAGGCCCAGGCGGGTTCGGGACTTGCCCTGGTGTCCTCACCGTTGAGGTGCGGATCGACTTCGGTCGATATTTATAGTCTACCGGGATCGGTATGGTCAGGGCGTTCCGGGTATGAGATGTTGTGATGAGTTGAGATGGGGATGGAGGTGGCGGAGTATCATGCATATCATATTTTATTGTTTATTGTTTTCCCTACTCAACCTCGTGGTTGACCACGTGTATTCGTGAACACCGTGATGAACCGTTTATGGGAGAGCGGTCTTGACGGTTTAAGAGATAGGACGGAACTGGATGGGCGTGAGACACTGGATCAGACGACTTAGTAACTAGATCATCATCTAGAAGACTTCACTTTTATTTACGTCAGTTCTTGTAATTTAATTTGAAAAGAGAATTTGTAATAATTAAGTTAAAATATTATATAAATGGCCTTGGAGTTTAAATTGTTATTCACTACCTTGGGAAACCGAGATGGTAACAGTCCGGTTTATTAGGGAAGGTCTCGCTAAAGGCTCCTTCATAAACCGGGGTGTTACAGTGAATCTATGCAATCAGGGTAGTCGGAGTCGGAGTAACGTACTACTTCAAGATTCTCAGTCTGTCTAAACATAAGAATGTAATCCTTAGTACCTTGAAGGTATCTCAACATTTTCTTTGCAGCCTTCCAGTAATCAAGACCTGGGTTACTCTGATATCTTCCTAACACTCCAACCGCATATGCAATGTCGGGCCTGGTACAGACTTGAGCATACATAATGTTACCAATAGCTGAAGCATATGGAATATTCTTCATTTGTTCTTTTTCAATGTCATTCCTAGGGACTGGTCCAAACAGAACCGATCACCTTTCACAATTGGTACTATACTTGGTGAACAATCTTTCATCCTAAATCTTTCAAGTACTTTATTGATATAGGCCTCTTGAGACAACCCCAAAATGCCTCGAGATCTATCTCTATGGATCTTAATGCCAATGACATAAGATGTCTCAACCATATCCTTCATATCAAAATTACTTGAAAGGAATTGTTTCACCTCATGTAGAAACTCTTTATCATTGGTTGCTAGCAAAATATCATCCACATACAACACTAGAAAACAAACTTTGCTCCCACTGACCTTAAGATATATACATTGATCCATTATATTTTCTTCGAAACCGAATGAAGAAATAACTTCATGAAATTTCTTATATCATTGGCGGGAAGCTTGTTTTAAACTGTATATGGATTTATTTAGCTTACATGCAAACCAAATTCTCACCATCTTTAGAGAAGAATCCTTCAGGTTGTTTCATATAAACCTCTTCCTCTAAATCACCATTGAGAAATGTTGTTTTCACATCCATCTGATGTAACTCGTAATCAAAATGAGCTACTAATGCCACGACAATTCGAAAAGAATCTTTCTTTGATACAGGAGAAAAGGTCTTTGTGTAGTCAATTCCTTCCCTTTGAGTGAATCCTTTAGCAACGAGTCTTGCCTTATGTCTCTCGATGTTGCCAAGTGAATCTCTTTTAGTCTTATAGGCCCACTTGCACCCAATAGGTTTTACACCACCAGGCAATACAACGAGATCCCAAACTCCATTAGATGCCATAGAATTCATCTCATCTTTCATAGCATTCATCCATAAGTTAGAAACTGTAGAACTTACGGCTTGTGAAAACGACATAGGATCACTATCAGCTCCAACATTATAATCAATTCTTGTATATATACTTCATAGTCATCAGGAATAGCCGATCTCCTTTCACGAATAGATCTTCTTAATGGAACTTGTTTATCCTCATGGTGAACCTCTTTCTCATTATGATCTACCATATTTTGATCGACATTTTTTGGAATTTCTATCACTGGTTGTGTAACACTCGATCGAACTTGAGGATTGTGAATGACAACCAATCTGTCACTTGAATCAGAGGGTGGAACTTCATGATGATCCCTCTCCAGGACAGAGTCCTGAATTAGGTCACTCCCACTGATCAAGTCATTATCATGAATTTAGCATTTCTTGATTCCACAATCCTTGTACTATGAGAGGGACAATAGAATCTTCACAAGAAAATTATGTTTCTTTGGTTTCTAATAGATTCGTTTTTAATAATAGATACTATTTGTAAGTGTCGTATAACATTGTATTAATGAATTGTTCGTCTATTTCAAAAAAAAATTACTTCAACTACTAATCAAGTATTTTGTATATAAGTTGCTTTAAATCCGTTTTACCTTTTTTAAACTATCTTAAACAAGTACACTATTTCTAACCATTTTCATGCAGAAAGTCATGTTAGTTGGATCACCAACATATTAACTCTGAATCCTTTTCTATATCATGTTATAATTTTCTACCGTTTCAATCATGTATTGCTTTTCCAATCGTCGCTCACTTTCTCTACCCCGCCAAGCTCTCTCAATGTTGTAAGTGTTTATTCTCAACCGATATGAAGATGACATCTGTTAGGTCATCAACAAGGTCAAGTTTGTGAAAGAAGTCACCACATGACCTTTTTTTTATATATTGAGCATCTTAATTGTATGTTTAATCTTTGATTAACTTCACCCACCCACGCCATAAACTTTTCATAACCTTGTTTGGAAGCGGTCTTACTTCTAATAAGGTTATCGGGGCAGTCAATCAGAGTAAACCAAAGTGTTATTCGTTTAATTAAAGTTGATGGAATTAATGCTTTTATATTTCACCCTTTCACATTGTTTTTCTTTAACCAACCATATCAACCAAATTATTTGCACAACAAGCCAATCCAAAATCAATCACACACTACAATTTCATTGACAACAATAAATAAAAGGGTACCGCCCTTATAACTGTATTTAAGCATTAAGAATTAATTAATACAAATATTAAGTATTTATTTCCTTTTATGGCTCCTTAAATACAGCCCTTTATCATTTCCCTAAATAAAACACTCAGTATATACAAAATATTTAATTAATTAATAACTCATTTCCCTTACCTGGTAATACAAGCATTGATCATCATTCAAGACATATATTCCCTCCATTTCAATCATTTGTTTACTTAGATCTCACACAGAATAAAAACGGTAAACAAAAGATTGAAACGGGAATATATGAATTAAACAGTACAACCACAAAATGTGAAGAAGAAACAAAGCAAACCAAAAAGAGCAAGAGACTCAACAATTGTGACTACGGTCCATAGCACGTTATCAACCACCCAAAAATTCAGCCACCTTAAATTCTCTGTGTTCAACCCTGTTGTAAGGTTTGAAAAACTATCGCTCGGCCATCGGAGAAGTGTCGAAAACGACGAAGAAAATAGCTGAGTTACGACCTCTGATCGTCGGAATATCGACGACGTTGCGGTCCATATGCTGCACATATGTGCCACGAGGTTTAGGGATAATAAAGAGATGCGTGGAATATTATTTGATGATTTTTTTTTAGGTGGACTTGAATGATTGAAGTTGAGTGTCGATTTAAAAGAGAGAGATATTATAATCGACCTGCAAGTCTCATTTCATACGGGTGATATCCGTTTTAAATTAGGACGGATAAAATTTAGTACCATGTTCCAATAAAATGTGAATATTACCGTTAGTTTATATATTAGTATTAAAAAGCAGGGGTGAGCAAAAATATACGATAGGGTTTTATAATACGGATACAATACGGTATACGGTTTCAGTTATACGGATTTCCGTATATACGATACGAAAATCCGTATATACGATACGGTTTTATAAAAACCGTACCGTATCCGGGTCGGACAAAAACGAAACCGTATATACGGTTTCTGACACGGTTTGCAGTTTTTGTATAAAAAAATTAAAAAACGCAAAGTTCCTCTTTCAACTCCACTTTTTTCATGTTTTTTACGTCTTTTTTACTAACTTATCTCAATAAACAAAAATTAGCTCTTTATAAGAGGTGTTCCTGTTAGAGTTAATTATTAGCTCTTGAATAATTACAATGTTTAATTGGGCATTTGTGACCAAACCGTATCCGGATATACGGATTCCGTATACACGATTTTTCCGGGTACCCGAAAACCGTATATACGGTTAAACCGTATCGGATCCGTATAGTGATTTTTGCGATTTTGAAAACCCTATACCCGATACGGTTTTCAAAACCGTATCGGGTACACGGTTTTCAAAGCCGTATCGCTCACCCCTATTAAAAAGTGATGATTTCAGTTAAAACTTTTTATTATTACATGGTCACTTTCTATATATTATATAAAATTGTCCATCGTAGCAGTGCATTTTTCATGTCTTAAATTAAGACTGGACGAAATGAGAGTTTCTGATAATTGAGAGTGTATCTGCAGTTAATTTTTTCTTTTTTCTTATTACTTTTGTTTTTGACATATCATCAACTTAATTTAATTTACAATTTTTTGTATGATTAAGAGCGATTTAACTCAGAAATAGCGAAAATGGCTGGTAAAATGGCTGTCAATTGCAAAGAAATTGTAGTTAATGTATACCAATAAGGAAATAATGGAAGTTAATGATGTTTAATACGGAGGAAGAGTCTAGCAATAAGGAAATAATGGAAGTTAATGATGTTTAATACGGAGCAGTTTTAGGACCGACGACAGGTAATGGATTGGGTTGGTAAAATGGCTGTCAATTGCAAAGAAATTGTAGTTAATGTATACCAATTTATCACCAAGACAAAGACGGGTCCCGAAAATGAAAGTCAAGTACAAACATGTGGGTTTAGACGTTTAGTGAACTTTTTCTTTTGGTCTAATGCATTTTTTTATTATTGTAGGGGAACCTAAAGTTAAGGATTCATATTATAGATTTTTGGGTAGTTTTTTTTGGGTTGACCAGAAGTATCTCATACCGACAGCTGGAGCAATCTCCTTCGAGATACTGAAGGTAATTTAATGGGTTGACCCCTCCCAAATTTAGCTTTTTCATAGATTTTTGGATTGTGAAAATTGATAATTTTAATCACTTTTTGAACTTTGGGGGTGCGAGTAGGGATGACAGTCCCACCCTTACCCTGTGGATATCCATCCACCCGAAATTTAATGGGTGGGATATGGATGACGAATATTTTTCGAATTTAGGGTAGGATATGGATATGAGTGAATTTAGGGTGGGATATGGATTATCATCTCTCACCCGCTTAATCACCATGTGGATATCCGAAATTAATATTTATAATTAATTTTTTATTAAGTTAATAATTATTTAGGTTATTAATGATTTCCCTTCAAAAGTATATATTTTTTTTATCAGAAATTTTACTTAATTTTAATATCATACTGTTATTTAGGAAAAGTAAAACTTGTGTTTATGTGGATATTGTTATTTTCACTAATCAAAGTAACTTACTTTTGTTAGTTTAATCAATAATATAATGCGTTGCTGGTTTCTTTGTAGTTAGCGTGGCTTATTTGTATGGTCACTTGCTTTGCAAAGACACTTTGTTGTTGGATATATATTGGGTTGTTATTTGCTAAGACATATTGTTACTTGATTTATGTATGCCTTTTAATTTTATCGCCACAAGTTTTTTACGATATATTATCTTTAAATTTTATAAGTTGTGAAAATATCCAACGGGTACCCGCTCCACCCGCTTCACCCTGTGGATATGGATATGGATGGATGAAAAAATATTAAATGGATGAGGGTGGGATATGGATGACCATAAATTAAATGGATATGGATATGGATATGGCTCCACCCCATCCATATTCCACCCATTGCCATCCCTAGGTGCGAGTGTTACACCATTTTTGCTGCTAATTAGGTTCCCCTGTTTTTTAGCAATCATTACTAGTTTTTTTTGTGAGAAATTCACACTTGCTACTAATTAGAAGAGTAATTTATTCGAGTATGAGTAAATAAACCACAAGCGTATTACTCCAATATACAAAGTATACTTTTAGTCAGACTATATAATTTTCTTATTATCAATTGAGGAAATTTTAAATATCTAATCAATCAATCAAATTATATATGAGACTTTGGTATGAGCATGTATTATTGTTTTAAAGCTACACGTGACAAATTCTAGTAAGAATTGTTATCAATCGCTAATATCATCCTGGCATACACATGTGCCAAAAAAAATTAAATGGTGATTAGGACATTAGAAGGTGAAATTCGCACTTGTTTAGATTGACAATGACACTTAATTATATGGAATTACAATTATTGATGACTAAAGATCACTCCAATTTTCCAAGGATTTCATCAAATTTCTGGGATATGCTTGTTTGGTTGACATGGGGATTACCATATAGGCATTTAATTCATGGGAAATTCCAATAACCAAAAAAGAAAAATCCCATGAATTTACAATTCACCGGTTTTGACAAAAATAATGTCAACCAAACAAGTCAAAGCTTTTTTACAATTTATGAGATTTTTAAACTCCCATAAATTTCTATGGGTAACCAAACAAAAACTCCCTTATGTCTGCTTTTGATCTTTTATATGGTATCATATTTGATTGTTTATATTGTATCATACTATCATATTTGATTGTTAGAATAAACCATATACATAATGTAACAATTATAGTAATCTATGTATCACATGAAATCATGAATGTAGTGGCTTTCAATTTTTAATTAACTTTAATAAAGTTAAAAAACAAAAAGATCGTCATGCAATAATATTGCGATTAACAAAATGTTTCAAACTTTTAAAATGACGTGAATGTCGTGATAGGGATATTCGTATATGCAGTCCGATATTTGCTAGATACCAAAATACTGGGATAGATCCTATATGGATATATCCAATATCAATGGCGACGTTTTTCGTCGTTGACAAAATTACTAATTCTCGTCGACAAATAACCTAACCAATAGTTCAAAATGCCCCTCCCACGAGTCCCACCCCAACACTTAATTGGAAATGTGACAATTTAATTCGATAATAAACAAACAAACAAATCGACAAACAAAATAATTAAACTATTCGAATTACGGAGTAACAAACTAATAATAATAATAATACTGATGAGGTGGTTTCATGTATGACCCTCACCCTTTCTATGAATCATTCGATTAGTTTAACGTTGTTTCGGTTAGTAAATTACTGTTTCGATTAAATTGTTGTAATTTGATTTTTGTTGTTAGTTTTGATTAACAATTCACTTTTTCAATTATGTGAGTAGTTTCGATCTTAGTTGTTAGTTTTGATTAGTTGTTAGTTGTTAGTTTAATTGAATTGTTTTAGTGGAAGGGGTGTTTTGGGACCTCGGTTAAAATTGTCAAATACATAGCCATTTGGACCCGTTTCTCGGCTGACGGGAGCTGAATTGAACCAAATGAAACTAAGCTGAACTAAATTGAAGGGAGTTAAAATAATAATTAATTTATGAAGAAATGAACTGAATTGAACTGAATGAAACTGAAATTAATATAGCTGAACTAAACTAAAATAAGCTGAAATTAAGCCATAAAGAACGAGCCTTGGTACCCAATATTCCAACCCATCCTCTACCCCATAATTGACCCTGTCTGCTAAAGGTCGTCGACAATTTACTAATTATCGTCGACAATTTTAATGAACTTCCAAAACTACCCCTCCCTCACACCCCCTTATATTTTTTCCGTCTTGTTTTGTTTTCGTAAAAAAATAATTAATAATTACTAATAAACCCCGTTCGGGGATAGTTCGTTTTATTTTAATTTTTTAATTTATTGAAAAATATTTTTGTCTGGACCATGGTCTGGACGAAAATTTTCTTTGTCCGGACCTTGGTCTAGACGAAAATGTTTTTCGTCCGGATTTTTTTTTTTTTTTTTTTTTTGAAAAAAAAAATCATTTTCTGACTTAGATTAATTTTTGGTGCGGTAATCGATAATCGCTAAGTTCTCGTTCATGTTGTTAATTACAAATCCCGCTTTTTTTTTTTTTTTTGAAAAACCGTCTTTTTTTTTTGTTTGAAAGATTTTAGTGAGCCGTTAGTGAGACGGAAATTGACTTGTGTTTTAGTGAGACGAAAATTGCATTTTAGTGAGACGGAAATGGAGTTATGTTATGGAGGGCAAACTTGGAAATTTACATTAAATGTCGACGATAATTAGTAAATTGTCGACGACATATAGCAGGACCCTAATTGACAAGTAGAATTGGGCCTTACCATCCAACACCAAACCCCGAACCCACAAGCCCAATCCCTTGTCAAGTAATCCATCTACCCGCCGCTCTATCATCACCGAATATTCCACATCCCAAATCCTCAAACAACAACTAACCTTAACCCTAAATATCCACGCGCAAATCACGTGACCTCTAGAAAACACAACCTATCCATAAATTTCATAAACTCCACACCTCACAACCGTCGGATCATACTCCACGTCACCGATCCACACCCCCACGTCACCGATCCACACCATTCCCACAAACCAACGGTTCAGATCACTCCAAGCCCAAAGGTTTGCTTCGCTACTGAACGAACCAACCAAACTCTCCTTCTCCCTTCCCTCTTTTCTCTCTCTTCCCCTGTTTCCCCAATTTCCCCCAAAACAAAACCCTAGAAATTTCCAGAAATTCCAATTAAATCAATTTCACCATGAAAACTGTTGACGACGAGAGAGAAATCGAATTGAAGAAGAAGTCTGCCATGAACGGTCATAAGGAAGAGCACGAGGTTGTTGATGTTGCCGATGATGACGAGGAGGACGCCGAAGAAGCTGTTGATCAAGGTGATGATGCTGATGAAGATGATGACGATGAAGAAGGTGGTGATGATGATGAAGATGATGATGAGGACGGTGATGGTGTGCAGGAAGGTGTACCGTCTTCTGATGTTCCTTCGGTTCAAGACGTTGATGATGAAGATGATGATGGTGACGACGATGATGAGGACGGTGACGACGACGATGATGACGATGATGACGACGATGACGATGATGAAGAGGTATAAATTAATTCACGTTTTTACTTTATGTTAATTTTTAACTGCAATTTTTACTTTGATTTTATCTAATTTTAAATTCATGCCTTAAAAATAACCAGATCTGTTAATTTTTTCTTGTTATCCTTATTACTTTACTGTTACTGTAGTTATCGTTATTTTTTAGTCGTTGAAATCTTTAGATCTGTTTAATTCAGCTGTGTTCATGTTTTTTTTTTATCCAGTTAATTGTTTTTTGTGATTATTTTTATTTTTTCTTGTTGTTAGATGATGATTTTTGTGTTGTGTTATGCTAGTTTGTGTTGGAGTCTAATTTATGCGAGCCGATGTTGTAGATTTGTAGTTATATGGAGTAGATCTGAAGATTTATTGGTAAAATTGTTTTACTTGTTTAATTTTTACACAAGTCTAGAGTTTTACACTTCCGTTTTGTCATAGTTTTACGTTAGTCTTGTTGAAAAGATCGTCTCGTGTGAGAATTAGTAATATTGAGTGACCGTCTCACTTGAGAATTTGTGATGTTTCCTACAAAGTTGATAAAATCTTTATTTCAGATCTCTTCTCTCTCTAGTTTTATTAATGGTGGGTTTCTATTGTTGTGTACTTTCGATTAAGATATGTCCTGGAGACAATTTCTGAAGTCTGGAAGGGTGTTTTTGCAAAATAAATTAAAATTCTTTGATTTTATTATTATTATTACACAAATTCTTGTTTGTGACGGCACATATCCGTCACTCTTGAGTGACGGATACCATTTTACCTCTTAAAGTACCCACTTTTTCTCTCTCTGTAACACTATTCATGTGGTCCCCTTTCTCCACTAACCCATTTTGTTACCATTTTAACTCACAAAATATCCGCCACAAATGGTAACCCGTCACAAGGGAGACCAATTGTTATTATTATTGTTATCTTTTTCCTGGAAAGGTGTTTTTGTTTGGAAATCTGAGAAATTGGTGAAACATGATTTTTGTTAATTACTGGGGAGTATGTTGCATTTGATGAAATAGGGATCGTACAAAAAAGTATAATGGTGTTAGATATCGTATTACAATACTCGGTAGTAGTGTTTGTGGGTGTTAGATCTGGTGTAATGTGTTCGTTGTTGGCCTTGTGGGGATGATGGGGGGAGAAGCGGTTTCCAAGTCAATAGGGGTGGCGACCAATTCATGATGGATGTTGAATTCATCATAGGATGGATCCATTTTCCTCCAAATCAATCTTAGTATCCAAACAAGAGAGGTCAAATATCCATTTCCTACTTATTTTTCTTCCAAATCCCATGAAAAGGCATATCTTCTAATGTCAAATACACATATTGTTGTACTTCCTGTCTTAGTAGCTAGTCTTGTACACTAACAGCTAAATTAATTCACACTAATTTGATAAACATGTAATTTTATTTTAAAATCTGACATTTTTTTGGAATATTGATAACATATACTCCTCTAATCATTTGTTTACCTTTGATTAAAATACCCCTCACAATGAACATAAAAGGTAAACAAATGACGGACGTGGAAAGAGTACTTGTGTAACTCAATTACACGGAAATATTTGAAGGGAAATTGTATTCAAACACCCACATCCCATTTCCCCTCCCCTTCCCTTCTCTCCCTTTCCCTTCCCTCCTTCCCCCTCCCCTCTCTTTCCCTCCACTTTTGCTATCCAAACACACCCTTAGGGTGTGGTCGATAGTGTGATTAAATGATAATCTACGGTTGGGAAAAGTGTATTTGCAATTGTGACATGTGGATCACTGTCCAATTATGTGTATCACCAACCCTCTGATTCTGAATGTACAGGAACCCAACACTGAGTATCTCGTCCGCCCCGTCGGCCGTGCTGAAGATGAGGTTGATGCATCCGACTTTGAACCAGATGAGAATGGTGAAGATGAAGACACTGATGTAGATGAAGATGATGAGGATGATGACAACGATGAGGCACCACCAAAGCGCAAGCGCCCAAGCAAAGATGATTCTGGTGATGACGATGGAGATGATGATGATGATGATGAGAGACCATCAAAGCGGTAGTGGGCTTGAGCCCTGTACCGCTTAAGCTTGGTGGTTTTGGTCAAACCATATACCTCTGTTTCTGTCGTTGACATAAATGGGTATGGTGGTTATATCTTTTACCTGTGTAATATCATCATACTGAGTTACTGACCATTTTAGTTGATGGTGGAGTTTATGTTTTTAAGTAGGGGAATCGTAGCTTTCAATACATGTTATGAACTCGGTTAGACGGTTAGAGAACCTGTAGTATTTGATTTACTGTTTCAAGTAGTGTTTATCAAATCTTAGACTTGTTTACTTCAACCGCGTCGTTGATGTTTAGTTTTACCATATAGTTTACTTTTTTTTTAACTAAATCTCCACCTTTTCAAATTCAGACCATACCTACTTTAACCCGCAAGTCATTTTGGGCCTGGCCGCCTATCCAATGTTTTGGATCTGGGTTCTTTGAACTGACACCAACATAGGCACGCATATAAAGGATGCTTACCTATGCTCCACCCGATTACTCGTGTATGGAAGTGTAAAAACTTGATTTAAAATACAATATAATTGGTAAGGATTCGAACTTTTGACGTATTGTCCATACCAATATAATTATTACGGGTAGAATAATATACATCTTTCTTAGTAAGACAAATTACTAAAAAAACAAAATTCCATGTTAAAGTCCACGTCGTGGGATAATTTTGGTTGATATTTATTCCTCGTGTGGCAGAAAGCAAGCCACGCATAAAATTGTTTTTACGAAAAATGAGAAGAATAATGCTACGTGTAAAATTGTTATTCCATCACCTTCTCATAAAATGTTAATTAAAATATATTTTATTGGTTATTTTTTGTGAATATATTTTTTTGGTTTATCTATACGCAATTCCAACTTATTTTATGCAAGTACATGACGTGATAAGGTTGGTTTGTTTGATATGTGGCAGAGAATGAGCAAATGGGCTTACTATGAAGAGGTTACCGTATGTTGGGTTGGGCCAGATACTTATGCAACATCATTGTTCATTGGAAAACGGACAGCCCACTGCTGCCAGTACTCGAAAGTCTAGGATCCAGCTTCATAAATAAACTCGTACTGTTGTGGCAAATTGGCAAATGGCAATGCGGTAGAGCTGGCAAAAGCTAACCTGAATCACTGCTAATTGGCCCCGAGACAAACATTTGTTAATTAATATAATGAATTGGAATGGATTCAATCCCGGCACAAGGTTAAACGAATAACCGGCAACAATCCTATCTTTGCAACTTAACTTGAACTAATTGAAATTGATCAAAGATGACGGCAGACGCATGAACCATACTCAACTCGATCAATGATTAGACATTGAATTAGCCTGATAATGGTCTAGACATATAGAATTGTATTTAGCATAATTGTGGTAATACCAAACTATAGTAATGTACTTAAAAAATAGTTTAAACATGAAATTGTCAGCCCAAATTTGGAAACACAAAACAAATATGTCGAGAACTGACCCGGTCTAATTTCTTGGTATTAATAACTAAGCGCTCGTCATAGCTAACTTGGTGCATCAAAAACGGCTCCTTTTCTGTTCGCCAAAATCAGAAGCATGTTCAGGCGTAAGCACAATTGATTAAGCACAATGTCAAGACGTCGACAATATCAGAAACACAAAATACAATGTTACGAACTTACGATCTTCCAATAATATTACCAGATTGATATATTTAAATGGCAAGAAAACGTTTCTTAGCATCCCCATTTACACTAATAAACAATACAAAGTTCATAGATTACAGATATAATGACAAAATACATCTACTACTAGTCTACTACCAGATTACTCGAAATTATAGGTATCCAAAACAGCCTCTCTTGTACCTGAGGTAAGGCCGTGTACATCTAACCTCATAATTCCGCCTACTATGGAAGATCTCGAGGGCACAGTATCATGCTGTTGACTCAAAATTACGGGCAATACCGGTTTATCTAAGCACCTTCTCACGTTTAGTATTTGAATTCCTTTTGGCTATGGGTTTTCGACTATCTGTTTCTTGGCTACTGCTAACATTTTCGCCATCAATCTCATCATCTTCATCGCCTTCTAAGTCCCCCTCATCGTCATCATACTCCTCTTCGTCATCTTCATCCTCGTCTTCCTCCATGTCGTCAACGTCATATTCATCTACCATGTCAGCTCGCAGCGTGTGGAACTCGGGAGGCGGCGGACAGTTTTCTGTGATGGCATTTTTCCGCTTGATTACAAGATGTCGAATCACTCTCTCATCTTGGTCTAGAATCTGCTTAAACTCGTTGATCCACTGAGTCCCTAACTCGAAATTCATCAAAATATAGTGGGCATGTGTTGTTTTTTGTATCTTGTAAGCCAGTCTCCGCATGCCCCAATCACTAAACCTCCATACTCTCCCTTTCTTCTCCCTTATAAAATCTGCAACAAGAATATTGTATCAGTAAAGGGTTTTGATCAAATACAAATTTTAATCACTATAAATAGTAAGATGACTAATTGGCTTTAGAATATGGAGTAACACAAAATGACTCGCTAAAATAATTAACGCTACTTATTTCGCAGTAGTTCAGTCAATACGATCTTGGCGCAATTTCCATTATGTCATCGAGAAAACTTTTTACTATTAACCTTTGAGATGCTATGATGATGTTTTTAATGTTATGATAAAAAGCAAGGAGCCAGTAAAGCTTAATAGTAGGACCACATTAAAAAAAATACTTCGTAAAAAACTGTTAGCACTATGCCTCCGAATCCATTCATGAATTTCCATAGACATAGAAGACCTCAGTACGACAAACAGAAGAGGAAGACTCAGCCAAATGTAGAGTAACAATTTAAGAAATTCAAAAGGTAGATGGTAAAACTTCCCCACTCTTGTTTTTAAGGACCCCACAAAAAGGAAGGTAGTCACTTGTTCCGGTTGTGAAATGTGAAAAGTGTACTGTGAGATCCCTTCCCTGTTTCTCTTCAGAAACGGGTAGAAGCAAGGTGTTTTGGATTGTGCTCTTCAAATCCTTTTTCTTCAAAGTTTCTGAAATTGTAAGCACAATGCTCTTTAAATCGGGCCAAACAATTTTCCATAATCATTAATCCTCTGGATATTTCCATTTTTCTATGGAGCCAAAGATTAATTACTCTTTGGGTTCGGATTATGATGGAATAAAGCAAAATGGCTCACTAATGTGATTGCGCTTCTTTCTATTGTGAAGTACCAGTCATTCAATGTAGTTTTCGACGCAATTTTCATCTTGGGTCATTCGGAAACAGTCTCTTTGTGTTGCTAACCCAATCCTCTCTCTTTCAGCTGGCCGGACGAAGTTTCAACTTCCTAGGCTGTGTTTGGTAGGGGTTGGAAACTTGGAATGGAGGGCCAATCCTTTATTATACTGAATTACTCAATTCTAAAGAAAAAAGGATCATTTATATTTTGAAACCTTAAATGCCTAATTCACAAATCGGAGTTTACCCTTACCACTTACCAAGTTACCAGTAACCATGGGATATTAAGGCTCACCTACCCCGATCTGAATTTAGTGCTAGCAGTTAATCCAGATTAGCATTTCAGTAGAGTGAGTTATAACCTACTACTACTGATATCCACATCCACGGTTCAATACTTCCACTTCGATCAGTTTTTCCAGCATCTTGATTTGAAGGTCCATGAGCTAAAGGTCGTACGCAAGTCACTGTTGTAGTATGGCACAGGTTTACACAGTGGAAACACTAAAATCTTTTATGACTACTACCATTGAGTAAACGGCTTAAATTCATTGAGTAAAGAACTCCACAATGCTTTCGTATCTCTCTCATGGCCTCTACCCATTGATCGAATGGCTTAAATTTCCAACTAACATGAACAATGTATAAGTCAAACAAGGCAAGTCGGGTATTCTAGTGAATTATTCATGTCTAGATATAACGCTGACGCAAAAAAAAAAAAAAAAAATCCTTTAAACAAACGATTACGGAAAAAAAAAACAGAAAATTGATGCAAGCAATTACCTCGGATCTTGTTATTCACATCCTCAACCTTGTCCTTGTGATCTTGATGGATCAGATAAACCACTTCATAGTGACGCACTGTATACAAAGAAGAAAATGAAATATAAAAAATTTAAGAGGTTCACAACGTCAACCATTGTTTCAAATGCAGTTAAACTACTTTTAGCACGATCACACTATGGATACATATCCACTCATTTCAGGTAAATGTTTGAAAGGGTCAAGTCAGCAATGCAGGATACCATCAGTACAGAGCAAAAGGAAGAGCAAATATATAGGCCAAAAGAAATTTTAAGTGAAAAGTCGAGGAGGGTGTACTTATTTCGAGAAAATTAACTGAAATGATGGGAAACAATAGTGATATTTAGTTATTTCTCTTAGGCGATTTCGGAAAACAATACTCCTTACCACATACTATCTTGGAAGACAATAGGACTAGAGATAACCAATGAAAGTAACCTCCAAAATGTAAAAAAAAAAAAAAATAATAAAAAAAAAAAAGTTAGTGTGCTTACTCTGGTCAGCATCTAAATCACTTTCCAGCTGAAGGTTCAAAAACTCGAAAAGTTCCTCTGCAGTGTAGACAAACATTAATCCATAAGCAAACTGCAACCCGGTGAAAAGCTGTCTGATTATATCGGAAAAATATTTGATACTAAGATAATTTACCCTCATCTTCATCTGCGAATTCAGGCAATGCTCTGCCATCTTCCTGGACCTTTTTCTAAATTTTCAAAAAGCATACAATAAGTATCTTTCACGGCTGAAATTGAAGACAAAAGGTATAACACACAGAAAGCCCGTGATACAAAGCGGCTAGAGGGGCATAGAGTGAGCACTCAAAACATATCAGATTACCATAAAACCTTATATGAAACAGCCTGCTCCATGAAACAAACCGATGAATCCTATAAATAAACGAGAAATATTCAAGGATTTAGGTCCTTTAGTCTCCCGCTATTACACGTAAGACAGTGTCATACAAGACTCACTGGACTATTTACACTAGGTGAGCAAACCAAGAATTTCTACCACAACAAGGCGTGTTCCCCAAACCAAATCTTCACTTATTTTGCTCAACTTCCACAAATTCGGAATGTCAGCCCTAAAAGACTTCACTAAGAGCATCTCCAAATTCCAATGGTCAAGCCATCAAGGCATCAAGCTACTTGCTAGTTGCTACTACCTTAGCTTTGCTACCCCGGCTTTTAAGCTAACAATAATTTCAAGCTACAAACTATTTCAATGGTTTAGCTAATCGCCTACTCACCAAGAACCAAGTATAGATTTCAGGCTCTACAAATTCACAAACAAACTCCTAAAGCACAACTAAAACTTCCCTCCATATTTCATATTGAAAACCTACATAATACTACAGATTAACAAACATTACAAGCTGTGCTGCCTAAATTGGGAATAAAGATCGCAACTTTATTCGAAACACGACCCAAGTAGAAATTCTAAGAATTAACCTAAGTTCAAGCTCAAACTTCTGAAAACATACAACAAAACAATAACCTAAACAATTTCAACACAAGAAAAAACAATCCATTTTCAAAATAATTATAACATTAAACTAAATTCCAAATAACAAGACAAAAACCAACCAAAACACACAAAACTTCAAATAAAGAACAGCAAATTAATTAAAATTAACCAATTCTTGTTTAAGACCGTCTTAACTTAAGACAACTCTCACACCCGATTAAAGTAGAGGTTGAAATAAAAGCATGTCGTGAAAGGTCTTAAGTTAAGCCGGTCTTAAGCAAGACGAACTGAGAATGAAGACCTGTTTAAGAAGAACAGCTTCAGGAAAAGGACCAATAGCTTCATCAGATTTAGGAGCAAAACTATGAGAATCAACTTTATTGTTCTTACTTTGATTACCCTTTTTAGCTTCCACCATTAATGACCTCCTTCTACTACTACCAACCAAATTATGAGAAGAAATTGGTACAAATGAAGAGTGCCCATTTCGAATTATGAAGCAAGAATTGGAAGATAATGAAAACCCAGATGATTGTTTTGAAAGGGAAGGAGAAAGGAAGGAGATTGATGGGTTTGAGGCTGAAGTAATAAGGGTATCCATTGAAATGGTGTTTGATTGAGACTTTGAGAGAGAGGAGTGGATAGAAAGGGTGCGCGCCTTTGAGAGAGAGAGAGAGAGAGAGAGAGGGGTGGTTTAAGAGGGGGTTAAGACGGACTCGACTTGACTCGATAAATCATCGCTTGAAACGGCATATTGTAAATCTGAATCGAATAGGGGTTTGGGTAAAATCAATAATGGTTGCAACTCGGGTTTTTCGACCCATCTTGAACCAAATCATGTAAAAGGTGACATGTACTCGACTCAATTGATGACTCGATTATAAATTAGTTAAACAATAACTGAAATAAGATTTACTTATTAATTTTTAATTAATTCAAGCTTAGAAGATAAACAAATACTCCCTCCGTATCAGACCAAAGGTAACACTTACTATAAACGGACGTACCACATCAAGTAACATTCCTTATTTGGCCCACAACATTACCAAGTTATCCTTATACTCATTTGATATTTACATAAAATGTCATTACATACCCCACTTACCAACCCACAACTAAACTTACAATTACATATCCCACCTATTTTTCCCTCTTTACCCTTACTTTTTCCACCTTTTTCTTAAATACTTCACTTTTCCCTACGTTACCTTTGGTGTGGTACGGAGGGAGTACTTTGTAAACGATTTGATAATGAGCTTATAATCATTGTTCTGAATTTTAAAACAGACGATGTAGTGCTGGTTGATAATCTGTCCAATCAATGACCCGAATTTAGTGCAGATATAGTGATATGACTTGTAGTTGTAACTACGTAATCACTTGATCGATGCTGATTGAACTAAACTTGTGACTCAATCTTGTGGAATGAAGCTGCCAAAAAAAAAAAAAAAAAAAAAATCTTGTGGAATGCAGTCATATGTCTCGATATGCCTTTACACCAAAAATTGGGTTTCTTCACCACCTATTTAGTTTGGTTTCGAGTATGTGAACCCACATGGTGGCGGAACGCTCCTTCCAAAGTTCCACAGCTTCGTATGATTCTACAAATATAACACCACCAGTGAAAGTAGAGAGTAAAACGGAGTGAAAATGTTGACAATGTTAAACTTCTTTGGTATTGAGTATTGACCAGATATAATCCCTCACCAACAATTATGACAATCTCCTTCCGGGTACTGAATAACAATGTTGAACTTGATCTGGTATATTTTACGCGTTTAGTTATCCTCCGAATGCTTCTTGTGATTCATCATCAATTCGTCAGTGGTTTTCTTTTTTTCACCTAAATAAACTACTTTATCGGAAGCAAAATCAGTGTTTCAATTTGAGATGAAACCTCTCTACAGTGAGCCATAACCAAGAAATGGTGCGATTGCCGTGTACTAGATCGATTTTATATGCCTATGCTCAAAGCAACACTATTTTATTCTTTCTTTCTTTTTCCCGAAAGTGAAACCACTACTCTTTTGTAGGAGGTGCACTGCCCAAAAACGAACTACACGGCTCAAAACCGAGTAAAACCAAACAAAAAGTGGACTGAAACACAAGGACTACAGATGGGGTCGGAAAACTTTGCATCACTGCCTCATTTGGCGACAACGGCCGGTACAAATCACAAGAATATGCTGACAGTAACAAGTAAAATTTTAGGATGTGAGTGAGCAACATTACAATGACACTCGGTTTCCTTCTATCTTTTTACCATTGCTTCTTACCCTTTTTCTTTCTTTTACTGCTGCTACTACTGCCACCACTAGTTTGTGTCCCACCTGCATTCTTGGAGCTAAATTTTGTGTTCGTCTCAGGAATATCATTCCCGGTAAAGTTTTCAAATGCCCCGGATTGCATGGCGCTGTGCAACCATTCAAAGAACTCTTCCTCGGTCATGTTCTCCTCCATGTTGGATGCTGCGGCCCCACCCCTATGGGATGAACTCGATCCTTTCCCGTGACTGTTCTTTGTAATGTTAGTATTGACATGGAAGCTTGGTTTGTGAGAGTTTGCAGCACACCTCATTCCCTATAAATGCAATTTGACTAGAGCTTATTAGATTTGAGTATATAGCAAATATTTCGCCTAGGAAATGAGAAATAGAGCACGGTGAAATTTAACTTCGTAAGGATGCTAATAGGCATTAGGCGCAAAGGATCATTTACCTGACAGATATACCATTCTGTGGCATCAAACACTTTGCTATCAGCACAAACATAAGCAATGGGTAGATCGACCTGCAAACCATATCCAACCGAAAGAAATCAAAATTTCTTCTCGCCTTTTCTAAGGTGCCCCTCGCACAAAACATGGCTTACTTGTAAGAGTAAGGGCTTGCTTGGATTGAGGGTAAAAGAGGGGGAATGAATATGGGAGTGATATGTGAGGTGCATTTTTCATGTTTGGTACGAGAGTAACTATTCACCTCCCGAATATATTACCCTCATGAAGGGGTAATACATTACCCACCCTCCCCCCTGGGTAATGATTAAGGGAGTAAAACATCTCCTCAGTAAACATTACTCTTATATGCCAAACCTATTATCAAATAACTCATTACCACGGTAATTAATTTCTCCAGTAATTATCACCCAAATAAAATTTACCCACTGATTATTTCATGGATTCCAGGCAAGCCCTAAGGCTTGTTTAGGTACTATGGTAGGAACGAAGGAGGGGATTAAGGGCTTATTTGATACCATTATTTTCAATAATACTCGATTGTTAGTTTGTTACCTTCTGTAATATCCCAAAGAGCAAAGGCTGGGAAGACTGTTCAACCCAGCCATCCCCGTCTTTAGCTTGATGGAAATCCTTGCAATCCTTCAGCATGAGAAATTTATCAGATAATGCATGTAGGAAGATAAAATGTACAATTGAACAACAGCAACTGGCACAACCCACCGCGTAATTTATCCACACAAAAAATCTAAATTTGACAAACCTGACACCATCTTGCTTTTGACTTGGATTTCTTGGTTTGGAACCACATATGAAAGCTTCCACACTTCTTGCATGCAATTCTCCTTGACTCGCCCAAAGGGTCCTCTCCATCACCTTCGGGGTGAGTAAATCCATTAGGAAAGAAGCCATGTCGTCCATTCTGCATATCATCATCATATGTCAAAGTTCAAGCAGACTAAAAATTAACAAATAATTTCACATGCTTTTTACTTCTAATTTTTCTTTGGAAATTTTAAACCTAAAAACAGGTCAAGCACAAGTGATTAGATTGCTATGAGGCAAATCAAATCACATGATAGAATTCACATTTCTTACTTGACACATAAATTTGAATTACGAAACAACAAAAGAGAAACTCAGAGCAAAAAAAAAACCTTTTGGGAAGTACTCTGAAATCGGCAGAAATAGTTCAGCAACTCCTCCCTCCTAAGTTCATCATCATAAGCTTTTCTTTTCAGAGAATCCAGCAAAATCTATCATAACAAACAATTTCCCAAGAGAAGATAAAATAAGTATGATATAAAAGCAAGATCAAGAAAGGTAAGAAAACAGCAAGACACAAAGACAAGATACCTCATACGCATTTTGAAGTTTCTTAAAAGCTTCTGCAGCCTTTTCATTACCCATGTTTTTATCAGGATGAACAAGCATTGCCTATAGACAACAAAGAGCATTAAGTGTAATCAGGTGAAACAAGGTCCGGTAAGATAATTTGACTAAATTTCCACTTATTCGTAGTAAGAATGAGTAGCTAAACGAGAGTGCAAATGAAGACTTGCATACAAGCTGCAACCCATTAATACCATGGGCGCCTTACACAGTTACACCAATGGAATTTAAGAAGATTACGGGCATTCACAGTCTATGTTGGTGTCAGACTTGTCATCATTCGAATTGTTGGTTTTCAGTAAAATGTTCCTTATTGAAGAACTTCTGGGGGGGAAAAAGGCCATTGACGATCACCCTTAAGTTGCTTCCTTGGTTTTTGCAAATGAAGAAATAGAGAAAATATGAAGCCCATTATCATCAATGAGTGGGTTTTTAGGAGAATTCGTCTTTTACTAGATGAATTGGGATGATGAGGCAATAGCGAAAGTTGGTAAGTAGCTCTTACAATTGGAGATTCCCTAAGAGTTCTTCTTAAGGACGGAAGGGAATAAAATTATTGGTGAAAAGGTCAAACGGGTAAAAAGTGTGAGCAAATTTACACAACGATTAAACAGCAAAAATGTGGGCATTGGATATGAAGAAATCAATACCTTCTTCCTATATTCCCTTTTCAGTATAGACACATCTACTTGCTGGTATCGGGATAAACCCAAAGCCGAGTAGTGATCAGCACAATTTAGCAAACGAACAACTTCATCTTCCGATGTAATTTCAGAATCAGTCCCACTGGTAGAAGCGTCACCAGCATTCCGATCTACTGATTCCCCTGAACCAATGTCAGAATGTGGAGCATGTGCTTTACCAGCAAACGAGCTTCGTTCATTAAAAAATCCATCTGTCCGTGCATATGACTCATTTCTTTGCTCATCAATGTTATGTTTCAAGAAGTATATGAGTGCATCACTTGAAATGAACGACAAATTCAATGCTAAAAGTAATCCAAGCCACCCGGCATATGCCCAAGCACAATATACTGAATAGACAGTGGTTATCAGTAAAGCAAGGCGCTCATTGTTTGCTATGAATGCCAATCCTGCAATTTGTATGAGAAACAATTTTTTTTTCAGAAGTCATAATGACAGTTTGACTGCTCATAAAATCAACTTATAGAATGCGTTAAAGATTAAACCGTCACCTGCCAAAACAATGATAAAAGAGGTTGTCCAAAAGCTTCCGTATAACCACAGAACAACTGCTCCACTAACAGCAATTATCGATAATGAGATAACAAATCCCACCAAAACTCCAAGCAAAGCAGCAACAGCCTATACATCAAGGATTTTGTAAGATTAGAATCTTAATGCAAGCACTTAAAATTCAGCCTAGAATAGAAATAAGGATTTCAAAGGTCCAATAGTAACATGACGATTCCTGGCAAAGAGTAGATCACATATGCTTGACAGTTGACACACTTATCATATTGGCAAGGATGCACAAATAATCTCCTTGATCCTGACATAACGTAACTAAGCAAGTAATTACTGAATCAATCCTCAGACACTAGCCACAGTCAGAGCACCACCACAATTCTTAAGTGCAACATTTGTTACATCTCAAACAGACTGAAGACTACGGCCAAAATGGTTAGTCATGAGCACAATTGCTCATCATTAACTTGGCCACTAGACAGTAGGTTTTGAGTAGTAAGAGGCATATAGTCCTAAATAAGCTCATATGATCTTCTAAATATGTCAGACTTCATTAATGGAAATACAAGATTAAAAGAGGATCTTATTGAAGTGCGAGAAGCACTCTTCCTTTCCGTCCTTGCGTGAGGATTGATCAGAGGAAAGGTAGAGATAAGCATACAGATGGGACTCCACATGAGCGTTTTCAATGCAGCTCTGTAAACATTTTGACAGAACCTGCTGCTTTTCAAATTCACATCAGTCGATTGGTATTTTTATTCTAGAATCATTTGTTTTTCAGTTTAGAACGGGGGAATCTGACTATAAATATGCTTAGGCAATCTGAGTATAAATTTGCTTATGCTAAAAGACAATTTTCACAAAATCGGCTTCCTAGCAAATACAAGTGTTTGGAGAGTGGTTAGTCAGTTCTAAGCCTAGGGAGGAAATCACATACGATCTTGTTTGGATGTCGGAAGTCGATGACTGTTCTTTTAGACATCCACAGGCCTTTCTTGTTTAAATTGAGTAGTGTCTTGCTCAAGTTTATGGCCAAGAAAACAACACTACCTCAGTAGTTCAAAATTGCGTAGAAGATGAGCAATTTTAACCGCGCTGAAAGGGGGAGACACTGTATACGACTTTAGGTATGACTTAACAATGAGTCAAGGATTGCATTGAACAAAGGTAAAAACGATCAACTGACACATTTGGGGATAAATTATAAATGGAAACGGAGTAGGTTTTTTCGCTCTTTTTGACTATTGATTAGATTTTTGTCTCTCCCGTTCTAAACTAGGGATAAAACAGCAACCAACTTTTATACAATATATCAACAGTAGTCTTACAGGATGGACAACTTACGCATAATCATCAAACAAGGAGAAAGGCAGTCATTAATTAAGGATATCTAATTTGTCGATAGGCAAGCACAAGTATGAACGTAACTTACAAAGATAAGCAGGAATTTGAACGTCCCAATCATTGCAACAACTGAGAAAATGCTAAACCACAGAACAGCGAGAAAGGATGTTGTTCCCATCCTCAGAAATGAGGCCATGCCACGAAGAGCACAATCCAACCAAAGCATTGTCACAAGTAGCATTATGTTGCCAACGTGAAATAGCCATCTCAAAACAACCGGATAGATCAGAACAAACTTCCATCGTATGTAATCACGAGCTCCATTTATCTTATCTGCTACAGAAATGAAGAAAGGTCGATGCTTTTCAAGCCATCCATTTGAAGTCCGCAAAATAGACCTGGCATATGGCCTTAAGCTTTCAAGAGCCAGATGACGGAAATAGTTCACTTTATCAAGTCTGTTTGCTGTATACGATTCGTTTGTTGCGTGACCGGAGGTACCATTCACACTTTTATGTCTGTGATTTCTAGCATGTGACATATTAGAGTGTACTCGGCCAATATCTTGCACATCCTCACACGATACGCTGTTATCATGCACTGAGGGTCCATTACCCATATCATCCACCAAATCGCCCCTTGTGACTACATTCCTCGCTTTTCTGTTCTTTTTTCTCCCATCCCCAGCTAGAGATGTACTGTTAATACCCGCCATCAACGGCGAACTATGCTGTTCACTGTCGAGGAGGTCATCAGCAACCACCTTCAACTCTGGATCCTTTCTATTACTCTTTGATGATGTTTGATCAATCCCTCGCTTGGGTTGATTTCCTTTGCGAGCCATTCACAAAAAATTGAGCAATACTTGCACAAATATAAAAACAAAACACTTGCTCACATCGCCAGCTTGTGCCAAATCGGCAAAATAATGCTGTAGATAGTTCCTATCTGTCAAACCGAACGAGAAAGCAGGTCTATGAGTTTTTGTACACTTTTTTCAGATCAGTAAAACAGATAGAAACTGTCAGGTGTTATATTCGTCTCCAAAAAAAAGCTTCAATGGAAAGGGTAAATGCAGAAAGTTCGAACATCTATAACTATGTCATCTTCCAATATTAATATTCCCTACATTCACTTAAAACACTCCATTTGCTCGGACTCATGAACGAAGAGCATTAAAAATGATATTCAAGAGGAATTAACTCCTTTTTCTGCATGTTCTTTTGAAACATTGTAAACTCATAGGTATCTCACTAACTTATCTTGGCTAAGAGAAGACTCAAATCACTCAAACTATCTTTAAGAGTGAACAAATAATCCAGTCATTAAGTGTCAGAAATCTCTCAGAAATGCAAGTTGATTCATTTATCCGAGTGTTTTCAGACCAATAAAACGATTTCACTAATAAATTCTGATCATGGTTTTAAATCTAAATCTATCGTCTGTATTACTCAGACTGATCATAGTACCTAGCCTACCCATGCCGAACAATTTGACGTTTCACTTTAAGAAAAAAAAATCTGTCACAAATCCGCAAGTCAAAAATATATACATATCTCATGACGGACATTCCATCATGTAAACAAAAGGCCGCCATATAAGCACAAAGCTTCTCATGTCTAGGACTCTAGAAGTGTGCCACAAAACTAGCAATAGCATTTTGATGATTTGACATCCAATTTTAACAAAAGGAAGCAAGCAAAGAGCAATGTTCGGTGCATTTTGCTTCCGTTGACTTTTGATTGTTGTTTGCCACGAATCCCTCTTTTGAAGGCTGTTCTATTCCATGCTCAATCCTCTCAAAGCGGCAAACTCTCCTGCTCCAACAGTCCAACTACATAAATTCCTGAACTCCTTTGCTAACTAAATCAGCAATATTCTCAGTATTACCTCACCTTGACCTTCGCAACTAATCGGCTCAATCACTTTTCTCTACAAAATAAAGGTCAACACACAATCACTCTCTCTGAACTCCCTAATCAAACACTTCTCATAGTTCACTATAAATCCTCCTTCTAACCAAAAGGCACCCTCTACTAATGCCTAATCATCGCCGAATTCTATTTCGAGAAACCAATTACCTAATCATTGCCGAGTTCTATTTCAGCTTAATTTCGTTTACCCCAATCCAGTTTTTCACCATTTTATACATAACCTCAACCTACTTAATCAATTAAGCAAAACCCATCTCACAAATAGCAGTAGAACACAGAACAAACCCAATTTAAGCAAATTAAAACCACTAATATCGCAACAAATCAAAATCCAAAACTATATTTCCAACAAAAAATTACAAAAACTAAACAAAACCCAGATAAATTCAACAAAAACCCACTTCAAATCAACAAAAACAAAACAAAAACTAATAAAAAATAAAATTGAGAGTGCTACCTGCTAGGGTTTAGAGGTCAATCAAAATCAAGGGCGCCAAAAATGAAAAGATCGCGTAAATGTTACACACAAGTTGGGGTTTTGTTTTGTTGAAATTGAAGAAAAAATCAAAGAAGAAAAATGGATGAAATTGAGGGGAAAACAATGTTAGTTAGTTAATTGGGTGAAAATTGAGTGCTACAAAAATGGGTTCAAAGGTAGATAGATACCAATTGCTTTCACTCTTGTGTGTATTGTTTTTGAGTTTGTGTTGTGGCCTTGTGGGGGTTGCTAGTTAGTAGTTACCCTTATTTGTGACCTTTCATCACTACAAATGAAAGGTGCTTTTTGTGTGTATCTTGATCTGTTTTTCCAATGTTTTTTTCCTCCCAACTTTTTCTTCTGATGGCCTCGTTGAGGATAAAGATTTATCGAGTCGATTTTTCGTTAAGTTATTGAAAAATTAGTGTATTTGTAACACTCGACTCAAATTCTAGGCCGGGAGCGATCATTCATGGTAGCTAGATAGGCTGTGTACATGACCTATAGTACACAGATCAACGCGGGTCCTTTGTAGCACATTATGTTCTCACTCATGTGCATTCCGGAAACCTTAATTAGTGCGTTAATATCGGAGTAAATAGATCTTTAAAAAAAACTAATTGAGGAAATATTATTGAACAAGTCACGCAGAGTTACGGAGTATAACTAAAGTAAAATGCATCCATGAAAAGGCAATGATATAACTAAATTACAAAATAATTAAGCTTGAATGGAGTAATAATACGGAGTAATACTCATACACCATGTGATCCATCCACGGTTCACTCTTTAAATAACTGCTATCTTATTATTGGCCCAATTCACATTATTACTTGGCTGGGTTCGGATTCAAGTAAAAGCTAACACAAATTATTGTGTAAAACTTAAATTTAGGTAAGATTGACACAATAATATTTGGCCCATTAAAATTATTTAGTAAAAATATAAAATATTATTTTTATTTTAATAACTTAATATTATAAGTTGATAATATACATATTTAAATATGTTAGTTTTCAAACAAGTTATAAAGTTATTAAAATAAAATAAAAAGCTTGATAAACGACTTGTGCTTCGGCTTTTTCCTATTGACCAGTCATATGTTATAGGACGGTCATATAAGAGAGTTGTTGAAAAGCTAATGGATATATTTGTTGTATGTACTCAATTAGTCATAATATCAAATGTCATGGGCCATCATCTATTTCATGATCAGATTTTATCTCCCAATTGTTATTTGGCGTCCACGAATTATTAAAAACCGTCGGTAATATTTAATGAACTTCCCAGATTGCCCCCTCCAAACCCAAACATTTCAATCAAACTATCGATAAACAATTTAATCGACAAATCGAACTAATATCGAATAACAAATAATTGAAGAATTTTAGATTTGATCCATAAATCGATAAAAGTTATATTAATCAACGTAAAACGAATCGTTTTTTTTCTAGAATGTAAACAAGGAATCACTAAGTGAAACAACGTTAAACTAATCGACGTAAAATGAACCGATTTTTTTTTAAATCAAAACGATGAATTACTAATCGTGACAATGTAACTAATCAATGTAAAGCGAAACCGATGTAAAATGAATCAATTTTTTTTAAAAGAAAAAAATACTCGGATGTGGATCATACACGTCCAAACCTAGGTCTGGAATGGATGATCCACGTCCTGCCCTAGGTTTGGACGTCGATGTTCCACGTCCAAATAATTCTTGCACCGCCGCGTTTTCGTAAAACGGTTATATCTCCCTCGTTTTTGTCTGTTTGGGGGGCATATGACCTACCGTTAGAACCGTAAGAGGATAAACTATCACCTCCAATAGGAATTGCTTCATTCTTATGTCTAAGCTCAAGTTATGACCGTTTAAAGTTGACCCTTGTTGTAAACACATTCTGAACTTGTTGTTTTGGTTGAGGTTTATGATCTTGTTGCTTGCTTATGCTTCTAAAATCTAAACGTTTGTTCTAATGCTCTTTTTACCTTAAATGGTCATCCGTTATAGTCGTTCAAAGCGGCGACTAAAACATTGAATCTACTAGTTTAATTGCGTTAATTAGTGGTTTCGATTTGTTTGATTACGTTGTCGTCGTGATGAATACGTTTTTTTTTTACTTTCAATGTTAACTATATGTAGAAGTTAAGTGAATAATTATGAAAGGGACAAGGTTGGAAATTCTTTCAATTCAATCAAAAACTAATTTCGTGTATATATACGAGATTTATTAAAAAATGAGATTATTTATTAGTTATTTTTGGAACGGTTTAAATCACTTTACGGAATACTAACTCTTAAGAAAAAGAAGTACTCGGATATAATAGGTTATAAGTCGTCGGTTCTTGAATCAAAAGATTCCTAATTTTTTTACAATTTAGATTGGACCTAAATTTTAAAATTTTTTATAGGATAAATTGACCTGAAAAACTGATCAATTGGTCAACTGCATGTCGTGTAATTTTGGGTCGGGTTATCTCGCGTTTGACGAAAAATGGATAAAGGTTGAGTCATTTTGGAATTTAATAATTTCCACCTGTTGTTATCAATTTGTGTAGATAGGATATTAGAAACGTCGTGCAACAAACATTTGGGTCGGACTATTACTAGAGTCATTGGGTTGTGAGTCAAACTGAGGTTCTCAGTTCGGGGGTCAATCCGAATTTGAATCGAATCATTCTAATCGGGTTATTTTTGCCAGGTATTCATCAACGTAAGAATTAATTTTTTTCATATTTATATTAAACAACCTACATTAAATTTAAATTGAAAATCAAGAAATTTTATTAAATAATTTATACACCATATAATTTTATTTTATACGGAGTATAATCAGTATTTTAAAGGCAGAATATAATTATGTTAAATTAATACATTTAGTCAATGTGTTGAATATTCTATCCCGTGCAAATTTTGCACGGGAGTAAAACTAGTTGTTTTGACATGAATAAATTATAGGGTTATTTAATAAGAATACTTCAAATTATTAGGGTACTTCTTAAAATACTGATTTAAAAATGTTCATGATGAGACTCGCAATTAATCGCCTCGCCTAAGGAATCAATTTGGGATTCACCATTGATTGTGAAAAATCATCCAATTAGTCTTGCTATAGACGGGTATATCCGTCTATAGCTATAGACGGGTCAAATACAATGAAAATGGTGACATTTTTGGCCCCACCACCCCACTTGTCTTTTGTTTTATTAGGAAAATGGTATTGTATTTGACCCGTCTCTCATTATAGACGGATAATGACCGTCTATAATGAGATTTTGTGAAAATCATCAGCCTTTAGCTTGTTGGATTGCAATGGAATTTCTCACTCCGACTGAATACTTGAGACAATTAGGTTGTCTTGATTTTGGTAGTAATAATTAGGTAAATTTAAGCGCTTTTGTTGATTGTTTGAACTGTGATGGTTTTTTTGGGTCAGTGAGTGGTGGTTGTTGTGGTTGCTAGAGATGGGATGGGGATAATCGACGAGGATAAAGTGCAATCTATTTAAGGGGATGATGCTATGGAGTCTGGGATTAATTGGAGATGAATTGAGGGTTAGAGTATTGAGAAAAATTAGAGGTAAATAAATTATCGGAGAGGAGTAATAGTAATCAATAGGTCTTGGTATAGACGGGTGGGCGTATAGACGAGTAAAAACTTCTAATAAATTGGGTAGGGGGTCAAGGTGGGGCACCCCATGTGCTTCCCACTTTATGGCAAATGGGTATTTTGTGAGGAGAAATGGTATACGTATGTATAGACGGATAATGTTCGTCTATAATGAGAATTTGTGAATAGTAATAATGGAGGTTGAACTATGTAATTGGTGGAAGAAGATGAAGGTTAGTGTGTATAAGCAGGGGCGGAATCAGCCTTATTTTACTAGGGCTATAGCCCTAGATGAATTGATAAATATTATTAAGTGAAATAAAATAATAGAAGCTATCATGGCGTAGGTGATACTTCTATCGTCTACCATTCGAAATGTCATGGGATTGAATCCCACTGCCAGCTTTTTAATTTCTATTTTTTTCATACCAGGAAATGCTAATTGATTTTATACAACTTTATTATACCCAATACATTAAAAACATTCCCTAATTTTTAGTGTCTATCCTTTACAAACTCCAATATTATTAACTTGTTAAACAAAAATCCAATTTTATAAGATAATCTATTATTACTATATATGGTGAAACATACTCCACTATATTTAAAACGAGTAATTATTATTTAGTGTGCTATACGGTCATAGTATAAAGTATTTGATTGATAAAAAAGTTGTATATTATTTATATAAAGTATTTAAATGTCAAGACAGATTTTTTACTTATCTTTACCGGTATAAAGTACTCCGTATTCAAGTGTGTTATGCTTGCTTTTTTTTTTTCGTATCCATTATGCATGATAAATTAAAATCATTAATATCGATCCAACCATCTCAATAATAAGGTACGTTTTGAGTTAAAAATAATTATCCGATACATTTCCGTAGTCTATGAATATAGCCCTAGTAAATTTCGTTCCTGGCTCCGTCCCTGTGTATAAGAACGAAAGTGGGACCCGCGTTAAGGTTTACATGCTGCTTCAAGCTAAAAACGGGATAATTCTATTAAAAGGGTATGAATGTAATAGTATTCCTAAATTATAACTATACATAGTATATTCAATGTATGTCTTCTTAGGTAGGCATTTTTTTTTTTCGTACGAAAAAAAGAAACCAGAATTATTATACATTCTTATCTCTCTGAGCTAAGTTATGAGCAATCTTATTATTAAGTTTATCACCAGATTTTAAAGATAGTTCGAGGTCGACAATGTCAATGGTAACATGGTCATCGGATTTCACGAATGATCCTTCCTCTCCATTGTTTTTGGTCTCCTTAGACGGGAGATTTATTTTCTTGGATACCTTGGGCGGTTTTCTGCCAAGGCTAAGCTCAAGGTTATCACACCTTATAGTGTGCTTGTTCATATGACCACCACATGCTTGGTAACTAGAAAAGGTTTTGTCACATAGTTTACATGCATATGATTTTGATGTGTTATCTTGCTTAATGATGTTCGCTTTTCCTTTCCCACGATCCATTTTGTTATAATAAAATGTTCTTTTTCTTGTTGGTATTTGGATTTGGTTGAACTAACGTTAACGTAGGAATGTAATGTAATAGCTTTGTTTTTGGATTTTGGGAACTTATATTCTATGTATATATAAGCGGTTTAAAATAGTTTTAATTAATTTCTTGCACACGGAAATCAAAGTTTGAGATTATTTTCTCAATTAATGTTGTAATCTTGTCTCGGTTAAAAAGTTAAAATAAGATATATTATATTTAGGCGTGTTGAGAAGAAGTATCTTAAACCAAATCTTGCAACATAGTTAAATGCGAAGTAATTAATAGGTAATATCGAACTCATAAAACATGAAGTAGAGGCTCATGCATCGTAGTCATTGTTTTTTTTTTTCGGTGCTCAAGAGGGGCAAAGCCCCAAAGATTAATTATTTGTTACAATACGAGGAGTCGTAACTCCAAAAACATCATCCCTAAGAATGGGACGAAGTTCTTCAAAAGGGGAAACTAAAACCGTAGGGGAGGTGCTAGTTCCTATTCCTCTATTAGCGAGCAAATCCGCCGCTTTGTTCCCTTCTCTGTAGATGTGTTCGAGCTTGACTGTCCAAGAATCTTCGTTAATTAACTCCTTGCATCGTTTGACAATAAACTTTGGACTATTGCTAGTCAGTTGATCTCCATTAATAATCTCCACACATGGAGAATTATCCATATGAATTAGAAGCTTAGGTATTAACAACTCCTTAGCTCGTTCCAACCCAGCTAAAAGCGCTAACAACTCCGCTTTCATAGAAGAGCAATTCCCACAAGATAAGTAAAAGGCCGAAATGAAATTGCCACTCGGATCACGAAAAATGCCACCTCCCCCAGCCGGACCTGGGGTTCCTCTAGCAGCCCCAACCGTGTTCAATAGCACCCAGCCATGAGGCGGTGGTGCCCATCGAATGAAAATTTCAACGTGCCGCGACCGAGGAGCTGGGATGAGGATGTCAAACTTGTCGAAAGCCTCATATCTTCATTGTAATTACTCCGTTTTGTATTCTAGTAATATTGCAATCATTTTCAGTTAATATTATGGTAGTTTTAAATAATCCTCTCTTAATTTTCTATTACTCAATTTGTGTATTTAATTTAATTGCAATTTTCTTCATCATATTTATTTCTTTACTTTAAATTTGATTGTTGTTCAATAATTTGCATTTTGCTAAATGTATACTCAAAAATAAAATTGCGATTATAAGAATCTCCTATGTATAAAAGGAACACAAATAATATCCTACAACTAGTTGTATAATAGCTATGTACAACCGCGTCAAAGTTATCGAGCTCTCGCACAAAATTGTTGAGTTATTTTACAAGTTATTGAACAATTTTACGAAGTTATTAAGCTCAATAATTATTCTGTTAAGTTCAACAACTTTGTATCATAAATCGATAATTTTGTTAATAGAGCTCGACAACTTTGTAACAAATCTCCACAACACTGAATAAGTTGTACATACAACCCGTTGTATAATACATTAACTGAAAAAGAGAGTTTTTTAGACTCTTCTGATTGATTCCTTAAATTTAGGAATTCATAATAGACTTTACTCACCCCTACCATACCACAGTTAATAGATCCTACAACCAGTTGTACCCAGTTGTATGCTCTAGAACCCGACCTATATAATAAAGTTTTCGAGTTTTGTTTTAAAGAAGTCGAGCTATACCATAAAATTTCTGAATTTACTCACTTAAACATAAAAAAAAATTAACTTTAAGAAAGCTCAATAAAATTACACATAAGCTCGATAAGATATAACTTGGTTGTATGATGCTATTGTACCACTGGAGGTATAATGTTATTTGTGTACCATACCACTAAAAGCCATCAATTTATTTCATTTTATTTCCTCTAAAACTCCTTAATTAAGTACATCCTTAAAATTTAAATTATACAAAGTCTTTTATATGGTTTAATTGTTTTATTATCTCCATATATAAAAATACAAAATCTAATTAAAAATTACTAGATTAACAAAAATAGTTTATCACTCAAATAATCAATATTATAAATTATAGTATTAATATGTAATGATATTAGGAAAATAATAAAAACTAAGATTATCATGATATAATCCATTAAGAATTTATTCAATCTTGCACCATAATTATATACATGGTGAAAACCATTAAAATGAGAATGATTGCTACGAAAAATAATAATAAAAGTTGTACAAATATAAAAAATCTCATATATGAAATTATTGTTTACCCTTAAATATATTCACGAATGACATTTTTATGTACAAAATCAAGGATGACCATAAATATTATGTTATATTAACCTCATACATTGGAGTGGTGAGTATTGAGAGAGAAGTTAATTCGATTAGTTTAGTTACGTTAATGATGAAATTCGTTGTCGTCAGAATGAAAACTGTTTTTTTTTTAAACGGAAAATTCACGTGGTACCCTCAAAATTTGTCATTTTTCATGTGGTATCCAACTTTTTAAGTTTGTGCACATAATATCCTTAAAATTTGATTTTCAAGCACAACTTGCCTTTTTATCATTTTTAAAATTTTCAATTGGTCATAAATTATAGACCAGAAATCGGAATTGATTTTTTTTTTTTTTTCAAATTGATTATCTCTCCGAGATCTATAGATTGATAAAACGAAAATGGTCATTCGGAAATTTAAGATCGAAGATATGGTTGATTTGTGATTTTCGTTAAAAAAAACCCTATAAAATGTCAGTCGACAATTTTTTTTTTTCACAAATCGTAAATTATGATGAGATAATCATTTTAGGAAAAAAAATTGGTCGATTCAGAATTCCGGTCTGGGAGTTATGCGCAATTGAGTTTTTTTACAGCGACAAAAGGGGTATGTTGTGCATAAAAATCAAACATAGAGGGTATAATGTACACAAACTTAAAAAGTAGGGTACCATGTGCAAAATGGAAAAGTTCGAGGGTACCACGTGAATTTTCCGTTTTTTAAATGATGAAAACCATACTATGTGGTTGAAAAGAAAAACATTAATTAAATTACATGTACATCAAATTTTTAATTATAGACATATTTATATTGTCACGACTCACGATATTCACATTTAGCAACACTCATTTATATATTTCTATATTCAATGATAGCGCATGTTATTACGACTCAAGCATTTTTTGCACGGGTTTCAAACTAGTTGTATGTAAAAAGTCCTTTTTTATGTGTTGTTAGCTAGACTTGGCAAAACTGATCTGACCCGAGACCCGAAATGTATGACCCGATAGTCCCACCCCGAAAGTGACCCGACTTGAGTGACCCAAAATGACCCGAATGAGTCAAAATGACTGAATTAATGCAAAATCATGACCCGAGGTGACCCAAATGACCCAATCTGAAATGACTCAAACAGTCACTGTTTGCCATAAAGACGATTTTAATGCGGACGGAATTTGGTGAATGTATCACTAGTATCGAGCCCGTGCTAAAGCACGGTATTTTAGAATGTCATGTGTAGATAACTTAACAATTAGAGATAATAATAATAATATATAAATAAACTTTGAATTTTATTTGTAATTATCTACAATTGTTAATGTGTAAAATACTAAAAATTAAAATAGAACGAATTTTACATTTTTACTCGGAATAAGTTTATCATTAAAAAAAGAAGATTGTTAGTTTAATTATAAAAACTTATGCTTATTTTTACGCATTTGAAGCATAGAACTATTTTTATAATTTTTGTTACAATATACGGAGTAACAATTTAAACGGAGTAAAAAATTTAAAGAATAAAAAAGTGAAAAGCATACACTGTTTTTAATAATATGAGTAAAATCTGCATATATTTTAAATAGAAAATTTACGACATTTAAAATACATATATTTGACTAATGAGATAATAATGAATGAAATAAATTTGGCCCAACTATAGAAATTACGGTGTTTCATAAGATACTTTAACACATAAAGGCCATATATTAGATCCAATACATATCTAGATAAATTTATACCCCAATTTCTAATTAAAAGCATTTAGGTGGGAAAAATTTCAGTTTTCTTATTCTTTTAGTTTAAAGGGGATGTATGTATAGTTGGTGTTCAGCGGAGTCAATACCAAAAAATTCATTTATCACAGAGATGAACCCCGACTACCTGAGCAACGAGCATGCAGTTACCCAGGTAGGTTTTCACCTTTTCAGTTCCTAAAATCAAAATTAACCTACCATTATTTCTCCTAACTTCATCCCTTTTCCCTCATAAATTCAATATGTAATCAATAATTCAATAATCTTATTCAATCCCAGTTCCATTATTTGATCCCCAAATTATCCCCATAATAAAATTCATTTCATTTAGGGTGTAATTATTGACTTTTGATCGTATCTTTAATTAGATTTATTATTCAAATGAATTCATTGGATTCAGCAAATGGGTTTTTCCCAGATGAAGTTTTTCTCCAGATTCTAGCAAGATTACCAATTAAATCCCTTTTTAGGTTTAGAACTGTGTGTAAATATTGGTACAAATTACCCAAAGATAATTACTTTATTAATCTGTTTAATGCAATTTCAGTTATGAAATCTATGGTATTAGTTGAAATTACTGAGGTTTCTGAACAAAAATGTAGTTTGATTTTTGTTGATCATATGAAGGGTGTGTCTGAATTTTCATTGGATTTCTTGAAAGATAGGGTTAAAATTAGGGCATCATGTAATGGGTTGTTATGTTGCTCTAGTATTCCGGATAAAGGCGTGTTTTACGTCTGTAATCCGATGACTAGGGAGTATAAAGTGCTTCCAAAAAGCCGGGAGAGGCCGGTTACTAGGTTTTACCCTGATGGGGATGCAACTTTGGTTGGTATTGCTTGTGATTTAAGGGACAGGGGGAGGTTTAGTGTTGTGTTAGCGGGTTATCATCGTTCGTTTGGGCATAGGGCGGATAATACGTTTATATCATTGGTGTATGATTCGAGGGTGAATAAGTGGAGAAAGTTTGTGTCTTTGCAAGAGGAGAGTTTTACACAAATGAATAGGAATCAGGTTGTGTTTGTGAATGGTTTGCTTCATTGGTTGACGGTGAGCTACTCGTGTATACTTGTGCTTGATTTGGAAAATGATGTTTGGAGGAAGATTTATTTGCCTAGTGAGATGGGTTGTGGGACTGGGAATCGGATGTATTTGTTGGAATCAAATGGGTTCTTGTCGATAATTCAAATTTTAGAAGCTTGGATGAATATATGGGTGCTGGAGGACTATGAGAAACAGGAATGGAGAATGGTTGATAGGGTGAGTCTCAGATGTATTAGAGGGCTGATCCCTGGAATTTTCCCGATAAGCCAGAGTGGTGAGTGTGTTTTTCTTGCTACACATAAACAGATTCTGTTATACCACAGGAGAACTAGAGTTTGGAAAGAGATGTATTCGGTGAAGAGCAACGCTACGCTTCCTTTGTGGTTCTCGGCCCTTGCATTCAGTAACACAATATTTTCGTGTCGCTAAGGTGCAAATCATCAGTAGAAATCTGTCTATGGAATTAGTAAGTAATTTGGATGTACATATGGAAGAAATTGTCATTCATTCTCCATGATTCTTGTCTTGTCTCGTGAATGATTGGGTATGCCGTATGAACTATGATTGATTACAGACGCAAAACAGTATCTGTTTATGTGTAACGCCCATAATAAGGTGGTTCTTTGACGTTATAGAAGTATTGAAGGTTCATCAGTAATTGATCGTGATAATGGCTAATTATTTGGAGCTCTGAAATTCCGAGATTAAGATAAAAGTGTTCCATACTTTCACGACTTATTCGTCACTGTAACTTGGAATGATGATTTGTGGAGTATTGTTAGCAGCAGTGGACAGGTATTTCACTACCAAGTTATAAATGATGCCCAAGTTCTTCTGAACCGCACAGAAACGAAAGGCAGACTCTTGGATAACAACCTATGGTACTCCTACTCTTCATTTTTGTGGAAATACTGGTGTTCGACATAATACTCAAATGTATGGGTATGGAATCCCTACGGCTACTGGTCACTTATGAATCCAACATTTCTCCTAGTGAAGACCGGAATGGAGGTTTAAACGAGAAAGATGGTGTATGAACTATGAAGCATATGATATTTTTCGACAATTTTAAAGTCTCCTTTCTCAAAATCTGCATGTTACACTTTAAATTCTCCAAAAAGTTTCATACTTTAGAATGAATTATATTTTGAATAGTATCCCCGCACCTATATTCCCTCATACGACAATCTTTTGTCAGGAAAATTGCATCATGGTGAGTTTGATTCTAGCAGGGTTCTTCACAGTTTGATGAGAATGGGTACAGTTATTGATTAACGATCTCAGCCTCACAGGGCAGCGTAGCTGCTGTGGCATTAAGATGGTCAGAGTCGAATGAAAGTGACACCAGAAACAGCCAGGTTGCTCGCTCAATAAGTCGCCTAAAAAATGCTACATCGTTCATGATGTTGCAGATAATCTACTGGTAGAAGACAGAAGACTTAGTAGCCAGATTTGGGGACTGAAATTTATTTTAAATGCTAACTTGTTAATCATCTTGAATGTCAATATATTTGGAAAAGGTGTAAAAGTAATTCCCTAGTCCACGCTTACGTCACTTCATGATCGACTCATATTATCTGTCACGACTCACGAGTGTGTTCAATGTGTTTGACATGGCTCGTATATTTGTGGTGTTTCGTTGGAACTGCTTGTTTACGCAGCCTTCGACTGGTGTAAAAGATATAATTGAAATAGATTCCGGAAAAAGGATGGATATTATTGTATACAACCAACAGAAAAGTGAAACTGAAAATCGAAACAAGAATTTACAAGTATAATACTGTATTTAATCAGAAAGATTTACCACGGAGAAATTACAAAAGGACCGTCTTACAGGTTCGTGTAAAGATTTTATTGGGCTCATGGCCAAGAAGAGATAACAAGATGCCGACTTCTGAGGTACACTATTGAAATCCAAGGTAGGACTTAAACATCTTTGAGATGAAGATGTAATGATCTTAGGGAATAAAATCTCGGATGCTGCTTCTTCTCCGGGACTCCCTAATGCTGCTGATTTGCAAGATTTGCGACTGGCTCATGAATCAACCTTATTGAGGAAAACAAAGAACCTACTTATGGCGGAATATGCAACTATTTTGAAGATTATTTCGTGTTTACAGCTTGGATTGGCCTGAGCTCCGGCCAGCTATGAAATCCTGCATTTTCTTAAACTGTTCCTTTGTCATCCCTTGGTAGTAGCTATGAGCTCTTTCCTGAAAATTCACAAGAATGGGATGTTAACAAATCCATTGACAGCCCGAAGCATATAAATTAACACGTTCCTGACAATAAATCACAACTAGTTGTACAAACATCTGAATTTGAAAATTGAAATGATTTCGTATGTGGACAGTTTTACATCACATTATCGTAAAACGGTTTTCCAAGAGACTGACATAGAAACCCTGAATTGACCAGTGGCGGATCTTAGTGTTCATGGCATGGTCATAACATTTGTGGTTAATATTTCTTCAAGCAAGAACGCAAGGGTTTAGACTATCACTCAACGGCTCAACGCTACCAAAGTAACAGTACATAGTCTTAAGGTTATAAGGTTTTTCAAGTTTCCGTCAAGCAGCACTGAGCATCCAAGCAGACACAGCAAATCATAGTCTAAGTTGAAATGAGCTACTTACCTTTTCGAGTGCTAATGCGTCACCCAAACTGAGCTTCAAGCCATCATTAATGACAGACTTGTACCTTAAGACGAGGTCTTGGTTATTCTTCGCAATTGCTTCCGCAATTTCTTCAGCTTTACTTATTAGTTCACTAGCTTCAACTACATGATTCACAAATCCTAACTTCTCACCCTGTTCTGCCGTTAAAGGTATGGCACCAAACGATACTTCACGAGCTTTATTTGGTCCTATTATGCGAGCAAGCTTTTGTGAAAGTCCCCATGATGGAAATATGCCGAATCTGCAAAATGTACATATATGCCAGTAAGTGAAGTAAGGGTTTGTTTGTATACAACAGTTAAAGTGTATATCTACAATTAATCACACAACTCAACAGGCCAATTAGAACTCAAGAGAGCTTAGTCATCAGTAAATCCGCCAAAGATATACTCATGAACAAGACAATGGTAACTGGTAAATGTAACATTCACAGGAATATATGCAATTAGCGGGCGGATAAATTGTTCTAATCGGGCGGATAAACTACATTACTAGATCATCCTAGTCGGGCGGATAAATTGTTCTAATCAGCTAACTGAAAAAGAAAACAGAAGATCCAGTAACACCATGGTAACTGGTAAATGTAACATTCACAGGAATATATGCAATTAGCGGCGTAGCTTGATATTGACTACTGCCTACTGGGGTGTTGAGACAAACGATGTATTAAGTACACGGCTAAACTTGCCTAATCTGAAAAATGTATAGCATAAGATCACATAATAAAAGGGATAAATACCCTCTTGATAAAATTCTACCGAGTATCTGATATATTCTCCTATTTTACCAAATCCCTCAAACCGATTCACGATTCCCTGGGTTACACCGAATCCTGTATAATTTACAGAATCACAGACATAAGTCATAACACACCTCGCTTACACAATCAATGACTCAATAAAAACACCAAAAAAATCATAAAACCATCCTTAAAAATCATAAAAAATCAATAAACTTAGTCCCTTTAAAACCAAACCTTGCATGAGAATCAATAAACTTAGGGGGTGTTTGGTTGGAGATTTTAGAATGGAATCGGGTATCTAACTCCATTCCAATCCCTTGGAATCCCATACACACCTCTCCCCCTAAGTTTCCAACTCCATTCCACCCAACACATTATTATTCCCATTCCCGGATTGAACCAAACAACTTTAAACATGTACGGGGTTCTAACTCCAATGAATCCATTCCATTCCATTCCATACCTAATGTTTGAAACAAACGACAAGCAACAAGAACCTCAATCAAGAGCAAAGCCAGTGACTAAACTAAAAAAGACAAAAGACAATCAATCAATTTCCTAATTAAGTAATTAACTCAACCCCAAATTATCAACCTTGATCATAATGGGACACCAAATGGGACAGAGGATCCCCACTCGATCATCACACCTTATACAACCAAAACCCATCTCCCATAATCATAATCCCAAACCAAACCAACAAAAAATAACAATAATTATCGTATAAGACCGTCTTCCAGCGAATTAATAATAAACGAGTGTTTAACCAATAAAAAGACCGTCTTTCGATAAAAAGAAAAAGAAAAGGAAAAACCAAACCTTGCATGAGAATCAATAAACTTAGCCCCTTTAGAAGCAACAATAATATCACAAGCAAGAGCAATCTCAAACCCAGCAGTAACAGCAAACCCAGAAATAGCTCCTATAATAGGTTTCCTACACCGTTCCATCTGAACTACAGGATCACTTTCAACATCCTTGACATCTCCCTTGAACACTTCCTCTGCAGCTGTCAGATCAATACCTGAACAAAAAGCCCGACCCGAACCCGATAAGATTATTACTTTTACTGATGGGTCTTTGTCTAATGACTTGAAGACTTGTGCTAATCGGGTTAACATGGGTTTGGTTAAGGAATTTAGGGATTTGGGTCGGTTTATTGTTATGTGGGTTATTCCTCTCGGTTGATGGGTTACCATGATCAGGTTTTCTTGGGTTGGTGTTGACATTTTTCGGTCAGGTCGGGTCGAGTTCGGTTTTGTTTTGGTGGTTAAGGTGTTAGATGAAAGAGGGATAAATCGGAAAGTGGTTTTTTTAGGTGGAATGAATCTGAAAGTGATGAGGACGTTTCTAGTGGGACACTTTTTTTTGAAGGTTTATTGAGTTGCGCAAATTCTATCCTTTAGGCCCTGTTCTTTTGGACTTAAAGTCACTTAAGTTAAGTTCATTTCAGATCCTTTAAGTTCAGTTCAGTTCAGTTCAGATCCTATAAGTTCAGTTGAGATCCTATAAGTTCAGTTCAGTTCAGATCCTATAAGTTCAGATCCTATAAATTCAGTTTAGAAAAATTATATACAGAGTATTATTTTTAAAAAACGACGCAAAAACATTCGATATTATTAATTATTCGATACATATATACATTATTATTTAAAAAAAAATTATCACTTTTCTCATTATTTTTTATCGTAGTGTAACCGTAGTATAATGTATAAACAAACCAACGTATATAAAACGGAAAAATGTTATTATCTTACTTTGTGTTTTAGACTATATTTTCTTATAAGTGTTCTCTCTTAGCTGCCCACTAATTTCTTGTAAATATTTTGTTTAATCTTAATAAAAGTTTGTGCTTTTTTTATTATAATAATAATAATAATAATAATAATAATAATAATAATAATAATAATAATAATAATAATAATAATAATAATAATAATAATAATAATAATAATAAGGGTAAATTGATAACTTATACCTAGTATATATCAGTTTTTTAAATCTTATACCTAAGATAATTTTCTTTTAAAACTTATACCGAAAATCCCGATTTCCTTCGTACTCAATACCAAATTTCACAAGTTGACCATTTTACCCTTAATAATTTCTTATCACCACCCTTTGGCCACCCCAGTAACCCATTCCCACCATATTAATCCACTAACCTCCACATCCACCATACACACCTCATAATTACCATCTCCACGGCTCCACTCACCTTCTCCCCCATTGGTACCACCACCGATGTTAGATTGCCGCCTTAAGTTCAGTCCGACGACACGATGTCACTGCCCACATGTCCTTCCGGTGGCGTCCCTCTCAGCGTGACCCAATATCTCGTCCGCCTTAACCACCACACCCTACCAAGAAAGTCCACACCCACCACCGAAAATACCTTTCCAGAAGCAAAAAAAATAAAATGCCAGATCTATGGTTTTTAGGGTGAGGATAGAGGTTTTAGTGCTGGGGAAGTGTGTTTCTAAGGAGGGTAGTGGTGTTAAGAGCTTTGGGTTGGTGGGTTTTCGACGGGGTAAAGGCGAGGCGTGAATGGGCTGTACTAGCTGAGAGTTGTGACGGTGCTGCGGCGGGGGTGGTTAGTTTGGTTTGTGGGTAGGTAGGTGTTTTGGGTTTGAGTTTTTTTTGTTGTGAATAGATGTGGGTGTTTAATGGGGTGCCCTTTGGACGACCCGTGGGCAGCAGGTCAATTGTGGTGACAGTCCGGCAGTGGTGGCGCTGATATCAGGGGGATAGTGGGTCGATGGTGGTTTGTATGTGGTAAATGTTAGAGGTTGAGGATTAATGGTATGGGGAAAGGGTGTTGATAGGTGAAATAGTAAGGGTAAAACCGTCAATTTATACCTTTATTTGAGATGCGGTATTGAGTATGAAAGAAATGAGGATTTTTGGTATAAGTTTTGAAAGAAAATTATCTTAGGTATAAGATTTAAAAAATTGATATATACTAGGTATAAGTTATCAATTTACCCTAATAATAATAATACAAAAGTTGCGATTTTATAATAATAATAATAATAATAATAATAATAATAATAATAATAATAATAATAATAATAATAATAATAATAACAAGAAATAATAATAATAATAATAATAATAATAATAATAATAATAATAATAATAATAATAATAATAATAATAATAATAATAATAATAATAATAATTTAATTTAAGTTAATTTAGGTTCGGGTCCTGTAAGTTCAATTCAGATCCTATAAGTTTAGTTGATTCGATCCAATAAGTTCGATTCGATTCGAGATCCTATAAGTTCGATTCGAGATCCAATAAGTTGATTCGATTCGATCCTATAAGTTCGATTCGATTCGAGATCCTTTAAGTTCGATTCCTATAAGTTGATTCGATTCGATTCGAGATCCTATAAGTTGATTCGATTCGATTCGAGATCCTATAAGTTCGATTCGATTCGAATCGATCCGTTTCGATCCAAAAAGAACAGGGCCTTAATGTTTTGCGAGGTCTAGCTTCAGTCGATTTTAGTCGATTAAGCCGAACTTATTTTCGGCTCATTTTAAATGGATTCAGTTTTATAAAATTCAATTCAACTCATCTTTTCACATATTAACTATTATCTTAATTTAGTTTAGTTTAATTTAAGGCTCTGTTTGGTAAAACTGACTGAAAAGGTACCTGAAACCTGATAAGGTGACTGAAATTAAAAAGGTACCTGAAAAATTAGCTGAAAATTGGAAACTGATAAGGTAGCTGATTAATTGTAAAGTGTTTGGTAAAACTAACTGAAAAGGTAACCGATTTTTAGTAAAATGACATAAAAGGACATTAATAATTATAATAAATTAATTTAAATAAAGGGTAAATGTGTAAAGTAAAACGATTCAGCTACTTGAAACTTTAAAAAGTTACTTGGAGTAGCTTTTCATTTCAGGTACCTGAAAAGTCATTTCAGGTACCTGAAATGACTTTACCAAACAACACTAAATAAAACAACTACCTGAAATATTAGTCAAATCAGGTTGCTTGGTCAAATCAGGTACCTGAAATGCCTTGCCAAACATAGCCTAAGGCAAATTTAACATAAATAACCCAACGTTTAGAAAGTCTTCCAAAAATAACCCGACCTTTTAACTTTAACAAAAATAACCCAACTTTTATGTTTGTGTTACAAAAATGTCCCAAACTATTTCATATGTAGAAATTTTTACCTAAATTAAGATTTTAACAATTTAAAATGTGATTGTATATAATTTAGGTAAAATAATTGTAAAATTTTTCAATAACGTATTAAAAAATCTGGAAAAAAAACAGAAAATTCATAAATATTAACATTTAAAACTTTAAAACACTTTGATTTTATTGCAATTATCTTTGTCTCTTCAACTTATCATGCTATGTGTTTTCATTGTTTGATCGTATCTCTTGGTTTTTAATACATATTGAAAAGTTTTACAATTTTTTTACTTAAATTATATACAATCACTTAATTGTTAGAAACTTAAATTAAGTAAAAAGTTCTAGATATAGAATAGTTTCGGACATTTTTGTAATACAAACATAAAGGTTGGGTTATTTTTGTTAAAGTCAAAAGGTTGGGTTATTTTTGGAAGACTTTATAAACTTTGGGTTATTTATGTTAAATTTGCCTTAATTTAATTTAGTTCATCTCAACTCTATTCTATTCAATTTAATTCAATCCAATTCAGCTCTTTTCGGCCGAAAAGTTTATTTTCTTCACTCCATTTTTTCTCCATTGCCTCTGATAAGTTTATTTTATATATTATTATATTATTGAGTAAATATATTATATATTTTCACATCATCATCCATTATTTCCGTTTGTGATCATTAAATCGTGCTAACAAATAATCTAAGCCGTTTAAAAATAATGGAGAAGGGAGAAAATGAAGAGGATCCAATTTGATTCAAGCCATCTCCTACCTATAGAGTCAGTAAAAAGTGATTTGATTTAAGAAAGTGGTTCAAATTTTTCTAAACAAATAGTCCATTGAAACTCGGAAATTTAAACTGTATTTGTTGTGAACTTGACCCATAATTGATAATAGCCGTGTTTATCTTAACTCGTCTAAAATTGAAATAGACCTAAAATGATTAGTGACTTGATATTCAATAGCTTGATATTGATTCAATTTGATAAACGATAGTTATTTGTTTACCTTTGTTTTTGACAAAAAGACTAAGTAAAGAGGAGAGAACCAATTATTGAATGACAAGTGGATCAGATTGAGTGTGGATGATCAAATTGTAATAGAAATGTAACAATTGACCGAGACATTCAAAAATAAAAAAGGTAAACAAATGACCGGAACTAAGTAAGTAAATTAATAACTAGTTTAGACCCCGTGTAATAAATGCACGGTATATAGAGTTTTTTTTTATTTTTTAATAAACTACCTATATAATAGTGTCTCAATAATTGTTTGTATTTCTCGTCATTATGTTTTGTTTTGAGGAAAATAAGTTGAAACGAAAACTGACTAAGGGAATTTAGTTATGTGCTGAAAGTTAATCTAAAAAAAATATTTTTTATATCTTAAAACTAATGATTTCAATTTATAAATTCTCTCAATTTTTTTTTTTTCGAAAACAAAATTAGAGATTTACAGTTTTGTTTGATACGTAGTATGAGTCAAGTCCTTTTCAAATAATAGCATTAATAAATACTTAACAATAGTTTTGTATAAATTTTATTAATATTTAATTAAAAGATTATAGTTTAAAGTTTAGTGAAAACAATATAATTTGATGAAAAAGTACATTTTATGATAAATTAATGAAATAAATTATAATATATATAAGTAGATTTCTTATTTAGTGAATGAATTTTATTGTGATTAACTTCCTTATTTAAAAATATGCTTTTTGGAGGGAAAAATCATGAGTTCACCTATTCATTTAGTATATAGGGGATGATCTAAAGAAAGATAAATTGACATGTATTGTATGATAACTTAAAATTATAAGAAATGTCCTTAAAATAGCTTTATTGTGAGATTAGTCGTCTAAATTTAAAAAAAGTTTAGTGAAAATCTAAGTTGATATCTTGAATGATAATGACCCTAACTCGAAGGTGATCGACCAACATGTCAATCGACAGTAAATAGACTTGATGATGATTCAGCTCAAACCCAATTGATAGGCCTCAACGAAATATAGACTCGGCTAAGACCATGTTTATCAGTTGTTCCTGTAGCCCTAATAAGACCTAGTTCCTGCATTAAAATACTAATATATATTTCTTAACCTACTTACAAGACCTAGTTCCCGATTTTGTTAGTTTATCCGTAGGTCTTGCAACCCTACCTTAACGGAAAATTAGAATGAATTCTAAAGTATATCATATGTGGTCTCTATTTGTAGAGCATAAAAAATTATGAATTTTGTTGTAATTATTTTTTTTGTTTAATGTCTAGAAATTAAATAAAATTAGTTTTAAATAACTAATTATAAAGAGTGTTCTTTATCATTTTTAATTAAACCCTTTCACCCAACAATAGGTCTCATTTATCCGTCACAAGTTAGTGACGGATTAAGTATCATCCACATGGGTATATAAGACAAAAAGTAGAATGCATATGGAATCACAAATGACTTGTTTTTATCCTCTTATGTGAGTTTTATTTGACATGTCAAAAGCCTGTGACGAATATCGGCTGTCACAAATGAGAATTTGTGTTCACCCAATGACTTGTAGCCAGGTACCATATAAAAAGTGGGCTAAAACTCGTTCCAAGTGTTCTGCAGAGGACCGACTTTAACCAATTAAGATCCTCTCCATTTCTTTCTCTCCATTTCCTCTCATAAATTCATTTAATAATATTTTCCCCTTTAAACACTATTATCCCTTTATTTCTATGCATAAATGTACAACCGTTCGATATTACCAAGATGCAATCTGGACCGTTCAAAGAAAATGATCTCTCCATTTCTTTTTAGAAAATGAAGAGGATTTTGACTCGACTCTAACACTCGTTCCAGCTTTTAGATTCATTTTCCTTTTTTTTAATTTCTTTATTTAGACCTACTCAGAAACTTGCCCTGAATGGCTAGAGCAACATTACCCGCACAAATTGTTTTGACTGGATCCATCACTGATTAGAGTGACTTGACTCACCCATGACCAGTTGACCACCCACCATGTACATAAAATAACATCGAATGTTGAAACCGGTGTATAAAAACGCGGTCCATTGTTCATATCCATTTGGTATTCTTTCGGGCGAGAATAAAATGGAGTAATAAGATAAGAAGTCATCTAAAATCGTACTCCGGATGTCCAGATCACCACTATGACATTGCATACCTAACAAGAGTATGTAACTACACAAATTGCACGCTCTACAAGGACAATATGCATAAATTATAAATACAATGAGTCTCTCTTGTAATAAATATATCCGTCATAAGTTTAGGACGGGTTAAATATTACCCACATAGTAGATAAGACGAAAATAGAGTGTCTAGGGAGTTACAAATCATTTGTCTTTATCTACCCATGTGGATATTATTTGACCCGTCACAAGCTTGTGACGGATGACGGATACTATCCGTCACAAATAAGAATTTGTGGCATAAATAACCAGGGTGGCTACTGGGTACTGGCCTACCCAAATTTGATATTTGGGGTATTGTTCAGAGTATCCATAACCATAGTTAGGATAATTTGATCACTCCCTTAAAAGATAAGAGCTTTTATCACTCACACCAACCAATTTTAAGAGATTATCTATGTTTTACGATAACATATATAAGTATGAATAATAAGAATGTTTGTATTCTCGGTTAGTTAATTAGAAGTATATTTCTATCTTTAGATCTTATTGATGTATGATTATTTTCCTTTTGATAAGAGTAGTATTGCCCGTTCGTTTATGATCTATACGACAAATTTAATGATGCGAGTAAGAGTCTTGTATTTTGCATCAGAAGCATGACTTAAGCTGAGTCATGCTTACGAAATAAAAAAATCTCGAATTCACATCAGACCATCAACACAAACAACGATAATGTATGAAACTCATATCGGAAATCAACAATAATTTCATAAATGATCCGTCATACGTAATTACGTAGAATGTTTGTACCTACATTGCTACATTAATTAAGGTCTACATAATATATATAGGAGTGTACGTTAGTACTACTCAAATACTCCAATAATAGTCAAGCAGGGGAATGAAATCAATCAAGATTCAAGAATGTAGTACTAGTTGACGTATGTTGATAGGAGAAATAAAGGAAGAATCGCCATCAATAAGGCGTTTAGCAATGAGGACATTAGCAGCATCAGACGGATGATATGGGTCCCAAAACACGTACTTTGACCTATCGTTGCACATCTTTGATGTTGGTCCACACGGTATTAATCCCCCGAACCTCCCACTTACATAGCAACATGCTGAATTCCCGTTCTCGAAACCTGCATCATTGCACCATGCACCATACTAATTACTTAATTAGTATACTCGAGTCATGACAATCGTGGCAGAGCTAGAATTTAAAGTCAGGAAGATTATAATCTAATTATTAAAACCTTCTTGCTCTGCCACTATCACAATGGCGTTCCTACCTTTAGGGTACCGGGGCTGTAGGGGTATCAAGACTTCACAGCTTTTTGGATAATTGACGTTTTTTATTGTTAAATTTGTTTGACTTGAAAATTTTACGTCTTTTAGACCTCACACTAAAAAGAAATACTCAGTATAGCAATTACACTAAATGACCCCACACGCTATCGATTCTGGATCCGTCTGCCTCACTCAGTTTCCACTTGAGTTTACATTTTTTTATTTTGTACGTTTGGGAGTAAAAACTAGAGATTATCCATGATTTTCACTGAAAATTGAACTACTAAAAGTGTAACGGTGTAACTTGTAAGTTATGACACTCGTGGCAAACGAAGAATTTGAAGTCAGGAAGGTTAAAAGTATACTGTAAATTAAATTAACTCGACTGTTTTCATATTTAGTACGTTTTGGTGAAAATTTAGACATTGTTCGTGAGTTGTAATGAAAAACGTACCATAAGACGTGTAGTTGAGGAGTAAATCATTGACGACGCGATAAACATCGGCGTAAACAAACTCGGAACCCTTAAGGTTGCTGCTTAGCTCAGTAACAAGAGACTTGAGCTGAAAATTGAAGAGCTGGGCAAGGTGATTAGGTAATGCAGCACATTTAGGAGCTTCTGATGGGTTTAATTCTCTTATATATGGTATGCATCCGATCGGTCCGACATTCGCTACTAGTATCTTCTTTGCTCCCATTTTGCGTAATCTCTGTTCACAATACAATTACATGAAAACATCAACACCAAAATTAATTTATTCTAGGTTAAGGATAAGGTCATATTCTTTTGAACCCCTACCCTGCCATTTACGAGAGTCTTTAGGGTATCCGATGACAGTTTATTCCGTTCGACTAATACTAATAGATTTGTATCTAGATCCGAGAGTTTTGGACATTATACATATAAGTCTTGTCTAAATATTACGGTTTCAAGATAAATATCGCAAATTTAAGTCTATAACCTATCTTGAATAACAACAAAAAGGTCACCCTAGTGTCTCAATAACTCTTGCAAATTATGTCGATAAATTATGGGAAGTAAAATAGGATGATAAGACGGGTTACCGTGAGTTGAACCCGAAATTTGGAGATCATCTGATTAACAAAAGATTGAGGAGAAACAAGAGATTGCTCAACTCTAGAGACAATTGGAGTGAGGTAATTGTTGATAAAATCATTAGATCCCATTGTCACGGAAAACAAGGCTTTCTTAAGAAGCTCATTGGTTGCTTCTTCCCCAATTGTTGATATTAAATCTTGCTTTGTATTTGCAAAGTTGTCCAATTGTGCATCAAAATTCAACCTACCAATCTGACATTAATGAATCATTATTATATTGTGAGTATATATATACTCACATTAAATATTTTTTCAAAATTCTAAATTATTTTTGTAGATTCAAATAAATTGGAAGATCTCATGAGTCAAAGTTTTGACAATAAATGATGTATAAAAATTACACAATTTAATGTTTAATATATTTATTTATACAATTGTTAAAAGTAATAAGGTCAAAGTGGTTATAGAGAACAAAAAAATATGAAAGGTATTATAATGAAATAAAATATCGGGCTTACAAAAAGTTGTCCAGTCGCGTTAAGAATCCCTCCAGCTCCAGAAGCGTAATTCACACCTTGCATAATCGCAAGTCCTTTTGTAGTCGGAGCTAAGTATGGTGGCGAAAAAGTCATTAATCCAAATTCTTGGCCTAATTACACACAAAACATATTTTTATTAGTATGTAATTAGCCTAATTATAATCATCACATACACTTCTTAAATGTGCTTGTCATTCCAATTATTTTATAGGGGCAAAAACTTGTAAGGGTAAGGAATTCAATGAAATTAAGAGTAGTTTTGAGTACATTTTGTGAACATTTTTAGTTCTAGGCCAGGTTAACAAGGAAAACTTTTGTATAAATCGGTTAAAATAAACATTTTAGTTTATATTGAGTTTCAGTACAACCATAGTGGAATACTCGCATAAATATTACTGGGTACTCCGTTTATTGATAAATTACGCAATTATAAAATGTACTCATACTATAATATTCCAATGGTGTACACACATTTTATTCCTCAACATGGTGGACGAAGGATATACCAACAACTTAAAAAACAGGGGAAATTAAAACAGAGGAAATGGAGACATGCCTATAATATCAGCAATGGTTCTTCCATTGGTAAATCTTCCAGTAGGTACTCCAAAATCGATACCATTCGGAGGATAATTCGCCTTCGAAAGCGTAACAATGTAATTGTTGTTACCAACATCTACTAATGAATCTCCAAACACAAAACTTGCTAGTAATTCTCCATTACAAATGCTCAAACAATACAAACACAAAACGGTCAAGAAAATACTTGTTATTTGTCGATTTGCGAAAATACCCATTTTCTTAAAAAATAAATTATAATTATAGGAAAAATAATGAAGGAAGTTTAAGGTTTGAGTAGGGCACAGTAGAAGAGCTTAGAAGTTGGTGTATTTATATAAGGGATTGGGGGTGAGTAATGTTGTACGTAAAATGTTAATGTTGGATAAAAAATAAAGGAGATTTATTGATGGAAGTAATTGAATGCACGTCTGCGAAATTTGCTTCCAACCCGTGAAAGTTATTCCAACAGAAGCAATTGGGCATTAAGTAGAGCTTTATTTCAACAAGTTATGGACGAATTTTGTTTAAATATTCGAGTATAATAGAACATGTTGCAGTACAGGCTATGGTATGTATTAGACTATTAGTAGCAACATTTTTAATTTTACGTTCATAGAGATACGGAATCGCCTTATAATAAGATTAGATAGTCTATAGTGAGATTTGTTTTACGTTCTTATACAGAATTGTTTTATAATAAGATCAGATAGTTTTCAATAGGACTGTTTTACATTATTAGTGCGTTAAAGGGGGTGTCCATAAACAAAAAAAACGCTGACCATAATAAGATCAGATAGTCTTTAGTGAGATTGTTTCACGTTTTTATACGGAAGTGCTTTAAAATAAGATCAGATAGTCTTTAGTGGAACCATTTACGTTATTAGTGCGTAAAAGGGTGTGCACGAACAAAAAAACGATAACCAGAGTAGTCTAAATGAAAATAAAAGCAAAAAACGGCTATTCAAAGTCCGTTTTATATGAGCACCGAAAAAAAAAAAAAAGTCCGTTTTATATAAATTCTCGAAAAAAACGACTTTACGACATTTTTTAGGATAATATTTAATCTATGTATCACAAGATAGCAGTGAAGTTAGACAGATTTAGTTTTTTTTGTTGCCAATTGCCATATTCCTGGCATAGAATTTGACCTAACGACCAACTAACATAGTTAGTGTTGGGTTGGATCTTCTTTCCGCTCGGAAAATTCGGTGGATAAAATTATTAATTTCTGAGGTAGGAGAAAGTTGGCTTGCTTTTAATCTTGTAGTGTATCTAAGGTTTGATTGTTTGAAACATAGTATATGCTCATTTTTTTTTTTTTTTTTTTTTTTTGAAGAAACCCCAAAAGGGATTTAAATATCATTAGCACAATCAAAGGAGACAAGCTCAGCAATGTTTAGCGGAAGTACATCGACCCAGAAACGCCTACCTGGCAACCACGGCCTTACATGAGCAAGTTCGTGAGCCACCTTATTACTAGAACGCCTAACATAGGAAAAATCAACAGAGTTAAAAAAAGAACAAAGCGAATAAATGTCATCATAAATAAGATACAAATCACTACGGCCTTGCTTCCGCTTGCGCAAGTCTTCTATCACAGTCAAACAATCACTTTCGATTTCGACATCCGATATCTCCATATTCTTCGCCTCATGAAGACCCATGAGAATCGCTTCAGCCTCGAGCATAGACGGTTCCCGCATCTCATCCTTCTGAACCGTGACACCCCATAGGACCCCCCCCCCCCTTCATCATCACGGCAAATGGCACCCAGGCCCAATCCCGTACCCACCATTGTTCCTGCGTCAACATTGATCTTCACCCAACCCGGCTTTGGTTTAATCCATCCTTGAGTCACCACATCACGCTCCACACCCGTGTCCCCTGCCACCCCTCCCATTTCCTCAACAAGCTCCCTCACCCTGGTGCAAAGACATCCTCCACACTCCACCGCACACCATCAAAGACAACCTTATTACGCATCTCCCAAATCGCCCAACATCCCGTCATCAATTCCACCCATTCTGCCATACCCTTATCCCTCATCAATGCTTCAATCCAATCCCTTATACGGTCGAAACCCACACCTGACAACACATCCACTCCCAGGCCACTCCATACACTCCGTACCCAACTACACTCTCGCACAATATGAATACCCGACTCCACGTCATATCCGCATATGGGGCAGCCATCCATAGTTCCCGGAATCCTTCTAGCTATATTATTCCTTGTAGCGATAGCATCATTGCATAGTTGCCAAAAAAATACTTTGATGCGAGGTAAGACTGGAACTTTCCACAACCTCTTCCATAGCCATTCCTCCCTCGAGTAATCCGACTGCTCCTCCTGACACCCACTTCCCTTCGACAGTGCCCCATACGCCGATTTCACAGAATAGTTACCATCCCTTGTCAAATCCCAACACCACACATCTCTAGGATTATTCTCACCCATCCTAATATTCAGTATACTATTCGCTTCAAAGGCAAGAAAAGTTGCCCGCACCAACTCATCATTCCAACCATTTGTTTCAGGCCGCATGAGCTCTGAAACTCGCATAGTATATGCTCATTTGCATAACCACATAACCTATTATCACATTTTTTATTCTATTTTCATAATTTAAGAAGTGGGGATATTATGAAAATCGAAGGAGCATTTTAAGTATTAGATTTTAATATTTTTTATATTATTATTCCGCTTCGGTCATTTGTTTAACTATTTTTTTTTTAGCGTGTCTCAGTTATTTGTTTACGTTTTTATTTTGAGAACTTTCTTTTTGAGTAATTTGATCACTCGCATAGTCAAATACATTATGGTCCACTTGACCGGACTCGAGAGAGTATGTTAAAGTGATTTAAAAAAAAAGATTTTTTTTTTATTAAACTCAAGAGAGTATGTAAGATCTTTTTAAGTGATTGAGATGTAACTAAATACAGTTAGAGGTACACTTCAACCCTAACCAAATCACCTACTTCCTTAAAAAAACAACTGTTACTAAAAACCTAGCCTCCATTATTATTCGGGGGCTTCCATCGATCATCCATCGAAGGTAAGCCCCACAAAAGCTTTCTTAAACAACTAATATTATGCAGATCTATCTTATTTTCAATAATAGTCTCCCTTTTGGTGAGATCTGTTGTTCCGTCCCTTCTTTCGGGGTTTTTCCATTTTTTCGTGGGATTGTTATCAATATAATAAGCTTTAATCGACGGGGAGATTATCAGATTTGTTTCGTGGATGAATACATCAAGACGGCTTTCTGTTGTTTCCCTCCATCAAGAAGGATGCAAAGACATCGATTATTCATAAATTCAAGAAATTTATGATTTTGGAGCTAAGCATACATTATATTTAGATAGTTATTTTGAATGTATTTTTTACGTTAGCAATCTTGATTTTCCTTTGTCTATTTGTTATTTTCATTGTAACCTACGCCTAGTTGATTATTAATGAGATGACAATTTCAAAAAAAAAAAAAAAAAATACAGTTAGAGGTGGACTGTGGGCCGGGACCGGGGAGCCCGAGCCCACACTGCGTCTGTGAGGATGCGGGTTAAAGAGCGGGCCGGGCTGGGAGGTGATGGTGCTGAACCGGCCCGTTTTGGTAAATGGGCAGAAAAGGGAGCGGGCTAGGCGGGTTTGGGTTGGGGTAGAGGGAGCCGGGACCGGCCCGGGTATAGGGGCGGGCTATTTGACCGGGTCATGGGTTGTGTAAAGGGGAGGCCCTGTGGGGTCGGGCGGGTCAGTGCGTGTCGGGCCAATTCGCACTCTTGTCCAGGTTTAACTACAGTTGATCAAATATAGACTTGAGCGAGTTGAGCCGGACATAATCTAAGGGTTGTAAAGGGTTTATTTTCCCATCATAAGGGATCAGCCACATCGATTAGAGCACAGTAGTGTTCCATAGGTCATTCTTTTTGGCGGCCTCAAATAAACGTGCTAGCGGGTTTATGATAACATGACGAGCCTTCATAAATAAAGTTTAAAAATACATTCAGGGGTTTATACCCGCTTTTTTTATACACAAATTCTTATTTGTGACGGCACATATCCGTCACTTTTGAGTGACGGATACCATTTTACCTCACAAAGTACCCACTTTTTCTCTCTCTGGAATACTATTCATGTGGTCCCCTTTTTCCACTAACCCATTTTGTTACCATTTTAACTCACAAAATATCCGCTACAAATGGTAACCCGTCACAAGGGAGACCAATTGTTTTTTATATGAACTGGTTGGACGAGGTTTAATGAATAGAACGATACGAAAACAGTGGTAATTCAAGCCCATACCAAGAGAGCACATGATTAGCTATAGATGTTAAGGTAATAATAGTGGGTTTTAATTAGGATCAATTAGCAAGAACGTACCCCTGTCGGATTATAAATGCTGTTAATTATTGTGTTCAGGATTACTAACATGTATGGTAATGATGGGATTTGATTAAATGGAGTGGTACAAAGGAATGTCTATCATTTGCAAATCTATAACGTTGACGTTAGATCTCAATAGATCCTCCATTCTTTCTACACAATGGGTGACCCGTCATAACTTGTTTAACTGAAAAATATGACCACTTTATGATAAAATGTATTATATGATCTTCCTCGTCACAAGAAAGATCAACTATTCTTTCATGTATGACGGCTTTGGAATAAGCATGTGCACGATTAAATGATTTCTGCTGACATACTGCAGTTTAATTTACCTTACTTGTTAAGTGAGGCTAATTTTTTGTTTCCATCCAATTTGATTATTCACTAGAGTAGTAATGGACTAATGGTTTGCTCAGAGGCCCATATATCTTTAGCCAATTCTCATTTAAGAAAGAAATATCAATATTAAATTTAAGACGGGTAAAAATGTAAAATATACCTATTTGGGATAAATATGACAAAAGCAGAATGTATAAGAAAAAACAGAATATTTATCCTATATATTTTACCGAGCAACGAAGCGTGAAACGCAATGGAGCGGGAATTTAAGAGGTTTCTAAGGTTACCTCGATCGCTCCTTAGCACAAGCTATGAAAGGCTATACCTCAACTACCGATACGGCATCCGGGTAACCACACCCAAATAGTTTGTGGAGTTGTTGGGGACGGTCATAGGGTAATTTTAACAAGGAACGGACACTAGATGCTTGGTTGGTCCCATACGATGCACCACCCACACACACTGCTCGCCTAACGGCACCGTGGGCATTTTTCGACTCGGAACATAGTTGCCCGAGCATCCGAATACCATCCGAACTGAGGACCCGAGATCTATAACTTGATAAATGACACATACCTTAAAAAGATTCAAACCTTAACTCGATCTAACCTAATTTTTTTTAAATCTAAAATAATCTGGCCTGAACTAACCTAATCCAAATTCGGCCCAATTAACGCATTTACTAGCTCTATCTAATCAAGGGAAAATATAAGTAGGGGAGAGTTTCATACTTTCATATACGAAGTAATATTTGTCTATCGATCTTACACTATATATAGTGTTAGTACATTATCACTTTCTAGTGTGTGCAAAATCACATTACATATTCATATTAGAGTCACATAGTATATGATACGGAATACTTCGTATCATTTTTATCTCAATACAAAGATTGATATAATACTCTTTCCGTCCCAATTAATAGTTATCATTGTTTAAAATCCCCCTCACGTATTTCAAACAATGATATTTCAAACAATTACTAATTTATTATTGACTGAAACAGAGGGCGTACTCCATATCATGATACATATGCCATTCTACTTGAACTAAATGAAATCAATCAAGAATGTATTAATTGACGGATGTTGATAGGAGAGATAACAGAAGAATCGCCATCAATAAAACGATTAGCAATAAGAACATTAGCAGCATCAGAAGGATGATATGGGTCCCAAAACACGTACTTTGACCTATCTTTGCATGTCCTTGATGTTCGTCCGCACGGTATCAATCCCCCATACCTCCCACTTACGTAGCAACATGCTGAATTTGCATTCTCAAAACCTGTTACATTGCACCATGCACCATACCATTAGTGTATCCGAGTCACGACAATCATGGCAGAGTCAGAATTTAAAGTATGGAAGATTAAAAGCCTAAATTCTTCTTGTTCTGCTACAGATTATTGAGGTTTTGGAAATTAACTCGATTATTTTTGTTTTTAGTACGTATTGATTAAAAATTAGAGATTACCCATGATTTTCAAAGACAAATGTGCCATATGACGCGTAAGTTATGACCAATCGTGACAAAATAAAGAATTTTGTTGTGTATTTGTGCCTTAAATAGCTACTTCGAACGATTATATGGTTCATGAGGGTCTCTCTCGAAACCTAAACGGTATCTGATTAGGGTTTTTCTAATTTCTGTCTGGATTAGCGGCTTTTGTTTTGGGCCGCTCTAGGTTTCTGTATTTGGTCTTAAAAAGTACGGAGTATTATATAAACTCTCTAAACCGCACCCTAGCAGTTATGCATGCATGTTATCATAACAATATGAATTTGAACTCTGAAATATGTAATCTTCTCAATATCAATAAAACTATCTGCCCTTCTGCGTCCACTAGTGAACGTAGCTAACACACCGTTAGTGAACTACGTACTTAAATCTGTGTGTTGCTTTCTTTGTTTTGGGCCGCTCTAGGTTTTTGTATTTGGTCTTAAAGAGCGGAGTATTATACAAACTCTCTAAGCCGCACCCTAACAATTATGCATGCATATCATCGATCATAACAATATGAATCTGAACTCTGAAATCTGTAATCTCCTCAATATCAATAAAACTATCTTCCTTTCTGTCCACTAGTAGACGTAGCTAACACACCGTTAGTGAACTACGTATTTAAATATGTGTGTTGCTTTCTTTACGTTTCTCTTTATCTTTATCACTTATGTCATACAAGATTTGAAGTCGAGAAAGTTAAAACATACTAATCGTTCATGATTTGAAATAAAGACGTACCGTAAGACGTATAATTGAGGAGTAAATCACTGACGACGCGATAAGCATCGGCATAAACAAACTGGGAACCCTGAAGGTTGTTGCTTAACTCAGTAATAAGTAATTTAAGCTGAAAATTAAAGAGCTGGGCAAGGTAATTAGGGAAAGCAACACAATTAGAGCCTGCTAAAGGGTTTATATCTCTTGTATATGGTATGCATCCAATTGGCCCTACATTTACCACCACTATTTTCTTTGCTCCCATCTTGCGTAGTCTCTGTTCACAACACAATTACATGAAGATATCAACACCAAAATTAATTTCTTGTAGGTAAAAGCATAATCAATTTTTATTATGAATTACATGAAGATATCAACACCAAAATTTTGGTTGGGAGGTTTGGAATGGAATGGAATGGAATGGATTTCAGTCATTCTGGTGTTTGGTTGGGGTATTTTGGTATGGAGTTAGAATCCTGATTGATTCTCATTCTACCCGAACCCCTTGGAATCCCATACCCACCTCCTCCCCATGGATTCAAACTCCATTCCTTCATGTTTATCTTTCTAATGAACCAAACATGTTTTGGAAGGTATGGAATTAGAATCCCATACTCCTATGGTTTCTCATTCCAATCCATTTCATTCCTAAGTAATGAACCAAACGACCTTAAGATTGTAATCGTTTGAAGTTTTGAACCCCTACCCTGCAATTTACCAGAATCGCTAGGGTGTCGAATGAGAGTTTAATCCGTTCGACTAATATTAATAGATTTGTATATAGAGCTGAGAGTTTTGGACGTTTGGACGTTGTACATACTCCCTCTGTCACAATGAAATGTTTACATCTTATCTATATTAATACAAAAGACAATACTCAATCCTCAGCGCGCCACGTCATTAATGCGGTTTTTTTTTTGGAAATTCATGTTATGGTGGGACCCGTGAGTGTGCAATGTATTTATTTCTTCAGATTTCTGTCTTTTCAAACATGCGATAAATTCTGTTTTACAACAAATTCTATGAAATAATATTATGAAAAAATTATATGAATTAATATTATGAAATAATTTTATAATTCCGTGTAAATTAAATTAATAACATATACGCATAATGAATTGCAAATGCGAGTAAATGAAATTGAATTACATATATAATTTTTAAAATAAAATTACATAATAATAAAATTACATGATTTCAAGAAGGAATAACATTTATATATATACGGGATCGAACATAAAAAGCAAATGAATTACATACATATGTTAAAGTTGATTATATTAGATTATATTTCTTTTATCCGGATGTAAAGTTTTTTATGTATGCAATTTTCATTTACAAGAGTAGATTACGTTATTTCCTTATAAACCAGTGTATGTGAACACGTGTTTGTAACAAATTTAAACATAAATTATGTAGATCGTAGATTTAGACCAACTAGATAAGTACAATATAAATGCAAAAACAAATATACATCCAAAAACATTAATACTGACCCAAATACATACCCGTGCAATTTTGCACGGGTTTAAAACTAGTATATTTATACACAAAAAACCAAGTCACAAAGAAAGGGGAATTGCTTTAATATTATTAAAGAGAAAGTAGAGCATAAAATATATCATAAACAGAAATGTAAACTATTAATTGAAACACCCAAAATAGAAAAGTATAGGCGAATGGAGTATAAGTCTTGTCCAACTATTAAGGTTTCGTGATAGAGCGAGCTCACAAACAATTAAATCGAATACGATACAACCGTCTAGTCCGACACTATTAAGGGATTAGGGAATAAAAGCTACGTTTCGGTCATTTGTTTATCTATTCCATTTTTAAACGTCTTATTCTTTTTTACCTTTATATTGTAGAAATGTTTTTCATGATAATCTGATCATCCACAAGTTTCTTTGCCCACTTGTCAATCGATAACAATCTTCACTCTTAGGAATTGACTTAAAAGTTTTTTTTTTTTAAAAAAATGATCTTCTTACATGATATCCAAGGTGATGGTTGAGGCCAATCATAAGTTTTATGCCTTAAACATATTATCTTTTCTAGTTATGATAATAGAAACAGATTGTTAAGAATTTAAACGTGAAAATGTAGCATAATTTGGAGAACATAAGATGGTTTACCGTAAGTTGCAACCTATATTTGGAGATCATTTGATTAACAAAAGCTTGAGGAGAAACAAGAGTTTGCTCAACGATAGAGACAAATGGAACGAGGTAATTGCTGAGAAAGTCATTAGATCCCATAGTCACCAAAAACAAGGCCTTTTCGATAAACTTGTTGGTTGCTTCTTCCCCAATTGTTGATATTAAATCTTGCTTTGTATTTGCAAAGTTGTCCAATTGTGCATCAAAATTCAACCTACCAATCTAAAACATCATTATATTGTGAGCATAATATATACTTCCATTATATGCTTTCAAAATTCTAATTTTGTTTGTAGATTCAGCTAATGAGCTAATCGCAAATTCTCTTGTGCGTTGGCAAAAAACGACCATTTTTTGATAAATAGTGACCATTTTTTATAACTGAAAATAATGACCATTTTTTTCAAAGTGGTCACCATTTAATTTGCAAGAAAAAACACGGAAAAGACTGTCGTGTAGAAGAATTACTGTCAGTTAATTTGGAATGTTCTAAATAGAGGGTCAAAGTTGCCAAAATAAAATAAAATAAAGGGCCAAAGTTTTGACAATAAGAAAATATAAAAATTATAATTTGATGTTCAATATTTTTACAAATTGTTAAAAGTAATATGGTCAAAGTGGTAATGAGAATAAACAAAATATAAAAGGTACTTGTATATAAGAAAAATAGAAGGCCGAGCTTACAAAAGTATATCCAGTCGCATTAAGAATCCCTGAAGCTCCAGAAGCGTAATTAACACCTTGCATAATCGCAGTTCCTTTTGTAGTCGGAGCTAAGTACGGTGGGGAAAATGTCTCTAATCCAAATTGTTGGCCTAAATACACATAAAAGTATATTTATTAGTATGAAATTAGTTATCATCCTAATACTTTTTAGAGTTGCTTGTCATTTCAATTATCTTATAGTGGCAAAAACTAGAAAGGGCAAAGCCTACAATGAAAAGTAATTTGAGTGACGTTTTGTTAAAATGGGGTTAAATTTAAAATATTTTTTATATCCGTAAACACTGATACATTAATTAAATCCCCTACTACTAAGAGTATAAAAATTCTCTTAGTTTTTCCTCCAAAACGCATCTAGCTAAATAAGGTAATAAATAAAATTTTCTTTCATTACATTATTATCTTTTCAATGAATATATTCTTATAAATAAACTCTAATTTTTTAAATAAATTCATAATTATGATTTTTCATTAAAATAAAATAAAATTGATATTAAATTATAAAGTACAAGTTGCTAAATTTTTCAGTAATGTGATAATTATTATTGTATAGAATAACTTGACACATGCTTACTATTAGCTTTGTGACAAAAAACATTTACTAAAAAAAATTCACAACTTAAATATAATTTTTTATTAGTTTTCCATTTCAATTTTTTTGTTTCATATCAAAATACAATGGAGTGAACGAATAAATATTAATGAGTTGCAAATTTTAGAAGTATAAATCCTCCTATATACTAAGGGGGCGTTTGGTTCAAACATTAGATATGGAATGGAATGGATTCTATCTCCAAGGGGGTATGGAGTTAGAACCCCATACATGTTTGAAGTTGTTTGGTTCAATCCGGGTATGGGAATAATAATGTGTTGGGTAGAATGGAGTTGGAAACTTGGGGAGAGAGATGGGTATGGGATTCCAAATTTCCAAGGGGTTGGAATGGAGTTAGAATCCATCAGGTATCTAACTCCATTCCAAAATGCTCCAACCAAACATTGGAATGACCTGAATCCATTCCATTCCAAAAGCTCCAACCAAACACCCCCTAAGAGAATACAACTTCTCTAAAGTTTTCCCTCCAAGGTGCTTAAACTTATATATAGAAACAAATTAGATTTTCATTTATTAAACTAATTTTTCATTTAAAATAATTTATACATAAAAACTATATCTTCTATTATTAACTTCGTGACGAAAAAAGATTTTTTAAAAAAAATTGATGTAGTTAAAATATTTTCATAAAAAACACAATTCATGGAATTATTCAATTCTTTTGATTAATTTTAATATTAGTTATTTTTTATAAAAAATCGCGAGATATAAATCTAAAATCTATAACTAATACACTAAAAATTAAAAGGCCTATATTTACCGCACATTTGTGCGGGATCTACACTAGTTAAAAATTAATTGTGTAAACTCATTCGAATAACTTTATACCTATACAATGATCCTTAATACGGAGTAATATACTCCGTATCTAACATATGGAAGTCCAAAAAAAGAGCCGAAGAGGTACGATCTACTGAAATATGAGAGGAGATAAAAACAGAGGAGACGGAAGGCATGCCTATAATATCAGCAGTGGTTCTTCCATTGGTAAATCTTCCAGTAGGTACTCCAAGATCAATACCATTTGGAGGATAATTCGCCTTCGAAATTGAAACAGCTATGTAATTGTTGTTGCCAGCATCTACTAATGAATCTCCGAATACAAAATTTGCTATTAATTCTCTACCTTCACCATTACAAGTGCTAATAATGCTCATATAATACAAACACAAAATGCTTAAGAAAATACTCGTAATTTGTCGATTTACGAAAATACCCATTTCCTTAACAATAATTATGGAAAATATTAAAATTTAAAATATTTTATAGGAAAAGTTTAGAAGTAGCTTATTAGTTGGTCTATTTATATAAGACTTTGTTGATGTATTAAAATTGATCAAATTAAATACATGCTTTAACCAGGAATAACTTGAGAGCCGATAAGAGCTCGTTTGTTGTACGGTATCGGAGTATCGGACACATGGATTAGAGGAAAGTAGCGTTCCATAGGCCACCATGCATAGAACGACCTCAAGACGGTCCTAAATCTAGCCTACACCAAGAGAGCATATGATTAGTTATAGATGTAAAGGTAATAATAGTAGGTTTTAATTAGGATCAATTAGCACGTACGTACCCCTGTCGGATTATAAATACTGTTAATTAATATTTTGAGGATTACTAGAGTCTAGAGTAACATGTATGGAATTCTATAGCGTTGACGTTAATATTATCTCAAGATGGACGTACCCTTCATTCTTTTAACATTCTAGAGTATAAGTGGTGGAGCTAGGGGGTAGCAGGGGCTATTGTTCTTCTTAACGGACAAAATTTTCTGTAGTTTTTAGTTAAATTTTTCTAATTTTTTTTAATGTACCTTATAAAATTACTCATTCACCCCCTAAAATTATTCGCCCCCAAGTTCAAATCTTGACTTTGTCACTGTATCAACAATTCTTATATAAAACTATTTTACATAAATATTATTGTAAAATTAAGTGATTATTTACCTAAAAACTCTCACTAAAATAACTTTCACCAATCACCACTTTCCATAATACGGAGTAACAATTAAGATATTTTATTATATGGTTTTATAATGTGATATTGTAAAACCGTTTTATCGGAGACTTATTACTCCGGTCCATAATTTTTTTTGATTCCGATTCCAAACTTGTCCAGACCGAGTATATGATTTCAAGTTTAGCTTAGAATTTGGTTTTATCATGTCAATTTGTTCCACTTTCGCACATATTCTTAGAGAACCCAACACTGTCAATCACAAGTTGATGATGAGTAAGTCTTCCGCAAGACTATCTTTCATTTTTTTTTTTGGTGCATAAACTATCTTTCATTATGATAATGTGAGGTTTAAAATATATGAGTACAGTAAAAACTACACTTAATGAGACTCGGACCAAAGTAGTGTAAAAGACACCATATGAGATATGGAGTAGAAATGTTCTAAAGTTGTCTTTTATGAAGATTTGGGATTGTGAGATCAGTGTAAAACGTTTACTATTTGACAAGCTCTCACAAAAATCCGATAAATGTCTTTTCATAGGTTATCGTCCCAAAGAGACTAAGGGGTATTATTCTACAACTAATGTGAAAACAAAATGTTTGTTACTCGTGTTGGTGTCTTTTTGAAAAAAGAGTTTATTTCCAAAAAGTCAAGTGGGAGTAGTATACATCTCGAAGGAGTTCGTGATGACGAGCAACAATTAAGCGAGATGACACAACATATGGATGTTGTAGAAGATGGTGTGGGTTTGAACCAAGTCCCACCCGCCACTCCACAGGTTGTCGTTCCCCAGCGTAGATATAGTAGATCTCATGTAACTTAAACTTAAAAAGTAACTACTTATCAAAGCAAGTTCAATAGTTTGGCTTAGGTACGTAGATAAACTATTGAAATTGTCCATGTAAACTAACTTAGATTGAGCTAATAGCACCATGAATAAGTAGACAAACTGTTAGAATTAAGTCCCTCCATTATGGAGTAGATGTTTCTTGTTGAAATATAATGGGGATGAGTTACTAACTTACTCATAACTTACTTCTACATTGATAAGGTATTGAATATAGTAAAGTTACATGAGAGTTATAGCTTGGTATGTAGCTATAAAAGGATGACAAATGCTATGTAATTTTTATCCTCATATTGAGTGATCAATAAAATTCTAGTGCGGACTATAGTGAGGATGTAGCCAAGTTGGTGAACCTCGTAAATATTGTGTCCTTGTTATTTTCCCGATTCTTGTATTTATTATTGTGTGTGTGGTCTATACCAAAAATCCCTACAAACTGGTATCAGAGCCCGGTTGGGCGGGTGGGGGAAGAGCGATCCACTAAAATTTCACAATAATGGAATGAGGCAAAATTTTGTTCGATAAATTCGATGGGAAAAATTTTGTTTATGGAAAATGCAAATAATGGATTATTTGTATTCAAAGAATCTATATGTTCCTTTGGAAGGCACGAAGCCGGATTCCATGGAAAAGGAATGTTGGGGAAAATTGGATTGACAAGCACTAGGTGTGGAGGATGAAGGTGATCTTTTGGCAGTGAGTGTCGAAGATCCGATTGAGTCTTGGGTATTTTAGACTCTGGTGTATCATTTCACGTTTCTCCGGTTAAAAATTCCTTTCATAAATTTATTGGTGGAAGGTGTGGTACTGCTTACTTGGCAAATGGTAAAGCGGTGCCGATTATGGGAAAAGGTGATGTTGAGATACGTACCCCAATTAGGGGTATGTGGGAGCTAACAGATGTCATGTTCATCCCGAACTTGAAAAAAAAAAATTGACATTTGTTGGAAAGCTCAATGAAGCAGACTACAAGGTTGTCTTTGAGGAAAGTTCCTGGAAAATAGTCAAGGAAGCTATTGTTGTAGCTCGGGGGACTAAGAGTGGAACTTTGTACACCACTGTAGGGTGTAGTGACATGAGTAGTGTAACTGCTGGAGGGATGAAGAATAAAATTGTTTCAAGAGATTTGTTGCGGGATCCGAAAACTATGCATAGTGGGCCTTATATTAAGCACCGTGGGAGTAAAATCGGTGGCTTGAAGGCAGAAGGTGGTCCGAGAACGCACACGGTGAAACTGGCACGCTGAAATGTGTGCAGAAATTCAAGAAGTTCTAGTAAGGCAAGGAAGGGTGTTTCGTTTAGGTGGGAGTGCACGCCCGGACAAACGATGAGTGAAGCCCGACAAGTATGGTTGCCGGTGGGAACAAACTTGAATGTTAAAGGGTCGAGGTTGGATAGTACCTTGGCTGGACTCTTGCGTGAGGCATGAGCGGAACATGGTTGCATTAGGTGACGAATGTAAGTTTTGGTGTTACCTCCATAATTGTCGGGAGGTGGGAGATTGTTAGAATTAAGTCCCTCCATTATGGAGTAGATGTTTCTTGTTGAAATATAATGGGGATGAGTTACTAACTTACTCATAACTTACTTCTACATTGATAAGGTATTGAATATAGTAAAGTTACATGAGAGTTATAGCTTGGTATGTAGCTATAAAAGGATGACAAATGCTATGTAATTTTTATCCTCATATTGAGTGATCAATAAAATTCTAGTGCGGACTATAGTGAGGATGTAGCCAAGTTGGTGAACCTCGTAAATATTGTGTCCTTGTTATTTTCCCGATTCTTGTATTTATTATTGTGTGTGTGGTCTATACCAAAAATCCCTACACAAACAATGTCTCATTATTCAACTTTTCTAGCTACTATAAATAAGCTAAACCATTGGAATAATTTGGTAATTGTAACTCAAAATGTGATGTGACAAAGTTAAACAACAATACTACTAGCTTAATTTTCCACATCACCCTTTTAATAAGCTACAACAAATTTAACCTACAAGCTCCCCCAATGGTAAGCTACTAGTATTTTACTCCCTCCTATTCAACCTAATGTTTATCTTATATTATAATACTCCTTACATATATGAGAGAAATGGGAACATTAAGCTGAATAGGAGGGAATAGCTTAAATGGACCCACATTAATTTATTTAGTGTGACATATTTCTCTTTGTAGGTCCATGTTTTTTTTATTAAAGCTAGTCTACGTGGAGTGCTCCAATGGTTGAGCAAGTAGCTTGAATTTTTTTTAGACTTCGCACTTTTCACCCCGCTAAAGTAGTTAGATTTGGTATACATGATTTGCAAGTTATCACATATACTCGAGAATTTAATGCGCATCCCAACTCACAGCGCGCAACTACGGTAATGGGGGTAGAAGCTGCTAGACCTGAAAAACTGTCCTAACCCCAATAACCCGACTCAAACTCAAATTGAGGCCTTAAATCTCACCCGAAATCCAAAATGGCCCGACCTTATTCAATCCAATCCAAATATTTATTCTCGCATATTGATCGTTATCCCCAAATAATTTGACAACCTCACACAAAAAATAGCCTAAACCTAACCTGACCCAAACCTAAATTAATGCAACATAAACTTAATTCGATTAACCCGCTTGACAGGTCTTCTGGAGCCACCCCTCAATCAAAGAATGTCCTAAAATCCTAAATCCCTAATTGAAGACTAGCCCAAACAAAACCCTTGCAAAATAAGCACACACTTATTCAACCTCCAAATCCCAAACTCTGCTACAAATTGAGCATCAACTGCAACCACAACAAGAGGCAGCAGCAGCAGCGAAGACACAGAGAGAGTAACAATGGAGGGTGGAGATGAAGGAATTGAGATATTAACAGATTCCAAGGATATGCAACAACAAAGTAAAGCTTTCGATAAACTTACTGATCGTGTTGAAGATCGTCAGCTCGATTCTTCTCGTGTTCAAACTGTATGTCTTCTTTATTTCTTGTTTATTCTTTCTTTTAATTGTTATTATGCTCCAAGTTTAAAGCTTTTGTTTAATTATCACATGGGTTTTTGTTGATTATTGATTTGTTATGTTGATTTTGTATCACATGAGTAATGTTATGGGTTAAATTTGGAGTTTTTGGTTTAACTATGACATGGGTTTTTGATGATTCTTGATTTGTTAGGTTGATTATGTGTATACTCCCTCCGTCTCGATCATTTGTTTACCTTTTTATTGTTTGTGAGGGGGTATTTTAATCAAAGGTAAATAAATGATTGAGACGGAGGGTTATGGTTGTTATTATTGTCCAATTTTGAAGCTTTTGATTAATTATGACTGAGTTTTTGACGATTATTGGTTTGTTAAGTTGAGGGGCATTTTAATTAAAGGTAAACAAATGATTGAGATGGAGGCAGTATAATTTTTGTTATTCTTGCTTATGATTGTTATTATTGTCCAAGTTTGAAGCTTTTGATTAATTATAAATGGGTTTTTGATGAATTATTGGTTTGTTAGGTTGATTATGTGTGTTTATTTATTGTGGTTCTTGCTTATGATTGTTACTATGGTCCAAGTTTGAAGCTTTTGATTGATTTTGACATGGGTTTTTGTAGTTATTGATTTGTTATGTTGATTATGAGTGTATATTTCTTGTTTCATCTTTCAATTGATTGTTATTATTGTCCAAATTTGATGTTTTTGATTGATTTCAACACGGGTTTAAGTTTTTGATGATTTTGACTTGTTATGTATTTATATTAGATTGCTTATTATTCTTTCATACGGATAATATTAGGGTCCAAATTTGAAGTTTTTTGGTTAATTATGAGATGGGTTTTGATTATTGCAGGCTATGGCGTCGATTGCTGCTGATGCTGAAGCTGATGCTAATGCTCAGAGAATGAGGTAGAAAACTATGGTTTTACCTTAGATTTGATTTAGAGTATAACTTCCATCTTTTGATTTTCGGGTATATTATGTTGATTACAAGTTTCAATTTTTTGATGTTTGTTGGCTTCCATGTTTCAATTTTAAATGTTGTTTTTGTTTCGAGTTTTACTTGTTCGGGTTTCATTTGTGATTTGAAGAAGTGGGAGTGTAGGTGCTGTAGGCAAATGATTTGAATGATTTTATTGGGATTCTCTTTTGCTGAATTTTGTTGAAAAATTTGCACCTAGGTATAAGATTTGAAGCATATGAACCTTCAGGATCACTTGGGAACATATGAAAATACTGTTATGTGGTTGATATCAACCGATGGAAATGATTATCTTCTTAGATGTTAAGTTGTTAAGTTGCTTACTTCAGGTGTGGAACAAACAGGGTTCTGACGTTGTAATTTGAATCCATGGATTTTCGGTCCATGTTGAAGTTTTTTATCAGCATGGAACAAAATGAACAATGCATCTCCCTTTTCATCGACCCCCCTCCCCTCACCGCCCCTTAGGGACTGAATGAAAGCTTCCGATGCCTATGTTACCCCGACACGTCACCGTGCCGGATACGCGTCTTGTGCCGACAAGACACATGACGCGGCTGATACACCAATTTCAGACACGACACCGACACTTCACTTATGTCAACTGATTTTGTCTAGTGGTGTACTGGTGTCCGAGAAGAGCGAGTTAAGAAAAAGGTAAAAGGAGAATGATATAGAGGACTTTTAAATCTTTTTTAAAATGGGCATTTAACTATTCAACTTTGTTTTACTTTTCTTCTTCAATTTCACCTAATAAAGTTGTTTTCATTTCTTGTCATAACACATAGAAAGAGATTTCCGTAATTTATATAGGGTTCACATTTGAAAAAACAAAGTGAAAACTTCAAAAAAATCTATGAGATGTATCGTATCCGCGTCTACAAAAATGGTTAGACACTAGTGTCTGACTGAGTACCCTTATTGCCAAATTTTCAAAATTCCACGCCAGACTCTCCGATACGTGTCGGACACCACACTTCTCTGCCGACTCCGAGTAACATAGTCCGGTGCTAGCATCTATAAGATGTTAAATCAGAGATTGGAACAAGACCCTGACAGACATTCCATTAATTCACATATTAGCTGCACTATAGCGGATTTCAAGCCAACAAAAATCCATGTCGTTCGTTTATGTGGGCACGTGATGTTGCTAAGTAGTCATCTTACTGCATTGGGCTAAATGAGGGTGTGACAGTCAATTAGCCTAACAGTCTAGCACATAGTCGCAAAATCAGATTGAAGATACAAAAAAGTTCAAAGTTGTTGCTTTTGGATGTGGAGGTATTGTTTTTTTCTTTTCTTTGCTGTGAAGGAGCCACAAGGAGAATATTTGATGCTGCCGGGTTCCACTTCTTCACAAAAACTACATCTCAATGACATTAGTAGCATTGTTGAAGCGGTGTTTATATTTCTCCATGTCTTTTTTTAGTTCATTTGAGAATTTGTTTCATGTTATCGAGATCTTCGGCGTTTCTGTCATCCGTCTCTCCTATTGAACCTTGTTGGCACCCCTGTCTGATTAATGACAATCAATACTTCAAGTTTTTGACTAAATGATGGGTCACCCTTGTGAGTTATGAATTTGTGACTGCTCTAGACACGACTCTATTATTCCTAGTTGTGCATTTGTTGGGATCCTCTGTAAATAACATGTCTTCCTTGCTGCAAAAAGAGAAAAGGAATTGGCTGCTGTGAAGATCAATGCTGGTGATATCGATATAATTGCCAATGAACTAGAGGTTAGCTTCCCTCAACTCCATTGTACGTTAACACCATATTCTCTCTCTATATATCTCTTAACTGAGCTCCCGGGTTAATTGTAGTTGGATAAGAAGGTTGCTGAGAGGACCTTGCGAGAACACAAAGGTGATGCTGTTGCTGCTGTACGATCCCTACTTCACTAGAGATAATACTTTGTGCGAGTTGCACTCTTAAGAAACCGGATGCTACAAATAAATGACATTGAATTATCTCTTTAGACAGCAGTTAATGGAACTTATGGCAATCTTATTTGTTTGTATTGAAATCATAACACTAATTACAAATCAGGAATATGGCCATTGGCAACACCGCTTTTTTTTTTTGTGTTGTTGGAAAAATTGAATCGACCAGCACCTTGTATAAAACAGTTTAGGGGGCATAGCGACGAATTAATGTCATCAATTATTCCACCCTAGTAATGTGCTCTTCCACTTCGGAGAAGCCCCACTGGAGAGCACATTAGTCCGGCCTGCGGAAATAACGGGGCCCGAACTAACCCTGTGGCTGTGTAATTTTGGATGACAGATTGAGCTTTTACTCGTTTATGGTTCTTAACTATAGGGTCGGGTAATACAGTCTAAATTCTTTATGGGTTTTGTGTTTATGCTTAAATTTCCCCTGCGTGCTACCATTGTGGTGTTTATTCGCAACGCAGAGAGCAAAAACAAGACCCATAAGTATGACGGTTGTATCCTAATATCCGTCTTAAAAGCTAAGGGTGGTGCTCATTCATGTACGAGTTTTATTCATTTATGGACGTAAATGACCATAATACCCCTTTAATTTTAATGATTTTATTTTAATACCCTTCTTTCAATCTCTCTCTCTCTCTTCTTCTTCCTTTATTCTTTTCTCACTCTAACTACCACCATTGAACCACCACCGGTCAGCCACCATCCACCACCCGACTCCGACTCCGAGTCCTGAAAAAAAAAATAAAGAAAATAGTAAAAGTTACTAAAATAAATACAAAACATTTATCAAAAAAACAAAAAAGAGAATGAAAAATTCGGAAACATGCAGAGTAATCAACGTAATTCATGTACTATTTTTGTGGCTTATTGCGATTTGGTTGCTCATGTTCACATATCCTACAAGTTTAATTACAGTTGGTTTCGGGCTATTTGTTGTGCCTATGTGCTAGAATAAATGTTAGAGTTGGTTTCGTTGTTCTGCGAGTTTAATTACTTGATTGATACGAACCCTAATCTAATTAGTGTAAACAAGCTCTAATATAATTAATAAAATTAAGAATTAGAATTATTACCTGATCGATACAAGAATTAGCATTCATAATTGTGTAATTTGACGGATTTGAATAATTTTGTTTATTTGATTAATTTTGTGAGGGAAAGAATTAGAGAAATTAGGCAAAGGGCATACTATGGAAAAATAATGAAAAAAAGTACTTGAAAGAGTAAAACCCGTCCATCCATGAATGAGCAACTACGAAAGCTAAAACATTTGTTTACAGCCGAGACTAATTATAGGAGAATATTCACATACAGTATTGAAAAGGGCAGATTTGTATAGTTTTAGTTTGTTTTCAGAAAGCCTGCGGTACTTACAAGACTAATACGGAGCAATAGTACTCTGATTATTGCTTCGCCGTCAAGTTTGAATTATGCTAACTCCATGCAGTTCGATGCTTTGACAGTACAACTCATTTTAGACCCAAACTTCGCTGCAGCCTGCTGGCTGTAAAATTGCCTTGATCAACTCGGCTTTTTAGAGTTTTGCAGGTCGTAGAAGGCCTTTATCAACTTGGCTTTTGAGAGTGTTCTGATTATTCTGCGAACACCACTGACGAGTAATTGTCTTCTCAAACTTGTTTCAGAGGAGCATCTGCAGAAGCAGCCCGGGTTGCTTGAAATTGTTTGGCATATTGTTTCTGCAGATCCTTCAGCTTCACTAACAATTCCTGGAACGTGGGTCGGCTTTGAGGCTCTCTGTATTGAATTTAACAACGTTCTTCTGTCATCCAATTTACAAAATACAGAGGACTAAACTACGAGTATGAATACAAGAAACGCTTCCGAGCAAGTAAGCCACAAAGCCAGTCTTGAACAAATAGCCACAGTAACGATATGTGATCGACATTTATAGAATCAAGTTAAAACCAGAAGAAAAAAAACCTGCGCCAGCAACTTTCAATTATAGAGCCCCATGTTGGATCTACGTCTTCTGGTATATCCAACCTTTCATCCATAAAACCGACAGCTCCTATCACCTGCACGCAACAGTAATACATTTGAAACAATATGTCATCGACATTTTTCCTTCCTCAATAAGAAGCCATCATTTGGCCTGCTAGTACTCGGAAAGTAGAAAATAAGAAACCAGTACAGGAAAAACATTTGCATATTTGTCTGTTTTGAAACAGAATCATAACTAAAACGGAGAAATAAGCTGCTAATGTTTCGTTGTCCATTAAACAAATACCTGCATCGCATTTAGATTCTCCCAAGGAATCCTTCGAGTGGCAAGTTCCCATAGTATGACTCCGAAGCTGTATAGATCAGACCTAAACAATGCCAAGCATTCGTCTTAAGAATGTTCAAGAATAACGGAGCTGAACTATCTTTATTAAAACATCACAGTTACATGTTTTCGACATACTTTTCATTTGAACGTTCATTTCGAAGTACCTCCGGAGCCATCCATTGAGGCTACACGCAAAAAAAGCAATACTGAGCTCAATAATAATAATAATAATAATCCAATCTTTTCTTTCTGACAAAAAAAAAAAAAAAAAAAAATAATAATAATCAAATATAATTAATCATATCTACGAAATTACTGATGTTATAATCATACTGTTCCTTTCGCATTCCTAGCTGTAAGATAAGTCTCATGCTTTACGGTTGATAGGCCAAAGTCAGCAATCTGCAAGAACATAGGCAGGCGAAATGTAGTAACTGCAGAAATATGGCAGGCAGGCGGACAACAATGGAGAATATATAAACAAAACCTTGACACTCCAATTTTTATCAACAAGCAAATTAGAAGACTTCAAATCGCAATGGACAATAGGTGGATTGCAGTTATGAAGATAATTCATTCCTCGAGCCTGCGTTATGTTTTCAAGATAACGTAGTGAGAGCCGTTGAAATCAATGAGGATCATAATCAAAGATTCAAATCTCAGATATTGCTTCTGAAACACAGTTATGACACCAGAATACTGACAATGTCTAAAGCCATATGAATCCGTCGTCTCCAATCTAGTTTGGATTTACTCCTCTGTAGCAGGCGGAACAGGCTTCCCCTGCACAATAATAAAAGATTGATAAGAACAAGATTATTACTCTCTGACATCAATGAAAAGTTGATAAAAAAAAAAGTGAACCGAGGCAGAAACTCTGTAACGATACAGAGACGCTGAGGTGATGTGACAGCACCCATAAATAAGAGAATGTTAGGATGCCGAAGTCGCTTCATAAGAGAGACCTAACACAAAATCAACAGAATATATCAGACAGAACATCATCATCATCTTCAAACTCGAAGGCCGCCATGCTTAAGTTTAAAGGCAGAAGTAAGTACCTCTTGTCTAAAAGAAGATGTAACTTCTTGTGAATATTCCTCCTTGGAAAAAACTTTAATAGCGACGTCCTGCAATTTATGTTTTCATTATAAAATATTTTGGCACGAATTGACGAATGCCCCTTTTCAGATTCTAAGGAACATACCGATCCACACCAGAGCCCACGGTACACAGTTCCACAGGAACCTGTAATAGAAGAAACAGACACAAAGATAAGCACATCGAAAATCTGGTTTAGGACAACCAAGGATAGTAGCTAAGTTACCTTCACCAATCTGTTCTCGGACAATTAAATCTTCCCACATAATCTCATAGTTTAAGCAATCGATTTCAGCATCCAACTTACGGGTAGCACTGCTGCTGCTACTTCCACAGCTACATGCACTGCTACCGCTGTTGAAATAATATGACGACCAGGATCTATTGTAGTCGCTACTTGTCGGGATTTCTGACGTAACAGTAGAATGAGCTTGATTAAAATCCTGTTCACGAACAGGCGTGCCACGAGGATAGTCTCTGGGTGTATTAGCTCCTATGGAAATTTCATCTTCTCTGTGATCGGATAACACGGCCTCACATAAGCCATGGTTAGCTTGCAAACTACCTCGGTTTTTATTTTTCCGGAACAAGTTGCTCTTTCCAATCTTCATTTTAGATCGAACAGTGTTGCTTACCCTCGAAACCTAAGTCAACAAGCCCAAAAGTCGGCAACATCAATGAATGGCGAGTCTTTGGCTCCATTAGTAATCGAGTAATTTCTAACAAGACATTTTAAGAAAACCAACCAGTTTTGTTATTTTGGAAACAGTTGCAGTTAGCAGAGGCTGAGGCTGAGGCTGATCAGCATCTCGACTCATGTCGTCTTCCTGAGGATCTGATATGGAGACTTGTGTGTCCGTAAACAGTTTTGAATCACATGAGACACATATACTCCCAATGAGAGTACCATCATCGTCATGAAAAGGAGTGGTAGTTGCCATAATTGTAAACTTTCGTCCCGTCTTGTGAGTGACAGGGAACTGCCCTGTCCAAGTTTGTCCCATGGTACAACGTCGTAAAATAACTTGAGCCAAAGCCATATCGTGATTTGAAACGAGAAGTTCACATATATCCCTGCCTACGGCTTCTGCGGAAGTATAACCGTAAAGATTTTCAGCAGAATGGCTCCTGCAAGATATTGTAGCTTAGTTTCATACTCCTCCCTTTTCGCCAGGGGCGGACACAGGATTTTCCTTTAAGGGGGCACAAGTTTTTTCTAGTCACGACAAATATCGCTTGAAGGATAATCTCGAAAAATCAACAAGTGATAGTCGATTTTTAAATACTTACGCAAAATTACTAAATTAGTAATTTTTGAATAATTTTTCGAAAATAAAATACATCATGAATTCATGATAATTTACGTAATTAAAGCAACACCCTTATCGAATAGCAATGAATCATAATTTAAATATTATATGAGCAACTTTGAAAGTTGGTTTATAAAAAGTTATAATTTCTCATATACTATACAATAAGAAGATTTGTCAAAGTGGTTTGATCTCAAAAAATTTTCTAAGACGACAGGGGATCAAATCCTACCAACACCATATGTTGATTTTATTCTACTCTATACCTCTTTAATAATTTATCAAAAAAATAAAAATGAAGCAAGCAGGAGTCGAACACAGAATCCTCTGCAAGAAGTACAAATCACCTAACCGCTGCGCCATAATCCATATGTTATATTATTGGCTATCTTTAATACTTATTATAAACTTTCAGAATATCATGGTAGGCACGTGCCAACCAGGCCCCCCTAACTCCGCCCATGCTTTTCGCTCAATTGTACACGTATTCTATTTCGGTGATCTAGTCGATTCCTCGTAAGTTTTAAGACTCCAACTGCAAGATATTGTATTTTATTTCAGGTCTTTTTTGGGTCATTGTTTACTGTATTTTTTAGGGTCACTATCTAATTACTGTATAACGGATTATGGGATAATTATGATGATATTAAGTTCGAGAGCTGGTATCCCTTCAGACGAGTCATTTTGGTCCGAAATAATAAGACAAGGTTTTGTGACTATTAGACAAACAAATGTGACCATTTATGGAATTCAAGTTATTACAAGTTATAACACAAACGAGACCATTGAGGTTACATTTGACCATAAAATGATCACAAAAATCCCGTTTTAGTTTTTCAGGCCAAAATGGCCATCTGAAACAAGAAGAATTTGTGCAAGTGGCTTGGTCTCAAATTAGTTATTTCGGGTGATTTTGGATGATTTCAGATTTGGTCATTTCCGACTCGTGCCAATTATGGGTTCAACAATAGTCGAGTCAAATTTGGGTTATCCCGGGTTAATTCAAGTAACGATCAAATCTCTGGGCTTAAGTCAGGCTTAGGTAGTGATATAAGGCAAGTCCGTTTAACTTTCAAGCATGCTATAGTTTTTCTTCTCCAATGATTATTAGTACGTAGGTAAATAATTTATATAAATTGCAAGCAAGTCAAAAGTTAACTATTGGGGTTACTCTAAAAAGGCAGCAAATAAAACCCGATAATGATTACATACCAATAAAAAAGGCGACCGTCCAGCCCAAATATATGAACGGCTTGTCCCATAGACTGCAATATATTCAAATACTCGCTCTCCGTAAACTCATATCGTGATTTCGGCGGCGGTATAAATATGCAGTCGAGCTTCGACATCTCCTCCCAAAGTTCCGCCTGCCTGTCTTCCAATGCTTGAATTTTCATCACATGCCCTTCCGCCGGTGTGCCCATGGTAAAACAAAATATGGCGAGTTTTCTTGAGCGTGAAGCTTTCTTAGAGTGGGAGTGAGGAGTGTAACAAATAGCCGAGAAGGAGTATATATATAATATTTTATGAAACACGGCAGCTGGTTAGTTTTAATATAAGCATGTTCGTCTTAAAGTTAAAACGGTTAAATTATTAATTTGGTAAAAAAAAGTAAGTAATTATTGTTATATTGGTAAAAATAAGGTGTGACAAAATGGTACAAAAAGTGAAGCATCATGGGCTTAATTTTTTGTTATTCCAAATGATTTGGCAAAATTACCTTACTTAATAATCCGTTTCGAAATTTTTTTATAAGAGACTCATTCTTAGCAGCTCAATTGTACTGTAGACTGTAGTACCAAATTCGAAATAATCAACCTTATCAAACTCGATCCAAACCAGATATTTCTCCAATCCTAATAATTTGACGGAAAATGGTGAAATCCAAAATGGCGCATAGCCAAATAATTGATTTCGACAAAAATGATCCGCACTCCTAACTTATAATAACTCACTTAAAATATATTTAAAAACAAATTGAGCGACCCATCTGAAAGAGCATATTATATCTGAACCGAGTCATCTCGAACTGCCATATATGCCCAGTTTTCAATTAGTGTTTTTAGTTGGCTCATTAATTTGGGTAAGGGTATTTGGTCAAACGTAATTGTAGGAATCTTATCTATATAAATTCAGAAGACAATACTCATTGCACAGCGCGTCACGTCATAAATGCATTTTTTTTTTTTTTGGAAAATTCAGGTTATGGTGGAACCCATGAGTGTGCAATGTATTTAATTATTAAGATATCCGTCTTTTCAAACATGCGATAAATTCCGTCTCGCACCAAATTATATAAAATCATCTTATGGAATACTTCTTCGAATTAATATTATGATAAAATTTTATACATTTCGTGTAAAGAAAATGCATAACATTTACGCAGAATTAATTACAAATGCGAGTAAATGTGATTAAATTACATAATTTTTAAAACAAAATTACATAATTTTAGAAAGGAATTACAGTTATATACGGGATCGAACATACAACGGAAATGAATTATAAAAATAAATTACATGTATTTTTGTTAATATTATTGTACAACAAAATCATAACATAATTTTTTAAAAGTACAGGGTACAATTTTTTTTTTTTTCAAAAAACAATAATAACGGCATATGTACTTGGAATATAAAACTCGGCATCTAAACTATCAGCCGCGCACACCAAAATTAGTAGGTGACAATGATAGGTACAATAGGAATGCAAAATCAAATATACATCAAAAAGCATTAATTTTGGCCCAAATACATACCCGTGCAATTTTACACGGGTTTAAAACTAGTAGTAAATTAAAAGAAATTTATAAACTTTTAGCTAATGTGTCACAATTCTTCATCTTTTACCAATATAAATTACAGTTTTCTTCCCAATCTAGCAAACGCCCTCCACTTTCTTTTTCTTTTTATTTTACCAATTTGGTTAATTGGTCAGATTAAGACGACATAGGTAGTATTCCACTGAAATAAAACGGACTAATGATTTGCTAATTCCTAACCGATTTGTTTTTATCTCATCTATTTTACTGGACCTATTTTAAGTATCACAAAATCTCATTATAGACGGCACATATCCGTCTATAATTAAAGACGGGTCAAATACAATACCACATTCCTAATAGGACAAGCAATAAGTGAGGTGGTGGGGGCAAAAATGTCACCACTTTCAAGCTATTTGACCCGTCTGTTAAAATGTGACTCGTATGTCGCATTAATATATCGGAGTTTGATTACAATGAGAAATAAACTACCGAAGAAATAAAATACGTGAAGGGGAAAGCAGCGTTTCAAGCAAGTAGTGCGTACTTCTTTGCAGGTCGCCCGTAGTCCTGAATTGAGCGTGCTAATCTTATCTATATTAATACAAAAGACAATACTCAATCCTCAGCGCGCCACGTCATTAATGCGGTTTTTTTTTTTTTTTTTTTTTTTTTTTGGAAATTCATGTTATGGTGGGACCGTGAGTGTGCAATGTATTTATTTCTTCACATTTCCGCCTTTTCAAACATGCGAAAAATTCCGTCTTACAACAAATTATATGAAATAATATTATGAAAAAATTCTATGAATTAATATTATGAAATAATTTTATACATTCCGTGTAAATAAAATTAATAACATATACGCAGAATGAATTACAAGTGCGAGTAAATGAAATTGAATTACGTAATTTTTAAAACAAAATTACATAATAATAAAATTTTATAATTTCAAGAAGGAATAACATTTATATACGGGATCAAACATAAAACGCAAATGAATTACATACATATGTTAAAGTTGATTATATTAGATTATATTTCTTTTATCCGGATATAAAGTTTTTTATGTATGCAATTTTTAGTTACAAGAGTAGATTACGTTATTTCCTTATAAACCAGTGTATGTAAACACGTTTTTTTAACAAATTTAAACATAAATTATGTAGTCGTAGACTTAGACCAACTAGATAAGTACAATAGAAATGCAAAAACAAATATACATCCAAAAACATTAATACTGGCCCAAATACATACCCGTGCAATTTTGCACGGGTTTAAAACTAGTTCTTCTTATTGTGCTTATTCACGTGAAAGAGGGAGGACATGGATTTGGAAAGTTAGCGTGGTAATTCTTCTTGTGCTTATTCACGTGAAGGGACATGGATTTGGAAAGCTAATCACGTGAAAGAGGACATGGATTTGGAAAGTTACTGAATGTCACCTACTTTCCTATTAGAATGTTTCTCCCAAGGTTTGAACACTTGACCTTACGGTTACATACCATCTTCTTTACCATTGAACCACTATCAATTACAACCACGTCAAATGCACATTTTTACATTTACTTCCACATCAAATTTTTTTATTAAATTACACCCAAGTTAATAGCTCAGGTTAGAAATTGCACCCAATATCGGATTCTGGCCAAATTTCCGTCAATTTTCTAATTTTCTGGGTAAAATATTAATTTTTGGACGACTTTGCCCCCTTCATTCCTTTATTAAGCTGATAGTGTTTCCTCCTCATTCATTGCCTCTTCATCCTTCTCTTCTCTCTTCCCTAATTTTATTTCCCTTCATTGTGTTCATCATCTCAAGGTAAGTCATTCCACTTATTTTGTTTTGTTTTGGTTAACTGTGTTCAATTAAATTAATTTGAAGTCAATAAATATCATTTCCGTTTCATTTTGTTATCATTTTCGTTTCAATTTGAAGTCAAGAAATACAAACCAAAACCCAGAAATATAAACCAAGAAATACAAACCCAAAAATTTATAACTTAATTTAATGGCAACAAAAATAAAAAATTAAGCAACAAACAAATTTAACCTAACTAATTAACCTAGACATTATCAAAGCAAGAGAAATTAAAAATTAACCAACAAACAAATTTCAAAGAAGAGATACAAGGACAACTTACACATGATTAGTAAAGTGATTGATGGTGACGGATGATCAATTGGGATTTATGCGAAAATTTGGGGGAATTTGAAAGGGGGAGATTTTGGGGAAAAATCGGGATGAAATTAGGGTAAAAACTGAAATGGGGGAAGTAAAATGAAGAGTCAGAGGTTGATTCATAGTTAGAGGCACGCGGGGGCAATTTTGTCATTTCATTTAGTTTTTCACCTGAAAATGGCTTAGGGTGCAATTTCTAACCCGAGCTATTAACTTGGGTGTAATATTTTATGAAACACGGCAGCTGGTTAGTTTTAATATAAGCATGTTCGTCTTAAAATTAAAACGGTTAAACTATTAAATTGGTAAAAAAAAAAAGGTAAGTAATTATTGTTATATTGGTAAAAATAAGGTGTGACAAAATGGTACAAAAAGTATCATGGGCTTAATTTTTTGTTATTCCAAATGATTTGGCAAAATTACCTTACTTAATAATCCGATTCGAAATTTTTTGATAAGAGACTCATTCTTAGCAACTCAATTATAGCACCAAATTCGAAATAATCCAACCTTATCAAACTCGATCCAAACTAGATATTTCTCCAATCTTAATAATTTGACCTAAAATGGTGAAATCCAAAATGGCGCATAACCAAATAACTGATGCCGTATCAAATGGCGCATAGCCAAATAATTGATTTCGACAAAAATGATCCCCACTCCTAACTTATAATAACTCACTTAAAATATATTTAAAAACAAATTGAGCGACCCATCTGAAAGAGCATATTATATCTGAACCGAGTCATCTCGAACTGCCATATATGCCCAGTTTTCGATTAGTGTTTTTAGTTGGCTCATTAATTTGGGCAAGGGTATTTGGTCAAACGTAATTGTAGGAATCTTATCTATATTAATACAAAAGACAATATTCAATCCTCAGCGCGCCACGTCATTAAAACAGTTTTTTTTTTTTTTTTTGGGAAATTCATGTTATGGTGGGACCCTTGATTGTGCAATTTATTTATTTATTCACATTTCCGTCTTTTCAAACATGCGATAAATTCCGTCTTACAACAAATTCTATGAAATAATATTATGAAAAAATTCTATGAATTAATATTATGAAATAATTTTATACATTCCGTGTAAATAAAATTAATAACATATACGCAGAATGAATTACAAATGCGAGTAAATGAAATTGAATTACATAATTTTTAAAATAAAATTACATAATAAAAAAATTACATAATTTCAAGAAGGAATAACATTTATATACGGGATCGAACATAAAACGCAAATGAATTACATACATATGTTAAAGTTGATTATATTAGATTATATTTCTTTTATCCGGATGTAAAGTTTTTTATGCATGCAATTTTTATTTATAAGAGTAGATTACGTTATTTCCTTATAAACCGGTGTATGTGAATACGTGTTTTTAACAAATTTAAACATAAATTATGTAGATCGTAGATTTAGACCAACTAGATAAGTACAATAGAAATGCAAAAACAAATGTACATCCAAAAACATTAATATTGGCCCAAATACATACCCATGTAATTTTTGCACGGGTTTAAAACTAGTAGTAAATTAAAAGAAATTTATAAACTTTTAGCTAATGTGTCACAATTCTTCATCTTTTACCAATATAAATTACAGTTTTCTTACCAATCTAGCAAACGCCCTCCACTTTCTTTTTCTTTTTATTTTATTTTTATTTTTACCAATTTGGTTAATTGGTCAGATTAAGACAACATAGGTAGTATTCCACTTAAATAAAACGGACTAATGATTTGCTAATTCCTAACCGATTTGTTTTTATCTCATCTATTTTACTTGACCTATTTTAAATATCACAAAATCTCATTATAGACCACAAATATCGGTCTATAACTAAAGACGGGTTAAATACAATACCACATTTCTAATAGGACAAGTAATAAGTGAGGTGGTGGGGGTCAAAAATATCACCACTTTCAAGCTATTTAACCTGTCTTTAACTATAAACGGATATATCCGTTTATAGCAAGACTAACTGTTTAAATATATGAATGGTAGGCTCGAAACGTAGGACTTTTATTGTGAGCATCACCGATTTCTGTCTATTTTGTGAATTTAATTTCATGGACATTAGCGTAGCCGTGTCAGTATATCCTGCCAGCAAATTGGATTGTTTCGTGAGGGGGTGTGCTCTCCGTTGTCAGCATTTACGTTGTTTGAACTTTGAAGTATAGTTCCACAAAATTCTTATTTCTCGGATTCCCTCCTTCTTTCTTAAGAGTTAAGACGAACATGTACATTTTAAGATGGATAAAATCATTTATGCTTTTTTATGGAATTATGACCATGATTTACTGAGAAAAATATTACGTATCTGAGATAATATCTCAGGCCTTGTAGTTTTTGAGCATATACACATTTTTTCTGAGCATATTAATATTTATAAATATAGTTTTTGAATAATATTATATTTTTTTAGTGTAATGTTTTAGTAAATGTACTCAAAAACTTTACAAAAACTTTATACTAAAGCAAAACTCAAAAACTTTAAAATAAAACTCAGAAAATAAATAATAAGAAGTACTGCCTTAAATGTATATAATTGACCATTTTACCCCTTTATATCTTCCATTTTAATCTCGTTTCAAATCTCTCATTTAATCTTCTCCCTCTACCTCTTAACCACCATCCCTGCCCCCACCGCTACCCACGTGCCCATCCCCTCGATCTGGCAGCCACCCAAAACCGCTCCTGCCACCCGCCTAGACCTACCACCCCTTCCCTCACACGCCTAGAACCACCCATCTCACCCAACCCATTCCATACCAACAATGACCCGTAGTCCAGAATCCACCTACAACCCTGTCGTGCGACCATCCGCCGCCCCTCTCCCTCGCCTCCCTGAACGCCGACCACCACAACCCGACATATACCCCCACCCTACCACCCCAGCCTCCATTTCTCCATAACCGTAATTTTATAATCCTAACTTAATTACATCTCTTTATTCGTATAAGAAAATTGATACATAATAGTAATGAATTTTGAATTATTAGTTGATTAATATGAAAGGAAGATTCATGATTGAGTAATTTGGTTTGAATTCAGGAGCGGTACCAGAAATTGAATCCATCTAGGACTAAGTTTTAAAATTTTATAAATCGATAAGAATTTTTTTTCCTGAGATTTGAAATATAAAGTAAAAAAAAACATATGATCAACCGATAGTTTCTAAAAGTATTAACAAGTTAAAATTTAACGTGTCACTTTCGTAATCTTTGAGCGAAAAAAAACTACTGTTCACAAGCTATTATTTTGTAATGATATTATACTATTTATATTGAATGAAGCTAATTTATAATTGCTCTAACTATTTTAACGATAAATTATTTAAATTGAACCTCTAAAAGATTTTAGCAAAATACATTTAAATTGTTGTACTCATACAAGGGAAGTTATGAAAAATATACACATTATTGTAATGAAATACATACCTTTTTCATATATATTTAACTCATCTATTGTAAAATAATTGATGAGAAGGAAAAAAATCATAAAGATAAGAAGACAAACACCTATAAAAAATGTAAGAAAAAAAATATACATACAAACATGAAGGTAACTCGTAAGTAGAAACAAAATAGAAAAAGGCAAAATAAAAGTAAAGGAAATCTTCACTTTTAACAATTAACATCAAAAATTTAGTTCACTATGGGATTCAAACGCGGGTTGTTTGTGTAAAAATTAAATATCAGATCACCAGACCACAGACATAACACTTATTCTCTTATTACTTGATATTGTATATATTGTTTCCCTAAAACCTACTCGGGCTTTAGCCCGAGTAGCCTAGCCCTAAATTCGCCCCTGTTTGAATTTGATAATCTTGAGAGGAAGAGAGAAAGAAAATATGTCGATAAAATAACAACTACGTCTCTATAGATGAGACAAGTGATTAAGATGAGTACACTTTGAAAATTTAAAAAGAGCATATAGATTTACTTTGATTTGTAATATAATGCCTGAAAATGTGTAATTTGAGAGAGAATTTCATTGAAAATGAAAAACGACAAATAAAACAAAAATCTTATTTTTTATAAAATGTCGTATAAAACGAAACTTAGGGAATACTAATCTATATTTATCTATATAATAACATACAGTAAAAAGGTATCTTGAGCCTCTTTTGAAGTGCCAAGTGTCATGCTATATGTTCTTGCCCCCTAACATTCCTATTTACACAAAATCTCATAGTTATAAATGCATACTATATACTCCCTCCAATTTTCTTATATCTTCCCTCTTTCCTTTTCCACACTAGTTTGATTATCTTCCCTCTTTCCTTATTTGGCAAATTTTTTTAGGGTAAAATTACAGTTCTGTCCTTATTACTTTTTGCTATTTACAAAATCTGCCATTGTATTATTGGGCCATTAGTTGACAAACCCAACTTATTATCGACTAATTTTTCAGCCCAAACCCAATTACCACTAATTATAACCCTAATGACTCCCTCCAAATTTACAACAAAACCCTAATTTTTCCTCATTCCGTCTCATCTCTTTCTTCCGTCTCTTCTCTTTCTTCCGCCATTCTTCTAGAGCTTTCTCTCTCTAATCTCAACCGTCCTTCCTTACTAAACTCTCCAAACAAATACACCATCTTATGATGGATCCAGAAATCTCTATTATATTCCCAAATTACGAAGATCCACCTTGTCTTTTTGGGTTGTTTTCGATTGATGAACCTGCCATGCCTGAATCAATCGAAGTTTCTGATGAAATCGATCAATTTGATAGTCAGATCTGCGATAGTGATGCATCCGTTGAATCAAAGGAGATTCGTGCTTCATCTTTGTGGCCGGACTCTTCTATTGTCCCTGAAACCTGCATGCATTCATATTCCAGTCAGGAATTTGTGCATGACTCCATAAATCTGCTAACTGTTGAAGAATCTGAAGTGGAGGATGGTTTTCCTACCAAAAAAGAAATGGAGGAGTACCAAAAGTGGTTTAAGAAGGAAGTTGATGAGAGAACTCAGAAGATGGTGGTTAGACGGGAGACTCTTGAGCACAACAGATGGTTTTTGGAGGAATTATCGAAATATTGGCCTGGTTTTAAGCGTGCCCTCTAGGATTAAGTGAGGATCTGACTATTTTGTTCTCATTTATTGTTTTTATGTCCTTTTTTCTGATGGTTTTCTGCTGGTTTTCTGCTGGTTTGATTTTGTTGTTGGTAAGTGAACTTGTGATGATAATGGCATTCCTTGGAGGTTAATTACCCAATGATATGAGGGTATCAATTCTAGTCAACTGATTTTCATTTCTTTATGCATAATGCCTCCACCATTATGATTAATGTTTGTGACGTGGCTATGCTTAAGTTTGATTATCTGTCTGCACTTGAATTGTTCACATACTGATTACTGTATATGAGAAGTCTGGTGTTTTGCTAAATAAAGACAATTTTCATTGCTGATAGGCCATGATTACAAACTTTGCCAAATGTGAATAAATGAACATCAAAGTTTTACAAAAAATGCTGATTCATCTTGTCATTGCTGATGGTGTCAAAATACATGCCTTCAATGCTGATGTTGTCCAAAATACAGGGTCATGCTTATGCTTCATGCCTCAATTACTTACGTTCTTCAACCTGTTCAAAATAATGCTCCCTTCACCAAGGCAAAACATGAATATTTATTCATGTTTTGCCTTACGGAAGCCGAGGAGTAGTCATTGAGAGTGCTGCTACCAAATCTTCTAACCCAGTTGCAGCTTCTAGATTCTGTAAATGAGTCACAACAGTTGTAACAATATCACGGTCAACTAATAAGTACTCAGGCAACAAACCTGCTTTTGCAAGCTTAGTCTTATGCATATGAGGAATCTTGTATCCATTGCCACCACGTAGTGTCAGTATTTCAATCATACATGCCTGTAAAGTAATGAAAACATAGTTAAGTTTGATGACTTCTAAGTTGTTCCATGCTGTAGTGACTGTCTGCACAAGATCAGTTAGATTATATGCATTTGTTAGCACTTGTAGTGACTGAATAGCTCTGAAAAACCCTAAATCCAAGACATTTAAGTCTGGTGATTGTGGGGGTTGCTGCTTCAACTCTATTTTCCACCCATCTGCATTAGCTGCCTTTTGCCAATCAGGGTCTTTGTTGTCTATTTGTGGTCTTGCATTGTCTTGCTGTATTATTATGTGTTTGGATCTTGTTGAGGGCCATTTGGCCTTGATTGCTGGCAAGACAACATCAATGAGGTAGTGTTTTATGACTTGTCTATTGACTGATTCAACTGGTTTGGTTTCCATTGTGCCTTTTTCTCTGTTCTTTGAACTTCTCTTGGCTGGTTCCTCAACTGTCATTGGAAATATTCCAATCTTGCCATCAAATATGACTTCATCATTAGCATCATATATTGGTCTTGCAACAGCACACATGAACATAATCTTGGGTATAAAAGCGTTTGATTGCACACATCTTTCTGGTAAAGATTCAGAATTTACTAAGTAATACCTCTGGTTTATTTTAGTTAAATAAAACCACTTTTCATCCAAATGAATAACATTACTTTGATCATTAAACTTTTCAAAGTCTATATTTGGCTCTAAATGCAAAGATTTGAGGCAGAACAATAACCTGGCAAGCTTGTTTTTATCAGTTAGACCAGGTTTGAGTGAATTAGTATGACTATTGATCACCTTGTTTGTAACCCATTTGGCAATTGTGCTTTGACTGACCCCCAATTTAGCAGCTATTCTTGCCTCTGTTGTTCTGTCCTTCAAGTCTAAGGACTTGAACAACTCTTCATCAAACATCTTCTTAGCATGACATTTTTTCCCCTTCATCTTGCTATTAACATTGATAACAACACCATTATTCATTTGTTTTTTTGCCTTATTCCAAATGTCTGTGATTGTTTTTCTACAACCACCAAATTTGTTTGCAACTGCAAGCATTTGACCCCTTGGAGGTTTGCCATTGACTGATTTTGTGAGTAATATTTGGACAATAAAAGTCCGTTCAATATTTGATAAATGCCTTGTTTTCATTTAATGGTTTGTAGTTATTGTGTTTGTGTGTTAAATGCTCCTGAAATAAATAGTCTGTGTATTTATATCTAATCATATGGTGGTAAGAATCACATTTGGCAAAGTGTAAAATTGGCGCCTAAAATGACATTGAAAGTGGTCTGAAATTTTTGGCTGGAAGTTTGAAATTTTGGCTGGAAATTTTAAATTTTTGTGCCAAATTTTAAATTTTTGTGCATTTGGCAAACTTGACTAATCCTATTAAAATTAGTGTGAACTTTTCTTGTGTAGGTCCAGGTTACAAGTTGGCTAATTTTGTGACGGAAATTTGTTGACAACATGAAAAGGAAAAAAATGCCAAATTTGAAGTTCAAGTTTTTTTTTTTGGAAAATTAGCTTTAATTTGTCAACTGTATTAATTAATGGTGTAATTTAAGTAAGGTAATTATGTAATTTAACTCTAATCAGTCCATGTAAGCCAGAATATGTACTTTAATGGCATTGGCAGGCGTGCAAAATTTTGGAGGGAAATTTGTATGGTAATTGTTCTTTAATTGTGGCTGAGTTTAAGTATCCTACCATTAGTGTTAATCTATCATCTAATGACAACCTTCTCTTTCCAATAAAGTACCCACTATCCTATTATTCTATTCATTCCTTATCTTCCCCTTAATCTTTGTGCCCAAAAGAAAGGGGAAGATATAAGGAACTTGGAGGGAGTATCTAAATAAATCAATAGTTATTTACCCGCCTTTCAAATTTTCTAAGAAAAAGATCAAAGAGTCATAAAACACTCTTTCACAATTTAAATGACCTCCATAACTACTCATTTCTATATAATGTCATCATTTTATTTTCTATGTTTCCAAAACATAATAATAAATTTCAAGCATAAATAAGAATAACTCAAAGCACATTTTATTCTCATTCTTATGATAAAAACAAGGCAGGTGTGAATTTTGTTTTCTTTAAATGTTTCTGTTATTAAATTAAGTTGTTTTACTTGTGTTTTGATACTATTGTTTCAGATTGGAAGTTTTAATCATGGAATACTTTAAATCGTCTTTAAAAGGAGGTATTAATCAAATTTATTACTTCAATCATTCAAGAATTGGGCTTATTTAAACATATAGTTTTTTGTTTTTCAATTAACCGTGTGTCAAAATATGTTTGTATGCCGTTTATAAAATATAAGATTTGAATGACAGAGAAAAGAAAAAACCATCCAAAGTTGAAGAAAACACTAGAATATGAAAGAAAGAACATAATTATATAATTGGTTAGGTGAAGACTTGTTAGGAAGAATATGAAATGAAAGCCGAATCGAACTAAGTTTGAACCGAGTTGAATCAATCAATCGAATGAAGCCGAGTGAAATGAGCCGAATCGAATCGAATAGAGCTGATCTGAACTAAGCTGATTGGAGCTGAATTAAACTGAGACAATATTAATATTAATATTATTCTTAATAATAATAATAGTAATTATTATTATTATTATTATTATTATTATTATTATTATTATTATTATTATTATTATTATTATTATTATTATTATTATTATTATTATTATTATTATTATTATTATTATTATTATTATTATTATTATTATTATTATTATTATTATTATTATTATTATTATTATTATTATTATTATTATTATTATTATTATTATTATTATTATTATTATTATTATTATTATAGTATTATTATTATTATAGTTGTTCCGGGTGTAATTCCAGAGCAGTTATTTGTTACCACCCGTGCTTGTAGAATGACGTCTTTGGTTGGCTTCTCCTTTCGGTCTCCTGAAACAGTGAACAAACTGAGGGCTCGGCTTTGGACCGAGCGAACTCACTCCGACGCTCAAGTCAGTAACTTAGAGTGGTAAGTTGTTGTTACTTGGCGAGGTATATAATGTAGAGAGATAAGGAAGATATTACCAGATGAATAGTGATTCTTAGGTTAAATTGTGTATCCTCTCCTCAATGAGGGTTGAGGAGTATTTATAGACTTTCACCTTTTGTCACGTAGTGGCCAAGTGGCCAAGTGGCTAGCAGGTGGAAAGACTGAGCTACCCTCGGCCGAGGGACCTATGGCAGGCCGGCGGTCCCTACTGACTCACCGCCGAAGGGTCCTGGATATGAGTTTGCGGATATGTGCCCCGGTTGGCTAGTTGCCCCAGCCGAGGCACATGAGACAGGCCGACAGGCTACATCGGTCAGGCTGTCGAAGTCGTTGACTTGCTGTGGATATCCTTGACCTCGCTCAATATGTTGACTCGGTCAGAGGGTGCAGAATATGCCCCATCAATTTGCCCCCAGCGTAGTCTATGCCGTGGTATGGGCTCCGATGTATGTTGAGCGTATATTCTGCGTAAGACAAAATTTTTCTGCCCCGGCTTCTTCTACCTCGGCGTGGCTCTGCTTAGGCCGTACCATATCCCCCCTCCACATGGATGTGCAATGGACATCAGATGTGGAAAAGAAAGTGGTGCTGGCCGAGACCGAGGTTGTGAGCGCCGTGTGCTTTTGATTGCCCCCAGCCGGTGTTGACAAGATTGGTTGATCACGTGGCCGGCGGAGAACAGATACTTAGGAGCTTGTTGAGGAAGATGAATGGGCAGAGAGATTTGAAGGGGCGTGTTGAAGACGCTTGGTCACTGTTGCATTGATTGACGTTCAACTGTTGCAACGATTGACATTCCGTGGTTGCATGTCTGACACGTGTCTGTTCGCTGATTGGCTGACGTTTCATGGGCTGTGCCCTGATTGTTCCTTCTTCATGGGCCTTCCCCTATAAATAGGGCAGTTAGTCCCTGAAATTGGGTACCAATTTCATTTCCTCTAAAATTTTTCTTCTTTCTAGCCCTCTTTGACGAAACTTCTCTCTAGCTTTCGGAATTGTTACTTCGGCTAGCACTTTTCTTCAAGGTAAACAACCAGATTTTCTCTTTTTAACTTGTGAGTTTTGTTGTAAACATGTCTTCTGCTGGTGCCGGACCTAGTAAACCTGCGCCGGGGGGGTTCCCCGTCGCGTCTTGATGAGGAGGAGATATTAGACGTCATCCCGATAAGATCTGGGGGCCCTAGGTCTCCGTCTCCCGAAGTCGATCCAAAAGTTTTGGAGGGTTGGGAGGATGATGATGTTGATGATGACTTTGATGATGACGGTGAGGAAAGGATTCCTTCTGGTGAAGAGAGGCCGCATATCCTGGATCACGGCGAGGCCTGCATGACTGGTCCTGACCGTGCCTGGACCAATAAATTCGCAGTTGTTCCGGCGGAAATCTTTTCGAGGGTCATTTCTCCTTCGGTGAAGGGTACAAAATCGTTATCCCTGGGGAGGGTCAGGCGATCTGTTGCCCTCCTCCGGGTCATATCGGCGTATATATCAGGCACCTGGAGTATGGGCTCCGGTTTCCTTTGAATAAATACGTCACGGCCGTCATCAAAGCTATGAACGTCGTCGTGGCTCAACTGCATCCGTTGGCCATTAGGACGATAGTTGGCTTCGTGTGGCTCTGTCTTTTTAAGGGGGAGGTACCTACAGTTAACTTATTCCGCCGGCTTCATCATCTTCGGGCATCGACCCCCGGTAAAGCGGGGTGGTACAGAGCGTGCGAGATGGAGCGGTGTCCTCTCCGTTGATAAGCTTTCTTCCCCCGCAAGGACCGGAAGGGGCGGTGGGTGTATGTCGAAGTCTTGGATGACTATCCGCTGCCCCGGTCCTTCCAGCACCAAGTCAACTTGCGGTGCGAGAGTAAGAGGGAGCGTGAAAAATGGGTCTCCCAGAGTAAGCTCAAGATGGATGCCAGTAGGGTTCCTCTTAGTGCGGATGAGGAGCGGGCGATGCAGCTGTTTGATGCTGAGAAGGGATGGGTGCCCCCGACTCAGATTATTCTTCAGGATGAGCTGCTTTGCCGCGTCGGCCTCATACCGGCCCTCAACCAGGGTGAGTAGGGTCGGTGTGAGGCTCATCTCTGCCTGTTACGCTCCTGTTTTTAGAGCTTTGTTTTACTTCTTTTATGTAACTCTTGTCTGGTTTCTTGCAGACCGGTTTGGCCAGGATCTGTCTGAGAGGACCTTGAAGAGGTTAGGGCTTGATAAGGACGGGAACGTCGTTGAGCGGCACCCTCAGGCTGACGCGCGTGATCGTAGACTGGCTCCCAACGAACTTATGGACAAGCAGCTGAAGGCACTGGATCCGGAGGTGGCTCAAGCACGGGTTCTCGGGGGTGTGCCGAAGAGAAAACCAAAGGCAGCGTCCAGGTCGGCGACGGCGTCAATCCCAACTCCCTCTTCAACCCCAACGGTCCAGAAGGAGCATGTGGAGGTCATCGATGTCTCCGAGGAGGTGGTGACCGTTGCGAAGGGCCCTCCTCCTCCAAAGAAGAGAAAAGAGCCACTCCCGGCTTCTACCGTTGCCGGGGGAAAGAATGATTCACCCGGTCCTCCGTCTAAGAGGGTCCAGACTGGTACGGACCTAACCTGTGGTTCAGACTTAGCTGGTTCATTATGCGTTCCCGATGACAGACTCTCTGATGTGTCAATGAATGTTGACATGGATGCGCTGTGTGAATTTTTTGTAGATCCGTCGTCGGCAGCCGTCGTTCTCATTGAACGGCAATTAGAGAAGCAGCCTGAGAAGGTGGGTGATAGAAATGTCACCGTTGACTCCTTACTCCAGAAGGTTTCCCCCGCCGAGCTTGTGGCAGAGGGTACAAGAATATACAAGAGGTTGGCTAAGTGGACTCAACTAGCCGGCTCCCACATTATGGAGCAAGAAAAGGCCATGGCCCAAGCTGGGCCATTGATCGAACGGCTTAAGCTTGATCTTTCCGCTGCAAAGGGAGAAGCCGGGAAAGCTAAGCTTGACCTCCTTGCTGCTCGGAAGCGTGCGGAGGAAGCTGAGAAGCAGCTACTGGCCGAGAGGGCCAAAGTTGAGGCTGCTGATGCCACCTCTGCCCAGTTGCTGGAGGAGCGGGACAGGTATAAGGGCGGTTACGACGCCGTTGTTGCCAAGAGGGACGAATGGAAAGATTTGTATTTGTCTCAGTCGGAGGCACATAGGGATACAAGGGATATCCTTGCTCAAAGGGAGAAAGATATCGAGATGCTTCAAACCGAGATCATCCCTAACATGTGCGCTCAATTCCGGGATCAGGCCGAGGAAGCGACTAAGGAAGCAATCAAGAAGCTCATTCCTGAAGGCTCCTTCCCGTGGGAAAAATTTGAACAGCTTCTGGATGAGATGGCCGATGCCGCGGAAAAAGCGACTGCGGAAAAGGCAGAGGCGGCGAAGGCGGCTCAGATAGCCGAGGCCAAGGCGGCCTACGATGCAAAGGTGAAAGAGGCCGAAGAGGAGGCTGAGAGGCTAAAGGCACATAAAAATGACGAGCCCTCCTCTGGGCCGGCCACCGAAGATGATGTCGCTGCGATGATCTTTGCTTCGCCGATGGAGGGCAAGAACTAGCATAGGGAGACGGGCGGTCGTCACCGGACTCACCCGGCATCTCGGATAGCCGTAGTGTTCGGGGCTAACTATTGAGCCTTTCCTCCCTGCCATCTTTTGGCGCTTCAAATGATCATGTCTGTAACCTTTTCCTTTTCTTTTCCTTGTTTTTGTAAAACTTTGGTAGGTTGCGTTTTGGCTTATCCCTATGGGGACGGCCGTCGTCTGTATTCTCCTCACTTGTAACCTGTTATTATTTTTAATAAAAGTTTGCTTGTTTTGCCTCTGGCTTGGCCGGGGTCTTTTCTTGTCTTCTTGCGTTATTAATTGAGCGCTTTTTTCATTTGTACCTTCGGCTTAGCCGAGGCAGCTAGAATGCGTATCTCAACTGTGTTTAACGTCTTTTTCTTGAACATGTTAGCGTGTTGGTCGCTTCCTCTTTCACTCTCGGTCTGGCCGAGGCGTCGGATTTGCGCTTCCCAACCGCCGTTGTGAACATGTTAGCATATCGACCGTTGTGTCCTCTGCCAGGCCTCTGGTGGGCCGAGCCGACTAGAGGTTACGGCGCGACAGCGTTCTTTGGCTTATCGACTGTTGTGTCCCCTGCCAGGCCTTCGGTGGGCCGAGGCGACTAGGAGTTACGGCGCGACAGCGTTCTTTGGCTTATCGACCGTTGTGTCCCCTGCCAGGCCTTCGGTGGGCCGAGGCGACTAGGGGTTACGGCGCGACAGCGTTCTTTGGCTTATCGACCGTTGTGTCCCCTGCCAGGCCTTCGGTTGACCGAGGCGACTAGGGGTTACGGCGCGACAGCGTTCTTTGGCTTATCGACCGTTGTGTCCCCTGCCAGGCCTTCGGTGGGCCGAGGTGACTAGGGGTTACGGCGCGACAGCGTTCTTGGGGTGACTGTCCGGCTTGGGCCGTGGCGTCTACCTCGATATGACTGCGGAGGGGATAAACACTTTGATGGAAAAATTGGGTGATTCTTCATTAGACGTAAACATGCGTTGGGGTGCCAACAATTGTTTTGGACACCTCCGCCGCTACACAAAGTATTTCCTGAGATTGTCAGTGTTCCAATGGCTCATCAGAGGCACACCCTCCATGTCGGTCAGCCGGTATGTACCCGGTCTCATTTCTTCAACCACTTTGTAGGGACCCTCCCAGTTGGCCGTTAGTTTATCATGAATGTTTCCTTTGTTGGTGGCGGCCGACTTTCTTAGGACTAGATCCCCTACTTTCAAGTCCCTTTTGTGGACCCTTCGGTTGTAAGCTCTTCTCATTCGGTTTTGGTATACTGCCAAGTTGAGGCGTGCCGTATCTCGGCTTTCTTCGACCAGGTCTAGGGAGGTTCTTAAGCCTTCCTCATTTTCAACCGGGTTAAAGGTGGCCGTTCTGAATGTCGGCACCGTTGCTTCAATTGGCAGGACTGCTTCGGACCCGTAGACTAAGTGGAACGGACTGTACCCCGTTGCTTCTTTCTCCGTGGTTCGCAGGGACCACAGGACGCCGGGTAGTTCATCGGCCCATCTTCCCTTTAGGTCTTCAACTGTCTTCTTCAAACCATTGAGGATTGTTTTATTGGCTGCCTCCGCTTTGTCCATTGCTTCCGTGGGTGACAGACGGAGGAGTATGCGAATTTGATACCAAGTTCCTCGGCAGCTCATTATTGTGTCACTCCAAAACTCTCGGCCGTGGTCGAATACCATGACTTGGGGTAACCCAAAACGAGTTATGACATTTTCCCAGATTACCTTTCTTACGGCTGCCGTCGTCTTTGCAGGTACTGCTACAGCTTCAACCCATTTGGTGAAGTAGTCAACGGCGACAATCAAGAACTTTCTTCCGCCGGATGCCGTTGGAAATGGCCCTAGTAGATCCATCCCCCACTGTGCGAAAGGAAGGGGATTAAGTACTGGCTGCAGGTCTCGGGATGGCGCGTGTATCACCGGAGCATGCATTTGACAGTTGTTGCACTTTTTGGTTTTGGCTCTGGAATCCGCAAGCATGGTGGGCCAGAAGTAGCCGGCTCGGAGAGCTTTGTGGGCTATTGTTCTTGCCCCCATGTGATGGCCGCAGATGCCTGCGTGAATTTCTGTCAGTATCAGCTCCGCGTCGGCTGGACCGACGCACTTCAAGAGTGGCTCCGTCACGGACCTCCTGTATAATTCCCCTTCAAACACCAAGTACCTTGCTGCGATCCTCTTTATCTTCTGCGAGAGACTGCGGTCCTCCGGCAGTTCATTTGTCAATTTGTATTTCATTATCGGAGTCATCCACGTCGTCTCGGTCTCTATGTTACCCACCATGCCGACGGCCTCAGTAATGCTCTTGGCATTCCTGATGTCCACCAAAGACGGTTCGGTGACATTCTTGATGGTTGAACTCGGCGAGCTTTGAGAGGGCGTCGGCTCGGTTGTTCTCGCACACGGGAATGCATTGTATCTGAAAAGATTTCAACTTTGAGGTGTCGGCTTTTACCCTTTCCAGGTATCTTACCATTCCGTCGTCTCGAGTCTCGTACTCTCCCCTGATTTGATTAGCCACTAAAAGTGAATCTGTTTTCAAAATGATGTGCTCCGCCCCGGCAGCCCTAGCTAGCTCGACTCCGGTTATCACCGCTTCGTATTCGGATTCGTTGTTTGAGGCCAAGAAGGTAAATTTCAAGGCGTACTCAAACTCGTCCCCGTTTGGGCCGATGATAAGTATCTTGGCTCCCGAGCCGTTCGTGGGAGGACCCGTCGGTGTATACCTCCCATACTCCGGGTTTTGCTCTTCTTGGTATGTGCACTCGGCCAGAAATCCGCGGTTCTGTCCCTTTATCGAGGGCCTCGGCTTGTACTGAATGCCGGCCGGATAGCTCTACGCCCATTTGATGAGCTGCCGGGATTGCTCAAATTTTTCCAATGCTTTCTCCAATGGCTGGTCGGTTAAGACCGTCACGGGATGTGCGTCGAAGTAGGGTTTCGGTTTCCTCGCAGCGACGACGACAAAAGAAAGGCTGCTTTTTCAATCGGCGGGTAATTTCTCTCGGCGGCAACAATGTATGGTGACAAAGTAGATTGGGTGTCTTTTGCTTGTCCTCTTCTCTCGACGATCACGGCACCGACCGTGGCCGAGGTAATCGCTATGTACAGATATAGTGTCTCCCCGGATCGGCCCGGACGGGGTTGGGAGAGTCGAAGATGAGCTTTCGCTGTTTGAAAGGCCGTGCTCGCTCCTCCCCCAACCGAAGTCTTTATTCCCCTTCAACACCTTGAAGAATGGGGTGCTCTTGTCGGCCGACCGAGAGATGAAACGGGCTAGAGCCGCCATCCTCCCGGTCGCATCATAACCTCTTTTCGATTCCTCGGCTCCGGCAGTCTAGGATTGCCTGGACTTTGTCCGGATTGGCATCAATTCCCCCGGCGCCGACAAGCACGCCGAGGAACTTACCCGCCCGGGACACCGGTTGCATTTCATTGGGTTGAGCTTCATCTTGTATTTCCTTAGTGAACAAAATGTCTCGTGTAAATCGGCTAAGTGCTCGCTGTCGGACTTACTTTTACAATAGCATCGTCGAAGTAAGCCTCAATGTTTCGCCCTTTTTTATTTTGGAACACTTTGTCCACCAGTCTTGTGTAAGTTGCACCGGCGTTCTTCAAACCAAACGGCATCATTTTGTACATGTATGTGCCGTTAGCAGTGATGAATGCGCATTTAGGCATGTCTTCCTCGGCCATGAACACCTGATGATACCCTGAGAAGGCGTCCAGCAGGCTCAGCATAGTGTAGCCTGCCGTCGCGTCGATTAAACTATCTATTCGAGGCAAGGGAAAGCAATCTTTGGGGCATGCTTTATTAAGATTGGTAAAATCCACGCACATCCTCCATGCCCCCGATGATTTCCTCACCATTACAACATTAGCTAACCACTCAGGATAGGTACAAGGCATGATAAAGCCCGCCGCTAGTAATTTATCTACCTCGGCTTTGATGGCCTCATCCTTCTCGGCTGAGGAGTTCCTCATCCTTTGCTTGACAGGGCGAGCGGTGGGGAGTACGTTTAGCTTGTGAATAATTACCTCCCGGCTCACGCCTGGCATCTCGGCCGCTGAGTAGGCGAAGACGTCTTTGTTCTTCCTCAGCAGATCTAGGAGGGCGGCTCTGAATTTTGGCTCCAGGTTAACACCGATAGTTACGGTGCGGCCTGGGTCAATCTCCACCTCTTCGGTCTCCGCTCCTTCGACCATGCCGACGGTGATATCCATGCGTTCGTCCTCCTGTTGTAAGGATGGGTTCTTCCCCTTCTCTGACTTCTTTGCCACTTTGAAGGATTGCATGTTGCACCCTCTGGCGGACACTTGGACATTGACCACTTCGTCCTTTTAGTTCTTTGAGACGAGCTTATGCGCTTCCCCCCGGTCCGAGACATACATCAATGTCAGAGCCCGGATGGACACCACTGCATCGGCCTCGCTCAGGGTGACTCTGCCTATGAGAACGTTGTAGGCAGACGAGCCGTCAATGACCACGAACTCAGACATAACATTCTTGGCCGCACTTCCCTCGCCGAAACTCACCGGCAGCCTGATTGACCCAAGGGGTACCAAGCCGGCCCCAGAAAAGCTGTACAACGGGTTGGTGCAGGGGCTCAAGTCTTCAACCTTCAGACCGAGGTTGAGAAAGCATTCGCTGTACATAATGTTTGTGTAGGCGCCTGTGTCAATCAGGCACCTCTTCACCAGGTGGTTGGCTATGTCCAAGTGGACTACGAGTGGGTCGCTGTGAGGGGCGATGACTCCCTCGTAGTCCTTCTTCCCAATAGTCATGTCGGGAATGTTGGAAGCGGGGACCGCTGTTTTGGGTACAAAGTTGATGGCCTGATACAGCTCGTTCAGGTGCCGTTTGTGCCCATGAGCGGATCCACCGTTCTCGTTGCCCCCGATGACAACATGGATCACTCCTATCCGTTCAAAGACGGATTTCTTATTTGAACCGCCGGCATCAGTCTTTTGGCCTTTGGCAACATACTCGCCGAGGCTCCCCTTCCGGATCAGTTCCTCAATGGCATTCTTCAGATGCCGGCAGTTGTCAGTAAGGTGACCGGTGTGGCCGTGGTACTCACAGTACTGGCTCGTGTCACCGTCACTTCTCGGCCTGGGAGGCCTTTCCCACTTCTGACCCTCGTTCTTGCTCAGGGCGAAGACCTCGGCGGCAGACACGACCAGGGGGGTGTGATCATTGTACCGCTTCTGGCGGTTCGTTCCCGAACTCCCCCCAGCGTCCGCCAAGTTCTGTTTCCTGGTGGACCTGTCAGACCGTGACCTATTATTGTCACGGCGTCTTTCATCCGGGTTGTCTTCCCGGTGGCTCTTCTTCTCTGAGTGCCCAGCCTCGCTGTGGCCTACCCAGATCCTGTGATAGTCTTCCACCTTGATGGCCTGGTCGGCCATCTTCCTGGCGGATTCCAGGTTCAGGCCGCCGCACTTGATGAGCTCATTTTTTAGGTCCCCTCGCGGGAGGCCTTTCATCAGCGCGAAGGCCGCCAGCTCGCTGTTCAGCTCACGAATCTGCTGAACCTTGGCGTCGAACCTCTTCACATAACTTCGGAGAGACTCGCCTCCCTCCTGTCTGATAGTCAGGAGGTCCGAGGTCTCCACGGCCCTCCTCTTGTTGCAAGAATACTGGGCTAGGAATGTGTCCTTTAGGTCGGCGTAATGTGATACCGACCCGTCGGGTAGCCCCTTGTACCAACTTTGTGCCATCCCATGCAGTGTCGTTGGGAAGACTCGGCACCAAACCTCATCGGGTTGCTCCCATACCGACATGTGAGACTCGTAAGCCTCTACGTGGTCGGTTGGGTCGCCTTCTCCTTTGTATGCTATGGGTGGCAACTTCAGCTTAGTCGGCACCGGGGTAGCTAGGACGTAGGCGCTGAGGGGCTGTCTGACCACGTGTCGAACGATACGCGGCGATCGGCTCCTCATATCCCTAGTCCGGCTCCTCTCCCCGTGGCGGGAAGGGCTTCTTCTCCGACTCTGGTGAGTCGGACTTCTTCTCCGATGGCGAGTCGGACTTCTTTCACTCCTCTTGGGAATGCCTCGTCGGTGCTGCGGTGACGCCGTCCTCCCGCGAGTGCGGGAAGGACTCGGGTCTACCACTAGCATTCTGGGCTCCCCCGGCGTCTCGACAGGGCCAGCTTCTTCCAGTGCTCCGTTCAAGTCTCTTGGAGTCACATTCTGGGCCCTGGTCTCCTGGACGGGTTCCGCCGCTCTTGTCGGTGTGACAGTGTGAGCCGGCGTACTACCAATTATATCCAGGAGTAGCTTCAGTTTCGCTGCATCAACCACATGTCCCATGATGGTGACCTGGTTGGCAGGCAGCGGCGTATCTGGTATTATTGGCATCCCGTACTCGAGCTGAGTTACCCGGCCGGTGGAGGGCTGCGCAACCCCAGAACTGTGGACGGTATCATCTTGGCAGAATTCGGTTTCGTCAGTTACGAATACCTCTTGTTGTTTCGACATCTTCTTAGCTTTTTGGGTGGGTTTCTGTTTTGTTTGGGAATGAATGTGACTAGCTTCTAGTATCTTTTCCCACAGACGGCGCCAATTGTTCCGGGTGTAATTCCAGAGCAGTTATTTGTTACCACCCGTGCTTGTAGAATGACGTCTTTGGTTGGCTTCTCCTTTCGGTCTCCTGAAACAGTGAACAAACTGAGGGCTCGGCTTTGGACCGAGCGAACTCACTCCGACGCTCAAGTCAGTAACTTAGAGTGGTAAGTTGTTGTTACTTGGCGAGGTATATAATGTAGAGAGATAAGGAAGATATTACCAGATGAATAGTGATTCTTAGGTTAAATTGTGTATCCTCTCCTCAATGAGGGTTGAGGAGTATTTATAGACTTTCACCTTTTGTCACGTAGTGGCCAAGTGGCCAAGTGGCTAGCAGGTGGAAAGTCTGAGCTACCCTCGGCCGAGGGACCTATGGCAGGCCGGCGGTCCCTACTGACTCGCCGCCGAAGGGTCCTGGATATGAGTTCGCGGATATGTGCCCCGGCTGGCTAGTTGCTCCAGCCGAGGCACATGAGACAGGCCGACAGGCTGCATCGGTCAGGCTGTCGAAGTCGTTGACTTGCTGTGGATATCCTTGACCTCGCTCAATATGTTGACTCGGTCAGAAGGTGCAGAATATGCCCCCATCAATAGTATTATTAGAATAAGAAGAAGAAGAAGAAGATTACTAATAATAATATTATTATTACTAGTAATTATACTAATTTGAGTGATTAACTAGGTAGCCACCATGAACCACGGTTCACCATCAATCTAATTAGGTGAAATAATGGAGCACTAATTTGCTAGATTGTTGTTCAAAGTCTAGCCGTGTATCATCCTAATTTGAATGATTAGGTAGCCACCACGAAGCACCAACAATCCTAATTTAATTAATTAGATAAATAAAAATCGACAGACCCTAATTTCATCTTTAACAAATAAATAAAAATTGATTGATTAATTAAAACTCAACAAATAATATTAATACTTGATAAACAAGTAAATTAATTTATTATTTGGTAAATTAGAATCCATCTTGTAAGTTTTAAATCATTTGAGCAATTAAATTAAGTTTTAGGGAAAAATATTGATTTAAGAGTTCATTTGGTTTAGTTTTAGGTGAAAATGGTACAAAATAGAACGTTTATGAAAAGTATATGTGAAAGAGTAAAGTTCGTATATGAAAAAACAATTAGGTATTAATAATAGTAATATTAAAATTAACAATGTTATTATTAATATTAATATTATTAATTAATATTCATATTCATATTAATAATAATATTATTAATAGTATTAATTATATTAATATGAATATTATTGATTTTAATAACCATAATATTCATAATAATAATAATAATAATGAGGATGATTAATTAATTAATAATAATAATAATAATATTATAATAATAATAATAATAATATTATAATAATAATAATAATAATAATAATAATAATAATAATAATAATAATAATAATAATAATAATAATAATAATAATAATAATAATAATAATAAATATTAATAAAAACTATTAAGTTTAAAATTTGCAAAGTTGAAATAGGCTGAATTTTTTTTTTTGGTGAAATGTAAGTAGTATTAAGCTCAAATATCAAGATACAACCAATACATCACCAGTTTTCATCACGTATACAACTGAACAATATGGGCTAACTAGGGGAATTAATAACGCTAGTAACTTAAATTAGGCCTGAACTCCTGCACCATTCTTTGTCTGTTCTATTCATACACCCAGAAAAAATGCCAACACACGCCTCTTGCAATCCTGCTGAACTTGTGCTACCAGCTTGCTTGGATGTGTTACATAGCCTTCCAGCCTGCATAAATTTCTACATCTCCAAATACCATAAGAAATACCAACTACTGCAGCCATACATACTTGCCTGATAAACATTAAACACCTGTACTTCAGAATATTTTCACAACTACTCAGAACATCAACTGACACCTGCAGCCAGTCAGCAGCAAGATGATAGCATTGTTTGGCAAACCAGCAATGAATGAACAAATGATCGTGATCCTCAGCATCCAAACCACAGATAAAACATAGAGAGGGCACATCCATTCCCATTTTCCTCAGCCTGTCGAGTGTAAGTAACCTGTGATGCTGCCTAAGCCACATGATAAAACTCCATTTTGGCAAATTATACCTGTTCCAAACTACTTTGTACCAAGTAACCTTCTCATCAGGCACCTGCAGTAGCCATTTATATCCATCAGCAATGGTGTAGGGCTCATCTATACCTCTCCATTTCCCTGAACATACCCTGCCTGCATAGTATTCTTCACTGCACAAATTTTGCGCCAAGCCCAAGAGCTATAGTTGGTAGGTTCATACTGCCACCAGCTAGCCCCTTTGATGTAAATGTTGTTAACCCATTTAATCCAGAGATGGTCTTGCTTGCTTGCCAACCACCATACCAGCTTACCAATAGCTGCAATATTCCAGAGTTTGCTATCAATAATCCCCAATCCTCCATAATCTTTGCTTTGACATAAAACATTCCAAGCCACTAAGGGAGCCTTTGAATATTTATCCTCTCCTTCCCACAGAAAGTTCCTACACAAGGCCTGGATCCTCTCCATAACCCCAACAGGTAGCACAAAAATTTGTGCCCAGTGATTGTGGATAGTAGCCAGAACAGACTTGACTAACACTAGCCTACCAGAGTAGGAAATCTTCCTGCTATTCCACCCCCTAATTCTATTGATCATTCTATCAACAAGAATGTTACAATCAATCTTAGATAAGCGTTTATGTGAAATTTTAACTCCCAAATATTTAAAAGGCAGGTCTCCTTTTTTAAAACCAGTTCCTTGGAGCAGTTTTTGTACGATGGCAGGACTCATCCCATTACAATAAAAATCAGATTTTTCAGAATTGATATTCAGACCTGAGGCATTGGAAAAACGCTTGAAAGCTTCCATCACAATAAAAACTCTCCTGGTTTCTCCTTTGCAGAAAATGAGCAGATCATCTGCAAACATAAGATGGGTGAGTTTCAGGGCTTTGCAAAGAGGGTGGAAGTGAAATCCCTGCATCTGGCTAACTGTCTTGAGGAGCCTACTCAAATATTCCATGCACAGTGTAAAGAGAAGAGGAGACATGGGATCCCCCTGCCTGAGACCCCTTTTACCATGAAAGAAACCATGAAGCTGACCATTGAGGGCAATGGAATAGGAAGTAGAAGTGACACATTGCATGACCAGACCAAACAGCTTAGGAGGAAAATTAAGTGCCTTCATCATTTGTTCAACAAAAATCCATTCTAGAGTCATATGCTTTCCTGAGATCTACTTTCATAAGGCATCTGGGGGAGACACATTTCCTAGTGTAAAGTCTAACCAAGTCCTGGCTGATGAGGATATTACCAAGGATGCTCCTCCCCTTGATAAATGCACTCTGGGTAGGGCTAATAATCTGATCAAGGACAGCACTTAGCCTCTCACACAATAGCTTAGAGATGATCTTATATAGAGTGTTACAGCAGGCTATTGGTCTGAATTCCTTGACTGATCTTGGATTATCAACTTTAGGAATAAGGACTAGGGTGGTACAATTTACTTGAGTAAGCAGCTTGCCATGCACAAAGAAGTCCTTGACAGCAGCATACACATCCTCTTTAATAACTGACCAACTAGCCTTAAAGAAGCAGCTCGTATAACCATCAGGGCCTGGGCTTTTATCTTCAGGAATAGAAAATAGAACCCTCCTAACATCCTCCTCACCAGGGATCCTACACATCCTATCCCAGTCACTAACCTCCACCAGCTCCCCATGTGTAACAATATGCTGATTAAAATCACTAGTCTGGGCATTGGAACCAAGCAACTCCTGGTAATAGTCCACAAATGCTTGCAAGATATCACCAGGATCATTACATTGCACACCTCTACTAAATGGGCTGAATTTAGTGGAGTTGAACTAAACTCAGCTGAGCTGAGCTGAGCTGAACTGAAGTGAGCATAGAGCTAAGCTGAGCTGAACTGAGCTGAACTGAATAAAGCTGAGCTGAACTGAAGTGACTCAGTGAGGTGAAAATAAGTCAGAAAGAACGGAGTCTAAACATGTACACGAATGAGCAACTACTAATAACGGAATAAGGAAATATATTTCACATTTTCACATATACGTTTTCACATTTACCTTATTTACAAAATGAGTCGCAATCAAAGCGATTAGAAACCAAAGGGACAGTGTAAAAGGGATGAAAGGTATATAAATCAGTCACAGTGGATACTCGAAAACTACTACAACTGATTTCGAGCATAATCTTTCTTTCAGGGCGTAAAAGGCCTTTGATCAACTCAACTTTTCTTATGAGAGTTGTTAAGGCTACTCGGTAAAAATCATCAATGAGCAATTGCATTCTCTATATGATTTAAAGGTTACGAGGAAACTAAACTTGTTTCGGGGGAACAGCTGCAGAAGTGGCTCGGGCTGCTTGCGATTGTATGCCATATTTTTTCTGCATATCCTTCAGCTTCTCTAATAATTCCTTGAACGTAGGGCGGCTTTGAGGCTCACTGTAACAAAATTAAACAATGTATTCCCGTCATCTCAATTATAAGAATACGGAGGCTAGGAGTACTAGCCACCAAAAATTTCCATATGAGGATACAGTTCATCAGATCCCACAAGATTGAGGGTCTATATTACTCCGCCTCAGGTACATAACCAAGTGTCGGACTGGAATCATCAAAATTAGGCGATACATTATGAGTTATGACTGATCAAGTTCGCCTAATGAGTTTCTCTCGACCAAATGCCTTTACAAGGCACAAAATAATACTGCAAATTTCGTCTGTGGAGATGACGTCTGATTATACAGACAGAAACCTAGAATTAAAATGACAAGCAGAAGAGAAAAAACCTGCGCCAGCAACTCTGAATTATAGAAGCCCACATTGGATCGACATCCTCTGGAATATCTAATCTTTGATTCATAAATCCGACAGCTCCTATCACCTGCATGCACCAGTAAAATTCATTAAACATCAACAGCGACTGGCAGGGTAAGGAGGTGGGATGTACGCAACCTTACCTCTGTGTCAACAAGAGAGATTATTTTGAATAATTCATAACAGAAATTGCGTTGGAGACTGCATTGAAACTACGATTATGCATTTCACAGCAAAAAGAAGCGCAACCACGTAGTTATACAGAAAACAATTACCTGCATAGCATTTAGATTCTCCCAAGGAATCTTTTGAGTGGCAAGCTCCCATAGTATGACTCCAAAGCTGTAGAGATCAGACCTAAATAATGACAAGATCATTAAGTCTTAACTATCAATAGCTGAACAATTTTCAATCCTTTATTAAATATCAGAATAACATGTTTTTCGACATACTTTTCATTTGAACGGTCACTTTGAAGTACCTCTGGAGCCATCCATTGAGGCTACACGCGAAAATACAACCGACATCAATTCAAATATAAATAGTCAAGCATATACAGAAAAGGTACTAATGTTTTGATCATACTGTTCCTTTCCCAGTCTTAGTTGTAAGATATGTTTCATGCTTTACACGTGAAAGGCCAAAGTCCGCAACCTGCCAGAAGATAGTGCAGAAATTTAGTAATTTCCTACTTCAGCTAGAGAGATATAGGTAGCAGACAAAACAATGGGATGTATAAACATTACCTTCACACTCCAATTTTTATCAACAAGCAAATTAGAAGACTTCAAATCGCGGTGAACAATAGGTGGATTGCAGTTCTGAAGATAATTCATTCCTCGAGCCTGCGTTATGTTTGCAAGAAAATATAGTAAGAGCCGTAGACATCAATGGACATTATAATTAAAGATTCAAATATGAGATATAGCTTCTGCAACAGAGTAGTGACACCAGAATACCGACAATGTCTAAAGCCATATGAATTCGTCGTCTCCAATCTAGTTTGGATGCCATCTTCCTTAGCAGGCAGAACAGGCTTCCACTGCATAATAATAGATGATTGATATGAACAAGATCAATACGGTCTCTCTTTTAAATGTAATGGACTAATTGAACAGACAGTTTACATTTGCTTTTGGATCGATTATTATATGTAAAGATGCCTACGAAAAAAATAAATACTTCAACTAGGATCAAAAGAGACTGCCTTGCAAAATAAACTCAATCATGTAACATTCATTCTTGAAAAGGAAAGTTAAAAATGAACCGAGGAAGGAACTCTGTAACTATACAGAGACGGTGAGGTGAAGTCACCGCGCCCATGAATAAGAGAATATTAGGATGCCGAAGTCGCTTCATAAGGGACACCTAACACAAAATCAACACCAGACATCACAATGGGTCAGAACATCATCATTTTCTTCTTCTTTCAACTTAGAGGTCTAAATGCAACTCATGAATCCCATTTGTATTGGACAAGTATATAACAGAAAGCGCAAAGCAACAACATTGAAAAAACCGCAACAGCACCAATGACAAACTCAAGTTCAAATGCATAAGTGGCTACCTCTTGTCTGAAAGAAGATATAACTTCCTCTGAATATTCTTCCTTGGAAAAAACTTTAATAGCCACATCCTGAAGTTGAAGCTCAGTTGTTAAAGGAGTGCCACATATAAAAGACACAAAACCAAGCCTTTTAAGTTTCAGCCTCGGTTGTACTAATAGTGCAAAACTAGGACCATGAGATTATGACTGAGGTTTGGAAGGCTCAAGGCAATGAGAGCCCATGACGGCAAGGCGCAAGGCACATGCCTCATGCAAATAAGTCACACTGTTTTCGCGAACAAATTTGTGTTTTCATTGTAATATATCATGCTACAATGCCCGTTTTGGATTCTAAAAGGGTCAACATATCACCATGTAAGATATGGATGATGAGGCAAAGGGAAGGGCAAAGTGAAAGAACGATGAGAAAAATGCGGAATTTGAGTTGGAGTGTGCATCATGGGTGTGATTGACTGACTGACTGACTGACTTCTATGGCGTATTTTAGCGCTTCACTGAGCCTTGGCCCTTGAGGTCAAGTGTGTGTCCAGAACAGTCGAAGTTCCATTTAAGACGAGATAAGGTTTGTGTCTCGCAAACAAGGTTACTTTATAAAAACTTTTTAAACTAATATCAGGCATGCAAGGAAATCATCATAAAGAAGCCGAAAGGGACATACCGATCCACACCAGAGCCCGTGGTACACAGTTCCACAGGAACCTGCAGTAAGAAGAAACAGATTCAAAGATAAGCTGACTTATAAGAAGACCTGTTCGGAACAAATGGGCAGCTGGCATACCTTGACCAATCTGCTCTCCGAATGTTAAATCTTCCCACATGATTTCATAGTTTAAGGAATCAGTTTCAGCATCCAATTTATGTGTGGAACTGCTGCCGCCACTTCCACAGCTACTGACACTGCTACTGCTGTTAACATTGAATGACGATGCCTCATTTGTACCCTGTCGATTGTAGTCACTTGTCGAGATTTCTACCTTAACAGCAGAATGTGCCAGATTAGAATCCTGTTCATTTTGCAACCACGGCCAACCAAATCGACCACTCTGAGGTTCCGATGATTCACATTCAGTTCCTTTCCATGACCATAGCATTGCTTTCTTACCAATCCAAGCCTCTGCAGTGGAAGTTATCATCTTATGGATACTAGGTTTCTTCTCACCTTCACCAATAGAATCTCCATGAGACCGTGCAGTGGACTTGCCTGTCGCTTGATTCCGACTGGGTGTATTTGCACCTCTGGAAATCCCATTTTCTCCGCAATCTGATAGAACAGCATCAGGTAAGCCATGATTAGCATGGCGACTATCTCCACCTTCAGAATCCCGAAACACATTACTTTCCCCAGTCTTCATTTTAGATCGAACATTGTTGCTTACCTTGGAAGCCTAATTCAACAAACCCAAAGTCAGTTAATTAGTCAATCATCGACATATTTTAGTTAATAACTGACAGGGAATGTAAAATCAACAGAAAACCAACCAGGCTTGTAATTTTGGAAGTAATTGCATTTCTCAGAGGCTGATCAGCATCAAGGCCGAGTCTGGTCGTCACACTGCTTCGGGATCTGTTAAAATCTTGACCCATCACCTCTTCCTCAGGATCTGATATGGAGATGTGACTGTCCTTAAACGGTTTTGAATCACATGAGACACATATACTCCCAATGAGATTACCATCATCGTCGTAAAAAGGAGTGTTGGTTGCGATAACTGTAAACTGTCGTCCCATCTTGCTCAAAACAGGAAACTGCCCTGTCCAGGTTTCTCCCATAGTACAACGTTTTCGGATAACATTGGCCGAAGCAATATCCTGATTTGACACCAGAAGTTCGCATATATCCCTGCCTATGGCTTCTGCGGCAGTATAACCATACAGATTTTCAGCAACACGGCTCCTGCACACGATTAGTATACAAATTGGTAATCGAATCATCTTATAAAGAAGATAGTTTAGGGGCAGCTGGACAAGGCATTGAAGAGCCTTACTGTAAAGTATAAAGATGAAATTGATTGAAGCTTACAGAAATGCAGGAGTTTAGAGGTTCCCGGTTCGACTACCAGCTGGGGCGATGATCACTTGGCCACTACAGCCCCGAAGGGGTGTCTGGTTCACGTGGTAGTGCGGGAATGCATGGGCCCGGGGGATTCAACCCCCTCGTCAAAAAAAAAAAAAAAAAAAAAAAGATGCAATTGATTTCGGGTTCAGATAAGGTCATTTCAAGTCGAGTCATTTCCAGAAGCGTGTCTGACGGTCCATTTTCAGACAACGAAAATAAACCGATAGACACGAACTCGTCAACTCGTATAATTAGGGAATAGGACACTAAAGAAGGCATTAATTGATTTCGGCGATTGATTTACAAAAAAAGAACAAATTAACCAAAAATCGCAGTAAATAAACCCGAATTACTATAAAAATCATACCAATAGATAACCCGACCTTGCAGCTCATATATATGAACAGCTTGTCCCATACACTGCAATACATTCAAGTATTCCCTCTCCGTAAACTCATATTCAGCCGCCGAACTTGCTCTTGGCGGCGGAAATTCTCTGGAGCTCACAAGCTTAGACATCATCTTCCGAAGCTCCGCCTGTCCGTCTTCCAATGCCTGCATTTTCTTCGCCAGTTCCACCGCGGCTGTATCCATAGCAGCTAAAAAAATTAAAAATTTAGTGTGACGGTCTCTCGGTGAAACAAAAGAAAGCGAGGTTTCTTAGGCGCGAAGGTTTTAAAGCGTGTGTATGAGTGAGGAGTGTAACGGTTGAATTATGATACTCGGTTGAGCCAATATTATAAGAGTTTATAACTTCCCTTCCGGAATGTATGTTCAAGAATTTTGAACGAATAATATATAGATCCCGCGCAATGAATACGCGGTGTTTATAGAGTTTTTATTTTTGTTTTACTTAATCATGCTAAATTAATATCTCATTAATTTTTTATATTTCACTTCATTATATTTTGATATGAGAACAAAAAAATTGAACTGTAAAATTATTCAAGAAAACTGAGTAAAGTTGAACTGAAAATAATAGCATCAATAAAAGATGTAATAATTTATAATTTTATATTATTTATACTTTAATTAAAATATTATAGTTTAGTAGTATTTAGTGAAAATTATATAATTTAATGAAATGATTAGTTTTAATGAAAAGAATTATATATTGAAATATATTATGTAGTTGTTAATTTTTTATTTAGTAAATGCAATTAAATTATCAATACCTTCCTTATTTAAAAAGGTGCTTTTTGGAGGGAAAATTTTTGAGCTCACCCATTCTTTTAGTAAATAGGGGATTTGAAATGGTAGGGGTGATAACGAGCCGAGCCGATGCTGAGCTTGGACTTGCTCGGCTTGTGCTGAATCAATACTCGAGCTCGATCTCGAACTTTTCCAGCTCAACTAGAGCATATATATGATAACATAAGTTTTTTATTTTATTTTTAATTTTTTTATGGTTTCAATAATAGAATTCGGAGATTATATATAAAAATATTAGACAAATTAATAAAAATATTTAATATGGATATACAAAAATATAATCATGATAAATATTTTTTATAAAATAAGAGAAAAGTACAACTTTGTCATCCAAGCTTTTCGAGCCGAGACAGCGTTGGCTCGGCTTGACTCGTTAAGTTATCGAGCCGAGCCTGAGCTCAAGCCACGCTTGCACGAGTCGGGTCTTAATCGAGCTTTGACCAAGCTGAACTCGAGTTGTCTCAACTCGTCTCATTATCACCACTATGAAATGGAATTATTTGCGGATGAAGAAATTTTTCTTTATTTTCGGAGTTTCAATAAAAAAACATAATACCATTTACTAAAATAATACTCCCTTCGTCCCGGTCATTTGTTTTCCTATTTTATTTTGGGATGTCTTAGTTAATTGTTTAACTTTCTATTTTCGGAATATCGTTGATGGAGAATTTGATTCTCTATACTCATTTGACATTCGATAATTGACCTCCTCTTATTTTCTTTGTCTTTGTGGCAAACCAAAGGTAAATAAAAGACCAGAACGAATAGAGTACCTCCTCAATCTCAATTATTTGTTTACCTTTAATTAAAATATTCTCACAGAAAATAAAAAACGTAAATAAATGACCATGACCACTAGTAATTTTTTTACCTAATTGCTTTTTTACAAAAAAAAAATTTATGCTTTTTGGCTTCCAAAAATCTTGGATCCATACACATGGTCATGGGAACGGTAGCCTCAAAATTTTGGAAATATGTTTTTTTTTTTCGTCACCGAGTTATGTCTCTTGTTCATGTTTCAATGCATTTAACGGGTACACCAATTTGACTTAGTATCTCGCCAGCAAACTGCATAGTGGTATTATTTTTTCAATTAGTTTATCAAAGCGGATACGAGTATATTCAGATTAAACGTATTCACTCTACTTTCTTCTTAATCATTGAACTAATACCTTTTCAGTATAATATAATACTTCCTCCATTCAACTCCACTCTACCACTTTCTTTTTTCACGTTTGCCAACGCATGTTTTACGCGTTAAATATCGTTAGCTACGTATTTGCAAAAATTATAAAAGTTAAATATTTTTAATGTACTCGTAAAGACGAATCAAACAAGATCCCACATGAATATATTTTCACTTACATATCGAGAGAAAATTGAAATTGAATACACTCTTGTAAATAGTGTACAAAAATGATATTGGTAGAGTGGAGTTGAATGGAGGTTAATATGGTATTATACTGAAGTTAGATAAACAGATTAATTAATACCCTCTCATTCATCAGACGTTTGCTTTTAATATGAATTTTTAGGAACTCACATGTAGACCCAAAAAAGGAAACGTAATAAATCTATTGAACGTTCATATATCGAAAAGGCGATTGTGAGATGTTTTAAAGTAAAGACGGTCTTGTATCAACCGGAAAAGAAAAAAAAACCAGCAATGACATTAAAAGTTGTTTATCGGCTGGCAAACTGTTTTTGCAACTACGTGCTAGACTGTTAGAGTGTTAGGCCTACAGTTCACCATTATTTAAACTGAATGAGGTAAGTTTGACATATAAACGTAAAACGTGAATTACTGTATACAGTGAGCTAAAACAGCCTAAACACACGCATTTTTGGCGGAATGTCCAGCTAATAATCTTATCTTTATTAATTCAGAAGACAATGCTGAATAGAGAATGTGCCACGTCATTTGCACAATTTTTTTTTTTTGGAAAATTCAGGTTATGGTGGGTCTCATTGGTGTGCAAAGAATTTATTTCTTCAAATCGTTGTCAATACAACCATGCGACAATTTCCGTCTTAAAAAAAATTTATGAAATAATTACATACAATCGGAATAAATGAAATTAATTGCATATAATCGGAATGAATTACAAATCGGAATAAATGAAATAAATTACATATAATCGGAATGAATTACATAATTTATTATAAAATGACATAATTAATAATAAAATTACATAATTACGAGAATAAATTACATTTAATTACGGAAATAAATTATATATAATGGGAATATATTACATAAATTAATGACATTAATTATTACAAACAATGCGAATAAATTAAATAACTTAAATAATTTTTAAAACTAGATGTAAAAATAAAATATAATATCGGTTAATCCGTCTGTAACTGGAAATGAACATTCACCCGGTAGTTGTGGTTTTAACGCATCATAATTACAATAGAAATGTAAAAATAAAATATTCATCAAAAAACATTCATACCATCCTAAATACAAATCCGTGCAATTTTGCACGGGTTTAAAACCAATAATAGATTTACCCAATCTCAGTTTTAATATGCTATCTACACTCCAACAACACATTCGTTAGTTAAATATGTTTAAAAGTCTTCAATATATCAAAAATTCATCAATCCCCTAAATTATTTAAACAAAATATTTCATTTGACCAAAATCTAAACTAACTGTTGTTTCTTCATTATTTCATTTAATAAATTGAAATAAAAAGGATATCTAAGGCCCTGTTCTTTTGGACTTAATTTCAGTTTTAATAAGTTCAGTTCAGTTCAGTTCAGTTCAGATCAGATCAGTTCAGTTCAGTTCATATTAGTTTATTTCAACATTACTATTATTATTCTTATTGATATCATTATTATTTTTATATTAATGTATTTACTATTGTTATTATTATTATTATTATATTATTTTTATATTTATTATATTACTATTATATATATTAATAATTAATTCGTATTGTTTATATTATTATATTTATATTTAATACATTTATTATTATTATTATTATTATTAATATTATTATCATTATATTATATTTATTATTTTATTAATATATTTATTATTATTATTAATATTATTCATAACATATTTATTATTATTATTATATTAATAAGTTATTATTTAATATTTAATATTTTATTAATATACTCATTATTATTAATATTATTAATCACATATTTTATTATTATTATTATTATTATTATTATTATTATTATTATTATTATTATTATTATGTTATTATATTAGACCTATTATTATTATTATTATTATATTATTATTATTTATTTATCAGTTATTATTATTAATATATTATATTATTATTATTATTAATGTTATCATTTATATTACTAATTTATTATTATTATTATTATTATTATTATTATTATTATTATTACTATATTTATTATTATATTAATATTTTATTTTTTATATATCTTATTAGATTATTATTATTAGATTATATTAATATATTATTATTATTGGATAATATTATAATAATATTTATTATTATTATTATTATTGGTATTATTTTTATTATAATATTTATTATTATTATTATTATTATTATTATTATTATTATAATCTTTTTATTATTACGATTATTCGATTCGATTCGATTTAGTTCGATTCGATCGATTCGATTCGGTTCACCTCCATTAAATTCAGTTCAATTCAGCTCCATTAAGTTTAGTTCAGTCGAGCTCCATTAAGATCAGTTCAGTTCAGACAATTTCAGTCCAAAAGAACACGGCCTAAGTAGAATTTTTTTTAAAAAAAGGTAGCTTATCATATTATTTCCACTTTTGACCTCGATTAATTAACATAATATCAGTTAATTTTTATAGAAGAACTTATATTAAATTCTTCTTATACCTTATCATATTTTAATAGTTCCAATATTTTAAGAAATTTTGCCCACAATAGATGACATTTGTATAAAGTTCTTAAATAAAAAATATGTAACATTTTTCAAAATATGTATATTGGTTCTCAAATTCCATGTATGAACAACACCTAAACACTAAAACCCTAAACCCAAAATCCTAAAACCCCTAAACCCTAAACCTTAAAACCCTAAACCCTAACCCTAACCCTAAACCCTAAAACCCTAAAACCCTAAATCCTAAACCCTAAAACCCTAAATCCTAAACCCTAAATCCTAAACCCTAAATCCTAAACCCTAAAACCCTAAATTCTAAACCCTAAACCCTAAAACCCTAAACCCTAAAACCTAAACCGTAAACACTAAACCCTAAACCCTAAACAATAAATCCTAAAACCCTAAACCATAAAACCCTAAACCCTAAAACCCTATATTCTAAACCCTAAAACCCTAAATCATAAACCCTAAAACCCTAAAACCTAAAACCTAAACCCTAAACCCTAAACCCTAAACCGTAAAACCCTAAACCCTAAAACCCTAAACCCTAAACCCTAAAATCCTAAACCCTAAACCCTAAAATCCTAAATTCTAAACCCTAAAACCCTAAATCTTAAACCCTAAACCCTAACCCCTAAACCCCCAAACCCTAAACCCTTAAACCCTAAACCCTAAACAATAAATCCTAAAACCCTAAACCATAAAACCCTAAACCCTAAAACCCTATATTCTAAACCATAAAACCCTAAATCGTAAACCCTAAAACCCTAAAACCTAAAACCGAAACCCTAAACCCTAAAACACTAAACCCTAAACCCTAAACCCTAAGCCCTAAACCTCAAAACCCTAAACCCTAAACCGTAAAACCCTAAACCCTAAAACCCTAAACCATAAACCCTAAATCCTAAACCCTAAAACCCTAAACCCTAAAACCTAAACCCTAAACCCTTAAACCCTAAACCGTAAACCCTAAACCCTAAATCCTAAAACCCTAAACCCCAAACCCTAAACCCTTAAACCCTAAATCCTAAAACTCTAAACCATAAAACCCTAAACCCTAAACCCTAAAACCCTTAACCCTAAACCCTAAAACCCTAAATTCTGAACCCTAAAACCCTAAACCCTAAAACCCTAAATAGTAAACCCTAAACCCTAAACCATAAAACCCTAAACCCTAAAACCCTAAACTCTAAACCCTAAACCCCCAAACCCTAAACCCGTAAACCCGTAAACCGTAAACCCTAAACCCTAAAACCCTAAAACCCTAAACTCTAAACCCTAAAACCCTAAACCCTAAACACTAAACCCTAAACCCTAAACCCTATACCCTATACCGTCAAACCCTAAAACCCTAAACTCCTAAACCCTTAACCGTAAACCCTAAACCCTTAACCCTCAACCCTAAACCCTAAAACCCTAAACCCTGAAACCCTAAACTCCAAACCCTAAACCCTTAAACCCTAAACCGTAAACCCTAAACTCTAAAATCCTAAACCCTAAACCTTAAACCCTAAACCCTAAAACCCTAAACCCTAAATCCCTAAACCCTAAATCCTAAAACCCAAAACCCAAAACCCAAAACCCTAAAACCCTAAACCCTAAACCCTATACCCTTAGGTCGAGTTAGGTTTACAAGTTAGGTCAAGTTTTGACAGGTTTACCTCTTATTAACAAAAGCTAAAAAATTAATATATAAAAACCTAAATATCATCTCTTGCTCCTCATATTTTGCGCGCCCGCTTTTATATAACTCGATGAGGGCACGTTACACCGGTTTTGTTTTGATCTTCGAATATAAAGACTCGAGGTGAGGGTCACGAATCTGAATAAATATTTTGAGCAGTCGTCATCAAATTTTGTGGTGATTTGGAACCACTTGAATGCACTTTACAGTCTTAACCAAATAAGCATAAAGCAAGTTTGGCTTCAAAATATCCAACTTAAGATAGAAAATTAAATATAAATGGTTGATATTGTATTTTATTGGATTTGGATGAGATTTGTTAGTGTTTTTTAAAAATATCAAACTTATTGATAGTAGTTTTTAAACTAAAATTTTTTTAGTAGTAATTTTTAAAAGAGTGTGATATAAAGTTAGTAGTTATTAAAAAAAAAAAAAAATTACATTTGACTCAAAAACAAATTAAAGTATATGATGATTTATAAATCTATATACTATAGGACTCATAATTACACGCGTAAGACTACTACTTTGGCCTTTGAGAAACGTGCCAATGAGAGGACGGATACACGGTTTCAATCGAGTACTTTGATCTCAATTTGTGTGCAATACTCCTTATTTGATTTGGAAAGATACGGGAATGTAAGACAAGGAGAATACAACCATAAGTCGAGCTAAAATGTGACAAGCAATATACGACTAATTACAATCGTAACTCAATGTCGTTCATTTATCTCACCACCTAAAGTTAGGGTTTTAAAAAGTGAACTAGTTTTGGGACCCGTGGAAATCACGGGTTTTTTTGTTTTTAGCTTCTGGTTTGGTCTTCCCATCGTATACCTTTGTTGCTGTCTGTCGTTGTACCCGTTTGCGTGTCAAAATTTCAAGCCCATTTGTGTGTCGGTTTTGTATTTACTTTTTTCTTTTCGCGCTTTATATATTTATTAGTTTAGCTCCCGTGCAATTTATACACGGTATATATAGAGTTTTAATTTTTTAAATGTATTATATTTATGAAATTTAAATTAACTAATCTTTTTTTTTTACATTTCACATCGTTATATTTTGATTTGAAAAATCAAAGTCAAAATCGTATTAATCATGAAATGAGTATTTCAATGAAAGTTTTTCCTATTATCGAGAGATTAATGATGTTATTTTATAAAATTTTACTGATAATATATTTTAAGCCGCAACTTTTTATTTTAAAAAATTAATGAATTTTTTTTCGTATGATTCTTTAAACAAAAAAAAAATAGAATTCCTTTTTATATCACAAAAAGATTGGAGATAATTTTGTGTAGGATGTAAAATACTAAATGACATAAATATATAAGTTTGAAAGATTATGTGTATTATAACCCACCATACTTATAGAATATGCTAAAAATAACAAATTAATTTTAGGAAATAAGTTTATGCTGGAAAATTTGGAAATTTGCCTATTCATTTAGTAAATAGGGGATGTGAGAAGTAACCCGTTTTCTCTTTTCGGGCTTAGTTCAATCTTTGGTCTTAGCTCTCTACCAGCCAAACCAACACAAACCAACAACTCATTCCACATTTTTACTCTCACTACTGCAAAGCACTCATCTTACCATGCTTATACATCTCCATCTCCTGTAGAAGTGTAGAGTACATGGTATTTGGTCAGCTGCATCGTCATGTCCCAAAATCGGGATTTTGTTGGTGTTGGTCCTTCGTTCTTTTGCTCTGCGTTGTAAGTTCGTGTTATATAATTGGCTAATTTAATTAAGAATGTTGTTGATAGCCTATCTAACACACGTAATAGATATGTCAATTATTTTTTACACATTTTATTGTAAACACAAATTCTTATTTCCGTAAATGATTCTTTTTTTTTTCGTCTTTAGCCTATGATAGAAAAAGTCCGTCTTAAGGAAGACTTGATAAGTTAATAATACAATGAAAATTGCCGAGTTACTTGTAGAATGTAAATTTGGTTCTCGACTCAGCGTTATGAAGTTGGCCAAGTAGAAGTTTTCGCCCGCGAGTTTATAGTGATCTTATATAGACTGATATGAAGTTATGATACCTATTCAGTTATCAACAATTATGCAATGAAATGGCTTGAATAACAATGATCGGGGATGTAACGACACATACTAAAGTATTTGTTCTTCATACAAAGGTAATTAAATTACAAGTGAACATAAACTACACATGCTTCAGGATTTCACATTCAATGTCATGGTTCCTCAGGTTTAGACACTATTTCGAAACTGTGATCTACGGCAAACTCACTCACGGCATCTTTGCAAGGGAATGATGCTTCAGTCAAAGCAGCATTCTCAGCAAAGCAGCATCAAGTCTCCCCTTATAAGCGTCAAATATAGTATAGATAAATTTGTAGCCATTTTGTAAAATGTCCTAAAATTGTCATCTGCAAATAATAAACATGATGAAGTATCCAATTCAACAACTCAAAAGCACCCAACTTCCAACAGTAATGACAAAAAAACAGCGGCTAAAACCGCAAGAAGTTGCAGTAGCCAAAACATTAAGCGATCATAAGTATTTAGTACTCCCTACCACTAAGCATATGCATAATATGTCATCTCTCTTGTAGAAGTTCCTAAACTACTGCATACAACTCTAATTTGGAAATATAACCCTAGAAAATATCACCTCATCAAATCAAAATCAAATAGCGTAAGAAAATGTCCCCGTTCCCAATAATTAGTGCAGTAAATTCGTCACTTGTGGGCAGGTTGTATTGTCTGCCGTCATTGTTGCGGCTTGCCCGCAATCGTAGTTGAACAGGTTCTAAGTTCACGTTTTCTGTACGTTCTCTGACACGCGACACGACCGTTAAGTGAAGTGTCGGAGTAACATAGGAATGCATATATTGTGTTGTACCACCACCTTTGTTAATAGCATTGTCTACTCTGCCACCCATGAATGTGAATGCATATATTGTGTTGTACGACCTAATGAGCCTTCTGAATTCACTGGAGCGTCCACCTGCCGGATCTAATAATCCTTTCAATAATTTTGGTGGTTCTTTTAGTAATGGGAGTTTCACTTTCCCTTTCTGGCAACATATATTGAATTTGGGTTGGCCGTTCTTTGAGGTTTCTCCTACCGATTCTTCTTTCCAAATTACAGCGTCACAAAACTCACAGACTTCGCTTCGCTTGGGCTGCCGAAACTCCAAGCTTTAAAATATTTTCCTGTTAAGGTGGGCATATTAATAAACGAAATACGGAATTTGTTAGCTGATGGCGTTGATGAAGTTATACCGTCAACAAATTTCAATGAATATAGAAGACCAGGTATATGCTATACGCTAAATTGAGTTCATCAGTGGGGAGTAATTTTGTTATGCTGGTTAATAAAATGATTCATGAAGGCGATCCCTTTATTTGATATGATGTTGCGGGAAGGAGGTGAGTGTGTTCGTATATTTCAATGCTAGAAGGAAATGGGTAATGTCATGATACGGGAAGTGAGGCATACTTGTAGTTGGCGTGCTTGGTGTCACGGTGTTGTCCGTGCTAACAGTTGCGGTTCCTGTTTTTTTTTTAAATATGAATAATTAAAATCAATGTTGTTGATACAGTTGGTCAATAACGTACGTTATAAAAAAGTGCATTCAAGGAGATTATACCTCTTGTGTTGTTTTCACATCTTAACACTGTTGTTGTGAGAGGGGCAGAGTTGGGTTGCGAGCTTCCGGGTTTTCTAGCCTTGCGTGGTCGGCCTTTTTGGCGATAACTCAGCTCCACGTGACCTGTGTAATTTTACCGGCATAGATAAATCATGTTACGTAAAATTACCTATACTACATGAGGCTTTACTATGGGAGAAGTGACAAAGAGTAGGGGGGAAAAAATAAAGCATGGCAACCTTGAAGTCGGGTACATAATCAATGTAGTAGGGGGTTGTTCATGCGTTGTATCGAAGGCGTACGCTGAACCTAGTTTAAATGGTTCAAAAAATATTTATACATTTTATTCAGTTTGTGAAGTGCAAGGCATAAATAAATTTGACAAATTTTACCACTTATGTTGTTGTCGGCTATGAGATGCTTGTCAATAGCTCCGCTTGTTGGCCTACGTGAACGTCCTCTCTTACGGTGACTACAATTCATGTCATCAGTCTCTCTGTTTGTCTTACATGGGTAGGTATTTGGTTGGGCCAAAGTTGTCTGGGAGTTGTCGTCAGCGGATTCCATGGAGGATGGGAGGTTTGAGGTACCAGCGGAATGACTGTTTTTCGGAGAAACAGTTGCTTCAATGTCCATGCTGTCAACACTGACGCCTGCAGCATGGGATACGGTAAATAAGAACCAATTGATTAAAGTACCATCTAAACATCAAAATTTTCAAATTTAAAAGCGTGCAAAAGAGGCCCACTTGGAATGTCTTCACTCATCAACACCAGTAGGTAAATGTTTGGGGTGTCCGAGTTTGAGTCGTGAGAAGTTCTGGCCTTACGGGGACGGCCTCTTTTACGCCTTTACGGTAACTATAGTCCATTTCAAATCTGAACGTTAAATAAATTATTGGTGGAAGAGGTCAGTAGACGTGTTTAATACAACATAGTTAAAACAAATAATGGGAAATAGGCCCAAGAATAGATGTCGAAGGACCTTCAGAGGGTGTGTCGGATGGAGGCTGCTCAGTTTGTTGGCCAACCGCTTGTTAATATGGGGGCAAGTGGTCTCAAAGGTTGTCCAACAACTTGTTAATACGGGGGGCAAGTGGTCTCAAAGCCTGCAAACCCAAGTAAGTTAAGAATGTCTAAAGTTAAACCGCAATGAAGGTTTAGAACTACAAACAGGATAAATTAAAGATATAACGGATAACATCATCATTCATTTATAACTCCAAGCATTGTAATTGCTAGAGTAATGTGTAGATATTGATAAAGATGCCCATGAGCATACTACATCAACAAAGTTCAAAAGGTAGGAAACAATGAACATAATAAAAGAGGTTAACAATATATGAAAAAAATATCAAATGTCCAGTGAAACCAATTTGCTATCCATGAAGCACACAATTTTTGTGATATTCCACTTTGAAGAAATACCACATTTTGAGAATTACAATAATTGATCTTTGGTCACTGCTTTTTCCAACGACTCAATTCTTAAAGCATATATCTATAACTCACCAGAAACTACGGAATAAGACCGTCTTACAACCCCTTTAATTGGCTAAACACTTGTTTATTACCATAAATAATTGCGGTATTTTACATACAAAAGAACCATCTACATTGTACAATGATCTTACACAATAATTACTAATAAACCATATTCATTAAATATAGTCAAACATCACAAATTAGCACTGAAATCTCAAGATTTAAATGGTTTCAGTATCCTAAGATATAATATTGGAAATTTCAGCATGAAACTGCAAGGGATTTCTTGCCTGTAGAAGTGATAAAAGTTACGACTGAAATAAGCGGACACAACTAAAGACAAATATATAAAGCAAATCAGAGTTACGACTGAAATCACCAACTATTGACTACAATAAACGGACACAATTGAAGCCCAATACATACAGCAAATCAAAGTCACAACCAAGATTGAAAACAATCAGTAGACCACACGCTTGACTACTTTCCTCTAATTGGGTAAGTTGGGTACCGAGTTTGTAAAAGGTAGGGGGGAATACAATAAAACACGAAATTTCATCAGATTATATGGGGTAATCCATTTGGGGAGGCAAACAGATGACAATTAATTGTCATCAATGTATGGTTTAGTAACCGTAAGAAGGGGAATTTGAAAAGTTGCAATAAATTTAAAGCGGTAACAGACCTTCGGTGGTGAGAGGCGGGGCATAAACTGGAACCGCCACCAACGCCGCGCCCACTGCTGCTGATCCGTGACGGTGGCCATGTTCCGGGGAGAGTCAGTACTGCACTGCGCCAAGGGGCTCCAGGAACTGTCCAAAACCGGCGGCGTTATGGAGGTGAATTGGGAAAACCATATTGTGAAGGTTGTGTAGGTAGGTGGTTTGTGTGGGCCGGTGGAATGACGGTATTCCGTTGTCGGCATGAAAGGATGATGATAAGAGACGGGATTTGTGTTGAGCTGCGACGGGATTTGTGGATTTGTGTTGTCGGGACGGGATTTATGTTGAGCTAACATGGGTTTTGCAATAGAGTCTACGTGGTTTTTAGGTGGCATTTTAATTTGGCCTTTTAATAAGATGAAATTGATTGATAATTGGTGATGTGCTGGCCATTTAGTGAATAATTGGTGATGTGCTGGCCATTTAGTGCAACCGTGTCATTCATAAAACAAATGTGGCATTCCATTAATCAGATGTGGCATTTTTCAATCACACGTGGCTTTAATGACGTGGACTTTAGGAGCCATTTTAGTTTAGGCTTTTAATAGTATTTTATAGATTTGAAAGATATAACAATGATAATAAGAGCAATACTATTACAAACAATGCGAATAAATTAAATAACTTAAATAATTTTTAAAACTAGATAGTACATGTTGTTGAGGCTTAGTGAGAGATCTATGTGCCCAATATGGTGAAAATTTTACTGATATTAATCCGTCTGTAACCGGAAATGAACATTCACCCGGTAGTTGTGGTTTTAACGCATCATATTTACGTGGAGAATGTTCATTTCCACTTAGATCACTGATCTACATTAAACATGTAGATAACTGATATAGAACTATTATAATTACAATAGAAATGTAAAAATAAAATATTTATCAAAAAACATTCATGCCATCCTAAATACAAACCCGTGCAATTTTGCACGGGTTTAAAACTAGTAAGTGAATTAATGAAATAATTTACACTTCTGTATGGCCGTATGGGTCTCTTTCTCATTGTTGTCAGAATTCCGATTCGATTCTATGATTTTACGATCTAAAAATGCTTGATCGATCCTGCATCTTAAGATTCTATCTTGGATTCTTGGTTGTACAATCATACGATTCTATTATCCGGTTTTATAGTAAAAATAAAAATATAAATTTTTATATAATGAGATTGTAAAATCTGAATTCCGTATAAGTTATAAAAACACACTCATAAAATTATAATATATGGATAAATATTAATAAATACTTGTTTTGATCTTCAATCATACGATTTTATCAAATTTAAAACTATATTTAGTTAGTTTGTAAAATTTTACGATCCTACGATACGATTCTACCGATTTGATCCTATCCATTCTATGGATCCAAAGTAGAATCTCGATCCTAACAACATTGCTCTTTCCTATCTTTAATTTAGCATCATATTCATACAAATGGTTTTTAACATCCGATCCTCCTCACCTCACAATTTACGAGAGTCATTAAGACACTTAGATAATGTTGTTGTATTCATATAGATGTGTTTTTATTTTTATTGTAAAGACGAGAGTTGAATAATTAACAACAGATCAACATAATTTTTTTTGACAACGATAAACTGGTATTAAGAAAAGAAAGTCTACATAATATTCAGATACATATTATCCATTTTCAAATGGGCGGACACGGAAAAACCTCTAAACTACTTGACACCCAACTAATCGACCTAAACATCGTGGTAGACCAAAGAGAAACACTTCTTGAAAGGTGGAAGTAATCATCAAACTGAATCGGGTAATCCTCGCACCTTTTACTCTTCCTCAATGCAATAGTAGTCTTGGTGTACAATAAAGTTGAAGCGAAAAAAATTCACAAATCACGAACAAAATTCACAAATCACAATAATGGAATGATATACGCAAATATATAAACATACATTTATTTTTTTCAAATATTATCTATCCAAATAATCATCAACAAAATGTTGAATCGGCATAACATAAATGGGATGAATGTAGTATCAATCGACCCAATCCTTCCTGCATGACAAGCCTTCATCTACTCGGCTTTTGAGTGTCGCAAGTCGTAGAGGGCCTTTATTAACTTGGCTTTTGAGAGTGTTTAGGAGCGATCATACTGACAAGCCACGATTCATAGGTCGAGAGGGGACCAAACTTGCTTAGGAGGAAGATCTGTAGAAGTGACCCGGGCTGCTAGGGATTGTATGGCATATTGTTTCTGCATATTCTTCAGCTTCTCTAACAATTCCTGAAACGTAGGTCGGCTTTGAGGCTCACTGTATTCAAATTAAACAATGTATCGATGTCATTTCCACTAAAAGGTTAATAGACCATTGAACTATCAAGTACCGCAGTTAGAAAGATGAAAACACTCAACAGAGCTGGCAAGTCACAACTTCTGGAAAATCTGAGACGACTAACAATGAGTCGATGATAAAACAGCAATTATTGGACCGATATGAGAGTTTGCAGTGAAAACTTTCGAGAGCTTGGAAGACACAAAATTAATACTGCAAAGAGCTTCCGTTGGATCAGAATATCAGATTATATAGACAGCAAAAGAAAAAGAACCTGTGCCAGCAACTCTCGATCATAGAGGCCCACATTGGATCTACGTCATCTGGTATATTTAACCTCTGATTCATAAAACCCACAGCTCCTATCACCTGCATGCAACGGTACTAGTCATTAAGATATAAAAGCTAGAGAAATTCATTTCTTTTCATCAAACTAACCAAATGCTCAATCCCTCAGTACTGACTATGAGACCGCGTCTTGGACAGACGTTGGCTAGGTTTGTACTCAGGATGGTATAAATGGGTTTTTATGCAGTTTTAAGTGAGGTTGAATCAGAAAGAGTAACAGCATACTCAAGATCGATGATTCAGCAATCACGGGAACTTTACGCCAACACCTAAAGTCTGGATTTCACAACTAAGCTACAACCAGAAAAGATATTGCTTAGACGGCTAGTTCGACACAGAATGCTACACCATAACTAAAACAAATAAGCTGCCCCTGCTTGTTATCCTACCTGCATCGCATTTAGATTCTCCCAAGGAACCTTTTGAGTTGCGAGTTCCCATAGTACAACCCCGAAGCTGTATAGATCAGACCTAAACAAGTACAAGATCATTTATCAAAAGTCGGAAACATATTCGTTACTGTTACGTTTTCAGCATTGTCATGAACATCAAGTAAAAACATTATAAAAACAGCAGAGCCGAACAATCCTTGATAAACAACACCGTGACACGGTTGTAGACATACTTTTCATTTGAACGTTCGTTTTGAAGTACCTCTGGAGCCATCCATTGAGGCTGCAAACCAAAATAAAAGGAACATTAACTCAAATATCCAATAATCAGATAGAAATTGTCAAAGCATATCCAACAGAAATACTAATATTTGAATCATACTGTTCCTTTCCCGCTCTTAGTAGTAAGATACGTCTCATGCTTTACGCGTGAAAGGCCAAAGTCCGCAACCTGCCACAAGACAGATGAAATGTAGTAATTTCCTACCTCGACTTGAAAGATATGGCAAATAAACAACAATGGAATATATAAATAACACCTTCACACTCCAATTCTTATCAACAAGCAAATTAGAAGACTTCAAGTCGCGGTGGACAATAGGTGGATTGCAGTTATGAAGATAGTTCATTCCTCGAGCCTGCGTTATGTTTGCAAGATAATGCAGTGAGAGCCGTTGACATCAATGAAGATCATAGTCAAAGATTCAAATCTTAGATATAGCTTCTGCAATAGAGTAGTGACACCAGAATACCAACAATGTCTAAAGCCATATGAATTCGCCGTCTCCAATCTAGTTTGGATTTACTTCTCTGTAGCAGGCGGAACAGGCTTCCCCTGCATAATAACAGAAGATTGATATGAACAAGATTAGTACTGTCTCTCTTTTATATGTAAACATGCCTAAGAGACTGCCTTGCAAAAGAAACTGAATCATGTATCATTAATTCTTGAAAAGGAAAGTTAAAAATGAACCGAGGAAGGAACTCTGTAACTATGCAGAGACGCTGAGGTGAAGTCACCGCGCCCATGAATAAGAGAATATTAGGATGCCGAAGTCGCTTCATAAGGGACACCTAACACAAAATCAACACCATACAGTATGTCAGACATCACCATTTGCATTAAACAGAAAGCGTAAAGCAACAACATTGAAAAAACCGTAACAGCACCAACGACAAACTCAAGTTCAAATGCATAAGTGGCTACCTCTTGTCTGAAAGAAGATATAACTTCTTCCGAATATTCTTGCTTGGAAAAAACTTTAATCGCGACATCCTGCAGTTGAAAAGTACATAAAAGAAAGAAGATTTATAAAAGCTAGTATCAGCTATGAAAGGAAGTCATCATAAAGAAGCCGAAAGAAACATACCGATCCATACCAGAGCCTGTGGTACACAGTTCCACAGGAACCTGCAATAAAAGAAACAGATTCAAAGATAAGCACTTTGATAATTGTATATTTGTATCTCTAAGCTTAGCTGACAAATGGGCAGCTGGCATACCTTGACCAATCTGCTCTCCGAATGTTAAATCTTCCCACATGATTTCATAATTTAAGGAATCGGTTTCATCATCTAACTTATATGTGCAACTGCTGCTGCCACTTGAACAGCTACTTGCACTGCTACTGCTGTTAACATTGAATAACGACCAGGAGCCGGAGGCCTTATTTGTTGTGATTTCTGACTTAACAGCAGAATGTACCTGATTAGAATAATCCTGTTCACTTTGCGTCCATGGCCAACTGTATCGACCCTTCTGAGGTCTGGATGATTCGCGTTCAGTTCCTTTCCATGACGACCATCGCGTTGCTGTCTTACAAATCCAAGCCTCGGTTTTGGAAGTTATCATCTTGTGGATACTAGGCTTCTTCTGATCACCTTCACCAATAGAGTCTGCATGAGACTGTGTTATTTTAGGAGCGAATGCAGTTCGCTGAGGGTGATCAGCATCAAGGCCAAGTCTGGACGTCATTCTGCGCCGGGGTCTGATAAAATCCTGACAGATGTCCTCTTCCTGAGGATCTGATATGGAGACTTGAACGTCCTTAAACGGTTTTGATTCACATGAGACACATATACTCCCAATGAGAGTACCATCATCGTCATAAAAAGGAGTGTTGGTTGCGATAACTGTAAAATGTCGTCCCATCTTCTTGTTCATGACAGGGAACTGTCCCGTCCATGTTTCTCCCATAGTACAACGTTGTCGGATAACATTAGCCGAAGCCATATCGTAATTTGAAACGAGAAGTCCACATGTCTCCCTGCCTATGGCTTCTGCAGCAGTATAACCATAAAGATTTTCAGCAGAACGGTTCCTGCGCACGATTAATATGCAAACGGGTCAATCGGATCAGATCAGCTCAGGCATGCCACATTATCAAGTTAGTTCGGATTAGTTCAAGTTATTTTGGGTTTCGGGTGTTTTTTCGAGTATGTTGGTCGGGTCATAGAGCTGGCCAACAGCACGGGCCAGCTCGGCCCGGCCAAAGCCAGACCCGCCCTCAGCCCGCCACACCACACAACCCGCTCGGCCCGTACTTGGCCAGCCCGGCCCGCTCCTTCTCCCTGTCCTGGCTGGGTTTCCATTTTCCCCAGCTCGGCCTGGCCCGTCTATTTTAGGGAAAATTTTAAAAAAGTTATGTTAGGCCCGCCAGCCCGGCCTACCTCTAGCCCGCCTTAGGCCCAGGGCCCGGATCAAGCATGTCCCAGCCCGGCCCGGCCCGGCCAAGCCCGCCCCTCCTCCCTGGCCTGGCCGGTCTGACCAGAAGAGCCCGGCCCACCCCCTGCTTGCCCGGCCCGGCCTAGGTCTATCGGGTCATAATAGGGTCAAATGGTCGGGTTATTTTGGGCCGAGTCATTTTCAGATTAATGATTAAGAGAGAAAACAATACGCTTTGATTATTAGCTATTTACCCCTCCCATCCAAACCAAAGGTAACAGTTGCTTTATCACACTTGCCGAGTTACGTTTTGTAACATGAATATCTTTAGTTACACATTATTGAAAATTATAAAAAATTGATATTCTTATACCTTTCATGACGATAAATTAAACAAGATCTCATATGACTATATTTTGTCTTATAGATTAAGAATAATATCAAAGATTATCATCCACCATGAATAGTGCCAAAAAGCAAGTGTTACCTTTGGTTTGGATGGGAGGGAGTATATTATTAGCTATTTATAGTTTAGTCTCGATTAAACATTCAAGTCTTTTTTGGTCAATTAGATAGTTAGAGTCATGTTTTGCCGGCCATTTCGGGTTGAGTAGTTTCTGTTCATCGGGTCAATTCAGATTTCGGGTCAAGTTAAGATGTTATAGTTCGGGATCTTGGGTCAGACTTTTCAAGTCGGGTTGATTTGTAACTCTATCTCCTAGGTTGACATCTCACACAACCTATTGTTCACTTGTCAATCAATAACATCATACACAAATAGTCCTCCGAACCTCTTTTGGGTGATCCAATTTTTCTTTAAAAATGTAATCAATATTAAAAGGTAAACAATTGATGTAGATACGCTCAAACAAAATAGGTAATCATCATACCAATAAAAAACTTGACCCTCCAAGTCATATATGTGAACAGCTTGTCCCATACACTCCAATACATTCAAGTATTCCCTCTCCGTAAACTCATTCTCCGCCGCTGAAATTAATTTCGGCAGCGGAAATCCTCGGGAGTTGACGAACTTGTACATCATCTCCCGAAGCTCCGCCTGTCCGTCTTCCAGCACCTGAATTTTCTTCGCCAGCTCCTCCTCCACAGTGTCCATAGCGAAACCCGGGGTGGCAGAGATCGTCTCTCGGGTGAAACTAAAGAGAGATTTCTTAGGTGCGAAGTTTCGTAAGTTGGTGGGAGTGTGTGAGGAGTGTAACGGTTGAATTATGATGCTCGGTTGACCACATATATAACGGACTTGGGATTTTAGGTTACGGGCGAATTACTAAATTAATGTGATAGGACTTGTTTGGCACGATATTTTAGTTAGTTTATTTGATTAAAGTAGTTTATTTGGCTAAAATTTTAGTTACTTTCCTTGAATGTGTTTGGCAAAGAGCTTATTTGACTAAATAAGTTACTTGAAATGAAATGCTTTCTAAGGTAGAATTAGAGATATAGAAATCAGGTAGATGAAATAAGTAATTTTTTATTTAGGCCCTGTTCTTTCTGACTTATTTTCAGCTCACTTCAGTTCAGTTTAGCTCTAAAAAGCCAGAAAGAACAGGACCTTACTACCCCTATAATCTATATTAAATAATTATTATATCTTTCTACGTCATTTTATCAATATTCAGCTACCTTTCCAGCTATAAGTTTCATTTGTATCAATCAAGCCCCTTAATTTTCACCAAAGGTGAAATTCAACCCCAATTGATAAATTTTCACCAAATTCTTATCATAAAACGGTTTTATAATCCAATTTATCAAATATAAAACAAGTTTTTTTTATTAGTGTAGAATTTTATATTTATATTAAAATTTGAGAGTTTTTTTTTTGAGTTTTATTGTATTTAGACAATTTTTATACATACATGAATAACACTATATAAATTATAAACAATTTATCAAAGACGTATGTAAAAATGTTCTACGATGAATAATAAATTATGTAGAGATTCATAAAGGTACAATTGAAATTTTTAGTATTTAATAAATTGTATAATACTAATATAAAATAATTTTTTATTTTAATTATTGTGAAATTTAAAGAAATGTGGTTGAATTTCACATTCGGTGAAACTTAAGGGGCTTGATTGCTACAAATGAAACTTATAGAGCCTAATTTCACAATTGAACAACGTTATGGATTTAATTACCACTTTTGCGTTTTTACAATCAATTACCTTATTAATTAGCTTTTCATTTTTCAGCTAATTTTTCAGGTTTAAGCTAACTTTTTAGTTAGCTTTTTAATTTTGAACGTAATTACTATTTAAAGCGTCTTGTTTGTGACGGGCTAATCTCGTCACAAGCTGAAGACCTCTCACAAAAAGGGAGATGGGACAAGGTGGGGCACCCCCCATGTACTTCCCCACTCACCTCTCATAGGTATTTTGTAAGAGGAAATGGTATCCGTCACAAGCTTGTGACGGATATCGCCGTCTTCAAGATTTTGTGATTACTATTTAATGACAAAAACTATTATGCTTTCCGATTTCCAAGAATCTTGGATACATACTCCCAATGCGAAAAGGGTAGAGTTACACCAGGTGTATGAGGGCTCTCATACACCACCAATGAAAACGCGCCACTTGTCCAACTCAAAGAATCTGATTTTATCTAATTAATCCCTTGATTCCTTCATTAATTACCCTCCCTAATTAATGTCCTCGGTTTTGCCATATATTTTATTAATTAAAAAAAACTTCTCTCCTAATTTATATTTAACTGTTATTTATTATTAATATTTTTGTGTATTTCAATATTTATGTATGCATTTGTATACCGTATATTTATACTGAGGCGGATACATTAATTAATACGTTATATTTGTACGTTTTGCATATACGATATTAATACGTTATATTTATACAATATATTTTTTATAATTATTTTCGCTGATTATTTTTTATATGTATTTTTCGTTTTAATTTATTATTGAATATATTTGCGTTCTGTATTTCAAGGTTTTATTTTTTTTATTATTATTATTGATAAATTGTTTTTGCATTTTATAAGGCACTTTTTTTACATTAAATTTTCTTTGTTTAATTTCAAAATATTAAGTATGAAATTAGTGAGTTAAATAAAAAAAAAAATTAAAAATTTATTTTTTAATTTTCTTTAAAAAAAACTATTGGACATAATTATTTAATAAAAAATTCTTAAAAAAATGTTAATAATATAAATTTGTTTGACATAATTATTTATGGTACAACTATTTTTATTTAAATACTTTTTTTTACATAAAGTACACAAAAAAAACTTGTTAATAAAAAACATACCGCAACAAGGTTCGAACCTTAGACGTCTGGTTAGAAAATGATGTATCTTACCAACTCGTGCTACGAATTATTTGTTGATAATCTATAAGTTGTTATTTTTATTTTGTAATGATTAAGAAGATGAAAGGCCGTTAGGGTTTTCCCCACCTAACTTGCATTTGGCGGTAAACGCTGCATTGATTGTTTTTTTTTGGAGGGAAATATTGTATTATAAATATAGTCATTCCCTCCAAATTTTAATTCATCCAAACTACATCTTCCCTACTAAATTAATTTAACTATCCTAAAGTGAAATAACAAAAATGTCGGAAGAGAGGAAAGCCCATGCAAGAGACATTGTGTGCACGAGATTGTTCATGAGAGAAATAATCAAACAAGTTGGTCCTACAAATGTCCAAAATGCTTTAACGAGAGCTAGTCCAGGTTACCATGGAAATACTTTCCTTGTCGATTTATTTGAGGAGGAATTTAATATGCTTAATTGGGGTAAATTTGAACTCGACAAAATGTATTGGAAGAAAATTGACGATGGGATAGAGATGTTAGCTACCCCTAAAGTTGATTCCTCCATTGTTAGGGTGGAGGAGGTAGAGGAGGACGAAGTAGTGGAGGTGATTGATGTTATAGCAACCCCTCCTAAGCCGAAGAACTCCGGTAAAGCTATGGGGAACTCGCCATGCACAAAAACCCCCGACATCCTCCCTTCAAAGATGTCCAAGAAGAGGTTCGGGAGGACTCGTCCAAGAAGGCTCAATTCTAAGAAACTTAGATTTGATTCTTGTGTTGGTTGTAGTCATTAGGTTTAGTTTTAAAATTCTGTTTGTTGTTTTTTTTCCCCTTTGTACGTCGCTTTTAATATTAATGAAAGTAATTTTCTTTTCATATTACCTTTCTTTTAATTTAATTGTCCTTATAAATTAAAATTAAAAAATATAAACCAAAAAGGGCGATTTGTTATCATACTCGATAAAATGGAATTAAAAAAAAAAAAAAAAAAAAAAGTGTAACTCTTACTATTCTCCATAAAATTGAATTATTAACGTTTGTCTTCCCTATGCATCTTAATTTATTTTACAGAATTCGAAAAGGCAAGTAGATTAAAATTATTAATGACCAATTATATTATTAAAAATAATAGTAAATAATATATATCTTAATTTATTTACATGTTTTTAAATAATTGAAAGTAAATATTTTATGTAATTCGTAGACTAAAGTAACATATTAATGCCGAAACATATTTTTAAATCTTAGTTTTATTAAGTTAAAATATTAAAATATAAATTTTATTATTGAACACATAATATAAATATACAGTTACATTAATAAAGTAACATATTAATATAATAAATGAATATAAAAAACAAGTTTTAAAATATTAAAATATTAAAACAATCGTTAAATTGATATTAAAATATAAGTTTTTATTTGTTATGAAATAAAAAACAACAGTTAAATTGATATTAAAATATAAGTTTTTATTTTTGTTGTGTTTAAAAAACAACAGTTAAGAAATGAATGGTTTTACTGTTACTTAATTTATTTTGTTTATTAAGTGAAAATATTAAAATAGAAATATAATACAAATGTTCTACATAGCTTGTCGCGTTGATAATCATCCAAATTTTAGTCCATCATGGTTTGGTTAAAATAAAATTTTAGGGTTTATTTGGGGTTTAGGGTTTATATGGGGTTTAGGGTTTATTTGGGGTTTAGGGTTTATTTGGGGTTTAGGGTTTCTAGGTTTTTTAGGAGTTTTGGGTTTATAGGGTTTATTTGTGGTTTTAGGGTTTTTAGCCATATGTACGATCGTATGTGTAATACGTAAGGTTAAGACGTAAATTTAAGACCTAAGGTTAAGACTTAACGTTTGATCAATATGAGTTTATATATGATTAGAACGCAAGACTTGATTAAGATACCTATGTCTTATGGTTTAAGATGTTATCGATCGTGCATTGCTATTGAGTAATCATAGCAATATACGATCAATACGAGTTTAGATACCAATGTATTATGGTCCTATGTATTATGGTTGAAGATGTTATCGATCGAACGTTGCTATTGACTAATCATAGCAATATACAATCAATACGAGTTTAGATACCTATGTCTTGTAGTTTAAGATGTTATACATCGTACATTGCTATTGACTAATTATATCAATGTACGATCAATACGGGTTTAGATGCCTATGTTTAAAATGTTATAGATCGTACGTTGCTATTGACTAATCATAGCAATGTACGATCAATACGGGTGTAGATACCTATGTCTCGGGACGTAAGACTTAAGTTAAGTTGTTATCAATCGTATGTTGCTATTGACTAATCATAGCAATGTACGATCAATACGGGTGTAGATACCTATGTCTCGGGACGTAAGACCTAAGTTAAGTTGTTATTGTAACACTACGGATTTTTATAAGTTAAGTACTCGACCGAGTAGTGCCTACTCGGCCGAGTAATGTTAAAAGTGTATTCTGTTTGGCTTCTGCCGAGGAATACTCGGCCGAGTATGAGGAATACTCGACCGAGTAGAGGATACTCGGCCGAGTATGCTCTATACTCGACCGAGTACCCGGTCCGTCGAGTATTATTTCTGCAGTTTTATTTGGGAATGGTTAGGGCGTTATATATTACGATAAACAGTTTCTATTTACAATTTACAAAACCTAAAACATCCTACGACGCTCTAATCATCTCTGAATCTCTCCTTTGGGTGATCATAGCAATTGTATTCTTTCCTTTGATTCATCTTCGGTAAGTCCCCATCCTTATATTCAATGATTGATATTTAGGGTTTGTCTTTGATCATGAATTGGGGGAAATGGGGTTTTGCAGTTAGTGATTGGAATCATGTAATTGTTGTTGTAGGTGACGATGTGGTATTTATTATGCATTTGTATGGTTGATTGCAGCGTAAGCGGATTGCGAAAAGGTAGGGTTTCCCTACTCAGTACTGTTAATTGATTAAGATTGTGTTTGTTTCATAATTGTTGTTATCTGCTGATCATCGGAGGATGGGTGTTGTGGTGATGTGGTTGTGTTGTGTGACGGCTGTGGTGTTGTGGACAAATGTGATCTTTGTGGTATATGTGATTGTGGTGGAGTCACTTGCGGGAGTGGCTTCACACCCTAGTCGCCCTCCGTGGAACCCGTCACGGGAGGGGATGTGCACATTAAGGGACGGGGATTGTTAGTCGCTCATTGATGAGCTGGACTAGGTGGGGATGGGTCGGTCACCCATCGGCGGCGAGGATTACCTGTTGCGATGGGTAATCTGGCGGGCTACACACTTCGGTGTGTAGTCGGTTCTTGTGAGATCGATGATCAACTGGTTGTATTGTTTGTTGTCTTATATTGATTGTGTAGTACTGACCCCGTGTTGTTGTTTTGTAAAACCTGCGGTGATCCATTCGGGGATGGTGAGCAGATTGTGACAGGTGATACATTTATTGAGCTTGGGGCAGTCATGGGAGAGTCACCACGCTGGATTAGATGACACCATCATGAGCCTTAGTTATTGTTATTGTAGTTGTTGCCATTTGGATAATTCGTTTGTTAGATTTTGGAGACTATGTAACTTTTATAATTACGTACATCAATAAATGTGTTTGGACTGTTGCTTTTGATATATACTAACCTCGGGCAACCGAGTTGGTAACAGCCTTTCATGCTTGGGTAGTCCTGGTAAGGTACCTTGGTATGAGGGGGTGTTACAAAGTGGTATCAGAGCCGACGATTCCGGCACCTAAAACTAATGAACTCAATGAACTTAGGGAGTCTAAATAAAATGAACCCGGGGAGAGTTGTTTGGAGCTGCCGCAAAGACTTGGGAGACGTCCCGAAGTCGCATTAAGGCCCTTACGATCTCAAGCCGGTCACATGGGGGGAAAACTGTTGTATGTTTGAGTCATGTGGGTTTGATATCTATAGTTTGAATCTTGTGCATGGTTGGATGAAATGATGAAAGAAGTGGAATGTGATAGTTGTTGAAAGACGCATCGAGGATTGTTGATGTTAAACTTTGAGCATGAATATGTTGGCATGTTAAGTGTTGGCACATGGTAAATTATGAAAGGTGAATGGTGAAATTGTATCTGGTTGATATTGAGCATGAAGAATGTGATCATGTTACCTGTTTAATACAATGTTGAACATGAAGTATGGTAGTGGTACATGTGCATGTGAACATGAAGATTTTAATGCTTGATTGTTGGTAGAAGCATGTGATTAAGGTCATGCGTCTATATATGTGAATGTCGTGTTTAATTTTAATGTAAGTATGATAAAAGTGCCTCTATGTACTGGTTTCTTGAAGTATTAAGTTGTTGTTGTTGCCTTATGCATGTTCAAATTGTTTTGGTTGAGACAATTTGATTTGTATGAAAACCGATTACGGAAGGGTTGTCTTAAAACTGTCATAAGTCGAGTTCTAGAAATGATATTGCTGTGATTCCAAGTTGAGGTGATAGCTTGTCCTTTTACGATTCTAACGATAGGTCACACGCCCAGAATGACCAAGTAACGAGTGAGATATGACTGTTTTACGAAAACTGGACGGTGCTGAGAACTGCGCCTATACTCGACCGAGTAGTCCCTACTCGGCCGAGTGTCTTTTATACTCGACCGAGTATTCCATATTCGGCCGAGTAATCTCTCTGTGATAATACTGTTTAGCGTCTGGAGTCGTGGACTCGGCCGAGTAGTCTTATACTCGACCGAGTAAGGTCTACTCGGCCGAGTATTCCCAATACTCGACCGAGTAATCCTTCTGCGGCAATTGAGTTGCTTCTGGAGTCGAAAACTCGACCTAGTAATATAGTTACTCGACCGAGTACCTTGTACTCGACCTAGTAATATAGTATGTTATGTACTCGTTGGGCGGCCACTTTGAGTCGGTGGCTATGTTCTTACTTTTGTTTTGAGTCGGTGGCTATGTTCTTACTTTTGTTTTGAGTCGGTGGCTATGTTTTTACTTTTGTTTTGAGCCGGTGGCTATGTTTTTCATTGTTTTGAGTTGTAGGGTATATACACATGTATGTTTTGAGTCTTAACGCATTCTTTTATATGTGAGACGGTCTTGATACGTAAGTTACCGGAAGGTATGACATGGAGAATGATGGCTTATGAGGGACATGTGTTGGGTAAGGAAGACATGTGTTAATGTGGTTGTGAAGGATAGTGGAAAAAGAAAAGGGAAGAATGATGAGCTAATCGAGGTAAAGAGCATGTTTTGTGAGATACGATGAGTGATATAGTCGTGTATTGAGTAGTATAAAAGTAAATGTGACATTCGGGATGTGTAAGGACTTATAGAGGGAGACGGTTAGCATTGTGTTGCTTAAGGATATATGTAATGAAAGGTTGCTTTAGAGGGATGGAGAAGAGGGGTATATAGTGAACTTAGATAGAGTTATGTCGCGACGTGGATTTGTAGATAGTGACCAAGTTTGGGAATTTGGAATTTTCACGATGTGAGCCTAGTGAGTAATTCTTTGGGCAACTAACGGTATGAGATGAATTTTGGTTTCCTAGTGATGTAAAAAGGGAGATGCAATTGTTTGAACTTTAAACGTTGATTTTATGGATAGATTAGTGACAATTGGGAGTTATAGTATAATGAGAGAAGACCCATGGTAAGAAAGAGTGAGACGATATCGACATAAAATAATGGGATTTGAGTTTGGAGCAATGTGAAGGTAACCGGAGCACTAGAGAGTTAGATAGAAATAATGAAGAGTTGAATTATTAAGGGAGTTTGTCGGGGGTAAAAAAAGAATAAGGGGAGTAAAACTAGGAACATGTTCACTGAGGATATGTGATATAAAAGTAAGGAATCGTAGAGATGTATGATACTATCATGAGGATTTGAGTTTACAGTTATATAGAAGTTCCAGGACAACATGATAATCATGAGTTTCGAGGAATTAAAGAAAGCAAAAGTTGGGTAAAGAATTTGCACGATATGAGATTTTGGTGGTGAGTCGGGTGACGATACAATTACGGATGGAATTGGAAATAGTGTTGAGGTAATTTTTGTTGATATATTTGATGTTTGTTGTTTGGGATGAGAACCAAAGGGAGGAAAAGGATTGTTATATTAAGAAGTGATAGTAAGAGAGTAGTCACATGAAAAATGTTGGTGTCATAGTATTGTCACTAGTGGCTGAGGATGATGTTATTTTGGGGAAGTTAGTTGTTCTAATGAGGTTGATTTTGTGAAGGTGATTAATGTTTGGTATGGATATATGAGGTATTCGTTGGTAGTTGGGTACAGATAATATGGCTACGTTCGCCGGGTGGTGATAATTGTGTGTAAACGAAGATATGTTATGAAGGGCACCTGAGTTAAGTCTGGATAAGATATATTCTTTGTCAAGTGGTAACTTACGTGATCAGGATTGACTAGTTGGATGTGATTATGGGTCTATGATGTGTATAAATGTTTGTGTGAGGTTCTGACCTCACGAGAAGCGGTAGGGTGTGATAGTCTTTAAGTTGTTATATGAATGGTTGTGATAGATGTTGGGTACGACAATCTAATGGAATGAGGTTCAAAAGGTAATAATTCGGTTGATCTGGCATGGATAGTTAAAATCGTATGTGTATTGATGATACATGTTTATTCCGTGAAAAGGTATGGATGACAGGCATGAGATTCTTGTATGTTTATTCCGTATAAAATGTTGTGTTATGATCGAGTAAAGCAGTTTTGAGTAAGTTTTCTTGTCCGGAGAGTTATACTGAGTCAGTGTTTGTGGAAATTATATGTGGGTGTAATGTTTATCGATGTGGTTGTTGTGCCTCGGGTGGTGATCCGGGCACGGTACTTCGTGTTGTGATGCGGGCATTTTCGCGCTGCGGTGCGGCTGTTGGTGGCGGTGTTGCGATGCCGTCACCGGTTGTGGTGGAGTATACGAGGTGGTTACGATTTGAGTTTCGAAAGTACTGGACCGATTATGCACGTGATTGTTGTTTTGTTGCTGTTGTTTCTTGTGAGTTTTGGTTAAACATGTAGACTGTTGTTTTGTTTGTTGATGTGTCTTACCAGTTTCAGTTTGGGAATGAGGGTAGAGTATGATATGAAAGAGAGTTGTATATGTTTTCATTGTTGTCATGGTATAGTGATATTCTGTTGATGAGAACATAGTTGTGATAGGTTGTTACAGTAATTTTGATCTTGTTCTAGATGAGGCTTTGGTAGACATGGTAATAGCAAGTGATTCGTAGAACATGTGTGGTAATGATCTGATATATGCAGGTGGTTCATAATCCTTTGTTGAGACAGTGAGAGTAGGGTGTTGGGTAATTAGTGTCGTGTTAAGTTATGTATGAGTCTTGCGGTAATGAAAGAAAGGAACTTGAGGATCTAGTGTGAGTGTACGTAACAAGTGTGGATCGTGAGTTATGCTTTTGGCGATAAGAGTTTTATATAGTTTATATAGAGAGGTATGTCGTGTTGCGGTAATGTGGAAGAGTTAGAGTGTTTGTTATGATCAGGATTTTGTGGTATTGGTTAGATGGAGTGCAGAATGAGTTGAGGTATGAGAACTGTTTAAGTAAGAGAGCCTTGGATATAGTAAGTGTTAGATTATAAGTGGGTATCTTTCACATGTGGTGGTGATGAAAATAATGAGAGGTATAGCTAAAGATCTAGTATTAGTGAGTTACGAGGACGTAACATGTGTCTTAAGAGGAGTAGGATGCGGCAAAGAGCGTTTGAGGGTTGTGCATGTCGTAATATTATTGGACGTAGAGTGTTGGTGTAGCATAAGGAATGGATGGGTACATATAGTGGTTGATAGTGTTAAAAGGCCATGGCTATGCTTGTAGTAGTTCGGTGTTTAGGAGTGTGAGAATTTTTGATAGTGTTGATAAAAGTGGATGATGATATTTACGAGTTCGAGAGTTTTGGCAGCTGGATGATGATGTGGATGAACGTGAGTAAACTTCGAGGACGAAGTTCCTTTTAAGAGTGGTAGAATGTAACATTCCGTTTTGATGATTGATCTTCTTTTGTGGATTGAGTGCTATTGAGTGTTATGGAAGTAATATAAGGTTGGCAACATTATATTGTGGTTATTGGGTAATGTTATGGAGTCAGTATTGAGAGCCTATGCTATAGTCGAGACGATATCGTGAGCCATGTTGTGGAAGGAAGAGTGGTTTGTGGAGTTGGTGTTAAGTGTCCATGTTTTATAGGTTGGGTTGGAACTTCGCGGTCGTGTTTCGCTTTGTTTGTTGTTTTGCTTTGAGTCGGGATAATGATTTTGTGGTGACTTGTATAGTTCCTTGGTGTTGTTATATGTGGTTGGTATAGTCTTGTGGCGTAGTGTTGTGCTTTGTTTTATAGTAGAGTGTGAACTTCGGGACGAAGTTCTTTTTAAGGGGGGAAGATTGTAACACTACGGATTTTTATAAGTTAAGTACTCGACCGAGTAGTGCCTACTCGGCCGAGTAATGTTAAAAGTGTATTCTGTTTGGCTTCTGCCGAGGAATACTCGGCCGAGTATGAGGAATACTCGACCGAGTAGAGGATACTCGGCCGAGTATGCTCTATACTCGACCGAGTACCCGGTCCGTCGAGTATTATTTCTGCATTTTTATTTGGGAATGGTTAGGGCGTTATATATTACGATAAACAGTTTCTATTTACAATTTACAAAACCTAAAACATCCTACGACGCTCTAATCATCTCTGAATCTCTCCTTTGGGTGATCATAGCAATTGTATTCTTTCCTTTGATTCATCTTCGGTAAGTCCCCATCCTTATATTCAATGATTGATATTTAGGGTTTGTCTTTGATCATGAATTGGGGGAAATGGGGTTTTGCAGTTAGTGATTGGAATCATGTAATTGTTGTTGTAGGTGACGATGTGGTATTTATTATGCATTTGTATGGTTGATTGCAGCGTAAGCGGATTGCGAAAAGGTAGGGTTTCCCTACTCAGTACTGTTAATTGATTAAGATTGTGTTTGTTTCATAATTGTTGTTATCTGCTGATCATCGGAGGATGGGTGTTGTGGTGATGTGGTTGTGTTGTGACGGCTGTGGTGTTGTGACACAATCTTGGATGTCACTGTGGTATATGTGATTGTGGTGGAGTCACTTGCGGGAGTGGCTTCACACCTCGTCGCCCTCCGTGGAACCCGTCACGGGAGGGGATGTGCACATTAAGGGACAGGGATTGTTAGTCGCTCATTGATGAGCCGGACTAGGTGGGGATGGGCTGCGGTCACCCATCGCGGCGAGGATTACCTGTTGCGATGGGTAATCTGGGGGCTACACACTTCGGTGTGTAGTCGGTTCTTGTGTGAGATCGATGATCACCGGTTGTATTGTTTGTTGTCTTATATTGATTGTGTAGTACTCGACCCCGTGTTGTTGTTTTGTAAAACTGCGGTGATCCATTCGGGGATGGTGAGCAGATTGACAGTGATACATTTATTGAGCTTGGGGCAGTCATGGGAGAGTCACCACGCTGGATTAGATGACACCATCATGAGCCTTAGTTATTGTTATTGTAGTTGTTGCCATTTGGATAATTCGTTTGTTAGATTTTGGAGACTATGTAACTTTTATAATTACGTACATCAATAAATGTGTTTGGACTGTTGCTTTTGATATATACTAACCTCGGGCAACCGAGTTGGTAACAGCCTTTCATGCTTGGGTAGTCCTGGTAAGGTACCTTGGTATGAGGGGGTGTTACAGTTATCAATCGTATGTTGCTATTGACTAATCATAGCAATGTACGATCAATACGGGTGTAGATACCTATGTCTCGGGACGTAAGACCTAAGTTAAGTTGTTATCAATCGTATGTTGCTATAATTAGTTAATTATTCCGATCAACAGTGTAGGACTAATTTTAACAAGTTTCTAAGACTTAAGATGAGATCGTACGTTGCTATCGACTAATCGTTGCAACGTATGATCAATAGGATTGTACGAATATTTTGGCGGGAAAAGGACAATCTAGTGTTAAAACAACTTAAAAAGTGATGGTACTTAATAGTTAATCGTGACCGTTCAGTTGTAATTAAAATATTTGATGATATTCCACATTAAATCGTGGCCGTTGATCCTATAAGTGACCAATCACAAATAAAGCCACGGATTGGTAAATATTACAACCTTTATAATCATTTTTTTTTTGTTATCATATCAACTAAAACATAATCAAAGTCTCTCTCTAACTTCTCTCAATAGTACTTATTTTCATCTCTTTCTCTATTTGTTCAACTTCTCTCTCTCTTCTCTCAATAATACCTTTAATATTCTTAATTCTAATTTAATCCTTATATTTGTATACGTGAAGATGGAAAACGCGGCCGTTGATGTTGTTAATAGATCAATCGGAGGTAAACAAGCTTTGGTGGATGAGCTCATGTGACGAGTTGGAGCATGTTTCGAGGATGAAATCCCTTATGGAACGCCGCAACCGTTGGCATGAAAGAGGTATCAAAGATTTCGACAAATCACTCGAGTCCCTCATACAATCCTTCTTACGTGACTATCAGAGGACATACGATTTCAGGAAGGACTTGGAGAGGGAGATCGGGGCCTTAGAGGCTATTTTGCCTTCTTTATCTTAGAAATTAGTTTTATTTTTTTCCTTAATATTGTAACCTTTAATTTAGTTTTAGTTTTAGTTTTTATTAATTTAGTTTTCCTTAATATTGTAATCTTTATTTTCCTTAATATTGTAATTATAATCTTAGAAAATTTTGTCTTTTAGTATTCCGATGTGTTTCTTTAATTTTCATTGCATTTATTAATGAACCACCACATTTTATTAATTTAATTTTATTTAGTTTAATTTAATTTAATTTATTCATGTTATGGTTCACCAAAGGTCACCATCCTTGTTATAAATACGAGGGGAGTTAAAAGAAGAATCACCTTTCTCCCTAACCTTTTCTTACTCATTCACTTTATCTCTCTTTATTTTCTCTCTAAAAACTCGATTTTTGAAATGGCAAATCGAAATTGCAGGCCTTAACGATCTTATGATTGAATCTATGAGTTTTTTGGAAGAACAAGTTTGCTGTCTCCGTGAACAGGAGTTGAGGGCGATGAAGATGGTGGTCGGGGCGATTAAAATTCGCAACGATTGTTATGCAAATGGCATAAAGGAAATGGAGAAGGAAACGGATGGTTTCATCAAATCCGTGTTGGGTACTTATGAAAAATGTTGCAAACTTAGGGAAGAATTTGAAGATGATATTAAGATTTTAAGATCCTTACTTAATAAGGATTAGGCTTAATATTGTACCTTTTTTAAGTTTATCTTAATAATAATAATCTATTTTCGTTCTTACATTTTGTCGTTTAATTCTCTACTATTTGTTTTTTTAGTATAAATTTGATTGTTAATTTTGCAAATCAAGAGACATGCATGTGGGTAATAAAAAAGGATCTTCATAGTTTTATAAAATATAATACAAACCAAAGGATCCGTCTCGTACATGAGACACTCTGGTGATTAGGGTTTCCAACTGAGGCGTATTATTCATAGTTTAATTGAATTTATTCATGAACCACTTAATTTAATCTAATTTAATTTATTTAATTTAATTCATGAACCAAAGGTCACCATCCTTGTTATAAATACGGGTGAGTTAAAAGAAGTATCCATTTCTACCTAACCTTTCCTTACTCATTCACTTTATCTCTCTTTATCTTCTCTCTAAAACCTCAGAAATTTCAAATGGAAGGACTTCACAATATTGCTATTGAATCAGAATCGGGTTTAGAAGAACAGGTTGCCATGCTCCATGAACAGGAGTTTAGAGTGATGAAGATGGTGGTCGGGGCGATTAAAATTCGCAGCGATTGTTATGCAAAAGGCATGAAGGAAATGGAGAAGGAAGCGGATGATTTCGTCAAATCCGTGTTGGGTACACATGAAAAATGTTGCAAACTTAGGAAAGAATTAGAGGATGATATTAACATTTTAAAGTCCTTGATTAATAAGGACTAGGCTTAATATTGTACTTTTTTTTTTAAAGTTTATGTTAATAATAATCTATTTTCGTTTACATTTTGTCGTTTAATTCTCTTTTTTTTTTTTTTGTATAAATTTCATTGTTAATTTTGCAACTAAAGACACTTGCATCTGGGTAAATAAAAAGGATCTTCATAGATTCATAAAATATAATACAAACCATACTAACAATAATCCTTACAAAATACGAAATATTAACTAAAATTAATTAAAATCCAAGAGATTCAAGTTGAACAATCTCCCTTTCAATTTTGCTAATTTCTATTAGCGCTGGTTCGCGATTTGCCCTTAATATGCTTATCATATTATCCATATTTGCTTGTACGTCATGCATCCCTCTTGTTATGGTCATGTCTCGTACATGAGACGCCTCGTGATTAGGGTTTCCAATCGAACGTCAATCTCTCGCAATGAGCGTGAAACGTTTCTGCGATCCATTGTGTATTGAAATAAGAAAGCAACAAACTGTCTATCCATCTGAAACAATTAAATTAAATTAAGAAGCAACAACCGCACAATCAGTTAAATAGATAGTTAAAAAAATCGATTTGGGTTTGGGATTTATTCAATAAAATCAATTACGAAAAAACAAAAAACCCAAACAATAATTGAAGATAAAAGAACAAATACCTTGATTGATAATGGAGGAGTATGGATAAAAAAAGATTAGGGTTTGTGTCTTTGAAAGATAATTTTGAGATGAATGTGTTTTGCCTTTTATAATGGGAAAAGGTAGTAGTTAGGGTTTTAAAATCTTTTTTTTTTTTTTTTTTTTTTTTTATTAAAAGTTGTGACTTGATTTGATTTGGAAGTCAAATCGTTTCTCAGAATTGAAGACTTTATGCATGCCGCCGGATTTTCTTACACACGCAACAACAATAGTCATTTCAAGTTACAATAGTCATTTCAAGTTGTGTTATGTCAAATCAAATTTGAATTGTTCATTTTTTATTACTTTTTTTGGTTGGTATTATGTCAAATCTCCCAATTGTTCAGTTCATTATTCTTTTTGTGTTGTGTTTTGTCAAATCAATTTTAACTGTTCAACTAAACAAGTAAAAGAGATGGAATTGAATAAAGTACATAAATGGAAAATACTAGAAGTCCACATTTTATATAATAATTTAAATATTTTACAAATAAAAAAACTAACAAACCGAGATGAATACCCAAATAGGAGGAAAAAATGTGGATTTGGGTACAACATCCAAACATACATACATACATACTAAATTAATTTGAAAAAAATTTAGCAATAACTTTTTCAAGGGAGTCATTCTCTTCCATGAGAATGCTCCTATTCTCCTTTATTTTTGGAGGTCTTGTATAGCGATTCATAATCGCATGCAACCTCATCTGCTCCATCTCCGACAAGACGTCATGGCTAATACCCATCTCCCGAATCTTATCAAGGTAGTCGTGGATCTTCGTCTCTAAATCGTCTAAGCGGCGGATATAGTATTTGTTCCTCTCCATGTGTATCAATGTTAGGCGAATGTTCTTATCCATTATATGAAAGAAGAAGTTTGGTGTTTAAAGATTTAGGGTTGTTGAGCTTAGGGTTTTAAGAGAAGGAGAAGAGGAAAACAGAAATGAAGAATGGTAAATTGTTGGTTGAGAAACTAGGGTTTGCATTTAGTGAAAGTGTATTTATAGATGAGATAATGAAACAACATGTGGCCTTTCAACCGCCACGATTTTATTTTACTTAATAAATTAAAATTAATAAATTTTGTTGAAGGAGTTGGGAGAATTTTTTAAATAAATATTTTTAGGAAATGACATTTTGTCCTTCAATATTCCAATACAATGAAATTGTGTCCTTTAAAATTCTTTAATCGATTTTTTTATTTTATGTAAATAGAAATTATCGATTTTTTTATTTTACGTAAATAGGAATTATCGATTTTTTTATCTTACGTAAATTATCCCGTTACATGTATGTAAGATATATTTAATCTAAATTGTTCAAGTACGATAAATTGAATTTAAATTAACTAAAACAAACGCTAGTAACCATAACAATTCTTGAATAATATTTCATTCAATTACACATTTTACACAAGAAAGCACCATAGGTGACTTGGAATTATGCCGATTCTAATGATATAATCCCTCTCCATCTCCCAATAGTTCCTCCATTCACCTTCTATGTCGCGATCATCAATCTCATAATAATCAAGAATAGCTTGAATGTCAAGTACGACAATTGTCGCTCAAGTAAGTTGGATACGACCCGGTAGACAATTTAGATGTCATTTTCCTTGTAAGAGGCCTTCTTGGCCTAGGAACGACCGGTAAGTGTCACAACCAGGTAAAAACCCAACCTAGCGCCTGCAAGATCAATAAATTTCTGACGATTGATCATCACCCTTTCCATGAACTCCTCCCCAATTAAGAAATTCGGATTTCTACTGAGCAACTTGTCATAGCTTTCTAGGGTTGTTACAAATGAGGGATCGCAATATGGTGACGGCAAGACACCCATAATCTTAATATTTGAAAGATTTTGTAGTTGAAAAAAAAAAAGTCCTATATGACTAAATCATAGGGATTTATAGGGAGTGTGGATAATGGTAGGATTAGGTTGGCGGGAGAATTAGGCAGGAATTTTTCATCAAACTAATTAAAAGAAAATTAGGAAGAAAACCTTCCAACTTCCACCGTAAATATTAGGTTTTATTTTTAAAATTATAAATAATTAAAAATAAAATATGAGTAAGAAATTAAAAATAATTAAAAGAAAATTAGGGAGAAAACCTTCCAACTTCCACCCACCGTAAATAGTAGGTTTTATTTTTAAAATTAAAAATAATTAAAAATAAAATATGAGAAAAAAATAAAAATAATTAAAAGTAAATTGAGATTAACCTTTCAACTTCCACAAATAAAGTAGTTCAACACAAAGAAACTCTAAGTTCATCAACTCCATCACCTTCATCTTCTCAAAACAACCTTCATCATTTAAAAATGTCGAATAGTTTTGATTTAAATGCTTTGTATATCGAGGAGGAGGGAGAAAACGAAGTCATTGACGAGAATGAAACAAATGCCACTGAATTGTTACGGCATGCAAGACATGTTGTTCGAAGGCAATGAAGACAATCAACCAGCTATTGAGCCTACGATTGGTGCGGAATTTGAATCAGTGAACAGTTCTTTGCTTTCATATACTTACGCTTATAAGACGGGGTTTGAACTTCATGTTCGTAGTAGCCAACTTTTGGCTCCCTTCAAGGAGCAGGGGGGGCGTCGAAACGGAGTTGGGGATAAAGAACCACGATTCCACATGATGAACAAGATTAGGTTTATGTGTTCGAGGGGCAATACGACGAAGAAAAGCTCGTGTGTAACACCATGTAAAATGTATGTATTTGGGAAATTAAATCACGACAAAGGGAAATTTGTAATCTGTACTTGTGATTTGGTACATAATCACGATTTGAATCCTGAGGTTAGCCGACATGTAGTCAATTATAGGCACATAAGCGAATATTTCAAGGCCAGGTTGGTGTTGAACGACGAGTCGCATACCAATTACCCTAACTTCAACACATTAGTTAGGGAGGTTGGAGGGATTCATAATCTACATTTCAATGGGCAGGACGCGAGAAACTTCATCAACAAATGAACGTCGCAAAAGTAGGTTTCGTGGTGACGCTAAAGAGGTCTTAAATTATTTTGAGGGCTTAAAAGAGCAGAATCCGATTTTTTACTACGCTTGAAAGGGACGCGGATAATAAGTCGTTAAACATTTTCTCGTCCGATGCACGATGTCGTGCCATGTACAAGGCTTTTGGTGACCCATCGTCGTTCGATAGTACATTCCTAAGCAACAGTACCGGATGCCTTTCTGTCCTTTCGTTGGAGTTAATCATCATGGAAGTACAATATTATATGCAGCGGCTTTAATTTCATACGAAGACACAGAGTCATTCGAGTGGGTGTTTGAGAAGTGGATAGAATGTATGGGTAGAGCTCCAACCGTCTTACTAACTGATCAATGTAAAGCAATGGAAGGGGCAATCAAGAAAGTGTTCCCGGAGACTAAACATAGATTATGCCTTTGGCATATTCTTCAAAACGCGGATAAGAATCTAAAAGACCACCCACAATTTCCTCAGATTGACAGAGATTTGCGTACGCTTGTACACGAGAGTATCACCGAGGAGGAACTGCAAGATATGTGGGACGATTTCATGGAAAAATACAACTTGCGACGTAACAAATGGTTGAGGGGTGCATGGGATATGAGACAGCGGTGGATGCCTGTTTTTTGGAAAGACACTTTCTGTGCGGGTATGTCTTCTACTCAGAGGAGTGAACAAACAAACAGATTTATTAAAACGTACATGAGCATAGAAACCGGCCTACGATGCAATTCATGGAGCAAAGCGATGAGAGGATGCCATAGAGAAAAAGGTGGAGGACGAGAAAGTCAATAACGCCAAAGACATTAAGAGCCCACTTAAATGGGATCCCATGATATTATTCGAGGATATCTTTAGTAAGGTCTACACAAACAAGAAATTCGGAGAGGTGAAAACAGAGGTATATGGTTGTATAAGCACCAATGTCAAAACTCTTCCAAATAGTTTGGGTTTCATCAAGAGGTTTAGGGCCACATCAAAAGTGACAGAAGCATTTTGGAAGAAAGATCGAAGAAGTTTTGAAGTGAGTATTGACACAATCACAGGTGAGTATAAATGTGGTTGTAAGATGTTTGAATTTAGAGGGATCTTATGTCGCCATATCATGAAGTGTCTTGATGTGTTGGACGTAAAAGCTATCCCAGCAAATACATAATCGAACGCCTCGCAAGGATTTGGTTAGAGGATACGAAAATATTCGGGTTGGGTACTACAACCCTGGATGAGTCGAACGTGTTAAAAGGTCTCTTGAGATAACGGTAAAAAATGATTACATTAAGAGGTTGGCTATGCAAAGTGAAGGGTCTTCTGCCATTTATAATAGCGAACCGATGAACTAATCAAAGAGTTAGAGGCTCATCTTTGGGATACGATCTATAGATTCATTTGCGGCAGGTGGAGTTTCCTCAAAAATGTGGGGTCGTAGGAGACTACGACCTAGGGAGACTATCATAAACACACCTCAACAAGAAGGTGACATTAGAGACCCCCGACAAGCGAGGAATGGCGAAGACGTATTGTCAAACAGACAAAGAGAAGGAGACAGACAAATGATGAGGATCCGACAACCACTACGCTCCCCCCAAATACGAACCCAACCCGACATGTTCCAAACGATGATGCTTCATCCTTTATGAGTGGCTTTAGTGGTACACAAAATACTCCACGTTTTACACCGTCACAAAATACTCCGACGTTCTCCCAATCGCAATTTAGGTCACAATATTCAAATTCTCAATATTCTCAATATACAAATTATAGTCATAGGTTGTAAATAGGAAGTATGATTTTTTTTTGTATATCATTTGACTTCTTTAAACAAATAATGTATGATCAATCAAAATCAATGACTATTTTCCCTAATTCATTTTCACAAGATTTGAGTATTAGAATAGCATACGGTTAACTTGTGCAAAATTATGCCAAAAACAAAAAGAAAAACCCACAAGAGGATTCGAACACGAGATACTTAGTAAGGAAAGCATGAACTAAGTAAGGAAACCACTTTGCACCCACTAACTTATATCACATATGTCCAAATTCTATATATATATATATATATATAAGGTCTTTTTAACTTCCGGTCATGGATATTAGCAAATAAAATATTTATCAATTTAATTAAAATTTTAAAATAATGTGTATAAAAAAAGACATAACTTACTCATACCCACATAAGCAAAAAAAAAAAAGTACAATGAAAATTAATCATAAAATAAATTTAATTTTAATTTTTTTTAAAAAAAATTAATTTCAAGAAATTAAATATTAAAAACAGTGTGTATAAAACAAAACATTACGCAAAAAAATAAATTACAACGAAATTTAGGTATAATTTAAAATAATATAAGACAAAAGAAAAGGTATTATATGAAAAAATATTAATTGAAAAAAAAAATTAAAAAAAAAAAATTAACGTAAATACATAAACATACATATAAGGAGTAATCATACCGTATAAAGAAATTGATACAATACATATCAATTAACCGTAGCGTATCTGGATCGTGTACGTATATTAGAGGTATACATAAATATACGAAATATTAAAGGTATATACTGTATACATAAATACTAAAAATAATAAAAGGTATTAGTAATAAATAAGACTTAAATATAAATTAGGAGAGAAGTTTTTTTTAATTAATAAAATATGTGGCAAAACCGAGAACATTAATTAGGGGGGGCAATTAATGAAGGAATCAATGGATTAATTAGATTAAAAAAGATTCTTTGAATTGGACAAGTGGCGCGTCATTATTGGTGGTGTATGAGGGCCTCATACACCTGGTGTAACTCTACCATCTTCCCTCTCAATGACCGAGTTATGCTTATGCCTTTTTTCATGGTTGAATGCATTTAATGGGTACGTACTAGTGTACTACGTAGCACGTACACCTATTTGACTAGTGTTAGTATCTCGCCAGCAAATTCGACGACGGTGTTATTGATCTTGGCTCGTTTCTATATACTTGGATTATTTTAGGTGTATTTTTGATACTTTTTCTATCTCGATTATTTGTTTACTTTTAATTTTTGTACAAAGATTAAGAAAAGAGAAGACTAATTATTGGATAACAAGTAAACCAAATTAAATATTGAGGATAAAATATAAAAAGGTAAGTAATTAATTGAGACATTCCAAAATAAAAAAAATAAACAAATAATCGAGACGGGAGAAGTATTATTTATTCGTGTTTTTATTTTAATAGTAATAATATCTGTGTTTTATATTCCAGCATGACTTTGGAAGCTGTTTATCACCTGGCCAAACTGTTTTTGCAAGTATGTGCTAGACTGTTACGTTACACCCTGATTTAACTGAATGCGATAAGGTGACTTATTAGCAAGAAGAGGTGACATATAAGTGTAAGTCGTGAATTTCTGTATACAGTGGGATAACAACCTAACACACACATTTTTGGCTCAATTGTCCAGCTAATTAATAACTGAATTAATGAAATAATTTATAGTTCTTCTTTATGGAGTTTTTTTCCTATCTCTAATTTACCTTCATATTTGTATATACGTGTTTTTAACAATTAATTGATCCTCATTCCCTTTAATTTGCGGCAGTCATTAAAGCACTGTGATAGTATTTATTTTTGGCTCATTATCCGGCTAATTAGTGAATTAACTAGTATTGATTCCCCGCATTATATGCACGGTATAGGTAGAGTTTTTACTTTTTAGGGCTTACCTGAAAATCTAGAATCCATGAAATAGTTTAGGGGTAGATTTTAATTGGGAGATAATTACTAGAGAAGTTAATTATGAGGTAATCTTTTACTCCATTAATCATTGCCCAAGAAAAGGATGGGTAATATATTAGCTTTTTATGAGGGTAATAAATTACATAATTACACTCAAACCAAACTTAAAAAAAACACCTTATATATTAGTACTCTTGTGTTCATTTTCCCTCTATTACCCTAAATCCAAGCAAGGTCATGGTATATATTGGTATTATTTATAGATTATTAATAGAGTTTTCACTATCTTGCCTAGAATTCATTCAATAATCAGGGGTAAATTTTAATTGGTAGATAATTACTATGGAAGTTAATTACTTGGGTAATGAGTTGTTTAATGATAGGTTTGACACTTTGACATATGAGTAATGATTACTGAGGAGATATTTTACTCGCATAATCATTACCGGGGGGAGGGTGGGTAATGTATTAACCCTTCATAAGGGTAATCGACTCGGGAGGTAAATAATTACTCTAATACCAAACATGGAAAATGACCTTACTTATCACTCCCCTATTCATTTCTGTTGAGGTCTCTTTCCATATGTGTGTGAGGGGCATTGTCCCATATCGGTAGAATAATAGTGAAGGGGTAAGCTTATAAGTTACACCCTGTTCTTTTGAACTTAAAGTCACTCTCTATAAGTTAAGTTCAGCAAAATTAAGTTAAGTTCAGAAAAGTTCAGCAAAATTAAGTTAAGTTAAGTTCAGCAAAATTAAGTTCAGCAAAATTAAGTTCGAAAAAAGTTCAAAAAATTAAGTTCGAAAAAAAGTTAAAGCGAATAATAAGTTTCATAATATTGACGAGTTTTAAAAAATAGATACAATTTTCTTTCAAATCGGTTGTATAAACAATCCGAGATTAATTATTATTCTATATAATTTTTTCAAAAAAAAAAACATTTATTTAAAGCCGAATTCTTACCTATCCCCCGAAGGTATGTTAGAGCATTTTAATTACCGACATTCGTCATTGAGAATGAAAGTTGAAATGGTATTTGGTCAATTGAAAAAAAGGTGGAAGGTGTTAAAAGTTATGCCTCAAATGTCACCTAAGTATCAAATGTCCATTATTGTTTCTAATTTCACACTTCATAATTTTATACGGATGCACACTCATGGGATACCTGTTATACAACATGAGAACGTTCTAGGGACAAAAGATTTAGGCATGTTTGATAAGAAGCGGAAAAAAGCTATGTATAAGGTGCGAAATAACAGTCAAGAACATTTGGCGAGGCAATGGATTTGACGGGGTGAGCTCAAATGAAGATGAAGAAAGTGACGAGGAAGATGATAATATGGAACTAGATGATTATAAAGAAAAAAAAAAGTAATGTGATTTACTTTTTGTTTTTATGTATTATGTAATGTGTACGAAAATATTAACTTCTATAAATAAAGTATTTTATAATCTTTATTTGTGTTTTTAGTTATATTTCTTTATTATTATTATTATTATTATTATTATTATTATTAAATATTATTATTATTATTCTTTTTGAAGGGAATTATTATTATTATTATTATTATTATTATTATTAGTAGTAGTAGTAGTAGTAGTAGTAGTAGTAGTAAGTGAAATTAAATTAAGTTAATTTAAGTAAGATTATTTTTGATGGGGCATATTCTGCACCCGCTGACCGAGTCAACATATTGAGCAAGGTCAAAGATATCCACAGCAAGTCAACGACTTAGACGACCCAGCCGATGGGCTCCATCGGCCGGTCAACCTGGGTCCCGGCATGGCAACCTGTCAGCCGGGGCACATGTCCGCGTACTCATATCCAAGACCCCTCGGCGGTGAGGCAACAGGGCCCGCCGGCCTGCCATAGGTCCATCGGACGAGGGGTAGATCAGTCTTTCCACCTGCTAGCCACTTGGCCACTTGGCCACTACGTGACAAAAGGTGAAGTCTATAAATACTCCTCAACCTTCATTGAGGAGTGGATCCAGAGGATATACAAAAACCTAAATACACTATTCATCTGGTAATATCTTCCTTATCTCTCTACAATACACATTTAGCCAAGTAACAACTTATCTCTTAAGTTTACTGACTTGGGCGTCGGAGTGAGTACGCTTGGCACAAAGCCAAGCCCTCAGTTCGTTCATTATTGCAGGAGAGGCCGTGGGGAACGATTGAGACCAAAGGAGAATCCAACTCAAGACATCATTCAACGAGCCAAGGGTGGTAACTATACTTGCTCTGGAATTACACCCGGAACAATTTTAATTTAGAAAAGTTAAACTATTATAAGTTAAGTTCAAGAAAGTTCAAAGAAAGTTCGATTCAAAGAAAATTAAGTTTAGAAAAGTTCAGCAAAATTAAGTTCAGAAAAATTAAGTTCAGAAAAGTTCAGCAAAAATAAGTTAAGTTCAGCAAAATTAAGTTAAGTTCAGAAAAATTAAGTTAAGTTCAGCAACTTTAAGTCCAAAAGAACAGGGCTTTAGTGGGCTACTCCTCTTATCACCAATTGGTTTTAGGATGGAACCTCACTTGTTTATGAGTCGTTCTCATGCACCTACTTCTATAAACCCGCAGCGAAGGACTCAACAATTTCCACTTTTTTAATCCCAATCCAAGCAAGCCCCAATGGTATTAACTAGTGTGGATACGACATTGAAAAGAACACAGAAGAAACCTTTAGTAAAAATATCTGCAATTTGATGACGTGAAGGAACATGTAAGATTCGAACATGACCATTAGTGACTTTCTGGCGCAGAAAATGAAGCCAAGCAATAAATTATGAAGCCAACAAGATTCACAATAATACAACACAATGATATATGCAAATATAAAATTACCTATATCTATCACAAATCACAATAGTCACCAACAAGATATTGAAACGGGATAATATAAATGGGATGAATTTAGTATCAATCATGTTGGTCACTTGGCAATTAGTATAACTCATTTCGAGCCCAATCTTTCCTGCAGGACAAGCCTTCATCTACGCAGAATAAACTCAGCTTTTGCGTGGCACAGTTCGTGCAAGAGCTTAACCAACTTGGCTTCTCTAGCAATGACGAGTTATGATTCATAGGTCGAGAGGGGATCAAACTTGTTTAGGGGGAACATCTATAGAAGCAGCCCGAGCTGCTTGGGATTGTATGGCATATTGTTTCTGCATATTCTTCAGCTTCTCTAACAATTCCTGAAACGTAGGTCGGCTTTGAGGCTCACTGTATTCAAATTAAACAATGTATCGATGTCATTTCCACTAAAAGGTTAATAGACCATTGAACTATCAGATACTGCAAATACAAAGATGAAAATTTCCATATCAAAATATAATAGTACATCATATTGAACAACCACAGAGCGAGCCTAGGTTACTCAGACTCATGTTGTTGTATACATGTGCCAGACTAGCTAAAACTCAAAATTTTCAGACAAAGCATAAGGTACGAGGATACATCTTCGTATGATTGTCTACCATTACATGACCCTAACTTAGTGGTTTGTAGAAACAATTCACAAGAAAATGCCGTCATAATTCATTGGCTCAATCATCAAAAGTAGCGATACACGATGACTGATCAAGTTTGCGTAATGAAGTTCTCTCAAGCAAGTGCCTTTGCAGGCAGGAGGAAAATAGATTGAAAGAAAGGTAATTCAAGACCGAGATGAGAGTTTGCAGTGAAAATTTTCTGAGAGCTTGGAAGGCACAAAATTATAATACTGCAGATAGCTTCTATGGGATCAGATTATATAGATAGAAGACAGCAGAAGAAAAAGAACCTGTGCCAGCAACTCTCAATCATAGAGGCCCACATTGGATCTACGTCATCTGGTATATCTAACCTCTGATTCATAAAACCGACAGCTCCTATCACCTGCATGCAACGGTACTATAGTCATTAAAGAAGTCCGCAACAAGTACGGCTTAAACAAAGGTTCCTGCAGTTTAGCTTTCATTCAGCAAATGTCTACAAGATCGTTCACAGGAACTTCACGCCAACACCTAAAGTCCGGATTTCATAACAAAGCTACAAACAGAATTACATACTCCATTTCAAGCCAAACCATTAATCCAATTTATTTCATCTCTGGCAGTGTGCAAGAATGAAAGGCCTAAGATATCCACATTTTACCCTTGCAATACGAGAAAGGCATTTTTTAAGCACAATAAGAAAGCGTCATTAGGCCTACTAGTCTCAGAATGTAGAAAACATAGAACACATACATGTCTGGTAATTGTTTTTAATCCAATCAATGCAGGAAAGATATTGCGTAGTCGCGTAAAATCGTAGATGGCTGGTTGTACAGAACACTACACCATTAACTATAACAAATTAGCTGCTCCTGCTAGTTATACATAAAACAAGTACCTGCATTGCATTTAGATTTTCCCAAGGAATCTTTTGAGTTGCAAGTTCCCATAGTACAACACCGAAGCTGTACAGATCAGACCTGAACAAGGACAAGATCATTAATCAAAAGCGGAAACAAACTCGTTACTGTCACGTTTTCACCATCGAAAGCAATCCCATGACCACCAATTAAAACATTGCTAAAACAACAGAGCCAAACAAATGAACAATCCTTGATGAACAACACCATTACATGTTTGTCGACATACTTTTCATTTGAACGTTCATTTTGAAGTACCTCTGGAGCCATCCATTGAGGCTGCAAGTCAAAATAAAAGCAACATTAACTCAAATTTCCAATAATCAGATAAAAATTGTCGAAACATATCCAACAAAAATACGAATGTTTTTAATCATACTGTTCCTTTCCCAGTCTTAGTTGTAAGATAAGTCTCATGCTTTACGCGTGAAAGGCCAAAGTCTGCAACCTGCCAGAAGACAGAAAAAATGTAGTAATTTCCTACCTAGACTTGAGAGATATGGCAAGCAGATAACAATGGAATTTATAAATAACACCTTCACACTCCAATTTTTATCAACGAGCAAATTACAAGACTTCAAGTCACGGTGGACAATAGGTGGATTGCAGCTATGTAGATAATTCATTCCTCGAGCCTGTTTTACGTTTTCAAAAAAACGTAGTGAGAGTCGTTGACATCAATGAGGATCATAATCAAAGATTCAAATCTCAGATATTGTTTCTTCAATAGAATAGCACAAATTCTCATTATAGACGGACACTATCCGTCTATACGTATAGACGGATAGTATAGTTACACTAGAATACCGACTATGTCTAACGCCATATGAATTCGTCGTCTCCAATCTAGTTTGGAAGTACTCCTTTGCAACAGGCGGAACAGGCTTCCCCTGCATAATTATGAAAGATTGATGGAAATCAGATTATTAAAGTTTGGGTTTGAATATAATGGAACAGTTGAGATAGCTCGCAAATATGTCAACATGCTTCTTAACTTAGGCCCTTGAGGCCTTGATACTTTACATTCTCTTTTGAAATTTTGTTTTTTCTTAGGTAAACACAAGCATGTTGGATAGGGGGTCCTGCATTTGTTCTTCATAAGGTATGAACCGAGGAAGAAACTCTTGAAGAAAAGTTAAAGAATGAACCGAGGAAGAAACTCTGTAACTATGCAGAGACGTTGAGGTGATGTCACCGCTCCCATGAATAAGAGTATGTTAGGATGCCGAAGTCGTTTCATAAGGGAGACCTAAACAAAATCAACAGAGGATATCAGAAGCCATAAAGTCAGAACATCATTTTCAAACTCAAAGGTTCAAATGCGCTTCGTCAAACACAAATGTACTATAAGGTGTAATGCAGCAACATGGAAAAAAAAAACTCAATAGCACCAAGGACAAACTCAACTTCAAAGGCATAAGTAAGTTTAGTAGCTACCTCTTGTCTGAAAGAAATTATAACTTCTTCTGAATATTCTTGTTTAGAAAAAACTTTAATAGCGACATCCTGCAATTGAAAAGTACATTAAAAGAAAAAAAATGTAAAAACGGCGTTTACATGCTTTAGTCGCCGGCTTGCCGCAACAAAATTTTCACAGAGAAAAATCAATGAGAAATGGTCATCCATAGAGCAATACTCATGGCAGAACATGTAAGAAATGGACAATGAGGCAACTGACAAAGGGAAGCGTAAAATAAAAGAGCTAAAAGAAAAATGTACTCCGTACTCAATTGTGTGCCTTGTACATGACGCACCAGGTGGTATTTAGATAGTGTGCTACTTGGCTTTGAGCTTAAGAGCGTGCGAGATGTGCTATTAAGTTTCATTTGAGATGATATACGGTTTGTCCTCACCCAGCCAAGGTTACTTCTTTAGAATAACTTTAAACTAAAATCAGAAATGTAAGGAGATCATAAAAAATGAGGCCAAAAGAAACATACCGATCCATACCAGAGACCGTGGTACACAGTTCCGCAGGAACCTGCATTAAGACGAAACAGATTCACAGATAAGCACATTTGATAATTTGCATCAAGAACTCTTGTTGGCAACAGTGCAACTCTTAATGGCACCTCACGAGGCAATGCTAAAGATAATATGAGCAACAACGCAAAGGTTAAGAGGCAAATGACTACTACTCAATAACATTCTGCAGTGATAAATTGTATAGAATAGAGAAGCACACAAAGCTGTATCAAACCAGGTTTAGCATCGCCGGAAAACTAGCTAACTTACCTTGACCGATCTGCTCTCCGACTGTTAAATCATCCCACATGATTTCATAGTCTAAGGAAGTAGTCTCTGCATCCAACTTATGTGTGTCAGTGCTGCTGCCTCTTCCACAACTACTTGGACTGCTGTTGATGTTTGCGTTGAGTGACGACCAGGACCCTGCGGCCTCATTCGTTACGGGTCGATTGAAATCACCTGTTGGTATTTCCGACTCAACAGCAGAATTTGCACAATTAGAATCCTGCTCACTCTGCATCAATGGCCACCCAAATCGGCCACTCGGAGAATTGGATGATTCACATCCAGTTCCTTTTCCTGACCATTGCATTGCTTTCTTGCCAATCCAAGCCTCAGCTGTGGAAGTTATCATCTTATGGATACCAGGTTTCCTCTCACCGTCATCAATAGAATCTCCCTGAGTGTGTGCAGTGAGCTTGCCTATACCAAACAACGAGAAAACACCAGCAGGATATCTTCTGGGTGTACTAGCTCCACTGCAATTCCCATCTTCTCTAAGCTCCGACAGCACCGCATCAGATAAGCGACTATCACCATTTTCACTATACCGAAGCACATTACTCTCTCTGATCTTCAATCTTGATCCAATCTTGTCGGTTACCTTGGAGGCCTAAGTCAACAAACTCAAAAGTCAGTTGAGGAACTAATTTAGACTTTAGCAAAAATGTACAATCATCAGAAAACCAACCAGGTTTGTTATTTTGGAAGCAATTGCAGTTTGCAGAGGCTGATCAGGACCAAGGCCAACTCTAGTCGTCACACTGCTAAATTCTTTACCCATCTCCGCTTCCACAGGATCTGATATGGAGACTTGAATGTCCTTGAACTGTTTTGCATCACATGAGAGACATATAATTCCAATGAAAGTAGCATCATCGTCATACAAAGGAGTGTTAGTCGCATAAAGTGTAAACTTTGATCCCATCTTATGCTTGACAGGGAACTTCCCGGTCCAGGTTTCACCCATACAGCAACGCCGTATGATAGCCTTAGCAGAAGGAACATCTCGATATGAAACGATAAGTTCATAGATAGGCTTGCCTATGGCTTCTGTGGGAGAATAACCATAAAGGTTTTCAGCAGAACGTTTCCTGCAGAATTAATAAACTGGTTGGTAGGGCGAATGACGATAAATAAATTGGGGGATTCATTTTCACTTCCGTAATCCAAATTAAAAGAGTAACCAACCTCAACACCATCTACACTGCTATAACCACCATTGCCACTACTACCTTCTGCCCCGACCTCTGCCTCCTCTCTCGAAACCATGTAATGCACCACCTCCCTATATACTATTGTTGGTAATTTGTGGAGTAAACAGTAATGTCGAAAACACAGCAAATGATAAACTTGGTTATGCTGTACAATCATGCACATACACACTTTCCTTCAAAGAATTATTCGACCAATTTTCCCAAATCTCGTGCACCGGGATATCTAATAGGAGTATGTTAAAAACTTAAAATACACACTTTCCTTCAAAGAATTTTTCAATATCTTGGTTTCATCTTTCGATATTTCACCCTTTATCTAGGTAAATAATTTACGGGCAAAGTTAAAATACTACTCCTTCCATCCCACTTTTATTGTCGCCATTTTCTTGATTCATATTAGACAATGAGAATTGTATATAACGAGAATAGGAAAGAAGATTGTGAGAACTTGTGTCTATTATTGCCTTCAGAGAATGCTATTTATACAGGTCATAATCCTAGACAAAGGTTAGCTGTACATGGAAAGAAATATTAACATATCGCATAATATATGCGATTTACTCGGAATACAAATATACATGTAATCTTTGCCATTTATGAAAGATGCTCTGCAACGGCTACTTTGCACTGGCTGGCGTGTGGCTGGTTAACACCCCCCCGCAAGTTGGGGCATGGAGAGACGAAGTGCCCAACTTGGGAAGAAGACTATCGAATGAAGTACGGCCAAGTGCCTTCGTTAGAATGTCTGCTAACTGACTTTTGGTGTGAACATAGTGAGGTAGAATTGTGCCGTTGAGAATTTCATCGCGAACGAGATGACAATCAACCTCAATATGTTTTGTTCTTTCGTGAAAAACCGGGTTGCGAGCGATGTGTAACGCGGATTTATTATCACACAGGAGCGGTATTGGCTTATTTTGAGGAACCCCGAGGAAGCTTAGCAGGCCACGAAGCCACTTAAGTTCACGGGTAGTGTATGCCATTGAGCGATACTCTGATTCGGCGGATGATGTGGACACGGTATGTTGTTTCTTAGTTTTCCAAGAAATGGGTGAGTTGTCGAGAAAGATTAGGTATGCGGATAAAGATCGACGACTTCGAGGGCAGCTGGCATAAGTGGCGTCACAGTAAGCTTTTAAACCAAGGTCACAATTGCTGCGAAGGAGTATACCTTGCCCGGGATTGTTTTTAAGGTAGCGGACAACTTGTAAGGCTGCCTTCCAATGGTCAAGTTTCGGTTTCGCCATGAATTGAGCAAGAATGTGAACCGAGTATGTGAGTTCGGGTCGAGTAATGGTGAGGTATACCAATCGTCCCACTAAACGTCGATATGGCTGAGGATCTTTGAGGTCGTCTTCAGTGGAGAGGGCTAATTTTTGATTGGGTTCCATGGGAATAAAGGCCGGACGTGCTCCAATTAGACCGGATTCCGATAGAATGTCTAGAGCATATTTTCGTTGAGACACGAAAATCCCTGTTTTGCTGCGAGCTACTTCCAACCCGAGGAAGTATTTTAGTGTCCCCAAGTCCTTCATGTGAAAGCAGGAGCTCAAATAGGCTTTGAATTTAACGATGGCAGAGGGATTGTTTCCGCAAATGACCAAGTCGTCAACGTAGACGAGCACATGGATGTCGACCCCTTGTTGATGAAGAGAGAATAAAGAGTGATCATAGGGGCAGTGAATGAACCCGTATTTGGTGAGAGCAGCGGCGAGTTTTGCGTACCAACATCGTGGAGCCTGGCGTAGGCCGTATAGGGACTTGTTTAAACGGCACACTTTGCCATTGGTATTTCGATCAAAACCAGGGGGAGGTTTCATGTATACCTCCTCGGTAAGATCGCCATGAAGAAAAGCGTTGTGAACGTCCATTTGATGGAGTTCCCAACCTCGGGCAGCAGCGATAGCTAATAAAGTTCGGACAGTTACAAGCTTGACGGTGGGAGCGAAAGTTTCTGTGTAATCAACTCCTTCGATTTGCCTGTTACCAAGGATAACGAGTCGAGCTTTGTATCGTTCAACGGTTCCGTTGGCATTGTATTTTATTTTGTAAACCCATTTGCAACCGATTGCTTTCTTGCCTTGAGGTAGAGGGACGAGGGTCCATGTTTTGTTGTTGTCCAATGCCTTAATTTCTTTTGCCATTGCATCACGTCATTGGGGGTCCTGCATTGCAATACGAAAAGAGCTGGGCTCGTGATTTTTAGTCACGGCCGTTAAAAAAATTCTATGTTTAACGGAAAACTTATCATAATTAATGAAATTAGAAATGGGAAAACGAGTACCTGAGGAGGACGATTGTGTGGTGTGAGCCGAGGGACGTGAGAGAGTAGTTACGTAGTCACGAAGTTGGGAGTTCGGAAATTTAGTTCGGGCACCTTTCCCCATCTGTGAAGGGACAGATGCGGTAGGTATCGTGGATGATGTAGGGTCGGTAGAGGTCATGGGTGGTGGTTCGGTATTGGGTGTCGGGTTTGTGGCGGTAGTAGTTGGGTCAGGGGTGGCATTGGTCGTGGTAGTGGTGTCGTTGGGGGTCGTGTCGGTGTTCGTGGATGTTGGTTGTGGGGTCGAGGAGATAACAACCGGTTCAGCGGGTATGTCTTCGAAGGGAGAAGTTTGAGGGACACGGGTTTCAATGATCGGAGTAACTTGAAATGGAAAATCCTTTTCGATAAAGATAATATCCCGAGAGTCAAAATATGACTCGGATTCCAAATCAAAAACTTTCCAACCTTTTTTTCCAAAAGGATAACCAAGAAAAATGCATTTGCGGCTGCGTGATGCGAATTTATCCCTTTTTCGATTGATATTACGGGCGTAACAAAGGCACCCAATGTAACACCCCCTCATATCAAGGTACCTTACCAAGGACTACCCTAGCATGAAAGGCTGTTACCATCTCGGTTTCCCGAGGTTAGTATATCAAAGTTACAATTTCCAAACATCATTTATTTAAGTATAAAGAATTAGCGAATACATTATCTTAAACCAATACAAACTAAAAGTGTAAGAACTTCAATACAACTGAAATCATAGACGGCTAAACTCGTAACGGCGGAAGCTAGACTCGAAGTGATGTCTCCCCATGTCTGTCCCATAACTAGACATCTGCATTACCTGTCACAATCTGCTCACCATCCCCGAATGGATCACCGCAGTTTTACAAAACAACAACACGGGGGTCGATTACTACTCAATCAATATAAGACAACAACAATACAACCAGCTGATCATCGATCTCACACAGTAACCGACTACACACCGAAGTGTGTAGCCCTGCCAGATTACCCATCGCAACAGGTAATCCTCGCCGCCAGTGGGTGACCGCAGCCCATCCCCACCTAGTCCAGCTCATCAACGAGCGACTAACAATCCCTGTCCCTTAATGTGCACATCCCCTCCCATGGCGGGTTCCACGGAGGGCGAACTAGGGTGTGAAGCCACTCCCGCAAGTGACTCCACCACAATCACACAAACCACAAAGATCACAAATTGTCACAACACAACAATCGTCACGGCACAACCACACGAATACCGTCACCACAACACCCAACCTCCGATGATCGAGATAACAACAATTATAACACATATGCAATCTCAATCAATTAACAAGATCTTGAGTAGGAGAAACCCTACCTTTTCGCAATCCGCTATCTTTGCAATCAATCATACAAATGCATAACAATTACCACATCGTCACCTACAACAACAATCACATAATTCCAATCACTAACTGCAAAACCCCATTTCCCCCAATTCATGATCAAAGACAAACCCTAGATATCAATCATTGAATATAAGGATGGGGACTTACCGAAGATGAATCAAAGGAAAGAATACAATTGCTATGATCACCCAAAGGAGAGATTCAGAGATGATGAGAGCGTCGTAGGATGTTTTAGGTTTTGTAAATTGTAATTAGAAACTGTTTATCGTAATATATAACGCCCTAACCATTCCCAAATAAAACTGCAGAAATAATACTCGACGGACCGGGTACTCGGTCGAGTATAGAGCATACTCGGCCGAGTATCCTCTACTCGGTCGAGTATTCCTCATACTCGCCGAGTATTCCTCGTGAAAGCCAAACAGAATACACTTTTAACATTACTCGGCCGAGTAGGCACTACTCGGTCGAGTCTTTAACTTATAAAAATCCGTAGTGTTACAATCTTCCCCCCTTAAAAGAACTTCGTCCCGAAGTTCACACTCTACTATAAAACAAAGCACAACACTACGCCACAAGACTATACCAACCACATATAACAACACCAAGGAACTATACAAGTCACCACAAAATCATTATCCCGACTCAAAGCAAAACAACAAACAAAACGAAACACGACCGCGAAGTTCCAACCCAACCTATAAAACATGGACACTTAACACCAACTCCACAAACCACTCTTCCTTCCACAACATGGCTCACGATATCGTCTCAACTATAGCATAGGCTCTCAATAGTGACTCCATAACATTACCCAATAACCACAATATAATGTTGCCAACCTTGTATTACTTCCATAACACTCAATAGCACTCAATCCACAAAAGAAGATCAATCATCAAAACGGAATGTTACATTCTACCACTCTTAAAAGGAACTTCGTCCTCGAAGTTTACTCACACTCATCCACATCATCATCCAAATTGCCAAAACTCTCGAACTCATAAATATCATCATCCACTTTTATCAACACTATCAAAAATTCTCACACTCCTAAACATCGAACTACTACAAGCATAGCCATGGCCTTTTAACACTATCAACCACTATATGTACCCATCCATTCCTTATGCTACACCAACACTCTACGTCCAATAATATTACGACATGCACAACCCTCAAACGCTCTTTGCCGCATCCTACTCCTCTTAAGACACATGTTACGTCCTCGTAACTCACTAATACTAGATCTTTAGCTATACCTCTCATTATCTTCATCACCACCGCATGTGAAAGATACCCGCCTATAATCTAAACACTTACTATTCCTATATCCAAGGCTCTCTTACTTAAACAGTTCTCATACCTTAACTCATTCTGTACTCCATCTAACCAATGCCACACAATCCTGATCATAACAAACACTCTAACTCTTCCACATCACCGCAACACGACATACCTCTCTATATAAACTATATAAAACTCTTATCGCCAAAAGCATAATTCACGATCCACACTTGTTACGTACACTCACACTAGATCCTCAAGTTCCTTTCTTTCATTACCGCAAGACTCATACATAACTTAACACGACACTAATTACCCAACACCCTACACTCGTTGTCTCAACAAGGATTATGAACCACCTGCATATATCAGATCATTACCACACATGTTCCACGAATCGCTTGCCATTACCATGTCTACCAAAGCCTTATCTAGAACAAGATCAAAATTATCAGAATAAACCTAACACAACCGTGTCCCATCAACAGAATATCTCTATACCATGATAACAACGAAAACATATACAACTCTCTTTCATATCATACTCTACCTGCATTCCCAAACTGAAACTGGTAAGAAACATCAACAAACAAAACAACAGTCTACATGTCTAACCGAAACTCACAAGAAACAACAGCAAACAAAACAACAATCTATGTTTAACTGGTATGCACTTTCGAAAACTCGTATCATAATCATCTCACCTACTCCACCACAACCGGTGACGGCATCGCAACACCGCCACCAACAGCCGCACCGCAGCGCGAAAATGCCCGCATCACAACACGAAGTACCTTGCCCGGATCACCACCCGAGGCACAACAACCACATCGATAAACATCACGCCCACATATAATTCCCACAAACACTGACTCAGTATAACTCTTCGGACCAGAAAACTTACTCAAACTGCTTTACTCGACCATAACACAACATTTTATACGGAATAAACATACAAGAATCTCATGCCTATCATCCATACCTTTTCACGAAATAAACATATATCATCAATACACATACGATTTTAACTATCCATGCCAGATCAATCAAATTATTACCTTTTGAACCTTATTCCATTAGATTGTCGTACCCAACATATATCACAAACACTCATATAACAACTTTATGACTATCACACCATACCACTTCTCGTGAGGTCAGAACCTCACACAAACATTTATACACATCATAGACCCATAATCACATCCAACTAGTCAATCCCGATCACGTAAGTTACCACTTGACAATGATTATCTCTTATCCGGACTTAACTCAGTGCCCTCATAACATATCTTCTCTTACACACACTTATCACCATCCGTGAACGTAGCCATATCATCCGCACCCAACTACCAAATAAATACCTCATATATCCATACCGTAACCTCCCTCCCAACCAAACATTAATCACCTCCACAAAATCAACCTCATTAGAACAACTAACTTCCCTAAAATAACATCATCCTCAACCACTAGTGACAATACTATAACACCAACATCCTTCATGTGACTACTCTCTTACCATCACTTCTTAATATAACCATCCGTTTCCTCCCTTTGGTTATCATCCCAAACAACGAACCTCAAATATATCAACAAAAATCACCTCAACACTATTTCCAATTCCATCCTTAATTGTATCGTCACCCGACTCACCACCAAAATCTCATATCGTGCAAATTCTTTACCCAACTTTTGCTTTCTTTAATTCCTCGAAACTCATGATTATCATGTCCTGGAACTTCTATATAACCGTAAACTCAAATCCTCATGATAGTATCATACATCTCGACAATTCCTTAATTTTATATCACATAACCTCGGTGAACATGTTCCTAGTTTTACTCCCCTTGTTCTTTTCTTTTACCCTCGACAAACTCCCTTAATAATTCAACTCTGCGTTATTTCTATCTAACTCTCTAGTGCTCCGGTTACCTTCACATTGCTCCAAACTCAAATCCCATTATTTTATGTCGATATCACCTCATTCTTTCTTACCGTGGGTCTTCTCTCATTATACTATAACTCCCAATTGTCACTAATCTATCCATAAAATCAACGTTTAATGTTCAAACAATTGCATCTTCCTTTTTACATCATTAGAAAACCAAAAATTTATCTCATACCGTTAATTGCCCAAAGAATTACTCACTAGGCTCACATCGTGATATTCCAAATTCCCAAATCAACTACTATATACTCATCGCGGCATAACTTGACCTCATTATACACTATTCATTTCCATCTCTCTATAGCGACCTGTTATCACATATGTCCTTAAGCAACTCAATCCAAACCGTCTCCCTCCATAAATCCTTACACATCCCAATACGCCACTATTCGTATCACTCATCTCAATCTTTGATTCTCACATTTCTTTACACTTACGTCACCCTTACTCATATGCATTTACTTTTATATTACTCAACCCATGACTATATCACTCATCATATCTCACAAAACATACTCCTTGTCTCAATGAGCTCATCAATCTACTCTTTTCTTGCTCCACTAACGCTCACAACCACATATAACTCATGTCCTTTATATCTAACACCTATCCCTTCATAAGCCGGCATTCTCCCTATCAAAGCATTTGGTAACTTACGTATCAAGACCGTCGCATATATAAAAGAATAATTTAAGACTCAAAACACACATGTACACATGCCCTACGACTCCAAACAATGTAAGAACATAATCACCGATTAAAAATTATGGTAATACATAGCCACCGTCTCAAAACGGCCGCCCACTGAGGTACTCGGTCGAGTACATAACATACCAGGTCGAGTATAAGGTACTCGGTCGAGTAACTATATTACTCGGTCGAGTTTCGACTCCAGAAGCAAACTCAATTGTCGCAGAAGGATTACTCGGTCGAGTATTGGGAATACTCGGCCGAGTGGACCTTACTCGGTCGAGTATGAGACTACTCGGCCGAGTTCAGGACTCCAGACGCTAAACAGTATTATCACAGAGAGATTACTCGGCCGAATATGGAACACTCGGTCGAGTACAAAAGACACTCGGCCGAGTAGGGACTACTCGGTCGAGTATCGGCAGTTCTCAAGACCGTCCAGTTTTCGTAAAACAGTCATATCTCACTCGTTACTTGGTCATTTTGGGCGTGTGACCTATCGTTAGAATCGTAAGAGGACAAGCTATCACCTCAACTTGAAATTACAGCAATATCATTTCTAGAACTCGACTTATGACAGTTTTAAGACAACCCTTCCAAAATCGGTTTGTATACAAATCAAAATTTCTTAACAAAACAACTTAAACATGCATAAAGCAAACAATAACCACTCAACACTTCTAAAAACCAGTACATAGGTGAACTTTCATCATACTCACATTAGAATTAAACACGACATTCACATATGTAGACGTATGACCTTAACCACATGCTACGACCAACAACCAAACATTAACATCATCATGATTATGTAGACACATCCTACCTCACATTACATATACTCCTATTTCACATTTCGTTAGCACAATTACACAAAATTTTCCATCTATATATGACACTTCACACCCCATTTCAAAAGCCTAGTAGTAACCACATAACATGCTTCGATTCTCACACACAACTACGCAATTCCTTTATCATATACCACCATGGTCAAATCCTTTCATTTCATCCAACAACCACACAAGGCTCAAGTTACAAGTATTACACACACATGACTCAAACATACAAAATTTCACCCCATGTGACCGGCTTGAGATCGTAAGGGCCTTAATGCGACTTCGGACGTCTCCCAAGTCTTTGCGGTAGCTCCAAACAACTCTCCCCGGGTTCATTTTATTTAGACTCCCTAAGTTCATTGGGTTCATTTGTTTTAGGTGCCGGAATCGTCGGCTCTGATACCACTTTGTAACACCCCCTCATATCAAGGTACCTTACCAAGGACTACCCTAGCATGAAAGGCTGTTACCATCTCGGTTTCCCGAGGTTAGTATATCAAAGTTACAATTTCCAAACATCATTTATTTAAGTATAAAGAATTAGCGAATACATTATCTTAAACCAATACAAACTAAAAGTGTAAGAACTTCAATACAACTGAAATCATAGACGGCTAAACTCGTAACGGCGGAAGCTAGACTCAAGTGATGTCTCCCATGTCTCGTCCCATAACTAGACATCTGCATTACACTGTCACAATCTGCTCACCATCCCCGAATGGATCACCGCAGGTTTTACAAAACAACAACACGGGTCGTACTACTCAATCAATATAAGACAACAACAATACAACCAGCGATCATCGATCTCACACAGTAACCGACTACACACCGAAGTGTGTAGCCCTGCCAGATTACCCATCGCAACAGGTAATCCTCGCCGCCAGTGGGTGACCGCAGCCCATCCCCACCTAGTCCAGCTCATCAACGAGCGACTAACAATCCCTGTCCCTTAATGTGCACATCCCCTCCCATGGCGGGTTCCACGGAGGGCGAACTAGGGTGTGAAGCCACTCCCGCAAGTGACTCCACCACAATCACACAAACCACAGCATCACAGCTGTCACAACACAACAATCGTCACGGCACAACCACACGAATACCGTCACCACAACACCCAACCTCCGATGATCAGCAGATAACAACAATTATAACACATATGCAATCTCAATCAATTAACAGTACTGAGTAGGAGAAACCCTACCTTTTCGCAATCCGCTATGCTGCAATCAATCATACAAATGCATAACAATTACCACATCGTCACCTACAACAACAATCACATAATTCCAATCACTAACTGCAAAACCCCATTTCCCCCAATTCATGATCAAAGACAAACCCTAGATATCAATCATTGAATATAAGGATGGGGACTTACCGAAGATGAATCAAAGGAAAGAATACAATTGCTATGATCACCCAAAGGAGAGATTCAGAGATGATGAGAGCGTCGTAGGATGTTTTAGGTTTTGTAAATTGTAATTAGAAACTGTTTATCGTAATATATAACGCCCTAACCATTCCCAAATAAAACTGCAGAAATAATACTCGACGGACCGGGTACTCGGTCGAGTATAGAGCATACTCGGCCGAGTATCCTCTACTCGGTCGAGTATTCCTCATACTCGGCCGAGTATTCCTCGGCAGAAGCCAAACAGAATACACTTTTAACATTACTCGGCCGAGTAGGCACTACTCGGTCGAGTCTTTAACTTATAAAAATCCGTAGTGTTACACCCAAAAACTCGTAAATTAGAAAGATCAGGTGGTTTGTCAAAGATTTTTTCGTAAGGTGTTTTTCCATGTAAAAGACGAGTGGGGGTACGATTAATTAAAAAAACAGCGGTTAAGACACATTCACCCCAAAAATGAACGGGTAAGTGTGCTTGAAACATTAAAGCGCGGGCGACATTCAAAATATGTCTATGTTTGCGCTCGACCCGACCATTTTGTTGTGGGGTGTCGACGTTTGAAGTCTGAAATAAAATACCGTTTTCAAGGAAATAATTTTGTAGAGGAGAAAATTCGGTGCCATTGTCACTGCGAATAGTTTTGATTTTCGTATTAAATTGTCGTTCGACCATGGCAATAAAATTTAAAAATTTTTGAGTAGTTTCGTGCTTATGACGCAAAAGAAATACCCAAGTAGCGCGGGAAAAATCATCAACGATAGTAAGGAAAAAACGTGAATCACAAGATTTATTGGCCGTATAGGGCCCCCACAAATCGCAATGAATGAGTTCAAAAATACGAGTAGCGGAAGAAGTACTTAACGAATACACGTGTCGCAAGTTTTGCTATCAAAACCAACATTATTATGCAAATGTTTAAAGAAAGGTAAAAAATTTGTAGCGGTGGTAGAGGGGTGCCCCAACCTTCGATGCCACAAATCGACGGGTTCGGTGGAGGTAACGGAATGAACACGTGCACTACTCCCCCGTACGTCGTGCAAGTAATACAGCCCGTCTTTTTGTTCACTCACACCAATCGTCATCCTCGAGATACGGTCCTGAATAAGACACATTTTATGCGTAAATTGAATAAGTAAAGTATCATCAAGAAGTAAATTGGATACGGAAATAAGGTTGCAGTGTAAATTAGAAGCAAACAGAACATTTTTTAAGATGAAATTAGGTGTAAGAATAATGTCACCAGTTTTGGTGGCCGTAGTACGGTCGCCATTAGGGAGGCCGACTGGCCATGGTTCGATGTCGGTCAAGTTCGTAAAGAGAGCGAGGTTCCCTGACATATGATGAGAGGCTCCCGTATCTATAATCCAAGAGGAAAGTAAGGAATTACCTTGGAGACGGTCAGAGGAGCGAGCCATCCGGGACTGCCACCAGGTGTTCAGTTCAGCCAATTCAGTCGGACTCAGATTGTTCAGATCAATGCGATCGAAATCAGTGGTAATTGGACCATGAGAGGACGATGCACCAGCAGCAACATGGGCTTTTGCAGGTACATTGGAGCGATTGGAGGAAGCAGTACCTCCATTGGAACGACCGCGAGGGTCAGGGACAACCACAACCCTGTCAAAATCAGAATCCGCACTAATATAGATGCGGTCACGGGGGCGATTACCCCACCAGTCGGGAAATTCGCCTGTAACCCGGAAACAGGTCTTGTAGGTGTGACCCTTGCGTTTACAAGCGATACACTTTATTACATCTTCCTGTTGCGGAACAGAGGAGGGCTCTGTTTTAGTGTTTGGACGGGTCTGATTGCGTCCCCCGTGGTGCGGCTTCTGACCAGAGGGAGCACGGGCGGCAAACGCCATTGGTTCAGGTCGATTTTCGGTCGAAACATTGGTAAGATTATGAATCCTACCTTCTTGTAAAATTTTACTGTAAACTTGATTGAGGGAGGGTAGGGGTGTCGAACTAAGAATATTAGATCGGACAGTAGCGAATTTTGAGTCAAGTCCCATAAGAAAGTCTCGGGTTTTCTTTTTCTCACGACGGCGTAAGAAAACTTTAGCAAGATCGCAAGTGCATTTCTTGCACTCACAAATAGGTAAAGCATCACATTCATAGAAATCGTCCCATAATTTTTTCAAACGACCATAATAACTCGTAACAGATTCAGAGGGAGTTTGCTTACATGCCATTAAGTCGGCTTGAAGTTGATAGATCCGAGCCTCATCGTTCTCCGAGAAGCGTTCCCGCAATTCATCCCACAGTATGCGAGCAACATCTTGTTTGGAGATGTTGGTCCGGAGGTCCGGGTCGATGGAATTGCGAATCCAGGAGACCACGAGAGCATTGAGTGACAGCCATGGTTCGTAATCATCGGATGTTTCAGCGGGGGCTTTGATGGAGCCGTTAATCAGACCAAGTTTTTGCTTGGCGAGAAGAGCGGTGCGCATAGCGTGAGACCACTCATCGTAGTTGGTTTCGGTTAAAATGATAGAGCAAATTGATGCTCCGGGGTTATCGGTATTGAGAATGGTATAGGGACTGATTTTCATGTAGTCGGATTTCGGGGGTTGTTGTTCACCGTTTGTCATGGTGAAGGATAAATTTCAGTGTGATACTCGTAACCTAGTTCACTGATACCATATTAGACAATGAGAATTGTATATAACGAGAATAGGAAAGAAGATTGTGAGAACTTGTGTCTATTATTGCCTTCAGAGAATGCTATTTATACAGGTCATAATCCTAGACAAAGGTTAGCTGTACATGGAAAGAAATATTAACATATCGCATAATATATGCGATTTACTCGGAATACAAATATACATGTAATCTTTGCCATTTATGAAAGATGCTCTGCAACGGCTACTTTGCACTGGCTGGCGTGTGGCTGGTTAACAATTCACTTCTATAGTTCTATCCCATAACTATTGTAAAACTTTAATTATCCAATATTGTCCCTCGATAGCTAACTACTCTCATACCCACCATAAAATTTGGACCTCAATAAGGAGTAAAGTTGATAATTCACCACTTTTCCGTAAATACACCCAAAATAGAAAAGGGACAATAAAAATGAGATGGGGGAGTGACCAATTTTATTGTCAATTGACTCAATTCTCACAAAAACTATAGAAATCTTATCTATTGTGAAAAGATGAGGGAAGGGAAAGGGATAGAAGGGGAGGGGAGAGGAAATGGGGTGATACAATTTCCCTTCAAATCTTATCTATTGTGAAAAGATTTTGATTTGGCTTGAAGGAGGCCCCCTCCAATTCCCTCCACCCTCATTTGCTAACCAGATTTTAAATCCTCTACTCTTCCTTCCTTTCTTTTCCTTGTGAATCCCTCAATCCAAACACACCCTAAATAAATAGAAATTGATTCACAACAATAATCCCAATTTCACCCTCAAATTAAGTTATTGTTACCGATGGATTGAATTGGAGGTAGTGAAATTTACGAGAAAGCGACTTTGTGTAATTGATCATTTCGGGCAACTACACAAGATTGTAAAATATACTCATGGGTTTAAAGCCACGGGCCTTACCAGTGAATAGAACAACTAAAATTAGATTCATTGAGATTACATCTTAGTCGGTCTATTACCGCTAATACATGATTTTTAGTTTACCCCGATAAAATTTACGCAGTGCACACTTGATAAAATTTTCCTCCTAAAAAAGAAAGAACACTGAGATTCTCAGCGGCTATTTAGGGAATTGGGGTTGGTTTCAAACTATTTTGGTTTATAGTGTCCACGTCATCACTTTTTATTTTATTTTCAATTTTTATACAAAACCGCTAAGAAACCTAGCGGCTTTACAAAATGTCATCGTCCAAATATTTGTATCAGTTTTATTAAAAAAAAAAAAAAAAAAAAAAATTGAAAAGCAATGCCGCTGAGATTCTCAGCGGCTTATTCCACCATTTTTCAACAATTTGCATCAAGTCCACTATAAAATGACAGTACTGATATGGTAAGCCGCTAAGATTCCTAGCGGTTTTGCCTTTTATATATTGTTCCGGGTGTGAATTCCGAAGCAGGTTTGTTTACCACGCTAGCTTTGTCGAATAATGCCTCTTCTAGCCTTGACTGCTCTCCTCGGCCTCTCCTGCAACAATGAGCAAACTGAGGGCTTGGCTTTGTGCCAAGCGTACTCACTCCGACGCTCAAGTCAGTGAACTTATTGTGATTAAGTAGAATGTTGCTTGATGACGTGTATTGTAGAGAGATGAGAGAGATAATACCAATTTAAGTGGTTCTTAGGTTAGATTCTGGATCCCTTCCTCAATGAGGATTGAGGAGTATTTATAGACTTTCACCTTTTGTCACGTAGTGGCCAAGTGGGCCAAGTGGCATAGCGGTGGAAAGACGATCTACCCTCGGCCGAGGGACCTATGGCCGGCCGGCGAGCCTGGTTGACTCCATGCCGAGGGTTCTTGGATATGAGTACGCGGGTATGTGCCTCGGTACTGGTAGGTTGCCATGCCGAGACCCAGTGGGCAGCCGAAAGGCTGCATCGGCTGGGATGTCTAAGTCATTGGCTTGCTGTGGATATCTTTGACCTCGTTCAATATGTTGACTTGGTCAGCGGGCACAGAATATGCCCCATCAATTTGCCCCAGCGTAGTCTATGCCGTGGTATGGGCTCCGATGTATGCTGAGTGTATATTCTGTGCAAGTGAAAATTTTCTGCCCCGGCTTTTTCTCCCTCGGCTTACTTCGTACAGGGCCGTACCGTATCCCCCCTCCACATGGATGTGTAATGGACATCAAAATGTGGAAGAGAAGGTCTTCTTGGCTGGCGGACGGACCCAAGGTTGAGAGTGCTTGGTGTATTTTTGATTGCCCCAGGCGTCTTTGCCTAGCTTGGTTAGTCGTGTTGCTTAGGCGGACAATAGATACTTTAGGAGTTTTGCTTGAGGAAGATGAATAGGCAAAGGGATATGAAGGGGCGTGTTGAAGACGCTTGGTTCTTGTTGCTTTGATTGACATTCAACTGTTGCGTCGATTGACATTCCGTAATACGCATGCCCGACATGTGTCTCTTCGTTGATTGGCTGACGCTTCATGGGCTGCGTTTTGATTGGTCCTCCTTTATGGGCCTTTGCCTATAAATACCAGATCTCTGAAGTGAAATTGGTTAATAATTTCATTCATTCTAAAAATTTTCTTCTTTCCAAAATTCCAAGTCTTTCCCTCTCTTCCGATCTTCAGAATTTTTACGTCGGCGTAGCACTTTTCTTCAAGGTAAACCGAAAAACCTTTTCAACTTTTTGTTTTGTTTAAGTAATTGTTGTGAACCATGTCTTCTACGATGCCGGTCCCGAGACCGTGCGCCGGGGGGTTCCCCGTCGCGTTTTGATGAGGAGGAGGCGGTAGCCGCAATTCCGTTAAGGTCGAGGGGCCCTAGGTCTCCTTCCCCTGAAGTTGACCGCAGAGTTCTGGAGCAGTGGGAGGATGATGACGATGTGGATGATGATGATGATGATGAGGAAAGGAATCCTTCCGGTGCGGAGAGGGCGACAGTCTTGCATCATTACGATGCCTGTACCATCGGCCCCAATCGTGCTTGGACCGATGGGCTCGCCCGCTGCTCTGGCTCTGAATTTTTCGAAGAGCACTTCTTTTTTGGCAAGGGGTACAACATTGTCATCCCTAGAGAGGGTCAGACCGTCTGTTGCCCTCCCCCGGGTCACATCGGCGTATATATGAGACACCTGGAGTATGGTCTCCGGTTTCCTCTCAATATTTACGTCTCTACCATAATACAGGCGATGAACGTTGCAGTGGCGCAGCTTCACCCGTTTGCCGTTAGGACTATAGTCGGCTTTGTGTGGCTGTGTCGCTTTAGGGGGGTGATCCCAACGGTAAATTTATTCCGCCGGATTCATTTCCTTCGAATGAATGTTCAAGGCGGCCGGGGGTGGTATAGCGTCCAGACTGAGCCAGGCTATCTCACCGTGTCTAAGCTCTCCTCCTGCAAGGGCTGGAAAGAACGGTGGGTGTATGTCGAGGTCCCAGATGATTATCCGTTGCCTCGGTCCTTTGAGCATCACGTCAACTTGCGGTGCGAGAGCAAAGGGGAGCGTGAGAAGATGATCCCCAAGGGCAAGAATAAGATGGACGCCGCGAATGTCTATCTTAATGAGGACGAGAAGCAGGCACTGAAGCTTTTCGAGGTCGATGATGATGGGGCGCCGAAGGTTTGGTTGCCCCCGACGCAAGTCATCTTGATGGACGAGCCGCTTTGCTATGTCGGCCTCATACCGGCCCTAGCACAGGGTGAGTGGGGTCGGTGTGAGGCCCATTTCTGCTTTAATGTTTTTCGTTGTTTGTTTCTTGACATGTCCCTTCGTCTAAGTTTTACTTTGTTTCTTTTACAGAGCACTTTGGTCCCGTTCTGTCTGAGCAACTCCTCGAGAAGATGGGGCTGGACAAAGACGAAAACGTTAAGGAGAAGAATCCGAAGGTCGATGTGCATGACCGTCGTCCGTCGCCTACTGACCTCTTGAAGGGCTTGGACGAGACGGCGGCCCAAGCCAAGGTAGTTCTTTGCCTTGCCTCGCCGGGTCCGAAAAGCCAAGTCTACGGCGGCGACGGTGTCAACCTCGATTCCGCCTCCACCGCAGGTGGAGGTCGTTGATATTGTCGATGGAGAGGATTCCGATCTTTGAGGATCTCCGCTTAGGCGTAAGAGGAAAAGATCTACCCATGCCACCGATGCTTCGCTTCCGTCGCTCATGTTAATGCCGGTAGCCGAGGAAACGGGTCAACCGCCAAGAAGAGCAAGCCCTCTGCACAGGTCTAACTTGCGGCTCGATTTAGCCGCTCATTAGATATACCCGATGACCGGCTCTCTGGTATGTCCATGAACGTTGACGTGGACTCTTTGGTTGAATTTTTGTAGATCAACCGGCGCGATCTCCCCAATGCGAGCGGCGAGTTGAGAAGAGGCCTATGCGGACGGCGGGAAAAAATGCCGACTCCGTACTCGCGTCGATATCCAACGACCAGCTCACAGCGGAGGGTACAAGGCTGAGCAAGAGGATTGGGATTTGGTCCGATCTGGCCGGCTCTCGTATTAGGGAGCAAGAAAAGGCCTTGGCCGAGACGGGACCGTTGATAGAGCAAAATGAGGCTCGATGTTGTTGCCGCAAAAGGGGTGGCCGGGAAGGCTAAGCTTGACCTCCTTGCCGCACAAGCGCGGGTCGAGGAAATTGAGAAGCTGCTGTCGGCCGAGAAGGCCAAGGTAGAGGCTGCTGATTCTGCCGCCGCCAAGTTGAAGGAGGAACGGGACAGGTACAAGGGCGGCTACGACGTTGTTGTCGCCCAAAGGGAGGAGTCGAAAAGGGCGTATCGGCTCCAAGCGGAGTCGCATAGGGAGACTAGTGCTATCCTTGCCCAAAGGGAGAAGGATATTGAGACGCTTCAAAGCACGATTCTCCCTCGCATGTGTGCTCAGTATAGGGACCTGACCGAAGAAGCTTTCAGGGAGGTGATAGATGAGGTCTATCCGGATGGCTCCTTTCTGTGGACAAAATTTGACGAGCTGTTCGACGATAGGCTCGAGGCTAAAGAGAAGGCTGCGGCGGATAAGGCTGCCGAGGATGTGAGGGCCAAGAAGGAGGAGGAGGCGACCGCTGCGAAGGCGGCCCTTGCAGAGAAGACGAGGGTGGCCAAGGAGGAGTCCGCTAGACTGAAGGCAGCTGAGGATGCTAAGGCTGCTAAGAAAGCTGCGGCGGATAAGGCAGCTGAGGATGCTAAGGCTGCCCAGATTGCATCTAAGTCGCTCACCGAGGGTAACGCTGCTGATGGCGGTAAGGGCAAGCGGCGACGAGGCATAGGGAGACGGGCGGTCGTCACCAGGCTCTCCCGGCGTCTCGGATAGCTTCAGCTATTCGGGGGCCAACTATTAAGCCTTTTCTCCCTGCCATCCTTTTGGCGCTTCAAAGAACCAGTCCGTAACCTTTTGCTTTACTTTTCCTTGTATTTTGTAAGACCTTGGTAGGTAGAGTCTTGGCTTATCCCAAAGGGGACGGCCGTCGTCTGTGTTTCTCTTTCTTGTAACTCGTTATCTTTTTCTTAATGAGAATTTGCTTGCCTTCTGGCGTTAATTAATTGAGCGCTTTTCGTTTTTACCTTTGGCTTCAGCCGAGGCAGTTAGAATGCGTATCTCAACTGTGTTTAACGTCTTTAAGCTCGGTCTTATTTTGCCGAGGCGATTCGTTAATTAATTGAGCGCTTTTTCGTTTTACCTTCGGCTTGGCGAGCGGTTAGAATGCGTATCTCAACGGTGTTTAACGTCTTTAAGCTCGGTCTTAATTTGCCGAGGCGATTGCGTTAATTAATTGAGCGCTTTTTCGTTTTTACCTTCGGTTTGGCCGAGCGATTAGAATGCGTATCTCAACGGTGTTTAACGTCTTTAAGCTCGGTCTTAATTTGCCGAGGGCGATCGCGTTTCACTCGTCTCTTCCCGGCCATTCGGGGCAACGGAGTTTACGTTTTGACCGCCGATGAACATATGTTAGCATATCGGCTCGTCCCCCCGTCACTCCCGTTAAAGGCCGGGATGATCGAGGTTTTGCTCGTCTGCTTTGTACATATGTTAGTATGCCTTCTGATTGGGGTGGATTAACACTTTGATGAAAAACTTGGATGACTCCTCATTAGATATGAATATGCATTGGGGTGCCAACAATTGTTTTGGGCAACTCATTTGTTATACAAAGTATTTTAAAGAGATTGTCGGTGTTCCAATGGCTCATCAAAGGTACATCTCCCATGTCCGTCGGCCGGTATGTACCCGGCCTCATTTCTTCAACTACCTTGTAGGGACCCTCCCGATTGGCCGTCAACTTGCCATGGATGTTTCCTTTGTTGGTGGCGGTGACTTCCTTAGGACCGGATCTCCTACTTTTAAGTCCCTTTTGTGGACTCTTGATTGTAGGCCCTTTTCATTCGGCTCGATATCTTTGCTAAGTTGAGGCGTGACGTATCTCGGCTTTCTTCGACCAGGTCCAGGGAGGTTCTTAGGCCTTCCTCGTTTTCATTTGGGTTAAAAGTGGCCGTTCTGAATGTTGGCACCGTTGCTTCAATCGGCAGGATCGCCGGACCGTAGACTAGGTGAAAAGGACGCACCCGTTGCTTCTTTCTCCGTGGTCCGGAGGGACCATAGAACGCCGGGTAGCTCATCGGCCCATCTTCCCTTGAGGTCTTCAACTGTCTTCTTCAAGCCGTTGAGGATCGTTTAATTGGTCTGCCTCACTTTGTCCGTTGCTCCAGGGTGGCGGACGGAGGAGTATGCAAATTTGATGCCGAGTTCTTCCAACCAGCTCATTATTGTGTCACTCCAAAATTCTCGGCCATGGTCGAACACCATGACTTGGGGTAACCCAAAACGAGTTATGACATTTTCCCAAATCACCTTTCTTACGGCCGCCGAGCTTTTTCGCAGCACTGCCCACGCCTCAACCCATTTGGTGAAGTAGTCGACGGCGACGATTAGGAACTTTCTTCCTCCGGATGCCGTTGGAAATGGCCCTAGTAGATCCATTCCCCACTGTGCAAAGGGAAGGGGATTAAGCACTTTGCGGTCTCGGGAAGGTGCGTGTATCACGGAGCGTGCATCGACGATTGTTGCATTTTCTCGGTTTTGTTTCGGAATCTTCAAGCATGGTGGGCCGGAAGTAGCCGGCTCGGAGAGCTTTGTGGGCTAGTGTTCTTGCCCCCATGTGATGACCACGATGCCTTCGTGTATTTCTCACAAGATTAGCTCGCATCGGCCGGACCGACACATTTTAGGAGTGGCCTTGTCGCGGACCTCCTATATAACTCTCCTTCAAACACCAAGTACCTTGCTGCGATCCTCTTTATCTTTTGTGAGAGGTTGCGGTCCTCTGGTAATTCATTTGACAGTTTATACCCCCTTATCGGAGTCATCCATGTCGTCTCGGTTTCCACGTCGCACACCATGCCGATGGTTTCGTCAATGCTTTTAGCGTTCTCGATGTCCACCAAAGACGGTTCGGTGATATTCTTTATGGTTGAACTGCCACTTTGAGAGAGCGTCGGCCGGTTGTTCTCGGACACAGGGATGTGTCGCATTTTGAATGACTTCAATTTTGAGGTCTCGGCTTTTACCTTTTCCAGGTATCTTACCATCCCATCGTCCCGAGCTTCGTACTCTCCTTCGTATTGGTTAGTCACCAAGAGAGAGTCTGTTTTCAAAATGATGTGTTACGCCTTGCGGCTCTGGCTAACTCAACTCCGGTTATCACTGCCTCATATTCGGATTCGTTGTTTGAGGTCGAGAAGGTAAATTTCAAAGCGTACTCGAACTCGTCCCGTTTGGGCCGATGATAAGGATGCGGCTCTGAGCCGTTCGGCTGTGGAGGATCCATCGGTATATACCTCCCACATGCCGGGACACGATTCTTCCCGATCGTGCACTCGGCCAAGAAGTCTGCCCGCCTTTGCCCCTTTATCGAAGGCCTTGGTTTGTACTGAATGCCGAAGCCGGATAGCTCCACCGCCCATTTGATAAGTCTGCCTTTGATGTTTCGAATTTTTCCAGTGCTTTTTCCAACGGTTGGTCGGTTAAGACCGTCATGGGATGTGCGTCGAAGTAGGGTTTCAACTTCCTTGCGGCAACAACCACGGCAAAGGCTGTTTTTTCAATCGTGGGTAGTTTCTCTCGGCGGGCAACATGTATGGTGATAAAGTAGACTGGTCTTTGCTTGCTTGTTTTTCTTCTCGACGATCACGGATCGACCGTGGCCGAGGTTCTTGCTAAGTATAGATATAGCGTTTCCCCAGTCGGTCCGGACGGGGTCGGGAGAGTTTGCGGATGGGCTTTCGATTGTTTGAAAGTCAGTGCTTTGTTCCTCCCCCCAAAAAAGTCTTTATTCCCCTTCAACACTTTGAAGAAAGGGGTGCTCTTGTCGGCTGACCGAGAGATAAAACGGGCAAGGGCCGCCATCCTTCCGGTCAGTATCATAACCTCTTTACGGTTCCTCGGCTCCGGCAGGTCGAGAATTGCTTGGACTTTCTCTGGATTGGCATCAATTCCCCTGGCGCTAACAAGCACGCCGAGGAATTTGCCGGCCCGGACACCGAAGTTGCACTTTGTCGGGTTAAGCTTCATCTTGTATTTCCTTAGTGAACAAAATGTCTCGTGTAAATCGGCTAGGTGCTCGCCGTCGGACTTGCTCTTGACAATAGCATCGTCGACGTAGGCCTCAATGTTTCGCCCTTTTTGATTTTGGAATATTTTGTCCACCAGTCTTGTGTAAGTCGCGCCGGCATTTTTCAAACCAAACGGCATCATTTTGTACATGTAGGTGCCGTGTATGGTGATGAATGCGCATTTAGGCATGTCTTCCTCTCGCCATGAATACCGATGGTATCCTGAAAAGGCGTCGGCAGGCTCGGCATTGTTGTGTAGCCTGCCGTTGCGTCTATTAGGCTATCTATCCGAGGCAAGGGGTAGCAATCTTTCGGGCATGCTTTATTAAGTTGCGTAAAATCAACACACATCCTCCACCCCCCTGATGACTTTTTGACCATTACAACATTAGCTAGCCATTCAGGGTATGTACAAGGGATGATAAAGCCTGCATCTAACAACTTATCAACCTCGGCCTTGATGGCATCTTCCTTTTCGGCCGAGGAGTTTCTCACCCTCTCGCTTCACAGGCGAGCGGCCGGGAGTACGTTCGGCTTGTGAACGATGACTTCTCGGCTTACACTGGCATCTCGGCGGCCGAGTACGCAAAGACGTCTTTGTTCCTTCTCGGCAGTCTAGGAGATCGGCCACTGAATTTTGGTTCCGGCCGACACCGACGATCACGGTGCGTGCCCCGGATCAATCTCTATCTGTTCGGTCTCCGCCCCTTCGACCATGGCGACGTGGTTGGTGCTCATCGGTTCGTCCTCCTGTCTTAAGGATGGGTTCTTCCCTTTTTCCTCTTTCTTTGCCACTTTGAAGGATTGCATGTTGCATCCTCGGCCGATATTTGACGTTGACCACCTCGTCTTTTTCGTTCTTTGAGACGAGTTTATGAACCTCCCCGCGGTCCGAGACATACATCGGTGTCGGGGCCCGGATGGACATTACAAAGATCGACCTCACTCAGGGTGACACGACCGATGAGAACGTTGTATGCGGATGAGCCGTCGATGACCACGAACTCGGACATCACATTCTTGGCCGCGTCGGACTGGCCGAACATCACTTTGGTAACTTGATAGACCCCGGGGGACCAAGCCTGCCCGGAGAAGTCTGTACAATGGGTTGGTGCATGGGCTAAGGTCCGCAATTTTCGTGCCGAGCCCCGAAAGCACTCCCGAACATGATGTTCGTGTAAGCACCCGTGTCAATCAGGCATCTCATGACCAGGTGGTTAGCTATGTCTAAGTGGACTACGAGTGGGTCGCTATGTGGGGCGATGACTCCTTCGTAGTCCTTCTTCCCAATAGTTATGTTCGGGATGTTGGAAGCGCGGGCCTGCGGTGGGCACGGTTGACGGCCGATCTGATTCGTTCAGTGCGCTTGTGCCGTGAGCGGATCCGCCGTTCTCGTTTCCCCGGATGACAACATGAATTGTTCCTATTCGTTCAAAGACGGATTTTTTATCTGAGCCACCGGTGTTAGTCTTTTGGCCTCCGGCAACATATTTGCCGAGGCTCCCTTTTCGGATCGGCTCTTCAATGGCATTCTTCAAATGCCGGCGATCGTTGGTTAAGTGACCGGTGTGGCGTGGTACTCACAAGATGCGGGCTCGTGTCACCGTCCCCTAGGTTTGGGGGCCTTTCCCACTTCGCCCCTCGTTTACTGCTCGGGGAGAAGACCTCGGCGGCCGATACGACCCGGGGGGTGTGATCTTTGTACTTCTTATGGTAGTACGGACTGAACTCCCCGTCGTCCGGTTACTCGCTACTGGCGGGCTGTCGGTCCGCGGCCTATTATTGTCACGGCGCCCTTCATCCGGCTTGTCCTCCCGGTGGTGGCTCTTTCTTTACGAGTGCCGGCCTCGCCGTGGCCTATCCATATTTTGTGATAGTCTTCGACCTTAATGGCCTGGTCGGCCAATTTCTGGCGGACTCAAGGCTCGAGCCACCGCACTTGATGAGCTCATTTTTCAAGTCCCCTCCGAGGAGGCCTTTCATCGGTCGAAGGCCGCTAGTTCGCTGTTCGGCTCCCTAATCTGCCGAACCACGGCATCGAACCTCTTCACATAGCTTCGGAGTGACTCGCCTCCCTCCTGCCTGATGGTCAGGAGATCCGATGTCTCGACGGCTCTCCTTTTATTGGTAGAGTACTGGGCAAAAAACGCGTCTCTTAGGTCGGAATAGGAGTATACCGACCCATCGGGTAGCCCCTTGTACCAGCTTTGCGCCATTCCAACCAAGGTCGTTGGGAAAATTCGGCACCAGACCTCGTCAGGTTGCTCCCACACCGACATGTGAGACTCGAAAGCCTCGGCATGATCGGTTGGGTCGCCCTCTCCTTTGTATGAGATAGATGGTAGCTTTAGCTTTGGCGGCACCTGGGTCTCTAGGACGTAGGCACTGAGGGGCTGTCTGACCACGTGTCTAATGACACGCGGCGATCGGCTCCTCGCATCCTTAGTCCGGCCCCTTTCCATGTGGCGGGAAGGGCTTCTTCTCCGACTCTGGTGAGTCGGACTCCTTCTTCGACTCTGGTGAGTCGGACTCCTTCTCCGACTCTGGTGAGCCGAACTCCTTTCGCTCGTCTGGGGCATGCCTCGTGGGTGTCGCGGCGACATCGTCCTTCCGCGAGTGCGGGAAGGGCTTAGTTCTACCACTGACACTCTGGGCTCTCCCGGCGTCTTGGTAGGTTCAGCCTCTCTTAGTGCTTCGTTCAGGTTTCTCGGAGTCACCTTTTGGGCCCTAGCTTCCTGGACGGTTTCCGCCGCTCTTGTCGGTGTGACGGTGTGAGCCGCGACCGACAATCGAGTCCAGGAGCGCCCGGCTTTGCCGCATCAACCACACGTCCCATGACGGTGACCTGGTCGGCGGGCGGGCGTGCGATCCGGCATTATTGGCATCCCGAACTCCGGTTGAATTATCCGGCCGGGTGGAGGGCCGCACAACCCCAGAAATTGTGGACGGTATCACACAGGTGGAGGGGCTCTTCGGTTACGAACACCTCTTGTTCTTTTGACATCTTCTTAGCTTTTTGGGTGGGTTTTTTTTTTATTTTTTTTTTTTTGGTTTGGGAATGACTAGCTTCTAGTATCCGTTATCCCCACAGACGGCGCCAATTGTTCCGGGTGTGAATTCCGAAGCAGGTTTGTTTACCACGCTAGCTTTGTCGAATAATGCCTCTTCTAGCCTTGACTGCTCTCCTCGGCCTCTCCCGCAACAATGAGCAAGCCGAGGGCTTGGCTTTGTGCCAAGCGTACTCACTCCGACGCTCAAGTCAGTGAACTTATTGTGATTAAGTAGAATGTTGCTTGATGACGTGTATTGTAGAGAGATGAGAGAGATAATACCAATTTAAGTGGTTCTTAGGTTAGATTCTGGATCCCTTCCTCAATGAGGATTGAGGAGTATTTATAGACTTTCACCTTTTGTCACGTGGTAGCCAAGTGGGCCAAGTGGCATAGCGGGTGGAAAGATCGATCTACCCTCGGCCGAGGGACCTATGGCAGGCCGGCGAGCCTGGTTGACTCCATGCCGAGGGTTCTTGGATATGAGTACGCGGGTATGTGCCTCGGGGTAGGTTGCCATGCCGAGACCCGGCCGGCAGCCGAAAAGTCGCATCGGCCGGGATGTCTAAGTCATTGGCTTGCTGTGGATATCTTTGACCTCGTTCAATATGTTGACTTGGTCAGCGGGCACAGAATATGCCCCATCATATATATATAGAGTTTTTTGTAAAAAACTACCTAATATTTACCTCATTTTCATAAATACTACCTAAAGTTTTAAATTTTGCGAGAAACTACCTAATATTTTTTTACTTTTGTCGAAAACTACCAAATTGAAATTAATGAGCAAATTCGACAATTTTTTTTCCAAATTAACTACAATTCCGACAAATAAATCAAAATGCCAATCGAATTAATCATAATTTTGTCCAAATTAGCCACAATCAACTAGTCAAAATTGTAGTAAACCAAATTGAAATAAATGTGTTAGTAGCTAATCAAAACAGTTGGTGGTGGTTAAGTATATAGTAAATAATGTATGTTCAATGCCAAAAATAATGTTTTCGAGTTAGAATATTGTCTAATTTGATCGGCTTTTTCAATTTGGTAGTGTCCGACAAAAGTCAAGAAAATTTAGGTAGTTTCTCGCAAAATTAAAAACTTTAGGTAGTATTTATGAAAATGAGGTAAATTTTAGGTAGTTTTTGACAAAAAAACTCATATATATATAAAAAAACTAAATAAAGCCGCTAAGTTTCTTAGCGGTTTCATATAAAAATTGGAAAAAAATAAAAAAGAGATGACATGGACACTATAGACCCAAATAGTTTCAAATGAACGCTAATTACCTAATTATTTTGCTAATTAACCAAAAAATTCCTACAAGTCTACAATAAAATCTAAAGATAATGGCGGCAGATCCTCTCAACAAGGAAAAAAAAAACTATCTAAGCAGTAAGCATCATACCAATAAAATATGCGACCGTCAGAGTCAAATATATGAAAGGACCATCCCATAGACTCCAATATATTCAAGCACCGCCTCTCCTTAAACTGATACCCAGGCAGCGACGTGGCAGAGCTCCGGCGCCACTGGTGAGTTTCGGAGGAGATAACATAATTTGACATCTCCTCCCGTAGTTCTGCATGGGCAGTTTCCAAGCTTTTCATCTTTTCCAAAAGCTCCTTCTCTGGCGTGCCCATAGCAAAACTCGACGTGCCAACAGTAAAAAAAAAAAAAAAAGAGATTTTTTTAGTTTAGGTTTAAAGGAGTGAAACGGTTGAAACCGTGGAAAAAGGTAGGAGAAATAGAGAGAAGAAGGTGACCGTCCAAAATAATGCATTACGTACGCAACTAGTAACTACGTATGCATCATGCATGCATGCATGATACTATTCCTTGCTGGAACAGTACTAGCCAAGTACACTACTTATGCATGCTTTGTTTATTTAGTTATTGTTGGTACCCCCTCAAAAAAAAAGTTATTGTTGGTACCGTAAATTAAACACAAATTCTTATTTGTAATGGACAAAATCCGTCACGAGTTTGTAATGTGAGGCAAAGAAGCAAGTGGGAGGGACAAGTGGGGGAGTGTTGTGAGAAGTCACAAGCTTGTGACCGTCAGAAGCAAAACTGGCTGTAATAATTAAATAGTGTTACTGAAACTCGGTTTCAATACCCGGTGGTATTGATAGTCCATCGTCTTCAATTTCAAGAACTTAAAAAATGTTTTTTTTTTTTAACTGAAATGGAATTGAAGAACTTTATATTGATAATAGATTCATGGATCTGAACTAACTAAACTAAAATTACAATAACATCAGAGCCTTAATTCCAAAATGATTTGGGTCAACTGGCATGAATCATCCTTTAGAACCGTCCAGCATAAAAAAAACTAAACTAAAATTAAGTAGAAAAAAAATTAGGCTTGTTGACTTTTCTGTACAACGATTTTGTATTGTAAAATCATAAATTAGGGTGTGTTTGGATAACAAAAGTGGAGGAAAAGAGAGGGGAGGGGAAAGGAGGGAAGGGAAAGTGAGAGAAGGGAAAGGGAGGGGGAATGGGGAGTGGGTGTTTGGATACAATTCCCCTCCAAATTTTACCTATTGTGGTCAGTGGAGAGATTTTAATTAGGCTTGGAGGAGGAAAATTAAATCCCTCCAAATCCCTCCTCCTCCATTTCCCTCCACCCTCATCTCCATTCTTTTCTTTTCCCTCCAAATCTTTCAATCCAAACACACCCTTAATAAAACAAAAATACAAAATACCCTTCTTATGAAAAATGCTAATGGTTGAAGTCTAATAATTACGGAGCATATTATATTATATATCTTAATAATTCGAACCTTTATGTTAAATTTTAAAACAATTAAAATAGCCTCAAAACCTATCGTTCTTGATTTGTTTATTAGCCACATCGTCCTCAACGTTTTGAAAAAAAAAAAAAAAAAAAAAATAAAGAAAATATCCGTTTGGATGCATTCGATTGATGTTAGTAGTATTCTCCACCAAATTGGGTTTTGTTATATTGTCATACATCGAAAAATCGTTCAGCAAATTAATAATGTTGTATACTTGTGTATAGAGCTGGCAAGTCTGATCTGGCCCAAACCCGAGCAAACCCGATCCGACCCAAACTCGGCTCAGACCCGACCTGATATTGACCCAACCCGATTGAAGAGTTAAAAACGATTAATACCTAAGAGGGGGAGGGGGTGAATTAGGTGTACCTTTTAAAAATTTTATCCTTAACTTGGTTAATTGATTAACTTAAATGAAGAATATTGAAGTACAAGACTTGAGAAACTTAATTGAATGTAAGTTCACAAGAAGGTACAACAGCTCTATGTCACAAAGATATAGGTGACTCGTGACCTGAGAACTTGATTAGGTACATGCGAGAAATAGCAAAGTGGAAGAACGTAAAAGTAAATGAACAAACAAACGACATTTTAAAAATTGGTTCAGCCTCTACTCCGAGGCCTACTTCCAACCGTTATTTTATTGCTTGTTTAGAAATTTACTCAAACTTACTAAATCCCTTACAATGAAAATAACTCGCCAACCTACTCCGGCTGCACTCAAACTTAAAGCTACTCCGCTTCAAGAGTTTATGAGTTCTATCTCAAGGTGTTACAGAATCTTGAATCTCAAGAGTTCACTAAATGAACATGGAGATCACAATGAAGATCTAACACGAGAATCATGGAACAAACTCATTATGTCACAAAGATGTCAAATGAATCGATACTTGGAGGTTTTACAGCTTTTTCGAAAAACAATTTTGAAGACTTAAAATCAGAAAAACGTTTTGCAAACACTTGAAGAACAAAGCTTTTAATGCACAAATGATTTGCAAGGTTTTTACAATAAATGCTTTGGAAGTCTTAAGAAATAAATGTGACTAAGACACTCTATTTATAGTGGATTTAGTCTTAGGTAAGTACAACTTAGAAAGATTAAATCCAATATTAAAATGATAGCTTTGAGTGATGGTAAGTGTTAGACTATAGGCTTGGGGCTTAAGAAATCAGAAAACTTAAGCTTCTACACTCAACATGTGACAATTTACCAAAATGGCAAAAAGTTTTTCTTACTTTAGAAGTTTGACAAGTCTTCTTTGCCATTTTAGTAAAAGGTGTTTTCTGAATCTAGAGGCTTAGTCAAGTGGGTTTGTGACTCCAAAATTTCAGATTATTTTCAAGCTTTTGAAAATTCAAATGTTTAAGGTTTAAAGTTTGCAAAGTTTTGACACTTAAAAACATTTGGTCGAAATTCCTCCTCCGTATGATAGTACCCGGAAACCACAAGATCAACAGATCTTTGTTGCATGATTTTGCCATTACTTGACTTAAATGAGAATGTTACACTTACTCTTACATATGTCGACTAAGGCTTGGAAAATATCATTGTCTTGACTTCCTTGATTAGCTTGATCATCTTGAATCATTGTTGAAAGTCCATTTGATTGCTTCAATCACTAATTATTTCAACTAAGAGTAAACAATCAAATAATAAAGGGACTTGTCATCATCAATCCAATGTGTTCTAACACTGATGCTGGCCCGATTAAATTGATGACCCAACGATTATTAAGCTTAATTTTGATCAAAATGACAGTGATTTTGTGTTTAGATTGATATGTTTGACTTAATAATGAAACAATTAAACTAAATAATAGGTTAAAAACTAAATTTAATGGTAAAAACATTTTTTTTTTTTTGGTACTAATGAGGGGCAATGCCCCGAGTTTAACTACTAGCTATTACACGGGGAATAACTACCCCAAAAATATCTTCCCGAAGGATAGAACGTAGATCATTAAAAGGAGAGACTAAATGAGTAATAATAGTGCTAGAAAGGACTCCTCGATTAGCTAACAAATCCGCTGCTCTGTTGGCTTCTCTATAAGTGTGCTCCACTTTGACTGTTCAATGAGCTTCTCGCATCAGATCCTTGCGATTAAGTTACCGGACCCGATAATGACCCGACCTAAACCCGACTCGACCCGAAAGGGTATGCTGATCCGACGTGACCCGACCCGACCGATCCGATTGCCACCACTACTTGTGTACCACTTTCCAGGTTAGATATTATAGAGCGTTGCATTTGGACATGACCACTGGTATTCAGATTAGCTAGCCTTTTATAAAAGCACAAATTTGATCTTGTTTAAGACGGTTAAACTCGTTATAAACTCAAGTATATGTAGATGAGACGAATATACACTTCCATGCAGTCCTCTTTTGCGAAAGCATTACACGCGCTAAAGAGAGGACACCATGAAAGAATACGTAATATTGTGGGAGTTGCACCAAATTTGAATCAAACTCATTCTTAATCCGAGTATTTTGCAATGTAATTTGTCACAACTGATTTACAAGTTCATGTAGATTCCGGTCGAATTATGGTCATGAGTATCACCTCTCCTCTCGTAATTTTGTTCCACAATAGAACCACTCTTGAAGCGCCTGCCATTTTTTTTCAAAGAAGCATTCCTCTAATCCCCTACCTGCCACCGATATGATATGGTATTTATTAACTACGGAGTACACAAAACATGACAAAATGAGCCATGACCCCATATGTATAAACTTCATGTATACTAATGCTCTTTGGAGATTCATCATTTGTACAACAAAGACTGGTTGTTGTATACATGTATACTATAGTTTCTGGTTTGCATCCTCACTCCTCACCACCAAAGTTGGATGATATTCTCCTTCCTATTTATACGGTTTGACTTGCAACACGGTTGACAGATAGGGAAGATTCTGCTTGAAATGAGTTGCAATAGTCGCCAACTCAATGTCGTCATGGGATGAAAGTAGTATCAGTCACTGTGGGGACTTGGCGACTACTAAAACTCATTTCGAGCCCAATCTTCCCTGCAGTCCAGAAAAGGCCTTGATCCACTCGGCTTTTGAAAAGTCTTTATCAATTTGGCTTTTGATAGTGTTGGCGATGCTCAGTGAACATCAAGGAAGAACAGTTGTCTACATAAAATGATTCAAAGGTAGAGAAGGAATCAAACTTGTTTCGGGGGAACATCTGCAGAAGCAGCCCGGACTGCTTGGAATTGCCTGGCATATTGTTTCTGCATATCCTTCAGCTTCTCTAACAGTTCCTGGAATGTAGGTCGGCTTTGAGGCTCACTGTATCAAAATTAAACAATGTATTTCTGTCATCTCTACTATAAGATTTACGGAGGACTGAACTACTAATTACTAAAAATCAAGTACTGCATATACACAGACGAAAAATTTCCATATGAAAATACAGTTCATAAAACTGCACAGCCAGCCACAGAGGAAGCCTTGCTACTCAGACTTACGTACGTGTCAGACCCACCGAAACTCAGATATTCAGACAAGAGGATTATGTCTATAGATGAGGATACAATATGTGTACGCGGATATACAATCTTAATGGACTTTGCTCAGAGGATATCCACTGGCCCTGTCTACGAGGCTAGAACTTGAAATAGCATGCAGGATGCAACCGCAATAGCTTACTGTACTTCATAAATTCACATTGCCACAGTATGAATCTAACTTTGGAAAGTTGGACATCAAAACACTTAACAGAGCTGGCAATTCACAACTTTCGTAAAATCCAAGACGACTAATGAGATAGATGGCAATTTTTGTCATGCTTTAAGACCACTACATGACCCTAACTTCATGGCTTGTACAAACGATTTACAAGAAAATGTCGTTTTTTTATTGGCTGTAATAATCAAAATTAGCGATTTTACTACGGAGTATGACTGATCAAGTTGGCCTAATGAAATTCTCTCAACGGAGTGCCTTGACAACTTAGAAGGCACGAAATCATGCCCCGACTCATCTGATTCTTTACGTTTTCTTAAAAAACTCCTCCCAGAAAATGAAAACGTAAGAATGAGACCCTCAACAAAGCTGGCAATTCAAAACTTTCGTTAAGTCGGCCAAGACGACTAACGAAGATAAACTGCAATTATTCTCATGCTTCAAAACCACTACATGACCCTAACTTCATGGCTTGTAGAAACGATTCACAAGAAAAAGAAAACGTAAAGAACCAGATGAATTGGAGGGAAGTACTGCAAATAGATTCTGTGGGATCAGATTAGATAGAAGACAAGCAGAAGAAAAAGAACCTGTCCCAGCAACTCTGAATTAATGAGGCCCACATTGGATCTACATCCTCTGGTATATCTAACCTTTGGTTCATAAAACCCACAGCTCCTATCACCTGAATGCAACAGCAATAGTCATTAAACAATAAAAGCTAGAGAAATTCATTTCTTTATATCGAACTAACCAAATGCATGATGACTACTTAAACAACAACATTACCACAGTGCCCTAAGGGTTCCCGCCAATGGCAGGATAAGGAGAGTCGATTTTGAATGTTCCAAACTGAAAACTACACTGAAAACTGCATTTAGTAACTACTACTACTTGCTTCACAATAAAGAATCATAATTTAGAACCCAAAAATAACGATTATTTGTTTCCATTGGAATGAAAACAGATGAGTGGCTTCTCAAAATCATAGTTCCCTTGTTTAAACAAAGGTTTAAGATCCATTTTCATCTCCCTCTTTGATGAAACAAGTAAATTTGTTAATTTACTTGAAACGTTAATTTTGTTTTGTGTACTAATAAAATTTACGGTATACTTTTATGCAAAAATAGCAGGAGACCGCAGAAGAAAATTTCTGGATCCGCCACTGAAAACAATGCTGCATTTCCAAACTGATTCAGAATCGGTGAACATCAATGTTGGAAAACCCAACCATTCCAGCCCGTCCCTCCACTTTCGTTCTCTCTTTCTATCTCCCATCCCCTTCCCTTGAACATTGATTTCCAAACTATTACATTGACATTTTTAGCATAGCTGGGGCCTAAGATGTCCTCATTTTTAGCCTTGCAATACGGGAAAAAGGCGTTCCTATTAAGCAGAATAAGAAGCATCATTAGGCCTACTAGATCTCAGAATGTCGAAAATATAGATCACATACACGTCTGATAAACTATATTTTATCCAAACAATGCAGGAAAGATATTGCCTAGATGGCTGTTTCAACACAGAGTATTACTCCATAACTATGATAACTATGATATATAAGCTGCTCCTGCTTTGTTATTCAGAAAACGAATACCTGCATTGCATTTAGATTCTCCCATGGACTCTTTTGAGTGGCAAGTTCCCATAGTATGACCCCAAAGCTGTATAGATCAGACCTAAACAATTCAAAATTCAAAATCAGAAGTCAGAAACAACCCCGTTACTGTTACATTTTCACCACCGAAACTAACGCCATGACCATCAGATTAAAATGAGACGAAAATCACAGCGCTGAACTATGCTTGATTAAACATAACAGTTACATGTTTGTAGGCATACTTTTCGTTTGAACGTTCATTTCGAATTACCTCTGGAGCCATCCATTGAGGCTACAAGCCAAAATAAAAGCAACATTAACTCAAATATCCAATAATCAAATATAAGTTGTCAACATACTAATGTTTGAATCATACTGTTCCTTTCCCACTCTTAGTCATAAGATAAGTTTCGTGCTTTATGCGTGAAAGGCCAAAGTCCGCAACCTGACAGAAAATGGAAGAAATGTCATAATTTCCTACTTCAACTTGAGAGATATGGATAGCAGACAAAATAAAGGGGTATATAACAAAACCTTCACACCCCAATTTTTATCAACAAGCAGATTAGAAGACTTCAAATCGCGGTGGACAATAGGAGGATTGCAGTTATGAAGATAATTCATTCCTCGAGCCTGTGTTACGTTTGCAAGGTAATGTAGTGAGAGTCGTAGACATCAATGAAGATCATAATCAAATATTCAAATCTCAGATATTGCTAGTGACACCAGAATACCGACTATGTCTAAAGCCATATGATTTCTTCGTCTCCAATCTAGTTTGGATGTACTCCTTTGCAGCAGGCGGAACAGGCTTCCCCTGGACAATAATGAAAGATTGGTAGGAATTAGATTACTACTAAAGTCTAGTTGGGTTTTTTCTGAATGCAAACACTAGCAAGTCAGATACGGCGTCCCACATTCACTCTCCGCCACATAAAACATGCCTACAAAGGGAACGTAAACTATTGGATGGGATGCAGCAAAACGAAAAAGACGAAATTATATGCGGAAAATCATTCTTCACCACATAGCAGCTCAATGTCTCACCAAAGATCTTCCAAAACAGCCTCTATTATACAGGTAAAACTCAATATTGGCCCTTCCTAAATCTACCTGCATTGCGCTTCGTGAAAGGCATTGGGGTACCGTCATATAAGAAGTCAACAATACTATCAACTAGATGACATTCATCCTTCACTACCCTTCCCCCCAACCGAAAGGTAAACTAGGACAAGATACTTCAACTAGCATCAAAAGATACTGCGTTGCTAGAAAAACTCCATAATGTATGATTCTTGAAAAGGAAAGTTAAGAATGAACCGAGGAAGAAACTCTGTAACTATGCAGAGACGCGGAGCTGATGTCACCGCGCCCATAAATAGGAGAATGTTAGGATGCCTAAGTTGCTTCATTAGAGAGACCTGCACAAAATTAACAGAATATGTCAGACATCATAATGGTCATAACTCAGAACATCATAATCATAATCATCTTTGAGCTTGAAGGCCCAAATAAATGCGCTTCATCAAAGTCATTTGTATAATACAACTATACATCAAACTCAAAGCAACAACAGTGAAAACATCTCAACAACACCAAGGACGGACCCAATTACGGCCACAAGTAACTATACCTCTTGTTTGAAAGAAAATATAACTTCTTCTGAATATTCTTGCTTGGAAAAAACTTTAATAGCAACATCCTGCAGTTGAAAAATATAATAAAAAAATGATAAAGCCAATACCCACGGCAGAACAAAGTTCAAAATCATACAAAAAAATCAATGATAATGGTCATCCATAAATCCAATACCCACGGAAGAACATTCCTAGTGTGTTACTTGTTCAAAATGGATCCAAATCAAAATTCATGTTACAACCATCCTTCGTATTGGCCAACCTTAGAAGCTTTAGATATTGTTGAAACCCGAAATCCCCATGATAAAACTCAAGCTAAGCCCAAGCTTTTCATATTTCACCCAAAATTCGGCAATTAGCTTTACAAATAGTGCAAAACTAAAGACCATATGAAATTATGACTGAGTTTTGAAAGGCACACGGCACGCCAAGGCAATGAGAAGCTATAGTGTCAAAGCGCAAGTCGCACACCTCGTGCACACAAGGTGCACCCTCTTTTGCAGATCATTTAGAGTATTGTGTAACAATGCCCTTTTTGGATTCTAAAGAAGATGAGGCAAAAGGAAGGGTAAAATGAAAGAACTAGAAGAACATTTTAGAATTTGATTGCAGTATGTATCACTTGTGTACCTAATACACAAAGCGCATCTATGACGTTTTGGATAGTGCCTCACCTTGAGCTTAAGCATGCCCACGATGTGCTTAAGTTTCATTTAAGATGATACAGGTTTGTGTCCTCTCCCAGACAAGGTTACTTCTTTATAATATTAATATTAAACTAAAATCAGCCATGCAAAGAGATCATCAGAAAAGAGGCTGAAAGGCACATACCGATCCATGCCAAAGCCCGTGGTACACAGTTCCACAGGAACCTGCATTAAGAAGACACGGATTCATAGATAAGCACATTGATAATTTCGATCATCAACCCTTCTTGGCAAATCTAATGGCATGTCCTGATGCAATGCTCAAGATAATATAAGGCAATAACTCAGAGATTATCAAGGAAAATGACTAATGCTCAAAACTATTCCGCACAAATAACACAAACAATAGAGGAGAGGACAATGCTTAAAATCATCTTTTTCATTGAAACAATTTTACGGAGTATCATCTAATCTCTCCCAAATTCTGTAAATTTATACACAATATGAACCCAAAACTATTGCACAGTTCTTGAGGAAAAACTTCCCCTAGTACCTTTATATGATAATCATCTATGTTTGGAGATATTTAGGCTTTGCTATTCGGAACAAATGGATACCCAAAGCTGTATAACATAATTAGCACAGCCAAGGAAAGTAGCTAGCTTACCTTGACCAATCTGCTCTCCGACTGCTAAATCTTCCCACGTGATCTCATAGTCTAAGAAATCAGTCTCGGCATCCAACTTACGTGTGGTAATGCTGCTGTCGTTTCCACAACTACTTGGACTGCTATTGCTGTTAACATTGAATGAAGACCAGGACCCTGAGGCCTCATTTACTATGGGTCGATTGTTGTCGCCTGTTGGAATTTCTGTCTTAGCAGCAGACGTGCCACCTGGATCTTCGGGTGATTCACGTTCAGTTCCTTTTCCTTTTCCTGACCATTGCATTGCTTTCTTACCAATCCAAGCCTCGGCTTTGGTAGTTATCATCTTGTGGATACCAGGTTTCCCATCACCTTCATCAATAGAATCTCCCAGAATATGTGCGGTGGGCTTGCCGGTAGCAAATGACGTGAAAACTCCAGCAGGCGTGCCACCTGGATCTCCTCTGGATGTACTAGCTCCACTGCAATTTCCCTCTTCTCTACGCTGCGTCACCCCCACATCCTTATCTACACTTTCACTATCCGGGAACACATTACTCTCTACAATCTTCATTTTTGATCGAATTTTGTTGCTTACCTTGGAGGCCTAAGTCAACAAACCCAAAAGTCAGTTAAGGAACTAATTTAGATTTTATCAGAATGTAAAATCATCAGAAAAGCAACCAGGTTTGTTATTTTGGAAGCAATGGCAGTTTGCAGAGGCTGATCAGGATCAAAGCCAAGTCTAGTCGTCACACTGCTTGAGGGTTTGCTAAATTCTTGACCCATCTCCTCTTCCAATGGAACTGATGTGGAGACTTGAGTATCCTTAAACAGTTTTGAATCACATGAGATACATACAATCCCAATGAAAGTACCATCATCGTCATATATAGGAGCGTTAGTTGCGAAAACTTGAAACAAATGTCCCAACTTATGCGTGATAGGGAACACCCCGGTCCAGGTTTCACCCATACAGCTGCGTCCTATGATAGCCTTAGCAGAAAGTTGATCTGGATTTGAAACGAGAATTTCATAGATTGTCCTGCCTATGGCTTCTGTGGCAGAATAACCATAAAGGTTTTCAGCAGAACGTTTCCTGCAGAAATAATATACAAATTGGTACTCAAATAACGAAAGTATAAATTGAGCGATTCATTTTCACTCACGTAAGCCAAATTAAAATAGTAGTCTAACTGTCCAAGTATGACTTCTCATACGAAGACTCCTCATCAGTATCCACACCACAGCTTCAAAAGCCATCTACACCATATAAAACTTGACACCCAATCACTCAATGCAACCAATCCCGGCACTATCTACAGTCTACACCGCTAAAACTGCCACCATCACCTTCTGCCCACGACCACCGCCTATAACATGTCCAAACATCACCATATCCCCCTACCCCCAAACCCTCTAAAGTGTGTCTAAACCACTAACCACCTAGTGCACCATCTCCCTACCCTACTGTTGGTAATTTGGGGAGTAAACAACAAAAAAAAAAAAAAAAAAAAAAAAAAAAAAAAAAAAAAAGCAAGAAATTACCCAACTTGGATATGTTGTAGAATCACGCACATACACACATTCCTTTAAGAATTATTCGACCCTAATTACATGTCCCGGGTTTCACGAATACTCTTGTAGGATAAGATTACATCAACAAAATTAGACGGTTATGAACATGCAGATTTGCAGAACATCTATATCCTTATACCCACCAAATGTAAATGAAGTCTAATTTACCACATTGCACCTTTTGGACAAAATAATACTGTTAGTTCGTAAAAACACAGTCAAGAAACTAACAAATTCCGCTTACAGGCGTTCTGCCGTGGTCTCAGCCAACCTCGTTGCAGACCGGGGCCGAGAAAACCACTTCAATTATCAGCCAAAACTCATTGCAGACCCCCTATTCCGGTCCACCTGGGCCGGAGGCACCACAACAAAATAAATTTTGTACTCAGGACATTTAAGCACTAGTCCAATATCGCAAAATCGGAATCAATTATGTGAGTGTATAATTCACACCCCGAAAATCCACAATATAGCATTCCCGAATTCAGCCACCTTCGAACCAAACCATGATCACACCAAATGGCCGATGATTTCACCTAAATCACCAACACTTACCCCAAACTTATGGACCGATTACACCCGTAGACTTAGAACGGGACAGAAATAACTTGTTAGGACTAAATGACTAAGGGTGAGATTATCAATTGTTCAGATTCATCTCACACTTACACCAGACTTTATACATTATCCATCAGACTCACCTCAGACTCTACTTTTTCACCCACTTTATTTTTGTTAAAAAGAAAGGACACATGTTGTTCAATAATTTTTCTTTAAGGTGGGTCAAGACTCACCCAAAGTCTTAAGTTGAGTCTTGGATTTCTAATACTCAACTTAAGATTTTGTAAAGACTAGGATAGATTATTGGTAGTCTTAAGTGAGTCTTGTCTCAAGACTACCAATAATCTTACCCTAATCCTTTCTGTGTAATTGAAAAATTCGGTTTGTCCGAATATATTAGACCTAGCAAAGGGGTTATTCAGATCGGTTTCGAATCAGGATATTGGTTTGGTTTCAGGCTTTCAGCTGTGTTGATTATTTTCGGTTTCAATTTGTTTTTGATTGGGTTCAGTAACCCTTTTTATAGGTTTTTGCTATTTTGACTCGAGTACGATTCAGGTAGGTCGTGATCCTTCAAGTGATTTTCGAGTTATAATTTTCTTAAGCGTTTTTATGAGAAAACAAATATTTTTAACAGATCAATAGGTTCCGTTATTATCCGTCTAGATATATTCAAATTTGGATATCATTTAATTATAATGAGTTCAGATCAATTCAGATTGGGTCGGATTTGGGGTAGTATTGGAGTTTTTCATATCGGTGTTCGATCCGTTATCAATTCATATATTTTCGATCGGTTATCGGTGTCGGATTTTGCTAGGTCTATATCCGATAGTGAATTTTGGAGTCCAATATTAGATGTTTTATATCGATTTTTCATTTATAAAATGACAATTTAAATCACTACAATTAAAAACATATACTCCGTATGAGAGTGTTATATGACTCATTTAATACCAAAGTTATTTTCAGCCTTGGTAAAGAAAATAAAAACAAACTTAAACTCTCGTGGTCAAGTCAAAGACAAGAGACTCATAAGAGCAAGTCCAATGGTGTAATTTAGGGATTTGCTTGCAATTTTTAGAAATTGCAAGCTAGTGACTACACCATTGGAGTTAGCCATTTAAACTTGCTTAATTTAAGCAACTAGCTTCATTAAGCTAGTAGCTTAAAGGGGCCCACAACAAAAAAACAACCAATACCAATTTAGTTTTGACATTTTTCATTATTCAAGCTAGTATAAATGTTAAGCTAAACCATTGTAGTAGGTTGGTAGTTCAAAATAATTGTAGCCTAAAATATGATATGGCAAAGGTAAGCTAGTTACAACTAGCTTACCATTGGACTTGCTCTAATAAGCTCAATTTAGATCGAGAATGTGAGATTACATCTTAGAGTAATAGCAATAGAATAACTCTATATAAAATTCTTCTTTTGCCATGTCACATTTTCTTAATTCTAATGTTTAAAAACTTTTATTTACAATAGATGACATTTTTTATAAAGTTTTTAAATGAAAATAGTAAATACAGTATATAATTGGTATTCTCAATTTTCAAAGTCATGTTTATTGATCATCAAATTCCCATGTATAAACAAACTGAGTTCTTATATTAGAACTTAATTCTTAAAATTAAGAACAACCTTGTAGTTGCAATAGAAGAACTTTTTATTTTGGGTTCTTATTGAAGACCCCAAGAATAAGAACTACTATTGTTATTGCTCTTAGTAAGTCAAAGTTTTCGCTCATAAAAAGGTGATTATTCTGATGTGTGATTTACAAGCTATCACGTAACCGTAAAAGTCACCACACCAGGTATCCGTTTGGTAAAAGCTCCCTAATCATCTTAAAATAAAACACAACAAATAATCAAATCAATCGTACCAATAAAATATGCGACCGTCAGCATCAAATATATGGATAGATCGTCCCAAAGACTCCAATACATTCAAGCACTGCCTCTCATCAAACTGGTACCCCGGCGGCACGGGAGAGCTCCGCCGCTGCTTGTTGTATCCGCTAGAGATCATAATCTTCGACATCTCCTCTCGTAGTTCTGCATGGCCAGCTTCCAAGCTCTTGATCTTATCCATAAGCTCATCCACCGGCGCGTCCATAGCAAAATCCGGCGTGCCAATATATAGTAAAAAAAGAAAAAGTCGAAAAAAAATCGAAAATTTTTAGTAGTTTGTGATTATCTTCTAGTAAGGTTTCTTTGGTGTGAAGGTTTTGGTTGTGAGAATAAAGTATAGAGGAGAAGACAAAGGGTTGAACCTTGGAAAAGAGGATATACAAAAGACGATGAACAAAATACTCCGTAAGTCCGTAACACGTTACGTATGCATGCATGGAACACAACTAGCATATACTACACTACTATGCAAATGGCTCTCAAATTAAACTGGATCGGATCGGAAATAAATTGAAAATTAAGTCAAAAATCAAGACTTGATATTTCTACAAAATGGTTTTGCATTGTAACATGTGGAATTTTTACTTTTAGTAAGGATGAAATTGTTTTAAGTTTAGAATTACTATATACTCGGTACTTTGGTAGTATATAAGAATAATAAACTACACATAAATTTAAATAAATTATTTATTAATCTATCGTATCTTAGGTGAAAAAACTCCATGGTGTAGAGTTATTTCTCAACTCTGGTAGACCCTAACATAAATTTTTACGTAAATTAATTCTTTGCACTTGATTTTACCGTGTGATTGATGATTCGAGTAGTTATAGTTAAAAAATTAAAACCATAGCCTCAAGATCTATCATTTCTTGATTAAATAATTTATTTATTAGCTACATCACCAAACTTAAATAAATAAATATATAATAATAATAATTAAGTTTGGACAAATTCAATGAATATTATAAGTGTATCCTCCATCAAAAAAAGGGTTATCTTTTTGTGATATTCAGCAAAATTAATAATGTTGTATGCCTTTTTACCAGGTTAGTTATTTATAGGGAGTTACATTTCTGACATTAGCACCCTGGTGTTTCATACTTGTTGGAAATGATTTTTTATGTAACAAATAAACTTCTTACTATAATAATAAGTGGTACAACAATTGAAATCTGTAGGCCGAGTCAGCGAGTCGGAGTACAACTATCCACAAGACCACAACGGAGCTGAACAAGCAAGCCAAGTCAAAACAAAGTCTTAAGAATTTAAAACAGACGCAAAGGATTCCCGAACAAACTGAGAGACATCAAAACTGGAATGCAGAAGCAGAAGCAGAAGCAGAAGCCCGGGCTGCTTGGGATTGTATGGCATATTTTTTCTGCATATCCTTCAGCTTCTCTACCAGTTCCTGGAATGTAGGTCGGCTTTGAGGCTCACTGTATCAAAATTAAACAATGTATTTCTGTCATCACCAATATAAGGTTTACGGAGCACTGAACTGCTAAGTACTAATCATCAAGTACTGCTAAGTACAATATGGGTACAAGGATACATCATCATAGGGTTTGCATCGTGGTGCTTAATGAATAAGTCGTCGGCTCAATCATTAAGGTTAGTGATACATTATGACGGATCAAGTTTGTTTAATGAAATTCTCTCAACAGACTGCCTTTAGAACTTGCAATGCACAAAATATTTCTTCAAATAGTAGCTTTTATAGGATCAGACTATATAGACAGAATACCGCAGAACAAAAAGAACCTGCGCCAGCAACTCTTGATCATAGAGGCCCACATTGGATCTACATCCTCTGGTATATCTAACCTTTGATTCATAAAACCCACGGCTCCTATCACCTGCATGCAGCAAAAATACATTAAAGATTACAACGAACTATGCTACAAAGTACAAACAGGATGACATAAATTTCAAGCCAAACAATAAATCGAATGTCTTTCATGAAGGCACGTCTCTGGCTGTATGTACAAGCCTCAAAGGCCTAAGATGTCCGCATTTTTACCCTTGCAATACGGGAAAAGGTGTTTCTATTAAACCTAATAAGAAAGAATGTAGAAAATATATATCACACATAAATGTCTCATAGATTGTTATGCAGAAAATAAATACCTGCATCGCATTTAGATTCTCCCAAGGTATCCTTTGAGTGGCAAGTTCCCATAGTATGATCCCAAAGCTGTATAGATCAGACCTAAATGATGCCAAGATCATTAATCAGAAGTCCAATACAAACTCGTCTCTGTTACGTTTTCACCATCGAAGTTAATGACATGACCACCAATTTAGAGCACTATAAAAACCACAGAGCTGAAGTATCCTTGATTAAACATCACAGTTACATATTTGTAGGCATACTTTTCATTTGTACGCTCATTTTGAAGTACCTCTGGAGCCATCCATTGAGGCTACAAGCCAAAATAAAAGCAACATTAACTCAGATATCCAATCATCGCAATAAAAATTGTCAAGCATATCCAACAAAAATACTACGGAGTAATGTTTTAATCATACTGTTCCTTTCCCAGTCTTAGTTGTAAGATAAGTCTCGTGCTTTACGCGTGAAAGGCCAAAGTCCGCAACCTGCCAGAAGATAGAAGAAATGTAGTGATTTCCTACTTCAACTTGAGAGATATGAGTAGAAGACAAGACAACGGGATGTATAATCAAAACCTTGACACTCCAGTTTTTATCAACAAGCAAATTAGAAGACTTCAAGTCCCGGTGAACAATGGGTGGATTGCACTTATGAAGATAATTCATTCCTCGAGCCTGCGTTAAGTTTTCAAAATAACGTAGTTAGAACCGTAGACATCAACAAGGATCATAAACAAATATTCAAATCTCAGACAGTGCTTCTGCAACAGAGTAGTGACACCAGAATACTGACAATGTCTAAAGCAATATGCATTCGTCGTTTCCAATCTAGTTTGGATGTACTCTTCTGTAGCAGGCGGAACAGGCTTCCCCTGCACAATAATAAAAGATTGATAAAAAAACAAGATTATTACTGTCTGGCTTTTAAATGTAACCGAATAATGGAAATGACTAGCTAAAATGTATACGCTTCTTAGCTTATACTACCTCTGATAGTTTACATTTATTTTTTCATCGTTTTATTTCTTTCATGTAAACACAAGCAAGTCGGATAGGAGGCCCCACTTCCTTCCCCGTCACATAAAACATGCCTAAAAGTGTAAGTAAACTACTGGATGTAACCGGCAAAATGGAATACATGAACAGTCAAAAGTACAAAACTCAATCATGTGTCACTCTTGAAAAGGAAAGTTAAGAATGAACCGAGGAAGAAACTCTGTAACTATGCAGAGACGCTGAGGTGATGTCACCGCACCCATAAATAAGAGAATGTTAGGATGCCGAAGTTGCTTCATAAGGGATACCTAACAGAAAATCAACAGAATATGTCAGACAGCGTATGTATAGGACAATGCGTAAAGCAACAAGTCAGCAACATTGAAAAAACCTCAACAGCGCCAAGGAGGCAAGGACAAACTCAACTTTGAAACCGTAAGTAAACTACCTCTTGTCTGAAGGAAAGTATGACTTCTTCCGAATATTCTTGCTTGGAAAAAACTTTAATAGCGACATCCTGCAATCGAGAAGTGTATAAAAAAGCCGCAACAAATGCAATCATACCAAAAAAAAATCACCGAGAAGAAAGGAGACTTCTAGCATGGTCATCCATAGAACAATCACTACCCATGGCAGAACATTCGTAACGTGTTACTTATTAAAAATGTTTCCAAATAACTTTAAACTAAAATCATAAAGGCCAGATCATCATGATAGTGTCTCACCGAGCTTTGAGCTTAATAACGTGTAAGATGTGCTTAAGTTTCATTTAAGATGATATAAGGTTTCTGTCCTCACCCAGACAAAGACCTTCTTAAAATAATTTAATCCTGAATGTGAAGAGATCATAAAAAAAGAGGCTGAAGGAACATACCGATCCATACCAGAGACCGTGGTAGACAGTCCCGCATGAACCTGCATTATTAAGAGGAAACAGATTCAGATATAAGCACATTGATTGAATTTTGTATTCGTCAATCCTTGTTGGCAATACTAGTGGCAACTCACGAGGCAATGGTCTAGAATCTAGATAATATAAGCCAAAATCAGGCTTAGCACAGCCGGATAAGCAGCTAGCTTACCTTGACCAATCTGCTCTCCGACTGTTAAATCTTCCCACACAATTTCATAATCTAAGCTAGTAGTCTCAGCATCCAACTTATGCGTAGCACTGCTGCTGTCGCGTCCACAGCTACCTGCACTGCTATTGCTGTTAACATTGAATGACGAGGAGGACCCTGAGGCCTCATTATTATCTACGGGTCGATTGTGGTCGCCTTTTGGACTTTCTGACTTAGCAGAAGGATGAGCCCAATTAGAATCCTGTTCACTCTGCATCCATTGCCAACCAAATCTACCACAATGAGGTTCGGGTGATTCACGTTCAGTTCCTTTTCCTTTTCCGGAGAATTGCATTGCTTTTTTACTAATCCAAGCCTCAGCCATGGAAGTTATCATCTTCTGAATACCGGGTTTCCCGCCCTCATCATCATCAACAGAATCTCCCTGAGCGTGTGCAGGGGCCTTGCCTGTAGCAAACGACGAGAAAACTCCAGCAGGCGTGTCAGCTGGATCTCCTGTGGACGTACTAGCTCCACTGGAATTCCCGTCTTCTCTACATACATCAGATAAGTGACTATCTGCACTTTCACTATCTTGGAGCACATTACTCTCTCCAATCTTCATTTTTGCTCGAACTTTGTTGCTTACCTTGGAGGCCTAAGTCAGCCAATCCAAAAGTTAGTTAAAAAACTAAGTAGATTTTATCATTATGTAAAATCGTCAGAAGGCAAACCAGGTTTGTTATTTTGGAAGCAATCGCAGTTTTCAGAGGTTGATCAGGATCACGGCTAAATCTAGTTGTCACACTGCTCTGGAGTCTGCTAAATTCTTGACCCATCTCTTCTTCCACTGGATCTGATGTGGAGACTTGAATATCCTTAAACAGTCTTGTATCACATGAGAGACATATAGTCCCAATGAAAGTACCATCATCGTGATATAAAGGACTGTTAGTTGTGAAAATTGTAAACATTTGTCCCGTCTTATGCGTGACAGGGAACCTCCCTGTCCAGGTTTCTCCCATACTGCAACGTTGTGTGATAATCTCAGCAAAAGTAACATCTCGATATGAAACAAGAAGTTCAAAGATAGTCCTTCCTATGGCTTCGGTGGCAGAATAACCATACAGGTTTTCAGCAAAACGGTTCCTGCAGGATTAATATACAGGTTGGTACTCAATGACAAAAGTATACATTGAGGATTGTTTTCACTCTCGTAAGCCAAATTACGAGTAAAAGAGTAGCCTAGGTAAAGAGTTCCTCATAGAAATTACGAAGAGATCTCATTAATATCCATATCACAAGCCACATACATCAAATCACACCCAATCACCACCGCCACACCTAGAGCACCACCTCCCTAGTCCCTACCCTACCCTACCCCACCACCACCAGACTGAAACATTCGATGTAGACCGAGCCCAAGACCGATTAGTTTAATTTGGTTTAGCCGCAATGATTCAACGAACCAAACTTTATGTTTCTATAAGACAATCCTTATATTCCGTCCATCCTAGTCATTTGTTTACCTATTCCATTTATGGGTGTCTTATTCATTAGTTTACCTATTTCATTTATGGTTGTCTTATTCATTTGTTTACCTTTCTATATATTGATAATATTTTTGAAGGGCAATTTGATCCTCCCATAATCTATTGTCCATTTGTCACAAATTTTTTTACTAAGAACCTGGGTAAACCTCAGTTATCACGTACTCCAAGTCAATCACCATTTTTACTGAGGTAACAGACTCGAACTCGAAGTCTCCTTAAACTGGACCAGCTGAAAAACAAGAACAAAATCTCCAAAAAAAAAAAAAAAAAAAAAAAGCAGCAAATAATCAATAATCATCATAATTCATACCCTCAGGCCACAGGTATACCGTATACGTGATAGCATGCAAAATACGTATACCAGGTCAACCACCGTTTTGAATTCACCCAATACGGACTCAAAGTCTAGAAATCATAGGCTTTGAATCACCCCTACGATTTTCGCCCAATTTTAAACTAATCTCCAGAAAAAAGCAGTAAATAATAAATAATCAACATAAATCATACCAATAAATAATGCGACCGTGGGAATCGAATATATGAATACACCGTCCCATGGAATCCAATATACTCAAGTACTGCCTCTCATTAAGCTTGTACCCTGGCGGTGGCGGCGGTGGCGGTGGCGGCGGCGGCGGCGGCGGCGGTGGCGGCGGCGCGTTGGAGTTCATTAGCTTCGACACCTCCTCCCGTAGCTCTGCATGTTCAGCTTCCAAGCTTTTTATCTTCTTCAAGAGCTCTTCCACCGATGTGTCCATAGCAAAATCTGGTAATGTCTGATTGTCTGGTAACGTAACCCGGATTTATAGTTAAGGGGCGGAAATTCAACTGGAAGCGAGCTAGTAATGTAATAAGGTAAATTAGGTAAAATAATCGAAATTTCACTAAAACTTTCAAATTTTTCGTTATTTCAAAAAAAAAAAAAGTAGAGGGAAAAAAACCGGAATTTTGAGTTTAGTTTTTTTTTTTTTTTTTTTTTTTTTTTGTGATATTTTTGGTTGGGACTTGTGACTTTGTGAGACAGTAGTGACTAGTGAGGACTGAGGAGTGAAAAATGAGAAGGCTTGGAACTATACTGATTGGCAGTCAGGTTCGAAGAGTTATATATAAATTGGACTCGGTTTTTTAAGGTAAAAGATTATCGATACAAGATATACAAAAGTACCGTAATAAATGTTGGTGTTTAGGCTTCTAGGAAAAAACTTTGAATTAGAAAGTGAGAAGGGTTCAATCGGAATCCGCCGCAGTGGTGGAGCTAGGGAGGGCTCGTCCCCGATGGCAGATGGAAATTTCATCGTTTTTAGTTACAATTTTCTAACTTTTTCAAGTATTCTTTATACCATACGCGCTCGTCTCCACTAAAGTTTTTCATTCCCGGCCGTGAGTTTAAATCCTGGCTCTGCCCGTGATTCACCGAAAACGGTCGAAGAAAATAACAATAATATGTGCGCAACTAATTACGCTTGCATGGTTGAGAAGTACTATGATACTACTCCTTGGTGGATAACTACTAATAAGGCTAGACGCCTAGTACAGTCTAATAAGCTTTGTTTATTTTGGTATTCTGTGCATTTCCATCATCTCAAATTCCAAGAATTGGAACGGAGTAGATGTGGTCGGACATGCTAATCGACGACAATTTCTTATAACAGGATAGCGATTATATACGGTCTTAGTTTAAGTTTGGTCAAACTTTCGAATGTCAATTATGAGCGATTTTTTTTTAACAGTTACATTATTGTTTTAGCTAACGTCACCAAGAACACTATGTCGTAATCTAATTTTTTTACCTTTGTCCAAAAAAAAAAAAAAAAAATTATGAGCAATTTTACTACTCCATCAATTTCTCTCCTCATTTTTCTTCTATTTTATTTTTAACTTGGTTTTTAGGGTTCATTATAGTTTAGTATTAGCAGGTTGAGATCCATTAATGACGAGTAACAGCTCGCAACGTAGTTGTGAAGCTCTAAGGAATCGCTTTTGTGGTATACCTGCTGTTCTAAGTCATGGACGTAGTAGTATACTTACGCCCTTCGAGGCTTCGAAGAGATTCATCATTTGTTTACAACAGCGACTGGTAGTTGTATACATGTATGGCAATATTCACATGTACGCTACTGGGAAAAAAAAAAAAAAAAACTAAATACTTCTCTGGCTTGCGTCTTCACCGCCGTATTTTGATGATATTCCTTCCCATTTATACAGTTTGACTTGCAACATATGGAAAATTCTGTTCGAAATGAGTTGCACGAAACGGGATAATATAAATGGGATTACTACAACTCATTTGACACCAATCTGCCCTGCAGGTCATAAAAGGCCTTGATCCACTCGGCTTTTGAAAAGAGTTGCAGGACGTAAAAGGTGTTTATCAATTTGGGTTTTGAGAGGGTTCAGGTTACTCGGTGAACATCACTGACGAGCAGTTGTTTCGGGGGAACATCTGCAGAAGCGGAGGCCCGGGCTGCTTGGGATTGTATGACATATTTTTTCTGCATATCCTTCAGCTTTTCTACCAATTCCTGGAATGTAGGTCGGCTTTGAGGCTCACTGTACCAAAATTAAACAATGTATTTCAGTCATTTCCAATATATGGTTTACAGAGCTCAGAAGTCAGAACTACTAAGTACTAATCATCAAGTACTGCAGATACACAGACGAAAATTTCGAGGATTATGGGTACAGGGATACATCATCATAGGGTTTGCATCTTGGCGCTTCGAGGCTTTAAGAACACTACATCATCAGATTATAAGACAGAAGACAGCAGAAGAAAAAGAACCTGTGCCAGCAACTCTCGATCATAGAGGCCCACATTGGATCCACGTCCTGTGGTATATCTAACCTTTGATTCATAAAACCCACAGCTCCTATCACCTGCATGCAGCAAAAATACATTAAAGATTACAACGAACTATGCTACAAAGTACAAACAGGATGACATAAATTTCAAGCCAAACAATAAATCGAATGTCTTTCATGAAGGCACGTCTCTGGCTGTATGTACAAGCCTCAAAGGCCTAAGATGTCCGCATTTTTACCCTTGCAATACGGGAAAAGGTGTTTCTATTAAACCTAATAAGAAAGAATGTAGAAAATATATATCACACATAAATGTCTCATAGATTGTTATGCAGAAAATAAATACCTGCATCGCATTTAGATTCTCCCAAAGTATCCTTTGAGTGGCAAGTTCCCATAGTATGATCCCAAAGCTGTATAGATCAGACCTAAATGATGCCAAGATCATTAATCAGAAGTCCAATACAAACTCGTCTCTGTTACGTTTTCACCATCGAAGTTAATGACATGACCACCAATTTAGAGCACTATAAAAACCACAGAGCTGAAGTATCCTTGATTAAACATCACAGTTACATATTTGTAGGCATACTTTTCATTTGTACGCTCATTTTGAAGTACCTCTGGAGCCATCCATTGAGGCTACAAGCCAAAATAAAAGCAACATTAACTCAGATATCCAATCATCGCAATAAAAATTGTCAAGCATATCCAACAAAAATACTACGGAGTAATGTTTTAATCATACTGTTCCTTTCCCAGTCTTAGTTGTAAGATAAGTCTCGTGCTTTACGCGTGAAAGGCCAAAGTCCGCAACCTGCCAGAAGATAGAAGAAATGTAGTGATTTCCTACTTCAACTTGAGAGATATGAGTAGAAGACAAGACAACGGGATGTATAATCAAAACCTTGACACTCCAGTTTTTATCAACAAGCAAATTAGAAGACTTCAAGTCCCGGTGAACAATGGGTGGATTGCACTTATGAAGATAATTCATTCCTCGAGCCTGCGTTAAGTTTTCAAAATAACGTAGTTAGAACCGTAGACATCAACAAGGATCATAAACAAATATTCAAATCTCAGACAGTGCTTCTGCAACAGAGTAGTGACACCAGAATACTGACAATGTCTAAAGCAATATGCATTCGTCGTTTCCAATCTAGTTTGGATGTACTCTTCTGTAGCAGGCGGAACAGGCTTCCCCTGCACAATAATAAAAGATTGATTAGAACAAGATTATTACTGTAACTGAATAATGGAATTGACTACCTCTGATAGTTTACATTTATTTTTTGATCGTTTTATTTCTTTCATGTAAACACAAGCAAGTCGGATAGGAAGCCCCACTTCCTTCCCCGTCACATAAAACATGCCTAAAAGGGTAAGTAAACTATTGTATGTAACCGGCAAAATGGAATACATGAACAGTCAAAAGTTACAAAACTCAATCATGTGTCACTCTTGAAAAGGAAAGTTAAGAATGAACCGAGGAAGAAACTCTGTAACTATGCAGAGACGCTGAGGTGATGTCACCGCGCCCATAAATAAGAGAATGTTAGGATGCCGAAGTTGCTTCATAAGGGATACCTAACAGAAAATCAACAGAATATGTCAGACAGCGTATGTATAGGACAATGCGTAAAGCAACAAGTCAGCAACATTGAAAAAACCTCAACAGCGCCAAGGAGGCAAGGACAAACTCAACTTTGAAAGCGTAAGTAAACTACCTCTTGTCTGAAGGAAAGTATGACTTCTTCCGAATATTCTTGCTTGGAAAAAACTTTAATAGCGACATCCTGCAATCGAGAAGTGTATAAAAAAAGCCGCAAAAATGCAATCATACCAAAAAAAAAAATCACCGAGAAGAAAGGAGACTTCTAGCATGGTCATCCATAGAACAATCACTACCCATGGCAGAACATTCGTAACGTGTTACTTATTAAAAATGTTTCCAAATAACTTTAAACTAAAATCATAAAGGCCAAATCATCATGATAGTGTCTCACCGAGCTTTGAGCTTAATAACGTGTAAGATGTGCTTAAGTTTCATTTAAGATGATATAAGGTTTCTGTCCTCACCCAGACAAAGACCTCCTTAAAATAATTTAATCCTGAATGTGAAGAGATCATAAAAAAAGAGGCTGAAGGAACATACCGATCCATACCAGAGACCATGGTAGACAGTCCCGCATGAACCTGCATTATTAAGAGGAAACAGATTCAGATATAAGCACATTGATTGAATTTTGTATTCGTCAATCCTTGTTGGCAATACTAGTGGCAACTCACGAGGCAATGGTCTAGATAATATAAGCCAAAATCAGCCTTAGCACAGCCGGATAAGCAGCTAGCTTACCTTGACCAATCTGCTCTCCGACTGTTAAATCTTCCCACACAATTTCATAATCTAAGCTAGTAGTCTCAGCTTCCAACTTATGCGTAGCACTGCTGCTGTCGCGTCCACAGCTACTTGCACTGCTATTGCTGTTAACATTGAATGACGAGGAGGACCCTGAGGCCTCATTATTATCTACGGGTCGATTGTGGTCGCCTTTTGGACTTTCTGACTTAGCAGAAGGATGAGCCCAATTAGAATCCTGTTCACTCTGCATCCATTGCCAACCAAATCTACCACAATGAGGTTCGGGTGATTCACGTTCAGTTCCTTTTCCTTTTCCGGACAATTGCATTGCTTTTTTACTAATCCTAGCCTCAGCCATGGAAGTTATCATCTTGTGAATACCGGGTTTCCCGCCCTCACCATCATCAACAGAATCTCCCTGAGCGTGTGCAGGGGCCTTGCCTGTAGCAAACGACGAGAAAACTCCAGCAGGCGTGTCAGCTGGATCTCCTGTGGACGTACTAGCTCCACTGGAATTCCCGTCTTCTCTACATACATCAGATAAGTGACTATCTGCACTTTCACTATCTCGGAACACATTACTCTCTCCAATCTTCATTTTTGCTCGAACTTTGTTGCTTACCTTGGAGGCCTAAGTCAGCCAACCCAAAAGTTAGTTAAAAAACTAAGTAGATTTTATCATTATGTAAAATCGTCAGAAGGCAACCAGGTTTGTTATTTTGGAAGCAATCGCAGTTTTCAGAGGTTGATCAGGATCACGGCTAAATCTAGTTGTCACACTGCTCTGGAGTCTGCTAAATTCTTGACCCATCTCTTCTTCCACTGGATCTGATGTGGAGACTTGAATATCCTTAAACAGTCTTGTATCACATGAGAGACATATAGTCCCAATGAAAGTACCATCATCGTCATAGAAAGGACTGTTAGTTGCAAAAATTGTAAACATTTGTCCCGTCTTATGCGTGACAGGGAACCTCCCTGTCCAGGTTTCTCCCATACTGCAACGTTTTGTGATAATCTCAGCAAAAGTAACATCTCGATATGTTGACATGATAGTGGGTTGTTGACAATGGGTCCCTCCATGTTTTTGGAGTGTGTTCACACAATGTCTCTTTTGTTGACAATTGTGGAAAAGGTCCGACAAGCTTTTATTGCTTTTGAAATTAGTGATAGCAAAAGTCCATGTATGTAGGCGCCTGACTATTGCATGAAGAAAATGGTGATCTTTGCACAGTTAAGAACGTGTAGAGGAGTACTAAGTTCTGCCTATAAAAGGAGATGAAGTGCTCAGTTCTTAGCATCCCTCAAATCCTCATTGTGAGTTATAAGTGTAATAATAAGAGTAGTCTTTAAGTCTCTTGTGTATATTACTCTTATTGTAATCTCTGAGTGTGATCAATAAAATCCTAGTGCAACCGCAGTGAGGACGTAGCCAATTTGGTGAACCTCGTTATATTTGTGTCCCTGTTATTCTTGTCTTTATTATTGTGTGTGTGGTCAAATATATTACCCTACGAAAATCCCCTACACGATATGAAACAAGAAGTTCAAAGATAGTCCTTCCTATGGCTTCGGTGGCAGAATAACCATACAGGTTTTCAGCAAAACGGTTCCTGCAGGATTAATATACAGGTTGGTACTCAATGACAAAAGTATACATTGAGGATTGTTTTCACTCTCGTAAGCCAAATTACGAGTAAAAGAGTAGCCTAGGTAAAGAGTTCCTCATAGAAATTACGAAAAAGATCTCATTAATATCCATATCACAAGCCACATACATCAAATCACACCCAATCACCACCGCCACACCTAGAGCACCACCTCCCTAGTCCCTACCCTACCCCACCACCAGACTGAAACATTCGATGTAGACCGAGCCCAAGACCGATTAGTTTAATTTGGTTTAGCCGCAATGATTCAATGAACCAAACTTTATGTTTCTATAAGACAATCCTTATATTCCGTCCATCCCAGTCATTTGTTTACCTATTCCATTTATGGGGGTCTTATTCATTTGTTTACCTATTTCATTTATGGGTGTTGTATTCATTTGTTTACCTTGGTAATATTTTTGAGGGGCAATTTGATCCTCCCATAATCTATTGTCCATTTGTCACTAAATTTTTACCAAGAACCTGGGTAAACGTCAGTTATCACGTACCCCAAGTCAATCACCATTTTTACTGTGGTGACAGACTCGAACTCGAAGTCTAGAAATCATAGGCTTTGTATTAGACCGTTGATTAGCAAGAACAAAATCTCCAAAAAAAAAAAGCAGCAAATAATCAATAATCATCATAATTCATACCCCCAGGCCTCAGGGTATACGTGATAGCATGCAAAATACGTATACCAGGTCAACCATCGTTTTGACCGAGGTGACGGACTCAAAGTCTAGAAATCATAGGCTTTGAATTCACCCCTACGATTTTCACCCAATTTTAAACTAATCTCCAGAAAAAGCAGTAAATAATAAATAATCAACATAAATCATACCAATAAATAATGCGACCGTGGGAATCGAATATATGAATACACCGTCCCATAGAATCCGATATATTCAAGTACTGCCTCTCATTAAGCTTGTACCCTGGCGGTGGCGGTGGCGGTGGCGGTGGCGGCGGCGCATTGGAGTTCATTAGCTTTGACACCTCCTCCCGTAGCTCTGCATGTTCAGCTTCCAACCTTTTTATCTTCTTCAAGAGCTCCTCTACCGTCGTGCCCATAGCAAAATTCGGTAATGTCTGATTGTCTGGTTACGTAACTCGGATTTATAGTTCAGAGGCGAAAATTCAACTGGAAGCGAGCTAGTAATATAATAAAGTAAATTAGTCAAAATACTCGAAATTTCACTAAAACTTTCAAATTTTTCATTATGCCAATAGTAAAAAAAGTAGAGGGAAAAAAACCGGAATTTTGAGTTTAGTTTTTCTTTTTGCGAGTTTTTTTTTTTTTTTTTTTTTTTTGATATTTTTGGTTGCGACTTGTGAGACGGTAGTGACTAGTAGGGGCGAGGCCACTAAGGTCTTCGGTGTCGCAGCCGCCACACCAAAGGCGAAAAATTCGGTTAGAATTTTGTGATTTGCTACACCAAAATTTACTACTTCGCACTAATTATCTATACATTTTACCTTGAGTATATATTTTGCTACACCGAAATCAAAATCCTGGACTCGCCACTAGTGACTAGTGAGGATTGAGGAGTGAAAAATGAGAAGGCTTGGAACTATACTGATTGGCAGTCAGGTTCGAAGAGTTATATATAAATTGGACTCGGTTTTTTAAGGTAAAAGATTATCGATACAAGATATACAAAAGTACCATAATAAATGTTGGTGTTTAGGCTTCTAGGAAAAAACTTTGAATTAGAAAGTGAGAAGGGTTCGATCGGAAGCCGCCGAAGTGGTGGAGCTAGGGAGGGCTCGCCCCCGATGGCAGATGGAAATTTCATCGTTTTTTTTTTTTTTGATGAAAACACCCAAAGGTGTTACTCTAGCATAGAAATATCAAAACGTACAGCATTCTGAGCACTCGTCGGTAATACATTCGACCATTCCGTTCTACCAACGACCCTAGGATAAATATGAGCTAAACAATGCGCTACGCAGTTATTGACCCGACTAGTATGTGACCATAACACAGACTCAAAATCATTACATAAAAGTAAAATATCATCCGTAACTTGTGAGAAAATACTCCTCCCACTCCGCTTTCCCTTAAGTGACTCAATCAGCTGTAGAAATTTCATCGTTTTTAGTTACAATTTTCTAACTTTTTCAAGTATTCTTTATACCATACCCGTTTGTCTCCGCTAAAGTTTTTCGTTCCCCGTGAGTTTAAATTCTGGCTTCACCCGTGATTCACGGAAAACGGCCGAACCATTGAAAGGAAGGCCAGAGGGAAGAAAATAACAATAATATGTGCGTAACTAATTACGCATGCATGTATGAAACTACGCCTTGGTGGATAACTACTAAGCCTAGACGCCTCTTACACTTACTTTGTAAGCTTTGTCTATTTGGTACTCCGTGTATAACTTCCATCATTTCAAATTCCAAGAATTGGAACCGAGTAGATGTGGTCGGACATGCTAATCGACGACAATTTCTTATAACAGGATAGCGATTAATTATATACGGCCTTAGTTTAAGTTTGGTCAAACTTTCGAATGTCAATTATGAGCGATTTTTTTTTAACAGTGACATTATTGTTTTAGCTAACGTCACCAAGAACGCTATGTCGTAATCTATTTTTTACCTTTGTCAAAAAAAAAAAAAAATTACGAGCAACTTTACTACTCCTTCATCACTTTCTCTCCTCATTTTTCTTCTATTTTATTTTCAACTTGGTTTTTGGGTTCATTATAAGTAGTTTAGTATTAGCAGGTTGAGATCCATTAATGACGAGTAGTAGCTCGCAACGTAGTTGTGAAGCTCTAAGGAATCGCTTTGGTTGGTATACCTGCTGTTCTTAAGTCATGGACGCAAGGAAATCCAGGCAGAAGATTCGAGATTCGCAAAGTAAACAAAGCATATACGTAGTAGTATACTTACGCCCTTCGAGGCTTCGAAGAGATTCATCATTTGTTTACAACAGTGACTGGAAGTTGTATATATAAGACAAGAGATACAAGGTTGAATGAATGTTATATTTACCGAGAAAGGAATACAAGTATTTATAGGGAGGTGTTAGCTAGGTTACAAAGATTATATACTTGAGGAAAAAGCTAACTATATTTACATATGAGAATAATATCTAATATATTGACTAAGTCTAGATATTATTGTTAATACGCCCCCGCAAGATGGACGACGGAGAAAGTAGACCAATCTTGTCTCGTAGAATAAGGAATCGTTGCTTGTGCAGGGGTTTAGTGAGAGCGTCAGCTAGCTGATCGGTACTTGCAATGTGCTGAATTCGAATAGAACCTTGATGAAGCTGCTCGCGAACAAAGTGAAAAGATAAGGCCATGTGCTTCATCCTGGAGTGAAAGACCGGATTTTTCGCGTACATTGTAGCTGACAAGTTGTCGCAGTAAATAGTTGGCGGTTTCGTGACATTAAAGTTAAGCTCAGTGAGTAGATTTCGAAGCCAGAGTAACTCAGTTGTGACGGAAGCGACCGCGCGAAATTCGGCCTCAGTAGTTGATAAGGATAGACCACGTTGCTTTTTGGAGGACCATGTTATAGGATTGCGGCCAAGATAGAGAATATATCCAGTAGTTGAAATGTAATTGTCTTTGTCTCCGGCAAAGTCAGTATCGCAGAAGGCATGGAGACAGAGCGGGTTTTTGGAGTATAGTTGTATGCCATGGTGTTGAGTCCCTTGAAGATAACGAAGTAGACGTTTGAGAGCAGACCAGTGAGTATCTGTGGGATGATGGAGAAATTGAGCTAGCCGATTGACAGTAAAGGCAACGTCAGGTCTGGTAAGAGATAGATATTGTAACTTCCAACTATGGCGTGGTAGTCGGAGTGATTTTGAATTGGTTTATTATCCTCCCGAGTAAGGTGTGTGTCGGGCGACATAGGGGTAGTGATCGGTTTTGCATTATCCATGTTGTATTTTGTTAATAGATCATGTACGTATTTGGATTGATTTAAATGAAGACCATTAGGATTTGGTGTGACTTCAATACCAAGGAAGTAAGAAAGTGGTCCAAGATCTTTTAGGGAGAATCGTTTGGATAGGTTGTCAATAAGGTTTTGTAAATGAGCTTGGTTAGGACCAGTAATAATAATATCATCGACATAGACTAGCATAAATATGCGAGTTGTATTGGTTGTATAAATGAATAATGATGAATCGGAAATTGACTGTTTAAATCCATAAGTAACGAGAAAGGTTTTGAGCTCCGTGTACCAGGCTCGAGGAGCTTGTTTTAGACCGTAAATGGCTTTGTTTAGTTTACACACAAAATCCGGTTTAGAGGTGTCAACAAAGCCTTGTGGTTGACTCATAAAAACATTGTCATTTAAAGTCCCTTGGAGAAATGCATTATTTACATCGAGTTGTCGTAAAATCCATGAATTGCTAACAGCAAGAGATAAAATAAGACGAACGGTGGTGGGTTTGACTACAGGACTGAAAGTTTCTGTGTAGTCAATGCCGGGTCGTTGATGAAATCCTTTTGCGACCAAGCGAGCTTTGTGTTGTTTTAGAGAGCCATCGGGATTATATTTAATTCGATAGACCCATTTGCAACCTATGACATTTTGAGATGGGTGACGCGGGACTAAAGTCCACGTTTGATTTTTCTCGAGGGCATTAAATTCTTCTTGCATTGCGGTTCTCCATGGAGGTACTATGAGAGCTTGTTTGACGGTTTTGGGAAGAGCGTTGGGTGATGCGGATGTATGAGCGAGATGGGCATATTTGGAGGTGGTCTGTATGTACTTGGGATTGGGTTTTCTAATGTTGTTGTCTAGTCGAGTGACAACAGTTCGTTTTGGAGGAGGTGGTGGTGGTGGTGGAGGAGGGGGCGGTGTGGTAGAGGCAGGGGTGTGTGGGGTGGCAGGAGAGGGTGTGACGGGGTGTGAGGTAGAGGCAGGGGTTTGTGGGGTGGCAGGAGAGGGTGTGACGGGTTCGGGTGCAGGTTGTGTGGGACTGGCAGAGGAGACGGATGGACGGGAGGAGGTCGACGATGATAGACCTGGGTTATGGGAGGGCGTGGCCGAGGGTCAGGTGGAGAGGTGGGGGTGGACACGAGTGGGGGGTTAGGTGGTATAATGGGTATGATGAGCGGGCACCAATCGTTTGGATCGGTGTTGGTATTAGTAGGTGGGTCAGAGGCAATTAATTGAGTATAAGGGAAATTATCTTCAACGAATTTGACATGTCTCGATGTATAAATACGATTGGTTTTTGGTTCAAAACAATGGAACGCACTCTGAGTAGAGGAATAGCCTACGAAAATGCAAGGAGTCGATCGATATTCGAGTTTATGTCGTGTATATGATCGAAGCCAAGGATAGCATAGGCATCCAAAATTATGTAGTTTTGTATAATTTGGAGGTTTATTATGTAGTTTGAAGTATGGTGTTTGACCTTGTAATGTTCGGGTTGGAAGACGATTAATAAGATAGGTAGCGGTGTTGAAAGCAAACGGCCAAAGGATGGTCGGCAGTTTGGCGTGAGCGAGTAGGGCTAAGCCCGTTTCCACAATGTGACGGTGTCTCCTTTCGGCATATCCATTATGTTCGGGTGTATGCGGAGGAGAAGTAAAATGACTAATTCCATTATTGAGTAAATCATGGGTAAGCTTTTTGAATTCTCCTCCATTATCGGAAAAGAATTGAATAATTGGTTTTTGAAAGTATTTCTCAACAAGTGCTTTAAATTGAAGGAATACTTTGGTTGTGTCGGATTTTCTTTTTAAAGGAAAAAGCCAAGTATATTTACTAAAGTGGTCGACGAATATTACATAATATTTGTAATGGTCATATGAAAGAACGGGACTAGTCCAAAGGTCCGAATATATTAATTCGAGTGGAGCGGTTGTTTTAAATGAATTTGTCGCAAATGGTAATTTAGTACTCTTGCTAATATTGCACGCATCACAGGAAGAGAAATTTGATAAACTAAATGGTAAACTTTTATTGATAGTTTTCATTACATCAAAAGTAGGATGGCCTAATTTATGATGCCATGAAATAGGAGATGAGCCTTTCTTAAGTAAATTTGCGGTTGGAGACGACGGGCTCAACTCGTAAATTCCATTTCTAGCTTGGCCCTGGAGTATCGTCGATCCCGTCAATTTGTCCTTAACAACAAAAAAATTGGATGAGAAAATAACATTAACATTATTATCTTTACACAATTGGGATATTGATATAATATTTCTAGAGATTTTTGGAACATGTAAAACATTATTGAATTGAAGAGTTGATAATTGAAACTTACCTATATTAGCGATGTCGAGACCCGAACCATCGCCAATAATAAGGTCATCTTGACCGAAATAGGGAGAGTGGAAGGCCAATGTGTCGAGGTCATTGGTGACATGGTTGGAGGCTCCACTGTCAAGGAGGTACTGGTGGTTGGGCGGCGGTGCAGCAGCGGCAGAGGTGGTTGCGGAATGCGCCTGTGGTTGTTGGTGTTGGCGGGTCGGAGGTTCAGGGAAAATGATGGTGGGAAAGAGCTTCCGAAAGAGAGGACAATCTGCGATGACGTGGCCTACTTGACGACACCATTGACAGCGCCCCTTGAAGGGACGCGGGTTCGGGTTGGAGGTGTACGGGGCAGCGGGTTGGCGGGTGGAGTTGGTGGTGGTATTGGGTTGATAACGGTTGTTATTGTAGTTTGTTTGTCGTTGATTGTTGTAATGGTTGGGACGATAAGCGGCATTAGCGGTGGGGTTGAAAATATCGGTGTCGGGTTGTTGTTGTTTAATTAAAAGTTCATGTTGAAGCAATTTTTCATGTAGGGCTTCAAATGAAATTGGGTTGTCACGTGCTCTAACGGTGTCGATGACGGGTTTAAAGGTTTTATAGTCTAAACCTTTGAGAACTTTTGAAATAATGTCTTCGGGGTCAATTATCTTACCCATCAATGCGAGTTGGTCAATACATGATTTCATGGTGTTCATGTATTCGGTTATGGATTGGTTAGAGGTTTTGACAATCGAGTCTAAGCGGTCTTTTAATTGCATAATATGCGCACGCGAAGGGTTTGCGTAGGTTTGCGCTAAAATATCCCATGCTTCTTTAGAGGTTTTAGCACGGATTATAAGGGCTTGGACGGTTGACGATAGGGTACCCATAAGAGCCCCTAGAATCAACCCATCTTGTTTAAGCCATGAAAGATAGGAGGGGATAGGTTGGTTTTCTCGGTTTTGTCATCACCAACTATGGTTGGCGATGGAGCGGGGTTGGACCCATCAGGAATCCGAGCAAGCTGAAACCAAAGAAAATATTGGTGAGTTGAAAGAACCATGTGGTGTAGTTTGTGGGTGTCAATTTGACGCAGTGAGTGAGGTTCGGCGAGACGAGAGGCTCGTTGGCATCGTGAGGGTTGCGGACGATGGTTTCTTGGTGAGTGTTTGTCATTGTCGAGGATGAGGGGTTGAAGGTGATTTGTGTTTGGCGTTTGAAGGTGGAGCGACGGCGAGGTTTGAGAAGATTTTTGGCGGATCGATTTGAGCTCGAAGATACCATATAAGACAAGAGATACCAGGTTGAATGAATGTTATATTTACTGAGAAAGGAATACAAGTATTTATAGGGAGGTGTTAGCTAGGTTACAAAGATTATATACTTCAGGAAAAAGCTAACTATATTTACATATGAGAATAATATCTAATATATTGACTAAGTCTAGATATTATTGTTAATAGTATACATGTATGGCATCATTCACATGTACGCTAATGAAAAAAAAAAAAAAAAAAAAACCTAAATACGTATCTGGCTTGCGTCTTCACCGCTGTATTTTGATGATATTCCTTCCCATTTGTACAGTTTGACTTGCAACATGGTTGAGAAAGGCCTTTCACTGCCCATATGGAAGATTCTGTTCGAAATGAGTTGCATGAAACGGGATAATATAAATGGGATTACTACAACTCATTTGACACCAATCTGCCCTGCAAGTCATAAAAGGCCTTGATCCACTCGGCTTTTGAAAAGAGTTGCAGGACATAAAAGGCGTTTATCAATTTGGTTTTTGGGAGTGTTCAGGTTACTCGGTGAACATCACTGACGAGCAGTTGTTTCGGGGGAACATCTGCAGAAGCGGAAGCCCGGGCTGCTTGGGATTGTACGACATATTTTTTCTGCATATCCTTCAGCTTTTCTACCAATTCCTGGAATGTAGGTCGGCTTTGAGGCTCACTGTACCAAAATTAAACAATGAATGTTCACTTTGGAAACTCGGACTGCAAAACACTCAACGAAGCTGCCAATTCAAACTTCTGTAAAATCGGCAAAGAGGACTAACGAAGATAGATCGCAATCATTGTCAATTGTCATGCTTTAAAAGTTAAAACCACTACATGACCCTAACTTTATGGCTTGTAGAAACGATTCACAAGAAAATGTCATCATAATGCATTAGCTCGAGTCATCTTAAAATTAGTAATCCATTATGACAAATGTCATTGTAATTCATTAGCTCAAATCATCAAAATTAGTAATCCATAATGAGACATCATGTCCGCCTGAGGAATTTCTCTCAACCGAATGCCTTTGGAACTTAGAAGGCACAAAATGCTTCCTCAAATTCATCTGATTTTTTACGTTCTAGTAAAATAATCCTCACAAAAAAACAAAACCTAAAGAACCAGATGAATCGGAGGAAGTATGCAAATAGGTTTTGTGGGATCAGATTAGACAGGAGACGAACACAAGAAAAAGAACCTGTGCCAACAACTCTTAATTACTCCGTATAATACTGCAAAGAGCTTCTGTGGGATCAAATGATATAGACAGAAGACAGCAGAAGAAAAAGAACCTGTGCCAGCAACTCTCGATCATAGAGGCCCACATTGGATCTACGTCCTCTGGTATATCTAACCTTTGATTCATAAAACCCACGGCTCCTATCACCTGCATGTGACAATAATATTCATTAGAGAATAAAAGTAACCAACTGCATGATGATTGGTTTCTTAAACAACATGACCACAATGCATTAAGGGTCTTGCGAATGGCAGGATAAGAGGGGTGTTTCGACTCAGAGTATTACACCTTAACTATAATAAATAACCTGCCCTTGCTTTGTTATACGGAAAAGAAATACCTGCATCGGATTTAGATTCTCCCAAGGAATCTTTTGAGTGGCAAGTTCCCATAGTATGACCCCGAAACTGTATAGATCAGACCTACACAATGCCAAGATCATTAATCAAAAGTCCAAAACAAACTCGTTACTCTTACGTTTTTACCAAGTGACCATCAATTTAAAACGATATAAAACCACAGAGCTGAACTATCCTTGATTAAACATTAAAGTTGCATATTTTTTGACATACTTTTCATTTGAATGTTCATTTTGAAGTACCTCCGGCGCCATCCATTGAGGCTACACGCCAAAACAAAAGCAACATCAATATTAAAATATACACAAACGAAATCCAGAAGAAGTACTGATGTTTTAATCATACAGTTCCTTTCCCAGTCTTAGTTGTAAGATAAGTCTCATGTTTTACGCGCGAAAGGCCAAAGTCCGCAACCTGCCAGAAGATGATATAAAGATGTGATTTCCTAGTTCATTTGAAAGATATGGGTAGCAAACAAAAGAATGGGATGTACTAACAAAACCTTCACACTCCAGCTTTTATCAACAAGCAAATTAGAAGACTTCAAATCTCGGTGGACAATAGGTGGATTGCAGTTGTGAAGATAATTCATTCCTCGAGCCTGTGTTATGTTTTCAAGAATAGGCGTAGACATATGAGGATTATATATAATCAAAGATTCAATTCACAGATATTGCTTCTGCAACAGAGTAGTGAAACCAGAATACTGACTATATCTAAAGCCATCTGAATTCGTCGTCTCCAGTCTAGTTTGGATGTACTCCTCTGCAACAGGCAGAACAGGCTTCCGCTGCATAATAGTAAAAGAATGGTGGGAATAAGGTTATAACTTTTAACTCTTCGGCTTTTCGATACAATAGAAGATTTTTCGAAATACCTTCTCTAATTTGCGATTATGCCTAAAACTTTATTTACCCTTCCCTAAAGCCACCATTCACACACACACACACACATGAAGATAAGATAAAAGGGTACATACTTTAATATGTGCTTCTTGAGAGGCATTGGGACACGTTTATATAGGAAGTTGTTGGTACTATCAGTAAGTATACATTCACCCCACCCCCCAAGAAAAAACACAAACACACATATGAAGATATGATAAAAATCACAAATGATACGGCGACTAGCATAAAAAAAAATACTGTCTGGAAAAATAGAAAACAAAAAACTCAATCATGTGTCACTCTGGAAGAGGAAAGTTTAGAATGAACCGAGGAATAAACTCTGTCACTATGCAGAGACGCTGAGGTGATGTCACCGCGCCCATAAATAAGAGAATGTTAGGATGCCGAAGTCGCTTCATAAGAGAGACCTAGCAGAAAATCAATAGATCAGACATCATAGAGGTCAGGACATCATGATCATCTCACACTCAACGCCCAAATGCAGTTCATCAAACTTATATACTCCCTCCGTCCAGGTCAATTGTTGTCCTTTGGTTTTGGCACAAAGACCGAGGACAGAGGAAGGGGTCAATTACTAAATGACAAGTGGAACAAATTGAATGTGAATGATCAAATTGTTCATCAAGTTCATTCTTAAAATAGAAAGGACAACAACTCACTGAGACACCCCAATATGGAAAAGGACAACAAATGACCGGAACATAGGGAGTATATTACTTAACAATGCATAAAGCAGAAAAAATTGAAAAAACCACAAAAGCACCAAAGAGGCAAGGACAAACTCAACTTTGAAAGAGTATGTAAATACCTCTTGTCGGAAGGAAGATTTAACTTCTTCCGAATATTCTTGCTTGGAAAAAACTTTAATAGCGACATCCTGCAATCGAGAAGTGCATAAAATATGATACTTTCGTTTCCGCAACATATTAAATCATAACAAAAAAATTGATGAGAAGAAAAGGGGCTTCTAGTATGGTCATCCATAGAGCAATACCCATGTGTTTAAGATAGTAGCTTTAAGCTTAAGAGCTTAAGTTTCATTTAAGATGACAAAAGGCTTCTGTCCTCACCCAGACAAGATTAACTCTTCAGAATAACTTTTAAAACTACAATCATGAATGCAAGGAGATTATCAGAAAAGTGGTCGAAAGGAACATACCGATCCATACCAGAGACCATGATATACAGTCCCACAAGAACCTGCATTAAGAAGACACAGATTCGAAGTAAGCACATCGATAATTTGCATCCCCAACCTGAAATTAATACTAAAGGCAACGCACGATGCAATGCTCAAGATAATATAAGCCAATAACTCACAAATTAGGAGGGAAAGTGACTACAACAATAACAACAACCATTACGCTAGCACCTCAAGGGATCCCGCAAATTGCGGGTAAGGGGTTCAGATGTACGCATCCTTACCCATGTGCTAGTAATACAAAGAGGATGTTTCCAAATGACTAAGAATGGGAAATGCGTCGAAAACATTATTGAATGACTGTTACATTACAATAAAAAGAACGCAACCAGTTTAGTGAGTCATTTAATTTCTTTATTCCATAATAATTCAGACCCAATAATAACGGGTCTTTGATACCATCGGAATTTGAAAACTGCCTCAAGTGGGCTCTATTTCGTATTTATACCTTTCTATTATAATGTTTGCTTCAGATTTTTAGACAGCTATTCAGAACAAATGGCACTCAAAGCTGTACCAAATCCGGCTTAAACTAGCATACCTTGACCAATCTGCTCTCCGACTGTTAAATCTTCCCACATGATCTCATAATCTAAGAAACTAGTCTCCACATCGAACTTATGTCCGCCACTGCTGTTGCCGCTTCCACATCTACTTGAACTGGTACTGCTGTCAACACTGAATGACGACCACGACTGGGGGGCCTCATTTGCTACGGATTGATTGTAGTCGCCTGTTGGAATTTCTGGCTTAGCAGAAGAATAGGCCCAATTCGAATCCTGTTCAATCTGCATCCATGGCCAACCAAATCGACCACTCTGAGGTACAGATGATTCAGGTTCAGTTCCTTTTCCTGACCATCGCATTGCTTTCTTAACAATCCAAGCCTCTGCCGTGGAAGTTATCAACTTGTGGATACCAGGTTTCCTTTCACTGTCATCAATGATATCTCCCTGAGCATGTGCATAAGGATAGAAAACACCAGCAGGTGTGTCAGCTGGATTTCCTCTGGATGTACTTGCTCCACTGCAATTCCCATCTTCTCTTCGCTCTAACAACATTGCATCAGATAAGCGACTATCTATACATTCAATATCCCGGAGCACATTACTCTCTCCGATCTTCATTTTTGACCGAACTTTGTCGCTAACCATGGTGGCCTGGGTCAGCAAACCCAAAAGTCAGTTGAGGAACTAGTTAAATTTTATCAGAATGTAAAATAATCAGAAAAGCAACCAGGTTTGTTATTCTGGAAACAATTGCAGTTTGCCGAGGCTGATCAGGATCAAAGCCAAGTCTAGTCGTCACAAAGCTTCGCGGTCTGCTAAATTCTTGACCCATCTCCTCTTCCAGTGGATCTGATGTAGAGACTTGACTATCCTTAAACAGTCGCGTATCATTTGCTAAACTTATAATCCCAATGAAAGTACCATCATCGTCATATAAAGTAGTGTTAATTACGAAAATTGTAAACATGTGTCCCTTCTTATGTGTGACAGGGAACTTCCCTATCCATGTTTCTCCCAGTTTGCAGCGTTGTATGATAGCCTCGGCATAAGGAGCATCTCGATCTGTCACGATAAGTTCAAAGAGAGTCCTGCCTATGGCTTCTGTGGCAGAATAACCATATAAGTTTTCAGCAGCACGGTTCCTGCAGGATCAGATGACGAGAGTATAAATTAACGGATTTATTTTTCCCTCCTGTAAGCCAAATTAAGAGAATATAAATTAACGGATTTATTTTCCCTCCTGTAAGCCAAATTAAGAGAATAGTCTACGAAAGACTCCGTCATACGAAGAGACCTCATAAATATTCACATTCCACCCCACAAGTTTGTCTTGCTTAAGACCGTCTTAATTTAAAAACCTATTGCAATCTTCTTTTATTTCCCATTTTTCTCTCAGGCATTTCATCAAACAGTTTCTCTGCTTCACCAGTAAAAACAATTTGGGTTTACGCCCATTTGAGTTTAAATTGATTATGAACAGGTTTACCCTATTTAATTGCCTTATTATAAGTGCTACAAAATTACCCCATAATCCATTGCTTGGGATTATGGCATATATGGCTTTGGTTGGGTAAATCGTTTTTACAGCAGCTAAATTCATCAATTATGTGGGAAAATTTTGGTTCCTTTGTGGTGAATTTGCTGAGAGTGAACAGCTGTGAAAATATTCATTTACTGACATTTAATTTTACTAAGGTGAGAATTGGTAAATTATGAAACACCCCACCAGAAGTACAAATCAATTTAGTTATATTTTAAAGATTACGAGTTTTACTATATAAAGTTTTACAAGTTTTATTGAAGTTTTTATTAAGTTAGTTAAATTTCAGTTTTTATGTCAGAAAATTAAAATGGAGTAACTTGTAAATTGTAGAAAATTTAGAAAAAATACATGTTAGCTCAATTAGATTAGAGAAGATTTGTACAATTAGCTTACAATTCCGGTATAATCTTATTTGTAAGTTTGATAATGTAGGGAGTAAAACTTGAGTTCGAGCCGATCTCGAGCTTGTCCGAGTTTGCAAAAATTGTGCTCGTTATAAAGTTTGTTAGCTTTAATGCGAGCTCGAGTCAAACATAAGCTCAATTCAAGCCTATATATAATTGTTGAATTTTCGATTTTTTTTATCGATATTTTCAATAACAAGGCTCGAAGACTTTATATACAAATATTGAAAAATCAATGAGACATTTTTGACATGTGAGATACAAATATTTTTATAATCATGACAAAATATTGAGTAATATTTATCTTATTACACAAGTTCGAGCCGTTCAAGCCGAGCCAACGTAAGCTTAGCTCGGCTCGACTCGTTAAGCTCTCGAGCCGATCCCGAGCCGAGCTGAGCTCACACGAGCCAAGCTTTGACCGAGCCGAGTTCAACTTTCTCCCGAGCTGTTTCGTCTCATTAACAAACCCTAGGAGGGAGTACATCCTTTCAAACCAACCTCACTTTCCTAAATAGATTTAGTTTCAACCACATTTATTCAAGTAAAAATTCTTTATTTTAATTGTAGGTGAAAGCCGTATTTAAGTTAAGAACGTCTTAAATAAGAATCCTCCTATATAGATAATAAAACTCTCCAAAGTTTTCCCTCCAAAAGTTATCAAGCTAAATAAGGAAACAAAAATATTTTTTTTCTTTAAATTATTATCATTTCATCAAAATATAGCCTTTTAATCAAATAATAGTATTTTCTTTAAAATCTAAATTATAATATTTTAATTAAAATAAGATAAATTCACTATAATTTTATAAACTGCAAATTTCTAAATTTTTATTATGTATTATTATAGATGAGAGAATGACTTGACACATTTTCTATAAAACAAAACATTAAACTGATATAATTAGCTTCATCACAAAAATAATAATAAAAAATCATAAACATAATTTGAGAAAAATTATTATTTGTAATCTTTAGTTTTATGTTTAAAGAAAAAAATCATTAAATATTTTATAACTTTACTAAATTCTCTTAATTAGTTCATAGTTCATTTTTTTCTCATAACGAAATACGATGAGGTATATGACAAATATGACAAAATAATAATGTATCAATCTAAAATATTTAAATAATAACTAAAAAAAACCTCTATATATACCGCAAATGTGCGGAATCTACACTATTAAATACCAATAATATAATTGTTAAATTCTCTAATATCCCTACCTAAAAAACTATACTAGTTGGTATATCAGAAGAAATATACACCATGTCTAAACTGGATAATTAAGCAATAAAAACAAAAACTCTAAGAGTATGTTTGGATTGAAGGATTTGAAGGGAAAAGAAAGGGAGGAAGAGTAGGGGATTTAAAATTCCTTGTTTGGATAGCAAATGAGGGTGGAGGGAAACGGAGAGGGAGAGATTTGGAGGGATCCAGTTTCCCTCCTCCAAGCCTAATCAAAATCTCTTCACAATAGGCAAGATTTGGAGGAAAATAGTATCCAAACAACCACATCTCATTCCCCCTCCCCTTCCCTCCCTCATTTTCCTTCACTCCTCCCCCTCCCCTCCCTTTCCCTCCACTTTTGCTATCCAAACACACCCTAAAGATGTGTTTGAATTGAAGGAATTAGAGGGAAAGGGATGGGAGGAAATTGGAAGGATAAGAAATTCATTGTTAGGTTAGCAAAATGAAGGTGGAGGGATTTGAAAAGGAGGGAAAATGGATCTCCCCATTTCCCTCCTCCTGGGCAAATTATTTCCCCATAGGGCAAGATTTGGGGGAAAATTCACTCTTCCATACTCCTTCCACCTCCTCTCTCTTTCCCTTCCCTCCTTCCACCTCCCCTCCCTTTCCCTTCTTTTTTTCCTATCCAAACAAGACCTAAAAGAAGCAGTAACACTACTACAAACCTTGTGATGGACATCGGACTTTTCGCTATATGGACATCGGATACACAACCGATGTAGAGTTTGGTCATGTCCATTGTGGATTAATGGACATCGGATTTTAAACCGATGTCCATTAAAATTTGCACATCGGATTTTTAGGAAAACCGATGTCTATTTGATCAATGGACATTGGATTTTTAGGAAAACCGATGTCTATTTGATCAATGGACATCAAATTTTTAGGAAAATCGATGTCTATTTGATCAATGGACATCGATTTTTGCAAAAATCCGATGTCAATAATTATTATTTTTTATAAAAAAAAATATTACGCTGTTGCCCATATTAGTCGTACACATGATGACAATGCAAAATGATTCCATAATCAACAAAAAATATCTGTATACAATCAATCGGTTATCCAAAGCCAATTACAAAAAAATTTCATCTACATAATGTGTCAAATTTACTTAGACGACTAACCTATACAAAAATATAAACCGATATGTAAACCGACTAATTGTTTTTAAAAAAAAAAGCCAAGAGACGAGACTACTTGGCGACCTCGGTTGCTCATCTCCCATTGGGCATATTACCAAGAGAATCTGGTTCAACACAACAAAGTTAACGAGAAAACAAAATATCAACATAGAAGATCCTATATAACTAACGAGACACATAGATTACTGTATTTCAAGTATCACAACTACTAGCAATACACTCACCTGAATGTGAGGAGCTTGGAACATTTCCTGTATGGCCGCTTCAACTTCTGCCATACCGACAAGGGTTTTTCTTGAAGGTTCATAAACAGATGCATTTTCCCAGCAGTAAAAACACGAGGAATTAAATATGCTATTGTAAGCGATAAGGTAGGGGATCCGAATGGATCAATGGGTAACACCATCTCTATTGAGAAAAGATGTTGGAATAATACTTCAAATATCTATTGAAAATGATTTCGACCAAAATGTACTAACCTTTTCAAAAGCTTGAACAATAAAAGAATTGTTCAATTGAAAACAATCTGGGTAGAGACACGACCATACTCAAGCCTGTGAAGAGTCAAATGTATATCCATCATAAGTTTCAGCAAGTAGAACAACAAACATAGTCCAAACCTTGGAGAAAACTAATACAAGAAGCCAAATGATGTATCTTTATCCAATCTATATTAGCATCTATTACCTTAAACTTGGAACAAGTAACTTTACGTCACACATAATCCTTTGAAGAAGGCACAAATAACACAATCGTATAAGATTTAAATAAGGGCTAATACAAGAAGTCAAAGACTTTTTATGAGCCGAATGCCCTTCACCGTAGTATTCAATTTCGGTTTGAAATTTCATCTCACAATAGTTCGTTGCGATGCTTAAATGTCATTGCGCCATAAATGTGGCCAATACCACCTTAGAAAATGTCATAGAAAAAGGAAAAAAAAACTAATTCCAGGGCACTTAATAAGAATATCCTTACCATCCTGATCTGATGGCTTGCTGAATAAAAAAGTATCCTAAGTGGTGCATATCCTGAGAAGACATACGAAATACCTTTGGGACTGTAAAAACCGATAGATAAAAAGCATTGATCAGATCGATAATAATGCATTAAATGCTGATAAAACACGAAAAAAAAAGCGCCGCAAAAAGCAATATCAGTGCATATGAAAGACACCAGCGAACATCAATGAGACTACTCCATGATTTACGATTCTGTTAATCAAGGTTATACAACCTCTAGAAGTAAGGAGATCAAAGCAAAAGTAGATAATGTGGAAGTGTGCTTCTATGGCTAGATTTAGGTGCCTTTGGTTTGAAAGGAATTCTCACGTGATGATAGGAGTATATTACCTAATTACAATTAAAGCTTAAAAAAGTAATGCAACAAATTAACAATTAAGTATGACCTATTTCCTAAACAATCCAGCCTTTTCCAAATTATTAAGTGTTGCCACATGCTCAAATCCATAGCTATGCAGTAGCTCTCTCCTACATCGAATAAGAAATCAATGATATTCCGTGAACAAAGGGACGAAAGAAAAAAAAAACAGCGGAGAGGCATAACCAAACTGTGAACCAAGAATGCACACATAAATCAAATGAGTGTGTAAAACCACCTCAAATTATCATATTGCTTCTTAGGCAATCCTGAATTTGTAACAGAAATAAATAAGATGAGAAGCCGACGGACATTAACAAGAGATTCCTGCTTGTGGATCATTTCTTCAATATGTTCAAAGCATTTGCGTCAAAACAAGCAACAGTTGCAACTCATAAATGACATACTCAACCAGCTAATTGGCAGACAGAAACATCAATGTAGACTCAACCTAACCAACAAAACAAAGGCGGCACAAGCAGACAGCAGAGGTATCATACTCATGGATACACAAATTCATGCATTCCACTCATTACTGTAGAGCAAGGCATATACATCGTCGACGGGAAAGGATCCTAAATCAATCAACGATAATAATAATTATTACAGCTTGAGTACAAAACCCTAGATCTTAAAAACAGAGGGAAATAATTAAACCTATGGAGTGTTACTTCCAATCACCATAGTCACAATAAACAACTTCGAATACTGTAAAGTCAAGCTCACTACTCACACAACCAGTTATACATTTTTCAATCAGCTCACAAATTGCTTGATTCGAATAATCGATTCTGATGAAAAATCTCATTTAAGAACTTGTAGAATACACAAACAACAATCATAACTTCATAGTCATAAAACCATTATACCAATACCAATAGCAACATCATAAAGGTAACCTTAAATTTCAAATAAACGCAACCCTAATCAAATTAAGCAAAAATATTGAAGATTGAAGTAATTAGTGTTTGATTATACCGTGGTTGACTTTGGTGGAGGAACTGGCGGTAGACAAGTTGCGGTGTAAAGCCGAGATCGAATTGAAGGTGAGCGACGGTGGTTTGGTCGTCATCTCTGGAGAACGATGGTCCGCAGCCAATGGCGGCGATGGCATGAACCAGGCAAAATTGGTGGTCGACGGCGGCTGTGGTGAGTTGTCCATAGTGTTAGAATTGACAGGGAGAAAACGATGGAAAAGTTGGGGAAATTAGAAAGAGATAGGGTTAAGAGTATGATAATGAGGTGCTGGGAGATTGGTTGGGGGGATTTTAAACTCGGTTCTGTGAAGTAAAGAGACATCGAGTGTTATAATGTCCGATGTATATTAAAGTTAAAGTTAAAAAGACATCAGTGTTTTTTGAAAGCTGACTATTATATAGATATGGGTTTTATTAGCGTCCCATGTCCATTAAAATCATAAATAATGAACATATGTTTTCTAACACAGCTGATGTACATATAAATATAAACACATCAGTTTTTTGCAAACAACTGATGTGCATAATTTGTACATCAGTTTTCTAAATAATCAGATGTCCATCAACTGATGTCCATAACGAGTTTTGTAGTAGTGTAAATAATCAATTAATCATCATACCAATAAATAAGGCGACCGTCCTCTCTAAATATATGAATAGACCCTCCCATAGACTGCAATATATTCAAACACTGATTCTCCTTTAGCTGGCACCTCGGCGGCGGCGACACGGCCGAGATCATGAACTTAGACATCTCCTCCCGTAATTCTGCATGGCCAGCTTCCAAGTTTTTAATCTTCTTCAGGAGCTCATCCTCTGCCGACGTGCCCATAGGAAAAACTCCGTATATATGTCAAGTAACGTAACCAGGATTTATAGTTAAGTGACGAAAATTTCCAGTGGAAGCGAACTAGTACTGTAATAAAGAAAATACCCGGAAAAATTTTAGTTTAGTTTTAATTGAGCGAGTGAGCTGTGAGCTTTATTTCTTTTTCTTTTTTTGGTACGGTGTGAGCTTTATTTCTTTGGTGTGAAGGTTTTGCATGTGAGAAAATAGTGAGGATTGAAACGGTGGAAGTGTGGAAAAGGGAGGCGACAGAGAGATGAAGGTGAACAAAATAACGTATGCATGTACTCTAATCTTACTCACCTCGTTCTTGGAACTATACTAGCCTAGTATTCCACTGCGCAAGGGCTTTGTTTATTTTGTAAGTCTCTTTTAAGACGGTGTTATTTGTTTTAAGACAAAAAACGAGTTAAATAAACCCATATTTTCATATATATGACAAACTTTTTTTAGTCTTAGTCTAAAGATCATCCTTTTTTCCTCATCTATTACTCCATCGGTCTCGATCAATAGTTATCTATTGCTTTTAAAGATTAAGTATAGGTGAATATGGACCACATAAATCACTTAACCCTACCTGCACATGGAAAATGGCCCACAAAAAGTTGCTAAAAATGGAATTTGTATTATTTAGCACAAAATCTCATTTGTGACGGCACATATCCGTCACTCTGGAGTGACGGATACCATTTTACCTCACAAAGTACCCACTTTTTCTCTCTCTGCAACACTATTCATGTGGTCCCCTTTCTCCACTAACCCATTTTGTTACCATTTTAACTCACAAAATATCCGCCACAAATGGTGACCCGTCACAAGGGAGATCAATTGATTATTTAGTTGGTAACTTCCTTGTCTAATTTCAAAAATTTGAACTCAGTATATCTTTTATAACACGGTTCTAGAGTAACATGATATAAAATATTAAAATTCTATGTAAAGGACGTACAATGATTTTTTTTGATTGCACTATAAGGAAGTCCCTTTTTGTTTTTTATTTTTTCTTTTCTATTCGCATTTTGAGGCGTGTGTTCACCCATGAACGGTTCGAAAGGATGATTCATGTCAACCGACCCCAAATCTTTTTGGGATTAAGGCTCTGTTGTTGTTGTTGTTGCACTATAAGGAAGTCCTGTGACTTCATCATTGCCTAATGTGCAAGTATGCGCTAGGACTGGTCAAACATGCTCGGGCCCAGGGGCGGATCTAGCCTTTGGGCTATATGGGCTATAGCCCTATATGAATTTGGGGATAAATAAAATTTGCTTTCAGATTTTACTTAACAATAAGCTAGCACAGGTGGTTGGAGACTTGCTATAAGGGCATTTCAATGGGTAGAATGGCGGGGTTCAAACCCCCCTGCACGAGGACCGTTCTCCTTACACCCAAGTCTTTATAATATTTTATTGGTGGATTGCCTTTGGATGTAAGGAATCAGTTTTTTCTTCAACAAAATTACTCCGTCTTATTCTTGTGTCCTCCACGAGGACCGTTCTCCTTACACCCAAGTCTTTATAATATTTTATTGGTGGATTGCCTTTGGATGTAAGGAGGATGGTCCTGCCGGAGTACACAAGAATTTTTTTTTATTGAAATAGGAGTATTTCCGTAAAACAAAACATTCTCGTAAAATCGAAAGGTACTTATAATTATTTAAATATTTTACTCGCATACAAATCGAAAGGTTCCACACAATTTTGAACCTAGAATTTTTTTTTGTTTCTACAATTTCGAAATCTAGCCCGACATAATTTCAAATCCTGGCTCCGCCCCTGCTCGGGCCGGGCTAGGCTTTGTGAATTATTACATGGCCGGTGGGAGGAAGGGTCATCACAGCCCGGGCCGGACCTGTTTAAAAACAACCTAAGAGACGAGTCGAGTATGACGGACCGAGTCGACCCGAGTGCGAATCTAACATGGTATCAGAGCTCAAGGTTTAGTCCTGAGTTATGTGGCGAAGACGGGTCCGAAAAGCAACGACCTTCCCGTCTGATGAAAAGTGAAACTGGGCCACTAAAAAGATATAAACTAGTCAAGAAAAAATGGCCATCTCCTGCCTGAATCTGATAATGGTATGGTATATATTAACTACACAAAACTTGACAAAATTAAAAACAAGAGCAATATGCATAAACAAAAGTTGTAGTATCCCTTGGAAGAGATTCATCATTTGTTTACATCAGAGACTGGTATGTTAATCCGTATGTAGTTGTATACATGTATGGTAAATAATATTCACATGCATGTACGCTATATGGAAGATTCTGTTCCAAATGAGTTGCATGTAACGGGATAGTATAATTAAATGGGATGAATGTAGTCTCAGTCACGGTGGGGACTTGGCGACTACTACAACTCATTTGAACCCAAGCTTCCCTGCATGCATCACTGATGAGCTATTGTTTCGGGGGAACATCTGCAGAAGCGGAAGCCCGGGCTGCTTGGGATTGTATGGCATATTTTTTCTGCATATCCTTCAGCTTCTCTAACAATTCCTGGAACGTAGGTCGGTTTTGAGGCTCACTGTATTAAAAATAAACAATGTATTTCTGTCATCTCCGATCTCCACTATAAGATTTACAGAGCACTGAACTACTAAGTACTGATCATCAAGTACATACAGCCACAGATAAAGCCTAGTTACTTGCGTACATGTGTTGGACTCACCAAAACTCAGATTTTCAGACAAGAAATATCACCGTAATTCATTAGCTCGAATCATCAAAATTAGTAATCCATTATGCCTACTCACGTACTTACTCAACTGAATGCCTTTGGAACTTAGAAGGCACAAATACTTACTCAAATTCATCTGATTTTTTACGTTATAGTAAAATATTTCTCACAGAAAAAGAAAACTTGAAGAACCAGATGAATCGGAGGAAGTACTGCAATTAGCTTCTCTGGGATCAGATTATATATATATAGAAGACAGCAGAAGAAACAGAACCTGCGCCAGCAACTCTCGATCATAGAAGCCCACATTGGATCGACGTCCTCTGGTATATCTAATCTTTGATTCATAAAACCGACAGCTCCTATCACCTGCATGCAACAATAAGTCATTACAGAATAAAAGCTGGAAAAGTTCATTTCTTGTGATCAGACTAACCAACTGCATGATGATTGGTTTCTTAACAACATGACCACAATGCATTATGGGTCCTATGAATGGCAGTATAAGCTTTCTCAACAAAGAGAGACTATTTCGAATGATCCAAAATGAAAATTACACAGAAAATTGCATAAAGTACTACTTACTTACGGAGTACTTCACGATAAAAAGATGTGCAGATAGTTTAGTGTACAACTATACTATAAACAGTATGACATATATTTCAAGCCAAACCACAAATGCAATGCCTTTCATGACAGTACGTATTTGGCTGTGTACAAGCCTCAAAGGCCTAAGATGTCTGCATTTTTACCCTGGCAAAATGGTGAAAAGGTGTTTCTATTAAGCATCATTAGTTCTACTAGTTCTCAGAATGTAGAAGATATAGAACACATGCATTTCTGATAAACTCCTTTGGAATGATATTGCTTAGAGGGTTGTTTCGACTCCCGAGTATTGTACAGATTAACTACGGAGTATAATAAATAAGCTGCCCTTACTTTGTTATACGGAAAAGAAATACCTGCATCGGATTTAGATTCTCCCAAGGAATCTTTTGAGTGGCAAGTTCCCATAGTATGACCCCGAAACTGTATAGATCAGACCTAAACAATGCCAAGATCATTAATCAAAAGTCCACAACAAACGCGTTACTCTTACGTTTTTACCAAGTGACAAATTTAAAACGATATAAAACCACAGAGCTGAACTATCCTTGATTAAACATTAAAGTTACATATTTTTTGACATACTTTTCATTTGAACGTTCATTTTGAAGTACCTCCGGCGCCATCCATTGAGGCTACACACCAAAATAAAAACATCAACTAATTCGCTCAATATTAAATTATAAATACTCCAAACCATATCCAGAAAAAGTACTAATGTTTTAATCATACCGTTCCTTTCCCAGCCTTAGTTGTAAGATAAGTCTCATGTTTTACGCGTGAAAGGCCAAAGTCCCCAACCTGCCAGAAGATGAAAGAAATGATGTGATTTCCTACTTCATTTGAGAGATATGGGTAGTAAACCAAAAAAAAAAAGGATGTATTAACAAAACCTTTACACTCCAATTTTTATCAACGAGCAAATTAGAAGACTTCAAATCACGGTGGACAATAGGTGGATTGCAGTTATGAAGATAATTCATTCCTCGAGCCTGTGTTATGTTTTCAAGAAGAGGCGACATATGAGGATCATAATCAAATATTCAAATCTGTGATATAGCTTCTGCAACATAGTAGTGACACCAGAATACTGACTATGTCTAAAGCCATTTGAATTCGTCGTCTCCAGTCTAGTTTGGATTTACTCCTCTGCAACAGGCAGAACAGGCTTCCGCTGCATAATAGTAAAAGAATGGTGGAAATAAGGTTATAACTCGCTAAAATGTTTACCGTTTCTTAACTTAAACTACCTCTGATTTGTTTACATTTGTTTTTGAATCGTTTTACTTGTATTTTTTTCTTTTCCATGTAAACACGAACAAGTCGGGAAGGGGGTTCCATGTTCATTCACCATCACATAAAAGTATAAAATATGACAAAAAGCGAACGTAAACTATTGGATGGAACAGGGAAAATGGAATGCATGAACACAATCATATAAGAAGTCGTTGGTACACGAAAACATACGGCGACTAGCATCAAAAGATACTGTTTGCGAAAATAGAAAACAAAAAACTCAATCATGTGTCACTCTTGAAGAGGGAAGTTAAGAATGAACCGAGGAAGAAACTCTGTAACTATGCAGAGACGCTGAGGTGATGTCACCGCGCCCATAAATAAGAGAATGTTAGGATGCCGAAGTCGCTTCATAAGAGAGACCTAACACAAAATCAACAGGTCAGACATCATAGAGGTCAGAACATCATAATCGTCTCAAACTCAAAAGCCCAAATGCAGTCCATCAAACTTTGAAATAGTATGTAACTACCTCTTGTCTGAAAGAAAATATAACTTCTTCCGAATATTCTTGCTTGGAAAAAACTTTAATAGCGACATCCTGCAATCGAGAAGTGCATAAAATATGATATCAAAGAGTACATGCTTTAATTTCCGCAACAAATTAATTCATAACGTAAAAATCAATGAGAAGAAAAGGGAGTTCTAGTATGGCCATCCATAGAGCAATACCCATGGCAGAACAAGCGTAATGTGTTATTTAAAATGTATCCAAATCAAAATCCATCTTCCCTTTTCCGTCCATATAAAAAGAACAAACCATCTTGTGTAAGGGCTAATCTTTTTTATATTGTTAACCCAAAATCCTCAGGTTAGCTACAAAGCCAAAAACTCAGTCCTTTCATATTTCCCTCAAAAATAGCATATGAGAGTGTGACTGAGTTTTGGTAGGCGCAAGGCACGCCAAGGCAGCGAGAGCCTGCAGTGATGAAGCACAGGGCACACGCCTCATGCACACAAAAATACAAAATGCACTGTAATTACAAACAAACTGAGGTTTCATTATAAAAAATTGTGCAACAATGCCCTTTTTCGGGTTCTAAAGAAGGCTAACATGTAAGATTTGGATAATGAGGCAAAAGGAAAGGACAAAAGAGCTCGAAGAAAAATTGTGGAATTTGCGCAGCAATGTGTTTCACTTGTGTGCCTTATACACAAGACACGCCTATGGTATTTTAGATCGCAGCTTTAAGCTTATGAGCATGTAAAACAAGGTTAAGTTTCATTTAAGATGATAAAAGGCTTCTGTCCTCACCTAGACAAGATTAACTCTTTAGAATAACTTTTTAAACTACAATCATGACTGCAAGGAGATCATCAGAAAAGTGGCCGAAAGGAACATACCGATCCATACCAGAGACCATGATACACAGTTCCACAAGAACCTGCATTAAGAAGAAACAGATTCAAAGATAAGCACTTTGATAATTTGTATCCCTAACCCTTAAACAATACTTTTGGCAACGCACGATGCAATGCTCAAGATAATATAAGCCAATAACTCACAAATTAGGAGGGAAAGTGACAGACAACAATAACATAACAAACATTACCCCAGTACCTCAAGGGCACCCGCAAATTGCGAGGTAGGGGGTTCAGATATATGCTAGCGATACAAAGAGGATGTTTCCAAATGACCCAGAATGGTAAATGAGTTGAAAACTTTATTGAATGACGGTTACTTCACAATAAATAGAACACACCCAGTTTAGTGAGTCATTTTGCATTATTCCATAATAATTCAGTACCAATAATAACGAGTCTCTGATACCAATCGGAATTTGAAAGCTGCCTCAAATGGGCTCTATTACGTAATTATGCCTTTCTATGATAATCTTTGTTTCAGATTCTTAGACTTAGCTATTCAGAACAAATGGCACTCAGAGCTGTACCAAATCCGGCTTAAAACAACCTGGAAAGTAGCTAGCATACCTTGACCAATCCGCTCTGCGACTGTTAAATCTTCCCACATGATTTCATAATCTAAGCCCTTAGTCTCAGGACTCTCAGCATCCAACTTATGTGCGGCACTGCTGGTGCCGCTTCCACAGCTACTTGAACTGCTATTGCGGTTAACAGTGAATGAGGACCACAACTCGGGGGCCTCATTTGCTACGGGTCGATTGTAGTCACCTGTTGGAATTTCTGGCTTAACAGAAGAATAGGCCCAAGTAGAATCCTGTTCAATCTGCATCCATGGCCAACCAAATCGACCACTCTGAAGGTCGAACGATTCACGTTCAGTTCCTTTTCCTGTCCACTGCGTTACTTTTTTACCAATCCGAGCCTCAGCTGTGTTAGTTATCATCTTGTGGATACCAGGTTTCTCCTGATATTCATCAATAAAATCTCCCTGAGCGTATGCAGTGGGCTTGCCTGTAGAAAACGACGAGAAAACACCAGCAGGTGTGTCAGCTGGATCACCTCTGGGTGTACTAGCTCCACTGCAATTCCCGTCTTCTCTTCGCTCTGACAGCATCGCATCAGATAAGCCACTATCTCTACATTCACTATCCCAGAACACATTACTCTCTCCGGTCTTCATTTTTGATCGAAATTTGTTGCTAACCTTAGAGGCCTAAGTCAACAAAATCAAAAGTCAGTTGAGGCGCTATTTTAGATTTTATCACAATGCAAAATCATCAGAAACGCAACCAGGTTTGTTATTTTGGAAGCAATGGCAGTTTGCAGAGGCTGATCAGGATCAAAGCCAAGTCTAGTCGTCACACTGCTTCGCGATCTGCTAAACTCTAGACCGTTCTCCTCTTCCTTAAACAGTCTCGAATCATGTGAGAGACATATAATCCCAATGAAAGTACCATCATCGTCATAAAAAGGACTGTTAATTGCGAAAATTGTAAACATATGTCCCATCTTATGTGTGACAGGGAACTTCCCTGTCCAGGTTTCTCCCATTCTGCAACGTTGTATGATAGCCTTAGCAAAAGGAGCATCTCGATATGAAGCGAGAATTTCAAAGATAGTCCTGCCTATGGCTTCTTTGGCAGAATAACCATAAAGGTTTTCAGCAGCATGGTTCCTGCAGTATTAGTATACAAGTTGGTATTCAAATGACGGAAGTATAAATTGACGGATTTATTTTCCCTCCCGTAAGCCAAATTATAAGAGAATAGTCTAGGCAACCCATTTCATACTCAATCACCAGTGCCACCACCAAAATTTGAGGTACCTTATTTTTTTGTAAGCGTTTGGCAAGTAGCTTATTTTGTGTAACCAAATAAGCTACCTGAAATGAAATGTTATCTAGAATAGTATTTGAGATTTCAGGTATCTGATTTGGTTTTATTTTCCTTTTTTAGCCCTTAAATTTATACTATTAAAAATATTTATCATATCCTTTTGCGTTATATCATCAAAATCGGGTACCTTTACAATTAGTTTATCAAATATTCTTTTATATAATAAATTACCTTATCAGCTCCTAATTTTCAGCTACCTTATCAATTACCTTTTCAGGTTTCAATTAACTTTTCAGTTTTCAGCTACCTTTTCAGTTTGTTTTCAGTTTGTTTGGCGTTTTACCAAACAGAGTCTATAGCCTAAGAACGACTCCTCATTTTATCTCCCCACGTGGAGACATGCTTAGAGAGTCAAGTAAAATCGACTGGTTTACTTGCTCTAAGAATATACATGAGTTTTTTTTAATGACAAGTGAATCCGCATCCGCTACCTTTTTACAAGATATATAATTTAGTCTCTATACTATATAAACCCCAAATATATGTAAGATGTAAACCATAAAGAAGCCCACAAATTTGCTCTTAGAGAGCTTTGAATTGAAAACCCCTATGAATTTCACCCAATTTTGTTTAGGCGGATCCTTAAAGTGGATAATTAAGAAACAAGAAGAAAATCTACAAAAAAAGCAGTAAATAATCAATTAATCATACCAATAAATAAGGCATCCGTCATCTCGAAATATATGAATAGAGCGCCCCATAGACTGCAATATATTCAAGCACTGACTCTCCTTAAGCTGGTACCCAGGCTGCGGCGACACGGCAGAGATCATGAGCTTCGATACCTCCTCCCGTAATTTTGCATGGCCACCTTCCAAGCTTTTCATTTTCTCCAGGAGCTCCTCCGCCGCCGCGTCCATACCAAAAACTTGGTGTTTGTCTACTAACGTAACCACGATTTATAGTTATGCGGCCGAAAATCCCAGTGGAGGAGACCTAGTACTGTAATAATGTCTGTAAATATGTAATAAGGGAAATTAAGAATATTCGGAAAAAATTTAGTTTAGTTTTTTATTATTATATTGAGTGAGCTTTTAATTTCTTTGGTTTGAAGGTTTTTTGCATGTGAGAAAATAGTGAGGAGTGAAACGGTGGAACCATGGAGAAGGAAGGAAATAGGGAGATGAAGGTGAACAAAATAAAAACATGAGTAAATTATCAATTACACCCACGTCAAATACACATTTTTACATTTACTCTCACGTCAAATTTTTTTATTAAATTACACCTTGAGTTAATAAATTTCAGTTCTAATGCCTAATATCGGAATCCGGCCACTTTTCCGTCAAAATTCAATTTTTTTTTAAAAAAAAATTGATTTTAGGACGATTTTGCCCTTCCTTCCTCCTTCTTCTTCTATGAACCCACCTTGTTTTTTCTCCTCATTCTCATCCATTCTTCTATATCTTTCTCCCTCATCTTCCCCAATTTAATTTAAAGACCTCCCCCTCCTCAAGGTAAGTCTCCCATTGTTTAATGCCAAGCAATTTATAAACATTACAAATAATGTCGGTTAATGCCGACCATTATAAAACCCGAAAATTAGCAATCAATTCGAAAGTGCAATTGACCGGAATTGGCCTGGAAGTGCAATTGAAGTCAGACTTTTGTCTACGTACAACAACTAAAGATGGAGATGTCACTGAACTATGGCATAAGAGGTATGGCCATCTCGAATACAAAGGCCTGAAAACACTACAACCGAAAGAAATGGTGAGAGGGCTATCCGAGATCGACGAAATCACAACTGTGTGTACCGACTGTTTGAAAGGAAAACAACATTGCGTCTCTTTTCCTAAGAGAAGTACCTGGAGAGCATGCATCTCAGAAACTCGAGCTTGTTCATGCCGATATATGTGGACCGATTACTCCAATTTCAAATAGTGCTATGGTGGTGTGCGAGCCATGTCAACTACTAATTGGAGGTTCAACCATGGTGATGTAGAGGGAGCAACGAAAATACAAAATGATGGTGGTTACTGAGAAAATGAAAGGGAAGCATAAAGAAGATAGAATAGATGTAGGGGCAAAATCGTCATTTTATTAATTTTTTCACCTGAAAATGGCCTTGGGTGCAAATTATAACCGGAGCTATTAATTTGGGTGTAATTTAAAAAAAAAAAATGACGTGGGAGTAAATGTAAAAATGTGTATTTGGCGACGGTTTATTTTAGTCTTTTTTAAGGGATTTTGAGATCAGTTTATATTTAAATGTGACCAATTTTGAAAAACAAGTTAATATAAGCTGTAAAACTAGTTGAACCATTGTTGTTACATTTGACTATAAAATATTTGGTCACAAAATCTCATTTTTTAAGAAAGACGAATTTGTGAAAACCTGGTGTATGTACGTACACATACGTACATAAAAACGGTAAGCTTTGGTTATTTGTTATTAATAACTTCATCATTTCCAATTTCAAGAATTCTAACGTTTATGGTAGTCTCGAAATGTCTTTGTTAGTCAACTTAGCATATTGTAAATATTCTAGTCAATATTATCTTTATATTATGTAATCATATTTAGTTAGCTAAGTCCTATAATTTAGGAATGTAATTAGCTAAGTTAGGTTGTACACCTTGTATATATTGCTAATGATATACAAACCCTAATCAAGGGATTTACGTACATTGACATGGTATCAGGCTATTGAAGTCGATTTCGATCTTCTTCTTCTTTGTTCCTGTGCCTCGTATTTTTTCGAAAATACTCTCCTCATCATAACTAAAGAGGATGCCATGTCCTCCTCCTCAAAAACTCCCCTTCATCCCGTCTATATTGTCACCAATATCCAAAATAAGGTTCGTGTTCTCGACGGCACGAAAGTCACATACGCATCTTGGGCCCGCCTCTTCAAGCTTCATGCCTTGGGTCACGATGTTTTGTCTCACATAGACGGAACCGATGCCCCTGCCAAAACTCATGAGTCTTACGCCTCATGGGTGAAGATTGATGCACATGTGCTCCAATGGATATATGGTACCCTCAGCGACGAACTCCTACCACGTGTGTTGGAAGACGAATCTATTGCTCGAGAAGCTTGGCTACGAGTGGAAAACATCTTCAACAACAATAAAGGGGCTCGTGCTGCTGCTCTTGAGGCCGAGTTCAATGCACTCCGTCTTGCAAATTTGCCGTCACTTGAGGCATACTGTCAACGCCTCCGTGAATTGGCCGGGATGCTCAAGGATGTCGACGCCGCCATCTCTGACCGCCGCCTTGTCATTCAACTGGTATGTGGCCTACCTAGTGAATATGACACAGTCGCATCTTATATTAATCAGACTCTTCCTAGTTTTGAAACTGCTCGTAGCATGTTAGAATTAGAATTGCATCGCAAATCGGGCCACGATAAGCCTGCCACGGCTCTTGCCGCACCGGACGCCCCTCCCCCTGAACAGTAGACCGAACCCCCACCAAAGGCCACATCGGGTCCTCCACCACAGTCTTATAATAACAACAATAATAATCGTAATAATAATAATAATCGCTACTACCGTCGCTCAAATAATAATAGTAATAATCGAAATAATAATAACCAAGGCAACAGGCAACAACAACATGCCTCTGCCTCCTTTCCAAATCAAGCCCAAATACCCACCCAATGGGGTCCACCACCAACCTGGCCCGTACCCTGGACACCCCCACCTTGTCCGTACCCTTCCTACCCCGGCTGGGTCCTCTGGTCGTCACAGCCCCCACGGTCTCAATTCAACCGTGGACAGCAGCCGCGACAAGGGCAGGCGTATATGCTCGAAACAGAGGCTCCTCAACCGACAGATTTGAGCCAAGCTTTCCATGCCTTATCGGTGCAACATCAGTACGACCCATGGTACATGGATACGGAAGCATCATCACATCTCACCTCCGACCCAGGTATGATTGCTTCCCCTTTTAATACGAGTAAAATTCGATCCATTTATGTGGGTAACGGTAATAGCATACCAGTTTTGGGCTCAGGGACATCCCATATACATAGAAATTCCCGTTCCTTTCAATTACGACATATTCTTCACACCCCTAACATTATTAAAAATCTAATATCCGTTCGTCAATTTACCAAAGATAATAATGTTAGCGTTGAATTTGACCCGTTTGGCTTTTCTGTGAAGGATATTCCGACTGGGAAAACGATTTTGCGGAGTGACAGTGACGGAGAACTCTACCCCGTGTCTACAAGCCCCAACCCGAGTCAGTCCGTGTCGCCCCATGCTCTTCTTGTTCACGGCCAAGACGTATGGCATTCTCGTCTCGGCCATCCAGGGTCCTCTATTTTAAGTTTATTAAATTCCCAACGTCGTATTTCTTGTAATAAAGCGCATACTACGGACTTGTGTCCGTCTTGTCAAATTGGTAAACACGCGCGCCTTCCTTTTTATGATTCAAATTCTAAGACTCTTGCTCCTTTTGACATTGTGCATTGTGACTTATGGACGTCACCTATATTGAGTAAAAGTGGCTTCAAATATTATATGGTCTTTATCGATAATTTTACTCAATTTGTCTGGGTATATCCTCTCAAATTTAAGTCCCAAGTGTTTGATAAATTCACTCAATTTGCTAATTTTGTCCACACCCAATTTCACACGAAAATTAAATCTTTCCAATGCGATATGGGTCGTGAGTTTGACAATAATGCCTTCACCGAATTCTCTCACAAAAATGGCCTGGTTTTTCGATTTTCGTGTCCCCAAACGTCCCCTCAAAATGGCAAATCCGAACGAATGATTCGCCGCCTCAACGATATCGTTCTTGTCCTCCTACAACATGCGTCCCTCCCACCACATTTTTGGGTCGATGCCCTTCACGCGGCCACCCATCTCCATAATATACTTCCCACATCGACACTCAATTTCCGCACTCCAACCTCCATGCTCTATCTAAAACAACCATCGTATGACCATCTACGTGTCTTTGGGTGCGCGTGCTACCCTAACCTATCCTCCACTCGTCCTCACAAATTAGCCCCAAAGTCTCTTCAATGTGTCTTTCTTGGTTACCCTCCTAACCAACGCGGTTACCAATGTCTAGACGTGTCTTCTGGTCGAGTTCTCATCTCCCGTCATGTCACTTTTGCTGAAACGATTTTCCCCTATGCAGAAAAACCCACCTCGACAGCTTCCTCCTACTCCTTTCTACACCTTCCTGACGACTCCCTCCACCCTCTGTTCCGCTCCGCTCTGAACCACCCTCCACCACCCCCCGTGACAGACCCAACAACACCCCACACCCAGCCCAACACCGACCCACCGACACCTCAGACCCCGCCAACACCCCCGCCACAACCCAGACCCCCCCTTCTTTCCCTGCCACGCACCAGACCACATCCCCTGTCATTACCACCCCTGCCACCACCCCTGTAATCACTACCCCTGTCACCTCTCCTTCCCTTACGGCCTCTCCCTCACCCTCACCGCCACCTCCCCCACCTCCCCCTCCTCATCGGCCCACCCACACCATGTCCACCCGTGCTATGAACGGGATCTTTAAACCCAAAGCCTTAACCACATCCACCTCCATATCACCCCTACCCAAAACTCCCAAACTCGCCCGTGATGACCCGAACTGGCGTCGTACTATGACCGACGAATTTGCCGCATTAAAAGAAAATCACACGTGGGATTTGGTTCCGAGACCTCATGATGCTTCTATTATTCGTTGTCTATGGTTGTTTCGTCACAAATTTCATGCAGACGGTACTCTCCAACGTTACAAAGCACGGCTCGTCGTTCATGGTAAAACACAACAAATTGGTATTGATTGCGATGAGACATTTAGTCCCGTTGTGAAGCCCACAACTATTCGCACCGTGCTCAGTTTAGCCGTCTCGAAAAATTGGCCTCTTCACCAACTGGACGTTAAAAATGCATTTTTACATGGTGATTTAGAGGAAACGGTCTATATGCACCAACCGCCTGGGTTCGTTGATCCCTCTGCCCCGACTCATGTGTGCAAGTTACGTAAGTCTTTATATGGTCTTAAAAAGGCACCTCGGGCATGGTATCATCGTTTTGCGACCTTTATTTTATCACACGGGTTTGTTAGTAGTGTTTGTGACCCATCTCTATTTATTTATAAAACATCTACTGCAACCGCATATTTATTACTTTATGTCGACGATATTGTTCTGACACCGTCCTCCAATGCCTTAATCACGTCTCTTATTGGACTATTGTCTCGTGAGTTTGCAATGACTGATTTAGGCCCTCTCCACCATTTTCTCGGCATCAAAGTAACAAGGTCCAAAGATGTTTTATTCCTCTCCCAGGAAGGTTACGCTCGTGACATTATTAAACGAGCTAATATGAGCTCTTGTAAACCGAGTACTACACCCGTGGTGTAATACCCGCCCTTTTGGAGACCCTTTGATCAGCATTGACTGACCTTGGGAGCGGCAATAGCCCTTAGAAGTGCGTGCCAAGTTACCTTGGGTTGTGAGTTGTGAGTGGTACTCGATAGAGTAGAGGCTACTCGATCGAGTAGCGTGGTTACTCGATCGAGTAGGGGGTCACTCGATCGAGTATGTGGGACACTCGATCGAGTAACGGGTTTTCAGCGAGGGTTTTTAATCGCGTTTTGTTAAATCCGCAAATTATTTCCGCCTCATTCCTTCAATCCTTGAGTCGCCTCTTTCCCTTCCCTTCACCATAAAACCTCCATGGAAGCCTTTGAAGGTTCTTGTGCCTTAGGAGAGCGTAACTTGAGTCGGGTAGCGGTCTTTTGTCGGGTTTCTTCTTGTAGGTATGTCGTCATCATCATCCGTATCCTTATCTTTGCAGTTAGGGTTTGCTTGGTCGTAATAGATGATTGTGTTGTGGTTATAGGCATTGCTTGATTGCTGGATATGTCGTATGTTGGCATGGATTGGTTGCAGTTGCTTAAAGGTAGGTTCGCCTACTCGGTTTCTGTAGATGGTCTAGTGCGTCGATTGTTGTGGTTGTATTGTGGTTGTGTTGTGGTTGTGTTGCTAATAGTTGTGATTGTTTGTCTCTGGTTCTCGAGATGCGTTCTCGGCTGAGTGGGGTCACTTGCGGGAGTGGCTTCACGCCCTAGTTTCGCCCTCTGTGGAACCCGCCACGGGAGGGGATGTGCATATTAATGGGACAGGGTTATCGCTCGGTATGATGAGCGGGGCTTAGGTGGGAACGGTTGCGGTCCCCCACTGGCAGGGCTGGTCCAGTGGAAAGTCGGTGACGGAGATTGATTGGAGTGGGTGTGATTATGTGTGTGACTTATTGTGTTGTGTTGTATTGATAGATGTTGTTGGTATTGTCATGTCTTATATCAGTACTGACCTTGTGTGGTTGTCTTGTTGTTTTATGTGTCTGCCGTGATCCCTTATGGTGAGCAGTCTGTCTTAGCAGGTGTTGATGTCGTTGATAGCTGGAGTCCGGGCAGGGATGAGTCTTCACGAGATTTGATAGTAATAGAGAGTAGCCCTTGAGTTGTATCTTTTATATCGTCAGTTGGTTTTAAATCACTTGTAATATAACATAATCGTTCTTTTGTCGACGTTTGATTATTACTGTCCTCGGGTAACCGAGATGGTAACGCCTTTATATGCTAAGGAAGGCCTAATGAAGGCTCTTCTGGATATGGGGGTGTCACAAAGTGGTATCAGAGAGACGATTTTGGAACCTGTAACAAATGAACTCAATGAACGTAGCGAGTCTAATAAAATGAACCTGGTGTATGTATAATGGGAGCCCCGGCTGATGCTAGATTTTGGGTGAGTAGGCGCCCTCATTTCAAAATCTTGGCCCCATTGTACTTAAGCCAGTCACTGGGCATGGGAATGTGGAGTCCGTGTATATGTAATTGATGTGTATATAGATTGCGTTGGAATTATTCGAGGTTGAGCCTTTATTGAAGTCGGTATGAGTGTAATGGTTGCATTTGAATTGTGTGCAGTGAAGTTTTGGTAGGATTAGTGAGCTTACATGATGTTAGAGAAAAACGTTAAAGGTTTTATGATATAGAAATGCGTGAAAAGTATGGAGGTGTATGCTATAGTATGAATAGTAATCGTGTTGGCATTTGCTTCAAGTTGTTAATAACGGTGATCCTATATGAGTTTATAATTTCTACCGTAGCTATAATGGTGATAATTAAGGAAGTGTTGAGATATAGTACGAGAATTAGTAATTAATGATGCGTGTATTCAATGCTCGATGACTGAAACTTTCCGCTGTGTAATGATTAATGGGTGTAGAATAATTTTGTTTATGTTGAAATTGGAACATAATAGGCTTTAATTAGCTATGTAGAGTATGCATTTATATGACATATGAAAGGATGATTCATCGTTAATTATATGTTTTATATTGACGTGAACATGAGTTTGTTAGTAATGGGGTAAAATAAGTTTTAAGTATGCCATGGTGATGTAATTGTGTATGTGAATGACTCGGTAGCAGGTAAGCCGATTTGGGTAAATTTGTTGTAGCGTAATATGACATAAACCTTATTTGTTGAGACGATATGATATGCGTGAGTAGTAATGTTAATAATGAGTAAGTGTAATGACTAGTGGCGAATTCCGAACTTAGTTTGGAATCGACACGCAATATTGTTTTTGCAGGAATCTCCAAGTTATCTCGTATTTCTGACCGAGTACTCAACCTTACTTGACCGAGTGCGAGTGCTTACTAGACCGAGTAGACCTCACTCGATCTAGTTAGGAAGCTATGACGTCGGGATGTGGAAATTTTCTGCAGACACTCGATGAAACAGCACCTACTCGATCGAGTAGAGGGCACTCGATCGAGTACCCTAGGCACTCGATCGAGTAGGCTACAGTACAGAGCCTTTCACGGGTTTCTTAGAACCCTTAAATCCTCTTATTCTTCTCATTCTTTCTTCTTGATTTCGAACCATAAGCCTCAAATCTCTCACAAAACTCTCCTCTCTTCTTGTGTTGGTGGTGATTATTTGGGTTAATTGCTTGTTAATTTTGTTCTTTTACTTTCCCTAGCTAATCAAGGTATGATTTCTTCCCTATTTACATGTTTTTATGCCTTTAAATTTGTTGGGATGATGGTATAATCTGAAATTTTCGATTCATATGGGCGAATTGTTGCTTTTAATTGTTGCAATATGATTCACATGCTTCTTTTTCATGAATGTTGGTGATTAAATTGCTATAAAATAGGCTAGAAATTGCCGATTTGGGGGCCGAAATTTCTAGGGTTTACAAAATCAAAATAGATTTTTGGTTGTTTCCTACATGTTGGATGATGTAATTAAGTACTATATGTTATACATGCTATGCTAGAAGTTGGATTTCGGTAATTTTCGTCTTAAAAGTGCTTTAAAACTCCGTCTGTAAAGTGCCCCAAATTGAAATTTGTTTGCTATATCTGGAATTTGGTGTTGCATATGATTGTTTAAGTAAGGGTAAACTTCAATATGATAATGGTGATGTTAATTGATGGTGAATATGTCAAAATTGTTACAGCTGTAGAGACCGTCTGACAAGTCTAATTGAGTTGTTTGTTTCTAATATTGAAGGTTGATGATGATATGTTTTAAATTACTTTTCTATGAGCATGTACAAATACCTCACATGTCATTAGGTGTGTATATAGAGTAACATTTGAAGCATGCTAGGATGTTAGAATTGGTTGGGTATGTTGTGTTTACCATGCTAAACTTTTCACAACTATTGAATATGAGTTGCTATAAACTGAATTTGCGTATCAAACTGGGAAATTACTGGTGAAAGTGTATACCTAGTTTCGTATCAAAGTTCGATTGCGTGAATTATGTGCCTTATATGTTTATGCAAATTGGTTTAAGTTATAAGCTGGAATAGATGCCGAGACTCAACATAGGGACCCGACAGAGCAAGAGGGGGAGGGCTTCACAGCCCGAGCCTGGGGAGGGTAGTGGACCCGATGGTACCGCGATGCGGAGTACCCTACGGTTGTGTTTGTGGACTTTAAACAAAGGGAGCGTTTTGTGGTTTTACAAAAACGCAAAATGAGGCCAACTCGGTGTGTGGATACCACACTTTTAGAGGATTTGGGAATAGAGACGGATGTCCGTCACATATTTGAGACTTTGGGATTTACGGGGTTGTACCGGCTGAGGAAACATTCCTACCCTTTTCTTACTTTGGAGTTTATGAGCTCCTTTAGTTATGACCCAGCTGCTCAAACCGTTGAGTTTCGGTTGATGAACACAAGTTTCTTGTTGACCATGGATCTTTTCGCTTCACACCTTGGGTTGGCCAAGCCTCCCAAGGATTCCATCACTGATATTCCTGCTGAGTGCGGTGTCTGCCGCCTAATGCCTTGCCTTACCGGAAAGCCAGCTCCCACCTCAAGCAACATGTTGATTAATGATGTTCAGCATGTTACCTTGAGGATTTTTCTTCGTTCTCTTTCGAACCTCCTTTATGATAGATCGGATATCAGTAAACTGAACAACCATGAGGTGTTGCTTCTGATGTCTTACCTCAACCCGGAGCGGGCCGAGAGAGTGGTCTTTAATGCTCCTGCCATAGTCTGCGCTAGCCTTGCTTTGATGGCTACTGCCACCTCTCGGTACTTGAGTTGTGGCGCTATCGCCACTCGGTTAGCTGAAAAGCTAACTATCTTTGAGGTTTCGTCCGAGTATGTTCCTCTGGCTACACCGGTGCCTACTATGGACCGTGACTACTACCTCGACCTGAAATGGTTGAGAACTTTAGCTGATGGCAGCCTAGCTTGGAGGGTGTGAGGCATGAGCTGGATGAAGATTTCGGTTCCTGAGCACCTCCCACCGACAGAGCCATTAGACCTGGTGGTCATAGCTGTGGACTCCGATGAGGAGGAGGAGGGTGATGATGGACCTCGACAGTTGAGGACGTACCTCATTGATGACACGATCCTCCAGGTGATGCCCGAGCCGAAGAAAGGAGAGAATGCAGCCGTAGTGGAGGAGAGGCCCAGGTTGGGGAGAGGACCCCGTCGAGTGAGGGAGAGGACCGCTGAGACTAGACCACGGCCGGTAGCACCACCGCAGCAGCACCCTTTTCCGTGCTACCTCTACCTCGACACCCCGGAGACGCGATCGAGTTACTTGGCAGAGAGAGTGTCATCCACTTTGACACTCAGGAATATGCATGAGATGGCGTACACTCAGGGGATTGGGACCGAGGGACCGCATCCGGTATGGTGGAGTGGAGTTGGGGATTATAATGGGGTTTTTCACTCTTACGGGGTGGATCAGTCAGCTTGGGGGACACTACAGTCCTTTGCCTTTGGCGGCTTGACCCCATGGTACGTGAGTCCTGGAGTTGGAGCGGGGTTTGATGCGGGTATTGGGTCATCGGGAGCGGGCACATCGGGAGGCGATGGTGGCGGAGATGAGGTGATGGAGGAAGAGCAGCAGCAGCAGCAGGAGTGATACTCCTATTCTTTACCTTTGTGTTTGGTTGATGGTAGTCGTCGTTAGATTATGGTTGTCATTGGTTGTTAGAACTTTTATTTTGGATTTGTATGGTTGGCCATAAGGCCGGATTTACTAGCTTGACTTTATTGCAGGACCTTGGAAGTCGGGGAGTCATCCTGACTCATGTTATGTGACATTTATATATATACATGTGTGGGTTATGACAGGATTTTCCACGAATTCGACCTGTAGGTACTCGACAGAGTATCTCATACTCGGTCGAGTAGCTACAGGTGTGGCAGAAATGAAGCATTCTGATCTCAGGGCTACTCGATCGAGTAGCCTAGACACTCGATAGCGGGCAATCGATCGAGTACCACTACATACTCGATCGAGTAGCACTGTTACAGGAACTTTTCAAAAATTTAAAATTGTTTAATGGTTAAGTAATTACATGTTTGATGTTTAACGTGGTTAGTAATGAGGAATAACATGTTTGAAACGTTCACTTCATATGTTGGAGGTCGTGCCTGGTTTTAAAGGCGTAATTTGCAACGAATAGTGAAGTTGTAATTATTCTTATTCCATTCATTTTACATCCGTTTTGTCTACAAGTTACATTTCACCGGATTCTATATACATACAAATGCAAATGACATACACATGCCTGTTTGACGGTGACTAATTATTCGAATGTGGATGCATATATCTTTATGGTTTGCTGGTTATACGGGTAGTATGAGTAATGTCAATAATGAATAATATGGTTTGAATTTATGACAAGACGCAAGTAATAAGTAATTTAGGTAGTAATTTGGTGGTGAACTTTGGGGACGAAGTTCCTTTTAGAGGGGAAGAGTAATTTCGCAAAATAGAAGGGCTGATTTCGAAATTATGTTGTTGTTCGTTTATAATGTTTTGTTGTTTATTCACAAAGTTTTCTATTACTTTGGTCACATTACTTGTATGAAGTTGTAATTGGTTACCTTAGTTTGTTGAGTAATTTATGCGTCGAAGTGAAAGTTGATAGTCGTGGTGTCATGTGTCGTAATAGAATCGCGTTGTTGAGTAACATGGTGGCATAGTCATGCGGCATGTCGATATGAGATATGTTTCGTGTTGATAGTTGTTACTAGTGAGTGGGGTAATCTCGTATATTATGGGTGATCGTTGTTTGTGCTGGTTTGTATTGCGAGGTTGGTGCTTTATATGATAGTTTGTAAGGGTCGATATATATATATATATATATATATATATATATATATATATATATATATATATATATATATATATATATATATATATATATATATATATATATATATAAGCGTTAGACGTGTGATGATGACATGGGGGATGGCATTTCAGGGGAGTAGTGATCTGTGTCGAAAGAGTAGTGATGTCGTGGTGTTTCCGTGTCTTGTGCGTTGAGGTAGGTGAGTTGAACTTCGGGGACGAAGTTCTTTTTAAGGGGGGAAGACTGTAATACCCGCCCTTTTGGAGACCCTTTGACCAGCATTGACTGACCTTGGGAGCGGCAATAGCCCTTAGAAGTGTGTGCCAAGTTACCTTGGGTTGTGAGTTGTGAGTGGTACTCGATAGAGTAGAGGCTACTCGATCGAGTAGCGTGGTTACTCGATCGAGTAGGGGGTCACTCGATCGAGTATGTGGAACACTCGATCGAGTAACAGGTTTTCAGCGAGGGTTTTTAATCGCGTTTTGTTAAATACGCAAATCATTTCCGCCTCATTCCTTCAATCCTTGAGTCGCCTCTTTCCCTTCCCTTCACCATAAAATTAAACCTCCATGGAAGCCTTTGAAGGTTCTTAAGCCTTAGGAGAGCGTAACTTGAGTCGGGTAGCGGTCTTTTGCCGGGTTTCTTCTTGTAGGTATGTCGTCATCATCATCCGTATCCTTGTCTTTGCAGTTAGGGTTTGCTTGGTCGTAATAGATGATTGTGTTGGAGCTTGTGTCCTCCACAAATTAGTGTGATAACATTTGTAAATCTCTTACAGGTTCACAAGGGTATACTTCGTATTTTAATCAGTTGATTAACGATTACCTAATAACGGTTGGCTTGCTAGAAAGTTTGACGTTATTATCATACAGATGGCGGTGATCAACTGGTCCCTAAAGGTCACACCTATAAAATGTGTATGAGAGATGTGGTTATGGAAATGTAATCACATTGATGCCTTATATGACTAAACAGTTAGTCAATGTGTTGATGAGACAATTATTTAATGAAGATTAAATAATATTAGTTGAGACGAATTAACTGTCAATTCGTAAATTGAATATAATAAGTTATATTTAATTAAATGTATGTAATGTTAGCTTGAATGAATTAATCTGTTAATTCGTAATTAAATGTAATCGGTTATATTTAATATCAACAAGATGAATGTGTCATAGTGGTAATAGTGAGGGTACTCAAACCAAGAGGTCATGGGTTCGATCCTCATTAGATGACAATTTATATTTAACACATTTTATACATTTTTGGAATAACCGAAAATAAGGAAATTATACTCCTTATTAATTTTGGTATATGGGCCGAAAATTTGGAAGGAAAATATCTACCCTATTACACCTTATACTCGGTTTTATAAGGGTATGGGAGATCATTATTTTTCTAACCTAATTTTAACCTAGTTTTGCTCATCATTTCTCTCATCAGAAAATCACACAAAAACTCTAATATTTACATAAAATTGGGGATCTCATTCTAGCAATTTTGAGGGGTATTTCTCGGAGCATCTTGGGTGCAACTGATAGGAGAATATCATTGTGATATTGTTCATAGGCCGAATTAGCTAGGACCGAAGGTTATTTCTAATTCTCTTTACCCTTTGGTTTATGTAATTTAATTTGATGACTAGCATTCATCATGATATATTCGTTATAGTCCTTAAATTCAAAGAGATGCATACAGATAAATCCCACAAGTGGTATCAGAGCTTAGGCCACGAATTTTAATTTTGATGATTTTCATAAAATTGTTTGTAAACAATAATTAGGGTTTGCGAGAAAAAAAATATAATCGGCTGGATTTTTTTTAGTCGTGGAATTTTTTTTTCGTTTCCGTTACTGTTCACGGATGAACAGTATTATTAAAAAAAAAAATTGTTTTTTTTCTTTCGGTTTTTCCTGAAAAACCGATTAAAGTTTTCTTTTGCAGCTGTTTTTGTTTATGCCGATTTGAAAAGCATCCGAGAAAAGTAAAAAAAAAATTTTCCTGTTACTGTTCACGTCACGTTACTGTTCACAGAGGACAGTTTTTTTTAAAAAAAAGAAAAAAAAAATTGTCTTGTTTCGGTTTTTACAGATAAAACCGTGAACAAAATAAGAAACGGGCTGTTTTTTTTGTTTTTGCTGTTATTGCCGAAAAAAAAAAGGCTTGTTTGGTTTTTTTTTTTATGTTTTGCCGAGACATATAAAAAAAAGAATTTTGTTTTTGTTTGTTTTGGCCAATATTAATTATACATTACATTAACAATGTATGATTAATTGTTGTGAAACGGTTCACAATTTTAAGATACCTAATTATTTTAAAGCAGTTTAAAATATTGATGGATTAAATTTATATTACAAGTTTAATATGAATTAAGTTTGAAATTAATGTGATTAATTGAGGAATTGTCACTTAATTTGATTTGAATAGGTGGTTTGGATAAATTAATCAACATAATTAAGGAATTGTGTCATGTATGTTTAATTTATTTTTAGTTGATGCATTTTTTTTGTTGAATGAATCGTTGAATGAATTTCTTTAAGTATTTTTTTTGCAATCGGTTGTAATTTGTAATACTTAGTGTGGTCTTAGTCAAATTATGTTTTCGTAATGAAGGAAACATGATTTTTTTTGTAATTATGAGATCTCGAATCTCCTTTATTTTTCCTTTAGTTTTGGGTTTTGAAATTAGAATGTAATAAATAGGTTTATTATGTAAATTTATTTATTGTAATTTTCGAAGAAGACTAAAGATGGAGATTGGAGCTCACTCCCGCTACATGAATCAAGATGGAACATCGAGACAAGCTTCTCGGGTCCAAGGATGGATTCCAAACTTGTATTTTATGTTCATTTTGATAGGATAGGCCAAACTAGGACTTTATTATTGCTTTTACGTTTTTCATTCCTATTGCTTTTCATTCACATGATAGTTTATGCATCATATTCCGCCTAAAACCAAACCACCTACTAAAATGCATGAAAATTGACACATATAGGTTGTATGTTAGTTTTCATAGACATACAGATGTCACATGTTTATTAAGCCATCATCTTAGTTTAATCATTCACGCATGCTAGATATTAGTTCACTTAAAATGAATTAAAATAAAGTTGATGAGATCTTCCTCTAAAACGGAAATTGAGATTAGTCTTTATGAGGGCAAACAACTATGAATCCCTTCTTCGTCGGTAGGCATAATATGACCCCTTCTACGTTGGGTAAGTAGTTTGTGTTGACTTAGTTTATCTCAACATTATAGTCCGAAGAGTTTCTCGTGATTATGATGGACTAAAGATATAATTTACAGAAATTTATCGACCAAGAATTCTAACGGTAGAATTAGCTAAAAGGTTAGCTTATCAATTTACAGAGAATTGAGTTTTGGGATCATTTATATAATTCTTGAGGGAGGTCAATTGTATAAATGTTTTGAGTTTTCGCGTTATGACAGTAGTTCATTAGACTTAAAAATATAAACGATGCACATGCTTATTATTTTTATTCTTCTTCTCGTAGTGTAGAACACGTTTACTTTGATAATACTGTTACAACAAAATGTCTGGAAATAACGCAATCCAAATGCCTAGTGCCACACTTAGACGCGAGTCCTGGCTGAAAATATTCATGGACCAAATGAATCAGTTCACACGTCTGAAAAACGACGGGTCCAACTTTATGGACTGGGAGGCAAGACTACGGAATGCTTTGCCATTCTTGACGGTAAGCTCAGCTACTTAACTGAGCTAATACCGGTAAACCCAGGCCCCAATGCAGGAGTCAACGAGTCACTCACTTATAGTGACTTCGTTATGGAAGCGGGTGTGATAAAGAACGTACTCATCTTTGCAATGGAAACCAATTTGCAGAGACGCTTCATTGCCCAAGGTGCGAACAAGATTTTCACCACGCTCACTAACGTGTTCTCAAAAGAACCGAGAATCGTTACTTATGAGCATACATGTCGCTTCTTTGATGCGAAACTCCAGAATGGCCAACTGGTTAGCCCACACATTCTTAACATGATTGAGAATGTCGAGAAGCTGGAGGCACTTGATTGTAAAATCAGTGAGAGCATTGTCATAGACCGAATGCTTCATTCTCTTCACGATGGTTTTGCCCTTTTCAGGGCGAACTACTACATGAATGACTTGAAAAAGAGTCCTCATGAGCTACACTCCTTCTCGTATGCACCGAGAAGGATATGAAATTGAGTGGGAGCATGAAGCAGGATGTTCTCACGATTTCCAACAAGGGTAAAGGTAAGAGCAAGGCTCATGGCGACCTAGCTGTAGGTAAGCCAAAGTTTAAAAAGCCAGGAAACGGTAAGAGTGCACCCGGTGAGACTAGTGGCTCACAGGGCAAGGCAAAGAGCAAGGGCGGTGACATTGAGTGCCACCATTATCACAAGACTGGACATTGGAGGAGGAACTGTCCCGTCTACCGTGAGGACATCAAAGCAGGCCGCGTCGTTCCTGTTGGTATGTCATCTTATATTCATATGATTGAGATTAACCATGCAAGTTTGGAACTTGGGTACTTGATCTTGGTTGTGGTTCTCATCTCGTGTAATCATTTGCAGGGCCTAAAGAACATCATACCTCTCGAAAAGGTGATGTGGACTGCGAGTCGGAATGGAGCACGAGTTGCTTTTGTCTCGAAGGGAACATATGTAATCCAACTCCCTAGTGGTTTTGAGTTATTTTTAAATAACTGTTACTATGTACCCAGTTTGTCTAAGAACATTATTTACATTTTAGTACTTGCTAAAGTCGGTTTTGCATTTTCAATAAAGGATAATAGCTGTATTTTCTCTTTCAATGAAATGATTTATGGCAAAGCAGTTTCCATGAATGGAATTTACATCTTAGATCAAACCACGGAAGTATTGCACATGAATAATAAGAAATTAAAGATTGGTGACAAAGATCAAACCTATCTATGGCATTGTCGAATGGGACACATAAATGAGAAACGCGTAAAGAAACTCGTCAATAATGGGACTATTCCCGCATTCGATTTTTCTACATATGACACGTGTGAATCTTGTCTCATTGGCAAAATGACTCGAATTTCCTTCAAAGGTGTTGGAATGCGCGCTAGTGACCTATTAGGACTCATACATACTGATGTTTGTGGACCTATGTCAATTACCGCTAGAGATGGCTATAGATATTTTATCACTTTCACGGACGATTTGAGTAGATACGGATATGTCTACTTAATGAAGCATAAAAGTGAATCCTTTGAGAAATTCAAGGAATACCAGAACAGGGTTGAGAACCAACTGGGTAGAAAGGTTAAAGCACTCCGTTCAGATCGGGGTGGCGAATATCTTTCAAATGAGTTTGATCAACACCTTAAAGACGTGGAATCGTTCTACGATTAACTCCACCTGAACACCTCAATTAAATGGTGTGTCCGAACGGAGAAATCGAACCTTACTTGATATGGTTCGATCCATGATGAGTCACACGGTAGTGCCGATTCATTATGGGGTTTTGCTCTTTGTCATTTGCTCTTATACTTAACCGAAGTCGACTAAAGTCATCGACAAGACTCCATATGAAATGTGGAAGGGAACAGTCCCTAACTTGTCCTTTATTCGGGTTTGGGGCTGCGAGGCTTATGTCAAGTGGAGACACGAGGATAAGCTCGGCCCGCGATCGGTCAAGACATACTTTATAGATTATCCAAAAGGAACATTTGGTCATTACTTGTATTCGCCTACCGAACATCGAGTTTTTGTTGCGGCTAGTGCGACGTTCTTAGAGAAAGAATTTCTCGAGAACAAGACGAGTAATAGAACCTTCGAGCTGCTGGAGATTCCAGAACCAACAACCGAGGAACAGATGGAGGAAGTTGTTCCTCCAACTGATGATACGGTTAGTATTCCTGAGGAACCTAGGAGGTCGGGTAGAGTCTCTAATCCTACGGACAGATACATTGATATGGTCGAGGAGAATGACGTTTTACTCCTAGGGAGTAATGAACCCGCTACCTATAAAGGTGTTATGGCCTGTTCTGACTCAAAGCTATGGCTCGAAGCCATGCAATCCGAGATGGGCTCCATGTATGAGAATGACGTATGAGATCTAGTTGATTTACCTAATAAGGTAAAACCTCTACAGTGCAAATGGCTTTACAAAATAAAGCGTTCTGTAGACGTGCAACCAGATACCTAAAAGGCACGACTTGTGGCAAAAGGTTTCACTCAAGTGCACGGATTGCATTATGATGAGATTTTTGCACCTGTAGTCATGCTACGTTCCATTTGGATAATCTTAGCGATTGCCGCTTTTCATGATTATGAAATTTGGCAAATGGATGTGAAAACCGCCTTCTTAAACGGTTATTTGGAGGAAGAGTTGTACATGGTGCAACCCGAAGGTTTCATAGATCCTGAACATCCTAAGAAAGTATGCAAGCTTAAGCGTTCCATTTATGGACTTAAGCAAGCTTCTCGGAGTTGGAATCATCGTTTCGACCAGGTGATAAAAGAGTATGGTTTCACTCGATCGGTCGAAGAACCATGCTTATATATCAAGTCGAGTGGGAGCAAGATTGTATTCTTGATATTGTATGTCGATGACATACTCCTGATTGGGAATGACATTCCTCTCCTATCTTCGGTTAAAGAATGGTTGAAGAACCATTTCCAGATGAAAGATCTGGGTGAGGCACAACGCATTTTGGGAATCCGTATCTACTGAGATAGATCACGACGGACGTTATCACTTAGTCAGGAGTCTTATTTGGATAAGATTCTTGAGAAGTTCAGCATGACCAACTCCAAGAAGGGGAACCTTCCAATGACGTCTGGGATGCAGTTGAGCAAGTCTCAGTCACCCACGACGCCTGAAGGGGTTGAGCGCATGAGTCGTGTTCCTTATGCATCGGCTATAGGATCAATCATGTATGCCATGATATGCACACGTCCAGGCGTGGCATATGCATTGAGTATGACGAGTCGGTACCAAAAGAATCCATGTACCTACGGAGGACTAAGGATTGGGTATTGACTTATGGAGGAGATACTAAGCTATCGCAACCGATTCTGTGAGATGCTAGCTTCCAAACGGATCGAGATGATTAGAAATCTCGGTCTAGATTCGTTCTTACTCTTAATGGTCTTTGCGGTCACCGGAATAGTTCCAAACAGGAAGTTGTAGCGATTCTACTACTTTGAGCCATTGAAGTATGATAAGCATGGAGGGCACGTTATTTCCATGAGAATTAAACGTGTTCCCGAGTTGTAATAGTTGATTATGAATTTGATACATTATCTTTTTCATATACTATTTATAACTTCATCGTATTAATATAATATTTTGTTTTTCATGTGGATTGTACTGACAACTTTGAACGCCACAAAGTGAATTGAATTACATTATATTTTGTTTTGGTCCGTAATTGCCTACAAGAGCCGATAACTCGGCTATTATATTGTGCGATCGATTGATGGTGGGTTCAACGAGCCATAAGTCAAATCGTTGACTCGATCGATCACAAATGCGAGATTATAACGATACCTCGTAGGACAAATTTGTGACAACGTAATGGAGTCCTAAATGTTTAAAAACATTCGGTGCCAGATCGTGGATAGGACATCCATTGTGTTCCTAGAGTCGATTCTTTTGACTATCGATTTGTCTCTTGAGATTAGGCGCTTTTGGGTGACTTTGGTTTCTTTCTCACGGTCTGCCAATCGGAGGCTAAGTAGATTTTTTCTTCTCGTCATTTCATACCGTGCTTACATCTGCAGGATTCGAGTTGAGGAAAATATCCAACCTTTATCAGGTATAGTTATTTCTCAGGGCCACTCGAGGAGTAGTAACTGAAATGCATGGCCATGCTCGAATGATGATTCGTTTATCAGTTAAGTTACTCTCTAGTCGGGGAAACCACTCTTGATGATGATCGCTTGTAAAATACGACCTTTGCGAATACGGATTTTGCAAATTGTTTTATATTGAGTGGGAGAAATTTTAGGGTAATAACATTTGTGAATCTCTTACAAATTAGTGTGATAACATTTGTAAATCTCTTACAGGTTCACAAGGGTATACTTCGTATTTTTTTTTGAGGGAAAGTATACTTCGTATTTTAATCAGTTGATTAACGATTACCTAATAACGGTTGGCTTGCTAGAAAGTTTGACGTTATTATCATACAGATGTCGGTGATCAACTGGTCCCTAAATGTCACACCTATAGGATGTGTTTGAGAGATGTGGTTATGGAAATGTAATCACATTGATGCCTTATATGACTAAACAGTTAGTCAATGTGTTGATGAGACAATTATTTAATGAAGATTAAATAATATTAGTTGAGACAATTAATCACAATTAGTAAATTGAATATAATAAGTTATATTTAATTAAATGTATGTAATGTTATCTTGAACGAATTAATCTGTTAATTCGTAATTAAATGTAATCGGTTATATTTAATATCAACAAGATGAATGTGTCATAGTGGTAATAGTGAGGGTACTCAAACCAAGAGGTCATGGGTTCGATCCTCACTAGACGACAATTTATATTTAACACATTTTATACATTTTTGGAATAACCGAAAATAAGGAAATTATACTCCTTATTAATTTTGGTATATGGGCCGAAAATTTGGAAGGAAAATATCTACCCTATTACACCTTATACTCGGTTTTATAAGGGTATGGGAGATCATTATTTTTCTAACCTAATTTTAACCTAGTTTTGCTCATCATTTCTCTCATCAGAAAATCACACAAAAACCCTAATATTTACAGAAAATTGAGGATCTCATTCTAGCAATTTTGAGGGGTATTTCTCAGAGCATCTTGGGTGCAACTGATAGGAGAATACCATTGTGATATTGTTCATAGGCCGAATTAGTTAGGACCGAAAGTTATTCTAATTCTCTTTACCCTTTTGTTTATGTAATTTAATTTTATGACTAGCATTCATCATGATATATTCGTTATAGTCCTTAAATTCAAAGGGATGCATACAGATAAATCCCACAGATTGTGTTGTGGTTATAGGCATTGCTTGATTGCTGGATATGTCGTATGTTGGCATGGATTGGTTGCAGTTGCTTAAAGGTAGGTTCGCCTACTCAGTTTCTGTAGATGGTCTAGTGCGTCGATTGTTGTGGTTGTATTGTGGTTGTGTTGTGGTTGTGTTGCTGATAGTTGTGATTGTTTGTCTCTGGTTCTCGAGATGCGTTCTCGGCTGAGTGGGGTCACTTGCGGGAGTGGCTTCACGCCCTAGTTTCGCCCTCCGTGGAACCCGCCACGGGAGGGGATGTGCACATTAATGGGACAGGGTTATCGCTCGGTATGATGAGCGGGGCTTGGGTGGGAACGGCAGTGCGGTCCCCACGGCGGGCTGGTCCAAAGGACGATCGGTGACGGAGATTGATTGGAGTGGGTGTGATTGTGTGTGTGACTGATTGTGTTGTGTTGTATTGATAGATGATGTTGGTATTGTCATGTCTTATCTCAGTACTGACCTTGTGTGGTTGTCTTGTTGTTTTATGTGTCTGCCGTGATCCCTTATGGTGAGCAGTCTGTCTTAGCAGGTGTTGATGTCGTTGATAGCTGGAGTCCGGGCAGGGATGAGTCTTCACAAGATTTGATAGTAATAGAGAGTAGCCCTTGAGTTGTATCTTTTATATCGTCAGTTGGTTTTAAATCACTTGTAATATAACATAATCGTTCTTTTGTCGACGTTTGATTATTACTGTCCTCGGGTAACCGAGATGGTAACGCTTTTATATGCTAAGGAAGGCCTAGTGAAGGCTCCTCTGGATATGGGGGTGTTACACGTGGATCCAGGCTCCAAATTGAGTGCGGCCTCTGGCCCAGCTGTTGACGATCCGTCCTTATATCGCAGTTTAGCGGGTGCACTTCAATATCTTACTTTTACTCGGCCAGATATTTCTTATGCCGTTCAGCAGGTTTGCCTTTTTATGCATGACCACCGAGCCCCGCATTTACAATTTTTAAAGCGTATCTCTCTCCAGCGGTCAACTATAGTTTTTTGTGATAATATATCTGCTGTCTATTTATCCGGCAACCCGGTTCAGCATCAACGAACTAAGTATGTCGAACTTGATATTCATTTTGTTCGGGAGAAAGTCAAGTTAGGGGAAGTCCGTGTGTTACATGTTCCATCTGAATATCAATACGCTGACATATTTACGAAAGGTCTTCCTCGGCATCTTTTCACTCGGTTTCGTTCCAGTTTGAGCGTTCGCTCTCCTACCGCTCCAACTGCGGGGGCGTGTTAGTCAACATAGCATATTGTAAATATTCTAGTCAATATTATCTTTATATTATGTAACCATATTTAGTTAGCTAAGTCCTATAATTTAGGAATGTAATTAGCTAAGTTAGGTTGTACTCCTTGTATATACTAGTATTGGTGCTCGGCTTCGCCCGGGCTACCTCTACTGACCATTAATTTTTTTTCCATTAAACAAAATTGATTAAAGTTGCATAACCCATAAACTTATCATTAATATATTTTTCTATGACATATCCTAAGATTACTATATGAAATAAATTTTGAGACAAATTCACTACTCTCGCTATTAATATTTTACTCTTATTAATGAAACAATAGTAATAACATTTCACTATTTGCTCGTAATCATTGTTACTTTCATTACTTTCGCCGTAATTATTGTTATTGTCACTACTGCCGCATTAATATTGATAATTTCACTACTCTCGCCGTAATTATTGTTACTTTCTATTACCGCATTAATATTGATTATTTCACTACTCTCATTGTTGTTTCTACCACTTTTACTAATCTTGCTGATAATATTGTTAATTTTACTATTCAAATGAGTGATTACAATCATATAACTATATCCAATGTTACTACAATTCTTTTCTTTACTGACGAAATTACTTTTACTACTCAGGCATGCAATTTAAAGAGGATTATATATTTATATATAAATATATTACATATATGCATTAAATCAAATCGAAAGAATTATGCAATATTACGTATTATGGAATCTGACTTGAATTATTTATAACTTACTTATTAAATTTTTGTATGTTAAACAATTAACATCTCTATACATCTAATAAACTATAAAGTTTAATAAAATTGCATACATTTTAAATTTAATATATAATTTTATGATGATAATAATTACTACCATAAGTGTGTATGTTTATACTAATTAATTATTTTATTTTAAGGAAATTGACAATCTTCTAGATTTCTATAAATAGCTAGGAAAATTACCAAGTATCTTTTTTTCTTTTAGTCTCCTTGAAATTGATCATCTTAATTAATTATTTTATTTTAAGGAAATTTACCATCTTAATTAATTATTTTATTTTAAGGAAATTGACCATGTTTTAGTATCTTACTGATGGGGCATATTCTGCACCCGCTGACCAAGTCAACATATTGAGCAAGGTCAAAGATATCCACAGCAAGTCAACGACTTAGACAGCTTAACCGACGCACCCTGTCGGCCTGTCTCTTGGGTCCCGGCCGGGGCAACTAGCCAGCCGGGGCACACATCCGCGAACTCATATCCAAGACCCCTCGGCATGGAGTCAACAGGGCCCGCCGGCCTGCCATGGGTCCCCCGGCCGAGGGTAGATGAGTCTTTCCACCTGTTAGCCACTTGGCCACTACGTGACAAACGGTGAAAGTCTATAAATACTCCTCAACTCTCATTGAGGAAAGGATCCACAATTTAACCTAAGAATCACTATTCATCTGGTAATATCTTCCTTATCTCTCTACAATATATACTTCGCCAAGTAACAACTTATCCCTCTAAGTTTACTGACTTGAGCGTCGGAGTGAGTTCGCTCGGTCCAAAGTCGAGCCCTCAGTTTGTTCATCGTTTCAGGAGACCGCGAGGAGAATTCAACCAAGGACGTCATTCTACAAGCATGGGTGGTAACAAATAACTGCTCTGGAATTACACCCGGAACAATTGGCGCCGTCTGTGGGGAAAGATACTAGAAGCTAGTCACATTCATTCCCGAACAAAAAAAAACAAACAAAAACCCACCCAAAAAGCTAAGAAGATGTCGAAACAACAAGAGGTATTTGTGACTGACGAAACCGAATTCTACCAAGACGATACCGTCCACAATTCTGGAGTTGCGCAGCCCTCCACCGGCCGGGTAATTCAACCGGAGTACGGGATGCCAATAATACCAGATACGCCGCGCCACCGACCAGGTCACCATCATGGGACATGTGGTTGATGCAAAAAACCGAAGCTACTCCTGGACATAATTGGTAGTACGCCGGCTCACACTGTCACACCGACAAGAGCGGCGGAACCCGTCCGGAGACCGGGGCCCGAAATGTGACTCCAAGAGACTTGAACGAGCCTTTGGAGGAAGCCGGCCTGTCAAGACGCCGGGGAGACCGAGCGCTAGTGGTAGACCTTAGTCCTTCCCGCACTCGCGGGAGGACGGCGCGCCGCAGCCGCCGACGAGGCACGCCCCGAGAAGTGAAAGAAGTCCGACTCACCGAGTCGGAGAAGAAGCCCGACTCACCGTAGTCGGAGAATAAGCCCTTCCCGCCACGGGGAGAGGAGCCGGACTAGGGATATGAGGAGCCGATCGCCGCGTGTCGTTCGACACGTAGTCGACAGACCCCTCGCGCCTCGTCCTAGAGACCCCTGGTGCCAACTAAGTTGAAGCCGCCACCCATAGCATACAAAGGAGAAGGCGACCCAACCGACCACACCGACGCTTTCGAGTCTTACATGTCGGTTTGGGAGCAACTCGATGAGGTTTGGTGCCGAGTCTTCCCAACAACCCCGTATGGGATGGCACAAAGTCGGTACAAGGGGCTATCCGATGGGTCGGTATCTTTGTTATGCCGACCTAAGGGACACATTTTTAGCCCAATATTCTTGCAATAAGAGGAGGGCCGTTGAGACATCGGACCTCCCGACTATCGAGGACAGAGGGGGCGAGTCTCTCCGGAGTTATGTGAAGAGGTTCGACGCCAAGGTTCGGCATTCGTGAGTGAGCAAAGAACCGGCGGCCTTCGCGATGAAAGGCCTCCCGAGAGGAGACTTAAAAACGAGCTCATCAAGTGCGGCGGCTGAACACCGGAGTCCGCCAGGAAGATGGCCGATCAAGCCAAAAAGTGGAGGACTATCACAGGACTGGTAGGCCCCAGCCAGAGGCCGGGCACTCGAGAGAAAGAGCGCCGGGAGGACAACCCGGATGAAGGACGCCGTGACAATAATAGGTCACGGTCTGACAGGTCCGCCAGGAAGCAAAACTCGGCGGGCGCCGGGGGGAGTTCGGAAATGTACTACCAAAAGCGGTACAAAGATCATACCCCCCTGGTCGTATCTGCTGCCGAGGTCTTCGCCCTGAGCAAGAACGAGGGCCAGAAGTGGGAAAGACCCCCCAAGTCGAAGGGGGACGGTGACACGAGCCAGTACTGTGAGTACCACGGCCACACCGGTCACCCTTATCGACAACTCGCGGCATCAAGAATGCCATTGAAGAGCTGATCCGGAAGGGGAGCCTCGGCAAGTATGTTGCCAAAGGCCAAAAGACTGATGCCGGCGGTTCAAACAAGAAATCCGTCTTTGAACGGATAGGAGTGATCCACGTTGTCATCGGGGGCAACGAGAACGGTGGATCCGCTCATGGGCACAAACGGCACCTGAACGAGCTGTATCAGGCCATCAACTTTGTGCCCAAAACAGCGATCCCCGCTTCCAACATCCCCGATATGACTATTGGGAAGAAGGACTACGAGGAGTCATCGCCCCTCACAAATGACCCACTCGTAGTCCACTTGGACATATCCAACCACCAGTCAAGAGGTGCACGATTGACACAGGGCGCCTACACGAACATCATGTTCAGAGAGTGCTTCCTCGGCCTCGGTTTGAAGGTTGAGGACCCGAGCCCTCGCACAAATCCATTGTCAGACTTTTCCGGCCGGCCTGGTACCCCGGGGTCAATCAGACTGCCAGTGATGTTCGGCGAGGGGAATGCGGCCAAGAATGTCCTATCTGAGTTCGTGGTCATTGACGGCTCGTCCGCCTACAACGTTCTCATTGACCGAGTCACTCTGAGCGAGGCCGATGCGGTAATGTCCATCCGGGCCCTGACGCTAATATATGTCTCGGACCGGGGGGAAGCGCATAAGCTCGTCTCCAAGGACGAGAAGGACGAGGTGGTCAACATCCAGATATCTGCCAGAGGGTGTAACATGCAATCCCTCAAAGTGGCAAAGAAATCAGAGAAAGGGAAGAGCCCATCCTTACAACAGGAGGGCGACCTCATGGATGCAACTGACGGCTAACTGGGAAGGTCCCTGCAAAGTGTTTGAAGAAATAAGGCTGGTACATACCGGTGATGACATGGAGGGTGTGCCTTTGATGAGCCATTAGAACACTATCTCAGGAAATACTTTGTATAGCGGCGGAGGTGCCCAAGACAACTGTGGGCACCCCGACGCATGTTTATATCTAATGAAGAATGGTTCAAGTTTTCCATCAAAGTGTTTATTCCCCCCCCCCCCCCCCCCATAGTCACTATGAAGAAATAGACGCAACGGCAATCACCCCCCCAAGTAGACGCCACGGCGATCACTCCAAGAGGTAGACGCCACTAGATCACTATCAAGAAATAGACGCAACTGCAAATCACCCCAGAAGTAGACGCCACTACAGCGATCACCCCAAGAGGTAGACGCCACGGCAATCACTCCAAGAGGTAGACGCCACGGCAGTCACTATCAAAAAATAGACGCAACGGCGGTCACCCCAAGAAGTAGATGCCACGCGATCACCCCAAGAGGTAGACGCCACGGCGATCCTCCAAGAGGTAGACGTCACTAAGATCACTACCAAGATCTGTTGTCGCGCGCGTAACCTCTAGTCGCCTCGGCCCACCGAAGGCCCCGGGGGGACACAACGGTCGATACGCCAAAGAACGCTGTCGCGCCGTAACCCCTAGTCGCCTCGGCCCACCGAAGGCCTGGCAGGGGACACAACGGTCGACACGCTGACATACGCTGTCGCGCCGTAACCTCTAGTCGCCTCGGCCCACCAAAGGCCTGGCAGAGGACACAACGGTCGATACGCTAACATGTTCACAACGGCGGTTGGGAAGCGCAAATCCGACGCCTCGGCTAGACCTAGAGTGAAAGAGGAAGCGACCAACACGCTAACATGTTCAAGAAAAGACGTTGAACGCAGTTGAGATACGCATTCTAGCTGCCTCGGCCAAGCCGAAGGCAAGAACAAAAGAAGCGCTCAGTTAATAACGTAAGAAGACAACTCAGACGAAGACAAGAAAAGACCTCGGCCAAGCCAGAGGCAAAATAAGCAAACTCTTATTAAAAATGATAACAGGTTACAAGTAAGGAGAATACAGACGACGGCCGCCCCCATAGGGATAAGCCAAAACACAACCTACCAAAGTTGTACAAAATACAAGGAAAAGAAAAGTAAAAGGTTACAGACATATCATTTGAAGCGCCAAAAGATGGCAGGGAGGAAAGGCTTAATAATTGGCTCCCGAACAGCTGAAGCTATCCGAGACACCGGGTGAGCCTGGTGACGACCGCCCGTCTACCTATGCCTGTTGCTGCTTACCATCAGCAGCGTTGGCAGCATCATCTTTGATGGGCGACCCAGAAGCTGTCTTGGCAGCCTCAGCCTCAGCTTTCTTGGCAGCCTCAGCCTCGCGGCCTCGTTGCCTTCATCCTCTCGGCTTCCTCCTTGGCCGCCCTAGTCTTCTCGGCAAGAAGAGCGCCTTCTCCGCGCCACCTCCTCCTCCTTCTTCACCCTTACCTCCTCCTTGGCTTTCTCCTCCGCGGCTTTCTCTTTAGCTTCGAGCTTGTCATCAAACAGCTCGTCAAATTTGTCCCACGGAAAGGAACCATCAAGGGGAAGAGCTCCCAATCACTTCCCTGGCGGCTTCTTCGGCCAGGTCCCAGTATTGGGCGCACATGTTAGGGAGGATAACGGTTTGGAGCGTCTCAATGTCCTCCTCCCTTTGGGTGATGATAGAATCCTTGTTCCGAACCACCTTCCCCGGGCCCGAAACATGCCCCTCCATTCGTCCCTCTGCGTACGGTAAAGGTCGGCGTGCTTCGAACAAGGTCACGCCCCTCCGGCGACTTAGCGGCTTCGGCCGCCGCGACCTCGGTCTTGGCTCTCTCGGCAGAGACCTCCTTTTCAGCGTCCTCCCGAGTTTTCTCTCGACGGATCGCCTCTTGACCTCGGCCTTGCCCTCTTAGCCTCCTTGTTCGCCGCGTCGAGTTCAAGCCTTAGCCGCTCGAGCTGTGGGGCGCTTGACCATGGTCTTCTCTTGCTCCACAATAAGAGCACCGGCCGTATCGCCCACTTCGCCCGAGAACTGATCAAACTTAGGCCCTCCGACTTAATCGGAGGGGGTAGGTTTCGGGAAGGAGGTGACAACGGTGGCGTCTTGACCACTTGCTGCGATTTTCTCCTCGCACGCCGTTCAAAAGGGTGACCATGAAGACGGCGGCGGTTGATCTACAAAAAATTCAACTAAAGCATCCGTGTCAATATACATGGACATACCGAGAGCCTATCATCGAGAACGCCTAATGAACCTAAGCTAAATCCGAGCCACGGGATAGATCTGTACCATGCTTGGCTTTCTTGCTCGGAGGACGCATTTCCTCGCCGGCAGCAGTAGCAGCGGAAGCATCAGCAGCAGGGGTAGGCTCTTTCCTTTTACGGACAAGGGGAGACCCCTCCGCATCGGAGTCCTCCCCGTTGGTAATGTCAACGATCACCACCGTCTCCTTCCGGACTGAAGGGATGGGAGGTGGAATCGATGTCGGCGCCGTCGCCGCCGAAGACTTTGTTTTCCGCGTTCGGCGCGGCATGTTACTAGCAACCTTCGCCTGGGCCGCCTCCACATTCAAGCCTTTGTTCGCCGATCCATGAGATCATTCGGCGACGTTCGCGATCACGGGACGAGCCTTAGGGTGCAAATCGGCAACGGTCTTATCCTTGTGCGGCCCATTCTCCTGGAGGATATCCTCGAGGCAGTGTCCGGTCCAAAGTGGTCTGCAAAGGAAACAAAGCAAGAGTTAAGTAGAAGAAATAAATCAAAGTTCAAGAAACAAACATTAAGAGCGAGAGATGGGCCTCACACCGACCCCACTCACCCCGTGCTAGGGCCGGTATGAGGCGACATGGCGCAGAGCGACTCATCCTGAAGAATGATCTGCGTCGGGGGAATCCATCTTTTCGACACCCCACTCTTGTCCGCCTCAAAAGCCTCATCGCCAGACTTCTCATCCGCATTAAGAGGAACCTTGTCTTTGCGTCCATCTTAAGCTTGCTCCGGTGACCCATTTCTCACGCTCGCCTTACTCTCGCACCGCAAATTAACTTCGTGCTGGAAGGACCGGGGCAGCGGATAGTCATCCGGCACCTCAACATACACCCACCGATCTTTCCAGTCCTTGCAGGAGGAAAGCTTATCAACGGAGACGTAACCCGGCTCCATTTGCACGCTGTACCATCCAACGCGACCAGGAAATGACGGCCGAAGGTGGTGAAGCCGACGGAATAAATTAACCGTTGGGACCTCCCCCTTGAAGAGACAGAGCCAGAAAAAGCCGACTATGGTTCTAATGGCCAACGGGTGCAGCTGGGCCACGGCGACGTTCATGGCTCTAATAATGGCCATAACGTAATCATTCAGCGGAAACCGGAGCCCGTACTCCAGTGCCGATGTATACGCCGGTGCAACCCGGGAGGGCAACAGACGGCCGACCCTCCTCCTCGGGATAACAATTTTGTATCCCCTGCCGAAGTAGAAATGGCCCTCGAAAAATGTTTCGCGGAACAACTGCGAACTTATGGGTCCAGAGGCACGGTCGGGCGGACCTTACAAGGTTCGCCGTGATCCATAACGCACTGCCTCCCCTCATTAGGATGAGCCCTTTCAACATCATCACCGTCATCATCACCGTCATCATCAACATCATCATCATCCTCCCAACCCTCCAAAGCTTCTGGATCAACTTCGGGAGAAGGAGACCTAGGACCCCCGGACCTTAAGCGGGACGGCGGCCGAGCCTCCTCTTCATCAAGACGCGACGGGGAACCCCGGCGCACGGTTACTAGGACCGACGCATCGGAGAAGACATGATTCACAACGAAAACTTAACAATGAAAAAGTTAAAAATTTGTTTGTTTACCTTGAAGAAAAAAAGCTACGCCGGAGTAACAATTAAGAAAGCTAGAGAGGAGTTTCGACAAAGAGGGCTAGAAAGAAGAAAATTTTTGAGAAAATGAAATTGGTGGCCAATTTCAGGGACTAACTGCCCTATTTATAGGGAAAGCCCATGAAGAAGGACCAATCGGGGCACGACCCGTGAAACGTCGACCAATCGGCGAGCGACACGTGTCGGACATGCAACCACGGAATGTCAATCGTTGCAACAATTGAACGTCAATCAATGCAACAATAACCAAGCGTCTTCAACACGCCCCTTCATATCTCTCTGCCTATTCATCTTCCTCAACAAATTCCTAAGTATCTGTTCTCCGTACGGCCACATGATCAACCAAGCTTGTCAAGACCTACCGGGGCAATCAAAAGCACACGGCACTCACAACCTCGGTCTCGGCCAGCACCACTTTCTTTTCCACATCTGATGTCCATTGCACATCCATGTGGAGGGGGGATATGGTACGGCCTAAGCAAAACCTGGGGGCAGAAAAATTTTCAAAAACTTGCGCAGAATATACGCTCAACATACATCGGAGCCCATACCACGGCATAGACTACGCTGGGGGCAAATTGATGGGGCATATTCTGCACCCGGCGACCAAGTCAACATATTGAGCAAGGTCAAAGATATCCACAGCAAGTCAACGACTTAGACAGCCTAACCGACGCACCCTGTCGGCCTGTCTCTTGGGTCCCGGCCGGGGCAACTAGCCAGTCGGGGCACACATCCGCGAACTCATATCCAAGACCCCTCGGCATGGAGTCAACAGGGCCCGCCGGCCTGCCATGGGTCCCCCGGCCGAGGGTAGATGAGTCTTTCCACCTGTTAGCCACTTGGCCACTTGGCCACTACGTGACAAAAGGTGAAAGTCTATAAATACTCCTCAACTCTCATTGAGGAAAGGATCCACAATTTAACCTAAGAATCACTATTCATCTGGTAATATCTTCCTTATCTCTCTACAATATATACTTCGCCAAGTAACAACTTATCCCTCTAAGTTTACTGACTTGAGCGTCGGAGTGAGTTCGTTCGGTCCAAAGCCGAGCCCTCAGTTTGTTCATCGTTTCAGGAGACCGCGAGGAGAATTCAACCAAGGACGTCATTCTACAAGCATGGGTGGTAACAAATAACTGCTCTGGAATTACACCCGGGACACTTACAAATGTTTAGGAAAATTACCAAGCTTCTGTATAATTTAATTTTAACCCAAACTATATAATATTTGCATTGAGATCCCTTAATCGGGTCCATCACACGGTGCTAGTGATTTAAAACTATATAATATAATTAATTTGTATAACTTTCTTTAATTACATGGATGTCCCTTGGTTTCTGGATTTAATATATAGTATTGATTGATTGCTAATGATATACAAACCCTAATTAAGGGATTTACGTACATTGACAGTCTTGTTGAACACTTGAATTATTACTCCATTATTTAGGTACGAGTAATAGGTAATTGATTACATCACCGAACTCTTTTTTTTTTATATATTTTTCAAGTTTGAATTCTTCAATGGATGTTAGTATCCTCAGCAAAATCGGGTTGTTTTGTTGTGATACATTCAATAATCAGAGTTACAGAATGAATTCGATCTCAACCACTAGTGATGAAAGTGGGCCGTGCCTCGTATGAGCCAACCGTTAGGGATGGCAATTATGACCCAAACCGAACCGAACCCGAATCGAACCGAAGGAAAAAATTCGATCCAAACCCACTCTTTAAAAACCCATTCCCGATCCACTATTTAAAAACCCATATCCATATCCACTATTGAAAAACCCGAACCAAATCCAAACCCGATCCATTCATACCCGAACCCGATCCAAGTGGATATTATTGAAAATTTAGGCTTTACTAACCTTAAAATTTAAATTTTCTTATATAAAATTAAATTTGTATGTAGTCAAATCAAGTTTCGTATTGGGTTTTGGATTATGTAGTGGATCGGGTATGGATTTGGAGCGGGTATGGGTTTGAAAAAAGTATAATGGATCGGGTATGGATTTTAAAATTTTGGATATGGATCGGGTATGGATATGGATCTGTGATCCAATAAGTAAGTGGATCGGATTTGGATCTAGCAAAAACCGATCCAACCCGACCCATTGCCATCCCTACCAACCGTAGCTTAAATAAAAAAAGGCACGACACGACCACGTAGGGGGTTGTATGTGTCGTGTCGTACATGTCCAATGTCAGAGTTTCCTGTGCTTGGCACGGCCCAATTATGAGGATACGGTGGACCAAGATGTATCGTATAAGGGCCACCATCGCGCCTAGGGGTGTTCACTCAGTGATCCGAACCAAAGACAGACCGGACTGGACCATTTGATCCGGGCCAAACCGGAACGTATTTTATTTGAGCCGGTTCACGGTCCACCTTTTTACTTTACTTTGGTCTTTGGTCCGATCAACGATTGGACCATGGACCAAACTTATACAACAAAATAATCTTTAAAATTGTAACATTATTGATTTTATTGTCTATTTTATTTATCCGTATCAAACGATGTGTAATTATGTACTTAAATCTACTAAGAAGATGATGTTGCTTATTTTGTTTAGCTCGTAAGAAGATGATGTTGCTTATTTCTCACCCACTTGCACTACCCACTTTCATTTGTGAGAGGCACACTATTCGTCTATAACTATAGACGGATAGTATCCGTCTATAATGAGAATTTGTGTTTTGATCATTACAAGCTTCTTGAATTCCAATTTTATATATTACACCATATCTATGACAATTATATTTGGGTCCATTTGGTCTGGTCCATGCATTTTTTTGGTCCAGATCGGATCGGACTAATATTAATATGGTCCGATCCCCGGTCCACCTTTTAACCCTTAGGGCTTGCCTGGAATCCATTGAATTATTAAGGGGGTAAGTTTTATTGGGCGATAATTACTGGAGAAATTAATTAGTGGGTAATGAGTTCCTTGATGATATGTTTGGCATAAGAGTAATGATTACTGAGTAGATCTTTTACTCCCTTAATCATTACCCAGGGGGAGGGTGGGTAATGTATTACCCTTTTACAAGGGTAATAATTCCATGAGGTGAATAATTACCCGCATACCAAACATGGGAAATACACCTCACATATTACTCCCCTATTTATTCCCCTCCTATTACCCTCAATCCAAGCAAACCCTTAGTTGGTCTTCGATTCAGAGAATTTGATCCGGTTGAATCTGATCCCGAACCAATGAACATCCCTAGTCGTGCCTTGGGGTGTGCCAAATTGCAGCCCGGTTTTGATTTATGACTTTCTTCATTAATTTTGGGCATGCCATATTGCAACCCACTTGTGCAGTGACGGCCCACATTTGCCTTTTGTTTTTGGATTTTGGGCGTGTGCGGTGTGCCGCGTGGGTCGTGTCGTGCCATGACATCCTGGGCCTAGGCACAGACTTCTTATTGGAACATTGGCCTTGGCACGGTGCACGCAGCCCCATGACGTGCCGTTCCACTTCCATCCCTATCAGCCAGACTGGCCCAGACATCCATTAAGAGAGAACGTATCTCCATTTCTTTTTTATAAATGCAGAATATCATTAATCGTTTCAAATTCACAAAACGCACCCTCTTATCTCACTATAGAATTCATCGGTCTCATCATTCCCCCTCACATAATAACGAGCCTTATGAGCTGTGAGCCTTATTGTGGCACAAATAGACGGTCTCTTAGAATGTTCACCTACATTTTGGCATACAAAATAAAGAAGGTAGTAATGCGTCTAAGAAAATAAAAGTTGAGAAATATGCCGGATAACAAATTACTTCACCTATCGAAGTAGGTTTAAAACTTCTTTTTGGCCTTAATTAGTTTTGGTCAAGTCTGGTTAGGATTCGCAGTCGATGCATTAACCACAAATTACTTCACCAATCGGAATAGAGGGATAATAAATCAAGAGAACGAGTCGAAATTCCGAGAGAGTAAAATTTAACCCACATAAAACGAAGATTATAATCTTCGTCAAGTTCAGAGAATGATCAAACAATGAGCTGCAAATTGGTATACAGCCTAAGAATGGCGCAAGGCTTACAAAGTGAGTTTGGAATCACAGAATAATCAGTACATACAACACTAACCCAGAAAAATGGACTGATCTGAAAAAGCGTATATCATTACATTTCCATAGTCTCCGGAAACTGCGAAAACTCCTAATGATCTGATATTATGGAGAAGGGAGACGGTATTATGAAAAAAATGCTTAGAGAAAGTAGGTTGACATTCAACTTGCCTGCCATAAGGAACCATTTTACTTGGTGTATAGAACATCTTCCCATGGGTGGCGGTACAGTGGCTGCTTCAACCTCTTCTGGTCAAATGTGTGCCTGAAATTCCATCAAAGCCATAATAAGTATTGTCGGGACATGCCCTGAGCTAATTAGATCGCCTTCAGTTTGCTTAAGGATTGCAAACGACATCCATTTAGCATATAATGCTATACAAGTTTGTCCCGAAGACTCATTAAGGCATTAGGTCATGTTCATGGCAGCTAAACAAGCAACAATCTCATAGCAAGAATTGATAAACTGCCCAAGTGAACTTACCCGATCAAACCAATAGAACGTGCTAATACGAAAAGCCCATTGAGATAACCGATTCCAACAATCTCGTCAATCTCTTGCTTTGTGAACATTCCACTGCCGGATAAGAGATCTAAGAAGAGAGACCCAATAGCGCCATCTACATTAAGAACCAAGTTGTTTGCCTTGGACAGAGTGTAGGTCTCAACTTCTACAGCATACTCCATGTATTTGACTGAGGGAAAATGAGTGCGGCCGAATTTCTGTAGGAGTTCTACTCTCTTGTCTCTGTTGTCTCCTCTCTTGATCCTGTTCCAAATAACGAAAATAAGAATCCTAAGATACTAGAAACATATAACTACTCCCTCCATCCCATCTATTATGTCTTCACACTCTCCACCAACTTTGATGGTCAAACGATGGCAACTTTGATCGACATTTCTCACGATATACGATTGTTACAGCCTTATAAAAAAACAATATGAATTTAAGAGTTTGATGAATCAAGGGTGACAAATTTTGCGTTAAATATTGACATATATTTGGAATTTCCATATTTCCAATGGAGCCAAACGCTCATTACTCTTTGTTTGTAAATTATGATGGAATAAATCAAAATGGCTCACTACAGTGGCTACTTTTTTTTTCTCTTGTCAAGTACCGGTCCTTTGATGCAGTTCTTGATGCAATTTTCATCTCGGGTCATTCGGGAACAGACTCTTTGTGTTGCTAACACAAGGGTAAGGCTACATACATCCGACCACCCGTTACCCCACAATTTGCGGGAGTCATTGAGGCATTGGAATAATGTTGTATTGACATATATTTGAAGAAATTGATGATCAAAGTCGATATAGGTTGACCATCAAAGTCAAATGATGAGATGAAGATGGAGGTAGAACTACATATACGCGTAGCTATTAATGATGAAAATGATCTATACTTAAAAGGAAATTTTGAGCATTTAACGTGGTCATAAACATTTGAGGTTGAAGGAGGAGAGCATTCAAAGCCAAAAAGCCTACCTGTGTCCAATGCCTGGCACACGAATACCCTTTTTCTTCATGCTCTCTACAAACTCATATGCCGTCAAATTCTGCCAGAGAACAAGAAATGATCTTATATCAGACGTTAAACATGAAAAAGCTTTCTAGCTTTTAAGTGTCACTAGTGCCCGTGAATACCTTGTCATATGCTTCCTTGAAGTAACGAGCAGCATCGTCAATGGCACCACCAAATCGAGGACCGATTGTAAGCAAACCTGGTAGAAGAATTATACAGTCAGCATTGAAGGGTACACAAGGTCTGTACCGTCTTTTGCTTAGATAATCAAAGGTGGAGCAAGGATAGATAATTTCAGATATCTGGTGGGGTAACAGACAAATTTCTTAAAATCCCCGACAACTATTTTGTGATAATTTAGCAACTTTCGGATTTCTGGTACGGCTTATGCCACTCTCTCCCCCTCCTATCCGCTTATCAAATGTTGCATGAGTTGGTTTTTAATTTGGTTTGGAAACAGGTTGGAAGGTTCGGAAATAAGGAACCTCGGCAAAGTAGTTCGCGCCTGTTCCATTATGGACAACTAGAGGATTGATTGACTGGCTCCATTCCATGTGATTGTAATTCCATCGTCATAAGATGGTAATTGGTGCCACAAAATCATCATGTGCAAGGAAGATAATTTACCTGAAACCAGACTGGAGACGAGATCTTTTCCAGCTCTTGCAGTTACAATTGTATTATGAGCACCAGATACGCATGGACCATGGTCAGCACACAACATGACACAAATCTGATACAAAAAGAAACATCCCTTTGAGAAACCTAAGACTCTTTGCAAACACGAGACAGAGTTCAGAAAGGAAATATCATACCTCAATGAACTGTGTACAGTAACGAGGAAGGCTGCGCTTGAACCACAACAGAGAAATAACATCACCAACACCCAACCCTTGCTCAACAATGGAAGACATTGGAACCCCAGCGTAGCATGGTTCCTCACCTGAAACGGAGACCAATATAGCATTGTAAGTAAACTCCTCATTAACTGAGGTTTGACACTGACAATTACAAACATTAACTGAGGTTCGACAATGACAAACATTATATATGTCCATACTAAGTAAAAATGTTAGCAGAACGAATCACAGACCTCTGTCATCCGAGATAGTTGAGATGATATGAGTTGGAGCACGAACTTTTCCACTCTTGATTGCTGAACTAAGATCCTCGGGTATTTGCGGAGGTGTGAATTCTTTAACTGGACTAATGTTCCCCTCTTCACGCTACCAAAACATCAGCAGATTCATTAAAAAAATACCAAGTCCATCCGAATTTATCGTCCCCATTTGACTTTGGTGGTCAACAGATGACAACTTCCTTCATTAATTTCTCCAAAAATATGTAGAGATACAGTGTAAATTTTGGCATGTTTGATTTATCAAAAGTATTATTTTCATATTATAGTCATTAAAATTGTGAATACAGTAGTATTGCAACTTGTAACTCAATTAAAGTAGGCATTGTTTGACCACTAAAGTCAAACAGGGTCAGGGATAATATAAAGGAGACGTTGGGGACTTGGGGAGTAAATGGGTAATAGCAAAGGACTACGAGATTCCCCAAGGCACCAGAGCGGGAGGGAGCGAATGAAGGGACATATAATGATGTGAGCCTTACCAATTTGTCAAATGCCAGCTTGATAGCACCTTCAAATGCTTCATATGAGTCCGGAACAACAGCTCCAGCATCCCTCAAGGCTTGATTTTTTGCTTGGGCAGACTCCATTTCACCACCACTTTTCGCACCCTAATTCGAAGAGAGAAAAAAACAGAAGATGCTAAGATATGTTTCTTGCTTCTCTGAAGCCTCATAAAAATAAGCATTACTGCCATGCAGGAACTTACAGCATGACCAAATTGTACTTCTGATTTAAAGAGCGTTGCACAGGTACCACTGACCCAAGCCACGACAGGTTTATTAATTTTGCCTTGCTTCATGGCTTCAACAAGAGAGTATTCATCTCGTCCACCCAGTTCCCCCAGTACGACAATCATCTTGACCTGGAAGGTATTTTAATTATTACATTAGAAGTGCAAAATTCATATAAAATTATAAAGGACATGGGACCACACCCTAAGGAGAGAATCCAATTGGTAAAAAAAGGTGCAATTCCTTAATTTATAAAGTGATCAATACATCCTTTTCATCAATGTGGTACACTCACGTGCGGGTTCAAAGTTAATAGGAGCAATTTAACAAGAATCAAAAGAAATTGATAGCAGAAAGCACCAAGTACAAAGAGCTCATTCAATGAAAGTTTCAAGGAATCAAGGAAGATGTTCATAGTATATGCTTAAGTTTAGCAAGAGTCGTTCGTTAGATGGCAATCAAGAAGAACATAAAACTACCAAGAGCAATCGAAACAAGAATGTTGTATAAATACAAATGAATCTGCATCATACTAGGCAGTTACATTCTTACATATAGCATCAAACAAAACAAAGAATCATCTGCCAGGTGCAAGTCTTTATGTGCAAAAAGGTTATGCAAGAGAATTAGGTACCTGTGGGATACTGTTGAACCTCAACACATGATCTGAGAGAGTTGATCCAGGAAAGACGTCTCCTCCAATGGCAATTCCTAAAAAGTTGCAGAAAATCAGAAAAATGAAACAGTATCGAGAGTAATAGACAATAAGGCAATAGAATAAAGTACCTTCATAGATTCCATCAGTGACACGAGCAATTGAACTGTACAATTCATTAGACATGCCACCCTGAAACGAGATGGAAGTGATCACAACAATTATTTTATGTTTACATTTCACCTGAATAAAAATGTTGGAGAGATCATAAAAAGCAAATTAAGCATTTACACAAATGCTATCACTCAAAGGCACCTACAGATTTAGAAACAAAACCAACAGATCCGGGCCTGTATAGCTTGCACTGAATAATGTTGTCAATTGTTCCAGCAGTGTCACCAATCTTGAAAGCTCCAGCTTGGATACCTCCAACAGTGGCAGGACCAATGACGACCTAAAGTCAAAATTCAAAAGGAGATGTCTCAGTGGCCAAATTTGAAGCAGAGTAATGGAATAAATTGAAATATAACTTTCTGGAAATAAATAAAAGAAAGGAAGGAAGAAAGAAAGGAAGGAAGGAAGGAAGAAAGAAAGAAATCACCATTTACCTTGTTGTTTGCTCTTGCAAAAGCAATTAACTGTTTGGTGTCCGACTCTGGAACACCCTCGGCAATAATAGCAACCACTCGAATTGTTGGCTGCTTTAAAGCCGTCATGGAAGAAGCAGCCGCACTGCATTTCTAGACGAAGTTAATATAAATACAGTAACTTAAATGATTGTTTTGTGACAGAAGATAAGGACATTAACCTTCTATATGAAGCAAAGTTGATAAAGACATCAGCTGTCGGATGGGCAGCAGAGGCTGCTTCAACGCTGCCAAAAAAGAGAAGAAATCCCAAATTTGTTAATAAGAATACCTCAATGATTCCGAGAAAACAAAACACTAACTGTCTTGAATATGCTAACAGTACAAGACCTAGGAGTATAGACTCCTTAGAGAGATATCAATACATACGTAGAATGAACTGGAATAGCAATTTCTTCCTGGCCAAAGAACAATTTTTGGAATCCCTCGGAACCAGGATTAATGATTCCAGCAACTGATGGTGTTTCTCTTCCTGTAAATGGGAAATCAACACATATTAGAACACGAACAGCTAAATCTCAGCATCGCAGTAAGAAACTGAAGGAAACAAGAAACCATTCAGAAGAGTAATGCTACCAACATAGTCATAAACAACAAGCATGTCGTTGGATAGCATTAAGTGTATCAACGTTAGAATTAGAAATCTAAGCACGACAAGAATACAGCCAAACAAGTGCCTTAAGCCCTTAACCTCCCTTCTAGAATATAGAGACTGATGTGACACCTCTCAAAAGAGCATAAACTTATTCAATGATTTTGGTAAAAACTTGACATATTTCTTTATTTGACAAATGTAAGTTGATAATTTGGCAATTATCTGTTAAAAAAAATTGTTCCACATGTACTCGTGTCCATATTCATTTGCATTCCTAGTTAAATGAAGACGCATATATTATTGGAAAATAACGACCAAATAAATACCGAATAGCACAAACATAAAAGGTCTCCCTTGATTCACCTTCCCTGTGTAGTCTCTCTTTCATATTTTCTAGGTGCAACTTCAGACCGCTGAGGTCAGGAAGAGAACAAACTTTCTCTTTCTTCTTTTATTTTTCATTTATACCACGTTAGTTTCGTTTTCTCTCTCTCTTTTTCCCGTGGATTAGAACTCTTCCTTTCCATGGAGAAATTTGAAAGGGAGAGAAATGGGAGGATCTATTTTCCCTCCTACACGCCAAATTAAAAGCCTTCTATATAGGAAATACTGGAAACAACCAACATAATTTTATTACGTCCTCCCTTTCCCTCCGCTCCATCCCCCTCCCAGCCCTTTCTCATCTCAATGAGTATCCAAATAAAGGGTAAGTGTCGGTGTTTTACTCCCATGCCTCAACTTGTTCTTACTTTTTTTGTTTTTTTTGTTTTGTTTTTTTGTAAGGAGAATTTTGAACAAACATAACCTGATGAGTACGTAACTTTGAGACGCCTGACTGTTGTTCCATGTCATATTGACACTTGATGATTTGTAGGAGTGATATATTTAGAATTAATAAATGTCAAGAATACATACCACATAGGAAATCAAAATCAAGCATCCGCTGGATGGGGAGTTGTTTGTAATTATAAAACAATGCTTGAGTAGTCTTAGAGAACAGCTGCCCGGTAGCCATGATGTAATCTCGACCAGACCTATATAATAAACAGCTTCATTAGCACTATAGTCCACACTCCCTACTATGTAGTACGAGTAGTATTTAAGCTTAAACATACACAAATAACGTAAAAAAGACAGCAAAAGGACAAAGATACTTATGGAGCATAGAATAGAAACTAAATGTCAATACAATACATACACTTCTTAGACCATAGCGAGATTAAGAATATTTATTGGTCGTCTATAAGACTCTATTGATCCATATACCCCACACAAATTCCCCTTCTATTTTGTAATGTCAAAGAGAGATCATTTATTCGGAAAAAAAAATGCTCGCTCTCGACTATCTTGAACAATGTGCACTTAACCTTATTGTATCGTTTACGATAATGCAGCCATTTCAAAATATAGATCACAACAATGTCTACCACTTCTACACCTTCAATAGTACCCAGGATTCTACTTTCACAATAGCTTCCCTAAAATCAAATCCTATTGATGTTCTTCACATATTAGATGAAGAACTAATACAACAACTGGATCGGATTACATAACTAGCTCAAAACTTTCGTCTCTAAAGACATGAATCCATGACATTGGCAAACTACACTCCCTCAGTCAATAGTTAATTTTAAACAACGATTACTATCGACCAGGACGGAGGGAAGAGAGTATTATACTCCCGCAGTCTCAATCTCTAATGACATGAATCCATGACATTGGTAAACTACACGCCTATTTCAAACAACGATAACTATTGACCAGGACGGAGGGAGTACTATACTATATGATCATGATCATAAAAAACATACCCACAAAAATGTATCAAAATACGATCACGTCTAAAATCAAATAAACACATAAAAATGAAAATGGGTTAGATCAATAAATCAAAAGGGAATGAACCAACTACTCAAAACCCGAAAACAAAGCAATGTAGTTCAACAGATCTTCAACTACCTTAATTTCACAATTATTGAACTACCCAACAAAATTAAACAAAAACCCACCAAATTAAACTAATCCAATTAATCAATACATTAAAAAAATCATAGATCTGACATCAATTTAATTGCAATTTGATCATAAACTAACGGCTACATATAAAGATCATTCCTTTTTCATTTTGTTGTTTATAAATTATTAAGAATAAAAATATAGAGAAATCTAACCTCTAGAAAAAGAGAAGGTATTGAAAAGTAGAGGGAGAAATGAAGAATTAGATGCAGGAATTTAGGAATGGTGGAGAAGCTTTATAGGTAGAAGAAGGGAGAGAGGGGTAGTTGAGTTGTATGTTGTTGCACTCCCCTGTTTGGTGACAAACCCAAAGATTGGCTGTCTTTTTAACAGGGATCGTTATTGAATGGTTAATTAGTTATCCCATAAATTTTAACCATGGTTAAGACGGAGGTACCGAAATTATAATAACTAGTTTAGATCCCGCGCAATGAATACCGCAATGCGCGGTATTTATAGAATTTTTTATTTTTGTATTACTTAATTAGGTTAGACCATGTGTATTAAATTTTTTTTATTTTTTTTTTGGCAGCCGTAAAGAAAGATATACTTCCTCCATTCAACTCCACTCTACCTATTTCACTCTTGTACACTATTCACAATTGTGTATTCAATTTCGATTTTCTCTCGATACGTAACTGGAAATATATTCAAGTAGGATCTTATTTGATTCATCTTTACGAGTACATTAAAAATATCTAACTTTTTTAATTTTTGTAAATACGTAGCTAATGATATTTAGCGCGTAAAACACGCGTTGACAAACGTGAAAAAAGAAAGTGGTAGAGTGGAGTTGAATGGAGGAAGTACCTAACTACGCATAGCCTCACAAGCGAGGCCATGAGTAACAGTATTATAGGTCCTAGAAATATAACTAAAAGCTAAGCAATGGAAAAACACGAAAAATTCCTGAATATCCTCAACGACGTCAACAACTTGATGGTGAGGTCTCTCAAGCCCAGCCAGAAGAGCCACCAGAGAAAGGCAATCCGTAGAAACCTCCAAGTGATGATAGTTGTGATCAAGAGCCCATCGAAGAACCTCTCTAATCCCCAAACCTTGACTCAGCTGACACCCGTGTATTAAATATTTAAATGCACGGCTTATAAAGTTTTTGTATTCATACTAAATTAGATATATAATAGTGATATCTTATTAGTTGTTCATTTTTCTCATCCTTACATTTTGCTTTGAGAAATAAAAAAGTTTAAACTGAAAATTAATTAAAAGAATTGAGTAGCAGGTTGAAATGTAATTTTGTAAATAATATTTTTTTGTACCGCAAAGTTAATGATTCCAATTTATAAATTTTATCATTTTTTTCTCGAAAGTAATTAAAACGGTTTATAATTTTGTTATATTACATAGTATAAATCAAGTCATTCTCAAATAATAGAATCGGTAAAATATTTATATCTCGACGAAAAAAAGAAAAGCGTTCTCGAAATCATAGTCTGATATAATTTTTTTATTAAAATATTAGAGTTTAGTGTTTAGTCAAAAAAATATAATTTGATGAAATATTTATTTTAATGAAAAGATAATAAGTTAATGAAATAAATTATTGTAATTATTAGTTATTTTATTTAATTAATGTATAGATAATTGTTATTAGCTACCTTATTTAGAAAGATGTTTTTTGGAGGGAAATTTTTTGAGAATGCATATTCATTTAGTAAATAGGGGATGGACGTTATTGTTTCGAGCGTGATGGAAGGTAGGGTGGTCAAACAATCGGATCGATCCAGTCCCCAAGACCTTACCCACTCGACCCGTCAAAAACTTTGGTCGGGCTCGACTCGAGTAAATCTCACTCAGCCCGCCCAGGACCCGCCCCTCAACCCCATCATGGGCCGATTTCGTGTCCATTTACACAGCCTGTGTTCACTCGTCCCCTATCCGGGCCTGATTCATGACCCCCTAGCCAAGCCCGCTCTGAATGTTTGACCACCTCTAATGGAAGGAGCTCAAGTAGACATGGTAACTTTGATCCCGCTCGAATGACCCGTTCCGAATAAACCAACCCGTATTCGACCTGACAGCCGAAGTGAGGATCGGAGCATGACCCATAACACGAATCAACCAATACCAATATGACCTGACCCGAAAGGTTATATATTGTCGCAAACTATCCATTATCCATATAAAACTTGACAATAATAATAATAAACCCGAAAATTTCTCGACCCCGAACTAAGCTAACCCGATCGGATCTAACCCGAATCTTTTCAAACCTCAAATTGACCCGACCCGCCGAGACTGGCCCGATTGACAAGTTTGTGAGGTCTAAAGTCAATTTCGAATCACCCCATCCTCGATATTGTAATTCGTGATTCATTTGACACTAAGAAAAAAAGGTAGGTAGTTTTACACATATTCATTTTTAGACATTTAAGATGCAAAATTTCAATATTTTGCAGATTCCTCTATACACAATACAAATTCTCTTATACAACGTTCGTACGTACAGATTTATTATCTACCGTATTATAAATTTGTATGATCTAAAGAGACCTACCGTGTTATAAATTTGCATGATCTAAAGAGATGATTGAAGTTCTCAAAGATTTTGGTCACGTCCAATCGTCCATTTACAATAAATGGGTAGCAATACAACTCAAATTGAATAATTGAAATTCATGACTTTCTTAGCATATATTTGGTAAAGTTATGATATTGACTTTCTTAGCATATACTCCTATTTGGTAAAGTTATGATTATTGATGGGGCATATTCTGCACCGCTGACCAAAGTCAACACACTGAGCAAGGTCAAAGATATCCACAGCAGGTCAACGACTTAGACTGTCTAGCCGATGCATCCCATCGGCCTGTCTCTTGGGTCTCGGCCAGGCAACCACCAAAGGGACACATACCCGCGTACTCATATCCAAGACCCTCTCCGTCCTGCCAGGTTCATCGGCCGAGGGTAGAACGTCTTTCCACCGATAAGCCACTTGGCCACTTGGCCACCACGTGACAAAAGGTGAAAGCCTATAAATACTCCTCAACCTTCTTTGAGGAAAGGATCTGACAACTAAACCTAAATACACTATTCATCTGGTAACATCTCTCTTATCTCTCTACAATACATTCCTAGCCAATTAGCATACAACTTATACCTCTAAGTTCACTGACTTGGGCGTCGGAGTGGGTACGCTTGGCACAAAGCCAAGCCCTCAGTTCGTTCATTGTTGCAGGGGAGGCCGAGGGAGACGATAGAAGCACGGAGGGTCTAACCCAAGACATTATTCTACAAGCCACGGGTGGTAACGATACTTGCTCTGGAATTATACCCGGAACAATTGGCGCCGTCTGTGGGGAAAGACACTAGAAGCTAGTCACATTTATTCCCAAACAAAAAAAAACACAAAACAAAAACCCACCCAAAAAGCTAAGAAAATGTCGAAACAACAAGATGCAGTCGTAACCGACGAAACCGCATTTTACCAAGATGATACTTTCAACAATTCTGGAGTCGTACGGCCCTCCACCGGCGGTGTAATCCAACCGGAGTTCGGATGCCATCAATACCCGACACGCGCCGCCAACAACCAAAGTCACCATCATGGGACATGTGGTTGACGTAGCAAGGTCAAGATGCTCCTAGACCTAATTAGTAATACGCCCGCTCACACACGTCACGTCGACAAGAGCGGCGGAAATCGTCCGGGAGACCAGGGCCCAAAATATGACTCCGAGAAATTTGAACGGAGCACTAGGAGAAGCCGACCCAGGTCAAGACGCCGGGAGCCCAAAGTGGGCGCGGTAGACCTAAGTCCTTCCCGCACTCGGGGGAGGACAGCGTCCCCGCCACACGAACGAGGCTCACCCCGAAGAAGCTGAGGAGTCCGACTCAGCAGAGTTGGAGAAGAAGCCCGAGTCGAAGAAGGAGCCCCTCCCGTCACGGAGGAAGGAGCCAGGTTAGGGACGCAAGAAGCCGATCGCCGCGTGTCGTTCGACACATGGTTAGGCGCCCCTCAACGCCTACGTCTTAGAAGTCCCGTGTCGAACAAGCTCAAGCTACCACCTCGTCGTATAAGGAGATGGTGATCCGATCGACCACGCCGAGGCTTTCGAGTCTTACATGTCGGTATGGGAGCGGCCGATGAGGTCCGGTGCCGAATTTTCCCAACAACTTTGCATGGGATGGCTCGTAGTCGGTACAAAGGACTTCCTGACGGCTCGGTGTATTATTACGCCGACTTGAAGGGCGCTTTCCTAGCCCAATACTCCCGCATAAGAGAAGGGCCGTAGAGACATCGACCTCCCGACCGTCGACGGCAGGTGGGGCGAGTCTCTCCGGAGCTACGTGAAGAGGTTTGATGGAAAGGTCCAGCAGATTCGAGAAATTAATCCAGTGGCGGCCTTCGCGCGATGAGGGCCTCCCGAAGGGAGATTTGAAAAATGAGCTCATCAAGTGCGGAGGCCGAGCATGGACGCCGCCGGGCGGTTGGCCGACCAAGCCATCAAGGTAGAAGACTATCACAAGGCCTGGTAGGCCCCGCCGAAGCCGAGCACCCAGGGGAAGGACGCCGTGGCGACAACAGGTCACGGTCCGACGAAAGACGCCGTAAGAATGATAGGTCGCGGTCGGACAAGCCTCGCCGAAACAAAGCCGGCGGATACCCGGGAGCTCGAACGTACTACAAAAACAAGATCACGAAAATCACACCCCTCTCGTTATATCACCGCCAAAGTTTTCGCTTTGAGCAAGAACGAGGGCCGAAATGGGAAAGACCCCTAGGCCAAGGAGTGACGGTGACACGAGCCAAGATCGCAAGTACCACGCCACACCGGACACCTTACCAACGATTGCCGACACCTGAAGGATGCCATTGAGGAACTAATCCGAAAGGGGAGCCTCGAAATATGTTGCCAAGGGCCGAAAACCGATACTGCGGCGGACCGAACAGCAAGTCCACCGCGAGCGTTTAGGAGTAGTCAATGTCGTCATCGGGGACAACGAAGCGCGGTGGGCACAAACGGCCCCGGATGAGCCTCATCCGCCATCAACTTTGTGCCCAACACAAAGAACCCCGCTCCCAAAGATCCCGCACATGACCATTGGACAAGAAGACTACGATGGAGTCGTCGCTTTTCATAGCAGCCCACTTACAACCGCCGGACATAGCCAACCACTTGGTGAAGCGATGCCCGATTGACACGGCGCCTACACAAACGTTATGTACAGAGAATGCTTTCTCGGCCTCGGATCAAGATCGAAGATCTCGAACCCCCGCACCGACCCATTGTACAGCTTTTCCGGGACGGCCTGGTACCCCGGGGTCGGTTAGATTGCCGGGTGAAGTTTGGCGAGGGAATACACCAAAAGCGTTATGTCTGAATTCATAGTCATCGACGGCGTGTCCGCCTACAACGTTCTCGTAGGCCGGGTCACTTTGGGCGAGATCGACGCCGTGGTATCCATCAGGACCGACACGATATATGTCTCGGACCGGGAGGCGCGAGGCTCACCTCGAAAGACGAAGACCCCGATTTATGGGAGGTTTACGCTAATAGCTCGAAGGCCGACATCGTTATTATCAGCCCAAACGGAGACGTGTTCGAGCACGCCTTGAAGCTTACCTCATTGGCCTCAAACAATGAATCCAAATATGAGGCGGTAATAACCGGAGTTGAGCTAGCTAAAGCCGCCGGAGCAGAGCGTATCATGGTGACAACGGACTCACTATTAGCGGCCAACCGGATCAAAGGCAAGTGCGAAGCCCGGACTACAGACAATCGGTATCTGGTGAGGGTTAGAGCCGTCGCTTCGAACTAAAAACCTTCCTGATACAAAGACACCCCCGGTCCGGAACGATCGGACCATTGGCATGGTCGAAGGAGCAGAGACCGAGGAGGTAGAGATTGACCCCGGCCGCACCGTAACCGCTGGGTGTCAACCTGGAACCAAAATTCGAGCCGACCTCCTGGATCTGCGCGAGGAGAAATAAAGATGTTTTCGCATACTCGGCGGCCGAGATGCCGGCGTGGCGGGAGGTGATTGTTCACAAGTGAACGTACTCCCGCCGCCGCCCCGATCAAGCAGAGAATAAGGAACTCCTCCGCCGAGAAGGACGACGCCATCAAAGCCGAAGTAGATAAACTACTAGCGGCGGGTTTTATCATGCCTTGTACCTATCCTGAGTGGTTAGCCAATGTTGTAATGGTGAAGAAGTCATCGGGGCATGGAGAATGTGTGTAGACTTTACCAACCTTAATAAAGCATGCCCCAAAGATTGTTATCCCTTGCCTCGAATAGATAGTTTGATCGACGCCACGGCGGCTACACCATCTTGAGCCTCACGGACGCCTTCTCGGGATATCACCAAGTGTTTATGGTCAAGAAGACATGCCTAAATGTGCATTTATCACCGCCAACGGCACGTACATGTACAAAATGATGCCGTTTGGTTTGAAGAACGCCGGAGCAACGTACACGAGGCTGGTGGACAAAGTGTTCCGAAACCAAAAAGGGCGAAACATTGAGGCTTACGTCGACGATGCTATTGTAAAAAGCAAGTCCGACAAATGAGCATCCGCCGATTTACACGAGACATTTTGTTCACTAAGGAAATACAAGATGAAGCTCAACCCAATGAAATGCAACTTCGGTGTCCGGCGGGTAAATTCCTTGGTGTACTTGTCGGCGCAGGCATAGATGCCAATCCAGGACAAAGTCCGAGCAATCCTAGACCCGCCGGAACCAAGGAATCGAAAAGAGGTTATGATCTTGACCGGAGGATGGCGGCTCTTGCCCGTTTCATCTCCCGGTCAGCCGACAAGAGCACCCCATTCTTCAAAGTGTTGAAAGGAAATAAAGACTTCACTGGGGAGGAGCGAGCACGGCTTTCAAACAACTAAAAGCTCACCTTCGACCCTCCCGACTGTCCGGGCCGATATTGGGGAGACGCTATACCTATACATAGCGATTACCTCGGCCACGGTCGCCGCCGTGATCATCGAGGAAGAAGACAAACAAAGAACACCCAATCTACTTCGGCCATACACTGTTGCTGCCGAGAAAATTACCCACTAATTGAAAAAGCGACCTTCGCCGTTGTCATTGCCACAAGGAAGTTAAAACCCTACTTCGATGCACACCCCGTGACGGTCCCGACCGATCACCCGTTGGAGAAAGCCTTGGAAAAATTCGAGCAATCCGGCAGCTCATCAAATGGGCAAAGTGGAACTTTCCGGTCTCGGCATTCAATACAAGCCAAGGCCTTCGATAAAGGGGCAAGCGCTTGCGGATTTCCGGCCGAATGCACATATCGGGAAGAGCCAAACCCAGGCATATGGGAGGTCTACACCGACGGCTCCTCCACGACGAATAGCTCAGGAGCCGGCATCCTTATCATCAGCCCAAACGGGGACGAGTTTGAGTACGCCCTGAAATTCACCTTCTCGGCCTCGAACAATGAGTCCGAATACGAGGCGGTGATAACCGGAGTCGAGTTAGCTAGGGTCACGGAGCGAACACATTGTCTTTGAAATCGACTCGACTCGTTGGTTACCAACCAAATCAGAGGGGAGTATGAGGCTCGGGACGACGGAATGGTAAGGTACCTGGAAAGGGTAAAGGCCGATGTAGCAAAATTGAAATCCTTCCAAATCCAAAGGCGTTCCCGGATCCGAGAACAACCGAGCCGACGCTCTCTCTAAACTGGCCGGCCACTCAACCATCAAGAATGTCACCGGACCGTCTTTGGTAGATATCAGAATGCGAAAAGCATCGCTGAGACCGTCGGCATGATAGGTAACATAGAGACCGAGACAACGTGGATGACTCAGATAATGAGATATAAACTTACAGTGTGAATCGCCGGGAGGGCCGCAACCCCTCGCCAAAATAAAAAGGATCGCCGCTGTGTACTTGGTGTTCGAAGGGGAACTGTACGTAAGATCCGTAATAAGACCGCTCTTGAAGTGTGTCGGTCTGCCCGCCGACGCAGAATCGAGCATCGATGAAAATTCACGAAGGCATCTGTGGACATCACATGGGGCAAGAACACTAGCCCACAAAGCTCTCCGAGCTGGCTACTTCTGGCCCACCATGCTTCAAGACTCTAGAACGAAGACCAAGAAGTGCACGAATCGTCGATGCACGCCCGGTGATTCATGCTCCCTCCAGAGACCTACAACCGGTGCTTAGTCCCCTTCCCTTCGCGCAATGGGAGATGGACATGCTAGGGCCATTCCCAACAGCCTCCGGAGGAAGGAAGTTCTTAATCGTCGCCGTTGACTACTTCACCAAACGGGTTGAAGCCGTAGCAGATGCAAAGAAAGACCACAAGAAATCGGAAAAGGTGATCCGGGAAAACGTCATAACCCGCTTCGGATTGCCCCAAGTTATGGTATTTGACCACGGCCGAGAATTTTGGAGCGACTGATAATGAATCGCTAGAGGAGCTTGGCATCAAGTTCGCGTATTCCTCCGTCTCCGCCACCCGCAGAGTAACGGCCAGAGGCGACCAACAAAACCATCCTCAACGGCTTGAAGAAGACAGTTGAAGACCTTAAGGAAGGTGGGCCGACGAACTACCGGCGTCCCCGTGGTCCCTTCAACCACGGAGAAAGAAGCAACGGGATACACCCCCTTCCATCTAGTCTACGGCTCCGGCGGTCTGCCGATCGGCGACGCCGGTGCCAACATTCGAACAACCACTTTTGACCCGGTTGAAAACGAGGAGGGCCAAAGGGTTTCCCTGAGACACTGGTCGAAGAAAGCCGAGACACGGCACGCTGAACCTGGCCGTATATCGAACCGAATGAAGAGAGCCTACAAATCAAAGAGTTCACAAAAGGGACTTAAAAATAGGAGACCTAGTCCTAAGGAAGTCACCGCCACCAACAAAGGAAACATTCATGGCAAACCGACCAGCCAATCGGGAAGGTCCCTACGAGGGTGGTCGAAGAGATGAGGCCGGCGTGCACGGCCGAATGACATGGGAGGCGTGCCTTTGATGAGCCATTGGAACACCGACAACTTGAGAAAATACTTTGTATAGCGGCGGAGGTATCCAAACCCATTGTGGACACCCCAACGCACAATCATAACATATGAATGAAACGCCTGTGTTCTCCATCAAAGTGTCTTTCCCCTCCAAGATTTGCCACCAGACGAGGAAAGAACGCTTATCGAAGCCGCAACCCGATTACCTCCTGGCCAAAGCCGAGAGCGACGGGAACACGACGCCGATACGCTAAAAGAAAAACGTATACTCGCGCGCATTGAGACGCCAATCTAGCGGTCAATATGCCTACACAGCTACGGACGCTATCGGCCGCAACCCCGATTACCTCGGTCAAAGCCGAGAGCGACGGGGAACACGACGGCCGATACGCCAAAAGAGAAACGTATACTCGGCGCAATTGAGACGCCAATCTAGCGGTCAATATGCCTACGATTCACGGACGCTTATCGAAGCCGCAACCCCGATTACCTCGGTCAAAGCCGAGAGCGACGGGAACACGACGGCCGATACGCTAAAAAGAAAAACGTATACTCGCGCAATTGAGACGCCAATCTAGCGGTCAATATGCCTACACGATTCACGACGCTTATCGGCCGCAACCCCGATTACCTCCGTCAAAGCCGAGAGCGACGGGAACACGACGGCCGATACGCTAAAAGAAAAACGTATACTCAGCGCAATTGAGACGCCCATCTAGCGGTCAATATGCCTACACGATTCACGACGCTAAAGACGTTGGACACAATTGAGACGTGCATTCAAACCGCCCTCGGCCATGTCATGTGTGAAAACAAACGCACTCAACTAGTAAAGTGGAAGAACGAACGAGAGAACCGTAATCAAAGCCCCGGCCAAGCCAAAGGCCGACAAAATAACTTTATTAAGAATGATCACAAGGAGAGTACAAACGACGGCCGTCCCCGTAGGGGTAGCCTAAACTCTACCTACCAAAGCATTACAAAAGCAAAGAAACGAAAGGAAAGCAAAAGATTACAGACTTAGGATTTGAAGCGCCAAAAGAATGGCAGGGAGAGAAGGCTCAATAATTGGCCCCCGAACAATTTGGAAGCTATCCGAGACGCCGGGTGAGTCCGGTGACGACCGCCCGTCTCCCTATGCTCGCCGCTGTTGCCCTCCATCGCAGCAACAAAGATCCTCGGTGGCCGGCTTGGAGGAAGGTTGACCATCTCCGGCAACTCCTTGGCCTCACTGCCCGAGCGCCTTCGCGCCTCCGCCTTCTCGCAGCCGCCTCTCGCGACCTCGCCTATCTCATCCAGGAACTGATCATATTTATCCCACGGGAAGGAGCCGTCGGGGACAGACCTTCCGATCGCCTCCCCGGCCGCCTCCTCGGCCTGGTCCCTAATTGGGCGCACATTTTAGGGAGGAGATCACATTGGAGCATTTCAATATCCTTCTCTTTTTGAGCAAGGATAGCACGCACGTCACTAAGCACCTCCGCCGCTTGTGGAATCGCTCCTCCCACTCGTCCCTCTTGCAACCACAAACATAGGCACCTTTGTACCTATCCCGCTCCTCCATCATCTTGGCCGTGGCGCCATCGCATTCTCAACTTTGGCCCTCTCGGCCCTCGGCACCTCTCTCCCTCCTCCGCACGCCCCACAAAGAACCCGAAGATCCACCGAGCCTTCCCGCTTCCTCCCTTGCAAGGCGGAGAGATCAAGCTTGAGCCGTGCAATCACCGGTCCCGGACCGGGCCGTGGCCTTTTTCTTGCTCCTGGATAAGAGACACGGCCAGGCGACTCCATCTCCCGACCTCTTATATATCTTCTCGCCCTCCGCCACGAGCTCGGCGGGGTAACCTTCTCGGGAAAGGAGTCCACGACGACGTTTTGGCCACCACCGCTCGGCCGCCTTTCTCACCGCCTTCTCAGTCGCTTCCCGCTGCTGTTCAGAAGAACGGCAGCCGCCGACGGTTGATCTACAAAAAAATGACACAGAGCATCCATGTCACCTTGTGTTGGCACGTCGAAAGCTTTGTCACCAGAATGTCCAACGAGCCGGCCAAATCCGAACCACATGTTAAGTCCGTACCAGTTTGAACCCTCTTATTTGGAGGGTGGGAGCGAGCTCCTCCCGGCAACGGTGGAAGCAGGCGGTGGGTCTTTCCTCTTCCTCGGAGAAGGGACCTTAGCGGCGATTGCCTCCTCCTCGAAAATGTTGATCACCTCCACATGAGCCTTTTCGGCCGGGGGTCGAAGAGGAGTCGCACTGATACGACCCGCCGACTTGGACGTCGCCTTCTTCGATCTCTTGACGCGCCGTCAAGAACCCGTGCCTGAGCCGTCTCCCGATCCAACGCCCTCGACTGCTTTTCCATGAGCTCGTTAGGGGATAGCCGGCGATCTTTCGTTTCAGCCGTAGGATGACGGGTGAGAACCTTCCCGTCCTTATCAAGCCCCAGCCTCTTCAGGTCCCTCTCGAGACGCATCCCGCCAAATCGATCCGCAAGAAACCGAACAAGAGTTACATAAAAGAAGTAAAAACAAAGCTCGAAAAAGGAACATAACGAGCGGGGGGTGGGCCTCACACCGACCCCACTCACCCCAAATGAGGGCGAGGTATGAGGCCGACGCGCATAACAGCTCGTCCCGAAGAATAATGCGAGTCGGGGCGCCATCCCTCCTCGGCGTCAAATAAATAGCCGCATTGCCTGTTTCTCATCCTCCGAAAGAGGGACAAAAGAAGCGTCCATCTTAACCTTGCTACCCCGGAGACGTATTTCTCATACTCTCCCCGGTCTCACACCGTAAGTGAACAGGGCCCCGAAAAGACCGAGGCAACGGATAGTCCTCCCACTTTGACATACACCCATCGCTCTTGCCGCTTTGCGGGAAGTAAGCTTGTTTACGGAGACATATCCCGCTCCATCCGCACGCCGTACCACCCCACCCTTTTGGCAAATGACGGCCGAAGACTATGAAGTCGGCGGAATAAGTCGACCGTAGGGATCTCCCCTTTAAAGAGGCAGAGCCACACAAAGCCGATTATCGTCCTCACACCAACGGATGCGGTTGGGCCACGGCAAGATTCATAGCTCTGATGATGGGCACGACGTGTTCGTTCAAAGGAAACCGGAGCCCGTACTCCAATTGCCTCGATGTACACGCCGATATGACCCGGGGAGGACAAAAGATCGCTGACCCTCCCGAGGGAAAACAATTTTATACCCCTCACCAAGGAAGAAGTGATCTCCGAAAAGAGTTTCCCGGAGTCGCTTGCGAATTTATTTGTCCAGTGCACGGTCGAGGCCGATCGTACAGCCTCACCATGGTCCGGAATAGCCCTCCTCCCACCACCAACTAAGCCCCCTCACCACGATCCGGAGTGATAATCCTCCCGCCATCACCGGGAGCCCCCTCATCATCATCCTCATCTTCCAACTCCTCCGGAGGGGCAGATCGGCTACGGGGAAGGAGACTTAGGGCCCCCAAACCTTAGCGGGATGGCCTCCAAAGACACCTCCTCCTCATCAAGACGCGACGGGAACCCCGGCGCGGATACCAATCCCGGCATCGAAGACATGATTCACAACAAATTACCAAAGAAGAAAAAAAAATAAAAGTTTGCTTGTTTACCTTAAAGAAAAACACTCACGGATCGGATACTCCAAGATTAAGAAGAAGAAAACCCTTGAAAGTTTGGAGAGATGAAGATTTTAGAGAAAAATTTTTCGAAAATAAAATGGAGGCCAAAATCACGGAATAACTTCCCTATTTATAGAGAAAAGCCCATGAAGAAGGACCAATCAGGGCACAGCCCATGAAGTGTCAACCAATCAGCGAACACACACGTGTCAAGCATGCAACCGCGGAATGTCAATCGTCGCAACAGTTGAATGTCAATCAATGCAACAACAGACCAAGCGTCTTCAACAAGCCTATTCACATCCCCTCGCGATCGTTCATTTCAAGCAAATTCCTGGTATCTACTCTCCGCCGGCCACCGATCAACCAAGTCATGGAGCACGGGCCGGGGCAATCAAAGTCAACCTAAGACTCTCACCGGTCTCGGCCGGCCAACAATATAGTCATGTTCCTTTTCCACATCGGATACCCTTTACGCATCCATGTGGAGGGGGGATATGGTATATAGTGCGGCCTAACAAGAGCCACGCCGGTACACAAGAAGACACCGATACAGAAATTTGCGGAAGTTTGTGCAATATATGTCAAAGATACATCGGAGCCCATACCACGGCATAGACTACGCTGGGGCAAATTGATGGGGCATATTCTCGCACCGACCAAAGTCAACACACCGAGCAAGGTCAAAGATATCCACAAAGAGTCAACGACTTAGATCGTCCTAGCCGATGCATCCCATCGGCTGTCTCTCGGGTCTCGGCCAGTAACCAACCACCCGGACACATACCCGCGTACTCATATCCAAGACCCTCTCGCGGCCGCCATAGGTTCATCGGCCGAGGGTAGAACGGTCTTTCCACCTGATAAGCCACTTGGCCACTTGGCCACTACGTGACAAAAGGTGAAAGCCTATAAATACTCCTCAACCTTCTTTGAGGAAAGGATCTGACAACTAAACCTAAATACACTATTCATCTGGTAACATCTCTCTTATCTCTCTACAATACATTCCTAGCCAATTAGCATACAACTTATACCTCTAAGTTCACTGACTTGGGCGTCGGAGTGGGTACGCTGCACAAAGCCAAGCCCTCGATTCGTTCATTGTTGCAGGGGAGGCCGAGGGAGACGATAGAAGCACGGAGGGTCTAACCCAAGACATTATTCTACAAGCCACGGGTGGTAACGATACTTGCTCTGGAATTATACCCGGAACAATTATATTCATGATCTGGGTTCAAATCCCGTCAACATCATATTTGCTCATATGACTTTTTTACACACAAAAAACCTAACCTAGCATATTTATTGCTTAAGTTGTGTTTTGTTCTTAATGGTTGTAAATTCAATAATTGAACTATTGTTCGTTGAATCAATGTATACAAATATTTTTAGCTGCAAGTAAACAAATCTTTTTTTGTATAATTTCCTGAATTATTGATAAACTAGCACATTATGTAAAAGGAATTCTTTATTTTCCATTATTTGACATGTGTAAGAATATATCACATTTCATTTCATTGCAATGAGAAAAAATCGTGCTATGAAAATAAATTACGTATATTTTTTACCGCAATTTCAAATCAATTACTAGAAATTAATATATTGTGTCAAAAGATTTCGTTATTTATAGTCGAAAAGAAGATAAAGAAGAGGGTTTAACCAACAAGAGATTTCTATGTTATTCTCCTATTTCTAATGACTAACAATTCCATTAATATTTTGGTGAGTGAAAGATTCTATCATGAATATCATGTGACGCTAATAGATACGGACTATAAAGTACAAACATCTATTATTTTCTAGATTACAAAATGATTTTATGCTTAGGATGAGAATCAATTCGTTGTGGATGTAGTTTTAGTGTTTAATTAAAAAAGAAAGTGATATAAAATTGTTATTTTAAAACAAGAAAATGACATTCTAGTTAATTGTTATTTTTAATTTTGCTAAAAATATAAAAAGAGTATGTAATCGGATCCAAATGCGGGTCAATTCAATCTAGATATTATTATTACACAAAATATTTGGTCAGATGTCAGAAAATCGTTAGTTAACGACGATTGGATCCTGGGATTGTTGTTCTTTCATTAATTAATGTTTGTGTCACTTGTTGTTGGTGGGAGTTAGGTGAAACAAAGGGCCTATATTGTGGTTTACGCATTAGACATTGCATTCTATCGAGTCAGTTGGTCTTTATCCAGACGGACTATTTGGGTTTGAAATAATAAAACGGAATTTGTGTATTTTATGGTTAAATGTGACCATTATTGAAAAAATAAGTTATTATAAGCGGTAACACTGGTTCTATTATGGTGGTTACATTTAACCATAAAATGATCACATATGCCCGTCTGAAACTTCAAACGAAAAGTGGTCGTTTAAAACAAGAATTTGCGATATGGAGTACTTAAATCAATTGTTAAGAGGCAATTTTAGTTTAATCAGAGATTTTTGGTTTAAGTCCTAAAAAAAACTTCTCATCCTGTCATCTGTTTTCCTTTACTTTTGACAAAAAGATTAATGAGAGAGAAGGAGACTATTTGAGGTTAATGTTATATTGTTATTGGATGATAAGTGGACCATAATGAAATTAAATGATCAAAGAGAAAAAGGATTACGCATCTGAGGTAGTACCTCAGACCTTGTAGTTTTTGAGCATATATACATTTTTTCTGAGCATATTAGCATTTATAAATATAGTTTTTGAGCAATATTATATTTTTTTAGTGTAATATTTTAATAAATGTGCTCAAAAACTTTATACTAAGTAAAACTCAAAAACTTTAAAATAAAACTCAGAAAATAAACCATAAGAGGTATTACCTCAGATGTATAGTCTATGAACTGATGATCAAATAACCTATTAGAAACATGCCTAATATAAAACATAAAATCTTACTTTAGACGGACACTATCCGTCTAAAGTTGTAGACGTGTCAAATATGTCACCACTTTCATAATAAGACAAACAATAAGTGGGATGGTGTGGTTGTTTTATTATGAAAGTGGTCACATATTTGACTCGTCTATATCATTAGACGGATATACCCGTCTACAATAAAACTAACCCCCTATTTACTAAATGAATAGGTGATTCTACATTTTTTTCCCGCCTAACTATATTATCTTCTATTCGAGCCTTTAATTTTGCATTCTACTAAGCACACTATGTGCCAAATCTGTAAGATCAAAAAATAAAATAAAAAATATAATGTAAACCGGATAAATCATCAATCATTTCTATAATTAAATTATCTCATCCCCTGTAAAAGCATCAAGTTAAATAAGGAAACAAAAAAACTTGTTCATTACATTATTATCATTTCATCAAAATATAATCTTTTAATCAAATAATAATATTTTCATTAAAATCTAAATTAAATCTTTTAATTAAACTAAGATAAATTTGCTAGAATTTTATAAACTATAAATTTCTAAGTTTTTATTGTTGTTATTATTATATATTAGAGAATGACCTAACACGGATATTATTAATTTCGTCAAAAAAAAAAGATCATTAAAATAAATTAAAAAAAATTATAAATTGTAATCATTAGTTTTATGGTAAAGAAATTTTTTTCCTGTAAATATACATTTTATAACTTTAATCTTCTTGATTAGTTTATAGTTCAATTTTTTTTCTCATATCGAGAAGTGAGGTGTATGAGTTATGACAAATTACCGATGAGTCAATTCAAAATATAAATAATAACTAAAAATAAAATCTCTATATATACCGCACATGTGCGGGTTCTGTACTAGTTAAATGTATATAGCTAAACAGATAAATAAGACAACCAAAAATAAAAATGAAAAACAAATAACTAGAACAAAGGTAGTTATGATAGGCTTGACAAATTTGTAGTAAATGATAGACTTGACAAATATGAATTCATAAACTCAGTCTATTTCATTTGATTGTAGACGATTTATAAGCACGATAAATTGGTTGAATTATAGTTAAACTGTTCATAGATTTTTCTAAAATGAAAGTCACCAATTGAGAAGGGCAGGTCAGAGGATGATTGTCAGATGCCAAATTGTGATGATTTGGGCCTCCTGTGCCTCGCGTTACACATGGTCAGTTACCCTTCGTCCCTCGTGCTTGTTCTTCCTAAACAAAACACGCTAACTTCAGAAACGTGATATAAACCTTGACGCATCTCATAAAATTGGAACGATGCATAGAAGATTAGCATGACTTCTATGTAAGGATGACCGGATAAATTGAGAAATGGTCCAATTATATAAATTATTGACAATATACTTTGTGCATGGTTTTTTCTGATCTTCTCTCTCCAAATTTTTATTCTTCTATGTTTTTTATTTAATTCGTTAGTTTAAAACTCGTTTAAAGTTAATTAACATATACTCTGTATGTGTATCAACAAATTTAGTTGATAAAGTTACAAAAGGTGATGCTAATGACTTGAATTTAAATTCCATCAGCATTAAGATTGTGGTCTTGAATTCAAATTTCATCAGCATTAAGATTGTGGTTCCCTCTACACACAAAAAAAAACACATGTATAATACCGAGTATATGAATAACCTTTTAAAATTGTCATAGTTATTTACACTTTCGGTTGTACTCCTTTAAAATGTAATAGACGCATAAAATTAACTTATACACATGGCCAGATACCTTTGTGAGAGTATTTTAATCAAAGGTAAATAAATAATTTAGACAAAGGAGGAATATATAATTGGTTAAGCTGGGTTAGAAAAAAAATTATCCGATTATAAATGACTTTAGAGACATTCCGTCATAACTAAAGTGGATTTAATAAGGCAATATTGTAATTTTAGGTTCACTTAGAGCACCTCCAACCATGAGGATGACTCTACGCGGAAATATGAGGATGAGAGTTTGAGGAATAAAAGCAACCTCCAATCATGAGGATGAAGGAGTGTAAAAGAGCGGATGAAAACGCTGCGCTACAAATCAAGGATGAAGACGCGCAGCTAAAGGTTGGCAATTCTCAGGGACCCCACCAAATATTTGTCCATTTAATATGTTTGCTACACCAAAACGACGTAGCTTCTTTGCTAAATATGTTCATTTTTTTGGTACACCAAAATTTGTCCATTTAATTGCACACTAAATTTAATTTTTGCCTAAAATCAATTTGTAATTAATTTTTTTTAAAAAAATAATTACATCATAATTCCTATTTTTTTCCCCCTCTACAAATAGGTATTAATATTGACATATATTCACCCACTTTTTTTTCTCTTCCTTTTTTGATTTTCTTTACACTTTTAAATATCGTTTTTTTAATGGACGTCTTACTTTTTTTTATAATAAAACCGAAGGCGATAAATTATGCAAGGAAGGAAACGCGCAGTGCTGAAGGACATATAAATTACTTTTTTTATAATAAAACCTAAGAGCGGATCTAATTGAAAATATCTGGCAAAAATTTGGTGACCACAACTAATATTGTATTATTTTCTTTTTCAACGGTATTTTAATTTATTGTATTTTCTTTATCGTTTTAATTTATCTATGTAATATTGGTGTGTTTTTTAAAATATTGTATTAATGTATCCTTGTAAAATAAGGTTTTAAATTTTAAATTTTTATGTTTTAGAAATTGTTTTGGAAAATATTTTTTTTAAGAGAAAAAAACGTTTTAACCTTTTTTCTATAATATAACTGAAGTCGATTAATTATCGAGTTGAAAACCCGAACAAATTACGAAAATAGATTTTAACGTAAAAAAATGTGTGGGGTATGTTAAAGTAAGAGAGATAAATGATGAAAGAGAGTGATGAAGAATAAATGTAAATTATTGTTGGAGAAGTGTTTTGGTTATAAATTGAAAAGTTGAGTAATAATGAGGTGGATGAGTGAGAAGTGATAAGAGAGAGTGAGATGAGGAGGTGAGAAAATCATGGTTGGAGATGGTCTTATTGACAATATGCTAATACACAAATTATCATTGTAAACAGACAGTCGGACACTATTCGTTTAAAGTTGAACACAAATAGTACCCCTCTCACAAAATGTAAGTGGGTAGTACAAGTCAGCAAGTGGGTGGGAAATTGATACCCCACTTGCCCTCCCGCTTGCATTTTGTGAGAGGGTCACTATCCGTCTTCACAAATTCTCACTTTAGATGGACACTGTCCGCCTAAAGCTGTAGACGGATAGTGTCCCTCTCACAAAATGAGAGTGGACAGTGCAATTGGGTGGGAAATAGATACCCTGCTTGTCCTCCACTTGCATTTTGTGAGAGGGTCACTGTCCATCTACAGTTTTTAACGGATAGTGTCCGTCTACAATGAGACGGATTGATCCGTCAATGATACAATGAGACGGACTGATGTTAATAATAGAGGAGAAAAATATGACCAGAGTGGAAAGAAGTAACATCATACTCCAACTAAAAAGGAGGGAATTATACTAGTTAGTTTAAAGAGAGAAGGGAGAAGCGGCGGCAGTGAGGGCGGCAACCGACGGCGTTGAGCAGCAGCACTTCACTTTTTTTTTTTTTTTTTTTTTTGAAGTTACGTTGGTTTAGTGAGGAGAGAAAAAAAGATAGGTAAGGAAGGGAATGAAATTCTAAACCTTAGGGGGTAGTGGTATCACTTCAGAATTATTAGGAGGTTTGTTAATAGGATAGATGGGTAAAGGGTATCATTAATTTACTTAACCAAACAATAACAAAGGGAACCATTACTCCCTATTCTCTTACTCTTTTCTAATTACCCCCAACCAAACCCCTTCAAAGCAATATTAATGAAATATTTTCTTATTAGAATTATAATTGGAATATTTTTCTTAAACACGAAGATATGCCTAGAGCTCTAGACCCATCTCTTATATCCTGTTTAGACCCCCGTCTTATGCTCCTATATTTGGTCCAAGATTCCCAAAGCTATCATAACATGCTTATTCATTTTTTGTGGATAATTTTGAATATAAGCAAAATTATACCCTACCATTTAAGTTTAAAAATTGCTCTTAGAGGAATAAATGAAGATTTAAACTAGGTTGGAATAACCTTATTCGAGTTAATCTTTAAATGATCATGAAAATATATAAATTGTCTTTACAAAAAAAAGCTTAATTACATGAACAACCTCATGTAAGAAATACAATGAAGATCTACAAGAGATTGGAATGACCTTATTTGATTAGGATTTTGCAAATCACAAATTCAGGTCATTTGTTTACCTTTGATTTTGGCACAAAGACCAAGGAGAAGGAAGGAGACCATTTACGGTGGTTGTTAGTAGATATGCCAAGTGGACCATAATGAAGGTCTACGATCAAATTACTCATAAAATAGTTCCTAATAAAGAAAGGTAAACAAATGATTTAGACAGCCTAAAATAGTGTAGGTAAACAAATGATCGGAACGGATGGAGTATTCCTCTATTGTGTAGTACATTGTGTTCCGAAGAGGTCTTAGCCTATATTGTTGCAAATTGAGATGATGCTTTCAATTATGTCCATCTGGAGTTATATTACCCTATGTCTATAACACAGATCATCAGCTCTTCTTAATCCCGTATTAACCGAGCAATCTCTACATAATCTGTTTTCTTTCAGTTTATTAATGCATCATCGACTCTTAACTATAAAACGATAGGTAAGGATAGTTCAGACAATTTATCTGACATTGATTTGTCACGGAAGAGGTGAAGGAGCTAGAGGTGATCCGTCATTGTAACACTTGACTGGTGCAACTAAAGCGAGGGCTTCCTCAAGCGCCTCTCTTAAATACTCGGGGTGATCTTCAATACAAGAAAGTCCATGCTCCGATTCCATATTTCTTAATATCCTTCCAACAATCTGAAAAGTAAGATATATCAAAGAAACAAAGCAGATGTTATCAGGTTAAGCCACATAAACGGTGAGTAAGATAACTAATACTATATGTATGGTGTCGTTGGTAGACGTGAAACAACAAAATGGTTTACAGGTTATACCTTCCGAGCATAGCCACCGTATGCAATGCCACCAATCAAGGAAGTTGATAAGCTAGACTTCTCTTTACGGGTCCCTGAGAAAAAGGCGCAGCAAAAAAAGGCTGAAACTAATGAACCACATATAACATTAGCAACACTACCTTATTGGCTAAGGGCTCCTGCAAATGGAAGAGTAAGGGATGGATTTATGCAGCCTTACCAAAGTGCTACGGAAACATAGAAGTTTTCGGATGACCCATGATGAAATTTGCATTAAAGACGACTACTTCATAATAAAAACAAATGCACTTAGTTAGCCATTTTACTTTATTCCATAGTAATCTGGAACGAAAGTACAACAATCGAATGTACAAATAACAATGATTTTTTTAAATCCGTTTCAATGTTCAATCTCAATCTTGGAATTGGTCACTGTGATATCATTTCAGTTGTTGTACCACAAATGTGGTCGATCCTGCCTCAAAAAAAGTCCGCGGACTTGTTATAACCTATGTCGACGATGTCCTGATATGGCCGATGAGTATATGAGGTAAGGTTGGAATACCTGTACTCATTGACTGATACAGTCCATGCTTCTTCAACCCATTTATTGTGTGAGCATTCGTACCACCAGCTAATTGAAGAAAGCCTGTACAGCCAATTTGTTCAGTTACTCGAAGTATAACGTAAAAATTTGAGGACTGTAAATCATAGTCCACAAACCAGGGGGTTTATCCTCTGCAGAAGCCAAGCGAACTGCGAAAGCAAGTGCTTCCCTGGTGGCACCTCGTCCAATGTCTCCACTCATAGGACGTCCATCCAACTAGCGTTAAACATATATTAAAATGTCAATAAATCACTGTATTATAATCATATGTCAATAAATATCACTCCCTGCATTCCATCTGTATTGGTCCATTTACTTCGATGGCCAAAATGTCAAACAATGTTCTCCGGACCGATATTTTCTTACAATATACCGTACTTAAAACTTCTTACAATAATAATATGAAAATGGTTGTTTTGGTAATGGTAAACAAACATGACGAATCTACGTTGTACATATAAAAAGAAATTAATGGTCAAAGTTGACATCGGTTGACCATCAGAGTCAAATGGGGACAACGTAAATGGAATGCACGTAGTATATGATACCAGAACTCCAGAAGTTTGTAGTTTGGAATTGAAAATGCAGTTAAAGTAAAAGGAGTACCTGCCACAAATTGTAGCAACTTAAATTTGGTTTCATGATTGAAAATAAGGAGTTCATCAACATTGTCGTCGACTTCCCTAAATCTGGGAAGCTTATCTGAGAGGGTGAAGGAGAACATAAACATCAGATACGAAACATAGTATGACAAATTGACAAAGACCTCGTTCTACCGAAGAGTAGCTAATCAAATATCTGATTCAACCGTACCGCCACTAATCTCAAGTAGCTAATTGAGTCACTCAGACCATTCCACAGTTCCTCGAATGAAGCCGTCTGCCTGCTGAAAACTACTGCAGGTCAAAGAAACATCAACTACAGGAGCTGAAAATCGAACATATTGAAATGAACGCAAATTTTGTAGAAAAACATTTTTTGCCTGAGTAAAACTATACTAGAGAATCCAGCAAGGGCAATGGAGGCTTTAAAGTTCAAACCATTTATAGTGACAAGTGTCCTTCAAAAGAAGGTTCTTCATTGTTAAAAGTTTACCTTCCATTTGTGTGGATTTCAATTGCATCTATATCATTCCGTCTGATCAGTTCAGCAGTAGCAGCAGCATCTCGTAAGTATGTAACTGCTTCTGCAAGAATTCAACGAGTCTTGAGTAATAAAGATAAAAATGTCAAAACACTAAAAATGCTTACAAAGAGGTACTCACTTATCTTGTCATATGGGCAGACAGGAAGGCAACGTCCACATCCATAGCATCGCTCATTTATCACTCCTCCCTGTATACAGTTAGGAAGAAGATTTAAGATCTAAAGAAAAAGGACGCAATCCAAAAAAATATAATAAGAAATAAATCAACAGTATCTTCTACCATAATGCAGTGAGAAGCACCTGTAAAAATTCCCCTTCCTCCAGTTTTATAGCATTGGCAGGACAAACAGCCTCGCATGGCCTTGAACAGTCCAGTGGACAATCAGACGGATCAAAAGCTGATGAGATGTACACAGTTTATTCAAATGTAAATAGAAGCATAATCTAAATAAAGGTAACGTAATATAGAGAATAAAAACAGCTCTATGTTTTTTTGGTCAAGCGCACTTAGTCGCATTACAAAAGAGGGGAGGGGGGATTCGAACCTGGGACCTATTGTCCACAATACCTCCGTCTTAACCACTAGACCAAGACATCTTCGGTAAAACAGCTCTATGTTTGAAAATGCAAATTACCACACGTCCACCGACACCATCACTACCCCAATAGCCCTCTGAATTACATCACTCTGAAGACCAATACTTAACCCCTCTGTATCACATCACTCTGACACTTTTAACTAAGAAACAAGCGAACAGTCTCTACGTTACAAAGACTCAAACAAAGAATAAAAGAAAGACGGGTCTTAAAATCTAGTACTCGTGGCTATTAATTAGTCTAGTACAACTGATATATAGCAAAAGTTCATCCTAGCACAAGACTAACTAGTACTCCCTCCGTCCCGATCAATTGCTGTCCTTTGGTTTTGGCACAAAGACCAAGAGAAAGACGCCAATTACTAAATGACAAGTGGAACAAATTAAGTGTGAATGATCAAATTGTTCATCAAGTGCATTCTTAAAATAGAAAGGACAACAATTGACTAAGACACCCCAATATGGAAAAGGACAACAAATGACTGGGACAGAGGGAGTAACTACCAATTGTTTGCATCATGTATATACTCCCTTACATGCTGTATATGATAAACTAGTACATTCATCAACTTCAATGATGTCAAATTGTAAATCCTTCCATACTACACCATCAAAATCCAAACCATCAGAAGTCATCGCCAATGTGCTCATGGATGAACGGCAAAAGGTAAACCGATTTAACACAAAAATCTAAAATATCTGTTTAACAGGAATGTCTAGACTCTAGACCCTGGTCATACATGACGGCACAACGCTAAAACAGAATGATCAGTCAACAACCATTCACCGGCAAAAGTAGCTAGAGAGGGAAGGATAGAAAGATACATATCGCTAAAAAGACTGAGGTTTTTGCAACTCACCGGCTTTACGAAAATGAAGATCTTCATCATCATTCACACTGATCATAACCCATGGTCTCCGCAGTGGCACAATATCCATGGCAGCCCCAATTCCTTCATTAACCGCACTAACAACAGATGCATCAGCGGCACAGTCTATACAATCAACTGCAATCACAAACCATTACTAAAGAATCAGTCTTTAAGATAAATTAGATTAACACCTCCTTAATTGTATCATATTTTCTAATCGGTTTACCTCCAGCAAGCGTATAGACAAGAGAAAGGTTCCTTATGTCAATAAGATCCTAAAGAGAAAGAGATTAGGTATCACAAAGCACTCAATAATGTTAGTGTGATATACTAGAACTCACAAATGAAGGATTTCTCAAAATAATCTCATTTTCACTACAAATTGAAAGGTGGGATATTTGGTACCACAAAATTGCCACCACAAATGAGCTTAAGTGCTTAACCCAAAAGGGTGATACCCAAATGCGATATCGATTTCAATGCCAACTTGGTGACGTTATCTCATTTTCAATGCAAATTAAAAGGTGTCATTTTAGTACCTCAAAGAAGGCACCACAAATGAGTTTAATCTAATCCAAAAGGGTTGATACCCAAATACGATATCAATTTCAATACCAACAGATGACGCTATCTCATTTTTCCTTACAAATTGAAAGGCGGGATTTTGGGGAATACCTCAAAGAAGGCAACCCCAAATGAGTTTAATCCAAAAGGGTTGATACCCAAATACAATATCAATTTCAATACCAACAGATGACGCTATCTCATTTTTCCTTACAAATTTAAAGGCGGGATATTGGGGAATACCTCAAAGAAGGCACCCCAAATGAGTTTAATCCAAAAGGGTTGATACCCAAATACAATATCAATTTCAATACCAACAGATGACGCTATCTCATTTTTCCTTACAAATTGAAAGGCGGGATTTTGGGGAATACCTCAAAGCTGGCACCACAAATGAGCTTAACCCAGTTGCCCTTTTTGAGGGATTCATGAGGTAAAGTTGTAATTACAGGAATCCCAGTTGAGTTCACCAAGTTTTTTACACTGTCAAAACATTTGTTGCTCCTAGTTTTGAGACCTCCCTTTACTACTGTAACCAAATTTAAGCATGCATATTTTACTGCTACTGACTGTGATCAATTATAAAAAGAACAATATACTCCGTCTATCCCAATCATTTGTTTACGATTTATTTATTGATTACGAGTAATATTTTAATTAAGGTAAACAAATGATTGAGACAGAGATAGTAGATAAAGAGAAGAGTGGTGGTTAGATACCTTGATTGTGGAGGGAAAGTGAAGTGCAACAAGAGAAGTTCAAAGCCATGAAAACACCAATGAACGATGTTATGAAAGTGCCAGGGTCTTGCTTCTAAGGATAACACTGCATTTTGCTAGCAATGTGTTTTTTTTTCCTCAAAAATTTAGAAAATGTTTAGTTGAATTAAAATTTAGGGATATTTTATTTTAAAAAAACAAATCACGGATGAACGGCTTTATACGATATTTTAAAAAATAAATCATCGATGAGGCTTTAAAAAAATAAAGTGAAGTTGCACATTTGGGAAAACTAAAAAAAATAAGATATTTAGCTTAGTTTGCTAAAATTATTATTTGACGGCTTTATATACTAATCAACATTAAAAATAAAAATAAAAAAATAAATAGATGAGTTTGATGAATCATGACATGTGACCATTGTCTAAAATAAAAAAAATATTTTTTGACTTGCTAGTACATTTATGACGGGCAGAAATTTTCACTTTCACATATTCCACATTTGCATTATATTTTCAAGAAAAATAATTTTGGAAGCAATATAATTACACATGAATACATTAAGCTTCTTCATAATTTTAGGAGTATTTCCTCAAAAAAGAAAAAAAATAAATTCAGAGGTTTAACTGTCACAACATGTATTTTAGTTATATTCTTGATGTTTACCAAAAGATCAACATTCCGACCTTAGCTCAGTTGGTAGAGCGGAGGACTGTAGTGGGTTGCAGATATCCTTAGGTCACTGGTTCGAATCCGGTAGGTCGGATTTTGTCCTTTTATTTTGCATTTTATTTCTGAAGAATTCCTCTGATCATCTGCCATGGTACATTTTAAATTTCCCCTAATTAATCATTCATTGTTAACTTTATCTTATGATTATTACTGTCTTGTTCTAGAGAAAATAAATGGGATTTGAGTAACATTCTGTGATTTTAAGTTAATTTGGGGTACTTTTGGATTTGGGTTATAATTGTATACAGTGCATCATGCAACTGTTATTTCAACAACAACAACATTATCCGATAGTCCGATAGAGATTGGATGTACGCAACCTTACCCCGTGTTAATTAGCAACATTGAGTGGCTGTTATGGGAGGATCAAAATGAAAATTGCTTTGATAATTGATCATGCAAATTATATTGACATTGTGCTTTGTGATTTAATTATTTGAGTATATAATTATGTTATCACATTGACGCCTTATTTTATTGTGTAGTGGTGCCAGTGATGGTAGACAGACTGATTTGCTTATTTATTACGGAGAACTCCCTCCGTCCCCGGTCATTGGTTTACCTATTCTATTTTAAGGTGTCTCAATCAATTGATTACCTTTACATTTAGAAATGTTTTTCATGTGCAATTTGATCCTAAGACACTCAATTTAATTTAGTCATCTTATCTCTAATTATTGCCCTTTTCCTATTTCTTTTCTTTGGGCTTTCGCGCTAAAACCAAAGGTAAACAAACGAATCTTGATCGAGAAGTATTATTTTTGGAACAAACATATACCCTTTTGGAAGTTAAGGAATAAGATCTATGTTTTTAATTAACTTGATAGATATTGGAAGCAAAGTTTGCATCTTTGGCATAATTGGGGTTTTTTGTGTGAAAAGTCTTGGAAAATGTTGGCTGCATTTGGAAAAGTAAAGTTGAATGTTGATGTTGCATTTTTTCTTGTTAAGAGTTAAGACATTTGTATGCTCGACTGTTGAAGTTCTTAACTTTCGGAGTTTCGGGGTTGTGGTCTTTTTTATAGGGTGCTACTTTTTGTCGCCCGTGTTTTACTTAGTGTCGCCCGAATTTGGCATTGACTTTCCAATTCTACCCCTTGTCCATCTCATCTTTTGACTTTCCAATTTCTATCTCATCTCTTATTTTTATCCAAACTTTTTTTTCTCAATTGCATAACTTTAAATTTTTTAATCATGAACGACGATAATTCACGCAAGAAACGAGGTAAATTAGTCGGATTCGATCGTACACTTCTTCGTCAACAATGATATATACTACAATCTTTTCCTTTTACGTAAAAAAATTAACAGGAATGACAATTGTTTAATGTCAACAAATATGAATCAATGATGTACGATCTTTTCATTTTTTGAACTTTGACAAAAAAATATTTTTAATGAATACGGTTGTTTAAGCATCACCATTGACAACGCAAAAAGAAAAGAAAAAATCGTATGGCCATTAATCGTTTTCGATCTTTATTAGAAAATTTACAGTTTATGAGTATGGACTGTGGACTGTGGAGGTCGTAGAATATGGACAGTTGAATTTTGGAATGATTTTCGAACTGGGTTGCCGTCTCCGCGCTACTCTGGTGACCGTATAAAGTAGGGCACCTGTTAGTGCGTGATTACTGTTTAATCATGTTTGAAAGATGACATGCCCACCGGAAAATCGCATAGCTTACAAGACCAGTGCTCGGCTGAATCGTGTAGCTTACACGTCCAGTCCACGGCGCCGATGTTTGGTTTAAATGACACAGACCACGACATGGTTGTCTAATCTACACGAGATTTCCTTGTTTATGTCGTGTGTCCTGCACGATCAAGTAAGGTTCCTTCTTCATTTTCTTGTATTGATTTTCTTTAATTCGTTTGAAACTTTAGTCAACTTTGTTTTTGTTTGTAGGTTGTATTAGAAGATTCTAATGGAAACAGTGTTGATTATTAGACAATTTAGAGGCCTACAAGGTGTTAGTAACAGGGTGCTAATTATATAAAGGTAAATTGGCGAGGGTATTAATTATAGAAGGGTCATTTCGTAATTTATACGGGCGATATTAGTAATTTTCGGGCGACAAAAAGAAAAAGTGTTTTTATATTGTGCAATAGCTGCAGTCGTCAAGATTGTGAACATTGTAGTGTTAGTTTACATATGTATGTGTCAAGTTCCATCTGTTGGAACTTGGATATAGCCTCTCTAGTTTTCAAGCGAAAGGCTGTTTGCATTCGACCTCCCCTTTACCCTGCTTGGAACTGGTGGTCGTGACCCTCTGTGGAGGCATAGTGCATCGTGGTAGTACTGGTGATAATGGTAACGATGATGATGCATGTATTCAGCATTAAAATGTTCGTTTTGGGCCTACTGCTTAATTGAGTTTGAAATTGTAGACTGTAGTTCAGGTCTTATAACTCTGAATCATAGGACCGACCAGTCATGCTTATTTCCCTCAATTTTTTATCTGTGTGTAAAACGGGTCTAAATCACAAGACATTCATGCCCATATAGTGTAAAATAAGTCACCAAATCTGTTTTTACAGTATACTTGTGGAAGACCGCCTCACACTAATATTTGTGTTTTATGAGATGTTGGTTGCAACCAGGTGGTGGGGTGGATAAGTTTGATGTTATGTTGAAAACTTCTAAAATGTCTCGAGGAAACAGATTACCTTTTTTCACTTCCTGATATGTAATTTCTTTATGCCACAAATTGCAGCTGATATGTAATATGCAGCTATCTATGCAGCTGTCATTTTGGGCACCCATATTTCAGAGACAATATTTGCGTGCTTTAACACAGTGATAAGGTTGCGTACGTCCAACCCATGCATAACGCGCCATAGGTGGAAACGTTTGAGCCATTGGGTAATGTTGTTAATTGTTATTGTGTAGAATCTAACATTGAGTTTTGATTTGAGTTCGGGATGTTCTTGTCACATCTGCTTGTATGTGAGATCTTGCTGCATAGAAAGTTCTCGCTCTATATTTTCGACATTCCTTTCCATGTTCTAAACTTTAGGGAGCTTGTACGAAAGTTGTTCTTATATTCCTTTTCACTGTTTTCAGGTCTAGCACCGAGCTTCTAGCCGTCTACAGTACTAAATCATGTAAGAAGATGCTCTATATTTTTTTTTCACTGCATATTCTTTCTTCATACAACTTTGGCTTTAATACTGTACTGTTATCAGTCCAATCATAATAAATGCGGTCGTAGCATGGGATATCTTGTTTTCGCTTTTGTAAGGGCCTAAGGGATCACCTTAAGGATTTCGGCATTTCATGGCTGTTGCTTATGTCCGATAAGACGTAAAGATATTTTATGCTGAATTTAGCTGCTGGCACTGCTTCCCTGAACTTCCCACTTCCTGTATTCATTGTTCTTAGTTCACCTAAGTTTAAGTGTGGAATAACACCAGTGTATGCGCATTGGCATTGCCACATTGGTGGATCTGCCTATTAGTATTCAGGCACCTTAGATACACCAAAATGTGGAAAACTATATGGGTCTGCCAACGTGTATTCGTGAACTTTAATTTTTCATAATTTGGTTGAACATGATGGCGTTTCTCTTGACAGGGTTATGATATCAGCTTTCTGATCATTAATTTCCACTGTGAAGAGATGCAAAAACAAAGACTCGGAGATTTTACTGTTGAATTTATGGAGGCAAGAGTTCTTCCCCCTTTTATCTTTGAATTAAATTTCGTAATTGTTTTCATGATCTGCCGTTCTATTTCTGTGGTTGCATTATGACAGCATTATTCCAGGGCTTGCCTGGAATCCATGGAATAATTAGGGGGTAAATTTTCTCAACATAAGACGATATACTGAAACCAAAACAAAATTCAGATTTTGCCAGAACAGAAAAATGAAAACATGAACAATAACTCTTGTAATCGACCGTTCTATAGAATAGGACTACCCAAAAAGAAGAGAAAAACTCAAACTTGATATCTTAATGAGTAGATTCGATAGTGAGTTGAGACGTTGAGTCCGTAGGCAAGTGTTTAATGGGCTTGACATAAACTCCAATAGATCTAAGGAAGTTTGGAGTAGAGACACCATGGAACCCATTAAACTGACGTTCAGGCCCAAAGCTATACTCGAATCCGTGCTCAAACTTCTCGGACAATTTTCCAAACGGTCCATAACAGCCCATATTCGTTTCAATTGTCAACGATGATATCCCTTCATTTGATCCGCTAGCACCATACGAACCACACACTCTCGTCACGTACTCATTCGCCGCATCTTTAAACATTACCTGTTCAATATGGTTAACATTTTTGTAATCGTATACATAATTACCTATTCCTAACCAACGGGTTATCAGGTTGGATCATTTTCGGTGTGTAGTTATCAGTTTTTTTTTTTAGAAATTAGAATAATGAACCTTTGGGCCTGATCAATTCGAGTTATGGGTCAATTCAGGTCATTTTGGTCGAATAAGTTTTCCCAGGTGAAATTAACTAACTTGATACTCTTATGCATGCACAACCGCACAAGTGCTGAAGTGCGTATATGAGTAGTATTTCCAGTTCGCCAAATTTACACTAATATTTTTCCGCAACAAAGAGAGTACGTAAACAGTAAACAGTGAAACGGAAACAAGAACGAGAGCAAAAGAGGTAATACCGCAACAAACTTGGAGCCATCAAGCGTCGGACAACCAAACAAAGGGGAAGTCACTAATATGTCATCTTCAATATATTGAAAAGCTAGGAGTTAATGACTCTTCCGTATGAAACAAATATTTGAGCTATTTGAGTTCGTCCTTTTTCATCCCATACCGTTACTTTGTGTCCACCACTAGTGTTATTTGCACCTAAAAGTCCTAGACTTGGAAATGGGCCAACTTTTAGCAGCATCGTTGTTTCTTTTTCCTCCGATTTGATATGAGGTATATCTAGACAATATCGTTGACCAAGTTAGAAATCATACAAGGTTTATTCCCCCACCCCTACCCTGCAACTTGTGGGAGCAATTGTGGCACTGGGATAATGTTGTATGATAAACTACAAAGAAAAGGAGAATAACGACCTTAGAATAATTACGAGTACTAGTTTAAGACAATTTTGGTTTTTCAAGGGTGTATTGAACATTAAAAGGGTAATGGCAAGGAGCTCAACGTACCTGGTGAAGCCGATGACATCGTTGTGGAGATACTTGTAAATTGATACAATGAGCTCTTAAACAAAAGTTGTAGACCTATTTAAAGATAGAATTGGCTTAAGGTTGCTTGAGAGTTGAGGGAGATAAAAAGCAAGCAATATTTTAAAGTAGAAGATGCTGACTGCTATTCTGCTAAGGCAGGCAGCTCAAGTCAGAGCTTAGGGGAACATATGGACATGGCTTTTTCAAAGTTTTGGTTATTGGAAAGCACGTTGCGTGTATATGAATCGGAGTTTTGTTATGGACCTTCTTCTCTTACAGAAACATAAACAATTATTATTTCGATCACTTTTACTAGTCATCCGTGTACAAAAAATATTTTTTTTTTTGGTGTTAACCAGGAGTATCCCCTACCGACAGCTGGGGCAATCTCCTTCGGGGTACTGTATTAACAGCAATAATATTAGCAATAATATTACAGCAAAGCAACCTCCTCAAATCAAGGCTAATTGATTACATACATATTGTAAATATAGAAAAGATCATATTGTGATAGCTGTATAGGCTCCTACCCTTATATAACCCCATGTATACTCCTATATATATTGAATAGCTTCATAGCAATAACAATCATCTAACGTTTATTCACACAATTTCCAAGTCTTATATGGTATCGAGAGACCTTCATCGATCCGCACTCAACCTTGCTTCCGCAACCACTCAAATGCACCACATACTTGCTTCTGCAACCATCGTTCACCATGACAAACACCAACCCACCTCCAACCAAAACACCCCGTCTGCCAACCCCATCTACCGTGGCCACAACCACAACTATGGTCACCAACGGCACCACAATCAGCCACCAATACCAACCTCCATTCATCCACCCAAAACCCCGTCTGCATCTAACCAAAACGATGCAGCCACCACCACTCACAACCAACCTACATCCAATCATCCACACCAAGGTGCACCACATGCTCACCTCGCAACCCATGGAACCCCCCAGCCGAACCCAAATTTCCTTCTTGACAGTGGGGCGTCTCATCACGTAACCCATACCTTGGACACCTTGACTTTCCATTCTTCCTATGACGGCTTTGACGATTTGATTATCGGCGACGGCTCCACCCTCTCTATTGCCAATACCGGTTCTTTTCAACTGCAAAATCTTAAATTTAATAACGTTCTTCATGTTCCACAAATTTCCCGTAACATTTTATCGATTTCACAATTATGTCGTGACAATAATGCTTATGTAACTTTCTCACATGACTCGTTTTCTGTAAAGGCAATACCAACCGGGAGAACCCTCCTCCAAGGCCGCGCTAACCAAGGAGTCTATGAATGGTGTCCTCCAAAACCAGTCGCTCTAGCTGCTGTTAAAGGCATGCTACCACTATCTTGGCATCATAAGTTAGGCCATCCATCTTATGATGTGATCAAAATTATTAACAAAACCTTATCATCACCAATTATGGATTATGAACATTGTCACTCGTGTAGTATTTCAAAGAGCAAAAAACTCCCCTTTTCTATTTCATCACTGTATTCCAACGCACCACTCGACCTTCTTTTTTCGGACCTATGGACAAGCCCTATTCCTATCCCGAGACCACTACAAATATTATGTTATATTTGTCGACCATTTTACTAAGTATACTTGGCTATACCCATTAAAACGTAAATCCGAAACCACTACCGTGTTTACTTTCAAGCTCTCGTCGAAAAATATTTTCAAAAACCAATTCGACGATTTTTCTCCGACAATGGCGGTGAATATATTAAGTTAAATCAACACCTTCTTAATGACGGTATAACCCATAACACGTCACCCCCACATACACCGGAACACAATGGCTATGCCGAAAGACGACATCGTCACATTGTTGAGACCGGACTTGCCTTACTAAATCATGCTGGCCTTCCTACAAATTATTGGCCTTTTGCCTTTAGTACGGCCGTCTATCTTATAAACCGAATGCCTACCAAAACATTAAATGGTAGCTCACCTTATTTAAAAATACACAATACTCCACCCGATTACACCAAGCTTCATAATTTTGGATGCCTTTGTTATCCGTGGTTGAGACCGTATACGAAACATAAATTAGAAGACCGCTCCATCGCTTGTATCTTTGTTGGTTATTCAAATACCCAAAGCGCTTACCATTGTCTCGATCCCAAAACACATAGGATTTACACATCTCGCCATGTAAAATTTGTTGATGACGAGTTCCCATTTCGCCAAACCACCCCGACTACAACATCACCATCTTCTACAGATGATTGGTGCTCACTTCACATACCATTGCTACCACCTCCAACCAAAACCTCGACATCACCCATACCTACCTCTGCTCCCCTTCCACGCAGCCAAAAACCCATCACCCAAGTCTACTCTAGGAGACCACCTTCCTCCACGTCTATACCCTCCACGACTGTTGCCAACTCGCCTCCTTCTATTGAACCCACAACACTCAACACCTCATCTACTACCCTGCCTTCATCCTCCATTACAGCTCCTGACCAGTTTGCCCAGCCTGCCGCTTCCTCCAATCCAACACCCACTACCGAGTCCTCTTCCTTAACACCTGCCCCACAACAAACCCGCACCAAAACAACCGTACCACCTCCACCTAAACAGGTCACAACCCGATTAGACAACAACATTCGCAAACCCAATCCTCGCTATGCCAACCTCGCTAATCTCACTTCAACCACTGCCAATCTCCCTAATACCGTTAAGCAGGCACTTGTGCTTCCCCAATGGCGACACGCTATGCAAGACGAGTTCCAAGCTCTTGAAAGGAACAACACATGGTCCCTTGTTCCGCGCACTTCATCGCAAAACGTTATAGGATGTAAGTGGGTTTTTCGGAACAAATATAACCCTGATGGTACTCTTAAGCAACACAAGGCACGACTTGTTGCAAAAGGATTCCATCAAAGACCTGGTATCGATTATAATGAAACCTTCAGTCCCGTCGTAAAACCCACAACCGTTCGTCTAATCTTATCCTTGGCTGTCACTAGGTCATGGTCCCTAAGACAATTAGACGTCAATAACGCCTTCCTACAAGGAAACCTGACTGATGATGTATTTATGATTCAACCTCCTGGCTTTGTTAATCAAACAACACCCAATTATGTTTGCAAATTAAACAAAGCGATATATGGCTTAAAACAAGCCCCACGAGCTTGGTACACCGAATTAAAAACCTATCTCACAAACTACGGTTTCAAACAATCTATTTCCGACTCCTCTCTATTCACTTTACATACTAAAACCACATGTATTTATATGCTTGTTTACGTTGATGATATTATTGTCACTGGACCGCATCCTACACAACTACAGCACTTCATTGACAAATTATCACAACGTTTTTCACTGAAAGACCTTGGGTCCTTATCATACTTTTTAGGCATAGAAGTTATACCAAATAAACTTGGCTTACACCTAAATCAATCTAAATATATTTATGACCTTCTCACCAAATACAGAATGATTGAAGCTAAACCAACCACTACTCCTATGGCTACATCTCCACCACTCACTCGTGAAGATCATCAACCCATTCATGATCAACCAAATTATCGCGCCATTGTTGGAAGTTTACAATATCTTTCCCTCACCAGGCCCGACATTGCCTTTGCTATAAACCGTCTAGCTCAGTTTCTTCATCATCCCACCGCTACTCATTGGACTGCTTTAAAACGTCTCCTTCGCTACTTGCAAGGAACTCAAACCTTTGGCATACAACTCTATCGCCAATCACCACTATGTCTTCATGCATTCTGTGACGCTGACCACGCAGGTGACAAAGACAACTACATCTCGACAACCGGCTACATCATTTATCTCGGACGCAATCCTATATCCTGGTCCTCCAAAAAACAACGAGGTCTAGCACTCTCCACCACCGAAGCCGAATTTCGTGCCATTGCTTCTGTCACCACTGAAACACTTTGGCTCCGCAACCTTCTTACCGAGCTCTGCATCACTGTCACAAAACCACCAGCTATTTACTGTGACAACATTTCAGCCACACTCTACGCCAAGAACCCAGTTTTCCATTCCCGAATGAAACACATGGCTCTCTCCTTCCACTTCGTCAAAGAACAATTTCAACTCGGTCAAATTCGCATTCAACACGTCGCCAGCAAGGATCAACTAGCTGACATCCTAACCAAACCGCTGCACAAGACTTCATACCATGACTTACGAAACAAGATTGGTCTTACCCATCGGACGTCCATCTTGCGGGGGCGTATTAACAGCAATAATATTAGCAATAATATTACAGCAAAGCAACCTCCTCAAATCAAGGCTAATTGATTACATACATATTGTAAATATAGAAAAGATCATATTGTGATAGCTGTATAGGCTCCTACCCTTATATAACCCCATGTATACTCCTATATATATTGAATAGCTTCATAGCAATAACAATCATCTAACGTTTATTCACACAATTTCCAAGTCTTATATACTGAAGGCAATTTAATGGGTTGACCAAAATGAAAAATATATACGGAGTACTATTTTGTGCATATATAGAGGAATAGAGAGAAGGATCTAGGGGAAGGTGCATTGAGTGCGGTGTAATTAGCAACATTGAGTGGCTGTTATGGAATGATCAAAATGAAAATTGGGTTGAGAATTGATCATGCAAATTATATTGACTTGTGGCTTTGTGACTTAATTGAGAATAGGATCCATGTTTTCAATTAACTTGATAAATATTGGAAGCAAAGTTCGTTTCTTCGGTAAAATTGGGTTTTTTCTGTGAAAAGTCTTAGAAAATGTTGGCTGCAATTGAAAAACTAAAGTTGAATGTTGTTGATGTTGTATTTTTTTCTTGTTAAGACATTTGTATGCTCGATTGTTGAATTTCGTAACTTTTTGAGGTTGTGGTCTTTTTCATATTCTGCAGTAGCTATAATGTTAAAACACAGTCGTCACGATTGTGAACATTGTAGTGCACATTCGACCTCCCCTTTACCCTGCTTTGAACTGGTGGTCCGGAGTTGGGACCCTCTATGGAGGCATAGTGCATTGTGGTAATACTGGTGAAAATGATGATGCATGTATTAAGCATTAAAATGTTCGTTTTGGGCCTACTGCTTAATTGAATTTGTAATTGTAGACTGTTGTTCAGGTCTTATAAGCCTGAATCGTATGACCAGTCATGTTATTTTCCCTCGATTATTTATCTGAGTGTAAAAACAGGTCCAAATCACAAGAAACTCATGCCCATATCGTGTAAAAATAGTTACCAAATCTGTTTGTGTCTGTAGGTAAAGTCTGGGGGGTTTTAACACTGGTTATTTCTGATCTCCGTCTGTATGCATTTTCTTGTGGAAGCTCGGAGATTCATTATATTTTTAGTTTGATAAACGTTCTTATTTCTATGATGATATGTAACAGAATTTTCCCTGTCAAGAACTGGAGAGACGTAATAAACCAGAGGTGGAAATGAGGTATGGTATTTTGCTGCAGTTTTGCTATATAGATTTTCAGTACATATTCCATCTTCCTCTCTTGTACTAGGCATTTGAGAACTTACACTGTTGGGTATTTTTTAAATATTTCTTATTAATATTTTTCACTTTAAAGTTTTACTCTATAATTTTTGTCCAGTTCCGACTTTCAGTGAAGCCAAAAACTCACTTGAGTGATTTAGCTATTGTGAAATAGTCTAACTCAAAGCGGCTTTCTATGCAGCTGTCATTTTTGGTATCGCATATTCTTTTTTCATATCTTTGGCCTTAACATTATTCTAATTTCAGTGATTCAGTCCAATCTATACTAAACCCGGTTTTAGCATTGGATTTCTTGTTTTCAATTTTGTAAGTGGTAAACACGAGTATTTCAGCGTTTCATGGCTGTTGCGTCTGTCCAATAGAGATGTAAAGATAGTTTATGCTGAATTTAGCTGCTAGGCACTGCTTGGTTAGGGTTAAAAGTATTTTGTACAGCAGCTGGACCGAGCTTTTGACCATTTGGAGAAAGTGATCTAGTGATTAGTCTAGACTCTCAGCAAAGTATAGCATCGGTCATCGTTGCCTGCATCATAGTTTAAATCCTGCAGTAACCAGGGTTTGTGGATGTCACTGTGCTGCTAATGACACCAACACTAAATTAGCGATTTCTTCTATGTTTCTTTATTGGCAGCGGTCTTGACAGCAGAAGATTGTAGATATAAAGAACATCATTACTGTTTTCATTCAGCCTTTATAAGAACATCTTCGCATCAATTACGAATATTGCATTCTCTGATGTTTTTTTTTTCTTTCCGTTGTCAGCTTCATCGACTCTTGCATTAATTTCAACAATGGGATCAGATTACAAAACCCAGCACGGTATCAAAGCGGGTTAAAATCCTTTCTGCATTCCCCTTCAGAGATTTCCTTTTATTTGCAGTAGCTGTGCGCAAGTTTGTTGCTTTTGTGCTGTTTCACTGAGATTTCCTTTTATTAGGAACCACTCAAGACTGGAAATTTTCTTATAGTGAAGATTTAGCCGATTCGGCTGGTGATTATAAGTTTATAACTATAAGAGTAGGGTTTTACGTAAGAATAAGTTGTATATTATTATGAGGAGGAGTACATGTATTTATAGCTATACAAGGTAGAGTAAATAAGGTAAATACAAGAATAGTTTCCTAATTGTACAATATTCACACAATCAAATAATTCTAAGGTACTCCCTCCATTCAACTCCACACTACACATATTCCATTTTCATCCATTCAACTCCACACTACACCTTTCTAAAAAAAAGGATTGATAAATAACCATTTTATCCTAATTAAAACAACTTATTTACATAAATTGTCACTCATACCCCACTAAACCCCACCTTTTCTTACTAATAAAGCAACTTTATTTACCACAATTTGTACCTTTAATAATTTTCTAATTTTTTTCTTAAAACTTGTGCAAAAATGATATGTGTAGTGTGGAGTTGAATGGAGGGAGTATATGAGAATGATATGGTTTTGATATGGAGTTTATTTGGTTAATACGCCCCCGCAAGATGGACGTCCGATGAGTGAGTCCAATCTTGTTTCTTAACTCGAGATAATGCGTTTTATGCATTGGTTTAGTGAGGATGTCATCTAGTTGATCCTTGCTTGCGACATTTTGAATGCGAATTTGGCCATGAAGCAACTGTTGTTTGACGAAGTGGAATGAGAGAGCCATGTGCTTCATGCGAGAGTGAAAAACGGGGTTCTTTGCGTAGAGTGTTGCAGAAATGTTGTCACAAAAGATTGCCGGAGGTGTGGTGACAGTAATGTGTAGCTCGGTAAGGAGATTTCGAAGCCATATGGTTTCGGTTGTGACGGAGGCAATGGCGCGAAATTCAGCTTCGGTTGTTGATAGAGCAAGGCCTTGTTGTTTCTTGGACGACCAGGAAATGGCATTGCGACCTAAGTAGATGATATAGCCCGTACGTAAGAATCTTTATCTCCTGCGTGGTCTGCATCACAAAAGGCATGAAGACGAGAAGGTGAGTCACGATATAGCTGTAAGCCGATGGTTTGAGTCCCTTGCAAGTAGCGAAGAAGGCGCTTTAGAGCGGTCCAGTGCGTTTGAGTGGGATGGTGTAAGAATTGTGCCAGACGGTTTATGGCAAAGGCGATGTCAGGTCTCGTCAGAGAGAGGTATTGGAGGCTTCCAACAATGGCACGATAGGTAGAATGATCGTGTATAGGTAGATGGTCTTCACGAGTGAGAGGTGGAGATGTAGTCATGGGAGTGGAGTTTGGTTTAGCATCGATCATTTTATATTTGGTGAGGAGGTCATGAATATATTTTGATTGGTTCAAATGTAAACCGAGTGCATTTGGGGTAACTTCAATTCCGAGAAAATATGATAATGGTCCGAGGTCTTTGAGCGAGAAGCGGTGGGATAGGTTGTCGATGAATCGTTGCAGATGTAAGGGATGTGGTCCAGTGACAATTATGTCATCGACATAGATAAGCATATAAATGCAAGTGGTGGGAGTATGTAGAATAAATAAAGATGAGTCGGAAACTGATTGTTTGAAACCGTATGTAATTAGATAGGATGTTAATTCAGTGTACCAAGCTCGAGGAGCTTGTTTCAGGCCATATATCGCTTTGTTTAATTTACAGACATAATCAGACTTTGCTTGGTCAACAAAGCCTGGTGGTTGTATCATAAAAACATCATCGGTTAATTTTCCCTGAAGGAAAGCATTATTCACGTCTAATTGGCGCAAAGTCCATGACTGCGTGACAGCTAGAGATAAGATTAGTCGAACGGTGGTTGGTTTTACGACAGGACTGAATGTCTCAGTATAGTCAATTCCAAGTCTTTGATGAAAACCTTTGGCAACTAGGCGCGCCTTATGTTGCTTAAGTGTGCCATCGGGATTGTATTTGTTTCGAAAAACCCATTTGCATCCGATAATGTTTTGAGAGGACGAACGAGGTACGAGAGACCATGTGTGGTTTCGTTCGAGTGCGTGAAATTCCTCTTGCATAGCATTACGCCAGTGCGGAATAATGAGAGCTTGCTTAACGGTATTTGGTAAATTGTCATTTGTTGGAGAGGTATGTGCGAGATTATTGGCATAACGAGGATTGGGTTTTCGAATGTTATTGTCGAGACGGGTAGTGACAGTTTTATTTGGAGGTGGGATAGCGATGTTGGTGCGATTGGGACGCATTACTTGGTCCGGGTTTGGTGAGGCAGCGGAAGAGGTGTTGTGGTCAGGAGGTGCCGCAGTAGAAGGGGTAGGAATAGAAGGAATGGGGTCGATGGAGGGTGTAGAGACAGCCGTGGTTGATGGTTCAGACGATGTGTGGCAGCGTCGAGAGTAGACAATGGTGATAGGCTCGGGTGGGCGAGGATCATGTGAGGTGTTGGGAACGGGTGTTGGAGAAGGCGTGGGAGTGGTGAGATGAGGAAGTAGTGGGATGCTTAAGGTGCACCAATCATCAGGAGATGAAGGAGTTGTACTGATCGATGCATTGCGTCGAAAAGGATAATCATCCTCGACAAATTTCACGTGTCGAGATGTGTAAATTTTGTGGGGTTTCGGGTCTAAGCAATGATAGGCACTTTGCGTATTTGAATAACCTATGAAAACACAAGCAATGGAGCGATCTTCTAGTTTGTGCTTTGAGTAAGGTCTAAGCCATGGATAGCAAAGGCACCCGAAGTTATGTAATTTAGTGTAGTCGGGTTGTGTTTTATGAAGTATAGAAAATGGTGATTCATTGTGTAAAGTTTTTGTAGGTAGTCGATTTATTAGATAGGTTGCCGTGCTAAATGCAAATGGCCAAAAGGAGGTTGGCATGTCGGCATGGGTAAGTAAGGCTAGGCCGGTTTCGACAATGTGACGGTGTCTGCGTTCGGCATATCCATTTTGTTCCGGAGTGTGTGGTGGGGTGGTAAAATGAGAAATTCCATCGGTGAGAAGAGATTGATTTAATTTAATATATTCGCCACCATTATCGGAAAAAAAGCGACGTATTGGTTTGTTAAAATATTTTTCAACTAATGCTTTAAATTGTGTAAAAACTTGTGTTGTTTCGGACTTGCGTTTTAGCGGATATAGCCATATGTATTTGCTGAAATGGTCTACAAAAATAACATAATACTTGTAATGGTCACGAGATGGAACCGGACTTGTCCATAAATCATAAAATAGAAGGTCGAGGGGTGCGTGTGATTGGAACGATGAAGCAGAAAACGAAAATTTTTTGCTCTTAGACACACAACAAGAATGACAGTTTTCATAGTCTTTAATAAAATAATCTAAACTTTTATTGATAATTTTTAGTACATCATACGTCGGATGTCCTAATTTGTGGTGCCACGAGATCGGCGTGGTTCCTTTTTCCTTGACGGCTGCGAGTGAGATAGGTTTAGGTGGCGTCCATTCGTAAATCCCCTTGGTTGCTCGGCCCTGGAGGAGGTTGTTCCCCGTTCGTGTATCCTTAACAAAAAACGAGTCACGTGAGAAAATTACATATACATTATTATCTCGGCATAATTGCGAAATCGAGATGATATTACGAGAAATTTTGGGAACATGAAGTACATTAGTAAAATTAAGATTGTATTTGGTGAAAGAACCTGTATTCGCAATGGGGAGGCCGGAACCGTCATCGAAAATTAAATCGTCGAGACCGTCATAAGGAGAGTGAAAGGCAAGAGTGTCCAAATCGTGGGTCAAGTGGTGCGATGCACCACTGTCGAGAAGGAAGTTGGTGTTTGGTTGCGGGTTGCCATAGTTAGCGATATGAGCTTGCGGGTTTCCTTGGGGTGGGCGATAAACAGGTGCAGGGAAGACTATGTTTGGGTAAAGCTTCCTGAAAAGAGGGCAATTGGCAATGACATGCCCGGTTTCGCGACACCATTGGCAGCGGCCTTTGAAAGGCCGAGGAGCAGCGGTGTTCGAGTAGGTGTTTGGTGGTGGGTTTTGAGGATAGGCAGGAGTGTTGTTTGGCCTGGAATTGCCACGGAATTGGTGATTGTGATGGTAGGCAGCATTGGCCGAAGGTGCAAAGTGATGCGTGGTGGTGTCGTGTTTCATAAGAAGATCATGTTGAAGCAACTTCTCATGAAGAGCCTCAAAGGTTATGGGTGTATCTCGAGCCCGAACAGTGGTGATGTCGGGTTTGTAGGTTTCATAGTCAAGACCCTTAAGAACTCGAGCTATGACGTCCTCGGGGTCGAGTATTTTGCCCATAAGGGCTAGTTGGTCTACACAAACTTTGATTGAGTTCATGTAATCGGAGATGGTTTGATCTGTGGTTTTTACGATGGAATCAAATCGTTCTTTTAATTGCATAATATGCGCTCGGGATGGGTTTGCGTAGGTGTGAGCAAGGATATCCCATGCTTCTTTCGCAGACTTGGCCCGTACTATCATTGGTTGTAGGGCCGCGGTGAGAGTGCCCATGAGAGCACCAAGAATTAAGCCGTCTTGTTTGAGCCAACTCAAATAAGCCGGGTTAGGTTTGTCGGTTTTAGTCTCATCAGAGATGGTTGGTGATGGTGGTGTCTCGGTTCCATCAATGAAACCGAGAAGGCTAAAGCCAAATAGTATGTTTGTCAGTTGGAAACACCAAGCCGTATAGTTTAGCGCATTCAATTTCACACAATGGTTAAGGTTTAAGGAGGTGAGTGGTTTGGTGTTGTCGTGGGGGTTGGGAACCACGGTGTCTTGGATGGTGTTGGTCGACATGGTGAAGGATGGAATGGAGGTTGAGTGTCGTTTGAAGTTGTTGCGGCGAGGTCGGAGATTGTTGGCAGATCGAAGGCCCTTAGATACCATATAAGAGTAGGGTTTTACGTAAGAATAAGTTGTATATTATTATGAGGAGGAGTACATGTATTTATAGCTATACAAGGTAGAGTAAATAAGGTAAATACAAGAATAGTTTCCTAATTGTACAATATTCACACAATCAAATAATTCTAAGGTATATGAGAATGATATGGTTTTGATATGGAGTTTATTTGGTTAATAATAACCACCGTCTTGGAGGCTTTTGCGCAGGTATCGACCAAAAACCTGGTTTTATCTTGTTATTACTTGTGTTTATGTGCTTTTACTTCAACTGGTTAATATTCTTATAGTGAAGATTTCTAGTTACTGGATCCTACAACCGGCTGTAGTTACAATGAAATTATTTTTGTTGAGTTCCTCTATAAAGTTACTGAGCTTTACCTGAGATAGCTCAATTACTTTGTAAAGGAGCTCAAATCATTTATAAAGTTATTGAACTCATCTATAAAGTTAGACCGGTAACTTTTATAAAATGAGTTCAGTAAGTCGGTAACTTCATAAGAGAGCTCAATAACATCCTCCTTGGTGTCGGATCTTTTACATAATTTTTCCCACAAAAGACAATAAGTGATTAATTAAATACTTATACAACCAAGTATTATTCCAAAACACAAACAACAAAGTACAAACTAATTACTCATGGCCCTCATAGCGAGGTCATGAGCAATCTTATTAAAGCGCCTAGGAATAAAAGTAAAACACAAACAACAGAAAAAGGAAAACATGAAAGATTTTTTTTTTTTTTTTGGCAGCAGTAAAGAAAGGTTACACATTGACACTAATTACTCATGGCCCTCATAGCGAGGTCATGAGCAATCTTATTAAAGCGCCTAGGAATAAAAGTAAAACATAAACAGTGAAAAGACGGGAAGTAAAGATCCATATCATCCAGTAGCCCTTTAGTGAAGTGATGCGCCATCTCATCCCCTGCCAGTTGGAGTAACAGTTGCAAACAGTCCGAAGAAACCTCTAAATGAAGGATTCCCTGTTCACGAGCCCAACCCAACACATCCTTTAGACCTAGTGCTTCGGCTTGCAATGCAGATTGCGCAGTAATTTTAACACTTCTAGTGAATAAAGTCGCACCATCGTGAACATAAGCAATCCACCCAAGAGCAGCGTTCCTAACAGATTTACACCCCGCATCGACCATTACCTTAACTGAATTGCACGATGTTGCGCCACCTATCACATAAAAGGGTCGTCCATCACATACCTCCCAAACCGAAGAATCACTACCCCTCCCTATACCCTTGCTTGCCACACCTCCGCTATCTCCCACATCCCGTGCCTGCAAGGCTATATCCACCGTGCTTCTCCATATGCCATAATACATCTGAGGATGAAAACAGTCCCCGTAAAAAAACAATCCTATTACGGACTACCCACAAACACCATAAAGTACCCAAGAATTTAATCATTTTAGATTCAGCATCCTCTGTCTTACCCAGATACTTGAACCAATTGATAACCCACTCCCCAATATCCATGGAGGGACCACAATTAACGCGAATACCCAAGTCCGGGCAGGCCCAAATGCGCTGAACCACACCACAGTCCCGAAACAGATGTGCTCTCGTTTCCAGGATTTCCTCACCAGCATCACATATTTTACAAGTTGGATCCACCTGAAAGTTCCTTTTAGCAAGACTAGACCCCATGGGAAGTGAATCAGAAATAAGTCGTCATAAGAACACTTTCCACATTTGTGGTACTGGTAACTTCCAAAGACCCCTCCTACAAAAATTAATTCCTGCTCCACTCATCCGCGTTTTGTCTTTTAAACTCGCGTGCATCGTCATAAATCTACTAAATGCAATCCCATATCCACTCTTTACCGAATACACTCCATCTCTCGTGTGCTTCTAGTAAATACAGTCGCGAACCTGTGAAACACAAACAGGGATGGCCAATACATGGTCCACAACATCCTTGTGAATAAGATACCTAACTCGCCTCAACATGAAAGATTGATTAAACCATTGATCTCCTTTTAGACGGTCATATCCGTCTTTTAAGTGTAAAATGGAAAGTTTGTCATTTCCTTGACATTCTGCATTTTGTTTCATCCTTGGTGTCGGATCTTTTACATAATTTTTCCCACAAAAGACAATAAGTGAAATTAATTAAATACTTATACAACCAAGTATTATTCCAAAACACAAACAACAAAGCACAAACTTTTTTTTTTAAAAAAAAAAAAACATAAAAAGGAAAACATGAAAGATTGATTAAACCATTGATCTCCTTTCAGACGGTCATATCCGTCTTTAAGTGTAAAATGGAAAGTTTGTCATTTCCTTGACATTCTGCATTTTGTTTCATCCATCTAATTGACCCGGTTTATCCTTGTGGTTGTGGACTTGTGGACAAATCGGCCAAACTTGAAATGGGGTTGATATAAACTCCAATGGATCTAAGATTGTAGGGGGAATAGAGGCCATGGAATCCACCAAACTGATGTCCAGGACCAAAGCTATACTCGAATTTAATGTCATTCTTTCTGACATTTCCGAATGGCCCGTAACAGCCTGCATTCGTTTCAATTGTTAACGATATTAACCCTTCATTTTCTCCGTTTAGAGCATGTGCACCACTCACTCTTGTCACGTACTCGTTATTCGCAACTTCTTTAAACACAACCTGTTCATTAATCATTATGGTTAACATTTTAGCGAATGTATGTATTCATGTCTCACATCGGTAGAATAAAGATGAAAGATCATCTTTATAATAAATAACAAAATATAATAGTACGAAGCCTTTTGGGAAGGAGCCCAAGAGTAAATCCTTGAGGGCTTGGCCCAAAGTGGATAATATCGTACTATTATGGACACAGAACACGTGATATTCACGCTTCTGCACAACACCAAGTTTGACAAGCTTTTATATTTAATCACAACATATTATCCGTGAGCGGCACGAACTTGTGTAATTAGATAAATATTACTCATATTTTATAAAAATATCTTGTCATGATTATAACATAAAAAAATGTCCCATTCATTTTCCAATACAACAACAACATTACCCCAGTGTCTCAATGGTTCCCGCAAATTGCGTGGTAAGGGAGGGGGTCCCTTGTGTTAGGAACATTACCCCATTCATTTTCCAATATTTGTATATAAAGCCTTCGAGCCTTGTTATTGAAAATAGCGATTAAAAAAACCTGAAAATTCAATAATTATATATAGGCTTGAGTTGAGCTCGAATTTGGCTCGAGCTCGCGTTAAAGCTCGCAAGCTTGATAATGAGCACAATTTTTTCAAGCTCGGGTAAGCTTGAGATCGGCTCCAGCTCGTGTTTTACTTTACGAGCACAAGCCGAGCAAGGCCAAGCTCGGGCTCGGCTCGTTAACACCCCTAGTACGGGAGCTAAGCTAATAGTACAGGGTCACACTCGCTAGCCCACATCCAAGGGGAACGTGAATGTGGTATGAGATTTAAAGAGCGGACTTAAAATTCATTAACCATCTAACTTCATTTTAAGAGAGATCTAACCAAATACCCCGAAGTTTGAAGGATGAAAGAAAGAGGGAAAGAGAGGTAGTACCGCAGCAAAATTAGAGGCATTAAAACACTTAGAGCCAAATGTAGGAGAAGTCACTAATTTGTCACCTTCAATATATTGAAAAGCTATGGAGTTAATAACTTCACCGTATGAAACAAATATCTGAGCGATTTGAGTTCGTCCGATTTGATCCCAAGCTGTTACGTTTCTACTAGTACAAGAATCAGCTCTTGGAAATGGCCCAACTTTTATGTTTGACATTGGTTCTGTTTCCGGACCAGATTAACCCTCGGAGACTAGTGAATTACTGGAAATCTACAGTTATAAACCAAAGAAAAGACCGGATTAACCCTCGAACACTAGTGGTGTATATAATATATGAACTCTTTTATTGAATATGACAAGGACACGACCGCGTGAAGAGGTTGCAGGTTCCCTAGTAAAGGGACTGCAGGTCGCTACTAAGGGTGACAACATCAGTGAGTTCAAGTGGTCAACAGACCTTGTGAAGCCGATGACATCATTATGGAGAGTACTTCCGTTAATCCGCTGCATTCAGAATTGGAAACGAATGATAGTCAACTGAGCACAGACTAGAATCCGCTGCATTCAGTATTGGACTTCAATGTAATACTTCAGTCAATTTGGTCTTCGACAGACAACAAATAATTTGGGCCATCAGTTGTACTAGAACGATTGAAGTCGAGATTAAGTTCACTCGGCTAGTACAATTTAGCAAACTTAGGGCCTACAGGAGTCTGAGAGCCAAACACAGAGGAAGTCACTAGTTTGTCATCTTCAAACCATGAGGTATTAATTAGTCTTTTGTAAGATGGTTTTCCCTATTGAATACGACTCAATGCCCAAGCCGCTTCAGTATTATTTACCGCGTTTTTTAAATGATAAAAATAAGAAAGAGACGTATGTGACGAAATTGGAGCTAGCAAAACTCTGAGTACCAAACAAAGGCGAATTCACTAATTTACCATCTTCAATATATTGAAAAGCTACGGCGTTAATGGCTTTTCCGTATGAAACAAATATTTGAGGCTATTACCACCTCCACCTGAATGACCTGATCCGGAAAGAGTAATAAGAGAATCTAATCCGAGATTTGCTAAACCTGTAATTGACTTGAAACTTCCTAAAATGAGAATGTCTTTGTTAAATTTTGTCTTTGTTGTGTGCCTGACAGATGGATAATTTTCCGAAATAAAACAAGTGATGTAAAATCAAAACAAAACGCAAACCAACATAGTAATATAGTATTATCAACCGAAACTCAAGATAACAACGTAAAAATATTCCAAAAACCGGAAAACAAAACACAAATGTGTAATTTCATTCGATAGGGATCGGAGTTGAGTCCTTGTAGACCTTGAACTATCCAAATTATGAATGCGCTTGACATAAACTCCAATCGATTTAAGGAAGTTCGGAGTAGGTCTTGCTTAAGACGGGTCGAATCTTAAGACGGGTAGTTACACTCACAAAACGAATATGGGGGACAAGTGGGGGCACCCCCATGTGCCTCCCACTATCCTCTATTTGGGCATTTTGTCTCACAAAATGGTATCCGTCTACAACTTAAGACGGATAGTGCCCGTCTTAAGTAAGAATTTGTGGGGCTATAGAGGCCATGGAATCCAAACTGTTTAGGCCCACAATTATATTCGAAATTGCTGTCATTTTTTCCTAATATGGTCATAGCTTGTCGATTAGATTTCCATTGCATTTCAGAATATATAGGTTCAAGTTAAGTTCCAATTTGGCCCGACCCGAGCTAGGGTCAAAACTCGCAAGCTTAATAGTCATCATAACTTTCGGTGGAGGGGTCATGGAACAAAGCATACAAATTATTGATGGGTTTGACATGGACTCCAATGGACCTAAGAGAGTATTTGGTGGAGAGGCCATGGAAGCCACCAAACTGATTTTCAGGACCAAAACTGTACTCAAATTTGGTGTCTTCTGGCCCAAAATTTCCAAAAGGCCCATAGCACCCTTCATTCGTTTCAAATGTCAATGATGTTAACCCTTCGCCTTGCAAGCCGGTACCATACGTGTACGTACCACTCACTCTCGTCATGTACTCATTATTCATCGCCTTTTTTAATGTTACCTGTGTAATATGGTCAACATTTTAGAACAGAGCAGCATTTGCACAAGACTGCAAGAGTAACTCTAAAGCCGGCTATAAAGCTGTAACTTGTCTTGTCACATCTTTTTTTTCAAGCTACAAGATATTTCAATCATAAATTATACTCCCTTCATACCACCACACCAATGGTAACATGGACCCATTTTTTGTGAGGAGAAAAGTGGATCCATGTTACCATTGGTGTGGTATGGAGGGAGTAGCGTATTATATCTTACAAGGTCCCATATAACAATAAATAAAATATTTATTGTTTTTTAATTGCTTATTTTTATTCCTTTTAAAAGTCGTGTTACGTATCTTGACAAAACTACACCTACTTGTAAAATGCAAACGTCTATGTAATTTTGTAAGCAGGTCTTCAAAAACAATCATTGGAGTTGATTAGAAACGTTATTTTAAGTTTTTGCGAGTGCCACTGAATAGAGTGAGTACATGCATTTTTTATTTTCTACCCTCTTCAAATTTTTTTTGATATTTTGCAAATTCAAAATGACGTTTCTAAGAATATAATATTCCGTATAAAATAAATATTAGATAAAGTAGGTGAACCACTACATTTTATGTCACTCTTATTTGAATATGAGTAGAGTTGTGCATCATAGTCGGGCCAATCTAGCCCACTCGATCTCATGAGTCGAAGTTCAGCAATCCGGCTAACCCATAACACAATGCGACCTCCCTCTCAGGGGGTAGTGCTCACATTTCATAGGTCCGACTTGAGCCAACACTAAAAAAAATTAAAAGCGAAGGGGCTCAGTCGACCCGTGGCTAAGTAGATTGTGCTCGGTTGGTAAACACAAGCCCAGCCCTCACTCGTGCCGTGCTTGGGAGGTTGACCCTCAGTCCGGCCTAAGTAAATATCTAAGTATCCGGTTGGACATCACAAAAAATATAGGGATATTTTACATGATATCCCTTAATTTTTCGACTCTCTAGATGGTACCCCTACACTTTTTAAAACATACATGTGCTCCTAATTGTTGTCAATATCATTAAGTGTACCCCTAAATTTTATTTTCCGTTAATTAAACTCAGTTTTAAGCATTAAGTGATGACTTAGACACGTAACCAAGCTTGCCGTTGTTATCTCAGGACATAAAAACTCTATTAGGCTCAATATCCATCTCATTCCTAATATTTATTGATATATACTCCCTCTTATTCTAAATAACCCTCCCCTATTCAAGGGGGGCACAAGAATTAAGGAAGAGAGTACTATATGGTAAAGTATTTGTGTGAGGGTAGAAGATTGGAGAAAGGGGAGGTATTGTGTGATTAAAATAAGTATTGTTGTGGGGGTAAGGTGATTAAAATAAGTATTGTCGTGGGGTAAGATGATTAAAATAGGATAAAATATGAGTATTGTGGGGAATTGTTGTGGGGTGAGGTAATTAAAATAATTATAAAAGTTTGCCAAATAAGGAAATAGGGAGAGTATTGTGAATAGACGAAAAAGGAAATAGGGAGAGTTATTTAGAATAGGAGGGAGTATATGGGTTAAATGGGCTAAACCATTTTTGACGGAAAATTTATTGATCCCTGTCAAATTATCACGTCCAAAGATGAATATTGAGCTATGTCATGGGATGATAAATGACAAGCTTGGTTACGCGTCCAAATAATCACTTAACGCCTAAAACTGGGTTTAATTGAAGGAAAATAAAGTTTAGGAGTATACTTAGTGATAATGACAACAATTAGGGGTATCACGTATATTTTAAAAAGTATAGGGGTACTATGTAGACACAAAAACTTTAGAGAGACGATCTCTCAATAACATTATTGAGAGACCTCTCACATGATAGGGTGATGGACCCATTGCGTTTCTTTTTTCCCTTTTATGTCTCCCACTAAATTAGTGGGAGACGGTCTCTCACGAGACCTACTGGTATGTAGAAAGTCGAAAAATTAAAGGATACCATGTAAAATATCCCAAAAATTTAAAACACGAGGATTCGGTTCTAAAATGAAATACTCCCTCGACACACTTATATTTGCCCAATTTTAATAAAATATTCCAAATATATATTAGAAAAATAGGGCGAAGAATTATATTCAGAGGCGGGGGCAGACCCACGTCTAGCACTAGTGTAGCATTTGCTACACCAAACCTAAAAACAATCGTGAAGAAATAACTTTTTGGTACACCAAAAATTAGTTACTGAACTCACTTTATGACTATAATTAAGTACTCTATGCTCGTATTAATAGTCTCTAATTAAATCTCTTTTCTTCATTAAGGCTCCGTTTGACATGACACTTCAGGCAGCTTATTTGACCAAAGTAGCTTATTTGACCAAAATTTCAGCTACCTGATTTTTTTGCAAGTGTTTGGCAAGTAGCTTATTTGGTCAAATAAGGTACCTGAAATGAAATGCTACCTCGTAGCATTTGAGAAATCGTGCACAATTACAAATGACTTATTTTCCATTTTGTACCCCTTTATTCTATAATATTAAATAATTTTCATATCCTTTTACGTCATTTTACCAAAATCACCTACCTTTTCAAATAGTTTGCCAAACACATTTTTATATAATCATTACCTTATCGGCTCTTAGTTTTCAAATTTACCTTATCGATTACCTTTTTCAGGTTTCGATTACCTTTTCAACTACCTTTTCGTTTTCAAATTTACCTTTTCGTAGTTTTGCCAAACAGAGCCTAATTTTCTCTAATTTCGATAAAGGAATGAGGTTATACTTTGTATAATGAGATTTTGTATATATATATATATATATATATATATATATATATATATATATATATATATATATATATATATATATATATATATATATATATATATATACGAGATATATTAGTAGAGATCGTCTGTCCCACTTTTATTTTTCATTTTGTGTCCCATTCCCTCCAGATGTACATATATAACGCCCTCACAAACTCCTAAGGCCATGTTCTTTCTGGCTTTTTTGAGCCGAGTCAATCAATCGCATGGAGCCGAGCCAATCAATCGATCCAGAATCGAATGGAATCGAGCCAATCGAATCAATGGAGCCGAGCCGAATCGAACTAAATAGAGTTGAGTTTTGAAATCGAGCTAATTGAGTGAATTGAACTAAAGTAATATTAATATTATTATTAATATTAATATTAATACTAAATATAATAATAATAATAATAATAATAATAATAATAATAATAATAATAATAATATAATTTTATTATTATTATTATTATATTATTCTTATTCTTATTATTATTACTATTTTTTATAAAAACGCAGACTATTATTATTAATATTATTATATTATTATTATTATTATTATTATTATTATTATTATTATTATTATTATTATTATTATTATTATTATCAATTATCATCATCATTATTACTACTACGGCGACTACTACTACTACTACTACTACGGCGACTACTACTACTACTACTACTACTACTACTACTACTACTATAAGAAGAAGAAGAAGAACATTACTAAATTAAGATTAATACTAGTAATTATACTAATTTGAGTGATTAACTAGGTAGCCACCATGAACCACAGTACACCATCAATTTTATTGGGTGAAATAATAGAGCACTGATTTGCTAGAATGTTGTTCAAAGTCTAGCCATATATCATCCTGATTTGAGTGATTAGGTAGCCACCACGAAGCAACATGCAACAATCCTAATTTTATTAATTAGATAAATAAAAATCGACAGGCGTCCCTAATTTCATCTTTAACCAACAAATAAAATTTGATTGATTAATTAAAACTCAACAAATAATATTAATAATTGATAAACAAGTAAATTAATTTATTATTTGATAAATTAAAATCTTTCTTATAAGTTTTAAATCATTTGAACAATTAAATTAAGTTTTAGGGAAAAATATTGATTCAAGAGTCCATTTGGTTCAGTTTTAGGTGAAAAGGGTACAAACTAGAACGTTTATGAAAAAGTATATGTGAAAGATTAAAGTTCGTATATGAAAAAACAATTAGGTATTAATAATAGTAATATTAAAATTAACAATGTTATTAATAATATTATTAATAATTCATATTCATATTCATATTAGTAATAATATTAGTAATATTATTGTCATTATTATTTAAAAGTTGGAGATACATTTCTTCATTATTTAGAGAAATAGATTCCTCTGTGGTTTTAACTCTATGTTTTAACCCAATTCTTTCTTACAGTACCAACATAGTATAAGAACGAGGACGCACACCCAAGTGCTCATTAGTAGTGATAGGGTTATTACCACAAAAGTGTTTAATCTGAAATGATAACAACTCGGAGATGACAAAAAAAAAAAAACAGCGCCAAACCAAGGCAAAACGGCAAAACGGTGCCCCTCCATTCACAGTTATCAATTCGGATTGAACAAAATGTGTACCCTCACTAAACCTTCTTACTTTATGTTAATAAGTAATAAAACCATCTTAAGATAATAATACATCCATGGTTACATATATAACTGTTAAGATTTAGAAGGGAATAGTATTGCATAATAAGAGATGTATATTTGATTGTATCTCATGAGAATACATGACAATATATATAATAGATGACCATACTCTAAACCCTAGACGGTAGCCGTCGTAACATAAACCTAATAATAGTCGGGCCTAATGGGCCTAATATCCTAATACCCTCCCGCAATCGTAAAGGCAGTAAATAGTACGAACTTTACGATTGAAGAATTACAATAAAACCATAATCAATTAAAAAACGTCTTCATCTCGATCTCTCTTCGGAAAATCTTCTCATCTTCACAGGGTGGTAAGGGGTGCGTATAGGACTCGCCAGACAATTTTCATTGCGTATAGGACTCGCCAGACACTTTTCATTGTGTAACTCGCCAGTTTTTTTTCAGTGCGTAACTCGCCAGTTTTTTCAGTGCGTAACTCGCCAGTTTTTTCAGTGCGTATTGGTCTCGCCAGACAATTTTCTTGCGTAACTCGCCAATTTTTTTCTTTTCTTTTGTACCACCTTGATAAAAAATCGAAAATTTTCTTTTAGAGCAATCTCGATAAAAGGATAAAAACATTATTAGAAGTTTTTTTTTTTTTTTAGCAAAAAAGAAATCTGGGAATGACAAATTTCGATCAAACGGAAACATATCCATTTGAATGTCACAGAAAGCATATCATTGATAACTTCAATGGTATTTTATCAAATTGCCATCACCATCAGTGGACGATTTTTTTTTTTTTTTTAAAAAGAAATTATTATTTGTGGTTGAAAATCCTACCGGTGGGTGTAAATTTCCGGCCACCCACCGGTAAGAATGCGGAAGCGGCTTATAGAGACCTCAAGAAGGAGGCTCTGATACCATGTTAAGATTTAGAAGGGAATAGTATTGCATAATAAGAGATGTATATTTGATTGTATCTCATGAGAATACGTGACAATATATATAATAGATGACCATACTCTAAACCCTAGACGGTAGCCGTCGTAACCTAAACCTAATAATAGTCGGGCCTAATGGGCCTAATATCCTAATAATAACTTAATCAAGTGTTGTCATAATTCAACAAAGGATTTAGCCTATTAGGCTCATCCTTAGAGTAAAATAAAATAATTTAACAAAAATAAAAACAAGAAAACTTACAAACTTAAATTGTGCTCATAATAGAAGACGAACGGTTGACGAGATTTATTATTTAGGAAAGAAGATTACAAGGGGAAGGTAGAGAGAAAGCCAGAAAGAGGGATAGGAGAAGCCTGCCCTGAACTAAAACATCTGCCTGTTTATATAGGCAAAACTAAAAGTAAAAAACTATTAACAAACAGTAATTGTACTGTAAGCTTTACAAAAGCTCTGAAAAATATGCACACTTTATGAGTGCTAAAAACTGTTGCTAATGCTTCACTGTTTTTGCATGCGTCTGAGTGAATTATTATTCCACTATCTTTTCTTTATCTTTTGATTTGGCGTCTTTTGATTTGGCTTTTGAATGCTCATTGATTATATCTTTTTCTATTGATAATTGGACTTCTGTTTCTACTTCCATTTCTTGAGCATCTTGGAGAATGTCAAATTTGTTCTTGCTATTGGATGCTGTAGACATTGTCATTGATATATCACTTGTTTGGGATTTATTATCCTCATGTATCTGTTTTTGAGCTAAAGCCTGTTTTGCCAGCCTGGAATAATGGCCAATAATTTCAGCTTCAGTTTTGTCTTCCATTTGAAATAATTCTTCAGATGGTTGGTGTTCTTCCAATTCTCCAGTTTCTTCAGCATTAAAGATAATTAGACTATCTATCTTGTCTTGAATTAGATTAATTGTGTATATACATTTTAATTCATGAGTGTCTTTATCTTGTCTTAACATTGCATCCCAAAAACGAGAATATGATTCTCTTTTTAAACAAAATAATTTGTGTTCAGTATAACATGTTTTGGGAATGAACTTCCAAATCCAGGGAATAGAAAATTCAATAAAGAAATTCATTTGAATAATGTCAGGGATATCATCCTGACTAGTTCTTGGAAGTAATTCTTTCCATTCATCATAAAGATCTTTAAACATTTGTGGCAGGATATCTTCATTAGTTCCATAAAATTGCCACCATTTAATTAACCAAGTTGGTAGATTTTGATCAAAAACTTCAGGGTAAATTTTTATTAGCCATGTATGACTTTTTGTAGGGTTTTCATATAAGAAAACTTTGTCAAAAGCCTGGATGTAATCCCAGTAATTGTAATCAATTTTGCTACTATTTTTGCTTGTCAAAGTTTTGGAAGTAAATGGAGTTATTCCCCATTTTTTAATGGATATTATCCTTTTGATATTAATTTTTGAAAATTTCCAGAAATTTTCTGCATCATCAAAATGCTTAAAATTGCATCCATTATCAGTGAGGATTCCTTCATAAAAATTTCGACTTTTATAAGTCCCCATAGGATACTGATTATTTGTTAAATAACGGTTATATAATAACCAGGGATTATCTTCCCATTTTTTGTCAGAATTTTGGAGTATGATTATCTCCCTTTCCTCTGGTGATTTCACCATTTCTCCTTTTCATCAAGAGAATCTTCCATAATTTTTCTGAAAGATGGAGAACTTATTTTAAGTTCTTGTTGCTTCCATATTTGGAATTCATCAAATTCTTCTTTTGTGATATTATCACATAAATTCTTGGCTATTAGCCTTTTTCCACCATATTGTGCCAAAGTATTACTTGGTCTTATATAACCAGATGATGAACCTGGCCCTGGGTTATTCCCATATCTTATAATTTCGGATGATTGTCTTCCTCTCCCTCTATGAGAAGGATAAGAAAAGCGGCCACGGCCACGACCTCGACCAAAATCCATTCCTGAAACAAATAACAAACTCTTATAGAGTTAAATACTCTCTTGTTAAAAAATCAGGGAGGTGATTATCAGATCCTTTTTTTATAATGTATTTCAAAATCAAAAGGGGCCAAATGAGCTTGAATATCCTCAGAATTTACAAATGTTTGGAAGGTGGCAAGCTCATTTGGCCCCTTTTGATTTCGAAATACATTATAAAAAAGGATCTGATAATCACCTCCCTGATTTTTTAACAAGGGAGTATTTAACTCTATAAGAGTTTGTTATTTGTTTCAGGAATGGATTTTGGTCGAGGTCGTGGCCGTGGCCGCTTTTCTTATCCTTCTAATAGAGGGAGAGGAAGACAATCATCCGAAATTATAAGATATGGGAATAACCCAGGGCCAGGTTCATCATCTGGTTATATAAGACCAAGTAATAATTTGGCACAATATGGTGGAAAAAGGCTAATAGCCAAGAATTTATGTGATAATATCACAAAAGAAGAATTTGATGAATTCCAAATATGGAAGCAACAAGAACTTAATATAAGTTCTCCATCTTTCAGAAAAATTATGGAAGATTCTCTTGATGAAAAGGAGAAATGGTGAAATCACCAGAGGAAAGGGAGATAATCATACTCCAAAATTCTGACAAAAAATGGGAAGATAATCCCTGGTTATTATATAACCGTTATTTAACAAATAATCAGTATCCTATGGAGACTTATAAAACTCGAAATTTTTATGAAGGAATCCTCACTGATAATGAATGCAATTTTAAGCATTTTGATGATCCAGGAAATTTCTGGAAATTTTCAAAAATTAATATAAAAAGGATAATATCCATTGAAGAATGGGGAATAACTCCATTTACTTCCAAAACTTTGACAAGCAAAAATAGTAGCAAAATTGATTACAATTACTGGGATTACATCCAGGCTTTTGACAAAGTTTTCTTATATGAAAACCCTACAAAAAGTCATACATGGCTAATAAAAATTTACCCTGAAGTTTTTGATCAAAATCTACCAACTTGGTTAATTAAATGGTGGCAATTTTATGGAACTAATGAAGATATCTTGCCACAAATGTTTAAAGATCTTTATGATGAATGGAAAGAATTACTTCCAAGAACTAGTCAGGATGATATCCCTGACATTATTCAAATGAATTTCTTTATTGAATTTTCTATTCCCTGGATTTGGAAGTTCACTCCCAAAACAGGTTATACTGAACACAAATTATTTTGTTTAAAAAGAGAATCATATTCTCGTTTTTGGGATGCAATGTTAAGACAAGATAAAGACACTCATGAATTAAAATGTATATACACAATTAATCTAATTCAAGACAAGATAGATAGTCTAATTATCTTTAATGCTGAAGAAACTGGAGAATTGGAAGAACACCAACCATCTGAAAATTTATTTCAAATAGAAGACAAAACTGAAGCTGAAATTATTGGCCATTATTCCAGGCTGGCAAAACAGGCTTTAGCTCAAAAACAGATACATGAGGATAATAAATCCCAAACAAGTGATATATCAATGACAATGTCTACAGCATCCAATAGCATGAACAAATTTGACATTCTCCAAGATGCTCAAGAAATGGAAGCAGAAACAAAAGTCCAATTATCAATAGAAAAAGATATAATCAATAAGCATTCAAAGGCCAAATCAAAAGACGCCAAATCAAAAGATAAAGAAAAGATAGTGGAATAATAATTCACTCAGACGCATGCAAAAACAAAAAGCATTAGCAACATTTTAGCACTCATAAAGTGTGGATATTTTTCTTAGCTTTTATAAAGCTTACAAAGATAATTCTTGTTTTGTTAATAGTTTTTTACTTTTAGTTTTGCCTATATAAACAGGCAGATGTTTTAGTTCAGGGCAGGCTTCTCCTATCCCTCTTTCTGGCTTTCTCTCTACCTTCCCCTTGTAATCTTCTTTCCTAAATAATAAATCTCGTCAACCGTTCGTCTTCTATTCTGAGCACAATTTAAGTTTGTAAGTTTTCTTGTTTTTATTTTTGTTAAATTATTTTATTTTACTCTAAGGATGAGCCTAATAGGCTAAATCCTTTGTTGAATTATGACAACACTTGATTAAGTTATATATGTAACCATGGATGTATTATTATCTTAAGATGGTTTTATTACTTATTAACATAAAGTAAGAAGGTTTAGTGAGGGTACACATTTTGTTCAATCCGAATTGATAACTGTGAATGGAGGGGCACCGTTTTGCCGTTTTGCCTTGGTTTGGCGCTGGTTTTTTTTGTCATCTCCGAGTTGTTATCATTTCAGATTAAACACTTTTGTGGTAATAACCCTATCACTACTAATGAGCACTTGGGTGTGCGTCCTCGTTCTTATACTATGTTGGTACTGTAAGAAAGATCCGCTTAACATGGTATATATTAAAATTAACAATGTTATTAATAATATTATTAATAATTCATATTCATATTCATATTAGTAATAATATTAGTAATATTATTAATTTTATTAATATGAATATTATTGATTTTAATAACTATAATATTCAAAATAATAACAATAATGAGGATCATTAATTAATAATAAATTAATGATAATAATAATAATAATAATAATAATAAATAAATAAATAAATAATATTAAAAATATTAATAAAAACTATTAAGTTTAAGATGTGCAAAATTGAAATGGTCTGAATTTAGTGGAGTCAATCGAAATTTGTGAATCGAAATTTGGTAAATGAATGAATTTAATGAATAATCGAATAGAGCCGAGCTTTGAAATCGAAATGAAATGAATCAATAGAAATTTGAAATGAATCGAATCGAAATAAACTAAATCGAAAGTGAAAAATTTGAAATAACTAAAGTGAACAAAATAAGCGAAAAAATGGCTAATACTCAAAACATTAATAGGAATTAGGATGATATTTAAAAAAGAGGGAAGGAAAGGCTACAAATCATTCATTGGTTTTTCTGAAACTCAAATCTGAAAGTTTTATTTAAGAAAAAAAAACTCAAATCTGAAAGTTTTATTTAAGAATTTTTTTTGTGCCATAATCCTATAACTAGTTTGATCACACGAAGTATATATATATATTGCAGTAACTAATACTCTCTCCGTTTTTGTGTATATAACGTTTCTGTTTTTCGAAGTAACCCTTTAACTTTAATTTTCATAAATATTCATATTATTATGGTTTTTATTATTGTTTTAAGTACACTATTATGGTGTAAAAAAATGTTGCTTATATCGCAGTAAGCGCTCCGGAATTTATTGATTAATTAACATAATAAAATAGGCGATATAAATTTGCTACACCATGTGCAGAGGGAAGAATGAATGAAAGAGAGTGAGAGAAAGAGACGGTGTACCGTAACAAAATTGGGGGCGTCAGGTTTGTCACAGCCAAACCAAGGGGAAGTCACTAATTTGTTGCCTTCAATATATCGAAAAGCTATGGAGTTAATGATGTCGTCGTATGAAATAAATATCTGAGCTACTTGAGTTCGTCCTTTTTGATCCCAAACTATGTCTTCGCTTTCACCGCCAAAACTTAGATTCGGACGTGGACGTGGACATGGCCCAACTTTTAGCATCGCCATTGTTAATTACGAGCACTTTTTTCTCTGAACAATAAATCCAAAAAATGAGAAGAAGAGTAATTCTCACATAATGTACTCATTTGAACAAAAATAAAAAATAAATCAAAAGATCAACTTGTAGATAATCGAACATTCGAACCCCTAATTTCATTTGATTTATTTTTTATTTTTAAATCAGCTAGTGTCTATAGAAATGCAAGAACAGTAGCGTAAGTTGTAGTAATTGAATATAATTGAATGAATGAGACTTATACAACACCCTAATTTATACAATTCTAACTCCATATATTAGGGACAATTCCCTAATATATGCCATGCTTAACTCCACCATTTAAGGGAAAGCCATAAGACAATATCCTAAATATAAGGCACTAAATAACCAATAGTAGTATAATATTGACTATATCTCATTACTCCCCTTCAAGTTGGAGCATCCGGTGAACCAATGCCCAACTTGCTCTGAAGATATCGGAATGTGTTTCCGGCTAAAGCCTTGGTAAATAGATCAGCGATCTGTTCTTTACTTCTTACAAAAAACGTTCTCACCGTGCCCTCCATTAGGTGATGTCGAATAAAATGGCACTCCACTTCAATGTGTTTGGTTCGGTCGTGAGAAACCGGATTCTTAGCTATCCTTAGGGCCGCCTGGTTGTCGCATAACAGTGCCATAGGCTTGACGTGATCCACCCCTAGTGATTGTAAGAAGGATTTCACCCATAACACTTCACTCGTCCACCACCTCCTAATGCCCGATATTCCGCTTCCGCCGTTGATTTTGCAACTGTCGATTGCTTCTTTGCTCTCCATGTAACTGGCGAATTTCCTAGGCATACATAATATCCAGAAATCGACTTCCCAGTGAGAGGACAATTTGCATAATCCGAATCCGAATAACCTCGCACCTGTAAGTCACAATTGCGATTAATAACGATCCCTTTGCCTGGTCCGCCTTTGATGTATCGAATCACTTTGTAAACTGCAGCCAAATGTTCTTGTCTCGGGGCATGAACAAATTGTGATAATATATGAACAGCATAAACCAAGTCGGGCCTAGTAATTGTCAAATAAATTAACTTCCCAACCAATCTTCTATATTTCAAAGGATCATGTAAGAACTCCCCTTGAGCTAGAGCCAAATTGTGCTTCGGTTGTATGGGAGTGTCAATCGGTTTTGCACCTTCCAATCCCGCTTCTTTTATAATATCGAGTGCGTATTTCCGTTGACATAAAAACAGCCCCTTGGAACCTTCGGCTACTTCAATTCCTAAGAAGTATTTGAGTTTCCCAAGGTCCTTTATTCCAAAACTTCGGTCCAAAAAATTCTTGAGTCGAGTACAAGCCATAGTATTATTACTTACAATTATCATATCGTCTACATAAACCAATATGCCAAGAAAAATTCCATCTTTGTTGTAAGTAAAAAGTGAATAATCGGCTAATGATTGCTGAAAACCGTACCTTGTCAATGATTTGGTCAATTTTTCGAACCAATTCCGTGAAGCTTGTTTCAAGCCATACAAACTTTTCAGTAACTTGCAGACTTTGTTCGACCCATTGTTAGCAAATCCCGGCGGCATTCTCATGTAAACTTCTTCATTTAAATCCCCATGGAGGAAAGCATTGTTTACATCCAACTGAGCAATATTCCAATTTTTTGCTACTGCCACCGCAAGTAGACACCGTACACTTGCCATCTTTGCCACTGGTGCAAACGTCTCATGGTAGTCCACTCCTTCAATTTGAGTATATCCTTGAGCAACCAACCGTGCTTTGTAACGCTCAATGGTTCCGTCCGCATTGTGCTTAACTTTATAAACCCATCGACTTCCAATGGCTCGTTTTCCTTTCGGCAAATCAACAACACTCCATGTACCATTATTCTCAAGTGCTTTGTACTCTTTCAACATCGCTTCTCTCCATTCCTGTATACCAGCAGCTTCACTGTATTTCTGAGGTTCAATCACTGCATCTATTTTGCTCAAGAAACATTTGTGATTTTTCGAAAAACAATTATAAGTAACATAATTACTCAAAGGATAACGAGTACCTCTTTGCTTGGATGGAGATTGAGCCGAGGGGGTTCGAATTGAGGGGTCTATTACTCTCGTCGATTTGCACAAGTAGTCTTTCTTCCATGCGGGTTCGATTTTTTTTCGAGCTCCTCTTCCCATAGGGCACGAATTGTCCTCCTCATTCACGCTGACACTGACATCTTCGCTGTCAGAATGCCTCTGTTCAGTCCGTGCTTCACTCTCATTTTCTTCAATTAAATCATCACTTGGTATTCTCGCCATATCTGATTCATCTTCGTGTGCTAAGACTTTATCATGATCAATATAAACACCTGTATGTCTCTGTTTTTCGTGACAATTCGACTCACAATTTGTTTCATCCTCTCGGATGTCACTAAATGGGAAAATATGCTCATAGAAAATAACATCTCTTGAGTCGAAAACGTCCCCTGTTTTGAGATCATATACTCTCCATCCCTTTTTGGTAGATGGATATCCGATAAAAATGCAACGTCGGCCTCGCTCTCCAAATTTATCTTTTGGTTTCTCCTTGTTGTGAACATAACACAAGCTACCAAAAATTCTAATCGAATCGAGTATAGGTCGTTCTCCGTATAACAATTCATATGGGGTTTGACCATTTAAAACATGTGTGGGGGTTCGATTTATTAGAAACGCAGCGGTAAGCACACACTCTCCCCAGAACTCGAAAGGCAAATTTCCTTGAAAACGTAGGGCCCTAGCCTTTTCTAAAATATGTCGATGTTTTCGCTCTACCCTACCATTTTGTTGTGGGGTGTCGACGTTGCTAGTTTGAAAAAGTATCCCGTTTTCATGGTAATATTGTTTTAATGGCCCGGCCAGAAATTCCGATCCATTATCACTTTGAACTATTTTCACTTGCCTTCCAAATTGGGTTTTTACCATGTTGCAAAAAGTAATAAGTAATTGTATAGCTTCACTTTTCTCACGCATAAGGTACACCCAAACACCCCCTCTTTGTCATCGACAATAGTAAGAAAAAATTGTGCTCCATTCAAACTTTTCACACTATATTTCCCCCAAATATCGCAATGTATAAGCCCAAACAAGGAGTCATTCCGTTTCTGATTCAATTTAAAAACCGACCGTGTTTGCTTAGCACGACAACACGAATCACAAATGTCTTTCGAACTCCAACATAAATTTAAACCAATTAAATTAGAAAAGAGAGGTAAAATACTACTAGAGGGATGCCCAAGTCTTTTGTGCCAAAGCTTCGCATCGCCATTTTTTTCAACCCTTGCAACGGATTCCTTCCCTTGTTGCTTGAAGTAATAGACCCCGTCTTTATGCTCCCCCCGTCCAATCTTCATCCTCGTAGAGAGGTCCTGTATAACACAATGATCGGAGTAAAAGGTTACTAAACAATTATTTTCGTGAATTAACTGTTGAACCGAAATTAAATCACATTGTAACGTGGGAACATAAAGTACGTCTTTCAACACAAAATTGGAACTTAATGTCACTGTTCCGTGTTCACAAGCAGTGATGTGAGATCCGTTTGGAAGACCTACTGTTGAGATATTTTTCTTTTCTATATTCTCAAGTAAATCTCTCTTTCCGGTCATATGATGCGAACATCCTGTGTCAAGAAGCCAATTATCACAAGTGTTTTTTATGCCTTTATCATTATCGATTTTCATACCTTTCTCTTTTGAGTTAATTTCACCTTTATTGGCAATCATGGCTCGAAACTGTTTCAATTCTTCCGCTGTTAATCCGAGTCCCGTCGCATCGCCTTCACTCACACCAGCAGCATTCGCACGTTCATGGTGACCTCTGCCTCCACGACCGCGTCCTCGACGTCCACGGCCTCTTCCTCGGCCTCCATTCTCGGGCTTGTTCCAAAGAATACTCCTCGGTGTGCCAAGGTTTCGACAAAAGGTGCGGTAAAAAAATATCCTTGTCATCTTTCTTTTCTCCACTGTTTTTACCCCTTGGCGCACCATCCGAAACCCGTCTTTGCCATGGCACTCGTTGCCTCAATGGCTTCTTCCTTCTCTTTAGTAGCAAATTTCTTGTGGCTTTCTTCTCGGAGAACGAGTGAATAGGCTCTAGTCAAGGACGTTATCTCATCCTCCATTAACAGATTAGAACGAATATGCCCGTAAAGGCTATTGTCAAGTCCCATGAGAAATTGATGAACTTTTTCATCCTCTCGTTCTTTGAGGATCGATTCCGCCTCCACAGTACATTGATGTACCTTGCTATAATTGGCTAACTCATCCCAAATTGTCTTCATCTTGGTATAATAATCAATGACGGATTGGCCTTTCCTTTGCTTGCAAAATCGGCCAACTCCGTTTTTAATTGGTGAACCCGTGGAGAATTGCCATGGAATAGCTATCCTGCTGCAACTCCTTCCGATTTCTACCACGCCTCGAAAAATTGATACTCGCATGAAGAGTTTCTTCAATCGAACATCGTATCCATGATTTCAACATGGCATTGACTTTGTCGCCATGCCACGGCTTCGAGTGTTTCGTCTTGATTTTTGGACAGAACCGGTTTCTTTACGTGGCCCTCGACGAAAGACAATTTGTTCTTAGCATCGAGAGCGGTTTGACCGCATCGACCCAAAGTTCATAATTCTTTCCATTAAATTTGCTTGAAACTAATGAGAGATTTGTGCTCTCACTAGGATGTAGATACAGAGGTGAGCATGATGAAATTTGCTCTTGTTTTGATCCCTCTGGTTTTGTCATGATGAGAAAAAAAAATGAGATTTTTTTGTTTTTTCTTTTTTTTTTGGAAAAATTAATTTGCAACCTGCTCTGGTGCCATATAGAAATGCAAGAACAGTAGCGTAAGTTGTAGTAATTGAATATAATTGAATGAATGAGACTTATACAACACCCTAATTTATACAATTCTAACTCCATATATTAGGGACAATTCCCTAATATATGCCATGCTTAACTCCACCATTTAAGGGAAAGCCATAAGACAATATCCTAAATATAAGGCACTAAATAACCAATAGTAGTATAATATTGACTATATCTCATTAGTGTCCTACAATTTTTGTATAAATCATTACAATAACTTTAACGAGACCTACTATTAAAAGTTAAAACATTATGTATACCAAATTATACAAGCATAACAATATAGGGACTTACGGAGTACGAAACAAGCTAAGGAGACGAAGAATCACAAGGAGGTGGTGGAATTAGTACTGCACCTTAATCAGTGGGATGCTGGAGAAGGCTAGTTCAATTCATGGTGGTTTTATAGAAGGGAGAAAGTGTCAAGTGGATATTTAAAATCACAAATTCTTGTTTCAGACGGACACTTTTGGTCTTATTTGTCAGACGGATAAAATATTGCCATTTTTTAAGAAAATGTAACCAATTAATTCACAAAATGTTATGACTAGAGGTGTCATTTTTTACCCTGAAAATGATGCGAACAATAATGGTAACATGTTATCAAAAAATAACAACATTTTATTGTAAAATGATGACATGTTACCCGTCTTATTTCAGACCAAAAGCAATGATCTTAAGAAAAACGGACTGATTTAAAATACATTTCCCAGATAAATGACATAGGATTAATTAGGTGGAGAATATAATTCATTATGATAATTTGAATTAAAATAAGGCAATGATTCATAAAGGGCTAAGGATTGGGTGAGGAATAATTATTACTCCCATTAGTCTTTTTTTAAAGCTTCTTTTTAAAGCTTCTTTACATCACGAGGATTAGTGGCTCGCAAGGGTGATGAACTATCTTGTAGGGGACTATCAAAATGCCTTTGTGCCGGGTCGGAATATTAGTGATAATATTCTTCTTGCACATGAAGCTATCCATAACATTAACACCCATAAAAAAAAGGTCGACATGGTAGATTTGCGTTTAAGGCTGATATGAGCAAAGCTTATGACAGGATTAGTTGGAAGTTTCTTTCTGGTACACTAAGGTGTTTGGGTTTTCCCGAGTCTCTGGTTAAGCTCATTTTGAATTGTGTGTCGACGGTCTCGTATGAAGTTCTTTTTAATGGAGCCCCGCTGAAACAATTTAGACCCAAGTGCGGCTTACGGTAGGGGGATCCCTTATCGCCATATCTCTTTGTGCTTTGCATGGAAGTTTTGTCGCGAAACATTTCTGCTGCCACTCGTAATAACAAGCTACATGGTATTAAGTTATGTCGTTCCTCTCCACCTCTCTCGCATCTTTTCTTTGCTGATGATTCCATCTTTTTCTTGATGGACAAAAAGGATGCCTTCAGTCAACTAGATTATATTCTCAAAGGTTTTTGTAAGGCTTCTGGTCAAATGATTAATTATAACAAGTCAGGTATTATTTTCAGCCCTAATACTCCTATTTGTCGTGCATCTGACGGGCTCAAAATTCTAAATATACGAAATAACAAGGGAATTGGTAAGTACTTGGGTATTTCGACTGATTTTGAAAGCTCGAAAAAGGATATTTTCTCAGCGCTTGTTGACGGTGTTAAAAAACGATTATCTTCTTGGAATGGAATTTTTTTGTCACCGGCTGGGCGCCTTACGTTGATCTCCTCGGTTTTGTCCACCATTTCTAATTACTTCCTATCGGTGTTCAAAATACCGGTAAGTGTGGCAAAGAGAATTAATTCCCTTTTGTCACATTTCTGGTGGGCAGGATTGAGATCGTCTAAGACGTACCTTTGGTGTAATTTTAATTTCCTAAGCTTGCCAAAAAGCGAGGGTGGTCTTGGGATTAGGAATGCCTCTTGCCTTAATCAGGCGTTACTCGCTAAACAAGCTTGGAAGCTGGTTAGTAACAAGGAATCACTCTTCGGGAAGATCTTTCGATAAAGTTCTTCCTCCTTCTTTTCGGGGTAGGAGAATATGAACACCAAGCAAAATTCCAACCTTTTGTGGGGATGTAGAAGCGTGGCTGGGGACTCAAACTCATCCTTCCGAATCGTGCATGGAAAGTGGGTTATTATTCTAAGCTCAAAGATCTGGAACACATGTTGGGTGAATGGGGAGACACCTATTATGAATCCTAGTCGACTCAAGTCAAGCCTTGTCTGCTAGGAATCTCAAGGTTAAGGATTTAATCCTAGCTTCGGGAGAATGGGACTCGGATCTTATCTATGATTTGTTTGGTGATGAATGGAGGTCTAAAATTCTAGCTCTCCCCTTGTGTATTTCACAACCTAATGATAAAATCTATTGGAAGCATTCGACATCAGGAGTTTACTCGGTGAAAAGTGGTTATGGGCGCACTTGAGGATCATTTGAATAAGACATGTAGAGAAAAGGATTTAGACAGAGCTAGTAGGGTATGTGTTGCTTTCTGTAGGAAGAAGTTATGGAAACTTCCTGGGCCTCAGACGTGGAAAGTCTTGATTTGGAGAATTATTACTAATTCTATCTCGAATGGAACGACGTTTCTAAAAAGAGGCATCAATGTAGACCCCTACTGCCGCTTCTGTTATGGTAGTGACTAGACCTGGCAAAATCAACCCGACCCGGTTGACCCGACCCGAAAAGGATGACCCGAGACCCGAAATCGACCCGAATTGCTGAACCGGAATGACACCCGAATCCCGAAGTAACCCGATCCGACCCGAAAATGACCCGAGTTTTCATGGACCCGTAACAGACCCGACCCGAAATGACCAATCCGAAACCACTCAACCCGAAAATGACCCGCCAAAATATAACTTTAATTGACCCTAATAGACTTGAAATGCCTCTCTTCTCTTAATCTTTGACCCGAAAATGGCCTGGCCCGAATTAACTTGACCCGCTTGACCCGAAACACATCCGACCAACAAACCCGAAATAGACCCGTAACCCGAAATGAACTGACCCGATCCGAACTAACCCGAAAATTTGAGAGACCCGAAATTACCCGACCCAAATTGGCCCGACCCGGTTGACCCGTTTGCCAGGTCTAGTAGTGACTGCCTAGAGACAGTGAATCATTTGTTCCGCGATTGTGTAGTTGTCACACGGATTTGGGCTGCTTCTAGTCTTGGAATACGAACTCATAACGATAATCATGTGGATATCGGTGATTGGATAGTTAATTGGATTAACTATCTTTCGGGGGTTGATAACGGGGACCGACTGATTATTCACTTCCTCGCCATCATCTGGAGCATTTGGTGCCATAGAAACAACCTTGTTTTTAGAGGCTGCAAGTTTTCTCCGGATGCTTTTTTTAAGATGCAATCACGGATACCGCCGATCGATTGTTTGATCGAGTCTTCTCTTGGGAGGCCAAGATTTGATGACTATAGTATACATCTACCTAAGTTAATGAGGTACGTGAGAAACTTAAGGAGTGCATCCCCATTTATCCGATTGGCACGGCCATGGATGTAATACAATTAGGGTGAAAGTGGATCTTTGGTTGGAGGAACTCTTTAAGATCGTGAGCGGGTTGGGTGGCGTATGATTCAACTGCTCTGTTATTTATGAAGGGGGTAAAGGATTCTCGTCCAATCACACGTTACGAGCGGAAGCTAAAGGTATCCGTGAAGCACTTCTTTGGGCTAGGACAAATGGTTTTCTTCATTTGGACGTGTTCTCCGACTGCCTACAGATCTTATTCCAGATTACAGGAGTGGAGAATGAACACCACTTGACTCAAGGAATCCTTCTGGACATCGAAGCTTATTTTCCTTTTTTTCATTATCTTAGTTTTAGTTTTATCCCTAGAAACCTTAATTCCGTGGCCCATCGACTAGCTAAACGGGCCATGGTTATGTAAGACGGGTTTCCTTTACAGCTGCCAAAAAAAAAAAAAAAATTAGGTTAAATAAGTCTTAATTGCATAGAATATGGCCCATATATGGATCTTACACACAAGTAACTTTATTATCAGCAAGGTTTTTGGGATCGGGATTTTACTTTGGAGCTATGAGATGGTAGGATCAAATTGGTAGAATCGAATCGTAGAATCGTAAGATTTCACAAACTCACCAAGTATAATTTTTTTTATTTGGTAAAAACATACTCAGTAGAAGTATAATTGAAGATCAAACACTTATTTATTAATATTTATTATTCATAAAATTTTGATAGTATCATTGTATGAACATGCATCTACAACTTAAAAGGAAATGGTGGGTTTCACAAAAAAAGATGTCATTATATAAAATATATATTAATATTTTTATGAAGAATTTGATCTAGATTCGTATTGTGATTTCATCTGTAGAAATTTTCAAATGAATAAGATTGTAAAATTCTACAATCACGATAAAATCATAGGATCCAGAATCAAAGGGCAAACATTTTTGAATCGTAAAATCGTTGATTCGAATCGCGATTCTGGTAACAATGATTATGAGAGTTAAACCGGGAACAAAATCATAGGATCCAGAATCAAACAACACTCCAAGCAACACAGTATTATCAACCCAAAACTCAGGACAACAATGGGAAAATATTCCAAAAACAGGGAAAAAAATAAAATAAAGGTGTATTTCTAACTCCATTCGATAAGGAGTTGAGTCCTTGTAGACCTTAAAGTAGCCATACTATCAATGGGCTTGACGTAAACTCCGATCGATTTAAGGAAGTTCGGGGTAGAGAGGCCATGGAATCCACCAAACTGTTTAGGTCCAAAACTATACTCGAATATGGTGTCTTTTTTCTCGGATTTTCCAAACGGTCCATAACTCCTTGCATTCGTTTCAATTGTCAATGATGTCATCCCTTTGTGTATTCGGCCATAATTCTCGTACTCATGCGAACCACTAATCCTCGTGATGTACTCATTCTCGGCATCATTAAACGTTACCTGTTCTCACATTAGGCCATAGCAACGCGTAAAGGTATTAGTTAGTCTTTTGTAAGACGGTATAATCAATACCGCAGCAAACTTAAGGCCTACGAGAGTCTGAGAGCCAAACAGAGGGGAAGTCACTAGTTTGTCATCTTCAATATATTGAAAAGCAATTGAGTTAATGACATCGCCGTATGATACAAACATTTGAGCTATTTGAGTTCGTCCCTTTTCATCCCAAACTGTTATGTCATCATCATTACTAAAAGTATTAGGTTCTCGACCTGAATACGGGCCAACTTTTAGCATCATCGACGATGTTTCTTTATCCTCCAATTTGATATGACGTTTCCCTGGACGATATAATTGATCAAGTTAAGCAATCATATTCAGAAATAACTCGGCGATTGCAAACAATCTTAATCTTGATGTTAAAAAGAAAAAAAAAATAATTTGTACCGCGCTTTCTAAGAGATAAAACGTCACTTTGCTTGTAATTAGCAACCTCGAATCTTTAAAGTAACACAATTTAAGGTAGACTTACTCATAATATATTTTTCGCTACATTAATTGCGTGACTATGAAGTAGGGTTATTCTGAAATGGCTTGGGCATTTTGTAGCATTCAACGGGAATCATCAGAACAGGATTTCTTTCACATCAACAAGATACTGCAAAATTTGGACATTATGTAAGTTAATGAATAAACTCTGTTATGCCGCTGCATTCAGAGTTCCAAGCCCGATAACCAGCCGGCCACAGGTGGAAATCTAGTCCCTGCAGCCGAAATTTGTAAGACAGATTACTAGATATCTAGAAATAACACTCTTTGAGTTTGTACAGTTGTGTTGTTGAAATCTAGAATCCCTTGTTCTCAGGTTTTGCAAGAACTTCATGAACACTCTGACGTTCCTTAATCAACCCTTCTAGCATTAGCAGTGCTCGGGGAGCCGTGTTCAGTTAAAACCCTCACAACTTTTACTAATGCTCGTAAGCGATCCCATATGTTTAGACCATAAAGTGCTTCCACCAGTGATTGCTGAAATTCAAAGGCATTTTCCGCAACAGGGTACTGCAATTGACAGGTCAAACTTAGTTTAGCAGAAAATACAGTTCCCCTGAAAAATGTTCTTTTTTTTTGGGTCAAATAATAACTAAAACCGTAAGGTCCTATTATTAAACCTGGATTGGTTTTGGTATTTTAGTCTTGATGTATGGCCACCATCTATCTTCAACCACGGCTTTCACAAGACAGCACGCTCTCAGCCCTTCAATTCCTGCAAATCTTCCACAGCCACTATCCTTTACACCACCAAAAGGTAGGGACTGGAGAGTATTTTCAAACAATAATCAGCAAAATTGAAAATTTTCTAAGGTTTTTTTTTTCCTGGATGACATATACTGAAATTGTGTAGTAAAATGTGGACGCTCTGCTCTACTTCACGAATCACGATACAAGAAGCATGGAGTGTTTAGCAGGTCAATTGGCTTTATTTCGTATTCCAAATTCCAAAGCCGAAAAATAGTAAGTCTCTAGCCACATTTCAAATCGTATCAAGAAACGAAAAGCACGAGTATATACCTTGGATAAAAAAAAGGAATAGAACAAGCTGTAGAAGGATCAAGTTTTAGATACCTGACACATATAAGAAGTTGCAAAGTCATTAATTGCAACATTTCCACAGTCCAGCTGCAAGGCGATTCTCCTAGCCCTACTCTGGCTTGCAGAAAACACAGCACATCCAAGCCCATATCTTGAGTCATTTGCCAGCCTAACAACTTCCTCATCGGAACTAAATTTCATAATCGGCATGATTGGACCAAAAGCCTGTAAGATATTAAATATCGTTAAAAACAACTGTTTATAAGAATGAAATTATTAAAAGAGGGTTTCAAACGCAGCAAAAGTCTTTTAACTCTTCTTTTGAGTTTTTGAGTGAATTAAAAGGAATGAGTATAACAACTACAGAAATGTATATAAACTACTCAGTCTCCTTTGCATATAAAAATTACCTCTTCTTGCATAATTTGCATCGAGTGGTTCACATTGACTAAGATTGTTGGTGGGAAGAATTGATCAATAGCATCAGTACCCAAATTACCAAAACGTCCACGACCAACAATTTCTGCTCCTTTGTCCAAGGCATCATTTACAAGGCTCTGAAGCTTTTCTGCATGATCTTGCATGCAAATAGCGCCCATATCATATTTCCCAGCAAGAGGAGGTCCCTGAAGATAGTAAATGTCTTTCAGTGAGAAGTACAACTATATTAAGTTGTAAAACATTGTACAAAGCGAAACACGACATGTTTCTAAAACCTAAGTTGCACAGCGAAGCTATCAATTTCCATTCAAAAAGCACAAAATCTTAAATAAAATGTGACCAATCCATTAAAGGCCGCCACATATAGGACTCAATGAGGAAAAAAAGAAAGAAGCACTGATAATAGGTACCTAGAAAGAGGTGCATTTATCAATCCACTCAAACTATTACTTTGCTGACCTTCAAATCCATCACAAAAGAAGTATATCAAAGTTTTCTCTGAATACAAACTTACCGCTGTGACAGATTTGACAATCTTCACCACTTGTGAAACAAATGCGTTGTATATATCACGATGAACATAGAATCTCTCTGCCCCAGCACAATTCTGACCACTTGATTGAAGAGATGCCCTAACAGCAACTTGTGCAACCTGTGTGAGGTAATGCAGTATTCCAGTTAATAAGAAGAATACACACCAAAACAAAGGCAAATCGACCAGAATTGGACTCCTGGCTCATAAGAATATATAATACAAAAATAGAACTGAAAAGCACTTACATGTTCCACATCTGCATCTTCACAGACAATAAATGCATCTTTCCCACCAAGCTCCAGAGTAACTGGTATAAGCGTCTCAGAAGCTTTTCTCATTATCTGTTTAGAAGCCAATACATTGATAAGCACTCTACAGAAACAGAAGTTATTTAACAAATACTCCCTCCGTACCAGACCAAAGGTAACACTTACTATAAACGGACGTACCACACCAAAGGTAACATTCCTTATTTGGCCCACAGCATTACTAAGTTATCCTTATACTCATTTGATATTTACACAAAATGCCATTACATACCCCACCTACCAACCCACAATTAAACCCACAATTACATACCCCACCTATTTTTTCCCTCTTTACCCTTACTTTTTCCACTTTTTCTTAAATACTCCAATTTTCCCTACGTTACCTTTGGTGTGGTACGGAGGGAGTAATATTTCTTGGTTTGAGCACTAAGAAATAGAACGAATATGTTTCGACACACAGGGAGTAGATCCAAGATTTCTGATGCCTTAACAAATATTTTAAGATATAAATGATGCTCCTGAATTTGGCAGCCTGCCTATCATTAACCGGGGACCAGCTAAGTCCATAATATGGATTTATCAGCAGAATTTTCAGAATACAGTCGCGAAGCAATAATTAAATGTTTAGCGCATATAACATATCAGTAAAACTCATTTAGCCTGGTAAATACGTAAAAATCCTTTAGATGAGTACTCAATAGAAGGAAATGGGTAGAATTGAGTTCTAAAACATACCATCTTACCCACACCAGGTGACCCAACAAAAATGATTTTATCAACTGATGACACCAATGCCTCCCCTGTTTCAGCAAACCTGGCAAAGTGACAGGGGTTTAAATCACAAGCTAAACTTCAATGATAAAACAGTTTTATAGAAAGGGAACAGAAAGAACAAATCAAGCATACCCCGTGATTACATCAACCAAATTATCGGGAGCACCAACAGCAGCCAATGCTGTTTGAATTATCCGGAAGTAGAAACATCCAGACCAACTAGCGTGCTCTGAAACCTACGGTAGATACAAAACTACTTTCAAATTGACAAGTAGAATGCGTATGATAAATTGATAAGTATACTTTCCCAGAAAAGAAAAAGAAGAAGTAATTTACATCAGGTCAATCACCAATAAAATGCACAAATCCAATGGTCATTCCGGTAAGTATGAACAATGAACCAAAGCATATGATAGAATGTAGGACACATTCAAAAGCCAGATACTGAATCTTTTGATAACAAGAACGAAAATCGGCCATAATTTTGAGCAATTACTGTTTCTACAAATTTGCAATCCTGGAGAGCACTAGGACCAGCAAATCAGGTCCTGAAGGCCAGCATGAGCACAAATCGGCCACATAATCTCCTATTCTGGAGTCACCAAGAACGGTGGCCACTCTCACCACTCAATGTATTGCATAAGTATATAAGAAATGACCACAACCGTGGACAGGAAAATGCTTCCGCACATAGCTTAAATACCTTAATGACAGCACCATTCCCGGAAAAGATAGCAGCGAGCATTGGATTGAAGAGGTTGTGGAATGGATAATTCCACGAGACAATAGCACCAATAACCCCTAAAGGATGAAATTCTACTTTGGCTCTCTTGTGAATCATTGATCTTCCAGAGCTCCTGAAATCCAAAAACATGAAGGTTTATATCATTAAGTGGGGATCCACGTGTGAATAGACCGCTCTGTAGGGATTTGTTTTTAGCCTTTTAGGTAGTCATGATATCAGAGACCCTACAAATTTACAATACTATTTGACAACTTTTGATGCAAGGTAAATAATGCAATCACTAACAAGATCACAGCATAAACCGGTCCACATAATACTGTATTTGTTTTATAAGGATGTTGTTCGACAATAGACTTCCTTTGTAAACCAGGTGGCTATTTCTGACAATGTCCGCTCAGTTTAATGGGCCGGGACGGAGCCAGGGAGGATGGGATAGAGGGGAGGTCCTATTTATGGGACTGCTTTATTGTAAAAGCAATTTAAAGTTTCTTGGTGACTAAAATTAGGTCAACTGCGCAGCTGTGATAGAAATGTTCAGTTGGGGAATGGAAGAAAGGCTTGACGAATCAGCAAATTCTTAACAGCAATCGTGTAATCCAAACTTCCTTCGGAAAGCCAAACAATAGGAAGAGTAGTAAAGAGACTGAAAAAATAGCTGACCTACGACATGCATGGAAATTACTCGGAAAGTATAACAAAGATGCTGGTATTAAAGGAAGATACCTGTATTCAGGCTTCAACCATTTCTCCCCTTCCGAAAGTAGCCAAGTGATTTTCTCACATGTAGTCATAATTTCTCCTAGTGATGCGTCAATCATTGTCTTTCCAGTATCACGAGATGAGATCCTTCAAGATTATTAAAAAAAAATCTAAGATTACGTCAATCATTTACCATGCAGATCCTCAAAACATGATTGCAAGTACAGATGTAAAATCAACCAAGTGCAACTGTGCCCTAGCACGATACAGTAGTACTCCGTATAAAATTGAGAATTAGATGCTAAAAGGAAGCCTGGAACTTCTAAAATTTTGGAAACCACAAAAGAAAAATCAACAACAAAGGACTAAAGGCTATCACAAATCTACAACATTGACAAACATGAAAAATTCAAGGAGGGGTTAGGAAGTAATAATTACTTGACTATAATGGATACACAAGATCGTAACATTTGAGTGCTATTCACGTGCTGTAAGCATCAATAAGATTGATAAAGGTATTCAAATCATGGCACACTGTTGTATCAAAAAATGCAACTAGGAGCAAGAAATCTAGTTGGTTGAACTAAGAAGCCACTGTATATCAGTATATCCATAGCCAGTTAGCCACAAGCAATAAAATAGCTTTATATATCAAGAATTAATGTGCTGTAATTAAATGAGTGAAGTATAAAGAAAGGATTTCCTACTCGCAAATGAGGTCCTGATGTTCAATGATGTACTTTAAAAGTATACGCAAAAACTGCCGTCTTTGCTTAAAGCTGCTGGTAGCCCATGTTTTCTGTGCTTTTCTTGCTTGTGCAACACGTTCTCTAACCTGAAACACAGATAGAGCTGGTATGTCATCGCAGTTAGGTACTAATCTCGAGGGCCTAACACTTAAGGAGTACTATGACGGTATGACCAATCATCGTTCAAAACAGATGTACCAAAACTAGGGTCCAGGCAAACAGCTTCCATCCTACTAAATTCTAGGCTGTTTTATCAATTTGTCTTTTAACAACCATTCCAATCTTGTTAACAACATTCGGCTCACACTGCTACAACAAGCATACTTCTACATGGCATAAAAGAAAATGAAACTTGGAATTATTCCACTAAACAAGGAACTCTTACACATTTGACAAATGTATGTTATTCATAACATTAATAGTCAAAGGTGCGGCATTTTAGCTCCTAAGTATTTTAAAAGCAAAGGACAAACAAGTGTATGAGCTTATATTTATAGTTTATACACCGCAACAAATCCCCTCAAATTTCACCTCAGAGAACATTTCAAATTCTGAGTTTGGTAGGGAAAGAACTCATTTGAAATGATACATAAAGACCAATCAACAAAAAATGGAGAGTAACACGGACCTCATCTGGCTTCAGTGCCGGAAAAAATCCCAAGTATTTCATTGTTGCAGGTTCATAGCATTGCACTTTGTCTGTCTGCCTTCCTCTTGTCGGTATCTGCTCATAAACTCCATACATCAGTATTATTAGACAGTAGAGTACATAAATTATTAGAAAAATTGAGAAAACTGCAAGCCTGCGATGTAGTTAATCCGAAAAAAATCTTAAAGCAATTTATCTCTGCATATAAGGCGCACACGCCGCACCAACTAGAAACGGGTGGCAACAACCGACTCTGATATCAGCTATCAAACCGAGATTTGATACCACTTATATACCTTTTCAAAACAGTAATTCAATTGACTGCACTGCCTAAGTCATAGCGGCTCAAGTCCCGCAAAAATCCAATCTAAATAAGTTTTGTCAGAGATGCAGAAAAGTGACTAACTTCTAGGATTCTAGCAATAAGATCCCCTAAACACTACTGTTCATCCCCTATGTTTTTTCTTAATTTTCGGCAATGGGGAATACAACTCATCATCTAAAGACTGAAATAGATCATCAAACCGATAACTACATAAACCTAAATCAGAACTACTAGAGTGCAAACAACAGCACAAATTTTAGAACGAAGCCGTATTAGACGACCTCAAAATTGCAATTCCTTCAAAGATAGCTACGTAAACCACTAAACCTAAACCAGAACTGCTAGAATACAAACAAAAGTACGAAGTTTCGAATGAGAAGGTATCAGCGAGACAGCGAGTAAGACGTCTCAAAATTGCAAGTCTTACAATAATAGAAGCGTAGTTGCTCTAATTTTAGTCAATTTATATTCAAAAAAAATTATAACAAACTCACATATGTGAAATAAAATCAACTTTCATCGATTGGCATAATGATTATGAAAGCCAAACTTGAATGAAAGAAATTAAAGCTAACATCATAAAAATTGCGACTCCTTCAAAAATAATCGCAGCGTAATTGCTCCAATTTCAGCAAATAATCACCACAAGATTGCGCGCAAAAGCTTCCACATTAGACTCAAATAAAATCATCATTAACTCGCACATACAGAATCAACATTTCATCGACTGACATAATAATGATGAAAAACCGAGCTGAAATTACAGAAATTAAGCTAAAATCATAAAAATTGCAACTCTGTCAAAGATAATCGAAGCGTAATTGCTCCAATTTCATCAAATAATCCGATTATTAACTCACACATAAATAATTCATTGATTAACACAATAATTATGAACATCGAGCTTAAATTACAGCAATTAAAGCTAAAATCAACAGAATTTCACAAAGTTGAAGCAACTCACATAGATGAAGCTGTTATCCTTCGTCTGATTTCCGTCATCAACAACTGCAATCACACACAAATTAGTCGAAAAATCGACGAACTAACAGCTCAAAACGACAAAAGAGTGAAAAATAAAATGTCGGAAGAGAGAGAGAGAGAGAAAGAGCGCAAACCGTCGGAAACGTCGACGTCGATAGAAGGAACATTAGGAGGAATGAGCATTAAGAGGAACTTGCAAATAGCGTAAGCTAATCCAAGGACTAAGAATGGCCACCAAAACGCCATTGTTGCGATCTTGATTTTGTTCGTCAAATTAGTAGCAGGTGTGTGTTGTTAATGGATCTTATATTTGTGAAATGTGGTTTAAGTAGATTAATGTGATTACGAGAGTGGTTTTACAGTCAGATACGCACGTCTTTGTGTAGTGCAGCGATGTTACTGAAACAATTGGGTCGATCGAGTGAAACGAATTTGAAGAAGATAGGAGCGAGTTTAGGATCTTTTATTACTGCGGAGAAGGGCCCCAATACAGAGCTTGATAGGGCTATAAGAATCCGAGTTTTACACGATGTTCGTAAGCCCTTACAAAACAGTGTGCCGATTAAGATGAAGGGGGGAAAGGTTCTACAATTTGACGTCAAATATGAACGTTTACCTCTATATTGCTATGGTTGTGGGCATTTAGGGCATGGCGAAAAAGACTGTGATGACGGACCGTATGAGGATGGTGAGTTGAAATTTGGGGAATGGCTTAGGGCATCGCCATGGAAGGTCACCAAAACCGTACCGGATTCGTCAGGAAGAGCTCGCAAGGATTTAAATGCTGCGTTTGAGGCTGAGGACCGGGGAAACTCTGAATACGACATCGCAAAAATGATAGATAAACTACAAGCTATAGCTATTGACTTAAAAATGAAGAAATCAGGTGCGAAGGCTGAGATGAAGCAGCGGGAGGAAAGGGGAGAGAGTGGAAGAGCTGGTGAGGGAACGATGGAGATTACAGTGGTTGGGGAGGATTGCACTGATGAGGGGCAACAAATGCAAGGGATGGTAGGGGACATATCAGGGAAGGGGGAGGGTTGTTTGGTGCAGGAAAACGAGAGGATGGATAGTGGGGAGACGGTGTCTGATGGGGGAGGGTGTGTGAAGGCGGGAATTACCAGGAATGAGATTGTGGGAGTGGGAATGCAGGAAGGGGGACAGAAGGGGTATACCGGAGCTAAAAAATGGACTCGAATACCGAGGGAGGTTGTGAGAGGGGGAGGGGAAGGGGAAGTGCGGGTTCAGGAAGGAGGGAAGAGAAGTCGTGATGAAGAGATGGTGGGCACTGGCGGCAAAAAGCAAAAACAATACAAAGACGGGGACGTCTTAATATCTGAGGCGGAGGTTGAGGGAGCTCAACCCCGCTGGGCCCAATGAATCTACTAAGCCTTAATTGTCGAGGCTTGGGCAACCTCGACGCTGTAAATAATCTTCGTGCCCTGGTTCGGAGGGAAGCTCCGGCCATGTTGTTTCTGTGTGAGACGAAGCTTTGTGGACGGGATATGAAAAAGGTGAAAGATAAATTGGAGGGGTATTTCGGTATTGAAGTAGATAGCATGGGGAGATCGGGGGGCCTTGCGTTTATGTGGAAGAAGGAGCTCGACTGCACTCTGAAGTCGGCATCGGTACATCATATCGATATTGAGGTTCGTGAAGGGGAAAAGGAGTGGAGAGTCACGGGGTTCTATGGGTGGCCTGCGGTGGGGGATAGACATCTTTCGTGGGAGTTACTTCGACTACTTCATGGGCAGTCGGACCTACCATGGGTGTGCATTGGAGATTTTAATGAGATTCTTTTTTCTACCGAGATGAAGGGCGGCAGTAGAGCGCAATGGCAAATGAACAATTTTCAAGCTGCTGTTGATGACTGTGGACTGCGGGACATTGGATGGGAGGGCTATCAGTTTACTTGGGACAATGGTCAGGCGGGAGAAGCTAACCGGCAATGTATGTTAGATAGGGCTTTGTGCACAACTTCTTGGTTGGATATCTTCCCTTATGCCAAGATTGTGCACCTGGAACGGGAATGGTCTGATCATGCTCCAATTAAACTTGTCTTCGATAAAAGAGTGACGGGGGTCGAAGTGAAGAGAGGGTTCAAATTCGAGCAAGCTTGGTTGGGGGAGGAGGGGTGTGAGAAGGCTGTGTGGCGTGGGATGAGCAAGGGTGGAGGAGGTCTTGGTGAGGCTCTGAAAAATTGTGCTCGGGAACTACAGGCATGGAAAAAGAATGGCATTCGAAAGATAAGCTACCTGGTGGAACGAAAAAGTAAACAGCTGAGCCGTCTAAATGAAGGGAACCGAACTGAGGAAGAAGTGCGTAAGAGGAAGAAATTAGTTGCTGAAATTTCTAATCTTCGGAGGCAAGAAGAACAGTACTGGAGACAACGCTCGAGAGCTCTTTGGTTGGAAGAAGGGGATCGTAATACAAAATTCTTTCACGCTAGAGCCGGGGAGAGGAAGAGGAAGAACCACATAGGCGTGCTTGTTGATGATGATGGAGTGCAGCGTATAGGACATGAGGAGATTGCTGGGGTCGCTAACAGTTACTTCCGCGAACTATTCACATCCTCGCAGCCTTCGAATTTTGATGAGGTTTTGGTGGGAATGGAGAACCGGGTGTTGGACCGTATGAATTTGATTTTGAGGGCTGAGTACCGAGAAGAAGAAGTGATAGAAGCTCTTAATCAGATGCACCCCCTTAAAGCGCCGGGCCCAGACGGTATGAATGGATTATTTTTTCAGTCTTTCTGGCATTTAATTGGTAAAGATGTAGTGGGAACCGTGCTCGGAATTCTTCGTGGGGATATGCCTCTGGATGATTTTAATAAGACGAACATTGTCTTAATTCCAAAGAAGAAGGCGCCGGATAAAATAAGGGATTTCCGACCGATTAGCTTGTGTAATGTGGTGTATAAGTTGGTCTCAAAGGTCTTGGCGAATAGATTGAAAATTTTCTTGTCTGAGATCGTGTCCGAAAACCAAAGTGCGTTTACACCTGGCCGCCTTATTACAGACAATGTTTTAGTCGCTTTTGAGATGTTTCATCATTTGAAAAATTCGCGGCAGCTTGATGGGTTCATGGCAATTAAATTGGATATGGCGAAAGCTTATGATCGAGTGGAATTGGCCTTTTTGCGACGGGTCCTTGAGGTTATGAATTTCGATCAGGGATGGGTTAATCGAGTTATGGCTTGTGTGTCTTCGGTATCCTTTTCGGTGCTTATTAATGGGTCACCGTCGGAGGAGTTCAAACCGGGGAGGGGGCTAAGGCAGGGAGATCCTCTATCGCCCTATTTATTTATTCTATGTGCTGAGGCGTTTTCTAATTTGATGAGGCGTGCTGTAGCTGAGGAGGCGTTACACGGTCTGAAAATTTCGCACAATGCCCCTGCTATTTCTCACTTATTTTTTGCGGATGATAGCATTCTTTTTGTGACAGCGACTGAAGGGGAATCTAATGCTGTGAACACAATATTGCGAAAATACGAAGAGGCTTCCGGGCAGCTTGTGAGTCTCGATAAGACGACGGTTTCGTTCAGTAAAGGTGTCCCTGATGTGTTGCGTAACCGGATTGCTGATCGGTTGGGGGTTCGTGAAGTGGAGGTCCAAGAGCGCTACCTAGGCTTACCTACTGTTGTGGGGAGGTCTAAAAAAGTGCTCACTAATATTATTCGGGATAAACTGTGTAAAAGACTTCATGGTTGGCGTGGGAAAATATTGTCGAGGGCTGGTAGGGAGGTTCTCATAAAGGCGGTGGCCAATTCTCTTCCTACTTATGTTATGAGTGTGTTCAAAATTCCCGCGTCCTTTTGCAACGAACTCCGATCGATGGTATCAAGGTTTTGGTGGGGACATGGAGAGGGGAGTAGGGGCATTTCATGGGTGTCGTGGAAGAAACTGTGTCGACCCAAATCTGAAGGTGGGCTCGGCTTTAGGGACTTCGAGGTCTTTAATGATGCCCTTCTCGCTAAGCAAGCGTGGCGCCTGGTTGCGGAACCAAATTGTTTATGGGCTAGGGTGATGAAAGCTAGATACTACCCATTGTCGTGCTTTACGGAGGCTGATATAGGGGCGAGACCGAGTTACACTTGGCGTGGCATTTTAGGGGCTCGAGCAACTTTGGAGCGGGGTTTGAGGAGACGTATTGGGAATGGGCAAGATACGCTGATTTAGGGACAGCCGTGGGTTAGTGGGAATGACCGGGGGAAAGTCATCTCACCATGTCAGCCGGGTTTTGATGGGATGAGGGTTGCTGACATCTTGAAGCCGGGAGGTGAGGGATGGGATGTTGAGAGGGTGCACCACCTGTTTTTGCCTTTCGAAGTGCAACGGATCCTTAATATTCGAGTGAGTCCTAATCTACCGAGTGATGGTTGGTTTTGGTGTTTTGAGAGGAGTGGTGAGTTCTCGGTTAAGACGGCCTATGCTTGTCTAATTGAAGATCGGAATAATACGGGTGGGCCTTCGAATTGGGAGAGGGAAAGATGGATTTGGAATCGGCTCTGGAAAGTCTCGGTATGGCCTCGCGTCAAAATATTCTTCTGGCAGCTGTGCAGTGGAGCTCTCGCAACATTGGAAAACATAGTGACTCGAGTTAGAGGTGAGTTTCCTTCGACTTGTTATTTATGCTCTTATTTTTCTGAATCGTGTTTACATTTGTTTCGAGATTGTAGTGTGGCACAATGGGTGTGGAATGAGGTTGGATTGGCGTGGGAAGATGAGGGGTGTAGTGGCGGTGGGTTGAGGGATTGGATTGAGTATCTGTGGAAGGAGATGAATGTGACGGATTATGGGAAGTTCATGGTTGGATGTTGGGCACTATGGGAGTTTCGAAACAAAGTGGCATTTGAGGGAGCGAATATCGAGCCGGCGAGAATTGTTCAGCGTATACGGGATGTTTTAAATGAAGGGGTGGAGAATGATGGTGATGTGCACAACAAGGCCGAAAAGAGAGGTGTCAGGACCAAGGAAAGCGGGAACGATGGCTGGAAACCGGCACCGAAGGGATGGGTTAAGGTAAATGTTGATGCGGGAGTGAAGGAGGGAGAGGGGGTTAATACGGGTGTGGTATGCCGAGGGAGACAAGGTGAGATTGTATGGGGTATTTCGGTGGCGCGAGATGTTGATTGGGAGCCACGTTTTGCGGAAGCTGTAGCGGTCTTGGATGGGTTGCAGGAAGCACGTGAATGGGGGCATCGAAATGTGATTTTGGAGAGTGACTGTTTACAAGTGATCGAGGCTCTACAAGAAGGAAGCAAAGGACGTAGTGATTTCTCGTTAGTTTTAGATGATATTTTTTCGATTTGTAATGACTTTGAGTCGGTTGTTTGGTCTCATTCGGGTCGAGCAAATAACTCCGTAGCTCATGCTTTAGCTCACGTAGTTCCTAGAGTAGTCGGAAAAACTTGTTGGTTGTCTGATTTGCCAGCGGCAGCTCGATCTGCGGCTTCGTTTGATTTATCTTTAATGAATTAATACCCTTTGGGGTGTTTCCATCAAAAAAAAAAAAAATCAATAATCAGGTAAATTGATTGTACATCAATAATCAGGTAAATACTAATATTTTTACCTTTTTACTATTTTTTGCTCATTTTTAATTTGCTAATTTTATTGATGATTTTTTTTCGTCATTGCTCTTTCATGTACAAGTTTTACTCTTTCATAGACTTTTTTCCACAACTTTTCCATGCCTTACCCTTAAATAAACAACAAATTCTCTCTTCTTTCTCTCTCTAAAAATTAAGCAAAACTCCACCAAATTACTCAATTTTAATCTTAATTTTCATAATCAAGTATTGATTCTTATTCATTCATTACTTCATTCTTTAATCAAATTGTAAATAATCATTCAATTGTTAAATTAGGATTAAGTAAAATCAGAATTTGTAAAATTAGGTTTATGGGAAAGAGGGGTTGCAGGGTACAGCGCCGATGGCAGCGATGGGCAGGTCGTTTGGTCGACGTCGGCGTGCAAGGGGTCGGGATCTCAGATAGTTGAGGCATGTAGTTGGGTAAGTCGTCCAGACGACTTACAAGCTTCTCGAGTAACTTTAAAATGCCATCGTTCCTTTTAATAAACTAGTCGTTGCTCCGCGCCCTCCCGGACGCGGTGCCCCAATTTGGCTAATCATTTATCTAACCGCAAGAGGATGAATTGAATAGAAAATGATGTTGCCCATCATCTGGCCAAAAACATCGACGGAACATAATAAGCACTATACATTATACATGCTAAGAAACGACGGGAAGGCAAAATGCCTGAGACACAATACTCGTAAAATATAAAAGGAAACACCTATGCGATTAAGGTGCACTTTTTTTTTCAAAAGGTATCGTTGCAAATTGAAATAAAGAACAAGATAACTACGGATGATCAACACAATTAGCAATCTTACCTAGAAAAAGCTCTTTAACGGCAAGATACCCCAATTTGTCTAAATAGTATTGTAAAGTAGTAGAGATGTATTTGAAAACACTCTCTTTCCGAAATACACTAAGCAACATCATTTGAATACCTTACATAATAAGACTCCATACAAACTTGTTGGAATAAATTAAATAAAAGTACTCTGTTCTAAATATGCGGAGCAGCTAAAGCATCAGAATGCCTTACAAAATTCAATTTCTGTACTCTATAAATAGAACAATGTAGAACCCACATTTTTACCGCGGTATCACTTACGCATTCACAAGCCTACCTAAAAAAATATAATGCAATGAAATAATTATTACAACACAATCTCACAAGCGTCATTCAGTATAAGATTGACAGTTGATTATTCAACCGTTTAAGTAAACCCAGTATTTTGCATCAAAGAAGTTGTCATCCTGCACATGAATAAATAGCAACAATCAACATAGTAGATGCTAAAACTGCTTATGTTTCATTTCAATCGTTAGTACATTCCTTAGCAACATTATAAATAAACTCAAGCGTTGGGATAATCCTTAGCCCGTCAAGTTTTTAATCAATAATTTTTCAGCCAGGACTAAATTATCATTAATATATTCGTCATCTGAAATATGTTGAGGTTTCAAAAAGTTCCAAAAAACTTCACGTTGTTCAATTGGTTTGCCATTCTTGAACACTTTTTAGGGTTTTTCTAATTGTAAAACCCACCTTACAAAGTAACAAAACTAATAAGATAAATGAAGTAATTGTGGGTATTGGAAATTTGGAATATAGTTTAAAGTGGTAATCAGCATCCTATTGCCTTTTTCTAGATAGGTTCGTCCTCATCAACCATATAATAAGTCTTGGTAAGGAAAAAAAAACATTTATAAAAAAAATGTTATGGCACTTGTCCTCTCACTCTCTCTCAATATAAACAAAACCAAACAGAGTTACTCTCCCAACCCTTTTCCACTTTTCCCTCTTGAGCCATGCACAAAGACAACCTCTCCCTCCTTCCTTCCCTCTCTTATTCCCTCTCTCCAATCTGAACAATCAAAAAGAGAACCTTTCTCCCTTCCTCTTTCCAACTCTCTCCGCTTTTTCCTTCTCAAACTAAACAGAAGCCAAACAAACATTCTCGTTTTTGTGACTATGCAGTAGGTATGCACCTAGTCCCCATGTAAGCAAGATTTAATTACAAAAAGCAATTTGATCAAGATTAAACAGACACTTTGCCTCCCCCACTATATCCCTCCGTCTCAACGCTCTACCTCTCCCCCATTATATCCCTCCATCATATCATATGGAATTAACACCACTTTGGAGAAACCGTATGTGAAATTAAAATGTATTTACTCGGTCATATCCAATTCAAACCCATGTGCTCCAACAAAATTTATAGACTTAGCAATCACAAAAGGATTCACTTTCAGACTCAACTGCACCTTCCCAAGATCATCACAAAAATAACAATGCGGACTCAAAAGTCACTCGACGTCCTTCTAACAAAACTTGGTTTATGGTAACTCACTGATTCTCTTGTGGTTTACCTATGGTCTCCATGGATGATGTTATAAAAGTTACTGTATTTATATGGTTATTTGAAGATAGGATGCAATACGAGTGAGTTAATTATGTGAGTATGTGATGTTTCTCAATTTTTTTTGCATGGGTTACAAGCTTATAACCCCTCTAATAACTAAAAAAATATGGGGATGAATTAGCAATGGAGACAGAAAGCTTAGACGATGAGTATTTTACAAAAAATAGTCGCTACTTTGACGGTCAATAGTGACTTCTTGCTCCTCTATCGATCCTCAAATCATTATTTAAAAAATAAATGTGGGAACTTAGTATGTGGCGAGATGGTGTAAAGCTAACACCGACCCGAACTTACACAACAAAACATACTTATATAGTCTTCTTTATCCTGTAAATTATAATTGTTAAAATAAAAATCTATAAAAAAAAGTTAAAAGTCAATAAATCAAAGTTTTTTTTTTTTTTTTTTTTTTTTTACTAAAGTTGATCGAGAAGTTTACTATTCTGTTCTTAAAGATAGTATTGCCCTAAGAGAATTACCAGGTGATCCTTTTTCCCCTTCGTCTACACTTTAACAATGATTTCAAAAGTACCGGGACAATACGAATGCAGGAATGGAACATGATTTAATCAACTTAAATCAAGTGAAGAAACTAAAACACTAAGTATTAAAGAAAAAAGAGAGGGTAAGATGAATAACCTGAAAGCCCGGCAAGACAAGAGATCGACAACAGATCCCGAGCTTAAGGTCAAGCCTGTCTTGAAGGAAAACAAGGGATTGTCCTCAAAAGGTGAAGGCTTGTAAACCTGCAGATCTCGAATATTCGTACACCATGAAAGCGTAACAGTGCCACTGTAAGCAAACATTTTAGAAGCTGAAGTTCGATTGAGCTCTATAATTGGTGCCTTGAAATGATGAAGAAATTATCACCTTTATGTGGCAATAATCTACTGTCACACTCGTGAGGGTGATGTACTACTTCACCACATAATGAATTATATACATTAGAACAGAATGGGATAGAAATAAATTTAACCTAAATGAAACCCTCAGAAGCGCCAAAATAAAACATCGTCTATCATCCGACCCCTCAATTGGACCTATGGACTAAATTTGCTCGAACTAATTAATTACTTACTTAAACACAGCAATTCATAAATCACAAAATTAGGTGACTAACTAAATACATAAAAACCAATCCCTATGAGTCTAAGAGCAGCGATTAATCATACACATGTCATCCTAAAATTAAGATGAACCCTCATCTTCCCCTTTCCCTTCCCCTCATCCTTACCCTACGACAACGCCACCCTTGAAAATTGGGTTAAAAAATAGTTTAATTGTGAATAGCCAGTGCTGTTACGCTAATAGATGCTTTAATCTGGGGATTTTTTAGGAAATTAGGAAAAGGTCAAAAAAATCTTACTTTAAATCATGTCAAAGTCAATGTGTGTTTCAGCCATCTCCTCCCTCTCTTGCCCATTCTGTTTCCCTGTCTCCTTCTCCCTCTTTCCCCAAAAATTTTCCTGATTCAAAAAGGTTGTCAGAAATCTAAACAGTAAACCGCTTCTGTTTTAGGATCTACGACATCACAAAGCCTTCACGTAATAGAATTTTGGTTACCTTGCGTGAAACAAAATGTAAAACAAGCATATTCAAATGCCTGTTTTGATTTTTTTTTGTATAAAACTACTAAGCTTTAATTCTAAATAATGTGACTAAAAGCGACTTCAAACTAAAAATCCCACCTGGTAATATTGACGGAAAGTAGCCTAATCAAAGTGTTTCTGCTTAGATATGGAAGATATTTCAGATTTATAGTAACGTGATTTAAAAGGAGGTTCATGCTAGGTGACAACTTATGCAAAACAATTAAGGTCGGGAGATTCAAGACACTATGCTGAAGTAGTACACTAATTTCAGAGATATCATTAGATCTTTCTCAATAAAGGTCCACAGAAAAAAGATTAATTCGCTTGTAACAAGCCTGAAACGCTTACACCCAGCATAATGACCCTAGAACAAGTTAATAGACAAACAAACAAAGACCAGATAAAGAAATGTGGAAGTTGTACAATAATACAGTGCATATCTATGCGCCAAGGTCATCAAAGTCAAGCCCAATTACCAATCAATCAGATAAAGAAATGTAGCCAAATCACAAGTATTAATAGCTTGTTAGTTTACAATGTCAAAGTAGATTAACTGAAATACAGAACACGTGCTTTGAATTGCTCTAATGTCGAATGCACTCTCAACATGATGCCATAATGTAAAGCCAATCTATGAGTTTCATATCTGGCATAAATAAAAAACTGCAAATATTTTAAACAGACAAGAATTGTTGAAAATGTGACACTAGCACACATAAATGTCACATATGAGTGTCCAACATCTAAATAGAATGAATATAGTTGCTCTTTTTGTAAGTCATAAAGCTACTCTCCAAATTAAATGTCATCTTGAATGAATGACGGGTACATCACACATACGAAACTAATTTGAAATGCTAAGCAAAACCAATGTTCTCCTTAACCAAGACACCAACTCCCTATCCGGCTATCCCTATCCCACTCCCACTCCCTCTCCCTCTCCCTCTCCCTCTCCTCTCCCTCTCCCTCTCCCTCTTCCCTTCCCCCTTTCGATATGTATGTAGGTCGTCCATATAAGTAGTAATTACAAATGCGAAGGCAATTCGATTAAAAACAAAACATAGATCCCTCTCCCTCTCCCTCTCCCTCTCTTAGGCTCTTTCTCTCTACCCTGGTTCTGTGTTGACAGAATGACAGTGATAGGTATCCAGCTAGCCTCACTAAAGTAAGAATGGCAAATTCGAAGACAATATGAACAATGTTTATATAAATAAATATAAAGTTTACAAAACCAATATACAAAGCTAAGTGCCTCCAAATAGACATATTTTAAGATCGCGCACGACAAGGAGTAGGTGATATAAAGCATTTAAGTCATAGATTCAACATGAATCACAATCGCGTTATATCAAGGTCTTATAGGTTATTGGAACTGAAATTTAGGTTAATTTCTGTCACAGTTGATGCGCAACAGTTACGATCAGCCCAAATGCCTAATCCTAGATCAAGTTTCAGTCTGAACTTTAATAGCATGGTAATTCATGTGAGTGAACAACTGAACATAATTTCAGAAGAGGTGGCAGCATCCACGACAAGTCATGTGCCAATTGATGGACTGGAGGATTTTCTGTTGAAACATCCTGCAAGTTAATTTTCCTAATTTTGCTTCTCTTCAGCACCCTCTCAAAGAATGTCACCGTGTATTAAATTCCCTCATATATTATAAGCTAAAACAATTAAATTTACTACATTCTTTGCCCACTAATGATAAGGTTAAAGTCGTATCACCTTAATCAAAGTAAACCTAAACTACTACTAACAAAATAGCTAGCGGTAAGTCAGGGTCGAATCCACAGGGAGGCGGTGATTATCTAGTTTGATTATATTTAATTTCGTCTTAAGGTAACCAATTTTGGGGGTTTGATCGTTTGTATGCTAATCAACTAATTGCAAGTAAATAAAAGATGAATAACAATAATATTAAAAGGTCTAGGGATCGGGTTCACTAGGTCGTCGTCAAAGGGTAGAATTTAATTCATTGATTGAGCAATGTATATTGTTGAAAGTCATATGATCGGTCGATTCAATATTTCTTTTAGATCTAATTTAACATGCGGTCGCTATCATTAAATTATCTCTATTCAATTATCGTGGCCTATACTAGTCTTAACCCGGTCGATGATAATCCTAGTTTATGCAAGACTAATTAATCAATTCTGATCAGTAATTAACTAATTGGAAGTAATACGATAATCAAACAACAATTAAGAGCAATTTAACAATCAATTCATAATAATCCCTTTTCTAACAACCTAGATCCCCTTTCACCCTAGATAAGAGATTTAGCTACGCATAATAGAAAGAAGAACAACAATAACATTAATAAGAAACATGATTGCAAGCATAAAAGATGAACAATGAAATAAATGACTAATAATAAAGGAAAGATTAAGAACAATACCGTAAATAGCTAGATCCGGAAGTAAGAACAATAAATAAACTAAACTAAGTATTTTAGAGAGTTTTCTAAGGTATCTATATTAAACCTACTGAAAATAAAGCATAAAATAACCTAGGGTACGAGTTTTGGTATTTATAGCAATACATAACCGACTTAAGGAAAGTTGCGGGAATTATAAAACTGGAAGGTTCCTCGATCGAGCCAAGGGTGACTCGATCGAGGCACCAAAGTTCAAGAACACCCAACTCTCGACATTGCGAAATTTAGTTTATTAGGTTGGTTCCTCGATCGAGTCGAGAGTGACTCGATCGAGCATGAAGTTCCTCGATCGAGCCAAGGTTGACTCGATCGAGGCACCAATTTCCTGCTTCGCGCACTGAACTTCAAACGGCCGCCATTTCTTCGTTACTTGTCAGAAACAAGCGATTTTCACGGCGTTGGAAAGCTAAGAGGATAGGCTTTCACCTCCAATTGGAATCACTTGAAAATCTGTTGTAGAACTCGAGATATGGCTCTTCAAAGTAGGCACTTGTAATAAGAAGCTCTTTTCTTCGTGTTTTCTTCTTAACTTCTCTTCCTTCGTTCTTATGGATTCTCGTGCCATGCTTCGTGTATCCCTTCATGCTCACTCCGCGATGCCCATTTCAATCCTTTGCTCCTCAAATGCATCATTTCTACATTAAACATCAAAAGGCGGAAGTATCAACATTCTAACATAAAAGGCATGTAAATGATATAAACTAGCACGAAAACCGTATCAAAAGTAATTAAGGGGAGGCATAAATATGTATATAATTATGACTCATCAAACTCCCCCAAACCATCTCTTTGCTTGTCCTCAAGCAAAACATCACGCAATACAAAAGGCAATCATACAAATGGCGAATAAACGACTCAGAGCTAATGTTTAATGCACATACAAATCCCAAGCTATCCATATCTCAGAATAAATTAATGACTAAAGTGTACCAATAAAACAAATTCAAAGGTACGGGAAATAGAAAACATAGCTCAAGTCTCAGTCACCATACTATAGACAAATGCCAAATACCTTTCGATCTTGCAAGACAAATTAGTCGGATTCTCGCGGATTCACTCATGCACTCATAAATATACAGGGTGAGTTATATGTGAAGATAGAAAGAAGTAGAAACACTCACTCAACTTATGAAACATGCATGCAATCTAATGTGATAGAGATTTCCCCCAACTAATATGCAATCACATATGTAGACAAAAGTACATGTATCAAGGACAATAAGGGTGGCAAATGGGTTAAAGGGATAGAAATGGTTTGTACCAAAGCACGTTATGGATATGTGGAGCTAAGACGGTAGTCGCAGCGCTAACCAAAACAAAAACAAAATCTTTGATAATAAATGCACCCAACTTAGAGAAATGATCTCAACTTTACAACATATGAGAGCTAATAAATTACTCTCCAATTATGCATTAGACTCTAACAACCATCCTTTTGATCCTTGACAAAACTAAATGAAGCAATCTCTTTTCTTTTCTTTCCTCTTTTTCTATTTTTCTATTTTTTTCTTTCTTCTTTTCTTTTTCTTCTTTTTTCTTTTTTCTTTTTTTTTTTTGCTTCATATTTTTTCTTTTTCCAACACAAGGATACAACACAATCGCTAAAAGTATTTTGCTATACCCACATGACAACAATAAGTCCCAACCCAACCATAATAGCAAAATAAACATGATAAACAAGCAACTGCGACTGTCCCGAAAAGGTAGGCAAATTCTTGGATTGTAGCTAATAGGATGTAATTAATATTGGCTACAAGGGTTCAAACGGGCTAACAAAAGCTAATGTAAGGCTTATTTGAACGATAAGAATCGCCTATCCACATGTACTTAGTCAAATGAAAGCAATAGAAGTATCAAGAAATCAATGTCACACTTATGCAGTTTGATATTACACATTCCACAAGGAGAAACCACACTCAAGCCTAATTGACAATGAGACCAGTTTATTGATGTTCCTGGCCTAGGAAGCTCTATAGACCTCAGAATTTAAGTAGTTTACCAACGTAATTGTGTCAAATCTAATCAATATAAGGCATGTCAATATGGTTAAGACTTGAATTATGAGCTTTGTTTTCATGGCTAACGAGTCAAAACAATGGACATGAACAACTATTTGGGATTCAAATGCAAAAACAATGCAATTTAACATCATTGTTATTCAATTCACCAAGACTCGACCTAAAACAAAGGAAAAACATGTTTTTTGTATTTTATAAAATTTTTAATTTTTATGGATTTTTTATATAAATGCACACAACATAAATAAAAAGCACACAACATTATAAAAGACCCTCCCCCAAACCTAAATGTCACAGTGTCCTCATTGTGACGCCTACAACATAGCAATCACACAAAAATCCAGCAACCTAAAGGACACAACTAACAAAAGGAATGGAGAAGAAAAAGCCAATACAATAAAAGAAGCTACAAGGGAAGAGAATACCGGGTAAGAACTTATGATTCCCCCAAACCAGGAGCAAAACGGGGGAAATGAATCATCCGCGCAAATCCTATCATCGTCTGGCTACGTTATTGACCCAAAAGACGAGGTGACTCGATCGAGCCTCATGACACTCGATCGAGGAACCTTCCTGTCGAGCAGATTTCCTGCATTTAAAATAAATGCGCATACAAGTCATAATCAATACAAGTTAAAGCTCGTAATAGTAAATCAAAAAGTAGCGCATGTGCTACACACAAACATAAGTAGCACCAATAAAAAGTCCAAGCAAAGAATAAAAACAATGTAAAATGTCCTGGCTCATCAAACTCAAAGTCTAATATAAAATATGAACAATGTTCATCGTTCTTCAGGTCATCTTCTTGAGGAAGGAGATAAGGCACTTCGTCTGTCATAAAAGCTTCATCAAAAACTCTAACTGACTCCTTTTTGAAAATCTCAGCTTCCAAAGCATCCAATTCAGCTTCTATTTCAACACTCTCAACACAAACAGAAACCATCTCGGAAGAGGATCATCTCCATAAATCAGCTTCTCTATCTCATCCACTTCCTTGCTCCATGGATATGACGCAGCAGCAGGGGCGTCATATGGATTCCTATCAAAACATAAAGCAAGACAATCATCAAAAGTAGGATCAAGAGCATTAATCATATGACAAGAAGCTTTTAAATCAGGAGGACGTTTTAAAGTATTATCAAGAACAAATCTAATAGTGTCATCCCCAACTCTTAGTGTCAGACTACCATCTCTAACATCTATGAGTGCTCCTGCAGTGTGAAGGAATGGTCTACCAAGAATGATGGGTACTTGAGAGTCCTCAGCCATATCCATAACAATAAAGTCAACTGGAATGAAATACTTCCCTACTCTAACGGGCACATCCTCTAAGACACCCATAGGTTTCTTTAAAGATCTGTCGGCCATTTGTAAGGTCATATTAGTAATACGGAGTTGACCCATATTTAACTTTTTGCAAATTGAATACGGCATGACACTAACACTAGCCCCTAAATCACAAAGGGCTCTATCAATAGCTATACTACCAATATGACAAGGAATAGAAAAACTCCCTGGATCCTTAAGCTTTGGTGGTGAGTTAGCTTGCAATGCGGCCACGCACTCCCGAGTAAATGCTACTGTCTCCACTTCATCAAAAGACCGCTTCTTTGATAAGATTTCTCTTAAAAATTTAGCATACGCCGCACTTGAGTTACCAATTCAAGAAATGGCACTCGTCACTTGAAGATTCTTTACTACCTCCATAAACCTTCCAAACCGCTTATCCAGCTTGGATTTTTGTTGTCGATGAGGAAAAGGTAGTGCAATAGTTATGGGCTCGGCTGGCTTGACCTTAGAAACAACTTTTGAAACACCGCCATCTGTCGAAGAGGTGCCTCGATCGAGTCGAGAGGTGACTCGATCGAGCACGCTGGTTCCTCGATCGAGCCGGGCGACTCGATCGAGGAACCTTTGCGGGTTCGACTCCTTCGTCTTTTTTGCTTTTCGTCAAATCTCGTGTTTCATCTTTGAAAGTTTCTTTTTCATCGTCACTTAGCTCCAAATTTCCCAACCCCTTAGGATGCATGTATGGAGCTTCATCATCTTTAATGGGCATGTCCGGACCGTTATAAGAAGTAGCGCTCCTTAAAGAAATTGCATTAACTTGCTCATGAGCTTGTTTACCTTGAGGAGGAAGACCGGACTGTTTTGATGGATTTTGAGCCGCCATTTGAGCAACTTGAGTATCCAACATCTTATTATGAGCCATAAGTTCGGAGATTTGAGCCGTTTGCTTTTGCAGCATCATCAAAGTTTGTTGCAATAGAGCTTTTAACTCCGATACTTCATTACTTGGAACTTGAGGAGGAGGTTGAAATTGTTGAAAACCTCCTTGATTTGGCCTTTGATAACCTCCTTGTGGCTGATTACCACGATTTGGAGGAATAATATAGGTACCTTGTTGAGGAGCTTGAAAGAAATTAGAATACGGTGTACCTTGCTTGAAAGATTGGAAGGCCTGAACTTGCTCAATAGTACCCATACATTTGGCCGCAGTGTGGCCATCTATACCACATCTCTCGCAGGACACTTCTTGTTGAACCATATGAACCATCTCTTGCTTACCCAAGGATTAGGTAGTCTTCAATTCAGCTATTTGAGCCAATATAGTCTCCAACGTGCCGCGACCGCACTATCTCGAGCCACTTCCTCTCTTACTTCCTCTGGGGGTTACCATACTCACCGTGTGAGTAGCAATCTGATCAATCAACTTCCAAGCATTACTGTCATTAGTGTTATCTTGGAATCTCCCATTAGCAGCAGAATCAAGTAAAGCTCTATGATCATCATACAACCCGTTGTAAAACTGGTTGCAAAGGAACCAAATCTCAAATCCATGGTGAGGTACGGACCGCACTAGTCTTTTGAACCGTATCCAAGCTTCATTAAAATCCTCAGTAGGACCCTGTTTAAAACTTGTAATCTGACTTCTCAATGCATTAGTCTTCTGTGGTGGAAAATACCTTTTGTAGAATGCAAGAGCTAGAGAAGTCCAGTTGGTAATCGCGTCGGTCTCCATGTCTAAGTCCCTTAACCACTCAGCTGCATCATCTCTCAAAGAGAAAGGGAAGAGAGTTTGCTTGACCCGATCTTGAGACACCCCAAATTATTAAAGGAATAGAACAAAGAATAAGTAACGAATTTCTCCATATGCTTTGCGGGGTCCTCTCCTGCTTTTCCTCCAAATAAATTCCTCTCTATCAAGCTTATGTAAGAAGGCTTGATCTCAAAAGTTCCCTTATCAGCGGTAGGGAGCTTGAAGCCTTTAGGAATAGAATCAACCGTGGGTTCGGAGTGACTTGCTAATGTAGGCATCTTTGGTGTTATAGAAGTCACAGCTGCAGAAATAAGTGTGTCCTCTTCTAAGGACGAGTCTTTTGCGAAAGTATACCGCTCGTAGTCAAGTGTACTCAAGTCTTCCACTTGACTTACTTCTCTTTGAAATTTTCGTCTGTAGCGAAAAGTCTTTTCTGGCTCGGGATCAAACGGTAGGATCTCTAACCTGTTAGACCTGGGCATACACGAAAACAACAAGAAAAGATAAAACTGTCTCAAGGAACTGAAGTTCCCTGAAACAAAAGACAAAAAAAAAAAACAAACAGAACAATTGTTGCCTCCCCGGCAACGGCGCCAAATTTGATAAGGTTAAAGTCGTATCACCTTAATCAAAGTAAACCTAAACTACTACTAACAAAATAGCTAGCGGTAAGTCAGGGTCGAATCCACAGGGAGGCGGTGATTATCTAGTTTGATTATATTTAATTTCGTCTTAAGGTAACCAATTTTGGGGGTTTGATCGTTTGTATGCTAATCAACTAATTGCAAGTAAATAAAAGATGAATAACAATAATATTAAAAGGTCTAGGGATCGGGTTCACTAGGTCGTCGTCAAAGGGTAGAATTTAATTCATTGATTGAGCAATGTATATTGTTGAAAGTCATATGATCGGTCGATTCAATATTTCTTTTAGATCTAATTTAACATGCGGTCGCTATCATTAAATTATCTCTATTCAATTATCGTGGCCTATACTAGTCTTAACCCGGTCGGTGATAATCCTAGTTTATGCAAGACTAATTAATCAATTCTGATCAGTAATTAACTAATTGGAAGTAATACGATAATCAAACAACAATTAAGAGCAATTTAACAATCAATTCATAATAATCCCTTTTCTAACAACCTAGATCCCCTTTCACCCTAGATAAGAGATTTAGCTACGCATAATAGAAAGAAGAACAACAATAACATTAATAAGAAACATGATTGCAAGCATAAAAGATGAACAATGAAATAAATGACTAATAATAAAGGAAAGATTAAGAACAATACCGTAAATAGCTAGATCCGGAAGTAAGAACAATAAATAAACTAAACTAAGTATTTTAGAGAGTTTTCTAAGGTATCTATATTAAACCTACTGAAAATAAAGCATAAAATAACCTAGGGTACGAGTTTTGGTATTTATAAAACTGGAAAGTTGCGGGAATTATAAAACTGGAAGGTTCCTCGATCGAGCCAAGGGTGACTCGATCGAGGCACCAAAGTTCAAGAACACCCAACTCTCGACATTGCGAAATTTAGTTGATTAGGTTGGTTCCTCAATCGCGTCGAGAGTGACTCGATCGAGCATGAAGTTCCTCGATCGAGCCAAGGTTGACTCGATCGAGGCACCAATTTCCTGCTTCGCGCACTGAACTTCAAACGGCCGCCATTTCTTCGTTACTTGTCAGAAACAAGCGATTTTCGCGGCGTTGGAAAGCTAAGAGGATAGGCTTTCACCTCCAATTAGAATCACTTGAAAATCTGTTGTAGAACTCGATATATGACTCTTCAAAGTAGGCACTTGTAATAAGAAGCTCTTTTCTTCGTGTTTTCTTCTTAACTTCTCTTCCTTCGTTCTTATGGATTCTCGTGCCATGCTTCGTGTATCCCTTCATGCTCACTCCACGATGCCCATTTCAATCCTTTGCTCCTCAAATGCATCATTTCTACATTAAACATCAAAAGGCGGAAGTATCAACATTCTAACATAAAAGGCATGTAAATGATATAAACTAGCACGAAAACCGTATCAAAAGTAATTAAGGGGAGGCATAAATATGTATATAATTATGACTCATCAACTAACCTTGTGTTTTTTTCACCCCGAGGCCTGATGCACCACTTGAAGCCACTAAAACCTGCAACAATCATGTTCACCCCATAAATTATACTCCCTCCCATCCATCCTTTTTTTCCCCTTTGAAGTGGGCACGGAGATTAAGGGTGGGGAGTATAATATTGATAAAGATATGAGTGGGGTTTGGTAGTTGGAGAGAGGTATGAATAATTATGATTAAATATTAATAAAGGAGATGGGTGGGGTTTGGTTATTGGAGAGAGGTAGGAATAATTAGAATTAAATATTAATAAAGTATATAGTGGGGTTTGATGAGTGGAAAGAGGTAAGAGTATAATATTAATAAAAACTTTCTCAAAAAGGAAAGGGGAAGAAAACCTGAATAATCCGTTTTAGGAAATAGGGAAGAAAAGAGTGGATAGGAGGGAGTAGATCTTTAAATAAACTTCTTCTCATTGGAATGCACCATTAGTTTATAAAGCCAATGATTAATCAGTAAAAAATCAACACTACGGAAAGTTCTTAGCAGAAGCTAATGGACAATAAATTTATAAACCTAAACTGGCAGCAATATTACCTCCACTGGAATATCACAATGTGCGTCCCTAAATCTCTTCCACTCTCGGCCACCACTCGCGGCCTTTGACTTAGATATCTCCTTCTCCAACCTCTGATACCCAGGCACCAACACCAACAAATATTTACCGAGCTACAAAAAAATATTGGAGTGTTGACTAAATATACAGAGTACTACTGAAAGTAAGGAACAAATATGGAATGAATAAACTGCACCACTTACATTGCCAACTGGATCAGAGTTCATCAGAAATCAACATGAAATTCACCTCGAGCAAAGAATATACTACAAAGAAAGAGGGAAATACTCCCAACATTTCCTATACTGTATGGAATTGGTTGAGGCTCACTTTGTTTGGTACCGCTGGTGAGCCCAGGCCGCGTTCAACAAATATCTCTATAACAGCATGCACTCTACTTTCTATACTCGACTTGTCATGAGCAAGATTCAATATCTGCAAATTACAAACAACACAAGTACAAATTATAAAACAAGATACGACTGACAACAATCAAAATTTAGCGTTCAGCTAGATTGTGTTTAAACACCAATAATTTCTCCACATATATGTAGACTTACATTGTAAAAATTCATATTGGACTGACCAGAACAACAATTGCAACTCTCTTATTTTAAAAATCGTAACTATTCTATTATGTGAGAATTTATCGTTCACGGTCAACGTCTCCTTACCCCGAAAGGGTGCAGGAATGCATTGACCAATGGCCTATCAATGCTAAACACAAGGAGTCCAAAATGAGATACTAAATAGGAACGATAGGGGGAAAAAAAAAAAAAACCTTAACCAGCAAAGAAAATCTACTAAACAGGCAGGACCGTCAACAACACGGAAGGCGTTGGAAGCTATAATAATAACCACCATTAGCATATCTAAAAATTATTAGCTAGAATCTAGCCACCAGCAGAAGTGTCAAAACCGGTTAACATAAACGATGGGATTGCGAAGTTCACACGGAACCGTAAACAACCAATATAAAACATAGGAAGCATTATAATGCACTGTGTCAACATAGCCAGTCCTTTTGCGTGAGTGCCTGATTTTAACTCATAAACCTGGACAATAAAACACCGTCCTAAACTCCAGTTTGACGAGAGCGCACCAGAATGGCTGGGCGCACGCTGTTTTCAAAATAAAATCAGAGACGAACAAAGAGAAAATACTGGAAAAATTAGGCAAACACAGTTTCCGAACCACCAAAATCGCAACAAGCAAGATAGATGTGATACTCAGCCGTGACCAAAATGATGATCCTAATTAGTGGTACACATTAAGGCAGAGACAATGACCAATTGAGTTAACCATAGCCCTTCAAAGGTAATGTGAATCATGTGAAATAAGTAATCGAGTAGAAATGAAATAAAACGAGCAAAGGATGAATAATTAAGAGAGAGCTAATAAGGCATTTGAGTGGATGGACGGTCACCAAATGCTAACTAACAATGCAGTTTAAAATGGGTAAATTGATAACACAACTGCGACACCGGTGTATCCATTTAAAACTATAGGAGTTGCAGGAATGAAATGCACATTAACAGGCAAATAAAAGGCAATGGCTCCCGATTCGCAACTCTGCATACTGACAATAAGAAAAAAAAGCCAATTTTAAATCTGAATCAAAAAAGCAAGACAATTTACGAGTAGCAGTCGGTGCAAAGAAAAATAGTCTGTCACAGAGGCACGCAAGTAACTTTCTTCCAAAGGGAAGGCAAAACATGTAACTTAAGTTTATAAAGGAACTGCCTTTGACTCTAAATACTACAATAGCAGGGCCCCTACATAAACAAATCGATGAGATTTCCAATCTCACACAGCACCAACAACAACCAATATAAAAAATGGAATCATTATAAGACCCTAACAAAAATAAGAAAGAAAAAGATCTGAATAAATGAAAAAAAAAACGGAATTCAGAGAAAAGACTTTTTAGAGGATTTGCTAGGGTTGGCGGAAGGAGTTGTATTAAGGAGTGAGAAGAGAGAGTTGGATGAGAATGAAAGGTTAGAACGACAGAATGGAAAGATAAGAATGTGGCTGTGAGTGAAGGAAAAAGGGAGGGTCGAGATACAAAGGGGAAGATCCAACGGCAGAGGGAGACTTGCTTGCACACTATTCATCGCTACAATTACTCCAAGTTCATTCTTTTTAAGAGTTTTAGATAGATACAGTTTGTCTGCTAAAGTCGTCAAGCCTACTGTACCGAACAATCCAAGATGAAAAGTAGGCTATGGAGATACTGGAGCTGGTGAAGAAGAAAGTAGGACTTGGGGAGATTATAGTTCCTTGAGTTGTATCACATTTTATTATGTCGTCGGGAGGTTTCTCTATGTTCTGAATTTTTAGAAATGTTGCAGTTATTGTATTTTGAATAGAAGAACCAATGAAGTCTTGGACTAATGACTGAGACTGAGGTTCGACAGTTTCCTGTTATCGAGTTGTAATTTGATTATTATGTTGAACCAAGTTTCGGAAATATAGTAGGATCCATTCGTGTCGAGTATAAGAACCAGCGAAGTCTTAGACTATTGACTGAGACAGAGGTTCGACAGTTCCTAGGATGTAGATTTATCTTTATCGAGTTGTAATTCGATTATATATGTTGAATCAAGTTCCGAAAATTTTATGATTTATTCAGTTGCAAAGTTCAATTCTAGTATCGAAAATATTATGATGATTTACTCAGGTGCAAAGTTCAATTCTTGGTAGGAGTTGTAATGGCTTGAGTTGTCGAGGTGTTCACACAATAAAAAGGGTAATTACATTGTAAGTACTCCTGTTTAAGTTATCAAGCCTTATTGACCCATCTTATATTAAGACTAATAGCAATTTAATTACCGCTATTTAAATAAACGACTTCAATTGACCTTTCAATTAATCACATGGAGATTTGAAGGATCCAGCTACACAATCAAAGTTGTCAAAACAGCGTAAGATTTAGCCACTGTTGTGGTGTTTGCTACCAACTTTCTGGTGAAGAAGAAAGTAGGCTATAGAGATCACAAACCCAATCAATACTCACCATACTAACCAGAACCAAACTACATAAGCCAGTAGGAAATAGCCAAACAAAACATACTAAAAGCTCGTAAAAGAACTGGATTGTAAATGTACGCAAGAATCAACATACCTGTAACTGTTGATGGTGGAAAAAGTAGCAGCGCACCGAAGTAGAGGAAATTCAGATTGAATTCCAAGTCCTAAGCTAAATAATATCCGAATTGATATGATCTAAAGCCTGAACAAACCTTATCTTACTCATCATCCGTCCCAACAACTACAATCAAATATCAAAGATCGCAATTATACGAGTATGTTGCTAAGAAAAAACAAATGAACCGAAAAACAAATCACATGAGTACACTCACCAAAGCAAGAACAAACAAATATAAAATCTAAACCAATACAAATATACAAACATTCATCAATCGAAATCCACACCAAACTAATTATTACTAAGCAACAAAAAACACACTTGAAATGAAATACACAAGCAGATTGAAAAATATACGGAGTACCTCTTTAGGAAGCTTCATGATTAGACTTTCGCTTGAATTTCGTTCCAACCATTGTACAAAATCAGGAACACCCAAAACTATTAAGAATCGGGAAAAGGAAGATTAAGGGTTAGAGAGGTCGATGAGTTGTTTGGTAGTGAAGAGGACTGAGATGAAAAGGAGTGGATGAGAGTCAAGAATATGTCGTAAAGGTGTGGTTGGGAGTAAAAGAGAAATGGAGGGAGGAGATTGCAAGGAGGGAATCCAACGGTAGAGGGAGAACTTGGCTATACACTATTCATTGCTACAGTGCAGCAAGTTCCCTATTTTTAAAGGGTAGAGATATATGTGTGTGTCGTATCGCTAGGTGTAATGATAAAATGACAACGGAGTGAATCACCGTGACACTTAGGTAGGTTTTGCTGGAGTAGCGTGTTAGCGAGTATCAATTGTGTGGTGAACATAGCTAATGTTTCACTTTTTCTTTCTAATATCTTCAACCTAATATCAAGTCCTTTCTCTGGGTATTCTATCAGTGTTATCTACAGAGTACTATTTTGATTGGTTTAACAATTGGGAAGCAGTATTGCGAACGATTGATTGTTATGGGTGTTCAGATTAAAAACTACTCAGTGAGCATGCATAATCTCATATCTATTAATGGTGGCTGACTGGCTGTCATTGCTAAATTAAGCGTACAACATGCTAAACTAATTGGATTTTTCACCAATTCTGCAGTATAGCTTCATTCTCATACTCGACAATTCGATCTCAACTATAATTTTGAATGCGCCTTTATGTTGTTCTATAACGGTGTTAGCATTCGTAATTACTACACAGCTAAGTCTGAAATTAATGTTTCTTTTACGGTGGAAGGTAAGAATAAAATGGGTAAGTCGTCCTTGCCGGAAATCTGAGGTGGTCGACGACAGTGGTGAAGGGTGTTCGTCAGACTATAGGTTTGGTGCTGGTATGGGGGTCGTTGGTCGAGGAAGGGGTGGTCGGCAGAGAGCATAGGGTGGGTATAGGAGGGGGAAATGGGTGCGTGGTTGAATTTTTTTTTTAATTTGTATCTTAACAGTGTGGGGGGGCAGCGAGTCTGGTAGGGGAGGGGTGGTGTTTCCCGCCGACGAGTTGGGCATGGGAGGGGCGGTGGGGAAGGTGGTTTAGTGGTTCGGTGTTGGTGGTTGGGTCACCCGTTACTGGGTGGTGGTTGAAACTTGAAAAACGAGTAATAATTAGAACGAGAATTGAAAGAGATGGGTTGAGATGGTAGGGGCATATTGGTAAATCATGTCCATGATTGAGTAAATCATGTCCATGAATGAGCACCACCCTTTTTTTAGGTACTCATTATTCACTATTTATTAGGGGTGTTCATAAAAAACCGAACCGGAAAAACCGCTTGTTTTTATGGTTCGGTTAACCGAACCGTTAAGCCACAACCAGTTCGGTGAACCGAACCATTACACATACAAGAACAACGGTTCAGTTTTGGTTCGCTATATAATAACCGCAGTGAACCGAACCGAACCGCTTAAATATACTTTCTTTTATTTTTATTAAAAAATATCTGACTAAAAAAATAAAACCATCACCCTCTCGAATCTCATTTTTTTCATTCTCACCACACATTCTAAATTTAAAAACCCTAAAACCTAATTCTCACACACATTTTGCATCGTCGTCTGCTTATTCCTTTCACTACCTACTCTAGCCGTTTGCTTCTTCCTCTCGCCGCCTCCTTTTGTCAGATCTCATTCATTATCTGGATATCAAACCCGTAAGAGTGAAAGTGTTCTTGATTTCGATTCTTGCAACAATTTCAATTCTTGCTCGATTTTCGATTCTTTATTTTGTTATTTAATTTCAATTCTTATTTCATTGTTGTAGCTTTAGGTGGTGTTTGGTTCAAACACAAAAGGTATGTATAAGTAGAGTAGGAAATGGGTCGTGTTGGGCCGGCCCGCGTGCCGGCCCATTGTGCCTTCCCCCAAAATTGGCCCGGCCCAGGCACGGATACTGGTCTCTTCGGGCCGTGCCGTGCCAGGCCCACTGATCCAAACCTACGCCGCGGCCCGCTCAAGGCACGACCATTTTCGTGCTCGGGTCGTGCCTGGCCCATAGGCTTTTCGTGCCTTGTCCGTGGGGCGGCCCATGTGCTTTAATATTTTTTTTTTATTTTAAAAAAAACGTTATATAATTGATATATTTTTAGTACTTTTTGTTTAATAAATGATGATTAATGGTTTAAATATATATTTTATTAAATATTAGTGTACTTTTAGTTTAATAAATGATGATTAATGGTTTAAATATATATTTTATTAAATATTAATGTACTTTTTATTTAATAAATAATGATAAACGGGTCATTTTTCGTGCCGGGCCGTGCCAAGCCCGTCGTGCCTGGTGCGTGCCGGGCTCCACCGTGCCTGGGCCGTGCCATGCCTAGGCACGGATTTTTGAAGAAAATCGCGTCGGAGCCCGTTCAAAGCCCATTTGTGCCGTGCCCGTGCTTCCTCGATTTTCTCGTCGGGCCGTGTCGTGCCGTGCGTAGTGCCTGGCCGTGCCACCCACTGGCCCGCGGCCCTTAATGCCAACTTTATGTATAAGGTATGGGTTTGAAATGAGACAAACACATACTCTCTCCTATTTTTAATCAATTGGTCTCCCTTGTGACGGGTTACCATTTGTGACGGATATTTTGTGAGATAAAATGGTAACAAAATGGGTTAGTGGAGAAAGGGGACCACATGAATAGTGTTGCAAAGAGAGAAAAAGCGGGTACATTGTGAGGTAAAATGATATCCGTCTTCAGCTTGTGACGGATATGTCATGTCTTCAATGAGAATTTGTGATTTTTAATAACCCTCCCCTTTCATGGGGGCACGAGAATTAAGAGAGGGGAGTATTATATGGTAAAGTATTGTAGTGGGTAGGAGATTGGAGAGAGGGAAGGTATTGCGTGATTAAAATAAGTATTGTTGTGGGGTAAGATGATTAAAATAAGTATTGTTGTGGGGTAAGGTATTAAAATAAGATAAATTATGAGTATTGTGGGGTATTGTTGTGGGGTGGGGTGATTAAAATAAGTATAAAAGTTTATCAAATAAGGAAATAGGGAGAGTAATGTGAATAGACGAAAAATGAAATAGGGAGAGTTATTTAGAATAGGAGGGAGTACAAAATTTTGTTTGACAAATTTGGAGGTTTCGTACCAATGTCTCAAACCATGAGGTATGAGCATCTCATACCCAAGGAGGGGGTGAATATGAGATTGATACCCATGGGTATCAAATTATAATAAACAAAAATGTGAAAATAAATATTATGACATAATATAAACGAAACATTTTATATAATTATTTGTTTAAATCTTTATTTTCATGATTTTATATGTTAAAATTATTATTTAAAGTATTGGATTTTACATATTTCAACTTTAACTTAGTTTCAAACACATACCGCTTACAATCGAAACACACACAAGGTATGGGGAATGGTGTTCCGACCCCATACCACTCAGGTATGATTAATGATTCCAAACTCATACCCATGCGCGAAACAAACGCCCCTTTTAATTTCAACTTATTGTTGTTTTCAGTTATTCCTATTTTCATTGTTGTAGCTTTAATTTCAATTTATTGTTGTTGTTTTCAGTTTAATGTTGATGTTCATTGTTGAAATCTCGACTCTTCCCCAAAAAAGTCGATTCTTGCGCAAAAATTCAATCTCCATTGTTGTTTCCGTTGAACAAAAAATCGTTTCTCACGGCTTATGGTTTACCGTAAAACCGAACCGTTTTGCGCGGTTCGCTGAACTGAAATGAACCGTATAAAACGGTTCAGTTTAGGTTCGCCTTGTAGCTAAACTGCATGTTCGGTTCACCGTACAAACAGTTCGGTTTGGTTCACCGTACAAACGGTTCGGTTCGGTTCACCGAACCATGAATGAACATCCCTACTATTTATTATGCCTTAGAGCATGTGCATTGGTGGATCCATCGATCCATGTCCCCAATTGAAAGACGTTAGAGTAAGATTGACCTTCCTTTGAGCATTCGCAAAAGAGAGAAATCACCTCCCTTTTTACCTTCTTTTTTCTCAAATGAGCAACCTCATTGTTGCACCAACCTCCCTATTATTTGGGGCTCCACTATTTTTAGGGAAGGTTCCCAAAAAAAAGTAAGGCAATTTGTGTTACTTTTGAAGAGGTTCCCAAATTTTTGTGTGTGTATTGGGGAACCTCATTGTTGCATATATGTAGTTATGAAATGAGGAGAATAAACGGAAAAGTTAGTGGAAAATGAAGTGGACGAATAAGAAAAAGAAAGAGAAAATATGAGGTGTCTCACGTTTGCGGATACTCAAATGTATACCTCGCTCATTAAAGTGTAACAATGGGGTTCCCCAACGATATTAATTTACACCCAAAAATTTGGTAGTCAAAATACCTTACTTTTTCTTTGGGGACCTTCCCTACAAATAGAGGAGCCCTATTTATTGGGTGTGTTCAATAATGGGGTTCCCCATTTGAGGAGAAATGGCACATGGTTAGGTTAGCTTCCCATTTCAGTGTAATTTTAGTATCCCAAATGCTACATCTCTCCTCTTATGGGGAGTCCCATGAATGCTCTTACTGTCCCAACAAATGGGGATGCCCAGTATATTGGGTAGGTTCCCAAAAGGTAAAAGCAATGTGAACAACGTATTTTAATTATCGAATATTATAGTCGAAAAATTTTGGTGGGCCTTAAAAAGGTAGAAAAATGACTTTGGGGAACCCCATTGATGTAGGGAATAATTGTGAAATGGAGAGGGTAGATTAAATAATTAGTGGAAACTGATGTGGAAAAGAGAGAGAAGATTTGGGGCACCCCATGAGAGCATGTGCATTGGTGAAAATTTAGTGACCCAAATGCACCCTCTCTCCTCATTTGAGGAGACCCATAAATGCATGTAGGTTTCCATTACATGGGGATCCCCTAATATTAGGGAGGGTTCCCAAATGTAAAAAAATACCATCTTTTTCACTTTACCCATTAATACCTAATAAAATAATATTGTTATAAGAGAGTAAATATGTGGTGGGACATATAAATGTAGAAAAGAGAAATTGTTGGAGAACCCCATTGGTGCAAGAGACGATTATAAAATGGGGAGGGTAGTGTGAAAAGTTAGTGGAAAGTGAGGTGGAAAAGAGAGAGAAGGTTTGGGTCACCCCATTGATGCATATGCTCTGAGTGCACATGTTGAACATGTGCATTGGCGAAAATTTAGTGACCCAAATGCACCATCTTTCCTCATTTGAGGAGGCCCATGAATGCAGGCAGATTTCCATTATATGGGGAGCCTCTAATAGTAGGGAGATTTCCCAAATGTAAAAAATAACATCTTTTTCCATCTATAAAATACTATTAAAAGGCATCCTAAAAATGCCAACTAGACAAAGCCACGTAGGATGTGGAAAAGCCACATAGACATTCACATTGTCACCTTGGTTAAGATTGACACACGTCTACCCAACCATTCTCCACGCAGACATCTATACTATATAGTTAAAATGCTACTTATACCATTTAATTTTATCCCACATGTTATTTTAGATTGGTTAATATTAATTAATTTTAATTTATATTGTTTGGTTAATGACAATTGACAACATAACATTAACTTATAAAATTAACATTTTAATTGAATGTTTTGTAATAAAACATGTTAATGAATTGATTAAAGTTTTTCATAGGTTTTTTTTTAAATTTATTTTCATATGATGAAATATTGGTTGAAAATATTGTAATTTTTTTTTTTTGGTAAAAAGTTAAAACTTAAATTTTCTGAAATTGTACCACTTAAAATTTACACCTATATCTATTTATTTAAGATCGTTATACAATTCCTTTTAACTAAAACTAAAATAATTGTGAAGTTTAATAATATTCTTAAAAGTAAAGGTATGACATTTTATTTCAACCACTATTTAAGATCAATAATAATAATAGTAATTTTCATTAATATTTTTTCCTATTTGTTTTACCTCTTGAGCTTCTCACTAATGAATTATCTTATTTAATAATAGTCATAACTCAAAAATAAATGAAAAGGCAAATTAAAAGATGGGAAGCAATAGTTTATAATGGCTATTAAACATACAATAGTTTTCATTCACTAATCCTCCGTTTAATAACTATTACTCATGAACTTCCAAATTACAAACTATATTTCATGGTTGAATTAAAAAATTCCAAAAAAAAAAAAATATGTAACTTATCAAAATTCACATCAAAATTTCTTAATTTACAATTAAAATTCCCATTTTGCAATAAAAAGAAATGTTAGTGAATCGATTAACATTTTTCATAGTAATATAGCTCATAAAAGCTATACATTTATTTATTTATTTAAAATTACACAAACTTGAAAAGAAAAATAAATGAGCTTAATAATATTCTTAAACGTAAAATTATGGCATTTTATATTCAACTATTATTTAAGTTCAACCCACGATAATTTTCACATAAGTCCAATGATTTTCTTAAAAGCATCGTCGAATTTTCTCACAAGTCTCTTCTAATTCCCTACCCTACCCTAACCGTTACTCCATTTAACTCTCATACTAATTTTGCAATAATTCCTACCACCATAAAGATTGTATAAAGCAACCCACTATATACAACCCTTTGAATGTTTTTGTATTTTTCCTAATTAATATTTATGTCATTTAAAGTTTGTGAACACTAATTTTCTTGTACATTATTTAACTTCCAAATTAACATTATTTAGCCCCTCCTATTTAAGAACGTCTCATTTGTTTTCCTCCAAAACGATCATTTGTGGATGGTAAAAATTTGCAGTATTTTCTTTAACTTGAATTTGGAATGACGAAATACTAATTTGTGTATTATTTTTTGTTGTACTTTTGTTTTGTAGGCAATACGAAAGGAAGACCTTGTGGTGAAGTCATATGGTTAGCGGTTAACTCTTGATGACATGCTCATGCATACTCCACAGGTAAATTTACTTTTTATACAGCTAGCAATTTCAATATTTTAATTTGGTTTTAAGTTTTCTAATTCGTACATAATCAAATTCTAAAATTTATGAATCTTTATTAGTTGATGATCAAAATTAAAGAATAGGCATATGATCAATGATGAAATAAATTCCGATTTCATTTGATATTCACAAAAAAAAAATCAACTATCTAAATTTTTAATTTTCCTAGAGATAACCCGTGATTTTCACGGGTAACAAAATTAGCTTTACCTAAAAAAGATAATAAAAAGAGTAAAAAAAACATGAAAAGGCAAAGTAGCAATTAATATACTGATTTTCCACATTATGTAAACCATCATCTTCCACGCATTACTTCATTTCATAAACACAATATCTCTACTTAATGCCAAACTTTTCATATTCTATAATTATGAGATCAATTCGATAAAATTTTGCCTAAAAAGATGATCAATTGATAAGAACTCTAACACATTCCTAGAAAAAAAAAAGAACATAAAAGGTTGTCTATTTTCACCTATATATTTTATTTTGGTTTGATTTTTCAAAAAAAAAATCATATTTTTCCTTTGTGGTGATTTGGAATCAAATTAATGGATGAGAAATTAAGGGATAAAAGGGAATTAGAATAAAAAAGAGAACAACATGACACGTATTCGTATTGTATAATTCGCTATTGCCATTATCGAATGTTGTTGAAGATACTTAAGATTGTCGATAATTAAATATAATTATCCATTATGCCGAATGGAGGTCCAACTTTGTTGAATAAAACCTTAACTTGATCAAATTGTATAAATTTTTTTAGTCTCACATTTTTTATAGCAATGAAATGTTTTGGGATATTTTTAATATATTCGTAACTGTTAATGTGTATTTAATTTATTGAGACTGATATTAACAACATGTTACAAATGCATCAACCAAAGCAAATTTAGTGTAAATATAGTATTCTTTATGTTTTTTTATCAAGTGACTTCAAAATAAATTTATACTTTCTTTGTAGAAATAGTATACCTTTTAATTTTAATGTAAGAAGGTTGCATGAGTATTGATGTTGCTTTGTCTATTGCACCCTTCTCATTTAAATTGTTTTTATTTGATTAAACGTTCCAACGGTTAATAGAAAATGAGGGAAAATAATAATTAACTTTATAAAATATCATTGTTATTTCCAAACGTACAGAAAAAAAAATAAGTATATATCTATGATTAACACTTCTTATTATCATTTTGATAGAGTTGGACTAAGAAAAATATAATTCAGTCATCGAGCAAAATTTATATAATTCCGTAACAAAAGCTAAAATTAGAATAAAAGAATAATAGGTTACAATAACACACACACACAAAAAAAACTCAACATAATTATGTGAATATCAAGCTATTACAAAAATAGTAAAAAATAATTTACGTGGTTTTCACGAGAAATTAAACTAATATATACTAAAAAAAAGACATGATAAAGCATCACATTCTATTTGACAGAATTTTTGCAAACCACATCGTTATGCATTTATTTTATTTTATTTTATTTTAGCAAAAAAAGAGAAATTGTTGTAAGAGTTTATAGGATTAAACACAATCATTAAAATTGGCTTTTCATTTTCAAACTAATTAAACAATCGTTAAACATCAAAATAAATACTAAATAAATTTTGAATTTTTTTTGTTAGAATAAATTTTACGGATAAAATAATATTTATTCTTTCAACGTTTATAATCCGCACCATATTCTTTCAACACAATATTGACCGATTAATCTACCTTGAATTATACTCCCTCCTATTCACTATTATGTTTCACATTGTTTTTTGAGTAGTTTTTAAGAGAATTGAGATTTGTGGTGCAAAATGGAGGGAATGGAAGGTAAGAGAGAAAATATGAGGTCATAAGTCCTAATAATCACAAATTATAGACTAATAAGGAAATTGGAAGATCTTAGTAAATTTTTCGTTGTAGAAAATGTGGAAGATGTTAGAGAATATGAGGGAGTAGTTCGCAAATAAAAATATAAAAAATTCTATTTTGAAAATTTATTTTTGGTTGAATTAATTAAGTAGCTCAACTGTTTTTAATGAAAGAACAATAAAATAAAATAAATGACTGGAATGGAGGGAGTTTAATAAAAAAAGACTTAAAAAAGTTCAAAGACAACAACAACAATAATAACAATAATCGTGGTAAAACACTAATAAACATAGCAATATTAGTGGCATTATACAAATATACGTATTGATTAATAGATTTTTGTTTCTTCTTACAAGGCCTTTTTGTCCTCAGTATTCAGTGCGATCGCAAACATGGGTTTGCATAACACATTAACAATCTAACACCCCAACATAGCTAGACCCGTGAATTTCACGGGTAATAAAACTAGTTTATTCATTAAAAGCTAATAAAATAATGTTGTTATAAGAGAGTAAATATGTGGCGGGACATAGAAATGTAGGAAAGAGAAATTTTTGGGGAACCCCATTAATGCAATAGACGATTATAAAATGGGGAGGGTAGTGTGAAAAGTGAGGTGGAAAAGAGAGAGAGGGTTTGAGTCACCCCATTGATGCATATGCTGTAAAAGCATCCACATCCATGAACCTCCCCCATATTTTTTTTTCATTCGTTCACATTATTTTCCACTAACTTTTCCAATTACCCTCCCATTTCATTAATAACTCTCGCACTAATGGGGTTCCCCAACAAAAAAACTATCTACTAATATTCCATGCCCCCACTTGCCACATGGTTGTTTTTTATTGGTCTTTCAATATGGGAAGGTTCCCTAAAACTAGGAGAGCCCCAAATTATGGGGAAGCTTTCACATTGATGAGGGTCATGAGGCACCCCAACTAAGGAGAGAGTGTGCATTTGGGGAGGTGAAAGCAACTAAGAGCATCCACATCCATGAACATCCCCATTTTTATTTTTATTTTTCATTCGTTCACATTATTTTCCATTAACGTTTCCAATTACCCTTCCCATTTCATTAATAACTCCCGCACTAACCGGGTTCCCCAACAAAAAAACCTATCTACTAAGAGCATCCGCAACACAGGGGTTCCCCATATTTTATATCTCTTTTTCTTATTTGTCCACCTCATTTTCCACTAATTTTTTCATCTACTCTCCTCAATTTATAACTACATTTGTGCAACAATGAAGTTCCCCATTTACATATAAAAATTTAGGAACCTCCCCAAAGGGAACACAATTTCCTCTACTTTTTTTTTGGGAAGCTCCTCTAAAAATGGTGGAGCCTCGAATTATGGGAAGGTTGGTGCATTTTAGTGAGGTTACCCATATCAGGAGAGATGGTGCATATGAGGAGCTAGTTTTCCACCTTTGCGGATGCTCTAATGTTCCATGTCCCACCTGCCACATGATTGTTTTTTATTGATCTTTCAATGTGGGAAGGCTTCCTAAAAGCATGTGTATTAGTTGAAATTTAGTGACCCAAATACGCTCTCTTTCATTAATTGGGGTGCCACATCAATGTGGGAGGTTCCCCATCATTTGGGGATTCCCTAGTTTAAGGGAACATTCCCAAATTGAACAACAAATGGGACACAGTCATGTGGCAGGTAGGACACATAAAATTAATAGAGGCATATTTGTTGGGGAACCCCATTGATGCAAGAGATAGTAATAAAATGGGGTGGGGAAATGAAAAAAATTAGTGGAAAATGAGGTGAACGAATAAGAAAAAGAGAGAAAATATGGGGAGGTCAATGGATGCAAATGCTCTAAGAGCATCCGCAAATGCGGAAATTTGCCTCCCCATATACCCTCTCTCTCATCATATGGGGCACCCTATTATTGCATTACCCTCGCCCCATCACTTGGGGTTCCTCTACTTTTAGGGGAGGTCCCCAAGAAAATGCAAAGCTTTTTTTGTGTTTTTTTGGGGAGGTTCCCAAAATGTTGTTAGTAATTTAATTTTGTTGGGGAACCTCATTGTTGCGGACATGATATTATAAAATGGGGAGGGTAGATGAAAAAGTTAGTGCAGAATGTGGTGGACGAATAAGAAAATGAGAGAGAAAATACGGGGAGTCTCACCATTGCGGATGCTCTAAAACTAGTGGAGCCCCAAATTATGGGAACCTTTTACATTGATGGGGCACCCCAACTAAGGAGAGAAAGTGCATTTGGGAAGGTGAAAACCAACCAATGTGGATGCTCTAAATGTAGATATAAATTGGAGAGGGTAAGTGGAAAATGAGGTGGACGAATAAGAAAAGAGAAGAGAAAATATGGGAAACCTTACCTTTGTGGATGCTCTAATAGACCTACGAAGAAAAGAAAGAAGAATCCACATGAGGACCCCAGCTTAGGAAGAAAAGAAAGATCACATGGGGACCCCAAAAGAAGTGGCAAGGTGACAAAATATGGGATTTAAATGACTTGTTTTGTTTGCAATTAAAAAAAAAATCTTAACAAAAGAAAATGCCTTGAAAAGCACAAATTCTGATACTTCTCTTCATTTCAGTCAACAACATGACCGAAACTCTTAATTTCATGTTGTAATTCTCTTTATTTCAGGCATCCCAGGGACTTGGAATTTTATCTGATGACCAAGGAAATGCATTCACCAATCCTCCAGGAAATCAGAGAGGACCAAATAACATAATGCCAATTCATCAAGCATCTAGTCAGCTTACTCAAGCTTCAGTGAATCAGCCCTGAAATTATTTATTTGATGTGCCAGACTTATATTATGATGTGTAGTATTTTGAATCAAGCTTTATTGTGTAACATTTGATGTCCCAAACTTAATGTGTAATATTTTGAAACAAGTTTGATTTGCACTCAATGTTTGTATGCATCTTACTTGTAAGGAATTGTCGACAAACATCTTCTGCAATTAATGTCAAACATTTCATTAGTTAGTAATCCTCACAATACAACAAAAGTACAATCAAATTTCAACAACAAACTCAAACACTACTCTTACACATTCAACAAATTGAAAAAAAAAAAGCAAAAAAATAACGGAATTTATTTTCGCAGTACAATTTTTACTCATAGTAGTACATTTTGTATCAAACTTTCCATTATCTACCCTTTGTTAAAAATCTTCAAACCTAATTCGCTCCACCTTCTCTCTACCTTCTCCTATTGTTGACACCCTAACTCTTTTCAATCTCCTTAAAATTCTTCAATTATGAACGATTATTCGAATAAAGATCGGGTATTTAATTCGTTAATCCCATATTAATAATTTAATTGATTCTTTCTTACAATTTTATTCCTTTTTAATTAAGGTTTATGCCTAAATTAATTACGGACTAATTAGCGTGACATTGTGTGGTGGTGATGTTTTATGGCCAGGTGTCGTCGATGTGGTTCGACGATGGTCCGCCGGCGACGTGAGAGTCGCTGTTGGTATGGTGGTATTGTTGTTTGTCGTATAATGGAGCATTACGGTGATTGGTGCGGGAGGGAGGGGCAGTTCGACACGGCAATGGTGGTGTTAGTTCGGTTGGCCGGTGAGGTAGTCGTATAGTTAGGTTTTTAATGATGGTCCATAGTAGTACGTAGTACGGGGGTAGTAGTGTTCAGCATAGTACATTGGTTGAATTTGTTTTTTATTCAATGTGCTGTATCGCCTCTATTTGCAGTAATGGCTTTGTATGCCTTTGATTTTTCTATTTCTTTATTCAATTCATTTTATGAATGTAATACATAATGTTTATGAATGCATTACATAGTATTTGTAATGTTAATTTACGATCAAAGTACATAATTTATCAATGCAATACATATTTATTTGTATTTTATCAAATTAATTTATCAATGTAGTACAAGATTACCATATACTTTAATTTTTTTTCTTGTGAAATTAGAGGGGAATGGATGTTTGAAATTAGAGAGAAAATATTAGAGAGAGATTAGAGAGGGAAAATAGGAGGAGAAATGAAAGGGGTATAATTGTCAACATGTATTACGATGAGTAAAATGTGTACTGCGAAAATCAGGACCCAAAAATAAATAAGCAAGAGACTATCAAGGCAATTAAAGCTGAGACACACAATTAACATTCATCGATTCCACCCATTAAATAAGGATCTATAAAAAAAAACATTCGATATACCACGCAATTTTATAGCTATAAGATCTGAATGGCTAACTTGAAGAGAATCATGTGCAATTAGTTTCGAACTTGGCATTGATTCTAAATGTTTAGGTTTTTAATTTTTTAAGGTTTTCGATTTTGTGAGAAAAGAGAGAAAATATAGCCATTGAAATGCACCAAAATTTGCGGCGGAAAAGAAAGGGAAGAAATCAGAAATAATTTTCTAGTCTAATACCATGAAAGTTTTCATGGATTTTGAGACTCCGATTGGTTTGATCGCCATTAATAAACTTGAAGAAATAATTATAAAATGAATAAACAAAGAATTTCATAGAGAATTAGAAAGAAACACAGAGTAAATATATAAAGTGGACCAGGTATTGAATGTGTCAGTCAATAGAAATATTTGACTAATAAAATGATTAAGTTAGATTATTACACTACTTGAGGGTGATATATATAAGGAGAGTTTCTCTCCCTTTTCTATAAAGAAATGGAGATTTGGTGGGGGAAATATTATTAAATGAGCTTAAGAGAGGAAATGGAGAGGATCCATTTCCGATATATATACCCAAAGCACCATAAGATTTTTGAAAGAAAAAGATTAACAAACTTATAACAACCTATAACTAACTTTGACCAAGGTTGATTAGTTAATTAAATTAGTTAAGGAGGTTAGTAAGAGATGTTGGTCAGCAGTATTTCCATCAAAAGTGGCCTTCCCATATCTTGTGTTAATATCCACTTTAGAATTGAATGGGGCGGGATTCGAATTCGTAATCTCTTGGTCACATTGGCTCTGATACCATGTCAATAAACCATCTCAATTTTAAGCTTTTGTTTTAGATAGTTTCTTGACAGAATTCAATTAAATGAAATAATCAAGTTATTTAAAGCAAATTACAAGTTCTAGGCATCATTTAAAACAACAATTCTCTTCAACTCTTCAAATACATACAAGTGCAACATTGTTCAATCCTCAAGCTAAGAATGATTATGACGGCGAATAAAAAGATAAAGTGCAGAAACCAATATACAAATCAACACAAAAATAAGAATTGCAACACCTAAAACAGCTCCAGAATATTTACAATGAATTCGTCTAGAATTGTGCTTCATTTTGTAACAACAAACATCCCATCTTGTTCTTCCATACCCATTAATTTCTTCCCACATTCCTTCATAATAAAACTTATCTAATTCCACATTTTCGCATAATTTCTTGAATACATTGATCACCTCTTCCTTTTTCCCGACGTAGCTAAGTAAAATTCTTCGTCGAAACAATAAGTTCACATCAAGTTCTGATTTTATTAGGCCTTGCATTAGGTACGCGTAGGATGTAACATGTTTCGTCTTTTCAACGTGACAATGTTCCATTGCAATAAGGTTTCGGAATAAAACTTCCATGTAATTATGGATTACTAAACTTGGGATGATTAGTGATCCTTGAACGAATTTTACATCTAATAAGCTTTCGGCTTCAATTGTTCTTACCTAAATTTTACACAAAGAGAACTATATCATTAGCATTGGACATCAACCAAGTGCAATAACAATGGATGATTCCTACTAATATATCACTCGTAAGTTATTATCAAAATATATAATAATAGAATTATTTATAAAGTGTTTGCTAAAAAAATGCTCGTGACCATCATACAAAAATAATAACAGTAAAGTAAAATATTTCTATCACATCATACGTATAATACAATAATTAGTGCAGTACAATTTCATTTATGTAACAAAATCAGAATATCTAATTAATATGTATGTCTATACAAATTGAAAAAAATAGTATACCCTTTTTAATTGCAGTATCTATTGTTTGTAATAGCATGTGTAAATATGATATAATCTAATTATAGAATACTTCATTTAGGCGAATTTTTTTTATTAATCTCTTATTCTTTTAGTATAAGAGGGATAAAAATGTTTGTTATAATTGTACGTAGCTATCATGATTAGTTTTAAAAATAATAACAGTAAAGTATTTTATTACATCATACGTATAATTAGTACAATTTCATTTATGACAAAATCAGAATATCTTATTAATATATCTATGTAAATTGAAAAATATATTATATATTATATATTATATATTATATATTACAGAATAAGAGATATTTATTGTTAGAAAGTATGACTCATTGTAGATATAATATAATGAAGTCTAATTATAGAATAAATCATTTAGGCGGGAAATTTTTAGTAATCTCTTATTCTTTTAGTAGAAGGGGGATGCATAATGCATATAACAGAAGATGTCAGTTAATCGGCTGGTAAATTCATGACAGGTGGTACTCATGAGTCATGACATGGGAGCTGTTACCGGCTAGTACCGTACCATGTCTCAATACCATCATACTCACAATTTTTTTTTCACTTTTGAAAAATCGTGTTAGTTTATCTTATAACCCTTTGCAAATTTTTGTTTCACATGGATCTTTCCGTCTTAAATAAAACGAACAAATATATATGACAATTTTCTCATAAAATGTAAATATTTTCTAATAAAATATTAACGTTGTTTTTTTGTTAATTATAACATTTTTATCAATAAATGATCAGTTTTTATTACCGAGTATAAAATGTTGACATTTTCTCATGTTATGTTGAGACCGTCTCAAGGGAGACCCACTCATAACCCTTTTACATTCCATAGAACATAAATTATTGGCACCACATAATTCATAACATATCATTTGATTTATCATACCTTGATTCCAGCTTCTTGAAGCTTAGAGGCACTATGAATAGTTCTTCCAAATTCAGAACCCTTACCTAAAGGAACTTTAGATGAAGAAGGAATATAACATTTCCATATTAAATCAAGCAAATGATTACTACCCTCAAAGTTATATTTTTCTTGAAGTAAATCCACATCTCCTGGTATCAAATTCTTGAAAAACCTCAAACTAAGCTCAGAAACATTTTTCTCACATAGCTTAGGAAGCGAAACAAGACGAAAAATCGCCCTTAGGACAAAGAAAGGGACTTGATTCTCTAACAAAATCAAGTCCCTTCTCAAAGTATGGAACTTTTCCGGTGACCGGAACAATGGGTCATCCCTCTTCCTTAAGCCCTTAATAGAATACCTTAGGAAGAGTTCTATGATAAACCCACCATCTAAGAGCATCATACGTAAAAACTCGTCACTTTGGATCGAAAAATTAGTTTTATAACAAGCTCTAATTTTCGGTTCCAATTCCCTCAAGGCCTTAACACATGAATCTATAATGGAGTTATATGAGCCTAAGTTTCTAGTCATAAGGGAATTTAGATAATCCCATTTATGATTTTCCATGTGTTGTACATGGGCTTTACCGTGGTGCATCGGCCCAATCGAGATTAAATTGGGCACATATGCATCGGCATTTTGAGTAAGGAACCGGGTTGGTACCGGGATGATAGAGCATGGAAATGAAATATCTTCCAATTTTTCTTTGATGGAGGAAGTAAGGTTAATTGGTGGCTCTAGTTGAGTGATTTCGAGCGCGACGTGATCACTACTTTTATCCATATCTTCTTAGTTCATATAGAGAAATTAAAATTGAGGTAATATGTTTTGGGAAGTTTTACAAGAAGGATTAAGCATGTAAAGATGAATAAGAGCAAGGTGGTATATTAGGGAATGGAATCTTAAGGTTACTTGATTACAAGGAAGAAGAAAGAATATAACACATGAGCTTAAGGTACATAATAGGACCTAAGTATCTCATGGAGTGTATGTAACTGTGTAAAGTCATTTGGTTACTTGAAAAACAATACAAGGACAAGTATGATAAGACATAAGCCAATTATAGTATTGAATTTTTAAGGTGAAGATACTCTTGGAGGTTATTTGGAAATTGGAATGAGTGGCGGTCTGGTTCATTTATTTACTTTTTTTTTTATTCTTCATGAATGATATTTTAATCAAAGATAACAAATGATTGGACGATAGGTCGATAGGAATATAATGAAAATAATACTCCCTCGCATCCACTCCAAATGTAACATCAATAGGTCTTGGTATAGACGGGTGGGGCGAACAGACGGGTAAAGACCTCTAATAAAATGGGTAGGGGGATAAGGTGGGGGCACCCCCATGTGCTTTCCACTTTATGATAAATGGGTATTTTGTGAGGGGAAATGGTATCCGTCTATACGTATAGACGGATAGTGTCCGTCTATAATGAGAATTTGTGATGTAACATGGACTCACTTTTCCTCTCACAAAAAGTGGGTCATGTTACCTTTGGAGTGGATGGGAGGAAGTATTTGATTGTGCTTTACTTGACGTGTTCAAGATAAGATTTTCACCATTTCCTAAAAGAAATGAATGGTTGATTTTTTCCATTTTAACAATTGCGGAGTATATAATAATGTGATGTCCTTTATACCCCATTATGCCTTTATTTTTATGTATAAATATGATCTTAACCGTTGAGATGAAATGGACTCTCCATTTCTTTTTAGGAAATGGAGAGGATCTTATTCCCACATGTTCATGGAAATAAATGGACCTTTACCACCAAAGACGTGTTTCCCATTATATGGTTACTAGGGTCGAGTCTGTTTGAGCCCGAGTCATTTCGAATATGCTTGCAAATTGCAATTGTACTTGAGTCGAGTCATGCCATTTCATAGGAGAGGATCCTATTCCGAAATATTCATGTAAATAAATGGACCTTTACCACCAAAGTTGTGTATTCCGTTATATGGTTATTAGGGTCGAGTCAATTTGTGCCAGCGTCATTTCGAATATGCTTGCAAATTGCAATTGTACTTAAGTCGAGTCATGCCATTTCATATTTGCGAAAGTCAGAGGTGTGTCGATCGATGTTAAGTCATTTAGGGCCAAAGTCAATTTAGGCCCAACAAATTTCCTAGTAAATACCGATTTTGTCTATCTATTCAATAAGTTATGACTAGCATCGGATCAAGTTATTTGAGTCGATCATGTCAAGTAACCATCTCGACCAAAAGTTTAAACTGATGGTCAGAGTTCCAGGATCGATTTTATACTTTAACAGATTAATGGTATCAAGTATCCACTAGTGCAACAATAGTCCATCATTCTAGATGATGTCAAATGATGTGAGATCCACATAAATCTAGAAATCAAGAAACTAAGACCATAAGAAACAAGAAAAAATAGGCAAGGAAAAGAAGAAATGACCGTAGTTGTAGGAATTTGACCAAGTCCCCATCATTTACCCACCCTACATTTTTCTCTTCATAATTACATATGTAAGTGCATCAATTTTACGCATTTATAATCACTTTACGTAAAACAAGTAAATAATAAATTTGAAAAGAAAGAAAATATGGCAGAGATGGGAAAAAGAGTTGGAGTTGCGGTAGATTTTTCACAATGCAGTAAGAAAGCGTTGAGGTGGGCAATTGATAATCTTCTTAAGAAGGGAGATCATCTTATACTTATCACCGTTCGCAGCGAGCATAATTACGAGTCTGGCGAGATGCAGCTCTGGGAAACCACCGGCTCTCGTAGGCACCCTCTTTTCTCACCTTCCTCTAGCTATCTTCTTTTTCATTTTTTTTTTGTTTTCAATTTAATTGTGTTTAATAAAGTAACGGCTTTAATGCAGCTCTCAAAATAACATGAAAATGATGACGTGGATCAATTGACGATAAATAGTTTGAAATGTACGCTAAAATGATAAATAGTTTCGTGAAAAACCCCAAAACAATTATTTTTTTTTTCTCTCTTATCATCTTGCTATTCGCATATATGATGAAATTAATGGTTTGAGTCGGGTTTGGGGTTGAACAGCTTGAGTCGGATCGGCTAACCCTCAGGTCTCGAAAGAAAAAAAATGACAACTTAGACCTATATTTAACAAGAAATAATTTAAGATATAACACTAATTTGATAAATAGTTTATTCTCGTAATGAGAAATAATTTAAAATAAACACTAATTTGATAAACAGTTTATTCTCGTAATAAAAAATATAAAAAATATTAAAAGCAAAAAAACTACTCACTACTTCACCTGTTATTTCTCCGTTGCAATCATTTATTTACACCGTTAGGATAACTTTTGCTTAAATCGACCATCTTCGTTGTTTGTAAGTGTACGTAACGTAACTTGAATACTATGTTTACGTACGTATGATTTGAAACATGCAGCTTTGATTCCATACAACGATTTCTCGAACCCTAACATCATGAAGAAATATAAAGCAGTACCAGATGAAGAAACCTTGAAGCTAGTAGACAACGCAGCCAAGGAGAAAGAGGCACGTCCAAATTAAATAGTCCATATTTATTTTATGTACTCATCCCGTCCCAATCATTTGTTTAATTTAATCTCGAAGTAGTAATCGTTTTGTGCATTAACAGATTACCGCGCTCTTGAAGATCTTTTGGGGTGATCCACGCGAGAAGCTATGTGAAGCAGTTAATAATATCCCCTTGACCTGTCTTGTTATTGGTAACAGGGGACTTGGCCCTCTTAAGAGGTTGGTTCATTCCGTTCATTTATTTACTTATTCTATTTCATTTTGAAAATGTTTTTAATTCGTAAATTGAACATCCACTTGCTTAATTAAATAGCTAATCGATCACTTGGTGTTACGTTGGTGTGACAGGGTGATCTTAGGGAGTGTGAGCAACCATGTGGTGAACACCGCTACATGCCCGGTCACTGTCGTTCATTAAGCAACTTTTCCGACTCATCTTTAGAAGAGGATCGATGGCCATATATACTAGATAGAAGCACATTTTTACTTAAAACTCGTTTTGTAATCCAAATACGTTGTATTCTTATACACCGGTATTTGTCAAAGTCCCGAACTTGACTTTCCGACTTGTTCTTGTTCAAGAACAAGTAAGTAAAATAAATTGAGAAGTATAATTTATTCGCGTTATGTTAGATGAAAGTGAGTTATTAGATTTCTTTAAAGTCGAGCCGTTTATCATCCTAATTTGACTGATAAGGTAGCTACCACGAAGCACTAACAATCCTAATTTAATTAATTAGATAAATAAAAATCGACAGACCCTAATTTTATCTTTAAAAAATAAATAATTTTTTTTGATTAATTAAAAACTCAACAAATAATATTAATAATTTATAACAAGTAAATTAATTTATTATTTGATAAGTTAGAATCCATCTTATAAGTTTCAAGTCATTTGAGCAATTAAATTATGTTTGAGGGGAAAATATTGATTTAAGAGTTCACTTGGTTCAGTTTTAGGTGAAAAGGGTACAAAATAGAACGTTATGAAAAAGTGTATGTGAAAAAGTAAAGTTCGTATATGAAAAAATAATTAGGTATTAATAATAGTAATATTAAAATTAACAATGTTATTAATAATATTATTATTAATTAATATTCATATTCATATTAATAATAATAATAATAATAGTAGTATTAATTATATTAATATGAATATTATTGATTTTAATAACCATAATATTCATAATAATAACAATAATGAGGATGATTAATTAATAATAAATTAATAATGATGACAATAATAATAAATTAATAATGATGACAATAATAATAATAATAATAAATAATAATAATAATAATAATAATAATAATAATAATAATAATAATAATAATAATAATAATAAAAACATTTAAGTTTAAGATTCGCAAGATTGAAATTGGTTGAATTTAGTGGAGTTTGAAAATTTGAACTGAATGGAGCCGAGTTAATTGAGCTGATCGAATCAATAGAACGAAATTTATCGAATTGCACTTGAATAGAAAATTGAACTGAATCGAAACTAAATCAATCAATAGAGATAAGTTGAAATGAAATGAACTGAAAATAAGCCAGAAAGAACAAGACCTTTGTCTCGCATCGGAAGAAGTAAAAGAAGAGTGCTAACTTTATGAGTTAGTAGCTTATATTCTTCTATCATCGTCAATCGTCAATCGATTTTATGCTTATGATCGATTGTATTTATGATAATATGATCTTATTCAACTCATGGCTGAACTAATAAAATGAGACAATACAAAGTTGAATAAAGTATCAATAACGGCCATACAACATTATTATTCATAGTAGGAAAAACATACGAGTCACATACAACACAACGAGAATACATTATTATAGGCTGCTATTCCCTCCGTTCCATTCATTTGTTCATTCCTTTTTATTTTTTTGAGTGATATTTTTATTAGAAGCAAATAAATAAATAACTAGAACGGAGGGAATACTTAACAAGTCATGACCACACACACGAAAGTTAAAACATAAGACAATCTGGCCGGATACATAACTATAAATATTGTTATGAGGTAAGTTTAAAGTCAGCAATAAGGGAAGCACTGGTGGGTGCAGCGGTATAGTCCTGGATGGTAGCGTCCACGCTGGTCTTTGTACTCGGGTCGGAGTCGGAATAGTCAGTTGGAGCGATATCTAATTTGGACAGTATTTGATCCCATGTTATTGCATCCATCACTTTTTTAGATCCACATTCAGCATATACCTGTAACAACCCAACATCTTAGTTATCACTATCCACTGGAACCGCAATTCTGGTTGAAGCCCAATAATTAGTTCTTTTACATTGTTGTAGCTTAAGGAAACTCCTTATATGTTACCATTATTATTGCTCTTTTTTTCCTTCTTGCTCTCCTAAGTCAACTTGATTTAGAATCTATTTGTATCAAGCAATTGGGGAGCTAGAACATATATTTTTCGAAAATTCAAATTTCAGAGGGTGGGTTCGTCTGGAATTAAAATGTAAGATATTCCATAAAATAAATAAGTGTTACATTAATATTTAATTAAGTTATTTTATGGAAATTAAATTGGTCCATTGTATGGTCGAATTTAGCTACGATTCCGTTTCCACTATTATCTCCCATAATTTATCATTCACAATGTAGGAAACTGTTCAGTTGATTCTTTGATGGCAAGAGTATATAAGGGGAACATATTTATTCTGATTAAATTCAAGAAAATACAACATCTAAATTGTGAGTCTGGAGGTTTAGAAGCCAAGTCGAATTGGGACATAAGAAATTGGATTATTCATTAGGACGGATTAATATTTTCAAGCAATGACTGGAGGTAAGTAATTGATCTCTTTTATCGCTTCTGCTTTCAGTTTATACATGTTCATCATGTTAATTTGGATTATAAAACTTACATAAAACGATGTAACTAGTTAACGATAACACTCTATGATAAAAAAATTTACTGTAAGTTTATATTGTTAAAAGGTACTCATAACAATTTTAGCTATAAATTTCATCGTCAGTTTTTAGTAAAAATGGTGACTTTTTTCTCATTTTAAGCAAACCAATGGTATATTTTTATACTCCCTCCTATTCACTATATTCTTCCCCTTTATTTTTTACCCAAGAAATAAGGAAGTGAATTTGGACCACACAAAATACACTACCCCACATGCCATTGAATTTGGACCACACAAATCAACCCAAAAAAGGAAATTAGGAAGAAAATCTGAATAACCGAATAAGGAAATAGGGAAGAAAACCCTGAATAGGAGGGAGTATGTGATATTGTGATACAATGATAATGATATTATAAATTCTTGTTTAAGACAGAGTAAACAAAGGTAATTTAAAAACCTATCAAGTAAAAGGGTAATTTAGTCAGACTTGTGCAGCATATAATGAGTAAGAATTTAAGATATCATACCCGATTAGGAGGGCAATCAGGTGGAGTGTCGTTAGACGGTGCGTTCCATGCAACGATCCAAGCACATAAAGCACCAAGCGCGTTGTACCCACTGTATTGTACCGCAGCAACTGACCCAAAATTACCACCTCTCACATGTGTAAATTGGGCCGTCCTATTTCGCGCAATAGTAGACGGAAATGAGCCGGTGGCCGGATGTCCTGCCCAATTCATAAACCTGTCGAGCGACATCTGTGATTGTGTTAGGTTATTTATGGTGGCCATTGTTCCGTTTTGAAATTGCTTCGGATTATACTCCTTTTTAGCTACTGCTTGGTGTACTTGCATTGATGCCATGTCTTGTTTATTAGCTTTGCCTACACACGCAACAACGTAAATAACAAGTGAGAAATAAGGTAGTTGGATACAAAGAATGTTATTAGCGGTAGTAGAGTTGCCTACACACGCAACAACGTAAAGTATGGAGACGAAGATTACGACACAACCCTTCTAAGGTCCGTCGATTCAACTGGTCAGTAGACGGGTTGGATAAAATGAGTATTTGTAATAAAGTGCTAATTAAATGTAGAGTAAATTGTAAATTACTCCCTTTTAAGTTCCACTTTTCTAAACTTACTCCCTTATAAGTTTTTTTTTTAAATTACTCCCTTAATTTGACCTCCGACCAAAAGTTGCTATCAAACTAATTCTCAGGTGAAAAAAATAAGTAAGTAGACAAAATTGCCCTTCGAAAAAATTACCCTTCATCCTCTTCCTCATTCCTAAATCCACCCTGCCGCCACCGGCCACCACATCACCGCACAAGCTCCACCACCGTCACCCCAACAACCTCCCTCCCACGACCTGATGTACGACAATGCCCCCACCGCACACGCCACCATCCTCATTTCAATTTGCCGACAATAAGCAGCACCTCGCTCCCTTCCCCACCTAACACACCGACGACTAACCCGACCACCAGCCCCATCATACGTCGGCATAAATTCAAAAAGTTAGATCTACAAAAAAACGACGCAAAAATTCAAAAAGCTAATATCTCCGACTACATCGGCAAAATTAAAGCCCAAAACTGGTTGCATTGACTCGTGGTTGAGTCGCCGGCGACGTCGCTCACCGGATGTGGCCGTTATCGACAAAAAACGCAAATGGGTCGGGCGAGAACGGAGAGATAAGCGCGGATGGTGGAGTTTTCATGAGGAAGGAGAAAAGCGGGGGCTGGGTGTTGGAGAGGAAAGGGGGGGCGGTGGCTGATGGGGCAGTTGAGCGAGATAAGGAGGAAGATGGGTGATTTTAACACAGTGAAGGAATTTCAGGGGCATTTTCGTCATAAATTTAGAGAAATGGAGGGAAAATTCAAAAAGAGGCGAAAATACTGAAAAATGGTAGCAACTTTTGGCCTGAGGTCAACTTAAGGGAGTAATTTTAAAAAAGAAACTTATAAGGGAGTAATTTTAGAAAACTGAAACTTAAAAGGGAGTAATTTATAATTTACTCTTAAATGTATACTTCTTTTATTTCAATCATTTGTTTACCTTATAAAAAAAAAAAAAAAGGTAAACAAATTAACAGGGCAAAGGGAGTACAAAGAAGAGCGAAATAAAAAAACTCGAATTCATAATGTGTACCTTAAGGTGGAAAGGGAATTTGTATGTTGAAAACACTGCCTTTTCTTACTTGGTCGACTCAAATAGTTTGCCATACTACGAATATATAGTGTTTTTGTTATGATTATAACATTAAGAATTCATTAATGGCGTATCTTGAGACGAGAAAAAGAGGACTAGCTAAGAATCGACTGTTGGACCAAAAATTGAAATAGGCCAAGTGTTAGATTTACTAATATTTAACGAATCTTTAAAAAAAATACCTCCTATTTAAGTTTATACCGAAGATATTTTAATTTAGGAGTTCAGAAAGAGGTATAGTGGACAATAACTTCTAGGTAAAATAAAATAGATAGACAAATAATCAGAATAAATGTAATATCTTCTGTTTAATTTAAACTACATTCTACAAACGGTCAATTTATAACCCTTATCATGTTAGAATCATATTCTTTCTCTAGTTGATTCAAGTTATTCACGAATCCCTTTGGTGGAGAATTTATCCAAATAAGAATATATTATTGCACCTTTTTTCCATTATAGCATTTCTTTTTGACATTGAGAATGTGAAGTTTAGGTGTGTCTTGTCTTACTATAAACGGAGTATATCCATACTTGTTCGAGATGACCGAAGGTATAAACGAGTTGATTTATTGTTAAATCATGCATGGACTTAGGTTATACCCGGATCCATATATACATAAGGAGGAACTTTTACGAATTCATTGACCTGGAAGTTAGCTTGTAACGGGTTATCCGTCACATAAGTCAACTAAAGTCAAGATATGTGACGAATCACCCATCACAAGCCAATGCAAGATTGTTATTGGCAGGAAACAGCAGCAGCTCCTGCTGCTTGCCCTAATGCTAGTTGCATTGTTTGAAACCACCAAAATCTGTAATGTCAAGGTCAACCGCAAGAGCGGAAATCAATCAACATCAAATTTCGTACCAACACCAAACAATGGGAAAACATTTAAGTTATTTATTTACATAGAAAGTTAGGTGAAAGTTTGTCAAATTCATACAACATTCTTTTTTTTTTTTTTTTTTTTTTTTTCTTTTTTTTTTGGTAACGAGAGTACACGCACTCGCTACCTTCGGTGCGCACTGGGTAAATCCTTGGTCGGGTATACGTGCGTGATAGCTTGCAAACCACGTATACCAGGCAAGCCACCCGAGGGTGACATACTCGAAGTCTATAAAACATTAACTCAGACCATAAATACTCCACAATATTGTTCTTGGAGAGGCTTGAACCTGGGTCTCCTGGGAATTTTACCAAGTTTTAACCACTAAACTCCACCCTTGCGGACTTCGTACAACATTCTAAATTACAAAGTTTTAAGTTTTGTGTAATACGCGCCCTATTTAAGAGCCCTTTGACCGACCTATTTACTTAAGGAGAGCCGTAGCAAGGGATACAAGAGTGATTGGTTGATCAACGGAGCTTGTTACTCGACCTAGTTAGGGTTACTCGGCCGAGTAACTGTGTTACTCGACCGAGTAGGACGTACTCGACCGAGTATGTCTATACTCGACCGAGTACCCCGTCAGTCAACACGTTATTATAAAAAGTGGAGTCTAAAAATGTAATTCACTTTTCGACGGTTCTTTTCTCTTTATAACCCTAACCCCTCTCTCTTCCAATCATCTCATATCACCTTATACTTCTCACATGGCCTTAGACACTAACCCAAGAAGGGAGATGGTTTGTGCATGAAGTCATCGAGTCGGGTTGTCGCCGTCGTCGGCATCGGCATCGGTTGCGTATCAAGGTGAGTTTGTGTTTAATAGTTATCTTTCAGTAGCTCTTGATTAGTTTAGTAATAGGATATGGTTGTTACTTGTAGAGCTCGTCTTGGAGTCTTGCGTGGCTTGTTTGATGGACGCACTATCATGGAATAGCGAAAAAGGTAGGGTTTCCCTACTCAGTTGCCTGTTTAATTGATTTAATTGATCGTGGTATTGACATGATTAGTATCATTGTTGGAATTGTCTTTCTTGGTTGTTGGATTGGTTGTTGTATGTCTATGTTTGCGAGGTCCTTCCCCGGCTGAGTGGAGTCATCATTCTTGAATGCCTTCACGCCCTTGATTCGCTCCTTGTGGTTCTTGTCACAAAGGGGGGTGTGCACATTAATGGACATGGGTTATTGCTCGTTGCGATGAGCGGGACTTAGTATTTCTTTCAGTTGCTCATGTTGTAATCTTTCACACGTTGGTTATGTTGTAAAGGATATTCAATAAATGTTCTGTTATTGTTTATTTCACTACTACAAAACTTGTGATGGACATCGGACTTTTCACTATATGGACATCGGATACACAACCGATGTAGAGTTTGGTCATGTCCATTGTGGATTAATGGACATCGGATTTTAAACCGATGTCCATTAAAATTTGCACATCGGATTTTTAGGAAAACCGATGTCTATTTGATCAATGGACATCGGATTTTTAGGAAAACCGATGTCTATTTGATCAATGGACATCGGATTTTTAGGAAAACCGATGTCTATTTGATCAATGGACATCGGTTTTTTGCAAAAATCCGATGTCTATAATTATTATTTTTTATAAAAAAAAAATATTACGCTGTTACCCATATTAGTCGTACACATGATGACAATGCAAAATAATTCCATAATCAACAAAAATATCTCAGATACAATCAATCGGTTATCCAAAGCCAATTACAAAAAAATTTCATCTACATAATGTGTCAAATTTACTTAGACGACTAACCTATACAAAAATATAAACCGATATGTAAACTGACTAATTGTTTTAAAAAAAAGACCGATGAGACAAGACTACTTGGCAGCCTCAGATTTGCTCATATAAAGAACATCATGATCCCACCTTCATATAGTTATGCAGATGGGTCAAATTCTCTGGAGCAGACTAACTCTTAAAATGGTCAAGAGCTACTTGGAGATGGTACAGCTTCGGTGCTAAACTCAAGTCAACCGCATTAATCTTTTCTCCACAAACATACGGCCCCTATAAAATTACACGATGTGAATATAAAACGAGGGCACCTCAGATTCTGAAGGTAAAAGAAAAAGGACAAACCATCATCAAGACGAGAAATATAGATAAATAAAATGGAAATGCCAAAGTACATACATGTGATTTGAGATGCTCATTGAGTGCCCTCAACTCATCAAGTAGAGTTTGCTCGGTCCCATCATTGGCATCTTTGCTCTTCAGAAATTGACAAAAGTCGAAAAGATTTTAGATCCCCTGTTTGAAGCAATTAGAAAACACACGCCATATTCGTGTCACGAAAACAAATGCACATAAGCTTTATTTAAATTATTTAATCATTAAAACATGCGAGTACTGGTCTTTTTTGCATCGATTACATACATCATCGTTAACAGAGGCTAGGTAAAACAAAAGGCGTCAATGGGAAGAATAGTCATAATCGTGTATATTTTATCACGAGCATACAGCCCATGGAAACAAATAAACAAATCGACAACCAACTTGATCCACAAACAATTTGCCGGAGAGAAACAATAAGTGTAATAAAAAAAGGCTTGTAAGTCTTGACCACCAAATTAATGCGATTCAAGTTACATATCTTCCATGGCAAGCCGAGCTAGGTAACAATCTAATGCTTAAGAGCAGGATCTATTACAAAGAAAAAAAACGGCATGCAACAATGTAAATTTTCAAAACTTTTTACCTTTCTAATTCATTAGTTGTTCCTATAATCTTTAAATGAAAGACATTGTATCAGCTTACAACAGGAAATATGTACAGTTACTACAGTACAACTGTACAACTGAGGCGGTATAAGCCTAAATTCCATTATAACCCAAGTATTTAATGGTTTAAGCCCAGTGCAGAAAAATCCAAGAACTTCATGTCTATACATATACTCGTACATCTTAAAAATTGATAGCTTAAGAACTTCATGTCTATGTTTTACAAACACCGGATCACCTAATTATTTTAAACACGAGCAATATACTAATTCAGTCTAAAAGCTTTCACACAACAAAAGACCGTATAATCTGACTTGGATGCAAGTTCACTTCATGAAAAAGAAAATGAATGGAAATGGGAAATCTTACAGAGGCGAAGTCGGGGTTAGGCGAAAGAGAAGGGTCGGGGTATTTCTCCTCAAGAAGGCGAACAATGACATCAGAATCAGGAATCCATTAGTCATCGAACTTGATCACGGGCAATTTGGAAGACGAGGCCACTGAAAGCAGAGCAACCAGGAACACTAGTGAGCCAAAGCATAAGTGCGTCAGTTACAACAACTCTTTCGGATTCGACAAAATAATAGAATAACTGCACCTCTTCTGATTCTCCTACTCCTACATACCTGCATGTATAATGTATTCTCCTACATATATATACTTCAAAGATATAAACTGTATATGATTAATTTAAAAAAAAAAGGAAAATATGAAAAGTACTCAGTTTCAAGAGTGAAGGGAAGATGGCCTTGATAACCAGGCAGATACTCGACAACAGCAGTAGATATAACTGTACCACTTAAAAATATAAATGGCAGTAGCAGTAACAGTAGCATTAGTTGCAGGAATTGTGTCATCCTCATGAGTTTAGTTTAGCTGCTTCTAATTAAAAAAACAAGTAGCCAAGTAGTAGGTACATAGATAAAAATCGTATACAAATCATACATTCAAACCTATAGTAGAGTACTAGGGACCACTGCCATTCACCAACTATATGAATCATATTAGCGTAATCACAAACTAATCAACCTGATAACGAGCTCTCACTACCAACCTCGTCTTTGCTACCTTCTCAACTCACGATTTTTGAAAGATCCCAATCTCTAACTTCAATTAAAAGTCCGAAATTGTTAATTAAAAAGAAAGACGATTCAATCATACCGTAATTCGTTCCCTATGAGCATAATTATACAACTAATTACACAAACTTTGAAGTTTAAACAAAAATCCCCAAGTCAATCATAAACCCTAATTCGAAATTATACATATTTAACCCTACAATTGTCAAAACCGCATAAATTTATTATGTAATCGATTGAAAGATTCAAAGCTTTGTAATTATAAAAATACCTGCGTTTATGAACAAGGGACGGGAAAGAGCTGAGATGCGGTACGGGAAAGAGTTGACTCAGTTGAGCGAGAAAGGAGACAGAAACAATAGATGTAGCAGGTCAAAGCTCGTTGTCATTGGGGTAGCATGTCGTCGCCGTTGAGAGTGCAGGTCGTCGGCGTTGAGAGTATCACGTCGTCGGCGTTGGGAGGTTTTTTTGAAATGAATGAATGAGGTAGGGAGAGTGAGTACGGGGTTTTGGGGGGTTAGGGTTTGGGAGTGAGAGTGAGGGAGGGGATTTGGGGAAAAATGTACTTAGTTGAAATTATAAGTGATAGTGGTGAGGCAAATATTTTTTCCGTCTATAATTTTCACTTTAGATGCACATCGGTTAAATGCAATGTTCCATGTCCATGACTTTTATATAGACATGGGTTTTATTAAATATCACATGTCCTTTAAAATCAAAAATAATGGACATGTGTTTTTTAACACAACCGATGTACATGTAATTATATGCACATCAGTTTTTTGTAAACAACCGATGTGCATGTTATGTACATCGGTTTTCCAGATAATCCGATGTCCATCGACTGATGTCCATAACGAGTTTTGTAGTAGTGTTTGATCTACTTACCTCGGGCAACCGAGATGGTAGCACTTTTATATGCTGGGGTGGTCCTTGGTAAGACACATTGATATTTGGACATATTACATTTTATCTTTTACATAACAAACTAACCTAAGATAACCTAAGATAAAGGCTGAACGTGTTTGCTTTTGTCACATACCATGACTTGTATAGGCCTGGGAATAAGGTATGTGACGGGTTATCCGTCACATATTTTCCAATTGTGATGGGTAGTCTGTCACGACCCGTCATATTGTAATGGCGTCATTGACTCTGGTCAACGTACTTTTTTATGTGGCGCTTGTGACGGATTACCCGTCACAAATACTTTTTCGTCACAAACCCTCACATTTCTAAAATACTTTTCCGTCACAAACCCGTCACATTTCCGAAAAATATGACGGGACTTTTTTTAGTCACAACTAGTCCATCACAAACCTTGTATTTTTTTTGTACCCGATACTTGTCCAATCTGATCGGCTTTTTAACTGAGCTTGGATAAGTATTATTTCAAGATTATTTCAAGAGAAATGTAAAAATGACTTTGGTTTAGATGGAGCCATCAAATTAAAACTCGTTATTATTATACCACGTCGACCTTTTTTTCCCATTTTTTCACTTCTATAACCAGCAGCGAACCTTGAGTAAAATGTAAAGGGGGTTGAGAATCGAAGTTGATACCTCTTACATACTTCCTCCATTCAACTCCACTCTACCACTTTCTTTTTTCACGTTTGTCAACGCGTGTTTTACGCGTTAAATATCGTTAGCTACGTATTTGCAAAAAATATAAAAGTTAGATATTTTTAATCGGTTTTCTATCCTATGCCCAGTGGCATAGGTTAAGAAAGCAAAAATGCAAAGATTTAAAATGTTTTCCTTGGGAAAAAAAAATAAAAGTAATTGTATATTACAATTTTCCATAAAGACATCATTAATTTCTTTCTGTTTTTGGCTTTCTTAACCTATGCCTAGTGGGCATAGGTTAGAAAAACCAATTTTTAATATACTCGTAAAGACGAATCAAACAAGATCCCACATGATTAAAATAGAAATAGAGTTGATGGTGGTGTTGGGATCGAACCCTGGTCTCTCCTTTGATTAGTTGCCTAGCAAACCACTAAACCACTTTATCAATCATACTTGACAGAGTCACTGCATTATGAATAACAAAAACTCTGGAATGGGCTAGGCCCAAACCCGTGTACCTTAAGATCCGCCTCTGCCTACAACCGATATAAGTTAGTCCTTCTCTCGATGAATTTCATACGTTTGATTTTTGTATGTATAAGAGAAAAGTTGTAAAAATACGTATGAAAAACAATTAAAAAGTTGTTACATTTAGGGGTTGAATAGTGATTGTATTAAAATATGGTCGTATACAAGAAGCATTGGCGCCACATACTCCCTCTTATTCAAATCAAAGATAACACTTGCTTTTTGACACTATTTATGGTCATTTGGGAATCTTTGATATTATTCTTAATCCATAAGACAAAATATAATCATGTGAGATCTTGTTTATTTATCGTCGTGAATGCTATAAAAATATCAAATTTTTATAATTTTTAATAATGTATAACTAAAGATATTCATGTTGCAAAACGTACCTCAGTGTGAAAAAGCAACTATTACCTTTGATTTGGATGAGAGAGACTACAAGTTAGTTGGGTCTTGCTTACAATTGACATTTGTTTTCATCAAAAATTTGTATGGTTTGAAAATTTTATGTCTTTAAGACCATAAAATAAAAGAAACCAAAGACAACTACGTCAAAATTGACCCCACAATTAAACGTTTTTGGCTGTGATATTGACAAGATGAGTCCATTATTGAAGGCCGCCCGGTATGGCGGTATAACTCCAATTTGGATCATCTCCATTACTTTCTCTCCATTACATTTGTAATACAATTTTAGTTGAATATATTCTCTCTCCATTCATTTAAACATTACTTTTATGAAATAATTACAACCACTAGATCTTCCCAAGATTTAATCTGCACCGTTTAAAGTAATGAATGTCCATTTATTTTCAAGTAATGGAGATAATCTGGATCGATATAACTCCCTTTATTAAAGCATCCCTTTATTAAAGCATAATTGTAAACATAACACATTCTGAAATACAATTTTACGTGGTGTTAACTGTTACGGAATAAGATTAAAGTTAACTAAGAGGGTAGCACTGTTGGGGATATCATCATGGATGTGAGCATCAACGCTGATCTTTGCACTCGAGTCGGACTCGCTATCATCAGTTGGAGACGTATCTAATTTCATCAGTATTTGATGCCATGTCATTGCATCCATCACTGTTTTAGGTCCACAAGTAACATATACCTGCAACAACCCAACATCGTAAATAAATCAAATGTAAACTATTAACTACTCCCTCTGTCCCGGTCATTTGTTATCCTTTTCCATTTTGGGGTGTCTCAATCATTTGTTGTCCTTTCTATTTTAAGAATGAATTTGATGAGTAATTTGATCATTCACGTCCAATTTATTCCACTTGTCATTTAGTAATTGGCCCCCTTCTCCTTTCCTTAGTCTTTGTGCCAAAATCAAAGGACAACAAATGACCGGGACGGAGGAAGTATAACAGAATTAGTCTTTATTTTATACCCGATTAGGAGGGAGAGGTGGATCGTTTTCGACGGGCGCTTGCCATGCAACGATCCAAGCACACTTCATACCAGTTGCGTTGAACCCACTGTATTGCACCCCACCAACTGACCCAAAATGACCATCTCTCAAATGAGTAAAATTGGCCGCACCATTAGCTGGAATAGTTGACGGAAATGAGCCGGTGGCGGCGGGAATTCCCGACCAATTCATATACCTGTCAAGCGACATCGATGATCGTGTTTGGTTATGCATGGTGGCTACTGTTCCATTTTGCCATTGCTTCGCTGAATTAAAGTGGTCGTCCAATGTTGTTTCTTTTTGTACTTGCATTGATGCCATGTCTTGTATGGTTGTTTTGTTCGATAGCCTATTAACACAACAATGGAAATCGTTAGAGCACAATAATAAAGATTTAATACAGAAAACTTTGTATATGCATGCATGGTTCACTTCTGAGTTAGTCTTGTATGAGACGTTTTTAGACTAATGGGTAAAAGGTTATTACTAAAAGATCGCGTTTTAAAATAAATTGGTGTAAAACCGTCTTATATACAAGTATCTGTGATAATCAATAACCTGAAATCCTGAATTCATAAATGTGTACCTAAGGGGAAAGGGGAAGTTGTGTGCTCAAAAACACTCCCTTAGTTGATCTATACAAAATTACAAATAATATGCCCACAAATATAGTGGTTTTTATAGTCTAAGAAAGTCATGGTTTCAACATCTTGATTGTAATGCTACCTTACATAATTGGGGAATCTTGAGGCGGAAAAAAAAAATACTATTTAGCCAAAATTTGATATATTCACCAATTAATTAATTATGAGCAGAATTAGTGCAGATTCCGCGCGTTTTCTAAATTGTGTTTTTATAGAGAATTTAACCATTAAATTGACTATAAGAAAATAAATTTTAATAATTTATAGTAATAAGAGGTAGAAGAGATAAAATTAGACATTTTTAGCCTGAATTAAATTGAGAGTTGAACTAAAATTTTTTAATGAAAAAGTTATTTATTATAATTAAGAATGTCAATTTAGCACAAATAACGCGTGATTCTTTTTTAGCCATATAAAGTAGTTTAGAAAAGTGTATAACTATTGTTGTAATTTTTGTTAAAACATACGAAATAACAAATATAAAGAAAAAATGCGAAAAACATACAATAATAATTTAATAATGTGAATAAAATTTACTATATAATTCATAAGATGTGCTAGTGGAAAAAGCGGGATAGTAGAACACAAATTAGTAACCCATTATTTATTTATTTATAGTTTAAAATTTAGAAAGGAGCTTAATTATAGGTAAATATTATTTAAGTGGAAAAATAAGAGAATTTTTTATTCTGGTAAGACGAGATGTGCCACAACATCCAAATTTTAGAGGCTACGATGCATCAATCGAAGAAAGACAAATAATTTATTACGTACAAGATATAAAAATTGAATGGTCTTCTTATCGATTTAGAATATGACAAAGTATGTTTGAAATGAATCATATTCACTCTTTTTGATTCGAGCTCTACACGAATCATTCATCCTTTTGAATTTTGATGGAGAATCTAATCTAATTAGAATATATTTTAGAACATTTGGAGCACTTGTTTCTACATAAGGTGGGGGTATAGGAGTGTTATCTTGATACCTACTCCCTCCCATTCTACATAAAATTCCCTCTTTCCTTTTTCATCTATTCACAATACCTTTCCTATTTAGTAAAGTTTTATACTTATTTTAATCTCCTTACTCCACAACAATACCCCACCTCAACCCACCACAATACTTATTTTAATCAACTTACCCCACAACAATACTTATTTTAATCACCCCACCCACAATAATACCCCACAATACATTTCCCCTCTCCAATTACCAAACTCCACTACAATACTTTACCTTATTTTAATCCATTTCCTTAATTCTAGTGCCCCCATAAATAGGGAGGTTTATCTAGAATAGGAGGGAGTATATTTTAACATTGTCGGCGTCTTACTAACTTGGTCGACATTTTCACATAAAGTTTCCAAACTATAATTTCTGCTCTTTCTCTTGCACTTTCACTTGCTCAACTCATTTTCCATGTAAGACTGAATATCGTCAACACCAAAGTTGGCTGGTGTAAGTGGTAAGGGCTCTCATCTCTTAAACAAGTGGTCAGGGGTTCGATTCCTGACTCTTGCGAATGAAAAAGCCAAAATTGGGAGGGTCAACCCATTAAATTGCCTTCAGTATCCCGAAAGAGATTTCCCCAGCTGTCAGTAGGGGATACTCCTGGTCAACAAAAAAAAAAAAAAAAAAAAACATTATTGTCATATATTACACTTAACTTTAATATATATATCGTCTCTTGCCCATTTCTCCGTCTATACTAATTTTCAAAAGCAGATCAATCTAAACTCAAAGCACGATAATTTAAGCATAAATCTAATATCCAAACACAATAAATTAAACAAATTGGATAACACCATCAACAACTTAATAATTTCGAGTTATCTTGAATTCCAAAAAAAATTAAATTCCAAAATTTTAATGACTCTATTTCTACTTAAAGTACCCGTATGAGTAAATTTATAAACTAATTGATGCATGTCTTAGCCTTAAATGATTTATAGCCCGTACATTGCACTCGTGGACCATGTACGGTTGCGCCTACTTATGACCATAGATCATCCGTGGTCATACCTAGGAACAACCGTGAATTTGGCTATAGATTATGGGATCCGGTCAAAGAAAGGTTGTGAGAAACCGAAATGTTGTATTTTTCGAGGATCAAGCAATAGAAGATCTCAAGGAGTATGAGAAGTCACAACCTCATATTATTATCCGTCATGATTCTTTACCATCGCATATCGTACCAGATGATGTAGGGAGAGAATAAAGAGGACAAAATCATGATGAGAATATTGAACAATTTGAAGCAGATGGGATATAAATGCTCTCGTTCAACCTAAACTACGTCCTAACAATAGAGAACGACGTTCATCCACTAGATGTAATGAAAAAGAGTATGAACTTATCGCTGATGCGGGAGAGCCTCAGAATTATAGAGAAGTACTAGCCGGCGATCATAAAGAAGAGTGGGAGAAAGCTATGCATGCAAGAAGAAATGCAATCCTTGCATGAGAATTACACTTATTATCTAGTGGAGTTATCTAAAGGGAAATGAGCGCTGAGATGCAAGTGGGTATTCAAGCTCAAGAATGAAGAGAACAATTCCAAAGCTCTAATTGTTGTTAAGGGATGCAATCAGAGAAAGGGGATTGATTTTATGAGATATTATCCCCCGTTGTGAAGATGTCATCTATTATTTGATGCGAGTTATAATGGGTCTAGCTGCTAGTCTAGATCTGGAGATTGAGCAACTCGATGTGAAACTGCATTTTTACATGGAGATTTATACGAGGAGATTTATATGAAGCACCATAGGGGATTCGAAGAGCCGGGTAAAGAAAATCCCGTATGTCGCCTTAACAAGAGTCCTTATATATGGTTTAAAGCAAACACCGCATCAGTGGTATAAGAAATTTGATTTTGATTCTTTCAAGATTGAGCATGTTTTTAACAAGCAGACTGATCATTGTGTATTCATGAAGAGGTACGCAAGTGGTGATTTTATTATAATATTGTTATATGTTGATGATATGCTGATTGTTGGGCAAGATAAGCTAAAAATTAAATCACTCAAAAAAGCTCTAAGCAATTCATTTGCTATGAAAGATTTGGGATAAAAAATACAAACTCTTATGATACAAGTTATTCGTGACCGAGAGGAGAAACTCTTATGGCTTTCCCAAGAGAGATATATTAAAAAAGTCCTTGAGAAATTCAAGATGAACAATGCCAAGTCGGTTAGTATGCCATTTCATGGACATATCAAGTTCAGTAAGAAGCAAAGTTTAGTTAGTGAGAATGAAAGACTCGAGATGCAAAAAAACAACCCCTATTCTTCCACTGTCTGATGTATGTCATGATATGTACAAGACTCGACATTGCTTACGCTATTTATCTAATCCCGAAAGGAAACATTGGTCTGCTGTGAAATGGATATTCAAATATCTCTAGGGAACAGGAAATAAGTGCTTGCTTATGTTTCGGGACAAAGAAATGTACTTTCATGGGCTATTCCGAGGATGAGTTTGGACATAAGCTGTGGGATCCAATTACCAGGAAAGTGTTAAGAAGCCGAGATGTTTTGTTCTTTGAAGATCAGACACTTGATGTTTTTGAGAAGGGAAACAAGTCTACGCCTTCTCCTACTCCAATCAACATTTCTCCTATTTTCCGTCAGGTCACTCGAGCTGATGATGAACATGTACCCGAAAATGATGGTAATGGTGATGTGGATCGTAATGAGCAACATGTAGAAGGAAACGTCCCAACAAATAGTTCCCATTAATTAATATACATCAATTCTCCTAGGCTCAACCCCTTCATATTAGGATATTCATAAAGTGTAGGAAGATAAATATGACCTTCGAAATACCATAAAAAAGAATTATGCTTGTTTTCACATAACTACATCTGCATGTAAAAGTAACGTGAAACCTGAATTTTACAAGACAGCGGGTAATTCTTCTAATTCTTCTATCGCCGCTTGATTTTATAATAGACTATCTTGTCACCAATCGATATCGTGAAGAGGCTTCATATAAATAACCAAACCGAACAAAATCATAAAAAAGTCGACAATAGCGGCAATATAATTATACAACATTCTTATTTCTTACGAGTGAAAAATACGAGTCAAATACAACAAGAGTCGATAATTATAGGCTCCTAATAACCCACATATTATTCCTATGGGTAATGCATATAATACATGCCCATATGTTACATTCGCCACACATATATTGTTTCGTAGCGTTAAGCAAGACACTCTTTATTATTAAAGCATAATTGTGATACTCTTTAAGTCTCGATCATTTGTTTATATTTTTAATTCTTTATGAGATATATTTTAATCAAAGGTAAACAAATGATTAAGACGGAGGAAATAATTATAGTAGCGAACACTCCAAAGTCTAACATTAAGACAATTTAGATATACGATTATAAGTAGTTTAGAGAAGACGAAAGGTAGCTATAAGAGTAGCAGTGTTGGGGATCGAATCATGGATGTGAGCGTCAACGTTGGTCGACGTACTCGAGTCAATGTAGCTATTATCAGTTGGAGACATATCTAGTTTCATCAGTATTTGATTCCATGGCATTGCAGTCATCTCTTGTCGAGGTCCACATGCAACAAATACCTACAACAAACCCAAAATTGATTACCTCTTCGTTATCTATAATATAATAATTTGACTCGGAAATATAAGATCGAAGTTATGGTTGAGTTGAGGTTTTCGCAAAAAGAAAAACCTAGAAAACCGTAGGCGACAATTTTTTTTTTTCTAAAATCTTAGATTACCGCGAGATAATCATTTTAAAAAAAAGATTGGTGATTCAAAATTCCAGTCTTGTGCTCAATTTAAATTTCTTTTTTTATAACGATAAAAAGGTCATGTTGTGCATGAAAATCATATTTGAATGTATCATGTAAACAAACTGTTCCGGGTGTAATTCCGGAGCAGAGTTTATGACCACGTAAGCTTGTTGAATGATGTATTTGGCTTGTCTCTTCCTTTCGCTCTCTCCTGTAAAGATGAACAAACTGAGGGCTCGGCTTGGTACCGAGCGTACTCACTCCGACGCTCAAGTCAGTAAACTTAAAGAGATTAAGTTGTGTGTTACTTGGCAAAGTATATTGTAGAGAGATGAGGGAGTTTATACCAGATTAATAGTGAGTTTTAGGATGAATTGTGGATCGTTTTCTCAATGATGATTGAGGAGTATTTATAGACTTTCACCTTTTGTCACGTAGTGGCCAAGTGGCCAAGTGGCAGGGCAGGTGGAAAGACTGTTCTACCCTCGGCCGAGGGACCCATGGCCGGCCGGCTGGCCTGGTTGACTCCATGCCGAGGGGACTGGATGTGAGTACGCGGATATGCCTCCCGACCGGCTAGTTGCCTAGCCGAGACCCAGTGACAGCCGACAAAGCTGCGTCGGTTAGGTCCGTCTAATACGTTGACTTGCAGTCTTTTGGCTTTGACCTTGCTCAATATGTTGACTCGGTCGTGGTGCGAATATGCCCCATCAATTTGCCCCAGCCGTAGTCTATGCCGTGGTATGGACCTTCGATGAGTGTTGAGCGTATTCTGCGCAAGTTGAACTTCTTTCCGCTTCTTCTTCCTCGGCTTGGTTCCTGTTCGGGCCGCATCGTATCCCCCTCCACATGGATGTGTAATGGACATCCGATGTGGAAAAGAAAATGGCGCTGGCCGAGACCAAGGTGGAGAGTGCCGTGTGCTTTCGATTGCCCCCCGGCCGGTGCTGTCTTTACTTTGTTGATCAGCTGGCCGTTAGCAAGTAGATACCAAGGAGCGTGTCGAAGAAGATTTGTAACTGTATGTCGATTGACATTCCGTGGCTGCATGCTCGACACGTGGCTTGGCATTGATTGGTGGACGTTTCATGGGCTTTACCCTGATTGGTCCGCTTCATGGGCTTTGCTCTATAAATAGAGCAGTGTGCCCCGTTTTTTTGCCATCAAACTTCATTTTCTCAAAAAAAATTTCCCCTCTCTTAGTTTTTTCGAAGAAATTTCTCTCTAATCTTCAAAGCGTTACTCGGCGTAGCACTTTTTCCAAGGTAAACAAACAAACTTTTCCAACTTTTAATTGTTAAGTTTTTGTTGTCACTATGTCTTATGCGGATGCTCAACCCAGTACCTCTGCGCCGGGGGGCGAACCGTCGCATCCTGATGAACAGGAGCCATTGGTTGTCACCCCGATAGGGTTTGGGGGTCCTAAGTCGCCTTCTCCTGAGATTGATCCTCAATTTTTGGAGGGTTTTGATGATGAGGCGACCCCTTCTGTCGTAGAGAGGCCGCATTTTTCGTGGCACGGTGATGCCTGCTCGATCAGTCCTGATCGTGCCTGGACGAATAAGTTCGCTAGTTGCTCCGGTTCTGATCTTTTTGAAGACCATTACTCCTTCGGCAGGGGGTATAAAATAATTATCCCTGAGGAGGGCCAGGCCGTCTGTTGCCCTCCCGAGGGTTGTATCGGCGTGTACATCAGACACCTGGAGTATGGGCTCCGGTTTCCTCTGAATGAATACGTTGCTGCCATAATTAAAGCCATGAATGTCGCCGTGGCCCAACTGCATCCGTTGGCCATCAGGACGATTATTGGCTTTGTATGGTTATGTCTATTTAAAGGGGAGGCCCCAACGGTGAACCTATTCCGCCGGCTCCACCATCTTCGGCAGGCTACCCTAGGTGGCACGGGGTGGTATAGCATACAGACCGAGGCGGGTTATGTCACCGTTTCCAAGTTGACATCTTGCAAGGACTGGAAGGGGCGGTGGGTATACGTCGAGGTTCCGGAGGACTATCCGCTGCCTCAGTCCTTTCAGAGCCGCGTCAATTTGCGGTGTGAGAATCAAGGGGAGCATGACAAGTATGTCTCCCGGAATAAGCTTAAGATGGACGCTATGAAGGTCTATCTTAATGAGGACGAAAAGCGGGCAATGAGGCTGTTTGAGGCTGAGAAGGATGGCACGCCGAAGGGATGGATGCCCCCGACGCAGATCGTTCTTCAGGATGAGCTGCTTTGCCACGTCGGCCTCATACCGGCCCTCAGCCAGGGTGAGTGGGGTCGGTATGAGGCCCATCTTTGCTTTTTATGTTTCTGTATTTTGAATTTTGGTTTATTTCTTTTGCTTAACTCCTGCTTTGTTTCTTTTGTAGACCGATTTGGCCCGGAACTGCCTGTCTCCGTTCTCCAGAGGCTGGGACTTGACGAGAACGGGAGAGTTGTTGAGCTGCATCCTAAGTTCTGCCACGTGATCGCAGACCGGCTCCTCACGAACTTATGGAGCAGCAGTTGAAGGCACTGGATGTGGCGGCGGCTCAGGCGCAGATTGCCGGTAACGTGCCGCGCCGGAGACCAAAGACAACGTCTACGGCGGCAATGGCGTCAACCCCAGCTCAATCTGCCATCCCCGTAGTCCAAAAGGAGCAGGTGAAGGGTCCTCCTCCTTCAAATAAGAGAAAAGAGGCCGAGTCTGCCGCCGCTGCTGTTACCGAGGATGGGAAAGGAAAGGGACCAGCCGGCCCTCTGCGCAAGAAGGCCAGGACTGGTACGGATCTTACCTATGGCTCGGATTTAGCAGGTTCATTGGGCATTCCTGATGACAGGCTCTCTGACATGTCAATGAATGTTGACATGGATGCTTTGTCCGGATTTTTGTAGATCGCCGCCGCCACCGTATCGTTCAGACTCGAACGGCAATTGGAGAAGCAGCCTGTGCAGACGGGCGATAAAAATGTCACCGCCGACACCTCATCCCAGAAGGTTTCCGCCGCTCAGCTTGTGGCGGAAGGGCACGAGGTTGTCCAAGAGGCTGGCTAAGTGGACTGAACTAGCCGGCAACCATATTATGGAGCAGGAACAGGTCATGGCTCAAGCTGCCCCTGTGCTTGAACGGCTTAGGAACGAGCTTGCTGCTTCTAAGAAGGAGGCCGAGAAGTCGAAGAAAGACTTTCAGGCCGCTATGAAGGACTTCCTTGCTGAGCGAAAGCTTAAGTTGGAAGCTGATAAGGCGGTCCTAGCCGAGAGAGCCAAGGTTGAGGATGCGTTGGCTGACGCTGCTAAGCTGCTGGAGGAGAAAGACAAATTTTAGGGCGGCTATAAGGCCGTGGTTGAGCAGAAGGAGAGATGGAAGGCTCTGCATTCGGCTGAGGCGAAGGAGCACAAGAACACAAAGGCTATCCTTGCCCAGAGGGAGGAGGACATTGAGACGCTGAAAAATGTCATCATCCCTGACATGTGTGCCCAGTACCGGGACCAGGCCGAAGATGCTACCAGGGATGTAATTAAAGAGCTCCTTCCCGAAAGCTCCTTCCCGTGGAAAGATTTTGACCGGCTTCTTGATGAGAAGGCGGCTGCTGCGGAGGCAAAGGCTGCGGAGAAGGCAAAGGCGGCGAAGGCCGCTGAGGAGGCTGCGGAGAAGGCGGCCCGGGATGCTAAAGTGAAGGCGGCCAGGGAGGAAGCTGAGAGGGCAAAGGCAGGTGAAGCTGCCAAGTCGGATTCTGGGCCGCCCACTGATGGTGATGCTGCTAGTGCAGCCGGTGGCGAGCAGAAACAAGCATAGGGAGACGGGCGGTCGTCACCAGATTCACCCGGCCCTTCAGACAGCTTCAGCTGTTCGGGGGCCAACTATTGAGCCTTTCCTCCCTGCCATCCTTTTGGCGCTAAAAAGTCTTATGTTTGTAACCTTTTGCTGTACTTCTTTGTTTTTTGTTAAGCTTTGGTGGGTTGTGTTTAGGCTATCCCTATGGGGACGGTCGTCGACTTTGTTTTGCCTCACCTGTAAACATTTTTTCAATAAAGTTTGTTTATTTTGCCTTCATCAAGTTGTCTTCATACGTTTCAACATATTGAGTGCTTTTTCGTTTTTACTTTCGGCTTGGCCGAGGCAGTTAGAAGGCGCATCTCAATTGTACTTAAACGTTTTTAAACATGTTGGCATGTCGGTCGCTTCCTCCTCCACTCCCGGTCTTAGCCGGAGCAGTCAGATTTGCGCTTCCAACCCGCCGTTGTGAACATGTTAGCGTATCGGTCGTTGTGTCCCCGTCACTCCCGGCTTTGGCCGAGGCAATCGAGGTTACGGCTCGACAGCGTTCGTATCTGTAGACATATTGATCGCTTCCTCTGCCACTCCCGGATTGGCCGAGGCGGCCAGATTTGCGTTTCTCAACTGTACTTATACGTTCCTAAGCATGTTGGTCGCTTTCGCGAGTATCAACTGCATTTGTAGTGACTACCGTGGCGTCTACTAAGCATGTTGGTCGCTTTCGCGAGTATCAACTGCCATTGCGGTGACTGCTCGGCTTTGGCCGTGGCGTCTACCTTGGTACGACTACGGAGGGGACAAGCATCTTGATGGAAAATTTGGATCATTCTTCATAAGGTATAATTACGCGCTGGGGTGTCCACAACGGTCTCGGACACCTCCGCCGCTATACAAAATATTTCCTTAAGTTGTCCGTGTTCCAGTGGCTCATTAGAGGCACTCCCTCCATGTCTGTGAGCCGGTATGTCTCCGGCCTCATTTCTTCAACCACTTTGTAGGGTCCTTCCCAGTTGGCCGTCATTTTTCCATGGATGTTTCCTTTGTTTGTTGCGGTCGACTTTCTTAGGATTAGATCTCCTACTCTTAAGTCGCTTTTGTGGACCATACGGTTGTATGCTCTTCTCATCCGGTTTTGATATATTGCCAAGTTTAGCCGTGCCATGTCTCGACTTTCTTCGACCAGGTCTAGGGAGGCTCTCAGGCCTTCCTCATTTTCGACTGGGTCAAAAGTTTGCGTTCTGAATGTCGGCACCGTTGCTTCAATTGGCAGGACGGCCTCAGACCCATAAACTAGGTGGATTGGACTGTATCTCGTTGTTTTTTTTCTCCGTGGTTCGAAGTGACCACAGGACACCGGGTAGTTCATCAGCCCATCTTCCCTTTTGATCTTCAACCTTGTTTTTCAACCCGTTCAATATTGTTTTATTGGCTGCCTCCGCCTGTCCGTTGCTCTGAGGGTGGCAGACAGAGGAGTATGCAAATTTGACACCGAGCTCCTCCAACCAATTCATCACCATGTCACTCCAAAACTCTCGGCCGTGGTCAAATACAATGACTTGGGACAACCCAAATCGAGTTATGACGTTCTCCCAAATCACCTTTCTTACGGCGCCGTGGTCTTGGCAGGTACCGCGACAGCTTCGACCCATTTGGTGAAGTAGTCGACAGCGACAATCAGGTACTTTCTTCCTCCGGAGGCCGTCGGAAATGGTCCTAATAAATCCATCCCCCACTGTGCAAATGGAAGGGGACTAAGCACCGGTTGCAGGTCTCGGGAAGGAGCATGTATCACCGGAGCATGCATCTGACAATTCTTGCACTTCTTGGTTTTTGCTCTGGAATCCTCAAGCATGGTAGGCCAGAAGTAGCCGGCTCAGAGAGCTTTGTGGGCTAGCGTTCTTGCCCCCATGTGATGTCCACAGATGCCTTCGTGAATCTCTGTCAGTATGAGCTCCGCGCCGGTTGGGCCGACACATTTCAAAAGTGGTCTTATCACGGACCTTCTATATAGTTCTCCTTCGAACATCAAGTACCTTGCGGCGATCCTTCTTATCTTATGGGAGAGACTGCGGTCCTCCGGTAACTCTTTTGTTAGTTTGTATTTCATTATCGGAGTCATCCACGTCGTCTCGGCTTCGATGTCGCCCACCATGCCGACGGTCTCAGTGATGCTTTTAGCATTCTTGATATCTACCTGTTAGGGTGCAAACCCTTGTCCCACATCGGTAGAATAAAGATGGAAGATCATCTTTATAAGTGTCCAGAAAATATAATAGTACGAGGCCTTTTGGGAAGGAGCCCAAGAGTAAATCCGTGAGGGCTTGGCCCAAAGCGGACAATATCGTACTATTATGGGTTGTGGACACAGATGCAGCAGAGGCCCAACACGGGATATTCACGCTTCCGCACAACAAGTGGTATCAGAGCTTCCGCACAACAAGTGGTATCAGAGCCCAAGGTTCGGCTTGGGCTAGACACGAGGATGCATCAGTAGGCCCAAGACTTGAAGGACTTGAAGGCGTACACTGTAAGACATGGAACTCCTAGCTCGGGGTGAGTCCTTGAGCAGACCCGGTCCAGGGTTAAATGGATTAAAGGCGTCATAGGTCTTGCGGGACAAAGACCATTTGTGTACTAGAACTGTTGATCAGGTGGACCCTTATCAGATTGGGTGCCACAGGTCTGGTGGGTCCTTTCCAGGTTGGATGCCAGAGACCGTTTGTGTTCTAGGACTTCTGAAGTGACGGACCCGGTCCAGGGTATATTGGATGCAGAGGATGTTTGATATGCATGTGTAGCAAATCCCCAAGAAGGGCATATGGACGGCTCGTGGTAGCATGGTTGTCTCGGCTAAGGGGAGGTTATCAAGACTTGTGATGTTTCGGGTGTCTAGAAGTTGGGGCTGTAGAGTGGGAGAGTCCTCCATGGAGGTCAAGGTCCGAGTCAAGATGATGGTCCTTTTGAGGGGAGGATTGTTAGGATGCAAACCCTTGTCCCACATCGGTAGAATAAAGATGGAAGATCATCTTTATAAGTGTCCAGAAAATATAATAGTACGAGGCCTTTTGGGAAGGAGCCCAAGAGTAAATCCGTGAGGGCTTGGCCCAAAGCGGACAATATCGTACTATTATGGGTTGTGGACACAGATGCAGCAGAGGCCCAACACGGGATATTCACGCTTCCGCACAACAAGTGGTATCAGAGCTTCCGCACAACAAGAATTTGTTAGAATATGCCTTGAATCTGTTCTGAATTTCGCATCTGATTTAGTTTCCTTATCTGTTTAGGAAACTATTATTTAGTTTCCTTGTCTGTTTAGGAAATTGTTAGGGTTTCCTAATTCTGTTAAGGAAAATATCTGTTATGAGAGTACTATATAAACTCTCATAAGCCGTCTATTTTATTCATTCGTAAATCTGTCAAAAATCTGAGTCGTCTGAAATCAATACTCTAACGAGTATACTCAAAATCTATAATCCTCAAGATCAATAATATTCTTCCCTTCTGCCGGTGGGACGTAGCTAACAAATTGTTAGTGAACCACGTAAATCATTGTCTTTTTCACGTTCTTTATTTATCTTTTTTACATCCGTTATAACAAACTCGCATCGAGCCGATTTATCTGGGCTCCTGAACTGGTAAGAAAGATGTCTGGGATGAGCGTGAAGATTGATAAATTCACGGGGAGGAATAGTTTTAGTCTATGGCAAATCAAGATGCGGGCTTTGTTGAAACAACAAGGGTTGTGGGCACCGCTTCTGAAGAAGGCGGCAGAACCCGTCACCGCTGAGATGGCTGTTTTGGAGGAGAAGGCACATTCAACAATTATGTTGTGTCTTGCTTGATGATGTTATCATTGAAGTCGCGGAGGAGCAATCAAGCAGGTCTCGTGGTCAAAGCTTGAGAGTCTTTATATGACGAAGTCTTTAACCAATAAGTTGCTTCAAGCAACGTCTGCTCGATCTAAAAATGCAGGAAGGTACTTCTCTCCGAGATCACTTAGATCGGTTAAACACAATTTTATTAGAATTGCGTAATATTGATGTTAAAGTTGAGGATGAGGATGCCGCATTAATTCTGTTAGTATCTTTGCCTTTGTCGTATGAGAATTTTGTGCAATCTTTCATTGTTGGTAAAGATACTGTGTCTCTAGAAGATGTTAGATCGTCTCTTCATACTAGAGAATTGCGCCATAAGGCGGCTGGTACGGTTACAGATAATCAGGCCGCAGGTTTAATAGCTAGCGGGGGTTAAGGACAGGGAAATTCTGGGAAGAAAAATTATAAGAAGCCGTCTTATTCTGGTTCTTCTAATTCTGCTGGTACCTCTGGTACATCGATTTTAAGGGTCCTAAACCTACCGATATTTGTAACTCTCGTAAAGGAAAGGGGCATTGGAAATTTGATTGTCCCAAGAAAAATAAACAGACAAAGCACTGGATACAAATGCAATAGCAGATACCAATTAAAGAAGGTGATTATGCTCTAGTTGCTGAAAAATACACGCATCCTAATGATGTGTGGATCCTGGATTCGGGAGCAACCTATCACATATGTCCGCGCCGGGAGTGGTTTACAACCTACAAGCAAATAGATGGTGGCGATATTTCTATGGCTAATGGTTCTATTTGTAAGACAGTTGGAATTGGCTCGATTAAACTACGGACACAAGATGGTAAATTCTGCACATTGAACGAGGTTAGACATGTTCCAACATGACGAAGAATCGATTTCCTTAAGTGTGTTGGACATGTAAAGGTTTCGATTTTCATGGTGAAGGTGGAGTTCTGAAAGTCTACAAGGGTTCGAATGTGATTCTGAAAGGTGTTAAGCGTGATACCTTGTATTGTTTTCAAGGTTCTACGCTGTCAGGTTCTGTTTCTGTTCCGCATAGCAAGTTCCAGCGCTGTTTGGACTTGCTAAATGTTAGGAGTATCTGATTGCCCCATGGTGGGCAATATCTGAGGCAGAAGGGAGAGAATTATCTGGCACTAGTTTAGTGCGTCTGATACATCTGGCACCGTTATGGTGCATCTGGTACATCTGTCTGATTGTGAGAGGATTCAAGTCAAGGTGAAGATTTGTTAGAATATGCCTTGAATCTGTTCTGAATTCCGCATCTGATTTAGTTTCCTTATCTGTTTAGGAAACTATTATTTAGTTTCCTTGTCTGTTTAGGAAATTGTTAGGGTTTCCTAATTCTCATTAAGGAAAATATCCATTATGAGAGTACTATATAAACTCTCATAAGCCGTCTATTTTATTCATTCGTAAATCATCAAAAATCTGAGTCATCAAAATCAATACTCTAACGAGTATACTCAAATCAGAATCCTCAAGATCAATAATATTCTTCCCTTCTGCCGGTGGACGTAGCTAACAAATTGTTAGTGAACCACGTAAATCTGTTGTCTTTTTCACGTTCTTTATTTATCTTTTTTACATCCGTTATAACACTACCAACACGGTTCGACTGACATTCTTGATGCTTGAACTGGCAAGTTTTGAGAGAGCACCAGCTCGGGTGTCCTCAGACCTGGGGATGCACTGTATTTGGAAAGATTTCAATTTTGCAGTGTCGGCTTTTACCCTTTCCAGGTATCTCACCATCCCGTCGTCTCGAGCCTCATACTCTCCTCTGATTTGATTGGTGACTAAGAGTGAATCTGTTTTCACCACAACATGCTCCGCCCCGGCAGCTCTAGCTAACTCGACTCCAGTTATCATCGCCTCATATTCGGATTCGTTATTTGAGGCCGAGAAGGTGAACTTCAAGGCGTACTCAAACTCGTCCCCGTTAGGGCTGATGATAAGGATGTCGGCTCCTGAGCTGTTTGCCGTGGAGGACCCGTCGGTGTATACTTCCCACACACCGGGATGTGATTCTTCTTGGTATGTGCACTCGGCTAGGAAGTCTGCAAGTGCTTGCCCCTTTATCGAAGGTCTCGGCTTGTACTGAATGCCGAAGCCGGATAGCTCCACTGCCCATTTGATAAGTCTGCCTGATTTTTAGAATTTTTCTAAGGCTTTCTCCAATGGCTGGTCGGTTAAGACCGTCACGGGATGTGCGTCGAAGTAGGGTTTTAACTTCCTTGCGGCAACGACGACGGCGAAGGCCGCTTTTTCAATCTGTGGGTAATTTCTTTCGGCGGGCAGCAGTGTATGGCTGATAAAGTAGATTGGGTGTTGCTGCTTGTTTTCTTCTCTAACGATTACGGCACTGACCGTGGCCGAGGTAACTGCTAAATATAGGTATAGCGTCTCCCCCAGCGTCGGCCTGGACAGGGTCGGGAGAGTTATTAGGTGGGCTTTCAGTTGTTTGGAAGCCGCACTCTGTTCCTCCCCCCAGCAAAAGTCTTTATTCCCTTTTAGAACCGTAAAGAACGGAGTGCTCTTGTCGGCCGACCGAGAGATGAAGCGGGCAAGAGCCGCCATCCTCCCGGTCAGTATCATAACCTCTTTTCGATTCCTCGGCTCCGGCAGGTCTAGTATTACTTGGACTTTCTCTGGATTGGCATCAATTCCCCTGGCGCTGACAAGCAAGCCGAGGAACTTGCCAGCCCGGACACCGAAGTTTCATTTCATTGGGTTATGCTTCATCTTATATTTCCTTAGTGAACAAAATGTCTCGCTCAAGTCGGCCAAGTGCTCGCTGTCAGACTTGCTTTTTACAATAGCATCGTCGACGTAAGCCTCGATGTTTCGCCCTTTTTGATCTTGAAACACTTTGTCCACCAGCCTAGTGTAAGTTGCGCCAGCATTTTTCAAACCGAACGGCATCATTTTATACATGTATGTGCCGTGTATGGTGATGAATGCGCACTTAGGCATGTCTTCCTCGGCCATGAATCCTGATGGTACCCTGAGAAGGCGTCGAGCAGGCTCAGCATAGTGTAGCCTGCCGTTGCGTCAATTAAACTATCTATTCGAGGCAAGGGATATCAATCTTTAGGGCATGCTTTATTAAGATTTGTAAAATCAACACACATCCTCCACGCCCCTGATGACTTCTTTACCATTATAACATTTGCTAGCCACTCAGGGTAAGTACAAGGCATGATAAAGCCCGCCTCTAATAGTTTATCTACCTCAGCTTTGATGGCCTCGTCCTTCTCGGCTGAGGAGTTCCTCATCTTCTCGCTGACAGGGCGGCGGTGGAGAGTACGTTCACTTGTGAACGATCACCTCCCACTCACGCCCGGCATCTCGGCTTTCTTGAGTATGCGAAGACATCTTTGTTCTTCCTCGGCCCAGTCTAGGAGGTCGGCTCTGAATTTTGGCTCCAGGCCGACACCGATGGTTACGGTGCGCCCTGGGTCAATTTCCACTTCCTCGGTCTCGGCTCCTTCGACCATGCCGACGTTGGTGTGCATCGGATCACCCTCCTGCTGTAAGGATGGGCTCTTCCCCTTCTCTGATTTTTTCGCCACTTTGAGGGATTGCATGTTGCACCCTCTGGCAGATACTTGGACATTGACAATTTCGTCTCTCTCGTCCTTTGAGACGAGCTTTTGTGCTTCCCCCCGGTCCGAGACATACATCAATGTCGGGGCCCGGATGGACATCACAAAGATCGGCCTCGCTCAAAGTGACCCGGCCTATTAGGACATTGTAGGCGGACGAACCATCAATAACCACGAACTCGGACCAAACATTTTTGGCGCATCCGCTTGGCGAACATCACCAGCGATCGATTGACCCCGGGGTACCATGCCGGCCCCGGAGAAGCTGTACAGCGGGTTGGTGCAGGGGCTGAGGTCTTCAATCTTCAGACCGAGATTGAGAAAGCACTCCCACGAACATAATGTTCGTGTAGGCGCTGTGTCAATCGTGCACCTCTTCACCAAGTGGTTGGCTATGTCTAGGTGGACTACGAGCGGGTCGCTGTGCGGGGCGATGACTCCTTCGTAGTCCTTCTTTCCGATGGTTATATCGGGGACGGTGGAAGCGGGGGTCGCTGTTTTGGGTACAAAGTTGATGGCTTGGTATAGCTCATTCAGATGCCGTTTGTGCCCATTAGCTGACCCACCGTTCTCGTTTCCTCCGATGACAACCTGGATCACTCTCATGCGCTGGAATACTAATTTTCTATTCGCCCCGTCGGAGCTTGTTTCCGGGCCTCCAGCTACGTACTTGCTGAGGGCCCCTTTTCGGATTAGCTCCTCGATGGCGTTCCTTAGGTGCCGACAGTTGTCGGTCTTATGGCCGGCTTGGCCGTGGTAATCGCAAAACTGGCTAAGGTCGCCGTCCCTCCTCGCCTTGAGAGGCCTTGCCCATTTCTGCCCTTCATTCTTGCTTAGGGCAAAAACCTCGGCCGGTGATTTGACCAGGGGGGTGAGACCGCTGTACCGCTTCTGGGTGTATGGTCCCGAACTCCCCCCGGCGCCCGCCGAGTTCTGTTTCCTATTAAATCTTTCAGGCCGTGACCTATTCATGTCATGGCGTCCTTCATCTGCGTTGTCCCGGCGGCCCCTTCTCTTTGGGTGCCCAGCTTCGCTGTGGCCTACCCAGGTCTTGTGGTAGTCCTCCACCTTTATGGCTCGGTCGGCCATCTTTCTGGCGGAGTCTAGATTGAGGTCCTCACACTTGATGAGCTCATTTTTGAACTCGCCTTTCGGCAGGCCTTTCATCAGTGCGAAGGCCGCCAGCTCGGTGTTCAGCTCACGGATTTGCTGAACGTTAGCGTCGAATCTCTTGACGTAGCTCCGGAGGGACTCGTCCTCCCCCTGTCGGATAGTCAGGAGATCTGAGGTCTCCACAGCCCTTCTTTTGTTGCAGGCGTACTGGGCTATGAAGTTGTCTCTCAGGTCGGCATAACAGTATACCGAACCATTAGGTAACCCCTTGTACCAACTTTGAGCCATCCCATGCAGCGTTGTTGGGAAGACTCGGCACCACACCTCATCGGGTTGCTCCCATATCGACATGTACGACTCGAAAGCCTCGGCATGGTCGGTTGGGTCGCTATCCCCTTTGTATGATAGGGGCGGCAGCTTCAGTTTAGTCGGCACCGGGACTTCGAGGACATAGGCGCTAAGGGGCTGTCTGACCACGTGCCGAATGACACGCGGCGATCGGCTCCTCGCAACCCTAGTCCGGCTTCTCTCCCCGTGGCGGGAAGGGCTTCTTGTTGTCCGACTTTGGAGAGTCGGACTTCTTTCTTCATTTCTCCGAGGGTGGCCTCGTTGACGCCGCGGCGACGCTGTCCTCCCGCGAGTGGGGGAAGGACTTTGGTCTGCCACTGGCACCACGGGCTCTGCCGGCGTCCTTGCATGCCCAGCTCCTTGTATTACTCCGGTCAAGTTGTTCGGAGTCACTTTGTGGGCCCTGGTCACCTATGGAGGCGCTGCCGCCCCTGTCGCCACGACAGGGGTAACCGGCGTACCACCCATCAGGTCCAGGACTAGCTTCAATTTGGCCGCATCGACCACATGTCCCATGACAGTGACTTGGCCGGTCGGCATCGGTGTTTCTGGCTCTCTTGGCATCCCGTACTTCACCGACTCAATGACTCGGCCGGTGGGGGACTGCCCGATCTCAGAATTAGGGAACGTGTCATCCTGGTAGTATGCGGTTTCGTCACTCACAATTAATTCTTGTTGTTTTGACATCCTCTTAGCTCTTTGAATGATTTTCGGTTTTTTTTGTAAGGTAGGTGACCAGCTTTTAGTATGGTTCCCACAGACGGCGCCAATTGTTCCGGGTGTAATTCCGGAGCAGAGTTATGACCACGTAAGCTTGTTGAATGATGTCTTTGGCTTGTCTCTTCCTTTCGCTTTCTCCTGTAAAGATGAACAAACTGAGGGCTCGGCTTGGTACCGAGCGTACTCACTCCGACGCTCAAGTCAGTAAACTTAAAGGGATTAAGTTGTGTGTTACTTGGCAAAGTATATTGTAGAGAGATGAGGGAGTTTATACCAGATTAATAGTGAGTTTTAGGATGAATTGTGGATCGTTTTCTCAATGAGGATTGAGGAGTATTTATAGACTTTCACCTTTTGTCATGTAGTGGCCAAGTGGCCAAGTGGCAGGGCAGGTGGAAAGACTGTTCTACCCTCGGCCGAGGGACCCATGGCAGCCTACCGGCCTGGTTGACTCCATGCCGAGGGGACCGGATGTGAGTACGCGGATATGCCTCCCGGTGCTAGTTGCCTAGCCGAGACCCAGTGACAGCCGACAGTGCGTCGGTTAGGGTCAGGTTGTCTAATACGTTGACTTGTTGTCTTTTGGCTTTGACCTTGCTCAATATGTTGACTCGGTCAGCGGGTGCAGAATATGCCCCATCACAAACTTAAATTTTATGTTTTATTTTTTTAGTATATATTGCTTATTCATTCGTCTTAAATTTACACTTCCTTAATTTTTCATATTTTATCTAATTATTGTTTATCAATATCCATGTGATATGTGATGATGGGAAATATATATATATGTACATACAAATTACCCATTTTATCCAATTTAATTCTCACACTAACCATTGTTGAAATTAATTATGTTGTTAAAACCTTATAATGGTTAGAATGGGACTAAAATTTGAAAATGGTTATTTTCAAAACACTTTAATAAAAATGGTCATTTCAATAAAAGACTCTAATATGGGAGTAACCGTGTAATTGTTAGATTTAACCGAATTAGCCTTATTTCATACCCGATTATAAACTTCGCAAGCTGTACTGGTTTGGACGGGTGCTTGCCATGCAACGATCCAAGCACACATCAGACCAGTTGCGTTGCGCCCATTGTATTGCACCCCACCGGCTGACCCAAATTGACCTTTTCTCAAATGAGTAAATCGGGCTGCACCATTACGAGGAATAGTATCCGGAAATTCGCAGTTGGCGGGTGCTCCGGTCCAATTCACATACCTGTCAATCGACATCGGTGATCCTGTTTGGTTAAACATGGTAGCTACTGTTCCTTTTTGCCATTGAAACTCTGAATTCAAGTCTTCCAATGTTGTTTCTTGTTGTACTTGCATCGATGCCATGTCTCTTGTTCGGGTTTTGCTGTTTGATGGCCTATTAACGCAACAAGGGAAATCGTTAGAGCGAAAATAAAAAATGACGAATACAAAGAATTTAGTCTGACCCTAACTCGGTCGATAAATGGCCAAACGGGACATTAAGCTCGATAGCTTAACGCAGAAAAACAACGACGAAAAAAACAATAACCGGAATTGATTAAATGTGTACCTAAGGCGGAAAGGGGAAAATGTATGTTCGAAACACTGCTTGTAAAGAATTGAATTGATAGTAATTGAATGAGATAATTACAGAGGTTACAATTGTGACTATTTATACATAATAAACTAGGTTAAAGCTAAGCTAACAACTACTAGTCTAAAGGCTAAAACTTAGGAGAGAAAATATGAACAGTAAATAACAAACTAGTAGAAATAGGAGAAGATCAAGGAGTCAAGTATGACTCGGTTTGGGCTCCGATATTGTTGACTCGAGTGTAACTGCTTGAGACGATAAATTATCCTTAATTCGCTCCCGCGAGATGGACGGCCGTAGAGTGAGTCCAATCTTGGAGGCAAGCGAGTTAAAACGAGCACTTAGTAATGGCTTAGTTAACATGTCGGCTATTTGATCATCACCATTAATATGTTGTATCCGAATGGAACCCGATTGAACTTGTTCACGCACAAAATGAAAGGATAGCGCAAGGTGCTTCATACGAGAGTGAAATATAGGATTGGCCGAATAATTTGTAGCACCAAGATTGTCACAAAAAATAACAGGGGTGCGAGATAAAGAAATACTTAGTTCAGACATAAGCGATTTTAACCACAGTACTTCAGAAGTTGTATCGGCCACTGCTCGAAATTCGGCCTCTGTAGAAGAGCGAGAAACCGCTCGTTGTTTCTTCGATGACCAGGAAATAGGATGTTGACCAATAAAAACAACAAATCCTGTAGTCGATAAATAATTAGTATGATCACCACCCAAGTCCGCATCACAGTAAGCATGGAGATTAAACGGGTTGTCTTTCCGAAAATGAATACCGTGATGAATAGTACCCTTCAAAAAACGAAGTAGACGTTTCAATGCACACCAATGAGAAGCAGTAGGGTGAGTAAGAAATTGAGCTAACTTGTTAACCGTAAATGCAATATCAGGTCTCGTAAGAGACAAGTATTGAAGACTACCAACAGCAGCTCAATATTCGGTGGGATCAACGATAGGTAAATCATCTTGACGAAGTAGCGGAGGATGAACAAGCATCGGGGAAGAAGATGGGCTGCAGTCAAGCATATTAAACCGAGTGAGAATGTCAGAGACATACTTGGACTGGTTGAGGTGAATACCGGATACAGTGGGAGTGACTTCCACGCCCAAAAAATAAGAAAGCGGACCCAAATGTTTTAGCGAGAACCGAGCTGAAATTGCTTGTATAAAACGAGACACCATCATAGAATCCGGACCTGTAATAATAATGTCGTCAACATAAACAAGAGCAAGTAAACGAGTGTCAGCACGGTCAAAAATAAAGAGCGATGAATCGGAGATCGAATAGCGAAAGCCATAGGACAGAAAATAATTCTTCAACTCCGTGTACCAAGCACGCGGAGCCTGTTTTAAACCGTAAATAGCTTTACCCAATTTACAAACATAATTAGGAGTGTCAATATTGGAAAATCCCGGTGGTTGAACCATGTAGACGGACTCAGTCAAAGTTCCCTGAAGAAAGGCATTGTTTATGTCGATTTGGCGCATGACCCAACCGTTGGAGATGGCTCATGAGAGAATGAGACGGACGGTAGTAGGTTTAACAACGGGACTAAACGTTTCGGAATAGTCAAGGCCGGGTCTTTGATGGAAACCCTTAGCAACAAGACGAGCCTTGTGTTGCTTAAGAGAGCCATCCGGATTATATTTAATACGGAACGCCCATTTACACCCAATAATGTTTCTAGCTTGGTCAGGCGGTACAAGTGTCCAGGTCGAGTTACGCATAAGGGCATCATACTCGGCCTGCATAGCAGCCCGCCATCGAGGATCAACTATAGCTTGCTTAATGGTGTTGGGAGTAACATAGGTGGATGGAACAGTGGACAGTTTTGCATATTTCGGATTCGGCTTTCGGATATTATTAGAGAGGCGAGTAACATGAGCGGGAGGAGGAGGGGGGGAGGCGGTGGAGGCGGGGCAGAGGTGGACGGAGTGGAACGTGAGGGGTGGCAGAAGAGGTAGGCGTGGAGGTGGAAGCAGGGGTTTCAGTAGTGGGGTTGACAGGGTCGGTAGCAGGAGAAGCAGAGGAAGAGGGTTGAGAAGTGGCAGGGGACGGGTTTGGAGAGGAGGGGATAGAAATAGTCAGAGAGCATCATTCAGAGGATGTCATTGAAGTGGGCTCCTGAGAAAGTTTAAGAAGGGTAGGGTACGAGAATGAATCATCAAGAAAGCGGACGTGACGGGATGTATATACTCGGGAAGTAAGAGGATCAAGACACAAGTATGCACTTTGGGTCGATGAATAACCTAGAAAAATACATTGAATGGAGCGAGGTTCAAGTTTGTGACGGGTATATGGTCGTAACCAAGGAAAGCAGAGGCAACTGAAGCTATGAAGTTTTTGGATATTGAATTCTTTATTAAATAGTCGAAAATAAGGTGTTTGATTTTGGAGGGTAGAGGTGAGAAGTCGGTTAATTAGGTAAGCCGCAGTAGAGAGAGCATAAGGCCAAAACGAGGTGGGTATTTTGGCGTGTGTGAGCAGCGAAAGACCCGTCTCGACAATGTGACAATGACGTCTCTCGGCAAAACCATTATGTTCCGGGGTGTGCGGAGGAGAAGTAAGAAAGGTAATACCGTTTGTATGTAAGTGTTGCGTTAATTTGACGAATTCCCCTCCATTATCAGAGTAAAATTGACGGATAGGTTTATTAAAGAATTTTTCGACAATAGCTCGAAATTTAATAAATGTAGAGGCAGTGTCGGATTTGTGCTTGAGAGGATAAAGCCAGATATATTGACTATACTGATCGACAAAAATTACATAATACTTAAATGAATCGGGTGATAAAATTGGAGATGTCCAAAGGTCAGAGTAAATTAAATCAAGGGGAGCGGATGACTGTAAAGATGAAACGGAAAATGGAAGCTTATGGCTTTTGTTTATATGACATGGAATACATTGCTCAAAATAGGAAATACGAAGATTAAATCTAGAATTTAAAATTTGCAAAGTTTTATTCGACGGATGACCGAGACGATGATGCCAAGAGGACGGGTTCGTTGAGGAGGCGACAATGTGTGCGTGAGGCAGAAGAGGTATCCAGACATACATTCCATCAATTAGGTGCCCTTGAAGAAGGACCGCTTCCGTCTGAATATCATGAAAAGAAAAGGAGTCGGGTAAGAATTTAGCAAAAGCATGATTGTCACGACAGAATTGAGCAACGGATAATAATTTGTGAGAAATACTAGGAACAATAAGAACATTAGTAAAGGATAAAGGACGAGAGGAAGAAGAGAGGATGAATGAACCAGTATGAGTTATGGTGAGAGGGGAGCCATCGCTAATGAGGAGGTCGTCGGGGCCTTCATATGGATTATGGATAGATAAGGTGTTGAGATCGTCATGGTGAGATGCCCCACTGTCGACAACCCAAGAACGAGGCGGCTGGGTACCGGAATAGGAGGCCGTATTAGCTTGAGGCCGTGGACCTCTGTTTTGACGGGTCGGGAACACAACATTTGGATAAAGCCTTTGGAAGAGAGAACCGTTGGAAGCAACATGACCGACTTCGTCACAAAAGTGACAACGACCACGATAGGGTTTGGAATAAGGCGGATTGGACCCCGTGGATGGCTGAGAGTTACGGTTGTTATTGGAGTGGTTGGGTTGATAGGAGGATTTTGGTTGAAATTGAGAGGTGCGGTTTTGATTTTGATGTTGGTACGGAGTTCGAGATTGAGAGGCAACGTGAGCAGCGGGTTGGAAAGTGGTGGTGTCAGGAGGAGTTTGTTTGATTCGAAGTTCTTGTTGAATGAATTTTCATGAAGGGTTCGAAGGAAATAGGCGTGTCACGAGCACGAACATGTTCGATGACAGATCGATAGGTATTTTGGTTAAGGTCGTTAAGTATTTTGTTGTTGATATCGTCGATATCCATGGGGTGTTCGAGTTGAGCAAGGTCATCAGTGCATGCCTTGATCGAGGTCATATAATCAGTAATGCTCATATTGTCGGTGTGAGTTATATTATCAAGACGGTCTTTTATTTGAAGGACGGTGTCCACTGGAGGAGTTGGCAAAGGTTCGGGTGAGGGTGGACCAAGCTTGATGAGAGGTATTGTCATTGACAATAAGGCCGGCAATGGGAGAAGAGAGAGTACCCGTAAGGGCACCAAAAATGAGTTGATCTTGGCGATACCAAGTCGAGTAGGCAGGGTTGGGTTGTGTGGTGGGTTCGGTTTCGGGAGGGACAGCAGCAACAGTTATCGTTTTGGCAGGTTCGGGGGTCGTGCCATCAAGAAAGGAGAAGAGTTGAAGTCCGTTCATGATGGCACGGACTTGAAATCGCCATTGACGGAAGGTTATTGTATCTTTGAGCTGGATACAATTCGAGAGGGTGACAAGGGTTAGAGGAGAGTTTGGTTCGGCTGCATTGGCGAGTTGAAGATGATTATGGGCCATGATGAAGAAAGGGGACGGGAAGGGTCGTTTGACTGAGAGCGAAAACAGAGAACGGAACCGGAATGCGTTTTATGATCGTGAGGATCGGTAGACTTGTGATACCATGTAAAGAATTGAATTGATAGTAATTGAATGAGATAATTACAGAGGTTACAATTGTGACTATTTATACATAATAAACTAGGTTAAAGCTAAGCTAACAACTACTAGTCTAAAGGCTAAAACTTAGGAGAGAAAATATGAACAGTAAATAACAAACTAGTAGAAATAGGAGAAGATCAAGGAGTCAAGTATGACTCGGTTTGGGCTCCGATATTGTTGACTCGAGTGTAACTGCTTGAGACGATAAATTATCCTTAATATGCTTAGTTGATCTACACAAATAATATGTTCATAGATCGAGTGGCTTTTATAGTACTCCCTCCAATTTCCTTTTATGTTCCCCTTTTTTTTTTACACAGAAATTAAGAAAGGGGAAGAAAGAAAGAATAAAGTAGAATAAAGTATTGTAAGTTGTGAAATTTATAGGGAGAGAAAATAATAAAGAATGAATAATAAATAAATAATAGATAAAGTAATGAGAGATTAAGAGGAGTTGATTTTTTAGGAGAGAAAAATTAATAAAAAAATGAATAAAACTTATCAAAAAAGGAAAGAGGGAAGATAATCAAACTTGTGTGAAAAAGAAAAGAGGGAAGATAATAGAAAATTGGAGGGAGTATTTGCTTTACATAATTGGCGCATATTGAGACAAAAAAAGAAAAGGCGACATTCGATTGTTTGGCCCAAAATTGATATAATCACCAATTAATTATGCGGCCATAAAAGTCAGTAATTTATTCTATAATCCGTTTCATTGTAGACGGACAGTATTCGTTTAAAGCTGTAAATGGATAGTGGTTCTCTTACAAAATGCAAGTGGCAGGGCAAGTGGGGGTGTCCATTTCCCACCAACTTGCACTATTCACTCTCACTTTATTAGAGGGACATTATGCGTCTATAGTTTTAAACGAACCGTGTCCGTCCAAAGTGAGAATTTGTGTTTATTCTATTCTTTGCTCAAAATGACAAAAAGTTTAGAGGATAAGACGAACGTATTGTGGAATGTGGACAATAGGTCCCCGGTTCAAATCTCCATCACCTCTGTTGTCTAAATATGTGCTTCGTTAGACCTAAAAATATAAAAATATACAAATTTTCGAGGTTATGATTTGGCAATCAAAAAAGGTAAAGAATTTATTATTAAAAAATCGATTAGATTTTTTTACGTTTCAGAATATGATGAAGTATGCGTGAATAGAATCATATGCTTTCTCTTCTTGGTTCAAGCTATACACGAATAATTCACTCTTTTGATGGAGCATTTAATCTGATCTGAGTAGAATATATTTTAGAACATTTGCGGCACTTCCTTTTGCATTTGGAACGGGGAGTTTAAGAGTGTTGTATATACTTGCACAAAATCACATTGAAGACGGCACGTATCCGTCACTTTGGAGTGACGGATACCATTTCCTCTCACAAATGACCCAAATAGAGGAGAGAGGGAAGCACATGGGGGTGCCCCCACCTTGTCCCCGTTATTCGTTTTGTGAGTGACATTACCCGCCACTTGCTCCGACCCGTCAAATTTACATAAAAAGAAAAAAATAAGGAACTATAAATAGAGTGTAGTATCTCCTTTAGTTTTTTGAAATGAGGAAATTTTTTTCATAGAATAATCTAATATACGAAATGCATAAATCCTTAAGTTCATACCTTGAAAAAGAAAACTAATAAAAAAGACAGGTTCTTAGGCAAAAACGAGCAGTTTACGCTTTAATAGCTACCGTTTTACTGATCACAAGAAAAAATCCCGGGAAAACCTCAGCGGAAGGTCCCCGCTTTTCTTAAACTTAAAAAGGAAGCACTTAACTTAGGGTAGCCAGTCTCACTTCACGCGGCATAGCGCCTTGCTATTTGCATTCATCCTTGTAACTTACCGAAGTGAGGAAAGCCACATTGGGGATCGCGAGTCGGGAGGGTGGCGGAAAAAGATTTTTTAAACAAACCCGTGTTTTTTCGGTTATTTGGTGCAAAAGCACTTTCATATGATCTTTACCGGGGTGAAAGCGCCAGTGATACCTTGTTATATGCGGACTCAGTCACAAGATTCCGAGGATGGGGAACCTGGGGATGGCTTTCCGAAAGCGTGCTAATCCCTATGTTGTGCGGAGCTGAGGATCTTCTATTCGCTAGGCAAGACTAACTGATATACTTGTATGCTTGACTTACCACATAAGTTTTCCTAACAATATTGTTTTTAAGCTACATACTCACCCAATGGTAAGCTACCTCTATACTTATAGCTTAATTGTGCTCACTTGCTTCACTACACATTAATTAACTAATACGGAGTAACAAGCAAGCTACTTTAAATCAAGCTTGTAGCTTGGTAGAATAGGTAAAACTTTCGAGCGGGTCGTATTTTTCCAACTCTAATGGTGAGCAACTCGTTTGAACATTTTAACAAATTGCAAATAAGTCTTATTTTGTAACCATTGGAACCCTTTTAATAATGTTGAAGTGGTAAACTCTTTCAGATAAGAGCATCTCCAACGGACAACTATAAGCCTATAATACATTGTAGTTTGGTTTACTACATCGATTTTTTAAGCTACCCTTCTTTTCGATTAGGTACCGCTTCAATGGGAAACCACAACATTTTGTAGCTTGTATCGGTCCCACATTCTTGTTTTCAGTAATGAAAATTTACCTTTTTTTTAAAAAAAAAAAACAAGCATGCAGTTTGGTAGAGCAACAATGCTGAGAGCATCTCCAATGAATGGCAAAATAGACTTGCAATTTTAAGAAATTACAAGGTAGTAGGCAGTTTTAATTTTATTGGAGTAGTCCATGTAGATTACTTTACTCACTTGCTTAAATGGACCCAGAAAAAGAACATAATCAATAGAAAAATAATGGTCTCATTTATAAAGTTTTAATTTTATATTTAGAAATTAAGAATTGAATAAATAAATAGAAGAGTGTGTTAGGCGGGTCTCATCAAGCGAGTAGTAAATTGGCTTTACCACTGTACTCCCTCCATTCAACTTCACATTACAAGTTTGCTTTTTCACGTTTGTTAACGCGTCTTTTACGCGGTAATTATCTTTAGCTACGTATTTGCAAAAATTATAAAAGTTAGATATTCTTTATGTACTACTAAAGACGAATCAAATAAGATCCCACATAAATATATTTTCACTTATGTATCGAGAGAAAATCGAAATTTAATGTTCACTTGTAAATAGTATACAAAATAGACATGTCAAAATTGATCTGACCAGAATAATTCAAACGAATAACCCGGCCCGAACCGATCCGGTTGACAAGACCAGAGGTTGACCGGAACTCCAAAATTGACTTGACCGAATATAACTCGGCCCGAATTTTAAATGTTGCAAATTGATTATTATTCATAAATAACTTGACACGGAGTAATAGTTAACCCGAAATAACCCCACTCGATACTACAAACCCGAAATAACTAACCCGATCCGATCCGGTTGACAAGTCTACAATTAATCAGTTTCTTGTTAGAAAAGATACGAGCACCACCAAATCAAACCGGTCTACAAATCAACTACTCCTCGCCGACCCATTATCAACTCTATCAAAAATCAAAAACCCTTCTTTTTCTTCAACAAAACATGAAGTAATTGCAGAAAAACAAACAAAATCATTAAAATTAAATCTAAACCCCTCCAAAATCTCTCAATTTTTCAAATTATTTATCAACTAATATACCTAATTTCGTCCTAGATACAGCATATCATCTCAAAGTTTATAACTTTCAACATGGTATTTAATTTTAACAAAAAAGATTTGTTCTTTTGTTGTTTTGATTAGTTTTAGCGATATGGGTTTTGATTATTTAGTTAATTTGATGATTTATTTTGATGCAGGCGTCAAGAATACTCGCTCAAGTGCTAGTAATGGGTTCGGGCGTGGTACTTAGGGCTTTTGCTCAAGCTTACCGTCAAGCTCTTGTTAGTAAGTTTTTCCTCCCAGTCGTATACAACCTCCGTCTCAATCATTTATTTATCGTTGATTAAAATACCCTTTACTAAGAAAAGGTAAACAAATAATTGGGATGGACGGAGTACTATTATAGTAGTAGTTGTCTTGTTTTGAATTGTGCTGTCTGTTGCGGATGTATTGTTAATATTTGTTGTGTTGAGAGGTTACTTAATAATGTTTGTGCCCTGTACACGCTCTGTCACAGTCGATTGTTTAACTTTTTTTCGCGTATTTTAGTTAATTTGAATGAATGATTGGGACGGAGGGAGTAAATGTTATTTTTAACTTAGCTATCCCTGTTTAAATTTAGGTACAATGATTTTATGGTGTACATTTAGTTTTTGAATATATGAAGGTACGGGAAGTCTTGCTTAAGACGAGCAATATCCGTCTGAAGGTAAAGACGGGTCAAATACTACCAAAGGCAAATTTTTTGGCATTTTCTAGGCAAAAAGCGGGATGATTTGCTATGTATTTGACCCGTCTCAAGCTTAAGACGGTTGGTGCCCATCTTAAATGAGAATTTGTGATGAAGGTAATGAGGCAGGGATTTCGATGTTGTGTTGTTTTTGGTGTAAAGGGCGTGTTTAGATACAAAAATTGGATGAAAAGGGGATTGAGGGGAGAGTTTCCCTATAAAGCTTTCCTTTGTTGGCTCGGTGTAATCTTAGAAGATTTTTATTAAGACTACAGATGATAGTTTTGGATCAGTGTATAGTATAAGTTTTCAGTTGGATGGTAGGTAAACAACAATAATATTACCTCGCTTTCAAACATTAGCTCAATGCCTCAAGGGTTCCAACTATTGGCGGGGCAAGGGGGATTTGGTTTATGCAGCTCAGAGCCTCAGAAACTATTTTTCAGATGGCTCGTTATGAGGATTGTGTTGATAATTGTATTAAAATTATAGTTACTTCACAATGAAAAAGAATTGGTGAGCTATTTTGCTTTATTTCGTTATATACGAGATATAATACGGATTATGGAGTACGGAGTATTATTTTGAGGAAGCATTTGAGAACTGTTCATGTGATAACTTGGGAATGATTTCATTTTGAAGTTTATCTTAGTATTGAGGTACACTTTTGGGTTTTCTAGCAGTAGCAGGTCTTTCTGTTAATTGATTTGAGATAGTGCTTCTGGTGGCTTCTGGTGATTTGAGATAATTTATGTTGTGTTTCGCTTCCATACACTTTAGACCCTATTACCTTGCATTAGGCCGTTGTAATGTGTTTGATCCCGTTCCACTTGCAAACATAAGCATTTTGGGTCTTCACTGTATAATCTAGCATACGCCATACACACTGTGTCATGACTTTGGATCTTATTTACGAGCCTATGATGCTTGAGGAAGTTAAATATGTAGTCAATCACTCCATCCTGTGGGGCAGAACTGGAGAGATATGTCTGTTTGGTGGCTCAGAAGTGTGTGCCAATGATTCTTAGGATCTTGGTCTGCCGATAATACTTCTGGCCGTAAGAAAAATTAACTAGTTAGTTATTCCATGTTTGATCATAAATTCTTCAAACGTTCTTATACTATGTAATACTCTTTCAATTTCCAAATTTAACAGGAAGAGCGGTTTTTATGTAGTGTGGTACTTGGTACTTGGTTTTATGTTGTTGACGTGTTTGCTTATGGAAAACTTGAACATAGGTGTCCTGAGGTTTGATCTAATAAGTTTGTGAACTGTAAATATGTAATTATATAGTGTGCTAGTTGGTACTTGGTTCTATGTTGTTGACGTTTGCTTATGTAAAATTTCACATAGGTATCCCGAGGTTTGATCTAATAAGTTTATGAACTGTAAATATGTAATGTCAATAAAAAAGAATATGATTTTGTGAGTAATGCATAAATATATGCCTCACTAGCTATTTCCTGTGAGTGAACGTGTTGAAGCTGTGGCCTTTCTAAAATGTCTTGATTCTCAGAATTATTGGCGGTGTTTGTTTATATCAGATGCCACGAAATCTGGTGCTGCTCAAGAAGCGGTCGGAAACACAGTACGTAGAGCAAGTAAAGCACTGACAGAGAAAGAAGCAAGACAGATCCTTGGTGTCCCAAATACTGCTGCTTGGGATGAAATTTTAAAAGTTCGTGCTCCTCATAGCCGTTTAAATTTATTTGTTGAAGTGTAAATCATTCTTTAGTATGCTGATTCTTATCATAATTTGTATTCATGCAGAAATACGACGTGTTATTTGAAAGGAATGCTAAGCAAGGGAGCTTTTACCTGCAGTCAAAGGTTCATAGAGCGAAGGAATGTTTAGAGGGTTTATATCAAACCAAAGGTTAGGGTTCTTTTACTCGAAAGCCTTAGTTCTAGATCTGACCCAATCCCGAGAAGAACAGCCAGAAGTAGACCCCAACCCAAAATTGACCCGATTGTGTTGCATATTCTGCTTAATTAAAAAGAATAAAAGCTCGATTGATGGTATTATGAACTAGTCTCTCATTGATACTCGTGATTGATTTGCTGCAGCTTGAATTTTCTCGTGGCTGCTTGTTGCATGACCGTTGTTACGAATATGATGCTGCTGCCTTTGAAGACGAATAACACCGAATGAGAGGATTAAACATACGGACTTACTTGAGCATATTGTAGCTCTACATTGTTTCAGATTCATTAGTTATCAGAATTTTATTAGCAAGTGTACTACTTTGACATGGAAGTCGGAATTCATTCATCTATTCATCATTGAATTTCTCCATGTTTGTAATAATTTTTTGAACTCAAATTGCAAGTCTCCAAAAGTACAATCTGTGCTTCAGTACTACTCCATATTGAATACACCTGACAAAAACTACCCAGTTGAATTTGCCAGTTTCAAATGACAGTTTGTAATTACATACCCAATCAGACATGCAGCTTGGCTCTTGTAAAAAAGCGCAACTATTCACTTTGTTGTACAAATATGCGCGTCTTGAAAATTTTCCTGATGAGTAAAGATCGTCATATTCATCAAAATGATTTGTAAATGCCCAAGAAGGCGATGTTTTGCCCAATACGGGTATCTTGCAGCAGCGCTAAAACTTATGATGGAGAGCTAGAATTCTCTACAAATGCAACTGGCCAGAATTCTTGTGAAAAACAAATACTTATTTGGGTCGCTACAATTTACTGTACTACATTAATCAAATTCCTGTTTGCGTATTTGATTATTTGGTGAAATGTAGTGAGCTCGACTGAACGGAGGAAGTAGAAAGCTTTTTCTCCCAAATATGTCATCCATAAGAATTGAATTATTGTCAAAGAGTTTCTTCTTCTTCTTCTCCTTTGTTCTGATAGAAATCCTCCAAACACTGCTTAGCATTATGCACCTTTGACTGCAGATAACAACTCCCTTCTTTCGCATTCCTTCTAAATAACACGTCGTATTTCTGCATGAATTACAAATATTAATAAGTACCTCGCATAAGCATACATCTCCATTTCAATCGACAATGTCGTCCCAATTAACATATAGAACTATTGAACTGAGTCTTAACTCTTAACCATCAGCTTAAACTTTCTGTTGAAATAGTCAGTCCTTATATGTTCCTCCGGCCACGTTGTAAATGGAAAATACAGATGACCATTTCAAGTACGAAATAAATGAAAAGGCGATAAGCAAGAAACTGACATGTTCAATTTCATCCCAATCAGCAGTATAAGAGACACCAAGAATCAGCCTTGCTTCATGCTGTGTTAGTGTCTTACTCTCTTCATGGACTGCTTTTTGCCCTGCTTCATCAGCGACTCCGGATGCAGCGGCATCTGATATAAACAAAAAGTTATTTGCTCATTTACTCACGTAATTATACATTTGTACGCCCCCAAACCAATGAAAAACGGAATTGAGATCATTTTCTTAAATAACAGAACGGAAACTCAACCGTAACATGTTACTCAAACTTATTCTCGATTGGTTAGGGTTTGAGTGAATTTGGTAACAGGCCGCTAAATGCCATTTCTTCATCATCAAATCATCATAAATTCGAAGTCTAACAACCTCTTTGTGTTGCTAATATAAGGGTAAGGTTGCGTACATCCGATACAATCCCCCACCATCACCCCGCAATATGCGGGAGCCAGTGAGGCAGTGCGGTAATGTTGTTGTTGGTAAAGACTACCATTGCACTTTCGCAAACAAACATCAATTCGACTTTTATAAAACTTGATTTTTAAATACTTATTATGTCTCAATCATTTGGTTACTCTTTTATTCATCGCTACTATAGAATTTTAGTAAAAAATAAATAAATAATTGAGATGTAGAGAGTAACAAATCGAGTGATTTCTAAATAACTTGATGAAATAGGCTACAAATAAGAATGTACCATGGCAATCGCAATTATTTTTGTATATGAACGAGGAAAAATAAGTAATTGCAAATAACAAACAAAAGATTTCAATTCTATACACATGCATAATAATTCTACAATTATCTACTCTCTTCATCCGAATCAAGGTAAACAAAAATAATTGAGATACAGGGAGTAGTTTTGGTGATGGAATTGAGAAAACTTACTAACAAGAGCTTGAAGGTATGCTTGGCGGAAAACCCTAACAAATATTCGTGTACCCGAAAATAGCATTCGTGCAACAATAGGATGCATTATGAAAACACTAGGTCTCTTGAGAGACTGTCTCGAGTGAAAAAATCTTCTCTTGATTTCTGGAATTAGGGATAGGTAAAAGAGTGTGATTTTTTTTTTTTTTTAGTGTGTAAAGTTGAGTAATTGGAGATGTAAAGATTTTGACCTTTTTGAAAAACCCTTATTTATTTGCATTGGATTGGATTTTTATCTTAATAGTTAAAAAAAAAAACAAATAGCTATATAAATCCGTAGCTCGAATATAATACGGTTATACGGATCAACGGATGGGTGAAGTAGGAATTAAGTATGTGTTTGGACTTTGGCCTAATTTTTAGGGCAAACACACATCTTTTGCAACTTAACTATTTTTAAAAAGCTCATAATTTTATGTTAAAGTACCCGATTTTTTTTAAAATTAGTTACCTATAGTACTCGTTTGCATAATGATCCTGATCTGGAGGATGGTTGGAGTAGACGAGTAGTTATATAAAAAAAAATTCAGTTAAAATGCGAATGATTAATTGGATTTTCCATTTTCATAAATCATGAAATGAAAACTAATAAAAGTTCAAATATGGATGACTAAAATATGGTCCCAACCTAGTATTTGTGATTCACACATACTATGATGTATACTCAGGGATTTCTCCGGCGCCCACCATAAATAACTGCTGCGGATTGTCGGATTCCCTCGTGATAAAAAATGAAGGAAACAATAACAAAGGAAATTGGTCAATGGAAAGGTGTAATTGCATAAAGGTTCAAAATCAAGAGTCAAGACCATATCCTAGAAGTTGAGGAGAATTCGCACACAAATTCCTGTTAAAGACGGGTGTATCCATCTTATTACAAAGCTTGAAAGTTACACAAACTAGAAATTAAACACGTCCGAAAAGAGTTGGGAACATTACTGAAGTTCGCCCCAATCTTTAACATCGTCACTAATTCATTCAGGCCTTTTGGAGTCCAGGCTCTTTGACAATAGTAACTGGTATTGTAGCGTTACTCATCACATAATTTGCCACGCTTCCCATTATTATCCTGCCAATTTCCACAATTTAATCAGGTCATATGCACAATTTCTTATCACTATACTCCCTACAAATTATCGAATAAAACCGTCTCAGAACGATCTTACATAACTTAATAACTAGATAATTGAACTAAGGTCTAATGAGTTAGATGTCACCAAATTTAGAAAGTACGCCTTGTTTGGATAGGAAAAAAGGAGGGAAAGGGAGGGGAGGGGGAAGGAGGGAAAAGAAAGGAAGGGGAGGGGAGGGGAGGGGAGGGAGAATGGAGGAGGTGATTTTTCCTCCAAATCTTGCCTATGTTGGTGGGAAAATAATTTGCCTTGTAGGAGGGAAATGGAGGGATCTATTTTCCCTCCCCTCCAAATCCCTCTACTTTCATTTTGCTAACCAAACAATGGATTTCTCATCCTTCCAATTCCCTCCCCTCCCTTTCCCTCCAAATCCCTCAATCTAAACACACCCGTAAAGTCACAACTTTCATCACCTCAAATCGAACTTTGTAAGCACTAACAAGTAACAATGCCCTTGTAACGATTCTTTAAAATCCAAATTGAAACATGACATCTAAAATAGAATGAACCAGAAAAACACTCGAGCCAGCCCGAATGCATGCATACTCTAATGACTCAAGCCTGAACTAACCCAACACATACCGATCGAATTAACCCCATTTATTCTCACAATCTATTTGAATACTAATTTCCCTTTTACTCTCATTTTCCCTTTATTTTTATGCGTAAATTTAGAACCGTTAGATGTTGTCAAAATGCGATTCGGGTCATTAATAGGTACTTGCCTCTCCATTTCTTTTTAGGAAATGGAGAAAAAATGGACTCATCCTAAAACGACTTAAATTTAGCCCCTCTTAACTTTATTCAATTATTCAAGCTTGACTCCCAAATTTTATTCTATTTGTAAAGACTAATCAATCATCTTCCTCCACAATTAAAAAATACAAATTAATTACATGCAAAGAGTTTCTTACAAATAGTGCAATAGCAAGTCTCTTTTAACACCCTCTAAACTGTAAAATAGATCTATTACTCATTACTAACCCCAGGTACATAAGTTGATTTGGATCCGTTGCACAAATATAACCGTCTTAAATAAGAATTCGTAATATAAAAAAGAGGGCGATCGAAAAAAAGATACCTTTTGAGACCAGTAAGTCCACGGCTACCCATGACCAAAGTATCCAATTTCAACTCATCAATAGCTTCCATCAATTTCTCCCTTGCATCTCCCCATAGTATCTTTGCCACTATTGTTATCTATATTATTTTCCCATCAATTTAATCACCATTATTAATTACTTAATTAAACACCCTTTCACTAATTAAAAACAAAAATTCAATATTAAAATTTAAAAAATAAAATAAAAAAATAAACCTGCTTTTGACGAGAAGCAGTGTCACACATATCAAGAACTTCACAATCAGTCTCAACTGCATACTTCTTCATGATATCAGGATCCCTAAACTCCACCAAAGGAATAAGTGCTGCATGCCCAAATCAGTCGATCAAAACACATAAAAAGAATACGGAATAAATGATATTTCAATAACTTAGTAAGAAACCGTCGTATGTATATAAGTGAAATAATCGAGAAACATACGAGATCCGGACTCAACCCAGAGAGAGTGACGAGATTCATCAGGAGAAGAAGGTTTAACATGGATGATATAAAGAGTATCACCCTTATCAGTTAAATTATCAATTGCCCATTGAAGAGCACACTTACTACTCTTTGAATAATCTACTGCTACCCCAACTGTCTTTGCTCCTACCATTTTTGCTTTTGCTTGATCTGATTTTGTTCTTTTTTTTTTTTTGTTCTTGTTTTTGCTTTTGATTGTTGTTTTTGCTTTTGGAAGAAGAAATGAAGTTGCGTTTTGTTTACTTTGTTGGTGGTGGGGACAATATAACAAAAAATGATACGTTATGCTATGTATTTAGATACTTTTTTTTTGGGTAAGGATGAAATGCAATCGCTATTTTTGGTGCTCTCGGCTACCCGAGTAGCTTGCAAATTCGGTATATCAGATAAGTTACCTGGGAGTGACAGGTTCGAAGAAGAATACTTGAATTTAGACACGTTATGGCAATTTATGAAATAATTGGTCTTGGTTAAACCATCTTAATTTCAAATGTATCGTATTATTCTATTTATTTAAATCAGTTGTGACTTGTGAATGTAGTCTTAATTAAAAACGGTCCGAATCTCTAGAATTTGTGTTTTTGGGGATGCACATCTATAATGAGGTGTGTTTTTTACTTGGGTCGGATCACGTGATAGATGACTCATTTTGGATTAACATCCTGGGTGTCGTTTGTACATCTGGTGCGACTATTTAATTTTAACATTGAATAATGGCACATTAGTATACTGTAGCATTACTAAAAAAAACGTTGATAACCGATTAAAAATGGTTTAAGAAACTGTATATAATCGCTCTGCAATTCATGGATTATACAACCAATTGTATCAGTTTATGTTAAAGAATATGAGTTTTATTATAAAGTATCTGAACTCATCCATTTACACATTAAAAAAATGACCTTTGAATTAGCTCAGAAAAAAAAAAAATATAAGCTCGGATTCTTATACCTTGGTTGTACAATGCTCTATATACAACTGAATGAATAATCTTATTTGTGATCGCTCTGTAGTTTAGACCACCCCCAAGCAAGGTCAATTGGTGAAAGGTCACCGTAATCCACATTTAAGCAAAAGATTAGAGTGATCCAAGGGTTGAAAAGGTGAGAAGAGGTCAATTGGTGACCTTCACTTGCTCAAATTGACCCAAGAATTGACCTTACATGTGTCAAATTGTAATTGGTTACAATATTTAAAATCCAATAAAAAAAAGAAAACTAATATATTAACATTAAAAGTACAAAGAGTATGCGGTTTTTTTAATGTATGCGACTTTTTTAATTATGTATGCGGTTTTTTTAATTATGTATACGGTTTTTTTTAATGTATGCGGCTTTTTTTAATTGCTCAAATTATGTATGCGGCTTTTTTAATTATGTATGCGGTTTTTTATTGTCAATGAAATCGGCTTTTCGATTATTAAATTTTAACTTTGTTATTTAATAATTTTTTTCCGAAGTGTACGTCATTAAATTAATGTTTAATATATTGGAGTACTTTTATTTTTTTAAAATTACAATAAAAACTTGTGTATAATTAGTTAGTAAATAATAATTGAAAAATGTAAGAGAGAGGTTTTAGTGGGTAGAGTGTAGAAAATGATTGAAAATGTTGAAAAGTGGAAAATGATTGGATTAATTGACCCAAGTCGTGACCTTTTGCTTGGGAGGGTGAACATGGGTCAAGTTAATAAGGAGTGATTAAGAGTAAAATTCTAATTGACCCGATTAAGTCGATATTTTGCTTGAGGATGGTCTTATGGGTGTTTTTTTTTTTTTTTTTTTTTTTTTTTTGAAACCCAACTGGGTACATGCATTAATTCGAAGTAATAAGCCGATCAACAAGCTCAGGTAGCTTATCGACCCAAACAATTCTACCAGACCCTACCGGCGCTACATGTGCTAACTCATGAGCCACCGAATTGTTCCGCCTACTCGTAAAGGACCAAGAAACAGAAATGAAAGAATTACACAACCGTAAAATATCGTTAATAATAAAAGAAAATAAACTACGTCCCATCTTGTGTTGCCTCAAAGCTTCAATCAGTTGCGAGCAATCACTTTCCACCACGATACGGTCATGACCCTTCTCCGCCGCGAGCTCGAGTCCTTCAAAGATTGCAGCTGCTTCCGCCACATGTACCTCCCAAACTTCCCTCCTACTATGCGCCATGCCCCAAAGCACCTTCCCTCCACTGTCACGGCATACGGCTCCAATGCCCACACCCAAGCCATCCTTCACCCCCGCGTCAACATTTAGCTTCACCCATCCCGTGTCAGGAACTCTCCAACCATCCCCCACCATCCCATCAGATAGTTGTTGCCCGTCCCCCTTCATAGCCCGCACCAACGACTCCCCTTCCATCTCCTCCACAACCCGCTGTATTCTTTTCACCACCTCCGCCACCTCAACCCGTCCTCCCTAAAAAACAACCCTATTTCTCGCCTCCCATACCGCCCAGCAAACTACCATCATTAACCCGTACTCCCTCTTTCCCAATTCACGCCAACACCCCTCCACCCAATCTCGCACCGAGCTAGCTCCCCCTCCTTCTTCGCCCAGCAACTCAACCTCCTCCCACACACTCCTTGCTACCCCACAATCCCGAAACAAATGAAGACCCGACTCGACATGACACTGACACAACGGACACAAGACATCCTCATGACCGACTCGATTATGTAAATTTACCTTTGTAGCTAGAGCGTCATTGCACAATTGCTAAAAGAATAGCTTGATCCGGGGCCACACTTGGACCTTCCACAAATTATTCCAAAGCCATTTGCTCTTCTCCCAATTCGAGGTCTCCATAGTCTCAACATCCTCCCCTACAAGCAGCTTATATGCTGATCGAACAGTGTATTCGCCATCCCGTTCCAAACTCCAATACCACGAATCCTCATACCCCTGACGACCCAAACGGATATTAGAAACTCGCTCATGTTCAAAAGGCAACAAACACTCCTCCAATTTTTCCGTGTCCCAAGCACTCCCATCACCCGTCATAAGCTCCTTCACCCTCATCTCCTCCCTGCCTTCAATCCGCGGTGATAGAACCTTCCCCGTCTGAGTACCCCCTATCCACGCATCCCGCCACACCATAGTTCCTAGCCCATTTCCAATACACCGTCGCAAGCCTCGAAACACCACATCCCGAGCTCCTAAAATCCCACGCCAAGTATAGCTCGGATTATTGCCACACCCCGCAGCTAAGAAATCACCCTCCCCGTAATACTTACCACGCATAATACGAGCCCACAAGCACTCCGACTCCATCAACAAACGCCAAGCTTGCTTACCCAAAAGAGCCCGGTTCGAAGCATTGAAATCCCGAAAACCCATACCCCCCATGCATTTCGGAGTACACATACGTTTCCACGACACCCATGAGATTTTCTTCTTCTTACCCTCCTCTTGGCCCCACCAAAACCTCGACACAATCGCTCTAAGTTCATCACAAAAGGAAGCAGGGAGTTTAAACACACTCATCACATAGGTAGGGAGTGAATTGACAACCGCCTTTATAAGAACCTCCTTACCCGCCTTAGACAATATTTTCCCGCGCCACCCTTGCAAACGTTTATAGTGCTTATTGCGTACGATATCCGTGATTGGCTTCTTCGACCTTCCCACAACAGTTGGTAAACCAAGGTAACGTTCTTGCTCCTCCACAACACGGACACCCAATCTTCCAGCAATGCGATTCTTCCTCTCCTCCGACATCCCACGGCTAAAAGAGACCGTCGTCTTATCCAAATTGACCTTCTGCCCCGAAGCCAATTCATAGCGCCCTAGAATATTCATTACCTCGGCTGCCTCTTCCTCACTCGCCTTTACGAAGAAAATGCTATCATCGGCAAATAATAAATGCGAGATAACCGGGGCCTGTGCCGTAACCCGCAGGCCATGAAGTGATCCCGCCACAACCGCCCTACGCATCAAATTAGACAAGACCTCCGCACATAAGATGAATAAATATGGGGATAGTGGATCACCTTGTCTCAACCCACGAGCTGGCTGGAAAACCTCCTTCACATTACCATTTATAAGTACAGCTGAAGAGACCGTCGTAACACACGTCATAACTCTCTCCACCCATCCTCCATGGAAACCCATGACCCGCAGCAGCTGTTCCAAAAAGTCCCATTCGACCCGATCATACGCCATCGCCATGTCTAACTTAACTGCCATATGCCCCTCCTTATGCCTCGAATTCTTCATAAAATGAAACAACTCAAAAGCGATTAGCACATTATCCGTAATTAGCCTTCCAGGTCTTATGGGTGTTTTAATTAGCCTAGTTATTTGATTCATGGTTTCATGTTCATGATAATAGCTCGTATGATTATATGACTTGTTAGTTGTTACACTTTAGTAGAGTTACATGAATTTATTCCAACCATGCTATATACAAGTACTAGAGTAGGATAATTTGATCCTTCATACTTAATTTGATCCACTTATTATCTAATTATTAATCCCATTCTTTTTCCTTGGTTTTTGTGCCAAAACCAAAAATAAAAAATCATCGGGACTCCCTCTGTTGTGGTCATTTGTTGTCCTATTCCATTTTAGGATGTCTTAATCAATTGTTGTCATTTTTATTTTAGGATTGTATTTGAAAAACAACTTGATCACCACACTCAATTTGGTCCACTTGTTAATCTTATAATTAGCCCCCTCCTCTCTCCTTGATCTTCGTGCCAAAACCAAAAAACAACTTAGCCGAGACGGAGAGAGTATTACAATATAGAAATTATAAACAAGATTTCGACCGGAGCTCTGGATCAACTCAGATTGTAGTGGCACAAATTCTCATTGAAGACATGACATATCCGTCACAAGCTGAAGACGGATACCATTTTACCTCACAATATACCCACTTTTTCTCTCTCTGCAACACTATTCATGTGGTCCCCTTTCTCCACTAACCCATTTTGTTACCATTTTATCTCACAAAATATCCGTCACAAATGGTAACCCGTCACAAGGGAGACCAATTGTTGTAGTGGAGCTCGGTTTGACAGAGCACTAGATGGGCTTTGACCGAGCCAATACTAAAAGCTCAACGAACCGGCTCAGATCATTTACAGGTTTACAACTCTATTAAAACGAGAGTTGCTAGAAGGTTGACAAGAAAAACCGAATGAAAAATAAGAGCAAAGTTGCTGTCAAATGAGTCGAAGATCAAATAATAGGCCCAAACCAAGCAAAGGCCAACAGAAGTATACGGGAAAATTCAGAGTCCTATTGCACTCATGGGCTCATGGCTCCACCTGGTCCTAATTGAGCTTTCACAAAATCTTATTTGTGACGGCACATATCCGTCACTCTTGAGTGACGGATACCATTTTACCTCACAAAATACTCATTTTTTCTCTCTCTGAAACACTATTCATGTGGTCCCCTGTCTCCATTAACCCATTTTGTTACCATTTTAACTCACAAAATATCCGCCACAAATGGTAACCCGTCACAAGGGAGACCAATTGTTGAGCTTTATCACAATGACAAGGTTAATAATGTTAAAGAGTTTAGAGTGGGATCTCTAACTAAGGGGTCTTAAAACAAATGGAGGTCTAATGCAACACAAAAAATAAGGCCCCAAAATTTTAATGTACAAGTGTATTATATTTTGAGATTTGTGGTGAATTTCATCAATAAAGGTTATAAATTCGATCACCAAAATCAGAGGCTCGGTTCATGCGCCCGTGATTGCTCATGACCTTAGATGCCCCTACTCCTAACAACGCTTAATGTTGAATACACTTACTATGACAGCTAGGGATGGCAATGGGTAGGGTTTGGGTAGGGTCCGCCTAGACCCGGACCCGACCCGAGATTTTCCCATTGGACCCGTACCCGACCCAGACCCGCAAGGGTCTAAAATTTGAGGACCCATACCCGGACCCTATGGGTAAGGGTAGGGTCCAGGTCTACCCATGGTCCGAGTTTAAATGACTTTAGTAACAAGATTAACATCTATGGGGTCTATAATATTAAAAAAAAAATTATACTACTTTAACATTATGAGTTTATTAATCTGCCGTTAATGGTGGTTGTCGGTCGCCGGCTATTAGAGATGTGGTTGTCAATCGCGTATCAGTGCTGTGGTGCTGGTTTTCTTGTGTCAGTGGCGGAGTGGTGGTATTGTCACTAGTTGGGTTTTATCACTTTATGGGATGAGGGAATATAAAGATACTTTAGTTGGGTTTCTACAGTCTGTCAGTATGAATTTAAAAAAGTGATAATTTTGATTTTTTTTTTCTTTAATAAAGGGTCTAAGGGTCGGGTATGGGTCTCATAACTTAGACCCGGACCCGGACCTGAAATATTTTCTTAAGACCCATACCCGACCCATACCCATTGGGTCTGAAAAAATGAGACCCATACCCGACCCATTAGGGTCCGACCCTCAGGGTCTGGGTCGGGTCCCCGACCCACTGCCATTCCTAATGACAGCCCACACAAGTTTGGATAGAAGAAAACATGGGCCTCTCATTCACCCCTTGGCTCCTGACCCAGTGGTTATTCACACAGATCCTTAGGCCCACACACTTTTGTACATTCTAGGTTTTCTCATCTAGGATAGTATATATACTTACCTTCTTATTTTTGCGTTTGTACATTCACAATTACTTTCCTCATATATTTGAATATAAGTCAGGTTTTCTTTCATCATCAATTATTCTCATACAATTCAGTGTTTTCGACTTTCATTATCATCATGTTGTACCAGAGATTTTATCACTTAGTTTCTTACTATTCCTAATAGTTTTTTTTTTTTTTTTTTTTTTTTTTTTTTTTTTAACAAGCACTGAATAACTTACATTATTCCAAATGTTACAAAGTAAGCTATTCGACTAAGTAACACCAGAAACCTGACTATCAAATCTAGTGCTACCAAGCCATACCTAGAGATAACATAAACATTAAAAATACTACAACAAGGCAAACTAGAGCATCGAAGGTATGTTGGTGAAGGAAGGAGGAAAAGCCACGGAAGGCCTCCAAAAACCGTCGATACAAACGAGCCGCAGAGTGACAATAACAAGGTCTATTCCTAATAGTCGATGTTCCTTAGTGTCTTAATCGTTGACAAAAGTATTATTACGTGAGACTTGGACAAAAATTCTAGAATGATCAAAAGTGAAAGATGTAGATAGAATATAGTGTGTACATGAAGGATATGATTTCAACTAAAGTTGGTAGGGAGAGTTGGTGGGAGAGTTGACGAGTCACGCACTAATTGCTTCAACACAAAATCTTTGTGGACTTGTCACTTGTAGTTGTGGCTCTTATAGTGTCAAGTGTGACACTCCATTTCCCGTTTGTTTAGATTCACTATCATTTCTAACCTTTTAAATTGAATGACTTCCATTGCAATGTTACTTCTTTGATGTAGCAAGGATATTGTCTTTGCAACTTCACTTACGAGTCTGAGTCTGACTCTCTCTGATAAACTATCTTAACTTTTTGATCGAGCTATTTTGAATTTTGATTTTTGAATAATGCATTTAGAACGTTTTTATTTATTTATTTAAAATGCACAAAATCTAAATGTTCAATAGTTTTAGGTTTAAGTTCATATTCAAAATTAGTCCACATAAAATTCGTACATAAGTCCTTGGTTATTGTAACATTTTACCGGGAATTTTGTGTTTGAATCAGGCGAGACTCTAATGTAACTTATGAGTAATGAATCTAGCGAAAAGAATTCTAGTTTGTTCTTTTTATATTGTAACAAACAAAAGTAAATACAATTAAAGTATCTAAAATCATAGAAAAATGAGAGAACATTATCATATGTAATGAGTTTTAGTATCACCCTCTTACATACATAGCTCATTATCATTGTCGTCATACTCAATACAAATCCTTTTCAACATCACACTTAAGTGTAACTGAATAATATAGTCTTCAATTATTCAAGGTAATTGAAAAAAGAAGCAACCTTCATTACTTAACACATACAACAATTTCCACAAATAATGTTGACAATCACCTAAACACGTACTCCATCCTTAAACATCCTTTAACAAAAAGGTAAAAACAATGTTGGACCCCTCCAACAACACCCTATCATCCTTTCGCAAATTCTCATTTATAACGGGCATATCCGTCATAAGCTTACAACGAGTCAAGTAATACTTATGTGGATAGATAAGACAAAAACTAGAATACTTGAGGAGTAACAATCTGTTTCGTCCTATCTAACCACATGAGAGCATCTACAATGGTAAGCTAGTTGGTATTAGCTTACCTTTGCCACATCATTTTTTTGAGCTACAATCATTTCAAGCTACAACTAACTCCAACGGTGAAGCCGATTTCCTACTAGCTTGATGTGACCCACCTAACATACTCTCCTATTTTTTTTATTTAATTTTAAATTTCTAAATATAAAATTAAAACACTATAAATGAGACCACTATTTTCCTATTGACTATGTTCTTTTTGTAAGTCCATTTAAGCAAGTAGTTCCATGGAGCTACTAGCTCAAATTTTTTTGAGCAAAGCTAATCTATTTGGATTACTCTAATGGTTGAGCTACTAGTTTGCAATTTCTTAAAATTGCAAGTAAGTCCTTTTTCTCAACCATTGAAGATGCTCTGAATAGTACTTGTACATGATAAGTGGAAAGCTCTAACGAGTATTCCATCACAAGGAAAACTTGCCGTCTTCATACTTTTACAAACTTTCATTTCTTACCAATATCAATAACAATAGGTCCATAGTGGTTGTTGGTTGGTAAGCCAAAAAACCAATATAAACAAACTCCACTACTTCCCTTTCTCACTACTCAATATCTCCACATTTCCCCTGTTTTCCTCTGTTTTCACCTTTAAAAAAAACTATTTTTTTTCGACTCGTCCTACATAACAAAAAAAAAAAAAAAAAACTTAAAATGGGTTCGACTTCAAATGACACAACCCAAATGGGCGAGGACGAGGCATGCTCATTCGCTATGACAGCGACAAGTGGCTCAGTCCCGCCCATGGTTTTGAAAGCAGTGGTGGAGCTAGAGGTGCTGGAGATTATTAAAAAGGCGGGACCAGGGGCTCATCTTTCACCAACCGAGATAGTAGCACAGCTACCAACTACTAACCCGGCTGCCGCGACTATGTTGGACCGTATGCTTAGGTTATTGGCTAGCTACTCGTTTCTTACTTGTTCCCTAAGAAACCTCCCTGATGGGCGGGTCGAAAGGTTGTATGGGTTAGCTCCGGTTTGTCAGTTCTTGACTAAGAATGAAGATGGAGTTAGTTTGAGTGCTCTTTCTCTTATGAACCAGGATAAGATTCTTATGGAGAGTTGGTATGTTCACTTGTTTTTTCATGATAGTTTTCTTTTATTTAGTAGCGGAGCTAGGATTTCCTGTTAGGGGGCGAAAAATTCTAGCAGGGTCGAACTGATAATGGCATATAGTAAACCTCGAAAATTTTAGCTAAAAAATTCGAAATTCTCAATTTTCAATTTTCAGCGGGGCGAGCGTCCCTGCTAGGCCCCCTAAATCCGCCACTGCTTTTAACCCTTTATTGCGAGCTAACTTTTGTGATTAAAGTTGAAGGGTACTAATAGATTAAAAGGACTAATAGTGATATTGAAACTCGATATCAGTCTCTTACATGCATTATATAGATTCATTAATAGAGAAAAAGTTTCGATAATCCTTCGCATGCTAATAATATGCTATACAAGAGAAAGACATGAAGATGATCAATTTTTTTTTGGGTGACAAAGAGAGCCTAAATATAGAATAAAGTTTCGATAATCCGTAGCATGCTAATAATATGTGATACAAGAGAAAGACATTAAGATTTAGTATTACTAGGTTTGGTGCCCGGCTTCGCCCGGGCTGCCTCTATTTACCGTTAAATTTTATTTTCAATGAAATAAACTATGTTGGAGTTGTTTAACTCACACGTTTACTATTTGTAATATATTTTTCTACGGCGTATCTTGTAATTATGATTAAATGTAAAATTTATTTTCAAATTATGAGACACGTTCACTACCCCGCTATTAATATTATTACTTTCACGATATTCTTTCTTAATATCATTACGTTCACTACTCCCGTGGTTACGATTGTTTCTTTTACTAATTCCTCTATTTTTTTTCTATTAAATTCATTATTCCCGTTAATTTTAGGCCGCCTATATTTAAATAAATAAAATATTTCCTTGAGTCAATTGGTTATTTATTTGTTCATACTTTTTCTCATTGTTACCACTATTAATTTCACTACATTCGTAGTTATTTTCACTACTCCACTATCATTATTATATCTGTCACTACTCCCACATTAATACCGTTAATTTTATTAATCTCGTCGCTGCTACTATTACTTTTATTACATTTAATTTAATGTATAATTCTATGATGATACTAATTAATTACATAAGTGGGGCATGTTAATTTTAAGGAAAATCACTATATTCTTGTGTTTTCTAAATTTAATTACTTTAATTTAATGTAATTTCCATAAATATTCTTCAGGAAGGCATCCTTATATTATACTTTTAACCAAAACTATATAATATTTACATTGAGGTCCCTTTATCAGGTCCATCACACGGTGCTATCGATTTAAAACTATGTAGTATAATTAATTTGTATAGATTTCTTTAATTACATTGAAGTCCCTTGGTTTCTGGAATTAATATATAGTATTGATAAGACTGAACTTCTGAACTTTAAAGAAGTGACTTTAGATTCAAAAGAATAGAGCCTAAATATAGAATAACGTGATATATTCATGAAGTGCCTACTGCCTAATATGTGATTAAACTTCGACCGAATTGTAATTATAAGTCTATTTCTCAAAATATCGTTATTTCAATTCACTCCCGCTATAATTTATATACTCCGTATAAAGCAAGATAAACGAAATAAACTAACTTTCTCAGCAACGAAAAACAAATAAACTATTTTTCTCGAAAGCTCGCTAAGAATGCCCGACGGCCCCAGACCTTCACAGTTCACACGATTGCGAAAAGGGATAATGAAAATGAAATGTAGAAATGGATAACTCACTATAACTTTAGCTTGTAGAAGAAAAGTAGAAACCTTATTTTTAAGGAATAGGAATTGGAGATTTTTCAAGTTTATGCAAGTCTAGTGGTGTATTTGTTATACATAAATTCTCATTTAAGACGAATATATCAAATAGTTACGAGATATTATGTTGTTTTCAAAAAGTTAGGTGGATGGGCCATTGAAATCGTGATACTGACCCACTTAAGTGCATGTAACAAATTCTCCCACTCATTATTCATATGCCAACATTGTCAATTTTTCATCCATTCAAATTTGATAAACTTGACAATTTGACATCCATGACCAACCGTCCATTAACAAGTGCTATTATTATTGTACAAAATTATAATGTCAAATATTTCTTGTTTAGATATTTATAGAATTATAGCTAATAATTACGCAATTGAAAATTAAACATTGAATCGATATATTGATTGGTTAAACCTTGAATTAAAAGTCAGGAGTCTAGTGTGATAGTTGCACACTCAACCTTGAGGTTAGGGGTTTTATTTGTTTGAGCTGGTAATGAAAACGTAGCAAACTTTTTGACGAGCCGTTTGTATTTTTGGAAAAGCATGCTTGCCCCAGCAAGCAGATTAGTCACTTTTGTCGATGAATAACTATGTTTAACAAAAAAAAAATGATCTTGAATTGTAAGTAAAGGTGTTGAGAATCGAACATTTGACTTAAAATTTTTAAGAAAAATAAACAGTTCTAGGTAAATAGTGATCACTTTAAAAAAAATAAGTCATTTTTTAGCCATAAAAAGTGGTCATTATTTAATCAAAACTGATAACTATTTATCAAAAACTGGTCACTTCTCTATTGGTCGCACAAGAGAATTTGTGCTAAACATTTAGTGTTCCTCTGTCCATTTTAGGTACTACTTGAAGGATGCAGTTCTTGATGGTGGAATTCCATTCAACAAGGCATATGGCATGACTGCATTTGACTACCATGGAACTGATCCAAGATTTAACAAAGTCTTCAACAATGGAATGTCAAATCACTCTACTATTACCATGAAGAGACTCCTAGACAATTATAAAGGATTCGAGGGTCTCAAAACCCTGGTCGATGTTGGTGGTGGTACTGGTGCTACTCTTAACATGATCATCTCTAAACACCCTTCTCTTAAGGGTATTAACTTCGATTTGCCTCATGTTATCGAGGATGCACCCGCCTATGATGGTATTGAACTCAATTCCATTATTTCATTACGAATTTTTTAATATTATAGTATTGAAACCCAGTACTACACAATTAGTATAATAAAACTGATATTTAACTCAATTTGAAATTTAATTGTAAATTTATTATTATTAATATTTTGTATTAACGGTGGAAAAGGGAAAGTTCAGTATAATTCAGATATAAATATAACATAATGAAAGACCAATAACAAATATGTTATAATAAAAGCCTAATTACAGATATGATATAATAAAAGCCCAATTATAGCAAATTCATTTAGGCGGAAAATTTTTGGAGAAGTCTTATTCTTTTAGTATAAGGGGATTACCTATGAATGAAAATCTATAATTAGTGACACTTATACTGTTACGTTATTTAACGTTTATGATTATTCAGGAGTGGAGCACGTGGGAGGAGATATGTTCGTCGAGGTGCCTAAGGGGGATGCTATATTCATGAAGGTGACCTTTCCTCGTAATTACTGCCTTCATTTCATTTTTATTGTCATTATAAAATACGAGTGATTATTTTCAAAATATTTTCAAAAATTAAGTCGAAATTGTTCATTGTGTAGTGGATTTGCCACGATTGGAGTGACGAGCATTGCCTAAGCTTCTTGAAGAACTGTTATTTTGCCTTGCCGGATAATGGCAAAGTGATCGTATGTGAGTACATCCTTCCAGTGGAACCGGAAACAAGCTATGCAGCTAGGACTGTTTTCCATGTAGACGCGATCATGTTAGCCCATAACCCTGGTGGTAAGGAGAGGACTGAGCTTGAATTTGAGGCCTTGGCTAAAGGTGCTGGTTTTCAAGGCTTTAGAGTGGCTTCTTCAGCTTATGATACTAAGATCATGGAATTTTTGAAATAGACGTATGTATCGTACTATTATTGTCAACTAAGGCCTTGGTTATCGAATTAAACGAAATTTACTAAATCTTAGTGTGGATTTTGTTATTGTGGCGGGATTTATCACTTGCGTATGTGTTGTGATTATGTTTTTTACAGTCCGTTCTGATCTGTTCCGATGTTTTTAACGCATGATTTGTGTTTTTGTATACTCTAATCCTTTTGTATATGTCTATTTTAATGAATAAAGTTCAATATTTGTATCTTTGCTCTTCTTCCATTATAAATCTTGGAGGAGACTCAGAGTATCATTGTTGATCGATTTTGTACATTAAAGGGTTGAATTTAAAAGAGCAATAGAACAAATGTAATAAAGGGACTAATTTACTACTACTTGGGACGAGAAAGAGCTGTGCTTTGTCTTATTTCATGGCTCAAGGCTATTTCTTACAGTAGAAATCAGTAAAGAGGAGATAAGAGGAAGATAAGGACAAGCTGCCATTTTCGTTGGACTGTTTCATGTTTTCAGCATCTTTTGGTTGCATTCTTTGTCTAAAAAAGGCCTCCTTCTATTGCTCCATGAAGCTCACATACTTGGGACCAATGTAAGGCCACTCCTCATACTTGAACGTTTATTTTAAGGCATGTTAAATAGACAGGAATACCCTTGTTGCACATAGGTACTAACAGGCCATTACATAGCATTTTTGGAATCAGACCTGCCTTGCAGACCCATACCTTGCTCTTTGGGTTTGGGATGAGTTAGAATGCCCCATAGGTACCAAATGAAAGTTAAAGAGTTAGCTTTCATTTCCAATTGGAATCACATGAAATAGGCTCCTCGATTATGATTTATGTACGTTTGAGTGCTAGCAATTGTCAAGGCTGAACTACTGTGCTGTAACAGTTCAGCATTCAGGGGGCATTTTGCAGACTTTATAACTATTGCTTCATGATGAACCACGAGGTGTCCCATATACCAAATCGAATCTACATGAGTTTTCTACACTCTCTAAAAATAATTACCTCAAGATGTCTCGTGGTATGGGAGATACGAGCAGCTTAGTACTGAATTGACCTATAGTTGCATTCTTCTGCCAAGGCTGAGTATATGGACCTGAGTCCCGCTTTCGGTTTTAGCTGGCATTCCAAGCTTTCCAAACATATAAAGAACATCAAGAATGACTGATTATATATTTATTACGACGGTTTCTCTAAAAACGACTTCAAAAGGTAAATTTTTTTGCCCTATATTCGAAAATAAGTCGCCTTTGATGGCGGTTCTTCATCAACAACCGAGGTTATAATTACCTTTAATGGCGGTTCTTTAACAACAACCGACGTTATACTAACCTTTCGCGACCGTTCTGTATCTACAACCGACATTATAGATCGACTGATCGAGAACTTGTAGCGGCGGGTTGTGGTACAAAGTTATTATTGAAATACCTATGGTGGCGGTTTTCGAATAATAACCGCCACTATAGATGAGTTACAGTGGCGATTCTTGTCTAGCAACCGTCGTTTTATATAAATCTATAATGGCGGTTGTACAACCGACGCAAAGTATATACGACGCCGTATGACATACCCTAAACCTTTAAAAACCGCCACGTACAAAAGGACATTTAGAACTATCACTGTATGAGTTTTTTCTACTAGTGTTAACATGTTTAGTGTCAAAGACTAATGCTTTATCACTTTTATGAATATAAATAGTACAGTCATAATTAGTGAATGGTCTTTTAACTAGGGTGTGATTAATCCCCCATATGAGTAGTTAACTTAAGTAATCCCATTTAATTGATATATTATTGAGGGGGTTAGTTAGGATTTACCAAAGAAATTGTTGGTTAAATGTTCTAATTGGGATTCTTGTTGTTTCTTATCCCTTGACTATCAATGGAAATTTATTAGGTTGAGAATTGACTCTTGTATTTAGTCTACTTGTTGACTTGAGTTAAATCCAAGAGGGGGAACTTAAGGAGGGTACCTTTAGTTAGCAGTTTGAACTTTGTCCTTCGAAAAAGGATTGAGATGACCGGGGAATTATTGTGGGCTAACAACCTTAACGTTTGCTGGGGTACATGAGAATGGCCCCGTTTTAGTGGACCTTAGGCCTTGGATTGAGGAATTCGACTTACGTGCCCGGAAGGGAGGTAGACCGGGAATTCTAGTGTCCAAACACGAATTCAGGAGGGAGGTGTTCGGCGAATTAGAGGCGTTTCTCCCTAATACACATCCCCTTGGCTAATTGACGGGATTAGACAGGGTTTGCAAATGTCGGTGGAAAGATCGTGTCCTAGGTCCTTTATTAATTGAGTAAAACCTTGTTTTTGAGAGAGAGTAAAACCTTGTTAATTAGCTTATCATTAAGGGGGCGTTTGGTTGGAGGTCTATAAGAAAGGGAAAGGGAAACAAAGTTATTGATTTCCTTTGTTGGTGTTTGTTGGACACAAACAAAGAGAATTAAATTCCCTTCCTTACCTCTCAATCCACCTTATTTCTTACCCCCCACCCCTCCAAGGTATGAGATTTCATTACCCTTGTTACCCTTCAACCACCTTATTTACCTACCACTACACTACTCCCACCACACCCGTCACCATCAAGACGCCATCGCCACCACCACTACCAAAAACACCACCACAGCCACCCCACATAAACCACCACCACAACACCACCGCCACAACCACCATAACGCCTCCACCACCACCACAGCCACCCCCACTACTACCACCACCACCATGACGCCACCACCACCACCATCACCATTACCACCACAACCACCCCACCTAAACTACCACCACCACCATCACCACCAATGCCACTCCACTGCCACCACCAACACCACGCCACCACCATCACCACTGTAACACTACGGATTTTCTTTGGTGACTACTCGACCGAGTAGCGCCTACTCGGCCGAGTAGTGCTGAGGTTGTGTGTTGTTTTGGTTCTGCCGAGGAACACTCGGCCGAGTATAGTTAACACTCGACCGAGTATGGGACACTCGGCCGAGTATACACTTACTCGGTCGAGTGTCCGGTTTGGCGGAGTGTTATTTCGACGGTTTGATTAGGGTATGTTTAGGGTATTTTATATTTCCGCGTCAGTTTCTTATATCATTTGAAAGCTTTATCATTCTACGATCTCTCCCTAATCACTCCCTAATCATCCTCATATCTCGTTGTGTGTGCAAATCGTCGTGATCCTTGCGTGTAGTCTCTTATTCTACTGTTGGTAAGTCTCATTCCCTTGTCATTTGTATTCTTTTGGGGTTACTGTATATATGGAATTGGGGAAAATGGGATTGTGCAATGTGTAATTGTAGTATGTGATTATTGTTGTAGGTGACGACGTGATATTTGTTATGCATTTGTGTGGTTGATTACAGCATAGCGGATTGCGAAAAGGTAGGGTTTCCCTACTCGGTTCTTCACAATTGATTTGAGATTGTGCTTGTTGTAATTGTTGTTATCTGCTGATCATCGGAGTATGGAGATTGTTGTGACGATGTTGGTAGGAGCGGATTGAGATGGCTGTGATGTCATGTGATTGTGATTGTGGTGGAGTCACTTGCGGGAGTGGCTTCACACCCTAGTTCGCCCTCCGTGGAACCCGCCACGGGAGGGGATGTGCACATTAAGGGACAGGGATGGTTAGTCGCTCGTTGATGAGCTGGACTAGGTGGGGATGGGCTGCGGTCACCCACTGGCGGCGAGGATTACCTGTTGCGATGGGTAATCTGGCAGGGCTACACACTTCGGTGTGTAGTCGGTTACTGTGCGTGAGATCGATGGTCAGCTAGCGGTAATGTTGTTGTCTTATATTGATTGAGTAGTACTGACCCCGTGTTGTTGTTTTGTAAAACCTGCGGTGATCCATTCGGGGATGGTGAGCAGATATGACAGGTAATGCAGATGTTTAGTTATGGGACGGACATGGGGAGACATCGCTTCGAGTCTAGTTTCCGCCGTTACGAGTTTAGCCGTCAATGATTTCAGTTGTATTGAAGTTCTTACACTTTTAGTTTGAGTTGGTTTGAGATAATGTATTCGTTAACTCTTTATACTTTAATAAATGTTGTTTGGAAATTGTAACTTTGATATACTAACCTCGGGAAACCGAGATGGTAACAGCCTTTCATGCTAGGGTAGTCCTTGGTAAGGTACCTTGGTATGAGGGGGTGTTACAAAGTGGTATCAGAGCCGATGATTCCGGCACCTAAAACAAATGAACCCAATGAACTTAGGGAGTCTAAATAAAATGAACCCGGGGAGAGTTGCTTGGAGCTACCGCAAAGACTTGGGAGACGTCCCGGAGTCGCACTAAGGCCCTTACAATCTCAAGCCGGTCACATGGGGGAAAATTTTGTATGTTGAGTCATGTGTGTGTAATACTTGTAACTTGAGCCTTGTATTGTTGTTGGATGAAACGAAAGGATCTGACCATGGGGGTATATGATAAAGGAAGTGCGTAGTTGCGTGTGACAGAACCTGGAGCATGTTAGGTGGTTACTGCTTGGCTTTTGAAACGGGGTGTGGAGTGTCATATATAGATGGAAAATCTTGTTTAATTGTGTTAACGAAAGGTGAAATAATTGGAGTATATGTAATGTGAAGTAGGATGTATTTATATGATCATGATGATGTTAATGTTTGGTTGTTAGTAGTAGCATGTGATTAAGCTCATGTGTCTATGCATATGAATGTCGTGTTTAATTTTCATGTGAGAATGATAAAAGTTCATCCATGTACTGGTATTTAGAAGTATTAAGTTGTTTTTGTTGCCTTATGCATGTTCAAGTTGTTTTGGCATTAGAAAGCTTGATTTATCTGAATACCGATTACGGAAGGGTTGTCTTAAAACTGTTATAAGTCAAGTTCGAGAAATGATATTGCTGTGATTCCAAGTTGAGGTGATAGCTTGTCCTCTTACGATTCTAACGATAGGTCACACGCCCAGATTGACCAAGTAACGAGCGAGATATGACTGTTTTACTTAAAACTGGACGGTCTGAGAATCAAGCTTATACTCGACCGAGTAGTCCCTACTCGGCCGAGTGTCTTTCATACTCGACCGAGTATTCCATATTCGGCCGAGTAATCTCTTTGTGATAATACTGTTTAGCGTCTGGAGTTGTGAACTCGGCCGAGTAGTCGTATACTCGACCGAGTAAGGTATACTCGGCCGAGTATTCCCAATACTCGACCGAGTAATCCTTCTGCGGCAATTGAGTTGCTTCTGAGTCGAAAACTCGACCGAGTAATATAGTTACTCGACCGAGTACCTTGTACTCGACCTCGTATGTTATGTACCCGACTGAGTACCTCATTGGGCGGTCACTTTGAGTCGGTGGCTATGTTCTCACTTTTGTTTTGAGTCGGTGGCTATGTTCTTACTTTTGTTTTGAGCCGGTGGCTATGTTTTTACATTGTTTTGAGTCGTAGGGTAAACACCCATGTATGTTTTGAGTCTTAACGCATTCTTTTATATGTGAGACGGTCTTGATACGTAAGTTACCGGAAGTTATGACCTGGAGAATGATGGCTTATGAGGGACATGTGTTGGGTAAGGAAGACATGTGTTAATGTGATTGTGAAGGATAGTGGAAAAAGAAAAGGAAAGAATGATGAGCTAATCGAGGTAAAGAGCATGTTTTGTGAGATATGATGAGTGAAATAGTCGAGAATTGAGTAGTATAAAAGTAAGTGTAATACCCTGACTTTTAAATAAATTATTATGAGCCGATCATGTATGTCGCGAAATAATATAATATTACAATATAATAAATAAATCGCAAGACGGTAAATTTAATCATGAAAGTAGGTACATAATTATGTTACTCAGTGTCGGGATAATACGGAAGTATTCTCGTAAGTTTACGTTTCACATAAGATAATTAAATATAGGATTCGGGTATTGGTTAAACACAAATAAGAAACCAATCGGACCCAAAATGAGTATGGGAAATCGTATTAGGGTGGTGTTGCGTGCCATTAGACAAGATATATGCATGCTTGATTATTTTTATAAAACTTAGGCACCCCATACTCCCTTGTTCACAGCAATTCCCACACCAACTCCACGCCTACACCAACACCCATACACACCATACTCCATTGTTCTTCTCCTTCTTTATTAAAAACCGACCACCAACCCTTCTTCCTTCCATTTTTACACACCCCTACGGTGCAAGTGAGAGAGAGAGAAGGAGTGCGGTGGTTGACGGCGCAGCAGGGACGACCAAGGAACTATTGTCGACGACCTAGGGTAGCCGTGGTGGCCGTAGTGGTGGCAAGAAGGTAATGAAACCACCTCCCTCCTCTGTTTTTGTATTAATGTCGGATTTTGTTTGTTTGTGTCGTGTCTTATATTGTCGTCTATGATGGTTTTTGTTAGAGTATAAGGGTAGTGTGGTGAGGGACGGTTGCCATGGTGGTGGTTGGGGTCGTGATGAGGGGTGGTAGTGGCCGTGAAAGGCGGCAGTGACAGGGGTAGTGTAAACAAGTTCGTAATTAGTTTTAGACGGGTTTTTATTGGGTCAGTCTTGGGGTGGTGCCACCATTGACTCGGGGGAGGTCGATGTGGTGGCACCACGTGCTTTGTGTAGGGTAGTTGTCGGAGATGGTGTCAGAGGTGGTTGTAGGTGGGGTCGTGGGTAGTCGTAGTGGTTGCAGCGGGTTTGTTCAGGGATAGTTGGTGCGTTTGTGGGGACTGGGTGGTGAACCAGGCCAGGGTATGGCCGTGGTTCGGCTTGTCGGCGGGAGTCGACCCATTTCTGGGTGTCGGGGGGTGGAGCTGGTCGAGGTTGGTGCTGGCGTGTGGTGGTTGGCGGTGGTTGAGGGGCACGGTTTGATTGATGACACGGGTTGAGGGGTGTGTGTGTGTGTGTGTGTCGTGTAATGAATCCGAGTCGAGTTCTTCGCGGGCTAAAAATTGTGGTGTCGGGTTTCTTGTTTGGATATCATTATTACTATTGTTATTATTATTATTAGTATTATTATTATTATGTTAGTATTGTTAGTGTGTTACCATTAGTATTATTAATATTGTTATTATATGCTTAATTAATTAATCTAGTTCCGAGTTATTAGCGAATTAAAGACGGGGTTTTCATAGTTTAATTAATATAATCCGTTAATTGGTCGTATTCTTAATTAATATAATTCCCGTGTTGTTAAATAATTGAGTTAAGTTAATTCTCGAGTTATTTAATATAATTAGAGTCGGGATTGTTCGAGTTGTTCAAGTGTTGATTCGTTTCACCATATAATTCATTTAAACCGTTAATTATCGTTTTGGTTTGAGTTCCGAGTTATTTAAAATAAAATAATAATTAATAATGAGTAATTAATTAAAGACGGGTTTTGAGTCGGGTTTGTTAAAAGAGAAAAGTTTCTATTTTGGGCAAGGCTACCATTTCGGGGAAGTTTCTATTTTAGGAAAACTTCCCACTTTTAGAAAGTCACTATATTTGGTATCATTGCTATTTTAGAATGGGGGATAATTGAAGGAATAATAATTAATAAATATTATATGTTTAGGTGACGGTTTTCGCGTGGAGTATTTTTAGCAGCTGTTGGATTGTCATTCTGCAATTTGAGGTAGGGGAAATAGACTGGGTGTGTATTTCACTTAAATGTCGAATTGAATTCTTGAACTGTCTTGAGAATTACAGGTGATATTGTTTATTATATTAATCTTTGTTATGTTATGCAAATCTTATTACGTTGTGATATGAAGCGGAGATTATTCAGGGTATGTGATATGGAGCAGAGATTATTCAGGGTATGTGATATGGAGCAGAGATTATTCAGGGTATGTGATATGGAGCGGAGATTATTCAGGGTATGTGATATGAAGCGGAGATTATTCAGGGTATGTGATATGAAGCGGAGATTATTCAGGGTATGTGATATGGAGCGGAGATTATTCAGGGTCTGTGATATGGAGCGGAGATTATTCAAAGTCCGTGATACGGTGTGGAGATTATTCGGGGCTGTGATATGGAGAGGTGGAGGATGCGACGAATTGGAAATAGAGTTATGCATTTTGTTGTCGTACTTATTCTATTTTCCTACTCAACTTCATAGTTGACCCCGTGTATTCGTGTACGCCTGTGATGAACCAAATTATTGGGGAGCAGATTGACATGTACCTGAGACCATGGAGGCTGGATGGGAAGAGAGGGCTTGGATCCGGACCAGACTAGAGTCTAGATCACTTTAGTAGTTTCATTTCATGTTTTTCAGACATTCACTTTATTTTCCGAGGCAAACTTTATTTCAGTTGTAATGACATTACCTTTGTTTAATAAAGTACTGCGCTTCTTTCCCTTTGTTATCTACTACCTCGGGAACCGAGATGGTAACAGTCCGTTTTATTGGAGAATGTCTAGACGATGACTTCTTTAATAAACCGGGGTGTTACAAAGTGGTATCAGAGCGAACGATCCTCAGGCCTAAACAAATGAATCCAATGAACATAGGAAGAGTCTAAATAAAATGAACCCCGGGATAGGACTGTTAGGAGCACACTTAAGGTAAGGGATGAGTTAGGGGCCCCCTCACACCGAACCTTTTTGGCCCTCTCAGTTTTACCCGGGTACCCCGAGTGCATACGAGAGAAAGGGTAGAATAGGAAAAGATGAGAATTTTGGAGATGATAAAGGAGTTATTAAGATTTCTTGGTTATGTCAATGATAAGGAAACCGAGGGTTTGTGAAGGAATGCTTAATGTGCTTCAGAATTAATTACGATATATGACGGTGTTGTGACTAGTGAAATTATGAAATTCCTTATGTTGTGTAAGTATAGTATTCTGTCTAGTGATATGCGGCTATGTGATCCCTGAACCATGTTTATATGTAGGTTGTAGTGGGAATAGTTGCGCATGTTTATAAAGGGGGTGACTATTATGATTTGGGGCATATAGCCTAATCTAGATAGGTACTCTTAATCAGTGAGATTTACATATTTCCTTTAATAGTATAGAATGCCTACAGCAAGGAGGGGACCAGTAGTTGACATCACGCAAGAGGAGCTAGATCTGTTGCTAGCCGAGAATGCGGCCCTAAAGGCCAAGCGTATGGATTCTGCTAAGATGAGCACGTTTATCGCGAGGCACAACCCTACCCAATTCACTGGGGATGGAGAGCCTCACTTGCTGGGAGAATGGTGCCGGGAGTTCAGTAATTTATTCGAGCTTATAGCTTGTCCGGAGGAATTGCAAGTCGATCAAGCTGCTCATTATCTCCGGGGTATGGCTGGAGATTGGTGGTCTGCAAACAAAATGTCTATTCGTGAGTCTGCAGCAGAGCATGGGAGTGAGTATGTAGAGTGGGATGTGTTCCAGAGGATCTTACATAATATCTTCCTTCCAGAATTTCAGAAGGACAAGCTGAGAGAGGAATTTGACATCTTCAAGATGGCAGAGGATATGACAGTGGAAGAATATTATAAGCAATTTACCCAGTTAGCTAAACATGCAGGAGAAATGGGCTTCGATGAAGCAATGTTAGCTATGAAGTTTGAGAGGGGACTGACAATTGGCATCAAGAAAAGACTCATATCCGCTCCGCCCACCACAGTCCGTAACATCTACCTGAGGGCTGGGGCGGCGGAGAGGCTTGCTGAAATGATTAAGGATGAGAAGAAGACAAAGGCTGAAAAGAGGAAAGCTGAAAGTGAGAATGCTGGGTCGAAAAAGCAGAACTCCTACAGGTACAGTGGGTACTTCACCAACAATGCTTCAGGAGGTAACCGCAATCAGGGTGGCGGTGGCTACAAGAGTGGTAGTACGGGGTCCGGTACCGTTGGGATAGTTTGCTATGGTTGTGGAAAGACGGGGCACAAGCAGGCTGTATGCCGATCATCTGGTAGGAATCAGTCCAGAGGATACCACACATCTACCTCTGGATACAGTGGTTCGCGCATGCATGCATCTGGAGGTAGTGGATACCGTGCCCCCATGTCAGGCTATGAAGGAGGTATGAGGTCTGGGGCTAGCAGTAATTACCAGCGGAGCTACAACAATTACCAGAACCGTGCTCAGCAGAGTCGATGATAGCAGTGGAAATAATCAAAAGACCTAAATCGAGGGGAACCAAGAGGTGGGGTGGCTACTACCGGCCAGTGGAGCTAAGTCCAGTGGCAAACTTTATGCCATGGGGAAGCGAGGACTAAAGATGATGCTCATGTGGTGACTGGTACATTTCTTGTGAACTCGAAACCTACTTTTGTACTTTTTGATTCCGGAGCTACCCACTCCTTTGTGTCTAGAGAGCATGCTAGGATTTTGAATCTTGAAATTTTTGATTTGGTTGGGGATTCTGTGACTATACCCTCTGGAGAGTCTGTGTCCTGTAGTAGAGTTTATAGGAGTGTGCCAATTAAGATCGGGGGGGGGGGGGGTGTCTTTCATTGTGACCTGATTGAGTTTCCCTTGGGGGGATTTGAGGTGATTCTGGGAATGGACTGGTTAGGGAAGTATAGAGCTTTTATCGACTGTCACCAGAAGAAGATTTCCTTAAGGGGACCTAAGGGAGTGAGGGTGTCTTACAAGGGATACCTGGTCAAACCTAAAGTCAAGTTTATTTCTGTTAACACCCTTAAGTCTAGTCTGAGGAAGGGGGACCAATTAATCTTGTGTCAGATGTGGGATTGTGAGGCGGGGACCCCTAGGGCTAGTGAGATACCTGTTGTACGAGAATTCGAGGAAGTATTTCGAGATGATATCCCTGGGTTACCACCAAAGAGAGAAGTGGAATTTTCCATTGATCTAAAGCGGGAGCAGGGGCGATATCTAAATCACCGTATCGGATGGGACCGAGAGAGATGGATGAGTTGAAGAAGCGATTGGATGAGTTGGCGAAAAAAGGATTCATCCGACCTAGTGTGTCACCATGGGGAGCACCGGTGTTATTTGTAAAGAAGAAAGATGGGAGTCTGAGGCTTTGTGTTGATTATCGAGAGTTGAACAATGTGACCATCAAGAACCGATATCCGTTGCCTAGAATTGATGATCCATTTCGACCGATTAAGCGGAGTGGAGTTTTCTCAAGATTGATTTAAGATCGGGGTACCACCAATCGTGATAAAGGATGAAGACATTCCCAAGACCGCTTTCAGAACAAGGTATGGCCACTATGAGTTTGTGGTAATGCCATTCGGGTTGACTAATGCACCAACAGTTTTCATGGACCTGATGAATCGGGTATTCAGTCCATACCTGGATAAATTCGTGGTCGTGTTTATTGATGATATCCTGGTATATTCCAAGAATGAAGAGGAGCACGAAGATCACCTAAGGAAAGTATTGAAGGTACTAAAGGAAAAAGAATTGAATGCAAAATTGAGCAAATGTGAGTTTTGGCTGAAGAAAGTTGCCTTTTTAGGGCATGTGATTTCTAAGGAAGGGGTGTCCGTCGATCCAAGCAAGATTGAGGCAGTGACTAAGTGGCAGAGGCCTAAGAATGTGAGCGAGATTCGAAGCTTTTTGGGTTTGGCGGGTTACTACAGAAGATTTGTCAAGGACTTCTCGAAGATAGCTAAGCCCTTGACATCGTTGATGAGGAAAGAGAATCGTTTTGTTTGGGATGAGAGTTGTGAGAAGGCATTCTTAATCCTTAAGGAACGCCTGACAACAGCTCCTATCCTGGCCTTACCAGATGGGAGTGAGAATTTCGAGGTTTATACTGATGCTTCCAAGCATGGTCTGGGGTGTGTATTGATGCAAAATGGGAGAGTGATCGCTTATGCTTCACGACAGTTGAAGACCTACGAGGAGAATTACCCTACCCATGACTTGGAGTTGGGAGCAGTGGTCTTCGCACTTAAATTGTGGCGTCATTATCTCTACGGGGCTACTTTTAAAGTATTTTCAGATCATAAGAGCTTGAAGTACATTTACACCCAGCGGGAGTTGAACATGAGGCAGAGGAGGTGGATAGAGTTGATTGGAGATTATGACATGCAAATTATCTATCACGAGGGCAAGGCGAATGTGGTGGCGGATGCACTAAGTAGGAAGTCCATCCATGCTTTGTGTAGTGCCAGATCGAGAGTAAGATTGTATAATGAGCTGAGAGAGATGGGGATTTACATGATCCGGAAGGGAGAGACCCTTGGGGATTTGACTGTGGAGCCAGAATTGTATGGAGAAATTCGAGAGTTGCAGAAAGACGATGTTAGAATACAGAAGTGGCGTGAGATGATTGAGAGAACTGATGGAGGGGTCAAATCCAAATTCAGCATTCATTCCGATGGTAATTTGAGGTTCAATGGGAGGTGGTGCATTCCCGACAATGAAGGATTAAAGAAGAAGATTTTAACCGAGGCTCATGCCACGCCGTATTCCATTCACCCGGGAGGTGACAAGTTGTACAAAGATCTTAAGAAGACTTTCTGGTGGCCAAACATGAAGAAGGAAGTTGCGGAGTTTGTGTCTCGATGTTTGACATGCCAGAGAGTGAAAGGGGAGCATAAGAGGCCGCAAGGCAAGGTTCAACCTCTAGAGGTGCCAGAGTGGAAGTGGGAAAGTATATCTATGGATTTCATTGTGGGGTTGCCACGAACTCAGAGAGGCAACAATATGATCTGGGTGATTGTTGACAGGTTGACTAAGTCTGCTCACTTTATTCCTATGAAGGATACCTGGAGTAAAGCTGAGTTGGCTAAGTTATATGTTCAGAATGTGCTCAAATTGCATGGTGTGCCTAAGGACATTGTTTCAGATCGAGATTCGAGATTCATATCTAGGTTTTGGCGGAGCCGCAATCCGCATTGGGTACTCACGAAGATGAGTACGACTTTTCATCCAGCTACCGACGGTCGGGACCGAGAGAACTATTCGGACCTTGGAAGATATGTTGAGAGCTTGTGTCTTTGGAGTTTGGGGGATCTTGGGAGGATCGACTGGGGTTGATAGAGTTTTCGTATAACAACAGCTATCATGCTAGCATTGGGATGGCCCCTTTTGAGGCCTTGTATGGGAGGAAGTGTAGGAGTCCTGTGTGTTGGGATGATCGAGCTGATACGGTGGTGTTGGGACCAGAGATGATCCAAGAGATGGTGGAACAGGTTCGGGTTATCCGGCAGAAGATGAGAGCTGCCCAAGATAGGCAGAAGAGCTATGCTGATCTCAAGAGAAGTGATATTTCTTTCGAGGCTGGAGAGAAAGTTTTGCTGAAAGTATCACCGATGAGAGGGGTGATGAGATTTGGGAAACGGGGAAAGCTGAGTCAAAAATTCATTGGACCATATGAGATATTGGACAGAGTGGGAGAAGTGGCATATCGACTAGCTTTACCTCCATCTCTAGCTAAGGTCCACAATGTATTCCATGTCTCACAATTGAGGAAGTATGTGAGTGATCCTTCGCATATACTGAACCATGATGTTGTTGAAGTAGACGAACAGTTATCCTATGTGGAGATGCCAAAAGAGATCCTGGACAGGAAAATAAGAAAAACTAGGAAGGGAGAAACAGCTTTAGTGAAAGTTTTATGGACTAATCACAATGTCGAGGAAGCTACGTGGGAAACTGAATTGTCTATGAAAGAGAAGTACCCGCACTTGTTCATCTAAGGTGAGTTACGAGGACGTAACATTTTTTTTTAGGGGGGTAGAATGTAACATTTCGAAATTTTTACGTGTAGCTTTATAAAGTACAACCAAATAAGGAACAAGTAAAGGAAGCTGAGTTAACCTTTAAGTGGTTACGTTGGGTGAACTTCGGGACGAAGTTCATTTTAAGGGGGGAAGACTGTAATACCCTGACTTTTAAATAAATTATTATGAGCCGATCATGTATGTCGCGAAATAATATAATATTACAATATAATAAATAAATCGCAAGACGGTAAATTTAATCATGAAAGTAGGTACATAATTATGTTACTCAGTGTCGGGATAATACGGAAGTATTCTCGTAAGTTTACGTTTCACATAAGATAATTAAATATAGGATTCGGGTATTGGTTAAACACAAATAAGAAACCAATCGGACCCAAAATGAGTATGGGAAATCGTATTAGGGTGGTGTTGCGTGCCATTAGACAAGATATATGCATGCTTGATTATTTTTATAAAACTTAGGCACCCCATACTCCCTTGTTCACAGCAATTCCCACACCAACTCCACGCCTACACCAACACCCATACACACCATACTCCATTGTTCTTCTCCTTCTTTATTAAAAACCGACCACCAACCCTTCTTCCTTCCATTTTTACACACCCCTACGGTGCAAGTGAGAGAGAGAGAAGGAGTGCGGTGGTTGACGGCGCAAATAGGGACGACCAAGGAACTATTGTCGACGACCTAGGGTAGCCGTGGTGGCCGTAGTGGTGGCAAGAAGGTAATGAAACCACCTCCCTCCTCTGTTTTTGTATTAATGTCGGATTTTGTTTGTTTGTGTCGTGTCTTATATTGTCGTCTATGATGGTTTTTGTTAGAGTATAAGGGTAGTGTGGTGAGGGACGGTTGCCATGGTGGTGGTTGGGGTCGTGATGAGGGGTGGTAGTGGCCGTGAAAGGCGGCAGTGACAGGGGTAGTGTAAACAAGTTCGTAATTAGTTTTAGACGGGTTTTTATTGGGTCGATCTTGGGGTGGTGCCACCATTGACTCGGGGGAGGTCGATGTGGTGGCACCACGTGCTTTGTGTAGGGTAGTTGTCGGAGATGGTGTCGAGGGTGGTTGTAGGTGGGGTCGTGGGTAGTCGTAGTGGTTGCGGCGGGTTTGTTCGGGGATAGTTGGTGCGTTTGTGGGGATCGGGTGGTGAACCGAGGCCGGGGTATGGCCGTGGTTCGGCTTGTCGGCGAGTCGACCCATTTCTGGTGTCGGGGGGTGGAGCTGGTCGAGGTTGGTCTTTGGCGTGTGGTGGTTGGCGGTGGTTGAGGGGCACGGTTTGATTGATGACACGGGTTGAGGGGTGTGTGTGTGTGTGTGTGTCGTGTAATGAATCCGAGTCGAGTTCTTCGCGGGCTAAAAATTGTGGTGTCGGGTTTCTTGTTTGGATATCATTATTACTATTGTTATTATTATTATTAGTATTATTATTATTATGTTAGTATTGTTAGTGTGTTACCATTAGTATTATTAATATTGTTATTATATGCTTAATTAATTAATCTAGTTCCGAGTTATTAGCGAATTAAAGACGGGGTTTTCATAGTTTAATTAATATAATCCGTTAATTGGTCGTATTCTTAATTAATTAATATAATTCCCGTGTCGTTAAATAATTGAGTTAAGTTAATTCTCGAGTTATTTAATATAATTAGAGTCGGGATTGTTCGAGTTGTTCAAGTGTTGATTCGTTTCACCATATAATTCATTTAAACCGTTAATTATCGTTTTGGTTTGAGTTCCGAGTTATTTAAAATAAAATAATAATTAATAATGAGTAATTAATTAAAGACGGGTTTTGAGTCGGGTTTGTTAAAAGAGAAAAGTTTCTATTTTGGGCAAGGCTACCATTTCGGGGAAGTTTCTATTTTAGGAAAACTTCCCACTTTTAGAAAGTCACTATATTTGGTATCATTGCTATTTTAGAATGGGGGATAATTGAAGGAATAATAATTAATAAATATTATATGTTTAGGTGACGGTTTTCGCGTGGAGTATTTTTAGCAGCTGTTGGATTGTCATTCTGCAATTTGAGGTAGGGGAAATAGACTGGGTGTGTATTTCACTTAAATGCTGAATTGAATTCTTGAACTGTCTTGAGAATTACAGGTGATATTGTTTATTATATTAATCTTTGTTATGTTATGCAAATCTTATTACGTTGTGATATGAAGCGGAGATTATTCAGGGTATGTGATATGGAGCAGAGATTATTCAGGGTATGTGATATGGAGCAGAGATTATTCAGGGTATGTGATATGGAGCGGAGATTATTCAGGGTATGCGATATGGAGCGGAGATTATTCAGGGTATGTGATATGAAGCGGAGATTATTCAGGGTATGTGATATGAAGCGGAGATTATTCAGGGTATGTGATATGGAGCGGAGATTATTCAGGGTCTGTGATATGGAGCGGAGATTATTCAGGGTCTGTGATACGGTGTGGAGATTATTCAGGGCCTGTGATATGGAGAGGTGGAGGATGCGACGAATTGGAAATAGAGTTATGCATTTTGTTGTCGTACTTATTCTATTTTCCTACTCAACTTCATAGTTGACCCCGTGTATTCGTGTACGCCTGTGATGAACCAAATTATTGGGGAGCAGATTGACAGGTACCTGAGACCATGGAGGCTGGATGGGAAGAGAGGGCTTGGATCCGGACCAGACTAGAGTCTAGATCACTTTAGTAGTTTCATTTCATGTTTTTCAGACATTCACTTTATTTTCCGAGGCAAACTTTATTTCAGTTGTAATGACATTACCTTTGTTTAATAAAGTACTGCGCTTCTTTCCCTTTGTTATCTACTACCTCGGGAACCGAGATGGTAACAGTCCGTTTTATTGGAGAATGTCTAGACGATGACTTCTTTAATAAACCGGGGTGTTACAGTAAGTGTATATGGGCAAGGGTGATGTAAGTGTAAAGAAGCATGAGAATGAAAGATTGAGATGAGAGATACGAAATGTGACATTTCGGGATGTGTAAGGACTTATAGAGGGAGACGGTTAGCATTGTGTTGCTTAAGGATGTATGTAATGAAAGGTTGCTTTGGATGGATGGAGAAGAGGGGTATATAGTGAACTTAGATAGAGATATGTCGCGACGTGGAATTGAAGATGGTGACCAAGTTTGGGAATTTGGAATTTTCACGATGTGAGCCTAGTGAGTAATTCTTTGGGCAGCTAACGGTATGAGATGAATTTTGGTTTCCTAGTGATGTAAAAAGGGAGATGAAATTGTTTGAACTTTAAACGTTGATTTTATGGATAGATTAGTGACAATTGGGAGTTATAGTATAATGAGAGAAGACCCATGGTAAGAAAGGGTGAGATGATATCGACATAAAATAATGGGAATTGAGTTTGGAGCAATGTGAGGGTAACCGGAGCACTAGAGAGTTAGATAGAAATAATGAAGAGTTGAATCATTAAGGGAGTTTGTCGAGGGTAAAAGAAAAGAATAAGGGGAGTAAAACTAGGAACATGTTCACTGAGGAAATATGATATAAGAGTAAGGAATCGTAGAGATGTATGATACTATCATGAGGATTTGAGTTACAGTTATGTAGAAGTTCCAGGACAACATGATAATCATGAGTTTCGAGGAATTAAAGAAAGCAAAAGTTGGGTAAAGAATTTGTGCGATATGAGATTTTGGTGGTGAGTCGGGTGACGATACAATTACGGATGAAATTGGAAATAGTGTTGAGGTGATTTTTGTTGATATATTTGATGTTTGTTGTTTGGGATGAGAACCAAAGGGAGGAAAAGGATTGTTATATTAAGAAGTGATAGTAAGCGAGTAGTCACATGAAAAATGTTGGTGTCATAGTATTGTCACTAGTGGTTGAGGATAATGTTATTTTGGGGAAGTTAGTTGTTCTAATGAGGTTGATTTTGTGAAGGTGATTAAGGTTTGGTTATGAGGGATTTTAAGGTATGGATATATGAGGTATTCGTTGGTAGTTGGGTACAGATGATATGACTACGTTCGCCGGGTGGTGATAATTGTGTGTAAAAGAAGATATGTTATGAAGGGCACCTGAGTTAAGTCTGGATAAGAGATATTCTTTGTCAAGTGGTAACTTACGTGATCAGGATTGACTAGTTGGATGTGATTACGGGTCTATGATATGTGTAAATGTTTGTGTGAGATTCTAACCTCACAAGAAGTGGTATGGTGTGATAATTATAAAGTTGTTATATGAATGTTTTGTAATTTATGTTGGGTACGGTATACTATTGGAATGAGGTTCAAAAGGTAATAATTTGATTGATCTGGCATGGATAGTTAAAATTGTATATGTATTCATGATATATGTTTATTCCATGAAAAGTATGGATGGTATGCATGCGATTCTTGCCTATTTATTCCGTATGATATATGGTGTTGTGATCTGGTAAAGTAGTCTTGAATAAGTTTTCTCGTCCGTGATGTTATATTGAGTCAGTGTTTAAGGGATTGTGTATGTCGTCATGTCTATCAGTGTGGGTGTGGTGCCTCGGGTGGTGATCCGGGCACAGTACTTAGTGTTGTGATGCGGGCATTTTCGCACTGCGGTACGGTTGTGGTGGCGGTTTTGCGATGCCGTCACCGGTTGTGGTGGAGTAGGTGAGATGTTTATGTTACGAGTTTTCGAAAGTGCTTACCAGTTAAACATATATTGTTGTTTGTTTGTTTGTTCTTTGTTCTGGTAAGTCTTGGTTGAACATGCGATTTGTTGTTTTGTTTGTTGATGTTTCTTACCGATTTCGGTTTGGGAATGAGGGTAGAGTATGATATGAAAGAGAGTTGTATATGTTTTTGTTGTTGTCATGGTATAGTGATATTTTGTTGATAGGATACGATTGTGAGAAGTTATTCTGATAATTTGACCTTGTTTCAGGATGAGATATCGGTAGTCATAGTCATGACAAGTGATTCGTGGAATATGTGTTATAATGATCTGAAAGCGGCAGGCGGTTCATAATCTTTTGTTGAGATAGTGAGTGCAGGATATTGGGAATTGGTGTCATGTTAAGTTATGTATGAGTTTTGCGGTAATGAAAGAAAAGAACTTGAGGATCTAGTATGAGTGTACGTAACAAGTGTGGAATGTGAGTTATGCTTTTGGTGATATGAGTTTTATATAGTTTTTATAGAGAGGTGTGTCATGTTGCGGTAATGTGGAAGATTTGAAGTTTTGGGTTAAGCTAAAGATTTTGAAATTGAAGGATGAGAGTTGTTTAAGTAAGAGAGCCTAAGATATATGCATGGCGTCTGTTCAGATTATAAGTGGTTATCTTTGACACGCGGTGGTGATAGGGATAATGAGAAAATATAGCTAGGATTTAGTATTAGCGAGTTACGAGGACGTAACATTTATCTTAAGAGGAGTAGGATGCGATAAAGGATAAAAGGGATTTTGATGGTTGTACATATGGTAGTATAATTGGAAGTAGAGTGTTGGTGTAGCATAAAGGTCGGATATTTGTTTTGATCAAAGGTCATGATCGTGCTTGTAGTAGTTCGATGTTTAGCAATGAGAGAATATTTCAACAGTGTTGATAGTTGAATGACAATGACTATGAGTCCAATAGTTTTGACAGTTGGAAGATGATGTTTATGTGTGTGAGTAAACTTCGAGGACGAAGTTCGTTTTAAGGATGATAGAATGTAACATTCCGTTTTGATGATTGACCTTCTTTTGTGGTTGAGTGCGATTGAGTGTTATGGAAGTGATACAAGGTTGGCAACATTATATTGTGGTTATTGGGTAATGTTATGGAGTCAGTATTGAGAGCCTATGCCATAGTTGAGACGATATCGTGAGCCATGTTGTGGAAGGAAGAGTGGTTTGTGGAGTTGGTGTTAAGTGTCCATGTTTTATAGGTTGGGTTGGATCTTCGCGGTCGTGTTTTGTTTTGTTTGTTGTTTTGCTTTGAGTCGGGGTAAGAATTCTTGTGGAGACTTGTGTAGTTCCTTAGTGTTGTTATATGTGGTTGGTTTAGTCTTGTGGCGTAGTGTTGTGCTTTGTTTTATAGTAGAGTGTGAACTTCGGGACGAAGTTCTTTTTAAGGGGGGAAGATTGTAACACTACGGATTTTCTTTGGTGACTACTCGACCGAGTAGCGCCTACTCGGCCGAGTAGTGCTGAGGTTGTGTGTTGTTTTGGTTCTGCCGAGGAACACTCGGCCGAGTATAGTTAACACTCGACCGAGTATGGGACACTCGGCCGAGTATACACTTACTCGGTCGAGTGTCCGGTTTGGCGGAGTGTTATTTCGACGGTTTGATTAGGGTATGTTTAGGGTATTTTATATTTCCGCGTCAGTTTCTTATATCATTTGAAAGCTTTATCATTCTACGATCTCTCCCTAATCACTCCCTAATCATCCTCATATCTCGTTGTGTGTGCAAATCGTCGTGATCCTTGCGTGTAGTCTCTTATTCTACTGTTGGTAAGTCTCATTCCCTTGTCATTTGTATTCTTTTGGGGTTACTGTATATATGGAATTGGGGAAAATGGGATTGTGCAATGTGTAATTGTAGTATGTGATTATTGTTGTAGGTGACGACGTGATATTTGTTATGCATTTGTGTGGTTGATTACAAAGATAGCGGATTGCGAAAAGGTAGGGTTTCCCTACTCAGTTTACTGTCAATTGATTTGAGATTGTGCTTGTTGTAATTGTTGTTATCTGCTGATCATCGGAGTATGGAGATTGTTGTGACGATGTTGGTAGGAGCGGATTGAGATGGCTGTGATGTCATGTGATTGTGATTGTGGTGGAGTCACTTGCGGGAGTGGCTTCACACCCTAGTTCGCCCTCCGTGGAACCCGCCACGGGAGGGGATGTGCACATTAAGGGACGGGGATGGTTAGTCGCTCGTTGATGAGGCTGGACTAGGTGGGGATGGGCTGCGGTCACCCATGGCGGCGAGGATTACCTGTTGCGATGGGTAATCGGCGGGGCTACACACTTCGGTGTGTAGTCGATTCTTGTCGCGTGAGATCGATGGTCACTAGCGGTAATGTTGTTGTCTTATATTGATTGAGTAGTCTTGACCCCGTGTTGTTGTTTTGTAAAACTGCGGTGATCCATTCGGGGATGGTGAGCGAATATGACAGTAATGCGGATGTTTAGTTATGGGACGGACATGGGGAGACATCGCTTCGAGTCTAGTTTCCGCCGTTACGAGTTTAGCCGTCAATGATTTCAGTTGTATTGAAGTTCTTACACTTTTAGTTTGAGTTGGTTTGAGATAATGTATTCGTTAACTCTTTATACTTTAATAAATGTTGTTTGGAAATTGTAACTTTGATATACTAACCTCGGGAAACCGAGATGGTAACAGCCTTTCATGCTAGGGTAGTCCTTGGTAAGGTACCTTGGTATGAGGGGGTGTTACAACCACCACCGCCACCACCTCACCTAAACCACCACCCATACACCAAAACAAACCACAACCCACCACACTTTATTTTCTTGATGTAACCAAACAACTAGTTAAGTTTTAGGTAATCTCTTACCTTTCCCCCTCTTACCCTTTCTAATTTCCTTACCCTTTCCCTTTCTCTAACCAAACGCCCCCTAATTAGTCTTAGAACTCGCAATCTTAGTCTTAGTTACTCTTCATTTAGTCTAACTTAATAGTTAAACAAAACATCAAATTTGTATGGACTTAGCTAAACAATTAGAATAAAAACAATTGGTGATGACCCTTGATCCTTGTGGTTCGACCCTTGTTTAGTGCGATGATACCCGTACACTTGCGAGATACTCCACTAAAAACCCTAACAGGAAACCAGAAAAGTAAAGATGATTTTGATAATTGGGTTCCGGATATGGTTAAGATTGCTAACGGGTTTTGTATTTCGAGTCGATGGGTCGGAGGAAGAGTGAGCTTAGAGAAGCTGTTAGAATGATGGTTGAGCTTCCCGGGCCTTACTTGCTCCAAGTTATTACTCCTTTCCAATAAGTGGACGGATTACCTATTATGATAGGCAAGTATTGATCGAGGTTACATTCGGACTTCAGAGGACACTGGAAAATCATTGTTCTTGGATATTACTCCCTCCGTTCCGGTGAATTGTTGTTTTTTTGCTTTTGGCACAAAGACCAAAGACAGAGGAAATGACCAATTACTAAATGACAAGTGGAACAAATTGAGTGTGTATGATCAAATTGTTCATTAAATTCATTCTTAAAATAGAAAGGACTACAATTCACTGAGACACCCAATATGAAAAAGGACAACAAATGACCGGGACAGAGGGAGTAATACATATTTTCGATCAATGAAAACTAAGGATCGACGTATTTAAATAAGTTGTTATAAACACTCCTCATTAGACAGTAAAATAAAATACATGTAATAGATCGTCTATAGCGCACGCTAAAATGCAAAAATAAATAACATGATTGCATTACAAAGCATCAAATTAACGAGGCTTTTTTATGAACTCTATGACCTTAGTATCATAAGCTGAGCACGCTACAATCGGACTGTCGAATCCAGCTCCTTTAGCCAAAACCTCAAATTCTTCTAGTGTCCTTTCTTTACCTCCGGGACTATTAGCCATCATAAGAACATCATATTGGAAGACCGTCTTGGCGGCATAGCTACTCTCCGGTGAAACCGGTAGTATATAATCGCACACGATCACTTTACCGTGGTCCGGTAAGGAAGCATAGCAGTTTTTAAACAATTTCATGCAATGCTCATCACTCCAGTCATGAGTTATCCACTAAATTAAGCACATAACATTATTTATCATAAAATTTGATACTTCATATAAAATCAATTTTAACAAAATTGTTTGCTTGAAAATTTCTTAATTATAAATTATAACTTACCTTCATAAACATAGCATCTCCTTTTGGTATACTCACAAACATATCTCCCGGAACATGCTCCACTCCTAAACTTACCAAGAAAAAAAAACATGGTTATATACAATTGTAATTGATCAACTTATTTTTGATACTATTAATAAAAAAAGTGCGTTACAATATAACCTGGTAAAGTTACGAGAAGTGATACTCATGACCAGGGCTCAAATCTCATTTACATCAAATTTGCCCTTATGACTCCCTTTACACGAGAAAAAAAACAATATAAAATGTTTTACGTACCATGATATGCCGGAGCAGTAGCAAGAACATGAGGCAAGTCCAAGTTAATGCCTCGAACATTAGGGTATTTTGATATGATCATGTCTAGCGTTGCACCATTGCCGCCTCCAATATCAACTAAGGTTGAAATTCTTTCGAATCCTCGATAGTTCTCTATGATTTTCTTCAACGTGATAATTGAGTGGTTAGCCATTCCATTGTTGAAAATTCTATTGAATCTAGAATCCATCCCGAAATACTCAAACGCGCTCATGTTGTATGCCTTTTGGAATGGAGAACCGCCATTAAGAATCGCATCTTTCAAGTGATACCTAAAGGAAATCAAGGGACAAATTAAAATATCATAAGTTGATGCAGAGCACCTCTTGCACAATGAGTAAAGTCATGAACAATGATACTCAAACGCGGTCATGTTGTAGCTTAGCGCCTTTAGCGCTTAATTAGTAAAGTCATGAACAATGATATTCATGGTTCGTCTTTAAGTTCCATTAGCTCTAAAACCGTTCTCTTTAATATATTACGATAAATTAACTATAGTATGTTGATATGTATAGAAACTCACCAGCTCTCCATGATAACCTTGTCCTGCATCACAAGGCCTATGGCACCCAATGTCACACCATCATCATCCTTAGTCAAAAATTGACAAACCGGGGTTAACCCGTAACACCTCTCAACCCGCTCATTAGATCCAAGTATGGTTCGGGTAGAGCAAGATACGATTGAATAACTTGCTAGAAGCCTGAGCATCCGGTCCAACATGGTTGCGGCCTCAGGATTTGTGGTGGACAAATGGGCGACTATTTGGGCCGGCGTGAGAAATGCACCCGGCCCAGCTCGTTTTATGATCTCAAGAACATCTAGCTCAATCACCGCGTTGAGTACCATGGGTACTACTGTTCCACTTGTTATGCTCATTGCAAATGAGCATAACTCATTTTCCTCCATTTTTACATTGTTTTCATTACCTAAAATTGATCCCATTTTTTTTCCTTACACTTTTATTTCCTAATGTTTTGTTAATTTGTGTCTATATATAGAACAATATTTGTATGCTTCTTGGTGTATGTATTGGTACACTATCGGTTTCATTTGTTACTTGTGAAACAGAGGCGATTCCAGGATTCGGTCGACGGAGATGCGGAAAATTAATGAAATTACGAAAGTTGCGGATTTATGTTTTTTAATGAAAAATATGGTTCTAAGATAATAATTTGTTATGTGATTGGGCGTAATATACATAACACAAATGGTGTAAAAAACATTGAATAAAAAATTTTCACAAGAAGTATTGAACCCGTGACCTTGAACAAAGAAAAACTACACAAAACCACTAGACCAACATAGAACTACTATACGTGGTACCAGACTACAAGATAGAGCCATGAAAATTTTGATGTTTTTAGTTAAAATTTATGGATTACTAGTTCATTTCGACGGGTTTCGGTGATTTTTGTCTTCGTAAACTGTAGTTTTTTTTTTTGGTACTTTCATAAACTGTAGTTTTAAATCCTGATTTCACCACTGTTTGGGACGTACACGCTTAAGTAACAAGAACTTGCCGTACCTTTCCATATCATGCAATATGATGTGTAATTGAGTCATGATAATGATATCATTATTGAAATAACATTGAAGATTTGGAATTTTCTTGGTTGGACACTACAAATTGAATTAACTAATTTAGCACACCATATTATCATTGGATAATTGGATTTGATCTGTTTAGCATTATTGAGCCTTTAAGTCGACGAAATTGCAAGAATATCACTATCCATTACTCTTTTTGGAACAAATGACAAGTGGAACAAATGGAGTGTGAATGATCAAATTACTCATTTAGTTCATTCTTAAAATAGAAAGGACAACAAATGACTGAGACACCCCAAAATAGAAAAGGAGAACAAATGACCGGGACAGAGGGAGTACTATTTATGTCATTTGGCTTGTGATCAACTGATCACTGTCGACACAACGATGTCTACAAAATCAATAGTTAGATCTCTTTTTAGGGTTAAGACTTGCATCATGTTCTCTTTATATGGAGCCCTTAGTCCATTGGAACAGTAGAGACTTTGATTAATGAAAAAACTTGCTTTGTGCAAAAACCCTTTTGTTCGCGGAGTGCCCTTAATCTCGATCTTCGTGGTTTAATTAAGTAGAAAGATTAAGTCTTTCATATCTTCTTTATTGCTTGTTAATTTCGTGCTTTAGCGTTCTTATTACAAACTAGAAAATCCCTCCCCAAAACATTTGGTTTTCTCTTTGCCCTCTGTTTTACTGCTGAAAGGTTTAAACCTTTATTCTTCATACTTTATTGGTTCTGAACATCACAAAGCCCGAATTAGAATTTTTTGGTTAATGAGTGTTCATTAACAAGCTAATTAGGGAATTAGTGTTAGTTTCAAATTATTTTGGTCCATAGTGTCCACGTCATCACTTTTTATTTTTATTTTCAATTTTGATACAAAACACTAAGAAACCTAGCGGCTTTACAAAATGTCGTCGTCCAAATATTTGTATCTATTTTATTTAAAAAAAGAAATGAAAAGCAATGCCGCTGAGAACTTCAACGGCTTATTCCAACAATTTCCAACAACTTGCATTAGGACTACAAAATGACAGTACTGATATGGTAAGCCGCTAAGTAGATTCCTAGTGGTTTTGACTTTTATATAAAAACTAGTATTGGTGCCCGGCTTCGCCCGAGCTAACTCTACTTACCATTAATTTTTTTTATAAGTTTTGAGACAAATTCACTACTCCCGTAAATTTATCATTAATATATTTTTTATAACATTATCCTAAAATTATTTTTGTATGTTAAATAATTAACATATCTATACATATAATAAATTATAAAGTTTAATAAAATTGCATAGATTTTAAATTTAATATATAATTTTATGATAATAATAATTAATATCATAAGTGTGCATGTTCATACTAATTAATTGTTTTATTTTAAGAAAATTGACTATTTTCTAATCTTCTATAAATATTTAGGAAAATTAACAGACATCTTCTTTCTTTTAATCTCCTTGAAATTGACCATCTTAATTAATTATTTTAGTTTAAGGAAATTGACCATCTTAATTAATTATTTTATTTTATGAAAATTGACTATGTTTAGGAAAATTACCAAGCTTCTATATAATTTAATTTTAACTCAAACTATATAATATTTGCATTGAGATCCCTTAGTCGGGTCCATCACACGGTGCTATTGATTTAAAACTATATACTCCAGTATAATTAATTTGTATAACTTTCTTTAATTACATTGAAGTCCCTTGGTTTTTGGATTTAATATATAGTATTGAAAACTAAGTGAAGCCGCTAGGTTGCTTAGCGGTTTCATATAAAAATTGGAAAAAAATAAAAAGAGATAACGTGGACACTATGAACCCAAATAGTTTTAAATAAACGTTAATTACCTAATTATTTTGCTAATTAACGCTAATTAACCAAAAAAAATTCCCCAAATTATATGCTGCCTAGGTCATCTACCAACATTGTTCCATCTACTCTACTAAAATGCTCAATAATTAGTTGCCTTGAAACAGACGAAAAAATGCACAACAAAGAGTAATGGATAATGTTCTTGCAATCAAATCCATTAATCCAAATCTTTAATTATTGTTAAATAATGATATCGTTATCATGATCACGTACACATGACATTGCATGATATAGATAGGTCAGGCAAGTTTCACGGTCTGCCTTTCTTCTGACCCTTTTTAGGTGGAACCGGGATTTAAAGTTACAGCCTACGTCGGAGCCAGTTGCGGAATTTTGGATTTTTCTATTTTAGGCGGGCTCGCCTCTGCTAGCCCCCTCGCTCCACCATTAGTCGGAGCGAATTAAGAAGGAAATTTTAACTATAAACTTCAAAATTTTCGCAATCTAACAAGGCAAGTGCCCCTGCAAACCCAACTTAGATCCACTATTGCAACCAAGTACTCCCTTTGTCCCCAATTATTTACCTTTTGACTATTTTTGAAAGGTATTTTCAAAATAAAAAATATTAGGAGTAACTAATATTGTATGAGGTGCATAAGTGCGTTCCATTATTTAGGATACATGCCAAAAAAAATGCTTATTTAAATATATCCTTTCAGAGGCGGCTATAGAGGGGTGCAGGGGATGCACCCACACCCCCTTTGTTAAAAAAATAAGTTTAATTTGTGTAATTAGGGAACATATTAATTATGTTGGTTTAGTGGTTTTGTGTAGTTTTTCTTTGTTCAAGGTCACGAGTTCAATACTTCTTGTGAACATTTTTTATTCAATGTTTTTTACACCATTTGTGTTATGTATATTACGCCCAATCACATAACAAATTATTATCTTAGAACCATATTTTTCATTATAAAACATAAATCCGCAACTTTCGTAATTTCATTAATTTTCCGCACCCCCGTCGACCGAATCCTGAAATCGCCCCTGCTTTCACAAGTAACAAATGAAACCGATAGTGTACCAATAAATACACCAAGAAGCATACACATATTGTTCTATATATAGACACAAATTAACTAAACATTAGGATATAAGATTAAGGAAAAAAAAATGGGATCAATTTTAGGTAATGAAAACAATGTAAAAATGGAGGAAAATGAGTTATGCTCATTTGCAATGAGCATAACAAGTGGAACAGTAGTACCCATGGTACTCAACGCGGTGATTGAGCTAGATGTTCTTGAGATCATTAAGCGAGCTGGGCCGGGTGCATTTCTCACCCCGGCCCAAATAGTTACCCATCTGACCACCACAAATCCTGAGGCTGGAACCATGTTGGACCGGATGCTCCGACTTCTGGCAAGTTATTCAATCGTATCTTGCTCTACCCGAACTATGCTTGGATCTAATGAGCGGGTTGAGAGGTGTTACGGGTTAACCCCGGTTTGTCAATTTTTGACTAAGGATGATGATGGTGTTACATTGGGTGCCATAGGCCTTGTGATGCAGGACAAGGTTATCATGGAGAGTTGGTGAGTTTCTATACATATCAACATATGATCATTAATTTATCATAATATAGCTTTTTTGTAATATATTAAAGAGAACGGTTTTAGAGCTAATGGAATTTAAAGACGAACCATGAATATCATTGTTCATGACTTTACTAATTAAGCGCAAAAGGCGCTAAGCTACAACATGACCGCGTTTGAGTATCATTGTTCATGACTTTACTCATTGTGCAAGAGGTGCTCTGCATCAATTTACGATATTTTAATTTGTCGCTTGATTTCCTTTAGGTATCATTTGAAAGATGCGGTTCTGAATGGCGGTTCTCCATTCCAAAAGGCATACAACATGAGCGCGTTTGAGTATTTCGGGATGGATTCTAGATTCAATAGGATCTTCAACAATGGAATGGCTAATCACTCAATTATCACGTTGAAGAAAATCATAGAGAACTATCGAGGATTTGAAAGAATTTCAACCTTAGTTGACATAGGAGGCGGCAATGGCGCAACGCTAGACATGATCATCTCAAAATACCCTAATGTTCGCGGCATTAACTTGGACTTACCTCATGTTCTTGCTACTGCTCCGGCATATCATGGTACGTAAAACATTTTATATTGTTTTTCTCTCGTGTAAAGGGAGTCATAAGGGCAAATTTGATGCAAATGAGATTTGAGTCCTGGTCATGAGTATCACTTCTCGTAACTTTACCAGGTTATATTGTAACGCACTTTTTTTATTAATAGTATCAAAAATAAGTTGATCAATTACAATTGTATATAACCATGTTTTTTTTTCTTGGTAAGTTTAGGAGTGGAGCATGTTCCGGGAGATATGTTTGTGAGTATACCAAAAGGAGATGCTATGTTTATGAAGGTAAGTTATAATTTATAATTAAGAAATTTACAAGCAAACAATTTTGTTAAAATTGATTTTATACGGAGTATCAAATTTTATGATAAATAATGTTTTGTGCTTAATTCAGTGGATAACTCATGACTGGAGTGATGAGCATTGCATGAAATTGTTTAAAAACTGCTCTGCATCCTTACCGGACCACGGTAAAGTGATCGTGTGCGATTATATACTACCGGTTTCACCGGAGAGTAGCTATGCCGCCAAGATGGTCTTCCAATATGATGTTCTTATGATGGCTAATTGTCCCGGAGGTAAAGAAAGGACACTACAAGAATTTGAGGTTTTCGCTAAAGGAGCTGGATTCGACGGTCCGAGTGTAGCATGCTCTGCTTATGATACTAAGGTCATTGAGTTCATAAAAAAGCCTCATTACTTTGATACTTTGTAATGCAATTCTGATATTTGTTTTTGCGTTTTAGCGCGCGCTAAAGACCGTTTATTATTACATGTATTTTATTTTACCGTATAATAGGGAGTCTGTATAAAGATTTATTTAAATACGGCGATTATTAGTTTTCAATGATCGAAAATATGTATTAATATCCAAGAACAGTGATTTTCGAGTTTCCTCCGAAGTCCGAATGTAACCTCAATACCGGCCTAACATAATAGGTAATTCATACCAAAGTTGGTTGGTGTGAATGGTAAGGGCTCTCATCTTTTAAACAAGTGGTCAGGGATTTGATTCCTGACTCTTACGAATGAAAAGCCCAAACTTGGGAGGGATCAACCAATTAAATTGCCTTCAGTACCCAAAAAAGATTGCCCCAACTGTCGGTAGGGGATACTCCTGATCAACACAAAAAAAAAAATTTCTTGGCCACACACGCCTAGACACTTGTCCAAAACCATGATCTTAACCGGTATATCCTCAGCCGCAACCATTGCCAATTCTTATATGTTCATCATAAAGCTACCATCCCCATCGAGGTCGACCACCACGCTTACCAGCATAGCCATGGCCGCTCCCAAGGCAGCCCGGAGACCGTACCCATGGTACCCATCCACCCGAGGATATTGGAAATTATAGTTATTGTGCAACAAACATTTGATGTTGTCCAACTCAAGTTGTTATCATTGCCTTACCTTGAGTTATTTCTTCTAAGACCTCTATTGCATATTGTAGATAGCTAGCTTGATTTTTTCGAGTCCTCGGTTCTTTTGGTAAGTTAATGGGTGGTTTTGTTTTCGAGTGTTGGAGGAGGGGATATAAGGTTCGAGCCTTGGACCTTCAAGTACTATACTAATATCCTAATCATTGAACCACTTGTATTTATTACTTATATTAGTACTAAAATGTAATATATATTTTCACAAGATATATTTATGTATTATGACGAAAAATAGCAAGCCAATATCCCCACACATTGTGATTTTTGTTTTTTAAAATATGGAGTAGCAATTAATCCGTGCTATTATAGAGTCAACATAGTAATGATAAATGTAATAGGAAATTGAGTTAGCATTATCGAGTGATGCCCAATCTCAATACCACTCTTTACGTATATTTATGTATCACTTGATGCGCCCTATCATTATCCTATTAAGAGAAATATTGAATTAAGTGAAATTAACTCCTATGCACATACAGTGGTGGAGCTAGGGGGGGCTAGCAGGGGCGGTCGCCCCCCCTGGCGGATGAAATTTTCGAAGATTTTAGTTAAATTTTTCGAAATTTTTTTGGGGTGCCTTATGAAATTAGTCGTTCGCCCCCTAAAATTTTTCGCCCCTAAGTTCAAATCCAAAACTCCGCCTTTTGCACACATACACATTGAAATCTAAGAAAAAAGAAAGTGTTGATTTGTTGATATATATTGTGCATGAACATGATTACATTAAAGCCTCAGCCCTCATACTATCGTATTACATGAGAAATCACGTAAGGGTTGTAGTAATAATGCTTTACGGATATAGTTGTTGATTTGTAGTTGTGGAATTTTTATAGAGTTGTACATAAGACCCTAAGTTAAACTTTATCCCCTTCCCATTCAATAATATTATTGTATATTGTGGACGCGGGTTAACGGGGTCGCTTGGGAAACAAACGTTTGCATTTGTGGAGTCGCCACCCATTTATTTTGGAAAATTGGAAACCGTTCGAATACTTCGCGTCATGTCAAGATTCAAAGTAGTGACATAGATACCAAGGATTCGTTACCCTTAGCATTCTATGTCTAGAATGACTCTCGTGGATGCCAATGAACACGGATGTTCACAGAGATTTGGAGTAAGGGGTGAGGGTACGTATTAGGAAGCTCTTTTGATCGAACACTTAATCCCGCCCGTGTCGATAGCGGCCTCTACTAATGATTAGGGAAAATCATCTATACTTGATATGTTGTCGACTATATGCATGCAAAGCAACATCCAATAAATTAATCATAACATGTGAGAATTAACTAAGTCAGTGATCATGTAATTTAGCATACAATAGGGTCGAAGTAGAAATTTAGGGTTGATTACATGTGAAAACATACAAAGAAACGTTAATAAAGAATACGATAAAGTACAATAATAAAAATTACAACAATTACAATGATTTGATCGATTTACGTCGAAAATACATTTAAAACGGATAATTTGAGAAAAGAAAAGAGAAAATAAATTAACGAACAGATTAAATGTGATAATACGGATAATAGTAGATTAATACGTAAGCTAATAAATTAGGTCAAAGCAACAACGGAAGTTCAGAGACAGAACTCAACCCGGAACAGGCGCAGCAGAGCTGCGTGACCTGCGTCCCTTGGAAGAGGCGCGGTGGTCACTGCGTCTGTTCCTGAGGTGAGTTCTGGCTGTGAAGCCGGAACTACATATTGTTAATGTTCGTTGGTGAATTTAATGATAAAAAATGATTTGCGTGACATTAAGATTTGGATTGTCAGATGGGTGAAGGTATAAAGGTGATGTTATGGGAATGGTCTTTAGACCGGATCCCTTTGATGATTTGCCGTCCTCCCCTACCATGATGAAGCCGGCTTAAAAAAAAATACTAGTGTGAATCTCGTGTAAAAGCGCGGTTTTTTAGATAAAGATGTTATAGAATCTAACAGTTAAACTAATGGTATTTAATACGGAGTATTATTTTTAAGAGGGTAGCTTGGTAATTTGTTTGGTTTATTTGAAAGTTAAACAATGATTTTTGAAAATATTATAACCATAATTATCGTCAAAATTTGTTATAGAATTAATTAGGAGACAAATATTGTGCAATAGTAAATATAAATAGTGGGACCAATTAATTAGGATGTAAATATTATAAAGTAGTACGTCACCTAGGCCGGAAAATTTTGAGATTTCTTAATCTCTTAGTAGTAGGGGAAGTAGTTGGGGGGGGTGTATTCAAAAAAATATTTTAACATAATGGTTTTATTTTATAAATTTTCTCATATTATTGTAATAATTTTATTTGTCACAAACCCAATTAATAATAACATTTATGATTATGTATAATTTATAGTTTTATACCAATTTTAATTTATTTTAGTTAAAAGATTATATTTTAAAGTTTAATGATAAAATATTATTTTTAAAATGAAAAATTAGGTTAATTAAAGAAAATTCAACCTTATTTCCATATTTAAGTTAAACCATTTGGAGGGAAAATTTTTGAGAATCCTTATTCTCTTAGTAGATAGGAGAAGTAGATAGGAGATGTTTGGATTGATTTGTGCTCACGATACCATGTGAAAACCTAATGACAGTGGAATGAGGAAGACAATATCTTTTCTTATTGATCATAGGAACGTCAAACCCCTACCTTGGAGTATACAATACTAAACCATATCAAATCTTCTACCTCCTATATTAATTCCTATAAGATAGGCAACTATATTATACACTTGACTTATATAACAAGATTACATATAATACAATATATAGTACTCCGTATAAGATAATATCTTAGATATTTATTCTTTCATTAATTGAGGAGACAACTCCTTACAAATTTTCTCCATCAACGACTTTTCCCCCAAAAAACTTATTGAAACAGAAAAATGACCCATCAACGACTATTCTACTGAAATACTCAGTTATGCCTTCAAAAAAAACATGCACAATTAATGGATATGTTCTTCGAACGACGGTGTCCAAACACAATTGGTCTTCCTTGTGACGGGTTACCATTTGTGACGGATATTTTGTGAGATAAAATGGTAACAAAATGGGTTAGTGGAGAAAGGGGACCACATGAATAGTGTTGCAGAGAGAGAAAAAGTGGGTACATTATGAGGTAAAATGGTATCCGTCTTCAGCTTGTGACGGATATGTCATGTCTTCAATGAGAATTTGTGGTCCAAACAAGAGAAATCAAAATAGTTGTACAGAGTATTATTTTTTAATAACGGTTAGTCTTGCTGAAAACGGGTCGGAGCAAGTGACGGGTAATACCACTCACAAAACGGATAGGGGGACAAGGTGGGGCACCTCCATGTGCTTCCCTCTCTCCTCTATTTAGGTCATTTGTGAGAGGAAATGATATCCGTCACTCCAAAATGACGGATACGTGCCGTCTTCAATGAGATTTTGTGTTTCAATAATGACATCATTATTGTAACGATCACACATGACATTGCATGATATCGATATGTCAGGCAACTACTCGAGCCCAATGAGAAAGAGATGGCCTGCAGTTACATCCACATTTCATGCCCATTTGTGTGAAGGGTGTGTTCGAGATTATAAAACGATTTTGGAAACCATTAACTTAAACTTTTAATTGAGATGATTTCTTGACACATTTTAACTGTTCGTAGATAAATAACAATGAAACCAATAGTCTACCCATAAATGCACTTATTTCGGAGAACCATATGTAGACACAAATTAATCAAACCATACAAACATTTTCTTAGCACAACTAATTTATTAAGAGCGACGTAAAAAACAAGGAACAAAAAATGGGATCAATTTTAGGTAATGAAAACAATGTAATAATGGGAGAAGATGAAGCATGCTCATTTGCAATGACCATAACAAGTGGTTTAGTAGTACCCATGATACTCAACGCAGTGATTGAGTTAGATGTTCTTGAGATAATAAAGCAAGCTGGGCCGGGCGCGTTTCTCACGCCGGCCCAAATAGTTGCGCATATGTCGACCACAAACACGAATCCTGAGGCCGCAACCATGTTGGACCGGATGCTAAGACTCCTAGCAAGCCATTCAATCCTATCTTGCTCTACCCGAACTATGATCGGAACCAATGAGCGGGTTGAGAGGTGTTACGGGTTAACCCCTGTTTGTCAATTTTTGACTAAGGATGAGAATGGTGTCACATTGGGTGCCATATCGCTTTTGATTCACGACAAGGTTTACATGGAGAGCTGGTGAGTTGTTACACATACCATCATTAATTTCTCGTAATATATGTAATAAATCAATTAGTTTCTTGTAATATACAATCATTATTATCTATAAATCTAATCACTAATTTCGAGAACGGTTTTAGAGCTAATTTAACTTAAAAATGAACCATGAATATCATTGTTTATGACTTTACCAATTAAGCGCAAAAGGCGCTAAGCTACCTTATATCATCGACATTTCATGAAGATGTAATGAGTATATGTATGTAGAGGTGGTAATCGGGTCACTCAGGTCCGTTACGGGTCGGGTTAAGTGGGTCAGGTCATATCGGGTTCTGGTTATGTCAGGTCAGTGAGGGGTTCGGGTCGGTTCGATTCATGTCGGGTCATCAATGGATGGCAACTCGGGTCGGGTCATTAGCGGGTCAGGTTATCAGCATATATTTTATGCTATATATTTAGTTTTTTATGGTAATTTTATGTTTAAATGATAGCTAGTTGTATTAATTGAGTTTTAATTGAAAATAATTAAGATAATGTCAATTTGGGGTTATTTAAACCATTATTCAGCTAATTCATTATCGATCGGATCATCTATCGGGTTGGGAAAGTATCAGGTCACGGGTCGGGTCGGTTCAAATCGATCGGGTTCGGGTTGGAAAAAATAAGGCTGTTATCGGTTATCGAGTCGGAACGTGTTAAGATATGGGAGAAGAGAATAATGCATAAATGAATTGTATTATTGATTCATATTGTTTTCTATCGATATGCTGAGGTATTTATAATACCTCCCAATTTAATGACACCTTAACCCTAATATGGCCAACCCTAATGGTAGTCGGGCTTAGTATAGGCCCAATCTCCTAATAGATCGGTTTCGGTTCACCCAATTTTTAGGTTGTATCGTGTCGGGTTCCAGGCAAGTCGGATTAGGTTCCTCGGGTCGGGTCAGCTTTTGACCGCTCTAAATGTATGTTGGAAGTATAAACGTGGTGGTGAGTTGGTGACCTCGTGTATATGTCCAAGACGTACCTTGCATCAACTTACAATATTTGTTGCTCGATTTTCTTTAGGTATCACCTGAAAGAGTCGGTTCTTAATGGCGGTTCTCCATTCCAAAAGGCATACGACATGACTTTGTTTGAGTATTTCGGAAAGGATTCTAGATTCAATAAGATTTTCAACAATGCAATGGCAAACCACTCAATTATCACGTTGAAGAAAATCATAGACAACTATCGAGGATTTGAAAGAATTTCAACTTTAGTTGACATAGGAGGCGGCAATGGCGCAACGCTAGACGTGATCATCTCGAAATACCCTAATGTTCGCGGCATTAACTTGGACTTGCCTCATGTTCTTGCTGATGCTCCGGCATATCATGGTACGTAAAACATTATACGTCATTTTTTGGTATAAAGGGAGCCACAAGAGCAAAATTTGATGCTGATGGAATCTCAGCCCAGGTCATGAGTGATATGATACTCATGACCTTGGACTTTTGTACCTCTAGTAATAATAATATGAAAAATAAGTTGTTTAATTACAAATGTAAATATAAAACCATGATTTTTGTTAAGTTTAGGAGTGGAGCATGTTCCTGGAGATATGTTTGTGAGTATACCAAAAGGAGATGCTATGTTTATGAAGGTAAGTTTATAATTTAGAATTACGAAATTTACAAGCAAACAATTTTGTTAAAATTTATTTTATGTCTAATTTATGATAAATGATGTTATGTGCTTAATTCAGTGGATAACTCATGACTGGAGTGATGAGCATTGCATGAAGTTGTTTAAAAACTGCTATGCATCCTTACCGGACCACGGTAAAGTAATCGTGTGCGATTATATACTACCGGTTTCACCGGAGAGTAGCTATGCCGCCAAGACGGTCTTCCAATATGATGTTCTTATGATGGCTGTTTGTCCCGGAGGAAAAGAAAGGACACTACAAGAATTTGAGGTTTTCGCAAAAGGAGCAGGATTCGACGGTCCGATTGTAGCATGCTCTGCTTATGATACTAAGGTCATTGAGTTCATAAAAAAGCCTCATTACTTTGATACTTTGTAATGCAATCTCCAATCGTGTTATTTATTTTTTCATTTTAGTGTGCGCTATAGATTAGACTGTTTACTATATGGAGTAAACTCCACAACAAGAACCCCAATTATCAAAAGATGTTGCTTTAATGACCTTAATTATTATTAGGTGACTTTACGGACTTCACCGCATAAATTTGACCAAAATACCCTTGATTTATTCTCCCACCCTTTTTTTCTTCCCAGTTTGCTTTTAAGGTTGGGCTGACTTATTCCTAAATTAACATGCCAAAGGGCGGCCAAGGTTTGAAAATTGAAACCAGGACCCGACCCTTGGATGAGACACGCTTGGTGGGTCAAGAGAAGAGTCGGACCGGGCCAATTGTGACTCGTGAGCCAGGTTAACCCATTCATTTGGCCAGCTTTACTAATAACTAGATTTGGCAAAAGTATACCGAACCTGAAAAATCGATCAAAAATACCTGAATCGACACCTGCCCGTACATCCGAAAGGTGTAACTGAACTTCACCCTGAAACCTGGATTGACCTGAATTGATTCGAAATCGAACCGAATTTGTAATATCTGAAATAGACCCAAGATTGAATGAACATGAACTGTTTCAACCTTAATTGTTTTAATCCGAACCGATATATACCTGAACAGATTTCAACCCGTATATTGATGAGTGAAACACAACATTGAAACCTGAAATGACCCGAATGTACCTGAGCGTCGTAAATAAGGTGTCCTTTTGTACATGATTGTCACTAGGGATGTCAATGGGGCGGGGTGGGTGCGGAGGAGGGGTAACCTGCACCCGCCCCGCGAGTCTATAATGCGTACCCACACCCGCCCCGCGACCCGCGGTGGGTTGAACTTTTCAAACCCGTTCCCTGCGGGGACCCGTTGACCCGCCAAATTACCTATCTCCTCATAAACAATTTTTAAAAATATAAATCTAAAATCTAAAATATACTAGTCGTACTACTTATACAAATAAGTTTTCGCTAAATATACATTTAATTAACTAGTACACAAGTTTTACAAACAATGAAACGCATGTCCAAAGTAAACAAAGCTGCTTGATCAAATTAACAGAGCTTCACTCATTGTTCACTCAAATCATCTAAAGCTCCGTTAGCATTCTTACCAAGTATCATTGGTTTGGGCTTTTTATCCTCTTGTTATAATTTTTTTTTATTATTATAGTATAATTACTACTACTTATTATAGGTGGGTTGGAGATTTGGAGATGAGTGAGGCGGGTATAAGCGGAGCGGGGCGGGCAGGGTGGGTATGGGGCGGGTTTCATGTGATACCCATCCCCGCCCCACGACCGCGACGAATGGTACTTTTAAAACCCATCCCCGCCCCATGACCTGTCAAATCATTACCCGCGCCCGCCCCAAGTGGGGCGGGTGCGGGGCGAGACCCGCCAAAACCCGCCCCACTGACATCCTTAATTGTCACCCATTTGACATCAATGAATTAATATTATATCGTAGTTATTAAAAAAAACATTATATATATTTTTTTTAATTATTTGTATTATATCCAATGTTTTGAAAAAAGACCAAATCGCTTGACATCCGATCCGATTATGAGTTTATGACCGGACTTGAATCTCATCTACTCTGAAATTGACCCGACTCGAACCTTATTTGCTCCAATATTGACCTGGCTCGAACCTGAACCGACCCGAAATATGTACAACCGATTAAAAGTGAAAACTGAATCCAATCCGAGTTGAGTCGAATTGAAATCGAAAAAAAAAAGATAAACCGAAATAATCTGATCCGAAATAAGCCGAACCAAAACTGATCCGATTGACGCGTTTGCCACCTCTACTAATAACCGTTAAATGTTTGTTATTTACTTGTGACTTTTCTTTGTTAATTATTATGGGGTTAGAGTAGGATCTAAGTCTTACATGTGAGACCCAAACTCACACTCGTAAATTTTTAAGATAACATGTATCCAACCCATACCCGCAGGGTCTACAAAAATGGGACCATACCCGACCTATTAGGATAAGACCTAAAGGATCTGGGCAGATCCTGTACCATGGGTCATTGCCATCTCTATCCCACTTGGCCACTTGTAAAGCTGAGAAGTCTGACCTGATGTGAAACCGAGCAAACTTGACCTGATAGAACTCGAGAATTTTGCAAATTTTGAAACCGACATGACTCGGGCCGATGATGACTTGTAACCCAACACTACTCGATGATCAGTTAACCGAACCAGAACCCAACCCGATATTAACCCGACCCGAGATCGACCCGATTAAATTGATGATCCGATAATTATTAAGCTTAAATTGAATTGAATTTTTAAATTGATACGTTTGACCTAATAATAAAGTAATTAAAACAAATAATGGTTAAAAATCTAAATTTAATGATCAAAATTGAATTAATGCGATAAAGTAACCGGACGCGATAATAACCAAATCCGATACATCTGATCCGAAATAACCTCACCCGATTGTCACCCCTGAACACCTTTCTTGTAAACCAAGAGGAAAAGAATTATGACGACTCCATCCCAATCGCCACCTTCCAAATGTCTGCATTTTCAGTTCCTTCCATTTCTCCAAACCAAAAACACTCGACATTTACATAATTATGAGACCACCTGACTTCCTGACCACAAGAAATGATTGTTTCAATCAATTAATTCTATTTCCCGAAGTAAATAGAATTGAATTGACTGTACAGAAAATTGATTTGATTGATTCAATTATTTCAGAGGACACCGCCATGGTTAATGAAGAACTCGAATGGAGAAACGCCATTACGTAGTAGCTTGACGGAGAAGAAAAAGAATATAAGAGATGATTATGAGAATGATTGAATGCTTAATTATTAACAATGAAAGGTATGGTATATATACAAACTACAGGAAGGTACTAGAGCTATGAAACTAGGAAACAAATATTAACAAAGGATATGCAAAGATTACAAGATAACAATAATATTACAAAAGATTATGTATCCTTAATACGCCCCCGCAAGTTGGACAATCCGGAGGATAGACCAATCTTGGATAATAACGATACGAACCGTGGACGCGGCAGAGGTTTAGTTAGAGCATCTGCCAATTGATCATTTGTATGCACATGTTGAACTCGGACATCATTATTACGAACATGTTCCCGAACAAAGTGAAAGGATATGGCAACGTGTTTCATGCGGGAATGAAAGACAGGATTTTCCGAGTAATGTTGTGCACCTAAATTGTCACAGTAGATGACTGGAACAGAGGAACTTTGGAGCTTTAATTCAGAGAGCAGCGCGCGCATCCAAATAAGTTCAGCTGTAACATCCGCAACGGCACGAAACTCCGCTTCAGTAGAGGAACGAGCCACAGTTCTCTGTTTCCTAGAGACCCATGAAATGGGATTTCGACCAAGATATACAATGAACCCCGTCGTCGAGATAGAGTTAGCTTTGTCGCCAGCCCAGTCGGCGTCACAAAAGGCATGGAGAGACATAGAGGATCGTGAGTGTAATTGAAGACCAAGATCAGTAGTGCCATTTAGATATCGTAACAGACGTTTAAGGGCGGACCAATGACACTCTTTGGGAGCATGGAGGAATTGGGCTAGGCGGTTTACTGGAAAAGCAATGTCAGGACGGGTGAGGGCAAGGTATTGGAGCGACCCAATGATAGCTCGGTAGTCAGAGTGGTTATCAATAGTGGGTCCTTCAGAGGGAAGAAGAGGGGGATACGGGTTAAGGGGTGTGGGAGTTGGTTTGGAGTCCGTGAGGTTGTATCTAGTGAGCAGGTCATTGATGTATTTGGTTTGGGTGAGGCAGAGGCCGTGTTTATTGGGGGTAACCTCAATACCGAGGAAGTACGATGGTGGTCCAAGATCCTTTAAGGAGAAGCGATGTTGAATGTGGTGCAGAAAAGACAAGAGGTGAGCGTGAGAGGAACCAGTGACGATAATGTCGTCAACATAAACTAGTAGATAGAGAGATTGAGATGCGGATGTAAGATAGAAGAGTGATGGGTCAGAGATGGAATTAGTGAAACCATACGAGAGGAGATAGGTGCGGAGTTCGGTAAACCAAGCACGAGGTGCTTGTTTGAGTCCGTAAATAGCCTTATGGAGGTGACAGACATGAGAAGGAGAAGATGAGTCAGTGAAACCGGGTGGTTGAGACATGTACACGGTATCGGTAAGAGAACCTTGAAGAAAAGCATTGTTTACATCAAGGTGACGGAGGGGCCATGAATTACCGAGAGCAAGAGAAAGAATAAGGCGGACAGTAGCGGGTTTTACAACGGGACTGTAAGTGGCGGTGTAGTCAAGACCCGGGCGTTGGTGAAAGCCCTTGGCAACGAGACGAGCCTTGTACTTGTCCACGGTATTATCAAGCTTGTATTTTATACGGAACACCCACTTACAACCGATGGTATTGAAATGAGATTGAGGGGAAACCAGAGACCAGGTTTTATTTTGTAGGAGTGCGTGGTATTCGTCCTCCATGGCTGCACGCCAACGGGGATCAAGAAGTGCTTGCTTGACAGTGGAGGGAAGCGTGTGAGACAAAGGATGAAAGGTAGCAGTTTTGGCATATTTGGGATTTGGTTTTATAATGTTATTTGAGAGACGAGTGATGACTGAACGAGGTGGAGGAACAGCTGTTTGGGCAGTGATTTCAGGCGAATAGGAGGGGTCAGAGGAGGGAGAGGAGGTACTGGACAGAACAGGGGTTGATGTGGGGTTGGAAGTAGCAGGGGAGGAAATAGTGGGGGAGGGTATAGATGATGTAGGCGATGATGGAGTGGAGGTCGCAGGAGAGACAGGCGATGAGGGAGTGCGAGGGGAAGCTGGCTGATTTGTGTGCGGCTGAGTCGTGTCTGGACTGGTGGGAGTAGGGGACGAGGGAGATAAAATAGTGATGGATACATCACACCATTGTGACGGTGAAGGCAGGGGAGATGGCGTGGAGGATTGGAGAGTGTGAAAGGGGAATTGATTTTCTATAAACTGAACATGTCGAGATGTGTAGATGCGATTGGTTTTGGGATCGAGACAGTGATAGGCACTCTGCGAGGAAGAGTAGCCAATGAAGATACATGGAATGGACCGGGGATCAAGTTTGTGAGAGGAGTAGGGTCGAAGCCAAGGGTAGCATAAGCACCCAAAGCTACGTATTTTGGTGTAGTTTGGTTGTGTGTTGAAGAGTTTAAAGAAAGGAGAGACATTATCAAGGGTTGGAGTTGGCATTCTATTGATGAGATAAGTAGCAGTTGCAAAGGCGTGAGGCCAGAGTGTTGTGGGTAGATGACCGTGGGACAGTAGGGCAAGTCCCGTTTCAACGATATGTCGATGACGACGTTCGGCATAACCGTTGTGCTCAGGAGTGTGAGGAGGGGAGGTGAGGTGACCGATGCCTTGAGCACCGAGTGTCGGGGTTAATTTGATGTATTCACCCCCATTGTCGGAGTAAAGTTGAATGATGGGACGATTGAAATATTTTTCAACGAGAGCTTTAAATCGTAGAAAGATTGCTTCGGTGTCGGACTTTCGTTTTAGAGGATATAACCAAATGTATTTTGTGTAATGATCAACGAAAATAACATAATACTTAAAGGAATCATAAGATAAGACGGGAGAAGTCCATACATCCGAAAAAATAATTTGTAGCGGAGCAGTAGAATGTAAAGTAGAAATAGAAAAAGGGAGCTTATGGCTCTTATTGATAGCACACGCATCACATGAATTAAGTTGGAATTCTTTAAACGAAAAAGAAGCTAAACGGCTAAGAGCATGTAGAACTTTGGAGGATGGATGGCCAAGGCGATGATGCCATAGCGCAAGAGAGGCAGTGGAGCTGGAGTGTGCTTGAGGCGGACAAGGGGACCATTCAAACAGTCCGTTCCTTTTGGTGGCTTGGAGAAGGAGAGTCCCGGTCTGAATATCCTTAATAAGACAAGAAGATGGTGAGAAGATGGCAATAGCATTATTGTCAAAACATAATTTGGGAATAGAAATGATATTACGAGAGATAGAAGGAACATGAAGTACATCTTTGAACTGTAAAGAAATAGTAGAGTTTGAGTAAGAAAAGGAACCTATATTAGCAATTGAGAGAGAGGACCCATCGCCAATAATTAGATCATCGACACCATCGTACGGGTTGTGTAGGGCGAGATTGTTGAGGTCGTTGGTAATATGATGTGTGGCACCGCTGTCAAGGAGGTAAGTGTTTTGGTTCGAAGGTTGGGAGGCCGTGGCTGTGTGGGCTTGGGGTTGAGAGTTGGAGCGTGGCATAGGAGGGAATTGGATATTGGGAAATCGTCGTTTGAAGTCTCGACAAATTTCCACGAAGTGACCGGGTTTATGACACCATTGACAGCGTCCCTTAAAGTTGACAGGGGAGGGGGTATTCTGATTCTGGTTGTAAGAGTGGGAAGGTGGTGGTGTGGGTAGTATACCAGGGGAGTTATTGGGTGGTGGAGTGCGTCGTTGGTGATTGGCATAGTGAGCCGTGGCAGGGAAGGTTGGTGGGGAAGGGTCGGGTTTGTAGGTGAGGTCATGATGTATCAATTTTTCATGAAACGCATCAAAGGAAATAAGAGTGTCACGAGCACGTACCGCATCGATTACGGATTTGTATTTGGCGTAATCAAGACCATCAATTACCTGACCTATTATGTCTTCAGCATCCATGGGCTTGCCTAAGTGAGCCAATTCGTTCGTACATGTGCGAATCTCTTGCATATAAGCCGTTGCAGATTTGTCACCTTTGGAGATCGACTTGAGTCGATCCTTGACTTGAAGAATATGACTTCGAGACGGGTTGCCATATGTGGATTTAAGCGTGGTCCACACGGCATGGGAGGTTTTGTCTTCGAGAAGGAGGGGAGTGATGGACGGGTCAATCGTGCCAAGTATGACACCTTTGAGAAGCCTATCTTGACGAACCCATGTATGATGTGCCGGGTTCGACACTTCTTTCTTTTCAGCATCTATTTTGGTTGAGGGAGGGCAGGGATACGAGCCATCAACGAATTTGAACAAATCAAATCCAAGAAGGAAATCAGTAAGTTGAGTAGTCCATGATCGATATGTTTGCGGAGTTAGTTTGATGCATTGGCTCAGATTGATGACAATGAAAGGAGAAAGGGGTTCGAATGGGTTGGGAAGGGTGGTGGAGGAGGCTGACATGTTGTAGGGTTTGCGAGAGAAGAAAAAAAAATTTTAGGGAAAGAATGATCGTTGGCTTGATACCATATAAGAGATGATTATGAGAATGATTGAATGCTTAATTATTAACAATGAAAGGTATGGTATATATACAAACTACAGGAAGGTACTAGAGCTATGAAACTAGGAAACAAATATTAACAAAGGATATGCAAAGATTACAAGATAACAATAATATTACAAAAGATTATGTATCCTTTGTTAATATTGGCTGACATGTTGTAGGGTTTGCGAGAGAAGAAAAAAAAATTTTAGGGAAAGAATGATCGTTGGCTTGATACCATATAAGAGATGATTATGAGAATGATTGAATGCTTAATTATTAACAATGAAAGGTATGGTATATATACAAACTACAGGAAGGTACTAGAGCTATGAAACTAGGAAACAAATATTAACAAAGGATATGCAAAGATTACAAGATAACAATAATATTACAAAAGATTATGTATCCTTAATAAAGAAGACGCAGGAATATATAGCAAGGTACTTAGTTTCAAGGGAACATCATTTGATAAGGAGTTTAGGCGACCAAAATTACCCAAATTCATCATTTGATCAAAGCTCCGCCATGGCAGTGGACCAGACCGGCGCAAGCATCTTATTCTGCGCAATGCGGGACGGTTTCTCTATTTTGGCTCAGCAAATTCTGACGTCCGGTCTACCTTACAGTTACAGTGGCAGTCGCGATAATCCGGAAAATCCTCTCCACTATGCATCCAAATCCAACTGTATGTCTCTCTTTTTTCGCACTATGTCGCGTGTAAGAATCGAACCCAACCTCAGCAGTAAGTTAGTGTTTGAGAATTTGTAATTATTTTTATTTTCGTAAATCTTTTAGATCTTCAGTTATTGGCAATTTGGCATTCTATTTCATTTCCCGTTTTGAAATGTTGTTTGGGTGTCATTTGTTGTCCTATTCCATTTTGGGTGTCTCAGCCAATTGTTATTCTTTCCATTTTAAGAATGTACTTGTCATTTAATATTTGACTCACTCCTCTTTCCTTGGTCTTTGTGTCAAAACCAAAGGACAACAATTGACCGGGACGGAGGGAGTACAATATATTTTCAATCAGGGGAATATTAAGGTTCTGGTTTCTGAAACGCTTAATGTCGCAATTCCGGGATTCAATTCCAATGTCAAGTTTCGAAACATACCATAAGTCAAATGAATAGTAATCGATGAAGCAAGGTAGTGTTGTGACTTTTGGGTACTTGGAATTGAGTTTGTTTCTTGAATGTGTGTCTTTTTCGCATTCAATTCCGAAGCTCTTTTACTATAGGCAGAAGATTTTGTCAGACTACTTGCTAATCATCGGTTAGACTAGACTATTGGGTATAGGATTGAAAAGCCTGTATTTTAGAATACTTTGTACAATAATTTTGTTAGTTTATCTCCTTTCAGTTGGCCTTGGGTAAAACCAGACAACTGACTGACACTCGGCATGGTCCTCATTGTTGACCACACAACTCACCTCCTGGCTCCTCCCACTGGTTGGGCGTCCTCAGTTGTGAAGGGCATTATGGGATTATTTGAGACCAGGGATTGCAGTATTGTGGTGGCAAAAATGATGGGGAGGTTCATTTGGTAAATTAGGCTGCGGTGGTGGACTGGTGGTGGTGATCGTCACAGTTAAAAGCACCGGTCACTTTGGTTGTACTATTCGTAGTAACAAAGTCCATTTTCTCTCCTGGACACTTTAACTAAGAGTGCTTAATACTGATTAATCTGAGGATAGGTAACTAGGTAAGTATCGCGCAATTAAGCCTACGTGTGCAGAAGGACTTGTGCTAGTAATTTGGTATGTTAGGGTTGTGACTTATGACGCAGTCTAATGAGTTTCCATAGCCAAGAGTCGTGTCTGGTAATGAGAGCAGGGTGAGTCAGGTTATCCACTTAAAAGATGGATTCTTAGGCTACAAAGTCTACTGATTAGCTTCCCAGGCGTCGTGTTTGCCTGAAAATTTGGACTCCCTTTTAATTGAATTCAGTTATGAAACTTAACGTAAATAAAGCTTGATCCGTTTATTTTAAGGCTTAAAACATCAAACCCGAATTTTCATTTTGTACACTGTGAAGAAGATTTTCAAAATTCAGCAAATATGTGTTTTCCTTTTTGGCGTATTCATTTTTCATGGGATCAAGCAAAATGATGCAGTGCAAGTATCCAGGTTGTAAAGTAGCCATAAATTTTGCATTTTTGAGCTATAATTCTATAAGAGGTCATCTCTCTCTCTTTTTTGGCGTATTCATTTTTCATTATATGGATAAGGTTGCGTACATTCGACTGCAACCTGACAATAGGCTATGTTTTTCTAAAGTAGCAATCTGACATTAGACCACGATTTTTTTACGTTTCAACACTTGAAGTTGATCATGTCTATTAGATTTTCAGATTTAGATTAGGAATGATGGATGAAAATCTATTACAGTAAGACAAATATTTACCGTTTTTTAAAAACAATGATGCAGTGCAAGTATCCAGGTTGCTGCTTGAAAAGCATCCAAAATTTATTGAAACAGAGCCTGGTTCTACTGGCACAGTGCTTAATAGAGCAGTTGAAGATAATGCTGATTGGTTGGTTAAATTGATGCTTTTAGAGGAAGAGGGCACTTTCGGAAACTACCCACACCTTGGAACAAAGCGTGCAGGAGACTGATCTGGCACACGAATTCCAACTCATCGGGTGATACTCCTCTTCATGTTGCAGCAAGAAAGGGCTACACTGAGATTGCAAAACTTCTAGTACATGGGTACGAGTCTGCTATTCGAGATGAAGCTGAAGAGTGGGATGTTCCGAAGGCTGAAACTGCGAATGATAACCTGGGTGTTAATCCTTTGAACATTGAAAATTCCCAGAAGGACATACCGTTGTTTGTGGCCTTGAAAAATAAGCATGATGATGTTGCAGTGTACTTGCTTTCGGTAACCAGTTTTAAATTGATGTATTTGAAGGATAAAGAAGATAAAAATGCTTACGAGATCGCTGAACAAAATGGATGTGAAAAATCTAAAAGTTCGATATTTGAGAGGTCAGTACGTACTACTGCAGAAGATTTGATACACTGGGGGTCACAACTCACAACAGGGTGACAAACTCCATCCCAGTGTTCTCAAGATCGTCCACCATTTTGCTTCCGGAGATGCAGGTTTAAGACTCAAATTACTTCATTGATTACAAAGCTTACATTTCCTGTCTAAATTTCTAAATGAATGATTTTGTAAACCGACTTCTTCTAACATGGTATTCAATGCTGTTTTCAACTTACTAATAAAAATGAGATGATAAAAAAGAGAATGGTTGAAAGAAGTCTGATCTCTCTAAACTTATCTAAGATACTTCATAGAGGAGTGTCTTTTTTTTTTTTTTTTTTTTTTGCACCACCCTGTTCTATTCGGTTTTAACTCCGCATCCCAGAGTGTGTGGTTAAGATAAATCAACCCCTTACCTATGATCCGAGTGTTCAGGGGTTCAATCTTTCTATGTTTTGTTTGCTAAATCTTTCATTTTGCTTCTGCAAGCGATGAGTCAAATGTTAAGATCAGAGAGTGCCGGAAGGCTTGCAATGAAAGGACTTTCCATATTCGAAAAAGACCCAAAGAAAGATGCAAAGACGCACCTTGAAGGGTAGATTGGCTTGTAAAATTGCTTTTGGAGGGAGACAGTACTTTGATAAACGATTCTACACCAGCATGGCAAATAGCATGCGCCAAGGGTCACTTATCCACAGTTTTTGCCTTTCTTGAGCAATGTGATCATCAAGAATTCATCAAGCTTTGTCAAAACAGCGAACAAACGCCTCTTCACCATATAGATTTGCTACAATATGCGCAGTATAAGAAATTGTTGGCGAATCCAGTGATGCAGAAGCTGAAGAATCAACTTGACAGCAATCATGCCACTCCATTGCACCTAGCCATTTCACGGATGAACTTTGGTCTAACAAGGGCATTGCTAGAAACTAAGGGGATAACGCTCGACATCCCAGATCAGAATGATAAAACAGCTTTAGAATTACTAGAGGAAAAGTGCAAACCCAATCTTGAGTTTTTTTAGCAGTACAAAGAGTTGCTAGAAAAACCAGTTATGACGCAGGAATTGAAGAATCGGGGTGACAAGAGACTCCTTTGCACCGAGCAATTAAGAAGGAAGATATTAAGCTGGCAAAAACATTGTTTGAGACAAAGGGGGTTGACCTCGACATCCCAGATAAGGATGGTAATACAGTCTTGGATTTACTCGAACTACGGCTACAACGCAATGATGAAAAATGGGAGGTTTGTCATTCAAAGCTGGTTTTAACAGTAGTAACCATCCGGGAATTGCTGTGGGTTAGAGAAAACTGAAAAGTATATATATGCATTGTTGTTAATAAGCACCATTATTACATAAAATAATAATCTTTTAAATTTAAGTTACATGCACATTTAATCTTCGCATTTCATACATATTCTATAAATATATAAATCCACATAATAATTAGAACCGTTCCACGGGAAACTCTACAATGTCGAAAGTAGGGTCCACCAAATCCGTCATGTTTCTATATATAGCTCGGTTCTAATTTATTTGACGAAGTCATGAACCACTGAAACTTGAACTTAAGTGCATTTCTGAGGAGGGTTCGACATTCCTCGGGTAAAGCCGCCAAATTCCCGTTTGTAAGTGGAACACCCCACGCGTACTCCACATCGAAACTTTCCAATTGAAGCATCCAACAAGGATGAGTTAACTGCTCATCACAGATACTCTCTTCTGCTTTCCTAACCAAGTTTTCACACAAGTACTGCAAACACAAAAGCAAATTAGCAATACAAATTCATACACCAAATCAGAATACAATCGAGGTATTAGGAACGACAGGTTCAAGGTTCGAATCTTCCTATGTTCTCTAAACTAGTCATTCTTCTTTTTATCGTAGAGCAACACTCATTTGTTTTACTACTAATGAGTGTTACTCCGCGATAAAAAGAAGCATAAATTAACCTTGCAAAACTTTGTTGGAACTTAAATTATATAGTTGAACAGAATACCTTAACGACATAATAATTTCGACAATCGATAATGAAAGTAGTTGGACGAATAATCCAGAGAATGCCATCCACAAGAGCAGCTACATTTTCCTCGTCGTAGTGAAGCTCCAAATATAAGGAAAAATTGTGTCGCGGGGAAACTTCAATAGCTTCTACTAGCTCACGTTGGAATGTTGCCTACCAAAACCAAATTAACTCCATAAAGTTATTATAAAAGCAAGAAAATGAAAGGGCCTAAAGAAAACTGGGTACGAACCATTGGCAATTTGAAGTTCACGGAAACAGTGGTCTTATTTCCGATTAAGGGTACGATAAATTGTCTCAGGTTCATCAACCACGTCGTGTCATAAGCGTCCCTCATAGTTATATTCCAGCTGCTCTTCTCTAGCTCAGTCACTGAGCTACACAAAACACGCTTTGGAACTGTCTTGCCCGAAAAGTTGAACTCTCTCAGTTTCGGACAATTAAGATGTAATTCTTCCAGACCTTTAGTCCAACAATCGAAATATATTAAACTGGGACAATACTAAGCAAAATTAACTTCCTGAGAAGATTACTAGTTGCTTTAAATGTATCTGTATCGTGTATCTGTATAATTCCTTCTTCAAGAAGCGGAAATGTAGAAGTAAAGTCTTTTAACAAGGTAGGTTGGTCGAAGGTACACCAAACACAGTCGATCTCTTTAATGCTGGCACAAGCAGCCGCGCTGACACAAAGTTCGGTTTGAGCATCGCAGGTTATGCACTCAAGGTTAGTGTCTACGATGTCAATATAATCAAGCTCGCCACACTGTATTCCGATAACAGCTTTTTTCAGATTAGGAAACTTCGAGAGGTTTAGGGATCTCATCTGGACACTGCAGTTTTCGAGGATTAGTGTTTCAATCCCCTGACAAAAATTTGTCAGGTTTTCCAATGCATCATAGTCCATAAAAACATGTGATAAACAGAGTCGCTCCAGAGACCAGAATCGGTTAATTGGGTCACAACCCAACTTGCACCCTCGAATAGAAATTTTGCGCAAGGCTTTTGAAGTCAGCATTGAAACCGGAAATTCATATGCTATAGATGAGCTATAAACGGTATCATCCCACAAGAAGTGCAACGTTTGCACAGTAATACACAAGTCTTCGACATTAATTTGTTTTACCAATTCAATCCAATTATCAACACGAGAAAAGTGCGTGGAATCGTTGAAGGCCACATTCAATGCTAATTTCCGAATAGGTGAATCTAGATGTCTGGCACTAGTCAACCGATGATCCACGTCATCCATAAACATCTCCCTTAGCTGACTAATATCAAGCTCTCCACCGACTTCATTAGCAGAAACAAGGGATTGCAATACAAATAAGTTATGATCGAAGTAAAGAACGGGGTATAGCCTGCAATAGTTTTTCCAGGTCTTAGATAAGATGGATGCTCTAGCAGAATCCTCTAATGGAAGACGAGATAATATACTAAGGATTATAGGGTCCGGTAATTGTGAAACCCGGTCCAAATTCTGAATCCTATAAATCTTTTTATTGTCAGAACACGCCATCTTCGCTGTAGAATTTCAGAGGGGAGATCCGGAGACTAGTAGTTCATATATAAGATTGAATTGTGTTATTGAGTTGTTGTGATAACTGATAAGGGCAATACGATACCATCATTATTATAGTCTAATATTAGCAATCCCAAGATATCTGATTGTCTGATAGCAAAAGGCCACAAGGAAAAAGAATGCGGATTTATTAGTCAAGATTTGAGCAACTTAGAACCTCAAATTTTAACACGGATGCGTTTTTAGGGCTTGAACCAACCTTTAATTAAGTTGGAACAATCAATCAATCAATCAATATATATATATAAAGCAGGAACTTTTCGAGCGATATTAGAGAGTCCAATTTTCTTAGAAATCCATTGTCCTATTAGAAGTCAAGCACGTCTTTAATTATTGATTTTAGTAATACCAAATTACTACTCCTATACAGAACACAATTCTTGAATCCTACTTTAATCCTTTCTAGGAGAACATATATTGTTCCCTATATAAGATCTTCTAATTGTCGTCTACAAACCCATCGAAATCAATAACTCTCATCCAATTTACCTCTTTCAATTCCCACATAAGAATATGGAAGCATTAAGGGATCCTATCTTTTTCTCAAAAGTGAATTTACGGCAGCTCATTCCTTAATTTCTAATACCATAATGAATTTCTTAATTTCTCTGTTAGGTCTTACTCATATATCAACGAGTTGAATTCCTCTAAGAACGAGTGGAAGATCAAGGTTCGCGTTTCGAGATTATGGGAAGTTAAAAACTTTAGAAATAATAATAGCTTAATATGTGTCGATATGGTTCTTATAGACGAGGAGATACCTTATCCTGAAAATTCAATTATCTACCTGCTATATTCTTCATAAATTACATACTTACATTTTTTTATTCTCGATATAGGGAAATTATATTCACGCCACTATTGGAAGCGGTTTATGGAGACTCTATCGTACCAAAATTATAGAAGGAAGTATTCATCTAATTGAGAATTTCAAAGTCGAACCAAATAAAAATAATTATCGTGTCGTGAGCGACGGTAAGATTATGCTATCGTTCATCTTCAAAACTCGCGTCAAGCTTATTAATACGGATGATGCAGCTATCCCTTATCACAAGTTTGATTTAATGCACTTCCACAAGTTAGAATGTCGTCGTCAAAAAGACTATGTGCTATCAGGTATATATATTAGTTTATAGTATTTTATGTAATCAATATCTGTCTTCTACACCGAATAAGCTTCTTTTTAAATAATTGTTGAAGACATCATTGGAGTTCTTGTGAAAGTTCATGGTGACAACGATGACATTATACTCGAACTGGAGGATAAGAGGTGTGTGCTCACAAATTTCAATTGTCATACCAATTTAGTTATATCATTGAACTGTTGTCTGCGTGATGGTTTGAATCGCTTAGTGGTTTGTTCGGCAGGCTACACAATTGCCGATGGTCGAGTGGGTGTATTCGGATTTTTAGGAATATGATACGGTGGCCTAATTTATAAAAAAAAAAAGTGATTTGCGTAAATTGCACACGAACAAAATTCAAATTAGGAACGAACATGTGCCTTCAATTGTAACAGTTACACATCCAAAACGGACTCCCGGTCATTAGTCTATCCGATTACCCTTGAATATCATAGTCCATTGTTTGCCTTTTTATTTCCGAAACGTTTGTTGTGCGATTAAACCATCCCCAATCAATTTCGTCTAGGAATCATATGGTTTACCTACTCTTATACGAAGTATGATTTAAAAGATATGTATCGAATTCGAATATCAGTAGGATTTCATACTTGCTCAGAATTTCGTCTGGTGTTTAATAATTATAATCCTAATTTATATCAGATAGTTTATCCTACTCCTAGAACGATTTAATCAAGAGGATTTCAAATACACCATATAAAAATAAAATTAACGCAATATACTACCCATATATACATTAACTGAGCGTCAAAAGAGTTTTAAGGATATTGGGTTCAGGTTGATAGATATGTCGTCGATAACTGAACTATACAAACAGAACAGAAAAAGACGCCGGGCTGTGTTAGATGAGAAGGAACAGTACCAGCGAAGAGAAGAACACCAGCTGGAACAGAGTATCACTGCGACGACGAGTGGGACAGTATCAGGTTTGCTCTCATGCGACTAATTTTTCCAATGAAATTTTACCACAATTTTATTTTTCATAACAAAAATCTTATTTTTTTGGCACAAATGAAGAATATCTGTTTATTTTTAAATCTATTTTTAATTAATGAAGCATGCTTTGCCTTGTGAAAAAATGGCTTTAATATTAATAGAGCGGTGTAAACACTCCTGAATTGGTACAAGATTACAATTTCTCATTATACATTAACAATCACAGGCGATACGTCTGTCGTTAAGAAATTCAGGACATGAGGTCTGTGAAGGAAGCCGGAAAAGAACAAGGTTATTACTTACAGAGAACCAGGAACAACTCGTGGGTAGCCAACATTGTCCAACAACCAGAAGTTCTTCATTTGCAACTGATGCCATACGGGGTACGATCTTTAATTGAATTTAGAACGTCATTCATATGAAGGTTTATCGTCAATTTATTAACCTGAATAGGTTCAAATTATTCAGTTCGAAATATTATGAGGATACTACAGATTGGAAATCTGGGATAGATAGTCAAGTTCTAAGTCATAAAGGTGGGGTTATGTTCCTCTATGGGCACGGAGGGACAGGCAAGACGTTCTTATATAGTACACTTTCGGCAAAATTACGCGCCGACAACAAGATAGTGTTAAATGTGGCTTCATCAGGTATCGATTCATGCTCAGATTTTTAATGCCGTTTTTAAAATTTGAATGCTCCTACGTTTGTATTGTTGACAAAAGAGATAGTAGAAAAAACAGATTAATCGCAAATTATTAGACGATATTTACCATATTATGAGATATGATCTTATTGTATATAATCTAACTTAGGCAATATATTATACATAACTTGTTCTTTAGGATATAGCACAAGTATATTTAGGGTTGTAATACTCTGTTAATGCAATATCAATGACGTTCAACTTCCTTCCTTTCCTCTTCTCACATATTCCTGGTTTTTCATGGCATCAGAGCAAATCTGATCCTGATCATACCTTCCGCTACAATTCAAATCAAAATAATTCAATCATGGTTGGGCCAGACGGCGACGGAAAGAAGAGTGGTGGGAGCAAATTCGCAGAACAGATTGCTCCGTCATCACCGTTGTATCTGCACCCTTCCGAAAGTACGGCCTTGTCATTAACGCCAACGGTTTTCAACGGAGAAAACTATGACTTGTGGGCAGATGCGGTAAGGAATGCTCTTGACGCGAAAAATAAATTGAGTTTTGTTGAGGGCAAAGTAAGGAAGCCGCATGTCAAAGACGGGGAAGAAGAGAGTCTTGAGGCAGTGGCATGGCGCCAATGTAACGCCATGGTCAAGGCCTGGATTAGGAACTCAATTGATCCCAAATTGCACCCAAGTATCAGTTTTTCAGGAGCCGTGACAGAGATTTGGAAAGAGTTGAAGGATCGGTACTCGGTTGGTAACGCACCACGAGTGCATCAACTCAAGCACGAACTAAATCAGTGCAAGCAAGGCGAAAACTTGTCGGTGGTTGAGTATTATACTAATTTGAAGACGATATGGGACGAGTTAGCAAACTACGATCGTGTATCGCAGTGTACTTGTGGAGCGGCAGCGGATTTGGCCAAGGAAAAGGAAGAAGAAAAAGTCCACCAATTTCTCATGGGACTAGATACGAGTTTGTATGGCAATATCCGCACCAATCTCTTGATGGAAGATGAGATAACAACATTGAACAGGGCATATGCGCTTGTTCTCAGAGAAGAGAGACATCGAGCTGTCACTAAACCAAAAGAGGAAAACAGAGAAGCAGCCATGGCGGCTAGGCTGATTAGTGGAGCAAGCAGGGGACGTGACAGTCCTGTACAAAATTCAGAAACAAGAGAAGGAATACCACGATGCACTGCTTGCAATAAACTATACCACACAGAAGATAATTGTTGGGACAAGTATCCTGAACTCGGACCGAGGCGGGTCGGGCGGAGGACGGCGTGGCGGACGTGGTCAAGGGCGTGGTGGCAGAGGACAAGGCGGAAACCACCAGGCAGCCAATGTTAGCACGACAAGTGAAGGAGAACGAAATTTGACAGTAGAAGAGGTAATTCAGATACGCAATTTATTGGGAGCAAAATCGGATGGAAATCAAGCCAATTCAGGTATGGATTGTGATATTAATAATTGGCTAATCGACAGTGGTGCATCACACCATATGACAGGGCGAAAATCCTTGCTTGCCAATATCAGCATACAAAACCCGTCAACCGTGACTCTGCCAGATGGTTCGAAAATCATAGCACGAGAGCATGGAGAACTTGTGCTAAGCGATAATTTTGTTTTAAAAGACGTTCTATATGTTCCAAAATTAACTTGTGATTTAATTTCCGTAAAACAATTGATTGAGGAAAATAATTGCGTTGTGACATTTTTTCCTGATCATTGCACCATACAGGACCAGTCTACGAGGATGAAGATTGGACGGGGTGAGCACCGTGACGGGGTCTATTTTTTGAAGACGGAGCAAGTGCGGGTATCACGAATAAATGACAAGGGAGATGCGCGCCTTTGGCACAAAAGACTAGGCCATCCGTCTCACAGTGTTTTACCAAATTGTGGTAATTTGATTGGTTTTAATTTAAGTTGGAACAATAATGATATATGTGATGCATGTTGTCGAGCGAAACAAACAAGATCCGTTTTTAAAGCAAATAATAAAATCAGTGATGAATTGTTTAATCTTATTCACTGTGACATATGGGGACCTTATCACAAGGCAAGTTTTTCGGGGTCACATTATTTCTTGACGATTGTTGATGATAAAAGTAGACATGTATGGGTTCAATTGATGCGAGATAGGGGAGATGTTTGTCGTTTAATGATAAATTTTTGCAAAATGACATTAACCCAGTTTGGAAAGCAGGTTAAAGTAGTACAAAGTGATAATGGCACGGAATTTCTTTCCGGACCATTAAAACAATATTATAGTGATAATGGCATGATTTTCCAAAGTAGCAATGTTGACACCCCACAACAAAATGGTAGAGTAGAGCGAAAGCACAGAAATATTTTAGAGCGAGCTAGGGCCCTTCGATTCCAAGCTAATCTACCCATTGAGTTTTGGGGCGAGTGCATTTTAACTGCAGCCTATCTGATCAATAGAACACCTACACGAGTCTTAAATGGATTAACCCCGTATGAAGTGTTACATGGGACACAACCCGTATTAGATGACTTGCGTGTTTTTGGAAGCCTTTGTTACGCTCACAACAAAGATCGTCCTAAGGATAAGTTTAACGAACGAGGAAAAAGATGTGTTTTTATCGGTTATCCAAGTTCCAAAAAAGGTTGGCGCGTTTATGACATCAAGAGTCGGAAAATTTTTGAGTCTCGAGATGTGATTTTCTATGAACACACTTTTCCTTTTGTTGATAATGGTTCCATGGGCATAAATGAAGAAGGTGCCCGTCCAAAAATGAATGAACAAATTGTTGCAGACCCTCATTTTGTTTCGCCTAGTTCACACCAAGAAGTGGAAGAACTTGTTCCAGGGGAAACAAATGACGAAGAACAGGGAGGCTTGAATGAAGAAGAGCAGGCAGGCCCAGACATGTCGAGCTCACCCCCTGCTGAACAGCCCAGAAGTGACGTGAATGAGGCAGGGGTAGCTGAACAGCAAGGACGTGGTGCTCGACAACGTTTCGAACCATACTGGAAGAAGGATTATGTGTGTAAAACTGCTCGCATTATAGACCCCATAACAAATGCTCAATCCGTCCAGTCACCATCCACAAAGAAAGGTACTCGATATCCTATAGCAAATTATGTCACAACGAATTGTTTTTCCCTTAATCACAGGAAATTTTTGGCTCGTGTTGATGCTATGGAAGAGCCCAAATGCTATGAAGATGCGGCCAAACAGCGAGAATGGCGAAATGCTATGAATAAGGAGATAGAGGCACTAGAATTAAATGGAACATGGAAAATAGTTGACTTACCCAAGGGTAAGAAACCAATTGGGTGTCGTTGGGTGTACAAGATAAAGTTGAAAGCAGACGGAACTATTGAGCGCTATAAAGCGCGGTTAGTAGCACAAGGATACACTCAAGTTGAAGGGATCGACTTCCATGAAACCTTTGCACCAGTCGCAAAAATGACAAGTGTGAGATGCTTGCTTGCTGTAGCCGTGTCAAAAGGATGGGGAATAGAGCAGTTGGATGTGAACAACGCCTTTCTTCACGGAGATTTAGACGAAGAAGTTTATATGAGATTGCCACCGGGAATCCAGGGACAAGGACCGGGCAAGGTATGTAAGCTTTTGAAATCCTTGTATGGGCTTAAACAAGCATCACGAAACTGGTTTGCCAAACTCACGAGTTCTCTAACAAGGTATGGCTTCGTTCAATCACTAGCGGATTACTCTCTTTTTACTTACAATAACGATGGAATTTTTATTGGTTTATTGGTGTATGTTGACGATATGATTATTGTAAGTAATAACAAAAATGCTAGTGATCGACTTAAGGCCTTCCTTGATCGGAGTTTTGGGGTAAAAGACCTTGGGCGTTTGAAATATTTCTTGGGAATTGAGATAGCCTCGAGTGCAAAGGGCCTTTTTCTAAGTCAACGGAAATATGCTTTGGAATTAGTGAAGGAAGCGGGAATGGAAGGATGTAAACCGGTGTACACGCCTATCCAACCAAACCATCAGTTGGCATTAGCTAAGAGTGAAGTTTTATATGATCCGTTGAAATATAGAAGATTGGTGGGTCGTCTTATTTATTTGACGATAACAAGGCCAGATTTGGTGTATTCGATTCATATTTTAGCTCAATTTGTCCACGCCCCAAGACGAGAACATTTAGATGCATCCATAGAGTTATACGTTATATCAAAAGCAGCCGGAAAGGGAATTGTGCTCAAAGCAGAAACAAGACTTGTCTTTGCGAGGTTATTCGGACTCAGATTATGCCAGCTGCCCGTTATCACGACGGTCCATTACGGGTTACTATGTGTCTCTAGGAAATTCACCCATTTCGTGGAAAGCGAGAAAGCAAGCCACTGTTGCATTATCCACGGCCGAAGCGGAATATCGAGCCTTAGCTGGAGTAACGAAGGAATTGTTATGGTTGAAGTCCTTTTTGCAGTCCCTGGGTATAGATCATACTAAGCCTATGGAAATTTTGTGTGACAACAAAGCCGCGACGCATATTGCAAAGAATCCCGTCTTTCATGATCGAACTAAACACATTGAAGTGGATTGTCATTTTGTTCGTCATCACCTAGTGACTAAGACAATTTCTACTTCGCATGTAAGGAGCAAGGATCAAATTGCCGATATTTTTACGAAAGCTCTTGGAAGTGAGGCATTCGAGTATCTTCAGTCCAAGTTGGGCATTGGTACTCCAAGTGCTCCAACTTGAGGGGGAGTATTAGACGATATTTACCATATTATGAGATATGATCTTATTGTATATAATCTAACTTAGGCAATATATTATACATAACTTGTTCTTTAGGATATAGCACAAGTATATTTAGGGTTGTAATACTCTGTTAATGCAATATCAATGACGTTCAACTTCCTTCCTTTCCTCTTCTCACATATTCCTGGTTTTTCACAAATACAGTTACTACAGCTTTAATATTACTCCGTATAAGCAACCCGTGATTAATGCGACCTTAGAGAGGGTAATTGAGTCAATTTTTTGATAATCCGATATGCCAGGTATCGCAGCTCTGCTTCTACCCGGGGGCAGGACTGCACACGGAAGGTTCGAGATACCTATTGAGTTATTTGAGAATTCAACATGTAACATTTCAAGGAAAAGCCAACTTGCAGAGCTAATACGAATGAATTCATTAATAATATGGGACGAGGCTCCAATGGACAACAGATTTGCATATGAAGCATTAGACAGAACGATGAGGGATATAATGGCGTTTGATGACCCGGAGGCGGAAAACAAGGTTTTTGGGGGGAAGGTTGTGCTACTTGGAGGAGATTTCCGGCAGGTTCTACCGATAATAAACAAGGGTTCTCGACAAGACATTGTCCAAGCGTCAGTTAGTAGGTCTTATATTTGGAAGGAATGCAAAATTTACACCCTGAAAACAAGCATGCGAGTCTCGGAAGGACAAGGGGAAAGAGGGAAACAACTAAGGCACAAGCAGTTTAACGAGTGGCTGTTAGCTATGGGTGGGGGCACTCTTGAAGCCAAGGCAGAGGGGAACGAGGACGAGGCAACCTGGATTGAGATTCCAAAGGAATATATCGGAGGCATAGGGGAGCTAAAGCTGGAAACAGTAGTGAGCGAAATGTATCCGAATTTCGACCGGAGGTATGGGGACGAGGGATACCTAAGGGAAAGAGCCATCCTTACGCCTTTAAATGAAACAGACGACTACATAAACAATTACATGACCGGGCTCTTACCGGGAGAAGAGGTGACGTATAGAAGTTGAGATGAAATTTGTTCTTCGTCTACAGAGTGCGAGGACCATTTCATGTCGTACCCAACTGAATATTTGAACAGTCTGGTCTTACAGGGTCTACCTCGTCATGAGTTAAAGCTAAAGGTCGGGATGCCAGTTATATTGCTAAGGAACATAAGCCCTGCGCGGGGATTGTGCAACGGTACCCGTCTTATTATTAGTCGCCTTGGAAAGTTCATAGTGGAAGGAAAAATAATCACGGGGTCCAAAGTTGGACAACAAGTGATAATCCCGAGAATAGTGATGACTTCATCGGATACAAAGATCCCTTTTATTCTTAAACGTCAGCAGTATCCATTAAGGCCATGCTACGCCATGACGATAAACAAGAGTCAAGGGCAGTCGCTTGATTATGTTGGGGTGTATCTACCAAAGCCAGTATTTAGTCATGGCCAACTGTATGTAGCAGCGTCGAGGACAACATCACCCGAGGGATTGAGGTTCTACATTGACGATAGGGACCAGATGTATCCGAAGCACACGAGGAATATTGTTTACAAGGAAGTATTCACGAATCTACCAAATTAGGTGTCATGTGATACATTTTAGTTTTTCATTACAGGGTAGTAAGCAGTAATATTTGTAAGTCAATAACGGTTAATTTAATTAGCAAACATTAAACGAATGCGATCTTGACAATATCATATACGACTGTGACAGTGACTATAATTGATATAATTGATCAGTACTGAAACCAGTCCGATGATGTTTTAAATGGGAAGCATGATTTAGTACCGGAAATTTGTTATTATCAATGCGGATATTAATATTAATATATATCGATACAATTATAAGAGTGAGTATTATCGGATAGACATAGTTCAAAGTACATAAAACCACTTTTAAATTGTAAAAACATACAATTTATATTGCTACACTTTTCAACGTAGGTAGACTTATTAATAGAATTAGATAGATACATAATATATACAACCATTCTTAATGATTTCGTATGGAACCAATTTCATAACACAATAAAGATTTATAATAATTTCCTAAGATACCAACTAATATGTTATAATCAGTGATACTATAACGTGCCCGTGCATCGCACGGGCCTTCCAACTAGTTCTTTTCTTTTTATTATAGCGGTACATCTACTTAAACTAAAAGAATAAGAAAATTGAAAATTTTTCCGCCTAAATGCTTTTAACTAGAAATTGGGTCTAACTTTATCTATATATGTATTGGACCTACTATATGGTCTTTATGTGTCAAAGTATCTTATCAAACATCGCAGCTTCTATAGTTAGGCCAAATTTACTTCATTCATCCCCACTAAACTAAAAGAATAAGAGTTGCTCATAATTTTCATGCTCAATTGATTGATAAATATGATGGGCCCACATTAAAATTATGACTTTTAATTTATTGACTAAAAATTGCATCCACAAAATAAAATATTACAATCAAATCAAACGCCAACTAAAAATAGGCTTAACACTGTCATTATTCACGCTTAATATACCCGTAATATTCTAATTTGTTATTTTTTAAGTTGGTGGTTGGAGTTGATAAAGTTTCAAATTTATTTGTGTTTTTTTCTAAAATAAATTGTCCTTTTTTTTTAAGTTAAGTAATATAGTATTTATTAATATGGGTTGTTCTTCATAAAGGATAAGGAGTAAGAATCAATAATTCTAATTTTCCTACTAAAAATAAAAGAAAAAAGAATATAGGGGTAAATAGTATTTTTAGTTGTTTGTAAATCGTCCTTCTAAATGTGTCGTATACTGTTTATATATGTTTCCGTTATAAGGTCAATATGTGCTTGATAATAACAAAATACTAACCTTATTAGATTATGTTATTCCATAATAGCCGACTATCATTATTTTTAATAACAAAAATAGATTCACACAAAAATAACTTAATCTAAAAGTCCTTTGAATAGTAAACCATTTTTTTTAATTTTATTAATATTATGATCAGTACATTACAACATGCTATTATAACTATAACTCATTTATGTAAAAATTGTTAATTTTTACAAACTCAATAAATTTAAACCTCACAAATGTCGTGCTTTAGTACAGGATCTCAACTAGTTCTAAGTAATCAACAAGTGATGTCTTGTAAAGGTGACCACCTGCCGAACCGCACCCGTGGCCGTGAGGACAATGGCCCGATCCTGGTTGGATCAGGCTCACCCTTAATCGTGTCGTGAATTGTGAGGAGGGTTTGGCAGGCTCGATTGGCGCTAGGGGTGAAAAAACCGTGTACCCGATACGTTTTTCAAAACCGTATCGCAAAACATCACTATACAGATCCAATACGGTTTAACCAGATATACGGTTTAACCGTATATACGGTTTTTGGCTACCCTGAAAAACCGTGTATACGATATCCGTATATACGGATACGGTTTGGTGACAAATACCCAATTAAACATTGTAATTATTCAAAAGCTAATAATTACCTCTAACATAACCACCTCTTATAAAAGGCTGATTTTTGTTTATTGAGATAAGTTAGTAAGAAAATGTCGTAAAAAACATTAAAAGAGTGGAGTTGAAAGAGGAACTTTGCATTTTTTTTTACATTTTTTTATACAAAAACTTCAAACCGTGTCAGAAACCGTATATACGGTTTCATTTTTGCCCAACCCGAATACGGTGCGGTTTTTATAAATCGTATCGTGTATACGGATTTTCGTATCGTATATACGGAAATCCGTATAACTCAAAGCGTATACCGTATCGTATCCGTATTATAAAACCGTAACGTATATTTTTGCTCATCCCTAATTGGCGCAAGGATTTTTAGGTTTTTAAGTTCATTATAAAGTTTTTGAACATTGTTGTAAAAATTTATGTCAAGTTTTACATAATTAGGCAAATATATTAAGCTCAATTTATAATGTACTTCTAATGTAACTCAAAAAATATTATCAGCACTAACCTCTTGAAAAACACTATGCAATTAATTATTGTTCTGATATGATCGAGACAACGTTCGGACTTGAATCCTAGTAGTAAGTTTATACTCCGTATTAAATACCGTAGGCCTATAGCTAGCGAGTATACAAGGAATTTTAATAAGATAACACAAAATCTCATTGAAAACGGCGATATCCGTCACAACCTTGTGACGGATACCGTTTCCTCTCACAAAATATCTATGAGAGGTGAGTGGGAAAGCACATGGGGGGTGCCCCACCTTGTCCTCTCTCCCTTTTTGTGAGAGGTCTTCAACTTGTGATGGGATTAGTCCGTCATAAGCAATACGCTTTGGATAACACAAATAAATAAATTTAGTATCGATGAATTAGTACCCTCGTGAATTTCCTCAAAAAAAAAAGTCCACGCTGATGGTTGAAACACAATAATTATCTCGATACTAGCTTTTGAAGACAAGAAAAATGCGGTATAAAAGGCCGAGACCCACATTCTAGAGTGTAGTGTGAGTTATAGAGAAAAGCAAGGACGTGTTCTTTCTAACTTTTTTTCAGTTTACTTCGATTCAGTCCAGTTAAGTCAACCTTAGTCTCATCAGTTCAGCTCCAGTAAGTTCAGATTGTCTTAGTTAATTCAGTCGTATTCTGTTAAGTTTAGTTCAGTTAAGAACCATTCAGTTCAGTTCAGTTAAATTCAATTCAATTCAGTTAAACTCATTTCAACCCGAAAGACGTAATTTCACACAAGAGACAGAATTACAGTCATCTCATTTATTCAGTAAAAAAACATTGGAGGTCCTTCATTTAGCCTGGTGAATGGAACCTTTAGATACTACCCTTGATGGAGTTAATATAACTATTATCAAAAAACCTAAACCAGAGCATCACCCCGCCATACTTAGGTGACGATTTAATAGTCGGTAAGACTTGAGATATAAGAACCTGAGGCGGAATAAACCCGCTACTCGTTGCACCAGTAGCAGCAGGAATGCCAAGAAAAACCTGACCAGCATTTACAGTAGACCACTTACTCCAGGAGCTAAGTAATTGGTTGGTGTTGCCATTGTATTGGCAAGCAGCCGAAGGGTTGTTATAGAATTGAACCCAAACAAAGTCAAAAACACCGGTATTGATTGCAGCACTTAGATGTGCATCAGGAAAAGGGCATTGTGGTGCTGCAGACAGAAAGACTTTCCTTTGTGAGGTACTGTGTCCTTGGAGGGCCTTGGCTAGGACGTCGTAGTTTGCTCCTGTCCCGGCTTCTATGTCAAAATCTATTCCGTCTAGAATTGCGTTTCCAAATGGGCGCGAGGTTGAGGTTCCGCCTAGGAAGTTGTTCCATAGGAAGGTTGCTACCTATGGAAAAGAAATTAACAAATGATTAACTTATAAGAACCAAGCTCATTACAGAAAGTCTAGGGATTTTTAACTATTGCATTTTCACACCGAGAATTCTGAGTAGTCAAAGTTTATTCCGTAAAAAACATTGACCGACTATCTCTTAATACGAGTTCCCACATCCACCCAAACAAGATTTCTACAATTCACATGATTTTCAACTTCACATGAATTTAATCTTCCCGGGAATTGTATCTTCCCATGGTGAACCAAACGACTCCTATTAATAATAAAAAACAAAATAATTACATCTCTTATGAAAACTAATTCACTTAAGTAGTTTTTCAATAAACAATTTATATATATATATAAGTCGTGTTTTTAAGGAGAAAGTCCCGTCTTGAAGATTGATAATTTCACTACTCCCATTGTTACTTAGCTAATTTTTCATATTTGCCTGCTTTTGCTCTTATAATTGTTAACTTTTACGTTCACTACTCGTAATTATTGTTACTTTCACTACTTGTACATTAATATTGATAATTTCACTACTCCCGTTGTTACTTCTGTTATTTTCACTACTCCCATTGCTGCTAATATTGTTACTTTGATTATTCAAACTATTCAAATGGGTGATTACTATCATAATAACATAATTACTTTTACTCTTTAAGTATCCAATGAGTGATTTACATCCCCCATACTACTAAGAGAATAAAAATTCTCTTAATTTTCCCTCCAAAAGGCATATAGCTAAATAAGGTAACAAATAATTATTTTTTCTTTACATTATTATCTTTCCAATTAATATATTCTTATAATTAAACTCTAATATTTTAATTAAAATTCATATTTATGACTTCTTCATTAAAATCCATAATTTATTATGCAATCATTTCAATTTTCATAGATATTATTTTTCATCAGTTACACTCTAAAATTATGCACACTTCTTCTTATGCAATCTTTAACATAATTATTGTCATCACTTACACCCTAAAATTACGTAAATCTATTTCTTATATTATCGTTCATCAATATGGTGTATATTTTAAAGGACGTAACAATTTTTATGTATTTTTTTAATTAAAAAAAATATTAGTCTAATTATTGGTAAATCGTCTTTTTAAGTGCGTGGTATACTGTTTTTATCTGTTTTTGTTATAAAGTTTATAAGCGTTTTAATTAAATTTACATTTTTACATCACTTAATTGTAATTTAATGTCATAAATTAGTTTCATGCAATGATATAGCATTATAGAGTTAATTTTTATACTAAAGTAAAAATGGTTTAAGACAAAAATAACTTAACTTAAAGTGTCTTTTGATTGTAATAAACTTTCATTTTCTACCTCTTACTAAGATTATATTAGTACATTATAACATTAAAGGTACAGTTAATTTATGCAATTAATTTAATGAGAATGTCTCTTTATAAAACAAAACTAAAAAATACCGTGCTGTAACACGGAGATCTACACTAGTATATGCATTAAATATATTACATGTATGAATTAAATTAATTAAGTCGAAATAATTATGGAATATTATATTTTTTGGAAATCTAACTTGATTTATTTACTTTTTAATAATTTCCAAAATATAATATACTTATATCATATTTGTTTATGTTAAAATAATTAACATCTTTATACTAATTAATACCATAAGGAGGACATGTTTACTTTAAGGAAAATCACCATATTCCGGTGTTCTCTAAATTTATATTTCAACCAAAACTATATAATATTTACATTAAAGTCCCTTGTTCAGGTCCATCGCACAGTGTTATTGATTTAAAACTATATAGTATAATTAATTTGTATAGATTTATTTAATTACATTGAAGTCCATTGGTTTCTGAAATTAATATATAGTATTGATTGATTGATTGGATGTATTAGACTATTTAAAAAAAAAACATACTACAATTTGATTATATCACGACAAAAGTCGTCTGTAATAGTCAGGGAACGACTAAACAAACAATACTTCATAATACTTCGTAAGGGCCGCTTGAAAAAACTGAACAAACAAGTGATAAGAAAGACTGTAACTTAAAATGGACGACGAAACCAAAAACATAAAGCAGCCTCTCATGAATCACCTATGGAGATCTATGTTGAATTAATTAAACAAGGTAAAACTCTCTTTCCTAAATTTATTCTAAAATTATTAGGAAGGAATAAGACTATAAAAGATATGGTATATATTCTAATATATCATATCTCTTATTCCTTGGTAATAAAAATCATACTCCATCCTATTCCGAATAAGTGTCTCATTTGGACAATGACACGAAAATTAAGGAATATAGTTAAAATAATGAAAATTATTGTATAGGGGTAAGAATATATGAGTTAAATAATGAAAAGTATTGAATATGATGGGTTATGGATGGTTGGGGTGGTAACTAAAGAAAAGAGCTAAGGGTAGGAAAGTAAAAAATCATGTCCAAATATGGCAAATGGGACAATTATTATTATTTTATTTTTTTTGGGTCAAAAAATGGGACAATTATGTGAATAGGCGGAAATGATAAATGGGACTATTATTTAGAATAGGATGGAGTAGATTTTATGTAAAATACAAAGAAACACAATTTTCTACTTTACTTATCATGATTTTTTTTCCATAAATTTTAGTTTTTCCTTAAAACATTCTTTTCCTATATATCGACCACCGAAGTTGCTCATTAGAAAAGATTTGACAATGATGGTTTTGTTTGTTTTTGGTTTGAATTAACTAATCTCTGACCCAATTCGGGAGATCCCATGCCCACAGTTGATCATTGAGCGCTCTCATGCAACTTCTTTTATAGGTATGTAATGTAATCTCGCATATTTAACTTAACAAGAGGTCTTCTCTGAGACTGCTATATCGGTCTTAAGAATAAAACGTGTTAAATAACACCCTTTTGTATAGATGGGACAACCTTTTGTTAATCTCAATGCATTCTGATTTTGTCTTTATGTACTTGACTCGTCTTAAGGTTAAGACGTCTTCAATACCCGGCTTAAATGAGAACTTGTATTTAACTTTAGTTACTTATTATTTTTCTGTGTTTTTTTATAAGGGGTTTTTTACCTGTCTTTAGATTTACCCCTGTTTATGGCAAAGTGCAACACTTACCTCGCTGAATTTTACTTCCTCCATTCAACTCCACTTTACCACTTTACTTTATCACGTTTGTCAACGCGTGTTTTACGCGGTAAATATCATTAGCTACGTATTTGTAAAAATTATAAAAGTTAGATAATTTTAATGTACTCGTAAAGACGAATCAAACAAGATTCCACATGAATATATTTTCACTAATGTATTGAGAGAAAAATGAAATTAAATGTTTATTTGTGAATAGTGTAGAAAAGTGAAAGTGGTAGAGTGAAGTTGAATGGAGAAAGTATAAGTTTGGTCTATATGCGTACACCATATCATGTAGCTCGTTTGGAATGCGGAGTTTTGTGTTTATATTTGTTGACAGACCATGATGTTGGTGTCGCAATAAAAATCAATTGCATGAATATAGTGACGGAGCAATATTGTTTTCCTTTGCCTAAAATCGTCCTAGGGAGTATTTTGAATACACAAATATGGTTGTGCGACAAAAGCCTTTATCTCTCCTACTTTGACGTAACTGGACTGTGGATCTGGAAAGCGGGTTTCACCCAAGTTGATGCGTGGTCATGGCTCCCTATACTTGAGATAAACAGGGCTATACAACTGTGCAAGCCAGTAGCCGGTAAACATCTATCCAAGTTTGTCCTTGATGCACGTTATCGAGTAATACCGCTCGCAACCCACCCGGATGTCTCTGTAATGTACCTTCTTGTCGAATCCTCGGTATTTGCATACGATCTAAAAGCTGATACTCTAGACAAGATTTTTGTAGTACAGGGCGATCATGAGACTAAATATTTTGGTATGATTTATAAGCCGTTGCTGAGATATAGTATATGATTCAGTACAGTTTTTGCTCATGCTGTGTTTGCAGCTGCGGAGTAACGTATACGGGCACCATGTAAACTTAAAATTCAGTTTTTGTGACCTTCATGTTCAGTTTTAGTGTTTATTACTTGTTCGTTTTCTCAAGCGTCCCTTAGATTAATCTCTATATGCCGACTTTAAAAGATACTCCCTCTGACCCAGTCATTTGTATTCCTTTTCCATTTTGGGATGTCTCAGTCATTTGTTGTTCTTTCTATTTTAAGAATGAATTTGATGAGTAATTTGATCATTCCCCCTCAATTTATTCCACTTGTCATTTAGTAATTGGTTCCCTCCCATTTCCTTGGTCTTTGTGCCAAAACCAAAGGACAACAAATGACCGGGACGGAGGGAGTACCAAGTAGGCGTATTACAAAGTCTCATTTGTTCAGTCGTTCCCTTACTATTACAGACGACTTTCATCGTAGGAGTATTGCTTTGGTTATGCTTTGATATATGACTATATAAATTGTAATTTTATTATTGTCGGCCATATTTTAGATACCTTCGATAGATACAATTTTGGTAATTGCAAACGAAATTAAAATACGCATTGAGAACATGAAATACGAGTTGAGTTAAAAACTAGCAACCACTCTATTAACACACCTGACTACAACATTTTAAATAACAAACCCGTGCAATTTGCACGGGTTTAAGACTAGTTTTATTACTAATTGCCTAAACTAAACAACACTTCTCCTACATATTTTTGTGTATTGTTTTATATTTTTCTATTTAACCGTTGTTTTTGTGTGAGGGGTTTGCTTGAGGGTACGGTTTCGAACGATTATACAGGGTTCAACTTTTTTAAACGACATTCGAGCAATATTAGGTCAGTCTCCAAATTTTATGAACTACCCTAAATCCATTAAAATAAAATTATTAAATTTAAACAGTTAAATATGAATTCGGTTATCGCTATTAGGAAAGGAATGGATAAATACCATCGTTGAGATTTGAGAACAATTCCATACACCTACTTATGCATGTAAATTATGTAATAAATTAAACTAATATATAAATCATTAAGAAAGATAATCATAGAACCAAATAAATAAGAAATCTCACATTATGAATAAACCTGGCAAAAGTGTCGAGTTCGGGTCCGTGTTCATGTCACATGTAAACGGGTCCTGAACCTTTCAACCCAAACCCGACTCAAATAATTGTCGTGTCGTGTTCGCGTCAACCCAATTACATAAATGGGCCATCCAGCCTCAACCCTCTCTAAGGGAGATCTGCGATTCTCGATCTTCCCTTCCAGCTATGGTTCGTCCACGAAAAGTTATTGTTCCCCTCGTCCCACCACGCCGGGGCCGTTCTCAAGGCGAAGTCCCTGATGAAGTATCATCTCCCCCACAGGTAACACTGCTCAATGATGTGATTAATCATGCTTTAGTCGTTAACTACATTGTGACTAATCTATAGCTCGCTATACCACATATATGGCTAAACTGTCTATAATTAAATCATAGATTTTAATGTAACATATCACAATTTGATAAGCTGATCAAACTAGTATTATAATACATCTTCATAACCAAATGAATACCATCATTTCTAATCCCGCAAACCTCTACTTGATGTATTTTATATTTATAACAAACTACTGAACTTCAGGTTCAGTTGGGATAATATACTTGTTTGTTTTTTACCAGCTTTTCCTTATCATTCTCCCCCTAAGGTGGTAAAAACTATCTGTACCAGATAGATTTAATGGGCAATAGATCATAATATCCACCTTAATTGTCCTATGTAGCTGGTTTTTTAAGTGTTGAACCATAATGCCCAATTCAGGAGATCAACGATTTCATATAATAATCAAACAGTGATTTCTAATCACAAGAACTACTTGGAAAAATGATTATATGTGGCTTTTAGCCACTCAATATAGTATCAATTCATATTTGAACATTTAAGTTCTTTATTACACTCCGAGTAGTTGTTAGATCTCCAATAAACATACTCAGTCTTCGTGTAATGTCTTGCCTTTCATAAATTTACACGACAGACTTTCAACACTTATATTTTCCGTTTAAGATAAACTTCAGGTTTATCAAAACGGGTATAATAAGAAGCCGGATGACCTTAACTGTCACATCTTAATAACCAATTCATGTCAACTTTCTTAGTTTGCTCACAATCCCTGGCAATCTTTCAAAGAAAATAAAATGTGTCTCAATCACTTATCATATACCACATTTTAGATGACCATATTTCTCATGCTAATCTTCTGATTAGCAATATTGGTATTATATAAGTTAAATGATGTGACATAGGACACAACGAGTGTCTCGTATATATAGGCAAGATTCATTAATACTCAAATGGAAAATATATTACTTTTTGAATATTTTCATATATAATAATTATATCAAGACCAATAATTATAACATCAAACATATTAAAGCCATTATTAATAATTCAAAATATACAATGCTAAATAGAAAAAAATTACACTCGGTGATGAACATTGACAGAAAATTGTAAGACATTGGTCAATTGCATGCACCACAACAAACATATTATTATATGAGTACCATGCTTACTAAATACACAATGCTAAGACATACAAGCTATAGCAAGTAATTAGCAGATTGAATGTGTTAATTACAAAACGAATTAGATTTGAACTGAAGTAATACCAAAACGAATTAAATTTACCCGGATATATTTTTTAGTCAAATTTATTACTTCTCGTGTGTCTGTCCCAGTAATATGTTTACACTTTCTTTCTTTATTTTATGAGGAGAAAATAAAGAAGTGTAAACATATCACTGAAACAATGGAGTAATAACATTCAATCGATTTGCCATATAGGTTGTACTACACTTTGGCTTCATATTGCGCACATATATATATTGAATGATACGGAGTATTACACATAATCCAGTTCAATTGGGATTCAGAATAACTCAACGTATGTTCGAAATGATGAAATCGGCCCTTTTACTGTTGCCACAAGTCTCTTAAGAGAACAGTCTCGGATTCACTTGATCGTGCATACGTGCCTTTAACTTTTGAGTTTAAACTGTGAACTTTTGGTCCAGGACAACTTTGAGTTTTAGATGTTCTCCGTCCATTTTTGTACGTGCAAGCTCGCTTTAGAAGCCTGCAAAGCATAAACCAATAATCAATCATAGTTAGCTATACTAGTTCAAATTAATGTCAGTTTCGGCCAAGATATAAGTATTTTCTGAGCATTGTTTGATTTCGTACCTCTTTGTCCCAATCGCACCTATATGTGATGATTGCAAGTATAAGAGTTTGAACGAGGGTGCCTCCGAAAATCATCCCGGCCCAAATACCCTGTGTCCGTACATGAGATTAATCGAGATGTACAATTGAACATTCAAAAGATACAAGGATATTCTCTCGTGTAGTCCTTAACTTTTTCATTTTTTTAAGATGTACCCCTCCTTTCTTGAAAAAAAAAAATTTGAACGTCAATAACTCTTGCTACAAGTTCAGAATATGATGGTCGGGAATTATGGTCGTTCAAAGTTTATTCGTTTAAAAAGCTTTGACCAACAACCATAACTACCCGGCTACGAGTTCAAAATGCGGTGAATTTTTTTTTTTCAAATTCAAGGCCTTGACGAGATAATTGGCTTGTAAAAAATTACCGTTTTCTTAACTCGTAACAGAGAATTATTGTCGGTCAAAGTTTTTTTTTTTTTTCTGAAAAACGAGGGTACACCTTAGAAAACGAAAAAGTTCAGGTACAAAAGAATATCCCAAAGATGTAGGGTACTATGGAATAAGGTTTACCATAACTCCAAGATCGAATTGCCAACCCATCAAGATTCCGAGAGGGACGCCCAAGAGGTAGTAGCAACCGAGATTTATGTACGCTACTAGACTTTGCCACCCTGATCCGACAGCAACACCGGAAAGGACAGGCTGAATGCTGTTAAGAAGGATGGTGAAGGCCAAGAGAACTGACAGTTGGCTAACAGCTTCAATTACTGGCGGACTGGTGGAGAAAATGAACGTAAAGTCGTCGTGTAGAATTAGAACTAACAGAAAGAAGAATAGTCCGATTACAACTGATGTGCCCACTGCCACCATCGTAGCAAACTTGGCTCCTTTACCGTTTCCTGCTCCTAGTTCATTAGCTACCCTTACTCTGTGCATGCATCAGTATATCAGCGTGTGTCAATTTAACATCATTATTTTATTCATCGGTCCAGGTCATTTTGTTGTTTCAGGTTTGAGTCATTTCTGGTTCCTTAATAATAAGGTCGGCCAACTCAGAAGTCGCGTTTAAATTTATTATGGATATCAGCACTTACCCCGCACCAGCGAAAAATGCAAAAGGGATCATCATTTCCCATCCATTGATACTCATACTACAAAACAGTGAAAAACGTATACATGTTATAAATTGAGAACGCGTTCAGACCTTAAAGGCGTTATGCCGGGAGACAAAATCCTTACCAAATAGATAAAGCATCCAATGCAATCTCTGCATTCTTCAGATTTCCTGTCATCAGTATCAGTATTTTGTAGTACCAATTCTCCAAGCTGTATGCTCATCATAATAACCGCAATTGCATTAGAATGTCGTTGATTATGAACATACTACCGAAACTATACAAACTCCCCGAGGTAGATCAAATATTTAAACATCGTCAATTCACATGACTTTGCATGATTTGACTTCATAAACTTCCCCTGTCCCAGTGAATAGTTAGTAAACGGGAGAAAAGGGAAAAGGGAAAAGGGAAAAGGGGTGCGTACCAAAGCATGACACCGGAAGCAGCAGAGAGCTTGACAAATTCCCAAAGCCCTGTAAACGCTTCCATAGAAAACCCGGGCCAAGTAAGGGGACAACCTCCCAAAACACAATAACCAAACAGGCCAAACACCAAGACCCACCAGGCAAAGTTTTGAGTAATGGCTACACCAACAATTCCACACTGGAGCACCGAAACAAACAACCAAGACACGAATATATGAACCATGAATGCCACCATTGACACCCATGCCACCACGCCGGCCTTGAGCTGACACTGCAAGAATCTTTGAAGAGGGAATTGAAACGCAAAGCTGAAGTGCAACGGTAATAACCACAAAGACACCACCCCGGCTAACTCTGCCACATCATCTGGTTGACCGAACAGTTTTAACAAAGGGGTGGCGAATATGTACAATGGTAATAGAAGTATAGAACATACAAATAGTACGATCCATGACCGTTGCATATACACTCCTAACATGTGGTACTTCTTTGCTCCGTATGCTTGGCCACATAGCGTCTCTAGTGCACTCGCCATCCCTAGCTGCTCAAAACAACTCGTATATTAGATACTCCCTCCAATCCAATTCAAACTAACATATTGCATCTACTCTGTTGTCATTTGAAATATGAATGCATAACCAAGAATTTATTGAGCCCATATTAAGATATAGGGCTGAAACCAAGTGGTGTTAGTCCAGTGGTAGCCGGGTTAAACCTTAAAGCTTGCAGAAATGCAGGAGTTGAGAGGTCCCGGGTTCGACTACCAGCTGGGGCGATGATCACTTGGCCACTGCAGCCCCCGAAAGGGGTGGCTTACATGGTCCATGTGGTGGTGCGGGAATGCATGGGCCCGGGGGATTCAACCCCCTCGTCATCAAAAAAAAAAAGATATAGGGCTGAACATCGAAAATGCTCGTAAGGGTGGAGTCTACTGGCTAAATCAAGCCTCCCTAAGAGCAAAATCTTGTGGAGCATTCTTGGTCTGAGTCCATGCCTAACAGACTTTGACTCTGTCACCCTCGGGTGACTTACCTGGTATACCGTATACGTGGTTTGCAGGACACCCGAGGGTTTACCCAAATGGAAAATTTAAAGTAAAAGTTTCATATTTGAAATTTTTCTTCAAAAATTAACTCTGACTCGACTAATGACGAAAATGTAGGGAGTAATAATGATTGTAGAATACCATAAGACCGTAATCGAAGCCGACGATGACATTGCAGCCAATGGAGATAGCAGCAAGCTCAAGATCACCAAGGTGACCAGCAAAGGCTTGTGTAATAACAAGCATACTGTAAGAAGCGATACGACTGACGATAGACGGTCCAACAATATGCCATAGTTTCTTGGATTCAACCCATACTTTTCTTACAATATCCTCATTAAAATCTTCATCATATTCTAATGATTGCTTTAATTGAAGAGGTTTATCTGAATCATCATACGAGTAGTTTTTTAACAAGGGAACTTTTTGGTCTTCTAGTTTTTGAGACATTTTCTTCAATAATTACGAATTTAAGACGAAAGGGTAGAAAGAAATGTGTGATTGGAATGAGATGTTTATTTATAGTAGTAAGAGTACAATATATGAATTTGGAGAGTAGTGAACGAGCAACGCAATGCATGATGCAAAGGTGCTTGGAAGACGTATTCTCTGTCCCATTTATTTACGCGTTTTATCTTGTGTCACACTACCTTTTCTATCCACAAATCATTATGTGAACCTATCCACAAATCATTATGTGAACCATAATAATGGAGCACTACGTCATAACATGAGATATCAGAGTCGTATATTGAAAATATTTAGCAAACCAGCAGAATACGTAACTGATATTGGTAAAAAATAAGTTAATTTGATCAAATAAGCTACGTGTAACCTATTTCAATCTGAATGTCTTGTCAAACGGAGCTAAAAAAAATTGAGCATCCGCTATAATGAGTGGCGTAGAATGAGCAAGGTTGTGAATGGAGGCGGTCATGAGAAAAGTGGACTCGTGGTGCGCACGTTAATGAGGAAAGTTTGTGTTCGGCAATTGTTTGTTACTGTCTTTGGTCATTGATGTTAATGTTTCATTATGTTTTTTAGTTTTTGTCATTAATAAGGCGACTAGATATGGTCCATAGGTACAATTTGAGATGCGGTGGAAATCAAAACTAAAATTAAAATAAACAAATTTTCATTTAAGACGGGTCAACTATTTAAGTACATACAATTAACAAATTATATGTACGTGGTTTAGGAATTATTTAAAGTTTTGACATAGGATAGTATTTGACTTGTCGCTCGTCTTAAGTGTAAAATTGATAATTTATAATTTACGTATTAAAAAAGACTTATCAATTAAAATGAAATAAAACCTTGATGTATAAATATTGAATATAGTACAATACTACTCCGTAGTATAATAATGTGATTAACACAAATACTATTATACAACTGGTTGTACAAGAGCATTATACAACCTTAACCAATCTAACTGAGCTTATGCGTATTTTTTTCGAGCTCTTATAGTTTTTGATTTATATTTTAATTTTTTGATATTAAAAATTAAAATCTAATTGAGCTCATATATATTATTTTTGAGTTTCATTATAATTTTATAAGTTCAATATTTTTATAATGGAGTTCATATTATTTTAAACAAAGCTCGTAATTTATAGGTCTAAGTTTGAGTAAACACATTATAAAGCTCAACTTCTTTTATATACAACCAATACAACTGGTTGTATAATCTACTTATTGTGTAATTAATGTGTCTTGGTTTTATCCCTTTTTTGTTTCTAATGTTTGATGATGGTTGTTTTGTGTGTACTGTATTCGTTGCATCTTGGGATTTTCTACAATTTTAAGAAGAGAAATTAGGTTTTGCCTACTAAAAAAATGGAGAAATAATAGTATATATATATAGTCAATTAGTCACCAGCCGTCATGGGTAATGCTTCTTCAAGTTTACTAGTACTAGTGAACTTGGAGTGCAAGTATAAAGCATTGGCCATATAAACTTATACTAGGACAATTACACTTAATTCGTCCGCATTTTTGAAAGAGATGTGTTTTTTTACATACGAATTTACTCTTTTACATATATCTTTTGCAACCATATGTCTCATTTTCCAGAATTTGATGAGGAATTTTAAGTGGGACAACCGCAAAGGATAAGAAATGCATAGGAAATACATCAAAACTAGGACGTTGGAGCGGGTAAAGAGAGTGTTATCCAAGTTGGGTTGGCGGGGCAGGTATGGTAATCATTGCGTATGTAACTGATAGTTAAAACGGGCTTCATACTTGGGTCTAAATGGGCGAGTAAATGAGAATTGCTATGAGGTGGGGCGGACAAATGGATACTCACATAGTCACATGGTCTAACATGGTACAAAAAGTGGTTCTTAAAGTTTCACGGGTTTCGCCCATTCGCGGGTAGCGGGTGGGTGACAATATGGACACTCACTTTGCATCCGCCTTGTCCAATGACATCCCTAATCCCTAATCAAATCTAAGTTTCATGTTGTGAAGGATGACATATCCATTTAGTGTTCTTGACTGCAAGGATTGGTAAACTTTGGAACATCTCTCAACGGCCCAATCCAATATAGTAATAGCAACATAGCCCAAACCTCAAGTTAAGGTTGGTTGCCGAATCGTTTTAGATTAACCGGGTTCATCGGCTTCCATCGTTAGACTCTGATAACCGGCCAATCCTCATATTAGGAAATTAAAAATAGAACGGAAATAATAAATCGATAAGTAAATCATAAAAGCTTTAGATAATGAAAATTAACAATGTATCTAAAAATTTGGAGTCTCGTGGTCAAAATTTGGAGAAATTTCTAAGTGTTTTAGGTTCAAGGCTTCAAGCCTTAATAGAGCAATTTTGTGGGGTAAAATGGTTTGTGTTATGTCTTCTAAACTTCGAGTTTGTCATCCTAATGAGGGTGGTTGATATGTTGCAAGTTATCATATACAGCCAGGGTTTATCCAATACGCACCAAAAGTATCAGTTAAAGGGAAAAAATATCAACCCTAAAGATGGAAGCAGACCATGCCTTTTGCCGATCCACCGTGCCCGGAGGAAAAAGGCTTCGTGTCGTGTCGGCAATGTCATATCATGTCGTGCCGATGAAATGAAATGAAATGGCGGCTCAAGCACGACCCACATAACGGTGAAACGAAACCCTCCAAAATAGTGAAATAGTGATGAACTCGCTATCCAAATTCATCCATCACTATAGAGCTAGTGTCTTGTGTATAGTACCATCGTACAAATTTGCGGTCATTTCTCTCCATTTCCTCTCACAATCTATTTAAATAATAATTACCCCTTCATTCTCATTTCCATTTATTTTTATGCGTAAATTTAGAACTGTTAGATGTTGTCAAAATGCGATCCGGATCATTCATAGGAACTTGCCTCTCCATTTCTTTTTAGAAAATGGAGAGAAATTGGGCTCCAAATTTGCATCTTCACTATAACCATTTTGAGGTACACAATCAGAAAACCCTTCATCATGTAACCAATTTATCAAACTAATTCATCGAATAGTCACTCTATATTGTGTAAGATATTCCATAAAATAAATAAGTATTTTATTAATAAATAAGTATTTTATTAATATTTAATTAAGTTATTTTATGGAAATTAAGTTGGTCCATTGTATGGTGGAATTTACCTAGGATTTTGTTTCCACTATTGTCTCCCATAAGTTACCACTCACAATTTAGGAAACTGTCTTGTTGACTCTTTGATGGCAAGAGTCTATATAAGGGGAGCATATTTATTCTGATTAAGGTTCACCAAGCCTACCTCATTAAGAAAATACACCATCTAAATTGTGAGACTGAGGGTTTGGAAGCCAAGTCAGTAGTATTGGGGCATAAGAAATTGGGTTATTCTTAAGACGGATAAATTATTTCAAGCAATGGCTGGAGGTAAGTAATCGATCTCTTTTATCGCTTCCGCATTCAGTTTATACATGTTCATTATGAAACTAGAACATGTTATTTTAGACTATAAAACTTTTAGTTGGTATCAGAGCGAGTAATCGCCTCTGTCTTGCTTGAAATTAATCTTACGACAGTCTTCGATCATACACTGAATTTGAAATTTTTTCTTTCGAAATTATATTATTCGTCGTATGATTGAAATCTAGAAATCTATTTTGGTTCGTATGTGCTGACATTGTAGTATGTTATGCAACTTGATTTTATTCGGTAAAGATTTCAGTTAGGCGAGAGGAAGACGGCAATAACCATTTGCATTCATTCTTTGTAATTTTTGTGATGTGACCTTTTGTTGCTATCCTCACAATTTCTTTGATAACACGTACTGATAATTGTATGCACTTTATTATTTGAGCATGAAATTGACTAATTTCATATACCGCTGCATTCTGCTAGAATTATCTGTCAATATTTATTAATCAGATTGTAATGGCTATTGTGCATTATATGGAGATTGTTTTATTTTTTCACGTATGCGTTTAATAATAGCCTTGCACTAATTCATGTCACCTCTTATTGAGGGAGACCAAGTTAAATTTCTGGTCATATATGTTTCTATATACATGAAGCTGAGTATATAGATTAAATTTATTGTTTAATGTCGAGTGGTTCAAAATTTTATTAGTTACAGAATAGCCACAGCATTTTTAATTAATTAAAATTTTATTTGGGAACCACATGTGGAAACTAGACATTATTTGTAATTAGTCGTATGTAATATAATGAGACTTACGCACAGGAATCTTGTTGTATGTATTTGTATGACTAATTAGGATGATATATTGAATCTTGTTTCTTAATCTACCCACAGGAGTTAAGAGATGTATATGGTTTGATAGTATTGTCATAAAGTTAAAATTTATATGTATCTAATTGAGTAGAGCTTTAGCCCACATGCAAGTTTTATGTCTCTAGATACATATTTGAGCATGATTTACATTGGTAAAGCATGATTGAGTTTAAAGTCTCAATTTTGGTAATAAGCATGTTATTTATTATATTTGCAGCAATTTTACCTGGGAGTTCTACTGATGTTAAATTTGACATTCCTGAATTGAACGGTGATAACTATAAGGTCTGGAAAGAGAGAATGTTACTGCAATTGGGATGGTTAGATATTGATTATGCTATTCGGAAAGACGAACCACCTAAAGTAACTAAAGAAAGCACTAAAGAAGCAATTGATCTTTATGAAAAGTGGGAGAAATCTAATCGTCTCTCTATTATGTTCATAAAGACCAGAATGTGTGCTAGTATTCGTGGTTCACGATCAAAGATACTAAAGTTATAGATCTAATTAAGGCCATCGATGAGTAGTTTGCAACTTCTGATAAAGCTCTTGCTAGTACCTTAATAATGCAGTTTTCATCTTTGAGGCTCACCGAGACTAAAGGTGTGCGTGATTATATCATGCACATGAGGGATATTGCAGCCCAACTTAAGACTTTGGAAGTTACTATGTCTAACTCTTTCCTTGTGCACTTCATTTTATGCACTCTTCCTCCAAAATATGCTCCTTTTAAGATCTCTTACAACACACATAAGGATAAATGGTCAATTAATGATCTTATGGTCATGTGTGTTCAAGAGGAGGGCAGATTGTTGATGGAGGAAGGTGAAAAGGTGAACCTTACTGTTGCTTCTTCTTCAAAGAGGCAAAAGGATCACACTAAAGATAAGGGAAAGGAAAGATTTCAAATGAGCTTGACCATTAAGAAGGAGTCTACGTGTTTCTTCTGTAAAAAGAAGGGACACATGAAGATAGACTGCATTAAGTTTAAGGCTTGGCTAAAGAATAAAGGTAATTTTCATGCGTTTGTTTGTTATGAATCTAATATGGTTAATGTTAATCATAATACATGGTGGATTGATTCTGGAACTACAATCCATGTTTCAATACCTTGCAGGTATGACAAACCTAAGGAAACCAAAGTGGGCGGTGAACTTTCAATCTATTAAGAAACCAGATTAGTTCACATGTGGAGGCCATTGGGACATGCAACTTAATATTAAGTAGTGGTTTTATTTTGCATTTGGAAAAGACATTTTACGTTCCAAATTTCTCTAGAAATTTGATTTCAGTATCAAGACTTGTACCTTTGGGTTTTACCTTTAATTTTTCAGACTCTAGATTCAGTATTCTCAGAAATTCTGAAACTATTGGTTATGATATTTTGTCTGATAATTTATATCGTCTTGAACTGCAAAATAATATTACTCATAATTCTATGCATGTCAATGCTGGTTTAAAACGTTGTATTATGAATGAGAATTCCTCTATTTTGTGGCACCGGAGATTGAGACATATCTCCATTGAGAGGGTAAAAAGATTAGTAAAAGATGGAGTACTTGATACTTTAGACTTTACTGATTTTGATACTTGTGTTAGTTGCATTAAGGGTAAGCAAACTAACATGTCTAAGAAAGGTGCAAAGAGAAGTTCTAGCCTATTAGAAATCATACATACGGATATTTGTTGTCCGGACATGAACGCTAATGATCCAAAATATTTTATCACCTTTATTGATGATTACTCACGTTATATGTATCTTTACTTACTTCGTTCTAAGGATGAAGCTTTTGATGCCTTTAAATTGTTTAAGGCTGAAGTAGAGAACCTATGCGGTAAGCGCATTAAGATTGTGAGATCTGATAGAGGTGGTGAATACTATGGTAGATACACTGAGAACGGACAGGCACCTGGTCCATTTGCTAAATTTCTTCAAGAGCATGGGATTGTTGCCTAATACACTATGCCTGGTTCTCCGCACTGAGAATGGTGTAGCGAAAGAAGAAATAGGACATTAATTGAGATGGTGCGTTGTATGAGAAGTAATGTTAAACTTCCTTCATTTTTGTGGGTTGATGCTCTTAAGACGGCATCGTATATATTAAATCTGTAATACTCCGTATTTATGAGTCTTGGGGTACTCTATCGAGTAGGCCTTACTCTGTCGAGTAAGGGTGAGTTGCGCTTTTAAATAGTTTCTGACCTGTTTGGTACTCGATCGAGTAACTAAGATACTCGATCGAGTAGAGGGGTACTCGATCGAGTACCTGGGCTACTCGATCGAGTAGCCGGTTTACGGGGGTTGTTTTCTCGGGTTTTGTTAATTATGCGATTAAGGTATATAATCTTTTCGTTATTCATTCTAATCACTTTTTCTAAGACCTAATCACTGTGAGAAGAGAAAAGCAAACTACGTTCATCACCTTAATCGCATTGTTAACAAATCCCGGAGCTTGGAAGATCGGATTTCACCTTTCTTTACATCGTTGTAATCCTTGCGTCGAGGGTAAGACCTTTATACCGTTTTTATTATATTTCGTCAAAGTTAGTTAAACCCTAATTTTGGGAATTGGGGATTTTGTTGTGCCATGTGCATGGTAGTAATTATGTGCTTGTATAATTAGGAGGAGGGTTCGTAGAGGAAGCTTTTTGACTTCAGCTGTGAGATCGTCTGACTATTGTGCTTTCCAGGTAGGGTTTCCCTACTCAGTATTGTTTACATGATGTGTGGTGTTGTGCTGTAATTAGTGTAATTGGTTGATTCAGACGGTTGTGATTGTGATTGTGATTGTTTGTCTGTGGTTCTCGAGATGCGTTCTCGGCTGAGTGGAGTCACTTGCGGGAGTGGTTTCACGCCCTAGTTTCGCCCTTCGTGGAACCCGCCACGGAAGGGGATGTGCACATTAATGGGACAGGGTTTTCGCTCGGTATGATGAGCGGGGCTTAGGTGGGAACGGCTGCGGTCCCCCACTGGCAGGGCTGGTCCAGTGGACAGTCGGAGACGGAGATGGAGTGGAGTGCTTGATTGTGAACGATTGTTTGAGTTGTGTTGGTTTCTATATTGTTGATTATATCGCTTGTGTAAATAGTACTGACCCCGGTTAATGTTTTAAAACCTGCGGTGATCCATTCGGGGATGGTGAGCAGATATTGAGCAGGTATGACATGAGTACTGGGATAGCTGGGATTGCCACGATCAGATGATAGAAGTCTTCCGCTGTAGCTTAGTAGTTTTTATAGACATTTCAGTTAGATCAGTAGGCAACCATTTTGAGAACATGTATTAGTATTTGGTTTGGTTTTTGGATTGTAACCTTTCGCTAAAGTATTATTATTTAAATGTCGTTTCATTGTTGTTTATTTGATTATCATTGCCTCGGGTAACCGAGATGGTAACATCCTTATACCTGGGTGGTCCTGGTAAGGCACTTGGAGTATGGGGGTGTTACAAAATGGTATCAGAGCTACGATCCTGAAACCTGTAACCAATGAGCCCAATGAATATAGGGAGTCAACTAAAATGAACCCGGGGTAAAGGTTGTAGGAGCTAATGCAAAGGCTTGGGAGACGTCCTAAAGTCGCGAACTCGCCCTACAATTTTGAACCGGTCACAGGGGGGAATATCTGTTAAGTCGTATGTGTTGTGTGTTAGCTTGTGTGTGAATGTGATGAAGTGTGCCGAAAATGTTGGATGTTTGAAGTAGAAGTTGAGAATATGAATGAAAGATTGATGAGATACATATATATAGAACTGTGTTGGAATGAGAAGCATGTTGAATGATTTCTATGTGGCATTAATAACATGAGATAATTGTTGTTAATCGCATGAACAAGTTGAGTGGTATAGTATGCTTAATTATGAAATGATACCGTGTTTATAAGTTGTTTTACATGTTAGAATATGTTATAGCATGCGGGTAGCATATTCGAGTTAGCATGACTCGATCGAGTGGGACTGATTTGATCGGGTGGGTATTTGACGTTTTTGCGACCAGAATCGAGTTTTAGGGTACTCGATCGAGTAACTAGGGGTACTCGATCGAGTAGGGGGTCACTCGATCGAGTAGCCTGGCTACTCGGTCGAGTATGTTAGAGGTCAGAAGGTCTGTTTGTGTTCTGGAGTCGAGGTACTCGATCGAGTATGTGGGGTACTCGATCGAGTAGCCTCTTACTCGATCGAGTAGGTTTGGGCACTCGATCGAGTGTCACCTGGGCAGCCTGTTTTCGTGTTTTGAGGTTTACTACATGTGTTTATGTCTACCCTTTCTTATATATAGCTTCAAGATGCCGCCTAAGAGAAACGCTTACTATGCGAGGGCTGAGACCATGAATGTGGATGATATTGTTAAGATGTTGGAGCACCAAGATGCTCTGACTGAGGCCTTAAAGAAAGTGAATAAGGATAAGGAGGTTGATCACTCTAAGATCAGCCTTTACATAGCTAGGTTCAACCCAAAGGAGTACAAGGGGACCGGGGAACCAAACCTTCTTGACAACTGGCATCGTGAGATGGAGAATATACTAGACCTGGTTCATTGCCCTGATGAGATGAGGGTTGAACAAGCCGCGTTCTATCTGAGAGAGGAAGCTGGTGAGTGGTGGGATAAGGTGAAAGTGAGTGCCAGAGAGATGTATGCCAACCAAGGCTTACCTGCTATACCTTGGGATGAGTTCCGTAGAGCCATGAGAAAAGAGTTTGTGCCAGAGCATGTGAGAAGCAAGCTGAGAGAGGAGTTCGATGGGTTTAAGATGACATCTGACATGTCGTGGCTGAGTACTATAAGCGATTTAATGAGAAGTCTAGGTATCTTTGAGGACATGGGTTTGAGTGATGAGAATCGGCGTTGAGGTTTGAGAGGGGGTTGACCACTAGGATCATGGATAAGCTACCTGTAGGAGTCCTTACTGATGTTAAGGACGCTTATGAGAGAGCTGGGAGGGCTGAGAGGTTGGTGGAGATGGCTCAGGAGAGGTCTGGTGTTGAGAAAAGAAAGGCTGCGAGCGAGGGTGGTGGCCAATTTAGTCACAAGAAAGGCAACCACAATCAAGCTAAGGGGTTTTCTGCTGGGTCAGGGTTTAGTGCTGGGGCTTCCTTCGGGCGTGGCCGTGTGGGTAGCAGTAACAGTTGGGGTATGACTTGCTTTGGCTGTGGCGGTGTGGGCCACAAGAGACATGAGTGTACGAGTATGCCTGGAGCTTTTCAGGGAACGGCTCGGGAGTTATTCTCGGGACCTAAGCACGAGTTATGCGAGCAACAGACCAAGTGGGTCATGGTCTAACCGGGGGAGCCAGAGCTATCAGGGTGGAGGTAACCGCAATGGCGGTAATTCATATCGGAAACCAGCTACGAACAACAACAACAATCAGGGGTCGGGTGCTAAGCCGACCACATCGGCCAAGATCTTGTCCGGGGAGGTGGACAAGACCAAAGTGAAAGTCTGTTCATGATGGACAAGAAAGCAAAATGAGGAGGATGCACATGTTATCACTAGTACCTTTCTTGTTAACGGTATTCATACCTTTGTTTTGTTTGATTCGGGGGCTTCCCAGTCGTTTGTATCATCGAGTCATGTTAAAAGGTTGGGTTTTAGAGAATATGAGTCTGTGAGTGAGAAAGTTTTCATACCTTCGGGAGAGTCTGTATCTTGTGGGAGGTTGTTTAGAGATGTATCTATGATAGTTGGGCAAGTTGATCTACCTGTAGACTTGCTAGAGTTTCCTTTTAATGGTTTTGAGATGATAGTCGGGATGGATTGGCTGGGAAAGTATAAGGCTAAGATAGACTGTCATCAAAAGAAAGTGTCTTTGAGAGGGCCTAAGGGTGTTAGTGTGTCTTATCGTGGGTTTTTAGTCAAACCCAAAGTTAAGTTGATTGCAGCGATCACTTTGAAGTCTTATCTGAGGAAGGGATGTCCTTTGATCTTGTGCCATGTGAGAGATGACCGGATAGAGAGTCCGACAGTTGATGAGATACCAGTGGTGGGAGAGTTTGCCGATGTTTTTCCTGACGAGATTCCGGGGTTGCCACCGAAGAGGGAGGTAGATTTCACCGTTGAGTTGAAACCGGGGACGGGGCCAATCTCTAAGGCACCGTACCGGATGGGTCCTAAAGAGATGGAGGAGCTGAGGAAACAGTTAGATGATCTGATAGAGAAGGGATACATTAGACCTAGTGTATCGCCGTGGGGAGCACCAGTTCTTTTCGTGAAGAAGAAAGATGGGAGTTTGAGGTTATGCATCGATTACAGAGAGCTGAACCGAGTGACGGTGAAGAAGAAGTATCCTTTGCCAAGGATAGATGACCTGTTTGATCAGTTGAGCGGTGCATCAGTCTTTTCTAAGATTGATTTGAGGTCCGGGTACCATCAGGTGAAGATTAGAGAGGTGGACATACCAAAGACAGCTTTCACGTCGAGGTATGGTCATTATGAGTATGTAGTGATGCCGTTTGGGTTATCTAATGCACCGGCCGTGTTTATGGATTTGATGAACAGAATCTTCAGACAGTTTTTGGACAAGTTCGTGGTGGTGTTTATAGATGACATCTTAGTCTACTCTAAGACTAAGGAGGAGCATGAGGAGCATCTGAGGATCGTGTTGCAGACTTTGAGGGAGCATGAGTTGTATGCTAAACTGTCCAAGTGTGAGTTCTGGTTAGAGAAAGTTGCTTTTCTGGGGCATGTGATCTCTAAGGAGGGAGTAGCTGTGGATCCGAAAAAGATTGAGGCAGTGACAAAGTGGGAAGCACCAAAGAATGTTGCTGAGATTAGGAGTTTCTTGGGTTTAGCTGGATACTACAGACGGTTCGTGAAAGATTTCTCCAAGATAGCTAGACCTATGACAGCTTTGATGAGGAAAGAGAACAGGTTTCGTTGGGATGAGAGTTGTGAGAAAGCATTCCAAACATTAAAGGAGCGTTTGACCACAGCTCATATCTTAGCATTGCCTGAAGGGATTGAGAACTTTGAGGTTTATACAGATGCCTCAAAGAATGGGTTGGGATGTGTGTTGATGCAGAACGGTAAGGTGATTGCCTATGCTTCTAGGCAATTGAAGCCGTATGAGGAGAACTACCCTACACATGATCTAGAGTTGGGTGCAGTGGTGTTTGCTCTCAAGATTTGGAGACATTACCTTTATGGGGCGACCTTTAAGGTATTTTCTGATCACAAGAGTCTCAAGTACATCTTCACTCAAAAGGAGTTGAATATGAGACAGAGGAGGTGGATGGAGCTGATTGGCGATTATGACATGGATATTATCTACCATGAAGGGAAAGCCAATGTTGTTGCAGATGCTTTGAGCAGGAAGAGTGTACACTCCTTGTGTACAGCTCTATCCTTGATGAGGTTGAGAGATGAGGTGGGGAAGTTTGGGATACATATGATTCAGAGAGGAGATGTCGTGGCAGATTTGACAGTGCAGCCTGATCTTTATGATGATATTCGAGGTAAACAGGCTTTAGATCCTAAGATAGCTGAGTGGAGAGCTGGAGTAGAGAAAGGGACAGTGTCCCGATTTTCTATTCACACAGATGGTAGTTTGAGGTTTGATGGTAGGTGGTGTGTCCCTAATGATGAGGAGCTCAAAAAGAAAATTATGACAGAGGCACATCGTACACCATATTCAGTACATCTAGGTGGAGACAAGCTATATAAGGATTTGAAGAACACGTTTTGGTGGCCTGGGATGAAGAAGAAAACAGCTGAGTTTGTGGCCCGTTGTTTGACATGCCAGAGAGTTAAAGGGGAACAGCGACGACCACAAGGTAAGATTCAGTCTTTAGAGGTACCTGAATCCATTTCTATGGATTTTATCGTGGGTTTACCAAAGAGTCAACAGGGTAACAACATGATATGGGTGATAGTGGATCGACTGACCAAGTCAGCTCACTTTGTTCCAATGAAGGATACATGGACTAAAGCACAATTGGTTGTGGCTTATCGAAAGAATGTGCTAAGGTTACATGGAGTCCCTAAGGACATAGTGTCTGACAGAGATGCGAGGTTTATATCACGGTTTTGGAAAGAGTTGCAGGAATCTTTGGGAACAACCTTGAAGATGAGTACAAACTTTTCATCCTCGCGACGTACGGTCGGGACCGAGAGAACAATCAAAACTCTTGAGGATATGTTACGAGCTTGTGTGATGGACTTTGGTGGTAGCTGGGAACAGAGATTGGATTTGATAGAGTTTTCTTACAACAACAGCTATCACACTAGTATTGGCATGGCACCGTTTGAGGCTTTGTACGGGAGGAGATGCAGGAGTCCGATTTGTTGGGACGACAAAGGTCTTTGAGGCAATGGTTCTAGGACCAGAGATGGTACATGAGATGGTTGAACAGTTAAGATGATCGGGGAAAGGATGAGAGCAAATTCAGGATAGACAAAAGAGTTATGCAGATCTACATCGCCGGGATATAGAGTTTCAGGTTGGGGATAAGGTTCTTCTGAAAGTGTCTCCTATGCGTGGGGTTATGAGATTTGGGAAGAAAGGCAAGCTGAGTCAGAAGTTCATCGGTCCTTATGAGATCTTAGAGCGAGTTGGGGAGGTTGCTTATCGTCTGGCTTTACTTGCTGCATTAGAGAGAGTGCATAATGTGTTTCATGTATCGCAGCTGCGGAAGTATGTGAGTGACCCATCACATGTGTTAGAGGCAGAGAGCATAGAGCTAGATGAGTCTTTATCATATCTTGAGGTACCTAAGCAGATTCTTGACCGGAAGGTTAGGAAGACTAGGAGTGGTGAGACAGTTTTGCTTAAGATCCTTTGGTCTAATCACGAGACAGAGGAAGCTACATGGGAGGCAGAGGAGATCATGAGAGAGCGCTACCCTTTCCTTTTTGATCAGGTATGTTTGGTTACGAGGACGTAACCTTGTTTCTTTTAGGGGGGTAGGAGATGATCGCAAAGAGTTTTTAAGAGTTCTATACCCTTTTTATGTTGTGTCGGTATAGTTGTTGTCGTTGAGTCGGGTTGAGTTTGAGTTAGTAACAAGTTTTTATGTTGAGTTTGTTTCGATTGTTGAGTCGGGAGTGTTGTAGTGTGAGTCTTTGTTTTGTGTTGGTTTGAACTTCGGGGACGAAGTTCTTTTTAAGGAGGGAAGACTGTAATACTCCGTATTTATGAGTCTTGGGGTACTCTATCGAGTAGGCCTTACTCTGTCGAGTAAGGGTGAGTTGCGCTTTTAAATAGTTTCTGACCTGTTGGGTACTCGATCGAGTAACTAAGATACTCGATCGAGTAGAGGGGTACTCGATCGAGTACCTGAGCTACTCGATCGAGTAGCCGGTTTACGGGGGTTGTTTTCTCGGGTTTTGTTAATTATGCGATTAAGGTATATAATCTTTTCGTTATTCATTCTAATCACTTTTCCTAAAACCTAATCACTGTGAGAAGAGAAAAGCAAACTACGTTCATCACCTTAATCGCATTGTTAACAAATCCCGGAGCTTGGAAGATCGGATTTCACCTTTCTTTACATCGTTGTAATCCTTGCGTCGAGGGTAAGACCTTTATACCGTTTTTATTATATTTCGTCAAAGTTAGTTAAACCCTAATTTTGGGAATTGGGGATTTTGTTGTGCCATGTGCATGGTAGTAATTATGTGCTTGTATAATTAGGAGGAGGGTTCGTAGAGGAAGCTTTTTGACTTCAGCTGTGAGATCGTCTGACTATTGTGCTTTCCAGGTAGGGTTTCCCTACTCAGTATTGTTTACATGATGTGTGGTGTTGTGCTGTAATTAGTGTAATTGGTTGATTCAGACGGTTGTGATTGTGATTGTGATTGTTTGTCTGTGGTTCTCGAGATGCGTTCTCGGCTGAGTGGAGTCACTTGCGGGAGTGGTTTCACGCCCTAGTTTCGCCCTTCGTGGAACCCGCCACGGAAGGGGATGTGCACATTAATGGGACAGGGTTTTCGCTCGGTATGATGAGCGGGGCTTAGGTGGGAACGGCTGCGGTCCCCCACTGGCAGGGCTGGTCCAGTGGACAGTCGGAGACGGAGATGGAGTGGAGTGCTTGATTGTGAACGATTGTTTGAGTTGTGTTGGTTTCTATATTGTTGATTATATCGCTTGTGTAAATAGTACTGACCCCGGTTAATGTTTTAAAACCTGCGGTGATCCATTCGGGGATGGTGAGCAGATATTGAGCAGGTATGACATGAGTACTGGGATAGCTGGGATTGCCACGATCAGATGATAGAAGTCTTCCGCTGTAGCTTAGTAGTTTTTATAGACATTTCAGTTAGATCAGTAGGCAACCATTTTGAGAACATGTATTAGTATTTGGTTTGGTTTTTGGATTGTAACCTTTCGCTAAAGTATTATTATTTAAATGTCGTTTCATTGTTGTTTATTTGATTATCATTGCCTCGGGTAACCGAGATGGTAACATCCTTATACCTGGGTGGTCCTGGTAAGGCACTTGGAGTATGGGGGTGTTACAAAATCGGGTTCCTTCCAAGGCTGTGTCTAAGACATCTTTTGAGTTATTTAAAGGATGGAAACCGAGTTTGAGACATATACGCATTTGGGGATGCCCTTCGGAGGTGAGAGTGTATAATCCACAAGAAAAGAAACTTGATCCAAGGACTATTAGTGGGTATTTCATTGGATATGCCGAAAAGTCTAAGGGTTATAGGTTTTATTGTCCATCTCATAGTACAAGGATTGTGGAATCAAGAAATGCTAAATTTCTTGAGAATGACTTGATCAGTGGGAGTGACCTAATTCAGGACTTTGTCCTGGAGAGGGATCATCATGAAGTTCCACCCTCTGATTCAAGTAACAGATTGGTTGTCATTCACACTCCTCAAGTTCAATCGAGTGTTACACAACCAATGATAAAAATTCCACAAAATGTCGATCAAAATATGGTAGATCATAATGAGGAAGAGGTTCACCATGAGGATGAACAAATTCCATTAAGAAGATCTATTCGTGAAAGGAGATCGGCTATTCCTGATGACTATGAAGTATATCTACAAGAATTGGATTATAATGTTGGAGCTGATAATGATCCTATGTCGTTTTCACAAGCCGTAAGTTCTACAGATTCAAACTTATGGATGAATGCTATGAAAGATGAGATGAATTCTATGGCATCTAATGGAGTTTGGGATCTCGTTGTATTGCCTGATGGTGTAAAACCTATTGGGTGCAAGTGGGTCTATAAGACTAAAAGAGATTCACTTGGTAACATCGAGAGACATAAGGCAAAACTCGTTGCTAAAGGATCCACTCAAAGGGAAGGAATTGACTACACAAAGACCTTTTCTCCTGTATCAAAGAAAGATTCTTTTCGAATTGTCATGGCATTAGTAGCTCATTTTGATTACGAGTTACATCAGATGGATGTGAAAACAGCATTTCTCAATGGTGATTTAGAGGAAGAGATTTATATGAAACAACCTGAAGGATTCTTCTCTAAAGATGGTGAGCATTTGGTTTGTAAGCTAAATAAATCCATATACGGTTGAAAACAAGCTTCCCGTCAATGGTATAAGAAATTCCATGAAGTTATTTCTTCATTCGGTTTCAAAGAAAATATAATGGATTAATGTATATATCTTAAGGTCAGTGGGAGTAAAGTTTGTTTTCTAGTGTTGTATGTGGATGATATTTTGCTAGCAACCAATGATAAAGGGTTGCTACATGAGGTGAGACAATTCCTTTCAAGTAATTTTGATATGAAGGATATGGGTGAGACATCTTATGTCATTGGCATTAAGATCCATAGAGATAGATCTCGAGGCATTTTGGTGTTGTCTCAAGAGGCCTATATCAATAAAGTACTTGAAAGATTCAGGATGAAAGATTGTTCACCAAGTGTAGTACCAATTGTGAAAGGTGACCGGTTACTCTTGCTGACCAAAGGCCCCGGTATGACATTGAAAGAGAACAAATGAAGAATATTCCATATGCTTCATTGTTGGTAGCATTATGTATGCTCAGTGCTGTACTAGACCCGACATTGCATATGCGGTTGGAGTGTTAGGAAGATATCGAGTAACCCGGTCTTGATCACTTTGGAAGGCCGCAAAGAAAGTGTTGAGATACCTTCAAGGTACTAAGGATTACATGCTTATGTTTAGACGGACTGAGAATCTTGAAGTAGTAGGTTACTCCGACTCCGACTACGTTGGTTGCATAGATTCACGTAAATCCATATCAGGATATGTGTTTATGCTAGTTGATGGAGCTGTGTCATGGAGGAGTGTGAAGCAAACCTTGACGGCTACTTCTACTATGGAGGCTGAGTTCGTATCTTGTTTTGAGGCTACCTCACATGGTGTTTGGTTGAAAAGTTTCGTATCTGGGCTTAGAGTTATTGACTCTATTTGTAGGCCACTAAGAATGTATTGTGATAATTCAGCTGCTGTGTTTATGGCTAAGAATAATAAAAGTGGAAGTCGAAGTAAACACATCGACATAAAGTATCTAGCCATAAAAGAGCGTGTTCAGGAAAAGAAAGTGATCATTGAACACATTAGCACAGAGTTGATGATTGCAGATCCCTTGACTAAAGGCATGCCAATTAAGACTTTCAAGGATCATGTAGTGAGAATGGGACTTGGTTCCATTATGTAGTACATTCATTAAGTTTTTTGTAAGAAACTTTTATTAAGTTGGATATTTTCTCTTTTGGATTTATATGCGCATATTTATTAAAGTTATGTTGAGAAATATCATTTTGTTTGAACCTCGAGTAAACATGGGGTTTACTCATTAAGTTAAATGTGTGTGGTGTGAGTGACTTGATATATTGTGATACATGGAAAATTAATTCTTGCTCTAAGAGAATTCGTCGCCATGATCCATATGTTGTGTCTCTTGTTAAATGGACCAAGTGGGAGAATGTAAGATATTCCATAAAATAAATAAGTATTTTATTAATATTTAATTAAGTTATTTTATGGAAATTAAGTTGGTCCATTGTATGGTGGAATTTACCTAGGATTTTGTTTCCACTATTGTCTCCCATAAGTTACCACTCACAATTTAGGAATCTGTCTTGTTGACTCTTTGATGGCAAGAGTCTATATAAGGGGAGCATATTTATTCTGATTAAGGTTCACCAAGCCTACCTCATTAAGAAAATACACCATCTAAATTGTGAGACTGAGGGTTTGGAAGCCAAGTCAGTAGTATTGGGGCATAAGAAATTGGGTTATTCTTAAGACGGATAAATTATTCGGATAATTCACACGGTACCCCTAAAGTAGGGATGTCAATGGATCGGGTTCGGATCGGGTGAAGCCTCATCCGTCATCCATCCGTCCTTTTAAAATCTCATCCAACCCGTCCGTCATCCGTGAAACATATCATCCGTCATCCATCCATCCATCATCCATGGATGAAACGGATGGATCGGGTGATAAACGGGTGTTGTGTATTTATATATTTCAAGTTAAAAAAAATGATGATTTTTTTTTCTCTACAAAAATAAAGTTAGATAATTAGTTATTTTAACTTTCTAGTGGGTAGGTTCACAAAATATCTATATTGAGAGTAGACAAATATGAAAATTTAAATATTTTATATCTTAATAATGTGTTATATGTAAAAAAAATTAAATAAAAAGTACTAAAATCGGGTGATGGATGAATGTCGGGTGGATGGCGGGTGGAATTTCTTCATCCAACCCATCCGTCATCCATCATCCGTTTCATCCGTCATCCATCAATCATCCATTTAAGTCGGGTTTTCATCCATCTTTTAGGATCGGGTGGATCGGGTTTTGATGGATGCGGGTGAAATTGACATCCCTACCCTAAAGTTTGCCACTTTGCACGAAATACCCAAATTTTGGATCCGGAAATCTTAAAGAGGTCATAACTCATGTTTACGAGTTCCAAAAGTGACGAAATTTTTTTCCAAAGCGCTCATCTTTCTGAGAGCTGCAATTTAAAAAAAAACAATTGTCGCATTTAGATTCCGCTACTAGGAGTTATTGTGAGTCAAACTTTTTTCGACCGAACAAACTTTGAGTGAGCATATCTCCTAGTTACGAGTTCCAAACTCGTCAAACTTTTTTTTTCAAATCATAGTACTCGGAAAGATGATCGATTTGAAAAAAAAAATCTTCACTTTCTGAGTTTATAAACACGAGTTATGGCCTCTTTAAGTTTTTCGGTTAAAAAATTTGGGTATTTTGTGCAAAATGGCAAACTTCACGGGTACCGCGTGATTTATCCGTAAATTATTTCAAGCAATGGCTGGAGGTAAGTAATCGATCTCTTTTATCGCTTCCGCATTCAGTTTATACATGTTCATTATGAGACATGAACATGTTATTTTAGACTATAAAACTTTCATATTGTACTCCGTATAATTCATAAATACTAAAGATGTCTCTCATTGATAATACATGTAACATGTATCGCCTAATTGTGTATTCCGTATATTCAACGGGCTTTTACTAAGTCACACAGTCCACAACGACCAATGCTAATAGAAATATTTGAAGGAAATGAAAGGCCAGAGATTTAAAAGGGGTTAGTTTGCTTCCTAAAATTGTCCGCATCATAGTTTAGATCCTGCCATCAAATAACTTGGACAATTTCCTAAAATGGGTAAAATAATGTGGAGAATGTTTTAATTATTATAATAATATTTTTTATATTAAAATGGTTATAATATTTTAATTATTCAATTTAATGAGAATGAGAATATAAACATGAGTTAGGTAAGATTTCATTACAATAAAACTAACTCACTGAATATTAGTCAAACAATAAAGCGAACAATAGTTGAAAATTTCAAGTATAGCAAATAGCTCATGGTTCAGCTATCATCTTAGCTCTAGGAACTGCCAACACACTCATAATAAAATGCTACAAAAACATTTTTCTAAAAGACTCATAGGCCATAACGGCTTATGTAGTCTTAATACCAAATTTATTGGTATTTTATTATCACGAATTTTTATTTGAGACGAAATTATCTGTCTTCAATTTTTTTTTGTTTAAATAGGTACTTAAATTAAAAGACTTACAAACAGAGTCCACACATCAATTAAGGGGGGGGGGGGGGGGGGGTAGGAGGCCTGACTCCAAAGAACAAATCGTTATTAAATCGAGTTGGATGTCGAACTACGTGCGAAAAAGATGATGTACTTCTTAGTATGTTATATGTCACATTGAAAAATAATGTAGATGTGGTGAACAAACTACGTATAAATAGTAGAAAATGAAGGGTCATCCTATTATAATGAGTAGAATTGTCCCACATCGAAAGATTAACATAAGGTGTGTTGATCCTATTATTATAAATAGTAAAATTGTCCCACATCGAAAGATTTAACATAATGTGGAGGGATCCTATGGTTATAAATATGAGTCATCCTTGGAGCTTAAGTATCAACCCAAAATCTTTTGAGCCTCTAAAGTATTGTCTTAGATAGCTCTAATAAGAGTTTGTATTAATACCTCCACAATAGTGAAATTTATTTATATTATTATTTTAATTTTGGTGGTTTCACAATTATATAAGTAATTATATATAGTTATATCATCTCCTTTCCTACTCAAATTTAGTAGTTTAGCAATAAGTTATTTATTTTTTAATTTTTAAGCTGAATTTTTAAATAACGAACATACATTAGTAGTATACTTATTATATAAGAAACTTTAAAAGTAAAGTTATATAATGTTAATTTTTCAAGTTTTAACATTTTTTTCATCTAGAGAGTTCAACCCTTAAAAACAACTTAATATTTATAAGAAATAATGTTAATTTTATACGTAAGAAAAACTTTGGACATTAGTTAAGATTAGTTTGTTAGTAATAAGGTAAAATTGCATAAATGTTACCTATATACGTGCAAAAAACTTTAGATTCTAGATAAGATTAGTTTGTTAGTATTTGCTCGTTATTAATTGGATTGGATGTTGAACGTACGAATATTAACATATATAATTTGCTCATATTATTAAATATAACTACTATTAGACATAACGAGTAGCAATTGTCCGTATTTCGGGATTCGGGTTGGATGTCGAGATAGGTGTGAAAAAATGGTGTATTTCTTAGTATGTTATTTGTCCCACATTGAAAAATAATGGAGGTGTTGTGAATCTACTACGTATAAATAGTAGAATTATCCCACATTGAAAGATTAACATAAGGTAGGACTGTAACACCCCCATACTCCAAGTGCCTTACCAGGACCACTTAAGGCATGGAAGTGCTACCATCTCGGTTACTCGAGGCAATGTATATCAAATAGACCATAAAAGAACGTACTTTAATAAATAAGTTTAAGTGATTACATAACAAAATCAACCGTAAAGTAAAGTACAACTGTTATAAAACCAAACTAGAACTGAAGTAACAAAAGTATAAAGACAACACAGCGGAAGACTACTATCAGACTCATGCCAACTCCATCCTCAGCTAATCCCGCGTGCATCCATAGTATACCTGCTAGACAACTGTTCACCACTCCCGAATGGATCACCACAGTTTTTAAAACATTTAAACGGGGTTAGTACTGATTACACAAAATCACACAGCTGCAATAAGAGTAATACAACAACCAATCCAACCAAACCAATCTCCATCATATCACCACACCTGACTACACACTAAAGTGTGTAGTCCTGCCAGAATACTCATCGCAACAAGTATTCCACACCGCCAGTGGGGGACCGTAGCCGTTCCCAACTAAGCCCCGCTCATCTCATCCAAGCGATAAACCCAAGTTCTTAAATCTGCACATCCTCTCTGTGGTGGGTTCCACAGGCGAATCAAGGGCGTGAAGTCACTCCCGCAAGTGACTCCACTCAGCCGATGACGCACCTCGCAAACCACAGACAGTTATAGGGCAATCACAATATACTATCAACAATCACCAATTCCAAATCCAATACCAATATGATATACAACAACAACAACAACAACAACAACAACAACAACAACAACCAACTATCAACAATGTCATGTAAACAATATTGAGCAGGGCCGTCTTTGGACCCGTGCGGGCCGTGCGGTTGCACAGGGCCCCCAATTTTTTGGGTCAGAAATCAAAGTAAAAGAAAGAATAAATAAATACAGTACACTAAATATTCAATGAATGATAGTGTCTTGGTGGTTAGAATTGAGTTTTTATACATAAGCGTCCTCGGTTCAAGGCTTGAAATACATTTATGGACTTTTTTTATCCTTCTTTTTTAAGATTCTATGTCTTAAAATGTTATATAGGGCCCCACACTACAACAATATATACTTGTAATGGCATTTATCTAGTGGCAAAACATGAAAATGCCACCTTTGTTATATTTGAGTGACATTTAATTTGACAAATAATCTAAATGCCGCCCAAGCATATTTTGGCCCAACGCGCGCATAACTATCCTTTACCGCTCTTATTTTCACCTAAATTATTTCGCTCCTTTAAAAAAAAAAACACTAAAAATCATCCATCACAAACCCTAGGTTCATAGATCGGTGCTTTCACCCTACAGGTTTGCTCCTCTTCTTCATCTTTTTTTAATCATCAATCATATGCCATCGATTTACCTAATTGATTTGAACATTTTTGTGGTGTTTTATCAATTTCTTAAGCTGATATTTCCGATCAGTTAAAGTTTTTTTTCTTTCATAAAGAGTATAAGGAGAAATTAAAATAGAATCTAGAAATCCCAAACAAAAATTGATTAGTAATTATTGTTCGCTGATCGGTTATCGCATCTCGCTGCTCCCCTCTCCCTTCTCCGACATTTGATTTCTCAATTACTTTGAAACGATTACAGGCCAAACCCTTGATCGGTTATCGCGCTTCTCGGTTATTACTGGTAAATGTTCATTTTTTTTCCATTTTTAATTTATATTTATTATTGTTATATTATCATTTGGTGTTTGATTAGTAATTGTTCAATATTCATTCATATCTAATGGTATTGTGATGCACTGATGCAAATAGTGAAACTGAGTTTGTACTGGGTTCGTTGAATTTAGTTGTGCAATGTGTAAAGAGTTGCCTTTCACATGTTTGTGGAAATTCCTCAATGAATTTAGGTGTGCTTTGTTTATCCATTCACAAAATTATAAGATATTTTAATTGCTAAATTTAATAAAATAGTATAATATTTTGATCCCAAATGTGATTCCAAACAATGTTATTTCCTGGACATGATAAACAAATTTATGTTATGCTATCAGGATCATGGATGGTAGAAATAGCAAATGGATTGCTAACGACAATCGGTATGAGTAGCCAAGTTTTGAATGCTAAGCCTGGTAATGTACCACAAGATCAATGGATTTTTTATTGGTTACTTACAGGAGTTCACCAAAAGGGAAGGTATGATTTGAACGTCTAACTTTGTTATTTTTTGTAAGAAGGTTACCCAAACTTGTTTTGATCATTTTGATCACCATAGTTTTAGACTTGTAGGAACACTGCTTAATAATTACCATTTGGAGAAAGGAGAATGTCACAAAGGAACTTAATGACTATTCAACTTGCTACTTAGTCTTTCCATTCATATAATATTTAACTATATGTACCAAAAAAAATATTAACTAAAGAAATAGAATATCATGTTGTGAATGTCAGGTGTCCTGGTCAGCATACGTTAGTCACATTAGAGCTTAAGCATTAAAATAGGTCGAGAAGACAGTGGAATATTGAAAGAGAACATTGCTTGCACATGGTATTTAATATGAAGTATACCTTGAGTATATCGTATCAGCTGTCGCGGCTTAATTTGGTCACTACACCATAAACGAGGCTAATTTTACTGCCCTGTGAAGTGTGAACAAGGTTGTGCTATGTAACTTTGACAACATCCTTGTCTTTTTCTTGTAAGCATTAAACGTGAAGTTAGTGTTTCATAAAGGTGTACTGCAAGAAACTGAAGAATGTCTAAGTGAACAAGGCTTTGTTGTGTGAAACTTTCGTAGACAAGATTCACTTATTTTTGTTAATTATACAGCAAAAATCATAATTCAAGGTGGAGCTCTTAATGAAGTGAGTCGTAGTGGTACTACAACATTAATGTAATGGTACTGACATTGTGTACCAAGTTAAAGGGGCATAGATTCTATAATTGGTTCAAATAGTCTATAGTTAGTCTTTTAATTTGTTCAGCTTAAAACTTTTGTTAAAATGGACAGGAACGCAGTGTTAAAAATAGACAGAGTCTTGAGTGCCAGGTTATGGCACACAGCTAGATCGACAAGTTTTGCGTGCGTGATTAAAGAACACGTTTGTGATTTTTTTCCTACGTTCATAGTTTCTTAGCTTAGAGCTTATATGTTTTTAATTGCTGTAATGTGTCGTATGGATTTATTTTTTACCAGGCTGTTGATGGAGTACCACCATCCCGAGCTCATGTGTTCTTGGAGACTCGTAAGAACCGAAAGACTGAACCTACTCGTATGGATGAAAAATCAACGCAAGCAGTGGTGAGAACCATGTTCAACTCTCAATTTAATTAAGAGTATCTTTTACTAGATAAGAATTTTGGTTTGATTTGTGTGAATTCCACGGAGAATTGTAAACTTTTTTTTGGGTTGCTTATAGGAAATGATCAATGACAAACTAAATGATATGCCAAACAATGAAGAGGTCACAAATGGTGTTGTTACTTAGAGTTTAAGACCAACTCAATTTGTTACTGACCTGTGAGCTTTGGTTCATTACTCACATATTTTGCATCGTCACCACCATGAGTGTTGAGGCAATCGGTTATTCAATAGGACCTATTGCACAGTCCCGTTTTCTACTGACGTACAAGTGTACCTTGGTCGTTGTTGGGCTGAAATATTTGTTGTTTTCTTTCATGTTCGAAACAGTTGCATTCCGTGTTTCTGGATGTGAGAAAATTGCGACGGATGGCTGGGATTCGAATTACGGAGAGTGGAACAGTGAAGGTAGAATGTGTTCTGAACTGGTTCACCTTCATTTTTGCTCGACTAATACCTTATGCACTGATACTGATCAAACTTGTAAGAGACGCCTCCAAGTTCGACAAGGGTATGGAGAATTTGCTAATCTGTCAGCCTCTGATACTTCGAGTCTTCATGGAACCAGAGCTAAGATATGGAAGGACAAGGTGTTAATAGAGATTTTGATTAGATGTTAATGGAGAATGAATGCAGTATCTACTTGATATATGCTTTCTGTAATGACAATTTTTATTTCAATATTATATATGATGTTATTTTATGTTTTGTCAATTTTTTAAGGAATTAATTTTTATTTTATAAAAAAAATACCAAATAGCAAAAACGCCTAAAAAAATGTCACGTGTATTATGGAACTAAAAAAAGAATTAAAGAAAAAAAGAAAAATGGTGAATCTCAAAATACATAGAAAGGGTTCGATGGCGTTTATATAAGCCTTTACCAGCATATTCAACAAATGCCACTATAACTTTTAGCGACATTGAATTAGGCGGCATTTACTCAAATGCTGCTATTGTTTTTAGTGGCATTTACTTATGCCGCGAGAGCCCAAATTAAACGCCGCTATAGTTGTGCTATGTTGTAGTGCCATATCTAGAGTTCGCACAGGGGCCCCCAAAACCCGGAGACGGCCCTGATATTGAGTAGGGAAACTCTACCTGGAAAGCAATCACCAAGATCGTCACAATCAGCTAAACATAATCGTTCTTCAGCGAAATCACTTCGTATAAACACACAATCATACAATCACAATCTAACATCAATAATACTCCCCCCAACCCCCAAATTACCCAATTAGGGTTTCAACTAAAATTAATGAAACGATATAAAAACTATACTAGGATCTTACTCACAATGCGACGGTCTCAACGGCGTAAAGAACTCAACGATCCGATGACTCTAGCCCTTAGGATTTGATAGCAATGTGAGAGAGGAGAACTACGGAGTACTTTTTATACAACATTAATTTTCCAAAAAAAAAACAATTTATAGAACCCATAAAAAGATATGCGAATTAAAGCTAGATTTGCAGGGTTTTTTTAACTTCTTTTCTTGTGATCTTGAAGAAACTACAGTAATGGTGTCATGGACACAGCCACCCTAACCATCAACCTTCGACCTCAATTATCGACACCCATATTTTGCTTTATTTTTCACCCAAAACACGTGTTATAGTAAGGGAAGGATGTATAATTTTCTTATGGCCGTTGATTTTACATTATTCTACGTGTCAGCATATGAATATATGAACTGGACCATCCAGTTCTTCAACGAACTTGAGAGGATCCGCTCGCGTTTTCTTCATCATAGTCTTTTAACATGGTAAGAGAGATCATGACTAAAGACATACTCCCTCTCATCCAAAACAAACATAACGCTTGATTTTTGGCATTATTCATGGTCGTAGGAGATCTTTGATATTATTCTTAATTTATAAGACAAAATATAGTCATATAAGATCTTGTTTGATTTTTCGTCATGAATGTTATAAGAATATGAAAATTTTAATTTTTTTAATGATGTGTAACTAAAGATATTCACGTTGCAAACGTGCATCGGCAAGTGTGATAAATCAACTGTTACATTTGGTTTCGATGGGAGGGAGTAGGTATGATAATTTAAATTGGTCCTTATGAGTTAGCTAGGTTGAATTTATTAGAGTTTATCAATTAGTAATATGCTTTATGTTTAGTTGTTTATCAATTAGTAATATACTTTATTGAAATTATTAGAGTTTATCAATTAGTGAAATTAATTAATATGTTTTTATTCTTTATCAATTGTTACTCTTAAATGCAATGTTTAATGCATCACTAATGTCGAAAATATTGTTTGAGACATTACGATCAATTTTTTTACAAGCGTATTTTGAACTTCCTGGATTGTAAATGTAGTCGCAACTCCAACTTAGCAATACATCTGACGTACTTATTTTCATCTACATTGCAAGGTGTACTCGATGGATTCTTTGCGTATTGAATCCGTGTCAGTGTTTGAACGTTTTCTGGCTTTTCTTCGATTAATTCGAGCATAGCAATACATCTGACAAAAGCAAGAGGTCAACTATTGAAAGAAATTGAGGAAACTCAAACCAATGTAGGAAGTTCAGATGCATTACTCCAAATCTACACCTTTGTACATCCGGACTCAGAAAGTTCAGTGCGAAGGAGGGATGCCGGATTACGGTAGCCGGAGAAGGAGATGCTGGTCGTCGGAGGCTGGGTTGCTGGAGGTGAAGGGGCTCGAGACTAGGGGTGTTCATTCGCGGTTCGGTTCACCGAACCTCTAATGTAATTCGGTTCGCACACGGTTCGGTTCGGCAAAACTCCGAACCTAAACCGCACCGTTAGAAACGGTTATAAACGGTTCGGTTAACCACTTTAAATGGTTATTAGCGGTTCGGTTACCGGTTAACCGATAATCTTTCTATATTACTTTTTTGTTTTCAGTTTTCGTTAATTTTTGGGAATTTTTTCTAATAGTTTAATTAAATTTTCATTATATATTATACCCAACAATAGAGGTGGCAAACAATGACACGACACGAAAACACGACACGAACCCGACACGAAATTAACGGGTTTGGGTTGAGACTTGAGGCTTAATGACCCATTTATGTAAGTGGGTCGACACGAACACGACACGATATTTAATTGGGTTGGGTTAGGGTTTGTAACGCCCCGTAAATTTCGGACCGTTAATATATTTCAGAAATAATTTATTAATCAAAGAAAATTTGATATTTAAGGTAATTAAAGTAAAAATAATTCAAAGAAATATAATTTTATTATATTTTGAAGAAAAGTATTTATTTTGATAGTTTTGAAATGTTTAAAAATAGTTTAAACCGTGTAAAATCTTTTATTTCGAAATAAGGGCGTATCGGGGGGAAAATGACAATTCGTTTGAACGTTGGGTAAACGAATTTGGAAATGGGTCATGTGAATACTCAATTTTATTGTAATCTCGTGTTTAAAGACTTTGGACTTGACGGAATTTGCGTTTGACTTACGGATTTAATTATTATTGAAACGAAATCAAACCGACTCGTTAAAAATCCCGACTAAAAATTCCGTACGTACTTTTCTCCTTTCCTTTCTCCTTCACGCGCACCAGCCCCCATTTCCCTTCAATTTTCTGGTTTTTTTTTATCTTCATCCCTAACATCTCCCAAAAACACCATTAAACATAATTCAAGCTCAAAATCGTCATAAATCCTTCGTTTCTTGTCCGTTTTTCGCGAAATTTACCTTTCCGGAATCCCCTCGCCACGATCTACAACTTAGTATGTTCTAATTTCAGTTTTCATTAAGTTTTTTTTAAGACTAATTTTCGGAAATTCGGTATTTGTGTTTAATTTTTGTGTTTTTATTGTTTAATTAGGTGAAGGATTGGAAGACGAGTTCGGGGACTCGTATATTGTAGAGGATAGCGGTTAGTTGTGGTTAGGATTTCGGTTTTGAGGACTAATTGCTCATTTTCTAGCTTAAGGTAACATATTTCGAGCTACTCGACGAATTATCGTCACATGTTTTTGATTTTTGTATGTTTGGTGAATTTTTGTTTGGGTAGTAATTTTTCACATGTTAAACTTAGTTGCATGCAAGCTTAATTTGTGCCTTTTGGTAGTTTAAATTATCAAAATTGAATTGGGGACGATTAATTAATTTTCAGACGGTCTTATAATGTATAAAAATGAAAAAAAAAAGAGGAGAAATGGTCCGGCAGCGGGCCCGGCAGCAGCCGGCAGGCCGTGGCAGGCCCGTGGTAGGCCCACGGCTAGCCCATGGTTGGCCCGGGTCGGTCCGTGCTTGTTTCGCGGGTTTTCGTGCAATCTTGGTCTTTCCGGGTTAATTAATATTAGAATAGTATAAGTAACAAAAGGGTAGTAATTTGAATTGAAGCATACTAGTAACAAATATTATGTTAACGGAAAAATTGTGCTTATATTAATAGTTATCACATGTTAGGATAGTTTACAAAATGAAATTGTAATTAATAGGCTCAAAATGAATTTTATAGCTATAATTGTAATGCTTTGTTGATTGTCTGAAAACGAGCCTTAGTCCCTTTGACCGATGCGATGTCGATTAATTGAGTGATTGGTCACCGCAATTTGACCCGTACTGTCGCAGGTCTGGGGTTGCGGGTAAAAATTCGGTTGAATGAATTAGATAATCAGCCTTTTTCTTGTTTTAGGCCATTTATTATATCTCTATTTCACATGTATAATTAGTTGAATTTAAATAGCTTCCTATTTAGTTAGTTGAAATTAAATAGCTTCTTATTTTGTAGTAATGGCCCTAGTTTCCCCTAAAGCCTTTTATATTGTTATAATTGCTAGGATTGGAAATTAGTATTGAATTCTTATTGAGGAACTGTTGGGATTGTATGCTGTAATTAGACATTTATATAGCTTTCACATGATAGAATGTCGAAATTGATGTTGGTAAGCTAAGTAGGACTTTTTGCCCTCTTAAGGTTAAGTGGGTGTCTTACTTGACTTGTGTGGTGTTTTGGGTGGTGTGAGCTAAAATATTCAAGTTTGGGACTAGGCTGTGACTAGGTCCTAGGTGAGTATTTCGGCCTTCATCATAGATAGGTCTTTATAGTCTCTGACGAGTATATGTTCACTGCTTGATAGCCTTTGTGTTCCTGACTAGTGGATGTTTATCCAAGTTGGGGCATGACCTCAGGTACTAATTTTGATAGTATGGGGTCAGCTTAAGTACTAGCCGACCCTTCGGTGGTGTCCTTAGGGTACTCACTTCACTTTGTTTAAAAAAAAGTTGTGAGTCTTGGGTGCGGTGGTGTGTATCCGCATATCTAGGTCTGCGCAGATTTTAGGCTAGGGTTGTGTTGTCTCTTGGCCATGTTTTCTTAATAGTAACCGCTGAGCCAAGATACCGGTTCGATTACCTTCCCTACCTCGTGGTATAGACTTGAGTTACAAAGTGACTATTGACCGTACTAAGAACTTATGCCTGTCTTTGATATATTGCCCTTTCTTGTATGGTGATTTTATGAATTAATAGGTGAGATGTAAGCGGTTCTGATTGATAAAGTTTGGATTACTATTTGAATTATATGATTCACATGATAGTTTAGTTTGGTCAGTTAGGGGTCATTTGTTAGAATACATGATAAGTAAATGGTTTATCAAATTGTTTACATGTTACATTACATGTTACATTAATTTTGACGATTCGTGGCTGGGAGGACTCGAAGTTACTCCCCACTGAATTGTGGCTTTCGTGTTTGTATAAAATGCGATTGACAGGTTGTTGATGCTTTGTTTGGGGTCACAGACGGCTAGTGAGCAAGGAACCTTGGACCTAGTTTTGGCTATTCTATTAGTAAACCTTTTATACTTTTGGTTTGTATATAATTTGAAGGGACATATGTCTCCCTTTCTATTTTTGGTTTGTATCTTTATATTGCCGCGTCTTAAGCTATGTATGTAAATTAATTTATCAGTTGTTGCAGGGTTTTTGACACTCTTCTTGAGTTGGAATTGGTTGTGAATGGTTTAGTTAGAAAATTTTTGAAATTGCTTGTTTTTGGACTAGTTGAACCATTTACAAACATATCCTACCAGTTTTTCTGTAGAAATTACGCATTTAAGTAATTAGATAACGCTAAATATCAAGGGTGTCACAGTTGGTATCAGAGCCTATTGCTCCCGACGCACGTTTGTGCACCCCACTTAGAAATCACTTGACCTTTAAACAATAAACTTGAGAGAAGGGTAGGATGGGTAGAATTAGGATTTTATGTGGTAGTCTGTTTGTGATTGCTAATTGATAGGTACTAATTAATTTTCTTCTTTTTAAGATGGCTCCGCCAAGAAGAGATATTGATGATGCTATCTTACTAGTTCTTACCCAAATTCTTCAAAATCAACAAAATCAACCAGCTCCTCCTCACTTTCTTTGAGGGTACTCCTGGCACCTATACTTGGGTGGCTAATCAGCTGACCCGAATAAACACTCCCACTTATGGTGGAGAGATTGATCCAGCTGCTCTTACAGGGTGGTTTCGGGAGTTGGAGAAAAGCTTTACTCTATATGATGTCAAGGAGGAACATAAAGTGAAGCTAGCCTCTCATTTCCTTGTACGAGAAGCAGACCGGTGGTGGTCCATGACTGGGCCTACCGTTTCAGCTGAACCAGGATTTGATTGGGTACGTTTCAAGGAGTTAGTGGAGGCCCGTTTCTATCCTCAAGAGTTGAAGCAGCAAAAGTTGAAGGGATTTATGGAGTTGAAGCAAGGAAGCCTTCCAGTTCAGGCCTTCACCGATAAATTCAACGAGTTGGCTCATTATGCAACTCGATTGGTGAAGGATGACAACGAAAAAGCTTTCTTTTATCTTGAAAAGCTCTCCCCTAAGATCAAAAGCATGGTCCGTCGGGATTCCACTAGCTTTGTTTCCATCTATAATGATGCTTTATGGGCCGAGAATTCATTGAAAGAAATTGAAAATGAAGCTCGTGCAACTAGTTCTAGTCTTGGCAAGAGGCCTTTGTATCCTTCTTCTAGGCCCTTTACTCCTTCACCCAGGTTCATTTCATCTCCCTCTGACCCAAACAAGAGGAGATTTGTTTCTAATGTTCAAGCTAACCGGGGCGGTCAATCTTCAGCTGTTAGTGATAATAAAGGTATTAGAGACCGATTGTGCTATAACTGCAAGAAACCAGCACACCCTGGTAAATGCTTCATTGACCCTATCATATGCTTTACTTGTAACAAACCGGGTCACAAGGCTAATGTTTGCCCGGAGAGGAAGGTGACAGCTCCTACTGCTCCTGTCGTCCCAGTGAGGCCTGTGAGGCCGAAGGGCCGGATCTTTGTTATGAGCCGAGCTGAAGCTGAGGCACATCCTGATATCATTACCGGTACATTTTCTATTTGGATTATTTAATACGAATACTCTTAACTATGTTGGTCCTGCTCAAAATACTCCAACCGTTCTTTTAACTACCAATATACCCAAGTATTACCCACCTTCCCTTTGAATAGAATTCGTGTAATGTTAACTTGTTATAGCATGTTATTTTAGCATGGGCCCACTATTTTATTTTCTATACTTCATCTTCCTCCTTCCTCTGCTACTTTATCTTCTTCATCTGGTAAATTTTTTGTTTTCAAATTTCATCTCCCCCTTCCGTTTCAAAGGCACTTCTTCCATTTCCTTCGTTAATTTTTCTCTCTCTTCTACTTGAAGCACCCATCATCATCTTGATCAATGTGGTTTGATTAAGCCACTTCCCATATACAAGTGATCATAAGTCCAGTCCCAATAGGATACTCATGTATCTCTTTCCCCTTACCAACATCAACAAGTTCTGCAAACATGGGATGTACACCCGGCAGACTAAAAATCGTCAAGATTTGCCATCTCCCTCAACATTCCCAAAGCTTCTCCAAACATCCCATTTTGAGCATTTCCAACTATTACGGTGTTCCATGAAACAGCTCCCTAGATTCCCTACACGGCATAGTCTCAAATATTTTCTGAACACTATTTTGTTTCACTCTAGAAGTACCCATTTCGTCAAAATCGTTCGTGGCCGAAAACCGACATCATCACAATATATCTTTCGTTGAGGCATTTCCTCGAACATATAAGGGGCATTTCGCGCGCAGCAATTTGGAATACATGTTCATAAGTGCATTCCCATTATACATATCAAATCAATACCAATCTTAACAACAAAACAATGAACACATTCACCAAGATCCAAATTTTCAAGAAAATACAAGACTTTGTAAATGAAGGGAACACATTATGATCTGGGTATAACCCAGAAACTCTAAATTGGTTAAAATTAAGATTTATAAAAAAATCCAGAAGAAGTGTAACATGTAACCATAAATTTCCAAGCAATAAGTGGGGGTGATGAATCATGAAAATGGGTGAAAATGTTGATTTTTTTCATGTAAGAGATTGATTTTGAGTAAATAAGAAGGATGGACGAGGGATTATAAGTGTTGAATTTGTTGTGTTTGATGAATTGGGCATGAAATTGTTTGAAGGATGGGTTAAAACGGTTTAATAGGGAGGGTGACTTACTTATCAGGTCACCGGTCACACTATTGTAATATAAGCGAATGAGTTAAATAGTTGGGTATATTGGTAGTTAAAACAAAGGTTGGAGTATTTTGAGCAGGACTACTATAGTTTAGAGTATTCCTATTAAATAACCCTTTCTATTTTTGATGCTCCTTGTTTGGTACTATTTGATACGGGTGCCTCTTTATCTTTTATTTCAATAAAACTCTCCAATAAATTATCACTTGAATCATCACAAGAAGAAAGTACATCTATATCTTTACCCTCTGGGGATGTCTTTTCCTGTTCAAAAATCTATTCGGATATCCCTATTTCTATTATGGGATCAATATTTCCAGCAAATCTTTTCCAATTTCCACTTGAAGAATTTGATGTCATTTTGGGCATGGATTGGTTACATACTTATCATGCTCGATTTGAATGTCGAGACCAGAAAATAATTCTTACAAACCCTTCAGGTCACCGTGTGTCTTATCAAATGGTTAAAAGACAAACCGGTACTAAACTAATTTCTGCTATGAAGTTTGTCAATGCAATGAAAAAGGGTCATCAAGCCTTTTTGTGTATGGTGACTACTTCTGATTCTTCTTCTCTGCCTCCTAAAAAGAACATTCCTGTAGTATGTGAATTTCCCGATGTTTTTCCTGATGAGCTACCGGGAATTCCTCCTGAAAGAGAAGTTGAATTTGCTATTGATCTTATTCCTGGTACCGGCCCTATTGCTAAAGCTCCTTATAGACTGGCACCGTCTGAAATGAAAGAGCTGAAGACTCAGCTGGATGACTTGATTGCCAAAGGTTTTATTCAACCTAGCTTTTCACCTTGGGGTGCTCCTGTTCTCTTTGTAAGAAAGAAGGATGGATCTATGCGATTATGCATAGATTATCGTGAGCTTAACCGAGTTACTATCAAGAATAAATATCCTCTTCCTAGAATTGATGATCTTTTCGATCAGCTCCGTGGTGCTTCTACTTTTTCTAAAATTGATCTCCGTTCGGGCTATCATCAAATTCCAGTCCGAGAAGCTGATATTCCTAAAACTGCTTTCAGTACGAGATATGGTCATTTCGAGTTTACGGTGATGCCATTCGGTTTGACCAATGCTCGAGCTGTATTCATGGATCAGATGAACCGTACTTTCAGAGAACACCTCGACAAATGCGTTGTAGTGTTCATTGATGACATCTTGATCTATTCTAAATCTGAAGAAGAACATGTCCAACACCTTCGTGTTATTCTAGAGATTTTGCGCCGTGAAAAATGGTATGCTAAATTCTCTAAATGTGAATTTTGGTTACCTAAAGTGACCTTCCTTGGTCATGTCATTTCAAAAGAGGGTGTTATGGTTGATCCTGCCAAAATTGAAGCCGTTGTTGATTGGAAAAGTCCAACCAATGTTTCGGAAATCCGTAGTTTCCTAGGCTTGGCGGGTTACTATCGACGATTTGTGAAGGATTTTTCAAAGATTGCTAGGTCGATGACTCAGCTGTTGAAGAAAGAGTCTAAGTTTGTGTGGTCTGAAGAATGTGAAAATGCCTTTCAGGAATTGAAAAAGAGGTTGACTACCGCTCCGGTGTTGACCTTACCTGAAGAAGGAGTGGACTTTGATGTTTACTGTGATGCTTCTAAGCATGGTTTAGGTTGTGTCTTGATGCAAAAAGGGAAAGTCATTGCTTATGCCTCTCGACAGCTTAGAGTTCATGAAGTTAACTACCCGACTCATGATCTTGAATTAGCTGCGGTAGTACATGCTTTGAAGATTTGGAGACACTACCTCATTGGAGTCCATTGCAACATCTACACCGACCACAAGAGCCTGAAATATCTTTTTACCCAAAAAGAGCTGAACATGAGACAAAGGAGATGGTTAGAATTGGTGAATGACTATGATGCCAACCTAATATATCACGAAGGAAAAGCTAATGTGGTGGCTGATGCTCTTAGCAGAAAATCCTGTCATTCTTTGAATTCTTTTCGGGACTTACCTCCTGAACTTGCTTTAGAACTTCAAAAACTGGGAGTAAGCCTTGTAAAAAGGGGCTCTCATCATCTTGATGCCATGTCAGCTGAACCTGACTTCCACCGTGAAATCCGTACTTGCCTTCCTAATGATCCTACTTTCATATCCATTCGAGCTAAAATTCAACTTGGGCAAGCTAAGGATTGTAAGATTGATGATGATGGGTATCTCCGTTATCATGGTAGAATCTATGTTCCGAGTGCGGTGATTTGAGAAAAAGAGTTCTTGATGAAGCACACCTTTCTCCTTACTCCATTCATCCGGGAGGTACCAAAATGTACAAAGATTTGAGATTGCAATTCTGGTGGCCTAGGATGAAAATTGAAGTTATGGAGTATGTCAAGAAATGCCTCACCGTCGAAAAGTAAAAATAGAGCATCAAAAGCCCGGGGTTTACTTCAACCCTTGGATGTTCCTCTTTGGAAATGGGAGTCTATATCCATGGATTTCGTGATGGCTTTACCCAGGACTTCAACTGGGAAGAATGCTATTTGGGTGGTTGTGGACCGATTGACTAAGTGTGCTCGGTTTATTCCCATTAGAGAGACTTGGAGATTAGAAGTTTTAGCTGGTGCCTATGTGAATGAAGTAGTGCGCTATCATGGGGTTCCTAAAGATATAGTTTCAGATCGAGACCCTCGATTTTGTTCTCGTTTCTGGACTGCATTACAGGAGGCCTTGGGTAGTAAACTATTAATGAGCACTTTTCTTTTCACGCCGCCACCGACGGTCAAACCGAGAGAACAATTCAAACCTTAGAGGATCTTCTTCGTGCATGTGCCTTAGATTTCCAAACTTCTTGGGAGAAATGTTTACCTTTGGTTGAATTCTCTTATAACAACAGCTATCAAACTTCCATTAAAATGGCACCATATGAAGCTCGTATGGTAGAAAATGCCGTACTCTCGTCTGGGGATCAAACCCAAAATGTTCCAATGTTAGGGCCTGATTTGGTGACCGAGTCCATTGAACAAGTTAAGATCGTTCGGAGCGGATGAAAGCCGCTCGGGGACCGTCAAAAATCATATCTTTGATGTCCGTCGTAAATCGACCACTTTCCTTTGAGGTTGATGATCAAGTATTCCTTAAAGTGTCACCTATGAAAGGGGTGAAACGGTTTGGCGTTAAAGGAAGTCGAGCCTAAATATATTGGACCTTTTCGGGTGATTGAAAAGATTGGTCCATTTAACTTACAGTTTAGAATTGCCTCCAAATCGAAAGCGGGGTTCATAATGTCTTCCATGTTTCTCAATTGAGGAGGTATATTAGTGACCCTAGCCATATAATCCAAGAAGAAATTCTTGAATTGGAGCCTAACTTGGTGGTTGAAGAAAGGCCAATTCGGATTCTTGATAAAGCCAACAAGCAACTTAGGAGCAAAGTTGTACCTCTAGTCCGAGTTCTTTGGCGTTGTGGAAATGTCGAAGAAGAGACTTGGGAAATGAAGCTTCTATGTTAGCTAAATATCCTGAATTATTCTCGTAAGGTATTCTTTTTCTTACTCTTTTTCCGAGTTTCTAAGCTTTGTATAATCATATTTAGTAAAGATAGTATTCTTACTATAGAATATTAAACTGAAAGTTTGAAAATGCTTTTATGATTTTCAATGGTTTTAACATTAGTGAATGTTGAATCTCGTTGTTGGTGACGTCCCAATAATGGGTTTTCTCATTTGTTGGTGTAGAAATATTTTTATATCTTGATATGAATATGGATGTTCTTGTCTGATCAACAGGAGTATCACCGTTTCATTGAAAAGATACCTATATTTTCTTATAACTATAATTTCTCCTTCTAAGTTTCGAGGACGAAACTTTTTAAAAGGAGGGGTGATTGTAACGCCCCGTAAATTTCGGACCGTTAATATATTTCAGAAATAATTTATTAATCAAAGAAAATTTGATATTTAAGGTAATTAAAGTAAAAATAATTCAAAGAAATATAATTTTATTATATTTTGAAGAAAAGTATTTATTTTGATAGTTTTGAAATGTTTAAAAATAGTTTAAACCGTGTAAAATCTTTTATTTCGAAATAAGGGCGTATCGGGGGGAAAATGACAATTCGTTTGAACGTTGGGTAAACGAATTTGGAAATGGGTCATGTGAATACTCAATTTTATTGTAATCTCGTGTTTAAAGACTTTGGACTTGACGGAATTTGCGTTTGACTTACGGATTTAATTATTATTGAAACGAGTCAAAACCGACTCGTTAAAAATCCCGACTAAAAATTCCGTACGTACTTTTCTCCTTTCCTTTCTCCTTCACGCGCACCAGCCCCCATTTCCCTTCAATTTTCTGGTTTTTTTTTATCTTCATCCCTAACATCTCCCAAAAACACCATTAAACATAATTCAAGCTCAAAATCGTCATAAATCCTTCGTTTCTTGTCCGTTTTTCGCGAAATTTACCTTTCCGGAATCCCCTCGCCACGATCTACAACTTAGTATGTTCTAATTTCAGTTTTCATTAAGTTTTTTTAAGACTAATTTTCGGAAATTCGGTATTTGTGTTTAATTTTTGTGTTTTTATTGTTTAATTAGGTGAAGGATTGGAAGACGAGTTCGGGGACTCGTATATTGTAGAGGATAGCGGTTAGTTGTGGTTAGGGTTTCGGTTTTGAGGACTAATTGCTCATTTTCTAGCTTAAGGTAACATATTTCGAGCTACTCGACGAATTATCGTCACATGTTTTTGATTTTTGTATGTTTGGTGAATTTTTGTTTGGGTAGTAATTTTTCACATGTTAAACTTAGTTGCATGCAAGCTTAATTTGTGCCTTTTGGTAGTTTAAATTATCAAAATTGAATTGGGGACGATTAATTAATTTTCAGACGGTCTTATAATGTATAAAAATGAAAAAAAAAGAGGAGAAATGGTCCGGCAGCGGGCCCGGCAGCAGCCGGCAGGCCGTGGCAGGCCCGTGGTAGGCCCACGGCTAGCCCATGGTTGGCCCGGGTCGGTCCGTGCTTGTTTCGCGGGTTTTCGTGCAATCTTGGTCTTTCCGGGTTAATTAATATTAGAATAGTATAAGTAACAAAAGGGTAGTAATTTGAATTGAAGCATACTAGTAACAAATATTATGTTAACGGAAAAATTGTGCTTATATTAATAGTTATCACATGTTAGGATAGTTTACAAAATGAAATTGTAATTAATAGGCTCAAAATGAATTTTATAGCTATAATTGTAATGCTTTGTTGATTGTGCCGAAAACTGAGCCTTAGTCCCTTTGACTGATGCGATGTCAGTTAATTGAGTGATTGGTCAGCCGCAATTTGACCCGTACCTGTCGCAGGGCTGGGGTTGCGGGTAAAAATTCGGTTGAATGAATTAGATAATCGGCCTTTTTCTTGTTTTAGGCCATTTATTATATCTCTATTTCACATGTATAATTAGTTGAATTTAAATAGCTTCCTATTTAGTTAGTTGAAATTAAATAGCTTCTTATTTTGTAGTAATGGCCCTAGTTTCCCCTAAAGCCTTTTATATTGTTATAATTGCTAGGATTGGAAATTAGTATTGAATTCTTATTGAGGAACTGTTGGGATTGTATGCTGTAATTAGACATTTATATAGCTTTCACATGATAGAATGTCAGAATTGATGTTGGTAAGCTAAGTAGGACTTTTTGCCCTCTTAAGGTTAAGTGGGTGTCTTACTTGACTTGTGTGGTGAGTTTTGGGTGGTGTGAGCTAAAATATTCAAGCTGGGACTAGCTGTGACTAGGTCCTAGGTGAGTATTTCGGCCTTCATCATAGATAGGTCTTTATAGTCTCTGACGAGTATATGTTCACTGCTTGATAGCCTTTGTGTTCCTGACTAGTGGATGTTTATCCAAGTTGGGGCATGACCTCAGGTACTAATTTTGATAGTATGGGGTCAGCTTAAGTACTAGCCGACCCTTCGGTGGTGTCCTTAGGGTACTCACTTCACGTTGTTTAAAAAAAGTTGTGAGTCTTGGGTGCGGTGGTGTGTATCCGCATGTCTAGGTCTCCAAGAGATTTTAGGCTAGGGTTGTGTTGTCTCTTGGCCATGTTTTCTTAATAGTAACCGCCGAGCCAAGATACTGGTTCGATTACCTTCCCTACCTCGTGGTATAGACTTGAGTTACAAAGTGACTATTGACCGTACTAAGAACTTATGCTGTCTTTGATATATTGCCCTTTCTTGTATGGTGATTTTATGAACTCGTAATAGGTGAGATGTAAGCGGTTCTGATTGATAAAGTTTGGATTACTATTTGAATTATATGATTCACATGATAGTTTAGTTTGGTCAGTTAGGGGTCATTTGTTAGAATACATGATAAGTAAATGGTTTATCAAATTGTTTACATGTTACATTACATGTTACATTAATTTTGACGATTCGTGGCTGGGAGGACTCGAAGTTACTCCCCACTGAATTGTGGCTTTCGTGTTTGTATAAAATGCGATTGACAGGTTGTTGATGCTTTGTTTGGGGTCACAGACGGCTAGTGAGCAAGGAACCTTGGACCTAGTTTTGGCTATTCTATTAGTAAACCTTTTATACTTTTGGTTTGTATATAATTTGAAGGGACATATGTCTCCCTTTCTATTTTTGGTTTGTATCTTTATATTGCCGCGTCTTAAGCTATGTATGTAAATTAATTTATCAGTTGTTGCAGGGTTTTTGACACTCTTCTTGAGTTGGAATTGGTTGTGAATGGTTTAGTTAGAAAATTTTTGAAATTGCTTGTTTTTGGACTAGTTGAACCATTTACAAACATATCTTACCAGTTTTTCTGTAGAAATTACGCATTTAAGTAATTAGATAACGCTAAATATCAAGGGTGTCACAGGGTTGACCTCTCTAAACACGAACCCGACACGAATGACCTGTTTACTAAATTAATCCTAATTTTTCTTGATCCTCCATCACATAAATATACTTAAACTTTCAAAATATGGACGTGACACGAAAACACGACACGAACCCGACACGAAATTAACGGGTTAGGGTTGAGGCCTTATGACCCATTTATGTAAGTGGGTCGACACGAACACGACACGAGATTTAATTGGGTCGGGTTTGGGTTGGAGGGACTGTGACTCGTTTACATGTGATACGAACACGAACCCGGCACGACCCGATCTGTTTGCCAGGTCTACCCAACAATAAAGTTAATAAGATAAACTTTAGCATTAATCAATTTAAGAAATTTTAAATTTGGATACACTAACAAAATTAAACGAACGAACAGTTTTTATATAATATTTTAATTTTTTGCTTACTTTTTTGTGAAACTGCTTGCTTCGTTCGCTAACCTAAGGTTATCTAAAATTGCGAACCTTAACCGAACCTTTTCCATAATAAAATTAACGGTTCGGTTCAAAGAACCGCTTTGTCGAAACGGTTCGGTTAATCGAACCTTAAAAATGGACGATTTTTTGGTTTTGCGGTTCGGTTATTGCGGTTCGGTTTATTCTGAACACCCCTCCTCGAGACCTCAAAGGAGGAGATGAAAACAAAAATCAATTGGGTGAGGAAAGAAAAAATGATAAAAGGTAAAGTTATAAAATTCATAGATAAAAGAGTAGAATATGTACGTGAAAACTCCGTAATTGACTAGTAGACCACTCGACTTTTATTCTTTCTCGTTTTCCAACAACCACAACCGTCGTTGACTGACAGTTACCACCAACCCTTCTTGAGTTCTTTCCAATTAAAAACCCTAACTTCCCAGAAAAACAAAAAATCCCCAAATCAATTGAAAATCAGCAAAAAATGGAGAACAACAATTCAACCTCCGATGAACCAAGCCTCATAACATACGATTCCCCATATCCAATCTACGCAATGTCATTCTCCGGCGACACTCAATTGATCGCCGTCGGAAGTTTCATCGAAGATTACAACAATCGCATCGATATCTTATCATTCAACGACGAAGCCCTAACCCTAACTCAAAACCCTAATTATTCCTTCTCACATCCTTACCCTCCGACGAAACTCATGTTTCGACCGTCAAACGACGCCGTTTCGAGCAATTCCCCTCTTTTGGCAACCTCCGCGGATTTCTTACGATTATATTCGGTTAAAAACGACGTCGTTGAGCAGGTTTCGGTGTTAAATAATTCAAAATCGAGCGAATTCTGCGCGCCATTGACTTCGTTTGACTGGAACGACGTCGTTCCGCAGAGAATTGGGACTAGTAGTATTGATACGACCTGTACAGTGTGGGATGTGGAGAAAGGTGTGGTGGAGACACAGTTGATTGCGCATGATAAGGAGGTTTACGACATTGCGTGGGGAGAAGCCGGAGTTTTCGCTTCGGTTTCGGCGGATGGGAGTGTTAGGATCTTTGATTTGCGTGATAAGGAGCATTCTACTATTGTTTATGAGTCGCCGGAGCCGGATACGCCATTGTTGAGGTTGGCGTGGAATAAGAGGGATTTGAGGTATATGGCGACTGTTTTGATGGATAGTAATAAGGTTGTGGTGTTGGATATTCGGTCTCCGACAATGCCAGTGGCGGAATTAGAGAGGCATAGCGGAGGTGTTAATGCCATAGCGTGGGCCCCTCAGAGTGGAAGTCATATTTGTTCTGGTGGAGATGATGGACAGGCGCTTATATGGGAGGTGCCTAGTGTGACTGGGGTTGGTGGCGGTGGTGGTGGTGGTGGCGGTGTTGGGGTTGATCCTTTGTTGGTGTACTCGGCTGGTTCGGAGATTAATCAGTTGCAGTGGTCGGTTGCTCAGCCGGATTGGATTGGGGCGGCGTTTTCTAATAAGCTGCAGTTGCTGAGGGTTTGAGGTGGTATGAAGCCATGACCATGTTCTTATTGTTGGCTTTTGTGTCTTGTGTTAGTGACTTTTATTTAGTTGCATTGTTTTTTGTATGATTGATTGATTGATTCGTCTTGGAAATGTTTTATTCGTATATGTTTGTTTAATCTAATTTGGGCAATATGTTTGCAGTGATTGTTCCAAATTCCACACTTGTTTTAGATAATGAAAATTATTACAGAGTAAACTATTAAGAGGGCGTTTATGATGGATGGTTGGTTAAGGAGAAAACTAGATTGAACACTGAGGTAGGGTGGTGGGAGAAAAGGACTAAGGGACCTTCGACGCTGTGTTTTTAGGCTTGTGAAGTTGAAATGCAGAAGCTTTTGTGGTGATGGATGTTTTATGTAACTGAAGAGACTGAATCTGTTATGTTGTGTCACCTATTGGCTATTACCATAAAATCAACTTAGGTAACCATTTGGCTCATTTTGTCTCTGCCTTCATAGACCTGTCTCTATTACCATTAACCCAAGCATGCCCTGAATAGTATACTACATTCTGAAATATGAGCAGTGTGTGTTGATGAGTTGCTTGAAGGTAGGAATGGGCTGACATACATACTGGCGAACCTCTATGCGTATATAACGCTCGAGCATCCAAAGGAGACTGAAGATAGTGAGAACTGAGAAGTGAGTAGGCATGATTTCATGATTATGTGTTACAGAATGTATTAGTGTGATAAAGATCACGCCTTGCTAGCTCACACTTTATTGTGGGTCAATTATGAATAGGGATATCAATGCTGCAGCAAAATGCATTAACATGGCTTCATGCAAAAACAAGGGTATAGCAAAAAAGAGCCACCCTCTAATTTTTCTCATACCTTTGAAGCATATCATAGTTTATCGGGTTGCATTTGAGTAACCTATTGTGAAGGGCACACCATTATCGAGTTACGTGTTAATTCTGTCTTAATCATTATGATGAATACCATAGTTGCTCCTAATAACATGGAGTCAAGGACACAATAAAACTTCAAGTTCCACCCATCGAAGATATGTTATTGAAGACTAGGCATTCTAATCCCAAAAACCCCTTCTTCAGGTCCTCAAACTTAATCTCAACATACCAACTGATCATTTCCCTTGATCGTATTTCCTACACATGAAATAAGAATTTCTTCATCACTCGCTGTCGTTACTCGTTTGCAATTGTAAACAGAATTGTGAAGAGAGAAAACACATTGGGTTGAATTATGATCAGAGATCCTAACTAAAGCCTTGCGTGCCATCAGATCTCCTACAAAACCTAGATTGACGCTCCATCAAATTTGAAGTTAGGGAAGAATTTTTATCTTTTATAAATTAAGCTACTTTAGATCAATAAGTGTCATTTTTCTACTATAAAAGTGCTCTGTCAACTTAGAGATACTTGAAGATAAGTGTAAAGCGACTAATTGTTTAGATCTTGTCATGTTTAAATTTGAATTTGCTATGTTAGCGTTTATTGGAGTTTTCACATGGAACTTCCGAGATTGCTACTTTTCCAAAAATGGAGGATACATATAAGCCAAAGCTGCCTAATACAAATTATTTGGATGCTCTACTTTAATTTGGAATTTGAGACTGGCGTTTAGAAGGATTCTCCTGTTAGTGTCACTAACACCTCTCTTGGTGAATAAGTTTGCATTAGACATGGATATGATGGAATCAGAAAGTGGAAAAAAACATAGAAGGATATTTGTATGAGCCTATTTCATCTCTGTTTTGGTTTGAACTTTTAGTCAACTTGGGTCTTGACTTCATAACATCCTTAATGCAGATGTATTTCTAAAAGCTCTAGTTTATTATAGTTGAAGACCTGATTCTACAAATAATTCGGATTTCTTACGTATATCTTTTATATACTCCGTATTAAAGTTCTACTTTTCACACTTCATGCAATACATTTATGCCGTTGTTTTCTACAATTCTTTTCTTTTAGTTGGTTTGAAAGAACTGTGCTGGGAAGTCGGATTGAAGAGTCTAATATGGTTACTGGTTGTACTGATTATGTTCTTTAATTGCATGTCTACACTTTGATTGAATTGTACATAATCATTACTATCAAAAGTTTGTTCCATTTTTTTGGCATAATTACCTGTGAAATTTTCACCGAGTCATGTTGTATAGAGTAACATGTGATTTATACCTATTGTTTCCCTTCTGTGCAGATCTCTACTAGTTTGTATAGCTGAAACTTGCTTAGGAGCCCTTTCAAGTGTAGTCTTTCTTGAATCTGCATTAGCTTTGGGAACTTCCGAATCTCTTTTTCACTTATGAAGACTGGTGAATCTCTCCTTCACTAGGTTAGTCTATCTCTGATTTCACATATATTTATATGTTGGAATAAGATGTGCTCTTCTTAGAATATTGTTGGTAACCTGAAATCTTCCATGATGACCTTTCATTTGCCTCAATGACTACTGAATCTCTCATTCACTGGGTTAGTCTGTTTCAGACTTTAGATTTATAATATATTTATGTCTGTTGGAAGCAGATGTGGTCTTCTGAGATATTGTTCAAAACCTGAAGGTTGCTTTTTAATTCTTGTGTGCCTTGTGCTTAAAATAGGATAAAGAAGGATGTAACTCTAGAATCTTCTAAGGTAGACTGTAGTTGTTCCTTGAAGAAATGTTCAATAATTTTATTGTATTTGAATCTCCCGAATGTGTTGCTTTAACCTTACTGTTAACTGTTTTACTGTATTGTTGGTATTGAATTTGGGTTGGACACCACTTCTTGACTGCTTTATGAATGTTGTGGGAGTTACTGAGATCTTATTTTGAGCCGGTATCAGTAATCAGCCGCATTTTTGTACGGCAACGGAAATAGGGTGGGACAATCGATTCTGAAATCACAACTAAAAGCGGATATCATACCTTGACAATAATACTTTCTAAAAATCCTTTATTGAAGAAATACAATAGATATGTTCCTTAAAACATTTTAATGTCAGCTAGTTAGCCTATCCTTTACGTTCTTCGTTTAGAGACTACATGGATATGTTCGCTTGTGTACCGTACCCGTTATACGTCTTATACGCAAGACTATAGTCTCATGCCATAAGGCCACAATCTTATGTTCTGAATGCCCAGAGAGCTGCAGCAATTCTTGACCTGCTGAACTTGAATTCTTTCTGTTACAAATAAGAACATTGTGCTATCCTTGTCATTTGGATAAAGTAGGAGCAGAACTTTACTCTCATTTGTGCCTTCAAGCTCTAGCCAAGTAGAGTAACAGACGTATGACGGAAATTACTTGGAAGGTTGAAATATATTTCCTTCGACTCACAAATACCTTCTACTTTCATATTTGTATAAGAATTAAGTGGGAGTTGAGGTATCAATACTTCTATTTTTGTTCTTGTATATCCAGTAATTTTGTTCTTGTATATCAAGAACTGATATATGTCACTTCCTTGAGGTGCAAAAAGAAAGAGGAAAAAACAAAAAAAATTATTGCGAAAGACTCCCTCGTAAATAGGTTATTTGCATACTAATATACCTTTTAAACTTTTTCTTTGTTAACTACTATCTTATAAAAGAAGTCAAATTTCCGAGATCATTAAGGGAGACCATTAAGGTAACATCATTTTTGACATTTTTTTTTGTTAAACACTACCTTTGCATATTTTCATTATCATTCCTTTTTAATAACATGTGCTATGCATCTTCTGTCTAGCTTGTCATTGTTAGTTGTGATGAGGAACCACCCATAAATAAAAGAGGCTAAAAATCACATTTTTTTTCTTCAGTCAATGCCGGAAGTTTGACTGAATTTCAGCCTAAGGTTGTGTTTAACCCTAAAAGAAAGTATACTTACAAGTTACAAGGTAGTAACATGCAGTATGAGTGTATGACCTATTTATAAGTGAGTTTTTCGAATTTAATCCAAAACATAATCCCTTTGTTTCTTCATTTAACCTCGTTTTTTAGCACTAAGTTTTTGATGTAAAAGGGAGGAGGGGGAGAGAGGACGTTTTTTCTCATTTTAGCCGATCAATAGGCCCATTTAAAGTGACAAGTTTGTTGCAGTTTGTGTACAACAAGTCAACAACACTACCCCATAGGCCTCAATGGCTCTCGGAATTGTGACGGTCTTTAGTAAATCTTGAAATTGTGTTAGGAAAGACTTTTCATTCTGTCCGTACGAACTTTACTTATTGTGGGAATGAGGCTAATTGAAAGGATGGCCAAATAAGAGATATGGGGCCAAATGAGTGAAATAGAGGATAGAGGCAGTAAGTATGGTTATTGAATTCGTAATTCTTCAGAAAGGTGTTTCTAAATCAGATGAAGTACTTCTTAGAGGGTCGGAGATGAAAGATAATCATACAGGTGCATTTGTGGAGTGGTTTGATCTCTTCAAGTGTGGGAACCTTGTCAATGCAACGTATGAGGTGCATATATGCTCTATTGAAAGTTAAAGGTATAGGAACTTTTAAAGATGCTTGTGAGTCAATGTGAATATCACTATATCAGGGAGAAACAATGGGCTTTATCTTTCAAAGATTTCAGTACTCATTGGAGCATGCTACATCCATAAAGAATATTTCCATTAACTGTTCGACTGTCCCATTTTGTCAATTTTTTCAGAGTAAACAATAAGAGATCCACTTTAAACTGAATGGAAATCAGTGAGCAGTGCCCTATGTTTGAAGTGCAGTAACGCCGTGAATTGGAAGAGATTCTTCATTCTATGTCCAAGTAGAAGTGTAGGCCTTGTTCTTTTGAACTTCAGTTTAGTTTAGTTTAGTTTAGTTTAGTTTAGTTCAAAATGATTGAAGCCGTAGTCTTTTGTGGGTTTCATGAAATGATGAAATAACTAAAAATTCCGTTTTTCCCTTTTTCATAGCTCTTTTGTTACAAACTAAGAAATGTTCATTTACATATTTGGATATAATTACATTAAATCGTTCTTTGAAACCAGAGAAGCTGAGCGCATAATAATGACTCTTCAACCACCAAGAGAAGTTGCTCAACCCTGCAGTCAATTAGTTGTAGATCAGCTATTGCTTTATTGCTTTGTGTTGCTGTAAACTCCCTCCACAGAGGATTATAACAAGAGAGTACAATTTTAATAAAGAAAAAAGAAGAAAGCAATGCACACTACTAGACAGAGCACAAAGGAAAGTAAAATAACACAACACCACTGTAAGAAATAAGGAAAGGAAGAATAGTAGATTCTAATCTTTGCCAAGTAAAGCAGATGCTTGAACAACATACTGTAACCAATATTGTCGTCGTAAGAATCAAAAATTTAAAATGACAATTTGGAGTGACGGTATGAATTAGACGTACAGTAACATGTAGTATTTCTTTTTTTTCTGCACCGTCTCTGAGTTATTGTACTGAATCCGGAAAGTTCTCCTCATTTGTATTTCTTTTACTCTTCAATTATTAAGAATAAACCTGTATTCTCATATAGCAGTCATCAAGAACTACTTTCCTATACTATTCAATAGTGTCTAGTGATTTTCGAAGCGTCATACTTCTAAGGGGGTGCTTGGTTGGGTCCCTGAAAACTTAATTGTCATGACAGACAATTATCTAACAGCTCTGTTATATGTTCTTGTCACTGACTCTGTGATCAATATTATTACTGACTTGATACCAGACTTTAGAGCTGATTATATCTCTAAGGATGATTATATAAACTTAAAAACTCCAGGTAAGTGTCAAAGATACGGCTCAAAATCTTGACCAACAAGTAGCTTATCACCCACGATGTATCGGTATCTCACCCAAGATGTATCGGTATTAGATGAAGGCGATAGGAAATTTCGTGTAACATCAAGGCCAACATAGAAAGGGTGAAAACTTGCCCTAGATAGCCTAGTTATCTAACGAAGCCTCTAAATCGGTAGGATAAACCCTCAGAGAGCCTAAGTTGTTGCTTCTTCCAAGTTTTCTTTTAATAAAAGCACTTCTGTGGCCTAGTGTTTGTGATAAAATGATAATATTGGTCACGATAGTAATTGTAGATTCATTTAGGGTGTGTTTGGATAGCGAAAGTAGAGGGAAAGGGAGGGGAGGGGGAAGGAGGGAAGAGAAAGGGAGGTAAGGGAAGGGGAGGGTAAATGGGGAGTGGGTGTTTGGATACAATTTCCTTCCAAATCTTGCCTATTGTGGAGAGATTTTGATTTGCCTTAGAGGAGGGAAAATGGATCCCTCCAAATCTCTCTCCCTCCATTTCCTTCCACCCTTATTTGCTACCCAAACAAGGGATTTTAAGTCCCCTACTCCTCCTCCCTTTCTTTTCCCTCCAAATCACTCAATCCAAACACACCCTTAGTCATTAGCATGATAAGGAACCGACAATTGCTAATTAAACCAGCTGCAATAGCTTCTCTATAAAAAAAACTGCCGAGATTTCTGTGATGACCTTGCCAAGTTTAATTCCAAGATACCGATACATCGTTTTCAAAGCCTGTAAATACGTTCTCATTCCGTGACCTCTTCAATTTTGTCATATACGGAGTAATAGTCTTCTGAGTTCTTTAGTTGGAATAAAGAAATCTTACAATTCATGTTGAGTATTTCGTCATCTTTATATTTGTTAATAGTTTGACTAATCACCTCTCACCCTTTTTATCCACCACTACTAGAGTACTAGCTATTTTTATGGATTCCTCTTTTTCTCTCAATTCTCGACATTTTTTTACAAGTTTTGAATCTTTTTTATCAAAAAAAGAAAGAGCCAAGGCTGCAAAGCAACCCTTGAGCCTGAGCTCATGCACCTTTTCGAGGAAGCCGAAACTTGTAACCCTTTTATAAATGATAAAAGCACATAAAGGCATTTGAGCAGAAATAACATATATTTATGGGATTCCCTGCCACAACTTGGAGCATTTTCTATTACAGTATATTGTGGGTTAAATTAGGAAACTCAAATCAAAGGACAAGTTCTGGTCAGACGGTTTATAATACTAAAACTCCGAGGAAGCTAGTTTTATAACGTGGTATACCGATTGTTCTTGATCTTGTTTTATTTTTTATTCGTGGATTTTCGGAACTTTGATGGAAGATTTTCTCTAAACAACATTTGGAGTGTTGTATGGGTTTTAAAACTAGTTTATTTCCTAGAAGCAGTGGGGTAGTTGTGAATCCAATGTACTTGGGTGCATTTAGTCCATACTTTTATCAACAGTTTGCTAGACATATCACATTGGAGAGATTTGTTTTGATGCACCTGACCTTGATTTTATGAGTGCTTATTCTGGTCAGTGTTGAGTTGTATTCAAAGGTGTATATCGTTACATGCCCTTTTTTATATGAAACGGAGCTACAAGGATACATTTTTTTCTACTGACGTGTTTTGAACCCAAATTATGAGCACCGTAGTCCAAGCTCTGTCAAGTGTCAATGCTTTGGTTCACCATTTATCCTTGTTTCGAGTGTAGGAATATCAGGATTCATATTAAACTATTGTCCTTATTGACCATCTCAGCTAGCTGTTTCGGGTTGCAGGTGCATGGATTTGTGGGAAGGTAGAATTGTTGTCTGTGTGACCGAGCTAGAGTTGCACCGAGCATGTAGGCAATGTTTTCTGGGGTCAATGCATTGATTTAACTCTACTTAAGCTAGTATAGTTGCTTATAGTATCAATTTCAAGTTATGTTGCTCGTTCTCGTTAGAAGTGTCTCGACTGGGTGTTTATCTATGAACAGCCCTAACGTTTTGGCTTATTGAACTGTTCTATATCCTACTCATGTCTAAGTTAGCCGACGGGTTAGGATGATAGCTTCGGTTTGATTGGGTGATTTTTGGATCGTTCTAGGATATAACCTAGATCGCCGAAAAGAAATGGAAGGAAATTGGGAGAGAGAATGAAGAGGTTGCAAATAGGTATCGGACATGGTTCAGTGTGAACCGTCGTCGGAGATATGATTTCAAGTGGACCCTCTTTAACCTAAAATTCCAAAAGAAAGAAAAAAAGAATAAAAGAAATAATTGTCTGTGATTATAGTGAGCCTAAGATGCTCTTCCCTTGTAATCTTGTTCTTTTGTCTCAATGATGTCTTCCATTAATTAATCTTATTGTTAATGGAGATGGGTCACCTACCATATTAAGCTCCTCCTGCTAAAGACAACAATTTCAATCTAACTTAATCTCCATTTGTTACTTCCTCTTTCTTCTTTTACATTAAATCATTTTATAAGTACACGTCTAGATCACAAGTCTTTATGACTTTACCTCAACTAATTGCATCACTAATCACTCTTAACACCAGTTCTTCTATGAGACGGTCTCTCAATAATGTTTCATCTAAGACCGCTCAAATGATAGTAGTCGTCTTTGTTAGTTTTTAGTGTAGTTAATGGCATCACTCGTGCTCGTGATACTATTTTATTACAAGAGTTCGAGCTGTTCGAGAGCTTTTTGAGCCGAGTTAGCGTTAATTCGGTATAACTCGTTAAGTTATCGAGCCGAGCCTGCTCAAGCCAAGCTTTGATTGAGGCGAGCTCGAGCTACTCGCGAGCTGTTTTGTCTCATTATCACCCCTGCTCACACATACGGAGTATCTAGCATGGGACTGTCTCTTATAAGACCTACTTATTAACTAATTATACTTGGTCATTAAACAAAGTTTATGCTTTGCTTTATTCCTTGATTCATGTGATCCTTTCAATTAACATGGCTGGCCACATGCATGCTCTCAACATCAAGCACCTTACTAATTGCTCTAAAATATGCATTATTGTTTCCTCATTTCCCTTGTTTTTTAATTTAACTAAATTATTATAGTCTTAATTGCCTTGTTCTTATTTAGCATCATACACAAGTACACAACAGAGGGTAAAGGGATGATGTGAGATTATATCATACCTCACCTCTTAAGGTTATATTATAGGATTTCAATGCATAAAGTAACTGTTCACTAAACATTCAAGTATTAGTATAGTACCACTAGGATAATGAACACGGTATACTAATCGTAAATCGTAATAAGGATAAAAGAAATTAGGTATTGCTTGAATAGCTGATCTTGTGTAAGACTGTTTTACTCTGAGGGGAAAATTGGGTTCGGCCCCTTATTATGGACGAGTTCATGTATATGCGTCTCTCGTGTTATGACACGAGTTTTAACTTTTGCATCGGGAAAAATAAATAAATAAAACCCTAAATTTACATTTCTGTTTATCACTACTACTCTATTGTGTTAGTATAAAATTATTAGTGACCTCTCCTTTGGCTGATGAATCATGTGAACGGCACTAGTTAATAGTTATATTGCGAACCAATGAAGTTTATTGTCTTCTTATTATTTCTTCTTGAAGAATTGATTTTATAGTGCCAGTAACCTTTCATGAACAAATAAGGTTAACTATTTTTTGGTCTCATAATTAAATAGGAAGTAAATTTTCAAAAAAGTATAAAAATTATTGGGCCAAGATGGATAGGGTTTTTTTTGAAAATTTTACGCGTATTCGTTGGTAATAGGATATCGATTAATTAATAAATTCACATGAGACGAGAATAAAAAAAGGAGAAAAGTACTATTTACTTGTATAGTATATTTGTAGAATATACTCAGAATATTATCAAAAAAATTACATCTTCGTCACAACAAACCAATTAAGGACACTTGGTGGAAACTTGATTAGATTATGAACTAGGAGTAGCATTGTCATTTTCGTTCATGACTATTGTAAAATGCATTTGCTAGTTTTCTATTTTCGCACAACTCTGTATATGCTATAGCGCCCTATGATCGGGTTATGATATAGTGTACTTTTTAGAGAGCATATTTGATCAGATTAAAACGGATCAAACAACACTATGCTCTCAACGGAAATCTCAATGCATAATATTTTTGTCTTATCTATCTTATTTAACCCGTGTTACATTTGTGTTGTTTGAATAGGAGAATTTAATCCTATAATAAACATAACGTGTAATATTAGTTTCTCCTCGGTTCTTTTAAATGTCCAACTGATTATATTTCTCCTTTCGGGTTTCTTCCTATATTTGGATAAACAATATCGTGATCGTGATTTAACTAAATGTAAGAACTATTTAACGGAAAAAGAATTCTTCAAAAGGGGCGCGTTTGCACGAAGCTTTTTTAAAGAAGTGTTTTAGTTTTAATGATTGTGTTTAATGACTAATGATTTCCTTAATTTGGGTTCATGCATGTGAGATTAGGAGTGGAGATGATGGCTTTACTATTGATATACTTTGATAGCAACTCTTCACCAATTAAGTTTGGTTTTTTATCTTTCATTTCTCCATTTCAGAATGTAGCAAATTGAAAATGTAACTTTTCTGGCGTAAACTTATTTGCCGACTCAACTTGATTTGCTTTTTAATTATCTTAAGCCGTCAATTCTTTTTTGACTTTTAAACTACTTTAAATAAGCACTATATGACGTTGGTTTTTACTTTTTCGTACCCGGGCGATATTTTCCAGTTACTATTCCGCAGCTGGTTTTGGCACAAATACCGGAGAATTGGGTAATAAACACATTTTAATCAAGGTGAAAAAAATGAGCACACGTGAAACGTAAAGAAATGACTGAGATAACAAAATTACTAAACCTATAGAAATTAGGCAAATTCTTATTTCAGACGTGTGTTATCCATCTGAAATTAAGACGAATAAAATGTTACCGTTTTATGATAGAATGTGAACATTTCCTGATAAGAAGTTACCATCAATTTAGTTTTAGAAGTACAAATTTTAGTTAGAGTAACTTTTTATTATAAAATGGTGACATTTTTCTTGGTTTAAGTTAAGATTTTCTTAAGGGAGACTAGCTAAAGAAATAATCGAAATAAAAGAAGCGTATATATTTTTCTTCGAGGATTCATTTATTGTAGTATTGCACTTTGGAATTAAGGTTAGGAACTAGGTTGTTGCTTGATGGAAAATAGTATGCCAAACCTAGAGCAAGCATGAACATATAAAGATATGGAACTACATATTCTTGAAGTAAGTTTTGTTATGGGATGTAAATGGAACTTTGTTGTGTTCTTGTATGATCAAATAGGTATATGGAAAGTGATGATTTTTTGTAGGGTCTAAGTGATTGCAACAAGTGAACAAACTACCCAAATACAATGCTTAAGTAGGTTAGTAAGGTGAATGTCACTATGTGAGTATGTGTCCTATGTTCTTTTACATGTGGCCTTGTATTCACCTTGTCATTAGCTCATTACCACTAGAATAGACTTGCGAATGAGGAAGTAATCCAGTAATTGAGACGGAGATCATGTAGATAATAGATCATTAATTTGAATTTTTGATGTTACATAACATATTAGAAGTCCATTTTCAGAGGAGAATCTTCCCAATCTTAACTAGACTAAAGCCATGTTTTCATGATTGAAACTCTGAACTGAACTGAACTGAACTGGATTAAGATATTGAAATTAATTCTAAAGAAATATGATCTAAGTGGTAAGATGCACACGGTTAGAGTAGTCGATTTAATTTGGTCAATTATATCACGTTTGATAAAAAAAAAAATTGATATTTGACATTGAATTTTATAGCATATCTTTTGTTTGAATGTCAACTACAATTTTACTACTAAGAATTATAAGTAGAAAAGGCAAGAAAGAGGGCGGCTTTGCTATCTTAGTTTAGTTTTGGTGTACTCTAAATGATTGTTATACAGTACCGTCATATCCGTCTGAATGGTCAGACGGATACCATTTCCTCTCACAAAAAACCCATTTAGGGTGTGAGTGGGAAAGCACATGGGGGTGTCCCACCACCCATGTGCTTTTCACTTGTGAGAGGTCTTATTACGATCTGAAATAAGGCGATTTAAAGCAAGACGGACTGTGTGAGCTGTGATCTTTGACTATAACTTCAATGGTACGGACTACAATGCATGAAATTTTGAGGAAGGCGAGATTCATTATTGCTTACGATATTAATAATATACGTTACTGTATAAAATTAGGTTGTCACTAATTTGTCGATTCTTTGTTTCTTGTTTGTTACTGGTTTTGTATTATACCCGAATAATTAAGTACATATATGAACATGTGGGGCTGTGAGCCTGTGACACTACGGCACTACCTTCCTTTGAGACAACTATCTCGACTAAAAGACACCTTGTGTGCACGGGACCAAGTTAGGAGTAAATCCGTGGTAAGGTCAAATTTAGGACAGTAAGAGGATTATACATCTGATGTATTACCTTCAATTCTATAGTTTTTGAGTATTCTAATCAAGTTTTTGAGTATTCTAATCAAGTTTTTGAGTTTCACTATAAAGTTTCTAAGTTTATTCACTTAAAAATTAAGCTCTAAAAAATTACAATAAAACTCAAAAACATTACATATTAGTTTAGTTAAATTTGAGTTTTGACGGAAAAAATATTAAAATCTAACTTATAAACTTTAATATGATCAAAGAAATATACATATGCTCAAAAACAAATAAAGTTTGAGGCAATAAGCTCAAAAAAAAATACATATATGCTCAAAAAATAAAAAAGTTGTATGTAGTACATCCGATGTATATTCCTTTTTCTCAATTTAGGAAATATCAAATTTTGTGTTGGCAAGGTTTCATTTAATTACAACAAGCTGTTGATTGATTTTTTTACGTACTTGGAGATTAAACTCTGTTTTATTTGAAATATATGACGATGTATTGGACATGCTTAACAGAAATTTTGTTATGAAGTTTGCCAGTACCATGGCCTAGCACGCATGTGCTTAGCTCTGTTCTGCTTGTGTCGAAATTTAGTTTGTGAGAATAGGAGACATAATTTAAGTTAATGGTCGAAATTCAATCAATAGATAAATAATCCTAATGGTATTTAGGAAACCTAATTGACATCATATGACACCTAACATTTCTTTTACTATAAGTTTTCGTATTGATTCACGAAAGCTTAAATTTAAGTATATAGCCTTTTAATTAGGGATTGTGCAATTACCCTCGACATCTCGTTTCTAGTCTTTTAGAATGTACAATTACTATGGAGTATGAATAACTACTCTCTATTTCCTTAAACAGAAGAATCAGACCTTAATTATTATGGAATAATTAGTCTATGGTGTCTTGGGTTTGTAAAACATGCTTCCCCTTGCACGTGGGCAGCACTTGAACTAGGAGAGGTTTAACAAAGACGCGTGTCCTCGCTATATGATGAATATTTTAATATTCTTAATTAAAATTTTTGGATCTTTTTCGATTTTTCCTTGTACCATTATATGCGCCTCTGCTTAAATTTGTGCTTATGAGTTCAAATCCAACTTCGTCGTTGTTATTGGTGCTGATTACCAGCAACGTTAAAAGGAAATGGAGAGGATTCAAATTGTTTGTTGATGCGCTAGTTGTTTTTTTTTTTTTTTTTGGGTGATCATTATACATTTTTTAGAGCTTGAAAGTCGAAACCTTTTATAAGTATACTCATATTTTATACTGAATTTCACTAACTTTGATGTGGTAGTTTTTTATGTTTGAAGTACCAAGTAATAAATTAAGAAAATTCTCATGCGTGTATTCTCTTAGTTATTTTGATGTGGTTTGTTTGTTATCTCTTATGTTTATTTTATTTTTTTTAATCTCATTTTGTCGTCCCTCTTTTGATGCCTTCTAGACATTCTAAAGTTCCAGTTAGTAGCATGTTCAGCTTGGCATCGTAGGTTTGTATTCTTCTCCGTTTATTAAGTAAATAAATGATTTATCACTAACTGAGGTGTATAAGTTATTATAATGTCGTTACTCACTTACTCGTTATACAAATGTCTTATAAGATGAATGTAGAAGAAATACAAAGACATCGGTCTTACATGACGAATTATAGGAAAGTTAGCGAAGACAACGATGGTAACTTTGCTTGGTTGAAGACTTAGGCCCTGTTCTTTTGGAATTTCAGTTCTAATAAGTTCAGTTCAGCTCAGCTCCATTCAATTCAATTCAATTCAGTTCAGTTCAGTTCAGTTCATATTAGTTTATTTCAACATTACTATTATTATTCTTATTAATATCATTATTATTTTATAATGCATTTGTGAGAGACATTAGAGAATTTTAAATTATTTAATTATATTTAACTAATTTTAACTCCATTTGAAATTTTAGTATAGAATAAAACTTAATATTAGTAATGTTTTGTATTAAGAGATAGAAAAAAGAAGGTTCAACACTGTTACTTTATATAAAATTGCTGAAACTATTTTGTGTATATATGTGTTGTAATAAATATTTGTATAGAGTAGAAATAGATATTAAATTAAAGTGTGAGAAAAATATATATTACTGGCAATTTTTTTTGTTTTACAAGTAAAAAGAATATATGAATGCTCTTATCTTATAGTAGGTTAGTTGTTGTATGTAATTAATTAGTATGGCCCAGTTGTAGGTATATAAATGTGTAAATGAAATAAAATTATATGGAATTAAGTATATTGGCCCAATTGTAAATAGAATATAATGAAGCCCAAATATGGAATATTCATTTAGGCGGGAAAATATTAGAACTTTCTTATTCTTTTAGTTTAGTGGGGATGTATTTACTATTATTATTATTATTATTATTATTATTATTATTATTATTATTATTATTCGTATTGTTTATATTATTATATTTATATTTAATACATTTATTATTATTATTATTATTATTATTATTATTATTTTATTAATATATTTATTATTATTAATATTATTCATAACATATTTATTAATATTTTTATATTTAATATTATTATATTAATAAGTTATTATTCAATATTTACTATTTTATTAATATACTCATTATTATTAATATTATTAATCATATATTTATTATTATTATTATTATTATATTTAATATTATTATGTTAATAAGTTATTATATTAGACCTATTATTATTATTATTATATTATTGTTATTTATTTTTTAGTTATTATTATTAATATATTATATTATTATTAATAATGTTATCATTTATATTACTAATATATTATTATTATTATTAGTACTATATTTATTATTATATTAATATTTTATTTTTTATATATCTTATTAGATTATTATTATTATATTATATTAATATATTATTATTATTATTATTATTAATGAATAATATTATAATAATATTTATTATTATTATTGGTATTATTTTTATTATAATATTTATTATTTTTATTATTATTATTAATATAACCTTTTTATTATTATTTCAGTTCAGTTCAGATCAGTTCAGTTCAGTTCAGCTCCATTAAGTTCAGTTCAGCTCAGCTCCATTAAGTTCAGTTCAGTTCAGTTCGGTCAATTTCAGTCCAAAAGAACAAGGCCTTAAAGGACGAGAATTGATTGCATATATGATATATATGTGACTTAGTATATGGTCGGGTCGAAAAAAAAAACTTTCTATGAGGTGTGACTGTGACCGGAGTTTTATAAGTATCGGCAAATATTTCTTCATTTCTTTCATTTTTATACGTTTCTTCAAAATGTCACATATTAGAAATTTTCGAAATTAAGAGAGGATGAACGATCACTAAATTGGTAAGCACTATGATTATTAAGAGAATGATCATTAGTAAAAACTTTGTTATAATTAGGCTAAATTAAATTGAATTATAAGAGTTTAAGCGAACTGAACTCTGTGAACTCCAAAAAAAACAGAGTTACCAAGTACTCCAATAGTCCTATTATAATTTGGTCAATTATATCACACAACGTTTCATAAAAAATGATATTTGACATTGAATTTTATAGCATATCTTTGTTTGAATGTCAACTAAAATTTTACTAAGAATTAAGTACAAAAGGCAAGAAAAAGGGCGGCTTTGCTAATTGCTATACTTAGTTTAGTTTTGGTGTACTCAAATGATTGTTATATATGGAACTTGTGAGCTGTGATCTTTGACTATAACTTCAGCGGTACGGACTACAATGCTAGAAATTTAGAGGAAGGTGAGACTCATTATTGCTTACGATATTATCACTATGATATAAAATTAGGTTGTCACTAATTTGGTCGATTCTTTGTTTGTGAACAGTTTTGTATTTCACCCGTGAAAGAAAAATAAGTACATAGATAAACATGTGGGGCTGTGGCTTAGATCTCTAGTATGTATTGCGTTTGTTTGTTTGTTTGTTTGTTTGGCTTTCTTAATTCAATTAGGGTGGAACTATAACTTTATAATATCAAACCATGTTGACACTACCTGCCTTTGAGCGTTAGGCAACTATCTCGACTAAAAGACACCTTGTGTATAGGGACGAAGCTAGGCGTAAATCTGTGATACGTTCGAATGTTGTGTTATATCTATGTCAGTCTGTACTGTGTGTAATTCAACTCTAAATTTCACTTGTAGCAAATTACACCTATAAGTTTTCAAAAATGTGCAATTAAGCCCAAATCAATTTTTCTACCATTTTTTTTAACTAAAACTTATTATTTTCTATTATAAAAATCATTTTAAATATATCTACTAAAAATTAAATATAATATTTACATATTCAACAAAAAATTTGAACCAAATTTAAGATAAAAAAAATTTGGGCATGTAACTTTTCATTGTAACTTGACTAAAAAATAAAAATTCTCATATTATGAATATTTTTTCACCAAAATATAAAAAAAAAATTGAACATATTTTCTAATAATTAGGAATTTTAGGATTAATATTTGATCAATAATTTTGATTTTTAATAATAATAAATATATTTAATTTAGTAAATTTCATTAATTTTATTATCAAAAGTAAGATATATAGTATATTGCACATTAAGAGAAACTTATGAAGCGTATTTACTATATTTATAAATTAAAGGGTTTAATTGCACATAGTATCAAACTTATGGAGTGATTTGCTATATTTCCCATTTTTTATATCTAGAAGGTTTCATTTACAATATGCTACGAGTACTCCGTAGTTGATTTGCTTACATACTTGTAGTTTAAACTCTGTTTTAATTGAAATATAACGAAGTATTGGAGAATATCGGTTGACATAAGTTTTGTCAAAAAGTTCACCGGGGTCATGGCCTAGCCCCCTTGTGCTTAGCTCCCTTGTGCTTGTGTCGAATTTTCGCTTGTTTGAAGCAAGAGGAAAAAAGTTTTATGAAGTTTGGAATGTTGTTTAATTTCTTGGAACTATTGTTCGTCAGCTTTAACTTTCCATGCAGATAACTTGGAAGTTAATTTATTTGTCTCCTTTTTTTTTACTATTGTTGATGAAGATTCATGTGCACATGTTATTGACTGTTTTTACATGTTTTCTACCTACAAATGTTAGGTGAAACACAGTGGTTAAAGGATCACATTAAAATTAGAAGAATGATGCTAAAATTCCATTATACGAGCATTCAGTTTCTCTTAGGCTCTATTCTTTTGAACTGAAATTGATCTTAACTGAACTGAATTTATAGGATCTGAACTGAACTTATAGGTTCTGAAATGAACTTAAATTAAGTGGTGTATATGATCTGAACTGAACTTAACTTATAGGATCTAAACTGAACTGAACTGAACTTATAAGATCTGAACTGAACTGGAATTATAGGATCTGAACTGAACTGAACTTATAAGTTCCTGAACTGAACTTATACGATCTAAACTTATAAGAACTAAACTTAACTTAACTTATAGGATTTGAAGTGAACTTAAATTAAGTGAGTTTAAGTACAAAAGAACAGGACATTGGCATGTTATCCTGGCTCCGCCACTATATACAATGCGGGACGATAATGCAAACCTTTGTTATGCATCAATAAGTGTATCTAATTAATATGTAGTAGTATTTGTTATTGTTTTTCCAAGTAATGGTATTTAGGAAACCTAATTAACATCATATGACACCTAACATTTCTTTTATAAGTTTTCGTATTGATTCACGAAAGCTTAAATTTAAGTATATAGCCTTTTAATTAGGGATTGTGCAATTACCCTCGACATCTATGAAACTATTCTAAGTAAAGAAGTAATAGAGAGAATTTGAGTGAAAAATTATATTTCATTAAGTTGTGTTATTACAATGATTCTAATTTGCTTATATAGTAGCCAAGGTCGGTTTGTATAACCACCTCTAACTAATTCTAACTAATTCCCTTAATACATGGAAAGTTAGTTGATTGTTAGTTAATTTTAACTAACTGACTATGCTCATATCCCCCCCTCAAGCTGGACCAACTGAGTCTGTCATAGGAGGAAGTTGTAGTCCTAGCTTGGACGAAAGAAATCTATGCTCATTTGCACCTAGAGCCTTGGTCATTATGTCAGCCAGTTGTAAGGCACTCTTGACATGCTTTGTCTGCAGAAACCCTTCCTGTTGCTTGTCACGTACATAATGGCAATCCACATTTAGGTGCTTAGTTCTCTCGTGAAACACAGGGTTCTGAGCTATATGTTCACCGTTTCTTTGTGTTATCACAATGCGAAGATGACCGGCATGGGATATGAACTCGCAGATCGCTAATAAGTTCACTAACTGCACAAGTTCGAAGCGTATAGGACATACTCCTATACTCGGCTTAGAGCTTTTGCTAATCGTTCTTTGCTTCTTCGTTTTCCAACTTATTAAGGATCTCCCTAAGAAGACACAAAAACCACTTAGAGATCTCTCTCAAATTGCAAGTAGCCCGGTCTGCATCGTCAGTAAGATTGCGGGACCAACTCGACTTTGCGAGAATAGAATAAACCAAAGATTTGTTGTACCCTTGAGGTATCTAATAACATCTTTGTCTTTGCTTGATAATGTGTCTCTCTTGGTGATCGAGAAACGACCGAGATGTTTGTACACTATAAGAGATATCGAGCCTAGTCATATTGAGATACAATAGCCTTCCTATCAACCTTCAACTTTTCGTGTTCCCTGCATAACCTCACCAAAGATCGTAGTTAGCTTTAAACCCTTCGCATTGGAAAATTAGCGGGTTTGCGATCCTCAAACCCGCATCCTTAATAATATCTAAGGTATACTTTCTCTGGTTCACAACTATACCATTGGCATTTCTTGCCACTTCCAAGCCCAGGAAATATCTCATAAGGCCTAAATCTTTGATAGTAAACTTCTTGTGTAATGAATCCTTCAGACTCTGAATGCCAAGCTCATCATTACCACTGAGGATCATATCATCAACATAGACTAGAGCAACCAAGACCTTCTTGGTATCTTGATTAACCTTAGTAAACAACGAGTAATCATGCCTTGACTGAACGAATCCCAGACTGAGTAAGTGCTTAGTTAATTCCAAGTTCCATTGTCTTGAGGCCTGCTTTAACCCATACAATGATCTCTTTAATCTACACACTTGCCCCTTCTTTGCAGCAGAATATCCCAGTGGAGGCTTCATAAAAACTTCCTCATCTAGAAACCCATGTAAGAAAGCATTGTTTATATCTAATTGATATAAATTCCAATGCCTGACAGTACCGCAACAAGAAGAAGAGCCCTAACAAAGGGCAAATTTTGCAACAGGAGAGAATGTAAACTTGTAGTCTTTATCCTTCACCTGGTTATACCCTTAGCAACTAATCGGCCTTGAACCTTTCAACTGTACCATCGACTTTGTGCTTTATTTTGAACACCCACTTGCCGCCAATAGCTTTCTTGTTTCTTTGGCGGGTTAGTAAGTTCCCAAGTATTGTTATCTTCAAGAGCTTTAAGTTCCTGATTCATTGCAGTAACCCATCTGGTATCTGTGCTAGCTTGAGCATATGTGCTTGGTTCATGCTCCTCGAGCACATTGCATAAGGACATGACAAAATCCTTATCATAAGTAGTCAGATCATTGAGAGTCTTGACATGTAGAGCACTATGCCCTCTCCTATTCTTTGGCAAAACATAATCTGAAAGAAGAACAAGGTCTCCTTGGCCTATCGACTTCCTAACCTCTTTGGTCACCGGATTATTTTCCACTAAAGACCGAACATCGAGGGTTGCATTATCAACACCAGCCCAAAGACCCTCATGGATACCGGATGTCCGAGTGCGTGTGACTATATCACATTTCTTTGTAGGATTATTGATGAGTTTACGGTACTTTAGAAACAAGATGCTCATCTTGTAAGACCAAAAAATCGATCTCATTAGGACCAATAACTTCAGACTGTATAGTTTGTGTTGTGACAGAATGATATGGATAGATATTCTCTTGAAAAAGAACATCTCTACTAGTGAAAATGACATGCCTATCCATGTCATACAACTTATACCCCTTCTGATTACAAGGATACCCCAGAAAGAGACATCTCCTGGCCCTGCTTGAGAACTTATCAGTTGATGTAGGTGGTTGGGTTGCATAACAAAGAGTGCCAAAAATCCTGAGCTCATCATAGGATGGTAATTCATTATAAAGCAACTCATATGGAGTCTTCCATCCCAATAACTTCACAGTGACTTATTGATCAAGTATGTGGCAGTGAGGATACACTCACCCCAAAACTTTATAGGAACCTTAGACTGAAGCTTGAGTGCCCTAGCAACCTCTAGCAAATGCCTATGCTTTCTTTCCACACGGCCATTTTGCTGAGGCCTGCCTACAATACTTCTTTGATGGACAATACCTTTGTCTCTAAAAAAGTCCTTACATTGAACTTGAAAAAACTCTGAACCATTATCTGATCTAATGGTTTTAATGGAAGTATTAAACTGATTCTCAACATAAGCAACAAAGCCCTTAATAAAACTAGGTACTTGTGCTTTGTTTTGAATTAAAAAAGTCCATGTATTTCGTGAATGATCATCTAACACAGTAAGAAAAGATTTGGCACCAGATAAAGATGGGACCTTATAGGGCCCCCAAACATCAACATGAACTAAATCAAAAATCTTTTTAGCATATGACAAACTCCTTGGAAAAGGCAACACATGATGTTTAGCTAAAACACAAGTCTCACAATGAAATTGTTTTATTCCTTTCAAATTCATTCCAATTACATGTTGAAGCTTCTCTAAAGAACTATGACCAAAACGAGAATGTACAAGTGCTAGATTTGGTACACTAGTTGCATTTATTTGTCTTGATGGATAACTATTTTTATTTGGACAAAATGAAACATGTCTCTGAACAAGTGGAGTTAAGCATGTTCTAAATCTATAGAGATTGCCAATTCTCTGTGCCTCTGCAACTGCCTTACTTGTATGGTCCTGAAAGACACATTTAGTTTTCAAGAAACAAACAGACAGATTAGCAGCAGTGATTAACTTAGCTACAGATAGGAGATTTTGCTGAAAATCAGGAATTAATAGAACACTATGCAAAATGATATGATCAGTCAAAGAAACATCACCAATTCTATGCACAACTTTAACAGTTCCATCAGGCAACCCCACATAGACAGGTTTAGCAAGAACTCTCACATTATGCATTAATTTAATGTTAGACGTAATGTGATCGATGCCCCGTATCTACTATCCAATCATGGTCATTAAAACCAAGAAGACTAGTAGTAAACACATAAGAGGAAGGAGTCATACCAAAGAAAATTAATGGATGACTTCATATCGAAGTACCAGATGAAGGAACATCGAAATAGCCCGAAACACTTGCCGCAAGACCGACTTGGTAATGCATCAATAATACCCCGAACAAAATCGGATTAACATGAGGTGAAACAAAGACTTGAAAATCGAGATAATCGAGCAACCCGAGAAACAGGAGGGCATTCAAGAGGAGAAATAGTCCGGTACTCGAATCCCGATCTTCGAGTAGCATATCAACATTATTAGCCTGAAAAGATGAACTAGCACCAGCTTTGCCTTTGCCCTTCAAGAAAGCTTTGTATTTGTAGCACCTTTCTTGAATGTGTCCCTTAATCTTACGTAAGTACAAGTCTTTAATCTGTGACATTCTTCAATTGTATGTCCAGCTTTCTCACAGTGAGTACGAACTTATACTCAACATCGAATCCTCCTTGGGGCGCTTATTTGCGATTACCACTTCATTGGCCTTGAGTTGAATCTTTTCTTGGAAACAAAAGCGGCTTGCTCAACGAAACTTGAAATTTGATCATTGATATGCTTCTGCCTCTCAACTTTCTGTAACAACCCCAAAGCTTTATTGATGGGTGGTAATGGTTCCATGGACAAAGATTAGTCGAGCATGCTCATAACCAAGTCGGTCCCCATCAATAATCTGCGCTTTGGATTGAGTCTCTATCAACCAGGCGTTTTAACATCGACAAGAGCACTCGACTCATGGCACCACAAGTACAAGATGGTATAGGATCAAGGTGATCCAAATTCTCCCAGATATTCTTTAACTTGCCATAATATTCAACAAGAGAAGAATTATCTTGAGTAATTCGACCAAGATCCTTCTTAAGCTCATAAACTTCAAGAATATTTGGCTGTCCAAACCTCTCAACAATGTCAGTCCACAGAGACTTTGAAGAAACAGCAAATTGCAGGTTCTCACGAAGAGTAGGAATAATGGAATTAAGGATCCATCGTTTAACCAAAAGATCACATCTAATCCATTGATTATACTTTCTGTCAGTAGCAGCAGGAAGAGAACATTCTCCAGAAAGGAACCCACTTTTGTTCTTGGATAGCAGAGCAGCAACAACTTCACGTTGCCATTGCAAGAAGCTGGTGCCATCGAACAGAAAAGAGGACAAAACCAGACTTGGCTGATCAGTAGGAGAAAGAAACAAGGGATCATCGAAAGGAGAATAAAGAGATGAACTGTCTGATGAATCTGACATTGTTGTAAATGTTTAAGAAATGTAAGAAAAAGATTTAAGGATGTGTATGTTTGTTAATGGCGGAAGCGTAGGATCGTAACAATGGCGGATGATACCATATGAAACTATTCTAAGTAAAGAAGTAATAGAGAGAATTTGAGTGAAAAATTATATTTCATTAAGTTGTGTTATTACAATGATTCTAATTTGCTTATATAGTAGCCAAGGTCGGTTTGTATAACCACCTCTAACTAATTCTAACTAATTCCCTTAATACATGGAAAGTTAGTTGATTGTTAGTTAATTTTAACTAACTGACTATGCTCATAACATCTCGTTTCTAGTCTTTTAGAATGTACAATTACTATGGAGTATGAATAACTACTCTCTATTTCCTTCAACAGAAGAATCAGACATTTTTGTATTTTCCTTATTTACAAGGGCTGCAGAACCATGACTAGTCTATGGTGTCTTGGATTTGTAAAACTTGGTCCCCAATATATGATGAATATTTTAATATTCTTAATTAAAAAATTTGGATTTTTTCTATTTTTCCTTGTACCATTACATGCACCCCATTTTCTTTCCATTTCCTCAAAAGAAATGGAGAAGTAAGTATCTATTAGTGGTCTGGATCGCATATTGACAATATTTAACGGTTTTAAATTTACGCATAAAAATAAAAGAAAATGAGGGTGAAAGAGGAAATTATTATTTAAGGAGATTGTGAGAGGAAATGGAGAGAAAAGAAATAGAGATGATCAATTCCGCATTACATGCGCCTCTGCTTAAATTTGTGTTTGATGAGTTCAAATCCAACTACGTCGCTGTTATTGGGGCCATTACCGGCATCGTTGAAAGAAAATGGAGAGAATTTAAATTGTTTGTTGATGCGCTAGTTTTTTTTTTTTTTTTTTAAATCATTATACATTTTTTAGAGCTCGGAAGTCGAAACCTTTTAAGCATACTCCTATTTTATAATGATTTTCACTAACTTTGATGTGATGTGGTAGTTTTTTATGTTTGAAGTACCAAGTAATAAATTAAGAAAATTCTCATGCGTGTATTTTCTGAGTTATTTTGATGTGGTTAGTTTGTTATCTTATGTTTAGTTTTTTTAATCTTGTTTTCTCGCCCCTCTTTTGATGTCTTCTAGACATTCTAAAGTTCCAGTTAGTAGCATGTTCAGCTTGGCATCGTAGGTTTGTATTCTTCTCCGTTTATTAAGTAAATAAATGATTTATCACTAACTGAGTTGTATAAGTTATTATAATGTCGTTACTTACTTACTCGTTATACAAATGTCTTATAAGATGAATGTCGAAGAAATACAAAGACATCGGTCTTACATGACGAATTATAGGAAAGTTAGCAAAGACAAAGATGGTAGCTTTGCTTGGGTAAAGGACTAGAATTGATTGCATATATGATATATATGTGACTTAAGTATATGGTCGGGTCGAAAAAAAAAACTTTTTGTGAGATGCGATTGTGACCGGAGTTTTATAAGTATAGGCAAATATTTCTTCAGTCCTTTCATTTTTATACGTTTCTTCAAAATGTCACATATTAGAAATTTTCGAAATTAAGAGAGGATGAACGATTACTAAATTGGTAAGCACTATAATTATTAAGAGAATGATCATTAGTAAAAACTTTGTTATAATTAGGCAATTAGCCAACATACCACAATTCATTTCACAATTGCGTTTTCTTTGTTGCATACGAAATTTTACTTGTAGCGTCATCAATATTAAGGGTGGGGGAATTTGAAGTTTGAATCTGGTATTTTTTCCTATATCTTCTTTTTACCACTACGCTAAAACCTCTTTAGTAGCAATGTTTTAATTTTCAAAATTGATTACGAACGTTGTCATCATCTATATTAAGTTGATAGGTACATATAGAGACAAATTTCAAATACATAGATTGATCAAAGATTTGTTTAATTAGTGTATAATCACTCTAATCTTGTATGCATTACACATATTTGTATCCTAGCCATAATATTTGACTTTCTTGGCTAGAGGCTGCTACAAATTTTTAGAATTGGATTTGATGCTATGTTTCACAAGCTGTGTCACTTGATTAGATTGGGAAAAAAAAAGCAACTAAGTGAATAGATGATCAGGATTTCGGAATAAGCGCGCGAAAATCAGGCCTCCATTTATTTTAAAACGCCTTTAATTTACTAAGCGTTATTTATAACACAACCTGATAAAAACGTACTGTAACTAAAATGTACTGTAACTTCATACACCGTAAGTTCACTTTTAAGCTACTTACATATCCAACGTTAAACTTCTCATTTATTGTAAGACGGTTTATTTGCTTACTTGCAAAATAATCTTCAAAGCGTCTTGCTTGTGACGGGCTAATCCCGTCACAAGCTGAAGACCTCTCACAAAAAGGGGGAGGGGACAAGGTGGGACACCCCCCATGTGCTTCCCATTCACCTCTCAATAGGTATTTTGTAAGAGAAAACGGTATCCGTCACAAGCTTGTGACGGATATCGCCGTCTTCAATGAGATTTTGTGAATAATCTTTATACAGAAAGCAATTGCTCCATCTACAACGTTTGTCTCAAGTGATCACTAACGAACAACTGTTACTAGTCTAATGCGGAGTACCTTCTCGGCCTCTTGTATTTGGGATTGTATGTAGTGCTCAAATCTTTTCAAGAAGTGACTGTAAATAGTCTTTGGGAATTGTCAATTATGGCTTCGTTTTTACAGTGACACACAAGGTAAACTAATATTTCCATCAACCCAACCAGAAAAAGACTATTCCATTCATACCCGACTCAACTTCTAGCTCGATTTTGAAAATCAGTTGATAACTTTGTAAAATAACGCAACAAAGATATTACGTGGTTGAACAAGTACTATGTTTTTAGCTCCATAACTATGATTTTAATTCTATTTTGACGATTATTTCAATCTTGATCGTTAATGAGACACGTACATGTTTTAGACTTAATTACTCCGAAATTGAAAGACAAAGATTGGATACGACTCGTAGGAGCAAATTCTAGGCTCATAATTTGAATGTTTACTAGGAGTTGCGTATTATTTTCGTCTAATTTTAAAGTGTCTTTTTAATTAATGTGTTAAGTAACAACACTGTAAAGTGTCAATTGACAAGTGATCCATCAAGCATCATATATCTGAAAACTAGCTGTAGATATTTTGGATTGTACCAAAACGATGGTTGTACACTCTTGAAACGTACAAACGTAAATGTTGAACATCAATGTTGCTTATCTATTGATTGCTATGGGACTCAAACTAGTTGTTGATTTCTTGTGTACTACTGCTAGTGATACCGATACATCATGTTTGAAAGTGTCCTCCCACCACTTTTCTTGTTTTCTATTCGGTGGCAGGCCGAAGAGGCTAACTCGAGTAATCGTCGTCAACAAGGTTGTTGACTTCTACTGTTTCTTTTAATTTGAAACTTATAGGATCTGAATCGAATCGAACTTATAAGATCTGAATCAAATCAATCAACTTATAGGATCTGAACTTAATCAACTTATAGGATCTCGAATCGAATCAACTTATAGGATCGAATCAACTTAAATTAAGTGACGTATAGAATCTGAATCGAACTTATAGGATCTCGAATCGAATCGAATCAACTTATAGGATCTGAACTGAACTTATAGGATCTAAACTGAACTGAAATTATAAGATCTGAACTGAACTGAACTTATAGGATCTGAACTGAACTTATAGGATCTGAAGTTAACTTAAATTAAGTGACTTTAAGTCCAAAAGAACAGGGCCTTCATGCCGTCTATTGGACATTCATGTCCAACTCTTTCGAGGTGGTTTGAAATTTGGTGGCTTCAACTTACCTCACTCATTCGAAAGAATGAGATAGGTTGGTGTTACTCTAGAGGATCAATCTAGTTTTTTTGCCTAATCAAAAAAAAAAAAAAAAATCGGGTAACCGTCCCTTTAAGCAATGAAATATTCGAAATATTCAATGAAAATTGAAAATTTCAGATCTTAACCTTCAAATCTTGATTCTACTATTGTCTCCTGATTGTAAAGTTACAAGTTAATTAACCTAAATTGGACTTGGATAAGGTAATAGATGGCATAATCTGAAAAATGGTCAAAATTATACTCCCTCCATATCACACCAATGGTAACATTGAGAATCTTGGCACTATTCATGGTCGTAGGGAATCTTCGATATTATTCTTAATTTATAAGACAAAATATAGTCATGTGACATCTTGTTTGATTTATCATCATGAATGCTATAATAATATCAAATTTTTATAATTTTTTATAATGTGTAACTAAACTCTAAAGATATTCACGTTGCAAAACACGTCTCGACCAGTGTGAAAAAGTCAATGTTACCATTGGTGTGGTATGAAGGGAGTTCATCTCCTACATTTGATTTATTTTCTTGTAAACGTAAATTATTAACCGAGACACGGGAATCATATGGAATCTATTGCCCTATTGGTACTTCATGTATTCACCCCCCGCATCACAAATTCTCATTTAAGACCGTATTATCTGAGTCAAGTACATACCACTTCTTAGATAGTGTCGTCTTAAAATAGACTTACTGAACCTAGATTAGATTGAACAACAAATCAAACAACATCAACTCACAATCACAAAATAAAGAGCCAAACATTGAATCACAAATCAAGGATTTTTATAATTTATAATGATCAAAGATTACACAATCATTACATCAGTTGGGGACAATGACTTGAATACTTGATCCACCTCAACAAGTTCTCAACAATAATAATAATAACAATAATAATAATAATTTTTTTGGGGTATAATAGTAATAATATTATATTATAACCCATTTTTACAGAAAAGCCCCATAAACCCATGTAGTAAACCTACTTTATTTAATTAAACAAAAACCTCAATACCAATTAAAGAAAAAAAAAAGATAAATTTCTCCTTAATCATCAAGCTCACCGCATTTCTTGCTCAAGACCGTCTTAACTTAAAATCGTCTTCATAGTTCAAAACCCATAATCTAGAATTAATACTGAAACATATCAGCAGAAGCCATAATAGGCTGATTCATACTCCAGGGATTATTCATCATTAATCCAACATTATCATGACCAAAATGCCCTTGATTAATATTCATAATCCCATCTCCATAAATCCCTAATCCATGATTATTACCAACATAATCATGATTATTAGTACCCAAAACTTCATTAATCTCATTCAAAGACTCTAATCTGTTACTAAGTTCCAACATTTGAGCTCTAAGAATTGAATTTTCTGATTCAATTCTTATAAATTCTTGATTAGTAACATTAATATTGTTTAAAATCTGATTATTGGATTTCTTCAAATTCTCAACTTGTAAACTTAAATCATCCAAATGTTTTTGTTTTCTGATTCTTGATCTTCTTGCTGATTCTCTGTTTGATTGCATTCTTTTTCTCTTCCTTTCGTCGACGATTTGATGAACTTGTTGCATCATTTCTTCTTCTGATGATGAGCTTGAGTTTGAGTTTTGGTTCATTGATGATGAATTTGATGATGTTGCCATTTTTTTTGTAGGGTTTTTGATAATGGGTAGTTTTTAACTAGAGTTATTACTAAAAAAAGTGTAAAAAAAACGTACTGCGAAAATAAACTAATACAGGTTTATTATGATTATGAGATGAAGTAAAACCAGTAAAGGAAGACAACAGAGAAAGATTGAACAAGGTGGGACCTACGTCTGTAAGTTGAGTTTATCATGCACCCTGAAAGATAGAGTTCACTAAGAATTTGAGACATTAATCTCATACATTAAAATCCAAATTTGAAGCATTAATTCATGGATTTTTTTTTCAACTAAAAATGTTATTGTAATAAGCAGAAAGATTTGATCTTTGAGGGTGAAATGATGGGGGAATTAAGGAGAAAAAGGAAGGATCTTTGGAGATTTCAAAGATCAGAGTTTCAGTAATGGAGATCTAAGATTTGAGAGGAGGAGGAGAGGAAGAAGGAGGAGGAGAAGAGAGGAGAAAGGGGAGGAAATGGTTGTGGTTTGGGGTGGGAATTTATAGGCCTAGAGGAAGTATAGAAAGGTGAAAGATGTGGTAAAAAAATGAAAAGTTGGTAGTGAAATTGGTGTTAGTGGAGTAGTGGGTAGCTAAAGAGAAGTGTATTTTGGGAATTTGGGTTGAGAAAGTTTCAAATTTTCAATTGATTTAACTACGGAGTATATTACATTCACAACTAGTATCTTCGTTTCAGTGATATGTTTACACTTTTTTTTTTCGCAAAATAAAAAGTATAAACATATCACTGGAAAAATTGTGAGGTTGTCCACTTTTTATAGAAAAATTGTTCATTTATTAGTAATAAATAGATTTTCTTCTACCACATCATATTTGGAGATATACCGAAACATTTTTAACTTATAGGCTTGTTCTTTTAGATTTAAATTCAACTAATTTCATTTCCGATTAACTCTATTCAATTTAGTTCAAGTCATTTAGTTTCAGTTCAATTCAGCTCATCTCAACTCTATTCAGTTCAGTTCAACTCTTTACAAATTCAGTGTAGGTCCACAGGTCCATTCAGTTAAGTTTAGCTCCATTAAATTTAGTTTAGTTACATTAAGCTCTTTTCAGCCGAAAAAACGACCCCAATTTACTCGAGTGGTTCAAGATATTTTTATACTAGCTTATAGAGCTATTTGCTTAAAGCCTTAAACCATGTTAGTTTATGTCCGTAGACAATTCCAAATGGTTTAGCTACCACAGAAATTTGCAATTTTAGTCATCAAGCAACCCCATTGGACTTAACTTGTTTTTTTTTTTTTTTTTTTTTTTTTTTTTTTTTTTATTAGGTAAGAAAATTGGGTTAATCCTTTAGGGTAGTACCAACCTATCTCATCTTTTCGAATGAGGGAGATAAGTTGAAGCCACCGGCTATCAAACCATCTCGAAAGAGTTGGACATGAATGTCCAATAGAAGTCATGAAGTCAGCAACCTTGTTGGTTTCACGAAAGCAATGTTTAATTATCACTTCATTGAAAAAATGAAGGTCTAATTTCACATCCTTGATAATATTAGAAATTTCCCAATGAATTTGCCAAGTACCTCGAATTGAGTTAATAACACATAAACTATTACCCTCCACAATTAATTTTAAAATTCCTAAGTATTTAGCTGCTAAAATACCTTCTTTTAAAGCGAGAGCTTCCGCAACAAAGATACTATTAGATCTGCACTTTTTTGCTCCCAACAAAACGACTTTACCATTGTGATCTCTTATAGAATATTCTAATGCAGCTTTATTACCCTCTATTCTCGATCCGTCAAAATTTAGTTTTAGGAAACCGTTTCTAGGTTTTTCCCACCAAATTTCTTCCTTACTAGAGTTATTTCTAGCCGACTCTTCTATATCAGGATTGTTGAGATCCTTAAATCTAGTCACATTTCAGGTCTTAGTTAGTTGAAGTAGTGTCTGCTCTCACATTACAAAATAACACGGACTTGTCAGGACAATTTGACGTTTTAAGTCGATACTTCAAACACAAAATAACGACTTCACTTTTTACTGATTTTTTTTTTCATTAGGTCTTATGAGATACCGTCTCTCACTAATTTAGTGGGAGATATAATAAGGAAAAATGTAATTTAGTGGGTCCCTCACCCCATCATGTAAGAGGTCTCTCAATAACAATATTGAGAGACCGTCTCCTCGAAGTTTTTGTGTTTTTTTTTTACATCAATAATTTCACTCCATTAGACCATCCCCAAGCAAGGTCACCGACTGGGTCGTGACCTTGTTGGGTCACCTTAATGACACCTTAAATTAGAATTAAGGAGTTAATTTTGGTGACCTTCAACTACTCAGGGTCAATTGGTGACCTTGTTGGTGACCATTGGTGTGGCACTCCCATTGGTTGAAACAAAAAAAGGACAACCGTCAAAATAAAGAGAAGGTGACATTTGGTTGAGTATGATGACCCGTGGTGGCACTCTCTCATTGGTTAAAAAGTGAAAAATAATTGGGTTGGTGACCAGGTCGTGACCTTACAACTTTAGGATGAAAGTGGGTCAAGATAATTAAGGTGTGATAATGAGGAAAAATATTGGTGACCCGATTAACTCGACCTTCTGCTTGGGGATGGTCTTATACGTTAGGGGTAAAGCCATTATTTGGGACATCGACTTTATCCCGCAAGAATTCCTCAAACTTATCTATGTTTAATTTTGCTTACAAAATAAAGTTGCTACTGACTTTACTCTCATTCTACTTGTACTCATTCTCTACCTATAGTTTCACACTTTCACTCCACCCCCTTTGGCCTTTGCAATTTTTTTTGGCTTTGAGCCTTGTTTTACCAATTCGTTACCGTTATTTGTTTGGTCGTTTTAGGAGATGCTACAATAATTGAATTTTTAGAGAAGGTTATATCAATACGGTGAAATATACGGAGTATGACATTGAGAAATAGTAAACATAACTTATTACACCAATCAAATAGCTTAGCATCTTCTTTTTTTCCCTAATATAATAACTGTTGCTTTCGAAAATGTAGAAGACATATTATACATGAAAACACGTAAAACGACAAATAAAAGGAGAAAATTGATCCTTTCTTAAATGACTTCAAATGTGTAAAAAAGGTTTAATTAAATTTTAGGGTTATGTTGTTTTGATAATAATTGTACACATGTTAAATTTGAAATAAATAAAAATATAAAATGGTTTAAATTAAAGAAAAAGAATCATAAAAAGTGTAGTAAATAGTGTAGTGGAGTGCGATTTTTTCCCCTAGTTTTCTTACAATTAAAGAGATACTTTTGATTTGATGGTTGGTCATCTTTAAAACGGTCATATTCGCCTAGAATTTGAAATGAATTAAATATTACTTTCTCCATTCAGCTCCATTTTATCACTATGCTTTTTCACGTTTGGAAATGCGTGTTTTACGAGGTAAATATCGTTAGCTACGTATTTGCAAAAATTATAAAAGTTAGATATTTTTAATATACTCGTAAAGACAAATCAAACAAAATCTCACATGAATATATATTTTCACTTATATATTGAGAGAAAATCGAAATTGAATTCTCATTTGTGAGTAGTGTACAAAATAGAATGGTAGAATGGAGTTGAATTCCGTATTAGATAGGACAAGTTTTTGTCATTTTTAAACATTTTGCATTTTATCCACTTTAAAATATTCTACTCGTTTCATGCTTAAGACATTATAACGATTTTAAAAAGAATTTGGATTAAATTGAGATTCTCTATGGTAAAACACAAATTCTCATTTGTGACAGCATTATTCCGTCACAAGCTTGTTAGCTCTCACAAGAAGCAAGTGAGAGAGCAAGTGGAAGGAAAAGTGAGAGAGACGCCTACAATTCTATGAAAAGTAACAAGTTTGTAACCGATGAAAAGCAAGAATTTCTGGTAAATAAAGATAAAAATAAGAAGTACGTAGAGCTCTCGATAGAAGTATTGAAATTGAGTAGTGCATGTGTGAGGAAAAATAAAAATAAAGTATACACAGTACTTGTTGTATATGAAAAAAGATGATGGGGACATGTGAGGTTTCTGGAGAGGAATTGTAGACCGTCCAATATTTTCCCAGCTGGGACTTTGCAACTTGGTCCAGAGAATTTTTAACATTAATGCTGGTCAATTTTAAATCTGGAAAATATTTAATAAATTCAATTAAGTGGCACAGTAAAAAGTACCTTATTTTTTATGGGTGTCGGCTGAATATTCGTTTTCTGTTTTATGCACAACGGTACTAGTGTATTCCTGTACTAGAGAAAACAAATTACTATCGGATCAATCTATTCGGTTCCGCTAAGTCGGGTTGGGGCGAATAGGATTGGGTTTGGTGTTGTAAGTGTAACTGTAACTGTAACTGTAACTCATCGACTTGCTAGTGAATCTAACATGGTTATTGCTAGCTTGGTTTGAATCATCATTTGGTGTCACGAGTACTAGTTATTGATTTCATATGATAATCGAATACGGAGAATAATACTTGCGTCTTTTCGGAGGACGTTATCCCTACATCCAAAGAAGGAGGACCCAAATAGGAATTAAATATTATAAAATCCTCTTTTAGGTGTAGAGATGACGTATTGACGTCCTCCGGAGGGACGCGAGTATTTTTCATTACTTCGTTATGTGTGCATTGTTCACCAGAATTGGTTGGTATAACTGTATAGGAGATAATAATGCTCAACTTTGTCCCTAAAATTAGTGGTTTTACTTAAGTATTTATTCATCAAAATTGATTCGTGTAAGATTGTAAGTCTTTTTTTCCATCTAATAAGTTAGGTGAAATGATAGGAATGTAGGATAACATTTGACAAATAAGCTAACTTGTTTTATCAATATCATTTATCTTTTCAACTAATTTTCCAAACAGTTTTAATATAATCAACTAAATTATGAACTACGAAGTACTCTCTCCCATTCACAATAAACCTCCCTATTTCCTTTTTCGGTTATTCACAATAACCTCCCTATTTCCTTTTTTTGGTAAGTGTTTGTGTGGTCCAAATTTAATTGTATGGTGGGGTAGTGTATTTGTGTGGTCCAAATCAATATATCAATATATATATATAAAAGAGGCTTTTTTCAGGCAATTCTAGAGACTCCAAGTTTTATGAAACACTTTAATATAAATAAATATAAACATAAATAAATAAAAGAGAAATTAAAATAAATAATAAATAAATAAATAATTAAACACTTGCAAAATATAAACAATAGAAAATATATCTTTAATTTGACTAAAAGATAATACTAAAAATATCAAAAATTTTGACTAAAAAGATAATAATAAAAATATCAAATAGGAGGTTATTTGTTCGTAGTAAACAATGCAAGTGTAGACTTCTATAATATCAAGGTTTCTCCACCAATCAATATATATTGGTTTCATGAGTTGTCAAGCCTCACAATTGTTTCCTTGCACACGTTATTTTGTTGTTTTAGTTAATCACTTTTATTTTTAATGGTTCTACATCTCTTGAAATTTTTTGGTAGCTAAATTGTAGGTTGCTTTATTCTAATTATTGAGTAGTATCATCGAAAGTTATACTATGCGCAATTTATGTTTTATATATGATCTCTAACCTATACACTTTTGTAATCAAAATGCTTACATTTTTCATGTGTCATTCGCAGGAAATCGATCGTGTGGACTAAAGACTTGAGTAGAATGATCAAAGTTTCTACAAAGGCCGTTAGTGTATTTCTCGAGCTATTGTTCAAAGTTATTATTATTATTATTATATTTGGTTTATATAAGATATTGATGTTACAGAGTATTGTATTTGCTAATTGCACCATGAAGATACTAACATATGAACAAATCGTTTCTCAAACATGTTCAGAGATTCTTTGAAACTCAGGTATGATGGAGTCATATTAGGATTTATATTTTTAGTAGGTTTGGCTTTAAAAAATTTCAATAATAGATTATTATTGCATAAGGTTATCTAATTAGCAGTTTAGCACAGCTATTTTTTGTCACCAGGGTTTTGTAGTAGGCATTAAAGGTTGCTAGACTTCGTACTTAGTGAGAATATAACAACCCAACTTTTGCATGCTCTCATAAGGCTCGGTTTGTTTACATATTAATAGTCACAAAATCTTCATGAGACAAAGAGAGGTAAATAAAAAAAAAAAAAAAAAAAAAGAGGTTGTGTATGGACTAATAAAAGATTTGTCGTATACCCCTTTTATTTCGGTAATTTGTTAATCTTTTATATTTATTGTGAGAAGTAAATAATTGAGACAGAGGAAGTATATGCAAGTACGAGTATTTTGAACCGTAGATTGTAGATAATTTGAGAAATTGGATTTAAAATAAGAATGGTGGATAAATTTGACATACTATCTACTCTATCAGTTGCCATGAATATAAAAAGGTAAACAAATGAATAAACAAATGAATAAGACATCTTAGAGGAAATGGTAAACAAATGACCGGAAGATATAAAGTATGAATTGGCTCTTATTTTTGATGTTTCAACTGATTACAAATTGGAAACGTTTATTTAAGAATCTGAACAAGTGTAATTCAGTGGAAAGGAAGTACTCTCTCTGCGGTGAAAGAAATGCTAGGATTTTCATGGAGCACAAGAGTTTTATTGAGCAATTATAGTAAACCATCTCGAATATGTAATTAGTGTATGTAAGCATACTACATAGAAACTTTCATGTAAAGTCACATGAGATTGTAAATAGTTTAAACGGCTTCTAATAGTCACAAATTTTAAACATTACGAAAGACTATACAAAGATCAGAGTAAATTTAGACCTATTTCTATTTTAGCTTGCAAATTTGTGAACGTAACGGTATTTAACGAAAAAAAAAAATGTTAGGTGTCGTCCTTAATGCATAGCTTGGCAGTAGACCTAGAAAAAGGGTAACCGAGTCGGTTTCAAGTCGAGTAATTTCGGGTCGAGTATTTAGGATTAGCAAAAGTTCTGGTCACGTCGAGTTATTTCAGGTTTGGGTTGTTTTTGGGTTGATTTGTTATCAAGTTATCAAGTTAATTGGAGATAAACATTTGGGTCGAGTTAAATAGAGTGATGTTGGTTTGGGTTTCAGGTCCTTTACTCGGGTGGGGCCAGCTTCGAGTCAAGTTTTTGGGTTGGGCCAGTAAAGTCGGGTAATTCATAGAATTAACTTTAACTAAACATCTCGATCAATATATTAGAATGCGTGATTCAATTAACACACAGTAGAATTGGGTCCTTTCATGACAGGAATGGAGTTTGTTATAGTATGCTAAGTAAATTTAAAAGATGAACTTTTGGAGCGATATTAGTGGTTGATGTATTGGAGCGATATTAGTGGTCGATAATTTTTTAGCTACTTATGTTTAATTGAAATTAGAATATTGAATAGTATTATTTATTTATCTAAATTAAAAGAAATAAAAAATAAAACAGGAAGTAAGGATAAACTACAATAAATTGCAAAGATTCCTTAATTAGAGGATAAACTATTCCATCATTATAAATTGTATTATATTAAACAACCGGTTAGAAAAGATAGAGATTTATAAAGATTCGAATGCTAAAGTTTAGCATGAATTGGAAACTACGGAATATCCCTATGTACCATTATAAGTTTAGTTTTTATTTTCTTAATATAATTAGTTTAGTTTACGGATTTCACAACCTCGATCCACTTATTTACTTACTATATAAGTTTCAATCATCAATTGTTAGATCTACCTTAGAATATATATCAACATTTGTACCAGCTCACCTACAAACAGAACACTATTTAGTTACTCGTGCATGCTGATTATAACTTTTATTACACAAATCATAAAAAAAAGGTTAATTTATTTGTATATACTCATATTCTAAAAAAAATATTTCAATTTATTTCTATATACTCACATTCTCACGAGAAAACTAATGTTAATAAAGTAAACATAACTTCTCAATTGCGAAGATACAATTAGAGACGAGTCAATATTATAACCCGTACAACGTACGGGCACAAAATCTAGTTTAATTATATGGTGGGGTAGTGTGTTTCCTTAATTTTTGTGCCAAAATGAAATGAGAGGTTTATTGTGAATGAGAGGGAGTATTACTTTTCAACAAGAATTCCAGTTATCAACTAACTTTTCAATCTTTAACTAGCTTAGATTCCGTGCAATGAATGCGCGGTATCTGTAGAGTTTTTATTTTTAGAAAAAAAATTAGTTACAAAACTAAAAAAAATTTGAGTAATGTCATGAAATGTATATATTTATAAACAAAATTAATGAAATTGTTTATAATTTTTTTATTAGCATATCATTTAGTTACGATTTAGCATACAAAGAACGAATTTTTTATCACAAAAATCTTAGAGATAAATTTTAAATAAAAATTACATCAAAATAGGAAAGTAAATAAAAGATTTAATCAAAATAGGAAATGTAGTTTAGGCGGGAAAACTTGTAGCTTTGTGTGACGATCCGCACACTCGAGCCCTTAGATTTATTTATGCTTATGTAATTTCATTTTCCTTGTACATTTGTAGTAAGTATTTTCTTAGTAGTTTTAGAATAGGTTTCCATAAATAGGTATATCGCTATTCTGAACTAAACTTGTAAATTCAATGTATCCTGCTACCAGGACCAAATAATCAAATTTCCCTCTTTGAGAGGTGCTAGTCAATGAAAAACCGCTTCTCATCCAAAAGCTTGTTGTTGCTTGTTGCTTGCTTTCAATAATCGTATTGCTTACTTTTATTGCTTTCGTGTGCTCGGACTTGATAATCGTGACTAGGATTCCCGACACACACCGACCCGAGACCCGAGTATCGTGCTAGTGGGCGATCCCTCACTAGTACGAAGATCCTTGTTGCTTGCATCTTGCCTTGAGACGGGCAAGGGTGCGCGCCACGGTCCGGCAAAAGTAGCGGACCGTGACATTTGGTATCAGAGCCCGGTCTTCGGACGGGCGTCTGCGAGCCGCATTTGTTCATCGAGATCGAGAAAATGGGCGAAACAATCGAGGACCGAGTGGATGCCTTAATGGACACAATCGACGTCAAGCTGCCCAAACTCGAGAGCATCGTAATGCGGATGGCCGCGAGCCTCGAGGAGTTGCAAAAGACGGTTTGTGACCTTGAGACGAAGGTGGACGGGATGGATACCCGCATCCAAGCGATCAGTGGTGCGATCCCCGACGATCGGGAGGAAGAGATCAATCATCTGCATCGAAAAGTCGAGATGTTAGAGAACACTTGCGCCACGCTCGTGAAAGCGGTGGCCAATGACGGGAAATCTGTGGGGAGCCATAAGGTGAAGGCACCTCCACCTCGTGCCTACGATGGGGCGAGGGATTCGAAAGCGGTGGATAACTTTATCTTCGATATGGAGCAATACTTCCGAGTAAGTGGGCTCGACGAAGACGCGGAAGTTGTCACGGCAAGCATGTATCTAGTAGACGATGCCAAGATGTGGTGGAGGGCTAGGTACAAGGAAATCGATGCGGGCACGATTACGGTGACATCGTGGGCCGACTTCAAGAAGATCTTGAAGGATCACTTCTACCCCGAGAACACGGAGTTTGTTGCTCGGAAGAAGTTGAAGGAAATCAAGCACACCAAATCAATCCGAGAATATGTGAGGGAATTCTCAGCGTGCATGCTCGAGATTACCGAAATGTCCGAGACGGATAGGACATTCGAATTCATTGACGGGTTGAAGAGGTGGGCACAACAAGAGGTCATGAGGCAGAATCCCAAAACTCTGTCTTCGGCCATATCGGCTGCGGAGCGCCTACTCGACTTTCACGGAGAGCGAGAGGCACCAAGAGTTGTGGCACCGACGGGGAATATGGGTGCATCACAAAGTGGGTACAATGGACAAAGGCCACAAAGCAGCGCCATTTCAGTTGGGAACAGTCGGTTCCGCTCACAAGGAAGTCAAGCCCAATCGGCGAGCACTACAAACTCGCCCTCAAGCTCGTCTTCTAAGGTGGGAAACTCTACTGCTTCCACAACGAAGAGACCGTTCGCGTGTTTTGTGTGCAAGGGTCCTCACAAGATGGCCGATTGTCCGAACCAAGCAGAGTTCAATGCCATGTTCAAGAAGATGCCGAAAGGGGCTCAAGAACATCTTGATGGGGTGTTGGCCAACTATCACCAAGAGTGTAACGAAGACTCGAGTGATGGTGAAGACCAACCACGGATGGGCTCACTTCAACGGATCAGCGCGATGGGGAAATACGAAGATTCCTCCGCCAAGAAATCCAACGGGCTCATGTACATAGACTTGATGGTGAATGGGAAGCAAGCACGAGCCTTGATCGACTCGGGCGCCTCCCACAAATTTGTTACGAAAGAGGAAGCTGATCGGTTGGGGCTAGTTCTGCGGGATGCTAACAGCTGCCTGAAGCCGGTCAATGGGAAAATGAGACGCGTCCAAGGAGTGGCTAAGAAGGTCGCGGTCCAAGTGGGTGAGTGGGCAGGGGAGCTCGACTTCACCACCGTTCACCGGATGACTTCAAGTTAGTACTCGGGATGCAGTTCTTTCAAAAAGCATTGGTGGTATTGAAACCGAGTGACGGATCGATGCTACTAATGGGGTCTATCGTAGTGAATACGGTTGATGGCGACGAAGACAAGGGGCAGCATCGAATTTCGGCTATGAGGGTGATACCGATGCCGAAACAAGGGATGCGACCTTGGAGAATGCCTAAAGGTTCGGTGGAGCCGAGGGCGAACAAGACCCAGGCTAACTACGATGCTAAGTGGCCTGGGGGACGAAAGAAGAGTCTACCCCCTCACCGAGGAGTAGACAATGAGGGCAGAGATGCCCAAAGAAGTAGGCCTCGTACCATCAGGGGGCCGCGTCGATGTGCTGAATCGACGTCCTGGTTTGCGGGTCAGTCGACCCAAGAGATAAGGCCTCGTACCATCAGGGGGCCGCGTCGATGTGCTGAATCGACGTCCTGGTTTGCGGGTCAGTCGACCCAAGAGAGAAGGCCTTGTACCATCAGGGGGCCGCGCCGAAATGCTGATTCGGCGTCCTGGAGAACTCACTTACCCTTGAATGCAGGTGTTGAAGTGACGAGAGACAAGATGAAGGTCCGTTGGAGCCAGTACTTGGAGAAAGCCCGAAAGAGTTCTTTTCAAGCAGCGGCAAAGTGGACTTTCCCGAGAGACAAGAAGCATGTGGTGGACTTGGAGAACATGATGTTCGGCAGCTTCTATGTCAAGGAACTCCAGCCTATCCTTGAAGGGACGAAGATGCCAGTCATTGTTTGGGATGAAGCGCAGATTCAAGCCGAGTTGTACAAGCCAACCCCCAACACCGCATGGACGAATCGAGCTCACCGAGGATGTCTCACGGAAGCACCATTCAAGATTTTTGTGTTGCCGAGGGCGGCAACAGATTAGGTGGGGGAGAGTGTGACGATCCGCACACTCGAGCCCTTAGATTTATTTATGCTTATGTAATTTCATTTTCCTTGTACATTTGTAGTAAGTATTTTCTTAGTAGTTTTAGAATAGGTTTCCATAAATAGGTATATCGCTATTCTGAACTAAACTTGTAAATTCAATGTATCCTGCTACCAGGACCAAATAATCAAATTTCCCTCTTTGAGAGGTGCTAGTCAATGAAAAACCGCTTCTCATCCAAAAGCTTGTTGTTGCTTGTTGCTTGCTTTCAATAATCGTATTGCTTACTTTTATTGCTTTCGTGTGCTCGGACTTGATAATCGTGACTAGGATTCCCGACACACACCGACCCGAGACCCGAGTATCGTGCTAGTGGGCGATCCCTCACTAGTACGAAGATCCTTGTTGCTTGCATCTTGCCTTGAGACGGGCAAGGGTGCGCGCCACGGTCCGGCAAAAGTAGCGGACCGTGACACTTTGCCTATTCTTTTAGTAAATAGGGGATTAGCTTTTCATATTTCAATAAGTTTTTTATCTAATTTTAGCAAGTAAAAGTCTTTATATTTATTATTTTGCGGAGTTTGGAATCAAACTTTTAATTATCAAACTTTTCTCTTATTATTTTATATTTGTGCTAAGATTTTATGTTCAATGACTTAGACCCCCTGTTTTTCTGGTTTAATTCTAGCTCATTTCAGTTCAATTTAATTTAGTACAACTCATCTCTTTACAAATTACTCCCTCTTACTTTAGTTTCATTCAGTTCAGCTCAATTCCATTTAGTTCCGTTCACTTCAGCTCAACATCATTCAGTTCATTTCATCTCCTATTAGTCGAAAAGAACAGGGCCTTATAGCAGGTTTGGGTTAGATATTTCTGCCTTTTGGCTTTGAGCTTGCGTCGGCCCGACACTTTTACATTTTATTTTTTTATTTAAATAATATACTTCATCCGTCTTAGTGAAATGTTTACATATACTTTCACAAAGACCAAAATATAAAGAGAGGAGAATTACTTTTAATATTAAAGAAGATCAAAGTAGAGAATAAAATACCCAGAAACAAAACGTAAATTATTGACTGGAAACACCTAAAAAAAAAGAAAGTGTAAACAATTATAATCGGGGCAGAGGGAGTAATAACTTCGTAGTAACAGAATCGAAAAAATATAAATTATTTCTGAAATCAAACTTCATCATTCGTGGACTAGTTCAAATTTATTTTAAAAAATTTATTTTTAAATAATAGTCCGTAAAACTAGACCTGTACTCGGGTCGGGCTGACGGGGGAGGGGGTGGGGGGGGGGGGGGTGTCGGGTTCTCCTGGTCAGACCCGGGCCAGGCCAGGGGGGAGGGCGGGCTGGAATATGCTTGACCCGCCCGGGCCTTACCAATTTATTTATTAATTTTTTTTGCTAAAATGGCGGGCCAAGGCGGGCCAGAGTGGAATTTTAGGACTCGGGCCAAGCCCGGGCCAAGGTCGAGTCGGACCAAGTGGTATAAAATAACGGACCAAAGGCTGACTAGGTTGGGTCAGGGGCGGCTATGACCAAGTGCGGGCTGAGCACGCGAACCGGGCCTTCAAATTTTTGGGCCTCGTGTTCGTATAAATTATGAAAACATTAGGCATATATACATAATAATTTCATGTATATTAACAGAAGTGTGATAGTGCATTGGTGAAAACATGTTTCAATTGCCCAAGCCGCCCGAGTTCAAACCTTGACATAACCATTTGTATTTATTTTATTTCTTTTCTCAATTTTTGAGGGCCTCCGTTTTTATTTTGCACAGGGCCTCCGAATTATTCGAGACGCCCCTGGGTTGGGTCAACCCGTGTTGATGGCCAACTCTACGTAGAACTAACTATAGAAGTAACAACACTAGAGAATTATTCGAGACGCCCCTGAGTTGGGTCAACCCGTGTTGATGGCCAACTCTATGTAGAACTAACTATAGAAGTAACAACACTAGATTACTAGATTTGATTTAACCGACGTGAAAAGTAGAAGTAATCTCTAGCTAGTTAACCGACGTGAAAAGTAGAAGTAATCTCTAGCTAGTTTATGAACAACACGTAGGTAGGGCATTAAAATTGAAACTAGGACCTAAAAATAAAATAAAGTTTGGTCCTTAGCATGACAGCCATTTTTATTTTCAATTAATCTCATTGTAGACGGGTATATCCGTCTAAAAATATAGATCGATTAAATATATCACTACTTTTATAATCAGACAATCCCCACCATCCTACTTATTTTTTATGAAAGTTGTGAGTTCTGACTAAAATGAGATTTTGTGTTTTTTTTTCTCCATTTTAACTTTTTCCGAGGTAAAATCCTGCGAATTTGATAATTGCGGAGTAAAAACGATTACTCAATTGATCTCAGTCAATTGCTATATTCATTTGCTTTCGGAACACTAATTTTTAAATTAATTTCTAATACTCCCTCCATACCACGTCAATGGTAACATTGGGAATCTTGGCACTATTTATGGGCGTAGGAAATCTTCGATATTATTCTTAATCTGTAAGACAAAATATAGTCATGTGAGATCTTGTTTGATTTATCGTCATGAATGCTATGAGAATATCAAATTTTTATAGTTTTTAATAATGTATAACTAAAGATATTCATGTTGTAAAACGTGTCTCGACAAGTATGAAAAAGTCAATATTACCATTGGTGTGGTATGGAGGGAGTATATAACATAAAATGTAGTTAAGAAAAAAATTAACGAAATGAATGAAACATATGCAAAAGACAAACAATCACATATACGTAGGAGCAGGGCTGAGCAAAAATATCCGATACGTTTTTTTTTTTTTTTTTTTGAATTCGATCCGAAATCCGAATTATAAAAATCCGAATATCTGGATACCATTTAAATTGGATATCCGATCCGGTTTTTTCCGATCGAAGACACAATTACATAAACTAACAAACACAAACCCTATCTCTCATCTCGCCTCTCTAATCTATTAATCTATCGTCTCTTTCATTCTCATCACGCCATTTTCCAGCTCATTATTCATCTCTTCATAAGGGTAATTTTTTTTTCTCTTATTTTATAATCTTTATTTGATGTATTTTCAATTGGTTTTATAATCATTTCTCCAAAAAATAAGTTGATTTTCAGTTGAGATGATTTCTTTGGCTTAACACTTTTAATGTAATTTTTAAAATCTAAATTTAAGCTACGGTAAATTAGTGATATCATGTAAATTTTGCGGTTTTAAAACTTATAAATTATGACAGGAATGGATTAAATTATCGTTTTGAGACCGGCGAAACTAGGTTGAAACGGACTCTATTTTGCATTAAAAAAACCGGATAGCAACCGGTTTCCGAAATCTAAATATCCAGTTTTTTGGATTCAGGATTTCTGAATATCCGAATTATTCGGACCAGACATAGATCCCCAAAATTCATACTTTTAAAACTGAATATCCAATCCAGTTTTAAAATCTAGATCGGATATCCGATTTTGCTCAGTTATAGCTGAGAATAACTAAGATCATGAGACCGTAGTATATTTTTTCGTGGCACCAACTGAGTTTTTAGTTAATATTCTACTTACCTGCTGTTTCAAATTACTCATATCGTTACTAAACTCGAACTCGTAAAAAAAGTACACTAGGAAGACAAAACCCGTAATAATACGGAGATAATATCTTAACGTATCGGACTTGAAGCCAACAATACAAAGCTAGTTTGTATAAACATGTTTTCGTATATATAAGTAGCACATGACGGTTCATTTCTACCAAACGTTCAAAGGAGCAATCAAAATCATTGCATGCGGATTGAAAACCTTCACGGTGAAGGAAATTAAACCATGTGGGAACCACGGGCTTTATGTTGATTTTGCCAACCAAACCTTTCCCTAGGTACCCTAACATGGGTCCGTTATCAATTCGGGCCCTTTCATACCCATTATACTCTCAGTAAGTCTCACTTTTGATACCTGTTGAGTTTAAGGATTCAAGTACCTAAGAGGGGGAGGGGGTGAATTAGGTACTCTTTTTAAAAAATTTTAACTTCAACTTTATTGGATTAAAGTAAGTTAAGTGAACAAAAGAGATTAGAGGATACTTTGAATAATATTGAAAGATTGAACAAGTATCACGATGAATGTTTGCTGAAGTATGAAAGCAACAATCGTTCGATCAGTATCTATTTGTCTCGGTTTGTGGAATATTACTCGCAGACCAAATGCGACAAAGATGATGAATCAATCATCGATGGGGCATATTCGCACCACGACCAAGTCAACATATTGAGCAAGGTCAAGGGTATCCACAAGAAAGTCAACGACTTAGATAGTCTTGCCGATGGAGCCCATCGGCTGTCACCTGGTCTCGGCCGGACAACTAGCCACCGGGACACAAATCCGCGTACTCATATCCAAGACCCTCGGCGAGCCTGCCACAGGTCCATCGGCTGAGGGTACAACGGTCTTTTCACCTGATAGCCACTTGGCCACTACGTGACAAAAGGTGAAATGCCTATAAATACTCCTCAACCTTCATTGAGGAAAGGATCCAAAAATTGACCTAATAACCACTATTCATCTGGTAATATCTTCCTTATCTCTCTACAATATACTCTTAGCCAAGTTACAACAACCTCTCTCTAAGTTCACTGACTTGAGCGTCGGAGTGAGTACGCTCGGCCAAAGCCGAGCCCTCAGTTTGTTCATCGTTTCAGGAGACTGCAAGGAGGATTCAAGCAAGGACATCATTCTACTAGCTACGAGTGGTAACAAACATCCGCTCCGGAATTACACCCGAACAATTGGCGCCGTCTCGGGGAAGCAAACTAGAAGCTAGTCACATTCATTCCCAAACAACAAAAACAAAAACACAAAAAAAAACCCACCCAAAAAAGCTAAGATGTCGAAACAACAGGTAGTCGTGACCGACGAAACCGAGCTACACCAAGATGATACATTTCACCATTCTCGGGTAGTGCAACCCTCCACCGGAGTAGTCCAACCGAATTTAATGCCGATAATACCGGACACACCGCCGTCCGCCAACCAGGTCACCATCATGGGACGGTGGTTGACGTAGCAAAAATCGAAGACACTCCTGGACCTCATTGGGAGTACACCAACTCATAGGCACGCCGACACGAGCGGCGGAAGCCATCCAGAGACCAGGGCCCGAACGTGACTCCAAGAAACTTGAACGAGCACCGGGAGAAGCGCACCCTACCAAGACGCCGGAGGAGCCCAAAGTGGTCGTGGTAAACGTAAGTCCTTCTCGCACTCGGGAGAGGACATCGCCGCCGCACCACCGACGAGGCACACCCCGGAGAACCAATGGGCCCGACTCGGAGAGTCGGAGAAGAAGCCCGAGCCGAGAAAGAAGTCCTTCCCGCTACGAGGAGAGAAGCCGGACTAGGAATGCGAGGAGTCGGTCGCCGCGTGTCATCCGACACGTGGTCAAACACCCCTCGGTGATTATGTCCTAGACACCGCCGTGCCAACCAAGTCGAAGTTGCTGGCGTTCACATACAAAGGAGATAGTGACCCAACCGACCACGTCGAGGCTTTCGAGTCTTACATGTCGGTATGGGAGCAGCCCGATGAGGTCCGGTGCCGAGTTTTCCCAACAACTCTGCATGGGATGGCTCAAAACTGGTACAAGGGGCTTCCCGACGGTTCGGTATCTTGTTTTGCCGACCTAAAGGACGCCTTCTTAGCCCAATACTCTTGCAACAAAAGGACGGTCGTGGAGACATCGGACCTCCTAACTATCAAGCGGGAGGAGGGCGAGTCTCTACGAAGCTATATGAAGAGGTTCGACGGCAAGGTCCAAAGCAGATTCGGGAAATCAATCCCGAATCGGCGCTTCGACGATGAAGGGCCTCCCAAAGGGAAACTTAAAAGACGAGCTCATCAAGCACAGGGGCCTGGGCCTAGACGCCGCGAGGAAGATGGCCGACCAGGCCATCAAGGTGGAAGATTACCACAAGACTGGGTAGGCCCCGCGAGGCCGAGCCCTCGGAGAGAGGAAAAGCCGCGGGATGATAGCCCTGGATGAGAGGCGCCGTGACAATAACAGTCACGATCCGATGATAAACGCCGTGACAATAACAGTCACGGTCGATAGATCTGCCAAGAAACAGGGGCTCGACGGGCGCGGCGATGGTTCGGGAATGTTTTACCAAAGGCATTACCATGACAAAACCCCTCTGGTCGCATCGGCCGCCAAGGTCTTCGCCTAAGCGAAGCGAGGGCCGAGGTGGGAACGACCTCCCAAGCCAAAAGGAGACGGTGACTCGAACCAATATCTGCGAGTACCACGGCCGCGCCGCCACCTCATCGACAACTCACGGCATCGAAGAATGCCATTGAAGAGCTAATCCGGAAGGGGAGCCTCGACAAGTATGTGGCCAAAGGCCAAGACCGACGCCAGGCGGCCGGATAAGAAATCCGTTTTTCAACGGATAGGAGTTATCCATGTAGTCATCGGAGGTAACGAGAACGGTGGGTCGGCTCATGGGCACAAACGGGCACCCGAACGAGCCGTATCGTGCCATCAACTTTGTGCCCAACGCGGCGACCACCGCCTCCAAGACTCCCGATATGACTATTGGAGGGAAGGACTACGAGGGAGTCATCGCCCCTCACAAATGACCCACTCGTAGTCAACTTGGACATATCCAACCACCTAGTGAAGAGATGTCCGATAGACACAGCGCCTACACGAACATCATGTTCGGGAGTGCTTCCACGGCCTCGGCCTGAGAATCAAGGACTTGAGCCCCTGCACCCATCCACTATACAGCTTCTCCGGGGCTGGCCTGGTACCCCTGGGTTCAATCAGACTACCGGTGATGTTCGGCGAGGGGAATGCGGCCAAGAATGTCCTAGCCGAGTTCGTCGTCATCAACGGCTCATCCGCCTACAACGCCCTAATAGGCCGAGTTACTCTAAGCGATGCCGACGCAGTGATGTCCATCCGGCCCCGACACTAATGTATGTCTCGGACCGGGGAAAGCATAAGCTCGTCTCCAAAGACGAGAAGGACGAGGTGGTCAACATCCAGATATCTGCCAGAGGATGCAACATGCAATCCCTCAAAGTGGCGAAGCAGTCGGAGAAGGGGAAAAGCTCATCCTCACAACCGAAGGGCGACCTTATGGATGCAACCGACGGCTGACGGGGGAACAGCGCCTCTGATGAGGCATTAGGAGACTGATAGACCTTGTATAGCGCCAGAGGTGCCCAAAACAACTGTGGGCACCCCGACGCATGTTAATATCAAATGTAAAATCAACCAAGTCTCCCATGAAGATGTCCATTTTCCCCATAAATCACTGGCAGGAAGAAAGAAGCCGACGCTGTCTCATACTGTCGATTCGACAAGAGCGGCAGTCGTTATAAGAAGCCGACGCCGTCTCATACTGTCGATTCGACAAGAGCGGCAGTCGTTATAAGAAGCCGACGCCGTCTCATACTGTCGATTCGACAAGAGCGGCAGTCGTTATAAGAAGCCGACGCCGTCTCATACTGTCGATTCGACAAGAGCGGCAGTCGTTATAAGAAGCCGACGCCGTCTCATACTGTCGATTCGACAAGAGCGGCATCGTTATAAGAAAGCCGACGCCGTCTCATACTGTCGATTCGACAAGAGCGGCAATCGTTATAAGAAGCCGACGCTGTCTCATCTTGTCGATTCGACAAGAGCGGCGTCGTTATAAGAAGCCGACGCCGTCTCATCTTTTGTCGATTCGACAAGAGCGGCAGTCGTTATAAGAGGCCGACGCCGTCTCATACTGTTGATTCGACAAGAGCGGCAATCGTTATGAAGAAATGTAGTCTTTGTGGCGCCACCCCAAATAGTAGACGCTTGGCATCACTTAAAGTGGTAGACGCCGCGTAACACGCTATCCGCACGCCACACACCGTCATAGACAAGAGCGGTGGTCCCCATGAAGAAATGTAGTGCTTTGTGGCGGTCACCCCAAATAGTAGACGCTTGGCGATCACTTAAAGTGGTAGACGCCGCGTAACACGCTATCCGTACGCCGACTCTTCTCGTCGTACCGACAAGAGCGGCGAGCTCCATCGAAAGCGTACACCGCGACAGTCGCGGCCAGCGCAGTTGATAAACAAATCAAAATGCCTTAAAAGCGTTAAAAACAGTTGAGATGCACACTCTAAACTGCCTCGGCCAAACCAAGGCTCAAACAAAAAGAGACGCTCAATTAATAACGTAGGAGGGCAACTCAGACAAAAACGAGAAAAGACCTCGGCCAAGCCAGAGGCAAAGTGGAAACACTAAATACCGTTGAGACGCTCAAAAGAAATAAGGTAAAGACCTCGGCCATGCCGAAGGCAAAAGAAACGAACTCTTATTAATAATAACAGTTTACAGGCAAAGAGAACGGAGATGACAGCCGTCCCCATTGGGATAAACCAAAACACAACCTACCAAAGCGGTACAGAGTACAAGGAGAAAAGCAAAACTACAATTATGTCATTTGAAGCACCAAAAAATGGCAGGGAAGAAGGGATTAATGATCGGCCCCGAACAAAAGCAGTCTGCTGTAAATATGTTCTCATCAAGCGACATGATGGTGTGTGAGGAGTCAAGCAGATCTGCTGTAAACTTGTTCTCATCAAGCAACCTATGCCCGGTGCTCGCTTACCATCGATGCGGTAGCCGCATCTTCTTCAATAGGCAACCCAAAGACTTTCCTAGCGGCCTCAGCTTTGGCCTCGGCGTCATCAGCCGCCCTCATTCTCTCAGCTTCCTCCTTGGCCGCCTTAGCCCTCTCAGCAAGAGCTGCTTTCTCCGCGGCCGCCTCCTTCTCAATCTTCGCCCTCACCGCCTCCTTGGCCTTCTCCACCATGGCGTTCTCCTTAGCCTCGAGCTTGTCATCAAGCAGCTTGTCATATCTGCCCCACGGAAAGGAACCATCGAGAGGGAAAAGCTCCTCGATCACTTCCCTAGCAGCTCCTTCGGCCAAGTCCCGAAATTCAGCGCACAGATTGGGAGCATGACGATCTGAGCATCTCAATGTCCGCCTCCTTCTGCTTAATGATGGCCTTTTTGCCCCGAATCACCTCCGCCTGGGCCTTAAACAGGCCCTCGGATTCGTTCCTCTGCCGGAGATAGAGGTCGGCACGCCCGAACATGGTTACACTTCTCCAGCGAGCTTCGCAGCCTCGGGCCGCGCAGCCTCGGCCTTGGCTCTCTCGGAGGACCTCCTTTTCGGCGTCCTCCCGAGTTTTTTCTCGGCCAAGAGCGCCTTCTCAAAGATCTCCCCTAAGCTTCCGCTCATTGAGGAGATCCAGCTTCGCCGACGCAGCCACCCGCTTAGTGGCATTACGCTCATGGACAGCTCGACCCACGGCCTTCTCCTCGCTCCATGAGACGAGCAATGTAACCACGTTCCACCTTGCAAGCTCCCTAATTAGCTTCGTGCCTTCCTCTATGAGTTGGGAGACGGAAGCCTTCGGGATGAAGGGACGGCGGGAATAATTTGACCACCGACTGCGGGTGAGAGAAGGATGCCCTCAGGGATGAAGGGTTGACGGTGGCGCCTTGATCACCAACTCTCGCGCAGAGGTCCCCTCCACCGCCGCCAACGAGAGCGAGAGCGGCCGCGGCCGGTCTACAAAAATTTAATAAAGACGTCGGTATCAACGTATATCGACATGTCGAAGCTTTGTCATCGGGAGCACCCAATGACTCGGCTAAATTTAAGCCACGGAATGAATAGGTACCGTGCTTCGCCTTCTTGGCCGGAGGAGGCACTCCCTTGCCAACGGTAGAGGCTGCCTCCTTCCTCTTTCGGATAAGGGGAGATTCCTCCGCATCGGAGTCCCCCTCAGAAGGAATATCAACAACCTCCGCCGTCTCCTTTTTAGGAGGGGGGGTGGGAGTTGGAACCAGCGTCGACGCCCTCGCCGCCGAAGACATTGTTTTCCGCGTCCGACGCACAACGCCGCTAACAACCTTCGCCTGAGCCTCCTCCACGCTCAAGCCCTTCAGCCGCTGCTCCATAAGATCACTCGGCGACTTCCTACGGTCGTGGGTTTGAGCCTTGGGATGCAAGTTGGCAACAGTTCCATCTTTGTGCAGCCCCATTCTCCGGAGAATATCCTCAGACAAGCCCGATCCAAAGTGGTCTGCGAAAGAAACAAAGCAAGAGTTAAGTAGAGGAAATAAACCGAAATTCGAGGAGCAAGAGCATTAAGAACGGCGATGGGCCTCACACCGACCCCACTCACCCCGTGCTAGGGCGGTATGAGGCCGACATGGCAGAGCGGCTCATCCCGAAGGATGATCTCGCGTCGGGGAATCCATCTTTTCGGCACCCCACTCTTGTCCACCTCAAAGAGCCTCATTGCCAGCCTCTCATCCTCTTGGAGATAGACACTGCTGGCATCCATTTTGAGCTTCTTCCGGGAAACCCATCTATCGTGCTCCGCCTGAGTCTCACACCGCAAGTTAACTCGGTGCTGGAAAAAGCAGGGCAGCGGATAGTCATCCGGCACCTTAACGTACACCCACCGGCCTTGCCAGTCCTTGCAAGAAGAAAGTTTGTTGACAGAGACATAACCCGGCTCCATCTCCACACTGTACCATCCGACGCGGCCAGAAAATGGTTTGAGATGGTGAAGCCGGCGGAATAAATTCACCGTTGGGGCCTCTCCCTTGAAGAGACAGAGCCAGACAAAGCCGATTATGGTCCTCATAGCCAACGGGTGCAGTTGTGCAACGGCAACGTTCATGGCTCTAATAATGGCCATAACGTGCTCATTCAACGGAAACCGGAGCCCATACTCCAAATGCCGCATATACACGCCGGTGTGGCCCGGTGGAGGGCAACAGACGGCCTGACCCTCCTCAGGGATAACAATTTTGTATCCCCTACCGAAGAAAAAGTGGCCCTCGAAAAATTTCTCGCCTGAACAACTGGCGAGCTTATGAGTCCAAGCACGGTCAGAACGGACCTTACAGGCGTCGCCGTGATCCATAACATACTGCCTCCCTTCGTTAGGACGAGGCCTTTCCACTTCATCACCGAAATCATCACCAAAATCACCATAGGAATCGTCATCCTCCCATTCCTCCAAAATCTGAGGGTCAACTTCAGGAGAAGGAGGCCTAGGGCCCCCCGACGCAGGTTCACTAGGTCCAGCATCAGCAGAAGACATGTTCACAACAAATTATTAGCAAGATAAAAAAGAAAATTTGTTTGTTTACCTCAAAGAAAAACACTCGCCGGATCGAAGACCGAAGATTGGAAGAAAAGAAAGCCCTTGAAAGTTTAGAGAGATGAAGATTTTGGAGAAAATTTTCGAAAATTTGAGGAAATGAAAGTAATGGCCAAAATCACGGAATAACTGCCCTATTTATAGGGAAAAGCCCATGAAGAGGGACCAATCAGGGCACAGCCCATGAAGCGTCAACCAATCAGCAAGCAGACACGTGTCAGACATGCAACCACGGAATGTCAATCGTTGCAACAGTTGAATGTCAATCAATGCTACAGTTACCAAGCGTATTCAACACGCCCATTCACATCTCTTCGCCTGTTCATCTCCCTCAACAAATTCCTAAGCACCTGCTCTCCGCCGGCCACATGATTGACCAAGCCAGGAAGCACCGGCCGGGGGCAATCAAAAATAACCGGCACTCTCAGCCCTGGTCTCGGCCAAATATCACCTTCTTTTCCACATCGGATGCCCCTTACGCATCCATGTGGAGGGGGGATATATATGGTACGGCCTAACAAGAACCACGCCGATGCTTCAGAAGAAGCCGATACCAGAAATTTTGCAAAAATACTTGCGCAGAATATACGCTCAACATACATCGGAGCCCATACCACGGCATAGACTACGCTGGGGGCAAATTGATGGGGCATATTCTGCACCGCTGACCAAGTCAACATATTGAGCAAGGTCAAGGGTATCCACAGCAAAGTCAACGACTTAGACAGTCTTGCCGATGGAGCCCATCGGCTGTCACCACCCGGGTCTCGGCCAGACAACTAGCCAGCCGGGACACAAATCCGCGTACTCATATCCAAGACCCTCGGCGAGCCTGCCACAGGTCCATCGGCCGAGGGTACAACGGTCTTTTCACCTGATAGCCACTTGGCCACTTGGCCACTACGTGACAAAAGGTGAAATGCCTATAAATACTCCTCAACCTTCATTGAGGAAAGGATCCAAAAATTGACCTAATAACCACTATTCATCTGGTAATATCTTCCTTATCTCTCTACAATATACTCTTAGCCAAGTTACAACAACCTCTCTCTAAGTTCACTGACTTGAGCGTCGGAGTGAGTACGCTCGGCCAAAGCCGAGCCCTCAGTTTGTTCATCGTTTCAGGAGACTGCAAGGAGGATTCAAGCAAGGACATCATTCTACTAGCTACGAGTGGTAACAAACATCTGCTCTGGAATTACACCCGGAGCAGTTACTTCTAAGGTTAAGCGAAACAATACAAACAAACAAAGTAAAAAGCAACGGAAATAAAGTAAAAACAATGAACACAAGATTTTTGAATTCGTTCGGCAAATACTCAAGTGCCTACGTCCAATCTACCTTTTTATTACTTTCCTTTAGTGATCTACTCCGACAACTAAAAGACCCTTGTAATAAAAGACGCCAACCTACTCCGGTTGCAAAGCTAGTACAAGAACTACTCCGTTCTTATGACAAGCTAACTCGCAATCTACTCCGATTGCCAAGAGTTAAAGGACTACTCCGTCCTAGAACTCAACAACTCACAACCTACTCCGGTTGTCAAGAGTTAAAGACTACTCCGTCCTAAACTCTACTAACACACTTAGAATGTTATAGGATCAAGTTTCCACTAACACATTCTTAACAAAGAATAGAGGTGGACAACTTTTACAAGATCAACAATTCATAAGCAAGAGAGTTTAGTATAGAAAAGCAACAGTAGCCACGACTGTAGAAACTGAAGACACTTGAAGACTTTTAAAGGATTTTGCAAACAAACACGATTTTTAAGTTTTAAAAATAATTTGCAAAGTTGGAAGAATTAATTCAGAAAAGTCTTGAGAAATAATGAAGGAGGGACTCGGTATTTATAGAGGAGGTGAGTGAAGGGGTTGCTAGGGTTTTGAAGGGTCAAAGACCTCACATGTGAAGGGCAATAGCAACCACCCAAAACTTGCACCAAAAAGGCCTCTTTTGCAAAGGTAAGAATAGGGAAAGATGGTTTGAAAAATAACCTTAAAAGCTCATGCAAATTCTGAAAACAAAGAGAGAAAAGACAAGTCACATGATGACAAGTTGACACTAAAATGGCAAAAAGCATTCTTTGTTTTCTTAAAGACTCAAAGGATTGAATTTGCATAAAGAGGAAACATTTTGAAAATAATTCAAACCACTCTTTAATGAAGACTACCTCCTTATTAAAAATCTGATTTTTATCTTTGAAAAATGATAATCACGTGAAAGCTTTTGAAAGATAAAAAGGGACTTCAAGTTTCTCGAGTTATGGCATAATCCAAACAGCTGTTTGCGTGTGAAAGCAACAGTCGTCTGGACTGTTTCTATTACTCTAATATACTCTACTTTCTTGCTTGTACATTAGATGACACTTGACTTATTACAATGGATGATTAACAACTTCAACACTTCTTAATCCAAGCTTGATTACATCATTAATCCTGAAAAGGTAAACTAAGAATACACAAATCAAATGGGCATGTTATCATCAACATAAGGGACCCAACAAATTCCCCCTTTGATGATGACAAGCCCCAAACGAATGTATAAGCAATGTAAACACCTTAATTCAAGATTTTAAGCAAGCAAGATCAAATGATAGAGAAGGGACAATATTACCTTACCTAAGGCAAAAGTTAGAATCAAATTACCATGACAATTTTACATTGCCCCAAAACAAGAATCAAGCTAAGAAAGTTAGACAAGCCATTAGTTTAATCAATAAGCAAAGAGATTCAAAGCATGAGTTTACCTTTTCCCCCTCTTGACATCATCAAACGGATAGGGATGTCAAAAGCATTAGAGTGCAGATATTTCACAAGAAAACACAAAAAGACACATGTAATCGTGACAAGGTAACAAGGTCAACGTAAACAAGGATTAAACATAAGTTAATCAAAGTTCACCACGGCTAAATAAAGTTTAACATACACCACCAAGCATCAAAATAGCAAGTAAAGAAAAATAGTCTTAGAAGGGCACAACAAGGTGGGACAAAAGATGTAAGGCAAAAGACAAGTGTGATTATGGGCAAATTTAGGGTGCGGAAGTTTGGTCATCATTTTGGAGGATAATGAAGAGGATTGAAAAAGGTGGAGGTTTGACAATGAAGGGCCGAGTCACAGTCATCTCAACTGTTGCATTGGATTTTGTTATATTGAGACCACCAAGGTATGCATCGATATACCTTCTCAACATATGATGAAAGAGCATCAACTTCTCATATTTTCCTTAGTACACGACATGTGATGGGGGAACATCAACTTCTTATATGTTGCTCTCATTTCATGAAAATTCTTGACAAATTTGATCTTGACCTTTGAGCATAGCAAAAGTGGCATACACTGTGACTTCCTTTCAATTTCTTCCAAATTTTTGCTTTCCTTCTTTTCTCAAGACCGTCGCATTTTTCAATTTCATCTATCTCGTTTCCAATAATCACTTTGACATTTCACATATTGCCTTCCCTTTTTTTTTTTTTTTTTTTTTTTTTTTTTTTTTTTTTTTTCAACCAACTTCAATTTTCAATTTCATCTATCTCCATTTTTCTAACCAACTTCCCGATCATCTCTTGATGCATATGTAGAACATGTAGTTGTTTGGTTCTTTGTTTCACATAGACCTTTGCGACGATGAAGTAGCTTTCTCCTTTCTTTTGTTAGCTTTCTTTGCGGAATCGGATCTAACTCGATGAGACTTAGTCGGATCCTCATTCAAATCAATTGGAGTTTCTTCAATTTCATCGACATTCACCGTAACCGTTTCAGAGGAAGAGCTTGGGACAACAGTACTTTTCTTCCGACCTCTACCTTTCACCGTAATCAATTGGAGTTGTTGTTGGTGGGTCAGATGTGATGGGTGGTGAGGTCATTCTTGTGGGTTTGATGGGTATTGTTGTGTTAAGGGATGTTTTTACCATGGTGGGTTAGGGTAGGTGATATGGTAAGTGTAGGGAGATGAAGAGATGAATGGATTTGGAGATGAAAGGTTAGTGGATTAGGATGTTTGGGACGGGTAGGCATAGGTTTTGGGTTGAGGTAGTTAATGGCCCATTAAATGTGGTAAGTGAGGTGGTTGGCCCAACTAGACAAATTTAATCACTCGAAATAAAAACGCAAGGTAGCATATAATAAACGTAAATTTAGATATGAGGTTGAGTGATTACCGACTCACAAATACGGTGTCAATTTTTGGTCTAAACATGATTTCAATGCACTTAGAACACTTAATAACATATATCCAAATTTAATTTAATCAATTAAGGAAATTTGTAGAACTCATACTAACAATCACAAGCTATTAATTAACCCAATTTCTAGCCTAAATTTCTCAAAATGTTCTCTTGCAAGTGGCTTAGTGAAAATATCGGCAATTTGATTTTCGGTCTTGCAAAAGATAAGTTTAATATGTCCTTTTTCCACATGATCACGAATAAAATGGTGACGAATATCAATATGTTTGGTTTTAGAGTGTTGAATAGGATTTTTGGAAATATTTATTGCACTCGTATTATCACACATTAAAGGAATGGAGTCAAAAATAATACCAAAATCCAAGAGTTGTTGTTTTACCCAAAGGAGTTGAGAACAACAATGTGCCGCGCTAACGTACTCACTTTCGGCCGTAGAAAGAGCTACCGTGTTTTGTTTCTTTGAGGCCCAAGAAGTCAAGCAAGGACCCAAGAACGTTGCAATTCCGGAGGTACTCTTTCTATCCACCGTGCACCCCGCATAGTCCGCATCCGAAAAGCCTATAAGATCAAAAGGACAATGTAAAGGGTACCATAAGTAAAGATTTTGTGTTCCAATCAAATACCGAAGAATTCGTTTAACGGCTTTGAAATGTGATTCTTTCGGATTTGCTTGGAACCTAGCACATAAACAAACACTAAAGAGAATGTCGGGACGACTTGCGGTCAAGTAAAGAAGTGAGCCTATCATACCTCTATACACCTTATCACTAACATTCTTACCGAGTTCATCTTTGTCCAATTTGGACCCGGCTACCATAGGTGTATCATGAGGCTTACCATTAGTCATCCCAAATTTCTTAAGCATTTCCTTAATATACTTTTGTTGATGGATCATGATTCCATCCTTTGATTGCTTAATTTGGAGCCCAAGGAAGAATCCTAGCTCGCCCATCATGCTCATTTCAAACTCCGATTTCATTAGTTCCGAAAAATATAAGTAAAGGAGTTCATTTGTTGCACCAAATATAATGTCATCAACATATACTTGTACAACCAACAGTTCACTGGATCACTTCAAGAACAATGTTTTGTCAACGGAGCCTCTTTTAAAACCATTTTCAATAAGAAATTTAGACAATCTATCATACCAACATCTTGGTGCTTGTTTTAAACCATAAAGAGCTTTGTCTAATTTGAAAACATGGTTAGGCAAGTCATTGTTCTCAAATCCCGGTGGTTGCTCTACAAAGACATCTTCTTCCAAATATCCATTTAGGAAAGCGGTTTTGACATCCATTTGGAAGAGTTTAATGCCTTTGTGAGCCGCAAAAGCTATAAGCAATCGTATGGCCTCAAGTCTAGCTACCGGTGCATAGGTTTCATCGTAATCAATACCCTCTTGTTGGTTATAACCTTGCACCACTAGTCTAGCCTTGTTCCTTACGATTTCTCCCGATTCATCAAGCTTGTTGCGAAAGACCCACCTAGTACCAATGACGGTACGATTAGGCGGTCTAGGGACTAAGTGCCATACCTCATTCCTTTTGAATTGATTGAGCTCTTCTTGCATGGCAAGCAACCAATCCGCATCAGTCAAGGCGACTGTTACATTTGAAGGTTCAATTTGAGAAAGGAACGCATTGTGGGCACAATACTCATTGAGATGAGCGAGATTGTTGAGGGATGATCTTGTTCGAATTCCCGAGTTGAGATCACTTGTGAGATTAGTGAGTGGATGAGAGCTTTGATGTTTCCACTTCTTTGGAACAATAGTTTCTTGTTCCCCCTCAAATTTGCATCATCCACAATGGATCTGTTTCTATTGGCCTGGAAGGTTCTTCATCCTCACTGTTTTGGTTTTCTTCAGTTCTGGAGGCAGAAGCAACAGTCGTTGGGTCTGTTGCTTCCAGAGAAGAATCAGTAGCAGAGGTGTTACGTGTTCCCCCTGAATTGCTGATCTCCTTTGAAGGTGACAGTCTCTCTGTCTGTTGCAATTCAGTGCTGGAAGCTTCTTCATCCTCGAATACAAAGTCCTTTCGAACAAGACCAATCTCAAACTCATCATCCTCATCCTCATCATCATCATCATCCATGTTTTGTACCTGTCCAAGCACACTAGATTCATCAAAAATGACATGGATGCTTTCTTCAATTAACACGGTTCGTTTATTGTAAACTTTATAGGCCTTGCTATGATCGGAGTACCCAATAAATACTCCTTCATCACTACGTGGATCGAACTTACCCAAGTTGTTTTTACCATTGTTATGAACAAAACATTTGCTTCCAAAACATCTAAAATATGAAATGTTGGGTTTTCTTCCACGTAACGATTCATAGGGAGTTTTATTTAATATACTCCTTATCATGACACGATTATGAATGTAGCAAGCGGTATTTACCGCTTCGGCCCAAAAGTTCTTAGGCAACTTACTAGTTAATAACATTGTTCTAGCCATTCCTTCAAGGGTTCTATTCATCCTTTCCACCACACCATTTTGTTGTGGGGTTCTAGGAGCCGAGAAGTTATGGTCTACACCATTGTCATCACAATAAGCACCAAATGATGAGTTTTCGAATTCGATTCCATGATCGGTTCTCATTGAAACAAGTTTTAAACCAAGTTTATTTTGAATCTTTCTTAACCAAATTAGAAACTCATCAAATGTCTCATCCTTAGAGCTTAGGAAGAGTGCCCAAACGAACCTAGAGTAATCATCAACAATGACACACACATAACGACTACCACCTCTACTTCTAGTTCTCATTGGACCACACAAGTCGATATGTAAAAGTTGCAAAGGTTGAGATGTACTCATAATTCTTTTGGATTTGAAGGAACTTTTAACATGTTTGCCTCTAGCACATTCATCACATACTTAATCAATGTCAAATTTTATATTAGGAATTCCTTCAACCAAATCAAGTCTTTTAAGGGTATTAAGAGTTTTTGTACTAACATGACCAAACCTTTTATGCCATAACCAAGGATCATTGTTCATTACACTCATGCAAGACATAGTGTGACCGGATAGAGAGTTCAAATTAGTTAAGTAAACATCTTTGACACGTCTTCCTTCGAGAATTAGTTCATTAGTGGTGGCATCAAAAATTCGACACATATTGGCACGAAATTCGACAACATTACCCTTATCACAGAGTTGAGAAATACTAAGGAGATTATGTTTCAAACCTTTGACAAGCCGCACATTGTCGACACAAAGTAAGGATGACTTACCAACTTTTCCAATACCAATTACTTCACCTTTCTTGTTGTCACCAAACCTTACCGTGCCACCATCATACGCTTTAAGTGAGAGGAATTGGCTTCTATCACCCGTCATGTGACGAGAGCATCCACTATCCAAGTACCAATTGCGGCCGCCTCTCACCAAGCCCTACACAAGATTAGTTTTTGAGTTTAGGAACCCAAATGAATTTGGGTCCCTTTTTGTGATCAACATAACTTGTGGTGTCTTTCTTAATGTCCATTTCTTTTAATGCTTTGGTGTTCTTATCAATGTCATCAAAACGTTTTGTACAACCATTAAAAACATGACCATTGTCACCACAATAATTGCAAATGATGTATTCGGGAAGACCTACATACTTCCTTCCTCTAAAATCGTTTTTAGGCTTCGGATGCAACAACGGTCCGACTGCTCCATTTGAACCCCAAACCAGCGGATTTCTCACATTTCTCGGATTGATTCGTGAGGAAGTTTAACACGGTTTGACTTCCTTCCCATTTTTCAGTGATGTTCTTAGCGTTAACAAGTTCATTGGTCAAGTCATGGACACGTGAGAGAAGATGCAAGTTCTTTTCTTTTTCTCTTTTAAGTTCATCATTGTTAGCACTTTCTATGGACAATCTTTTCTCAACAATGAAGTCGTGGGTGTGATTGTTGAGTTTAGACACGAGATAAATGATTCTTTCTTTGGACTCTTCATATTTAGATGTCATCTCGTCAAGTCTTTTGTTTAGATCAACGACTTCATCGGATCTATGGTGAGGTGAAGACCTAGAAGTGCTACATTCGGGCATACCTTCTTGAAAGAAAGTAAGCCTATCATGGAGATCTTCTATTTCATTCTTGAGACAAACAACCTCACTTTTAAGACACTCATTTTCATTTTCCAACCATTCACTTTTTCTTTTAAACTTGTCTAAGTCGTGGTCAGAAGCAACAGTCTTAGAGACTGTTTCTCTTAAGTCTACAACTTCAACTACAAGGTCATAGATCTCATTTTCAAGAGCATCTTTGTCCTTCAAAATGTCATCACGTTCCTTGGTTAGTTGGGAAATTTGCATCACCAAAGTTGTGTTGACATTTTCAAGGTAAGAGACGTCCGTGGGAGTCAACCTAAGACGCTCTAGTTCTTTAGTCAAATGCTTGTTTAACTTGTTGACTCTTTTGACTTCATTATATGCCTCAGAAGTGACAGTAACACAGTCTGTTGCTTTTAGTTCATTTTTCAGATTAAAGTTCTCTTGAGCAATTTCCTCAATCTCATTTTGCATAATATCAAGCTTATTGGTTTGAGACCGACACTTATCAAAAAGTTGATCAAGAAGCTTACATACTTTCTCTTTGGAGTAAGTTCTAGCCTTGGCCTTTAGATTGTTTACCTCGTTGTCGGAATCGGAGTCGGAATCGTCGGGGTTAGCCATGAGACATCTTAAGTGTTCAAGTTTTGGGTTTTTTGAGACCTTTTCTTTATCATGATTTGCAAGACACATTTTAGCCTCAAGTTCCTCCTCGATGAGTTCCTCATCTTCCTCGGAGTCGGACATTCCCCATATAGCACTCATGACTCTATGTTTGTAGTCCTTTTTAACTTTTTCTCTTCTTTCCTTAGATTTGATTTCTTCCCACTTGGGACATTCTTTAATTTGATGAGTTTTATCACCACATTTAAAGCATCCCATGGTGGAAGTAGGTCGTCTCTTAGGAAACCGTTTTTTAGAGTAATTATTAGTGAACTTTTTGTTACCTTGTCCATTGACCAACTCGGCTAAGTTCCTTGTGAACATAGCAAACTCGTCTTCCTCCTCATCTTCTTCATCACTTGGAGAAGATGTGAGGGCGAGGCTCTTTCCCTTTGATGACTCACTAGAATGCTTATCGAGATTGAACTCATGAGCCATTAGTGATCCCATTAGTTCATGAAGAGATAGGGTTGACAAGTCTTTAGCTTCCTCTATGGCGGTGACTTTAGGTTGCCATTTAGGGGTTAGACTACGAAGGATTTTTCGAATGATGTCCTCGGACTCGAAATTCCTTCCTAGACTTTGAAGCTCATTAATAATACAAGAAAAACGAGAAGAAAAATTATTTAAAGACTCGTCCTTTGACATTCTAAACATTTCATATTGTTGCATGAGAAGATCAATACGGTGTTTTCTTACTTGGGACGTCCCTTCATATGCAAGTACAAGGGAATCCCAAATAGATTTTGCCGTAGGACACCCGGAGATTCGACTAACTTCCCCTTCACCAACACAACGTTGAAGAATCGACATTGCTTTGGAATTCTTTTCGGCAAGCTTGAAGTCGTTCTCATTGTAATTTCTTTCCTCTTTTGTCTTGGTGAAACCGTTAAGAATATCGGTTTCCTCAATGGCAAGAGGTCCATTTTGGATGATGTTCCAACATTGATAATCGATACTTTTGATGTAATGTTCCATTTTGAGTTTCCACCATCCAAAATTCGAACCGGTAAAGACCGGGATCTTGGAGTGTTTCTCGGAATCCATTACCCACGAATCAAACTCTAAGGCGGTTAGCCTTGATCAAGAGCACGAGGCTCTGATACCAATTGTTGAGTTTAAGGATTCAAGTACCTAAGAGGGGGAGGGGGTGAATTAGGTACTCTTTTTAAAAAATTTTAACTTCAACTTTATTGGATTAAAGTAAGTTAAGTGAACAAAAGAGATTAGAGGATACTTTGAATAATATTGAAAGATTGAACAAGTATCACGATGAATGTTTGCTGAAGTATGAAAGCAACAATCGTTCGATCGTATCTATTTGTCTCGGTTTGGGAATATTACTGCAGACCAAATGCGACAGTATGATGAACTGTTACTTATAAGGTTAAGCGAAACAATACAAACAAACAAAGTAAAAAGCAGCGGAAATAAAGTAAAAACAATGAACACAAGATTTTTGAATTGGTTCGGCAAATACTCAAGTGCCTACGTCCAATCTACCTTTTTATTACTTTCCTTTAGTGATCTACTCCGACAACTAAAAGACCCTTGTAATAAAAGACGCCAACCTACTCCGGTTGCAAAGCTAGTACAAGAACTACTCCGTTCTTATGACAAGCTAACTCGCAATCTACTCCGATTGCCAAGAGTTAAAGGACTACTCCGTCCTAGAACTCAACAACTCACAACCTACTCCGGTTGTCAAGAGTTAAAGACTACTCCGTCCTAAACTCTACTAACACACTTAGAATGTTATAGGATCAAGTTTCCACTAACACATTCTTAACAAAGAATAGAGGTGGACAACTTTTACAAGATCAACAATTCATAAGCAAGAGAGTTTAGTATAGAAAAGCAACAAAGAGCCACGATCGTAGAAATCAAGACACTTGAAGACTTTTAAAGGATTTTGCAAACAAACACGATTTTTAAGTTTTAAAAATAATTTGCAAAATTGGAAGAATTAATTCAGAAAAGTCTTGAGAAATAATGAAGGAGGGACTCGGTATTTATAGAGGAGGTGAGTGAAGGGGTTGCTAGGGTTTTGAAGGGTCAAAGACCTCACATGTGAAGGGCAATAGCAACCACCCAAAACTTGCACCAAAAAGGCCTCTTTTGCAAAGGTAAGAATAGGGAAAGATGGTTTGAAAAATAACCTTAAAAGCTCATGCAAATTCTGAAAACAAAGAGAGAAAAGACAAGTCACATGATGACAAGTTGACACTAAAATGGCAAAAAGCATTCTTTGTTTTCTTAAAGACTCAAAGGATTGAATTTGCATAAAGAGGAAACATTTTGAAAATAATTCAAACCACTCTTTAATGAAGACTACCTCCTTATTAAAAATCTGATTTTTATCTTTGAAAAATGATAATCACGTGAAAGCTTTTGAAAGATAAAAAGGGACTTCAAGTTTCTCGAGTTATGGCATAATCCAAACAGCTGTTTGCGTGTGAAAGCAACAGTCGTCTGGACTGTTTCTATTACTCTAATATACTCTACTTTCTTGCTTGTACATTAGATGACACTTGACTTATTACAATGGATGATTAACAACTTCAACACTTCTTAATCCAAGCTTGATTACATCATTAATCCTGAAAAGGTAAACTAAGAATACACAAATCAAATGGGCATGTTATCATCAACATAAGGGACCCAACAATACCTTTACAAAAACAGCAAGTCTTACTAAAGACGGGTAAATCCGTCACAAGCTGAATACGAGTCAAGTAATACCCAAGTGAGTAGATAAGACAAAAACAGAATGCATAGAGAGTAACATTCTGCTTTTGTCTTATCTACTCACTCGGGTATTACTTGACCCGTCTTCAACTTGTGACGAATATAACTGTCTTCAATGAGAATTTGTGTTATAAAAATACCTCTCATCGTGCCTCTCTCACTTGTAATTTATGAGAGGTTTTTCTGAAGTGACGAAAAATGTCCGTCTGAGAATTTGTGTTATACACTTATACCCCTTTGCAAAAGGCAAATCGACCAAAACAAGTAAACAATAGAGTTGTAGGTAGGAATCTTGTTTTAGTGAGTGAGGACTTGTTTGGTTGACATAAGGGAACTAAAGTTCTCGGAAACTTCAAGTTCACATGAATTTTCAATTCATGTGAATTCCCCAAAAGTGTTTGGTTTGCATGTGGAAAGTTAATTCATGTGGGAAGTTCCAATGACCAAGGGGGGCTTGGTGAGTGACTTCCCACATAATGGAGGAAGTAGATTCATGTGGGAAGTTCTACTTCCCATGATTTTGGCAACCAAACAACATCATGGTTTTACACTTCTTAGGAAGTTTAAAATCCCATGATTTTAATGGGCAACCAAACAAGCCCTGAAAGTGTGAAACTGTGAAAGTATAGATATTTTCAGTTGGAGATAGTACGGATTATGCATGTGCACAAATTCCGGGTTATTTTGAGTTGGGTGGTGCTCATTTATTTACGGATTTTACTCTTTCATGTACGAAAATGACCATTTTACCCCTTTTATTTCAACTCCCCAATTTTCAATTTTCTCCCTCTACACCCTCATTTTCCTTTTTGTTTCATAATCAATAAATCTCATTTTGCCTGACCACCACCACCCCACTGTCGCACCACCTAGACCACCCCGTGAACCACCTAAAAACATAGTATTATACGAGAAAAAAGCACTATTCGGATCAAGAAAAACACTCATAGCAGCCGTTTGTTCACCACTGAACATGTTGAAATCCAACAAACCGACTTTGCATGGCCAACAACATTCAAAGCACATGCATACAATTATAGGCAAATTGATGATAAACACATACAAGGGGATCAAATTAATGATATACACGTACCCTCCCCAAGCAGAAACCATATAAAAGTACTCGAAAGTAGAAGTGAGCGACCAAGCGTATTACATAGTTTGATAATTCTATAATTTTTTCAAACCCTAATTTAATATAGCATAGCCTCCAATTTTATTAACCCTAATTTAATTTATTCAACTTAATTTGATACAAAACAATTAGCAAAACTAATGATGTTAGAATTCTTGTCAATATGATAAATAAAATCATTGATTAAGCAATTTGTTGAGATTTGATTAATTTTGAGAGGAAGAGTAAAAGAGAGAATTTGTTTCTTTGTTTTTAGATTAAGGGCAATGTGTAGAAAAATTATGGCAGAAAGTCCATGATTGAGTAAAACTCGCCCATGAATGAGCAATGACGTTTGAGTTAAGTCATTTTTGGGTTATTTCGAGTTGGATCATTTTCAAGTTATTCGAGGATAACGATAAACTTCTGATAATAAACATTGCGGTTGAGTTGGATAAGTTCGGGTCAATTCGGATTTTGGGTCAGATTCGGATCTTCAATTCAAGTGCGGGTCGGTCATTCAGATCAGGTCAGTTTTGCGAGCTCTACTTATATGGGTTAAATTATACCTCGTAAATCGGTTATTAGGGTCGCGTCATTTTTTGGTTAGCAATTATCAGGTCAATTTAGAATTGGGTCTTGGGTTACTTCGTCTTGGGCCAATTCAGGTCAGAATTTTGAGTTAAATAAGTCATTTCCGGTCAATTTGGGTTGGGTTGGGCCAGGTTAATATCAGGTTACACTTTCGGGTGATTTTTGGATCTTTGTCAGGCTTATCAGGTCTTGGATCAAATGTGTCGAGTCACATTTTCCAGCTCTGGGTTTAATATCGTAACTCATGTGTAGTGAAACGATTGGTAAAAGTAATTATTGAAACGACACGCTTCAAGAGGCGTATCATATATTCATATTCTAGCCTTTGAACCCATTATCTATTCTCCTTTAGACCTTTACAAGTTACAATAATGGTTACTAACTTACCATTGCTTGAAGCTTTTGGATAGTTCATATTCCTTATCGATTTATAATTCCGAGCTTCGGTGACATGTTTTAGTGTGTGTTTGGCCTAGTTTGTAAAAGTGTTTTTGGACTCAAAAACACTTTTTGGCCAAACACATAGTTTTCTAAAAGTTAAACAAAATTTCTCAAAAACTAAAAATCCATATTTTTGCCCATAGAAATAGAAACAACTAGGGTTATTCCCATTGGTACCCTCGAGTTATCCACTTTTCTCACTGGTACCCTCGCCTTTTCATAATCTCCAATTATACCCCTTAACTTTCTTCTTTACTCCCAACTGTTACCATAACTATTTTCCGTCAAATACTTCCGTTAGATTTATGACAACGTGTACTACATATCTCCCTCCCAAAATCCACGATTAAAATTCATATATTCCTGCTACCTCTGCTTGTTTGCCCTATTCAACTTCCTCTTTGCCCTATTCAACTTCCTCTACTTGTTTTTCTGATTCTTTGTCAACCCACATAATTTTAACCTAACTCCTTTTTTCATTTAGTTGATAATCCTCCATTTCAGGTAAGTATTCTTCTATTAGCAATGTTTTTTATCACTAATTTTGTCAAGCGAGATTGTTGATGATATGATATTAGGGCTGTTCAATCTTTTATCAGAAGCATACATTTTGTCAAGCAAGATTGTTGATGATATGATATCTAGTACTCCACAGCCAAGTTTTTCGAGAATCAAATGGAGTATATTCAGTATATTAGTTGTATATAGAAAGTTAAAATGAGATGTCATCACCATAGCCAAACTGCGAAAGGAAAATGAGGTAAGCTTACCTTATGTACAGTGAGCTTTTAGAGTGGATTTTGGGAGAGAGAGAATGTACATTTAGCAGCTGAGTCACAAAATCTAACGGAAGTATTTGACGGAAAATAGTTATGGTAACAGTTGGGAGTAAAGAAGAAAGTTTAGTGGTATAATTGGAGATTATGAAAAGGCGAGGGTACCAGTGAGAAAAGTGGATAACTCGAGGGTACCAATGAGAATAACCCAAACAACTATTTGTTGTTTCTGCTTTTGAAAAACACTTTTGAAAAATTAAACTTGAAAAACAAAAACTCATTTTTTAGAATCGAGGCCAAACATGCTTAATTGGGTTGGGCATTTTTGAGATTTATACATATGCAACACCCTAGCAGACAGTCACATTGTCATTTCACGTTCAGTTTGAATGGCAGGCTGCATTTTTTTTGAACCTAAAGTAGCTCGGAAGTCGGAACAGGCCTGTGATGCTTCATCAATTCTAGTTCTTTCCTTGTTTCACTTTTGTTTTTCATCTTCTTTTTGCTTTGTGTTTAAGAAGCACAAGTCAATTGACGAGAAATGAAATCGGTAGATGTGACAAATTCAGGTTGAGACTGAAGTATTTTTTATTTATTGTTGGAAAATCGGCCAAATAACCAGATTGGTAAAAAAAATAGGTGGTGGATGACAAATTGGTAAAAAAACTTTGATACATGACAAATTGGTAAAAAAAAACTTATATTTGCGACATATACACCAAAAAAAAAAAAGACCAACCAGCATTCTAAAAGCGCGTGTCCTTCATACTCCTTGTTGCTATTTATTTGCTTAAAATTCATCCACTCTGAAGAATGTCATCTCCAGTTTTCTCCTCTGTTTCTTCAGCAAAGTACTCAATCCAACAAAAATTAAATTACGACTACTGGAAGAAAATCCCAATTAAGAAATTTACTTATAGTACTAAGTATAAAAGCTGCTACAACTTCATCAATGGTGAATTAGAGCATTTGGTTAGTACAAAATGTGGTATTTAATAGATGCATCAAAAATTAACTTTGATCAATACATCAAGTGTTAATATTGAAACAAAATCTTCATCTGTACTTTGAACTATACTTAAGACACAAATAAAAACAAGAATCACTTGCTTTTCATGTAATGGAGACTTCTCACTAGTACATTGATAAGCCAAAAGTCAATGAAAGCAATATGGAGTGGAGTAACTTTCGTGCTAATCAATATTTATGATCATACTGTTAACATATTCTAATCATACATACACTCTAATTGTATTTGACCCTCACTAATGAAAAACCGTGATAATATTTTTTAATTTATCATACTCAAGCATGTTATTATGAAGGATAATCATATCAAAATTAAAGCACCTAAGCTAACTTATTTTAATCACAACATCATCAAATCTTAACACATTATTCATATAACTCACTTCCCAATATTTTCAACATGCCCAGACATAAAACAATCAAATTTTGTTTTTTTTTATCAAAAAGTAGAAGAGAATTACCTTACCTTAATCTAATTTATGCCAAAAAATAACATTTTGTTTATCATATTTTGTAAGTAATATGGTGAGGAGATTGAATAAGAGGCATGGTGGAGAGATGAAGTTTGAAGGAGTTGCTGGGTTTTTCTAGAAAAATAAGGGAAAGGGTAAAAGGAAACGGTTAGATATGCATATAGTGGGTTTGGAACCACGCGGCGTGATTTTTGGTGTATATGTCGCCAACTCTAAGTTTTTTTACCAATTTGTCATATATCAAAGTTTTTTTACCAATTTGTCATCCACCTCTCATTTTTTTTACCAATCTGGTTATTTGGCCTTGGAAAATCGAATTAAGAGAGACATAATACTGAGGTGTGATTTCATAATTTGTCGTTCAAACCGCCCTTTAACTCTAGGACGCTTGATCACAGCTATCATCACTTGGAGATTTCTACGGATTGCCTTTCCCTTGTGCTATTTCTGGCTGGCCTTGAGAGACCGCATCATCAAGTGATTGACGTCATAGAGGATATTCGGGAACTTTTCGTGTTCTTTCATTGCTTAGCTTTTAGTTTTATTCCTAGGTCTTATAATAATATGGCACATGGCCTCGCGTGTGGGGCTATGCGTAGTTAGGTCTATCTTTCTTTACAGCTGCCAAAAAAAAAAAAAAAAAAAAAAAAAAAAACTAGAGGACGCTGCTCAGCTACCTTCTCCCGGCTTTCATATCGTAACTGTCCCAAAATATAAGTTCTTCGTTAGAAGCTTCAACAACAGAAAAACCGTTTTAACACAACAACAAGAACAACATTATCCCAGTGCCTCAATGGCTCCCGCAAATTGTGGGATAAGGGGGTCGGAGGTAAACAGCCAAGTTTTTTTAGGGTTAGAGGTTTATATTATTATGGGCCAAGTTTCATACGGACTCTTTAATGAGCGGGCCAAGTTTCATACGGACACATTATTGTGAATTGCCGACAAATTTAATAAACCTCCCAAATTACCTTTCCGACCCAAAACATTTGATCCACGAATTGAAAAACGTTAAAACGGATTCATTGTCTCAACTTTTGATTTGTGTTTAAGAAGAAAGTCCAAACCCGGGAAAAAGACGTGCCGGGACAGACCCGTCACCCGTGAAGCTAATCTCAACTTAAGTTCTTTCCTTTATGTTTTCAATCTTTTGTTTTGTGTTTAAGAAGCGAGTCATTGACGAGTGAAGTTGGTAAACGGTGAAAAGTTCGAGTTGAAACTAAAGATCATATTACCGTTGGAAGCGAATTAAGAGACGTATATGTCGTCAAATACTCGTTAGTAAACCAAATAAACCGGTATTGTTTACGCTACTTATGTTGAGAAGTATCCATCGATTAACACAGCTTCCATTGTGGTCATCCGAAAACATTCCTATTTTTCAACACGAAAAACTACGGTAGAAATTATGAACAATGATCCGAAAACATTCCTACTTTTCAACCGCTCTATAGACCAATTCAGTCAGTATAATCTGAATTCTATTGACAAGCTCTTTACTGTAAAATTAAAACCTAATATATTTTCCCTACGGATTTAATTGCCGCCAGAATGATCAGACTTCGGTGGTGGAGGATCAGGAGGAACATGTCGTACAAACTGCCCTTTTACTCTAGGACGCTGCTCAGCTAGCTTCTTCCGGCTTTCATATCGTACCTGCCCAACATATAAGTTCTTTGTTAGAACCTTCAACAACAGAAAAACCCTACTACAGTCTACCAATTCTAGGATGAAAAGATTGGAGGGTCACCTTCTTCTCAAAGCATCTTTCCTTTCTCTTCAACCGAAACTTATTGAGAGCCGCTTCTCTCTGGAAAGAACGTTGAAGACTCAAGTCATGAGAAACAAGACTCCCATCATTTCCACCCTCACGACCGTTGGATAAATAACTACTGGCACATTGATCAGTGGCTAAGAAGCGGGCTTGATCTTCTAAAGGAACCCGATTATGTTCCTGCCCGCAGCCAGGCTCACTCGAGGAAATTCTCGGAGCAAATTGGTTATAAGAATTCATTCGCGGGTTGGCAGAACATGGACTTGGTGAAGACCCGTCTACTCGAACCCCTCCCATGGAAAGCGGGACAGGAAACAAATTTTTTGAGATATTTCCGGACCCTTGTTCAGTTTCTACTGTTCGATTTAAAGGGAATGAATGGAGTTTCGGACCATATTGAAGCATGGAATCCGAATCTTTGGCGCTAGAATTGCTCTCCGGAGGAGGAGGATTGTTGTCAGACAAACGATCACGATCACCTGATTGAACTTTGATATTTATAGGAGTTGAATCACAATCTGCCTTTGTATCTGATCCATGTTGTACTGCCTTGTTGATATACCTGAAATAAACCCGACATAAATCAGACCAGAATCTTGAGAAACCGCAGAGAGAAGGAAAAAAATGAGCGGGAAAAATCAAGGAATATCTTAAGAAGAAGAACCTCACCGTGTAAAGGCTGAGGTATTGGAACGATTTAGCATTTGGTTCTCGCTGCCATTCTTAATTTCTGGCTCAACAAGAGCGCTTCTTGTCAAGGAGAGATCCAAATGTGGAGAGGAATCGTGTCTATTTGCTCCATCATTTGGGCATATATGGCGTTTGGAATTGTTATCAAAAGCTCCAATCAAATCGATGGCTTCTCTTGGCGAGTAAGTTATAGCCATCTTATTGCCACTAGCTTGAGTGCACATGTTCACATTCTCTGCATGACTTTGTCGTTCCAACCTTTCTTGTCGATCTAGTGCTCTATTACCTTTGTATGTTGCAGTATCTGATCATTACGATAAACTTCGGTTTAGTTGCAAAAAATAAGATGAATTTATGTTGCTGAATCTCAGTTTTGTTCTACAATGATGAACTGAAAGTGTAGGTACCTGCAGCCCCACTCTCAGGAGTCGATAAATTTGGAGCTGAATTTCCACATATGACGCGCTCCTGTATACTAACCTCAGTCACAGGAGATAGCTCTTGTTTTGGCTGCGAGTAAACTTCGGTCTCATTCATGTATGCAGTTTCGGCTTCCAAATTTAGCTTTCCACATGAGCTCTGCACAAGATACACAAAATACCGCAGATATCAGCTATGCTAGCTAGTAAGCGCGATTGAGTGTTGGTACTTTGGTACATGGATTCAACGCTCCGTCAACAACAAAAGTACTGTCACCTCTTGACTTTTAAAATCAACTTCAACCATTAGTCTCTTCAAATATGCGCAGATACAATGTCAAATTTGTCGTGTTTAGTTCATTCAAATAACTGTTTTTATTAAAGTTATACGAGTACCTATTGATACTGTGAGAAAGTAGCGATCGTCATTGATCACCAAAGTCAAAATATCAGAGGAGTTCATGGCATAGTTTCCTAACCTCTGCATCACTTCCTTTCTTGCAGCAGCCTTCTTGCATTGCAGCACATGCTTTGGACCCGCTTGAACGATCGCTAGTAGCATTGTTTTCAGCAGTGGCTTCTTCTAATGTGTCCAGAGCGACACTTGAATCCCGAGGACCATGTTCTCTACTGGCCTGCAATGGAGGCAAACAGTTACTACCGAACTTCTAATATCAGCAAAAGAAGGGCACTGGTAACTGAAATAGGTTCAATGAAATTAACATACGGATTGCCTTCTCCAAACATGCTGCCATAGATTTTTCAGCTCGTTTATCCTAATAGGCTTAACAAGAAAATCGGCTGCTCCCTTCGTCATGCATTTATATACCATGCTAAAAGAGTCATATTTGGACATCACTGTATAACATAAGAGCGACATTAACAATCCAGTCTCTAGAGTCTCTAGAAGTTAGCAGGGGATAAAAAGATGTAGATAATCAATAACGTACTTATAACCGGGATGTTTTTGCAAATCTCGTGTTCCATAATTAATGTCAGAAGAGCATATCCAGAAATTGATGGCAACTCCATTTCGGTAAGTATGAGGTCTATGTGGTGCGGTCTTGCCTTCAACACTTCCCACGCCTTCAGACCATCAGGAGCAGTTGCAACTGCACAACCATCAGGGCAATTCACATAAATTTATGCCTCAATACTATCATATACAATCTATCAGTCTTCTGATGACAAATTTAGTAAAACGCGATGCATATAAACACACTAATCATGCACTGCCCTTGTCTCAGTCTCATCAGATCGTCTATGTACTGATAGACATCACAATTCTCGGCCCTCGAAGCGTTCCAATTCGAACTTTCACAATTTTCAACCCCAAATCAATTAGAAGAACCAAAATTTTCTTCAATTTTCAGAAGGATCACATATCAATTCAAAACAAAGTATAATCAGGCAAGGGAACAAACTGCCAAGATTAAAAGTCGAGGCTATCAAATAGGTAGAACACAAATTCTCACCTGTGACGAACACTATCCGTCACAAGTGAGTGACGGGTCACTTCCCTCTCACACAAATGCAAGTGGGAGGGTAGGTGGGGCAAAAATGGAGCGCCCCACTTGCCTCTCACTTAGATTTGTGTGAGAGAGGTGACCCGTCACTCACTTGTGACGGATAGGGTCCGTCACAAGTGAGACTAGCTGTAGGTAGAATTGTAGGTGACGACTTAGTAATGCAATAAAGTAACTTAGAATAAATCGAATATTTCAACTAAAATTTCCATATTATCCACTGGCAAAGATAACCGCTATTCTATCAATCCGATTCTACCCATTCTATCAATCCAAAGTAAACTTGGAAATAAATCGAAAATTCAACTAAAATTTCCATATTTTGCCACGGGCAAAGGGTGACCGCTATTCTATCGATCCAAAGTAGAATCCAGATTCGAAAGAAATCAACAACACAATCTAATTCTCAATAGACAATTTGATTTCAATACTACTTATCAACAATTTCAACTCCAATATACAACAGAGCATTAAATTAAACTATTACAAAATAAAATAAAATAGAAATGAACCTTTATAGCTGCATTTTCTAAGAAGAGCACCAATAATCTGTCTTGTTGAATCATCAGCTTCAACCAATAAAATTCTAATACCACTTCTTGGTACAAAATTCTCCCATCTCACTATTGAACTTGACCCTTCTTTACTTTCTTTCTTCTCCTCTTTATCAACTACTTCAACTTCCATTGCTCCTAAACTTGTAATTACCATCTTTATTGTCAAACCTAAGGCGCAAGGCGTGTACAATATACGGGAAGAGGGATTTGAACCCGCGACCTATTGTCAGGATACCACCATCTTAACCACTGGACTAAGACCCACCTTTTTCTTTTGATCTTTATTGTCAAAAACTTTAAACTTTGATGAACCCACCAAATATCTCACATAACCCAACTCAAAGTTTCGATCTTTATTGTCAAATTAATGAAATTTGATGAACCCACCAAATATTTTTCCAAAAAAAACAACTCAAAGTTTTGATCTTTATGGTCAAAAACTACAAATTTTGATGAACCCACCAAATATTTCACAATACCCAACTCAAAGTTTCGATTTTAATTGTCAAAACATTAAAATTTGATGAACCCACCAAACATTTCTCATAACCCAACTCAAAGTTTTGATCTTTTTGGAGTAAAAACTACAAATTTGATGAAAGACAAGATATTTTTCATAACCCAACTCAAAATTTGATTTTTTTGGTGTAAAAACTACCAATTTTGATGAACACACAAGATATTTTTCATAAAGTTTTGATCTTTATTGCCAAACAATGAATGGGATTGGAAATGAAATGATATTTTCCCACCAAAAGTTTCAATAATCAATCAAAATAGCTAAGTGGGTATGGTAGGTTCAAAGAATTTTAATTTTTAATTATTTTTAATATAATCTAACGGTTGATATTTAATTTGATAAAGTAATACCGACTTATCTAACGGTTATAAATGTGGCAACTTTAGATGTTAAGATAAATATCTTGAAGGTTCAAACGTTGTACTATTGTATGGCTCAAAATCAACACGTCACCAAATTGATTTTATTATTTTAATATTTTTCTAGATATAATAAGATTGTATGGTTGGTGTTTGTAGCCTCATGTACAGATGTACAATCATCAATTAGAAAATTATTTTCCTTTTTTTTTTAATAAAGTGAGGATTGTGGATACATTAAAGAAAGATATTTTTGTGTTAGGAGACATTAAAGAAAGATATTTGGGTGAGTGGTGGATAGAGTGATAGATATTTTGAGATATTTATGATGTGGGGTGTTTGAGTTTAAAGAGATGAATGGATAGAGAAGTGCCACGTAGAATGTGTTAAGCTGCAAATTAATTTGTGGTGATTAGATTAGATTATGACATTATGTGTAGCTGTACTTGTAGTTATTATCTAGAAGAAATTAAACTTTTTTTTGGTACTTTTTTTTTTTAGGTAAGAAAACTAGGTTGATCCTTTAGGGTAGGACCAACCTATCTCATTCTTTCGAATGAGGGAGGTAAGTTGAAGTCACCGGCTATCAAACCACCTCGAAAGAGTTGGACATGAATGTCCAACAGAAGCCATGAAGTCAGCAACCTTGTTGGCTTCACGAAAGCAATGTTTAATTATCACTTCATCGAAAAAAATGAAGGTCTAATTTCACATCCTTGATAATACTAGAAACTAGATTTTGTGCCCGTGCGTTGCACGGGTTATAATATTGGTTCATCTCTCAATATTAACTAAAAAGGTAAGATATTGTGGATGACATGAACATAAATGTGAAATTATTGTTGGAGTCAAATTTAATTTATCAACCTCTTTATTTTAAAAAAATATTTAAATTTAAATTTTTATTTCATAATTTTTAATTTAAATAATTATCTAATCAAAACTAATTTAATCCAGATAATTAATAATTGCATTAGCAATAATTATCTTTTTATATATAGATAGAGTCCACATTGTACCTAAAATACATATTAAATCCAATTTTATTTAGCCTTGAATTTCATGCGTTTTTTTTCCTATATTGTCTTGATTTAGCAATTGGACAATAGTGTTATTATTGTATATTTTGGTTTAATTATAATTATTAACATGCCATAAAAAAATGAATCATACTTTAATTTAAAGATACCAATTATATTATTATCAACAAAATTTGTGAAAATACACCCTGTATCAATAAATCACTTTATAGACATCAAAAATATTTAATTTTAAACAGAAGAAATAAAATAACGTGAAAGTTTTAAAAATAAAAGTATTCATAATAAAATGTTATTCAACCAGCAACGTCTCTTTATTGCTTATATAAATATATATAATGATGTTATATGCTCTGCTTTTTAGAGGTTTTTTTGGAACACTCCTAAAATATCTTTGAAATAAGTGTCATGGCATTATTGGTAATTAAAAGTAGTGATCAAAAGAAACAATAAATTGTGAGCATAATTTGATCGGACACAATTTATATAGCTGCAAGGAAGGAAGAGTCAATTATAATAGAACTCTTTTAATAGTATGATTACAATCTTAAATAGTTTACTATATAAGATTCTGTTGGACTCTTATAAAAAATATTAATGATAAAAAGTCAATTTGTTACCTGCTCATAAGATTGTCGTGCAATAAATTCACATTGTGGTCTTATTATAGTGAAACTACAAAATGAATGAAAAGTCAATAATGAGGCTCACTTAAACAAAGTGAAAGAGTAAATACAGAAGGGCTTCATCGTCATTCTATATCTCTTATTTTTCTATTCTTCCAATCATAAACTGTAATCAATTAGTCGAGCCTGGCAATTAACTCAGCTCACACATCAAATTCATAACTTGGATCTTTAAGGACGGACTACGGAGACGTCAGCAACATCAGAGTGGGGTTTAGGTTCTGAGATGAGTGAACCAAATTGGCTCATGTTATGATTCCGAGTTCGAGCTGCTGCTGGTGGTCGCCTGAGTAGGTGTAGGGGAGTGTTCAGATTTGGGTGACAAGGGCGAGAATGAGCAGGGGAGTTGGTGCAAATATGATTCCGATGCCGCGTTGGGATGATTGCTGTGGTGGCTCGAACTCTGTTGTTGGTTTCAGTACTCAATGGTTCTGGTGAAATGTGCGCATCAGTGGCGGGCTTGATTGGTGATGTTGGTGCGCGACCGTGGCATGATTGGCTGGTGGTTGAATATTGGCGAGCTGGTGGTTCACGCACCACCTAGTGGTGCTTTAAATCGGTTTTCGATTCCCAGGTAGGGAATTGAACATGGAGATGGTACCTATAATTGACCATCTCAATCCATCTCTCACCCGTCTCGATATCCTTTATTCAAGTCCATTATGGTCACATTTGAGTATATAATGGTTTTAAAACCATGTCTTATTATTTCAGACGAAAATGGCCGTCTGAAACAAAAATTGGCGTTTAATGATATGTGTGGAAGTTTGTTGTTCACAATTGAGCCCGTATGGTGTCAAACACATGATTAAATAAGTGGCATAAGTGCATAGCAAATACTGGTATCTGTACTGAAGTCATCATCATCATTGTCTTCAATCCTTTTAATAAATACCTTAGGGCCTGATTTTATAAGTTCTTCTTCCGCTTCATTAAGTTTCCGTTCTTCATCCTCGCCACCGCGCTGTAAGGTCTGAAGCATAGCATTAACACTGACTGTCGCATGCCTCGACTTAACAGACATAATCTCACCAACAGCAGCCATCCTATCCATCTCGCGTTTTGAATCCAACGCTCTATTCTCCAAAGCCTTCATCCCATCTCCCATCTCTTCCGCATCCCTTTTTCTCTTTTTTCTCAACCAATTCATCATCCTGGTGTCTCCACGGTTCAAAATTCCTAGACGCACCCGCTTCAACAGCTGTCTCTTATTTAGCATTTGAATTAGTACCAGGTAGTCAGAATATTCGGACTGAGGCATACTTTCTGTTCTTAGACCTAATTAAGATTCACAAATGGTTGACACTTTTTTTCATCCTATTTCCCTTGTTCTTCCTCTTTTTCAAAATATTTAACAACTTCGGCGCGAATTTGAAATCACGGCTCATCTTCAGCAACGGCAAGCGCTCTTAATATATTGCCACATTTTCTCTCAATTTTTTTTAACAATGAACCTTTCATTCAGAAACCCCTGTTAATATTGGGGTAAGGCTGTGTATATCTATTCTTTAGGTGCCATTGGTGGGTCGTTTTAATAAAAATCCTTCAGCATATTTCCATCTTTAAAGAATGTGGGAGTGTTTGACTGGGCAAGTTGTTATCGCTTATGCGCTTCAACAGTGTAGTCGGAGTTTCTTGGATTAGTTTTCATTGTTATTTCCGCAGAGCAGTTGGTGCACTTAATGTAAAACCTCGCAATTTGAATACCAAGGTAATTCATTATGCGCTTCAACAGTGTAGTCGGAGTTTCTTGGATTAGTTTTCATTGTTATTTCCGCAGAGCAGTTGGTGCACTTAATGTAAAACCTCGCAATTTGAATACCAAGGTAATTCATTAAACTTTGTACCCTTTGACATGTAATTACCGCAAGTATTATAGCGAATACTCATAGACAACATCGTCCGAACCGTCACCTGCTTGTTTTTCGGCTGCTTTCTTTTCGGTTCGACGGTTCGAAATCCGGTGGATAGTATTTATTGACCACTTTTCTTTCTCCCATGTTTTAGGCGAGGGTGTTAATAATCATGAATATTGAAAGAATTTTCAGAGAGAAAAACGGAAACCCTAGTTTAGGAGTAGTAGTAGTATTGACAGGGTACATACCGATGTCAATGCACGCCCTTAGTTTATGAGATGTTACCAATGCTGATAATCAATCATCTATCTATAATCTATAATAAACAATATGTTAAAGAAATCTTTATTTAAAAACTAACTGAGTCGTAGGAAACCGAAACGAACCGATGAAGTTGTTACCTTGAAGACACAAGTGACGATGCTCGTATCGAACAATGTAAAGGAGAGCAGCACACGAATTCCTGGTTCTCTAAAACATACGCTTGAATGGAAGTGATAGGGACCGAAGGTTACAGCGTAAGGATTGTAACATGCATGGTTTAATTTATATATATACCTACTTTGTAATTAGTGTTTTAGTTGTTAACAAATTCAAATGGAAAATAGATCTTTTGTGAGTTGTGATTAATTATAATATAATTATTATATCTTTTGCATTATCTGTGTGGCCAAATTTATATCTTTTCGTACATATTAATATTTAAAGTATATAGGTGTTTTACAAAAGTTGGAGACTCTAGAATTGCCTGAAAAAAGCCTCTTTTATATATATATATTGATTTCCCACGGAATTTGCCAAATACCTCGAATCGAGTTAATAACACATAAGTTATCACCCTCCACAATTAACTTTGAGATTCCAAAGTATTTAGCTGCTAAAATACCTTCTTTTAAAGCAAGTGCTTCCGCAACGAGGATATTATTGGATCCGCACTTTTTTGCTCCCAACAAAACGACTTTACCATTGTGATCATATAGAATATCCTAAAGCAGCTTTATTACCTTCTATTCTCGATCCGTCAAAATTTAGCTTTAGGAAACCGTTTGTAGGTTTTTCCCACCAAATCTCTTCCTTACTAGAACTGTTTCTAGCCGACTCTTCTACCTCGGGATTGTTGAGATCCTTAAATCAATACTATATATTAATTCCAGAAAACAAGGGACTTCAATGTAATTAAAGAAAGTTATACAAATTAGTTATACTATATAGTTTTAAATCACTACCACCGTGTGATGGACCCGATTAAGGGATCTCAATGCAAATATTATATAGTTTGGGTTAAAATTAAATTATATAGAAGCTTGATAATTTTCCTAAACATTTGTAAGAGACTAAAACATGATCAATTTTCTTAAAATAAATTAATTAATTAAGATAATCAATTTCTCTTAAAATAAAATAATTAATTAAGATGGTCAATTTCAATGAGACTAGAAAAAAGAAGATGCTTGATAATTTTCCTAAATATTTATAGAAGACTAGAAGATGATCAATTTCCTTCAAATAAAATAATTAATTAGTATAAACATGCACACTTATGATATTAATTATTATCATCATAAAATTATATATTAAATTTAAAATCTATGCAATTTTATTAAACATTATAGTTTATCAGATGTATATAGATGTTAATTATTTAACATACAAAAATATAATATAAGTAGGTTATAAATAATTCAAGTTAGATTCCATAATATATAATATTGCATAATTCTTTCGATTTGATTTAATGCATATATGTGATATATTTATATAAATATATAATCCTCTTAAAATTGCATGCCTAAGTAGTAAAAATAATTTCGTCTGTAAAGAAAAGAATTATAGTAACATTGTATATAGTTATATGATAGTAATCACTCATTTTAATAGTAAAAGTAACAATATTATCATCGAGATTAGTGAAAGTGGTAGAAATAACAACGGGAGTAGTGAAATAATCAATATTAATGCGGCAATAGTGAAAGTAACAATAATTACGACGGGAGTAGTGAAATTATCAATACTAATGCGGCAATAGTGACAGTAACAATAATTATGGCGGGAGTAGTGAATGTAACAATGATTACGGGCAAGTAATGAAATGTTTTTACTATTGTTTCATTAATAAGAGTAAAATATTAGTAGCGGGAGTAGTGAATTTGTCTCAAAATTTATTTCATCGTAATTTTAGGATATGTCATAGAAAAATATATTAATGATAAATTTATGAGTTATGCAACTTTAAGTAATTTTATTTAATGAAAAAAAAAATTAATGGTAAGTAGAGGTAGCCCGGGCGAAGCCGGGCACCAATACTAGTCTAGTCACATTCCATGTCTTAGTGCTATTATTACATAAAGTAATAAGTTTGCTGATACTTAAATTAACATTATTAAAGATAATATCATTTTTATGGAACCATGCATTCCACCAAATAAAAATAATCTTTATAAAGTCATCTTTTGGAATTAAATCCTTGAGATAATTAAGTTTCGTTAGAAAACTTTGACTTGTAATAGTACCATAATTTGACAAAAACTCGTTGAAACTAATAATGTTCAGGTCTTGGATGACAGACCCAATCAAGGGATATTCGTAAAAGAAATAATCTTTGTTTTCAATAGGATTGTTGCACAGAACACAATGAGGTGGGACATCAATATGAGTCTTAAGAAGTCTACTTTTCGTTGGAAGGCCGTCAACACAGGCTTTCCAAAGAAAAAATTTCAATTTAGGAGGAATATTCAATTTCCAAATCCACTGAAATTCACATTTGTCAAGAGCTTGATCGAACAAACCTTGCGCTAACCAAGTTGCTGTTTTGGTAGAGAAATTTCCATCTACGGACAACCCCCAAATGAGGTTATCTGGAATATCATTATGTGGCACTGGAATGTTAGTAATCTGATTAACAATATCGTTATTTACAAAACTGGATAATTTACAAATATCTCATTGCTTGTATGAGGTTATGAAATCTTTAACCAAAAGATTAAGATCACGGTTACTATCATCATCAACCATACTGCTTGTAAGCGGGTGTGAAAAAACCCAATTATCAGACCAAAACTTAATGTTGCTACCATTACCTACCTGCCATCTCAATCCTTTTCTAAATAGAGTCCGAAGACTCATTAGTTTACGCCATTGCCAAGAAGAGGCTGAATTAGGCTTATGATCAAAGAGTGAACAATTTCTCAAGTATTTTTTAGATACCACTTTGACCCATATACTTTCCTTATCCATAAGAATTTTCCATAAAAGTTTCATTTGAAGAGCTTTATTAGCTGCTTCAGAAGATTTAATCCCTAAACCACCAATCGACTTTGGTAAACAAACTTTATGCCAACCAACCAAATTAGGAGAACGCTGGGAAGGATTCTTATTCCAAAGAAAGTCTCTATTAATTTTATCTAATCTACTATGGATCGATGAAGGGAGGAGGAAGCTTTGCATCTGAAAAGTTCCCTTCGCGGCTAAATTAGCATTGACAAGAACTAGTCTACCTGCTTGAGATAGAGAATTCGCTTTCCATTTCGATAATTGAGTGCAAGAAAATTGAATAATGTTTTCGAAAGTATTTTTAGTTACTCTGCTATCAATTATAGGACATCCTAAATACTTACCCAAATGAGCTTCCTCATTCATATGAAGAATGCCTTTAAATGATTCACGAAGAGAACGCTCAATATTTCTAGTGCATTGAAAGGTGGATTTGTCAAAGTTAACAAATTGCCCGGAAATCGTGCAAAATTTATCTAATATAGACTTAATAGTTCTACAACTCTGGTTAGAGGCTTTAGCGAAAATGATAGTGTCATCCGCAAAAGTGAGAAACGGAATTTTCTCCACCCCGGATCCAATTCTAATACCAATATCACTAGAGCTAACATCACTATTTTTTTGTAGAGATCTTGCTAAAATCTCGGCGCACATAATAAATATATATGGCGAAAGTGGGTCTCCTTGTCGAATACCTCGAGTGGGTCTAAAAACGTCTCCCGGTGTTCCATTTACTAACACTGAGTAAGAAACAGTGTTTATACATGCCATAATCCATGAAATCCACTTAGCATTAAAACCCATTTGCTTAAAAGTTTCCTCGATAAAATTTCATTCTAGTCTGTCGTATGCTTTCTTCATATCAAGTTTGATTGCAATCCAACCTCCTTTGCACTTTTTACGTTTAAACGATTTGAAAATCTCGTGTGCTAAAAGAATATTATCTTGGATGAATCGATTAGGTGTAAAAGCACCTTGAAAAGGATGTATAATCTTATGCAAGACACTTCGAAGACGGTTAGCCAAGATTTTTGCAATAATTTTATAAATTGTTGAACAAAGACTAATCGGGCGAAAATGATTTGCTGTTTGAGGATTTTCAATTTTAGGAATCAATGCTATGAAAGTATGATTTATTTGTTTTAGTAATTTATCGGAATGGAAAAATGCTAAAACTGCATTAGTGACAGAATTTCCTACAATATCCCAGTATTTTTGAAAAAACTCTGCAGGAAATCCATCGGGACCTGGACATTTATCAGCGGCTAAACTAAACACAGTTTGTTTAACTTCTTCCCTACTAATATTACCTGTAAGAAATCTGTTATCTTCGTCTGTAATTAATCCACAAATAGATTTAAAATCCTCATTCTTGTCGAAATTACAGAGATGATTTTTCGCAAACCTAAGTTTAAACTCCTCGGATATTTCTTGCTTAATGAGGTTTTGATCAGTAATACAAGCACCATCCTTATTAATAAACTGCTTAATGCCATTTCTACTACGTCTAATCGTGGCATAACTTTGAAAAAACTTGGTGTTGTTATCTCCAAAATTCGCTTTGTTTATACGAGATTTTTGTTGCCAATAGACACGCTTATAGTCAAGAAGTGCATCACGCTTTTTCAGCCATCTCAATTGCGCATTTTCTAAATTAGCACTATGAGAAGAGCCTAGTTGTTGTTGAATATTTTCTAACTTTTTTTCAGCAATTGAAAGTTGCCTAAAAATATTTCCAAAAGTAGACTGATTCCATTTCTTAGCCTTTTGTTTTAAAAATTTGCATTTTTGAGAAAGACAAAACATATACGATCCATGAAACTGATATTGCCAACAACTTTTGACCATTTTACTGAAATCATTCCGAAGAGTCCACATAAGTTCAAAACGGAAAGGAGGGGCTTTTTTGTGACTTTGGTTTTGGTTTTGAAGCTTCACCGAAATCGGACAATGGTCTGAGCTAGTGAAAGCATGGTGGATAAACTGCATGTTTGGATAAACACTCATCCAAATAGGAGAAGCTAAGACTCTATCAAGGATTTCAAAAACATTATCAGAACCAGTTTTCTTTTTTCTCCAAGTAAAAAAATTACCGGAGAAGGGGAGATCTACACAATTAGTACTCCCTCCGTACCACACCAAAGGTAACACTTACTATAAACGGACGTACCACACCAAAGGTAACATTCCTTATTTGGCCCACAACATTATCAACTTATCCTTATAACCATTTGATATTTACACAAAATGCCATTACATACCCCACCTAACAACCCACAATTAAACACCCAATTACATACCCCACCTATTTATTCCCTCTTTACCCTTACTTTTTCCACTTTTTCTTAAATACTTCATTTTTCCCTACGTTACCTTTGGTGTGGTACGGAGGGAGTATTACTTAAGAAATTATTTAATCTTAAACAACGCGCATTGGTAACCTTTACACCTCCTTCTTTTTCACTAGGACTCTTAATCTCGTTAAGATCCCCTAATAATAAGAAAGGCAAATCAAGATTAAGGACAAAACTTTGGATCTCATCCCAAAAATCCGACTTTTCAGCCGGTTGAGCGGGAGCATAAACAAAAATGAGGCAAAAATTAACATTCTTCGTTAAGTCACACACTTCACAAGCAATGAATCTTTTCGACTTAAATTACTAAAAGAAATAAATCATAAATGCATGAATTTTTCATGAATTTTTTCATTTTACCTTGTGGCATACAAAGTAGTAGTCGATTATCACCCAATTCATTCGTTTTATATGTGGATAATATATGAAGAGTGAATCACGTATTTTTGATAACTGCTATCACAAGTAAATCATTTTTTTATAACAGCTAGCAAGGTAAAAAAAAAGTTTAAAAACTGCTACCATAATCCTTGGGTCGGTTAAAAACAAATACCAATTAGCACCGAAACCCAATTTTTGACTTACAAAGACTAAAATACCCCTACTTTAACTTTCCCCTTTCTTACTCAGTCATAAAACACAGGTTTCAACCTAACTATTCAATTTCATCACTAATACTTTATCAAATTCCTTCATCCAAAATAAAATTCACTTGTCATTCTCTTAATCATTTGAAAATTTCACCTACAATACCCAGATTATTTCATCTACCCATCTTTGAATCTTCATCCTTTGTTTACCCACCCAACTAAAAACCAATCAACTTACCCTTTTTCAATTAATTTGGGGAAATCCAAATCTAACCTGATTAAGCTTCACAAATTTGACAACACAAATTCTTATTTCAGACCGCCATATCTGTCTGAAATTGTCAGACGGATACCATTTCCTCTCACAAAAAACTCATTTAGGGTGTGGGTGGGAAAGCACATGGGGGTGTCCCACCACCCATGTGCTTCTCACTTGTGAGAGGTCTTATTGCGGTCTGAAATAAGGCGGTCTGAAGCAAGACGGACTGATTTGACAAATATCATATTATATACCCAGATTAGTAATTGTATTTGTCAGGCGCTCCGTTTATTTTTCTTCGTCATATCACATTGGATTACCTTCTTCTCCAACATCAACTGAGTAATTATTTTTTTTTTGTCACTCTAATTGTTCTTCATCATACCAACTAAATTAACTACAACCATATTTAGTTGCCTTGTAATTTCTCTCTGAACATGAATCCTTCAACATAGCTACAAAGATCCGAAAAAAAATCCATTTTTTTGTCGAATAAGACATGAATGGACCCTAATTTGAAAATACTAAAAGTTATCACAAATTAAAGTGACAGGTTAAGAACTTACCCCATGAAGTAGATTAAAGGAGAGAGAATGAGAATAGATTAAATGAGATAGTATGAGATAGAAGAAACAAAGATGAAGATAGAAGAAACAAAGATGAAGATAGAAGAAATATTAATGGAGTAGAAGATAAATCTAAAAGAATAATTGTAAGGGGGAGGGAAGGGGCAAAATAGGAATAGGAAATATGACTTAATCTAAGGATTGAAATGAATGGCCGAGCTTCATTCATTTTGGCTCGTTTAATGAATTGCTACTGAATTTTAACCAAACCAAGGATTATGGTAGCAGTTTTCAAACTTTTTTTTTTACCCTTGGTAGCAGTTCTCAAAAAGTGGTTTACTTGTGGTAGCAGTTATCAAAAAACCCTATAAATTTTATAAACAATGGACGAGTTAGATAAAAGATTTAAGTAATATATGGGTGCAAGTGAAACTTCTTCTCGCCCGTATCTTGTCATCTCAACATGTAGATTGTGATTTATTGTTAGCATGAAATTTTGTTCGATTCATTTAATTTTATTAATGTATAGGTGTATGTAATAATGTGGTATATTAGTTCAAATTCCAATAATATTTAACAGAGAATTAACATTATAAATTAGCCAGTACTCCGTATCTTCAAAGACGAACAAATCCGTTTTAAAATTAAAACGAGGTAAATACCCTATTTACGTAGATGAAATAAGCATTTTGCTCATAAGGATACCATACTACTTTATTAACAAATTAAATTACCCTCCTTTATTTGCTCATTTGGGGTAGTAACTCAAAATTTGATTGAGGTAAAATTATTACCTTCACCTTCTCCTAGGTGTGACGTGTCTCACTGTCACAGCATTGAATATTTATGAAATGTTTGACAACCGATGAATTGGTAATTGCTAGCATTTTGAGAACTCATAAACATGTTTGACTAATAACATATTAAAATCAAGATTGAGTGCATATTGTTATACCCCCTCTTATTCTCTATGTTCTTCCACAATTGTTTTTGGGTAGAATTTAGTGGGAGTATGATATGTGGATGTAAATGAAAGTAAGAGAGAGAATGTGGGGTCATAAGATATTATAACCACAAAAGATTGACAAATAAGGAAAGTGGAAGATCTTAATGAATTTGCCGTTTTAGGAAATGTGGAAGATGTTAGAGAATAGGAGGGAGTATTATATATATTATTTATGGATGTCCGTTACCCATTTAACATTGTATACGTTATTATTATATACTCCTACATTACAACAAAGTTTAACTATAAATAGCATGTACAAACATCAAGATTAATACAATATGTCTTCCACTCTTCCCTACATTCTCTTTCTCTATACATATATTACTCTATATTTATCTTTATTCATAACACGTTATCAGCATGAAATATATATTGAATTCATTCTTTTTCTTATTGTGTGATTTAATATATGTATATCATATTCAATTATATTGTATTTCTTATCCAATAAATTCATGAATTCCTTCAATTTTCAATATCCAAATTCCAATACACATAATTCGAATATGTATCTTTATACCATCTCTAATATCATATGGTAAAACAACAACATAAATATTTTTTTCAAGTATTGTAATAAACATACTTGATTCATCATTACAATTTTCAAAAATTTATTCAATGTAATCAAATTACCTTTCATTTTTAAGATGGTCTTTGCATGTATACTTCAAGTATAAATTTCATTGGAATAGTTATATAACATATTTCACTTGATGCGTATAATCCAAGGCTTACATTGAATATCATAGCTAAATCATGAAATTAAACTTCTCAAAATCATGTTATTAACGTCGTAAATGCCATAACTGAATATGTGTAACGCTGTGTGATAACTCGATGAAATCACACAATAAGTAATATATGAAACTAATATACAATTATACATTTAAAGATGGATTTGATAATTGTATGAGTAATGTGTACACTTGATATGTGAATTATTCCCTTGTACATGATTTTATAAGATTCTCTCACATGCTTGATTATAGAATCAACGTGTATAGGAGATAAATATTCTGATAATATACATCTATGGCCAAATTTATGTATGTTCTTTGATTATACCATGAGAGATTAAGATACTTATATTTGCAATATACCTGAGGCTGTGATTAAATATTAATCATTAGTAACGGGATAATGTATTCTACCAAATATTATTCGGAGTGATATTTTGATACAATGATGGAGTAAAGACATATTTGATATATTATCATGGGGAAAAACTATGAAAGTCTCCAGAAGAGCATATGTAGTGTTACCTATTGGAACACATTTTGAAATAATAGAAATCCAAAAAAGTGAATGAAAGATTAAAATTCTTTCAAATCACAAAAAAATAAAACAAAAATGACAATTCTCATCTAATAGTTTTAATATTTTGCTGAAGCGAATATGGTATCATATAATAAAAATGAGTAAAAGGATAATGGCGATGTCACCTATAGTGGTCAAGTATGTGAACGTGAATATCATCGAGTTTGATATGTGTATTTTAAAATAAAATTCATCCCATCTACAAGAAGTAGGATGATAATGATTTTGACAATCTTGAAATAGAAGCGAGAATGTGACCATCATATGCATATTGTGGAGTAAATAAAGTAAATGGTTTGACAATGCAACCGATTCGGAAGTTACTGAATAACCCATCATCCCTGAAGGGTAGATTTGACTTCTAAATTGATATGATCATCGAAATAATAAATGTTATATATTCTATGCATATAAGAATGAAATGATCAGTACTATAAAGTGCATTGAAAAGTTTTGATATGAACTTTAGAAGTCAACAATGTATATGCAAACAATTATGCTTATTGGTCATATGATATATTTACTATAAAATATTTACTCATAGTGTAATAATATAGTTCAATTCCCTGAAAGACTATTATTGATAAGTCTTGTTTAAATATATAAGACATCATTTTGTGTCTTATGTCACATCGGTTATCTGGCCAAATGGAAAATAAAACTAATTTGAATTTATAGGGTACAAATAAGCTAACCAGAAGATTAGCATGATGAGTATAGTCAACTAACAATGTGGCGTGTAAAAGTCAAACTATCGATACACAACCAAATGAAAAACCGCCATGAATTATGGGCAAATGGAAAGTTGATTTAAACTATTTTAAATATGTGACAATTGAGGCCATCCGGGTTTTCATTGTACCCGTTTTGATAAACCAGAAGTTTATCTTGAAAAAAGGATAATAACATCCTGAAAACTCTCTCATTTTGTTGTTAAATTAAGTGAATAGCGAGACGAACAAATGAGATTGAGTATGATAAAACTCTCTCATTGGAGATCGTATTGATAAAATCATCTATTATTGATATTGTAGAAGTGGCCAGAAGTCCAGAAAAGAAAATAAAATTTCAGTGGCCGGAAGTCCACATATGCTATTTATGAAGCACACTTGATTTTCAAATGGATAAAGCTATCTCTTTAGGGCATATTTATTTCAGCACATAAAAATAACCAACTGTGTAACATTGAATTCCCCCCATGTTTTGTTCTCCTAAAGAGAACTAGCTGATTAAACTATATAAATGATGATATCAAATGTTTTCTAAGGTGGATACGAATGTTTATTGCCCCTTAAATGTATCTAGAATGGATAGTTTTTATCACCTTAGGGGGGAGATTGATATGAAAAGCTGGTAAAAACAAACAAATAGTGTTGATCCCCAATTGAACCTGAAGTTCAATGATTCATTTTCAAAATAAAATACATCAATTAGAGGTTCAGAAAATAAGAATGATGATTTATATTCATTTGGTTATGATGATGTATTTTGATACATACTTACCAGCTTGATTACTTTATCTTATAGTGATACGTTTTATACATTGAAATCTTTGATTTGACTATAAACAAATTTGACTAAATCTGAAGCATATCAAGTTATAGATTGGTCATTGAAAGTATATGTAATGAACATTGAGATTCTAGCCTCATTTTACATAATCACACATGAAGTGTACCATGACAATCATATTCGGTTCACATATTAAAAGTTTCAAAAGAAAAATGGCAAGCATATACAGTTGGTACTCATGAAGAGTAATGAAACTTGAATGTCCCTGAAGTGACAAAGATATTTGAATGATATTAGATGGCCTATACAGAAAACATAATGGTACCACAAATATTGAGATTCAGTTATCATTGAATATTACTGATAGTATCGAGAAATAAAGAAATTATATTGATACGTTTATGAACCGATACATTTTCCGCGCGAAATTTAATGGAACATATAATGGGGATCTTGTATTTGAAAATGAAAGTCCATTGCAATTGTCGACACAATCGATGATCAGAAATGAGCTCATAGACCTGAAGTCCATGAACATGAACATAGACTCGAAGTCTATCTTGGACTTGATGTCCATTCATGATCATGAATATTGAAAAGAATACTGTACAGTTTACATTATTGAGTCGTCATCATCATGTGCATATAGAAAGTAAATTCATCATTTGCATATTATCTTCATATTTTTACATTATTGCATTATCATAAAACGAGTAATTTATAACCTTGGTAGACATCATATTCATGCACATGGTTGATATATTTCTCCTACAAGGATGAATGTATAAGTAGAGCTATATATATACTCACATAATTAAGAACTCCGTGAAGGAGCCTATTATAATTATATCAATTGATAGTGTTGTTGATCAATTGAGTTTCCGCAGTAATTATGATTAAATGTATGAACCTCTACTCAGTAGTTGCGGATATTTAACATCAATGCTCTTGAAGAGTTTATGTGAATTAAGTAAATAATATCTCAACCTAAAGTTTGAGAATCTATGAGAATTTATATGATTATATACTTTTTGCTAAGTATGTAAAATAATTCCATGGTCCAGAAGTACCATAATGATCGAAAGAATAATATAGTAAATATTTATATTCAGAATATCGATCTATAAGATTATATGATGTAGCAAAGAAAATTACTGAAGATTTCAGATGACTTATTCAACGATCAAGTTGATTCTCAAGAAGAGAACGAACTAATTGATGACTGCTACACTTTTTTCCCCTTCGACTAGGTTTTTTGTCTCATTGGGTTTTTCCTAGCAAGGTTTTTAACGAGGTAGCATATTAAGTCCATGAATACACTTTATGCATGGTTATATTAACGCTGATTGGACATTTAGTGTAAGCCATTAAAGTTATGCTTACTACCGAGAATGGTGGAAATTATATCCAACTATAAGAGTCAACATATTATTTGAAGTACAGATTCAAGACTCGATATAAATCACCATTAGAGCTTTGAAGAAGTGTGATGATTGAAATGAACAATGATTCCTATTGGTTAAAGATACCAAGTTATCAAAAATGGATTTCAAAGACAATCTTTTTATCACAGCATTGATCAAGTCAACAAAATTCAAGGATGTAATCATGAGGGGGAGTAAAATACGCGCTGCATTCTTTTTCCCTCAACCATGGTTTTATCCCACTGGATGGGTTTTTCTGGTAAGGTTTTTAATGAGGCAGCATCATATGCGTATTAGGAGACATTATACAGTTTTGATTGACGAACATCCAAGGGGGAGTGTTATAACATATATATCATTTATGGATGTCCGTTACGCATTTAACATTGTATACGTTATTATTATATACTCCTACGTTACAACAAAGTTTAACTATAAATAGCATGTACAAAACATCAAGATTAATACAATATGTCTTCCCTACATTCTCTTTCTCTATACCATATATTACTCTATATTTGTCTTTATTCATAACACATATACTATTTTTAATATTTGCTTATTATTAGCGCTTCCTTCATCATACTCAACAAGTAGATTTGAAAAAGATATAAATTGACCTTTTGCCCTTGAGAACATATCTAATTCTTAATGATTCATGTCCATATTAGTCATTTTACGAAAAAAATAAACAATCTGCTAATGTGAAATTGCTAATTACTCAACATCGTTAACAAGCTCTGGTAATGATATATTTAGTCATATCCTGATAAATGAACCATTTCAACCAAGACTTTAAGGTAATGGTTGAAGTCCAACTATTATATTTATTTCCTATTACGCCCCTTCACTTGAATACCCATTGAGCTCGAAGAGTGGTTAGTGCACATGCTCCCCCATACCATGTGCTGAAAGTGCACTTTGTGAGTTATTGGAGGCTGCCAGGATTTGAACTCGTGACTTTTGGTCATACTGACTCTGATACCATGATCGATGAACCATCTCAACCAAAACCTTAAGGTAATGGTTGAGGTCCAACTATTATATTTATTTCATGTTCCTAACTATAATCTGCTTTTGTAGCCTACTTCAATCAACATTAATCCTTTGTTTACCAAACAGTGTCTTAGTCCTACAAAACCTGCCCAATAGAAATGTGTCAATTCAAATAATAAGTAGGAATTAAAAAAAGTGAAACAACCTAAGAATCGAAAGGAGTAAATAATTTGTCGTAACTCAATTATTAAGTTTTATTTTGACAATAAATTCAAAGTTGAGAGGAGTTTCATTCAAATTTCCACATACGAAAAATTACAGCAGTCTAAAAACATTAACTAAATTTCCATACATCTAGAAACTTATGTTATGCAAATGATATACTACTAGTATAAATCCCGCGCAATAAATGTGCGATATTTATAGAATTTTTACTTTTTTTTTAGCGTGTATTACATAGTTTTTTTCCAAATTTATACATTAATATTTTCATATTTCACGGATTGCATTTTGATATGATAAAATCCTTTAACTGCAAAACTAATAAATAATTGAGTATGTCATGAAATCTGTATTTTAAAAACTTTTATTACAAAGTTAATGATTTAATTTTATAATTTCTCTTAAATATCATAATGAATTTTTTCACAAAGATAATAATATTTGTTTATAAATTTTTTGTTTTATACGGTATAATAATGCATCAAGTCATTCTCTAAGAAATATTAGCAATTTGTATTGTATAATTTTATACCACTTTTATTTTATTTGATTAAAACACTATAATTTAGAATTTAATGATAAATTATACATTAACGAAAAGATATTAGTTTAATGAAAAAAATCTAATTTCTTTCCATATATAAGTAGATAGGATTTGGAGGGAAAACTTTTGAGAACTTTTATTTCTCTTAGTATATAGGAGATGAGATAATATAATTATACAATGGTTGTCTTATGAGCTTGCAGATTTGGCCTTGTTAATATATCTTGAATTAATGAGATAACTAGTTTAGATTCCGCGCAATGAATGCACGGTATTTATAGAGTTTTTATTTTTGGATTACTTAATCATGTTAAATTAACACCTCAATAATTTTTCATATTTCATGTCATTATGGAGTATACTGATATGAGAGAAAAAAAATTGAACTGCAAAATTATTTAAGAAAACTGAGTGCAATTGAACTGTAAAATAATATTAGTATTTATTAAATTCTCTCAGTTTTTTTTTTGTTATGAAAGTAATCAAAACGATTTATAATTTTGTTTATACATAGTATGAATAGTATGAGTCAAGTTATTCTCAACTAATAACATCAATAAATGATTTAATAGTTTAGAGTTTGATTATTTATACTTTGATTATACATAGTATTATTTATACTTTCATTAAAATATTATAGTTGAGTGTTTAGTGAAAATTATACAATTTGATGAAAAGATTAATTTTAATGAAGAGAATTATATTATAATTATTAATTTTCTTATTTAGTGAGTACAATTAAATTATCAATAGTTTCCTTATCTAAAAAGATGCTTTTTGGAGGGAAAATTTGTGAGTTTAACTATTCTTTTAGTATATAGGGGATTATAGTAATGATTGACGTTATACTTATTTTTTGGCAATGATTGAGGAATCTATCCTTGTTAATATTATTATGAATTAATGAGTATCATTTTTTACTTATATTTGGCCCATAGTAGAATGCAAAAATTAAAAGACCAATTAGAAGTTAATATAGTTAGACGGGAAAAAAACATAAAATCACCTATTCATTTAGTAAATAGGGGATGTTTATACTTTTGACAAACATGAATTGTTTAAGTCACAACATACAAAATTCTAATATATTTTTTCCCTTAATAATAAAAGATGAAGATGCATTAATATCTATCTTAAAAATATGCGTATGTTATTAATAAATTAAACCTAATTACTTTTTTTTTTATTGTAACGTCTGTCACAAATATAATGTTGTTTTTGTTATGAATAATCTTGAAAATAATATATAAAATCCTAAAATAGAAACGGCCTTGCTTACATGAACTCTATTCTCGCTATACGCTAACAACCCCTTGCGCACTAGGGTGACGATCATATACTTTATACTTACTAATCTTCCATGTTATCATACTTGATTGTTACAACTTCTTAAATTGTAGCGCTCTGATGATTTTGGGTTATGTTATTAACTTGACATGGTATTTGGGTCTAAAAAAAAGGGCGGTGCAGAAATTGATCGACGACATCAAATCAAGGAAGTAAATTCAATTCATTTTTGGGTTGAAAGAGGGTCGTTTTAAGTAAAGAACATTAATTAGAAGGGGTTAGTGAAATAAGAGTAAAAGGATTGTCAATTTTATCAAGATCTTATTTAATTCCAGGTCACTCATCAGTAACCTGATAGCACTGAAACCTCAATATCTCGAGTTCTAAATCATATTTTGTAGGCGATTCGTTTTTTAGATGAAATCTAACATCATTAGATTTCATTTGATATATCTTGGGCATTTTTAATTGACCTGAGCTAAGAGATATGAATTTTCAAAGTCACTGTTATTGCGCAGGAAAAATGCTGAAAATTTTAGAATTGACCTGTTGTAACTAAAACATAAATATTTGACATTCTGGGCCACTTCTAGGGTTAATGCTTTTTGGAGATGAAAGCTAACACCCATAACTTCAAAAAGAGCTATCATGGGTCTTGATCTTCACCCTGAGCTAAGAGTTGTGTAGCCTACAAAATATGTCTTATTCCCGAAATGATATGGCAATGTCTATGCCATACTTGTGTGCAACAAGGGCTTTCAAGTCTATTTGCCATGTCTTAAATAACACGTCCAAAGATGTATATGCCCCTAAGGATGTGTTTGGATAGCAAAAGTGGAGGGAAAGGGAGGGGAGGGAGAAGGAGGGAAGAGAAAGGGATGGAAGGGAAGGGGAGGGAGAATGGAGGAGGTCATTTTCCCTCCAAATCTTGCCTTTGTTGGAGAGGAAATAATTTGGCTTGGAAGGGGGAAGTGGAGGGATTCATTTTCCCTCCCCTCAAAATCCCTCCACCTCCATTTTTCTAACCAAACAAAGGATTTATCATCCCTTTCTTTCCCTCCCCTCTTTTTCCCTCCAAATTCTCCTATCCAAACAGACCCTAAATGATACTAAGGATGAAGAGTCATGAAGGAGCTAAATAAGGAGCTTTACAAATGATAATATGCAGCTTACATGTTGGAGGAACACAAGAAAAGCGACAGTGTTGTCCTTATCTCCCTCTTGTCTCCTCTTTTACTAACCTTTTCGACAAGTGCAGCCATGAGCCACAACAACAAGATAAAACACAGCTATTTCCCTTTTGTTTTAGGTATTAGAAGTTATATATCCTTAATGTATTTTTTTCATCTTACTTTATTTAAAATCAACCCTTAGATTAGAGTGGTTAGAAATCAATGTTCAGATCTTCCCTTAGGTTTATTTGCTGAATACGTCAAGCTTTATGTAAAGAGATCTTTGTCCATTATAATAGGCAGACTTTCATGAATAAAAAACTTGAGATTTATTCTCTTTTCCTCAATGTGTGCCTTGCTAAGTCGATCCTTTTAACAGCCTGTGCATTGCTTGGTTGTTGGTATATGATTTGAATCTTTGTTTGTGCTTTGCTTAACATTGGTTCTATGAAGTCAGACAACATTTGAGGAAGATGATGCTGTCACTATTGCTCAGCTGCCACTGACGTCTTCTAGATACTTCTGGAAGCTTCCATTGACACCTCATATACAGCTGTATAGTTGACTCATTGTAACAAACTTTGACTAAGAGTTAGTTAGAAGTTCTTGTATATAAGCTCTACTTGTAACAGAATTCATTAAGTTAATACAATCATTACATTCTTATTTACTCTTTCTTCTTACAATTCTCTCAAACAAATATCCAGATATTTCTTTACTTCATTAAGCTTACAAACACCATTAATGGCGTCCTCAAGCTCCTTCAATGGAAGCTTTACTCAATACTTTGTCCAATTTCACATGGTATCAGAGCAGGAATAGCCTGTTTCTGCTTACCTTTTTCTTTTCTTCCGCAAATACTCTGATTTTAGCTTGTTTTCTTCATTTTAATCATTGTTTTTCTTTCAATTTTTCTTCTGATCATCATTTTCGCTTCAATTTTCTTCTGATTGTCTCCGTTTTTCTTCGCGATTCTTCGCTCATCAGAATTACCTAAAATCAGTCGTTTTACTCTTTAAATCATTCAAAATCATTATGACGATAAATGAAACAGTTGCTTCTGATGCTTCGTACAGTAATCCGTATGATGATCCGACTTTTCTTGCTCCTTCTGATGCACCTGGTATGGAACTCAGTAATACTAAGTTTTCTGGTACTAACTTCATCTCTTGGAGTAGATGTGTGGTAATGGCGTTAGGAACGAAGAATAAGCAAGGATTCCTCACCGGCGCTGTTGCTATGCCTGCTCTTACTTCTCCTAAGCTTCAGCAATGGTTGCGTAGTGATAATATGGTGCGTTGCTGGTTGCTGAACTCAATTGCATCTTCGCTCAAATAAAATTTTCTTACTTGTAAATCTGCTAAGTATCTTTGGACGGATCTCTGTGAAAGGTATGGTCAATCCAATGCTCCTCTATTGTTTCAATTAAAAAAGGATTTGAAGAAAATTTCACAAGGAAATGATTCTGTTGCTGAGTATTTCACCAAATTGAAACGTTTCTGGGATGATATTGATGAATTAGAGGTCATACCTGAGTGTAATTGTGGTGCTATGAGTAAATGCTCTTGTAATTTGTACAAGAAATTGTTTGATATGGCTCAGATGGAAAAGGTCATGAGTTTTCTGATGGGATTAAGTGATATATATGAATATCCTAGGTCGAATATGCTGGCTATGGATTCTATTCCTCCTCTTAACAAGGTTTACTCTATTATTCAGCAAATTGAAAGTCAGAAAATGCTGTCTAATATTGTTAATTCGTCTCAAGACAACAATGCTATGCATGCTTCTAAATCGTCTGGTAAAACTCCTTGGAATGTGTGGAAAAGAGCTGATAAAGACAAAGATGATGCTAAAACTAAGGTTGATGACAGATGGTGTCATCACTGTAAGAAGAAAGGTCATTTGCCTGATGCTTGTTTTGTCAAGTATCCTGAGTTAAAGGCTAAGTATATGGCTCGGTTCTCTAATGCTAATGGTGCTTTTTCTGGATATATGCCTGGTGGATCTGGTTTTAATCAGAAATCCTCAGCTTTTCAGTATGGACAGTCTTCTCATCCACAGTTTGCTCAAGGACAAAGTTCAGGACAATTTGTTCAAGGACAAGCCACTTTTCAGAATCAGAATCAACAGGGTTTTGCTGCCAATTCCTATAATCAGCAAGGATTTACTCAGCAAGGATTTGGAGCTCAGCAATCTCAACCTGCTCAGCAAGTTCAATTTCATCCTGTGATGTTGACTGCATTGTATAATCATATGATGCAAGTGGCACAGGCTAAGGATGAATCTCCTATTGATCTTTCTGATGCTTCAGTAAATTTTACAGGTATCACTCTAGCTTCTAATAAAGCTTGTGATGCTTGTTATGATGCATGGATTATAGATTCAGGAGCCACAGATCATATGACAGGCCATAAACAATATTATGATAATCTGAATTTGTTAAAAAAGCCTGTTCTAATTGGTTTGCTTGATGGTTCATCTCAATTAGTGACTCATGGTGGTTCAATAACCCTTGAGTCTGGTATTAAGTTGCATGATGCTCTATATGTACCAGTGTTTAAACACAACTTATTGTCAGTAGGAAAATTGTTAGCCACAACTGATTTACTAATTTAGTTCTATGTGGGCAAATGTGTTATTCAGGACCCTGCTTCTAGCATTCCTGTTGGCATTGGTCTTTGAGAGAAGGGTTTATACAAGCTCAGACATAAAGCTGTCCAGATTTTGAATTCTGCTCATCTAAGTTCCTTTTCTATTCAGAATAATACCAGTTGTAATTGTTCTAGTACTGTCCATTGTAATAAGGTACCTGATCTAGATACTCTCCATGCTAGGTTAGGTCATACATCTCTGTCAAAAATGCAGCATATAGATAGTATTCATTGCAAACATCTGAAGCAATATCAGTGTGAGACTTGTTTACAAGCAAAGATACATAGGTTACCTTTTCCTAGGAGTAATAGTAGAGCTGCTTGTAAGTTTGAACTCATTCATGTGGATTTATGGGGCCCTTATAAAGTGGCTACTATTACTGGTGCACATTATTTTTTCACTATTGTTGATGATCATACTAGAGTAACTTGGACTTTTTTACTTAAATATAAGACCCAAGTGGCTTCTACTTTTGAAAATTTCTTGGCTCAAGTTGGCAATGTGTATAATTCTTCTGTTAAAGTTGTAAGAAGTGATAATGGTACTGAAATCATACAAGACACTTGTCTTGGTATGTTAGCAAAGAGAGGCATCTTGCATCAAAAGAGTGTTCCAGGAGTGCCTCAACAAAATGGTAGAGTGGAGAGAAAACACAAACATTTGGTTGAGACTGCTAGGGCCATGCTCTTATATGCCAAGTTGCCTAAGAGATTTTGGGGAGAAAGTATTTTGACTGCTACCTACCTGATTAATAAACTTCCATCTCCTGTTTTAGGATGGAAGAGTCCTTATGAGGTTTTGATGGGAAAATTACCCACTTATGAGGAGTTAAGGGTTTTTGGATGTTTGTGTTATGCCCCTATAAATGCTAGTCATAAGGACAAATTTGCCTCCAAAGGGAGAAGGTGCTTGTTTATAGGCTATCCTTTTGGGCAAAAGGCTTATAAGCTGTTTGATTTAGACACTAAGAAAGTTATTATTAGCAGGGATGTGATATTCTTAGAAAATAAATTTCCTTTCCATAACAGTGTTTCAAACACTGATAACATTTCAGTTTCTTCCCCCTTTGATGCTTATACTTTCCTGAATTCTCCTAACATTGATACTGAGTCTCTACCACCTGTTGAGCATAATGCTCCTGCTACCTCATAGATTCCTGCTGATTTTGCAGCTAATACTGATGAGCCTGTTCATCAGCACAGTCCTGATCCTCCCAGAGAACCTCACTATCAAGCTGCATTACATGTTGTGAGATATCTCAAAGGAACAGTTGATGCTGCATTATTTTACCCTGCCAACAATATTATGCAAATGAAGGCATACTGTGATGCTGACTGGGGCTCTTGTAGTTTTAGCTGTAAGTCATTAACTGGTCACTGTGTGTTCTTAGGAGACTCATTGGTGTCTTGGAAGACAAAGAAGCAGAAAACTGTGTCCAAAAGCTCTGCTGAATCAGAGTATAGGGCTATGTCCTACACTGCTTCTAAGATTGTCTGGGTTCAGGCGCTGTTACAGGATTTTGGAGTTCATGTTCCCAAACCCATTCAGTTAAATTGTGACAACAAGGCAGCTCAACACATTGCAGCCAATCCTGTTTTCCATGAGCGAACCAAGCATATTAACATTGATTGTCATTACATTAGGGAGAGGATACAGGAAGGACTAATATGTACAAATCATGTTAAGTCTAGTCTACAGTTGGCTGATCTCATGACAAATCCCTTGGGAGCTCAGCAACATCACTTTCTTTCGTGCAAGTTAGGAATGCATTTCACCTCTGCTCATGCACTTCCAACTTGAAGGGAGGCTATGAAGTCAGACAACATTTGAGGAAGATGATGCTGTCACTATTGCTCAGCTGCCACTGGCATCTTCTAGATACTTCTGGAAGCTTCCATTGACACCTCATGTACAGCTGTATAGTTGACTCATTGTAACAAACTTTGACTAAGAGTTAGTTAGAAGTTCTTGTATATAAGCTCTACTTGTAACAGAATTCATTAAGTTAATACAATCATTACATTCTATTTACTCTTTCTTCTTACAATTCTCTCAAACAAATATCCAGATATTTCTTTACTTCATTAAGCTTACAAACACCATTAATGGTGTCCTCAAGCTCCTTCAATGGAAGCTTTACTCAATACTTTGTCCAATTTCACAGGTTCATTCCTAGAATTACAGATTATAGTCTTGACTTTTGCCTTGCTTAGGTGCTGTTTGGCCTTGCTTATGAAAAATGACTTCTCCTTTTTAAAATGAGTTTATTCACAAGTTACTTTTCGGAAAAATTTTAGTTGTTTGGCCATACTTTTGTAAAAGCGGTTTCTCACAAAATTTAGAGCATGTTTGGCCTCGATTCTCAAAAATGAGTTTTTGTTTTTCAAGCTTAATTTTTCAAAAGTGTTTTTCATAAGCAGAAACAACAAATAGTTGTTTCTATTTCTATGGGCAAAAATATGGATTTTTAGTTTTTGAGAATTTTTGTTTAACTTTTAGAAAACGATGTGTTTGGCCAAAAAGTGTTTTTGAGTCCAAAAACACTTTTACAAACTAGGCCAAACACACACTTATATGTTTGGCCTAACTACTTTAATACAACTTTTGTTTGCTTATTTGGTTCTTTATATAAAAAGTAGAAGTAGAAGTAGTAAATATCTACTTCTCCTTTTTGCGGTGAATAATCAGTTTTTGACTTTTCAAAAGCGCTTTTAAAACTCTCTAATTTACCATGTTTGACCAAGCTACTACTTTTTCAATTACAAAAGCACTTTTTAAGCTTGGCCAAACAACACCTTAGTCTAGTCTATCTTCTTAGTTTATTCGGAGAATTTAGACCAACTTGTGCTTTGCTTTGTTGTTGTTTATCTTCCTTCTGTCCTTTACTTTGTTTGTTACAAAAAGCAGAAAATATCCTCACAAAACCAACCTTCTTGCATCTGTTTTATTGCTGCAAATTCCGATTAATCATTAGGGTGTTTAGTCAAGTCTTTGAATGATTCAAAACGTAAGGTTCCCCCTAAGTTCACGTTTTAGTTAGAATTTGTAAAGGGTAAACGAAAAATTTATGGAAATTTTATTAGGATAAAGTAACCTAAGATATGAAAAAGTAATTATATATCCATCTTCCCACACTCTAAGCAACAATGAGGTATCCATTCATACTCAACTCTTTGAGTAGAAGGGCCAAAGGGTGTGTTTAGGGAGATTTCCAAAGGATTATTACTTTTTATTGTAATTTTGCTTTTATAACACAACAATTTTTTGTACTGTAAGGTCTGTAACTGATATTTTTCTTTGGCCAATAAAAGCATATTCATCTGAAAATCAACAGCTTATAGTGTTTACACTTGCACCTATTTACAACAAACCCATATGAAAATCATAGACATGAAATATCTGGCTCATTCATCATTAATGATGTCGGAACCACGACCAAGAAGAAGGTCAGACGTGGGAGACGAGTTAGACCTGCTCGTTCTAGCATTCTTGTCCTAGTAAATGAATTTTCGGATTTTTTCTACATGTCTGGGCATTATTTTTCGGATAACACGCGTGTTATATTTTATGTTTCACAACCATTAGACCAAATGAATTGGGTTGATTTTCTAACATTTTAAACTAAAATGTTATAAATCTAGTCCGACAACGCTTAGCGCATAAAGTATTAGTTCATATTTAAGCGCTAAACATAAACAAAGAATTTGGTAATATACCTAGCTGAGTGGTAATACGAGTCTCCAAACTCCTTTTGGGACAAGGTTCTCCTGGAAAACGACGCCCCTCATCCGTATGATTAGGTCAAACACACGGAAGAGAACTCCGGTTGTCCTGTCATGGAACTCAACCCGCACTTCAACAACGTCAATAGAAGCACATGGGAAACTGCAAAACAAAATTATAGAGTAAATTAGTTGGAATCATATGTACGTGGATTGGAAATGACTATGTTAAGAAGATGGATCGAATAATACCTGGAACTGCAGGGTGGTCGGATGGCCGAGGTTCAGAGCGTTAGATGGCCGAGGTTCAGAGCGTTAGCCTCGCTAAGGTTCTCGTTCTCGCGGCGGTAACAAACAGGGCAGCTACTACAACGAAACCGCAAGCAACAATGTAATATATGTTGGAAATCTAGAATAGTAATGAATATTTATAGTAATATTGTCTTGGAAGCCAATGAGAGCAGATACTAGCAAAAAAGATAAGAAAGTTCGTTAGTAAAGATGTGGTTAAAAACTTTAAGATGTCTCGTTGATCACAAAAATAAAGGAATAATCAAGAAATAAAATCGGCCATAGTAAAAGATGTGGTTAAGAATAACGTGTTACGTATAAAAATACAACATTAAGAAAATATCATAAAAAATCGAAAATATATAGATAGTGTGGTGTGAATTCAGACTACAAACAAAGCAAATAACAAGAATTTCCAAGTGAAGTGGCGATTCAAAGAGACGGTGCATAATGGAGACTTCTTGAAACTCCAACAAAGCTGTCCTCATTAAATTACACTTTGATCATCATAATTCCTATATCTGGGGAATTTCTTTCTTGACGCAAGTGGCCGTGATAAAAAAATTAGTCACGGAAACACAAGAACGTGGCTACAACTCTCGTGGCAAAAAATTATTCACGTGGCAAAAGAGATATATAAAAAATAAATAAATAAAACTTAAGAATAATATATAGTTTCACCAGTCATGCGCATCCGATAGGTTTGTCAGGAAGTCACCCACTCACCAATCTTTAAACTACTCTAATTTGGGCACGCTTAACTGGGAGTTAACAAAATTGATAATGAACGTTGTTGATATAACTAGCACTTTGAATCCTTTTGAATTTTTTTTTTTTTTTAAAAAAATATTACATTACTACTGTATTACAATAATAGAGTAGATATTATATGATTTACATATTTTTTTTAGCGATGTTTTTTTTTTTTTACTTTCTTTCACTCGTCTTCTAATATATTTTTCTAAACTTATTTATTTTTATTATTTTTGATCGTTTTTTTCCTTCAAATTTTCACTTTATTTACACATGTGAGTTTTAATTATTATCTCTATTTTATTTTTCCTTATGATGCGATCATTTTCAATAACAAAAATTCCGCAAATTGATTCGTTTTATAGATACTTTTTTAATATGTTTTTTATTTTCTTTATTGATTTAATTAGATCATTTTTTACTTTTAAGTTTTGGTTAAGGGTGAGCAAAACCGTATTTACGATACGTTTAAAAACAATATTGGATGGTTCGGTTTTTTAAATTAAATTTCTTTAGTATCTTTATCCAATACGGATTTTTCGTATATCAGAAAACTGTATACACGGTAACCGGTTCAGTGTCACTTGATTATGCTCTCTTCATTTCTTTATAAATACATAACTAAAAATAACTTTTATAAGGTCTAAATAAATATTATTATAAATTGTTCTTAGTGGTTCTAGTTCTCCTAAGGCTGCTATGAACTTAAGTGGTATTGATCCTTTCAATCTTACTCCATGATTAAATTTGGTTTTTGGAATGTTTGGGGTATGAATAGGGAGGAGAAACAACAGTTTGTAAATAAGTTTTGTTCATCTAATAAAGTGGGTGTTTTTTGGTCTGCTAGAGACAAAAATTAAGCCCCAAAATAAGAATAAGACTGTCCTCATTGTGTTCAGAGAGTGGTGTATTTCCACCAACTCTTCTATGCATAAAGGTGGGAGAATTTGGGTTCTTTGGAAACCAAATATGGTTAATATTACATTCTTAGAGTATAATGCTCAATTTATTCATATGCTAGTAACTGATATCAATTCTCAGCAGCGTTTTTATTGTACCATGGTGTATGCTTTTAATGAGGTTGCCCAAAGAGAGTCCTTATGGCTGAAATTAAAGAGCTTTGCTAGACAAATACATGAGCCCTGGATTGTGGGAGGGGATTTTAATTGTGTAACTCTAGCTCATGAGAGATTGGGGGTACTGTTACTACTGCAGAAGCTGAACCTTTTCAGGAGTGCATTGAGGACTGTGACTTGAGTGACATGCCTGCCACAGGTGCATTCTATACTTGGAACAATAAGCAACCCCCTGACACAAGAATTTATAGCAGATTGGACAAAGTGTTCATAAACCAAGCCTGGGCTGCTCAGTTACCTGATTATTCTGCTAATTTCCTTCCTGAGGGCCATTTTGATCACACCCCATGCTTGGTGGATGTGGCACAGGTTAGTCATACAAATACTAGTCCTTTTAAGTACTATAATATGTGGAGTACAGCCCCTGGGTTCAGAGATTGTGTGTTAAGCATCTGGCAGCAAGATATCTTGGGGACCAAAATGTATAGGGTCATTAGGAAGCTTAAACTTCTGAAACCCCAATTAAAGAAGCTTAACAAGACAATTTTTTCTGATGTGGAAAACAAGACTGATTTGGCTCAGACAGAACTATTTGATATTCAAAAGAAGCTAATTCAGAGCCCTGATAATGCTGATTTGGTGAGACAGGAGTTACAAGCTAATCAGAATTTTGTCTGGCTCCTTAAGGCTAAGATGAATTTTCTGAGACAAAAAGCAAAGGCTCATTGGCTAGCAGAAGGGGATGCAAATTCTTCCTATTTTCATGGAGTTATCAAGGCAAGGAGATGTACAAATACTATTCAACAGATCAGGGATCATAAAGGAAAGCTCTTTACTGAGGAGAAGGGTATTCAATAAGCTTTCTTGGAATATTGTCAAGGGCTCTTGGGATCTAGGAGTACTACTTCTGGAATCAAAGCAGCTATTGTGAAGAAAGGAAAGACCTGTACAAATACTCACATACAATTACTTATGAAACCTATCTCCCAGGATGAAATAAAAGATGTGCTGTTCCATATACCTAATGACAAAGCCCCATAACCTGATGGGTATTCCAGTAAGTTCTTCAAAGATACTTGAGATGTTCTTGGGGAGGAGGTGAGTCAGACACTTATGGATTTTTTTCACTCAGGTCAATTGTTGAAACAACTAAATGCTACTCTTATTACATTGATCCCCAAAGTAGACAGGCCCTCTACTGTGCTTGAATTTCGACCTATAGCTTGTTGCAATGTGCTCTATAAATGCATCTCTAAACTACTTTGCAACAGGCTAGCTCTGGTGCTCCCTGATCTTATTTCTCAAACTCAAGGAGGTTTTATTCATGGTAGGAGTATCATGGAGAACATTTTAATTTGTCAGGACCTGATCAGAATGTATGAGAAGAAGGCTATTTCACCCAGGTGTATGATGAAGATGGATCTCCAAAAAGCATATGATACAATTGAATGGGGTTTCCTAGATCAAATGCTCAAAGCCCTAAATTTCCCAGATATTTTCAGAGGATGGATCATGCAATGTGTTATAACTGCTACATATTCCATTAACCTTAATGGCAATATGTTTGGGTTATTTAAGGGACAGAGAGGGTTAAGAGTCTTAAGATAGGGGGACCCTCTCTCACCTCTCCTTTTCACCATTTGCATGGAGTATTTGACTAGACTCATCAATTTTACTACTGAGACTAGGCCTTTTCATTATCACCCTCTTTGCAAGCCTCTCAAGCTCACTCACTTAATGTTTGCAGATGATCTCCTTTTATTTTGTAAAGGGGATGACATCTCTATGATCTTGTTGCTGAGAACTTTTGCCACTTTCTCTCAGTCCTCCGGGCTCAAAATGAGTAAGGGCAAGTCTAATGTCTATTTTAATGGGGTCAATGATAACTTGAAGCAAGACATTCTCCAAATTTCTGGTTTGGTTGAGGGCAAACTACCCTTCAGATACCTGGGGGTCCTATTAAGACTACTAGGTTGTCTAGCAGGGACTGTAAGCCTTTGATTGATAAGATTATTCAGAGAATTAGGACACTAGGTGCCAGGAAATTATCATATGCTGGAAGATTGGTATTGGTAAGATCTGTCCTCAAGACTTTCCATAACTATTGGGCTCAGATGTTTATACTACCTGCAGGCTGTATCTCTAATATTGAAAGAATTTGTAGGAATTTTCTATGGGATGGAGGTATTGATTTCATGAGGTCACCTCTGGTGGCTTGGGACAAGGCTTGCAGACCAAAGATTGAAGGGGGTTTAGGGCTAAAGAATGATTCTTTATGGAATCAAGCTGCTATAGGGAAGCTTGTATGGTGGATACATACTAAGGCTGACCTCCTTTGGGTTAAATGGGTTAACCATACTTATCTGAAAGGGGCTGATTGGCATAGTTATACTGCTAGTTCCTACTCCTCTTGGTACTGGAGGAAAGTGTGTCAGGTAAAGGATCTTTTTCAAGCTGCCTATCAACAACAGTTATGGCCACAATACTCTATAGCTCAAGGATATGATTATATTCGAATTAAAGGGAATGAAGTTCCATGGCTAGAGATGGTATGGAATAGCTGGAATATCCCTAAGCATAGTTTTTTCGCATGGATCTACCATCATGGGAATATGAATACTCAAGACAAATTGAAAAGATTAGGGATAATCGAAGACGATACCTGCTGTATATGTGGCAATGAATCCGAAAGCAAGGAACATCTCTTTGAATGTCAGTATAGCCAGGAAATCATTCTGCATGTAGGGACTTGGATTGACATCACCCTTCCTTCGAGGCGTGTCCTGCAATGGAGATTAGCTAGATCAGGTACCAAGGTGCAGATTAACATTCTGAATGCAACGATTAATTCTTGTATGTACCACATCTGGAGGCAACGTAATAAAAGCAAGCACTACTTTACCTTGTTTCGTCCCATATCACTGGCTCGGGCGATTGTTGCTGGTATGAAGAAACAAATTGAAGGCAGAGACAAGAAGTAAATTGGATGAGGAGCCTCATAAATTCTCAAATTTAGTCGATGATTTGCAGGAAACTGGCGATGAAGACGGGTTCTGGGATTTTGGGGAAAATGAAGGGATTTGATGTAAATCTGATTTTATTATCAGGTTTTGTTGTATTTGGTGTTTGTTTGTTGGCCTGTTTCTTTAGGCCGAGTTTAATGGGTTGCTGTCTGGCCTTTGTTTTGTCCGGATGAGATTTTTGTCCATTTGACAAAAATGTCTTCCGATACGCAGTGGTGACGTTTTTTTGATATATATATACTTACATTTTATCAAAAAAAAAATATTATTATAAATTTTATGTATAAAAGCTACAATATTATTACAAATATCAAAGTAACATATACTTTAGATTTAAAATTATTAAACTTACAAAAAAAAATAAAAACGAGCATTCGAGGCGAGCCATGCTAAACTCGAAATCGACTCGGATTTGATCAAGCTCAAGCGCAGTCAAAACGAGTCAAAATGGGCTTGAGTCGAGCTTTCACCAAGCCAATTCTGAGGACGTTGTGAGTTAACTGTGATCGTTGAGACCCCTACTTATGACACTAGTTTGATCTGAGGCAAACTAATAGATAATGAAAGATTTGTTAACAGTGTCTATGATCTCGCTGTTAATTAATAAATAAACGGAAAATTCACGTGGTACCCTCGAACTTTGTCATTTTTCATGTGGTACCCAATTTTTTAAGTTTCTGCACGTGATATCCTTGAGATTTGATTTCCAAGCCCAACGTGCCCTTTTTACTGTTCTTAAAATTTTCAATTGAACATAAATCATAAACCAGAAATCGGAATTGACTAATTTTTTTTCCCAAATTGATGACCTCTTCGAGATCTACAGATTGATAAAACGAAAATGGTCGTTCGAAAATTTAAAATCGAAGATATGGTTGATTTGAGATTTTCGATAAGAAAAAACCGTATAAAATGTCGGTGGAATTTTTTTTTTCTCAAAGTATATTATGGCGAAATAATCATTTTAGAAAAAAAAAAGATTTTGTCGAATCTGAATTCCGGTCTAGGAGTTATGCTCATTTGAATTTTTTTATAGCGACAAAAAGGGCATGTTGTGCATAAAAATCAAACATGGGGGTATTATGTACACAAACTTAAAATATTGGTTACCATGTGCAAAGTGGTAAAGTTTAGGGGTAGCATGTGATTTTTCCGATAAATAAATAAGGTGTTGTTTGGCTCGACTTTTAGAAGTGCTTTTCCATTGAGTAAACACAAGCTAGGGAAAAAAATAAATTTTGAAGAAGTTAAAACAACTTCTTTTAAGCCCAAAAGTCAATTTTGGGAGCCAAAAGTAGAAGCACCAATTTGTTACTTCTAGCTTTTACTTTTATTTTATAGATTTTTAATGCATAAATGACTACTTGTATGTTGTAAACATGTCAAAATAAAATAAAATTAATACTTATTAATTCATATTTTTTCGTTTTCTACAAATCGAGAAACATCTTGATATAATTTTCAACAAAAATTTTCATTTTTCATCCGCTTACGTAAAAAGTGTTGTTGAAAAGTCGTTTTTTGTAAAATGTTAGGCCAAACACCAGCAATTTTATCAAGAAGTAGCATATTAAAAAACTAATTTCTAAAAACAAAGACAGTTTTCCTAAAACGATGCCAAACATGCCCTAAATATCCTAGCGATGGATAAAAATAAACAATCCAAACAATGCAGCCCAAAGTTAAATCAAGTATTTGAAAAACCCAAGCTAAATAAAGTGTATACCAAATTCAAAATCAAAGGGTCTTACTTGTGACGGACACTAGCCAGCACAAGCTAAAAACGGATAATATTCTCTCACAATAAGGCAAAGGGGAGAGCAAATGGAGGGGAAATGGAGCAATCCATAGATAGTGTCACTTGCATATTGTAAGAGAGTCACTATCCGTCTCCAGCTTATGACAAAATGTCCGTTTTCAATGAAAATTTTTGATTCAAAATATATCCATATTCAACCCAAATAAACCCTTCAAAAGAGATCAAGTTGGACTAATACGTGTTGATGATTAACATGACCGTTATAAATTGGTGTAGAAAGGGTCGTTGCACATTGCCTATAACAATAACAATTGGTCTTCCTTGTGACGGGTTACCATTTGTGGCGGATATTTTGTGAGTAAAAATGGTAACAAAATGGGTTAGTGGAGAAAGGGGACCACATGAATAGTGTTTCAGAGAGAGAAAAAGTGGGTACTTTGTGAGGTAAAATGGTATCCGTCACTCAAGAGTGACGGATATGTTTGGTCACAAACAAGAATTTGTGTAACAATAACTAGTTTTAAACCCGTGCAAAATTGCACGGATATGTATTTAGGTCGGTATTCGGTATGAATGTTTTATGAGTCGGAGTATGTAATTATTTCATTAAATTATTTCTAAGTCAGAAATAGTAGCTTGTTTGTATTGGCATAACATTATAAGAAATAAATTATTTTGCACACCGGCGGGACCCACCAATGACTGAATTTCCAAAAAAAAAAATGATGTATATGATGATATGGCGCATTCTCTATTCAGCAAATGCATCTGAATTAATAAAGATAAGATTAGTTTCATTGTAGACGGTTATTCCTTTACTATAAAAGTTATAATATTTAAAGAGTTATTATTAGTCCCTGGAAATAAGGAAAAAAAATAGACTTTTAATTTAAGTAGGGTCCATTATGTTCTTTATACGTAACTAGTTTAGCTCCTGTGCAATGTATGCACGTTATATATAAAGTTTTACTTTTTTTTAGTATATTATATTTCTGAAATATAAATTAGCTAATCTTTTTTTTTTTTTTTACGTTTCTTATCGTTATATTTTGATTTGAAAAATCAAAGTCTAAATCGTATTAATCATGAAATGAGTATTTCAATGAAAGTTTTTCCTATTACCGAAAGATTAATGGTCTTATTTTATAAAATTTTACTGATAATATATTTTAGCGCAACTTTTTATCATAGAAAATCAATGAATTTTTTAGTATGATTCTTTAAAAAAAAATTATTTTTATATCATAAAAAGATTGGAGATAATTTTGTATAGAATGTAAAATACTAAATGACATAAATATATAAATCTGAAAGATTATGTGTATTGTAGTGCATCATACTTATAGAATATGCTAAAAATAACTAAACTTTATTTTAGGAAATATGTTTAGGCGTGAAAATTTGGAGCTTCGCCTATTCATTTAGTAAATAGGGGATTCATTACCCAGTGCATAGATTATAAATCAGAGCTAGTACCTGATTTTGTACTTTCTAAGTTTTATGATATTTTTTTTGAGTTTTATTTTAAAAAATATTAGTTTCTAGTATAAAATTTTTGAACTCATTCATTAAAACATTAGGCGAAAAAAATATAACATTGCTCAAAACTATACTTATAAATTCAATTAATTTTATTATTATAGAACTTATAAATTTTAAATGCTAAAAAAAAATACATATAAACTAAAAAATTAGAAAGGGATGAGCTAATACATCCAATGCGTAATCCTTTTTCTCTTCTCTCAAGCTTTCATCAATTAATTAATCTCTTCCCTACTTTCTAAGTAAGTACAATCTATAGTTACATAATGAAATATGAAGTCCTCCAAAGTCCTAACTTTTATTCTCATTTATACATTTAATAATACCCCGTGCAATTATTGCACGAGTGTAAAATTAGTATCTGTATAAAAATGTAGACGGGTCAAATAATCTCATTTTTGCATGAATAGTAACCATCAGTCCATCACCATCTCACTTATTATTTGTCTTATTATATAAGTGGTCACATATTTAACCCGTCTACAATTTTAGACAGATAATGTCCGTCTAAAGTGAGATTTTGTGTAACAATAAAGGATTATACGAGTTCACTACCAATTTGGGTACATTGGCTAATTTCATGCAGCTTGTGGTATATCACAAATACATCGCGTTTACCAATCGTTGGTTGGCGCAGTGGTAGCATGGGGCTGCGCTTGGTAGGGAGGTCTGCGGATCGATCCCCCACAATTGCGATTGGGAGGGGTTTAAATACCGTAATCCTTGGACACGCCCCGAAATCCGGATTAGTCGGCCCAATGTGGTTTGGATTACCGGATGGTTTAGACAAAAAAAAAAAAACAAATACATCGCGTTTCAATTGTCAGACCCTTGTAAAAAAAAGAAATTTTTTCAATTTGGTGTTATGAGATTTGGGCTAATTCCACTTTAGTGTCATGAGTATTAGGTATTTACTTTGGTGACCTGAGATTTTAGATTATTTTCACTTTGGTAACCCTAGGTTTAAATAGAATCTTATTTTGGTAACCTAAAACATATAATAGTAAGCTTTTATCTTGATTAATTACATTTTTAACTTGATAAAGTGCAAAATAGCATATTAAATTATATACTAGGATTGTGACCCGTGAGATTCACGGGTTTATCTTTTTTTAGTTTTGTTATTTTTATTGTATTGTTTATATTTGTCTGAGCAATTAGTTGATCCATTTAAAAAATATAATCTTGAAATACATAAAAGTTAGTTGGTTAATTTCTTATTTCTTTGACAGTTTTGGTTTATTTTCAAAACGGTATATTGTATTTTAGTTGTTATTTTGATTAATATACTAAAAACATGTGGTTTTTAAAAAAACTACCTTTCAATGGGTCCAGTAATTCATGACACCATGTAAAAAAAAAATTAAATGCTTAAGGTTGCTTTTTGATTAGATTGTATATATTTTTGTACTAAATTTTATATGTAAACTTTGAACGTTGCTTTGTCTTCCGGCAAATAAATTTAGTAAATAAAGACGAAAGGACAAATTAATGTATAATGTTGAATTATTTCTTCTTTTTTTTCCTTTTTTTTTTAGAATTATAAATCTCACAAGGTAACGAGCTTAAAACATGTAGAATTATAAGATTTTTTTTTATCTTTTCAATATTTTAATTGTCATAAATCATATAATAGCATAGTTATGAACTTTAATAAATGCTAGTCTTACTATATCATCTATACCAATTTGTCCAAAATTCTAAATTTTATATTTTTGCATAAATGATAAATTGCGTTAAATAATAGCCTACTACAAATCTCATTGCAATCTCTTATGTGTTATAAGACATATGCATTAGATAATATGACATGTACGCATAAATAGATAATAATTTACATTTAGTCATTATCTATGGCAATAGAATTTAGATACTAATTTACATTTAGTCATTATCTATGCCCATTTTTCAAAGGAAAAATGATGAATAAAAATGAAACACATACCCAAATAAAACATAAATTTGAATGTTTTTGAAATACTAAATTTTATTTATGAACCTAAAAACAATTAGTCATTCACATTCATCTAGTAAATTTTGTAGTTACTTTATAACATAGTATTGAGTGGAATGGAGAGAATATTTGTTTAAGCAATTCTAGTATTTTTGTTATTCAAATATTCTTTTTTTACTAATAAACTATCCCTACAAAAATTCCACTGAGTGATTAATAAAAAACACAATGGTGGAATTTGATTTATGTATTCAAGTTGCTGGCATAAGAATCTGCTTAGATCTTATCCTTCTACGAATAAGAAAAGCAATGAAACCACGGGATTGAGTGGCCGGATGAGTGACTGCATTGATCGCTGACTGAGTGGATGCACATCTTGATTGGCACCCCCAAAGCAATGGTCAGGCGGAGGCGGCCAACAAACAAGAGATAATAGGTGGAGCCAACGACCCACTAAGACTAACATATCCAAGAAGCGGATTTAGATCTCACTGATAATGTCGCCCAACGCATCTCCTGCCCCAACCGTTGCCCTATAGTTTCAATAATCTACCAAAGTCTTGACCCCACATTTTAAGAGATGACAACCAATAAGGGGGTGTTTGGTTGGGATGTTTGGAATGGAATGGAATGAATTCTAGTCATTCTAGTGTTTGGTTGAGGTATTTTGGAATGGAGTTAGAATCCTGATGAATTCTCATTACACCTTAACCCCTTGGAATCCCATACCCACCTCCTTCCCATGGATTCAAACTCCATTCCTTCATGTTTATTTTTCTAATGTACCAAACATGTTTTGGAAGGTATGGAATTGGAATTCCATCCTCCTATATATAGTTTCTCATTCCAATCCATTTCATTCCTAAGTAGTGAACCAAACGACTCCTAAAAGACTTCCATGTATTAAACTATTATTTTCCTTTTTATTCAAAAACCTACAAGAAAAGTGTAGTGAAAAAGTAGAATCTGAGTTGAGTTTCAGGGATAATCTATAAAATCTGAGGTGAGTTTGAACAAAGTCTGAACAATAAAATATTACTAAAAGTTAGTGGAAAACTGATGTGGCAGAGTTTTAAGACTTTGGTGAATCTGACTGATAATCATACCCTTAGTTCTCTATTTGCCATCATATACTTGATCATTAAGTTTAGGATGAATAGTGTCGTTTAAAATAAAAATTTATATTTTCATAGACCATCCAATTTAATCCGAATTCGGGTCAAATTAGGACTATTTTGTCACTACAACTATAACAAGTTCAATAAAAATGTAAAATGTAGAAAGACAAAAAGTGGAACTAGATAACATGCATCATCAAAATCCAGAAGACAATGGTCTGGACTTACAAATTTGAAATGTTAACTATTCCTCCGTTTTTGTATAATGTAACCATTTGTTAAATATATGAGTGAAATATTTTAATAAAATGAGTATATCATATGATAATGGAGGAAGTACAAAACTACAAACCCCTTATTAGCAAATTTAATATAGACATAAATATGTATAAATGTTTTATGACTTTTGAGCATTCATTTTCATTATTAGCAAATTTAATATAGACATAAATATAGCGTAATGAGAAATGAAATATAAAAGATTTACTTTTGTATTCAATTTAATGAAATTGAGCAAGTTTAATTTATTGCAATAATATTTAAGAAGAAGTTGCACATATAAATAATTTAAAGTTAAGTGATGTAAACTTTTATTTTTCGTTTAACCAATTGTAGTTTTAAAATTAAAATGTCAATGTTTAATGTTAAGTATGTTATTATTTACCCTTAATATTTACAAATTCTTTATTATTTCATAAACGCCGTAAAATTAGAATTATGTGATATTTATTTGTTACTTAAAATATTCTAAGAATAAACGTAGAAATTTAAAATTTAGTATGAATTTTGATTTTTATTTGATTATTAATTTATCTAGACATTAAAAGGCCAAAATTTAATGTTTGTTATGCTAATATTTTTTTTATGTAAATATTTTTTAATTTGTGGATTTTTTTAAATGACTCATTATACGGACATGAGTTACCCTCTTAATTAAACACGTCATACTACACGGAGGATTGGTGACGTGGAATTTTGGTAATGCAAGGTGGCATTTAATAATACGAGGCGGCATTGTCTATGTGGCTTAGTAATGCGAGGTGGCATTGTCTACGTGGCTTTTAAGGTTTATCTTTTTAATAATATTTATAGATTTATAGATTAATTAGCACAATAACATAATATTGCAAAAAAAAATTGTTTTATTATATACAAAATATATTTTTTGGTACAAATTACTAAGAATATTATACACTAGTATTGGTGTCCGGCTCCGCCAGGACTATCTCTATTTAACATTAAAAATTATTTTCAATTAAATAAAACTACTTTAAAGTTGCATAACTCATAAATTTTATCATTAATATATTTTTCTGTGACATATTTTAATTACGATGAAATAAATTATGAGACAAATTCGCTACTCCCGCCGTAATTATGCATTAGTATTGATAATTTCACTACTCGCGTTGTTACTTCTGTTACTTTCACTACTCCAGCTCGCTGCCACTATTGTTACTTTGACTATTCAAATGGGTGATTACGATCATATTACTATATCCAATATTAGTATAATTCTTTTTACTAATAACAGAATTACTTTTACTATCTAGGCATGTAATTTTAAGAGGTTTATTAATTTATATAAATATATTACATTTTACGTATATGCATTAAATCACATAGAAATAATTATGGAATATTATATTTTTTTGAAAATGTAACTTGATTTTATTTATCTTTTAATAGTTTCCAAAATAGATTATACTTATATTATATTTGTGTATGTTAAATATAATTAACATCTTTATACTAATTAATACCATAAGTGGAGCATGTTTGTTTTAAGGAAAATCATCATATTCCGGTACTCTAAATTTATACTTCAGTTAAAACTATATAATATTTAAATTGAAATCCCTTGAATCCCTTGATCGGGTCTATCACATAGTGCTATCGTTTTAAAACTATATAATATAATTAATTTGTATAAATTTATTAAATTACATTGAAGTACTTTTGTTTCTGGAATATATATATAGTATTGATTCATTGATAAATCCTCAAAGTAAAAAGTATTTCAAAACTCGGGATACTAAAGTAAAGTTATGCAAACTCAAAACACTAATATGGAATTAGACCAAACCTCAAAACTCCAGTGCGGAAATAATCTAGTAAAAATTGTTGACCAAGTGACCACAATTTTTGTCAATTCACCCAACTCTGAGCCCAACACTTCTGCCGGCCATGGCATGTGAAGCCCAATTACTTGATAGACTTTGTATAGGATTCCATTTCCAATGGTTTGGGCCCAATATTGTACTTTAGGACATTCAAGAATGTGCAAGTGGATTATATAAGGGGGGCTGCTTTATATCGACGACGTTTTAGTAAATATCGACGACGTTTTTCATAAAAAAGATGATGACTGCCCTTTTGACTTTCTCTCTCTAAAAAAAATTCTCTCAAATTCAACTAAATTCAAAACAAACAACAACAACAACAACAACAACAGTTAACAATATGTCGAATCTCGATTCAACGGTACGTAAACAACTTAATCATTTGCTTAATTTTTCAATTTTTTTTGCGCATCGTTCATTCTATTCGATAGTTGAATTAGTTGACGTATTAACTTAGTAGTAGCGAATCTTTGAATTTGTTGCGTAATCTGAAAAATGTCCCCCGAAAGATGAACCATGGCCAAAGTTGGAAACCAACGTTCAAACCACGGTCCAAACGTTGGAAACCAACGTTTGCCACGGACCAAACATTGATTTCCAACGTTTGGCCATGGTCCAACGTTTGATTTCCACGTTTGGCCATGGTCCAACGTAGGATTTCAATGTTTGGCCGTGGTCAAACGTTGGAATTCAATGTTTGGCCGTGGTCAAACGTTGGATTTCGTTGTTTGGCCGTGGTCAAATGTTGATTTTCATTGTTTGGCCGTGGATTAAAGTTGGTTTTCGTTGTTCGTCCGCGGTTGATCGATGGAAAGTAATGTTTCGCCGCGGTCGTTTGTTGAGTCTCGTGTTTTAGGCATGAATTACTCGTTTTTACATGTTTTTCATTCGTTTTACGCAACTTATGTTGTTTATTAATCCTTTTTATTGTCTTACTATAGTCCTTATTGCTTGTAACAGGAATCGTGGGAGGATTTTTGGCGAGAATCCAATTGATTACAACCCGTTGTTCGAGACTACTACAGATTTCGAAACGCGTGACGATGCTTTCAATTGGGCTCAGGAAATCGCATTTGAGAATGAGTTTGCTTTGGTTAAAGCAAATAACGGAGCTAAAAATAGGAAAAAGAACGGGTTGTTGGCAAGTTATTTTCGATGTAGAAGACATGGTAAACCAAAAGAATCGGGCGATATTGAAAAGCTAAGGAGGTCGCAGAAGTGTTCATGCAAGTTTCGTATACGTGCCGTTCAAAATTTCATGTCTAAAAATGATAAAGAGACGGTGGTGTGGAACATTGTAACCTCCGAGGGTGCTGGACTACACAACCACAACGTAGCCGTTTATAAGGACGGGGATCGGCACTTTGCGGGATTGGACGCGGAAGAGAAGGCATATGTTAGGCAACAAACATTGGCCGGGGTTCAACCGAGGGATATTAAAAATGGACTTCATTTGAGAACCCCCGAAAAACCTCAACCGTCAAGCACCCAACTGTATAATGAGACAAGAAAAATCAAGAAAGAAGAAATGGGTGAAAGAAACACCGCTCAACAAATGTTGGCTCTAGCGGTGGAAGCGAAATACGTCTACTTCTTCGAGATTGATTCCGAGTCAAAAGAGTTGACTCACATTTTCATGGCTCATCCTGAAGCGAATAAGTTGTTCCGGGCTTATCCTTATGTCGTACTCATGGATTCTACTTATAAAACCAACATTTACAAGAATCCACTCATTGAGATGGTTGGTGTGACACCCACGGGATCGTCCTTCTTAATTGCATGTGCGATGATTCCTACCGAGTCTGACGTGAATTACCAGTGGCTGTTGAGAAAGTTAGCTGCGATTTTAGATGCCACCGGAGTAGCGTCCCCTGCTGATTTTTGTCACCGACCGGGAATTGGGTTTGATCAGCGCTCTTGAGCAAGTATTTCCCCGGGCTGAGCATTTGTTGTGTAGATGGCATGTGAACAAAGCCGTCAATGCAAAAGCATTGACAACATACCAAACTGAAAGTATGAGGAAATTTGTCATCTCAAATACAGAAGACGGTTGGTTTAAGGTGATCAATTCAGTTACTGAGGAATCGTTTCAGCGTGCGTGGCAGTGTTTCCAACGTAAGTGGCCGAAAATGGAGGATTATGTACGGGCAACTTGGGGTCAACACGCAGGGAAGTTCGTTTTATGCTATACAAACGAGTTCTTACATTTTGGTAACACGACAACTTCCCGTGTTGAGTCAGCACATTCTCTATTGAAGGCTTGGTTGAAGTCAAAGCATCTCACACTTGACTCCATGTGGTCCCGTATCCATGGCATGCTTGAAAGTCAACACTCGAAGATTAAGAAAGAACTCGAAGATGAAATGAGTAAACCAAGGAGAACATCTCGTACTTTCTCCTTATTGCAAGGAAACGTGTCTACTAAGGCCATAGAGTTAATGGAGAAAGAACTTGCTAGAGGCCTTGGTTTGGGTATCGGATTAAATGATCGATGCCGACATGTGATGCGAACGACTCATGGATTACCTTGTGCATGCAATTTGGTATCTTTGCACGGAAGAAGTAGGAGGGTCCATCTCGAGGATATTCATGTCTTTTGGAAGACATTGGTGTATGATATTCCTCAACAAATGCCGAAAAATGACGGTGATTTATGGGAGCAATTAGTGGATGAAGTGAGGCACAGTGACCCGGTTAAACTAAGGGCGGCCGTAGACTTGTTGCGTGATTTCCGCCACCCGGAGGACCAAGAGATTTTGCCACCCCCTATTAATGAGCACCCGAAAGGTCGTCCAAGAGGTTCAACAACTAGAAACAAGTCGGGGTTTGAGCATGCAGAAAGGAAGTTCGGGACACCAAGTACTCACTGTTCAACAAATGCAGAGGTTCAACAAAGATTTGGTGATTTCGAATCAGGAACTCCTGCTCCTTTGGGAAGGAACTTTACCATTGGCTTTATATCAACATGGGTCAAACGGTGGGGTATTCCTGAGGTTTTGTGGGGCCACTTCGATGGTTGGGTGGATGTTGGAGATGACGGTCATTGTGGATTCCGGGTAATATCGCACGCCCAGCGAGGCCAAGAGACAGATTATATAGTTATGCGGGAATGGTGTTCGAGGGAGATGAGGACCGACTCTATCTACGCAGAGTTATATGGAGGTTTTCAATCACCACTCAGCGGTGTGTCAGGGTTGGATATAGCACTTTGACGAGTTGAGTTTTTTCAGCAGATGGGTTGTGGGCAGGACCATTGGATGTGTAGCGACGATTTGCTAGTTTTTGCAACGATGTTCAACTGGACGATATGTGTGATTGGTCATACACTGCTAGACGGGAAGAATGTTTGGGAAGGAAGTTGCAAAAATATCATGCCATTGAAGACCCGAGTGGAAGGCCGACTACCGTGTGGTATTTTGTGGTTTGTCCTACATCATAGCCATTGGATGCGGTTGCATTCTAGCAGCCCCCTTGAGAGTCTCCCTATGCCGCCACTTGATCCCGCTTGGTTGACCTTCCGAGATCCCAGTGTTGTTCACCTAGAGACTTTGTACCAACATAACATTGAGATTTGGCAAGCGTTCATGTTAGAAACTCCGAGAAGACGTCGTAGAAGTCGGGTCTCTGATAGTGCGACAGTTATCTCAGTTAGTAGTTGTTCGGAATGAAAAAACTATTAAGTTCACTTGTGTAATGTAATATATTATTGAAAATCATAACAATCACTAATTTCTGAAATAACCGTTTTTGTTATTGTCAAAATAACCGTTATAATTCAAATGTTACCGTTATAATTCAAATGTTGCCGTTATAATTCAAAAAAACCGTTATAATTCAAATGTTACCGTTATAATTCAAAAAAACTGTTATAATTCAAATGTTACCGTTATAATTCAAATGTTACCGTTATTATTCAAAAATAGCCGTTACAATTAATAAATAGCCGTTACAATTACTAGCTTATAAATAGGTCATTCTATGTCAATTTCAATCACAACATCCAATTCTAATCACAACATCCAATTCTATTCACAACATACAATACTAAAATGGTTCTCACAAATGCACAAAAAACCAGAGTTTATCAAATAAGAATCGATCTAATTGTTCAAAATTTACCAATTCTAATTGAGCGTCTTGAATCAGTGGTTCCCAGTGCCACTGTATGGCACATGCTTGAAGAGCCTCCAATTGGTAGCCTTTGTATAACTTTACAAGGAAACCCGGATCATGTTCTAACTCCAGCAGTTAGAGATGAGGTTGTTTCTGATGAAGTACTAAACGAGAAGATGTGGGAGTTTCGGAGGTTAAAAAGTGATATCTTTACATATTTTGAGCGCATTCTCACCGTGATCGATTACCCAAGACTATCAGACTTATGTGCTGGTAGAGTGCCGGGGCAAGGAATTCTTTATCTCTACTCCTAGTCAAGTTGGCCCAAGCCTCAACAAGAGGACGGTCCTCAAAAAAGAATCCACCACCGGGTCGGAACCTGGGAAAGTACTCGTATATCCACGCCTGGAGTAACGGTAGACACCCACTAACACCAGCACTATCTCGGCGCGATGCTATCCCTAGCTGTCGGTACAAGTAAGCCAAACAAGCCGCACCCCAAGCATATGAACCAACCCGCTCAAGACTATCAAACAAGGGCAACAACTGAGCGGACACCCTATCACCACTCTTATCCATGAAAAGAGTATGACCCAGTAACATCAAGAGGTAAGCCCGTAACGAGTCATGCTCGTTCCCTAGGTAAACAACCTGCCTCAACTCCGATGTTAGTATACCGCCATTCTTGTAGAGCGGTGGTGCAACATCGGACTCAGGAACTCCATAAAACCTCGCAATCTTGCCCCGCAAACCACTGTCATCATCCTCGCCCGAACCGGCCACAAGAACCCGATCACCACTAACAGGTATCCCAAGAATATGCTGGACATCATGGAGCATGATACTAATCTCTCCAAAAGGCATATGGAAAGTGTTAGTATCCGGGTGCCACCTCTCGATAAAAGCACTAAGGAGGTGGTAAAACACTCCTTCAAAACCCCAAGCCCGCTCGCCTGTACCCTAGCTGCAACACCCTCAGTGAGAACCATGTTCCTAATCTCCCTCGCAGCTTTCGGCCTCTCGTAGAGCTTGATCCACGACCTCATATTCTCCGGGTTAGGGTCCGACCAACTGTTGAACGCAACGTGACCACCAAAACTCCGTAGGGTGCTAATGTTCCTAGGACCACCAGGAACGGGCTCTCTCAGGATCCAAGAACTATCCCTACTCGGCCTCCTCGACCTATCGGTGCTAGAGGACTCCCTAACACTCGAATAACGTCCTCTACTATCCCGACCCAACTTCAGACTCAACACTCTCGGCGGTGCCGGGTTCGGTTGGACCACATACTCTCCAGCATCCTCCTCCAGTCCTCCTCCTCCCCAGAACCGTCATCCGACGGCTCATCCTCTCTATCATGCTGGTAACTACCAACAACCTCCCGAGACCTCGCCTCCTCCGACTCGCTAACGACGTGACCGGGAGTAGGCATCATAACCATTCCAGACGTCTCTCGAAGTGGGGGTGGCTGGATGTGGGCCTGCTTAACTCGCAAACGACGCTTCGAGCTCGTAACATTACGCCCAGCGGTACGGTCGTGTATGTTAGGCGGAGGCGGAGCATTCATGTTTGCCTTTCCTCTCTCATTTCGATCTGCCATCTGCATTAGGAAATTGGAAGTTGTTAGAAAACACGTTAATCGACTAAATATCATATAAAGTAACAAAAATCGGCAAATAATAGCATAAAACACGGTTTTTCAAAAAAAAAATTAATTTACCGTGGACTAACAAAACAAACCCCTTCTTTGACCGCGGTTGAACAAAAAAATCCCTTAGTTGACGGTGGCTAAACATTTTTTTTTTTTTTTACCGCGGCCAAACATTTTTTTTTTTACCGCGGCCAAACAATGAAAATGGATGTTTGACCACGGCCAAACAATTATTTCCAACGTTTGACCACGGTCAAACGTGAGAATTAAACGTTTGACCGCAGCCAAACCTCCAATTCCCACGTTCAGCCACAGTGGAACGTTGGAAATCAACGTTACTCCCACAGCCAACAACCATTTCCAACGTTTGGCCGTGGTTTCCCCCTTAAAACCATTCAAATTCACTCCCAATCCGATTAACAACAACAAATTTCGACTCAAAAATCAATCCCAATCAACTATATTTCGCAAACAACATATAACAATACCAAAATTTACATAATAACAACTAATTAACATGAATTTTAATCGAAAAACTAACAAATTCTACACTAATTCAATTAATTTAAATAAAAAGCTAACACATAACCTAATTTACTAACTAATTCAATTCTAAAACAAAATCCAATCAATTTAATCGATCAACAATAACAATAAAGGAAATAAAACTATTTAATTTCATAGTTTAATTCAATTAGTTTCAATTTCTAAACTAATTTAACAAAAAAAAAAAAAACGACACTTACTTGGCAACGTGGGAGGCAGCAGTGTGGTGGCGGTGGAGGCGGCAAGGTCGGCGTGGTGGTGGCAGCAGTGTGGTGGCGGTGGTTGTGGCGGCAGTGTGGTTGTGGTGGCAGTGTGGTGGTGGTGTTGAGTGTTGGTGGAAGTTGGAGGTTGAGTAGAGAGAATAGAGAGAATAGGGAGAATGGCTAGTGAGAGATGAGGGGCAGTGAGCGTCTTTTTTATGAAAAACGTCGTCGACGTTTACTAAAACGTCGTCGATATTAACGAATCCGGTTATAAAGATGACTCTAGTCTCAAGTAAGATTATTGGTGAGTCTTGAAACAAGACTCGTACGAGTTTTAAGACAAGATTCACCCAAGACTTTCAATAATTTACCAAAGTTTTGACATAATCTTAAGTTGAGTTTTGGAAATCCAAGACTCAACTTAAGACTCTACAAAAGTCTTGACCCCACATTTTAAGAGATGACAACCAATAAAAGACTTCTATGTATTAAACTATAATTTTTTCCCCTTTTATCCAAAACTCCACAAGAAAAGTGTAGTGAAAAAGTAGAATTTGAGTTGAGTTTTAGGGATAATCTATAAAGTCTGAGGTGAGTTTGAAGAAAGTCTGAACAATAAAATATTAATAAAAGTTGGTGGGAAACTGATGTGGCAGAGTCTTAAGACTTTGGTGAGTCTGACTAATAATCATACCCTTAGTTCTCTAGCCATTATATACTTGATCATTAAGTTTATGATGAATAGAGCCGTTTTAAATGAAAATTTATATTTTCTTAGACCATCCGATTTAATTCGAATTCGGGTCAGCTTAGGACTACTTTGTCACTACAACTATAACAAGTTCAATAAAAATGTAAAATGTAGAAAGACAAAAAGTGGAACTAGATAACATGCATCATCAAAATCCAGAAGACAATGGTCTGGACTTACAAATTTGAAATGTTAACTATTCCTCCGTTTTTGTATAATGTAACCATTTGTTAAATATATGAGTGAAATATTTTAATAAAATGAGTATATCATATGATAATGGAGGAAGTACAAAACTACAAACCCCTTAAAATAATTGTCTATAAAACCTCCCAAAATATTCCATATGTTGGGAAAGAGTTACACCATCAATTCTTTAATTATGGTAATTATGAGTTCATAATTCAAAATCTCATGATATATTGGTATAACTCTTTTCTTAATTAAAAGTATTTCTTTACGTGTCTCAGATACCGTCGTCACAAATGAGAATTTGTGCTTATCATATAGCACATGATAGGAAAACCATTCAATAATTCCTACCTTTAATCGAATTTATTGCATTTTGCGTAGCACAAGTTTTAACTAGCCAACTTGGTAATCAAAGGTCTCGAGCCTATGGCGTCTATACATACATTTTCATATAAATAAGACCAACTAAAAAAAAAAGAATACTTTAGCGATTTATCAAATATAGGATTTTAATGTCGTCATGGCTCATTTGACACCAAAGCCAGAAACCGTATAAAATATAGGGTATTCCAATTAGCTGGCAGAGGAAGATAGAACGTGGGTCATGTCACTTAGTAATGGTTGCATCAAGAAAGTCCAAAGTTCCAATGAATCAAAACATAAGCAATTGTTAATTGATTCAAGTCTTACATTACCTGCATTTTTAAGCAATATTCTAAGTCCCACCTAACTTGTAAACCAAATACAACAAAGATTACAAATCCAGGCACATGTTAACTTAGCTACTGGTTCCGACAAAAAAGCTCGGGAATCTCAGATTCAGTTTAAAGTATCTTAGATGCTTTACATGATTCAACATTTCAACCAGCAATTCACAAACCCTCAAAAAAAATGGCAGATTCTCCTTCAATGGCTATATCAGTCATACCAGATGAACCAGTAAACTATAACATAAACAATCTTACAGACAGCTTACTGATAGAGATTCTCGTAAGGGTACCGACCTGTGAATCAGCACATCAATGCAAGTGTGTCTGCAAGCGTTGGCTGTCGCTTATCTCTGATGCTTACTTCAGGAGCCGCTTCATTGATCGACACAAGGGTGTGTCGGGTCTTGGTCATGCAAGGGAGGCTGTTACTTTCCTGCATCAGTTCAGATACTTTGCATACCATGATGTTAAACCAGACCCAAGTGTTACAATCACATCACATCCTGTTCATACTAAACTTGATGCTATTACAGATCATTCAGTGCTCTTGTCAAGGACGAGTTTTGAGCTGGATTTTCTTCCATTTGGCGATACAGCTGATATTGTGGCTTCCTCTCAAGATTTAGTGGTCGCCTATGATAGATGGCTGTCGTTTGAGTTGCTACAGAAAAGTCTAGGTACTACTTTTTCCTTTCCTTTTCCTTTTATTGCCTATGTTGTTCGACTTTTCTTCTTTTTCCATAAGACGATCATTCTAGGCAACCCTGAATCATTTTGGACTAAAATTTTGTTGCTTTTGTTGTTGTGGTAAAGGTACTACCTTTTGCATTTGTAATCTTGTAACGAAGAAGTGGACCGAGCTGCCTCCTGCACCAAGTAGCTACTGGAATTCAGGTTTGGTTGGGTTAGTTACCTATGAAGCTGATCCTAGTGAAACCGGGGTTAGGGATTTCAAGCTGCACTACAAGCTTGTTCACATGTCGAACTCTGATGAGTTCAGCGCGGCTGTCTTTTCATCTGAGACTGGTGAATGGAGCAAACTAGAGGTTCTATCTACCACTAGGTTTGGTGTCTATGAAAAATACAGTACTAATTCGGTGACCTTTAGAAAAAAGCTCCACTGGATTATTAATAAAAAAAGTATTCTAACATTCGACCCATTTGGTTGCAACAACCAATGCGGCTTTATTGATCTGCCCCCTCTTCATGAGGAGGGCCAGAGCAATGAGACGGAATGCTTAGGAGTATGCGAAGAGAATCTCCAAGTGTCGCAATTAGTACGTGTTAATGGGGAACACAGGGTGATAATTTGGGACCTCAAAGACTACAATGCAAATGAATGGTGCTTAAAGTATAATGTACGCTTCAGCGAGATGGAGTTTGTGAGTGCTAACCGGATTGATACCCAATCCAGGTATGGTGATATAGCTCGTCTACTGGCCTTCCATCCACATGAAAAGGCGGTGTTGTACTTGAGATACAACAATCGGATATTAATATGTAATGTGCAGGCACGAACTCTGGAAGTGATCAATCAGTGCAGCAGGTCCTGGAATTGGCACTTGAATACTGAATTTGACACAATCTTTACCCTTGTGCACCCGTGTTGGCCATCTCCACTGCAACCCCTGTGATCTATGCTGCATTCTTATGCTTCACAGAAACCACTAAATTTATGAGACAGACCCGTATCACGGGTAGTTATTTTTTAATTTCATGTTTTAGTGGGTTAATGGAGTCATGGGTATACAAGTGAGGATCTTAGCTAAAATTAATTGTCCTTACATTATATTATTACGAGACGTCTCTCATGAGACTCATTAGAAACAAATGAAGGCCAGAGCGAATATGTATTTGTTTTCAAATCGATGAGCAAATATGTTAATTAATGTAAAAATATATGTTTGTTACTGATGACAAGAAATACCTCCCCATGAAGATGTCAGCTTTCAGTTCCAGAAAATTCGTCATCTTTCACTATATGCATGATGTCGAAGGCCTTATGTAGGATGACTGATGAAGTATAAACCTCGAGGGATTTTTGATGTAATCTTCTGCAATTTGTCTCGAAGATTTGCATTATCACCGTCTTCTGATTGAATCTCTCCCCAAAGCCAAGAGTTGCCTAGCCAATTCAAGAGTCGGTTTGCCAGTAGTTGCTTTACCAGTAAATTATTTTCAGTTGTAACTTCTTTCCTGCAAGAATATATTTCTACTTCCGGAAAATGTGAGCACTGTGCTTTAGCATGATGACAGCCCTTTCACTAGTCGTAAAACGACTTGCTAAAGCTAAGTTTAACATCTGTTATCTGTATCCTTCATACCATTGAAGTTAAGTGCTAACTGCTAAGCTTCTTAGACATCTTGGATAACACATACTTAAGAACCCAGAAAATTTCCACCTCGCAAACAGCGTAAGTTTCCAGTCTAAAGTCTAAAGATCTTGTAAGAAACTAAGAAGTGTGCTACAGTTGCGGATGACTTTCTGCACTTAGACCATACAAGTATTAGACCAAGTAACATTAACTGATCAGGCCTGTCGGTGATATTTAGAACAGTAGAACACCGATAACACCACCAACTAAGAAGTGTGCTACAGTCGCTGATGACTTTCCTCACTTAAGAGATCGGGCCTGTCAATGCTATCTATAACAGTAGACCAGGGATGACACTACCAAGGCATTTACTTCTGAGAAAGAAAATGTCCACAAAATAAAACCCTATGATTTAATGGTTCTCTCTTTATGTACTAGCCCGCTCAACGTGAAAAGACGTTTGTTAAAAGTTAAAACAGCCTGATGGAAAACCGAGACCTATGTCTGCCAAAAAATGCAGGAGGATTGTTATGCCAAGACTCACATAGTAAAACAAGCTTTAAGCCAGAAATGAATTTAGTAATTGTCAAAAATAAAATAATGGATTTCGCATATACCAAGTACTTGAAGATGTAGGAAAGACAACTAAGAAATATGAACCCATTTCGCTGACTAATATTACTGACAGGCTACTCAATGCTTACAAAGTTACGAACTTACAGTAGGTTTGAAGCAATGAGCAACATAAAAACAATATTACCCTAGTGTCACGATGATTCTCACTTACGACAATCTTACCCTGTGTAGAATACAGTAAACAAGTTTTTTGGATTGATATTTTGATGTTCTTAACCGGGAATCTGGTGAATCTCTCTTCTCATCCAATAATGTTCAATCTATGTGAACGTCTAGTAGAAACCGAACTTTGTGCAGTAGCAATCAAAGTGTCAACTCACAAACCTGCCATATATACGATGTTTACACGTGTGTCAGATAGTCAATCATTCACAATTTTCGTCATCATATTGGAACACATAGAAAGGTATTGACATCCTTACCAGTTCATCAGTCTCAATGTCCGTTTCATCCAACTTGCTGCTCACTTGGACCAGATCATCCTTCTTTGTTTTCGAGAATTTCTCAGAAGATACACTCAAAAGCTTATTAAGAGACATGTCTTCACCTACAATCTTTTTCTTCAGTTCGTACCGATGCTTAATCCTCTTATCAAGATTATACCCAAGAAATGCAGGGAACGACAAAAGTTCTCCAATTTCACGATCCATTTCTTCAATCAAATATTCCATCTTCTCCTCTAGTGACTTGGGATTGTATTGCAGTATCTGAAAATGCTTGTTGCTCATTGCAACTATATCGTCACAACAAAAGCCGTAGCTCAGGAATAACCCTATTACTTGCTGCAAATACTCGCACCTGGTTCTACTCGAAGCTCCCATTGCCATGGCAAGCTCCTTGGTTCTATACACATACCCAATCTTAACCAACATTGCCAGCTTCAAAGACAAGTTTCTCTCAAACGACAACCCGAGAAATACAGGTGATTTAACCAAGAAGCGGTAAACCTCTCCAGTATCCAACCCACAGTCCTTGAGAAACTCTACTCTAGGTCTCAGTTTCCGTTCTACACTTGCACTCATTACATTCGGAAAAACAAGCACAATCTTGAAGATTTCCTGATCGGTTAAGCCATATGATCTAAAGAACTCGACATGATTTTGAAGATGCTCTACGCTGTAAGTTACAATGGCAGGGAGCCGATTTAGAGCTTCTCCTACACCATCTGTATTACCTTCACTCAACCTTTGAAGAAACCCAATCCGGGGAACCAACTGGGTATCCAAATCATAGTGAAGAATAGAAGGGCGCTTAGCAATTATACCAACAGCATTATAACGGCTCAAAAACGTTAGCATTCTCTTCATTTCTTCACTTGATCGCAAACAAATGGCCTTACGAAGATTGACATTATTAAGAACATGACCAATCTTCTCATCAGAGACGCCAAATTCAACAAGCAACCTCACCTTTTCATCAAACCCGCCAACAAGACGAGCTCCATTCCCTCGTAAAAGACGTTCAATTTGAATAGTTTCAATCTTTTTCCCAAAACCACTTCCCAAAAATTCTATCAAACACCCAACCTCTTCCGCAGTTAATATCTCCGAGTTCTTACAAATCAACCTAGACAACGCAACCTCATCCAACCCAATTGACTTCAACCCACAAACTCGCTTACGAATCAATTCAACAGGTACCAACCCCAAACCCGGATTCCTCACCAAAATCGCCTCAGCTTCCTTTTCAGTAACACCCAATCCCCGTAAAAGCGAAAAAAGCTCACCTGAGAGATCAAACCACAAACCCAATTCACATTACAGCTTAAAAAAACACAAATCTACAACATACAGCAATGCAGATAACCTGTTTGTTGAAATGCCTGAAAGAACTTCATACCTGTTTCAGGAACATCACCTAAAACCCTTGTAGATTTACTCATAATTAACACATTTCTGGGATGTTTAACCTTAATTGGCCAGAAAAAAGCTGTTTTTAACTGTAAAGTTGTAAACTTTATTGCAGAAGAACAAGTATTTGGTGTATATGGTGGAATTTGAGGTGAAAAACTCAGAATTTGAGGTGGGGAAAATGTGTATTTTACCAAAGTTATCATTTTTCAAGTGTTTTGTGTATGAAATTTGGGTTCAATTATGTAGTGGTGATAAAAGCCGTTTCTGGGTAATATATTTTGGCGCCAGATTTTGTTTGTCTGCAACTTTTGTAGTAAATTGACTAACTATTGAATACGAAGTATCACTTGTTTTATACGGTGTACGTGTGCCCTCCTTTTTGACTAAATTTTGATGAGTAGGTCGTTAAATTTAACCAAATAAACTATAACACTATGTTATTACGAGTAATTAATATTACTCCCTCCATTCAACTTTACATTGCACATTTCTTTATTTGGTTGTACTTTTATTACTATAATACTATAATTCCACTATTTAGGCCCACAAATTATACAAAATCCTAATACTTTCTATCTATTTGTTGTACTTTTAATACTATAATATACTCCCTCCTAGTCTGATTGTTGGTTCCTCTTTCCTTTTCCATGCTAGTCGGGTGTTGGTTCCCCTTTCCTTTTTTGGTAAGTTTTGTGTGGTCCAAATCCAATTCCACGTGGGGTAGGGTGTTTTGTGTGATCGAAATTTATTTCCTTAATTTTGGTGCCCAAAAGAAAGGGAACCAACAATCAGACTATGAGGAAGTAGTTTTTTTAATATTTGTGCATAAAGCATATATACAAAGTGGAGTTGAATGGAGGGAATATATACAGGGGCGGATGCAGGAATTTTGATTTGGGGTGGCACAATTTTTTTTTTTTTTGCCGAATTCTAATATTATTTTGCGATTAGTTACACAGCTGTACTCTTTTATCGACATACATACATAATTAAATATCGCAAAAGATTTCTATAGAATACTGTACATCTTACATATATAAAAATAAGCAATGAAAAAAGTGCAAATCATTAAATTTTCTCATATTTTAAAGCTAATAAAGACCAAAAAGCAAAATAAATAACAAAATAAAGTCGGCCATGGGAATTTAACCTCGGACTGCATGTTTTGGTCATGTGAGGGCACTTGCCCTCACTTTCACTCCCCCAAATCCGCCAATAACTATATATATAATCCAGAAACCAAGGAGGACACTATGTTATCGGTAAGATTTCACTATAACTTATTTCTTTGATAATAGAGTTGGCTACCTTTTTTTGGCATCGATTGTACAAGTTCATGAAGAAGTATGGACGACTGAATGGGGGGAGCGGCTCGATCGAGAAAAAAAGAAGAGTAGCCTCCCTAGAACCTGGCAATGTCATTATCAATTGTTTTAGCAGGGATTTCACTGAATAGAAATGTCCTGTCAGGGGAATTAAGGAGGGGTGATCTAACTCAAGTAGTTTGCCTGACTAGTATTACTAAGTAAATAAATAAGTAAAAAGTAAAGACACTAAGATTTTATACGTGGAAAACCCTGGGAATAAGGGAAAAAACCACGGGCACCAAGCGAGGAGAGATTGTTACTATGATTTTAGATAGCCTGACAGAGTATTTGTGTATCAGGCGTGACAGGCAAAGATATTGCTTAAGAATACAAGAATGAGAGTGATAGTGAGTGTGTTCCAATGTGTCTTCTGTATTTATCTTCTCTTCTATTTATATTAGCCTCCAAAGGTCGTTCCTCTCATTTGTTCATGGTTTCCTGGTAAATAGGACTCGTGCCCTATTTACCTGGAAGTAGTTAATTGACTGCAGCAGTATTTTAGTTGTTGCCTTTGACTCTTTCTTCTGTCTTTTCCTTTTGAATCGATCTTCCTTGTTTGTAGAGACTTTACTTTTATGGCCTGATTGTCGCATGCTCAGCTTGGACAACGTTTCTCTTGTGCCTGATGTAGTCTCATTTCAGGCTAGAGTTAGTAATTGTATGTTTTGTATTTTTCCCCTGCTTGGTGCATGTCCATATGCTCTTAGTGCCTGATTTTAGGTATTCTTTGCTTGAGCCTTGGTTTTGAACATTGCCTGACCTTTGTCAGGTCAGGCAGGATAATTCTGAGCCCAACATCAATGAACTCCGGAACAATTCTCAACTAACATCTACGATTCATTCTCGTAAAGATTATAACACACGGTAGACTTCTTACCTTAGGAGTAAGATAAGTGATACATCCGTCAAGCGTCGGTGAAGAACGCAAGCAAAGTTGGAGATTGGGCATTGATATACACCATCAAGAGAAAGAAGGCCGACCACATTGAGTAGAGAGAGCGAACCAAAAAGCTCATTTTTGCGAAGCAAGCCGATCTTCCTGTTAACCCATTTCCTTATGGTCGAGCATGCTATCGCATTCTCTTTCTCTCTCTTAAAAAACATGCGTGAAGCACGAAGAACTAAGTCACTAAAGTCAATGTGGCGAAGGTTTGATGTTTTTGAATCCATTATACAATTTCCATTCCTAAATCTTTTATAATGCAAGTAATGTATTTCATTTAAATGAGAAGGATTCGAGTATTATTCCTTGATACTTCCAAACCTAAGAAGTACCTCATTGAACCAAGATCTTTAATAGTAAAAGCTCTATCAAGGCTTCTTTTAATCTCTTTAATTTCATCCTCACTGTCACCAGTGATGATTAAATCATCCACATATACTAAAGTGCTTGGTGAGTTGAATATTTCATAGTATGCTTGCTCGCTTAAAAACATATAAAGATCTTTTAAGTTTACAAACTCGCCCATTACTTGCCCTGGTAATCCTAGTAGATGTTTCATATAGACCTATTCATCAATATACACCCATGAAGAAAGGCATTATTGATGTTAAGTTGGTGCAATGACCAACTCTTGATTCCATGGCTATTAATGCTCTTACCGTTGCAAATTTGGCAATAGGAGAAAAAGTTTATTTGTAATCCTTGTCTTTGACTTGATCATATCCATTTGCCACTAGTTTAGCCTTAAATCTTTCAATACTCCTATCTAGTCTGTGTTTTATCTTATACATCTATTTTGACCCGATTGTCTTTTTGTTTGAAGGTAATTTAGTCATTTCCCAAACGTCATTTTCTTCAAGAGCTTGCAGCCTCTTTACTCATAACTCTTACTCATCTTTCATCCTTATGGGCTTCATAAAAGGAGGTTGGTTCATGCTCTTGCAGTACATGGTTAAGGGAGCTGATATAATCTTGATCAAAGATAGTAAATTCACTGAGGAGCTATGAATGAAAGGTCATAGTTATAGAAAAAGAAGGTTGAAAAATGAGTTGATAATGGAAACCATCCAATCTACTGGAAACTTGTCTTGCCCTGTCAGCTTTTCTTTGAGCAGGAACAATGTTACTCAAAATGTTGTTTTCAGCTATAATATCGTCTTCTGCTATAGTTGTTGCATTGTTTTTTGAGAATTTTCCTGTATTATTCTCAGAAAAGGTGTTGTATTAACCGTTTTTGTAGAAATAGTGGTATTTTGATGTAATAGGTGAGTATTATTGTTATTTGGCTGAATATTGTGTAATATTGGGTTTTTGTTTGACGTTGTTGGAGTGCGTCCCGCTCATACTTTGTGTGGGCTGAGTTCGATGACATGACAACCACAGTTCCCGTCCGTATCTTTGCTTAATCATACGGATGAGGGGTGTGGTTGTCCAGGAGACCATATCCCAAAAGCAGTATTGAGGCTTGTATTACCCCACGGTGAGGTTCAAATTCCATAGTTTATGTTCAACGCTTAATTATGAACTCCTACTTTACGTGCCAACTTTTGCCGAATTAGATTTATAATATTTAGTTTAAAACGCGTGAATAAATCAAACAAAAAAAAACAATTCATTTGGTCTAATAGTCAATATATGAAACACAAAATATAATACGTGTGTTAGTCGCAAAAAATAATGCCAAGACATGTAGAATCAAAATCTGAAAATTCATTTAGTGGTCCTTATAATTAAGAAATGGGAAAAAAATATCAAGGCGGGAAATTGAGTGTGTCCACTTTCTTTGGGCAGTCTAATTTTCTTTAGTAGTGTTATTATGACCATTATGCCATACTTAATTATTTATGCCTACAATCAAGGCCTAATATGACCCATTAAAGCAAGTGCGTTCACATTAGGCCCCGTAAACAAATATGCCTTGAAAGAACAAGAATTTTCATTATCTATCACAGTAGATTAATGTTATGTATGTATATTGCCACGACATATATATACATTACCACAATTATTAAAAGGAAAATGCTAACACCAGCCCCGGGGGCATCCGCTAAGTAGAAGAAATTGTCTCAAAAATTTATGAAAAAGACAATTTCACCATCTAAATCCCTACTTTTCAGGCTTTCAACTTCCCACGAAGAAAATGCCTAAAAATATGCCATAGAATCTTCTACAAATTATAAGAAAATTATCACCCATTCACCCTGCTTCTCCAACAACCACCATGGCTGCACCGACACCAATAATGACCACCACCACGCGCCACCACTGGATTCGCCGGAGTCCGACGAATCTAACTGCACCAATTTGATCGACGAGGGTCATCCTTGGCCGTCATGAGCACCTAGCTATTCCCCTTCCTCAAATAGGGTTCACTCATCCCTCATAGGGTGTCTTTTAGTTCGAAAGTCGACAGAGTCACCCGGAAAAGCTATTAGGGTTCGATTTTCCGGTTTCGCACCCTTTTCTGAGAACATTTAAGTATATATGCCCTTCAATTGCCCCGGGGCGGTTGTTATCAGCTTCCTTATTAAAATTGTGTCACCATTTATTAGTATTTTATCACAATACTATTGTCATGTTTACTTGTATTTTGCCATGATCATAGTTATTATTGTTGGTATTGCCTCGCTTCTTCTTCTTCTTCTTCTTTTTCTTCTTCTTCTTTATTACAGTTATTAATGATATGACCCAAAAGAAAAAAATTATCGCACTAGCCCTCCAAAATATCAGCCCCAGCCCTCCCTACAACGAGTAGTCGCGAAAGTATGGACAAACAATGTCAAACAAGAGCACCAACTAAAATATGAAAATAATAACATACGAGCCAGAATATTATTCAACGCTCAATACCCCTGCCTTTCCCAAATGATCTAATACCATTTTTAATCATATCGCGAAATTCGAATGTCAGGATACTTGTATTGCAGAGTTTGGCACACACTACCACTAAAAATAGGCGAAAATGACTGGGTTAATAGGCCGCTTTTTGCCTGATCTGCATTCGCCAATGGTGACCCAGTTGGCAGAGGACAACATGCAATAGCAAAGGATCAATCAGATGGTGAGCAGGCGGAGCAGTAGGAGGAGTTTAGTTGTTATGCGTCTTTAATGTGGACCCTACGTTTTATGTTATGTCGTCTTGGAGCGTGAATTGTGAGTTTTATGTTATGTTTTGGAGTCTGGACTATTTGTTTCACACATGGATATGTCAGCTCTTGTTGGAGTTTCTTACTATGAGGGTTTGGGAATGGTAACGGTATTTTTTGCCATTTTTTTGGAGTGGTGTGTCTAGTGTTTTTTGTTCTTGAGTCAGGGGATTATGGGGGAGCTTTGCCAATGAGTTTTAACTCATTGCCGATCTCAAACCCGTAGAAACAAGGAGAGACCCCTTACTTAATCCCTAATTAGTTTCATGCTTCTATAAGGGAAATATTTTAAATTTCATCAGCGTAATTAGTGTCATGTGATTTGGGCGTCAAAATAACCAAATTACAATTCGTGTGAATTATAATTCATATGTTTTGGTGGGGTAAATAAGTAATCAAGCAATTTAGAATTACTTTTTCATATTACTCAATCCTAACAAAATTTCCATAATTTTTTGCAATTGCTCTTTACAAATTCTAATCTCTTCTAATTAATCTTCTCTAATTAAAACCCTCTTTCAACCCTAAAAATCAATCGAATGTGTTTCCTTGATTTAAGGTTGCCGATCAATTTATGCACAACCCCTGTCTTGAGACACAAATACCGTGTGAATTCAAATAAAATATAACCCAAAAGCATCACATCACTACAATTTAAAAATGATAACAATACATTTTACGACCTATTCAAATAAAATATAACCCAAAAAGTTGTAATAATCAAATATTTTTTTTTGGTGATATGTAAGCTTCCCATTAAGAATGATAACAATACATTTTACGACCTATTCATTCATACTAGATGATCAAAATACACCTTTGGAGTAAAGGCATTACACATAATTACTTGAACATCATTGCATTTGCCATTGTTCATCTTTGTTAGGAATATAATAAGAATGTCAGTGCCTCATCCTCAGTCTTAGCAGGTTCTGAATATCCTTCAGTAACAATTCTAGTTTAAGAATGCATCCTTCCAGACGCGCTTTGTTCATTGAGTCCTGATGCCATAAAAAGCAGGCTGTAACCAGGCAATCACTACCATTTTCTTAACCTCTGCCCATGGTTTATGAGCAACCCAAGCCAAACATTTTGATAGGGTATTCAAATGTTCAATGTATCAGAAATAGTATCTAAAATAATCCCACTATACACACACTGTTGAAACAAATGTGCATGAGTTTCACTTGCAGCCTGACATAAACAACATCTATCATCTGCACAAATTTCCAACACATACAACTTATCTTTCAATTAGAGAGCTTATCTGGCTATAAGCCGGTTAATGAACATATACTTTGGCGCAACAAGTTATTGTTCTATAATTTCTTATCCGAACTTATAATAGGAAAATGAGGTCTGATCCACTCATAAAGATCAGGCACAGTGTACCCCTTAGAAATTAGGATGCATAGTCAAAGTACCTGCATTATATGTTCATTAACCGGCCAAAAACAACCTAATATTTACCTCATTTTCATAAATACTACCTAAAATTTTTAATTTTGCGAGAAACTACCTAATATTTTTTACTTTTGTCGAAAACTACCAAATTGAAATTGATGGGGCATATTCTGCACCCGCCGACCGAGTCAACTTATTGACCAAGGTGCCAGCTAAAAGACAACAAGTCAAAAGAAAACGGCCTAACCGACAGAGCCTGCCGGCCTGTCACTTGGGTCTCGGCTCGGCAACTAGCCGGCCGAGAGGCATATCCGCGTACTCACATCCAGTCCCCTCGGCATGGAGTCAACCAGGCCTGCCGGCCTGTCATGGGTCCCTCGGCCGAGGGTAAGACAGTCTTTCCACCTGCTACGCCACTTGGCCACTACGTGACAAAAGGTGAAAGTCTATAAATACTCCACATCTCTCATTGAAACTAACTAAAAATCTGGTATAAACTCCCTTATCTCTCTACAATATACTTTGCCAAGTTAAACATACAACTTACCTCTCTAAATTTACTGACTTGAGCGTCGGAGTGAGTACACTCGGTACCAAGCCGAGCCCTCAGTTTGTTCATCTTTACAGGGAAGAGTGAAAGGAAGAGACAATCAAAGACATCATTCTACAAGCTCAAGTGGTCACAATAGTGCTCCGGAATTACACCCGGAACAATTGGCGCCGTCTGTGGGGATTAGATACTAAAAGCTAGTCACCTACATTAAAAAAAAAAAAAAAAAAAAAAAACCCATTCAGCAAGCTAAGAAGATGTCAAAGCAACTAGAAACTGTGAGTGAAGGAACCGCATTCTTCCAGGATGACACGTTCCATAATTCTGAGATCGGGCAGTCCCCCACCGGCCGAGTCAATGACACGGCGTACGGGATGCCGAAAGAGCCAGAAACACCGCTGCCTACCGGCCAAGTCACTGTCATGGGACATGTGGTCGATGCGGCCAAATTAAAGCTATTCCTGGACCTGATGGGTAGTACGCCGGTTACCCCTGTCACGACGACGGTGATTTAAGCACAAGATCCACGATTGATCGGGGCCCATAAAGTGACCCCGAACAACTTGACCGGAGTGATACAAGGAGCTGGGCGTGCTGGAACGCCAGCGGGGCCCGTGGTGCCAGTGGCAGACCTGAGTCCTTCCCCCACTCGCGGGAGGACAGCGTCGCCGCGACAACAACGAGGCCAGCCCCGAAGGAATGGAAGAAGTCCGACTCACCAAAGTCGGACAAGAAGCCCTTCCCGCCAGAGGGAGATAGGCCGGACTAAGGTTGCGAGGAGCCGATCGCCGCGTGTCATTCGACACGTGGTCAGACAGCCCCTCAGTGCCTATGTCCTCGAGATCCCTGTGCCGACTAAGCTGAAGCTGCCGTCCTTATCATACAAAGGGGATAGCGACCCGACCGACCATGCCGAGGCTTTCGAGTCGTACATGTCGGTATGGGAGCAGCCTGATGAGGTGTGGTACCGAGTCTTCCCAACGACCTTGCATGGGATGGCTCAGAGTTGGTACAAGGGGCTACCTAATGGCTCGGTATACTGTTATGCCGACCTGAGAGACAATTTCATAGCCCAGTATGCTTGCAACAAGTAAAGGGCCGTGGAAACATCGGATCTCCTGACTATCCGACAGGGGGAGGACGAGTTCCTCCGAAGCTACGTGAAAAGGTTCGACGCTAAGGTTCAGCAGATCCGTGAGCTAAACACCGAACTGGCGGCCTTCGCGCTGATGAAAGGCCTCCCGAAAGGCGAGTACAAAAACGAGCTGATCAAGTGCATGGACCTCAACTTAGACTCCGCCAGAAAGATGGCCGACCGAGCCGTAAAGGTGGAAGACTATCACAAAACCTGGGTAGGCCACAGTGAAGCTGTGCACCCAGAGAGGAAGAGCCGCCGGGACAACATAGATGAAGGTCGCCGTGACGGGAATAGGTCACGGCCTGAAAGATCTAATAGGAAACAGCACTCGGCGGGCGCCGGGGGGAGTTCGGGACCATACTACTAGAAGCGGTACAATAGTATCACCCCCCTGGTCGCCTCTCCGGCCGAGGTCTTTACCCTAAGCAAGAATGATGGTCATAAGTGGGCAAGCCCCCCAAGGCGAGGGGGGACGGTGACACGAGCCAGTTCTGCGAGTACCACGGCCACACCGGCCATAAAACTGACAACTGCCGGCACCTGAAGAACGCCATCGAAGAGCTAATCCGAAAAGGGGGCCTCAGCAAGTATGTAGCTGGAGGCCCAGGAGCAAGCGCCGACGGGGCGAATAGAAAATCCGTTTTCCAACGGATGGGAGTAATCCAGGTTGTCATCGGGGGAAACGAGAACGGTGGGTCAGCTAATCGGCACAAACAGCACCTAAATGAGTTGTACCAAGCCATCAACTTTGTGCCTAAAACAGCGATCCCCGCTTCCACCATCCCCGATATAACCATTGGAAAGAAGGACTACGAGGGAATCGTCGCCCCGCACAGCGACCCGCTTGTAGTCCTCCTGGACATAGCCAACCACCTGATCAAAAGGTGCCTGATTGACACAGGCGCCTACACAAACATCATGTTCAGGGAGTGCTTTCTTAATCTCGGTCTGAAGATTGGAGACCTGAGCCCCTGCACCAACCCGCTATACAGCTTCTCTGGTGCCGGCCTGGTACCCCTGGGGTCAATCAGACTGCCGGTGATGTTCGGCGAAGGGGGTGCGGCTAAAAATGTTTTATCTGAGTTCGTGGTTATCGATGGTTCGTCTGCCTACAATGTTCTTATAGGTCGGGTCACTTTGAGCGAGGCCGATGCAGTGATGTCCATCCGGGCCCTGACATTGATGTACCTCTCGGACTGGGAGGAAGCGCAAAAGCTCGTCTCAAAGGACGAGAAAGACGAAATAGTCAATATCCAAGTATCTGCCAGGGGGTGCAACATGCAATCCCTCAAAGTGGCGAAGAAATCGGAGAAAGGGAAGAGCCCATCCTTGCAGCAGGAGGGCGAACCGATGAATACTGATGTCGGCATGGTCGAAGGAGCCGAGACCAAGGAAGTGGAAATTGACCCAGGGCGCACCATAACTATCGGTGTCAGCCTGGAGCCAAAATTAAGGGCTGATCTCCTAGACCTGCTGAGGAAGAACAAAGATGTCTTCGCATACTCAGCTGCCGAGATGCCAGGCGTGAGCCGGGAGGTGATCGTTCACAAGCTGAACGTACTCTCCACCGCTCGGCCTGTCAAGCAGAAGATGAGGAACTCCTCGGCCGAGAAGGATGAGGCCATCAAAGTTGAAGTAGACAAATTATTAGCGGCGGGCTTTATCATGCCTTGTAGTTACCCTGAGTGGCTAGAAAATGTTGTAATGGTGAGGAAATCGTCAGGGGCATGGAGGATGTGTGTTGATTTTACCAATCTTAATAAAGCGTGCCCTAAAGATTGCTATCCTTTGCCTCGAATAGATAGTTTAATTGACGCCACGGCAGGCTACACTATGCTAAGCCTGCTAGACGCCTTCTCAGGGTATCATCAGGTATTTATGGCCGAGGAAGATATGCCTAAATGCGCATTCATCACCGGTCACGGCACATACATGTATAAAATGATGCCGTTCGGTTTGAAGAACGCTGGCGCAACTTACACTAGGCTGGTGGACAAAGTGTTCCAAAATCAAAAAGGGCGAAACATCGAGGCTTACGTCGACGATGCTATTGTAAAAAGCAAGTTTGACAGCGAGCACTTGGCCGATTTAGGCGAGACATTTTGTTCACTAAGGAAATATAAAATGAAGCTTAACCCAAAGAAATGTAACTTCGGCGTCCGGGCCGGCAAGTTCCTCGGCGTGCTTGTCAGCGCCAGGGGAATTGATGCCAATCCGGAGAAAGTCAAAGCAATACTAGACCTACCGGAGCCGAGAAATCGAAAAGAAGTTATGACGCTGACCGAAAGGATGGCGGCCCTCGCCCGCTTCATCTCTCGGGGGGCCGACAAGAGCACTCCGTTCTTTAAAGTGCTGAAAGGGAATAAAAACTTTAGCTGGGAGGAGGAACAGAGCACGGCTTTCAGGCAACTGAAAGCCCACCTTCTGACACTACCGACCCTGTCCAGGCCGACGCTGGGGGAGACGCTATATCTATACTTAGCAGTTACCTCGGCCACGGTCAGTGCCGTAATCGTCAAGGAAGAAGATAAGCAGCAATACCCAATTTACTTTATCAGCCATACACTGCTGGTCGCCGAAAGAAATTACCCACTAATCGAAAAGGCAGCCCTCGCCGTCGTCGTTGCCGCAAGGAAGCTGAAACCCTACTTCGACGCACATTCCGTGACGGTCTTAACCGATCAGCCATTGGAGAAAGCATTAGAAAAATTCGAAAAATCCGGCAGACTTATCAAATGGGCAGTGGAGCTCTCCGGCTTTGGCATTCAGTACAAGCCGAGGCCTTCGATAAAAGGGCAAGCGCTTGCAGACTTCCTGGCCGAGTGCACGTATCAAGAAGAATCACATCCCGGCGTGTGGGAAGTGTATACCGACGGGTCCTCCACGGCGAACAGCTCAGGAGCCGGCATCCTTATCATCAGCCCTAACGGAGATGAGTTTGAGTACGCCTTGAAGTTTACCTTCTCGGCCTCAAATAACGAATCCGAATACGAGGCGGTGATAACTGGAGTCGAGTTAGCTAGAGCTACCGGGGCGGAGCATATTGTGTTGAAAACGGACTCCCTCTTAGTGACTAATCAAATCCGAGGAGAGTATGAGACTCGAGACGATGGGATGGTAAGGTACTTGGAGAGGGTAAAAGCTGACACCTCAAAATTGAAATCTTTCCAAATACAGTGCATCTCTAGGTCTGAGAACAACCGAGCCGACGCTCTCTCAAAACTTGCCAGTTCAAGCATCAAAAATGTCAGTCGAACCGTGCTGGTGGATATCAGAAATGCTAAAAGCATCACTGAGACCGTCGGCATGGTGGGCGACATCGGCCGAGACGACGTGGATGACTCTGATAATGAAATACAACCTGACAAAAGAGTTGCCGGAGGACCGCAGTCTGTCTCAGAAGATAAGAAGGATTGTTGCAAGGTACTTAGTGTTCGGAGGAGAATTGTACAGAAGGTCCGTAATAAGACCACTCTTGAAATGTGTCGGCCCAGCCGACGCGGAGCTTATACTGACAGAGATTCATGAAGGCATCTGCGGACATCACATGGGGGCAAGAACGCTAGCCCACAAAGCTCTCCGAGCCAGCTACTTCTGGCCTACCATGCTGAAAGATTCCAGAGCAAAAACCAAGAAGTGCAAGAATTGTCAGATGCATGCTCCGGTAATACATGCACCTTCCCGAGACCTGCAACCAGTACTTAGTCCCCTACCATTTGCACAGTGGGGGATGGATTTATTAGGACCATTTCCGACGGCCTCCGGAGAAAGGAAGTACCTGATTGTCGCCGTTGACTACTTCACCAAATGGGTCGAGGCTGTCGCGGTACCTGCCAAGACCACGGCGGCCGTAAGAAAGGTGATTTGGGAGAACATCATAACTCGTTTTGGGTTACCCCAAGTCATTGTATTTGACTACGGCCGAGAGTTTTGGAGCGACATGGTGATGAATTGGTTGGAAGAGCTCGGTGTCAAATTTGCATACTCCTCCGTCTGCCACCCTCAGAGCAACGGGCAGGCGGAGGCAGCTAATAAAACGATACTGAACGGTTTGAAGAAGAAGGTTGAGGACCTAAAGGGAAGATAGGCTGATGAACTACCCGGCGTCCTGTGGTCCCTTCGAACCACGGAGAAAGAAGCAACAGGGTACAGTCCATTCCACCTTGTCTATGGGTCTGAGGCCGTCCTGCCCATTGAAGCAGCGGTCGAAAATAAGGAAGGCCTGAGAGCCTCCCTAGACCTGGTCGAAGAAAGTCGAGATACGACACGGCTCAACTTGGCAGTATATCAAAACCGAATGAGAAGAGCCTACAACCGTAGGGTCCACAAAAGGGACTTGAGAGTAGGAGACCTAGTCCTGAGAAAGTCGGCCGCAACCAACAAAGGAAACATCCATGGTAAGATGACGGCCAATTGGGAGGGACCCTACAAGGTGGTTGAAGAAATGAGGCCGGGGACATACCGGCTGACAGACATGGAGGGTGTGCCTCTAATGAGCCATTGGAACACAGACAACCTTAGGAAATATTTCGTATAGCGGCGGAGGTGTCCGAGACTGTTGTGGGCACCCCAACGCGTGATTATATCTTATGAAGAGTGATCCAAGTTTTCCTTCGAAACGCTTGTCCCCTCCATAGTCGTACCAAAGTAGACGACACGGCCAAAGCCGGGCAGTCACCAAAGTAGACGCCACGGCCAAAGCCGGGCAGTCACTACAAGTAGACGCCACGGCCAAAGCCGGGCAGTCACTACAAATGCAGTTGATACTCGCGAAAGCGACCAACATGCTTAAGAACGTATAAGTACAATTGAGGAATGCAAATCTGACTGCCTCGGCCAATCCGGGAGTGGCAGAGGAAGCGATCAATATGTCTATAGATACGAATGCAGTCGAGCCGTAACCTCGATTGCCTCGGCCAAAGCCGGGAGTGACGGGGAAACGACCGATATGCTAACATGTTTACAACAGCAGTTGGGAAGCGCAAATCCGACCACCTCGGCCAGACCGAGAGCGGAGGAGGAAGCGACTGACATGACAACATGTTGAAAACGTTTAAATACAGTTGAGATACGCAATCTAATTGCCTCGGCCAAGCCGAAGGTAAAACAAAAAAAAGGCGCTCAATATGTTTAAAAACGTAAGAAGACAACTGAATGGAGGATGAGATCAAAGCCTCGGCCAAGCCGAAGGCAAATAAACAAACTTTATTAAAAATGTTTACAGGTGAGACAAGATAAAGTCGACGGCCGTCCCCATAGGGATAAGCCTAAGCTCAACCTACCAAAGTTTAACAAAAAAAAAAGAAGGAACAACAAAAAATGGCAACATTAAGTCTTGAAGCGCCAAAAGGATGGCAGGGATGAAAGGCTCAAAAGTTAGCCCCCGAACAGCTAAAGCTGTATGAAGGGCCAGGTGAGTCTGGTGACGACCGCCCGTCTCCCTATGCTTGTTGCTGCATGCCACCGGCAGTAGCAGCGGCATCACCATCAGTGGACGGCCCAGAGGATGACTTGGCAGCCTCACGTGCCTTTGCCTTCTCAGCCTCCTCTCTAGCCTCCTTCACCCTAGCATCATGGACCGCCTTGGCCGCAGCTGCCTGAGCAACTTCCTGAGCAGCCTTCGCCGCCTTAGTCTCGTCCGCGGCCTTGGCCTCCGCAGCAGCCGCCTTCTCATCCAGAAGTCTGTCAAAATCTTGCCACGGAAAAGTGCCTTCAGGAAGGAGCTCCTTGATCGCATCCCTTGTAACATCTTCAGCTTGGTCCCGGTACTGGGCACACATGTTAGGGATGATGACTGTTTTCAGCGTCGAAATATCCTTCTCCCTCTGAGCAAGGATAGCCTTTGTGCCCTTATGTGCCTTCGCCTCGGCCAAATGCAGGGACTTCCATCTTTCCCTATGCTCAACCATGGCTTTATAACCGCCATCAAGCTTGTCTTTCTTCTCCCACAGCTTAGCGGCATCAGCCAACGCAGACTCAACCTTAGCACTTTCGGCCAAGACCTTAGCTCTCTCGGCCAGGACCACCTTCTTAGCGTCCTTCCTAAGCTTTCGCTCAGCGAGGAAGTCCTACTTCGCCTTCTCGGTCTCCTCCCTAACCTGAGCCGCGAGCTTTTCTTGCTCGATAAGTTGAGTGCCGGCAACGTCAGCCCACTTCACCAGCCTTTTGGCTAACTTCATGCCGTCCTCCCTGAGCTGAACGGAGGAAGCCTTCTTGAACGAGCTGTCGGCGGCGACATTTTCGTCGCCCATCTGCACAGGCTGCTTCTCCAATTGCCGTTCGGTGACAGCAACGGCCGGCGACGGCTGATCTGGAAAAAACTCAGACAAAGCGTCCATGTCAACATTCATCGACATATCAGAAAGCCTGTCATCAGGAATGCATAAGGAACCTGCTAAATCCGAGCCATGGGTTAGATCCGTACCAGTCTTGGCCTTCTTGAATATAGGGCCGGCTGACCCCTTCTCTTTCCATGCCTCGGTAACAGCAGCGGCAAGCGTTGTTTATTTCCTCTTATGAGAGGGAGGACCCTCCGGCACGGTGAGATCCTCGTCAACAATGACGACCTCCTTATCTTTTTGGACTATGGGGGTTGAAGATTGAGTTGGAGTCGACGGTGCAGTCGCCGAAGACTTTGCTTTTGGTTTCCGGCGCGGCACGTTACCGTCGATCTCTGCTTGAGTCGCCCCCACGTCCAATGCTTTCAACGCCTGCTCCATGAGTTCGTGCGGGGCCCATTTGCGATCACTCGGTGCAGCCTTAGGGTGCAGTTCAACAACTCTCCTGTCCTGGTCAAGTCCCAACTTGCTTAGGATGGAGACAGAGAGATCCTGGCCAAATCGATCTGCAAGAAACAAAGCAGGAGTTAAGCAAAAGAAGTAAGCCGAGGCTCAAACATCGAAGCATAAAAGTAAAAGTGGGCCTCATACCGACCCCACTCACCCTGGCTGAGGGCCGGTATGAGGCCGACGTGGCAAAGCGGCTCGTCTTGGAGGACGATCTGCGTCGGAGGCATCCATCCCTTCGGCGTGCCATCCCTCCAAGCCTCGAACATGCCCATTGCCCGCACTTCGTCAGCGTTAAGATAAACCTTCTTGGCGTCCATCTTAATCTTATTACGGGAGACATATCTCTCATGCTCCCCCTGACTCTCACAGCGTAAATTGACGCGGCGCTGGAAGGACCGGGGCAATGGATAGTCCTCCGGCACCTCGACATATACCCACCGCCCCTTCCAGTCTTTGCAGGATGTCAGCTTCGAAACGGTAACGTAACCCGGGTCGGTCTGCACGCTGTACCACCCCATGACGCCTTGGGTAGACGGCGGAAGATGGTGGAGCCGGCGAAAGAGGTTCACCGTTGGGGTTTCTCCCTTAAAGAGACAGACCCATACAAAGCCAATAATCGTCCTAATGGCCAACGGATGCAGTTGTGCCACGGCGACATTCATGGCTTTGATTATGGCCGACACGTGTTCGTTAAGAGGAAAACGGAGCCCATACTCCAGATGCCTAATATATACACCTATGCAACCTTCGGGAGGGCAACAGACCGCCTGATCACCCACAGGGACGATAATTCTATACCCCCCGCCGAAGTTGTAGTGATCTTCAAAGAGCTCAGGCCCGGAGACACGAGCAAACTTGTTCGTCCAAGCGGGATCGGGTTTAATCGAACAGGCTTCGCCGTGCCACAAATAATGCGGCCTCTCTGAATCAGATTGAGTCTCCTCCTCATCATCATCGAAACCCTCGAGATATTTCTCGTCGATCTCGGGAGAAGACGACTTGCGACCCCCAAACCCCACCGGGGAGACAACCAGTGGCTCCTGTTCAGCGGGATGCGGCGGTTCGTCCCCCGGGTTAGAGGTACTAGGCGGAGCATCAGCAGCAGACATGGTGGCAACAGATACTTAACAAATAAATGTTGGGGAAGAATTTGTTTTTTACCTTGAAAGAAAGTGTTACGCCGAGTAACGCTTCGGAAATTAGAGAGAGAAAACTCTTCGAAAACTAGAGAGAGGAAATTTTTTGAAAGAAAGAAGTTTGCTATGCAAAATGAGGGGCATACTGCTCTATTTATAGAGCAAAGCCCATTCAGTGGACCAATCAGAGCAAAGCCCATGAAGCGTCCACCAATCAATGCCAGGACACGTGTCAAGCATGCAGCCACGAAATGTCAATCGACGTACAGTGATCTATCTTCTTCAACACGCTCCTTGGTATCTACTTGCCAACAATCAGCTGATCAAACAAGCTTGGCAGCACCGGTCGGGGGCAATCAAAAGCACACGACACTCTCAACCTTGGTCTCGGCCAGCGCCATTTCCTTTTCCACATTCGATGTCCATTACACAACAATGCGGAGGGGGGATATGGTACGGCCTGAACAGGACCAAGCCGAGGAAGAAGTTCGACATACGCAGAATACGCTCAACACGCATCGAAGGTCCATATCACGGAATAGACTACGCTGGGGGCAAATTGATGGGGCATATTATGCACCCGCTGACCGAGTCAACTTATTGACCAAGGTGCCAGCTAAAAGACAACAAGTCAAAAGAAAACGGCCTAACCGACAGAGCCTGCCGGCCTGTCACTTGGGTCTCGGCTCGGCAACTAGCCGGCCGAGAGGCATATCCGCGTACTCACATCCAGTCCCCTCGGCATGGAGTCAACCAGGCCTGCCGGCCTGTCATGGGTCCCTCGGCCGAGGGTAAGACAGTCTTTCCACCTGCTACGCCACTTGGCCACTACGTGACAAAAGGTGAAAGTCTATAAATACTCCACATCTCTCATTGAGAAACTAACTAAAAATCTGGTATAAACTCCCTTATCTCTCTACAATATACTTTGCCAAGTTAAACATACAACTTACCTCTCTAAGTTTACTGACTTGAGCGTCGGAGTGAGTATGCTCGGTACCAAGCCGAGCCCTCAGTTTGTTCATCTTTACAGGGAAGAGTGAAAGGAAGGGACAATCAAAGACATCATTCTACAAGCTCAAGTGGTCACAATCCTGCTCCGGAATTACACCCGGAACAGAAATTAATGAGCAATTTCGACAATTTTTTTTCCAATTTAACTAAAATTCCAACAAATAAGTCAAAATGCTAATCGAATTAATCATAATTTTGTCCAAATTAGCTACAATCTCGACCAAACTAGTCAAATTGTAGTAAAACAAATTGAAATAAATGTGTTAGTAACTAATCAAAACAGTTGGCGGTGGTGAAGTATAGTAAATAATGTATGTTCAATGCCAAAAATAATGCTTTCGAGTTAGAATTTTGTCTAATTTGATCGTATTTTTCAATTTGGTAGTGTCCCACAAAAGTCAAGAAAATTTAGGTAGTTTCTCGCAAAATTAAAAACTTTAGGTAGTATTTATGAAAATGAGGTAAATTTTAGGTAGTTTTTAACAAAAAAATTATATCCTTAATCTTGCAAATTGTTTTTCAACTCTAACTGGAGTCAGATTTTGGATGATAATCAGCCATGTCTTACCTTTAAGTAAATAACATTGACCCACTTGACTATCAGATTTACAATACACCCAACATACATTTCCAATAGCTGCCACATTTCATGCATATTTATTCTTTAAACCCAGCTCACCCTCAGCTTTGGGAGCTCATGTTTTACCCCGACACTACTACAGATATAGGCTATAACAACGGGTAAAAACCGTTGTTAAAACAAAAGGCGGACGTTGTTAAAGCGGACGTTGTAAAAGGAATTTACAACGATTAGGTTATTTACTACAACCGTTGTGGAAATTATTCACAACGGTTAAAAGCCGTTGTTGTTGCTTGTAAGTCGTTGTGTAAAGTTTGACAAAATTTTGGTGGGAAAGATATAACAACAGTTATAATATAAAAAACCGTTGTTGTATCTTCACTACTACAGACTATAACAACGGTTAAAAACCGTTGTTATATAAAAAAGCGGACGTTGTTAAAGCGTCCGTTGTTAAAGGTTTTAACAACGGTTGGTTTTTCTAAGTAACCCGTTGTGAAAACTATTAACAAAGGTTTAAAGTAGAAAAAACCGTTGTGGAAAGTGTGACTAAATTTTGGTGGGAAAGTTATAACAACGTTTACAGTAAAAAAACCGTTGTTATAACTAAAGACAACGTTTTTTTTTTTTGAAAAACCGTTGTTGATTTTTTTTAAAAATATAAATAAATTATATATTACTAGATGCATGCATTATTATTACTGCGCTTATAATTCCGATGCATGCATTATTACTGCCAAATCCCTGCATATGAAAGGACAATATATGGAATGAGAAGGGTTATAAGATTTGAAGCAAATATGATGGCACAACTTCATAAACATATATTAATTAAAAAAAAAACTCAAACGACACATTACTAAGTATAAATTCATGCATTATCTCAATAACCATTCCATTATATTACTATCTCCACGTCCTAAACTCCAAACCCTAAATCTTTAAAACAAACTCCAAACCCTAAATCTTTAAAACAAACTCCTAACTTCCTTCAACAATGAATGATACCATCCGTAATACATGCATTTTGACCGAGTACAACAAGAGTTTCATCCGCCGGTTGCTGGACATCGAGAGGAGGTTCAGGAGCTACCTTGAGAAAGCTCGGATCGCACTCAAGGACGCCAAAAAAATGGCTTGACAGAGCCGCAGGTAATGCAGCTATATGACGATATAGCAACTGCAGAACGAAACCTCCAAATAGCAAAGTAGGAGAGGATGGATACCATAGAAGAGAATAAGACTCTCTATGCATATCTAAGAATTGCATTTTTAGCAATGTAATTCATTTTTTATGTATTTATATATTAATTAATTAAGTTTATTATGCATTCCTCTCCATCATCTTCTTGTTTGTTTTATTTTATTTAATTTGTTTTACAAGCTAATAAACGCGGAAAAACAACAGTGACAAAACTAATTAAGCGAATAATACTTAGAGAAAGAACAATAATGATCGATAAAAACACATGCAAATAAAATAATAAGAGAAAGAAAATAATGACGGAGATGACAAAACCTAAAACCCTGCATATAAATTAAAGCGATAGATATTTATCTGATAATTAGAGAAAGTAAGAGACGATGACAACAACGGTGACGGAGATGATAAAGCGACGATGAGAAAGAGAGAAAGAGTGAAAGAGACGATGAGAAAGTGTGTGTTTGTGTTTGTGTTAGGTTTGTGTTTGTGGCTGTAGCTGATCTGTGTTTGTGTGGTTTATATTATGGAAAGTATTGCCAACGGTTTTTACACAAAAACCCGTTGTCATGAGAGAATATATTAACAACGAGTCCTTAGAAAACAGTTGTTAAAAATTATTAACAACGGGTTTATATATAACCGTTGTAATTACTTTTCACTAACTTTGCGCCAAATTATTAACAACGGTTATAATGTATTACAGAGTAAACTGTTGTTATTAGTTTTTATATTAACAACGGTTGTTCAAGTTTTAACCGTTGTTAAAACGTATAACAACGTTTATCAACACATAACCGTTGTAATTAAGTTTAGTAAAATTCGCGTCATCCATTCTACAACGTCTTATGGTGATTTTCGTGAATAAGCGTTATTAAAGGGGCGTTGTAGTTGCCTGGATTTATAGTAGTGCTTTCCCACCAAAATTGTGAAGACTTTTAACAACGGGTATAGGGAACATAACCGTTGTTGAAATTGTTAGTAACAACGGTTCTTCTTTTAAAACCTGTTGTTGAATATTATGCGCGGGTATTTGTGAAAGGTATTTACAACGGTTCTTCTTTTAAAACCTGTTGTTGAATATTATGCGCGGGTATTTATGAAAGGTATTTACAACGGTTTTTTGTTTAGTAACCGTTTTTATTACTTTTTCGTAATTTTTTTTAGGGTAAATTGATTATAACACCCTTATAAATTCAACTTTTTGAAAATTACTCCCTTATAAAATGTTTTTCGAATCTTACTCCCTTAAAATTATACTTTTTTTTCTGAAATTGCTCCCATTAAAGGATTTCGGCCAAAAAAAGAGAATATGACAGATTTTCCCTTCACTTTAGTTCCCGGAAGGCCGGAAGTATGAAGGCAAGTCAAAACACAATACAAAGTCATTAGAAGCTTATTAGACACACTTCTATCTCTCTAACTGTCTCTCTCTTTCCAAAAACAAAAAAACAACAATGAATAATGATCTGGTTTGTATAAAAATTCCTCATTGAATTTAGAATATCTTCTAATCTAATCATAGATAAGTTAAGAATCATCAACATCATCATCCATCACCCTGAACGCTATACGCAAATAATCTGGTATGTATTCAATTAATTCCCTTATTTCGATATTATTTGCGATTTTTTGTATTTATTTAGATTGATTAGGTTTTAGGCAGATAATGTTCAAATAATAGGGTGATATCTTTACGGATTCCGGACAAAACATTTGTTAATGCTCATATATTGCATGTTGTGCATTAAAACCCTAAATTGTAAATTGAGGTTTTGTTATTTTATCCTGTGTTTTAGGTAAATAATCTTCACATAATATCTTTAGGAATGTCGTTAGTTATACTTTCAATGAATATTTAGTGGTTTTTAATCCTTGTTTATTTACAATAATTTTAGGGATGAGTTATGGTCTTGGGATTTTAATTGGATTGAACTTGTATTATGGAGGAAAGTTTGAGTTTAATAAAGGAAAAACAGAGTATATAGATGGGAAGTTATTGGTGGAGTTTGGAATTCCTATTCAAAAATTTACTTATGATTTTTGTATGGAGATGGGAAAAAAAGTGGCTGATAACAGGGATTTTGTATTGTGGTATATAGTTCCTAAAAGGAATATGTCAAGTGGAATCAGGAAACTGAAAAGTGACTTGGATATTGTAGAATTGTTGAAGACAAAGGACATAATTGGGATGTGTACATTGTATTCTATTGTATTTGATACTTCTAGTGGTCCAACTTCAACATCCCAACATTCAATGCCTTCATCTAACATACGTGGCCCATCACAGAAGAGGTCCACTATAAGTGGCCTGGCACAAAAAAAAGCCCAATATAAGTGGCCCAAAAACTAAATCACCACCACCACCCAGTAGCTTTGCCTCAAAAACAAGTGTTGATGATTCTTATGTGGGGAAATACTCTTCTGTATTTAATGATCCACTTAATGTAATACCACTTGTAACCATCCACCCACCCATTAAGATAAGCCCTAGACCAAAAAATCCTATTCCAGTGGATGGTAGACCAGCTAAGTTAGCAGTGAAGAGGAAAGTTGACTTTGGAGTTGGGAGCACATATGGTGTTGGGCCTGGTTCAAGAATTGACGCACATGGTTCAAAGCTTAGATCTGGTAGTGAGTATGTTGAGGTGTAAGGTTTGAGTGGTTGTGGGACTGATGTGGGTTCAAATACTGCTGAAAAACAAGGGAAGGATTTGAAGAAAAAAGGACCTATAAAGGGGACATCTGGTAGTGATAAGAGGGAGACTGTTGGGAACAAGGGGAAGTCCTAAAGAAGAAAGGTGCTGCAAATGTTTTGAGGGGTGAAAAAGGGGAGACTGCTGTAAAGAAAGGGGAGAAAAAGCTGGTTGGAAGCCTAAATAGGAAGACTGTTTCAGCCAAAGAAAAGAAAAAAGGATCTGCAAAGACTGTTTCAGCCAAAGAAAAGAAAAAAGGATCTGCAAAGACTGTTTCAGCCAAAGAAAAGAAAAAAGGATCTGCAAAGACTGTTGATTGTGAGGAAGATTTAAATGATGAGGATTTCAATGAGGAAGATTTCAGTGATTCAAAGTTGAGTGATGATAGTAAGCTAAGTGATTTTGAAGAAGAACAAATCGAGGAGGAGCTGTTTGGTGATGGCAATTGTTGTGTGTGACAACATTGAAAGACCACCACCTGTTTTCAGGAGGTTGTATGATACGTGCATTTTATATAGTCTTTTTAGGCCTTTCATGCACGTATTTCTATGCTATTATCGTAGTTTTATGCTACGAAATGCCTCGAATATGCTACTTTGGTTTGTTTTGTCTTATTTGCAGGAATGAACCAAAAAGTAGTGAAATCAAGCCTTTTACCGTCCGTTTAGCATGCATTTGGAGGAAGAGTGAATTTGGAGCGAGAATGTAGCTATTTTGAGATGCGCAAAGAAGAAAGATAGCTAGGCGAGCAAAGGAAGACCTTCAAATTACTAGTGCCTACTTTGAAGAGCCATATATCGAGTTATACAACTTATATTCAGGTGATTCCAATTGGATATGAAAGCTTGTCCTCTTAGCTTTCCAACTCCACCGGACTCGCCCTGTTTTCCCAAGTAACGAAGAAATGGCAGCCATTTGAAGTTCAGTGCGCAAAGCAGGAAATTGTGCGCTGGAAAGTACTCGATCGAGTACAATTATGTTCGATCGAGTCCTTTTTCTACTCGATCGAGTAGTTGCCTTTTAGGATTTACTCGATCGAGTAGATTTTCTAGTCGATCGAGTGGTTTAAGCTTAATTTTACTCGATCGAGTGATTTAAAGTTACTCGATCGAGTGGTTTTGATGTTACGCGGGATTAACTAACCCGTGTTGGGCTTAATTTCGGGATAGACTTTTGTTTTCCTATTTAAGCTTTCATAATTAGGTTTAGGAGGGACACACATCTCATACGTTACTTTTTCCCTTTTCCACTGTTGAATACTACTTTCTCATTTTCGGATCTTTCTACTGTAACTTTCTCTCTTTCCCTTTTATTTAATTAATGTCTATTGTTCTTTCTCTCTTTATTCTTGTTCCTTATTTATTTATGTCTAGCTAAATTCCTCTGCTAAGATTAGGTGATTCAATGGACTGATGTTAAATTGCTAATTAGGTTTATAGGTTGTTGTTGTTGTTTTAGTCTATGTTGTTAATCGCTGCTTTAACTGTATCCTGCTAGTTGATTCGAAGCAATTAGCCTTTTAATATTGGTAAACCTTGACCTAGACCGAAAGGTTGGAAGGGGTGAGACTCGCAGTGAACAATATGATGCTTTAGTGAGGGCGAAAGTTAAGCTAATAGTATTTTAGGGCGAATTGAGACCGAAAGGAGATATTCACTGCCCCTTAGACCTAGGGATGTCATTGGGGCGGGGCGGTGGTGGATATAGGCTCCCCCGTACCCGTACCCACCAAGAAAAACTCGTACCCATCCCCGCCCCGCCACCCGTGGCGGGTACAAATTTCCAAAACCATCCCCGCCCCAACGGGTAAAAATATAAAACCGTACCCGCCCCGCCTACCCATTAACCCGCTACACCATAATTTTTTTCGATAAATATTTTCATAAAAGTTGGTTTAATCGCTATTAATTTCCATTTTTTTTGAATTTACCTTTATAATTTTAATTTTTCACCAAATAAATTAGTAAAAAACTTTATAAAATAGCTATTATTATCGTTATATCTTACCTATAACTAAATAAGATTTATAAAATTCTCATAATCCTACTAATTTTTTTAATGATTGGCGGGTAGGCGGGTATTAGGTGGGTAAGATGCGAACTCCATCCCCGCCCCATGACCCATGGCGGGTACAATTTTCGTACCCGCACCCGCCCCACCACCCGCCAAAGTTCTTCCCATCCCCACCCCAACTGGGGCGGGTTCGGGGCGGTACCCACTCGTACCCGCCCCGCTGACATCCCTACTTAGACCGACACATCGACTAATCTGTGACCTTAGCTGCAATTGACTGACGTTCATTGATGACCCGAAATCCTAGTTCCCTCTTCCTTCTGTTAATTTCTCTTATTCCTTTCTCACTTGCTTATTCTTATTAGTTTAGTCAAAACATTTCAAAACCCCCAATAGTGACATCAGACAGATCGAATTTGACAAGTAGATAGTGACCGCCTCCCTGTGGAGATCGACCCTACTTACCGCTGACTTCTGTTAGTAGTACTTAGGTATTTATTTTTGGTACATAACGACCGTATCATTGTACATTTGCTTGCAGGCTTGTAAAGAGGGTTTCTTGAAGGGGTGTAGGCCTATAATAGGTGTTGATGGGTGTCACCTTAGGGGGCCTTACAGTGGTATGTGCTTGGTTGCAGTAGGGATGGATGGGGGCAATAATATCTTTCCTATTGCTTGGGCAGTTTTAGAGGTTGAGAACACAGATAGTTGGAAGTTGTTTTTGGAGTTGTTGGCCTTAGATTTAGGTTCTAATGTCGGCTTTGGGTTAACCTTTATGTTTGACAGACAAAAGGATTTAATTGATGCTTTGAAATATGTGGTTCCAAAGGCTGAAGTGAGGTACTGTGTAAGACATATATGGGCAAACTTTAAGCTCACTTGGAGTGGACAAGTATACAAAGATGCATTCTGGAAAGCAGCAAGGGCATTGACTAAGGTATTTTCAGTCATGTTACTTGTTTATAATTTGCATAAAGTCACAACATTTACTTACCTATTAGTGTTTGATAATATCTATCTCTGTATGCGGTGAGTTTGATTAAAATGGAAGGGATAAAGTTCCTGTCTAAAGAAGCATATGCTTACTTGAAGGCGATTCCTGCTCAACATTGGTCCAGGCATGCTTTTGGGACACAAGCCAAGTCCAATATGATATTAAACAATTTGTGTGAATCCTTTAATGCTGTGATTAGAGAAGCAAGAGATAAGCCCATACTTACACATATGGAATGGATGAGAAGGTATGTGATTCAGAGGATGTATGAAAAAAGGGAAGGTGTTCAAAAGTATGAAGGGAAGTTCATGCCCTATGTTAGTAAAGCACTGAAATGGGCTATGGAAGAATCTAGATTCTGCAAGTTCATGGGATCCAGGCCTAATCTGTATGAGGTGGAATTTCATGGAGAACATGTAGTTGTGAACCTTGATGAAAGAACCTGTGATTGCAATCACTGGTAATTGACTGGCCTGCCATGTGTACATGCTGTAGGTGTTATCAATAAGCATAGAGCCCATGTGGAGGACTATGTGGATGATGCTTATTGTAAGGACAAATATTTCTCTGCTTATGAACCAGTGGTGTTACCAATTCCTGGGATCAAACTATGGGAAAAGACAGGACTGCCTGAACCCCTGCCACCAGTTGAGAGGGTGATGCCAGGCAGGCCTAAATCCAAGAAGAGCAGAAAAGAGCTGGGTGAGGGTGAGGCTAAGGGAGTTAAGAGGGCAAAAAAGAGCAACAAATGTAGCAATTGTGGGCAGTTGGGTCACTACAAAAGGACTTCCAAGAACCCTACTGCTGCTCCTGTCCAGACCAAGGGGAAAGGAGGTAGACCTCTGAAAGACACTGCTTGGGCAGAAGAGGCAAGGAAGACAAGAGAAAGAAGAAAGGCTACAAAGGAATCTTATATAAGATGCACTGGAACCTCAATCCCAACAACCTCTCACAGCCAACATTCAGTAGCAGCATCATATGGAGAAGCAAATGGGACTCAACAGTCCGTGGTTCAAAATCATTAATTGTTCAGCAGATGGCAGAAACAAATGGACCATTAAATTAGTTAGTTAAGCTTATTTTTGGATGCAATTCTAGAATATGTCATCAACTATGTTTATTTTTGTAATGGCAGTGGTATGTAAACATTGTGTCAGCAACTATGTTTCTTTTTGTCGTGGCAGGAAACAATGAAAGGCTTTAATTTCTTAAACAAACAACTTTCTTTGCTTCATATTCATCCAACAAGAGAGTAGTACAGTACAACTTCATTTTCATACAGCAGAGTAGTACAACTTTATTACATAAACCTCTTAATGGTTAATGATACACAAAGAATAAAGACATTCATAGCTAATATGGCCATTGTAAATGTCTTATAATTGACCCTTTCAGTTTTACAATTGACACTATCTATTGCTCCCACCTTCATCTGCTCAATCTGATACATATGCTTCTTCCTTTCTTCCTTCGACCAATTTACTTCTTCAGTTAGCATTTGCACATCACATTGAAGATGCTTCTTCTCTAATGTTAGCTCATTTATAGCTTCTCGCCATTCGATCAGGTTTTGTCATACCATCTGAAAAAATTGCACCCACGAAATCCAGTCCTAGGATTATAGAACTTACAAGCCTCAAACCTTCTCCCTCGATTGGTAATTGTCGTGGACTTCATGATAGCAATGGGGATGTCACAAAATCATTTTTGTGTTTCTTCACAACTACAATAGGAATTTTGCGACATTTTACTGCATAAAACAAGAAAGAAGAAACCATAAACCTTAATTAAAAATTAGCAAAAATTTGGGTCAAATACAAAATCAATAAATGAAATTAAGATGAGACCTTTTTACCTTAATATGGAATCGCCGATGGTTTTCAACATGATAACTGGAGAAATTTAGAGAGGGAGATAAAGATGATTGAGGAATTGAGGAATTTAATTGGAGAGAAAGGGAGAAAGGAGATTAAGAGCATTTGGAATGGAGAATGAGATTATGGCTGATGTTATAATAAGAGCTAAGGGCAATGTCGTCATAAAGAACATAATTAAGTACCAAATTCAAATTATGGCCGAAATATTCTCTTTTTTTTTGCCGGAATCTTTAAATGGGAGCAATTTTAGAAAAAAAGTATAATTTTAAGGGAGTAAGATTCGAATTTTTTTTTATAAGGGAGTAACTTTCAAAAAGTTGAATTTATAAGGGTGTTATAATCAATTTACCTTTTCTTTTAAAATTAAATTTGTTTAATGCCATTCAAAATCCTGCATATATCAAAGTGACATATATCAAAGACATAAATCACAATTGGGTTCATCAGAACTCAATAGATACAATTCAACCACAACAGCAGCATCATACTTACAATTTGTTTCACTTTCAGATTAATTCATACTAACAATTTGATCACTTTACATGAACTAAGATTCCTAAAACTGTGCATCAGCTACATCTATTTACAAAGATCATTCCCTAACTTCAACAAAAAATTTACTAAGCTGATCTAAGCTCTAAGTATCAGGCATTTAGTCTTCATTGCAATGTTCTAAGACGTATTTTCCCAACAAGTCCCTTACCTCGTCTATTTGGTGCCCTTTGTACTGAGGTACTTGTGGCGCGTTGATTACATACTGCGGAAAAAACAAAGACAAGACATTATTGATTGACAGCAGCATAGCAACATCATGGTATAGCAGCAAGCAAGACAACATCAGCTCTAATTTAAAAAAAGTAATAAACACATTATTAAATTACTAACCTTTTCTGGAATACGGATAGATCTTCGCATAATAACCTCCCACATGAACCGACAAACATAGTATCCACATTGTATGCTATCCGGCTGGCGAGGGACCTATTATTACATAAAAAACGAAAAGACGAGAAGGCCCACATCAGAATCTTGCACTTTAGGTATTGTATTTGCGCACGTATTATTATTAAAGACATATTTTTGCACTTAAGGTATTGTATTTGAGCACGTACCCCTGTTATCGTAATAAAAGTAGGGCCATCATCAGAATCTTTCGTGGGTTGATCCTCGTTAGCTCTTTTCTTCTCAAAGGCCCTTTTTTATATAAAAAAAAAAGAGGCAGAAACTCATATTTTTGGGGCAAAAATGAGCTTTTTGCTATAAATAAAATTGAAACTTAATGTTATTATAAATAAATCAATATTATAAACTTACTTAATAATCAAGCCCTTAAATGTCTCGTTTGGTTCTCTATGCAAAGAGCTCAACCAAAAAACTTTCTTCTTGGTCGGCATGATGGCTGCTAGCACCCAATGACTCCTACATCAAGAGACATCATCATTATTAACAAGGACATATATTAGTTATGAAAATGCAATTGTAGGTAGAATCGTAGTATTAATTTGTTTATTACCCGATTTCATTATAAGGGGCAAAAATGAGCTTTTTCTTTGTCGCCAATTCTCGAGCAATATAATCTACCCGATCTTCGTACGGATTGAACGTGATATGCATAGATAAAATATAGGGGCACAGGAATCCGTATTGATCACATGGAATCTTGTTCTCGGGGATCACTCTCGATTTCAAGAACCTACATTATTACGGTATTAATTCCGGTATTTAAAACACTATCTAGTCAAAATATTAAAATATGTAATGATTTATTAAGAAACTTACTTCATCCAAACAAATAGGTGTTGGACATCAATCTCGAGAAGGCCAGCCCAAATGGCTAGCAGCTTCCATGACAGAAGTGCTTCGCGCTCAATCCCTAAAATATCCCCATCGAGCGAAATAATTATCAATTGCTCGTTTGCTATGCGACGGCTAGCCTCCACATACAGTTCCCTCATCGTCAGCGTTCTTACTTTTAGCATGAATTCGTTCCCAGAAAAATTAGTGGAGGCTATACTCCTAACATCTTTCAGATCGGGGAAATAATGCTTTTCTCGTTTTGTGCTACTACCAACATATACATGTAGATAAATAAAATAATAAAAAATCAAAAGGTAACATATCCTAGTTGGAGTAATAAAAATAAAAGAATACTTAACTAAATACCTCATCAACCTGCTCTTTCAATGATGAGGCAGTAGTAGGTATGTCTGGGGACTTAGGCTTATCCGTCTTTTTGTCCCCTACACAAAATTTCCATGCTTGTTAGAAATATAGAAAAAATATAAATAAAGGGAGGTTTTTAAAAAAATGGAGAAGTTAATTAAATACCTCATCAAGTTGTTGTTTCGACGAGGTAGTTGACATTTCTGGGGACTTAGGCTTATCCGACTTATCCGTGTTTTTTGTTCCCTAAAAACAAATAACATATAAATTTAACATATAAAAACATTTAACATATAAAAATTTAACATATAAAGGTATTTTTTCTAACCCCAACTGCTTTCGGTTGAGGCAGAGACGAACGAGCCAGGAAGATGTGAGAAGTAGGCCATTGGATGAAACTTCCAACCGCATCTGCCAGAATGGTAATGTCGTCACGAACTGGGACGGGCAGTTGAAATTTTTCATGGCCTTCTAAGACTTGAGTTATCTCCAATTTTTTATGATTCGGCAAAAACATTTTGCCATGAACCAATAAAGTTTCCGCTGATTTGGTGGGCAAGTCTACGAGACCCCGGCCAACACGGACAGGTTTCGCGGAATTAGGGTCAGCAAGAATAACTACCTTCCTGTTTATGGCCTGAAGAATACACATACATTATATATTATATCCCAAAATTTAATAGAATTCATATAAATGTCACTAAAGACTTCATGCATACCTTGTCGAAAACTGTGAACTGATTTAAAGGGGATGTATGCTGCTGTTTTTCATCAGCCGTCTTCTCAAGTTGTATCCTCTGATTATTGTGAGCTGTGGCGGATAACTCAAGTTGCGTCCCCTTTTCAGACTCATTTACCTAATAAAATTAACCAATGGCACGATGTCAGAAGTTATAGCATTAGAGCTGGTAGGGAACACCCCTCCTGATCTTACCCAAAAAAAAAAGAAAAGAAAAATAAGGAAGTCATATATTTACCTTATCGGCTTTAGTTGTTAAAACTTCAGAAGCATTAGGTACCTGATCTTTCTGAATCTCGTTGACCGATACTTCCTTCTCATGTATTGCTAAGGTAGTAGTGTTCTCGCCCTCTTGACCAATCTGTTGTACCTTACCCCTTTAATGACATCCTCCATCATCTTCAATTCTTCTTCGGAAGGCTTGCCTCAATAATTCATCTTTAGTATCACGGATGCCAATAACTGAACCTGCGTGCCAAAAATGTAATATTTCAGCAATTTGTTTAAAACAATAACATGTGAACTTAGATGAAAATAATAGAATATATGGTACCATGTCAACCTTCTCAGCCTTAGCCTTCCTTTTCTTCTTTTTCGGGGCAGTTGGCCCATAATATTTCGTGACTCCAACATGTAATGGGATGCCCCTCAATCGACCTGGATGTTCGGGTCGGCCGATCGCTCTAGCAAGAACGTCATCACGACCATTGGGAGTGAATTTTCCTTCTTCTACCTCCTTCAGTACCTTCTCCTATAATATATTAAATAAACTTCAAATTATATTTGTGACTAAAATAATAAAGTTAGTAATGAACTCGTCTTAATAAAATAATGCTTACAATGTTGGCCAACACTTCCTGATCATATTTGTCACACGACCGGGATCCTTTAGGCGTGTGCCCTTCTTTATAAGTTACGTGCCGATTCAAGTCGGTCACTCCCTTTGCCACCTACACATTAACATGGTAACAGTTATATATATATAAATGTGTATCAAGTCCAAGTGTGATTAAAAAAATCAAATAAATAGAGGGATGCATGCTACTTACGAGTTGGTCTTCTATCAATCTGTAACCGCCTCGAGAACCATACCATTTCCCCTTTTTGCATAAAATGTTAGCACGATTTCTTTTGCTAACGGCCTTCAAATTATATAAAAGCGCAAGTAGATGAGATAATAAAAAAATTATAGAGAACTCATTAATTAAAAAAATAATAGGTATATCATTAAAAGGCGAGGATACTTAACCTCAAACTTCTCACTAGCTCGAATCGCTTTGAAAAGATCCCATTGTTCCTGAGTGATGGTGGGACACTTGTTTGACGGTTGGCTCTTACGCATGTCCCCCGTCTCCTTGTCCACATACAACTAATACTTACCAACGTCACACTTCCACTGCCTTAAGACACCCCCTGCCTTCTGTATTAAATACTTATCATAGCATTCGGCAATATCAAAGGCTTCCTGCATCATCATATCATCATTTTAATTTACATAGCATTCAATTTACCTCAAAAATAAAATGTTGTTTCGCTACATAAATTATCATACCTTTATACGATCCAAGAATAACTGTGCCAATTTTGGATTCAAATTCCTAATTTCATCTAAATGGATAGACACAAACTGTCTTGTGCAACAACCAATCCAAGTGGATAAATCCTTCACATTTGGACCGGTAGGGAAACCCTTCGCGTTCCATGTTATACTAACCGGTTGTTTAGCCGCAATAGCTGCAAGGGCTGCAGGGCACTTCGTAGCACCCTCTCACCAGGCTTCTTATCCTTTTGACTTCTTTTCCGTTTTTCACCCATGATAATCCTAAAACCCTAAATATGAATGAAATAGGAAATGAACAACGACATGCAGAGTATCTAAAACCCTAAAGAGGAATGAAAATTTAAAACAACAGTTTGAGCTTCTAAAATCCTAAAACCCTAATAAGAGGAATGAAGTAGATGATGCGGGATGATAAAGATAACAAAGAAGACGAAAAACAAACAGAAGAAAAACAAAAAAGATGATCTTAAAACCCTAATGACGAAACTCAAAGGTGAACATACCTGGTGATGATAATGATAAAGAGAACGAGTAAGATGATAAGGGAAGGCGACGGAATCTGGGCGACGGCCGGCAACGAGAATATAGAAAGCGGAGGAGAGAGAATAAACTCAGGATACCAACGGTTGAACTGTTGTGTGTGTTTGTGTGGTATGCTGTATACCTGTATGTGTTTGTAAATTAGTTTTTTATTAAGAAAAACTATTAACAACGGGTCCTTAAAACAAAACCGTTGTGATATGTTAATAACAACGGGTCATTAAAAGTCAACCGTTGTCATAACTTTATTACAACGGTTAAAATATACCCGTTGTAATATATTTTCACCCAATTTGCGCCAAAATGAAATGTATGTCTAAAAAAGCAATGACAACGGTTGGAAGTACTACAACCGTTGTTGAAAGTAATAACAACGGGTAATGTCAATATAACCGTTGTTGAAATCAATGACAACGGTTAGAAGTACTACAACCGTTGTTGAAAGTAATAACAATGGGTAATTTCAATATAATCGTTGTTATTGTTTAACACTTTTTTTTTAAATTACTGTAATTGCATTACAGTCCAAACCTATAACAATACATCAGAAGCACTATATACTGCAACATTAATCAACAATTTCAACAACAGCATCCACATCTAATAATAAGATCAAGAAAATAAGACAACAACACCAGCATGCATACTACATATCTACAGGATTTACCATGTCACGCAAATTTGGGAATATTTAACAATCTATTGGCTTTTTAAAGCTACCAAAAGCTAAAGACAACATACATATACTCCAGCAACACATCTCAAACTTGCTATAAATTCAGAAAAGAGGCATCCCATTAGCTCAGTATCCATTAGCTCCTCACAACTCACAAATAAACCATCAAATTACTGGTCTGAAAATGACTCAAAATGTTGGTCGTCCATATCACTGTGTCCTGATGAATGCCCCAAGCCATATAGATATAGACAATGGAAAATTTGCTGCCAAAAGCTTTAATCCTTTGAGGAATAAGCTTATTGAGCTGGGATACTCGGTCAGTAAAATTAAACCACAATGGGGGCCATGGAGATTCAAATGGAGTCTACTCATTCAGTTTGGAACATCACCTGCACATGCAGAATCAGCATTTAAGCTTGACATGATGTTTCAACTCAGAGGCCATGGCAGGAACGACTGGAATGCTCCAAATAGATCAACACTCGAACCATACCTCTGGGTAGCCACAAACGAGGATGCCGAGCTTCTGAAGAATACCGTGGACTATGTCCAAGTGCCGTATGTGACCATCTTTTATGGACAACAGTCGGCCAGGTCAGAACGCGTCGATGCCTACAACCATGTTGTGGCTGTTTTCCAAGCAATGTACCCCTAAAACCCCTAAAAAATGTGTCCGTGTCTGTGGCTGAAACTTCCAAGCAACGTCGTATGTTATTTGTTGAGTGTCAAACTGTGTGTGTCTGTATCCGCCTATCATAAGCAGTGTCGTGGGCTTCTATGAAAAGGCAACTTAAATAAAGGTAATGTGTAACTCTGTGGTCTTGTAAGATTTCCAGTACTGTTGTATAAGTAGCGTCGAGAGTATCAGTGCTTTACGTTTGTATTAAATATGCAGTTCCTAAATGCAAATCTGTTTAGTGGAGATAGTTATTTAAAAAAAACTAAAAGGAAGATATATATATTTAAAAAATAAAAATAAAAATTAAAGCTAATAACTTACATTATAGACCATCTCAAGATCGGGGACGTTTCTTGGATGTCATAGTTTCTTCGTTAACCCAAATACCTTCACCATGGTCATCACGCATATAGATGCTTTCAGTGTCCTCATGATCAGTGTCAACATCGTCGAAATAAGATACAGTGGCAGAGTGATCCATTCCCTCAAAAACGACATCCTGATCATCATCACCATTATCGGATGGACTACTCCTTCTACTCCTTATAGACAGTACAACAAACCACTTCTTATCCATAGGATCGGTGACATAGAATACTTGTTTAGCTTGGGATGCCATTATGAAAGTATCATTCTTATTATTGCCAACCTTACCCAGATTGACCAACGTAAATCCCATCTTATCCTTTCGGACACAATGGATGTTGTTATCAACCCAGTTACATCGAAATAAAGGCATTGTGAAATCAATGTAATCTAGTACCAATATTTCTTAAATAACACCATAATAAAGACATTTTCCCCAAATAGGCTTTTTATCTTTTGAAGTAGAAAAGTGCATTGCCTCAAATTAAGAACTCACACCACTATTTTGCATTGTGCTCAACTCATCTTGTTCGCGGGTGTAAAAAGTATATCCATTAATGGCAAAACTGCTGTAAAAGGTGACCCTGGCATTTGGACCTACACCAAGACGTAGTAACCTAGGAGAGATGTCATCACCAATTTGATTCGTACACTCTAAGACAATATTCCTAAACCACTCTCCAAACGTTTTCGTATGCTCGTTTGCAATCCACTTCTCGGTCTTGTTTGGGTGATCGTATTTGAGCTCATCTTCGTTGTTTAGCACATACGTATGTGCTAAATGCAACATTTCACGTGTCACAATTTTTTCAACCCGGCCTCTAATACCTTTTCCGGTCATCCAGTCACTATGACGATTCTTAGGAACGCCAATCAACTCCTCAGGGGAGAGATGAGCGTAACAATATGAAAGAGCTTCGACTAAAATAGCACGTTCAACAATACAACCTTCCGGACGATACCGATTAGATGTATAGTCCTTATAGACTTTCATCAATCTTTCGAAAGGATACTGGTATCTCAAGTACACGGGCCAAAGGTACAAAATCTCCCTAACCAAGTGAATGGTCAGATGAATCATGATAGTGAAGAAAGAGGGTCGAAAATACATTTCCAACTGACAAAGAGAGGTTACAACGAGGTCCTGCAATGAATCCGCGTCATCGGGATCGATGACTTTCTCGCATATGGACTGGAAAAAGAGACAGAATCTAGTTATAGCATATCTTACCTTTTCGGTAAAATGGAACGAATAGCCACAAAGGTGATATTGTTGCATCAAAGTGTGACAATCATGTGACTTTAACCCGGTGAGTTTTAGGTCTTGCATCGACACTAGGCTTTTGATCTTCGACGAATAACCATGTGGCACTTTAATTCCATTCAAGCATGCACATAACTCTGTTTTCTCATTCCGTGAAAGGGTATAAGCTGCTGGCGGTAAAAATGTACGATTACCTCTCTTCTGTAGTGCCAACTCTAGCCTAATACCCATCATTTTCATATCTTCCCTAGCTGCGGCATTATCCTTTATTTTACCGGGAACATTCAGAAGGGAATTGATAATATTATCATAGACATTTTTCTCATTGTGCATGAAATCGAGGCAATGCCTGACCTCCAGGTCAGGCCAATATGGAAGTTTATCAAAAAATATGGATCTTTTCTTATACCCACGAGTAGACAATTTAGAGCCACTCTTCTTCCCATAATCTATCTCAATATGCTTTACTTTCTAATAAATTTCATGCCCACTCAAAATTCTAGGAGGTTGAGGAAGTTCTTGTCTTCCATTGAATGCTTTCTGCATCTTGCGATAATAATGGTCATGATAAAAGAACCTCCTATTTCCCATATACACATACTTACGAGAAGACTTCAAGTATTCATACTCGATATCCTCCCCACACAATGGACAAGCCTCTTTCCCATGAACTGTGTGCCCAGAAAGGTCGCCATAAGTCGTATAGTCAGATATTGTACACAATAACATCGCTCTCAAATTGAAAGTTTCGTTCTTATATGCATCAAATACTTCTATACCACTATTCCACAACATTCGCAAATAATCTAGAAGAGATTCCAAATAGACATCTATATCATTTCCAGATTGTTTAGGGCCGGAAATTAACAACGACAACATCAAATACTTTATTTTCATGCACACATTTGGAGATAAGTTATAAATAGCCAACACTACTGGCCAAGTACTATGTTGGCTACTCATGTTTCCGTGTGGGTTCATTCCATCAGTGGACAGCGCTAGACGTAAGTTTCTAGGTTCATTGCCGAACTCGGGATACTTAGCGTCGAACGATTTTCACTGCATACCATCTGTCGGGTGTCTTAGCTTTCCATCATTTATTCTTCCAGTTTCATGCCAAGTTAACATTTTTTAATCATCGGGATTCGCATAAATCCTTATGGATCTTGGTATCACTGGAAAATACCACAACATCTTAGCCAGGATCCCTTCCTTATCCTTATAACGCCACTCCAAACATTTAGGGCAATTGGTTAAGTTTTGATATAATTTCCGATACAATATGCAATCATTTGGACATGCATGTATTTTCTTATATTTCATACCCACTCCTTTTATTAGTTTTTTAGCCTCATATGTCTTAATAGGTAGAACATTACCATCTGGAAGAAACTCCTTTATCAAGACTAAAAAACTAGTGAAACACGTGTCACTCACCCCATTTGCCCCCTTGATATTATACAACTTCACCACAGCCGACATTTTTGTGAACTTACAACCAGGATACAGAGGTGCTTCAGACTCACACAACTTCTCATACATGTTGTTAAGGTCATCCCAATTAATAGTGTCATCACCTACATCTTTAGAAGCATTCGACTCATCATCATTCTCTTCATTATCTATAGACCCAACATTCAACTTGTCTGCTTCCAACTCTTCCAACTCAAAAAACTCGGCAAACTCAGGATCATCAGTTAGCCTTTCGTATACCTCAACATCATCTTCTTCAAAGCTATTCTCGTCCTCTAATGGTTCCCCATGAAAAATCCAACGTGTATAGGATCGACTAAATCTCCACTTTTCTAGGTGTTTTTTAACGTCTGGAAAAGCCATATACCTAATATTACCACATCTTTCATAAGGACATGGAATACTAGAATAACCTTTCAAATTGTTCGCAACGACTTCATAAAATTCAGCTAAACCATCCTTATAGTTGGGGTCACTCATATTTGCAGCAATCATCCAACTTCGAGTCATTTTTCTACATTCGTAATATATAGGCAACTAATTCAGAAAATCCAATAATAGGCAAACAAATAAACGAAATTCAGGAAATCAATTAAGCTAAATTATCAACAAATTAGACAATAACCCAACAAATTCCCAAATTCAAAAATAATCGACATTCATAGGCTAGGAAATTGAAAAATCCTATATCTATATATAGCTTGAAAATCTTAATAAGAAATAGTTAATAAGCTAAGAAACATATATACCTGATTGATAAACACGATGAGGGAGACAAGACAGTGACAACAGTGATGGAGATGAAGACAGAGAGAGACGATCAGGGAGGAATGGAGGATGATATTTGTGTAGCAGTATTAGCTTGTCTTTGTGTTTTGTAGCGTATATCAGAATAAAACAATATGTTGTTCTTTAGATCTTCATAACTTCAATAACAACGGTTATTGAGTCTACAATCGTTGTTAAAACCTAATAACAACGGGTTCTAATATAACCTTTGTAATTATTTTTCACTAATTTTGCGCCAAATTATTAACAACGGTTATAACCCTATAATATATTACAGATTAAACTGTTGTTGTTAGTTTTTATATTAACAACGGTTGTACAAGTTTGACCCGTTGTTAAAACCAATAACAACGGTTAACAACACATAACCGTTGTAATTAAGTTTAGTAAAATTAGCACCATCCATTCTACAACGTCTTATGGCGATTTTCGTGAATAAGCGTTGTTAAAGGGCCGTTGTGGTTGCCTGTATTTGTAGTAGTGCGACTAATTGAAGCTGCTTTAACAAATTCAGAATTCTCATCCCATAAATAGTTTATGCATATTAAATCAATTCTCCTGAAAACTCCTTTGGGGATTATGAAAATATTGGCCCAATAAGTATATAGAGTAGTCAAAACTGAGTTAATAAGAGTCAACCTAACAGTATAAGACAACTTCTTTGCTCCTAGACCCCTTATTCTTTCCAGGACTTTATTAATTAGTACATCACATTGCTTCACTTTTAGCCTACCATCCAAGATAGGAACCCCCAGATACTTGAATGGCACAACCCCTTCTCTAAAACCATAAACTTGAAGAATGTCTTCCTTAGTACTACTAGAGACCCCACTGAAATAAATATTAGATTTCATGTTATTATTTTGGAGCCCTGAAGCACATGAGAAGGTAGAAAAAGATGTTAGGAGTATCATTACTGAATTTGTGTGACATTTGCTAAACATTAGTAAATTATCAGCAAAAATGAGGTGAGTTAATTTCAGCTTCCTACATAAAGCAGGGTATTTGAATGACATAGTGCTAATAATATTATGCAGAATTCTACTTAGGTATTCCATGGCTATAGTAAATAGTAAGGAGGACATGAGATCCCCTTAGCTTGCCTTAAGCCCTCAGCACCTTTAAAATACCCAAAGATTGTCCCATTTAGCACAAGGTAATAGGGTATTGTTTTGACACACTTCATGGTCAAGATAAATTTCTCAGAGAACTTGAGTGTTATCATCATTTGTTCAATGAATTCCGATTAACAGAGTCATAGGCTTTCTTAAGGTCCACCTTCAAGAGACACCTAAGAGAAACAATGGTCCTATTATATAACCTAACAATTCCTGACAAACTAGAATATTTTCAATAATATTTCTCCATTTTATGAAACCACCTTAATTAGGACTAATAAGGTCAGGTAACACAACAACCATTTAGTTGCAAAGGATTTCAGAATTTGCCTTATGCAATACATTATAATAAGCAATGGGTCTATACTGGGTAACATTTTGGGGTAGGTCCCATTAAGGGATAAGAGTAATAAAAGTATGGTTTATTTGTTGCATCATTTTTCCAGAATTAAAGAAGTCATGGATAACATCACATACCTTAATCCCTATCACATAGCAAACTTTCTTATAGAAAGCACTTGACTAATCATGTGGGTCATGGGCCTTGTGATTGGGGATGGAAACCATAACTTTCTTAATCTCTTTATTGATGAATCGTGCAAGAAGAAAGTTCCAGTGATATTCATTGCATAAAGTACCCATATGAACTACAGAAGTACTGACAGACCTAGTGTGAACAGAAGTATCAAGCAACTCTTTATAGTATCTTAAGAAAACATCTTGTATCTTATAACTATCAGTTTGTATCACCCCATCAGTGCCAACAATCCTCATGACTTTATTTTGAAGTAGTCTACTCTTACGAATTCTGTGAAAATATTTTTTGTTACTATCAACATTATTAACCTAAACTACTTTAGATTTTTGCTTTAGGTAGCTATCCGCAACAATTTGCAGCTCTCTATAATTAATTGCAGCCTTCTTTTCCTTCAAGAGCCGCTCACCATCAGTTGAATATAGCTTAACTTGATTCTGGACATAATCTAAATTTTCCTTAGCTCTTGCAACATTATTCTCAATATCCCCAAATAACCAGGTCATTATTCATATTTTTTAGAGGCTTCTTAAGACATTTAAGCTTCATAACTGACACGGCTGTCGCAACCCTGTCAAAGATAAAACCAAACGGTCTCAACTAAAATGTAGTAGAGGCAGTCGAGTATCGAATCCACATGGAGGTATATATTCTATTAGTAATATCTAGTCCATCTATGTAACAAATTCGGGGGTTTTAATTGTTTGGTAACTACACTACGAGGATTAAGGGAAGAGAAATCAAAACAAGAGAAAATAAGGAAGAAATACGGAGGTAAATCAGATAAAGGAGAAAATATGCTAGGAATCGGTCTACCGTGGCAACTACACTATCTGGTCAACTGAATCGATTAAATTATTGATAAGAAGAGCGAGGTCATCACCTTTCGGTCCTTAAACCTACGATTATACCCTTTCGGTCTCTAATCGCCCTAGGGTCTCCCTAATTTAGCTTTCGCCCTAATTAGGTATCACCTATTGTAATTAAGCAAGCCTTCCCTTCCAATCTTTCGATCTAGGTCGGGGGTAACTAGTTAATCGATCTCCTGCATGCATTCATTCAACCTAATCACAATTATATTGCTTAATACAATTATTGTCGCAAAACTAATCTAATCATGTCGATCCTAACATATTGCTACCACGGTTTCCCTAATCCTAACATATTAAAGGAATTAGCTACGCATGGCTCGGGATACTACACTAGCAATTGCTAATCTAATAACATAAGACATGATAACTAAATAGAGAAATAATAAAAGCAATAAAGAAACAAGAATGAATTAAAAGGGAAAGAGTACGGTTACAAAGTTGTAGATCGGAAATCGTAGCAAAGTGTTTGAGATGTAAAACTAAGAGATGTATGATCCGAGATCCCCCCCTGATTAGCAAGACTAATCTCCTTATTTATAATAAACCTATACGTAATTAGACCTAATGTGTCACGGACCCAAGCCCAATAACAAAAACTACTCGATCGAGCATTTATTCCTCTCGATCGAGTAAAATCCTCCAACCAATCACTCGATCGAGCAAAATAGATACTCGATCGAGCATTTCCTTCCCCTTAATCACTCGATCGAGCAGAAGTATCTCTCGATCGAGCAAATGGGCTATCGATCGAACAGAATAAGTACTCGATCGAGTACTTCTCAGCGCGTAATTCCTGCTTCGCGCACTGAACTTCAAACGGCCGCCATTTTTTCGTTACTTATCGGAATCAAGCGATTTTTGTGGCGTTGGAAAGCTAAGAGGATAAGCTTTCACCTACAGTTGGAATCACTTGATTATCTGTTGTAGAACTCAAGTTATGGCTCTCCAAAGTAGGTACTAGCGGCGTGAAGCTCTTCCTTTGCTCGTCTAGCTTCTTTCCTTCATTGCGCACCTCGAAATGGTAGTACCGAGCTCTGACTCAACTCATCTCCTAAATGCATGCATACTTGGGACAGTTTTGGCTTGGTTTTCACTACTTCATGGTTTGTACCTACAAAATGACAATGGAAGTACAAAGTAGGATATTCGGGGCATAAAGTGACATTATATCACCTAAATGTCATAGAAATGCGTGCCAAAATGGACCGTAAAGTCTATATGAAATGCACGCATCAATAACAACCTTAAACATTTTTGTCCCATGCCAATATCTATCCCATATAGACTTGACACAAGGTAAAAAGGCGTCCACTGTACTCCACAAGTTGAAAAATTTTAAAAATTTCCTGACTACTACATCACTCCCTTTTTCCTGAATCATAAGCCTTCATTAAAGAAGTGAGCATAAGAAGTATCACATGCAATAAAATAATCCATTCTTGATTAACCAAAGCTCTATCAAGCCTAGATAAAACACTAGTACTTAGGTCATGCTTATTTGTCCAAGAGTAATAAAACCCCACAACTGGTATATCAGTGAGTCCATAAGAGTCAATAAACCTTTGAAAACTATCCATTTCTTTAATACATGTTTGTCCACGCAATCTTTCAGATGGAGTCAGAAAAAAATTAAAATCCCTAGAGAATCCAAGGTGTAATACCCGCCCTGTTAGGAACCCGTTGGTGACTTTGTTGATCTTGAGTGGCCTTTGGTAAATGAGATAAAGGGAGACTACAATGTCTTTGCTTTACAATACTCTACCTAGTAGGGGTCACTCGGACGAGTAGCTTGGGTACTCGACCGAGTGCAGCCTACTCGACCGAGTATGTCCACACTCGTCTGAGTACCTCGTCTGACATCGTGTTATTATAAAATATGACCAAAACATAAATCATATCGACGGTTCATTTTATCATTTCTAAAACCTAAACTCTCCATCTCTCAATACCCTCATCTCACCCTTCACCTCTTGGGTAGCTTTGAACACTAATACGGGAAGGGAGACGGTCCGTGCATGTGGTCATCGAGTAGGGTTGTCGCCATCACCGACATCGGTTATTCTTCTAGATGAGTTTGAGATTAATTATCTATTTTGCAGTAGTTCTTGAGTAGCTTAGTGATAGAGTACGATTGTTGTTGTAGGATACGATATGGAGTCTTGCTTGAAGTGGTGTGATGGATGCGTTCCGTGGATTTGCGAAAAGGTAGGATTTCCCTACTCAGTTGATTGTGTAATTGATTTAAGATTGATTGCGATTGATTGCATAACATGTTTTATTGGATTGAGATTGGTTGAGTTTATATTGTTGATTGGTATTGTTGTTATGGGACCATTGTCGGGAGATGGTTATAACTCCATGTTCGCCCCTTGTGGCTCCCGTCACAAGGGGATGTGTACATTAATGATCTGGGTGCACTTGTTGCAATAAGCGGGGCTTAGGTGGCCATGGATGCGATCCCTCACTGGCGGTGAGGGTTACCCGTTGCGATGGGTAACCTGGCAGGGCTACACACTTAAGTGTGTAGTCGGTTACTGGCTAATAATGGAGTTTGGAGGATGATACTACAATTGGAGTGGACTGTACTACTTGTGTTTGTGTATTGATTGTATCTCTGTATTCTTTTATCTTGGTTATACAGTTGATGACCCCATTTATTGTTTTTAAAATTGTGGTGATCCATTTGGGGATGGTGAGCAATTGGCTTAGCAGGTATTGGATGTTGATGTTGCTTGCGGAATATGAAGGGGATTGAGTCATCACGCTGTCTAGCTAGATGCCGCTGTCATTTATGCTTAGTTGTTCTTTTCAGTTGTTTCGGAGTTGGATTCCTTTTGTCTATGTTTTGTATACAGTAATAATATATTTAATAAACATTCTGTTATGGTTTATGTGATATAATTACCTTGGACAACTGAGATGGTAACGCCCTTACTTGATAGGAAAGGTCTTGTTAAAGCTCATTGGTAAGTGAGGGTGTTACAAAGTGGTATTAGAGCGACGATTTTGGAACTTGAATCAATGAACCAAATGAATGTAGGGTGTCAAACGAAAATGAACTTGGTGTATGTGTGTTGGGAGCCCTATTAAGTCGATTTTGGGTGAGAAGGCGCCCTCATCTCAGAATCCCGGCCCCAACATGCTTAAGCCAGCAACTTCGCTGGGGTAAACGTATGGGATTATGTGTGTGTGTTAGATGTGTGATGTGTGGTTTCCTTAAGAAAGTTGTTTTGGTTATGATGCAAGAGAAGATGTGTGGGTGTGCATATGAATGAGTTGTGTGATTGGTCTAATATTCTACGTATGTTGGTTGTGATAAAGCAAGCGACGAGAGATATCAACGCTATAGCATGTAAATGTAATATATGATGTGTGAATGACTTGTGATAGTATTTCATGTAGTAAACAGAGTAGATAAGGTATAGTATTCTACGTATGCTTGTGGCATTGTTAGCGATATAATCGAGCTTGAATAGGTTATGTGTGCACGTAACATGGTTACTTTTGTTGAAAGAATTACACGAGGTACGATGTATGATGTGCAATTAGGTTGTATAGATACACATAATTAGTAAGTTGCTTGGTATGTTGTGGAAGTACATCAAAAGACTATCACAAGGTGAGTTGATCCTATGATTATTATAAATAAGAGTTATCATTGAAACTTAGGTATCAACACAAAATCTTTTAAGTCTCTCAAGTATTGTCATAATACAAACAATAACATACAAATATTAAGCACGTAAATATTTATAAATGGGTTATATATTTGTGATATTATAATATGTTTATTTAAAAAAACTATGAAAATAATATAATTAGATTCATGGTAAAAAAAAATGCTATCATTAGAGTATAGCTTTCATATAATTTGCACATATTTTAATTATGATGAAAAAATTGAAAAAGAAAACGTACGAATATTAATAGATAGTATAATATTTACTCTTCATTAAACCGGGTTTGATGTCGAATTAGGTGCAAAATATATGGTGTACTTCTAAATATATTATTTGTCCCACATTGAAAAATATTGTAGGTGTGGTGAATATACTACATACAAATAGTTGAATTGTCCCACGTCAAAAGATTATCATAAGGTGGGGGTGATCTCATGACTATAAATACAAATAATTAGACATAAGATATAAGATTATAACTAAGTTAATTATCCCGTTGCAATGCACAAGTGTAAAACCAGTATGAACAATAAAAGTAACAATAATAACAGCGGGCGTAGAGAAAGTAATAGTAAGAACAACGAGAGTTGTGAAATTAATATTATTAAATGGGGAAGTAGTGAAAGAAATGGTAATGACGGTGGGAGTAGTGAAAGTAACAATAGTCACAACAAATGTAACGAAAGTGATAGTATGAGTGGTAAAATATTTTATTTATTTAAATATGAATTTGATAAAATTAAAGGGAATTGATATAACTGTAAAAGTAGCGTTAATAGTCAAAGTAATAATATTAACCGCGGTCCGGGGGAGTGGTGAACGTGTCTCATAATTTGTTAATAAATTTTAACATTTCAGTATGAGTGGTAAACATATGAGTTAAGGAAGTCTAACGTAGCCTAAAAAAATAAAATTTGACAATTAATAGAGGTAGCCCGGATGAGTCCGGATGGAGTATAAATCAATCAATCAATACATATATATAAAGCAGAAATTTTTGGAGCGATATTAGAGAGTCCAATTTTTTTAGAAATCCTATAATTTAAAGAAAAATTTAATAAATTATTCTAATAAGAGTAGATTTCTAAAAAAAAATATTAATATTATAAAATTATCCTAATAAGACTAGATTTCTTAAAAAAACAAATTTTATTTAATTTTATATCCTAATATAAGTAGATTGAATTTATTAAATCACACATATATATGTAGATTTTAGTGATTATAAATATATATGTAATTGTGAGTAACAACTTCTCATTTTATCTTAAGTTGAAAATGAACTAAAATGACATTCAATGTATCCTAATAAAAGTAGATTTATATAAAAAAAAAAAAACAAAAAAAAAATTATCCTTATAAAAGTAAATTTCTTAAGAACAAAGCAAATTTTATTTAATTTTATCCTAATATAAGTAGAAAACAAATTTCATTTAATTTTATCCTTATATATAAGTAGATTCAATTTATTAAATCGCACACATATATATAGAGTTTAGTGAGTATAAAGTTATAAGTAATTGTAACTTTAACTTCTTTTTCTATCTTAAGTTGAAAATGAACTAAAGTGTTATACGAGGCAGTTTAGTACTTTATATTCCACGAGTATTTGTGATATTGGCATAGTGTTTTTCCAATAAATTTCTTTTGTAGGAGAAAATAATATATGGAGAGGATTTGTATGATTAACAATATTGAAAACACCTTTAAATTTTGAGTTTCTAAAACGTTTATTTGACTACTCTACGTTGTTTTATGTTAAGACTAGTAAAACAAGGGCCAGTTGTTGTATCAATAGGACCCACATTATTATTATCATATACGGAGTACTATAAAATGCAATTGTTCCTTCAAAGTACCAAATATATATTGATGAAACAAGTGTAAATGAGTAATAATGTATGCTGACAATTGTTCTTATTTAGAGTCTACAAAAATGAGTATTAGCTTGAAATGATTTCGTATATCTAGGTTATAGGTACAAGTTTCATGTTAATAATTACATACTAAAGTTTAGTTCATTTAAAAAATTATACAAATTCTCAATTAAGATGGACACGATCCATCTTAAGCTTAAAACGGGTCAAATATATACCAAATCACATGACAAATTGCTTAGAAAATGTCAAATTTTTTGTCTTTATTACCACTATGTGGTAGTCTTTGTCTCTTTGACCCGTTTTAAGATTTAAGACGGATATTCCATCTTAAACAAGACGTACTTTTTCAATCTTAAGTATTCCGTAAGTAATCGTACGGTGACACAAATTTTTATCTGGTCTTGAACTAATATAATATGATGGCTTGAGCTTCAAAATTAATTTTCACTAGAACGTCCAAAGAAAATCAAATAGTTACCTTATCTAAGCAATAAAAAATTAGAGTATACTTAGTGTAAGATAATAGTTTATTCATTCCATTTTTATTGTTTTATTTTCATTTTCAAAAATTTAAGAAATATAGGTGATATTACTACTCTATTCCTTAATTAAGAAGAAGGGGGAGAATGTCATCTTAATAGAATGAGCAGTAGTATAAGATTAGGGGTAATAGTAATAGTCCATCGATTTTATCATTATCAGGGGATGGTTGATTTTGGATAAAGTTTGGAGAAAAAATGTCAATAAAGATATAATGAGTGGATTATTTAATGCTCCGTATGAGACTATAGTGACGTTTATGCGCATAACATCCCACTTTTGCCGATCATTTTCAAGTTATGTTAGCAAATCCAATATCTGCAAACTACTTAAACATAAATGACAGTATAAAATTATAAATAAATACCCCGTATATGAGTTTTGGGTAGAGGCATGATTTTGAAGTGCCCTAACCATGTTAGACATTGATCTGATCCTACTACTAAGTCAGGACTTATTACTACTACGTATATAATTTAGTTTAAATGGACTATAATACAAATTTGACTCCTAATTCTATAAATAATCTTTTATTACATTATTGATGTATACCAATAAGGTAATTATATTAGTGCATTGAAATAGTATACCAAATGCACAATTCGCTTAAAATTTCGAAAGAAAAACTATTAAGTACGGTGTATATAATAGAAGAGGAGAACCAGTGTGAGTTCTAATGTTTAAAAGAATTGATACGATTCGATAACTTTCGGCCAACCTTAAATTTGTAACCAAAAATAATATATTCAGCAAGTCCCAGAAAAAAAATCAGCATTTGGCAGGGTATAACAAAATTTTGGTAAATAATTAAGATAGTTGGGGAAAAAATGTTTAAATACGAAGTACTTTAGTTTATTGGAAACGAGAGAAATGTTTAATAATTTTTGACAAAAAACGCTTATAAAAGCGAATTCAAAATCAAAACCAATTAGATATTGTATATTTTCTAAAAAAATGGGCATATAGCCAAACAGAGCTGTATAATGATGGTGGTAAGCATTATTAGTAGATTAATACAGAGAAACATATGTATATACTCCATAATTCATTAATTGTGACGAATATAATAAATAAGCAATTGGTTAATAATAAATGTTAACATTTATCGTAAATATAAGAATAGTTAGCATTACAATAAGAAAATCACTTTTATTAGAAAGCAAACTCTATTAAAAGTGTTTAATTATATCAGTGCATTTGTTTTGGTTGGAGTGAATGTAAATGACGATTTATTAGGCCGGTATTAAATTGTACATCGTGTGAACTATGTGCGTTAAGACATACATAAAGCTAATATTTACATCTTCATAACTCTTGAGGCAGTTATGGTTTCCACCATCGTTCATGCCCCTTCTCCATAAGACATCCTTACTTTTAAATGAGTCATTTTTTACTTTCATTATGCGCGACTTTGACTAGGTATTTGAGTTGGACTCGGCAAGACGAAATTTGCTCTTGAAAATTTCACAATAAAGTGCATACACAATGAAGTTAATATAAATCATATTGCCAATTAACTACCTATAATCAAATTTTTTAATAAAACTAATATAGATCTAATCGGATTTACAAGTAATACCTACTATCTATCCTAAACTCTAAAAAATTAAACATTTACTCCCTCCCTGGTCAATAGTTTACACTATTCCTTTTTTAGTGTTTCAGTCAATAGTTTATGTTTCTGTTTTGGGTATGTTTTATACTCTCTACTTTATCTTTTAAAAATATAAAATCAATTCCCCTCTCTTTGTACCTTGGTCTTTATGTATATATTTCCTCCGTCCCGGTCAATAGTTATCTATTACTTTTGGCACAAAGATTAAGGAAATAAATATGAGTGAATTTGGACCACATGCACATGAGCCACAAAAGGTTGCAAAAAAATGGAAATAGATAACTATTCAATGATACACCCAAAAATGGAAATAGATAATTATTGACCGGGACGGAGAGAGTATATGGAGCATATGTAAACATTTTATTGAGACAGATGGAGTATTTAGTTATTGGAGTAGTTAGTTATGTGGGGAAATATCCGTATAAAACCCCTTAAAATTAAGGACTATAACGCAAATTATCATGTGATTTATTGTCATAAACGAAAAACAAGAGAAACGATAAAAGAATAAGAATCAACCTCGGGTCCTTGTGCAATTCGGCCTAATGAACAGAAATCAATATAGATTTCCTCCTAATTGTTGCACCCAAGATCGTCTGAGACTATGCCCCTTGTGCTAGAAAGTACTCTCTAATTGCCTTGCAATATTGAGAGAGCTTTTGTGAGTTTTCTTGATGTGAGATCTAGGATTTCAGAGAAGAATGCTCCAAAACCCTAATTTTTTTTTCAAATGAAAATGATTAGGTCAAAAGGAGAGAAGCTCTCCTTTTGTTCATTCGGTCGACCAAACCGTGACATAGGGAGGGAGTGGGCTTTCCACTTTCTCCTTATTTTAACTTGTGGTCCGACTCGTTTCGCTAAAATGTATATGACGGGTTTTAATTATAAATCGTCATCCGTCATCGGATATTAAAATATCAACTAGTAACATGAAACAGTCGACATATTAATACTTGTCCGACATTGACAATATTGTATAATTAATTAATTCAATATACATTAATTAAATATAATCATTTATATTCAATTTACGAATTAACCGCTTAATTCACATTAGCCAGTATTATTTAATCCGTATTAAATAATTATCTCAACATCGCGTTTGACTAATTATTAGTCAATAACTCCGACTAACTGTTTAGTCAAATTAGGCATCAACATGACTGTATTTTCATACCGTCACATCTCTCAAACGTATCCTATAGGTGTGACTTTTAGGGACCAGTTGATCACCGCCATCAGTATGACAATAACGTCAAACTTATCTAGCAAGCCAACCGTTATTGATAAACGTGAACCAACTGATAATAATACAAAAGTATACCCTTTGATCCTTTTAGAGATTTATATGTCATTGCACTAACTGTGGAGGACACCGGCCCAACAAACTCCCACTTGTCCGTACAAGTGTATGTGCAATAACGTTATCCGCACTAGCTGGAGGACACCGGCTCCAACAAACTCCCACTTGTCCGTACAAGTGTATGTGCGATAACCGATTCTCATATCCATTTAAAATTTCTCCCACTCAATGTAAAACAATTTGCAGATCCGTATCCGCAAAGGTCGTATTTTACAATCGATCTGTATCAAGAGTGGTTTCCCCGACTAGAGAGTAACTTAACTGATAAAACGAATACGTATTCGAGCATGGCCATGCATTTCGATTCTGACTCCTCGAGTGGCCCCGAGAAATATCGAGTACGATAAAGGTCAATATTTCCTTCAACTCGACTCCTGCCGATATAAGCACAGCATGAAATGACCCAGAAAAAATCTACTTGGCCCCCCGTTACGGATGACCGTGAGAAAGAAACCAAAGTCACCCAAAAGTCGCCTTAATCTCAAGAGACAGCCGATAGTCAAAAGCATCGACTCTTAGGATCACCATGGAGGTCCTATCCACGACCTAGCACCGAATGTTATAAAACATTTAGGATTCCACGTCGTTGTCACAATTATGTCCTACGAGATATCCGTATAACTCGCCTCTGTGATTGGTCAGTCAACCGTTTGACTTATGGCTCGTTGAACCCACCATCAACCAACGTCACAAAATAATCGCCAGATTTATCAGCTCACGTGGGCAATTAAGGACCAAAATATAATGTTTGTTCAGTTCACTTTGTGGTGTTCAAAAATTGTCGTACAACTCCACATGAAAAACAAAATATATAAATATCAAAACGATGATGTCGTATAGAGTACACAAGAGAATGAATCTAATCCATAAAAGAGTACTACAACTCAAGAACACGTTTAATTCCCATGGAATTAACATGCCCTTCATGCTTATCTTGTCGTAATGGTTTAGTGAGAGGATCTGCTATATTATCATCTGTAGCAATCTTTTCTATCACTACCTTCTTTTGCTCCACGTAATCTCGGATTAGATGAGCTTTCCGTTGTACATGTCTAGACTTGTTGCTAGACTTAGGATCCTTAGCCTGGAAGATGGCACCTCTATTGTCGCAATAGATGGTGATCGGGTCATTCGAACTAGGTATTAGAGATAGTCCTTGTAAGAATTGACGCATCTATATCGCTTCCTTTGCAGCTTCAGACGCGGCATAGTACTCGGACTCAGTCGTAGAATCTGATGTAACACTTTGTTTGGAACTCTTCTTCGGTGATCGGCGCCATTAAGAGTAAAAATGAATCCTGACTGAGATTTCGAGTCATCTCGATCCGTTTGGAAGCTAGCATATGCGTAACCGGTTGCGCATAGCTTTTGATCGCCTCCATAAGTCAATGCCCAATATTTAGTCCTCCGTAGGTACTTAAGAATGTTCTTGACAGCCATCCAATGTGATTCACCTGGATGCTTTGTTGGAATCGACTTGTCATACTCAATGCATATGCCACGCCCGGACGTGTGCATATCATGGCATACATGATTGATCCTATAGCCGGGGCATAAGGAATCCGTGTCATGCGCTCTTTCTCTTCCGGTGTCTCTCGGTGCACGAGACTTGCTCAAATGCACCCCTGGAGCCATAGGAAGAAACCCCTTTTGGAGTTAGTCATGCTGAATCTCTCTAGAATCTTGTCTATATAAGACTCCCGATGAGAGATAACATCCGACGTGATCTATCTCGATAGATACGGATGCCCAAAATTCTTTGTGCCTCACCCAGATCTTTCATCTGGAAATGGTTCTTCAACCATACTTTTACCGAAGTTAAGAGAGGTATGTCATTCCCAATCAGGAGTATGTCATCAACATACAATATTAGGAAGACAATCTTGCTCCCACACGACTTGATATATAGACATGGTTCCTCGACCGATCGATTAAATCCATTCTCTTTTATCACTTGTTCGAATCGATGATTCCAACTCCGAGAAGCTTGCTTAAGTCCATAGATGGAACGCTTAAGCTTGCACACTTTCTTAGGATGTTCAGGATCGATGAAACCTTCGAGTTGTACCATGTACAAATCTTCCTCCAAATAACCGTTTAAGAAGGCGGTTTTCAAATCCATCTGCCAAATTTCATAGTCATGAAAAGCGGCAATCGCTAAGATGATCCGAATGGAACGCAGCATGACTACGGGTGCAAAAATTTCATCGTAGTGCAAACCTGGCACTTGGGTGAAACCTTTAGCAACTAGTCGTGCTTTATAGATATCTTGTTGTCCTTCCACAGAATGCTTTATCTTGTAAAGCCATTTGCATTGAAGGGGACGAACCTTAGCAGGCAAGTCAACAAGATCCCACACGTTGTTCTCATACATGGAGTCCATCTCGGATTGCATGGCCTCAAGCCATAGCTTTGAGTCGGAACTAGTCATGGCACCTTTATAGGTTGCGGGTTCACTACTCGTTAAGAGTATAATGTCATCTATGTCATGTTCCTCGACCATACCAATGTATCTGTCCGGAGGAATAGAGACTCTTCCCGACCTCCTAGGTTCCTCAGGAATACTAACCGCAGCCGGGATTGAAGGAACTGGTTCCTCCAATGGTTGTTCGGTATTTGGTTCTGGAATCTCCGACAGCTCGAAGGTTCTATTACTCTTCGCGTTCTCGAGAAACTCCTTCTCTAAGAATGTCGCACTAGCCGCAACAAATACACGTTGTTCGGTTGGCGAATAGAAGTAATGACCAAATGTTCCTTTAGGATAACCTATAAAGTATGTCTTGACCGATCGCGGGCCGAGCTTATCCTCGTGTCTCCACTTGACATAAGCCTCGCAGCCCCAAACCCGTATAAAGGACAAGTTAGGGATCGTTCTCTTCCATAGTTCATATGGAGTCTTGTCAACTGACTTTAGACGGACTTGGTTAAGTATTAGAGCAGTGACGAAAGAGCATAACCCCACAATGAGTCGAGCAATACGGTGTGACTCATCATGGATCGAACCATATCAAGTAGTGTTCGATTTCTCCGTTCGGACACACCATTCAACGTGGTGTTCCAGGTGGAGTTAAGCGTAAGACAATCCCACAATCCTTAAGGTGTTGATCAAACTCGTGTGAAAGATACTCGCCACCACGGTTCGTCGATCGTAGTGTTTTAATCTTTCTACCCAGTTGGTTCTGTACCCAATTCTGGTATTCTTTGAATTTCTCAAAGGACTCACTTTTATGCTTCATTAAGTAGACATAGCCATATCTACTTAAATCATCCGTGAAAGTGATGAAATACCTATAGCCTTCTCGTGCGGTGATTGACATAGGTCCACACACATCCGTGTGTATGAGTCCTAATGGGTCAGCAGCGTGCATTCCAACACCTTTGAAGGAAATTCGAGTCATCTTGCCAATGAGACATGATTCACACGTGCCAAATGATTGAAAATCAAAGGCCGGGATAGCTCCATTCTGTATGAGCTGTTTAACGCGTTTCTCATTAATGTGTCCGATACGGCAGTGCCATAGATACGTTTGATCTTTGTCACCAACCTTTAACTTCTTATTCATTACGTGCAATATTTCGGTGGTCTGATCTAAAACATAAATTCCATTCATGGAGACTCCCTTGCCATAAATCATATCGTGTAATGAGAAAATGCAGCTATTATTCTCTATTACAAATGAAAAACCAAGTTTGTCAAGTGCAGAAACTGAAATAATGTTTTTAGAAAGACTGGGTACATAATAGCAGTTATATAAAAATAACTCAAATCCGCTAGGAAGCTAGATCACATATGTTCCCCTCGAGACGGCAGCCACTCGTGCTCCATTCCCGACACGCAGGTCCACCTCACCCTTTACGAGGGGTTCGATGTTTCGGAGCCCCTGCACATGATTGCATAGATGAGAACCACAACCAGTATCTAGTACCCAAGTTCCGTAACTTGCGTGGTTAATCTCAATCATATGAATAAAAGAAGAAGAAGAAGAAGAAGACATACCAACAGGAGTAACGCGACCTGCTTTTATGTCCTCATGGTATACAGGATATGTACGCCTCCAATGCCCAGTCTTGTGGCAATGGTGGCATTCCATGTTACCGTTCTTGCTCTTTGTCGCGCCTGATGAGGTGCTCGACTCTCCAGGCCCACTCTTACCTGATCCCGACTTCTTAAACTTCGGCTTACCTACTGCTAGGTCTGGCTGAGCTTTTCCCTTACCCTTGCCCTTGTTTGACACAACGAGAACATCCTGTTTTAGGCTCCCACTAAACTTCATGTCCTTCTCGGTCTGTACGAGAAGGGAGTGTAGTGCATGAGGAATTTTCTTCAAATCATTCATATAGTAATTGGCTCTAAAGAGCGCAAAACCATCGTGGAGTGAATGAAGCATGCGGTCAATCACGATGTTCTCACTGATCTTACAATCAAGTGCCTCCAGTTTCTCGACATTCTCAATCATGCTGAGAATGTGTGGGCTAACCGGTTGGCCCTTCTAGAGTTTCGCCTCAAAGAAGCGACAGGTATGCTCATAGGTCACGATTCTCGGTGCTTTCGAGAATTCCTTAGTGAGCGTGGTGAAAATCTTGTTTGCACCTTGGGCTATGAAGCGTTTCTGCAAATTGGATTCCATTGCAAAAATGAGTACGTTCTTTATCGCACCCGCTTCCATGGCGAAATCGTTATACTTGGCGATCTCGTTAGCTCTAGCCGTGGGACCTGGGTTTGGTGGGATGGGCCTCTATCAGATATTTGAGCTTCCCGTCAGCAATGGCAGCATTCCGTAATGCCGCCTCCCAGTCCGCGAAGTTTGATCCATCATTCTTGATCGAGTAGACCGATTCATCGATTCATGAAGATCCGAAGCCAGGACTCACGGTCCAATGTGGCACTTGGCATTGGGTCGTCAGCACGGCCAGCCATTTTGTTATTAACAGTTTAAATGATCGTGTTCTACACTGAAAAAGAAAGGAAAAACAAAACGAAATAAGCAACTCATCGAGGTGATTTAAGTCTATTTAAAATTCATTTTAACGTGTAGACTCATTGCACTTGTATAATCGATCTACCTCAAGAATTATACAAATGATCCCAAGACTCAATTTCCGTAAATTGATAAGCCAACTGTTTAGCTAGTTCTACCGTTAGAACTCTTGGTCGATAGATTTCCGTAAATCCTATCTTTAGTCCACCATAATCACAGGATCGTACGAGTGACCATAGTGTTGAGATAAAATAGGTCAATCAGTTCCAACTTACCCGACGTAGAAGGGGTCATATTATGCCTACCGACGAAGAAGGGATTCATTGGAGTTTGACGTATAAAGACTATTCTCAATTTTTTTGGTTATACGAGGAAGATCCCGTCAACTTAGTTTTAATTCATTTTAAGTGAACGAAAATCTAGCATTACGTGAATGAATTAATTTAGGTGATGGCTTATAAAAACGTGTGACATCTGTATGTCATAGAAAACTAACGCGTGACCTCTATATGAGTCAGTTTTCATGCAAATATTAGGTGGTTTGGTTTTAGGCGGAATATGATGCAAACTATCGTTACGATGAAAACATAAAAAAAATGCAAAACGTAAATAAAAGTCCTAGTGTGGCCTATCCTAGCAAAATGAACATGATACAACTTTGGAATCCAATGTTGGACCCGAGAAGCTTGTCTTGATGTTCCATCTTGATCCAAGTAGCGGGAGTGAGCATCCGATTCTCCATCTTTGGTCTTCTCAAAATTACAATTTAAAATTTACAAAATATAAACCTATTTACATTCTAAATTAAAACTGTAATTACAAAGAAAAATCCAAAACGGAGATGCGAGATCTCAAAATACAACCAAGACCGTGTTCCATCATTACGGTAACACGTTCTACTAAGGCCACACTAAGTTACAACCGTTTGTAAAATTAAATACGTAATAAAAACATTCATGGCATTCAAAAGTAACGATAAATAAAATGCATCAACTAAAATAAAATTTATTCGTGACATAATTCCGTAATTATGTTAAATTTATCCAAACCACCTTTTAACGATTAAAATTATGTGACAAAACCGCTTCTATCAACTTAATTTTAATTCATGATAATCCGTTACTTTAAATTGCTTTAAAATAACTAAATGGTACGTGTGTGAACCGTTTCACAATCAAGCGAGTGTACAAAATCCGTATAATGTACATTTTATCGCCAAAAGAAAAATTAAAACAAAAAAAAATAATTTTTCATGCTGCCAAAACTAATTTCCTCGATCGAGACACTAAAATCCTCGATCGAAGAACAAAAATGCTCGATCGAACAGTTAGGGTTTTAAAATGGTCGATCGAGTACTGCGAGTACTCGATCGAGTAAAACAACATAGAATAGCTTTCGATCGAGTGGTATTATACTCGACCGAGAGCAAAACAAGTCTGAAACAATGAAACCCTCGTGAAAACAATTTGACAAATGACAAAACCTTAACATGTCACGGTTTTCAAGGCAATAATTATCGATTCAAATCGTTTTATGAAAATCACGATGAAAAATTTACGTGGCCTCGCTCTGATACCACTTGTGGGGAAATATCCGTATAAAACCCCTTAAAATTAAGGACTATAATTCAAATTATCATGTGATTTATTGTCATAAACGAAAAACAAGAGAAACGATAAAAGAATAAGAATCAACCTCGGGTCCTTGTGCAATTCGGCCTAATGAACAGAAATCAATATAGATTTCCTCCTAATTGTTGCACCCAAGATCGTCTGAGACTATGCCCCTTGTGCTAGAAAGTACTCTTTAATTGCCTTGCAATATTGAGAGAGCTTTTGTGAGTTTTCTTGATGTGAGATCTAGGATTTCAGAGAAGAATGCTCCAAAACCCTAATTTTTCCTTCAAATGAAAATGATTAGGTCAAAAGGAGAGAAGCTCTCCTTTTGTTCATTCGGTCGACCAAACCGTGACATAGGGAGGGAGTGGGCTTTCCACTTTCTCCTTATTTTAACTCGTGGTCCGACTCGTTTCGCTAAAATGTATATGACGGGTTTTAATTATAAATCGTCATCCGTCATCGGATATATCAACTAGTAACATGAAACAGTCGACATATTAATACTTGTCCGACATTGACAATATTGTATAATTAATTAATTCAATATACATTAATTAAATATAATCGTTTATATTCAATTCACGAATTAACCGCTTAATTCACATTAGCCAGTATTATTTAATCCGTATTAAATAATTATCTCAACATCGCGTTTGACTAATTATTAGTCAATAACTCCGACTAACTGTTTAGTCAAATTAGGCATCAACATTACTGTATTTTCATACCGTCACATCTCTCAAACGTATCCTATAGGTGTGACTTTTAGGGACCAGTTGATCACCGCCATCAGTATGACAATAACGTCAAACTTATCTAGCAAGCCAACCGTTATTGATAAACGTGGACCAACTGATAATAATACAAAAGTATACCCTTTGATCCTTTTAGAGATTTATATGTCATTGCACTAACCGCGGAGGACACCAGCCCCAATAAGTTATTCTCTAAGATATAAAGATACATCTATATAATAGACATGCAACTTTAATGACTTATATCTTCATAGATGTACACAGGGATAATGATGGGTTCTCAGATACAAAAATATATTTCGTGTTTAACCGGAGACAGTATCCATTGAGGTCATGCTACGCCATGACGATAAATAGAGGCAAGGGGAAGTCACTTAATCATGTTGAAACTTATATGAACTCAAATTTTAGTCATGGTTAGCTTTAAGTAACAACGTAAAAAAACAACATCACCAAGGGATGAATGCTCTACATTGATGATAGGGAACAAGTATACCAATGTCACACGAATGATATTGTTTACATGAAGTTCATAGGAAATAATCAGTCTTAATTGTAAATTATGAAAACAAATTCTATTGGTTAAAGATATAACAAATTCTCCAAACATGCTACATATATGATCGAGATACCTCTTGTTTTGCGTACCCTCATTCAGCTTTTACACCGTCTTATGCTTACATAGTCGAATATATGGGTAGATATTGTAGGTTAATCTAATTTGTGAAGCACATAAAGGTTAGCTTCAATTAGCACATGTTTATTTTGGTAGAATTAAACCACATTTGGCAATACCGTTTTATGTTAACTAAAAACTGATGGTGCCTACAACAATAAAAATAGGTAACTACATAATTGAATAATACAACTGTCTCTTTGGATGTTATACAACTGATATAATTAATACCAAAGAGAGTAACTTTTACATTACAGGGACTGTAGGTCCAGCAGTAATCAACTAAATCAACCAGAAGTTTTGTGCGTTCCAATTTTTAACATATTTGGACTTTTTTTTATATTTAGTTTAATTGACTTCTGCTACCAAACATGGCAATGTAAACCAACGTTTACAATATGTTGTTCAACAGATTCTTGGAACATTCAACATGCACATTGTTAAAGATAATCCTAATTGGAGCCCCATGCATCGCACGGGCTTTCCAACTAGTACATATATATATAAAACAGGAACTTTTCAAGCGATATTAGAGGGTCCAACTTTTTTAGAATTCCTAACAAGAGTAGATTTCGAAACAAATTTAATAAATTTATCCTAATAAAAGTAAATTTCTTAATATTTTAGTAAAGTTATCCTAATATAAGTAGATTAAATTTATTTTAATAAGATTATTCTAATATAAATAGGTGATACTCAAATTACACAATGTAACTAATTATATGGTATATTAATTATAATATAAACATGATTCATATACTATATCGAGTTAATTAGATTTTATTCACTTTTGAAATTCACATTTTTAAAATTATTCCCTTTTGAATTTTTTTGCTAAAATTACTCCCAAATTGCATTTTTTTTTTTCTAAAATTACTTCAAAACTCCAATTTAAGTGACCCATCCTCGCATGATCCATGTTCGGAATGTGGTCTAAACCTCTCCCCCCGTCATAAAAGGTAGTATATTAGACATTAACGGTATTGTACTAGGTCCTTCATAAGGTTGATTTTAATATATAGTACTACTAAATATATTCGGGGTCATTATGCGTGGGTCGGTTGATTGGTCGGGCCATTGCATGTTTTGGAATTGTGACGGGGAGAAACCACTATATTGATTCATGTTAAATGGTGCGGTTGTCGGGATTTGGGGTTCGAAGTTTCTAGTAGGTGAATCCGACTTACTAGGTTATTTTTTTTTTGATGACGAGGGGGTTGAGTCCCCCTGGGCCCATGCATTCCCGCACCACCACATGGACCATGTAAGCCACCCCTTTCGGGGGCTGCAGTGGCCAAGTGATCATCGCCCCAACTGGTAGTCGAACCCGGGTACTCTCAACTCCGGCATTTCTGCAAGCTTCAAGGTTTAACCCAACTACCACTAGACTAACACCACTTAGTTGATCGACTCACTAGATAATTGACGTTAGGTAATTGACGTGACCTTTTAGACGAGTTTCGTAAGTCCATATTTATGAGATAATTTTTAAAAGAGAATTACTAAAAATAAATAAAACTAATTAACTAATTTTAACTCAAACAAAAGTAAAAACAATATAATAAAAAATAGAGTAGGTGAATCCGACTGACTAGGTAATTGACGTGACCTTTTAGACGAGTGTCGTAAGTCCATATTTATGAGATGATTTTTAAAAGAGAATTACTAAAAAGTAAATAAAACTAATTAACTAATTTTAACTCAAACCAAAGCGTCTTGCTTGTGACGGGCTAATCAAGTCACAAGCTAAAGACCTCTCACAAAAAAGGGAGAGGGGACAAGGTGGGGCACCCCCAATGTGCTTCCCGATTCACCTCTCATGGATATTTTGTGAGAGGAAATGATATCTATTAGAAGTTTGTTACAGATATCCCCATCTTCAATAACGAGATTTTGTAAATTGTAACGGCTAGCCAAATTGGAATAACAGCCACATTCAACATGACATGTGCAAGTGACATCATCAAGTTGATGATTGATGATGTCATCAACTCATCAATCGTCAACACTCAACAGTCAACGCTTCTAAGTCTTCAACATCCTATTATTACACATTTACACAACGACTCCTTACTTTTCGTGCTGATTTTGGGCCGGGTTGTGCCAGGCCCGCCGTGCCTGGTGCGTGCTGTGCCAACCCGGGTCAGGGCCGTGTCGTGCTTGGGCACGAACTTTCATGAATTTTTGCGTCGGAGCCCGCATCAAGCCCGTCCGTGGTGGGCTCGTGTCGCCTCGAAAAATGTTCCGGGCCAAACTCCGCGCCGTGTCGGGCCGCCCACCAGCCCGAGGCACGGATTGCCACCACTATATGGGGCATAATGGGGGTGTTACAAAATCAACCCCCGAAATTTTGTTTGCTTCCATTTTTAGCATAGTTTGACTTTTTGTTACTTTTTGTTAAATTTAATAGTTTTCTATTATCAGACCATGCTAACGTAAAATAACGTTTTCAACGGTGCCATAAAATATATACTACTAACTGATGTTATTATACTAACTTGGTAACCCAACTATTTTAAAAAATGACATAAACTACTAACTAATCTTGTCACATGTAATACTACTAGGTGCCCGTGCATTCTATGTAATAGAATCAGAGATATTGCGAAATGTCTGTAAGGAGCAAATACTCTTAATTGTAAATACTCAAGGTCTAAATATGTTGTAAGAGATCTAACATTTTCTCTCAACGCACTAAATATATATAATTATGATATATGCTGTTTTTGGTAACATCATTCAGTTTTAAGTAGTTGTAAAGTAATTTGAAAAATTCATAAAGATATATCTCCGTTATTAAGGTTCATATTGATGAGCTCCACCATGTTTATAGAGAAAGCGTTTTGTATTTATTTAAAAACCGGTTGTGCATGTAACAATGAAAAAGTTAGCGACATACTATAACTTTGTCACTTGATGTTATACTAATAGATGGTAAAACTTTTATGCTAAAAATACTAATAATTCATCAGTTATCATTTATACCAATCACACATTTTTTTTCATTAATGACAATATAATATGACTTTTTATCAAGTTAAGAATATATTTTTACAAATAATCTTAATTGGAGCCCCGTACATCGCACAATCACACTAATTTTCCAACTAGTTAATTATTAAAGCATGTGAGAACCACACCAACTGTCGTGATTGACAGCTTGATTTTACCTTTAATAATGCCGTGCACTTAAATTCGTTCTTTAACTACCCCACTGCCCACTGTCCTCGAAAATGCTTATTACTCTTCGTTGAAAAGAAAAGGTTAGCCCAAGCACAAAATCTCATTGAAGACGGCACGTATCCGTCACTTTGGAGTGACGGATACCATTTCCTCTCACAAATGACCCAAATAGAGGAGAGAGGGAAGCACATGGGGGTGCCCCCACCTTGTCCCCCCTATCCATTTTGTGAGTGGCATTACCCGTCACTTGCTCCGACCCGTCTTCAACAAGACTAATTGTAGCCCAAGTTACACTCCAGAAGACCGGGACTTAAAACCATAGATCAACCTTAACCATACAAGTATCAATCTTGATTAAAAATAAGAGCCAAGACTTAAACTAATTAGAACGAAAATTCAACATTCTTTGATAATCACACATTTTATCTTACTTAGCTTCATTTGAAGGATATGGGTCATTCGAGCAGGATTTTAGTTCAGGTTATTTTTGGGTCTCGATATATTAGGTCGAGTTGTTTTCGAGTCGAGTCACTTCTCTCGTTGTGTTTGGGTCCTAATTTCACTTAACTGTCCAAGGATTATTCGATAGACAAAAATTGTTTTTCTTCTCATTTCGACTGTAGTTAACATTGATTTTGTCTATAAGGCATCCTTAAACGCCTACACAAATTCTCATTTGTGACGGACATATCAATCGCAAACTTGCGACGAGTCGAGTTCTATCTATGTGGGTAGATAAGACAAAAGCAGAGTGTTTCGAGAGTAACAATCTGTGTTTTCTTTTATCTATCCACATGAATAATACTTAACCTGTCGTCGTAAACTTGTAACGTATATGCCTGATACAGGGGATACTTGATGAAACGCCTAAGCTTACTTAGCTAATCCTTGTGTACTCTTCTGAACGAGGCTTAATTAATCATGATTAAAAATAACAGTTGACCAAGACTTTTGCTCAACCTTAACCATACAAGTGTCAATCATGATTAAAATAATATCAGAAGACCAAGACTAACCAAGAGCGAACATTCAACCATTCACCATCATGTTTAACTATAAAATATAAATTTTATTAAATTTAATAACAAATATATTTTTAAAAATAAAATCGTACATATATATAACTATAAAATATAAATTTTATTAAATTTAAATAAGTGGGTTTAAGAGTAAACTTGGATGGTGACCTAATTAGAGCGACCTTTACTTGAAAATGGTCTAACTACTCCACGGCCCATGGTCCTCGAAAATGCGTAGTCCTCTTCGTTGAAAAGGATAGCCCAAGTTACACTCCAGAAGACCAAGACTTAAAACCATAGCTCAACCTTAGCCATACAAGTATCAATCTTGATTAAAAATATCACAAGACCCAAGACTTAACCAATTAAAACGAAGATTCAACATTCAACATTCAACATTCACCGGCATTATGTATAAGAATTTAGACAATTAATAATCACCCAAGCTCTTTGTGGTTCGACCTCGACTACCCAACTACATTAGTTGAGTAAATTGTTTGATTGGGGGAATGCGACAAACTCTATTATCATAATAATATTAACCGGGAGAATGGTGAATGTGTCTCATAATTTGTTGATAAATTTTAACATTTTGGTATGAGTGATAAACACATGAGTTAAGGAAGTCTAATGTAGCCTAAAAAAAATAAAATTTGACAATAAATTGAGGTAGTTCGAAGGAGTCTGAATAAAGTATAAATTAATGATGATGTGAGAACCATACCAACTCATCGCATTATATGTCTTGGCCGTAAGCCTTAAACAATATCCCTTGATTGACGGCTTGATTTTACCTTTATACAGTATCGTGCACTCAAATTCGTTCTTTAACTACCCCACGGTCCACGGTCCTCGAAAATGCGTATTACTCTTCGTGGAAAAGAAAAAGTTAGCCCAAGTTACACTCCAGAAGACCGAGACTTAAAACAAATTAGAACGAAGATTCAACATTCTTTGATAATCACACATTTATCTTACTTAGCTTCATTTGAAGGATATGGGTCATTCGAGCATGATTTTGGATCAGGTCATTTTTGGGTCCCGATATATTGGGTCGAATTGTTTTCGAGTCGAGTTCCTTCTCCAGTTGTGTTTGTGACCTAATTTTACTTGACTGTCTAAGGATTATTCGACAGAGAAAAACTGTTTTTCTTCTCATTTCAACTGCATTTAACAGATTTTGTCTATAAGGCGTCCCTAAACGCCTACACAAATTTTCATTTATGACAAGCATATCAATCGCAAGCTTGAGACGGGTTAAGTACTACCCATGTGGGTATATAAGACAAAAGCAGAGTACCTAAAGAGTAGCAATCTGTTTTATCTTATCTACCTATATGAATAATACTTAACCTGTCGCCGTAAACTTGTGACGGATATGTCCATTACAAAAGAGACTTGGAGAAACACCTAAGCTTACTTAGCTAATCCTTATATACTCTTCTAAACGAGTTTTAATTAATCATGATTAAAAATAACAGTTGACCAAGACTTTTGCTCAACCTTAACCATACAAGTATCAATCATGATTAAAAATTATATCAGAAGACCAAGACTAACCAAGAACGAACATTCAACCATTCACCATCGTATTTAGTTAGGTAGCAGGGACACTCCTCCAAATCGGCATATTCGTGTTGCACACGCGTTAAAACGTGTCGAACACCTATAAAGTCGTGTCTAACTTTCTTCTTTTATTTGGGCATGTGTTCATGATATTTAGACACATTTTGGCCACACCTTTAAACGAAATAAAGTTGAATTCGAGGTGAATGGTGTAGCCGGTGGGTTGTTTTGCGATGGAATAGTGGGATGTCGAAATAGAATAATTATAAGTTGGTTTTGGAAATAAGAATGAATTATAATTAATGTCAAGTTTCTTCACTTATTTAAATTTAATAAATTTTCAAAAGTAAAATCGTAAATATAAGTTTTATTAAATTTAAATAACGTGTCCCGTGTCCTGAATTTCATGGGATGCCGTGTCTCTTTGTCCGTGTTCGTTTCGGTGATATCTAGCCCAAGAGTCCATTATCTCCGTCAAAGTAGACTATGATTAAAATTATGGAGTGCATTCTACTATAAATAAATGCACACAACCACCTTCTAATCAATATAATAAACATTATTGTTACCAAAAAAAATCAATATAATAAACATTATTCTCGAATTAATTATATTTATACTTGACCATTTTGAATAACAATGAGTTCCCATTTCTTTCGTAGATCATTTAAACACCTTCTCATTGTACTCTTCAGTGTTTGGGTAACATACTATAATTGCCATGCCGGATCATTTGAGGTTAATAAAACCCACTTTCAATGTGTGGAAAGTGAGAGAGATGCCCTGCTTCACTTCAAACGGGGCATTAGTGTTGACCATTGTGGACTTCTCGATTCTTGGAGACACACTCAGGATTGCTGCCGATGGCCCGGTATTCGCTGCGACAACCAATCCGGTCATGTCATTGGTATCAAACTTCGTGGTTCTCGTTTCGATACTATCTATGGCATTGGGCAATCCTACAATCCTTGTTTTGAAGGTACACTCAGTATTTCCCTGATTAATTTGAAGCATTTGAAATATTTGGACCTCAGTAGTAATAATTTCAATGGGCAATTACCCAAGTTTATAGGTTCATTTGCTAGTTTAGAGCAACTTAACCTCTCCCAGTCTGGGTTTTCGGGTGTTATTCCTCAAGAGATCGGAAATCTTTCCAGATTAACATCCCTCGATCTTAATGTTGAATATTCAGATGAAGATAATAACATGAGGGTGGATAACTTGTGGTGGCTTTCGCGTATGAGGTTGTTAAGGGAAGTGGACTTGAGTGGTATTGATCTGAGTGCAACTACAAACATCTGGCTCTCTATTGTTAACAACCTACCTTCTTTACGAGAGCTTCGTTTGGGTAGTTGTCAATTATCTCAAAACTCACCTTCTTCTCTTTCATATATTAATTCATCAACAACCCTTACTGTCATCGACCTTCATATTAATAACTTGAATGACACGTCAATATTTGAGTGGTTGTTCAACTTGAGTGGACTTGAGACCAACCTTATATATCTTGACCTCTCCAATAACCAAATGTTTGCTAATAATCTGCAACTATCTTTACATGCTATGAAACTTCTTGATAACTTATGTAGCTTGCAAACCTTGGACATGTCCAATACCAATCTCAACTACAAGTTCTCTGACATCCTCCAATCGTTTGCTACATGTCCTCACAAGGCATTAGTGTCTCTACTATTAAGTGAAAACAAAGTTTGGGGCACAATTCCGGACAGCATTGGGGCATTTTATTTCTTAAGGGAATTAGTAGTTGGAGGAAATAACCTGAATGGGACAATTACTCAACCCCTTGGGAAACTTACGATGCTCGAGAAATTGGATCTTTCATTTAATTCATTGAATGGAACTCTCACAATTGCCCACTTATCAAACCTTTCAAAACTACGTTATTTGGATTTGTCATTGAACAAAGAAGTTGTGGTTAACATTAGAGTTGATTGGATTCCTCCATTTCAGCTCGATACGCTATATCTAGGATCATGCAAGATAGGCCCTTATTTTCCCAGATGGATTACAACTCAAAAAAACTTGTTGGAGCTTGATATATCCAATGCTAGTATTTCAGACACTATTCCTCATTCCTTTTGGAGCTCGAGCTTGTTGTCGGAAATTGTCTATCTAGTCATGTCTCACAATATGATTTATGGTATGATTCCAGATATATCAATCATCTTTAATAACTCCCCTCAAATTGACTTGAGTTACAACTTCTTGGAAGGTGTAATACCCTCATTTCTAAGGAATAATGTATCACATCTATATCTAAACAATAACAAGTTTTCAGGAGGCCTTTTTAATTTATTGTGCCCACACGCACAAGTTATCAGAAGTCCTCTTTCCGATCTTGATATATCCAACAACTTGCTTTCAGAAAAGTTTCCGAACTGTAGTCTTTGGGGAAACTTACCAACCTCTATGGGTGAATTAGACCAACTTCTTGGTTTAAAATTGAGTAACAATAATCTATCAGGTGAGATACCGGCATCCCTAGTAAATTGCAAGTCATTGATATTTCTTGACGTTGCAAATAACTCATTGGTTGGTCACATACCCCCTAGCTTTGGGCATAGTTTAGGGAATCTTGTCATTCTTAACCTACAAAATAATGGTTTTACCGGAGTCCTTCCTACAAGCTTTTGTGATCTTTCACAACTTCAACTCATGGACCTTTCTGGCAATCACATCTCTGGTACTATTCCAAAATGTTTATACAAACTGGTAAGCATGTCTAATACAGATGGCAACTCCTTTGAACAGCGGGAAGTTATTCCAGACAGTGCTTACGGCGACAATGATAATACACGCGTGATGTGGAAAAGAAATGAACAGACATTTGGTGGCGATTATTCACTAGGATTACTTAAAGGCATTGATATTTCCAACAATAAGTTAGAAGGTCATATTCCAGAAGGTATATCAAATCTCATTGGATTAAAATTCTTAAATCTATCACGAAACAATCTTACGGGTTTTATTATGCCAAGAATAGGTCAACTGACCTCTTTGGAGTCTCTTGATTTATCACATAACCATCTTACCGGAGAAATCCCAGCAAGTTTGGCTCAAGTTAGCTATCTAACGGTATTCGATATTTCCGACAACAACTTGACGGGGAAGATTCCAGTCGGTACCCAATTGCAAAGCTTTGATGCATCAAATTACATGGGAAATCCTGGGCTTTGCGGAGCACCGCTCCCTACTTGTGTTGGAGATGAAGCACCCGCCATCGCGCCAAATGGTTACCACGAGCAAGACACGAAAGACAACTTTATGCTGGGAGTTTACATAAGTGTGATACTTGGATTCATCGTAGGATTTTGGGGAGTTTGTGGCACTTTAGTTGTGAAGAGATCTTGGAGACATGCCTATTTCCGATTCTACGAAGATATTAAAGACATGGTGTATGTTATATGGGTTGTTTACATGGCTAGAGCTTGGAGGAGATCTTAAAGCTATTTTCTTAATCTTTGTATCATAATTTTGCTATAACATCAGTAAGTGCGTAGTTTAAGCTTCTTTATAATTCCTGATCAATAATAAAGTTTGAATGTTCTTTTCTTTCTTGGAATTGATGTATATGGGTCTGATTTTTGGGGGTTGTTTGCGATAATAAGTGACCGCGTTATATGTTTAGGCAAATTGGTAACGATATCCTTGTCGACAAATTGGCATGTACTACGTATATGCCAAGGCCTGTCCTATGAAGGTGGTTAGACGATTAGAGAGACCGACCAAACTAAGGTAACGATAGTTCTTGTTGTTAGATTGAGAATTACTCCGTATATGCACAGGGCCATCTTAAGAGAGTCGTTAAAAAGTTATAGTGACCGACCTAACAAGGTCTCGTAGTTGCGTGGCTGTCCGATTCCTTAACAGGATTAATCAAATACTTAACACCACAAACTTGAAAGAATGATCACTTAAGTCAACAACAAGCATACTTCTGCAACAATTATAAAATCAACTCCTCTGAATATTAAATTATGAATCTTATATAAATTAATTAATTATGATGTGAGAACCATACAAACTCATCACATTATATGTCTCGGCCTTCAGCCTAATTGCAAGTTCAGAAGGTTCTTAGTTATTCCTACTATCGAGTTTATGCTGAGAAATGAAGAAGATGCAATGCAAGTCAATAGCAGTTTGCATTGGTGTGATTTCAACCGCGGTGGGTCTTCTGCTCGAGTTTGCCCCTGATAAGACAATGATAACTGCTTGTTAATTAATCTATTTATGTTCAGGGCCGAAGCTAGAGTTACTTCAGTTTCTGTCATTTGATGTTTTGGACAGGTTCATTTGTTTCGGTTTAGCTGGAATGACGATGATGACTACTGCACAGGTGAAGATTGTGTAGTGCGGCATTCTGTCGGTGCGATTACTTTCGCAGTGCGGCATTCTATCTGTTGGTTGCAGCTTCAGTTTCTGTCATTTTTGGTCAAATTTTCATAAGTATCTTAACTGACTGTGGTTGTTGCAGCGGACGGAATTCTTCTCCCTCTTCACAGATACTTTCCATTTTCGCTTTCGTCTTGTTCTGGTAATTATGTTTTGGGATATTCTCTTGTGTACCCCTAAACTTTTTCGTAAGATGTGCCCCTCGTTTTTCACAAAAACTTTGACCGACAATAATTCGATGCTACGAGTTCAGAAAACGGTAATTTTTTTTTTCAAACCAATTACTTGAATTTGAAAAAAAAAAATCACCGCTTTTTGAACACGTAGCCTGTAGTTATGGTTGGTCAAAACTTTTTTAAGGAATAAACTTTGACCGACCATAATTCCCGACTACGAGTTGAGACGTCGGTGAATTTTTTTTAATCGTAATCTGAACCTGTAACCAAGAGTTATTAACGGTGAAAGCTTTTTGCAAGAAAAGAGGGGTATATCTTAGAAAATGAAAAAGTTGAGGGGTACACGAGAGAATATCCCTTATGTTTTTGAGATTTTCACTTGTACCCCTCGAAATAAACATGTAGAATCACTGAGAAAAACAGTGTGTGGATGATAAATTGGCAAGTTGTCATGTATAGCAGCAATAATAGTCTACTTGATCGGAGGAGCAAAACAGTATGGCGTTCAATTCCCCGAGTCAGGCCTCGTGTCCTTGTTACGCAGTATCTGGGTTGATAATACAAACTATTACAAAGTTAAACCTGGGATATTTGGTGCAGCTGCTGCATTTTGTTTTGGTGCTGCATCTCTTGGAATCATAACTTACCTTATTTCGATTTCCAAGAAAAACAGGAGAAAATTTCTGGGTACTACTGAGTTTCAGAATCATGGTAACTCTCCTGATCATATGGATCGTCCGACTGACATAGCAATAGCGCTACCAGACGTCCCAGCAACACCAGTGCGCCGGCTTCAATCAGAACCACGGCGAATTCCTGTGATGGTACAATCTTGAGTAAAGGATTTTTCCAATTTCGAAATGAATGTATCAAAATCTATGATTAGACCGGAAACTGAGTCTCTCTTTATTCCACTCCGACTTGGAGTTATTTAATTTCTATTTTCCATGTTATATTTAGTGGGAGACGGTCTCTCAGAAGACCGACTGATTGCTAAATAACGCCGATTAAGTACTTCACATCGTCATTTCCCCGTAAATCCCATCTCTTTTATAACCTACTCCAATTCATATTCACTAAACCTTTTTTCTCGGAGACTTATTATTATTTGTTAAGTCGAGCAATTTCTTTATCGTTGGTTACAAGGTGGAACCTACAGTGCTATCTTAGCTGTGCATTGGGTAAAAACCCGAGTCAAAACACAAACTCGGAGAAAAGAGGCTGCTAGTATTATGTAAAATATCAATCATGCAATTTGAAGTCAATGAGTCAATGCATCTACCAATAAGTCATCAGAATGAATTTACACCTATTTGATGCTCATGTTTCATTGACTACAAATTTGATTTACTGTTTGTTATTTCAACATCTACCCAACTTGTTTAGCATATAGCCATAATACTACGAGTACTATGGTACTCCGGTATTTCCTAACAAACGGGTCAACCGGTCGGATCGAGGAGGAATTATTATCAACTTTTTTAGCCATATCAGTACGTCTGCGACAATATCGGGTCAAGTTAGGCCAAGTCAGGTCGGATTATTTGAGTCGGGTCAGTTTTGTCAGGTCTAAATTAGTATTCCATCATTCTTCTCTATTAGAAATATAAGCATAATTCTAAGATTATATTCAAACTTCTCAACTTCAATGCTTAGATTATGACACCACTTTTAGGTCCCTCTCTATATTTGTGTTTATTATTCTACTAAATACTCCTAATTGATACTCCGTACTTAAAACTTAGGACTAAAATAACCTTTTCTGTGTTATATAAACCAGGCATCACATAAGAATATGGGAAACAACTAAACATGACTGTCTTAGCATTACCACTGTTAATCCTCACATCTCTATTAGCCAGTCTCTGCAATGGGGCCGGAATCGCCACTTACTGGGGTCAAAACACGGGGGAAGGCACCTTAGCGGTCGCTTGTGCGACAGGAAATTACAAATTCATAAATATTGGTTTCCTGAATGTATTTGGAAATGGTCAGACACCTCAACTGAACTTAGTTGGTCACTGCAATCCAAATATTGCAGGAAGTTGCAGTAGCATCGGAAACGATATCGCTGGTTGCCAAAGTAGCGGTGTCAAAGTATTTCTCTCTTTGGGTGGTGGTGTTGGCACTTGTTAAGATTGGTAATCAATTGTCTGCCTCTTCCATTCCACATATCGTAAATATATAGTACAATTGGTAGATAGAAACTAGGGTTACAATACAAGATGGACAAGAAAGATAATTAGCTATAGGATAGGGAGTACCTGGGGAGGACGATGAAACACGCAGGTTAGAGGCGCTGGATGGACTACTATCATCACTATCATCATCCGAAAAATCAACCACATAGTCTTGAAGGGACTTTGGCCGAGACTTGGCACGATGGCCACGGCCCAAAACAGGTGAAGCTGGCACCATTTCGGACTCAGGTGCACGCAAGGGAGAAGACGGGTCAGTGGGGTCCGTTGATGGGGCACTCGAGGGGGTATTATCAGCCGTGTGTGGAGCCGTAACCTCGGCAGTGGCCGTGCTCGGTGGAGTACCTGGATCATCATTATTTATTTCCTCTTCCTGACCATCATTCCAATCAACAAAATAATCATTCGACTTGTCCGCGGTAGTATCCAAATGGCGACCAGACCCGCCATGAAATGGGAATTGATCTTCATAAAATTTCACATCTCGCGATACAAAAAATTCCCTTCTTTCAAGATCATACAAATACCACCCCTTCTGTCCCGACGGATAGCCCATAAACACACATTTACGGCTACGACTCGCAAACTTGTCTCCTTTGGATCGTTGATTGTGAGCGAAGCACAACGACCCAAAAACTCGTAATAGCTCATAATTGGGTGATTTTTCGAATAAGACTTCATATGGTGTTAACCCATCTAATAGTCGGGACGGGGTACGATTTATGACAAAAGCAGCAGCCAAAGCACACTCCCCCCAGAATTCAATAGGTAAGCCGCCTTGAAATCGCAAGGCACGGGCAACATTTAATATATGTTGATGTTTTCTCTCCACTCGCCCATTTTGTTGAGGGGTGCCCACACACGATGATTGAAATATGATTCCATGGGTGGAAAAATTTGGTTTTAATGTGTGAAACTCAGTCCCATTATCACTCCGTACAATTATAATGTCAGCTGAGAATTGTCGTTTGATCATGGCCAATAATAATAAAAATTTATTATAGACCTCAGTTTTAGCATTTAACAAATAAATCCACACCCCCCTCGAATAATCATCAACTAATGTCAAAAAATATTGAGCCCCAGACGTCGACAACACCTCATACGGACCCCACAAGTCACAATGAATGAGTTCAAATGCACACGAACTTTTATTATTACTTAATGGAAAACTACTACGAATGTGTTTAGCTCGATGACAAACCTCACACGGTTTCAATAGAGTTTGTTTGCTAGTACGTAAAAAAGGGAGCATTTTAACAACTTGCTCAGACTGATGACCCAATCTAGAATGCCATAAATTTAAAGAGGACGCAGCCACCACCGTGCTTACAAAGTAGTCTTCACGAAGATAGTAGAGTCCATCTAGCCTCTCACCCGTGCCAATCGTCTCCCTCGTATCCCGGTCCTGTATAATACACGAATTGGCATTAGTTATAAATTCGCAATTTAAGTTGTCACTTAATTGCGATGCCGAAATCAAATTGCATTGCAATTGTGGTACGTATAACACGGAATCAAGCAAAATATTGGGTGTGACTTTTACACGACCCACTTGAGAAGCGTAGATGCTAGTTCCATTGGGCAAACCCACAATACGACTCGGTATTGTGTGAACATCAAACAAAAGCGCGTAGTTACCAGTGACGTGATGTGAACATCCCGTATCAATTAACCACTTACCAGAATGAGTGTGTGTGGGAGTACCATAAACAGTTACCAGAGATGCGGAATCGGATTGTGAAGAATCACCGGCACCAGAAGGGGATGACTGTACGGCATTAGAGGATGCGGGTGTCGACATTTCTCCTCTGCTGGTTTCATCCCGAGGGCAAGAACCACCTCTCCCCCCACCTCGACCACGGCCTGATTTTCCACCACGAGTACCTGGCGGGGTAAGGCCTTTCAATTCGTACCACCAGTCCGGTCTCTCATCCATTAAATCGAAACACATGCTTCGATCATGCCCACGTCGATTGCAAGAATTACAGTGTAGTTGTTATCTCTCTGTACGAGTCATTTGTGAGGGGTGTTTAGGAGGAGGACGAGTATCCATACGGGATTTGGTGTGAACATTAAAACTCGCAATTTCAGCCACGGGTTCATTAGCACGATCAATACCGCGAACCCGTTCTTCCTGAGTAATCATATTAAACGCCCTATCTACGGATGGCAGAGGAGATTGAGCCAAAATAACGGAGTAAAGGGATGCATACTGACTAGGCAATAAACCGAGAAGAAATTGATGGAGACGATCAGACTCACGTCGAGCCGCGTGCTGTTTACCACTGGCACAGCTAGAGCAGCAATCGCAGGAAATTATCGGTTCGAGTGTGTCGAGATCGTCCCATAATTGACAAAGTTTACCATAATAGACCGCTACGGACATACCATCAGTCTGACGACAATCACGCAGGCCAGCCTTGAGTTGCTGAATGCGAGACCCGTCAACAACACCAAAGCGTTCATGGAGATCGTCCCACATACGCTTAGCATTCTTATATTTCGGAAGAAGTGCACGTATCTCAGGTGATATAGTAACCGATAGCCAGGACACGAGCATGGAGTGTATGGTCTCCCAATCATCAATCGTACAGGGAGCCTTAGGTTCGGTAATGGTACCGTTAACAAATACGAATTTCCGACGGGACTTGAGTGCAACACTGACATCATGAGCCCAATCGTCGAATTTGGTTTAAGACAGACGGATAGGAGTAATTGAATCACCGGGACGGTCCTGCGGACCAAGATAAAATGGGGAAGAGGCATCGATTTTAGTACTGGTACCCTCGCCGTTAGTCATGGCGGCTAGGGTTGGGTATTTTAGAATTTTAATTTTGTTATTTTAGAAAACACTGATACCATGTTAAGATTGGTAATCAATTGTCTGCCTCTTCCATTCCACATATCGTAAATATATAGTACAATTGGTAGATAGAAACTAGGGTTACAATACAAGACGGACTTGGACTTTAGCCTTATTCGACCCAATACGAGTCTATTCTATAATAGAATCTAATATAATAGACTCTAATAGCACTTACTCCCTTTCCTCTTTTTCTGATGCTCAGCAGGTTCTTACTAAATACTAATCCTTCCTCCTCATACTGTAACTTCTGGCAATCTGGCCTTACAGATTTGAATAGATTTGTAAATTTATCGGTAAAACGATTAGCGATTTATCCTTTGTTTAGATACAAGTCAAGGTTTTCTCTACAGTACCTGGTAGAAAAAACATTCTGATGTTGACGGGGTCTAAACTCCCGTCATCAATATCACTTGTTATTATTGACATCATCAGCTAAATTAACCGAATATAAGGCCAATAAATATTAATGAAATTTTTTCATTTATACCCTTCAATTCCCTTATTTAATTTTTTCACTTGTATAGTTGTACCCCCGTTCTTTTTTTTTTAAAAAAAAAGAATAAAAAAAACTTCATTGGGTTTAAATCTTGTCTACGACATCTGAAAACATAACTTTGTCCCCCCACCCCACCCCCCAAGGCCCCAAAGGATCCATTTTACGAGATTTTTGATTTGAAAAAAAAAAGAAAAAAAAAACTGTTTTTGGAACTCGTATTAAGAGATAGTCGGTCAATGTTTTTTACGGAATAAATTTTGACTACTCAGAATTCTCGGTGTGAAAATGCAATAGTTAAAAATCCCTAGACTTTCTGTAATGAGCTTGGTTCTTATAAGTTAATCATTTGTTAATTTCTTTTCCATAGGTAGCAACCTTCCTATGGAACAACTTCCTAGGCGGAACCTCAACCTCGCGCCCATTTGGAAACGCAATTCTAGACGGAATAGATTTTGACATAGAAGCCGGGACAGGAGCAAACTACGACGTCCTAGCCAAGGCCCTCCAAGAACACAGTACCTCACAAAGGAAAGTCTTTCTATCTGCAGCACCACAATGTCCTTTTCCCGATGCACATCTAAGCCATGCAATCAATACCGGTGTTTTCGACTTTGTTTGGGTTCAATTCTATAACAACCCTTCGGCTGCTTGCCAATACAATGGTAACACCAACCAGTTACTTAGCTCCTGGAGTAAGTGGTCTACTGTGAATGCTGGTCAGGTTTTTCTTGGTATTCCTGTTGCTACTGGTGCGGCGAGTAGCGGGTTTATTCCGCCTCAGGTTCTTATATCTCAAGTCTTACCGACTATTAAATCGTCGCCTAAGTATGGTGGGGTGATGCTCTGGTTTAGGTTTTTTGATACTAGTTATAGTAACTCCATCAAGGGCAGTATCTAATAGTTCCATTCACTAGACTAAGTGAAGGCTCTCCTGTGTTTTTTTTTACTGAATAAATAAATGACTGTAATTCTGTCTCTTGTGTGAAATTAAGTCTTTTCGGTTGAAATGAGTTTAACTGAATTGAATTGACCTGAACTGAATCAAATGGTTCTTAACTGAACTAAATTTAACAGAATAAGGCTAAATTGACTAAGACAATCTGAACTTATTGGAGCTAAGGCTGAACTTAACTAAATTGAATCGAAATAAACTGAAAAAGCTAGAAAGAACGCAGCCTTGCTTTTCTCTACAACGAGTCAAATAACATAAAAGAGATAAAAACAGGATGCATAAGAAAATAAGAAATAGCAAGAAGTATTTCTCATCGAACCACACGAAATGTTATATGACCTCTTAGAACGGAAATACTTGTCTCAAGAGAGACCAACTAATCAATAGCCTGCCTTCCCCTAGTCACTTTCTTTGGCATTCTTTGGTCCAAACAAATCATTGGAGTTTCTAAATGGGGTTATTTTAGTTCTTGCTATTTTAATAAGTACGGAGTAAAACAATAGAATGAAACTAATTTAGACAATGTTATCCCTTTACTCATGTTCGTCATGTAGACACAATTATCTACTTTCGTACCGAAATTAATCGTTAGTATTGAAAAAATGGAAATGGTCCAATATGCCTGTAACCACCGAGGAAGAGATAAATTTGAGAGAGACGGGAATTTTTATAAAAAAAACCAATATTAAAATTAATCAAAAGAATTGAATAATTCCATAAATTGTGTTTTCTATGAAAATATTTTAACTACATCAAATTATTTTAAAGAAAATCTTTTCGTCACGAAGTTAATAATAGGAGATACAGATACAGTTTTTATTATAGATTATTTTTAATCAAAAATTAGTTTAATAAATAAAAATCTAATTTATTTCCATATATAAGTTTGAGCACTTTGGAGAGAAACTTTAGAGAAGTTGTATTGTCTTAGTATATAGAAGATTTATAATTTTTAAATTTGTACCTCATCAATATTTATTAGTTCACTCTATTTTATATTGATATGAAACAAAAAAATTGAAATGGAAAACTAATAAAAAAATTTATTTAAGTTGTGAATTTTTTTTAGTAAATGTTTTTTGTCACGAAACTAATAGTAAGCAAGTGACACCCCCGCAATAACGCGGAAAATATAACTTATAAATTCAAGCGGAAAATTTGAAGTTGTTGAAACTTTTAAAAATTAAAGCGCGGGTTCATTAAAATCCAAAACATAAATAAAGAATGCGAAAATAAAGTTTAAAGTATACAAATATGATAGTCAAGGTGAGGGAAAATATATCCCTCGAATGACAATACAATAAAAGGTGAGTCTAATCAATCCTAATAAACCGACTACAAGGCCAAAGTGCTCGCTAGCTCACACATGTCTTCACCCCATAAATGCACCAATTAGTACCTGTCATTCATGTAAACATGAACGCCACAGTCAGTGGGGAGTAACTCAAGGTTCTCCCAGCCACAAAATGTCGAAACGAACATAACAAAGAACTAAAACAGGTAAGTCATATAAGATACTTACTAAAGATATGAATATTAAGTTTATAATTAAACATGGTAATTAAATGAGATGGAACAAGATAGATGACATTAGCATAATAAAGATTCAACTATTCGTGTGAGACAATTAAATAATATGAAAGACAAGGATACGGTCATTTATTCAAAAGCACACATTTCAAGGAAATACAACATAGATATGAGATTAGAATCTGAATCATGTGAAACAGTTAAGTAAGGGATCAACCAATGCAAACTACAAGGATAGAAATCGTAGCCATTATTTGGAAAACCACTTAGCAAACATTGCACGGGACGTGGCAACTAATGTCACATTCATACTTACGGCTTGCATCTCACCATAAGAACGGATGGGAACATCAATCCCGGCGATCATATCGCAACTAGAGGGCTTATAGCTCACCCCTAGTATCCAATAAGACCAAGACAAACAACACAAGGCATAACTCTTTACCTTAAAAGACAAATATCGATATCTATAACCAAGCAAGACCTTTACTACTCATATATCAATATATAATTCCCCTGGTAGGATGACAATGGTACTCCCAAGACTCAGTCCTAGTCTAAATCTGGCCAGACTCTCGGGACAGTACAATTCCCGATTCGACATGCGGCAGAACAGTCCGCATCCAAGACTCGAAGACAGATCGGAAATCGAGAACCCACAATCGGCAGGACAGTCCGAAAGAGGAGGAAGATATGAGCTAAACCCACAATTGGCAGGACAGTCCGAAAGAGGCGTAAAGATAAGTCAAGCAATGCGGTATAGCATAAAGGCATTATCATAAGAATACGACTCAACCAAGCGATACGAATCAACTTGGAAAGAGACAACTACATGTAATGAACCGATGATAATCCAAGTGAGACATTTCATGCCAAATCATAATCATGAATATGAATAAGTAACTCATTTCTTCAATATTTGTCACTTGAATAAAAATGTAAACAAACGGAAATGAACTATTTAAAATAAGCAAAACAAAAATTCAATTATAAATGACTCAAATGTAAGATGAACCATTTACTACTAACAAGGCATGAATAATTAAATTGGTCTCATATTAAACTGAAAACACATCATTCATATATAATTGAGATAATTAAATAATGTATCCCACAATTATAAATCATGTGATGAGGAATAAATATATAAATGAACGATATTAACTAATTACGTTATATAAAATATGAGACGGAAGTTAAACTATTCGAATAAACCAATAAATGAATCAAATAAAGTCCAACCATTAAATCGAGGAAATTCCAGCTAACAAGTCATAGGAGATCCAAGAAGTTAAGCATATTAAGCCCAATAATTGGAACAAGCAAAGCCCAATAATTGGTGAGTGTCCAACCCAACAAATAAGACAACTAAGTAACCATCAGCAAGGAAAAAAAAGAAGAAAGACAAGGAAATAAAGGGGTGTTGTAACTTGTAATACACCCATAAACAATTATACATGACAGGCGTGTAAACTACACCCCAACAAACAGGCAACCGTGACTCAAGCACCCACCCACGGCCAGCCATCAGCTCGCCAACAAAATCAAACCCGACCACTACTCTGTGGCCTGCCCAAACCACCTGTGAACAGCCACCGAAACGGTACCCGACACAGTCTATAGGAAACCATTCAACACGAGATTACCGAATATAAACAAGACCGTCACCAACACGACTCAAAACAGTCCCGTTGTGGGTTCTCATAAACCCGTCACAGCCAACCATTTGGAAATGGAAATTTAGACAGAATTGTTATCATTAATATGACCCGAATCCGTCGTTGATGCATAATATGTAAGCCACCCACGACAGACAAAACGGGGTCACAAAACAACCACCCTAAATGTGCCAAGCACGGTCATGGAGGGACAAACTTGCAAACCCATAAAACCTGGCCCAACAGAGACCGTAACAGGTCACCCACATCCCCTATTTCGACTACCACCATCGTACGACACCAGTCCCGCGGCCATTAATACCACGGTCAGAGGAACAGGGGACGATACCACCATTTCAGACACCCATTCGAGACAAATACACTATACAAACGATAAAAGGAATAAAGAATTAAACTTTATTAACCAAGAACCAGAGAACGACAAGTAAGACGGAACTTTCGACATGTTTGTCGAGTAACCTATCACCGTTACCTTTTTGCCCTTCAAAACTCCGAGAAAACGTCTAAAAAGTATGAGCCTCTCACCGGGTCTTCACTTTCTTAAACTAGAGGAAAGAAAACGAGATAAAAGAGCTAAAAGTCAGAACTTTCATGAGACGGGTCAAACTGAAATCACCACAAAAACAATTTCTTACCTTGAAAGAATAAGGAAGGAAAGAGGAAGAGAATGGTGTGAAAATTATGCATTTTGGTTGAGAGACGGAGGAGAAATCTGGGTTTGAAGCTTGCGAAAATGGGTTGTACGGTGCTCTGTTGTTCGCTGCTGTTGTTGTTTTGTTTTTGTGCAGGGAAGAAGAAAAGGAGACGAGGAAAGGAGGGAGTACGCATGTGTGGGGCAAATGGACAACAACCACCATAATATTTAATAAGAATAAGAATATTATATAATAGTAGTAATTATAATAATATACACTAATATGTAATAATATATAAAGGTAGAGTGTGGGGTGGATAGGGGTGTGTGTGTCGATATAGGATAGGTCGAGAAAGATTAGTCTCACAAGTGGAAATGTGACGGTCTATAGCTAGACGCAAATTGAGACGGGAATTATTATTATTACTGTCCGACCAAAATATGTATACATAAATTCTTATATAAATTATGCCTCAAAAATATAATTTAATAATGCGTACTTTAAAATATTCTTTTCATTAAAATCGTGCTTAAAATGAATTAATTAAATTAAATAATTTAAAAATATAAAATAAAATAATCAAACGGTTTAATAAATTTTAAATATCAAAATGGGAAATTTGCGGGTGTTACAATCACCCCATCTTTTAAAAAGTTTCGTCCTCGAAACTTGAAAGTAGAAGTGAAAGATTATATAAAAATAAAACCGGACCTTTAAAATCGGTAACCAAAACATTAAAAGGTTGCTTAGTTGTAAGAATTAAAATTCTTTCAAAAATTTCAAATAAAATTTTCCGACAGAACCCGATCGAAAGGTAAATCATTGGTATAAATCAAAAATCAAAATACTTTCAAAAACATTAACGGAGAGTTTTCAAAAGTGTAAGTCTCATTCATGGAACGAAATTGCTCTTGTCGTGCACACAAGAACGCTAACTTTCCAAGTCAAAGACAGATTCAAAACAAAATCAGTTCGCCGACAAGCGTAGAACAAGTTATCAAACGTCTCCAATAACGAGTTCTAACATCCGATCGGCGTTAAAATCAAAAGAGAAAGGTAATTCACTCAAATTTTCTTTTGCAAAAGTCAAATGGAAGTTGAAAGATTCATTGTTGATATTCAAAAAGGAGTCAATTTCTAAAAATATAATATTAAACTTTGACAAAGAAGTCATAAATAGATCAAAGTTAATAGAAATTGGTTAAAATTTAAAGAAATATCAGGTTTAGCAATTAAAATCATGATAAATGAGTTTATACACATGGAATGAATAGGGAACTAAATCAAATTTTTATTTCCTAATCTTTAAAATAGGTAAAGTTTTGCAAAAGTAACATAAGTTTCTAACCACTAACCAAAAATGGTAGTTTGAAATATTTAGGAATTGTATGAAATGAAAAGCAATTTAGACAACATAAATACAAGGTACGCTAAGAGAGTCCAAACTTAACCAACAAAAGAGCTATGATGAACTTCTTAGGGTAAGAATTGAAGTCAAATTTACAAGGGCATAAAAGATAGGGTTTTATAGGTTACCAACATCGAAATTAAAGGAGGGGCATGATGAAGCGAGGAAGAGAGGTATGGACGGTAACATTTATGGTCAAAGAAGAAGGGAAATTAGGCAACAAGGAAAGGCCAGATACTCAAACCTCAAATAACAACATCAACCTAAGCGGTTCCGAAAATTTCTTAACAACAAAACTCATAACCACATCACTCCCAAGGATTTCCCCAAAACACTTATGTTACTTCATCCTAAGCAATTCCATGAAACAAGGTACTCCACTATAAGTGTGATTACACCACTCCAAATCCTCAAACATCTACAAACAACCTTCACGAGATCAAGGTCAAAGCTTCTAACAAAGCTACAATCATCTACTACATCATCCCATCATCTCAAGTACTCAATACAACCTCAAGGTTTATAAAACTATAGGGTTAACAAATACTTCTCAATACTAAGTCTCTCTCAACTGAAGAACTCTCAAGAGCCAACTAATATCAAATCATATCATCAATCCATTATGGTCACCATCATCACAAGGTATATTCTTTCAAATCCGACATCCTAGAACTTTACTTACCATCGAGTTCTCAAGAAACAAGGTCTTAGTAGTAACAATACTTCACCACCTCATATATTCTCATGCTAACACCATAAATTGAAACTATGTCCTTAACTTAACAATTGGCGTCAACCATACCATTATCCTTTCTAGTTACTAAAACAAGTGCTAAGACTTCCCAACAATGTAGCTTAGTCTCACTCTCATACCATACCTCAAGTAGTAATCAAGGTCACTCACTTAGACCAACTAATAATCCCACAATTAGCATTTCTCATATGGTAACATACACATTATCAAACCCTCATATCCAAAGCGACTACGAAAGCTAATCACAAACTCAACTTACTTAATCAATCCTACATCCTCAAATCCACCATTCAGTTTCATCTATTTTAAGTCAAGCACTAAGCACTAGTATCCCAAGGCACGTTTCACTACACTTCCCGAGCCTTTCAAATCCCAAACATAAACAACAAAGCCAAGTTCTATAACCTTAGTAGCAAATGCAACTCACACCTGACACACAGAATCCACCAATCAGATATACTCACTTTATCAAGGATCTAGGTATAAGAATCACTAAGTATGTCTCATCACACCACCTAAGTCTTTCCAACATCACAACCTCTCAAAACCAGGGTTAAGGGTCAGATACAAACAATCTCCTCAAAAGTCAAAATTTCCAACCCAGGTCAACATTCCTCAAAAGAAAGAGTATTATAAAAAAAAACGTTAAGGAAGGATAAGCAAGGAACAAATGACAAGTTGGGAGGGTACAAGAGTAACCTCCAAGGAAAAAGAAAAGAGAGTTTAGGAGAAGAAATAAGCATTAAGAAGTAAAGGATAAGACAAGGTACACAACGAAGGAGAAATATCTTCGAGGAAGAAGAAGCATTCTTCAAAGGTTGAACAATCTTCAATTCTCGGCAAAAGGCACCAAGTCTTGATCTTCACGTAGGTAAACTCACGGTCATTGATCCAAAGGCACAACAGTAAGTGACAATCAACAAACATGTTAGAACCTATCACGAAGCATACACAATGAGACTACCAACTTAGGTCCTTAGTTCTACCCATCTCTCATTCATTATTCAAGGTCAAGTTCAATTTTAAATTTGGGGTACACGTGTGTGCGTCGGGAGCAACATAGGCTCTGATACCAACTGTGACACCCCCGCAATAACGCGGAAAATATAACTTATAAATTCAAGCGGAAAATTTGAAGTTGTTGAAACTTTTAAAAATTAAAATGCGGGTTCATTAAAATCCAAAACATAAATAAAGAATGCGAAAATAAAGTTTAAATTATACAAATGTGATAGTCAAGGTGAGGGAAAATATATCTCTCGAATGACAATACAATAAAAGGTGAGTCTAATCAATCCTAATAAACCGACTACAAGGCCAAAGTGCTCGCTAGCTCACACATGTCTTCACCCCATAAATGCACCAATTAGTACCTGTCATTCATGTAAACATGAACGCCACAGTCAGTGGGGAGTAACTCAAGGTTCTCCCAGCCACAAAATGTCGAAACGAACATAACAAAGAACTAAAACAGGTAAGTCATATAAGATACTTACTAAAGATATGAATATTAAGTTTATAATTAAACATGGTAATTAAATGAGATGGAACAAGATAGATGACATTAGCATAATAAAGATTCAACTATTCGTGTGAGACAATTAAATAATATGAAAGACAAGGTTACGGTCATTTATACAAAAGCACAAATTTCAAGGAAATACAACATAAATATGGGATTAGAATCTGAATCATGTGAAACAGTTAAGTAAGGGATCAACCAATGCAAACTAGAAAGATGGAAACCGTAGCCATTATTTTGAAAACCACTTAGCAAACATTGCACGGGACGTGGCTACTAATGTCACATTCATACTTATGGCTTGCATCTCACCATAAGAACGGATGAGAACATCAATCCCGGCGATCATATCGCAACTAGAGGGCTTATAGCTCACCCCTAGTATCCAATAGGACCAAGACAAACAACACAAGGCATAACTCTTTACCTTAAAAGACAAATATCAATATCTATAACCAAGCAAGACCTTTACTACTCATATATCAATATATAATTCCCCTGGTAGGACGACAATGGTACTCCCAAGACTCAGTCCTAGTCTAAATCTGGCCAGACTCTCGGGACAGTATAGTTCCCGATTCGACATGCGGCAGAACAGTCCGCATCCAAGACTCGAAGACAGATCAGAAATCGAGAACCCACAATCGGCAGGACAGTCCGAAAGAGGCGTAAAGATAAGTCAAGCAATGCGGTATAGCATAAAGGCATTATCATAAGAATACGACTCAACCAAGCGATACGAATCAACTTGGAAAGAGACAACTACATGTAATGAACCGATGATAATCCAAGTGAGACATTTCATGCCAAATCATAATCATGAATATGAACAAGTAACTCATTTCTTCAATATTTGTCACTTGAAAAAAAATGTAAACAAACGGAAATGAACCATTTATAATAAGCAAAACAAAAATTCAATTATAAATGACTCAAATGTAAGATGAACCATTTACTACTAACAAGGCATGAATAATTAAATTGGTCTCATATTAAACTGAAAACACGTCATTCATATATAATTGAGATAATTAAATAATGTATCCCACAATTATAAATCATGTGAGGAATAAATATATAAATGAACGATATTAACTAATTACGTTATATAAAATATGAGACGGAAGTTAAACTATTCGAATAAACCAATAAATGAATCAAATAAAGTCCGACCATTAAATCGAGGAAATTCCAGCTAACAAGTCATAAGAGATCCAAGAAGTTAAGCATATTAAGCCCAATAATTGGAACAAGCAAAGTCTAATAATTGGTGAGTGTCCAACCCAACAAATAAGACAACTAAGTAACCATCAGCAAGGAAAAAAAAGAAGAAGAAAGACAAGGAAATAAAGGGGTGTTGTAACTTGTAATACACCCATAAACAATTATACATGACAGGCGTGTAAACTACACCCCAACAGACAGGCAACCGTGACCCAAGCACCCACCCACGGCCAGCCATCAGCTCGCCAACAAAATCAAACCTGGCCACTACTCCGCGGCCTGCCCAAACCACTGTGAATGTACCACCAAACGGTACCCGACACAGTCTATAGGAAACCATTCAACACGAGATTACCGAATATAAACAAGACCGTCACCAACACGACTCAAAACAGTCCCGTTGTGGGTTCTCATAAACCCGTCACAGCTAACCATTTGGAAATGGAAATTTAGACGGAATTGTTATCATTAATATGACCCGAATCCGTCGTTGATGCATAATATGTAAGCCACCCACGACAGACAAAACGGGGTCACAAAACAACCACCCTAAATGTGCCAAGCACGGTCATGGAGAGACAAACCTGCAAACCCATAAAACCTGGCCCAACAGAGACCGTAACAGGTCACCCACATCCCCTATTTCGACTACCACCATCGTACGACACCAGTCCCGCGGCCATTAATACCACGGTCAGAGGAACAAGGGACGATACCACCATTTCGACACTGTATTCGAGACAAATACACTATACAAACGATAAAAGGAATAAAGAATTAAACTTTATTAACCAAGAACCAGAGAACGACAAGTAAGACGGAACTTTCGACATGTTTGTCGAGTAACCTATCACCGTTACCTTTTTGCCCTTCAAAACTCCGAGAAAACGTCTAAAAAGTATGAGCCTCTCACCGGGTCTTCAGTTTCTTAAACTAGAGAAAAGAAAACGAGATAAAAGAGCTAAAAATCAGAACTTTCATGAGCCGGGTCAAACTGAAATCACCACAAAAACAATAATTTTTTACCTTGAAAGAATAAGGAAGGAAAGAGGAAGAGAATGGTGTAAAAATTATGCATTTTGGTTGAGAGACGGAGGAGAAATCTGGGTTTGAAGCTTGCGAAAATGGGTTGTACGGTGCTCTGTTGTTCGCTGTTGTTGTTTTGTTTTTGTGCAGGGAAGAAGAAAAGGAGACGAGGAAAGGACGGAGTACGCAGGTGTGGGGCAAATGGACAACAACCACCATAATATCTATAAAACATTATTAAAAGGCTAGCCTAAAAAAGCCATGTAGACAATGCCACATGAGATGAAAAAAAGCCACGTACGCAATAAAAATGTGACTTGGCAAACTAATATCACATGGATTATCAATTTATTATTATATTGCATTACTTTAATTCACTTATTTCCTTTAAAAATTCATCCATATTCCATTAGCTTTAAACTTAATTAACTCAAAAAAAAAAAACTACAATAAAAAAATACGCATTAACTATAAGTTAATAATTTCAAGATATTTCATATGGAGTAGTATTATATGTATTCGAAATAAAAAAACCGAATACATGAAATTAAGAACGAAGAAGAATAAATGAAGTTGAAAACAAAAAAAAATTGTATCTATACAATATAGTTAAAATGCTACTTAAAACATTTAATTTTAATCCACATGTCGATTTTTTATTGGTAAATACTAATTCATCTATATTGATTACTTGATTATTTATTTATACAATATTATAAAAGTCTAGATTATGTATTAAAAAGTTATCTTTAAAACTGTTGCATGCTTATAAGTACAAAAAAATTAAAAAAATATTAATTGCAAACACAAAAAATAAATTAATACAAACTCATTATTTTCCTCTCATAAATTTGGTTATTAATCTACTTATTTATTTAACCTTTAACTTCTTTTATTTAATAGGATGGCTTTTTGGTTTTCTCTCACCATCATTATAATTTGTAGTTATCATAACTTTTTTGATCTCCCTTTTAATTCACAAAATCGTTCCTCTTCCCTCGAATAAATTGTTGAAATTAATCAATAATTAATAACAGAAATTTTCCTATATAACTATTATAACAATCCTAATTTTCATTTTTATTCAAAAAGTTGGTAGGTAAAGTATACATACATAGATAATTAAATGAATTCTTTCGCTTTTTATCCTTAATATGTTTTAAATTTATTAATAGTAAGAATATTATTTAGTTATTGTTTTTGTGTTTGTATTGAAATTGCAGGAATATGACATACTCAATTATCAATAACATTGCATGAAATCTATACTATCTAATTAAAAGGGTAGCTTAGAACATTCAATTTCATTTCACATGACATTTTCACATCCCATTAATTCTTATTCATTTTTGACATGCATGGAATAATAATTGAATTTATAAAACTATAATCTATAATTAAAAAGTAAGCCAAACTATCTACCATTATCTGAATGTCATATTTTAAATTTCATAAGATAATTTCTAAACCACTCTTATGCAAAGTGGATTTTGTAAAAAAAAAAAATAAGAATAATAATAAAGCAAATCTTTTACATTCCATTTCTCATTTGCTCCATATTTATGTCTATATTAAATTTCATAATATCATAATAATGAGAAAAATTTATAACTCAATAATCTAGATATAAAATATATAAATCTAATTAAAAGGCAAGCAAAACTAACTATCATCATTTACATGTCATATTTTAATTACATAATAAGACAGCATCTTAAATCAATCTCCTGTAAAGTGGATCTTGTAAAAAACTAAATTATTATAATAATAATAATAATAATAATAATAATAATAATAATAATAATAATAATAATAATAATAATAATAATAATAATAATAATAATAATAATCAAGCAAAACTTATTCATTCCTTTTCTCTTTATTCCTTATTAATGTTTATATTAAATTTCATAATAATGAAAAATGATGCTCAAAAGTCGTGAACCTTGATTCATATTTATACCTATATTAATTTTGATAATAATGAAAAAAGGATGCTCAAAAGTCATAAAACGCATCCTCAATTCTTTATTTATTTTTGATGGAAGACAAAATTTATAAGCCAAAATTTTTCTTGTCTCTATCGTCAGTAGAACTAAATGTATAACTAAACTTTTCTATCATTCTATTAACATCAATCCAAGTGTATTAAGGTTTTAAAACGATTAACTAATTTATTTACTTTTTATGTAAGTTCCATTGGGTTATGAAATGTTCATCACATTTTCAATTTCATCGTTTGTGTTTGTTTTGTTCTCATTTAGGGGCTATCAAGATTTGTGGTGTTGAGATATTCAAAGGTAATATACTTACATCTCTACGACTTCATTCTCATTCCCTTTTTCTTTCACTATTTAAGACGAAACTTAAGTTAACAACGATAATATTGCATAAAATACTAATTACTGAGTTACTTTTTACTGAGTTACTTTTTTTTATTATAGGGTCGATTCAGACTAATTACTGAGTTACTTTTTTTTATTATAGGGTCGATTCGTTGGAAAAAGAAGACTACATGGAGAAGTAAAATACTAGGATAGCTTAAATAACTATATATTGGAGACTAACTACAAGATTGACAACATCAACGTGAATGAATAATAGTTTTTTTTCGTTTTTTTATTCAAATGTATATTTTATTTTGGTATTTGTTTATTTTTTTTCATCATTCTACCTTCGAAAAAATAGCAATATTCACTTACTTTGGCTTATTTAATTTATCGACTCTGATCTTTATGTTAACATATAAATGCCCGTAATCTTAGTTCGCAATCAATGATGACTTATTCATAAGGTGAGCTTACTATATGTTTTGATATTTTATAAAATTTCAATTACTAAAAACACTAGAAATATCACACTCAAAACAAAACATCCCGTGAATTTCACGGGCCACAAAACTAGTTTAATAATAATAAGAATATTATATAATAGTAGTAATTATAATAATATACAATAATATGTAATAATATATAAAGGTAGAGTGTGGGGTGGATAGGGGTGTGTGTGTCGATATAGGATAGGTCGAGAAAGATTAGTCTCACAAGTGGAAATGTGACGGTCTATAGCTAGACGGAAATTGAGACGGGAATTATTATTATTACTGTCCGACCAAAATATGTATACATAAATTCTTATATAAATTATGCCTCAAAAATATAATTTAATAATACGTACTTTAAAATATTCTTTTCATTAAAATCGTGCTTAAAATGAATTAATTAAATTAAATAATTTAAAAATATAAAATAAAATAATCAAACGGTTTAATAAATTTTAAATGTCAAAATGGAAAATTCGCGGGTGTTACAAAGCATGTGTCAAGTTATTCTCTACAGTAATAATTATTGCATTACTGAAAAATTTAGCAACTTATACTTTATAGTTTAATATCAATTTTATTTTATTTTAATGAAAAAATCATAATTATGAATTTATTTAAAAAATTAGAGTTTATTTATAAGAATATATTCATTGAAAGATAATAATGTAATGAAAGAAAAAACTATTTATTACCTTATTTAACTAGATGTTTTTTGGAGGGAAAACTAAGAAAATTTTTATTCTCTTAGTAGTAGAGGGCTGTGCCGCTATAATAAAGAAAAAAGATTTGTTCCAACTTAACCAAAGGTTAGTGACTCGAACCCTAGGAATAGGGCTGGCCACCTGACCGAAATCAACAAAATTCATGGACTAGGACCGGACCGGATTATAAATATTCCGGTTTGGGACCGGACCGGAAAAATTCCGGTACTGGTCCGCACCGGACCAGTTGGACTAGAATTACCCACTTTTTCAAATTTCGGTCCATTGGACCGGATCGGACCGGAATAAAAATACAATTTTAAGAAAAAATTTCAAATAACAATAATTTTGGTCCGAATCGGAAAATACCGGACCGGACCGAAAACCGGAATCTTGGAAAATTGTGGACCGGAGATCGGACCTGAATTTTTAATTCCGGTTTCAGTCCACTAAATTCCGGTCCGGACCGGATTATGCCCACCCCTACCTAAGAACGCAGCCGTGTTAAAATTTGAGGTCCTAAAGTAGCTCAAATCTTGACTAATCCGCATTCTTTTCCCTTTGTGGCCACTTGCTTATCAGGTTTGAGAATGTTGAGATATTGTCGTATAAGATATCTTGGGATTGCTAACATTAGAGAGTATAAATTTTGATTATCTAGTTTCCTTAAATCGAGGTCTCGGGTTTTACTATATAATGATGAATCGTATTTCCCTTATTACAAATTTACAACTATCTCAATAATTATATATTGGATTTTCTAACATGTACCCGTAGGGCATATGATAATAAGTTAAGTAAGGAAAGTTTGGTGAGAATATATCATGACAAATTAGGGTTGAAACTCATATTTATATTATGATATAATATTGAAAACTTTTTCTACTTTAGCTTCTTATCATGTGCCTTTAGGGCACATGTTAGAAAAACTCATAGCGAAGATGGGGTGTTCTGACAATAAAAAGATTTATAGGATTCAGAATTTGGACCGGGTTTCACAATTACCGGACCCTATAATCCTTAGTATATTATCTCGTCTTCCATTAGAGGATTCTGCTCGAGCATCCATCTTATCTAAGACCTGGAAAAACTATTGCAGGCTATACCCCGTTCTTTATTTCGATCATAACTTATTTGCATTACAATCCCTTGCTTCGGCAACTGAAGTCGGCGGTGGAGAGCCTGATTTTAGTCAACTAAGGGAGATGTTTATGGATGATGTGGATCATCGGTTGACTAGTGCCAGACATCTAGATTCACCTATTCGGAAATTAGCATTGAACGTGGCCTTCAATGATTCCACGTACTTTTCTCGTGTTGATAATTGGATTGAATTGGTAAAACAAATTAATGTCGAAACTTGTGTATTACTGTGCAAACGCTGCATTTCTTGTGGCATGATACCGTTAATAGCTCATCTATAGCATATGAATTTCCGGCTTCAATGCTGACTTCTAAACACTTGCGCAAAATTTCTATTCGAGGGTGCAAGTTGGGTTGTGACCCTATTAGCCGATTCTGGTTGGAGCGACTCTGTTTATCACATGTTGTTATGGACTATGATGCATTGGAAAACCTGACAATTTTTTGTCAGGGAATTGAAACACTAATCCTCGAAAACTGCAGTGTCGAGATGATCAAATTCCTAAACCTCTCGAAGTTTCCTAATCTGAAAAAAGTTGTTATCGGAATACAGTGTGGCGAGCTTGATTATATTGACATCGTAGACACTAACCTTGAGTGCATAACCTGCGATGCTCAAACCGAACTTTGTGTCAGCGCGGCTGCTTGTGCCAGCATTAAAGAGATCGACTGTGCTTGGTGTACCTTCGACCAGCCTACCTTGTTAAAAGACTTTACTTCTACATTTCCGCTTCTTGAAGAAGGATGTTTACAGATACACGATACAAATACATTTAAAGCAGCTAATAATCTTCTCAGGAAGTTAATTTTGCTTAGTAATGATAATGATTTCGCTTGTGTAAAGGAGGTATATATTGATTGTCCGAGTTTAATATATTTCGATTGTTGGACTAAAGGTCTGGAAGAGTTACATCTTAATTGTCCGAAACTGAGAGAGTTCAACTTTGCGGGCACGACAGTTCCAAAGCGTGTTCTGTGTAGCTCAATGACTGCACTAGAGAAGAGCAGCTGGAATATAGTTATGAGGGACGCTTATGACACGACGTGGTTGATGAACCTGAGAGAATTTATCGTACCCTTAATCGGAAATCAAATTGCCAATGGTGAGTACCCAGTTTTCTTTAGGCCCTTTCATTTTCTTGCTTTTATAATAACTTTATGTAGTTAATTTGGTTTTGGTAGGCAACATTCCAACTTGAGCTAGTAGAAGCAATTGAAGTTTCCCCGCGACACAATTTTTCCTTATATTTGGAGCTTCACTACGACGAGGAAAATGTAGCTGCTCTTGTGGATGGCATTCTCTGGATTATTCGTCCAACTACTTTCATTATCGATTGTCAAAATTATTATGTCGTTAAGGTATTCTGTTCAACTATATAATTTAAGTTCCAACAAAGTTTTGCAAGGTTAATTTATGCTTCTTTTTATCGCGGAGTAACATTCATTAGTAGCAAAACAAATGAGTGTTGCTCTACGATAAAAAAAAGAATGACTAGTTTAGAGAATATAGGGAGTTTCGAACCTTGGACATGTCGTCCCTAATACCTCGATTGTGTATTCTAATTTGGTCTATGAATTTGTCTTGTTGATTTGCTTTTGTGTTTGCAGTACTTGTGTGAAAACTTGGTTAGGAAAGCAGAAGAGAGTATATGTGATGAGCAGTTAACTCATCCTTGTTGGATGCTTCAATTGGAAAGTTTCGATGTGGAGTACGCGTTGGATGTTCCACATACAAACGGTAATTTGGCGGCTTTACCTGAGGAATGTCGAACCCTCCTCAGAAATGCACTTAAGTTCAAGTTTCAGTGGTTCGTGACTTCATCAAATAAGTGAGAACCGAGCTATATAGAAACATGACGGGATTTGGTGAACCCTACCTCCGACATTGTAGAGTTTCCCGTGGAACGGTACTAATTATTATGTGGATTTATATATTTTTAGAATATGTATGAAATGCGAAGATTAAATGTCGCATATGTAACTTAAATTTACAGCAGAAATTGTACTCACCAATGCTTTGAATGATAAACCTCTAATCGTATTCACCAACCTAGATCGGCATGCATTATGCATCCACTGCACATTGAAATATCGGAGAAGAGTTAATGCAACTCGCCACAAGGATGAGCCTTTTGGCTGAAGTTAGCATCGACCAGATCTTCAGAACAAAATAATGTCAGCTATTAAGTGTATCCAAAAATTTACCTCAATAACAATGGTACCAAAAAAGAACGACTAATGTTTGAAAGCTCAAACATTCAAAATGTTGGTACACTCGGTAGCATTCAGGTATACCCTTAAAACCGGGTTGCCAAATAGATGCAAGTTTATTTTTAAATAAAGCAATGAATAAAGGGTATCTAAATTAATCAACATCATTCAAATACAGCATTAATTCAGAGCATTGCATTATTGATATCATAAACCTTCCTAAATGGCAGCGAAACCAATACACCATACATATTCTATTACCTAAATCTCAGGGGATTACACAGTCGCTGAACCTTAAGCTTCGCTCCTTTATTCCCCAACTGGTCAGAAGCGAAAACATTACACCATCAACAGCACGGGTTTTATTTAAAGAGCGGTGTGTGTTATAATTGATGAGTGTGGTTCAAAGGCTGTGCTTAAACGTCCGAGGCTAAACTGTCAGAAGCTCGACTGATGTGGTTCACGGGTTGTGCAAAGGAAGCTTCATCCTATCAGAAGGAGCAGATGGTGCAGTCTAGCCTTATTTGTGTTTCGAATACGTTTAGGTACAATAGATGAGCAGCCGTTGTAAATAATTCAATGCTAATGACGTTTTTCGTTAGAATATGATGTATTATACAAGTTTGACGATTTATTTTGTTAGGTGCCGTGCAAACCCTTGTCCCACATCGTTAGAATAAAGATGGAAAATCCCTTATAAATGTCTACAAAATATAATAGTACAAGTGTAACACCCCATTTATTTAAGAGCCTTTAGCTAGACATTCCCAAATAAATAGGACTGTTACCATCTCGGTTTTGAATAAATAAAGTGATGTAATTGTTCTATGTGATCTAGACTTCAACTATGATCCAAGTCCTCACGCATCCCATAGCTCCCAAGTCAACCGAATACACAGTCAACCGCGAGGTTGAGTAGCAATAAATACTACGGAGTAACAACAAAAACATACGATAACAATCCAATTTCCTTTTTACATTGCACAATCCCCTCACAATTTCCTAAGAGAAATATACTATATTCATTTTAAATTACCCCACACTATCAAGTATTCTCTCAAGGTTCCCGGTTCAAAAATGGAAGGGCCAAAGTACAAATTAGGCGCGTTTTCCTAACAGTACTAAGAGGGGCTTCTAACAGTTTCTACCCGGGATTCATTTTATTTAGACACATCCTAAGTTCATTATTATTCATTGGTTAGGCCTGAGGATCGTTTTGCTCTGATACCACTTTGTAACACCCCCATTTATTTAGGAGCCTTTAGCTAGACATTCTCAAATAAATAGGATTGTTACCATCTCGGTTTCCCGAGGTAGTGAATAACAAAGTCCAACTCACCAGAGTACTTTAAATTAAAACTTAATGATTACATGTTTATTACAAACTAATTTTTAAACCCGTGCACTGCACGGGTGATAATGAAAGGTGTGATTAAAAGTATAAGTTACATATTTTTTTATTTTTTTTCTTTATTAAATTAATAAATTTTAGAATTTTTTACTTTGTCTATCCCATATCTTTTAAAAGTTTATATTTTTTTAATTTTATTCAAATTACTCTGACATTTTTTTATATTGACTTTTTAAATTATGAATGGCGAAATCTGAAAAGTGGATATAAAATCATCAAAGATATCGTAATTTGTTTATTTACACAATATACATTTAATTTTACTCACTGGAGTATTTTTTGACCAAATTACTCATTTTCTTTGTTTTCTTCACAGTTCTCAACCTTCTCTCATTGCCACTCTCGCCCACTACTATCGCTTGAAAGTTTGAAATCGGCATTGGTTACCACTGGTCGACTACCTCGAGACCCCCACTACCTAATCCTCAACCGCGCCCAATACCTCCCTTCCACTGGACCCGGACTTCCCTCTCTACCCATATCTCAACAGCTCCTCGCAACCAACCACCATCCTAGATCCAATACATATCCCACCTCCTCCAACTACTCTTACTCCTTCTTGCTTCCACCATCCCTACATACCCCACCCCTCACCCCCATCATCCCTCGAACATGATTGCCATCCCTCAACTCTACCCCACGTGCAACCCTCGCTCATACCCCTATCATTATCCACCCACACTACTACATTGTGATCCTGTAGCAACACTTCGCTATTGTTGCATAATGTCGTATAAATGTTGCTTTAGAGTTTATGCAACACTTAATGAAGTGCTACATAAATTCTTGTTGCATTAGCTCATTGCAACACTTAATGCAACACTTTTCAAACTAAAGCAACACTTTTATAAAGTGTTGCATATGTTATGTTAATGCAACACTTTTTTCAATTTCAAAGGCAACATTTTTATTTGCTAATGCAACACTTCTTGTGAAAAAATAGCAACACTTCCTGAACTAATGCAATGCTTTTCATGTTGAAAAGCAACACTTATAACAAACAAATGCAACATTTTTATTTTGCAAGCGCAACACTAGTTACGTTCAATAACAACACTTGTAATAAACAAATACAACACTACTACTTTATCCAAAGACAATACTTAATTGTAATTCTCACTGATTGTGCATTCAATTGCAAATCATTCCAAAATTACAATAGATTCAGTCTCAAAATGAATGTCATTACATTTCCAAAAAGAATCAAAAGTAGAACTTAGCAAATGTTTAAGTAGAAAAAATGTAGCAAATGTTTAAATAGAACAAATGAGTAACGATTATTATATTAAAAGTCTTCATTGTTGTACTTTGGACCATATGTATGTTGCCACCCGGACAGAAAATCAACCCACGTCAAAATAATAATACCTCAAATGCAACCTGTAACATAAAAAATGGAACACAATTAGATTTGAGGATCGCGGAATATTTAAAGGTATGCCTACCATCATAGCCATCTCAGCCAACAACTACTGTGAACGTCACTATAAGATATGCCTAGGCTGCCAAAAGTAAGATCACATTGAATAATAACAAATGCACTTCCTGCCCTCCAATTAATAGAGCTTTTGCAACCTTGGTCAAGCATAAGCCATGTTAAATGTGACAAGCCTAGCCAACAAATCAGAATGTTAAATCTGATCTTTAACCAATTCTAAATGAAAAGGGTACACTTTAACCAAAATGTTCCCACATTAAAACAAGAGGGCAATTCTCATCAATAACTCCCCACATTCATCGGCAAGACTTACGGGAGAAAAGAGAGAAAAATAAAGAATCAGCAATGAAGAAGATATATACATACCTCAAGATAAGTACTCCTTGACAACTTCTGGAGGTAGCCTTTCTAAAAACTTTGTTAGTATTTGCTCTCTCATTAACTCTCTTTCATTTTCAATATCTTTTTCCATGGTTTCTAACTCGGCCTTCCTCTTGAGATATTCTTCTTCCTGTTCTTTGTTTCTGTTGGGTTTGTGCCTTGATTCTGTTAACCGCCGCTTCGTTATTGGGCTAGGTCTGTCTTGGGCCTTTATTAGGTCATTCTGTATTAGGTTTAGAGAGTATTATATAAACTCTCTAATCCTCTACCTAGCAGTTATGCTTATCATACCGTCTGAATCTGTAATCTGAAAACTCCTCACATATCAATAAAACTCTCTCCCTTCTGCCCTGTGGACGTAGCTAACACACCGTTAGTGAACCACGTAAATCTGTGCGTTTGTCTTTTATTCTTCTTTATTTGTTCTTTCTTGCTTCTGTTATAACAGTTTCGTCTACTCACTTCGTAGTCCATGTCTTTCCGCAAATCTTCACGTAAAGTCGTAAACTAGTCTTTAGAGACTCCAAAATTTCCCCTGGAACCACATAAGACGTTTGTGTACCATTCACCTCCTTTAACTTTTTATTAGACACGCCCCTGCCAAATAATCTCGACGGTAGTCATATTCCTTGCCCATGACACCCAAAAAGGGGTCTGGTTGGCATTCCCCATCATCAGGTACATACGTCTTCATTTCTGTCTATAATTAGACAGTCAAATAAATCAAAAAATTTATCAAAGCATCATAGTAACTATAAACATGACAGGATTGATTTACTTACTATCTTTCTTTCTATATCGTCATACGACTCTTTGTACTTTTTTCCTGTTTTTCTTTCACGAGTATGCTCAAACATCTTAGCAAGAGAAGGTGGCTCTTTGTCTGGATTTTCATTTGTCTGTAAATTGAGCAAAACTTAATTTATGCTTTAGTTAATATTATCTACGGTTCATATAACTGATGACAGCCATTAAAATTACCAGTTCCTCGCGTATAATCGCAAAACTTTTTGGCCAAATGTGTGCATATTTTTTTGAGCCAACCGACGATCACGGTTACGAGAGCATCGCCTCTACACATTAGAGCAATGCATAGATATTGAAACATATTAGTGTAATTAAAGACGATATCTATAGCATATTAAGCTAGGCAAAAAAATTTCAGATTAATAAATTCAAGTATAAGGGGTTGAATATCACCTTCTCATATTTCTTTTTCCATGTGGCAAGTAATTTTAGAAACTCGTCATCAGGAACTAGGTTAGATCTGTTTCTCCACCTACTTTTATCATCTTTATGCCTATAGAAATGCTTTTTTCTTGAAACGACATTTATGGACTCTCCAATCATCTCTAACAGTCTTCATCACCCAGTCTTTACCTTCATCTGGTACTATATATTTTGTCTGCATAAAATAAAATGATTTCGTATAAGTTTGGAAAAAAATAAATGGGCGCTACTGAATTCAAATAAGTTGTAATTTAAAGGATGCATACCAAGACATATGCCCACAATTTATCTTTGTTAGGGACTTTCCGTCAAGAGTCAAAGACTAAAGGTGCATAGGTATAATCTCGAGCTAATGTACCTAAAAAACGAGAAAATTCACCTACAATGTTTTGTTTTTGAACTATGGGACCAATTGGTTTCCCAAACTCATTTAGAATAATGGCCACCCTTTTCTGAAGCGGTCGCGTGTGCACATCGTGTAACATGGTTGGTCCTCTTGTACCGCCTTTCGAGATAGCTAGGAGAAGTATATAAGATAAAACATCATATAATATACAATATTCATAAATATATATATATATAAATATATATATATATATATTATTTAAACAAAACGTACAAGAAACAAATATTAATTTACCAGCTAATTCAAGATCTCGACTATCCAAGTTTATTTCCTCACTCTCATCTTCAGGATCTTCCTCTTCATCGCTATGTGACGTATCAGAGTTCTCTCCTTCACTACTACTATCAGTTAATGCATCTCCTCCAAAACATTCTGCTATAAGTTGATTTCGTTCCAATTGAGATGAATTTTCATAGTGAACTGCATGTTTTGTTTTGAAATAGTTGAGTGAAAAAAATAAATAGCTTAACTTAGGATAATTAAATCTTTAAATGATTACCTCCCATGTTATTATCTCCCTCAGTAGGAGTGAAATGTGATGGTTGATGAAAATCAGTACTCCTTACTTCGTCTCTTTGCAACTGATTTCTCTTCAAGATCAACTCAGCCATAGTCATCTCTCTAACATCATTTTTCGGGTTAAGGTTTACATTAGATGCATCGCCGTGCCTTTGACGTGCCTGATCTTTGTCAAAGGGTTGCTGGAGCTCAAACCCTTGTTGGTGTTTGTTAGCTTGACCTTGATTTCTCAATCTGCTATAATTGGAGTATCTCGTCACTGATCCAGGAGGTATATATTGTGCACGTTGTCGACTACCAGACTTAGAAACCTGCATATTCAAAAATAGATGGACATAAACATCCTATCTATATAAAAGTATAAAACAAAAACCACTATGCAGAATTCTATACACGTGGCTTCAGTTGTACCTACGAACAAGTAAAATGTAAAATAAGAGAATAATACAAGTGCAGCAAGATGAAAAGTCACATGACACATGACAAATTTTAAGACCGGACGTCAACATCATGTTTTCAAGCCTAGTTTCCCAGCAGAACGAATGACAGATATAAAAACTTTCGACAGGCAGAGTGATTCTCAACAAGAGAAACAGGGTTCGTCATATTTAGATTAACCAAACGCATTCCGCCAGATTGAAGTACCAAGTGAATTAGAGATCGTTTTTAACAAGGGTAGATCATTAAGATCTCTTGTCTGTGAGTCCAGTCGATCCACGTAAAACATCACATCTGGAGGATATTTGTTTGTCAGTTTCTTGACAGATGCCAGGACTTTACGATTGTAACCCTGCTTCATTGCCGCTGATCCGAGACCAGGTGTATCAATGAACCTGATCTTGACTCCGTCCACATTTCCGCAGACCTTGTTTACAGAAGTAGTTTCAGAATCAAATGCATTAATTTTGACCTTCTCTTCACCAAATAGCAGGCTCATCATTCATAATATTATCTAGCTCAACCTTCTCATTCTCTCTACCTTAAAACGTAATTCATCTCTATAGACCGGGCGCTTCAAAGAACATTGGTTTGAGCCTCATCCACTCATCATCCGGCCTCTTAACAACCTGCATAGACAAAAAGGGTCGAAAGTTCAACATAGTCAGTGACAAGAAATGTAGCAAAATTAATAAGTAATAGTCAGGAAGACTAACCTCAGATGAAATTGGGTCTGCCAATGGTGAGAACTCGTTAGCCAATGACACATTTTCAACAACAGGGCTACTACAAATTTTGCTTCATCGGTTCTAATGGTGTTGGATCCTCTGAAGCATATTTTTCAAAGAACAGAATCCTCGACCTCGGGCGACATCTTCAACCACCGAGTTTCCGACTCACGCACTGTCCTTTCACTTCCCCAACGACAACAACACTTGACCTAGCAGCTTCAGCAGCATCAACATTAATGGAGTCCACAACAGCATCCCCCTCATCAGTGTACTTCACACCAACAGCTTCAGGAAGTACGGAATCCACTGGAGCAGATTCTACTGCAACAACACCTTCCCTCGCTACAACAGCCAAATCTTTCCTTTCCTCTAAAGCACCAACAGCAGAACCCATAACCGAATCATCCTCATTAGTCGATGGAACCACAGTATCATCAACAACCCTTTGAACACCATACAACTCCTCAATCCCACTGTTTCTAAATATAAATATAAATGTGGTTGCATTTGGCAGCTCGGGTTTTTCGGCCCCAATACAAGGAATAATGTTGGAATTCAGTTTCACAATGATGCATTGATGTTGCACAACTATTTCGCATCCTCATCAACACTAACTACTTACAGAGTCATATAAATCAAGACAAACTCGACAATACTGACATATCAATTACCTTTTTAGGAACTTCCGCAAGTACACGATCATCCTCTGCCTCATTGTTGGTAGGAAAATAATCCAGATCATCTTTGTCGGAATGACATGTTCTTCCTGATCTATTATGTTTTCGTCTTTTACTTTCGCTACTTTCCACCAGGCTTGTCGACGACTGTACCAGATTCCCTAACCCAAGCTGTTCCAACCTTACCTAATTTTGAGCAATTCTTGCAATTCGAACTCTCTCATATTCATTCAAGCGTAATTGTTGATCGACTTTTCCCATTTTCAGACTTGATATACTTCAATTGCATTCAAGTTTCCACAAAAAAAAAAAGCATCAGACAAACAATAAAATTTATTATTCAGGCTTGATATACTTTAATTGCATTCAAGTTTCCACAAAAAAAAGCATCAGACAAACAATCAAATTTATTATAAATGAAACTACAAAATGTCACATAAATTAGCACACAATAATCAAATACGACACACTACAAATGTATAAATACTAGATTGACACTACTCATCATTCCTCATCGTTACGTTCTTCCTCAGCTTGCATCCAGTCCCATAAGGTGTCATCATTGTCGTCACTGTCAGCATTTAAATCAAACAAATTATTAATGTTACCCAAGACAGTATTAGCATCAACAACTGTAGGATCTATATCTTCTCTTAACAATCTGATATTCTCTTGAGGTTCCACATGCCCATCACGCATTATAAGGTCATTATTAGGTTCTTTATTTTCAATGTTATAATCAAATATGTCTCTTGGAACCTTAGTCATGACATACTGCAACCCATCTACAACTGGATCTGCCACATGAAATACTTGATGCACTTGGGATGGCATTACAAACGGATCATCCACTGAACAATATTTGTTCACATTAACACAAGTCATCCCATATTCGTCTTTCTCCACTTGATACCACTCACAACGAAACAAAACAACAGTAAACTTAGACCAATAGTTGAGCTCAATTATGTCTAGAATTGCACCATAATACGTAACATCCCCATCAACAGGATTTTAATCTTTAGAGCTAGCAAAACTTGAAGTTAAAGCAGAGAGAGTTACTCCACTATTTTGTGTTTTGCATCTGGCACGCGTGATTTCGTATAAAAGTCATAACCATTCGCATAATATCCCTTGAACCTTTTAGCTGTAGGAGCAGGTCCTTTAGCAAGCCAAAACATTTGGTCAGAAATACCGGTTTGAGTCGCCTTTTCTTACAACCAGTTTGGGAAATCATGACTATGATGCCGTGCACGTTTCCATTTACTTTTCCTTCGTTGACAGTTCACAACCGCTTCATGTTCTCTACATAAATCACAGATCAAAAATTAAAAGCAGACATATATTAATTAATGCCTATGAGATAATGTTGGTAATCAAATTATATGTTAAATTTACTTACTTTATGTATTGTTCAACCTCTTGACTATCTGAGTTGAATAATGTGTAACGATGCGCCTGTGCAGCTACTTTGGCGTCCAGAGTAAACACCCGTCCATTTCTTTGTTTTTTTCCTCCCAAAGGATGACCACAACTTGTAAAAATTGTACTGTCAAGTACTTGTGTTTCATTAGCTGACATGTCAACTGTGCTTCTGTTATCTCTTGTCTTGCCCCAGTCCACGTATCGAGAGCAAAAATTCATGCATTCCTCAATCAAATAACCTTCTGCAATAGATCCTTCTGGACGACCTCTTTTTCGCACATATGATTTCAATTTGCATAAATATCTTTCAATGAAATACATCCCTCTTCCTTGCACAGGATCCCCAAGCGTAATTTCCTCTACTAGGTGAATGGGCAGATGTACCATGATGTCGAAGAAGCTTGGGAGAAATATTTTTTCTAAGTCACATAATATTTGGATAATTTCAGATTCTAAGTAATCAAGTTCTTGTTGATTTAGGACTTTCTTGTCAGTTTCCTAAAAAATTTCCTAATCTAATCAAAGGAATGACCACATGCATGCCTGGGAAGGCACCTTCTCACAGCAACTTGAAGTAAGTAATGTAAAATGATGTGAGCATCATGACTTTTATATCCTGAAACTTTCCTTTGCGCTAAATTCACACATCGCGAAATATTAGAGCCGAAGCCATACGGAAGTTTTGCTCCTTTCAAAGCACGACAGAAGATATCCTTTTCTTTTGTAGACATGGAATAACATGCCTTTGGGAAAAAGACATGTCTCTGGTCGTCTGACAATTGAGGCTGTAGATCCTCTTTAATACCCATATCTAATAGGTCAAAACGAGCATTTGGGTGATCCTTACTCTTACCAGAGATATCCAATAAAGTTCCCAGTACATTGTCAAAAAGATTTTTTTCAATGTGCATTACGTCTAGGTTATGCCGACATTTATTGTGTTTCCAGTAAGGCAATTCAAAAAAAATATAGACTTCTTCTTCCATGGGCAATCACTTTTGTTCTTTTGCTTTTCTTTCTTCCCAAAAGAATTCACAAAATCAGACAACTCTTCTAATACATGAAATCCTGTCAGGGGTCTGGGAGGGGGTCTTTCTTCAAATTTACCATTAAAAGACTTCTTATCATGGCGCAAAGGATCATTAGCATCTAAAAATCTGCGACTACCCATATAACACATTTTTTTGCTATGCTTCGATATATAAGAGTCGGTTTCATGGTTACAACTTGGACATGCAAACTTCCCTTTTGTTTTCCATCCCGATAACATTGAATTACCCTAAAATCACTAATTGTCCATGTCAAAGTAGCATGTAACTTAAATGTTTCATTCCTAAATTTATCATATGTCTCGAGCCCTACATTCCATAAATCTTTCAATTCCTCAATTAAAGGTCAAAAGTATACGTCAATGTTATTCCCCTGGACCCTCGGGACCGGGAATGAGCAGTGATAGCATAAAATATTCCGGTTTCATGAACATCCAAGGTGGCAAATTGTAATTGACCAACACAACGGGCCATTATCTGTGACATACACTCATAGTTCGAAATGGATTGAACCCATCAGAAGCCAAACCTAACCTTACATTTCTAGGTTCATTAGCAAATAAAGGGTATAGCGAATCAAATTCCTTCCAAGCTGACCCGTCAGCTGGGTGTCTTAGATACCCATCTTTAGGACGTTTATCGCATGCCATGTCATAGCTTCTGCGATTTCGAATTCATATATACTCTTTGCAACCTAGGTTCTAGTGGAAAATGCCATAATACCTTTGCAGGTATTTTACGATTATTCTTAGTGTTTGAAGTCTTATTAGATGAATTCGCTTCGCATTTTTTCCACTTAGAGGCATGACATTTAAAACACTCTTCAGCATTTTCAAACTCTTTCCAAAATAGCATACAATCGTTAGGACACGCACATATTTTTTTATAATCAAGACCCAAATCCCTCACAATATTCTTAGCTTCATTGAAGTTGACCGGAATTTTTGCCTCCGGAACCATGTCTTTTAGCAATTGGAGGAGATCATTGAATGCCACATTACTAATTCCATGAACTGTCTTGTACAAAAATAGTCGAATGATAAAAGACAGTTTTGAAAAATTCTTACAAATGAATAATTCCTGTTGACCCTCTTCTACCAACTTATAAAATCTTTTAGCTTCATCATTCGGACCATTTTGTACGTTAGTGGGACCTTCAAAACAACTTCTAAATCTGTCGTCTAACAATGTGTTGGTATTGTCATTGAAATTTGGTTCTTCATCAAGGGTTTCAACTATGGATTCAGTTGATAAAGGACACTCTCCATGAAAGGTCCAAACATAATAATTCTCAACAAAACCGAATGCTTTTAAATGATCATACACCTCATGTCTTCGTAACCAATATCGGTTAATACACCTCTTACATGGACATCTTATTTGACTCCCATGAACACCCTTAGAAAATGACACATTAAGGAACTCAATAACTCCATTTTCAAACTCAGGCAAACGTCTAGCTATATACATCCAACTTCTATCATTCCTCATCCTTTGAATTCTGGATTAAATAAGCACAAATCATATACATGTAAAAACAGCAACTGCTTGGAGAATGATAGGAATGATGAGAATTTTAGGCATTAATTTGTTTAAGCATGTAAAAATAATACATTTAGTATTTTAAATTTAAATAATAATTGTCTATGATTGCAAACAAGAAAAGTGGTTCATATATAATTCCAAACAAGAAAAGTGGTTCATATATAAGTCCACACAATGAGGCTTAACCAAAACAGGGACTCCCAAGGATTTAATAACACAAACACAAAAAAAATAAGCAATGAGTCGAGTTTGTACTGTGTAAGTTACTATTTATACTCCTGGCAAAAAAAAAAAGAAAAAAAAAATGCCAAAGTAGATACTTGAGAGCAATCAGATAGTACTTCTCGTTGCTTTCTTTGTAGTGCTTAGCCTGATCAATTGAAACACGCAAAGCATGAGAATACATCTAAAGACTACACATCCTCCATAATGACGATCTTTCTTTTACTCTTACACTGATCAATGCTCACATTCAAATTAAATTTCATATCAGAAGAGGATAAATGAGATTGCTCATGCATTGTCAAATACACAAAACAAATTGTCGATGGCAAACTAAATTGACCAAAATAGTCTTTGACAACAAAAACTAAATACGGATCAACCTATCCAGTCATTCATCGTTAACTTAACCAATCTGCCTATCAATAGAACGTATCAAACCATACATAGATCTACCTCCTAAGAATAGAGATAAACTTCACCTCATCACTAAAGGAGTCTGTTTTCTACTTCCAGAGATGAAAAAACTCCGATAACGAAAACCAGATGAGAAGTCATTAAATGCATAACTTCACTCTTTCCATTCAATTACCCTCATTAAACATAAAACCCTCACCCAAAACCTTACCCAACAATGTACATTGCCTGGAACTCACACATGGAAAATCAACACTTCTCTAAATTATCAGTCACATAAGAATTTATGACCTGATATAAGTATATAACCCTTTGCACCACGGTAACCAAATCACCTATATCATACATTGAACTTGAGATATAGCACAAGGAACAAAAAAAACAATTTTAACGAAAAATGGCAGATTTCAAGAGAAACAAACATACCTACAAAACTAACCCTTCAAATGGGCAGTGAAAAAATGCTTTAAAAGACATCATTTCATTCACCCATATGACATAACCATATAATACTCCTTCCGTCCAAATCATTTGCTTATGTTAAAACTAAATCCAGCAGTTTACCATTTTTTTTAACGAGAGTTATTTGAATCAATCAAAGGTGGACGGAGAAAGTAAATTAAACCGCCATAATTAACCGTCTAAATTCTCTAAAACAAATACAATTACATAGATTTCATAGGCAGTGAAAACAACAACAAAAATCCTCCAAGATAACAGTCTACAAAAATAAATAATCATAAACCATACTTCGACCAAAAATCATAAAATGCTATCATCTACTTGCTGACTGGCTGCAGGTGTCTTTTGATGTTCTGAGTAGATGTGAAAATATTCTGAAGTTCAGAAGCTCTATGTTTATCAGACAAGTATGTATGGCTGCAGTAGTGGGAGTTTCTTATGGTATTTGGAGATGTAGAAACTTGTGCAGGTTGGAAGGATATGTAACACATCCAAATCAAGTCGGTTGCGAGAGGTTCAAAGGATCGCAAGAGGCGAGTGTCTGGCATTTTTTCTGGTTGTATGAATAGAGCAGACAAAGAGGATGCCTGGACATAAATGGGAATTTGGGATGGTGAATTGAAAGGAAAGGAAAGGGGATGCCTGGACATAAATGGGAATTTGGGATGGTGAGTGTTGGCGAGGGGTAGTGAAACCGGTTTTGAGGAGAGAATCAGGTTGAACATATCTCTTCCTTTTAACGTTTTGCAAGCATCAAACAAAACCATCTGTTTCCCACTTCGATTTTCGGAAATTCTAATAATTAACTGAAACCCTAATCACACATGAAAATAACAGAGGCAATATACTAATTTCACTATGAAACTACGGAGCAGGAATTGTAAATTAATTACCCCTTGTTACTATTAATGTTACTTTGACATACGAGGTTATGAAGAGCATTTCTTCATGAGCTAAAGACCTGAAACTAGCATAAGTCAATTAAAAAACGTAAGGCCACTAACACTGAGTGTACTGCTGATATTGCTGCGTGATGGTGGTAATATCATCCATGTTCCAACATAAGTAAATTAAAAAATTTGGAATTTGACTCCAGGTAATGCCATTAATTTACCGGTAATTCTGCAAATAATCACTATCAACAATAATTGTGTAGCTCAAAGACGTCTTGCCTACTATTTGCAGCCCAAAGAGAATAACTTTGGTTTCGGCTAATAATACCCACTTTATGAGCCTCTAGATCTTATAACCTTGGTTTCGGCTAATACTATTATATACAATCTTAAGATCTTATATAATAGTATATTTCCACAGTTCATAAATTCTGTCTAGTAACCAAAACCTATACATAAATATTACATCAAAAACCATAGAATGCATTCCCCCGCCACCAAATGTTTTCTTACTTCATATATTCATGTCAGTTTGATTTAAAATCCTCTATCATTCATAGCATTCAGGAAGAATGTTGTTAGCTAAACAAAGCAAGTACAAACAACAAAATGACCACATTAAGTATATTGTGATAACATCAACAAGGAACTATTCCCATCACTATTTAGAAATCACCCGCAACAATGGCCTTCTCTCAATGACCACCAAACATCAGGCACTAAAATTCCATATTTTTCCTTTTCGTATTCGATGTAAACTCAAAAGTTCCCAAAACGAGAGACCATATTAATTATGAGCAGTTGAACACCTAGAGTTAAATGACCATATTAAGTGTACAGAATAAGAAGTGAAAAACAGAATGGGTGGCCGTAAGAAAGCCTGGACCTTATCGTAATTTAAAAAAACCTTATTCTTTGTAAAATTGTTTTATTCTGCTTTAGTTATTACTCAGCTACTCAATACTTGTATTCCTGATTCGGCCAGTCATAGGTTTGAAACATCGAATTCTGCCACCCATTCTGTTTTTCACTTCTTATTCTGTACATTTGTGGCAATTGAACATTATTCTATAATGCTCACGGTTACATGTCCATGATTTTGTCTTACACTACATTGTCATGAACTCGTGATGTTTGCCTGTTTGGTAATGTGCTTAAGTTGCCAATTAAACTTTTTACTGAACAACACGACGAGTTATATCTCCTTGTGTGTATTATGTAGCCATTTCTGGGATTTAGGTATATAGAGGATGATTTATTGGTGTCAGGGACAGGTATTTGAAGCGATAGCCTTTTCTTTTAACAAGTATCTCAATGTTCATCAGGAAAAAGCTAGGTCATAACAGCAATAAGGAACTACACCATCAGAAACACAATTCAGAGACCACAATAGGGAAGAAATGAGGGTCAAAGACTGTGAATTGAAAACACATGATTAAGCCTAAATTCAACTGTACTAAAATTGACGAACCTGTAAGGTTTAATTCCATTCAACTCAACAATTAAACATACATGACCATCACAACAACAATGAGAACAACAAAGCATCCAAAACGAGAGAAATGGATTAGATGCAGGAAACAAAATTCGAAAAAAATTAATTAACAGGAATGAAAAAAGATAATTAGATGCAGGAAACAAAATTCGAAAAAAACAATTCAATAATGAATTTGAACAATGAGAAATGGTAAAAATAATTGAAATTGGATGAGTATCATACCTTTCGACAAAAGCCCAATCAATTATACTGATCGACGTTAAAGATGAATCAAAATTGAGATTGACTTCGTCGTTTACTGGTGAAACGAAGACATGAAGGAATGAAGTGATGAAGAAGACGTGAAGGAATGAAGTGATGAAGAATGAACGAGTGAATGAATGAGACGGTGTGAGAACGAACAAAAAAATTTTAGGCGGTGGATGTGAATGATGATGACGTGTGAATGAATGGTTGCAATTCCCTAAAAAAAATTGGCGCAATTTTATTTGGAATGAAAAAATTTTAAGGCCCAAAAAATAAAAATGAAAATTTTTTAGAGGAAATATATACTTATGTGACATAAGTGTTGCTCAAGTGTTGCGACAAAATGCAACACTTGTATAAGAACGTTGCACTTATAGTAATACATTGCAACACTTAATTTAAAGTGATGCCCTATGTAAGTAAAAGCAACATTTTTAAATAAAGTGTTACTTAATTAACTAAAACTTGCAACACAAACCCTTGCAACACAAACCGTAAGTGTTGCACACGAAATGTTGCATTATGTCTACTGTTGTAGTAGTGATAGTGACCCCTCCCCCCTCCCATCACAACCTCCTACCAGCAGCACCGTCTTTTCATTTACCTTTCAAGTCATCAAAGACTAATTAATAGGTCCATTTCTTTTCTTTCTACTACGCTTCCCACTATTTACTTGCCTCTTTCAACTTTAAGCCAAACTAAGTCTAGCTATCTAGTATACACATGTATGATTGTATTTCCACCATTTTGGCTTCAGATGTCGTACGACCCTTAATACCTTAACATGAATTGATCCATACCAAAAAAAAAAACAATTCATTAACAATGAATTGTATACAACTTAACTCCTAATTAAACTAAATCAGTTTCAACATAAAAAAAAAATATATAGTCAACATGTTATATGAGTATACATCATCCTACTCTCACTCGAGTAGAATTGTAGAACGATCTTGTGAGTCAGTCAACTATCCGATTTCACGATCCTAATATAGTACTTTCCCCTCCCCATCCCTTTCCGGGACAATATAAATAATTTGCACACAATTTTATAAAAATGTGATATTGTTGACCACTCTTAATAAACCGCCTTTAATGGTATAATTTTCCGTTTTTACTTTTTTATTAATACTTTTTACATTAACTAATAATATGGTTTACCGTTAATATGGTGCACAATCGCACAAAATATCAGCAATTTAGGAAATGAAACATGCTAGAATATTTTTAGTTGCATGAACTACTGACTTCAATTTCAGTCTATTCAATTTTATGCAGTTTCTTAATATTAATATTAGAAAATGAGTAGGGTTTGGGATCGCGCAACCCACAATCAAATATGATCTCGTATAAGTCATCGTACGTTGCTCATTTAATTTAGTTAACCATACTTTTCAAGATTAGAATAATTGAATTAATAGTCCATAATAGATTACCACGTTAAAGGTAAGATAATTCACTATGATTTATTTTGTCCCTTTTTTTCTTCACAATATCAAATTATGTGAACGAAAATTTGAATGATGGGGAAAAGACAAAGAACAAAAAATATATCTACATAGTATAAAAGATGGGTTTTTTAAAGGATTTCTATTGGCCGAATTTTTTTCATTTTTTTTCTTTTTTTTTAGTGGGACCCCCCATTATCTCTATACAATTAATTACACTACTCCTATTACTCTCTTAATCTTATTTAATTAAGATTACACATTTACACAACAATATAAAACCATATATTATACAATTACACATTAATAAATTAAAATTTAAAAACGTAATAAAATTTTCAAATAATCGTCCCCCTACCTCTAAGTCGGACAAATAAAATGTGAACAATGCATATTGATTAATCATCCGGAATTAGTAGTCAAATTCATTGTGTAAATCAAACAAAAAAAATCAGCATGACTATTATACTCCAACATCACAAATTTAACAAAATAAATATACTAATATGACATTTGTATTAAAAGTAAAATAATTAGATGTAAATATATGGAACTATTTGGTACAATTTACTCATATATTCAATGATAAAACCTCCTGTTACAACCCGTGCATTTTTTGCACGGGTTTAAAACTAGTGGTCTTGTATATGTCAGTATCTTTTAGTTAAAATATGCATTGTCATTTTGAAAAGACATAAAAAAACAATTGAGATGTTAACAATGTACTCCCTCTATTTTTCTATATATGACTTTCTCCCAATTCGAGACACACACTTCTCTCTTCAATATCTCTCAAATTATATGTTTAAATATAGTAATATGTATACTCATATGAAAGAGTTTTTCATAAGGAATTTAATGGTATAATTTTTATAATTTTTTAAGAAATGTATTTTTGTAAATATTAAAGTCAAATGCTCGTCTCGAAAAAGCAAAACGTCATATATTAAAAAATGGAGGGAGTAGTTTATAAATCTGTATTAATTCCTCTGTCCCGGTTATTTATTGTCCTTTTTTTTGGGTGTTTTGGTCAATTGTTGTCCTTTCTATTTTAAGAATGAATTTGATGAGCAATTTGATCTTTTACACTTAAATTGTTCCCCTTGTCATTTGGTAATTGGTTCTCTCATCTTTCCTTGGTCTTTGTGTCAAAATTAAAAGACAACAATTGATCGGAACGGAGAGAGTATTCCTTGAAACTGGTAATTTAGTTAAGATAAATAAATAATTGAGACGAACTCGAGTTTTGCAGCAACCCTTTGAATTTTTTTTTTGCCATTACTATATTGGGTTGTTGTATATATTCCTTCGTCCCAATTATTTCTTTATATTTTTGCTTTTTGTGAAGGGTATCTTAGTTAAAGGTAAACAAATGATTGGAACCTGGAACGACCCTTTTAATTTCATTACCATTACTGTAATGGGTAGTTGTTTGATTTTTAATAGGGTTTCTCATTATTAGAAATTGAGCCACCATGGGAAAGCAGCAAGCTGTATGAACAATCAGATATATATGCACACATTTATCTGGTCGAATCTTTACGTACATTGTATATTTGTATGCTTCCTAACTTTGCCGTAATTCAGGTAATTCTTTTTTGGTAAAAGGTAAGTATATTGATATCAACAAAAGAGATATATCATCCCGTATATGAGAGTATTTGGAGTATAACTATGAGAGACAGATAACACAAATTACAAAAATGAGCATCACTAATGATGAGCTAAATGAAGTAGCCAAGTACGATCCCTAGCAACCACAACAGATTTGTTTCGAGCCCAGAAGCGTTGGAGAACATCCTTGAGAATCTGCTGACAAATTTTCCACGGTCTAGCAACAGATTGTTCCACCCGAGCCTTATTACGAACTTTCCAAATATGATAAGCAAGGCTAACATCACTACTACAAAAGTAGACGTAATGCAACATTTTGTGTGCAACACTTACGATTTGTGTTGCAATTTTTAGTTAATTAAACAACGCTTTATTTAAAAATGTTGCTTTTACTTACATAGGGCATCACTTTAAATTAAGTGTTGCAATGTATTACTACAAGTGCAACGTTCTTATACAAATGTTGCATTTTGTCGCAACACTTCAACAACACTTATGTCACATAAGTATATACCCTCTAAAATTTTTTCATTTTTCGTTTTTACGCCTTAAGGTATTTGTCAAAATGAAAAGTTTGCGCCGTTTTTTTTTTTGGGAATTGCAACCATTATTCATTCATTCCCATCTAAAATTTTTTCATTCCTTCTCATTCCTTCACACTGTCTTTTTCATTCACATCCACCGTCACTACTACAAAACCCTTACAATAATGACGCTCCAGTGTCGATGCTTTTAGAAGGCGTCAAGCCTAATTATTGGTTAAAATGAATTTAGACTTTCAGTGTGCCAAAATTTCAAGGCCCGCTCATTTTAACTTTGAGAAAACCCATTTGAGCGCAACAATGAAAAATTAAACTGCAGAACTTTTACTCTATTCTCTAACTAAAGACAAAACCCTACCAGATCTAGAATCTAATTCCTCTCATCTTCAACAGATATGATGAAAACACTCATACCTCCCTTCCTTTGGTTTCCGTCTTCGTTATCTCTAAATTCCATATACGCTTTGACGTTTGCACTACCAAGATGGTTCGATCGTATATTCGTTCAGTTTACTAGCTCGTTCCACAATCCTCTAGTAAGTTGTTACTTCAAATCAACACTAATTTGGAGTATTCCTCATTTTTCGTGTGATTTTAAGTTCAATTATGAAATTTAGGGTTTTGATTTGAAGTTTTTAGATTCAAATTGAAGTTGTTGACTTTGAGTTTCTTTTTTAATCATGTTTCGATTCCATACTTGCAATATTTTCTTTGTAATTTTGTCTATGAAATATCGATTTCACTATTATACTAGATTGCCCAAATGTTATCTTTTGGTAACTATATTGTTTAACATGTTCATTTGTCTTGCTACTGTATTTGAGTAGTTGTCAAATATTGAATAAAGTTTGCTTGAATTCCATGTATGGAAATGGCATATAATCTACATTGATCTCTTTAGAACTTCATTGTAGGTTTTTATGTTTGCTTTTGTTAACTCTAGACCAAGTTTAGTAATGTTAGTAAACATGGATGTTGATTAGAAACTATCAATAATTCTTGTTAAAGATCGTATTAAGGTAACTCTCACAACGGATTATAATAGAGGTGAAAATGAAAGGAGTTTGTGAGACGTCTTAAGTTAAGACGGTGTTAAGACCTACTTAGAAACTATATGCTCACTTTGCAGGGAATACTTATCTTGATGTGGCATCATGGAGTATCGAGAACTCTCTTACTCTGACCATTCATTATTATCATTACAAATTGCTCTTACTTGTTTTATGTTAATAACGTATTTTTAGCAAGGTAACGACTAGGTTACTTTAAAAACATGAATTTGGGATGGGGGACAGGGATATGGATTGGAAAATTCAAATTTTACATTTCTAATGCTATAAATCTGTCTAGTTTCCAAGTTTACATGCTAGGTATGGGTACATGAAAAACATAAACGTTTCTTCAATAGGTCTTTTTAATTTCTTGAGTTTCACGCTTGTTTACCTATCCGTTATAGATTTGCAAAGTCGCACAACAGCCTTTATGATCAAGCTTAGTCTGCTAATATTTGCTTCGTGATATAGTTACCTTCACGTGTTGTTTTTGATAGTTCATGTGGTTGGCTAGTGGGTTCAAAAGGACTTAGAGAAAACTTCTACAGTAAGGAAATGTAGATTAATTTTTGAGTTTGATGCAGTTGTGGTGTTCGATCGTGAGCTTTGAGATGACGATGGTGGTATGGGATTGGAAATATCAAATGCTCTTCATCATTAATAAGGTTGGATAACTTGTTATTTTTGGCTCGTTAGCTGATTTGTAGAAAGTGTTTTACTTGCTTTGTTCTATTAAAGAGAAAATATAGTGAGTATTTGTGAAATAAGGTAGTTTTCCTCAATCAAGCACTTTATTCATGGTATTTCATGCGTTGTATCTTTATTTTATCAATCAAGCGCCAATTTATGTTTGTTGTGTGTTCACATGTTGCTTCAACTTGATAATAGTTTTGATTTCGTATTTCGTACTTGTTAAACTTTGAATTAACTATGTTTGACTCTTTTTTACTGTACTTTAATAAAAGCTTGAGTGACACTACTACTCCCTCCGTCTATTTCATTTATTTACCTTTTTTTTATTCTTTGTGAGGAGTAGTTAATCATGGGTAAACGAATGATTTAGACGGAGGGAGGATTTTTTATGCACTGAACATATGTAATTGAAAGTATTCATCTGACCAAAAGTAATGTTGTTTTACTTAGCAGATAAAAGTTGAATTGCTCTTGCTAAACAGGTACCCCCATCTATTATGCTTATCAGTTTTTAAAATTTAACAAATTTTAAAATACCATCTCCTAGCCAAGTTGGTTTTGAACGGGAATTAAATTATGCTTGTGGAACTAATTTGATTATACTGATGATAAATTTCTTGATCTTTGTTTTCATACTGATTTGCATATGTGAGACGAGGACATTGGCGCCTGACCTTTTTTAATTGTGATTTCCTTATGAACCATGGTATGACTATGTTTAACCAAAAAAGTTTTATACCTAGAATCTAAATTTGATTTGTAGGTGCACTTTTATCTGAACACCATTTTTGTACCATTAACCTCTATATTCATTAAGGGTCTTCTTTTCTGTTTAATAGGTAGCAAGTAATTTATTTTTTTATGTCAGTGTGTGTCTTTATGATTAAACATCTTAAGAATAACGCGTGGCTAATTATCTTACCATCCCAAGGTTCCATCCCAATTCAAAAACATGAACTTTAATCCATTATATGATTGTTCATTGCAGATGCATGTGAGTGTATATCCGTTTGGTGAATGCAACATCAGATTATCATGATAATTTAACCACTGCAGATAGCATGATATCGCTACATCTATTAAATCTCTCACCATCTCAAGGTAATTTTTTCGAACAAGAGTATTAGCTTTTGATCTGGTTTCTATTCGTGAGAACAATTTGTTTTGTCCTTTCTACTTGAGATTATAATGTCTGCTTATTTTCAAGTGTTTAATTTTAAATATATCAGGTTTAGATTTTATATTTCAACAGAGCATCCGATCCTATTTCAGCATATGATTTTTAATTATATTTTTTCTTTTCTGAAAATAACAGGCTGATATATCATGGTATATTCAGTGGCATAGGTGTTTTGGTGTATTAGCCTTGAGCTACTATGAAATTTATGACATATGTAGATGAGCCTCCCTGCCCTATGTGTGAATTTTTTTTTGACATGTTTTTCGTTGTTATCTTTGTACTTGACCTCTGTATAAGAGTTAGATTGGAGATCTCTTGGACATATCCATTTTTCAGGGGGATAGTTTTATAGGGGATTGTTTATATGGGTTATGTCCCTTGCACACTAAGAGGTCCAGACTCTCAGTACACTACAAATTACTACATTAGTATAAATTTTTTTGTGACGCTTTATACTAATGTAGTAATTTATAGGGGATTGTTTATATGGGGATTGTTTATTTATACTAATGTAGTAATTTATAGGGGATTGTTTATATGGGGATTGTTTACATCTTGAGTCAAGTACTTGGCTTCATACATCAAGTACTCTAAGGCATGTTTGTTAAGGCATGTTTGTAGTGTTCAATGCCAAACCAAACAAATTTCATTGTTCTGAAAAATGAGACTGAGTTCATATATGTATTTGTAAGACCTTGGAGGAAGTGGAAGAAACTGGAATATAGCTGATGTAAGAGGTGTGCTATGTACGGAGTATTATCTTACCAATGATAATGATAATGATAATGTCCCTAAAAAGCTGACCAACAGCATTAGTTAATGTCACTGAAACTGGACATTGTTTACACGAGCAACTTTTGTATCTACCCTACTCTAAACAAGGAAAAGGAGTTCTTTATATCACTTTTCTTTTCCTTAAGTTCTTATTGAGTACATGCCAGATCCGTTGACTGACACAAATAAAGTTTTGCAATAAGGTATTCTTTAGATTGTCACATTTATATAAGTGAAATTTTTTGTATTCTGATTTGTATGTCATTCTGTTTATTGTCTTCTATGTGGTCATAAGTTAGACTTGGGACTTTGGGAGTGCTGATTAGTGATTAATTCGAGCCACTTCATGCCCAGTACTCACTTAAAGCAGTACGCTTAGATTTCAGGCTTGGGGACATCTTCAGCAATATCCGCATAAGCTGAACTGAGATGGAGGAGAGCCTCCAGTTGTAACATTCCGTTTGACGTCTATGAGTGTCTTGGTATTGGGTTTGATAGTTGATGATATTATGAAGCTAGCAGCATTAGAGGATGGTAGTTGATTATGTATGGAATTGGTGTCGTGAGAGATATATATGTGGTAGATACGATATAGTGAGTCATGTTGTGGAAGTAACATAGTTGGTAGAATGGGGGTTAAGAGTTCATGTTCTATGTTCGGTCGAGTTCTTGAGTCCTTAGCTAAGTTGTTGTGTCTTGGTTGAGTCAGTATGGTTGTTTTTATGTATGGGTTGAACTTCGGGGACGAAGTTATTTTAAGGAGGGAAGACTGTAATACTCCGTATTTATATGTCTTGGGGTACTCTATCGAGTAGCCCTTACTCTGTCGAGTAAGGGCAAGTTGCGAAATAAAATAGTTTCTGACCTGTTGGGTACTCGATCGAGTAGCTGGGGTACTCGATCGAGTAAGGGGGTACTCGATCGAGTACCTTGGGTACTCGATCGAGTGTCCGGTTTTACGGGGGTTTTTCTCGGGTTTTGTTAATTATGCGATTAAGGTATTTAAACATATTCGTCATTGTTTTAATTCACTTTTACAAAACCTAAAACCCCGTTTAAGAGAGAAAGCGATCACTTCATCTTCCTAATCGCATTCTTAGCAATTCCGAGTTCGACGGTCGGTTCTTGTCGTTTTTCGTGTCGTTGGATTCCTTGCGTCGAGGGTAAGCTTTTAATATAGTTTTTATAATGTTTTGTTAAGATTGGTTAAACCCTAATTTAGGAATTGGGGGTTTTGGTGTGTAGTTTGTGATGTGTAGTCTTTATGTGCTGTATGATAGGAGGAGAATTCGTAGAGGAGCCGTTTTGATACAAATTTGATACCGTCTGCGTGTTGTGCTTTCCAGGTAGGATTTCCTACTCGGTATTAGTCCCATAATGGGATATTGGTGATGTCTTTGTAGTTAGTTGTTTGATATGATGATTGTGACTGTGTTGTGATTGTGGTTGTGTTTGTTGATGGTTCTCGAGATGCGTTCTCGGCTGAGTGGGGTCACTTGCGGGAGTGACTTCACGCCCTAGTTTCGCCCTTCGTGGAACCCGCCACGGAAGGGGATGTGCACATTAATGGGACAGGGTTATCGCTCGTATGATGAGCGGGGCTTAGGTGGGAACGGCTGTCCCCCAGCGGTGGTGGTCCAAAGGACGGTCGGATTGTGATAATGGGAGTTGGTGGTGTGTGTGTGTGTGTATGACAGTTCAGCTTTGTCTGTTTGCCTGATTATTGTTATCTATATTGATTGTGTGATTAGTACTGACCCCGTTTAAATGTTTTAAAAACTGTGGTGATCCATTCGGGGTGGTGAGCAGTTATTGAGCAGGTATGAGACGATGCGTATGGGATAGCTGGGATGAGTCACCACGTTGCAGTTTAGAAGTCTTCCGCTGTGTCTGACGCTTGATAGTATTTTGATAGTAGATAGTTTTGAGAACTTGTATTTCCTTTTATCAGTTTTGGTTTTGAACATGTAATCACTTAAACTATAATTACTTTTAAAGTACGTTTCTTTATTGTCTTATGATATTCATTGCCTCGGGCAACCGAGATGGTAGTATCCTTATACCTGAGTGGTCCTGGTAAGGCACTTGGAGTATGGGGGTGTTACAAATGGTATCAGAGCGACGATCCTGAAACCTGTAACCAATGAATCTAATGAACCTAGGGAGTCTAATTAAAATGAACCCGGGGTAAAAGTTGTAGGAGCTAATGCAAAGGCTTGGGAGACGTCCTAAAGTCGCGAACTCGCCCTACAATTTTGAACCGGTCACCATGGGATATGAGTCGGGATCGCTATGTGTTTATCTTGTGAATTGTGTACCAATATGGTGATGTGTGGCATGTATAAGGGTGATTTTGTATTTTGTTGGTTGAAAGCATGTTGGATGATACTTGGTTTACCATGTTGATTGGAATAGTTGGAAAAGTATGTGAGAATGACGAATGATGTGGTGGAAAAAGGAAATAGTTTATATGTGATGAATAATGATGTGTAGGATGAATGATTTATAATGTGTACATACTAGTAACTTGTGGTTAGAAGATGTGACATGATTTTTCATAATCCTCATTTTGCGTAAAGTTAGATAATAAGTTCATATAATTGTCTCTTTGTGGTATCGTATGCACTTGTAGATGAAGAATGTGGATGAAATAGATGAACCGATTGGAAAAGATGGGGTGTCAATTGCATGAGAATATGAATTTTGTGATTATGAATATGTTTAGGTGATGAAGTTGGTTTGTAATATTGTTGCATTAGTAACATGGAAATAGGATTTGTAAGATACGAGTATGTTTTGTGTTACGAAAAGTTATAAAATTAAGACATGTGGGTAATATGTGATTGGTAAGTTGAATGATATATGTGCATCGAATTATTTGTTGCTTGGCTTTTGAAGTTAGTAACATGTGGTTAGGGATACTGGTTTTATGAGCATCGAGTTGTTTTTGGTTACCATGTTGTCATTTAAGTTGTTTAGAAGTAAAATCAAGTAGTTGTGTTTCCGATTATAGAAATGTTGTCTTTAAACTGTCATAACTTGAGATGTATATATGATTTTGATGTGATTCCAATTGGAGGTGATAGCTTGTTCTCTTACGATTCTAACGATAGGTCACACGCCTAAAACGACCAAGAAATGAGTGAGTTATGGCTGTTTTACGAAAACTGGACAGTGCTGAGAAATTGGGTACTCGAACGAGTAGCTGGGGTACTCGATCGAGTAGGGGGGTACTCGATCGAGTACGTCAGTTACTCGATCGAGTGTCCCTGGTAATTTGTTTTACGTGCTTCTGATCTTCACCTACTCGATCGAGTAAGCCTTACTCGATCGAGTAGGCCTGTACTCGATCTAGTGACCCCTATTTTGGGTCATATGCTTATCTTTTGACTTCGTTGCATATTATGTTTAATTCAAAGGCGTTATTTTGCTTCTTTATGCATTGTTTTACATGTATGTTGGTCTTGACGCGTAAGTTACCCAATTTTGTGGTGTAAAGAGTGGCACCTATGATGAGTATGAGTTCGGTGGGGAGGACATGATTTATATGTGTTGGGATTCGTAAGACTTAATTGAGGCATAGAGCATGTTGTGTGAGACGAGATGAGTGACATGATTGTATGTTGAGTAATGTAAAAGTAAATGAATGTGGGCAAGAGTGATGTAAGTCTAAGGAACGTGAGAATAAAAGGATTGAGAGTAAGGATGTGGATAGTGGCAACTTGAGATGTGTAAAGAATTATGGAGGGAGATGGTTAGGAGTCGTGTGGGACAAGAATATATGTAGTGAAAGTTCGTTTTAAAGGGGTTGAGAAGAGTGGTATATAGTGAACTTTATGGAGACATGTCGCGAGGTGGATTTGTAGACAGTGAATGAGTTTGGGAGATTTGGTTTATTAAGAGATGAAACTACGCTGTGATTTCCTTGGGCAATTAGCGGTATGAAAGGAATTTTGATTTCTAGAGATGTAATTGTTGAACGATGGAACGTTGATTCTATGGATGGATTAGTGGCAAGGGTGATTGATGACATAATAAGAGAATATTTGTGGTAAGAAAGAGTGAGATGATATCGATATGAAATAATTAGATGTGAGTTTTGGAGCAGTGAGAAAGTAACCGGAACACTAAAGAGTTAGGTAGAAGTGATAAGGAGTTGAATGGTTAATTGATTTTGTAGAGTGTAAAAGAAAAGAATGAGGGGAATAAAACTAAGAAAATGTTGACCGGAGTTATGTGATATAGAGGTAAGGAGTCGTCGAGATGTGTGCTACCAATCATGAGGATGTTAGTTAATGGTTATAGAGGAGTTTCGGGACAACATGATTAGTCCGGAGTTTTGAAGAATTCAGAAAGTAAGAAGTTGGTAGAATATCTGCAGGATATGAGATTTTGGTGGAGATTTAGATGATGATACAGTTAAGAATGGTATTGGGAAGAATGTTGAAGTAATTTTGTTGATAGATTTTATGTTCGTTATTTGGGATGTTAACCAAAGATAGGAAATAAATCGTGATATTTGGAGATGAGTGTAAGGATTTGATGTCCTGGGACAAAGTGGTAGTGTTATGGTTGTGACTAGTGGTTAAGGGTGATGGTACATTAGAAAGGTAACAATTAAGGCGGTTGATTTTGCGAGACCGTTGATGTATATGGTTGTGAGAGAGTGTAAGATGTGGTTATATGAGGCGGTTGTTAGTAGTTGAGTATTAATAGTATGGTTATACTTGGCATGAGGTGATGGTTATGCGAATGATGGAATATGCTATGAGGGGCATATGAGTTAAGCTCGGGCGACAGGTAACCTTTGTTGAGTGGTAACTTACGTGATCAGGATTGACTAGGTGGATGTGATTACGGGTTTATGATAAGTGTAAATGTTTGTGTGAGGTTCTGACCTCACAAGAAGTGGTATGGTGTGATAATTATAAAGTTGTTTTATGAATGTTCTGTAATATATATATATGTTGGACACGGTAATTTAATTGAATGATATCTAAAAAGGTAATAATTTGATTAATTTGACATGGCTAATTATAATTTTATGTGTATTAATAACACATGTGTATTCCGTGAAATAGTAGAGATGATGTTCATGAGATGCTTATCTATGTATCCATAAAATATGTTGTGTTATGATTTAGTAAAGTGGATTTGAGTAAGTTTTTCTTGTCTGAAAAGTTATTCTGAGTCAGTGTTTATGGGAGCTGTATGCAGTTGTGATATCTATCGGTGTGGTTGTGGTGCCTCGGGTGGTGATCCGGGCACGGTACATAGTGCTGTGATACGAGTTTTCAAAAGTGCATACCAGTTATACATAGATTGTTGTTTTGTTTGCTGTCGTTCTTTGTGAGTTTTGGTTGAACATGTAGACAGTTGTCTTGCTTATTGATGTTTTCTTTACCAGGTTAAGTTAAGAATGAGGTAGAGTATGATATGAAACAGAGTTGAATATGTTTTCGTTGTTGTCATGGTATAGTGATGTTCTTTTGATGGGACACGGTTGTGAGAGGTTGTTACAGTAATTTTGATCTTGTTCTAAATAAGGCTTTAGTAGACATGGTAATGGAAAATGATTCGTGGAACATGTGTTGTAATGATCCGAAAGCGGCAGGTAGTTCATAATCTTTTGTTGGGACAGTGAGTGTAGGGTTTTGGGGGAATTAGTGTCATATTAAGTTATGTATGAGTTTTGCGGTAATGAAGGAAAGAACTTGAGGATCTGGAATGAGTGCACGTAACAAGTGTGGATCGTGAGTTATGCTTTTGATGATGGGAGTTTCATATAGTTTATATAGAGAGGTATGTCATGTTGCGGTAATGTGGAAAAGTTGAAGTTTTGGGTTAAGATAAAGATTTTGAGGTATAGGTTAGGTGGTGTGACGAGTGAATTGAAGTATGAGAATTGTTTAAGTAAGAGAGCCTTGGATGCATGCATGGCGAGTGTTTAGAGTATAGGAGGTTATCTATGACATGTGATGATGATGAGAATAATGAGAAGATATAACTAAGGATATAATATTAGTAGGTTACGAGGACGTAACATTTATCTTAAGAGGAGTAGGATGCGATAAAAGAGATTTTGATGGTTGTTCATATGGTAGTATATTTGGAAGTAGAGTGTTGGTGTAGCATAAGATATGGATTTGTATATGTTGTGGTTGATAGTGTTAAAGGTCATGACCGTGCTTGTAGTAGCGTGATGTTTAGGAGTGTGAGAATATTTCGCTAGTGTTGACAGTTGGATGATGAGGTTACGAGTGTGAGTAAACTTCGAGGACGAAGTTCCTTTTAAGGGTGGTAGAATGTAACATTCCGTTTGACGTCTATGAGTGTCTTGGTATTGGGTTTGATAGTTGATGATATTATGAAGCTAGCGACATTAGAGGATGGTAGTTGATTATGTATGGAATTGGTGTCGTGAGAGATATATATGTGGTAGATACGATATAGTGAGTCATGTTGTGGAAGTAAACATAGTTGGTAGAATGGGGGTTAAGAGTTCATGTTCTATGTTCGGTCGAGTTCTTGAGTCCTTAGCTAAGTTGTTGTGTCTTGGTTGAGTCAGTATGGTTGTTTTTATGTATGGGTTGAACTTCGGGGACGAAGTTATTTTAAGGAGGGAAGACCGATACTCGTATTTATATGTCTTGGGGTACTCTATCGAGTAGCCCTTACTCTGTCGAGTAAGGGCAAGTTGCGAAATAAAATAGTTTCGACTGTTGGGTACTCGATCGAGTAGGTCAGGGTACTCGATCGAGTAAGGAGGTACTCGATCGAGTACCTTGGGTACTCGATCGAGTGTCCGGTTTTACGGGGTTTTTCTCGGGTTTTGTTAATTATGCGATTAAGGTATTTAAACATATTCGTCATTGTTTTAATTCACTTTTACAAAACCTAAAACCCCGTTTAAGAGAGAAAGATCACTTCATCTTCCTAATCGCATTCTTAGCAATTCCCTGAGTTCGACGGCCTCGGTTCTTGTCGTTTTTCGTGTCGTTGGATTCCTTGCGTCGAGGGTAAGCTTTTAATATAGTTTTTATAATGTTTTGTTAAGATTGGTTAAACCCTAATTTAGGAATTGGGGGTTTTGGTGTGTAGTTTGTGATGTGTAGTCTTTATGTGCTGTATGATAGGAGGAGAATTCGTAGAGGAGCCGTTTTGATACAAATTTGTAGATACCGTCTGCGTGTTGTGCTTTCCGGTAGGATTTCCTACTCGATTAGTCCCATAATGGGATATTGGTGATGTCTTTGTAGTTAGTTGTTTGATATGATGATTGTGACTGTGTTGTGATTGTGGTTGTGTTTGTTGATGGTTCTCGAGATGCGTTCTCGGCTGAGTGGGGTCACTTGCGGGAGTGACTTCACGCCCTAGTTTCGCCCTTCGTGGAACCCGCCACGGAAGGGGATGTGCACATTAATGGGACAGGGTTATCGCTCGTATGATGAGCGGGGCTTAGGTGGGAACGGCGGTCCCCCATCGCGGCGGGTAGTCCAAAGGACGGTCGGGATTGTGATGATGGGAGTTGGTGGTGTGTGTGTGTGTGTATGACAAATTTGTCTGTTTGCCTGATTATTGTTATCTATATTGATTGTGTGATTAGTATCGACCCGTTTAAATGTTTTAAAAACTGTGGTGATCCATTCGGGGTGGTGAGCGCTTATTGAGCGGTATGAGACGATGCGTATGGGATAGTGGGATGAGTCACCACGTTGCGGTTTAGAAGTCTTCCGTCGTGTCGACGCTTGATAGTATTTTGATAGTAGATAGTTTTGAGAACTTGTATTTCCTTTTATCAGTTTTGGTTTTGAACATGTAATCACTTAAACTATAATTACTTTTAAAGTACGTTTCTTTATTGTCTTATGATATTCATTGCCTCGGGCAACCGAGATGGTAGTATCCTTATACCTGAGTGGTCCTGGTAAGGCACTTGGAGTATGGGGGTGTTACAAATGGTATCAGAGCGACGATCCTGAAACCTGTAACCAATGAATCTAATGAACCTAGGGAGTCTAATTAAAATGAACCCGGGGTAAAAGTTGTAGGAGCTAATGCAAAGGCTTGGGAGACGTCCTAAAGTCGCGAACTCGCCCTACAATTTTGAACCGGTCACCATGGGATATGAGTCGGGATCGCTGTGTTTATCTTGTGAATTGTGTACCAATATGGTGATGTGTGGCATGTATAAGGGTGATTTTGTATTTTGTTGGTTGAAAGCATGTTGGATGATACTTGGTTTACCATGTTGATTGGAATAGTTGGAAAAGTATGTGAGAATGACGAATGATGTGGTGGAAAAAGGAAATAGTTTATATGTGATGAATAATGATGTGTAGGATGAATGATTTATAATGTGTACATACTAGTAACTTGTGGTTAGAAGATGTGACATGATTTTTCATAATCCTGTTTTGCGTAAAGTTAGATAATAAGTTCATATAATTGTCTCTTTGTGGTATCGTATGCACTTGTAGATGAAGAATGTGGATGAAATAGATGAACTGATTGGAAAAGATGGGGTGTCAATTGCATGAGAATATGAATTTTGTGATTATGAATATGTTTAGGTGATGAAGTTGGTTTGTAATATTGTTGCATTAGTAACATGGAAATAGGATTTGTAAGATACGAGTATGTTTTGTGTTACGAAAAGTTATAAAATTAAGACATGTGGGTAATATGTGATTGGTAAGTTGAATGATATATGTGCATCGAATTATTTGTTGCTTGGCTTTTGAAGTTAGTAACATGTGGTTAGGGATACTGGTTTTATGAGCATCGAGTTGTTTTTGGTTACCATGTTGTCATTTAAGTTGTTTAGAAGTAAAATCAAGTAGTTGTGTTTCCGATTATAGAAATGTTGTCTTTAAACTGTCATAACTTGAGATGTATATATGATTTTGATGTGATTCCAATTGGAGGTGATAGCTTGTTCTCTTACGATTCTAACGATAGGTCACACGCCTAAAACGACCAAGAAATGAGTGAGTTATGGCTGTTTTACGAAAACTGGACAGTCTTTGAGAAATTGGGTACTCGAACGAGTAGTCAGGGGTACTCGATCGAGTAGGGGGTACTCGATCGAGTACGTCGCCATTACTCGATCGAGTGTCCCTGGTAATTTGTTTTACGTGCTTCTGATCTTCACCTACTCGATCGAGTAAGCCTTACTCGATCGAGTAGGCCTGTACTCGATCTAGTGACCCCTATTTTGGGTCATATGCTTATCTTTTGACTTCGTTGCATATTATGTTTAATTCAAAGGCGTTATTTTGCTTCTTTATGCATTGTTTTACATGTATGTTGGTCTTGACGCGTAAGTTACCCAATTTTGTGGTGTAAAGAGTGGCACCTATGATGAGTATGAGTTCGGTGGGGAGGACATGATTTATATGTGTTGGGATTCGTAAGACTTAATTGAGGCATAGAGCATGTTGTGTGAGACGAGATGAGTGACATGATTGTATGTTGAGTAATGTAAAAGTAAATGAATGTGGGCAAGAGTGATGTAAGTCTAAGGAACGTGAGAATAAAAGGATTGAGAGTAAGGATGTGGATAGTGGCAACTTGAGATGTGTAAAGAATTATGGAGGGAGATGGTTAGGAGTCGTGTGGGACAAGAATATATGTAGTGAAAGTTCGTTTTAAAGGGGTTGAGAAGAGTGGTATATAGTGAACTTTATGGAGACATGTCGCGAGGTGGATTTGTAGACAGTGAATGAGTTTGGGAGATTTGGTTTATTAAGAGATGAAACTACGCTGTGATTTCCTTGGGCAATTAGCGGTATGAAAGGAATTTTGATTTCTAGAGATGTAATTGTTGAACAGTAAACGTTGATTCTATGGATGGATTAGTGGCAAGGGTGATTGATGACATAATAAGAGAATATTTGTGGTAAGAAAGAGTGAGATGATATCGATATGAAATAATTAGATGTGAGTTTTGGAGCAGTGAGAAAGTAACCGGAACACTAAAGAGTTAGGTAGAAGTGATAAGGAGTTGAATGGTTAATTGATTTTGTAGAGTGTAAAAGAAAAGAATGAGGGGAATAAAACTAAGAAAATGTTGACCGGAGTTATGTGATATAGAGGTAAGGAGTCGTCGAGATGTGTGCTACCAATCATGAGGATGTTAGTTAATGGTTATAGAGGAGTTTCGGGACAACATGATTAGTCTGGAGTTTTGAAGAATTCAGGAAAGTAAGAAGTTGGTAGAATATCTGCAGGATATGAGATTTTGGTGGAGATTTAGATGATGATACAGTTAAGAATGGTATTGGGAAGAATGTTGAAGTAATTTTGTTGATAGATTTTATGTTCGTTATTTGGGATGTTAACCAAAGATAGGAAAGAAATCGTGATATTTGGAGATGAGTGTAAGGATTTGATGTCCGGACAGTGGTAGTGTTATGGTTGTGACTAGTGGTTAAGGGTGATGGTACATTAGAAAGGTAACAATTCTGAAGCGGTTGATTTTGCAGAGACCAGATTGATGTATATGGTTGTGAGAGAGTGTAAGATGTGGTTATATGAGGCGGTTGTTAGTAGTTGAGTATTAATAGTATGGTTATACTTGGCATGAGGTGATGGTTATGCGAATGATGGAATATGCTATGAGGGGCATATGAGTTAAGCTCGGGCGACAGGTAACCTTTGTTGAGTGGTAACTTACGTGATCAGGATTGACTAGGTGGATGTGATTACGGGTTTATGATAAGTGTAAATGTTTGTGTGAGGTTCTGACCTCACAAGAAGTGGTATGGTGTGATAATTATAAAGTTGTTTTATGAATGTTCTGTAATATATATATATGTTGGACACGGTAATTTAATTGAATGATATCTAAAAAGGTAATAATTTGATTAATTTGACATGGCTAATTATAATTTTATGTGTATTAATAACACATGTGTATTCCGTGAAATAGTAGAGATGATGTTCATGAGATGCTTATCTATGTATCCATAAAATATGTTGTGTTATGATTTAGTAAAGTGGATTTGAGTAAGTTTTTTATCGAAAAGTTATTCGAGTCGGTGTTTATGGGAGTCGTATGCGATTGTGATATCTATCGGTGTGGTTGTGGTGCCTCGGGTGGTGATCCGGGCACGGTACATAGTCTTTGTGATACGAGTTTTCAAAAGTGCATACCGATTATACATAGATTGTTGTTTTGTTTGTTTGTCGTTCTTTGTGAGTTTTGGTTGAACATGTAGACGGTTGTCTTGCTTATTGATGTTTTCTTTACCAGGTTAAGTTAAGAATGAGGTAGAGTATGATATGAAACCGAGTTGAATATGTTTTCGTTGTTGTCATGGTATAGTGATGTTCTTTTGATGGGACACGGTTGTGAGAGGTTGTTCTGATAATTTTGATCTTGTTCTAAATAAGGCTTTAGTAGACATGGTAATGGAAAATGATTCGTGGAACATGTGTTGTAATGATCCGAAAGCGGCAGGTAGTTCATAATCTTTTGTTGGGACAGTGAGTGTAGGGTTTTGGGGGAATTAGTGTCATATTAAGTTATGTATGAGTTTTGCGGTAATGAAGGAAAGAACTTGAGGATCTGGAATGAGTGCACGTAACAAGTGTGGATCGTGAGTTATGCTTTTGATGATGGGAGTTTCATATAGTTTATATAGAGAGGTATGTCATGTTGCGGTAATGTGGAAAAGTTGAAGTTTTGGGTTAAGATAAAGATTTTGAGGTATAGGTTAGGTGGTGTGACGAGTGAATTGAAGTATGAGAATTGTTTAAGTAAGAGAGCCTTGGATGCATGCATGGCGAGTGTTTAGAGTATAGGAGGTTATCTATGACATGTGATGATGATGAGAATAATGAGAAGATATAACTAAGGATATAATATTAGTAGGTTACGAGGACGTAACATTTATCTTAAGAGGAGTAGGATGCGATAAAAGAGATTTTGATGGTTGTTCATATGGTAGTATATTTGGAAGTAGAGTGTTGGTGTAGCATAAGATATGGATTTGTATATGTTGTGGTTGATAGTGTTAAAGGTCATGACCGTGCTTGTAGTAGCGTGATGTTTAGGAGTGTGAGAATATTTCGCTAGTGTTGACAGTTGGATGATGAGGTTACGAGTGTGAGTAAACTTCGAGGACGAAGTTCCTTTTAAGGGTGGTAGAATGTAACATTCCGTTTGACGTCTATGAGTGTCTTGGTATTGGGTTTGATAGTTGATGATATTATGAAGCTAGCAGCATTAGAGGATGGTAGTTGATTATGTATGGAATTGGTGTCGTGAGAGATATATATGTGGTAGATACGATATAGTGAGTCATGTTGTGGAAGTAACATAGTTGGTAGAATGGGGGTTAAGAGTTCATGTTCTATGTTCGGTCGAGTTCTTGAGTCCTTAGCTAAGTTGTTGTGTCTTGGTTGAGTCAGTATGGTTGTTTTTATGTATGGGTTGAACTTCGGGGACGAAGTTCTTTTAAGGAGGGAAGACTGTAATACTCCGTATTTATAAGTCTTGGGGTACTCTATCGAGTAGCCCTTACTCTGTCGAGTAAGGGCAAGTTGCGAAATAAAATAGTTTCTGACCTGTTGGGTACTCGATCGAGTAGCTGGGGTACTCGATCGAGTAAGGGGGTACTCGATCGAGTACCTTGGGTACTCGATCGAGTGTCCGGTTTTACGGGGGTTTTTCTCGGGTTTTGTTAATTATGCGATTAAGGTATTTAAACATATTCGTCATTGTTTTAATTCACTTTTACAAAACCTAAAACCCTGTTTAAGAGAGAAAGCAGTCACTTCATCTTCCTAATCGCATTCTTAGCAATTCCCGGAGTTCAGACGGTCGGTTCTTGTCGTTTTTCGTGTCGTTGGATTCCTTGCGTCGAGGGTAAGCTTTTAATATAGTTTTTATAATGTTTTGTTAAGATTGGTTAAACCCTAATTTAGGAATTGGGGGTTTTGGTGTGTAGTTTGTGATGTGTAGTCTTTATGTGCTGTATGATAGGAGGAGAATTCGTAGAGGAGCCGTTTTGATACAGCTGTAGATACCGTCTGCGTGTTGTGCTTTCCAGGTAGGATTTCCTACTCAGTATTAGTCCCATAATGGGATATTGGTGATGTGCTGTAGTTAGTTGTTTGATATGATGATTGTGACTGTGTTGTGATTGTGGTTGTGTTTGTTGATGGTTCTCGAGATGCGTTCTCGGCTGAGTGGGGTCACTTGCGGGAGTGACTTCACGCCCTAGTTTCGCCCTTCGTGGAACCCGCCACGGAAGGGGATGTGCACATTAATGGGACAGGGTTATCGCTCGTATGATGAGCGGGGCTTAGGTGGGAACGGCTGCGGTCCCCCATCGGGCGGGCGGTCCAAAGGACGGTCGGGATTGTGATGATGGGAGTTGGTGGTGTGTGTGTGTGTGTATGACAGTTCAGCTGTCTGTTTGCCTGATTATTGTTATCTATATTGATTGTGTGATTAGTACTGACCCCGTTTAAATGTTTTAAAAACTGTGGTGATCCATTCGGGGGTGGTGAGCAGTTATTGAGCAGGTATGAGACGATGCGTATGGGATAGCTGGGATGAGTCACCACGTTGCAGTTTAGAAGTCTTCCATTTGTGTCGACGCTTGATAGTATTTTGATAGTAGATAGTTTTGAGAACTTGTATTTCCTTTTATCAGTTTTGGTTTTGAACATGTAATCACTTAAACTATAATTACTTTTAAAGTACGTTTCTTTATTGTCTTATGATATTCATTGCCTCGGGCAACCGAGATGGTAGTATCCTTATACCTGAGTGGTCCTGGTAAGGCACTTGGAGTATGGGGGTGTTACACCAGTAATCCAGTGTGAGCTATGTCTTGGGCTATGATATATAGAGGTCGTAGGAATTTTTTTGAAGAACTAAACACATGCCATTCTGTTCTTCTAATTTAAATATTGCATCATTCTTGCAGGTTTGTACAAATCTTAAAGATACATTTAAATGCTGGTATATCTGAAATGAGTAAGCAGATTGTAGTACACCTGAATCTGTGTTGTCTGTGAATTTTATGTTAAATTAGTGAGCTGCAGTCCTCTGATCACCATTTAGCTCCCTATCCCTAGATGTGCTAAATCATTTCTAGCTGCAGTCCTAGCCACCATTTAACTTCATCTTGTGTATCCACTCTCGATCTTCTCTGGAAATTTGAGCACACAATCATGTTCACATTTGTCCCATAACCAATGCTGCCTGTACTCCTTTTTGGTACCCAAGGAATCTCCGATTAGTTTGCTCACGGGAATCTCCAGATTAGTTTCCTGGTTCGAACACGCACTGAACAACTCTCTTGTTATAAGCACACTCAAAGTAGATGTGAGATATACATTCCTCAGCTTGCCCACAAAAGTAGCATCTATCCTCAATATCCATGTCATACTTGATCAGTTTGTCATTTGTCATTCGTATTCAGAGCTTCTAGTGCATATTGTCATCCCATAAACTGATTTTTGGCACAACTAACCCACCCATTCCAGGCACTGTTGTACAAGGTCACCTATGCTGGTGCATGCTTGTATACCTCTGAATCATTCAGACCATTGATAAACCTTATTAGTAGCATGAGGCAGAGTAGGTAGTTAGAGTAAATTCTGTAGGTAGATAGAGTAGTCAATAGGGCCGCTATGATTGGAACTTATGGTGCAGAATTATTAGAGTAAGGCAGGTTAGTATGCTTATCCTGTGAAGGTAGAAAAATGGCCTGGCTATCGAGAACAGAGGGTCTCTGAGTCTTTGGTGTGATTATTATGGCTGGACAGGCCTACCTTTGCAGATCAAACTCAAACGTTTCACATAGGCTACACCTTGTGTACAATCACGTACTCTATTTTCTGCACGTCCTTGTTAATTAGTTGTTCTTTAATGCATTATTTATTATTTCGTGATAATTAAGTGTGACGTATCATCTATGCCTATTGAGCCTTTGAATCCTCAAATCTAATAATGTTCTATTTTTTATGTTACAGGTTGCATTTGAGGTATTAACAATGATGACGGGTTGATTTTTTGTCCGGTTGGCAACATATATATGCTCACAATACAAGAATGAAGACTTATAATTAGTAGCTTTCAAATAGTCGTTAAGAATTATTATTTGTTCTATTTAAACATTTGTTATATTTGTTTTAGTTAAATAATTGCACATTTGCGATCGAAGTTCTACTTTTGATCCTTTTTTGAAATGTAATTGACATATATTTTTGAGACTGAATCAATTGAATGCACAATTAGAGAGAATTACAATTGTTGCGTGCCTTACAAGTCCCACTACTACAGATACAGGCTATAACAACGGTCAAAAACCGTTGTTATATAAAAAAGCGGACGTTGTTAAAGCGTCCGTTGTAGAAGGTTTTAACAACGGTTGGTTTACTTAAGGAAACCGTTGTTAAAACTATTAACAACAGTTTTATGTATAAAAACCCGTTGTGGAAAGTGTGACTCAATTTTGGGGGGAAAGTTATAACAACGGGTTGTAATATACAAAACCGTTGTTATAACTAAAGACAACGGGTTGTTTCTCAATAACCGTTGTTGTTGGTTCTTAAAAAATAAAAAAAAAATTAAATTAAATATTACTAGATGCATGCATAATTACGGCCTGTTAGAATTCCGATGCATGCATTATTACTGACATCACTGTACATATGAACGGATAATATGGAATGAGAAGGGTTAGTAATAGGATTTGAAGCAGCATTATTGAGAGATATGATGATGATTATGGCACAACTTCCTAACATATATATTAATTAAAAAGCAATTAACTCAACCCACACATTGCTTAGTATAAATACATTGCATATCTCAACTAACATTTCCATTATCTCATATATTCATCTCCAAACTCTAACTGTTAAAACAAACTCTACTTAATCTTTCAAATCAAACTCAAAAAACTCTAACAAAATGAATGATTTCATCCTAAAGACTCTTACCATGATCGAGAACAACAACAACTTCATCCGCCGGTTCCTCCCTATTGAGGAAAGTTTCAGGAGCTACCTTGCGGAAGCTCGATCCGCACCAAGCACGCCAAAGAAGATGGCTTGACGGAGAGCGAAAGAAGAGCTTGCGGCTATATGACGATATAGCAACTGCTGAACGGAACCTCCAAATAGCCAAGGAGGAGAGGACGGATACGATAGAGCACAATAAGATCCTCCATGAAAATATAAGAATTGCATTTTTACATATGTAATTTTTTTTTTAATTTATGTATTTATAAATATATATATATATATATATATTAATTATGTTTATCTTACTTCTTCATCTTGCTTCTTCATTGTTTTAGTAACTAATTATGCGAACAATACTTAAACAAATAACATAATGGTCGATAAAAACACATACATGCAAAAGAAATAAATAGAAAAAGAAAATAATGACGATGAAACTAACGATGTGGCGAGATTTACCTGATAAATACGAAACGTAATAGACGATGAAATCACCGTGACGGCGAGAAGATAAAGCGACGATGAGAAAGAGAGAAATAGAGAAAGAGAGAAAGAGAGTGTGTATGTGTTTTGTGTTTGTTTGTCTGCTGTGTTTGTGTTTGTGTATTAAGGGTTGTGTTTTGTGGGCTGCAGCAGACTTGTTTGTGTGGTTTATAGTATGGAAGGTATTGACAACGGTTATTAAACAACAACCGTTGTGAAATATGTTTTAACAACGGTTGTAAAAAACACTCGTTGTTAAATAAGTTTTAACAACGGGTTTCAAAAATAACCGTTGTGATTACTTTTCACTAACTTTGCGCCAATTTTGCGCCAAATTATTAACAACGGTTGTGCATGTGTGACCCGTTGTTAAAACTAATAACAACGGTTTTTATAACCATACTCGTTGTAATTGATTTTAGTAAAATTCGCGCCATACATTCTACAACGTCTATTGTGATTTTCGTGAATAATCGTTGTTAAAGGGGCGTTGTAGTTGCCTGGATTTGTAGTAGTGTCCTTATGTCGTTGCACTTTATTAAGTGTTGTTTTTGAATAAATTAGTGTTGCATTTGTTTATTATAAGTGTTGTTTTGGGACGTAACCAGTGTTGCGTTTCCAAAATAAAAATGTTGCATTAATTTGATATAAGTGTTGCTTATCAACATGAAAAGTATTGCATTAGTTTAGGAAGTGTTGCTTTTTTTACATAAGAAATGTTGCATTAGAAGATAAAAAATGTTGCCTTTGCAATTGAAAAAGCGTTGCATAAACATGACCAATGCAACACTTTTCAAAAGTGTTGCTTTAGATTAAAAAGTGTTGCATTAAGCGTTGCAATGACCTAATGCAACAAGACCTGATGTAGCACTTGATTAAGTGTTGCATAAACTCTATTGCAACATTTATATAACATTATGCAACAATAGCAAAGTGTTGCTATAGAATCTAAATGTAGTAGTGCATGACAAGCACTGATTATACCTCTCTGCAGTTTACTTCTTCCTCCACCCATGGAATACCAATGACTCAAATTTTCTGGGACAAAGGTAACACCAAGCCTAGACTGGAGTATGGTCACACATTTATGACTGAAAGTACACTGGTAGAATAGATGAGCATGACTCTCCACAGCAGCAGCACAAAGATAGCAGCTATTAGTCTGTCCAAAACCCATATTCATAATTCTATCTTGAGTAAGGAGTCTCTGTAACTGAATTGCCCAGTATATGAATGAGCATTTAGGGACATTAAGAGGATTCCAGCAGGTAAACCGCCAAGCCACAGTAGGTTGAGGCTGTCTAAGCCACTGATAACCCTCAGCAACAGAGTAAGACTGATCAGAGTTCAACCAAAGATCATTAGAATAGGCTAGTTTAAAAGGAACCATAGTGTGAGCAATTTTCTTCCATGTCCAACTACAATCATCAGGAGGATCATAGTTGGACCAATGTGTGCCTTTCATATACACATGGTTTATCCACTTGACCCATAAATGGTCCTTTTTACTAGCCAACCACCAAATGTACTTACCAATTAGAGCCTTGTTCCAAAGTTTTGAATTTTTGATACCAAGCCCACCTTCAGCTTTGGGAGTACAACAACTATGCCAACTAACATTTGGAGCTCTCTGATAAGCATCCTTGCCACCCCAAAGATAATTCCTACAAATTGAGTCTATTTTATTCATAATCCCATTTGGAATGATAAACATGCTAGCCCAATAGGAATGAAGACTAGTGAGAACAGAGTTGACAAGTGCCAATCTACCAGCATAAGAGAGATGCCGAGTACTCCAAGATCTGATTCTTGCACAAATTCTATGAGCTGCATTCCTTCATTCTTAGACAGTTTCTTTGAAGAAATGGGAACCCCCAAATATTTAAAAGGGAGGGATCCCTTCCTAAAACCTGAGACTTGGATAATATCATTCATAACATCAGGAGCAACACCATTGAAATAGATATCTGATTTAGCTTTGTTGAGGCATAGACCACTTGCCTTAGAGAAAGTAGAAAATGCCCTAAGAAGCCACATGATAGAGCTAGGATTACCCTTGGAGAATAGAAGCAAATCATCAGCAAAAAGGAGATGGTTTAACTTAATAGGGCCACACAAAGGATGAAATTTAAAGTCTTCCTGCTCACTAACCACATTCAAGATTCTTGAAAGATATTCCATGCAAAGAGTAAATAGAAGAGGAGATAATGGGTCTCCTTGCCTAAGACCACGTTTACCATGGAAGAAACCAAAAGAATTACCATTAAGAGAAAGAGAGTATGCTGGAGTGGTAACACAGATCATGATTTTAGCAATAAAATCCTGAGGAAACTGTAAAGCTTGGAGCATACTCAGAAGAAAATCCCACTCAACCGAATCATAAGCCTTCCTAAGATCAATTTTAAGAAGGCATCTAGGGGAAGCAGCCTTCCTGTTATAAAGCCTAACCAAATCTTGACAAATAAGTACATTTTCCACAATTTATCTGCCTTTAATAAACCCACCCTGATTAGGGCTCACAATATCAGGGAGAACCTCACTCAATCTATTACAAAGAAGCTTGGAGATGCATTTATAAAGGGTATTACAACATGCAATGGGTCTGAACTCAAGCACAGTTGAAGGGTGATCACACTTGGGAATAAGAGAAATGATAGTAGCATTCAGTTGTTTCAACAACTTACCAGTTAAGAAAAAAATCCTTAACAGCAGCACAAATATCAGCTCCAATAATTGGCCAAGCATCTTTAAAAAACTGACTTGAAAAGCCATCAGGGCCAGGAGCTTTGTTGGAAGGAATTGAGAATAGACAGTCCTTGATTTCAGTATCAGTAACTGGTTTGGTTAAAATATTAACATGAACATCATTCACCAGGCTACCTCTCCTGACAGTAGGAATATGGACAGGAGAAGTGACCTTACTACTACCCAAGAGTTCCTGATAAAATTCCAAAAAGGAGCTCTCAATGAGGACAGGATCAGTATGGAGGTTACCATGAATATCAGATATGCTAAGAACTTTGTTATGCATATGACGGGCTTTAATATGTCTATGAAAGAAGGCAGTGTTCTCATCCCCTTCCTTAAGCCATTCAACCTTAGCTTTTTGTCTTAAAAAGCTCATCCTAGCTTTATGAAGAGTAGTATATTTCTGAGCAGCATCTTTCTCAGCAGCTACCAGGTCCTGATCCAAAGGTGTCTGATGTAGTTTGGTCTGGATATTATCTAATAACAGCCTAGCTAGATCAGCTGCCTTTTCAATATCAGAAAATTTAGCTCTATTGAGCTCCTTCAAAGGCTTCTTGAGCCATTTAAGCTTGGAGACCACTTGAAACATTTTACACCCCAAAATAGATTTCTCCCATTCATTTCCAACTATAGTAAGAAACTCAGAAGCTTGTCCCCACATATTGAAATATCTGAAATGAGATTTTCTGATTGTTCTATCCAATCTTCTATAACAAATACAAGGATTGTGGTCATATAGACCTTCATTTAGGAAATAAGCATATGAATTAGGGTATAAGGAAAGCCATTCATGATTGATGAGAAACCTATCAATTCTGGAATATACCCTAGTATTGGAATCCTGCTTATTATTCCAAGTATAAAAGGAGCCCTGAGCTTGAATATCCACTAATTCACAATACTGAAGACACTGCCTAAAATCCTCAAGCTCACCCCACATAACAGTGCTATCTAACCTCTCATTGAAATGCAAAACATTGTTGAAGTCCCCACTCACACACCATGGACCAGATAAGGAATCCTTAATAGTAGTCAGATCATGCCATAGATGAAGCCTTTCACTATCAGAGTTAGACCCATAGACAACTGTAAACCAGAATTTCTCACCAGCATTAAGATCCTCCACAGCCACAGTAATTTGTTGATCAGAAGCACTCACCATTTGGACATTAAAAATCTGAGGAAGCCAAATGATCCAGATTCTCCCCCCAGGATGATGCACATTATTGTTAATACCATACCACCTATTACCAATATTATTCAGCACAAAATTGAAATTATGACTTTTGACCTTTGTTTCTACTAATCCATAAAGGCCAATTTTATTTTGATGTAAAAACCATTTAATATCACTTTGCTTATTTATATTATTAATACCACGAACATTCCAGCACCCAAGATTATCCATGTTCAATATTTATCTGGATAGATTCAGTTCCCCCTTCCTGTTGTACCCCAGCCTGGATGTGGTTGTTGAATAGGAGATGGAGGAGTAGTAACAAGCGAATCAGGAGGTTTAGTGGGAGAGGCAGGAGGAGAGGTAACTACAGAAGCATAAGTTGTATCTGCTGTAACTATTCTCCCACCTGACTGTACCACTGGACTCACGGGCACAACAACTTTAGGAGGAGACTTATGAGTGGGAGCAGCAGGCCTTACCACTGGCCTCCAGACCTGAACCTGCTTAGGCACCACTTGGCTCACAGTTTTCTTCCTACACACATTCTGATGGTGACCAATACCCTTACAGAGAGAACATATCAAAGGCTTCCATTCATACTCAACCAGGACAGTTTGTTGTTAACCATGTTCATCGTTGAAAATAATCTTATCCGGGAATTCTTGCCCCACTTTAACCTCCACCAACAGCCTAGCATATCCCAGTCGAGTTTTATCAAGAGTAGCAGTGTCTGCCTTAATGTATTTGCCCAGCAGAGAGGCTAATTTAGACAGACATTGTTCACCCCAAAACTTGAGACCTAAGCCACATAAACGTAACCAAACAGGAACATATTGCACAGGAGACTTATGAAGAGTAGCAGTTTCAGTCCAAGGCTTGACAATAATAGGTTTATTATCAAACATTGGGAAACCCTGCTGTAAAACCAGATCTTTACATTCCATCGTGGGAAACCTCACTAGGAAAACACCATTAGGAAGAAAAGAGATTTTGTCATATTTGTATTTGCCCCAAATTCGTTTCACATGACCAGAAATGAGTTCCCATGGGGGATTGCTCCCTAACACATAACATATGACAGCAGTGTTCCAGTATTCGATTTCAGGTTTAACATCCTCAACAGTAAACTGAAGAATAGGCGAAGAAGAGGGTACAGAAGGAGATTTCTTACCAACAGTAGTCCATCCTTCATTAGGGATTGCCTCATCTTCCTCACTACTTAATTCACTCGCATCTTCAACAATAACTTCTTCAATCGGTTCAACAATAGACCCAAGATCAATTTCTGGAATCCCAACAATTTCATTGACTTATTTTGTACCTTTGGCATCCGCAGAATTTGGAACACCAGACGAACTTGCTTGATCCATTGGAGAAATATCTAGATTATGATTAGGAATTTGAGTAAACGAAAGTCTAATACGAGCTTTTGATTTAGATTTTAGTGTTTTTTGATTAGTATTACGAGATTTTTTGGAAACAGCTTTCCTTGCCATATTGCAATGGAAACCCTAGAATCCTAAAAATCTCCATTATTTTCAGGTAATTCATCTCCCATCTTGTAAAATTGTAATGTACGCCATATTTTAACTGATCTTGGATGCACAAACATCAAAACAAATAAATATAATTATAGTTTACGAATTCTAGTCTATTAAACCTATTAGAGATACTGGAAAAGTAATAATGGAGTGAAAAAAATAGAGAGAATGCTTACTCACCTATGCGATAGGAAATTGTACTTACCTTTATCGAGCTCAGGTTTGTGAGTCGAGAAACTCAATGATCCTACGTTTTTCAACAAAAAAGGTTTTACTATTATTTGTAGTCTCATTTGACTTAACTTTAAACTAAACGAAACATATACATACACCACAATCATAGGACGGGAATTGCACAATCAAAGTATCAAACCCGTTATCAAATAGTGAGAAAACTCCATGACCCTTCGGCATTAGATATAAAAGCATCATCGTGAAAAAAAGTTACCACACGATATAGATGGATGGTAAAAATCTTCAACTCTACAGCAAATCCATAAATATTCAAAAAATCTATAATAACAATAATATTACTTTAAAATTATCTAATGGATGAATCATTCAAACAACTTACCCGTTTCAATATTATTCCGCTTTGCACTTTAATGTGCTAGTTCATCTTATTTGATTGAGTATTTTTCTTCAAGCGACTTTTCTACCTGTTTTTTGTCATCAAAGTTGAAGTTAAAATTTTAAAAAACATATATGTGGAATTTAGCCTACTGAATATGATATGTGAGTGCTTAAAGGAAAAAAAAAAAAAACAAGCGAAAAGATATAAAATAAGCCTGCAATATTTGTTACCTAAGTTACGGATTTAGCGAAATCTCAACCAACCTTTTGATTCCAAAGTTGAAAGACATGCGTGTATAAATTGTTTCCGTGAATTGAATATTTGGCAAGATTAATTGAACCTTAAACTACATAATTTTAGTTATGAAAAACCCTAAATGGGTAATATCCCATAATTTCCTCCTATAATAATGCTAAGATTCTATAATTTTTCTCCTAAAATCACTCCATATCTTTTTTACTACTATAATTTAGTCATTTTTTAATATAAAAAGAGTGAAAATAATTTAGCACATTTTTTTTTAGGTTTATGTTTAATTGATTGCCCTTTTTTTTAATTAGAGAGTATGACACGTGGCAATGAGTGGGCTGTGACACGTGGCGTACGATGGGGTGAGCGGTTGTTGCTTTAATATAATATATGATTAACCAACTAACTTAATAGAAAATAATTACAACTCGCAGCGGAAATAAATAAAGTGATGTAATTGTTCTATGTGATCTAGACTTCAACTATGGTCCAAGTCCTCACGCATCCCATAGCTCCCAAGTCAGCTAATCTTTAGTACCTGTCAAATCTGCTCCCCATAAAACGGTTCACCGCAGGTGTTCACGAATACACAGTCAACCGCGAGGTTGAGTAGGAATAAATACTAACAACAAAAACATACGATAACAATCCAATTTCCTTTTTACATTGCACAATCCCTGACAACGTGCTCCTCCCTTTTACTTAGCACACTTATGCCAAGTTCTACTCGTTACACTAATCATCCCGCCAATCCCTGGCCGGGGCAGCCTCAACCCGAAGGTGAGTACCCACACACGACATTAACACATAGTTGAGTAATATCCACCAGATGGCCTGCAGACCAATCTTGGGCCTGCCTCGAGTAAACACGATAAATATCGTCTGCCAGAATAAATCTGTTCAACCACACCACATTACTATAAGTAATGTTTGCCAGAATAAACCTGTTAATACTACAACAATACTCCACCACAATATAACCAACATATACAATGTAATTCTCCCTTCCAACAATTTCAATGATATCAACCAACACAATTCTCATATGATCAATTCATTTTAATATAAGCCATCTAATAAACCAAATATTATCGAGTAAGAGTTGACTAGGATTTATCCCTACCTGATAAGCAATCCCAATTAAGCAGCTCAAGCAATCCAATAAATAAAGCAAATCCGATCTGATTATAATTTTTCACAACCGTCACCTTTTAATCGATTAATTGCTCTTCCGTATCCAAAGCTCCTTCTTTCAATTTGTGATTTATTTCTCAGATTTAACATGGTATTTATAGTCTAAGATTAGAGAGAATGCGAGGTCGATTAGAAAACTATTATAATTTACCTTATTCTAATTAGTATAGGAATTATTATTATAATTGCCATTATATTATTATTATTATTATTATTATTATTATTATTATTATTATTATTATTATTATTATTATTATTATTATTATTATTATTATTATTATTATTATTATTATTATTATTATTATTATTATTATTATTATTATTATTATTATTATTATTATTATTATTATTATTATTATTATTATTATTATTATTATTATTATTATTATTAGTCTTACCATAAGTAAGATTTCCTCATACAATATTTACTAATTTATTATTGCCATAACTTTATTATTATTATTAATATAATTATTATTACTTTTATATATTATTATTTCCGTATTATATTATTATTAATTCCCGATACAAATCCCGATTACACATCCCGATTACACTCATACCAACTTAATAAGTTTCGGTCCAATAAACAATAGGACATGGCCCACACTATATTAGCTAACCCAATTCCCGACTTGTACACTTAATTTATTATTTAATTAACGTCTTACTTGTATTTATTATTAGAAATGTTATTTAATCAATTATTAAATTACATAAATTACTTTCATAAATTATTATCAAACTACGGAGTATTACAGTCTTCCCCTCTTAAAATGAACTTCGTCCCGAAGTTCGCCACAACTACTACCACAACACTCATTGACATCCCCATAACTAAGCATTATCCAACACAATTATGCATATTACGATTATCAATCATGCCAATCTTATCACAAGGTGTCACAACAATAACCCTAAACATTCGTAGTATTACAACGAGGCCTTTTGGGAAGGAGCCCAATAGTAAATCCGTGAGAGCTTGGCCCAAAGCGGACAATATCGTACTATTATGGACTAGACACGAGGATACATTAGCAGGACCAAGACTTGACCTTGTACACTGTAAGGCATGAAACTCCTATCTCGGGGTGAGTTCGGCCTTGAGCAGACCCAGTCCAGGGTTAAATGGATTAAAGGCGTCATAGGTCTTGCGGGACAAAGACCATTTGTGTACTAGAACTGTTGATTAGGTGGACCCTTATCAGATTGGGTGTCACAGGTCTGGTGGGTCCATGTGTAACAAATTCTCAAGAAGGGCACATGGTGTGTCGGCTAAGGGGAGGCTATCAAGACTTGTGATGTTTCGGGTGTCTAAAAGTTAGGGCTGTAGAGTGGGACGGTTCTCCGTGGAGGTCAAGGTCCGAGTCAAGATGATGGTCCTTGGTTTGAGGGGAGGATTGTTAGGGTGCAAACCCTTGTCCCACATCGGTAGAATAAAGATGATAATTCCTCCGTCTTTGACAACTTTCACGTTATATTGTTGCATTATTATGTTCTTAGTTTTAGAGTCACTGTACCTCTCTCTCTCTCTCTCTCTCTCTCTCTCTCTCTCTCTCTCTCTCTCTCTCTCTCTCTCTCTCTCTCTCCTTCCCTCTCTTATTTCCCCCAAAAAAAACCTAAAACAAAACCTTGTTTGCTCCGCCGCCTCCTCTGACCACGCATCGCTCTCCCCGTCTCCCCTTACTCATCGTCGGAGATGAGGTCATCCTAAGGCCGATCTCCGGCGATTTCTCGCTTCTCATCGCTGTTTGCTTTTCTTCTGTTTGGACCTCGAATTTCGTCCTCTTGACGGCGTTCGGTTCTGATTGGACCGTCTGATGGTCTTATTGGCTGTCTACCTGGTTTGTTCTTCTATCTTTTCCGCTCCTACGATTCTTTGTTCTGTCATTGAAAGCCTTACATACAACCCAGGGATGGCTCCCCTTCCCCTCACCCCTTCCCCCATCCCTGCTAGAAATCTACCTATTGGTATTGGCATTTGGTCGAGTAGTGTCGATGGGTATAGCTCAACTTGTTTATTTTTGTGATTTATGGAGTTGTGTTTTAGGTCGATTTGGTGTTCCCCTACTCCATGCCCCTTCCCCACCGGATGGTCTCTTTTTCAGGTCGTGTTCGTGTCTGTTGTCGTGTCCTTTATGGTTGATCTAGTTGCATATAAGACGATGATCCTAGGGAGTTTTGTGTGGTGTCGGGTCTTGTTATTGGTGTTTTTGGTGACAGTTTGATCGTTTCGTCGGATTGGGTTCGGTTAGTCCTTTGGTTCCGTCACTATCTTCGGTCTGTGGTTTTGGGTGAGGTTGTTTGTTTTGTAACGGGCGTGGTATGGTGGTGTGGGGCTGCTGGGTTTTTTAGCGGTGTTGTTGGTTCGGATTGGATGCGGTGCGATCCACTTTTATTTTATGTTGAAGTCGTGTTTGTGGAGTTTTTTTGTTTTGTTTTTCCATTTAATAAACACCTGGTGGTTTGGGGTGTCATGTCCCCTTCCTCACGGGTTAGTTTCTACGACTCGTATATCGCATCGAGTCTGTGTTGAGGCTAGATCTGTGAGGTCTCTAGAGATGATTTTGGTTAGGGGGATGTCCAAGTGGTTTGTTTTTTTGTACCCACCTTTCTACTCGATTTTCTTGGATACGAGGTTCTTGTCAGAGGGGGTTGTGTTCCAACGTGTAGGAGATTACTCTCCTTTGGAATTAGATTTCAGTGGTCTGCGTTCCGCCTTTCTTTCTACGCCATGTGGCGTAACTGCACTTTGTTCTCTCTCGTTGGGTCAAGGGGCTCGTGGGTTTCCAGATAACGTGTATCAGAGCGAAGGAGATGAATCTCCAAGACGCTTTATTGGGTCTTGTTGTAGGTATTTCTCTGATGATTGAACATATGGCACCTTTTTACCCTTCTTTTTGCTGAACTTTTAGACGTACTTAGGCATGATCTTAGGTCTTTTTCTTGCATTTTGCTTTCCATTCCCGCTATTACCGTCTCCTACATTTGATTGTAGGTAATCGAGCTAACCAAGGGGAATTTAGCAAGGAACAAGTCACATGAGGAAGATAGAAAGGAAGAAGGGAGGAGAAGAGCTGAAGATGCTCCTGGGCCGACCAGCCGGCGGCCGGTCAATCGGCGGAGGGTCGCCTTAAGCAATTTACAGCTCCAAAATTGAAATGTCTCGGCGCCAGAAGGGTGGCCGGCGGCCGACCGACCGTCTGGCTGTCGCTGCTACTCGTGTTTTCTCTTAATTCCCTTTTTGTAACCTAAGTAAGAGGATACTATAAATACCCTCTCTAAATCGTGTTTAGACACAACCCCAGATCGACATTAATTCTATTCTCCAAGTTTGAAACTTTTTAATTACTTTGCTAATCTTTCCCTAATTAGACTAATTCCTTCAATAATTAGTAGATTATTAGTGCTAGTAATTGGGTTGTAAGAAGGTTGAAGATCTCTCCATCCTTATTTTCAATCCAAGTTTTCTTAGCTTCTTGCTATTGAATTGGTACAATTTCCTTTCCTAATTTCATTTGTTTACATTTGCTTTCTCTTAAGTTTGGTTTAATTGTTTGTGCTTGAATTCTTCTCTTTTGTTGTTTGATTGTTATTTTTCTCTCTTTTGTTCATCTTTTCCTTGTTCACCATTGTTGTTCTCATCCAAAGATTGAGTCTTTTGGTGTTTGTGTTAAAGTTTGTCTTTTGCCTTAATCCTTTCTCATCTTAGCTTAATTTGTCTTTCATCATAGTTTTGTTGAATTTGTTGAATTATTGCATGATTAGTTGTAGAATCCAATTTCACATCATGTTCATGTTTAAAGAACCCACCTTTATTAATTGTTTTATCTTAAGAACCATGATTTGTGAGTAGTCTTTTGACTAGGACTTGGTTTAACCCAACATGTATGATTTGCTTGATTGGTTCCTATTAAGGCTTGTTGTTGGGAAGGTTTGACAAGGTTAGGCTAGAGGATTGATTTGATAAATTGGCCTATTTTTGGTAGTTTTGGTTTGTGACCCATGTCCACCAACGAAAGTTGGTTAGGTCGGGAATCGCGCACCCAGAATTTGGTCATATTGCTACCTTTTGTTGAGACTGAGAGGGAGAGCCAATGGAGGGCACCTCTAGTCTTGGGTTTGAAATCGACCTCCGAGAGGAGAAGTGGGATGACCCGGATTTTGATGAAGGCTTATTGACCTTGGCTAATGTTAGGGGGCCTTGGGAATGTGCATGTTTTCGGGGTAATCGGGTGTTAAGCTAGGGATATCGATCTTCGAACCCGAGAGGGGGGTTGGTCGGGAGTGCTAGTGTCCTATTTCGAACCCGAGAGAGGGGGTTTTAGGCGAGTTAGAGCCATCTCCACCTTGAGGACCTACCCAACGACTAGACTAGGGAATCATGACGGAAAATTATGGATTGTTGGGGGAAAACCGAGTCCTAGGGTTTTTATTCTATTGAATTACAACTTTAATTTCTCACTTGCTTAATTTTCACAATTAGTTTATTTGCTTTTTAATTTGATTAGTTTAGTTGTCTAGTTAAAATATCCAACTCTATTATTATCGACTTAGCTAAGCCTAAGAATTAGGACGATTAGTAATCTTCCTAGCTCCTCGTGGATTCGACCCTCATTTTGTACGACGATAAACCGTGCACTTGTGAGCTTTAAATTTGAAACCATCATTCTCTAAAGGTGTATCGACTAAGATGAGTAAGGATAAATTTATGGGGGTTTGTTGGTTTTCAGAGGAAGATTATCATAGCCAAGGAGATGAATCTCCGAGACTCTTTTTTGGGCCTTGTTGCAAGTATTTCTCCGAAGCTTCATCAATCAAGACTAGTAAAGATGGGTGTTTTCCAATGGCCAGCGCTACTCGTCCATTAAAGATTGTTGTGTATGTTGAGTTTGAAGTTCGTGTTCAAACATCGTCGTACGCCATCAACACGTTATAGATAGCCGATATAATTACCTTGTTGTTTTAGTTTATGTTATTAGTAGTACTTTGGGGTTTTATGTTGTTGTTATAGGTATGACCTAGTGAGGCGTACCACTAGAATGTAACAAACTTTCTTTACGGCTTCAAAAAAAAAAAAAAGTTTAAGTCACTCAATTGAAAGTATATATAAACTGGGGTGAACTGGTTAAGCAGACTCAAACTTTAATATTGATAATGATCTTTGTTTGAATAATAGAGTTTGACATTGCAGAAGTAAACTTTCACTTAAAATAACCAATTGTCATACAAGTATAGGACATCTTATATGATCTATTTTACTGAAAATAAATGATTCGGAGTACATTTGATGCAAACTATTAAATTGTAAAGAGGAATATTTCATCAGTTAGTACCACCTGTTAGAATATATGATTTATATTTAGTATATAAATCATTTATATATTAGTGTATATGTTTGTTATTATCTTCCTTAATTAGTGGTAGCTAATTATGTATATTGTAGATATTGTTTCCTAATTATTAGGCTCCCTATTGTACATATACTCAGTTTAATATTGAATGCAAGGCAAGCACAATATTCCTTCATGGTATCATTAGCCTAGGTCATTCTAACGATCTCTGCTTCCGCTCATCTTTTCTCTTTTCTCTTTTCTTCTTTACTCAATCCTATTCTTCACCATGACTATTGCAGAAAACACAAAACCAAATCCATCTTCTTTACCTTCGGTTTTGGCCGTTCACAATATCAAAAATCATGTCTCCGTCGTCCTCGGTATGGACAATGATAAATACCGTCTTTGGGTGGCCCTTTTCACTAACTTTGCGAAAGCAAATCGTGTTTTGGATCATATCATTGATCCCAAGGGCAAGGCTAAGAAGCCGGTCTCCGATGAGGACAAGGAGGTATGGGAAACGATTGATGCAACGGTTCTACAATGGATATATGCGACAATCTCGGATGACTTGTTGCAAACGGTGGTTGAAGATGACTCCACTGCCATGGCATGTTGGAATCGCATCCGTGATATCTTTCAAGATAATCAACACTCGAGAGCAATTACTCTCGAGCAGGAATTTTCGCACACCATGATGGCAGATTTTTCCTCTGTCTCGGATTATTGTCAACGTCTCAAGGGTCTCGCTGATCAACTCAAGAATGTTGGCTCACCCGTCTCCGATACTCGTTTAGTGCTTCAAATGGTATCGGGACTCACCGAGGCATATCATGGTGTCGGAACAATTATTCGACAAGCGAAACCCCTGCCTCCTTTCTATCAAGCACGATCCATGCTGACATTAGAAGAGGCCGGATTCGAAAAACAGGCCGCTACTACTGCCCAATCTGCTATGTATGCGAAGACCGATGACACCACTGCTTCTATCCTTGGTCGTCCTCCTCAGAATCAAGGGAAGAACACCAAAAATAAAAAGAAGGGTGGTGGAAATAAAGGTGGAAAAGGAAAACAGGGTGGGTCAAGTGATCACGTTGCCGCTACCCCTGCTGTACCAGCATCTCCGTCGCCCTCGCCACCATGGCAGGCTGGTGGATATGGTGGCTGGCCGTGGGGACCTTCCCCCTGGGCATATCCACCCTGCCCTTACCCAACAAACCCATGGATGCGTCCTCCTGTTATGCGTCCTCCTGTTCCTCGGCCTCAGGCATACACGGCACAGGCTCCTCCGTCTCAAACTGATATCGAGGCTGCTATGTACACCCTTGGGCTCACGCCTCCTGAACCATGGTATATGGATACTGGAGCGACCTCCCACATGACATCGAGTGCAGGTAATCTCTCGTCTTATTCTAATTCGAGCATTTCTAACTCTATTATTGTCGGAAATGGCCAATCTATACCCATTTATGGTACCGGTTCAGCCACCTTACCCAAACCACATCCACCCCTTTCCCTTAATCGAGTCCTATATGCACCTAAACTCGTCAAAAACCTTGTCTCTGTTAGGAAGTTTACTACTGACAACTCGGTAACTGTTGAGTTTGACCCATTTGGTTTTTGTGTGAAGGATTACAAGACGGGGATACAGCTAATGAGATGTGAGAGTCAGGGGGCGCTATATCCGATCACTCCAAATAATAATGTCCAACCTCACGCCAGTTTTGCTGCTGTCGAGTCTTCTTTATGGCACGACCGACTTGGCCATCCCGGCGACGTTATTTTTAATTCCCTCAGACTCAAAAATTTGATTAATTGTAATTCTCTTAATAAAAGAACAATTTGTCATTCCTGTTCTATTGGAAAAAATATTAAGCAACCTTTTATAGCCTCTACATCTTATACTACTATGCCTTTTGATATAATCCATACCGATTTATGGACATCTCCGGTAATGAGTTCAGCGGGTCATCGATATTATTTGCTTTTTCTTGACGATTATACCAACTATTTGTGGACTTTCCCTTTGGCAAAGAAATCACAAGTATTTCCTGTTTTCGTCCAATTTCGCAATTTTATTAAGACTCAATTTGAAAGAGACATTAAAAATATTCAATGTGACAATGGGAAAGAATTTGATAACGGACCTTTTTCGGATTTGTGTGCATCGCATGGAATCGCATTCCGCTTTTCCTGTCCATATACTTCACCTCAAAACGGTAAGGCCGAGAGAAAAATCCGTTCCATTAACAATATTGTTCGAACTTTGCTCCTTCATGCTTCTCTTCCAGAGAATTTTTGGCATCACTCACTAAGTATGGCTACCTATTTGCTAAATATTTTGCCCAACAAACAGCTGAGTCTCCTCACACCCTTACATATCCTTTATCAGCGAAACCCGTCCTATTCACACATACGTGTTTTCGGGTGTCTTTGCTATCCTTTAATACCTTCAACCCAAATACACAAGCTTCAAGCTAGGTCATCTCCTTGCGTTTTTCTCGGATTTCCTGACCAACATCGAGGTTATAAATGTTTAGATCTTCGCACTAATAAAATCATTTTGAGTCGACATGTCCGCTTTGACGAAACGCAATTTCCTTTTGCTCAATCCGCCAAACCAGACAACCATCACTATGATTTTCTTAATTCTGATCTTCCACCTTATTTCCCTCCCTCTATCAGTGAGTCTCCTATGTCACCCACAACACCATCCCCTCCGTCTACACCACCACCAGCTTCACCACAACCAGCCTCTCCAATACCGCCAGTCACACCTATGTCGTCCCCTGTTTCCACGCCAGTTACAGCACACCCTTCACCCGTGTCCCCTGTTCCTCGACCTCCCGTTGCAAAAGCTGTCACTCGAGGTGATCATGGCATCCGTAAACCTAAGCCCATATTTGACCTTAACACTATGGTTGCCATATCCCCATTACCCCGTAATCCCGTGTCAGCCCTTCGGGACCATAATTGGAAATTGGCCATGGATGATGAGTTTAATGCTTTACTTAGTAATAAGACTTGGGACCTTGTCCCTCGTCCGTCTAATGCAAATGTAATTCGGTCGATGTGGATTTTTCGACATAAAGTAAAATCTGATGGGTCATTTGAAAGGCACAAAGCTCGACTTGTAGGTGATGGTAAAACACAACATGCGGGAGTTGATTGTGGTGAAACGTTCAGCCCGGTTGTAAAACCTGCGACGATTCGAACGGTATTATCTATCGCTTTATTTTATGGATGGTCAATACATCAATTGGATGTTAAAAACGCATTTTTACATGGTGATTTGCACGAAACCGTCTATATGCATCAGCCCCTTGGGTACAAGGACAAGCGATATCCTGATCACGTTTGCTTGCTCCGAAAGTCTCTTTACGGGCTAAAGCAAGCCCCTCGGGCATGGTATACTCGTTTTGCGAATTTTGTCAATACTATCGGGTTTGTTCACAGTAAATGCGATCATTCACTGTTCATATATCGAGATGCAGGTGGTCATTCGGCTTTTATTTTACTTTATGTTGATGACATAATTTTAGCCGCTTCTTCCGAGACACTTCGCACTTCTATCATGGCAAAGCTTGGTACTGAGTTTGCAATGAAGGACCTTGGTCCTCTTAGCTATTTTCTTGGTATTGCTGTGACTCGGTCCTCTTACGGTCTCCATTTATCTCAACATAAATATGCCGCAGAAATTGTGGAAAGGGCAGGCATGTCCAATCGCAAAGCCGCACTACACCAAAGGGACACGAAAATGAAAATTGAGCTCCACGGTCAGTTCCCCTTTTCATGATCCTACTCTTTATCGTAGCTTGGCAGGTGCTTTGCAATACCTCACGTTCACTCGACCCGATATTGCATACGCCGTTCAACAAGTTTGTCTGTTTATGCACAATCCGATGGACAGCCACATGAATGCGTTAAAACGCATCATTCGCTACATTCAAGGAACACTTCGACATGGGTTATGGTTGACTCCTTCCTCACCCACGGCTCTCACCACTTACACCGACGCAGATTGGGCCGGTTGTCCGGACACTAGGCGCTCTACCAGTGGTTACTGTGTGTTTTTAGGCGATAATTTGGTCTCTTGGGCCTCTAAACGACAACCTACGGTTTCTCGGTCCAGTGCCGAGGCTGAGTACCGCGGTGTAGCAAATGTGGTTTCGGAATCTTGTTGGTTGCGAAACTTACTCGTTGAACTTCATCATCCCCTTCATAAGGCAACTATCGTCTACTGTGACAACATTAGTGCCATTTATCTTGCTAAGAATCCCGTCCAACATCAACGAACAAAACATATTGAGATTGACATTCACTTTGTTCGGGAAAAAGTGAGTAAAGGTGACGTACGGGTTCATCATGTGCCAACTCGTTCACAGTTGGCCGATATTTTCACCAAAGGTCTTCCGTCTGTTCTCTTTACCGATTTTCGAAATAGTCTCAGCGTTCGCCTTCCTCCCGATTCGACTACGGGGGAGTGTTAGAATATATGATTTATATTTAGTATATAAATCATTTATATATTAGTGTATATGTTTGTTATTATCTTCCTTAATTAGTGGTAGCTAATTATGTATATTGTAGATATTGTTTCCTAATTATTAGGCTCCCTATTGTACATATACTCAGTTTAATATTGAATGCAAGGCAAGCACAATATTCCTTCACCACCAAATATTTTCTTCAACTTCTTCACCTGTTTAGCATCCAACAAAGTGATCTTCTCGATCACATTCGTAGGCAAATCGTTTCCAAACAGAGAAACGGTAGTAGTTTGGAAACCAGGATTAGCACTGTTCAAGCTTACAAATGCAAGAGCTGGTTTTTTACCCACATTTACTTGAAAATGTAACATACTTTGTGGGAATATCATTATGTCACCTTTATTTAATTTCTTAAAGTAGGCAACATTATTTTCGTCAATAAACCCAGAAATAATTGGACCATCAATTACCAAAATAAGCTCCGATACACGATGACTGTGGATCGGGACTACTCCACCCACACCTAGGTCGAGCCGGGTCATAGACAGGCCCAACCCGTTTAAAGCTGGGAATGTTGTGTCGACTGCAAAAGTCGCACCGAGTTTGAAGATGTTATTCGTGTCTCCACGAACACCTAATCCTGAGTAAACAAAGTCGTCAACTGTTAAATTTGTCGGATTCTTACATGGAAATCCGGCAGGTCCCTTGGGGAATTGATAGTCTGCTACGCAGAAGTCGACGACTGAGGTGGCAGTTGATACCGTAAAAAGGACTAGGACTGACAATAGGAACACAACTCTCGATATTGCCATATTTTTGGTCTTATAGAGCTAAAGATCTTTCAATGTATGTATGTGTGTTTGGGTCTGATTTGTGTTAATCTTGCCGTCTCCTTACGTGAACATTATTTTTAAAGCACAACTAAGCCTCAACTGCATTATTTAGATCATATACAGCGTCAGAGCGTTTAATATAATACTTGTTGGCATATTTTTTAATCTATGAGTACAAGACTGTTGAATTGTTGAATATTAAATGAGACTGCAGTTAATAGATCCTACAACCAGTTGTACTCAGTTGTATGCTCTAGAACTCGAGCTATATAATAAAGTTTTCGAGTTTTGTTTTAAAGAAATCGAGCTATACCATAAAATTTCTGAACTCACTCACTTAAACATAAAAAAAATTAATTTTAAGAAAGCTCAAAAAAATTACACATAAGCTCGATAAGTTATAACTTGGTTGTATGATGCTATTATACCACTGGAGGTATAATGTTATTTGTGATGAGACAGAGTAAACGGTAATCGTAACAATGGAAACCAATCAATCCGTATTAATGGTGTATTCATGTTTGTTCGAAGCGGAGTGCTACCAGTTAGACAAAAAAAAAAAAAAAAAAGAGACCAAGTCCAATAATCAATATAGTATTCCAAAGACGATGAGGTAAAGGTGAGTTTCCTGTGCCTAGTACGGCTATGGTTTGTTGATTAAAAACTACAAGTAAGCATAGATTTACAAGTATAACAATATTGCGTTAAGGTCTAAAAAAAAGGACGACATAAACTATTTTGGCCTGGATTCTAACTTTGACCTGATCCGTATTCAATCGACTCGTATTGTGAATTGTGATCCAACTCGTATGGCCCGAGCCTCCTACTCCGTATAACTGGCTTAATTAGAGATTCACGTTTATATTCCTACTCCGTATTCACGTTTATACTCCCAATATAATTGGTCTCACTTAAGACGGGTATATCAGTTTCAAAAATATAACAAGTTAAATAATACTGCCTCGCTTGGCTAGATAATACTCCGTACAATTATTTTGCTAGTATTTAAAAACTTTAATTTTGTCTTAATTTAACCCTTCTTAACATTAAGACAATTTATACTCGTTATACTTTCGGCTAAAGTGTAATAAAAATAAACTCGTAAATATATGGTAACCTTAATTCACTGTTCTAGGCCGAATATCAAACTTGTTCATAATCAGGTTATGAACTATAAACCCTAACTTTAACATTGTGTCCACATTCCACAACCATCCACAATTCCGTTCTCTATTTATGTACCCTCTCTCCCTTCATCTCTCCCTCAATGACTCTATTCTGTCTCAACTCCACATGCAATACTTTGTCCCTCTCATTGCTTGTATACCCAACTTTATCTCCCTCCTTCAATCACATATAATTTTCTGAAATAAATTCAATTTTATCTTTACTAAAACAATTTTAGTATTATAAAATATTGCGAAAAATAAAAAAAGGTTAGATAATATTCTAAATTTTCTCTAACTTTTTATTGTAACATAATTTTTTCCTTGCTTATGTATATTTTAAAGGATAAAATAATTTTTATTTTTTAAAGGAAAATGATAAAGGTACTAAAAAAGGAAAGAAAAACTTAAATTAAACATTAATGACATCAATTTACGCGTAATTGTGTCATAAATTCCTAATTTAATTCCATTTTAGGAAGTAATTTAGTTCTTAAATACAGCCCTAAGGGCTGTATTTATAATTACCGTTTTTTAAATATAAAAATATATGTTTTTTTAGATTTATGTTAAAGTCAAAGTTTTATACATTTTTGAGTTTATAAATATTCAACTTTGTTACATGCCTTTTATAAAACATATCTGGTTAATTTTTTCAAGATTCATTATTTTTTTCCAAAAAGTATGTCATTGGACTTGTGAATTTGATATAATTCTTACTTTGTATTTTTTTTTTTTTTTTTCAAGATTCATTATTTTTTTCCAAAAAGTATGTCATTGGACTTGTAAATTTGATATAATTCTTACTTTGTATTTTATTTTTTGTTTTTTTATTAATTTTTAACACTGTAATATCGTAAAAAGTGATTTAAGAGATTTAATCATATACCTGAATGTGTGTACATCTAAAATTTAGGTAATTATTCAAGTTGCCGTAATCTTATCTTATCTATATTAATGCAAAAGACAATGCTCAACACAGGATGCGCCACGTCATTCACCCAATTTTTCTTTTTCTTTTTTTTTTTTGGAAAATTCAGGTAATGGTAGGTCCCGTTTACGTGAAAAGAGTTTATTTCTTTAAATCGTCTCTGACAAACATGCGACAAATTATGTCATAGAAAATATTTTATGAAATAAATAGATAATCGGCAGAAGTAAAAGTAATTGCATATAAACGTAATGAATTAAAAATCGAAATAAATGAAAATAATTACATATAATCAGACTGAATTACATAGTTAATGAAATAAATAAATAATCGGCAGAAGTAAAAGAAATTGCATATAAACGGAATGAATTAAAAATCGAAATAAATGAAAGTAATTACATATAATCGGACTGAATTACATAGTTAATGAAATAAATAGATAATCGGCAGAAGTAAAAGAAATTTCATATAAACGGAATGAATTACAAATCGGAATAAATGAAAGTAATTACATATAATCGGACTGAATTACATAGTTACTAATAAAATTACATAATTACGTGAATAAATTATATTTACTTATGGGATTGAATAACAAATAATGTGAATATTTTACAGAAATTAATGAAATAATTCGTCTTTGCCTTTATGCTTGACGAATATAGGTGTTCATACCTCCAAGAAACTTGGTGATTACGGAAAATACGTAACAATCAATGTCAAATCCCCGAGAACCACTATCATGAAAATTTTCAATTTTTAGAATAATTTGCCTATGTTAAAGTTGATTATTAAATTATATTTCTTTTTTCGGGATGTAAAGTTTTTTATGTACGCAATTTTTATTTACAATAGTATATTACGTTATTTCCTCTTAACCATTACATGTGAACACGTATTTGAAACAGGTGTAAACATTAATTATGTAGATCGCTGATTTAGACCAACTAGATAATTACAATTGAAATGCAAAAAAAAAAAAAAAAAAAAAAAACATCCAAAAACATTAATACCGGCCCAAATACATACCCGTGCAATTTTACACGGGTATAAAACTAGTTTTGTTGTTAAATGAACATGGTTGAATCATTAAATCTAATACATTGAACATTTAAATAATTGAGAAACCAAATACTACCAAATAATGCAATTAATTCCTATGTACATCATGGGTCCTAAAAATAAGGAAATAAAAACCGCACTTTGACTTATTGACTTTCAACCACAGAGCGTCACATAGGTTCTGTGGTTGTTTGTTTAATAAAGAGGATACTTTGACTTATTGACTTTCAACCACATAGCGTCACATAGGTTCTGTGGTTGTTTGTTTAATAAAAAGGATGGGAAATGTCAAGTGCTGGCACATACCTTTTTGGAAAAAGGAACATACATCGGAGGTATTACCTCCAACTTTTTTGTTTTTGAGCATATATCTATATTTTTTGAGCTTATTTCCACAAACCTTATTTGTTTTTGAGTATATGTATGTTTTTTTTTTTGAGCTTATTAAAATTTATAAGTTAGATTTTATTTTTTTCCGTCAAAACTCAAATTTTACTGAACTTATATGTAATATTTTTGAGTATTATTGCAATTTTTTAGAGTTTAATGTTTGAGTAAGTAAACTCAAAAAATATATATTAAAATTCAAATTTTTTAAAACAAAACTCAAAAAATTATTATAATGCTCAGAAACTATGAATTGGTGGTAATACATCAGATGGGAAAACCTTTTTCTCATATGCTCTGGGTATTCGTTGGCATGAAATTTGCCATTCAATTTTGTAATCACAAAATCTCATTGAAGACGGCGATATCCGTCACAAGCTTGTGACGGATACCATTTCCTTTCACAAAATACCCATGAGAGGTGAGTGGGGAAGCACATGGGGGGTGCCCCACCTTGTCCCCTCTCCCTTTTTGTGAGAGGTTTTCAGCTTGTGGCGGAATTAGCCCGTCACAAGCAAGACACTTTGTTTTGTAATATAATTCGTAGATAATAAAATAGTCAAGTACGGTTGTTGAATAGAAGTATGAAAGAACCCAACAAAAAGTCAAATGATAAACAGACAATCACACAGCATATCAATCAGTTAACAATAAGTACTTCAAATTCCAGAAAAGAGTATCAAGGAGGCTAAAAGGCTACCTCTTGCCTCTAAATATGTGTCCAAGTGTCTCACTCATGTGGGATTGTAGAGTATCGGACACAGGTAGCATCTCTAGCAAAGTTATATAACAAGTCGAAGCAATACAGGACATAACACATGCCCATTAACAAAACCTCCAAGGCACACACAACAACAATCAGAAAGTAAAATATTGTTTTGTGACCATGTCACAGCCAACCAGTTAAAATAACCGGCAATCCTGTACAACAAACTGAACTCTAAAAGTCAAAGTAGATAGTTAGACACCAACTGCAAAGCAACATTAGAACTGCAGAATGTAGTACCTCCATTCTGGACAACATCAAATGTTAGAAGTTTAGCAAAAATTATGAGTACGTCCGTCACAAATTTGGATCAAATAAAGATTCGTGTGAATAGATAAAGACAAATTATTTATTAGGCATTATGATTTTATCGCGATATTTATGTAGATATTTAATCCATCACAGATTTATGACGAATATATTATTCGTCAATCATCACAAGGGTGACGTACTGAAAGTTTAGAACCTTTTTCCACACAATACTATTATGAGTACTGAGTATTATTTTATGAAGTCAATGCAGGTTCATTAGTTTTTTGAGCCATTATTGTAGTAGCTTAGTGACACAATCAGTGATAAGACTATTATTATTATTATTATTACTATTATTATTATTGTTGTTGTTGTTATTGTTAAGCGGTACGGTTAGTATTGCTTAAAACTGTACTATATGTGTTAAGTTTAAAATTAGTCAAATATCACTTGACAATGGTATATAAGACAATCTTTTACTCTTCTAATGCATCGATTGTATTCTGCTTTTATCTTATTTATCCCACATAAATATAGTTGATCTGTTTTAAATTTAAGACGGATTATGTCCATCTTAACCAAGAATTTGTGCAAGTGGTAAGATCTCTGATCTTGTAAGTAAGTGATTAGAATTCTTATTTGTGACGGAAATACCCGTCGCAAGCTTGCGACGGGCCAAATACATACCGTTCACAACTTCACATGCATGTGGTACCTGGTTGAACAAAGCATGCGGTTGACAGCACACCAAAAGTAGGCGGCTGCCACTGTTCAAGTCTTAATGTGTAATTGTACTCCATTGTATATTTAATTGCCAATTGTACTTCTCTTATCATATTTAATTCCAATCAGTCCGTTTTTCTTAAGATCATTGTTTTTGGTCTGAAATAAGACGGGTAACATGTCATTATTTTACAATAAAATGTTGTTATTTTCTGATAACATGTTACCATTATTGTTCACATCATTTTCAGGGTAAAAAATGACACATCTAGTCATAACATTTTGTGAATTAATTGGTTACATTTTCTTAAAAAATGGCAACATTTTATCCGTCTGACAAATAAGATCAAAAGTGTCCGTCTGAAACAAGAATTTGTGAATTCCAATTATTAGCAATAATACAACTTGGCATTTAATGCTTCTCAGTTCATCCCCTCCCATGCTCAACCCTACTTCCATTTCACCATTATTTTCCTTCCATTTTTCTCTGCACTTTCCATAATTTACCATTGAAATGGAGTAAAAATTGTACGTTATCATTCATATTATTCGAAAAAAATAGCGGATCTTCAACCATCTTTCACACAAATGTTGGTTGATGGTGCCCTAATCGTTCAAACAACAATGGACGACGAAAATAATCATGGTGGGATAATCCATCAACCTTCAACGGAAAACACGACGAGTAAAGGTATGTATTTTTAGGGCGTTTTTAATGTTGAGAACGTAGAGCAAATTATTGTTATTATTAATATGACTATAGAACATCTTAACAAGAAGCAAATAACAAGTTTCTATTGCATTATATTGATGTGTTGTGTGATATTTATTGCATGTTAGTGATGTTGTCATCTCATGTAGTATAATGTTTGATTTGTGTTAAGTTTTATCATCATTAACTGGAATATTAGTTTTTAGGTTTTCAGTGTACCATATATGTTTGATTTTACTGTATTATAATGGATGTTTACATTTATCATGTTAATGTCTGTACTGTTGGTCCGAATGTCACCCTGTCAACTATAATGGATAGAAAGATATTTATGTAATATAATGTTAAGGCTTATGGTGTCGCATAGCACATTAATATCTGTACTTTTCCCTTAAGGTCACGCTGTCAACTACACTGCATGTTATTATTTATCTATTTAATGTGTTCATTTTTCTACATAATGTAACCCTATCAACTACCGTTGGTCAGATTACTTGAAAACATATTTTGTATATCTAACCAATGTGTCTCATTTTCGACCTAATGTAACCCTCTAACTAGAGTAGGGATGAATATGTAAATGCAGATGTTGTTAGATATGTCATAATTATTCTCACTTTTTCGCCTAATGTCACCCTGTAAACGGATGCAGATACAGATTATTCCAAGTCACTATTGGGAATGAAAGCAGGGACATGGGAACTAATTTATGAGATGTTTAAGAAACACTCACATGCCATCGATTTCAGCATTAGGAAAGCAACTTCTTGCAGAGTGAACGGGCCTGGCACACCCGAAGTCGAGAGATACTTTGTATGCTCATGTGTAGGAGTTCATGGAAACGGTAATAGGCGAGATGATAATGGTTTACCTCACGTTGATGGAAACCATTTGAGGAATTCTGCAGTCACATGTTGCCATTGCAAAGCCGGGCTAAGGACACAAGTAAACGAGGACGGGGAGTGGGAGGTAATGCAGCATTTCACAGAACACAACCATGACTTGACTCCCACTCAATGCCAGCAGCACCACCGCTCGAAGAGGAGAATAACTGATGCTGAGGCAGAGGCTATAAGGGCGCTGACATAAGCCTTTGTTTCTCCCTCTGTTCAATACAAAGTGGCAGCTGATATAGCAGGGGCGATGTATTCGTCGGACACACCAAGAGGAATCACATAACCTTTGTGCATAGGCTGAAGATTAAAGCGATCGAGGGTGGTGAAGCAACCACACTTATTAATCTTTTGACTAAAAGACAAGCTGAGGATCCGGGTTTTTTATTCCGAGTACAATTCAACAAAGAAGGGAGACTATGTCACCTTTTATGGTGTGACTCGATGATGAGGGAGGACTACCGATTGTATCATGATGTTGTCATCTTTGACACAACGTACCGCACCAATAGGTACAATCATATTTGCGGCGCGTTTATCGGTATAAATAACCACTGGTCCAATGTCATGTTTGGGTGTGCTTTCCTATCCGACGAGCAAGAAGAATCATTCCAATGGTTGTTCAATGTGTTTAATGAAGCTATGGGTGAGGATGTTCGTCCCGTCTCCATTTTCACTGACCAAGACAAAGCAATGACAAATGCAGTTGAAGCGGTATGTTTTGTGTGTTACTGTTAAGTTTCGCATGTTGAGTTAATCTGATCAATATGTCACCACTTAAATTTGGATGACATTAATCCCAAATATGATAACATATTATATTGTTTAACTGGTGAGCTAAAACTAAAGATGTTACTATATTAAGAACTTAAGTTTTTATTTCAATAAAATATGTAGTTATAAACATATGACCTCTATACTCTAACATTGTCTTATGTCCTTAGCAGATATACCCAGAAAGCAGGCATAGACTATGTTTAGTTAATTGTTCAATATGTGACCACTTAGCCTATGTTTAGCTTCTTAGTCAAATGACAACTCACATAACAACATTTATCCAAAATGTGACAACATATTGTACTAATCAACTATTGAGATAAATTGACGATGTCACCATATGAAGCACTTATGTAATCACATGGAATAAAATATGTAGTTATAAACATATGACCTCCTTACGCTAACATTGTTGTCTCTCGGAAGCAGATAGACCGAGAAAGCAGGCATACGCTATGTTGAGTTAATTATTCAATATGTCACCACTTAACCTATGACCTTGTTATTAAAATGGCAACATTATTCCCAAATATGTAATCATATTATACTGATGAACTTTTGCGTTAAATTTTAAGATGTCACCATATGAAGTTGTTAAGTAATGATTTCAATTGAATAGTGCAAACATAAACATATGACTTCTATACGCTAACATTTGTCTTCTATCTCCATACAGATATATCCAGAAAGCAAGCATAGGCTATGCCAATGACATATCTAACAGAACGCCATCTCACACTTTGTATATTTAAAGCATGACAGGACATTCCATAATTTGTTCAACAAATGTCTTAATGGTTGTTATAACGAAAAGGAATTTGAAGCGACATGGCAAAAAATGACGACAGAGTATGGTGTTGAAAACCACCCATGGTTCAATAGATTGTACAGCCTATGATTCAAATGGTGCACTGTATTGAATAATCAGTATTTCTCATCGGGTATTCTATCTTCCCAAAGGAGCGAGAGTACAAATCATGCAATGGGGTTCCAAGCTTCAAAAACAACGTCAGTCATTGAATTCTTTGGCATATTTGAAACCACTGTCAGAAGGTGAAGAGGAGCGGAAAGAATTCAACTCTATAAGAGCATCCCCTACCTCTGTGTTCCCCCTTGTAGACCTTCTCCAACATGCATCGCAAATTTATACTATGGAACTATTCCATGTCTTTGAGAAGGAGTTTGGTCTTACAATGGGCACCCGGGCAGCAATTATTACCCATGAAGACTCCACCTTAATCTATACGGTGGACACGGTTGGCAACGAGGGATCTCCCCATCAGGTTACTTATGATTGTGTCAACAACTTGTGCCATTGCACTTGTAGGAAGTACCAAGTTATGGGAATGATATGCTACCACATCATACGTGTCCTTCACATGCATTCTGTCCCGGAGATCCCAGCTAGTTACATACATAGGCGGTGGATCAAATTTGCCAAAACGGAGGTGTGAAAACGCTTACTACCTTCTGACATGCGCCGGAGTGCTGCAAATGAGGCAATTAATTGGCGACATTCAACACTTACAAACGTCAACAATCTCATAACAAAGATCCAGAATGTCATGGCGGCAAGGTTAATTGTCGAGAACTTCTTTGATACGGCCAACGCTGAAGTAATTACGCTGCTGCAGAAGCTTTTCATGGATGCGGAAACAACCACTGAAACAACTGAGGGCCGTCCTATTCTTGATCCTATCCGTGTTACTACGAAAGGTAGGAGCGCAAGAAAAAAAAGCGGCCTGGGTAAGAAGAAGAAAGCGAAAAAAGCTACTTCGAATGATTGGGAGCCGTACACCCCAATACCTCATCTCCTGTGAACGTCTTAGAGTAGATAACATTTTGACCTTTTACAAACGACAACGCACTATTACAACTGCCACTTAGCCATAGGGCTTGGAAGATATTAATGTTGGTGACCATTATGTGTATAATTTGTCAGCACTTATTCAATGGCCTGATATTTGTCATTTTGAAATATGTGCTCTGCCATTTTCCAAACAATGTTATGGAAGTTGGACAAGTGCAACAACTTCTTTAATGTACTGAATTTATGTGACCATTTTTGTACAATTTGTTAGCTTTGTCTTAAATGGTAACATAAGGTATAAAGATGGCAACTCATTTGCAGTTTTCTATTACACAATGGGAATTACAAGTTGCATATAAGCTTAAGTAATGTCTTCATTGTTGCACAATATGATACCATCAATTATACGATGAACATCCTTTCATTTCTAATTATAATGGCTTCATTTTTGCTTAATACGCGTCAATGTCATGTGGCCATTCTTTCAATATATGTAACCATATACAATTCTGATAACATCATTGTTAAAAGTATAGATAATTTTGTTCAAAGAGATATAGATCAACCCTCTCACTACTTTTTATGTGCATCAATTATGTTACCATATCTAATTTTATGTTTGCCATCCTATGAACATATGTGACCACATACAACTTCGTAACATAATTGATGGAAACTATAGACTATAAACAATGAACACAAATATATAACAAATACAAACTTAACATACGATGTCCAAAACACAGGCCAAAGATGACGGCCAAACGAAATTAGTAGCTATACATACTAAAAAACCAACCCACAGAACATGTCCGAAAATAAGCCCACACATTGGGGGCGATAATAAAAATCCAAAATAAGGCCATACATCAGGGCCATAAGCAATATCCATAACGAGACCCAATAAAAACCCGGCATTTCTACTACTTCGGGACAGTGGCTTTCCTCCCCCTGCTTCGGGTGGTAGTCGGCATTTCTACTACTTCGGGACAGTGGCCAAGGGAAAATGAAGGCGGCTGCACCATGTCCACATCGATTATGGCATCAAACTTTTCACCAAGAGCATTCCAAGCAGCAAGAAACTCCGGATTAGCCAACGCTTGCGTAAATGACTCCTGGGATTGTTGTCCTTCACCACCAGCACTGGTCACAGAACCTGACTGAAGCTCCTCACCACCTTCCTGGGCTGCCAACTCCTACCTGAGGGTCTTGTGCATCAGGGAGACCACTGAAAGATTCCTCCTTGTCGTCATCAAATTGCGGACACGGACCTATCCAGATAGGGAATAACGTAATCATAATAGGAGGTATATGTTGAAGATGGTCACATACTGACTGAAGATACAAACATTAACAAAAAAAAAAAAGAGGGGATAACTTACATCATTATAGAAGGCCTGCAATTCCTCATATGTCTGAACGCCTTCAGGTAGCGGGAGGTTGACAAACCTGGATGGAGGTGCCCTTGAAGACGACTCATGCTCAGCTACCCTCCGGTAGAGCCTCTTGACCTGCTGCCTTGATATTGGGTACGTGCCAAGCTCCCAAATATCAATCCCAAATCCGCGATGATCCGGGTATGCAGCTACTTCCTGGGTCATTCTCTCTTTCAAACGTTCAAGAGTCTAATGTTGAACAAGCGGTAGGCTAGTCTTCTCTGGCTCTCCCCACCCGGTCAGGCGGTGGAAGTACATAATCTGCAGGAACATAAGACAACCTTATACACTCTTCGTGTCGTTGGACCTCCACGACTCCACTGCTTGGTTGAGACGTAGCAGCACCAATGAACACCAGTCTAGTTGTGAAATACATCCACATCCTCCACTGCTTTCACCAAGCGGAAGTCCATACGAGTGTGCACTGTTGGTGCCAGGAAAGTCCCCATAGCAAACACCACGAACATTTTCTTAAAATCAGCACCTCCGTCAGGCAGACCCGACATCCCTTGTCTAACCTTCTCTAGTGATATTTCATCTTTCTTCGCGACCTTGAAACTTTCACGCCAAATCTGGCCCAAAACCTGCCCTGTCTTTGGTTCTATCGTCTTGTCGGTGCACTGTAGCATGAAGGCATCGTAGACATCATGCTTGGTTAGAACAAATTGGACATGGCAGTTATACAAGAACATCCGTGAACTCGGATCATACTTATGGAGCAGCCAATCTACCATTTGATGATAAAAAGCATGTGTTTTCCACTGTAGCAGGCCACCAAAACCGATGTCCTCCACATCCTTTTTCTGAGCCTTTGTTAGAGTACCAATCAGAGTGAACAATTGCCTTGGTGATCCATGGCCATCCACCTCCTTATTTTTTCTACGACATAAATGCACCACATGTTAATATTTGAGACCGTAAAAACACCAAATTATCCACACTTTGACACCATTTTTTAAACATTATTGTTGATGACATTCGTGCCCAAAGTGGTGTCATTTTCCAAACCAAACTTTGATACCATTTTTGGCCATGCTACAAATGAATGATAATTGGTTACAAATAACAAGATCTCTAACGACATTATTGCTACCTGCCAACATCCCTAACCAAATTGCTAATATTTTACCATCAAGGACACACACATAAAAGACACCCAATTTATTAATCTTTGACTCCATTTTAAATCATGGTACAGCCAATTATTAAATGGTTACAAATAACACGATAAAGCATTATATATATAGTAGCTAATTTTGGGCTTATTGTAACAGGCTTCTCACAACATCTGTAAAACAATGTCACCTAACAACATTCCTAAGCAAATTCATAACATTTTTACTCATGGTACAACCAATTCATAATTGGTTACAAATAACAAAATGCAACATTACATATATAGTAGCTATTTTTGGACTTTTTGTAATATAACTAAATAATTTAACAAACAGAAAACAAAAGTATTTAATAAACATACACAAACCAGTTGGTAACATTTTACAATCAAAACACACAGACAAATGACACCCAATTTAGAAAACTTTAACACCATTTTTACCCATGGTACAACCAATTAATAATTGGTTACAAATAACACAATGCAGCATTACATATATTGTAGCTATTTTTGGACTTTTTGTAATATAACTACATAATTTAACAAATTGGACACTAAAGTATTTAACAAATATACACAAATTATCCCCAATTTTAGCAAAATTGTTACCATCTCAGTCGGCATATGTAAAATATTCTAGGTAATGACATTCCTAACTAAAGTGCTAACATTTTACAACAAAACACACCAAAAAAAACTACACCCAATTTACCAATATTTGACATCATTTACTATCATGCAACAACCAAATGATAATTGATTACAAATAACACAAGTCAAAATTACATATAAAGGACAAAAAATACACCCAATTAAACACATTTTGGCACCATTTTCGTTAGGCTACCTTCAGCATATCAATAATATTCTCAGTTGACAACATTCTTAATAAAATTGGCAACATTTCACAACCAAAATAAACCAAAAAATACTTCCAATTTACCACAATTTGACACCATTTTGATTGATTATTCTAACCTAAGTACATTATCAACCAAAGTGCTAACATTTTACAAACCAAACACACCAAAAACTACACCCAATTTACCAATATTTGACACCATTTATTATCATGCAACAACCAAATGATAATTGGTTACAAATAACACCAGTCAAAATTACACCCAATTAAACACATTTTGGCACCATTTTAGTCAGGCTACCTTCAAATTGGCATATTAATATTCTCAGTTGCCAACATTCTTAATCAAATTGTCTACATTTCATAACCCAAACACACCCAAAAATACACCCAATTTACCAGAATTTGACACCATTTTGATTGATTATTCGAACCAAAATACATTATAAACCAAACTCGTAACAAATTTAGTTAATTAAGATACTTACATTTTGAAACCATTTAAACTGAATTTGTCAGGGCTATAGCTACGCTTAATTCATAGAATCAACACACACACACTATATAGACAACCAATTTAACACACTTTGTCACCATCTTCAATAAAATGCCTATAATCAACTTACTTGGCCAGCACAATAGACGAGTCATCCCCCTTCCGCTTCTTGGATCCTTCACCAGTCTCTGCCTTCCCCTTTACAACTTTCAACGCCTTTGCCTGTAGTGGATGATCTGCACCATTAAAAGTTATTAGTCTAGGAAATGTCAACATCATAGTTTAATTTGTAATCACTTCAATTCTGTAACATTCAGATTTAAAATGGTCACATAAAATACGAACGCCCATTCCATTTACCATTAACCAAATATACTAGCAAAAGGTTTTACCTTTAGTTACCTCCTTTGGCTTTACAACCGTTTTCTTCTTCAGCGTGCCTTTTCCAAGCTTTACCGCCATCTTCACAGCGGCATCAACACCATCTTTTCGTTGCCAAAGAACATATTATTATGATGTCGTCAAATTAATTGAAAATATAAAAAAAAACATACTAAAGCAGAAACTTGCCTTCTTCATTACCATCCTCCTGTTCGTCTTCATCCGCTTCTTCTTCATCTGCTTCTTCATCTTCTTCGTCATTCCCTTCCTCTTCCTGAACAGTCTTACCCTTCCTCTCACTATTGCTACTCCCAATGCTGAAAGTCACCTTCTTCGTCCCCTTTCTCTGACCTACCAGATCTTCAGCTGTATCCTCTTCCACCACCACCGCCTTACCTTTCCCTCTGACTTTTCTGGCAACAACTTTCTTTCCTCGTCCTTCACCCTCAATCTCCTCGGTTGTTACCACATTCAGAGAACCTAACAACGATGAAACAAACAAACAAATTAATAAACCCTAAAACGACGAAAGATCATAATAATTGAAAAAACATACCCACTAATTAGGAACAATTGTCGAAAAAAATATGAACCAAACCTTCCACCATTTGCATGTACTACATTATTAAACCAAAAAAAAAGATCATTACCTTCCCCTACATCATCTTCCTTTGACGCTCTAGTATTTTTATTAGGTTTTAGTTGGTTAAGTTGTAATAAACATGAAATCATTAAGTTTTAATTTAAAGTACTTTGGTGAGTTGGACTTTGTTATTCACTACCTCGGGAAACCGAGATGGTAACAGTCCTATTTATTTGGAAATGTCTAGCTAAAGGCTCCTAAATAAATGGGGGTGTTACAAAGTGGGTTTTAGGAGTTGTGGGTGTCGGTTTTGGTGGATGTGGGTTGCCGTGAGAGGTCGTGGCCAGTGGTGGGACCACCGTGGGTCATGGGAGACCACGGTGGTGGCCACTGGTGGTCGTGGGGTTGTGTTTGGTGGCTGAAAACCGTGTGTTTAAAGAGGGTGTTTGTTGGTTTTGATTGTTGATGGGTGGTGTCGTGGGAGCTTCTAGGGCGTGAGATTGTGGGGTGCTGGAGACGGTGTGGCTGGTGGTTAATGGTTGTCTGGGTGCGTCGTGGTGCAGGCTAGTGGTGGCTAGGTGGAGAGGTGTCAGTGGTGGCTTGTGGAGTCGGGTTTTAGCGGGTTAAGGAAGGGGTGTCAAACACGGTTAATACCGTGTTATATGGGGTTATGTGGGTTGTTGGTATTCACGGGTGGTTACTTGGGTTTGGGTATTTGGGTTTCATTAATTATAAAAGTCGGGTTTTTATTTGGGTGTTGACTCGGGTTTTGGGAAGTCGGGTTTTTAATATAATAACTCCTTATTAGTTGTATAATAATTATTTTATAACTAATAAAATAATTAGTTTGGGTTGTTTTAAGACGGAATTTAATTAATGGTTTGAGACGGGTTTTTAATGGATAATTTACGTAGTAAATGAATTATCGTAATTAATGATTAATTAGTATGTAATTATACGAGAAATATAATTAAAGCAATTAAACTATAATTAACTTTATTACTTAAAGAATCGAATAATTAATAATTAAATTATATTATTATATATTTAGGTGACGGTTTTGTGAGGAGCTATTTTATTGGATTGCGTGATTGGCGTGCTTGCTCTCGAGGTAGGATAACTACTCAACTTGTCTTGATATTTAATTGATAACTACTCACCCAAGACTTTCAATAATCTACCAAAGTCTTGACCCCACATTTTTAGAGATGACAACTAATAAAAGACTTCCATGTATTAAACTATTATTTTTTTTCTTTTTATTCAAAACCCTACAAGAAAAGTGTAATGAAAAAGTAGAATCTGAGTTCAGTCTCAGGGATAATCTATAAAATCTGAGGTGAGTTTGAAGAAAGTCTGAACAATCTATATCTATCTATATTATTAAAGGAAGCTTTTTTCGAGCGATTACAGAGAGTCCAAGTTTTACGAACTACCTTATTTACTATGATACATTGAGAAGATAGAGTTCACAAATCAATACTATATATTAATTCCAGAAACCAAGGGACTTCAATGTAATTAAAGAAATTTATACAAATTAAATATACTATATAGTTTTAAATCGATAGCACCGTGTGATGGACCTGATAAAGGGATCTCAATGTAAATATTATATAGTTTTGGTTAAAAGTATAATAAAAAGATGCCTTGATGAAGAATATTTATGGAAACTACATTAAATTAAAGTAATTAAATTTAGAAAACACAATAATATAGTGATTTTCCTTAAAATTAACATGCCCCACTTATGGAATTAATTAGTATCATCATAGAATTATAAATTAAATTAAATGTAGTAAAAGTAATAGTAGCAGCAACGGGATTAATAAAATTAACGGTATTAATGTGAAAGTAGTGACAGTTATAATAATGACAGTAAGAGTAGTGAATATAACAAAGAATGTAGTGAAAGTAACACTGATAACAATGAGAAAAAGTATAAACATTAAATAACCAATCGACTCAAAAAAATATTTTATTTATTTAAATATAGGGCGGATAAAATAACGGGAATAATGAATTTAACAGTAAAAATAGAGGAATTAGTAAAAGAAACAATAGTAACCACGGGAGTAGTGAACGTAATGATATTAACAAAGAATGTCGTGAAAGTAATAATATTAATAGCGGGGTAGAGAACGTGTCTCATAATTTGAAAATAAATTTTACATTTTATCATAATTACAAGATATGACATAGAAAAATATATTACTAATAGTAAACGTGTGAGTTAGACAACTCCAATATAGTTTATTTCATTGAAAATAAAATTTAACGGTAAATAGAGGTAGCCCGGGCGAAGCCGGGCACTAAACCTAGTAAAGTAATAATAGAAAAACCATATCTATAATAAGAAGATAAAATTTGATGTTGTGTTTGTATAAAACTATGATATTGGCAAGGACTTTTATACGTTGTCAACAATCTAATAATTTTTTATATAAAGTCTGACTTTCATTCTCATGATATGCATATATTAAATCTTTTGTGTTTCTTTTTATATTATTTGTTTGAAGTCTTTTCTATTTATTTAATTTACCAACACGCATAATCTAATGATTAGTCTATTAACTGTATAATTGATGTTCTTTCTTCTTAATTTTTTTGGTTCTCTAATATTCTACTACTTAATTTTGTTTTACAGGTACTATATGCACAATTGACAAAGAATTCACGATTCTACTTGAACATACACAAAGAACGATAGATTTCGAAACGGGTGATTCAGTTAGTCAATATGATTGGGTGAGTTGTGAAAAACTTGCTATGAGTTTTGTAGTCTATACCATTAATTTATATTTATATTGATTTAACATGTAAAGTAATCTGTGTATATGATATTAGTTCTATTAGTAGTATAATTATTGGTGGTCTATATAAAGATAGACAAATGGTTTTTGTTGTACTAAATTTTATTTTATAATACATCAATAAATTACACTCTGGTCGAGAGACGACCCTGATTCCCTGCCCGAGCTTCCCTGCTCAGATAAGAACACAGGAATGCGCTTTCGACGGCTTCTATTAGCTGTTGGCCGAGCCCACGAGAACTGAAGGGAATGAGCTCTGTTCGGGAGCGCCGAAAAAAGCCGGGTTCTTTGAAATTGTTCCAAGAACTGTTGTCGTCAGTAATGAAAGAGACGAATCACACGAGCCTCCTGCTCGCTACTTTCGAACGGGGATGAGCCTCACGTGGGTTGGACAGAGGAAAGGAACGAGGGCTACAAAATCAAGCCTATCCTTTCCTGCCTTTCCTGACGCACAGAATTGCTCAATCAGAAATTGTAATTCAACCCGTTTATGTTCTTGAGCGGCCCGGCCCGGCTTGCGTCGTTCTAACAACCGGCGGGGAGGCCCATTCTGGGAGAGCATAATGATAACACTCCCTACGAGTTTGAAGCTCTTACTGCCATCATAAGATATTTTTTTTTTCTAAAATTGCCATTGCGAATTAACAATATTAAAAAAAAAAAAACAAAAAAAAAAAAAAAAACTCAAAAGAAGAGTACTACGTATAAGTGTAACCTGCAGGCTGGAGCTACATGCCCTTCCATGTTCAAGGTGTGTGTGTATTTATGGTTGTACAAACTAATCCATGTTCAGTTTGTCATCAATTCTATTATGAAAAACAAATTCCATGTTTAGGAGTGTATGTAGGGCTATGTGTATGACTTTAGTATGAAAATAATAGTATGGCTATACGAACTTATCCAAGTTTGGTTCATCGTCAGTTATTACTGCTTATACCAAGTATTTTGTACGGATCTTTAGTGTTTATCCTCGGAATTACGTCTACGACCACAAAGAGCTCAGGTACACCACCAAAATGGTTATTCATTGCATCGCCAAAGGGAGCCTTCATAGCACGGACGATCAAGTTAGCCATCAGATTACAGTTGATCATTTTAATGGATAATGGTGAGGTGCAAAAAGCATTTACGTAGAAGCATCAATCAAAAGGACTCTTAATGGCAATGAATTATTTATCTCCTCCACTCCCTACATGTATAATATTAAAAAAAACAACTTTGTTCAGTTCAACCAATTTCAGTCAAAAAGCGCAGGGCGCAAATCTCCCTTACATTTATCTTAACAATAAAACCGGTTAAGTATCATTCAACTTGTGCATATAAGACAAATCTGTTGCTTTTCCTCATGGATTATACATTTGTTTTATTCTAATCATGTGACAAGTCTTGAGCTTAAGACGGTCGGACGGATAATGTCGTCTTAAATGAGAGTTTATGTATACATAAGCTACAAACTGTACCATCAGATTGAACATTACACGATGAAATTATACAATACTATACCAAAGGACCTATGCGATTAAATTATACCCTTTAGTATTTGTCTATATCTACATCATCTATCTATCTATCTATATTAATAAAGGAAGCTTTTTTCGAGCGATTATAGAGACTCCAAGTTTTACGAACTACTCCGAGCTGAGATAAGATTAATATAATAATATAATATGTGAATGTGAATTTGATTAGGACATTATAAGTGGAAGATAAGACCAACTATAATACAACTAGAATATTATACCTCTGGTAAAATAATTTGTGTTTCTATACCTATAGAATTTCACGGTTACAACATGTCTATCAAATACAATATAATATCAATTTAATAATAGCGAAAGGAGTTTACGTGACTCCAAACATGTTTAACACTACACATATAAATAGAAATCTCCACTTGGAGAAAACTTGAAACACCGATTTTTTACTCGCTTCTTTTATTTTTTTCTTCTCCTACCTGTTGAATGAACTTTTAGTTTCTGATAGTAATGCGTATTGCTATATTATTACCGTGTTTCCTTACTATGTCAATCATACTAATAGTACAATTTGGTTGAATTTCAGGTACCATATTAAATTGAGTATATAACATTATAAATTTCTAATTCGTGCGTGAAGCGAATCTTCCATTATTTATATTGGAAAAGGTAAGTATTTAATGGAGCAAATTTTCAAATATTTACAATTTTGCAGAGTTATGGAACAAATATACAAATAATTTTTTTGGAGTTAATATTTTTTTTATTGAAATATTTTTGCGATAGGATAATGTCGTTTCTATGTGTGTATATTTTGTTTCCTTCTATATTAACCGTGTATCGCACTATGGGTCAATTTACGGCATCACCTTCTCTTTTTAATTGAGAGTAGTTCAATATGGATTGAGATTGTCTCATAGTTATCCGAAAAACAATTTGTCATCAGATTTGTATTTATTATAAGTTCCAAAATTTAAGGGTAAGATGGTATTTTATACACTAATTTTATTCCCTTATATACGCATATAAAAAAATACGAGAACATTTGTTTCAGACAAGGTAGTTGTGTCATTATGCATTCTACTCCGCACTAATCAATCGAGTATTCAAGTTTAATTAATAAGGCATAATTTTTTCGGACAAACTGTTTAAATGTTTTGATGATTTAGTAGAGAAGCCATTTCAACACAATGAATACTACGAGTGTCTAAGTTACTCCGTATTTGAGAAGCTTTTTCACCAAAATTTCTGTTCAATAATTTAATTATGACACGTGTGCGCGCCGCTAATGCGAATATTGAGATAATGTTGGATGACATATATAGCAGCTGAATTGTATGACATGGGTTTGTAACTCCGACGCGAATATTTATTATAAGTGCTCTTTTAATGTCAATCATTCTCTCATTAGGAAATTTTTATCAAACGATCAATTGGAATTGGATGGAATAGTATGTTTGGTTTTGTAAGTGACAATTGATAATTATGTTAGACGGCTCAATAAGTGATGTCGTAGATTAATTAAGAGGATACATGTTATGGAGTTTTTATTTTGAGTGGTAATGATAAGTTCATAGAAAACTTATGGAAGCAGAAGTTTATATATGTGGAATATTGTGCGGAGGTTTACGTAGAATTTGCAATATTGTGGAGTAATTCACATATAGAAAACTGCGTATATAGGTAGAACTGGTATAAGTAGGACTTCTAATTTTTTAAATAATGTCTGAAAATGCACAAACTTCTTATTAAAGTCGAAACGAGTGGTATTTGATTTCTGGATGTTTTGTTTTTGGGCGAGGTGACATAAATATGGATCTTTCATTTAACGAGTAGTTCATTATGAATCATTAAAAGAAAAATACAAAATCATATATAAAACTATAGTCAATGTTATAGTCTCACAATAAGTTAATTAAGAGATTAATTTATAATTAAATTATTGAAAGTAAAAATGGGTTTTAAGTCACAATCAGGAATAAAATAAGTCTATTCTTTATGAATACGGGTATTAAATAAAAGTCACTTTGAAAACGATAAAATAATTACGAAAACAACACAATATGCCACAAAAAAAGGGCTCTCAATTTCTTAAAAAGTAAGTCATCGTCACAATGGAGAAACATTATTTTCTATGAATGGGGTTTACTTATATTTCAAAATGGGAAGCAATTCATGGATTATACGACAGTGGAGGGAAAGGATACATGTGGATTTTTAGTATCTGATGTTTTTTGACAGATTTAATGTTTTTTTGTTTTATTTAATTTAAAGAAACTAAATTATTTATTTTTCTCTCCTTTATTACACTTTTTCACCAACCACTTTCTTATAGATTTTACCCGGTTCATTCCGGATCCTTAACTCTATTTCGGTTTTTAAAAATCGTTTTAATCTTTTCTCTCGATTTAAATTTTAAGTTTTTATAAAAGAAAGACGGAATTCGATTTTAAAACCCCTAAGTTTACCTTGCCTTTCCATTACATTTTTCGTTCTTCCTTTTTGTTTTTCATCTTCCCTTTTTTTATTCGCATTTTGAGGCTTGCGTTCACCCATAGACGGTTCGAAAGGATGATTCATGTCAGCCGACCCCAAATCATTTTGGGATTAAGGCTCTGATGTTGTTGTTGTTGTTGTTGTTGTATACGACAGTTGTATATGTTGTACGGTGTAAAATATGAGCTTTGTGATAAAGTATCCGAGCTTTATGTTAAACAATATGCGCTTTATTAGAAAATATTGGGCTCATCCATTTACACATTAAAAACATGAACTTTGAATTAACTCAGAAAGAATACATATAAGCTCGAATTCTTATACTTGGTTGTACAATGTTTATGGTACAACTGGATGTATAATCGTATTTGTGGATGGGAATTTATGGACAATACGGGTCAATTAGTTTTTAATTAAAGAGGGACAAAAAAAATGATTGCTTACACCTCTGTTTTGTTTGGCTTACTTTTAAATCACTTCAATTTACTGTATTTTACTTCAACTTTATTATGTTAAGTTAACTTCAATTAGCTATACTAAATAAGTTAAGTTAAATTTAATTTAGCCATATTAAGTTCAATTCAAGTTAGTTAAGTTTACTTTAGTCTAGATAGTTTCCTTAACTTAACTTAAGTTAAGTTAAGTTTAATTCAATGCTTAGTTCTAACTTCTAAGTTAAGTTAAGTTCAGTTTTAGCTTCATTAAATTCAGTTCACCGCAACTCAATTTAGTTCAATTTAATACTTAAGTAAAGTTAATTTAAATTAATTAAATTTAGTTAAATTTATATTTTGTTAAGGTAATTTAAGTTTGATAAAGTCAATTTAAATTAATTTAAATTAATTTGACATTAGTTCGGTGTCATATACTTTAATATAACTTATTCCGTAGATATTATTTATAAGACTTTAACTATACTTATTTTTATTGTAAAGTTCATTCTTTATATTGGCTGAGAAGAAGTATTCACTAAACAATTCTGAACAAATCAATTTTAATAGTTAATTGCTCTATATTTTCTGTGCATATCATAAGTATATATTTTTTGATGTTGATTAAGAAATAAGTATATAATTGTAAAATATACGAATCGGAGTTCAGTTTATGTACGAGTAGAACACCGCACGAAGTAGCATAAGTTTGGATCAGACTCTTTCAGTACTATATTATACACGATTGAACAATATATATAGGAATGTGCATCTAGGCATGTTTTAGTTTAACTTATTTCATCTAATTTAATCACTTGGGATCAGAGTTAGATTTAAATTAGATGCAAAATTTTAGTAGTTAGGCTCTTTTCTTTTGGTCTTAAAGTCACTCACTTTCCAGTACAACTATTATAAGTTCGGTTGAGAAACATTATACTCCTATAAGTTGAGTTCAGAAAAGTTAAGCGCCTATAAGTTTAGTTCAACTCTTATAAGTTCAGTTAAAAAAAACTTAAGCTCAATTTATACCCCTTTTGTTATAAGTTAAATTCCTATAAGTTCACTTCAGCTTATTTAAGTTCAATACAAAAAAGCTAAGCTTCTATATATAAGTTCAATTCAGCATAATTAAATGCAAAAAAAAAAAAAAAAAAAAAAAAAAACTGCGAATATCATTATACCATAATCATAAGATATTACAAACTGGCACGGGCATTGCCCGGGCATTAAATCTAGTATATACATAAAAGAGAGTTTTTTTGAGCGATTCTAGAGCGTCCACATCATCAAAAATTAATTTAGGAAAGTTTTATAAATAATATTTTACACATAAAAAATAAAGTGGAGAATCTTTTAATTATTATAATATCTATATTTCCTATTTTATATTCATGAGAAGTTTCTAATTTTTATATAAAAACTTTGACATTTCATCTGGCAAAAAAATGTCGTTATAAAAATTATGAAAATAATTTAATTAGATTCGTGGCAAAAAATGCTTTCATTAGAGTATAAATTTCATATGATTTGCACATACGAGTATTAAAGATGGTGTACTTCTTTTAATATGTTATATGTCCCACATTGAAAAACAATGTTAGTGTGGTGATTATAATACGTATAAATTATATAATTGTCCCACATCGAAAGATTAACATAAGGTGGGTGATCCTATGATTATAAATAGAAGTCATTATTGGAACCTATATACCAACCAAAAACCTTTTGAGTCTCTTAAGTATTGTTTTGGAGAGCTCTTAAGAGTTTATATCATTATCTTCACAGTATGATATATACATATTTTTTCTATATTATGTATTATATTCAAGTGATGTTTATAATCTTTATATAAAAACTTATACATCTCATTTGCCAAAAAAATATTATAAAAAAAACGTACGAATATTAATAAATAGTACTCCCTCCATTCAAAACCAAATACAACATTTTCATTTACACACTTGCCAAGACACAAATTACAATGTAAATATCTTTAAGTTTACATTATAAAAAATTTAAAATTTGATATTCTCATTGTACTTTATAGGTGAATCAAATAAGATCCCACATGACCATATTTGGTCTTACATATTGCAAGGAATCGTAAAGATTCTATTCGTTCATGAATAGTGTAAAAAAAGGAATGTTGTATTTGGTCTTCAATCGAGGGAGTATAGTATTTGCTCATTATTATTAACCTGAGTTAGATGTCGAATTATGTACGAAAAAGATGATGTATTTCTAAGTATGTTATTTGTCCCACATTGAAAAATATGTTGGTGTGGTGAATATATTACGTATAAATAATAGAATTGTCTCAAGAAAGTTTAGCATAAGGTGGGTGATCATATGATTATAAATAGAAGGTATCCCTAGAACCTAAATACCAACCCAAAACCTTCTGAGTCTCTTAAACATTGTCTTGGATAACTCTTAAGAGTTTATATCATTAACTCCACGATATGATATATATATTTTTTATATGTCCAAGTAATGTTTATAATTTTTATATAAAAACTTGTACATCTCATTTAGCAACAAAGTAACATAATTGTTTTTTGAAAAATTATATAATTAGATTCGTGGTAAATAAATGCTAGCATTAGAATATAGTATCATATTATTTGTACATATTTTAATTACGATAAGAAGTTAAAAAAATGTATTATACGAATATTAATAAATAGTAGTCCTATAGTATTTGCTTATTATTATTATTAAACTGGGTTAGATGTCGAATTAGGTGTGAAAAAGATGGTGTATTTCTAAGTATATTGTTTGTCCCACATTGAAAAATAATGTAGGTGTGGTAAATATACTACATATAAATAGTTGAATTGTCCCACATTAGAAGATTATTATGAGGTGAGGTATCACATGATTATAAATATGAGTCATAACTTAGGGGTATCAACCCAAAATCTTTTGAATCGCTTAAAAATTATCTTAGAGAGTTATTATAAGAGTTTGTATTAACGGCAAACCTTAGTTACAACAATACCATACAAATATTAATCACGTAGATATTTATAAAAGCGATTATATATTACTATATTAGTGATATTATAATATTTATTTTAAGACAATCGATAGTATAATAACTTTATTTAAGACAAAGTCATAATTAAAAAATAAAATGGGTGCTAAATATACATAAATTTGTTTGTGTCATATAATGATAATCTCTGTACTAAAATAGAAAATTTATGAATTATAATACAATCAAGTGTTGCATAAAAAGATTTTGAATCCACAAACAAATCAATAATGAGCTTTTTTACTTTGATAAATAGTAGAATTAAATCTTTTTAACTTTCAAATATAGGTAATTATTATGCCTCATTACATTTCAGTAACTAAAATACATCATAATTTTTAACCATTAATCAAAATCGCAACAGAAAAAAGAAATATTTTGCATTTGTTTATACATTCTATTGTCCCTCAATTACATCTTAAAAGTCGTGTTAGGAAAAAAAATATAATTTAAATCATATCATTTGTACATATTTTAATTATGACAAAAAATGGAAAAAACGTACAAATATAAATAGATAGTATAATATTTTCTCATTATTAAATCGGGTTGGATATCGAAATAGGTGCAAAAAAGATGGTGTACTTTTTCGTGTGTTATTTGTCCCACATTGAAAAATAATGTAGGTGTAGTAAACATACTACATATAAATAGTTGAATTGTCCCGCATTAGAAAATTCACATAAGGTGGGGTGATCTTAAAAATTAATTTAGGAAAGTATTATAAATAATATTTTTTGATGTAAAAAATAAAGTGGAGAATCTTTTAATTATTATAAAATTTATTTCCTATATTATATTCAAGTGATGTTTCTAATTTTTATATAAAAAATTTTACATTTCATTTGGCAAAAAAATATCATTAAGAAAATTATGAAAATAACATAATTTGATTCGTGGTAAAAATGATATCATTAGCGTATAGATTTCATATAATTTGTACATATATAAAATTGTGTACTTCTTAGTATGTTATATGTCCCACATTGAAAAATAATGTAGGATTATATAAAAATAATAGAATTGTCCCACATCGAAAGATTAACATAAGATGTAGTGGTCTTATGATTATAAATATGAGGCATCCTTGGAACTTAAGTATCAACCTAACATCTTTTGCGTCTCTTAAATAAGATGTTTTGACTTTTGATCATATCTAAATAAATGATTAGAGATAAGATGTAAATATTAAGACCTTATAACCATTTTTTTTTAACTAAGTTAATTAGCCCGTTGCAACGCACGGGTATCCAAACTAGTAAAATATTACTAAAAGTTAGTGGAAAATTAATGTGGCAGAGTTTTAAGACTTTGGTGAGTCTGACTGATAATCATACCCTTAGTTCTTTATTTGCCATCATATACTTGATCATTAAGTTTAGGATGAATAGTGCCGTTTTAAATGAAAATTTATATTTTCTTAGACCATCCGATTTAATCCGAATTCGGGTCAGATTAGGACTACTTTGTCACTACAACTATAACAAGTTAAATGAAAATTTATATTTTCTTAGACCATCCGATTTAATCCGAATTCGGGTCAGATTAGGACTACTTTGTCACTACAACTATAACAAGTTCAATAAAAATGTAAAATGTAGAAAGACAACAAGTGGAATTAGATAACATGCATCATCAAAATCCAGAAGACAATGGTCTGGACTTACAAATTTGAAACGTTAACTATTCCTCCGTTTTGTATGATGTAACCATTTGTTAAATATATGAGTGGAGTATTTTAATAAAATGGGTATATCATATGATAATGGAGGTAGTACAAAACTATGAAACAAAAATAATTGTCTATAATACCTCCCAAAATATTCCATATGTTGGGAGAGAGTTACACCATCAATTCTTTAATTATGGTAATTATGTGTTCATAATTCAAAATCTCATGATATATTGGTGTAAGTCGTGCGACTCTTTTCTTAATTGCCTCCTTATCATATACCCATTGAGCACATGATGGAAAAACCCATTCAATAATTCCTACTTTAATCGAATTTATTGCATTTTGCGTAATCAAAGGTCTCGAGCCTATGACGTCTATACATACATTTTCATATAAATAAGACCAACTAAAAAAAAGAATATTCAAATACAGGATTTTAATGTCGTCATGGCTCATTTGACACCAAAGCCAGAAACCGTATAAATAACAGGGTATTCCAATTAGCTGGCAGAGGAAGATAGAACGTGGGTCATGTCACTTAGTAATGGTTGCATCAAGAAAGTCCAAAGTTCCAATGAATCAAAACATAAGCAATTGTTAATTGATTCAAGTCTTACATAACCTGCATTTTTAAGCAATATTCTAAGTCCCACCTAACTTGTAAACCAAACACAACAAAGACTACAAATCCAGGCACATGTTAACTTGATTCAAGTCTTACATTACCTGCATTTTTAAGCAATATTCTAAGTTCCAACGAATCCAGGCACATGTTAACTTAGCTACTGGTTCCGACAAAAAAGCTCGGGAATCTCGATTCAGTTTAAAGTATCTTAGATGCTTTACATGATTCAACCAGCAATTCTCAAACTCACAAAAACATGGCAGATTCTCCTTCAATGGCTATATCAGTCATACCAGATGAACCAGCAAACTATAACATAAACAATCTTACAGACAGCTTACTGATAGAGATTCTCGTAAGGGTACCGACCTGTGAGTCCGCACATCAATGCAAACGCTGGTTGTCGCTTATCTCTGATGCTTACTTTAGGAGCCGCTTCATTGATCGACACAAGGGTGTGTCGGGTCTTGGTCATGCAAAGGAGGCTGTTACTTTCCTGCATCAGTTCAGATACTTTGCATACCATGATGTTAAACCAGATCCAAGTGTTACAATCACATCACATCCTGTTCATACTAAACTTGATGCTATTACAGATCAGAAAGTGCTTTTGTCAAGGACGAGTTTCGAGCTGGATTTTCTCCCATTTGGCGATACAGCTGATATTGTGGCTTCCACTAAAGATTTAGTGGTCGCCTATGATAGATGGGTGTCGTTTGAATTACTACAGAAAAGTCTAGGTACTACTTTTTCCTTTCCTTTTCCTTTTATTGCCTATGTTGTTCGACTTTTCTTCTTTTTCCATAAGACGATCATTCTAGGCAACCCTGAATCATTTTGGACTAAAATTTTGTTGCTTTTGTTGTTGTGGTAAAGGTACTACCTTTTGCATTTGTAATCTTGTAACGAAGAAGTGGACCGAGCTGCCTCCTGCACCAAGTAGCTACTGGAATTCAGGTTTGGTTGGGTTAGTTACCTATGAAGCTGATCCTAGTGAAACCGGGGTTAGGGATTTCAAGCTGCACTACAAACTTGTCCACATGTCGAACTCTGACGAGTTCAGTGCGGCTGTCTTTTCATCTGAGACTGGTGAATGGAGCAAACTAGAGGTTCTATCTACCACTAGGTTTGGTGTCTATGAAAAATACAGTACTAATTCGGTGACCTTTAGAAAAAAGCTCCACTGGATTATTAATAAAAAAAGTATTCTAACATTCGACCCATTTGGTTGCAACAACCAACGCGGCTTTATTGATCTGCCCCCTCTTCACGAGGAGGGTCAGAGCAATGAGACGGAATGCTTAGGAATATGCGAAGAGAATCTCCAAGTGTCGCAATTAGTGCGTGTTAATGGGGAACACAGGGTGATAATTTGGGACCTCAAAGACTACAATGCAAATGAATGGTGCTTAAAGTATAATGTACGATTCAGTGAGATGGAGTTTGTGAGTGCTAACCGGATTGATACCCAATCCAGGTATGGTGATATAGCTTGTCTACTGGCCTTCCATCCACATGAAAAGGCGGTGTTGTACCTGAGATACAACAATCGGATATTAATATGTAATGTGCAGGCACAAACTCTGGAAGTGATCAATCAGTGCAGCAGGTCCTGGAATTGGCACTTGAATACTGAATTTGACACAATCTTTACCCTTGTGCACCCGTGTTGGCCATCTCCACTGCAACCCCTGTGATCTATGCTGCATTCTTATGCTTCACAGAAACCACTAAATTTATGAGACAGACCCGTATCACGGGTAGTTATTTTTTAATTTCATGTTTTAGTGGGTTAATGGAGTCATGGGTATACAAGTGAGGATCTTAGTTAAAACTAATTGGCCTGACATTATATTATTACGAGACGTCTCTCATGAGACTAATTAGAAACAGATGAAGGCCAGAGCGAATATGTATTTGTTTTCAAATCGATGAGCAAATATGTTAATTAATGATAAAAATATATGTTTGTTACTGATGACAAGAAATACCTCCTCATCAAGATGTCAGCTTTCAGTTCCCAGAAAATGCTAAACCTCGAGGGATTTTGCTGTAATCTTCTGCAATTTGTCTCTAAGATTTGTATTATCACCGTCTTCTGATTGAATCTCTCCCCAAAGCCAAGAGTTGCCTAGCCAATTCAAGAGTCGGTTTGCCAGTAGTTGCTTTACCAGTAAATTATTTTCAGTTGTAACTCCTTTCCTGCCAGAATGTATTTCTACTTCCGGAAAATGTGAGCACTGTATCCTTCATACCATCGAAGTTAAGTGCTAACTGCTAAGCTTCTTAGACATCTTGGATAACACATATTTAAGAACCCAGAAAATTTCCACCTCGCAAACAGCGTAAGTTTCCAGTCTAAAGTCTAAAGATCTTGTAAGAAACTAAGAAGTGTGCTACAGTTGCGGATGACTTTCTGCACTTAGACCATACAAGTATTAGACCAAGTAACATTAACTGATCAGGCCTGTCAGTGATATTTAGAACAGTAGAACACCGATATTACACCACCAACTAAGAAGTGTGCTAGAGTTGCTGATGAGTTTCCGTTTCCGCACTTAGAAAATACATGTACAAGACTAAGTAACTTTAAGAGATCAGGCCTGTCAATGCTATCTATAACAGTAGACCAGCGATGACACTACCAAGGCATTTACTTCTGAGAAAGAAAATGTCCACAAAATAAAACCCTATGATTTAATGGTTCTATCTTTATGTACTAGCCCGCTCAACGTGAAAAGACGTTTGTTAAAAGTTAAAACAGCCTGATGGAAAACCGAGACCTATGTCTGCCAAAAAATGCAGGAGGATTGTTATGCCAAGACTCACATAGTAAAACAAGCTTTAAGCCAGAAATAAATTTAGTAATTGTCAAAAATAAAATAATGGATTTCGCATATACCAAGTACTAGAAGATGTAGGAAAGACAACTAAGAAATATGAACCCATTTCGCTGACTAATATTACTGACAGGCTACTCAATGCTTACAAAGTTACGAACTTACAGTAGGCTTGAAGCAATGAGCAACATAAAAACAATATTACCCTAATGTCTCGATGATTCTCACTTACGACAATCTTACCCTGTGAACGTCTAGTAGAAACCCAAATTTGTGCAGTGGCAATCAAAGTGTTAACTCACAAACCTGCCATATATACGATGTTTACACGTGTGTCAGATAGTCAATCATTCACAATTTTCGTCATCATATTGGAACACAGAGAAAGGTATTGACATCCTTACCAGTTCATTAGTCTCAATGTCCGTTTCATCCAACTTGCTGCTCACTTGGACCAAATCATCCTTCTTTGTTTTCGAGAATTTCTCAGAAGCTACACTCAAAAGCTTATTAAGAGACATGTCTTCACCTACAATCTTTTTCTTCAGTTCGTACCGATGCTTAATCCTCTTATCAAGATTATACCCAAGAAATGCAGGGAACGACAAAAGTTCCCCAATTTCACGATCCATTTCTTCAATCAAATATTCCATCTTCTCCTCTAGTGACTTGGGATTGTATTGCAGTATCTGAAAATGCTTGTTGCTCATTGCAACTATATCGTCACAACAAAAGCCATAGCTCAGGAATAACCCTATTACTTGCTGCAAATACTCGCACCTGGTTCTACTCGAAGCTCCCATTGCCATGGCAAGCTCCTTGGTTCTATACACATACCCAATCTTAACCAACATTGCCAGCTTCAAAGACAAGTTTCTCTCAAACGACAACCCGAGAAATACAGGTGATTTAACCAAGAAGCGGTAAACCTCTCCTGTATCCAACCCACAGTCCTTGAGAAACTCTACTCTAGGTCTCAGTTTCCGTTCTACACTTGCACTCATTACATTCGGAAAAACAAGCACAATCTTGAAGATTTCCTGATCGGTTAAGCCATATGATCTAAAGAACTCGACATGATTTTGAAGATGCTCTACGCTGTAAGTTACAATGGCAGGGAGCCGATTTAGAGCTTCTCCTACACCATCTGTATTACCTTCGCTCAACCTTTGAAGAAACCCAATCCGGGGAACCAACTGGGTATCCAAATCATAGTGAAGAATAGAAGGGCGCTTAGCAATTATACCAACAGCATTATAACGGCTCAAAAACGTTAGCATTCTCTTCATTTCTTCACTTGATCGCAAACAAATGGCCTTACTAAGATTGACATTATTAAGAACATGACCAATCTTCTCCTCAGAGACGCCAAATTCAACAAGCAACCTCACCTTTTCATCAAACCCGCCAACAAGACGAGCTCCATTCCCTCGTAAAAGACGTTCAATTTGAACAGTTTCGATCTTTTTCCCAAAACCACTTCGCAAAAATTCTATCAAACATCCAACCTCTTCCGCTGTTAATATCTCCGAGTTCTTACAAATCAACCTAGACAACGCAACCTCATCCAATCCAATTGACTTCAAGTCACAAACTCGCTTACGAATCAATTCAACAGGTACCAACCCCAAACCCGGATTCCTCACCAAAATCGCCTCAGCTTCCTTTTCAGTAACACCCAATCCCCGTAAAAGCGAAAAAAGGTCACCTGAGAGATCAAACCACAAACCCAATTAACATTACAGCTTAAAAAACACAAATCTACAACATATAGCAATGCAGATAACATGTTTGTTGAAATGCCTGAAAGAACTTCATACCTGTTTCAGAAACATCACCTAAAACCCTTGTAGATTTATTCATAATTAACACATTTCTGGGATGTTTAACCTTAATTGGCCAGAAAAAAGCTGTTTTTAACTGTAAAGTTGTAAACTTTATTGCAGAAGAACAAGTATTTGGTGTATATGGTGGAATTTGAGGTGAAAAACTCAGAATTTGAGGTGGGGAAAATGTGTATTTTACCAAAGTTATCATTTTTCAAGTGTTGTGTGTATGAAATTTGGGTTCAATTATGTAGTGGTGATAAAAGCCGTTTCTGGGTAATATATTTTGGCGCCAGATTTTGTTTGTCTGCAACTTTTGTAGTAAATTGACTAACTATTGAATATCACTTGTTTTATACGGTGTACGTGTGCCCTCCTTTTTGGACTAAATTTTGATGAGTTATAACTTAGTTTAACTCGCTCCTAGTAGGTCGTTAAATTTAACCAAATAAACTTTGACGGCCAATAACACTATGTTATTACGAGTAATTAATATTACTCCTTTCATTTAACTCTATATTGCACATTTCCTTATTTGGTTATACTTTTATTACTATAATACTATAATTTCACTATTTAGACCCACAAATTATACAAAATCCTAATGCTTTCTATCTATTTGTTGTACTTTTAATACTATAATATAGTTTTCTTAATATTTGTGCATAAACCATATATACAAAGTGGAGTTGAATGGAGGGAGTATATACAGGGGCGAATGTATGAATTTTGGTTTGAGGTGACACAATTTTTTTTTTTTTTTGCCGAATTCTAATATTATTTTGCGGTTAGTTACATAGTTGTACTCTTTTATTAACATACATCATAATTAAATATCGCAAAAGATTTCTATAGAATACTGTACATCTTACATCCATACTCTTTAAAAAGTCTCAACTTCTTCTACTGTAGCCAGAACAGTACTCCAACAGTACTCTTATTATTTTATCCTTATTTTCTTTCTTGTTTGTTATTATTAACCATATTTCCTGCACTTAGGAAATATTTACTCAAATCTTTGTATATTGTAAATATAGCATACCAAATCTTTTGTAATTATAGTTCTTACCTTATTTTGCACATATTGTAAACTATATAAACCTTGTATCATTAGCTTTGTTAATACAATTCATTATTCCCATAAATCTTCAAGTCCTATATGGTATCAAAAGTCACACATCGATCCAACCCTAATCTTCGACCGAAACCCCTTTCGTTCAAACGCCGCACCTCTTCGTCCTCTGTCTTTCTTCCGTCAATTGCCATGGCAGGTAACATCAACCATAACGACATTGTCGTACCAAATCCTCATGAATCCACAAAACCATTAACATCGCTTAACCTCAACCATTGTGTTAAGCTTAACCCTCTTAACTACACCGCATGGCGGTTTCAACTCACTAATATACTCTTTGGTTTCAGCCTTCTTGGCTTCGTAACCGGCACCGATCAACCACCAAACGAAACCATCACCGACGCTAACAACGTTCAACAACCAAACCCGTCCTTTTTGACATGGCTCAAACAGGATGGACTAATTCTTGGTGCCCTCATGGGTACCTTGTCTACTGCCTTACAGCCTTTAATTGTAAGAGCGAAAACCGCAAAAGGAAGCATGGGATATCCTTGCTTCAACCTACGTCAACTCCTCTCGGGCTCATATCATGCAACTAAAAGAACGCTTCGATTCCATAACCAAAACTACGGAACAAACCGTCTCAGACTACATGAACTCCATCAAAGTTTTTGTCGACCAATTAGCTCTTATGGGCAAAATCCTTGACCCAGAAGATATTATTGCCCAAGTCCTAAAAGGTCTTGATTATGAGACCTTTAAACCCGTTATCACCACCGTTCGTGCCCGCGATACACCTATAACCTTCGAGGCACTACACGAGAAATTGTTGCAACATGAACTTCTTATTAAACATGACAACCCAACCACCCAAAATCACTTCTCACCATCTGCCAATCCTGCCTATCGACATACCCATCACCAACGTGGCAATCCTCGTCCATCAACCACACCAAACTTCCACCAATCGGCCAACAACTATCACCAATCGGCCACCACCTATCATCAACCCACCTCTCAATATCAACAACACAACCAGTCCGCTCCTCGCCCCTTCAAAAGTCGATGCCAATGGTGTCGAGAAGTGGGTCATGTCATCGCTAATTGCCCTCTTTTCCGGAAACTCTTTCCCAATATCACGTTTCCTGAACCCAACTACCGTCAACACAATGCTCCAACGCAGGTCCCACTGCAAGCCCATGTTGCCAACTACGGCAACTCGTCATATGCACCTGTCGTTCCCACCAATCCGCCGTTTGCTAACACCGCTCAAAACCCCAACTTTTTATTCGACAGTGGCGCGTCGCACCATTTGACACATGATTTGGATACCCTCGCATTTCACTCACCCTATGACGGTCTCGATGACCTCATAATAGGTGATGGCTCGGCTCTCCAAATCGCCAATACAGGTTCGTTTACGATGCACAATCTTCAGTTTAAACATGTTCTTCACGTTCCAAAAATTTCTCGTAACATAATTTCAATTTCTAAGTTATGCTATGACAACGATGCTTACGTTCTCTTTACTGACAATTTTTTCTTTGTAAAGGATCGTCAAACCCAGAAAACCCTTCTCCAGGGCCGAGCAACCAAGGGAGTGTATGAATGGCAACCACCACCCGTCGTCAATCAGGCCGCGCTTCATCCTAGAGGAACCACGCCTCCTTCGTGGAAAGGAACCACGCCTCTTTCGTGGCACCATAAGTTAGGTCATCCCACAAACGATGTAACCAAACTTATCAATAAAAATTTCTCTTTTCGCATTCCTAATTTTGATCACTGTGATTCGTGTTGTGTTTCGAAGAGCACAAAATTGCCCTTCTCTGTTTCATCATTTACCTCGCACGCACCACTGGACTTGCTTTTTTCTGATCTTTGGACTAGTACGGTTCAATCTTACGACCATTATAAGTATTATATAATTTTCGTTGACCACTATACTAAATATGTATGGCTATACCCTTTAAAACGTAAGTCCGAAACCACTACAATATTTCTGCAATTTAAAGCCTTAGTTGAAAAGTATTTCAATCGACCCATACGACAATTTTTTAGTGACAATGGTGGAGAGTACGTAAAACTAAATTAATCGCTTCTTATCAATGGTATTTCGCATAGCACTAGTCCTCCACACACACCGGAACACAATGGCTACGCTGAGCGACGACATAGGCACATCGTCGAAACCGGCCTTGCATTGTTGAATCATGCCGGCCTCTCCACGTCCTATTGGCCTCTCGCCTTTTGTACCGCTACTTACTTAATTAATCGCCTTCCCACAAAAGGTTTGGGAGGAGACACCCCTTATTTTAAATTACATAATATACAACCGGATTATAATAAATTACACAATTTCGGGAGTCTATGCTACCCATGGCTCCGACCATATATGACACATAAATTAGAAAACCGTTCCATCGCATGTATTTTTGTAGGTTATTCGAATACACAAAGTGCATATCACTGCTTAGACCCAAAGACCCATCGCATTTACACTTCTCGCCATGTAAAATTTTGTGACGAATCCTACCCATTTCGAGACCCTGCTTCGCCGCCTACTCCTTCTCCATCCACCTCCACTGATGAATGGTGCAATCTTCACATTCCTCTCCTTCCTCCCTCGGCACCTACTGCCACTACAGTCCCGGTTACACCCACCAACCCGACACCCATTCTTCCTGTCAAACCGCCAATTACTCAAGTTTACACTCGTCGCTCTCAATCCTCACCCACTGTTAATTCAACCCAAGATCAACACCCTCCTACCCCTCTTCCTCTTCCGCTGCACCCCTCCAACCCAACCCCAAGCCACGTAAAGGTACAATGCCACCACCACCTAAGACCATTGTCACTCGCCTCGCCAATGGGATCAGAAAACCGAATCCGAACTATAGCAACTATCACGCTCAAGCTTCCTCAACCAATGATATACTACCAAATACGGTCAAGCAGGCACTTGTTCTCCCTCAATGGCGTCATGCTATGCAAGAAGAATTTGATGCACTTGAGCGAAATCAAACCTGGACTCTTGTTCCACGCACCTCCTCACAAAATGTTATAGGCTGCAAGTGGGTTTACCGAAACAAATATAATCCTGATGGTACCCTTAAACAACACAAAGCTCGTCTAGTTGCCAAGGGATTTCATCAACGACCTGGTATTGATTTTAATGAACCCTTTAGCCCCGTTATTAAACCAACTACAGTTCGTCTCATCCTAGCCTTAGTTGTCACTAACTCGTGGTCTCTTAGACAATTGGATGTTAATAACGCATTTCTTCAAGGAACACTCACTGATAATGTTTTTATGACACAACCTCCTGGTTTTGTAAATCAAACAAAAATAGATTACGTTTGCAAATTAAACAAAGCGATTTATGGATTAAAACAAGCTCCACGCGCTTGGTACACCGAATTAACCTCTTACCTCCTATCTTACGGATTTAAACAGTCTATATCCGACTCCTCCTTGTTTATTCTACACACCAACGATACCTTTATTTACATGCTTGTTTATGTTGATGACATTATCGTCACTGGACCACACCCTACTCAACTTAGTTCCTTTATTGACAAATTATCGCAACGTTTTTCCCTCAAAGATCTTGGTCCGTTGTCTTACTTTTTAGGCATCGAAGTCACTCACAACTCACATGGTCTTCATCTCAATCAATCAAAGTACATTTTTGATCTCCTAACCAAGTTCAAAATGATAGATGCTAAGCCTAATACCACTCCGATGACTTCCTCACCCACCTTAACTCGTGAAGACCATCTACCTATCCAAGACCACTCTGATTATCGTGCTATTGTTGGCAGTCTCCAATACCTCTCTCTTACCAGACCCGACATTGCCTTTGCTATTAACCGTCTAGCTCAATTTTTGCATCATCCCACCGCCACTCATTGGACTGCCCTAAAACGTCTCCTGCGTTATTTGCAAGGGACTCAAACCATTGGCCTTCAGTTGTACAAAGCTTCCCCTCCTCGCCTTCATGCCTTTTGTGATGCAGACCATGCCGGTGACAAAGACACCTATGTTTCCACCACAGGCGATATCATCTATCTCGGACGGAATCCTATCTCCTGGTCATCCAAGAAGCAACGTGGCCTTGCTCTCTCCACTACTGAAGCTGAATTTCGCGCCGTTGCATCCGTCACAACCGAGACACTTTGGCTCCGTAACCTTCTCCACGAGCTACATATCTCCGTCACCAACCCTCCAGCAATCTTCTGTGACAACATCTCAGCTACTCTCTATGCCAGAAACCCGGTCTTTCATTCCCGCATGAAGCACATAGCTCTATCCTTTCATTTCGTCAAACAACAGCTGCTTCATGGTCACATTCGAATTCAACACGTTGCGAGCAAAGATCAGTTGGCAGATATTCTCACCAAACCCCTTCACACAACCCACTACCTTGACCTTCGCTTCAAGATTGGCCTTACCCCTCGGACGTCCATCTTACGGGGGCGTATTAACCATATTTCCTGCACTTAGGAAATATTTACTCAAATCTTTGTATATTGTAAATATAGCATACCAAATCTTTTGTAATTATAGTTCTTACCTTATTTTGCACATATTGTAAACTATATAAACCTTGTATCATTAGCTTTGTTAATACAATTCATTATTCCCATAAATCTTCAAGTCCTATAGTTATCGTGTCTTTTACTTTCTTTCTCTTTGTACTTTTCTATCCTTTATTTTCTTCTTCTTCCATTTCCATTTCCTCCTACTCAATCCCCATTTCAACTCTACTCTACTTTGCTCTTACCTTTTTTACAACTATCTGATTTATTTTAATTTTCATTTAATTCACCCTGTCGATTCTCATAATTTTCCTGGTCCTAGAAGAAATCACTGAACAAGTTAAATTATTTGTTAATTTGATTGTTTATTTCAATTTCCTTTTACCGGCGACGATCTGTAAGTGTAACTATACTACAAGAAATCAGCATTATCCTCACAAGGTAGGTTATTTATTAGTTTTATTGTTTTTTATCTGTATTTTATTATTAGCCGGGTAATTTTCTGTAATTGCACATGTCTGATTGCATGTTCGGGATTATTTATTTTTATTTTATTATTGAGGTGAGGTTTTAATTGTTCATTAAATTGCATGTTATGGGTTAGTTATCAGCAAAATTGTGATTGTGTTTAGTGATGATGCAGAAGGACTCATGGAAACAAGTTTTGATCATGGCATACCAAAGCTTAGGAGTTGTGTATGTTGAATTGGGTACATGCTGGAGGATTAAAATTGATTTTGTAAACTTGTGCAGCACTCGAGTTGTCCGATTATTGATTAAATTTATAATCTAGGTGTCTGTCTTGATGTTATAGTGCTCTGTTCAAATTCGGAATCATGAATATGTGATTTATTGTTCGAAATAATTAGGTAATACTCCGTAGTAGTTAGAGAAGGAAAATAAGTTGGCGTCTTTTGGTGGTATTATAGATGTTTGAGAGTCAAGTAGTTGCATTTTTGGCGAGATTATTCTGTGTTACTCAGCGTGTCTGATACGGCTATTTAGGGTGAATTTTCCTGTTTTGTGGTCTAAATTGAAGTGTCGAAGGGAAGGGTTGTGTCGTGTCGGACACCGACACGTGTCTGACATGCGACACGACAGTTAAGTGAAGTGTCGGAGTAACATAGAGATTATTTGGGTGGTGTGGTGGTTAAGTTATGCCCCTGGATTGTTCGATGTGGATATTGTTAATATTTAATCGTTTTGTTGATATTCCTTGGTCGGTTTCAATTGCAGAGGATTCTACTATACGTGAATCTGGTACCAAGGTCCATCATGCTAACATTTGTGGAGGAAAGATGAGGAATTATTTCCCCTTACTCTAGGTGAACAACACGGGGTAGCGACTGTCTCACTTGGAAATTTGGACAAGTTTTTCTATTGATACCAATGCCATTGGGAATTGCCAATAACTTAGTTTGAGGGATATAAGTGAGCGACTGAGCGCTACCTAGAGTGAACTACTTTAAAAACTTTATGAATGATTCTTCTCAAGTTTGTTTTCTCTCTCTGTTACCTTTCATTTGAACTCTGGATCTTGTGCATATCAAGATCCATAACCTACTTATTCGACGGGTTGAATTATGTTTGAAACTTTGAATTCTGAGTTCATATTTGATTTGTACTTTTCATTCTTGACAGTCTGTTGCTGACGTAATTAGCACAACGTTGGGCCCACGTTCAATGTTAAAGATGCTTCTTAATGAAGCTGGAGGTGATATATTTTTACTGGCTTTATTCCTGTTAAAAAACTGAATTAGTCACTCCCTACAATTCACCAATAGTAGCTACTGTGAACTGTGCTGATTACACAGAGGCCAAGAATCAAAGGTAGGCTGAACAGGCTACCGTCCGCATGTGTTGGAAACATGGTTATGGCTACTGTCCAGAAGGGCAAGCCTGATCTCTGTAACGATGATGTTTTCATGTACTTTGAAGGTTTGTATTCTTTGTGCTTTGTTTGATTTTGCAATGAGTTCCGTTTTATTTCTTTGGCAATCTAAGTTGGTATTTGTTGAACTCTTAATTGTATTCCTTTTTCATTCCTAGATGTCAAATGTGTAAGTGGAGTTTTGTGATCATGTTGGATATATCACAGCGCTAAAATTTACTGTTTTCTGTGGATTTGATGGCACGGTTAAGTTGAATTTTGACTAAAGAAGTAGTAGCTTTTAGCGGTGTGGTGCAGTTTTTTTTTTTTTTTTTTTTTTTTTTTCTGAATTAAAGTACTTACTAAGGAGTATATTTTGTGTATGCAGATTGAAAGTTGATTTTTTGTTGGATTGTATTAACTTGGAATTTGTACTTGTGAACATTTTTTCTAGCACTAGATTCTTTAGGACGGTTGGTTACTCGAACAAAGCGCTAAATTAACCCCATTGAGGCATGGGGGTAATGCTGTTTGTATAATTGTATTAAGTGGGTATATTATTTGATTAACCATGCTTTCATGGATATTTGCAGTTCTGCTTTATTTAGTTTCAGTCTCTGATGATTTTTTGTTAGTTCCTGGATGTTGCTTCTTAAACAAAAAATTGTGTGACTGCATTTGGCATGATCTCTCTTCGTTAAGAAACATACTCCATCAAAAACCAGTTTTAAACAACATCATTGATTTTCAACAATAACAAAGACGGTATTGTCGTTGCAAATGCACTGCCATGGGAGCTATTGTAGTCGATCGCTGCTCTCGGCATCGGTCCTTTCACCGTAGCTATTTTATTTCAGTTTAATCCCTGGCGATTTCAAAACGATCTTGTCGCTGTTAACTACAGACCTTACTGTGCTGGAGTTGAAGTCAATGGGTTTTTATCACCTTCTGAATCTGTTGATTTGATGTTACGAGTTTTACGCATGGTGATTGTGCTGACTTTGTTGCAGGGTTTAATCCGACCGGGAACTCAAAGTGTACCAGTGATGGTAATTGGGGCTTCATGCTTCGGAGCAGACAAATGCTTGTCGTTCAAGTGAGTTTTTACGCTGGTTAGCTTTTGCAATTGTCATTTTGTTTGTTTTCTTAGACTGAATAATGAGATGCTGTAGAATTAGATTGTAGACATACTATTTGAATTCTTGTGGGTTCTCGAGGCTCAGTCTGCTGCTGAAGCCAAAAGCTATTTTGATGTACTATACCTGGGTTGTCTACAAAAGAAATACCTGGAGGAGGTTTCCTCTTGTAATGTCTTTGTTGTTAAGGTCTGCTCCTCTCGTCTGTCTCGCTTCACTTCCCTTATTATCTTGAAATTTAGATATGTCGACACTAGACAGAGTCCATCTGTTCTACTTGGGGGCAAAACTGCTTTTATTGACTTCAAAATTATTTCCAAGTTCACCATAATTCTTTTATCTATAAGCTGAAGATGTCGGTCAGCTATCTTAATATGCTCGTGGTCAATCCTTTGTTTTGTTTTCCTTATTATTTAATTGATCATTCTGTAGCAGCTCGCTGACCATGCTTTAATAGGTAGATTCTACTATCAATCTATCATGGAGTGTCCCACTTGTCATTTATATCTTCTAAATATGCAAATCTTGATTCTAATGTTCATCTGGTAATCTAATCTCGCAGGGTAACGTGATTTCTTCTCCTGCCATAAAAGGAACCATTCTGCCTGGTATAACAAGGAAAAGTATACTTGATATTTCTTGTAGTCTAGGATTTGAGGTATTCCATAATCTCTTAGACTCTTTCTTATCAAGTGTTTATTATATATACAATTTCTTAATTTTAAGCCTCCAAACCGTGTGAGCCGCCCAGTCAGTTTTCCCTTCATGGCAATCAAGTTTATTAAGATCATTGTTCACAAGTGAGCAACCGTAAATCTACGTGAAAACTTCCATTGGTGGTTGATTATACCCTGTTGAGCTGTTGATGACTTCTATTGCACAAAAATGTGGTATCACTTTCATTTGCCATGAAGCTTTGGATGTCGCAGTATAGGATGTCGAGGATGTAACATGAAAAGTTTCGGCCTATGCAGCCAGAAAATTTAAAAACATTTTCCAAATGTCTTGGTTATTGACGTCTTATGATAAAGTTCCATGTTAATGATAGCTCATATCGGCACATTACCAATTTTAAAATCATACACCATTTTGAATCGACACTTTACCAATTTTGTTTTTGAAGTAACAGGCATTATGACTACGTCACGCAACCCAACATTTTTGTTCTATTTTGACTTAGATTATATTATGTCTTCCGTCGTGTTGAGTAATATGTATGCACCTCAATACGTTTATACTTGTGTAGTGAGTTAACAGTACGCTTACCACCCGTAAGTTTATATGATAGTCTGATAGAGCAACTTGATGAAGGCTACACTGAAATATTGAATGCGTTGGTGATTATGAGGAATCAGCGTTCTCTATTCACAAACTTAAGAGTTATAATCCGTTTTCAAAAGTTAGTTAAGCCGGTAAAAAATTGCGTGAACTTTTGGTACTTTCGAAATACGTAGTTAACCTAATTAGGGTAAATTTGAAAAAAAAAAAATTCAATTTAATTATTTGGTATTATATTAGAAAGTTACAATAATTTCCTTCAAAAACCTTTTGTACTCGGTTACTTTATTTTCTTAAATAATAAAAGAAACTTAAAATATTGTAGCCCACTTAGCTCGGTGGATTTTCTGTACGATTGAATTATGAATTGGGCTCGAGCCATGCAGTTCTTTCTTCATGTGCTATGTCTTCTTGAGCCACACATGTCCTGCCCATCCTCTGATATGGTGAGTTCTCCCTGAACATTATCCTATGGAAGCTTCTGCCTCGTCAGGTCCTCTTCTTAACCATTTTTAAGCATATACTCCTTCGTCCGAATTATTTGTTCACCTTTTTTCTCCATGTTTACTAAATGTGAAGTTTGATTTTCATTCTACTTTGATGGCTGCTCATGCTAAATCCCTTTTCGTATTGTGAGATTATTTGTTTTTGCCGTATAGTTACCTTCTGAATCGTGGACACGTGTTTCGTTTACAAATAATGCTCGTGTAATTGTGAATCCAAAGGGAGAAAGGAAAGGTAATTAATCACCTGGCTCTCTTTCGGATGGGGTGTTCTACATGGCATTGACATGACTGTTGTGTGCAGGATCCGCTATCACATGACTTATTGGGAAGGAATGTTCTGATGTTTCGCCATGAATAGTAAGAGCTGCCATTGTTATCGTTTAATTTATATTTCTCTCTTCTCCCTAACTAAAGCTCATAAGCTATTTCATTTTTCCTCGCCATGTTTGGATTATGCTGGTGTGTTGAATGGAGTCATGTTCAGGTGAGGATTTTTGTGTTTTGTGCCTTCTGGTGTACTGAATTGAAAGTGAAGCAGGCAATTGAGTTGATGCAAGTGGGTGATGGTTAATGTCAGCCTGTTAGTGATGCGCTGTAACTGTTGTCTCCTATATTTGAAAGTTAAGAGGTCAGTCAGTATATGAGAGTAAATGGCCTGTTCATACTCAGACTCGGGTAGAGTTAAGACATGTTTAGATGTCGAGCATGAAAATAAAGAAATCAATGTTGAAGTCAGTCAAATTTCAAGCATGCTGTTAAAACCTGATGTTGAGGAAACTGCTGAAAATGTGAGTGATGAAATGGAAGAAGAAAACTTCTTTGAGCAGATCTTGCCTCCTATAAAAGAAAAATCAATAGAACAACCTTTTTCTGAAGAAAGTCGTGACGTTGGAGATATTATTGTGCAACTGAAAGCCAAAGATGACACTTCAACGAAAACAACAGAAACTCCGTGGCAAAATAAACACATACCTTTAACAGCAGGCGAAGTGGGTAAGTCACCACAAGCCTTACGTTGTGAGAAAGAGTCAGATAATGAGGGTGTGTCACTCAAGATGCTCAGCAAATTTCGGACGAGATATCAGAGAGCAGAAACGTAAGTCTTGCAGATGAAGAAGTTGAGCGTATATGTGAACCCTAGCCCGAGAAATATTAGAGCCAAGTCGAATTATATGCGAAGGGGTAAGAGGAACACTATTAAAAGTTGCAAATTGCATCTTGGTTCATAAAATTCTTATGGAAACAATATTGGTCTTTGGAAGGCAAATGACTTAAAAGGAGAACGTCAATGATAACCCTACGATAACCCTACTGAAAGAGAAGTCACAACGTCTACAGAAGAGATGCAGGTTAATAGCAGTTCAACTATTGAAGAGTGCTCAAAACAGATAGAGTCAGAAGTTAGTTTGAATCAATTGATAATGTACATACGTTTCTGAGGACCATATGTCCTAGCTTTCACTATTTAAGCCATTGTCACCATGAAGAGTTCTTCATTGTTATACTTATACAGATATGCAAATCCAAGACTATTAGATCGGAATATGGTGCTTATGTTGACCAGTTGGGCGGATGTGTCACAATTGAAGAAGCGGAGAAGAGTAGTCGAGTGGGTCTTGTAGCTGAAACAGGACCTGCGAATAGACAAGTGAATGATGAGCATCAAACTTGTCACACATAGGTAGAAGAGAATGAAACTATCTCGGAAACAAAATCAGAGTTTCCAGAGTCTGATTTGCAAGAGAAAAATGTAATATCCACTGAATCTACATCATATGATAACTCCATCATGACTAAGGCAGCTCTGGAAGGGGATAACGACGAGAGGGTTGAGTTATAGACTGAAGAAACTGGATACAGTTTTAAAGAAGAAAACGTTGAAACTGCAACACGTGAACCATATTCCAGTGACCAAATCTCTAGCACAGATCCATTCTCAGAAAAAGGAGATTTCGCTATTTCTACCGACGGTGACAAAATCTCCAGCTTGAATGACAATGGAAATATCAAACCCATAGATACAAAGCAATGCTATAATTATTTTGCATTAGACATGGTAGTTTTCAAGCATTTACACAGTTTTGTAATAAACTATGTGCTCGGTCCATCATCTATAAATATACTTATATAAAATGGACCACGCTCATTTCTAATGATACACTTCCGACTTACTCCCGCTTAGCATTTCACTAAATTGGGGTCGGGCGCGGAATAACAAAAGTATATAAAAATAAGCAATGAAAAAAGTGCAAATCATTAAATTTTCTCATATTTTAAAGCTATTAAAGACCAAAAAGCAAAATAAATAACAAAATAAAGTCGACCATGGGAATTTAACCTCGGACTGCATGTTTTGGTCATGTGAGGGCACTTGCCCTCACTTTCACTCCCCCAAATCCGCCAATAACTATATATAATCCAGAAACCAAGGAGGACACTATGTTATCGGTAAGATTTCACTATAACTTATTTCTTTGATCATAGAGGTGACTACCTTTTTTTGGCATCGATTGTACAAGTTCATGAAGAAGTATGGACGACTGGAATGGGGGAGCGGCTCGATCGAGAAAAAAGAAGAGTAGCCTCTCTAGAACCTGGCAAAGTCATTATCAATTGTTTTAGCAGAGATTTCACTGAATAGAAATCTCCTGCCAGGAGAATTAAGGAGGGGTGATCTAAAGTAGTTTGCCTGACTAGTATTACTAAGTAAATAAATAAGTAAAAAGTAAAGACACTAAGATTTTATACGTGGAAAACCCTGGGAATAAGGGAAAAAACCACGGGCACCAAGCCAGGAGAGATTGTTACTATGATTTTAGATAGCCTGACAGAGTATTTATGTATCGGGCGTGACAGGCAAAGATATTGCTTAAGAATACAAGGATGAGAGTGATAGTGAGTGTGTTCCAATGTGTCTTCTGTATTTATCTTCTCTTCTATTTATATTAGCCTCCAAAGGTCGCTTCCTCTCATTTGTTCAGGGTTTCCTGGTAAATAGGACGCGTGCCCTATTTACCCGGAAGTAGTTAATTGACTACAGCAGTATTTTAGCCGTTGCCTTTGACTTTTTCTTCTGTCTTTTCCTTTTGAATTGGTCTTCCTTGTTTGTAGAGACTTTACTTATATGGCCTGATTGTCGCCTGCTCAGCTTGGACAACGTTTCTCTTGTGCCTGATGTAGTCTCCTTTCAAGCTAGAGTTAGTAATTGTCTGTCTTGTATTTTTCCCCTGCTTGGTGCCTGTCCATATGCTCTTAGTGCCTGATTTTAGGTATTATTTGCTTGAGCCTTGGTTTTGAACATTGCATGGCCTTTGTCAGGGCAGACAGGATAATTCTGGGCCCAACATCAATGAACTCCGGAACAATTCTCAACTAACATCTACGATTCATTCTCGTAAAGATTATAACACACGGTAGACTTCTTACCTTAGGAGCAAGATAAGTGATACATCCGTCAAGCGTCGGTGAAGAACGCAAGCAAAGTTGGAGATTGGGCATTGATATACACCATCAAGAGAAAGAAGGCCGACCACATTGAGTAGAGAGAGCGAACCAAAAAGCTCATTTTTGTGAAGCAAGCCGATCTTCCTGTTAACCCCTTTCCTTATGGTTGAACATGCTATCGCATTCTCTTTCTCTCTCTTAAAAAACATGCGTGAAGCACGAAGAACTAAGTCACTAAAGTCAATGTGGCGAAGGTTTGATGTTTTTGAATCCATTATACAATTTCCATTCCTAAATCTTTTATAATGCCAGTAATGTATTTCATTTGAATGAGAAGGATTAGAGTATTATTCCTTGATACTTCCAAACCTAAGAAGTACCTCATTAAACCAAGATCTTTAATAGTAAAAGCTCTATCAAGGCTTCTTTTAATCTCTTTAATTTCATCCTCATCACACCAGTGATGATTAAATCATCCACATATACTAAAGTGCTTGGTGAGTTGAATATTTCATAGTATGCTTGCTCGCTTAAAAACATATAAAGATCTTTTAAGTTTACAAACTCGCCCATTACTTGCCCTGGTAATCCTAGTAGATGTTTCATATAGACCTATTCATCAATATACCCATGAAGAAAGGCATTATTGATGTTAAGTTGGTGCAATGACCAACTCTTGATTCCATGGCTATCAATGCTCTTACCGTTGCAAATTTGGCAATAGGAGAAAAAGTTTATTTGTAATCCTTGTCTTTGACTTGATCATATCCATTTGCCACTAGTTTAGCCTTAAATCTTTCAATACTGCTATCTAGTCTGTGTTTTATCTTATACATCTATTTTGACCCGATTGTCTTTTTGTTTGAAGGTAATTTAGTCATTTCCCAAACGTCATTTTCTTCAAGAGCTTGCAGCCGCTTTACTCATAGCTCTTACTCATCTTTCATCCTCATGGGCTTCATAAAAGAGGGTTGGTTCATGCTCTTGCAGTACATGGTTAAGGGAGCTGGTATAATCTTGATCAAAGATATAAAATTCACTGAGGAGCTATGCATGAAAGGTCATAGTTATAGAAAAAGAAGGTTGAAAAATGAGTTGATAATGGAAACCATCCAATCTACTGGAAACTTGTCTTGCCCTGTCAGCTTTTCTTTGAGCAGGAACAATGTTACTCAAAATGTTGTTTTCAACTATAATATCATCTTCTGCTGTAGTTGTTGCATTGTTTTTTGAGAATTTTCCTGTATTATTCTCAGAAAAGGTGTTGTATTAACCATTTTTTGTAGAAATAGTGGTATTTTGATGTAATAGGTGAGTATTATTGTTATTTGGCTGAATATTGTGTAATATTGGGTTTCTGTTTGACGTTGTTGGAGTGCGTCCCGCTCATACTTTGTGCGGGCTGAGTTCGATGACATGACAACAGCAGTTCCCGTCCGTGTCTTTGCCTAATCATACGGATGAGGGGTGTGGTTGTCCAGGAGACCCTATCCTAAAAGCAGTATTGAGGCTCGTATTACCCCTCGGTGAGGTGCAAATTCCATAGTTTATGTTCAACGCTTAATTATGAACTCCTACTTTATGTGCCAACTTTTGCCGAACAAAGCGTCTTTGCTTGTGACGGGTTAATCCCGTCACAAGCTGAAGACCTCTCACAAAAAGGGAGAGGGAACAAGGTGGGGCATCCCCCATGTGCTTCCCCACTTGTCTCTCATGGGTATTTTGTGAGAGGAAATGGTATCCGTCTTCAGCTTGTGAAGGATATCGCCGTCTTTAATGAGATTTTGTGTTTGCCGAATTAGATTTATAATATTTAGTTTAAAATGCGTGAATAAATCAAACAAAAAAAAAACAATTCATTTGGTCTAATAGTCAATATATGAAACACAAAATATAATTCGTGTGTTAGTCGCAAAAAATAATGCCAAGACATGTAGAATCAAAATCTGAAAATTCATTTACTGGTCCTTATAATTAAGAAATGGGAAAAAAATATCAAGGGGAAATTGAGTGTGTCCACTTTCTTTGGGCAGTCTAATTTTCTTTAGTAGTGTTATTATGACCATTATGCCATACTTAATAATTTATGCCTACAATCAAGGCCTGATATGACCCATTAAAGCAAGTGCGTTCACATTAGGCCCCGTAAACAAATATGCCTTGTAAGAACAAGAATTTTCATTATCTATCACAATAGATTAATGTTATGTATGTATATTGCCACGACATATATATATATATATATTACCACAATTATTAAAATTTTGTCACCATTTATTAGTATTTTATCACAACACTATTGTCATGTTTACTTGTATTTTGCCATGATCATAGTTATTATTGTTGGTATTGCATCGCTTCTTATTCTTCTTCTTCTTCTTCTTCTTCTTCTTTACAGTTATTAATGATATGACCCACAAAAAAAAATTCTCGTACTAGCCCTCCAAATTATCAGTCCCAGCCCTCCGTACAACGAGTAGTCGCGAAAGTATGGACAAACAATGTCAAACAAGAGCACCAACTAAAATATGAAAATAATAACATACGAGCCAGAATATTATTCAACGCTCAATACCTCTGCCTTTCCCAAATGATCTAATACCATTTTTAATCATATCGCGAAATTCGAATGTCGGGATACTTGTATTGCAAAGTTTGGCACACACTACCACTAAAAATAGGCGAAAATGACTGGGTTAATAGCCCGCTTTTTGCCTGATCTGCATTCGTCAATGGTGACCTAGTTGGCAGAGGACAACATGTGATAGCAGAGGATCAATCAGATGGTGAGCAGGCGGAGCAGTAGGAGGAGTTTAGTTGTTATGCGTCTTTAATGTGGACCCTACGTTTTATGCTATGTCGTCTTGGAGTGTGAATTGTGAGTTTTATGTTATGTTTTGGAGTCTGGACTATGTGTTTCACACATGGATATGTCAATTCTTGTTGGAGTTTTTTACTATGAGGGTTTGGGAATGGTAACAGTATTTTTTGCCATTTTTTTGGAGTGGCGTGTCTAGTATTTTTTGTTCTTGAGTCAGGGGATGATGGGGGAGCTTCGCCAATGAGTTTTAACTCATTGCCGATCTCAAACCCGTAGAAACAAGGAGAGATCCCTTACTTAATCCCTAATTAGTTTCATGCTTCTATAAGGGAAATATTTTAAGTTTCATCAGCGTAATTAGTGTTATGTGATTTGGGCGTCAAAATAACCAAATTACAATTCGTGTGAATTATAATTCATATGTTTTTGTGGGGTAAATAAGTAATCAAGCAATTTAGAATTACTTTTTCATACCAAAGGTTACTCAATCCTAACAAAATTTCCATAATTTTTTGCAATTGCTCTTTACAAATTCTAACCTCTTCTAATTAATCTTCTCTAATTAAAACCCTCTTTCAACCCTAAAAATCAATCGAATCTGTTTCCTTGATTTAAGGTTGCCGATCAATTTATGCACAACCCCTGTCTTGAGACACAAATACCATGTGAATTCAAATAAAATATAACCCAAAAGCATCACATCGCTACAATTTAAAAAGTTGTAATAATCAAATATTTTTTTTGGTGAAATGAAGCTTCCCATTAAGAATGATAACAATACATTTTACGACTTATTCATTCATACTAGATGATCAAAATACACCTTTGGAGTAAAGGCATTACACATAATTACTTAAACATCATTGCATTTGCCATTGTTCATCTTTGTTAAGAATAGAATGAGAATGTCAGTGCCTCATCCTCAGTCTTAGCAGGTTCTGAATATCCTTCACTAACAATTCTGGTTTAAGAATGCATCCTTCCAGACGCGCTTTGTTCATTGAGTCCTGATGCCATAAAAAGCAGGCTGTAACCAGGCAATCACTACCATTTTCTTAACCTCTGCCCATGGTTTATGAGCAACCCAAGCCAAACATTTTGATAGGGTATTCAAATGTTCAATGTATCAGAAATAGTATCCAAAATAATCCCACTATACACACACTGTTGAAACAAATGTGCATGAGTTTCAATTGCAGCCTGATATAAACAACATCTATCATCTGCACAAATTTCCAACACATACAACCTATCTTTCAATTGGAGAGCTTATCTGGCTATAAGCCGGTTAATGAACATATACTTTGGCGCAAACAAGTTATTGTTCTATAATTTCTTATCCGAACTTATAATAGGAAAATGAGGTCTGATCCACTCATAAAGATCAGCCACACTGTACCCCTTAGAAATTAGGATGCATAGTCAAGGTACCTACATTATATGTTCATTAACCGGCCAAAAACTACGTAATATTTACCTCATTTTCATAAATACTACCTAAAATTTTTAATTTTGCGAGAAACTACCTAATATTTTTTACTTTTGTCGAAAACTACCAAATTGAAATTAATGAGCAAATTCGACAATTTTTTTTTCCAATTTAACTAAAATTCCAACAAATAAGTCAAAATACTAATCGAATTAATCATAATTTTGTCCAAATTAGCTACAATCTCGACCAAACTAGTCAAATTGTAGTAAAACAAATTGAAATAAATGTGTTAGTAACTAATCAAAACAGTTGGCGGTGGTTAAGTATAGTAAATAATGTATGTTCAATGCCAAAAATAATGCTTTCGAGTTAGAATTTTGTCTAATTTGATCGTATTTTTCAATTTGGTAGTGTCCGACAAAAGTCAAGAAAATTTAGGTAGTTTCTCGCAAAATTAAAAACTTTAGGTAGTATTTATGAAAATGAGGTAAATTTTAGGTAGTTTTTGACAAAAAATTATTTCCTTAATCTTGCAAATTGTTTTTCAACTCTAACTGGAGTCAGATTTTGGATGATAATCAGCCATGTCTTACCTTTAAGTAAATAACATTGACCCACTTGACTATCAGATTTACAATACACCCACCATACATTTCCAATAGCTGCCACATTTCATGCATATTTATTCTTTAAACCCAGCTCACCCTCAGCTTTGGGAGCACATGTTTTACCCCGACACTACTACAGATACAGGCTATAACAACGGGTAAAAACCGTTGTTAAAACAAAAGGTGGACGTTGTTAAAGCGGCCGTTGTAAAAGGTATTTACAACGGTTAGGTTATTTACTAAAACCGTTGTGGAAATTATTCACAACGGTTAAAAGCCGTTGTTGTTGCTTGTAAGTCGTTGTGAAAAGTTTGACAAAATTCTGGTAGGAAAGATATAACAACGGTTATAATATAAAAAACCGTTGTTGTATCTTCACTACTACAGATACATGCTATAACAACGGTTAAAAACCGTTGTTATATAAAAAAGCGGACGTTGTTAAAGCGTCCGTTGTTAAAGGTTTTAATAACGGTTGGTTTTTCTAAGTAACCCGTTGTGAAAACTACTAACAAAGGTTTAAAGTAGAAAAAACCGTTGTGGAAAGTGTGACTAAATTTTGGTGGGAAAGTTATAACAACGTTTACAGTAAAAAAACCGTTGTTATAACGGAAGACAACGGTTTTTTTTTTTGAAAAACCGTTGTTGTTGATTTTTTTAAAAAATAAAAAAATAAATTATATATTACTAGATGCATGCATTATTATTACTGTGCTTATAATTCCGATGCATGCATTATTAATGCCAAATCCCTGCATATGAAAGGACAATATATGGAATGAGAAGGGTTATAAGATTTGAAGCAGATATGATGGCACAACTTCATAAACATATATTAATTAAAAAACAACTCAAACGACACATTACTAAGTATAAATTCATGCATTATCTCAATAACCATTCCATTATATTACTATCTCCACGTCCTAAACTCCAAACCCTAAATCTTTAAAACAAACTCCAAACCCTAAATCTTTAAAAGAAACTCCAAACTTCCTTCAACAATGAATGATACCATCCGTAATACATGCATTATGATCGAGTACAACAAGAGTTTCATCCGCCGATTGCTGGACATCGAGAGGAGGTTCAGGAGCTACCTTGAGGAAGCTCGGATCGCACTCAAGGACGCCAAAAAAAAATGGCTTGACAGAGCCGCAAGTAATGCAGCTATATGACGATATAGCAACTGCGAAACGAAATCTCCAAATAGCAAAGCAGGAGAGGATGAATACCATAGAAGAGAATAAGACTCTATATGCATATCTAAGAATTGCATTTTTTGCAATGTAATTCGTTTTTTATGTATTTATATATTAATTAATTAAGTTTATTATGCATTCCTCTCCATCATCTTCTTGTTTGTTTTATTTTATTTAATTTGTTTTACAAGCTAATAAACGCGGAAAAACAACAGTGACAAAACTAATTAAGCGAATAATACTTAGAGAAAGAACAATAATGATCGATAAAAACACATGCAAATAAAATAATTAGAGAAAGAAAATAATGACGGAGATGACAAAACCTAAAACCATGCATATAAATTAAAGCGATAGATATTTACCTGATAATTAGAGAAAGTAAGAGACGATGACAATAACAGTGACGAAGATGATAAAGCGACGATGAGAAAGAGAGAAAGAGTGAAAGAGATGATGAGAAAGTGTGTGTTTGTGTTTGTATATGTTTGTGTTTTTGTTAGGTTTGTGTTTGTGGCTGTAGCTGATCTGTGTTTGTGTGGTTTATATTATGGAAAGTATTGACAACGGTTTTTACACAAAAACCCGTTGTCATGAGAGAATATATTAACAACGGGTCCTTAGAAAATCGTTGTTAAAAAGTATTAACGGGTTTATATATAACCGTTGTAATTACTTTTCACTAACTTTGCGCCAAATTATTAACAACGGTTATAATGTATTACAGAGTAAACTGTTGTTATTAGTTTTTATATTAACAACGGTTGTTCAAGTTTTAACCGTTGTTAAAACGTATAACAACAGTTATCAACACATAACCGTTGTAATTAAGTTTAGTAAAATTCGCGCCATCCATTCTACAACGTCTTATGGTGATTTTCGTGAATAACCGTTGTTAAAGGGGCGTTGTAGTTGCCTGGATTTATAGTAGTGCTTTCCCACCAAAATTGTGAAGACTTTTAACAACGGGTATAGGGAACATAACCGTTGTTGAAATTGTTAGTAACAACGGTTCTTCTTTTAAAACCTGTTGTTGAATATTATGCGCGGGTATTTGTGAAAGGTATTTACAACGGTTCTTCTTTTAAAACCTGTTGTTGAATATTATGCGCGGGTATTTGTGAAAGGTATTTACAACGGTTTTTTGTTTAGTAACCGTTTTTATTACTTTTTCGTAATATTTTTTAGGGTAAATTGATTATAACACCCTTATAAATTCAACTTTTTGAAAATTACTCCCTTATAAAATATTTTTCGAATCTTACTCCCTTAAAATTATACTTTTTTCTAAAATTGCTCCCATTTAAGGATTTCGGCCAAAAAAAAAAGAGAATATGACAGATTTGCCCTTGACTTTAGTTCCCGGAAGGCCGGAAGTATGAAGGCAAGTCAAAACACAATACAAAGTCATTAGAAGCTTATTAGACACACTTCTATCTCTCTTAGTGTCTCTCTCTTTCCAAAAACAAAAAAACAACAATGAATAATGATCTGGTTTGTATAAAAATTCCTCATTGAATTTAGAATATCTTCTAATCTAATCATAGATAAGTTAAGAATCATCAACATCATCATCCATCACCCTGAACGCTATACGCAAATAATCTGGTATGTATTCAATTAATTCCCTTATTTCAATATTATTTGCGATTTTTTGTATTTATTTAGATTGATTAGGTTTTAGGCAGATAATGTTCAAATAATAGGGTGATATCTTTACGGAGTCCGGCCAAAACATTTGTTAATGCTCATATATTGCATGTTGTGCATTAAAACCCTAAATTGTAAATTGAGGTTTTATTATTTTATCCTGTGTTTTAGGTAAATAATCTTCACATAATATCTTTAGGAATGTCATTAGTTATACTTTCAATGAATGTTTAGTGGTTTTTAATACTTGTTTATTTACAATAATTTTAGGGATGAGTTCTGGTCTTGGGATTTTAGTTGGATTGAACTTGTATTATGGAGGAAAGTTTGAGTTTAATAAAGGAAAAACAAAGTATATAGATGGGAAGTTATTGGTGGAGTTTGGAATTCTTATTCAAAAATTTACTTATGATTTTTGTATGGAGATGGGGAAAAAAGTGGCTGATGACAGGGATTTTGTATTGTGGTATATAATTCCTAAAAGGAATATGTCAAGTGGAACCAGGAAACTGAAAAGTGACTTGGATATTGTAGAATTGTTGAAGACAAAGGACATAATTGGGATGTGTACATTGTATTCTATTGTATTTGATACTTCTAGTGGTCCAACTTCAACATCCCAACATTCAATGCCTTCATCTAACATACGTGGCCCATCACAGAAGAGGTCCACTATAAGTGGCCTGGCACAAAAAAAAAGCCCAATATAAGTGGCCCAAAAACTAAATCACCACCACCACCACCCAGTAGCTTTGCCTCAAAAATAAGTGTTGATGATTCTTATGTAGAGGTGGCAATTATTAACACGACTCGAAAACACGACACGAACCCGACACGAAGTTAGCGGGTTAGGGTTAAGACGTTGTGACTCATTTAAGTAATTGGGTTGACACGGACACGACACGAAACTTAAATGGGTCGGGTTAGGGTTGAGCTCTTTGACACGAACCCGACACGAATAACCCACTTATTTAAAAGTGTTCTGATATATTTGGGTTGAATCAATAATCTACCCAAACAACTTAAAAATAAGTATTTTCATTCCTCATTTGTGGGATAATAGGCTTATAAAGCTTACTTTATTTTATTAGTTTATTGTGTTAGACGGGTTAAGTGGGTTAAAAATGACCCGCTAAAAGATAATTGGGTTAAATATGACCTGCTAAAAGATAAATGGGTTAAACAAGTCGGGTTGGGTTATAGAAAAATTAAATGGGTTGGGTTAGGGTTGAGACAAATGACCCGTTTATATAATTGGGTCGGGTTAGGGTTGGAGTAGTAATGACCCGTTTAAAGTTGACACGAACACGAACACGACACGACCTGATCTGTTTGCCAGGTCTATTCTTATGTGGGGAAATACTCTTCTGTATTTAATGATCCACTTAATGTAATACCACTTGTAACCATCCACCTACCCATTAAGATAAGCCCTAGACCAAAAAATCCTATTCCAGTGGATGGTAGACCAGCTAAGTTAGCAGTGAAGAGGAAAGTTGACTTTGGAGTTGGGAGCACATCTGGTGTTGGGTCTGGTTCAAGAATTGACACACATGGTTCAAAGCTTAGATCTGGTAGTGAGTCTGTTGAGATGCAAGGTTTGAGTGGTTGTGGGACTGCTTGTGGGTTCAAATCTGCTTTGAAAAACAAGGGAAGGATTTGAAGAAAAAGGACCTGGGGACATCTCGGTAGTGATAAGAGGGAGACTGTTGGGAACAAAGGGGAAGTCCTAAAGAAGAAAGGTCTTTAATGTTTTTAGGGGTGAAAAAGGGGAGACTGCTGTAAAGAAAGGGGAGAAAAAGCTGGTTGGAAGCCTAAATAGGAAGACTGTTTCAGCCAAAGAAAAGAAAAAAGGATCTGCAAAGACTGTTTCAGCCAAAGAAAAGAAAAAAGGATCTGCAAAGACTGTTGATTGTGAGGAAGATTTAAATGATGAGGATTTCAATGAGGAAGATTTCAGTGATTCAGAGTTGAGTGATGATAGTAAGCTAAGTGATTTTGAAGAAGAACAAATCGAGGAGGAGCTGTTTGGTGATGGCAATTGTTGTGTGTGACAACATTGAAAGACCACCACCTGTTTTCAGGAGGTTGTACATTTGCTTGCAGGCTTGTAAAAAGGGTTTCTTGAAGGGGTGTAGGCCTATAATAGGTGTTGATGGGTGTCACCTTAGAGGGCCTTACAGTTGTATGTGCTTGGTTGCAGTAGGGATGGGGGCAATAATATCTTTCCTATTGCTTGGGCAGTTGTAGAGGTTGAGAACACAGATAGTTGGAAGTGGTTTTTGGAGTTGTTGGCCTCAGATTTGGGTTCTGATGAGGGCTTTGGGTTAACCTTTATGTCTGACAGACAAAAGGATTTAATTGATGTTGTGAAATATGTGGTTCCAAAGGCTGAAGTGAGGTACTGTGTAAGACATATATGGGCAAACTTTAAGCTCACTTGGAGTGGACAAGTATACAAAGATGCATTCTGAAAAGCAGCAAGGGCATTGACTAAGGTATTTTCAGTCATGTTACTTGTTTATAATTTGTATAAAGTCACAACATTTACTTACCTATTAGTGTTTGATAATATCTATCTCTGTATGCAGGCTGAGTTTGATTCTAAAATGGAAGGGATAAAGTTCCTGTCTAAAGAAGCATATGCTTACTTGAAGGCTATTCCTGCTCAACATTGGTCCAGGCATGCTTTTGGGACACAAGCCAAGTCCAATATGATCTTAAACAATTTGTGTGAATCCTTTAATGCTGTGATTAGAGAAGCAAGAGATAAGCCCATACTTACACATATGGAATGGATGAGAAGGTATGTGATGAAGAAGATGTATGAAAAAAGGGAAGGTGTTCAAAAGTATGAAGGGAAGTTCATGCCCTATGTTAGTAAAGCACTGAAATGGGCTATGGAAGAATCTAGATTCTGCAAGTTCATGGGATCCAGGCCTAATTTGTATGAGGTGGAATTTCATGGAGAACATGTAGTTGTGAACCTTGATGAAAGAACATGTGATTGCAATCACTGGTAATTGACTGGCCTGCCATGTGTACATGCTGTAGGTGTTATCAATAAGCATAGAGCCCATGTGGAGGACTATGTGGATGATGCTTACAGTAAGGACAAATATATCCTTGCTTATGAACCAATGGTGTTACCAATTCCTGGGATCAAACTCTGGGAAAAGACAAGACTGCCTGAACCCTTGCCACCAGTTGAGAGGGTGATGCCAGGCAGGCCTAAATCCAAGAAGAGGAGAAAAGAGCCAGGTGAGGGTAAGGCCAAGGGAGTTAAGAGGGCAAAAAAGAGCAACAAATGTAGCAACTGTGGGCAGTTGGGTTACTACAAAAGGACTTGCAAGAACCCTACTGCTGCTCCTGTCCAGACCAAGGGGAAAAGAGGTAGACCTCTGAAAGACACTGCTTGGGCAGAAGAGGCAAGGAAGACAAGAGAAAGAAGAAAGGCTACAAAGGAATCTTATATAAGATGCACTGGAACCTCAATCCAAACAACCTCTCACAACCAACATTCAGTAGCAGCATCATATGGAGAAGCAAATGGGACTCAACAGTCCGTGGTTCAAAATCATTAATTGTTCAGTAGATGGCAGAAACAAATGGACCATTAAATTAGTTAGTTAAGCGTGTTTTTGGATGTAATTCTAGAATATGCCATCAACTATGTTTATTTTTGTAATGGCAGTGGTATGTAAATATTGTGCCAGCAACTATGTTTCTTTTTGTCATGGCAGGAAACAATGAAAGGCTTTAATTTCTTAAACAAACAACTTTCTTTGCTTCATATTCATCCAACAAGAGAGTAGTACAGCACAACTTCATTTTCATACAGCAGAGTAGTACAACTTTATTACATAAACCTCTTAATGGTTAATGATACACAAAGAATAAAGACAGTCATAGCTAATGTGGCCATTGTAAATGTCTTACAATTGACCCTTTCAGTTTACAATTGACAATATCTATTGCTCCCACCTTCATCTGGCAACAGCGGGAACGCCGGTTTACTTCTTCAGTTAGCATTTGCACATCACATTGAAGATGCTTCTTCTCTAATGTTAGCTCATTTATAGCTTCTCGCTGCCATTCAGTCTGGGTTTTGTCATACCATCTGAAAAACTTGCACCCACGAAATCCAGTCCTAGGATTATAGAACTTACAAGCCTCAAACCTTCTCCCTGGATTGGTAATTGTCGTGGACTTCATGATAGCAATGGGGATGCCACAAAATCATTTTTGTGTTTCTTCACAACTACAATAGGAATTTTGCGATATTTTACTGCAGAAAACAAGAAAGAAGAAACCATAAACCTTAATTGAAAATTAGCAAAAATTTGGGTCAAATACAAAATCAATAAATGAAATTAAGATGAGACTTTTTTACCTTAATATGGAATCGTCGATGGTTTTCAACTTGATAACTGGAGAAATTTAGAGAGGTCGATAAAGATGATTGAGGAATTGAGGAATTTAATTGGAGAGAAAGGGAGAAAGGAGATTAAGAGCATTTGGAATGGAGAATGAGATTATGGGTGATGTTATAATAAGAGCTAAGGGCAATGTCGTCATAAAGAACATAATTAAGTACCAAATTCAAATTATGGCCGGAATATTCTCTTTTTTTTGGCCGAAATCCTTAAATGGGAGCAATTTTAGAAAAAAGTATAATTTTAAGGGAGTAAGATTCGAATTTTTTTTTATAAGGGAGTAATTTTCAAAAAGCTGAATTTATAAGGGTGTTATAATCAATTTACCCTTTCTTTTAAATTAAATTTGTTTCATGCCATTCAAAATCCTGCATATATCAGCAGCAACATATATCAGCAGCAGCATAAATCACAGCTGGGTTCATCAGAACTCAATAGATAAAATTCAACCACAACAGCAACATCATACTTACAATTTGTTTCACTTTCAGATTAATTCATACTAACAATTTGATCACTTTACATGAACTAAGATTCCTAAAACTGTGCATCAGCTAGCTCTATCTACAAAGATCATTCCCTAACTTCAACAAAAAATTTACTAAGCTGATCTAAGCTCTAAGTATCAGGCATTTAGTCTTCATTGCAATGTTCTAAGACGTATTTTCCCAACAAGTCCCTTACCTCGTCTATTTGGTGCCCTTTTCATAATAACCTCCCACATGAACCGACAAACAAAGTATCCACATTGTATGCTATCCGGCTGGCGAGGGACCTATTATTACATAAAAAACGAAAAGACGAGAATGCCCACATCAGAATCTTGCACTTTAGGTATTGTATTTGCGCACGTATTATTATTAAAGACAGATTTTTGCACTTAAGGTATTGTATTTGAGCACGTACCCCTGTTATCGTAATAAAAGTAGGGCCATCATCAGAATCTCTCGTGGGTTGATCCCCGTTAGCTCTTTTCTTCTCAAAGGCCTTTTTTTATTAAAAAAAAAAAAAAAAGAGGCAGAAACTCATATTTTTGGGGCAAAAATGAGCTTTTTGCTATAAATAAAATTGAAACTTAATGTTATTATAAATAAATCAGTATTATAAACTTACTTAATAATCATGCCCTTAAAGGTCTCGTTTGGTTCTCTATGCAAAGAGCTCAACCAAAAAACTTTCTTCTTGGTCGGCATGATGGCTGCTAGCACCCAATGACTCCTACATCAAGAGACATCATCATTATTAACAAGTACATATATTAGTTATGAAAATGCAATTGTAGGTGGAATCGTAATATTAATTTGTTTATTACCCGATTTCATTATAAGGGGCAAAAATGAGCTTTTTGTTTGTCGCCAATTCCCGAGCAATATAATCTACCCGATCTTCATACGGAATCAACGTGATATGCATAGATAAAATATAGGGGCACAGGAATCCGTATTGATCACATGGAATCTTGTTCTCGGGGATCACTCTCGATTTCAAGAACCTACATTATTACGGTATTAATTCCGGTATTTAAAACACTATTTAGTCAAAATATTAAAATATGAAATGATTTATTAAGAAACTTACTTCATCCAAACAAATAGGTGTTGGACATCAATCTCGAGAAGGCCAGCCCAAATGGCTAGCAGCTCCCATGACAGAAGTGCTTCGCGCTCAATCCCTAAAATATCTTCATCGAGCGAAATAATTATCAATTGCTCGTTTGCTATGCGACGGCTAGCCTCCACATACAGTTCCATCATCGTCAGCGTTCTTACTTTTAGCATGAGTTCGTTCCCAGAAAAATTAGTGGAGGCTATACTCCTAACATCTTTCAGATCGGGGAAATAATGCTTTTCTCGTTTTGTGCTACTACCAACATATACATGTAGATAAATAAAATAATAAAAAATCCAAAGGTAACATATCCTAGTTGGAGTAATAAAAATAAAAGAGTACTTAACTAAATACCTCATCAACCTGCTCTTTCAATGATGAGGCAGTAGTAGGTATGTCTGGGGACTTAGTCTTATCCGTCTTTTTGTCCCCTACACAAAATTTCCATGCTTGTTAGAAATATAGAAAAAATATAAATAAAGGGAGGTTTTTAAAAAAATGGAGAAGTTAATTAAATACCTCATCAAGTTGTTGTTTCGACGAGGTAGTTGACATTTCTGGGGACTTAGCTAGGCTTATCCGTGTTTTTTGTTCCCTAAAAAAAAATAACATATAAATTTAACATATAAAAACATTTAACATGTAAAAATTTAACATATAAAGGTATTTTTTCTAACCCCAACTGCTTTCGGTTGAGGCGGAGACGAACGAGCCAGGAAGATGTGAGAAGTAGGCCATTGGATGAAACTTCCAACCGCATCTTCCAGAATGGTAATGTCGTCACGAACTGGGACGGGCAGTTGAAATTCTTCATGGCCTTTTAAGACTTGAGTTATCTCCACTTTTTTATGATTCGGCAACCAATAAATTTTCTGCTGATTTGGTGGGCAAGTCTACGAGACCCCGACCAACACGCACAGGTTTCGCGGAATTAGGGTCAGCAAGAATAACTACCTTCCTGTTTACGGCCTGAAGAATACACATACATTATATATTATATCCCAAAATTTAATAGAATTCATATAAATGTCACTAAAGACTTCATGTATACCTTGTCGAACACTGTGAACTGATTTAAAGGGGATGTATGCTGCTGTTTTTCATCAGCCGTCTTCTCAAGTTGTATCCCCTGATTATTGTGAGTTGTGGCGGATAACTCAAGTTGCGTCCCCTTTTCAGACTCATTTACCTAATAAAATTAACCAATGGCACGATGCCAGAAGTTATAGCATTAGAGCTGGCAGGGAACACACCCCTGATCTTACCCAAAAAAAAGAAAAGAAAAAAAAGGAAGTCATATATTTACCTTATCGGCTTTAGTTGTTAAAACTTCAGAAGCAGTAGGTATCTGATCTTTCTGAATCTCGTTGACCGATACTTCCTTCTCATGTATTGCTAAGGTAGTAGTGTTCTCGCCCTCTTGACCAATCTGTTGTACATTATCCCTTTAATGACATCCTCCATCATCTTCAATTCTTCTTCGGAAGGCTTGCCTCCAGAATTCATCTTTAGTATCACGGATGCCAATAACTGAACCTGCGTGCCAAAAATGTAATGTTTCAGCAATTTGTTTAAAACAATAACATGTGAACTTAAATGAAAATAATAGAATATATGGTACCATGTCAGCCTTCTCGGCCTTAGCCTTCCTTTTCTTCTTTTTCGGGGCAGTTGTCCCATAATATTTCGTGACTCCAACATGTAATGAGACGCCCCTCAATCGACCTGGATGTTCGGGTCGGCCGATCGCTCTAGCAAGAACGTCATCACGACCATTGGGAGTGAATTTCCCTTCTTCTACCTCCTTCAGTACCTTCTCCTATAATATATTAAATAAACTTCAAATTATATTTGTGACTAAAATAATAAAGTTAGTAATGAACTCGTCTTAATAAAATAATGCTTACATTGTTGGCCAACACTTCCTGATCATATTTGTCACACGACCGGGATCCTTTAGGCGTGTGCCCTTCTTTATAAGTTACGTGCCGATTCAAGTCGGTCACTCCCTTTGCCACCTACACATTAACATGGTAACGGTTATATATATAAATGTGTATCAAGTCCAAGTGTGATTAAAAAAATCAAATAAACAGGGGGATGCATGCTACTTACGAGTTGGTCTTCTATCAATCTGTAACCGCCTCGAGAACCATACCATTTCCCCTTCTTGCATGAAATGTTAGCACGATTTCTTTTGCTAACGGCCTTCAAATTATATAAAAGCTCAAGTAGATAAGATAATAAAAAATTTATAGAGAACTCATTAATTAAAAAAATAATAGGTAAATCATTAAAAGGCGAGGATACTTAACCTCAAACTTCTCACTAGCTCGAATCGCTTTGAAAAGATCTCATTGTTCCTGAGTGATGGTGGGACACTTGTTTGACGGTGGGCTCTTACGCATCTCCCCCGTCTCCTTGTCCACATACAACTAATACTTACCAACGTCACACTTCCACTGCCTTAAGACACCCCTACCTTCTGTATTAAATACTTATCATAGCATTCGGCAATATCAAAGGCTTCATGCATCATCATATCATCATTTAATTTACATAGCATTCAATTTACCTCCAAAATAAAATGTTTATTCGCTACATAAGTTATCATACCTTTATACGATCCAAGAATAACTGCGCCAATTTTGGATTCAAATTCCTAATTTCATCTAAATGGATAGGCACAAACTGTCTTGTGCAACATCCAATCCAAGTGGATAAATCCTTCACATTTGGACCGGTAGGAAAACCCTTCGCGTTCCATGTTATACTAACCGGTTGTTTAGCCGCTATAGCTGCAAGGGCTGCAGGGCACTTCGTAGCACCCTCTCACCAGGCTTCTTATCCTTTTGACTTCTTTTCCGTTTTTCACCCATGATAATCCTAAAACCCTAAATATGAATGAAATAGGAAATGAACAACGACATGCAGAGTATCTAAAACCCTAAAGAGGAATGAAAATTTAAAACAACACTTTGAGCTTCTAAAATCCTAAAACCCTAATAAGATGAATGAAGTAGATGATGCGGGATGATAAAGATAACAAAGAAGACGAAAAATAAACAGATGAAAAACAAAAAAAATGATCTTAAAACCCTAATGACGAAACACAAAAGTGAACATACCTGATGATGATGATCATGATAAAGAGAACGAGCAAGATGATAAGGGAAGGCGACGGAATCTGGGCGACGGCCGACAACGAGAATGTAGAAAGCGGGGGAGAGAGAATAAACTCAGGATACCAACGGTTGAACTGTTGTGTGTGTTTGTGTGGTATGCTGTATACCTGTATGTGTTTGTACATTAGTTTTTTATTAAGACAAACTATTAACAACGGGTCCTTAAAACAAAACCGTTGTGATATGTTAATAACAACGGGTCATTAAAAGTCAACCGTTGTCATAACTTTATTACAACGGTTAAAATATACCCGTTGTAATATATTTTCACCCAATTTGTGCCAAAATGAAATGTATGTCTAAAAAAGCAATGACAACGGTTGGAAGTACTACAACCGTTGTTGAAAGTAATAACCACGGGTAATGTCAATATAACCGTTGTTGAAAGCAATGTCAGCGGTTAGAAGTACTACAACCGTTGTTGAAAGTAATAACAACGGGTAATGTCAATATAACCGTTGTTATTGTTTAACACTTTTTTTTAAATTACTGTAATTGCATTAAAGTCCAAACCTGTAACAATACAGCAGAAGCACTATATACTGCAACATTAATCAGTAATTTCAACAACAACATCCACATCTAATAATATGATCAAGAAAATAAGACAACAACACCAGCACACATACTGCATATCTACAGGATTTACCATGTCATGCAAATTTGGGAATCTTTAACAATGACCATTGCTTCTATTGGCTTTTTAAAGCTACCAAAAGCTAAAGACAACATACATACACTCCAGCAACACATCTCAAACTTGCTATAAATTCAGAAAAGAGGCATCCCATTAGCTCAGTATCCATTAGCTCCCCACAACTCACAAATAAACCATCAAATTACTGGTCTGAAAATGACTCAAAATATTGGTCGTCCATATCACTGTGTCCTGATGAATGCCCCATGCCACATAGATATAAACAATGGAAAATTTGCTGCCAAAAGCTTTAATCCTTTGAGGAATAAGCTTATTGAGCTGGGATACTCGGTCAGCAAAATTAAACCACAATGGGGGCCATGGGGATTCAAAGGGAGTCTAATAATTCAGTTTGGAACATCACCTGCACATGCAGAATCAGCATTTAAGCTTGACATGATGTTTCAACTCAGAGGCCATGGCAGGAACGACTGGAATGCTCCGAATAGATCAACACTCGAACCATATCTCTGGGTAGCCACAGACGAGTATGTCGAGCTTCTGAAGAATACCGTGGACTATGTCCAAGTGCCGTATGCGACCATCTTTGATGGACAACAGTCGGCCAGGTCAAAATGCGTCGATGCCTACAACCATGTTGTGGCTGTTTTCCAAGTAATGTACCCCTAAAACCCCTATAAAATGTGTCCGTGTCTGTGGCTGAAACTTCCAAGCAACGTCGTGTGTTATTTGTTGAGTGTCAAACTGTGTGTGTCTATATCCACCTATCATAAGCAGTGTCGTGGGCCTGTATGTAAAGACAACTTAAATAAAGGTAATGTGTAACCCTGTGGTCTTGTAAGATTTCCAGTACTGTTGTATAAGTAGCGTCGAGAGTATCAGTGCTTTACGTTTGTATTAAATATGCAGTTTCTAAATGCAAATCTGTTCAGTGGAGATAGTTATTTAAAAAAAACTAAAAGGAAGATATATATATTTAAAAAATAAAAATAAAAATAAAAGCTAATAACTTACATTATAGACCATCTCGGGATCGGAGACGTTTCTTGGATGTCATAATTTCTTCGTTAACCCAAATACCTTCACCATGGTCATCACGCATATAGATGCTTTCAGTGTCCTCATGATCAGTGTCAACATCGTCGAAATAAGATACAGTGGTAGAGTGATCCATTCCCTCAAAAACGACATCCTGATCATCATCACCATTATCGGATGGACTACTCCTTCTACTCCTTATAGACAGTACAACAAACCACTTCTTATCCATAGGATCGGTGACATAGAACACTTGTTTAGCTTGGGATGCCATTATGAAAGTATCATTCTTATTATTGCCAACCTTACCCAGATTGACCAACGTAAATCCCATCTTATCCTTTCGGACACAATGGATGTTGTTATCAACCCAATTACATCGAAACAAAGGCATTGTGAAATCAATGTAATCTAGTACCAATATTTCTTAAATAACACCATAATAAAGACATTTTCCCCAAATAGGCTTTTTATCTTTTGAACTAGCAAAGTTCATTGCCTCAAATTAAGAACTCACACCACTATTTTGCATTGTGCTCAACTCATCTTGTTCGCGGGTGTAAAAAGTATATCAATTAATGGCAAAACTGCTGTAAAAGGTGACCCTGACATTTGGACCTACACCAAGACGTAGTAACCTAGGAGAGATGTCATCACCAGTTTGATTCGTACACTATAAGACAATATTCCTTAACCACTCTCCAAACGTTTTCGTATGCTCGTTTGCAATCCACTTCTCGGTCTTGTTTGGGTGATCGTATTTGAGCTCATCTTTGTGTTGTTGAATATAAGATCCCACCTCATCTTCGTTGTTTAGCACATACGTATGTGCTAAATGCAACATTTCACGTGTCACAATTTTTTCAACCCAGCCTCTAATACCTTTTCCGGTCATCCAGTCACTATGAAGATTCTTAGGAACGCCAATCAACTCCTCAGGGGAGAGATGAGCGTAACAATATGAAAGAGCTTTGTCTAAAATAGCACGTTTAGCAATACAACCTTCCGGACGATACCGATTAGATGTATAGTCTTTGTAGACTTTCATCAATCTTTCGAAAGGATACTGGTATCTCAAGTACACGGGCCCAAGGTACAAAATCTCCCTAACCAAGTGAATGGTCAGATGAATGATGATAGTGAAGAAAGAGGGTCGAAAATACATTTCCAACTGACAAAGAGAGGTTACAACGAGGTCCTGCAATGAATCCGCGTCATCGGGATCGATGACTTTCTCGCATATGGACTGGAAGAAGAGACGGAATCTAGTTATAGCATATCTTACCTTTTTAGGTAAAATGGAACGAATAGCCACAGCAGTAATTGTTGCATCAAAGTGTGACAATCATGTGACTTTAACCCGGTGAGTTTTAGGTCTTGCATCGACACTAGGCTTTTGATCTTCGACGAATAACCATGTGGCACTTTAATTCCATTCAAGCATGCACATAACTCTTTTTTCTCATTCCGTGAAAGGGTATAAGCTGCTGGCGGTAAAAATTTACGATTACCTCTCTTCTGTGGTGCCAACTCTAGCCTAATACCCATCATTTTCATATCTTCCCCTAGCTGCGGCGTTATCCTTTGTTTTACCGGGAACATTCAGAAGGGAGTTGATAATATTATCACAGACATTTTTCTCAATGTGCATGAAATCGAGGCAATGCCTGACCTCCAGGTCAGGCCAATATGGAAGTTTATCAAAAAATATGGATCTTTTCTTATACCCACAAGTAGACAATTTAGTGCCACTCTTCTTCCCATAATCTATCTCAATATGCTTTACTTTATGATAAATTTCATGCCCACTCAAAATTCTAGGAGGTTGAGGAAGTTCTTGTCTTCCATTGAATGCTTTCTGCATCTTGCGATAACAATGGTCATGATACAAGAACCTCCTATTTCCCATATACACATACTTACAATAAGACTTCAAGTATTCAGACTCGATATCCTCCCCACACAATGGACAAGCCTCTTTCCCATGAACTGTGTGCCCAGAAAGGTCGCCATAAGCCGTATAGTTAGATATTGTACACAATAACATCGCTCTCAAATTGAAAGTTTCGTTCTTATATGCATCAAATACTTCTATCCCACTATCCCACAACATTCGCAAATAATCTAGAAGAGATTCCAAATAGACATCTATATCATTTCCAGGTTGTTTAGGGCCGGAAATTAACAACGACAACATCAAATACTTTATTTTCATGCACACATATGGAGGTAAGTTATAAATAGCCAACACTACTGGCCAAGTACTATGTTGGCTACTCATGTTTCCGTGTGGGTTCATTGCATCAGTGGACAGCGCTAGACGTAAGTTTCTAGGTTCATTGGCGAACTCGGGATACTTAGCGTCGAACGATTTCCATTGCATACCATCTGCCGGGTGTCTTAGCTTTCCATCATTTATTCTTCCAGTTTCATGCCAATTTAACATTTTTGAATCATCGGGATCCCTTCCTTATCCTTATAACGCCACTCCAAACATTTAGGGCAATTGGTTAAGTTTTGATATAATTTCCGATACAATATGCAATCATTTGGACATGCATGTATTTTCTCATACTTCATACCCACTCCTTTTATTAGTTTTTTAGCCTCATATGTCTTAATAGGTAGAACATTACCATCTGGAAGCAACTCCTTTATCAAGGCTAAAAAACTAGTGAAACACGTGTCACTCACCCCATTTGCCCCCTTGATATTATACAACTTCACCACAGCCGACATTTTTGTGAACTTACAACCAGGATACAGAGGTGATTCAGACTCACACAACTTCTCATACATGTTGTTAAGGTCATCCCAATTAATAGTGTCATTACCTACATCTTTAGAAGCATTCGACTCATCATCATTCTCTTCATTATCTATAGACCCAACATTCAACTTGTCTGCTTCCAATTCTTCCAACTCAAAAAACTCGGCAAACTCAGGATCATCAGTTAGCCTTTCGTATACCTCAACATCATCTTCTTCAAAGCTATTCTCGTCCTCTAATGGTTCCCCATGAAAAATCCAATGTGTATAGGATCGACTAAATCTCCACTTTTCTAGGTGTATTTTAACGTCTGGAAAAGCCATATACCTAATATTACCACATCTTTCACAAGGACATGGAATACTAGAAGAACCTTTCAAATTGTTCGCAACGACTTCATAAAATTCAGCTAAACCATCCTTATAGTTGGGGTCACTCATATTTGCAGCAATCATCCAACTTCGAGTCATTTTTCTACATTCGTAATATATAGGCAACTAATTCAGAAAATCCAATAATAGGCAAACAAATAAACGAAATTCAGGAAATCAATTAAGCTAAATTATCAACAAATTAGATAATAACCCAACAAATTCACAAATTCAAAAATAATCGACATTCATAGGCTAGGAAATTGAAAAATCCTATATCTATATATAGCTTGAAAAATAGTTAATAAGCTAAAAAACATATATACCTGATTGATAAACACGATGAGGGAGAGAAGACAGTGACAACAGTGACGGAGATTAAGACAGAGAGAGACGATCAGGGAGGAAAGGAGGATGATATTTGTGTAGCAGTATTAGCTTGTCTTTGTGTTTTGTAGCGTATAGCAGAATAAAGCAATCTGTTGTTCTTTAGATCTTCATAACTTCAATAACAACGGTTATTGAGTCTACTACCGTTGTTAAAACCTAATAACAACGGGTTTTAATATAACCTTTGTAATTATTTTTCACTAATTTTGCGCCAAATTATTAACAACGGTTATAATATATTACAGAGTAAACTATTGTTGTTAGTTTTTATATTAACAACGGTTGTACAAGTTTGACCCGTTGTTAAAACCAATAACAACGGTTAACAACACATAACCGTTGTAATTAAGTTTAGTAAAATTAGCGTCATCCATTCTACAACGTCTTATGGCGATTTTCGTGAATAAGCGTTGTTAAAAGGCCGTTGTGGTTGCTTGTATTTGTAGTAGTGCGACTAATTGAAGGTGCTTTAACAAATTCAGAATTCTCATCCCATAAATAGTTTATGCATAGTAAATCAATTCTCCTGAAAACTCCTTTGGGGATTATGAAAATATTGGCTCAATAAGTATACAGAGTAGTCAAAACTGAGTTAATAAGAGTCAACCTAACAGTATAAGACAACTTCTTTGCTCCTAAACCCCTTATTCTTTCCAGGACTTTATTAATTAGTACATCACATTACTTCACTTTTAGCCTACCATCCGAGATAGGAACCCCCGGATACTTGAATGGCACAACCCCTTCTCTAAAACCATGAACTTGAAGAATGCCTTCCTTAGTACTACTAGAGACCCCACTGAAATAAATATTAGATTTCATGTTATTATTTTGGAGCCCTGAAGCACATGAGAAGGTAGAAAAAGATGTTAGGAGTATTATTACTGAATTTGTGTGACATTTGCTAAACATTAGTAAATTATCAGCAAAAATGAGGTGAGTTAATTTCAGCTTCCTACATAAAGCAGGGTATTTGAATGACATAGTGCTAATAATATTATGCAGAATTCTACTTAGGTATTCCATGGCTATAGTAAATAGTAAGGAGGACATGAGATCCCCTTAGCTTGCCTTAAGCCCTCAGCACTTTTAAAATACCCAAAGATTGTCCCATTTAGCACAAGGGAATAAGGTATTGTCTTGACACACTTCATGGTCAAGATAAATTTCTCAGAGAACTTGAGTGTTATCATCATTTGTTCAATGAATTCCGATTAACAGAGTCATAGGCTTTTTTAAGGTCCACCTTCAAGAGACACCTAAGAGAAACAATGGTCCTATTATATAACCTAACAATTCCTGACAAACTAGAATATTTTCAATAATATTTCTCCCTTTTATGAAACCACCTTAATTAGGACTAATAAGGTCAGGTAACACAACAACCATTTAGTTGCAAAGGATTTCAGAATTTGCCTTATGCAATACATTATAATAAGCAATGGGTCTATACTGGGTAACATTTTGGGGTAGGTCACATTAAGGAATAAGAGTAATAAAAGTATGATTTATTTGTTGCATCATTTTTCCAGAATTAAAGAAGTCATGGATAACATCACATACCTTAATCCCTATCACATACCAAACTTTCTTATAGAAAGCACTTGACTAATCATGTGGGTCATGGGCCTTGTGATTGGGGATGGAAAACATAACTTCCTTAATCTCTTTATTGATGACTCGTGCAAGAAGAAAATTCCAGTGATATTCATTGCATAAAGTACCCATATGAACTACAGAAGCACTGACAGACCTAGTGTGAACAGAAGTATCAAACAACTCTTTATAGTATCTTAAGAAAACATCTTGTATCTTATAACTATCAGTTTGTATCACCCCATCAGTGCCAGCAATCCTCATGACTTTATTTTGAAGTAGTCTACTCTTACGAATTTTGTGAAAATATTTTTTGTTACTATCAGCATTATTAACCCAAACTACTTTAGATTTTTGCTTTAGGTAGCTATCCGCAGCAATTTGCAGCTCTCTATAATTAATTGCAGCCTTCTTTTCCTTCAAGAGCCACTCACTATCAGTTGAATATAGCTTAACTTGATTCTGGACAAAATCTAAATTTTCCTTAGCTCTTGCAACATTATTCTCAATATCCCCAAATATCCAGGTCATTATTCAGATTTTTTAGAGGCTTCTTAAGACATTTAAGCTTCATAACAACCTTAAACATTTTTGTCCCATGCCAATATCTATCCCATATAGACTTGACACAAGGTAAAAAGGCGTCCACTGTACTCCACAAGTTGAAAAATTTTAAAAAATTTCCGACTACTACATCACTCCCTTTTTCCTGAATCATAAGCCTTCATTAAAGAAGTGAGCATAAGAAGTATCACATGCAATAAAATAATCCATTCTTGATTAACCAAAGCTCTATCAAGCCTAGATAAAACACTAGTACTTAGGTCATGCTTATTTGTCCAAGCGTAATAAAACCCCACAACTGGTATATCAGTGAGTCCATAAGAGTCAATAAACCTTTGAAAACTATCCATTTCTTTAATACATGTTTGTCTACGCAATCTTTCAGATGGAGTCAGAAAAAAATTAAAATCCCTAGAGAATCCAAGGTGTAATACCCGCCCTGTTAGGAACCCGTTGACTGACCTGTTGATCTTGAGTGGCCTTTGGTAAATGAGATAAAGGGAGACTACAATGTCTTTGCTTTACAATACTCTACCTAGTAGGGGTCACTCGGAAGAGTAGCTTGGGTACTCGACCGAGTGCAGCCTACTCGACCGAGTATGTCCACACTCGTCCGAGTACCTCGTCTGACATCGTGTTATTATAAAATACGACCAAAACATAAATCATATCGACGGTTTATTTTATCATTTCTAAAACCTAAACTCTCCATCTCCCAATACCCTCATCTCACCCTTCACCTCTTGGGTAGCTTTGAACACTAATACGGGAAGGGAGACGGTCCGTGCATGTGGTCATCGAGTAGGGTTGTCGCCATCACCGACATCGGTTATTCTTCTAGATGAGTTTGAGATTAATTATCTATTTTGCAGTAGTTCTTGAGTAGCTTAGTGATAGGGTACGATTGTTGTTGTAGGATACGATATGGAGTCTTGCTTGAAGTGGTGTGATGGATGCGTTCCGTGGATTTGCGAAAAGGTAGGATTTCCCTACTCAGTTGATTGTGTAATTGATTTAAGATTGATTGCGATTGATTGCATAACATGTTTTATTGGATTGAGATTGGTTGAGTTTATATTGTTGATTGGTATTGTTGTTATGGGACCATTGTCGGGAGATGGTTATAACTCCATGTTCGCCCCTTGTGGCTCCCCTCACAAGGGGATGTGTACATTAATGATTTGGGTGCACTTGTTGCAATAAGCGGGGCTTAGGTGGCCATGGATGCGATCCCTCACTGGCGGTGAGGGTTACCCGTTGCGATGGGTAACCTGGCAGGGCTACACACTTAAGTGTGTAGTCGGTTACTGGCTAATAATGGAGTTTGGAGGATGATACTACAATTGGAGTGGACTGTACTACTTGTGTTTGTGTATTGATTGTATCTCTGTATTCTTTTATCTTGGTTATACAGTTGATGACCCCATTTATTGTTTTCAAAACTGTGGTGATCCATTTGGGGATGGTGAGCAGTTGGCTTAGCAGGTATTGGATGTTGATGTTTCTTGCGGGATATGAAGGGGATTGAGTCATCACGCTGTCTAGCTAGATGCCGCTGTCGTTTATGCTTAGTTGTTCTTTTCAGTTGTTTCGGAGTTGGATTCCTTTTGTCTATGTTTTGTATACAGTAATAATATATTTAATAAACGTTCTGTTATGGTTTATGTGATATAATTACGTTGGACAACCGAGATGGTAACGCCCTTACTTGATAGGGAAGGTCTTGTTAAGGCTCATTGGTAAGTGAGGGTGTTACAAAGTGGTATTAGAACGACGATTTTGGAACTTGAACCAATGAACCAAATGAATGTAGGGTGTCAAACTAAAATGAACTTGGTGTATGTGTGTTGGGAGCCCCATTAAGTCTATTTTGGGTGAGAAGGCGCCCTCATCTCAGAATCCCGGCCCCAACATGCTTAAGCCAGCAACTTCGCTGGGGTAAACGTATGGGATTATGTGTGTGTGTGTTAGATGTGAGATGTGTGGTTTCCTTAAGAAAGTTGTTTTGGTTATGATGCAAGAGAAGATGTGTGGGTGTGCATATGAATGAGTTGTGTGATTGGTCTAATATTCTACGTATGTTGGTTGTGATAAGGCAAGCGACGAGAGATATCAACGCTATAGCATGTAAATGTAATATATGATGTGTGAATGACTTGTGATAGTATTTCATGTAGTAAACATAGTAGATACTGTATAGTATTCTACGTATGCTTGTGGCATTGTTAGCGATATAATCGAGCTTGAATAGGTTATGTGTGCACGTAACATGGTTACTTTTGTTGAAAGAATTACACGAGGTACTATGTATGATGTGCAATTAGGTTGTATAGATACACATAATTAGTAAGTTGCTTGGTATGTTGTGGAAGTACATCAAAAGATTATCACAAGGTGGGTTGATCCTATGATAATTATAAATAAGAGTTATCATTGAAACTTAGGTATCAACACAAAATCTTTTAAGTCTCTCAAGTATTGTCATAATACAAACAATAACATACAAATATTAAGCACGTAAATATTTATAAATGGGTTATATATTTGTGATATTATAATATGTTTATTTAAAAAAACTATGAAAATAATATAATTAGATTCATGGTAAAAAAATGCTATCATTAGAGTATAGCTTTCATATAATTTGCACATATTTTAATTATGATGAAAAAATTGAAAAAGAAAACGTTTAATATTAATAGATAGTATAATATTTACTCTTCATTTAACCGGGTTTGATGTCGAATTAGGTGCAAAATATATGGTGTACTTCTAAATATATTATTTGTCCCACATTGAAAAATATTGTAGGTGTGGTGAATATACTACATACAAATAGTTGAATTGTCCCACGTCAAAAGATTATCATAAGGTGGGGGTGATCTCATGACTATAAATACAAATAATTAGACATAAGATGTAAGATTATAACTAAGTTAATTATCCCGTTGCAATGCACAAGTGTAAAACCAGTATGAACAATAAAAGTAACAATAATAACAGCGGGCGTAGAGAAAGTAATAGTAAGAACAACGAGAGTTGTGAAATTAACATTATTAAATGGGGAAGTAGTGAAAGAAATGGTAATGACGGTGGGAGTAGTGAAAGTAACAATAGTCACAACAAATGTAACGAAAGTGATAGTATGAGTGGTAAAATATTTTATTTATTTAAATATGAATTTGATAAAATTAAAGGGAATTGATATAACTGTAAAAGTAGCGTGAATAGTCAAAGTAATAATATTAACCGCGGTCCGGGGGAGTGGTGAACGTGTCTCATAATTTGTTAATAAATTTTAACATTTCAGTATGAGTGGTAAACATATGAGTTAAGGAAGTCTAACGTAGCCTAAAAAAATAAAATTTGACAATTAATAGAGGTAGCCCGGATGAGTCCGGATGGAGTATAAATCAATCAATACATATATATAAAACAGGAACTTTTCAAGCGATATTAGAGGGTCCAACTTTTTTAGAATTCCTAACAAGAGTAGATTTCGAAACAAATTTAATAAATTTGTTCCGGGTGTAATTCCAGAGCAGATATTTTGTTACCACTCGTAGCTCGTAGAATGATGTCCTTGCTTGAATCCTCCTTGCGGTCTCCTGAAACGATGAACAAACTGAGGGCTCGGCTTTGGCCGAGCGTACTCACTCCGACGCTCAAGTCAGTAAACTTAGAGAGAAGTTGTTGTAACTTGGCTAAGAGTATATTGTAGAGAGATAGGGAAGATATTACCAGATGAATAGTGTTTATTAGGTCAATTTGTGGATCCTTTCCTCAATGAAGGTTGAGGAGTATTTATAGGCTTTTACCTTTTGTCACGTAGTGGCCAAGTGGCTAGCAGGTGAAAAGGCCGTTCTACCCTCGGCCGATGGACCTATGGCAGGCCGACCGAGGGGTCTTGGATATGAGTACGCGGGTATGTGTCCCGGCTGGCCGGTTGCCTGGCCGAGACCCAGGTGACGGGCCGATGGGATGCATCGGCTAGGCTGTCTAAGTCGTTGACTTTGCTGTGGGTACCCTTGACCTTGCTCAATATGTTGACTTGGTCAGCGGTGCAGAATATGCCCCATCAATTTGCCCCCAGCGTAGTCTATGCCGTGGTATGGGCTCCGATGTATGTTGAGCGTATATTCTGCTCAAGTATTTTTTGCAAAATTTTATGCATCGGCTTCTTCTGATGCGTCGGCGTGGTTCTTGTTGGGCCGTACCATATCCCCCCTCCACATGGATGCGTAAAGGGCATCCGATGTGGAAAAGAATGTGACGCTGGCCGAGACCAGGGCTGAGAGTGCCGGTTGTTTTTGGTTGCCCCCGGCCGGTGCTTCCTAGCTTGGTTGATCAGGTGGCCGGCGGAGATCAGGTACTTTAGGAATTTGAGGAAGGTGAATGGGCAAAGGGATGTGAATGGGCGTGTTGGAGACGTTTGGTTACTGTTGCATTGATTGACGTTTAACTGTTGCAACGATTGACATTCCGTGGTTGCATGTCCGACACGTGTCTGTTCGTTGATTGGTTGGCGCTTCATGGGCTGTGTCCTGATTGGCCCTTTTCCATGGGCTTCTCCCTATAAATAGGGCAGTTTTTCCGTGATTTTGGCCATTACTTTCATTTCCTAAAATTTTCTAAAATTTTCTCCCAAAGTCTTCATTTCTCTAAACTTTCAAGGGCTGCTTGATCCTTCAATCTTTAGTCTTCGATCCGGCGAGTGTTTTCTTCCAGGTAAACAAACAAGTTTTCTTCTATTTTGTTAGTATTTGTTGTGAACATGTCTTCTGCTGGTGCTGGACCTAGTGAACCTGCGTCGGGGGGCCCTAGGTCTCCTTCTCCTGAAGTTGATCCTCGAATTCTGGAGGAATGGGAGGATGACGATTCCTGTGGTGATTTTGGCGATGATTTTGGTGATGAAGTGGAAAGGCCTCGTCCTAGTGAGGGGAGGCGGTACGTCCTGGATCACGGCGTTGCCTGTAAGGTCGGTGTTGACCGTGCTTGGACTCATAAGCTTGCCAGTTGTTCAGGCGAGAAATTTTTCGAGGGCCATTATTTCTTCGGTAGGGGATACAAAATTGTTATCCCTGAGGAGGGTCAGGCCGTCTGTTGCCCTCCACCGGGCCACACCGGTGTATATATGCGGCATTTGGAGTATGGGCTCCGGTTTCCGCTGAATGGGTACGTTATGGCCATTATTAGGGCCATGAACGTTGCCGTTGCCCAACTGCACCCGTTGGCTATGAGGACCATAATCGGCTTTGTCTGGCTCTGTCTCTTCAAGGGAGAGGCCCCAACGGTGAATTTATTCCGCCGGCTTCACCATCTCAAACCCTTCTGTGGTCGCGTCGGATGGCACAGTGTGCAAGTGGAGCCGGGGTATGTCTCTGTTGACAAACTTTCTTCTTGCAAGGACTGGCAAGGCCGGTGGGTGTACGTTAAGGTGCCGGATGACTATCCGCTGCCCTGCTCTTTCCAGCACCGAGTCAACTTGCGGTGTGAGACTCAGGCGGAGCATGACAGATGGGTTTCTCGGAAGAAGCTCAAAATGGATGCCAGCAGTGTCTATCTCAAGAAGGATGAGAGGCTGGCAATGAGGCTCTTTGAGGTGGACGAGACCGGGGTGTCGAAGAGATGGATTCCCCCGACGCAGATCATTCTTCAGGATGAGCCACTCTGCCATGTCGGCCTCATACCGGCCCTAACACAGGGTGAGTGGGGTCGGTGTGAGGCCTATCGCCGCCCTTAATGCTCTTGTTCCTCGAATTTCGATTTATTTCCTCTACTTAACTCTTGCTTTGTTTCTTTCGCAGACCACTTTGGAACGGACTTGTCTGAGGATATTCTCCGGAGAATGGGGCTGCACAAAGATGGGACCGTTGCTAACTTGCATCCCAAGGCTCTGGCCCACGACCGTAGGAAGTCGCCGAGTGATCTTATGGAACAACGGTTGAAGGGCCTGAGCGTGGAGGAGGCTCAGGCGAAGGTTGTCAGCGGCGTAGTGCGTCGGACGCGGAAAACAATGTCTTCGGCGGCGAAGGCGTCGACACCGGTTCCAACTTCGATCCCCCCCCCCCCTTAAGAAGGTGGAGATTGTTGATATTCCCGATGAGGGGGACTCTGATGCGGAGGGATCTCCCCTCATCCGTAAGAGGAAAGAGACAGCCTCTACCGCTGGCAAGGAAGTGCCTCCTCCGGCCAAGAAGGCCAAGCATGGTACCTATCTATCCTGCGGCTCAAATTTAGCCAGGCTTTCTGATATGTCGATACGCGTTGATACTGATGTTTTTTATTTAATTTTTGCAGACCAGCCGCAGTCGGCTTTTGCTCTCGTTGGGCAGCAGGTGGAGGGGTCCTCTGCGCAGGTTGGTGGTCAAGGCGCCACCGTCAACCCTTCGTCCCAGAAGGCATCCTTCTCCCAGTCGCAGGCTGGCGGTCAAAGTGTTACCACCGTCCCTTCATCCCAGAAGGCTTCCGTCTCCCAGCTTATAGAGGAAGGTACGAAGCTGATGAAGGAGCTAGCGAGGTGGAATGTGGTTACCGGTGCTCGTCTTATGGAGCAGGAGAAGGCCGTGGCTCGAGCTGTTTCTGAGCGCAATGCTGCTAAGCAAGTGGCTGCGTCGGTGAAGCTGGGTCTCCTTAATGAGCAGAAGCTTAGGGGAGATGCTGAGAAGGCGCTCTTGGCTGAGAGAAAACTCAGGGAGGGCGCTGAAAAGGAGGTCCTCGCTGAGAGAGCGAAGGCCGAGGCTGCGGCAGCCGAAGCTGCGAAGCTGCTGGCGAAGTGTAACCTCGTTCAGAGGCATGCCGACCTTTATCTCCAGCAGAGGAATGATGAAAGGGACCTGTTTAAGGCCCAGGCGGAGGTGATCCGGAGTAAAGAGGCCGTCATCAAGCAAAAGGAGGAGGACATCGAGATGCTCCAAACCGTCATGCTTCCCAATCTGTGCGCTGAATTCCGGGATTTGGCCGAAGGAGCTGCTAGGGAGGTGATCGGGGAGCTTTTCCCTCTGGATGGCTCCTTTCCGTGGGGCAAGTTTGACGAGCGGCTTGATGACAAGCTTGAGGCTAAGGAAAACGCCGTGTTGGAGAAGGCCAAGGAGGCGGCGAGGGCGAAGATGGAGAAGGAGGCGGCGGCGGAGAAAGCGGCTCTTGCTGAGAAGGCTAAGGCGGCCAAGGAGGAAGCCGAGAGAATGAAGGCAGCTGATGATGCCGAAGCCAAGGCTGAGGCTGCTAGAAAAACTGCTGGGTTGCCTATTGAAGAAGATGCGGCCACTGCTGCTGATGGCGAGCAACAATAGGCATAGGGGAACAGGCTTACAGCAGATCTGCTTCAGCTCCTCACATACTACCATGTGCTGCTTGATGAGAACAAGTTTACAGCAGGTCTGCTTCAGCTTTTTCGGGAGCCAGTTATCAAGCCTTATCTCCCTGCTATCTTGGTGCTTTAGATAACATGATTGTAGCTTTTGCCTTTCTTGTATTTTGCACAACTTTGGTAGGCTGAGTTTTGGCTTTATCCCGATGGGGACGGTTGTCATCTCCATTCTTTTCACCTGTAACCTGTTATTATTAACAAGAGTTCGTTTCTTTTGCCTTCGGCATGGCCGAGGTCTTTACTCGTTTTTGTCTGAGTTGCCCTCTTACGTTATTGATTGAGTGTTTCTTTTTGTTTCCGCCTTGGCTTGACCGAGGCAGTTTAGAGTGTGTATCTCAACTGTTTTTAACGTTTTTAAGGCATCTTGATTGTTTATCAATTGGTGCTGACCGCGACTGTCGCGGTGTTTGCTTTCTGATGGAGACTGCCGCTCTTGTCGGTACGACAGTATGAGTCGGCGTCTGTTTCTGGATAGCGTGTTACGCGGCGTCTACCACTTTAAGTGACTGCCGAAGCGTCTACTATTTGGGGTGACTGCCACAGCACTACATTTCTTCATGATGACTGCCGCTCTTGTCGAATCGACAGTGTGAGTCGGCGTCGGCTTCTTTCTTCATAACGACTGCCGCTCTTGTCGAATCGACAGTGTGAGTCGGCGTCGGCTTCTTTCTAGAGACCACCGCTCTTGTCCAATTGACAGTATGAGACGGCGTCTGTTTCTTGATAGCGGCCACCGCTCTTGTCCAATCGACAGTATGAGACGGCGTCCGTTTCTTCATAACGGCCACCGCTCTTGTCCAATCGACAGTATGAGACGGCGTCCGTTTCTTCATAACGGCCACCGCTCTTGTCCAATCGACAGTATGAGACGGCGTCCGTTTCTTCATAATGACTGCGGGAAAAAATGAGCACTTTGAAGGGAACACTTAGATTATTCTACATTAGTTGCAAACATGCGTCGGGGTGCCCACAACTGTTTTGGACACCTCCGCCGTCAAACAAAGTCTTCGCAAAATTGCCAGTGTCCTAAAGGCTTGCTAAAGGCTCACCCCCCTTGTCAGACGTCAGTTGCGTCCATGAGGTCGCCTTCCTTTTGTAAGGATGGGCTCTTTCCCCTCTCGGACTGTTTTGCCACTTTGAGGGATTGCATGTTGCACCCTCTGGCAGATATCTGGACGTTGACCACCTCGTCCTTCTCGTCCTTGGAGACGAGCTTTTGCGCCTCTCCCCGGTCCGAGACATACATCAGCGTCAAGGCCCGGATGGACATCACTGCATCGGCCTCGCTCAGAGTGACTCGGCCTATGAGAACGTTGTAGGCTGACGAGCCGTCGATGACCACGAACTCAGCTAGGACATTCTTGGCCGCATTCCCCTCGCCGAACATCACCGGTAGCTTGATTGAACCGAGGGGTATCAGGCCAGCCCCGGAGAAGCTGTATAATGGATGGGCGCAGGGGCTTAAATCCTTGATTCTCAGGCCGAGGCTGTGGAAGCACTCCCTGAACATGATGTTCGTGTAGGCGCCTGTGTCAATCAGGCACCTCTTCACCAGGTGGTTGGATACGTCCAAGTTGACGACAAGCGGGTCGCTGTGAGGGGCAATAACTCCCTCGTAGTCCTTCCTCCCAATAGTCATATCGGGAATGTCAGGGGCGATCGCTGTGTTGGGCACAAAGTTGATGGCCTGATACAGCTCGTTTAGGTGCCGCTTGTGCCCATGAGCTGACCCACCGTTTTCGTTTCCCCCGATGACCACATGGATTACTCCTATCCGTTGGAAAACGGATTTCTTATCAGAGCCGCTGGCGTCAGTCTTCTGGCCTTTGGCCACATACTTGTCGAGACTTCCCTTCCGGATTAGCTCTTCAATGGCATTCTTCAGATGCCGGCAATTGTCAGTGAGGTGACCGGTGCAACCGTGATACTCGCAGTACTGGCTCGTGTCACCGTCTCCTTTTGGCTTGGGAGGCCGATCCCACTTCTGGCCCTCGTTCCTGCTCAGGGCGAAGACTTCGGCGGCCGATGCGATCAGAGGGGTTTTATCATTGTAATGCCTTTGGTAAAACATTCCCGAGCTCCCCCCTGCGCCCGTCGAGTCCTGTTTCCTGGTGGATCTATCGGGCCGTGACCTGTTATTGTCACGGCGTTTATCATCGGACCGTGACCCGTTATTGTCACGGCGTCTGTCATCCGGGTTGTCATCCCGGCGGCTTTTTGTTTCTGAGGGCCCAACCTCGCTGGGGCTTAACCAGGTCTTGTGATAGTCTTCCACCTTGATGGCCTGGTCGGCCATCTTCCTAGCGGCGTCTAGGCCCAGGCCCCCGTGCTTGATGAGCTCGTCTTTTAAGTTTCCCTTTGGGAGGCCCTTCATTAGTGCGAAAGCCGCTAGTTCGGGGTTGATCTCCAGAATCTGCTGTACCCTGCCGTCGAACCTCTTCACATAGGTTCGTAGGGATTCGCCCTCCTCCTGTTTGATAGTTAGGAGGTCCGATGTCTCCACGGCCTTTCTCTTGTTGCAAGAGTACTGGGCTAGGAAGGCGTCCTTTAGGTCGGCGAAACAGTATACCGAGCCGTCGGGGAGCCCCTTGTACCAGTTCTGAGACATCCCATGCAGGGTCGTCGGGAAGACCCGGCACCAGACCTCATCGGGCTGCTCCCATACCGACATGTAAGACTCGAAGGCCTCGGCGTGGTCGGTTGGGTCGCTATCCCCTTTGTATGTGAACGCCGGCAACTTCAGTTTAGTTGGCACGGCGGTGTTAAGGACATAATCACTGAGTGGCTGCTTAACCACGTGTCGAATGACACGCGGCGACCGACTCCTCGCATTCCTAGTCCGGCCCCGCTCCTCGTAGCGGGAAGGACTCCTTCTCCGACTTGGGCTTCTTCTCCGACTCTCTTGGGTCGGGCTCCTCTGGTTCCTCCGGGGAGTGCCGCGTCGGTGTTGCGGCGACGCTGTCCTCTCCCGAGTGCGAGAAGGACTTATATTTACCACGACCAACTCGGGCTCCTCCGGCGTCTTGATAGGGTCGGCTTCTCCCAGCGCTACGTTCAAATTTCTTGGAGTTACGTTTTGGGCCCTGGTCTCCTGGACGGTTTCCGCCGCTCTTGTCGGCGTGACAGTGTGAGCCGGCGTACTCCCAATTAGGTCCAGGAGCGTCTTCAGTTTTGCTACGTCAACCACCTGTCCCATGATGGTGACCTGGTTGGCGGGCGACGGCGTGTCCGGTATTATCGGCATTCCGAATTCCGGTTGGATTACTCCGCCGGTGGAGGGCTGCACGACTCCAGAATGGTGAAATGTATCATCTTGATGTGGCTCGGTTTCGTCATTAACGAACACCTCTTGTTGTTTTGACATCTTCTTAGCTCTTGGGGTGGGTTTCTTTTTGTGTTTTTGTTTTTGTTGTTTGGGAATGAATGTGACTAGCTTCTAGTGTCTCATCCCCACAGACGGCGCCAATTGTTCCGGGTGTAATTCCAGAGCAGATATTTTGTTACCACTCGTAGCTCGTAGAATGATGTCCTTGCTTGAATCCTCCTTGCGGTCTCCTGAAACGATGAACAAACTGAGGGCTCGGCTTTGGCCGAGCGTACTCACTCCGACGCTCAAGTCAGTAAACTTAGAGAGAAGTTGTTGTAACTTGGCTAAGAGTATATTGTAGAGAGATAGGGAAGATATTACCAGATGAATAGTGTTTATTAGGTCAATTTGTGGATCCTTTCCTCAATGAAGGTTGAGGAGTATTTATAGGCTTTTACCTTTTGTCACGTAGTGGCCAAGTGGCTAGCAGGTGAAAAGGCCGTTCTACCCTCGGCCGATGGACCTATGGCAGGCCGACCGAGGGGTCTTGGATATGAGTACGCGGGTATGTGTCCCGGCTGGCCGGTTGCCTGGCCGAGACCCAGGTGACGGGCCGATGGGATGCATCGGCTAGGCTGTCTAAGTCGTTGACTTTGCTGTGGGTACCCTTGACCTTGCTCAATATGTTGACTTGGTCAGCGGTGCAGAATATGCCCCATCAAAATTTATCCTAATAAAAGTAAATTTCTTAATATTTTAGTAAAGTTATCCTAATATAAGTAGATTAAATTTATTTTAATAAGATTATTCTAATATAAATAGGTGATACTCAAATTACACAATGTAACTAATTATATGGTATATTAATTACGGAGTATAATATAAACATGATTCATATACTATATCGAGTTAATTAGATTTTATTCACTTTTGAAATTCACATTTTTAAAATTATTCCCTTTTGATTTTTTTTGCTAAAATTACTCCCAAATTGCATTTTTTTTTTCTAAAATTACTTCAAAACTCCAATTTAAGTGACCCATCCTCGCATGATCCATGTTCGGAATGTGGTCTAAACCTCTCCCCCCGTCATAAAAGGTAGTATATTAGACATTAACGGTATTGTAGTAGGTCCTTCATAAGGTTGATTTTAATATATAGTACTACTAAATATATTCGGGGTCATTATGCGTGGGTCGGTTGATTGGTCGGGCCATTGCATGTTTTGGAATTTAACGGGGAGAAACCACTATATTGATTCATGTTAAATGGTGCGGTTGTCGGGATTTGGGGTTCGAAGTTTCTAGTAGGTGAATCCGACTCACTAGGTAATTTTTTTTTTTGATGACGAGGGGGTTGAGTCCCCCAGGGCCCATGCATTCCCGCACCACTACATGGACCATGTAAGCCACCCCCTTCGGGGGCTGCAGTGGCCAAATGATCATCGCCCCAACTGGTAGTCGAACCCGGATACTCTCAACTCCTGCATTTCTGCAAGCTTCAAGGTTTAACCCAACTACCACTAGACTAACACCACTTAGTTGATCGACTCACTAGATAATTGACGTTAGGTAATTGACATGACCTTTTAGACGAGTTTTGTAAGTCCATATTTATGAGATAATTTTTAAAAGAGAATTACTAAAAATAAATAAAACTAATTAACTAATTTTAACTCAAACAAAAGTAAAAACAATATAATAAAAAATAGAGTAGGTGAATCCGACTCACTAGGTAATTGACGTGACCTTTTAGACGAGTGTCGTAAGTCCATATTTATGAGATGATTTTTAAAAGAGAATTACTAAAAAGTAAATAAAACTAATTAACTAATTTTAACTCAAACCAAAGCGTCTTGCTTGTGACGGGCTAATCAAGTCACAAGCTAAAGACCTCTCACAAAAAAGGGAGAGGGGACAAGGTAAGACACCCCCATGTGCTTCCACATTTACCTTTCATGGATATTTTGTGAGAGGAAATGATATCTATTAGAAGTTTGTGACAGATATCACCATCTTCAATAATGAGATTTTTTAAATTGTAACGGCTAGCCAAATTGGAATAACAGCCACATTCAACATGACATGTGCAAGTGACATCATCAAGTTGATGATTGATGATGTCATCAACTCATCAATCGTCAACACTCAACAGTCAACGCTTCTAAGTCTTCAACATCCTATTATTACACATTTACACAACGACTCCTTACTTTTCGTGCTGATTTTGGGCCCGGCTGTGCCAAGCCCGCCGTGCCTGGTGCGTGCTGTGGCCTGTGCCAACCCGGGCCAGGGCTGTACCGGGCCTGGGCACGAACTTTCATGAATTTTTGCGTCGGAGCCCGCATCAAGCCCGTCCGTGGTGGACTGGTGGGCTCGTGCCGCCTCGAAAAATGTTCCGGGCCAAACTCCGCGCCGTGTCGGGCCGCCCACCAGCCCGAGGCACGGATTGCCACCACTATATGGGGGTGTTACAAAATCAACCCCCGAAATTTTGTTTGCTTCCATTTTTAGCATAGTTTGACTTTTTGTTAAATTTAATAGTTTTCTATTATCAGACCATGCTAACGTAAAATAACGTTTTCAACGGTGCCATAAAATATATACTACTAACTGATGTTATTATACTAACTTGGTAACCCAACTATTTTAAAAAATGACATAAACTACTAACTAATCTTGTCACATGTAATACTACTAGGTGCCCGTGCATTCTATGTAATAGAATCAGAGATATTGCGAAATGTCTATAAGGAGCAAATACTCTTAATTGTAAATACTCAAGGTCTAAATATGTTGTAAGAGATCTAACATTTTCTCTGAACGCACTAAATATATATAATTATGATATATGCTGTTTTTGGTAACATCATTCAGTTTTACGTAGTTGTAAAGTAATTTGAAAAATTCATAAAGATATGTCTCCGTTATTAAGGTTCATATTGGTGAGCTCCACCATGTTTATAGAGAAAGCGTTTTGTATTTATTTAAAAACCGGTTGTGCATGTAACAATGAAAAAGCTAGCGACATACTATAACTTTGTCACTTGATGTTATACTAATCGATGGTAAAACTTTTATGTTAAAAGCACTAATAATTCATCAGTTATCATTTATACCAATCACACATTTTTTTTTCATTAATGACAATATAATATGACTTTTTATCAACTTAAGAATATATTTTTACAAATAATCTTAATTGGAGCCCCGTATATCGCATAACACAAATTCTCATTGAAGACATGACATATCCGCCACAAGCTGAAGACGGATACCATTTTACCTCACAATGTACCCACTTTTTCTCTCTCTGCAACACTATTCATGTGGTCCCCTTTCTCCACTAACCCATTTTGTTACCATTTTATCTCACAAAATATCCGTCACAAATAATAACCCGTCACAAGGGAGACCAATTAATCGCATAATCACACTAATTTTCCAACTAGTTAATTATTAAAGTATGTGAGAACCACACCAACTGTCGTGATTGACAGCTTGATTTTACCTTTAATAATGCCGTGCACTTAAATTCGTTCTTTAACTACCCCACTGCCCACTGTCCTCGAAAATGCGTATTACTCTTCGTTGAAAAGAAAAGGTTAGCCCAAGTTACACTCCAGAAGACCGGGACTTAAAACCATAGATCAACCTTAACCATACAAGTATCAATCTTGATTAAAAATAAGAGCCAAGACTTAAACTAATTAGAACGAAAATTCAACATTCTTTGATAATCACACATTTTATCTTACTTAGCTTCATTTGAAGGATATGGGTCATTCGAGCAGGATTTTAGTTCAGGTTATTTTTGGGTCTCGATATATTAGGTCGAGTTGTTTTCGAGTCGAGTCACTTCTCTCGTTGTGTTTGGGTCCTAATTTCACTTAACTGTCCAAGGATTATTCGATAGACAAAAATTGTTTTTCTTCTCATTTCAACTGTAGTTAACATTGATTTTGTCTATAAGGCATCCTTAAACGCCTACACAAATTCTCATTTGTGACGGACATATCAATCGCAAACTTGCGACGAGTCGAGTTCTATCTATGTGGGTAGATAAGACAAAAGCAGAGTGTTTCGAGAGTAGCAATCTGTTTTCTTTTATCTATCCACATGAATAATACTTAACCTGTCGTCGTAAACTTGTAACGGATATGCCTGATACAGAGGATACTTGATGAAACGCCTAAGTTTACTTAGCTAATCCTTGTGTACTCTTCTGAACAAGGCTTAATTAATCATGATTAAAAATAACAGTTGACCAAGACTTTTGCTCAACCTTAACCATACAAGTATCAATCATGATTAAAAATAATATCAGAAGACCAAGACTAACCAAGAGCGAACATTCAACCATTCACCATCATGTTTAACTATAAAATATAAATTTTATTAAATTTAATAACAAATATACTTTTAAAAATAAAATCGTACATATATATAACTATAAAATATAAATTTTATTAAATTTAAATAACGTGTCCCGTGTCTTGAATTTCATCGGATACCGTGTCTGTGTGTCCGTGTCCGTTTCATTGATACCTAGCCAAAGACTCCATTATCTCCATCAAAGTAGATTGTGATTAAAATTATGGACCACAATCTACTATAAGTAAATGCACACAACAACCTAGGCTGTGACCTTCTGCATGAGAAGGTACAAATTGGTTAAGATTAATAAAGTGAGTTTAAGAGTAAACTTGGATAGTGACCTAATTAGAGCGACCTGAAAATGGTTTAACTACTCCATGGCCCACGGTCCTTGAAAATGCGTATACCTCTTCGTTGAAAAGGATAGCCCAAGTTACACTCCAGACGACCAAGACTTAAAACCATAGCCATACAAGTATCAAGATAAAAAATATCACAAGACCCAAGACTTAACCAATTAAAACGAAGATTCAACATTCACCAGCATATTAATTCGTTTAAATGCTCATCACTTTGATAACCACACATTTATCTTACTTAGCTTCATTTGAAGGATATGGGTCATTCGAGCATGATTTTGGATCAGGTCATTTTTCGGTCCCGATATATTGGGTCGAGTTGTTTTCGAGTCGAGTTCCTTCTCCAGTTGTGTTTGGGACCTAATTTTACTTAACTGTCTAAGGATTATTCGACTGAGAAAAATTGTTTTTCTTCTCGTTTCAACTGCAGTTAACAGGGATTTTGTCTATAAGGCGTCCCTAAACGCTTACACAAATTTTCATTTATGACAAGTATATCCATCGCAAGCTTGCGACGGGTTAAGTAATACCCATGTGGGTATATAAGACAAAAGCAGAGTACCTAAATAGTAACAATCTGTTTTATCTTATCTACCCATATGAATAATACTTAACCTGTCGTCGTAAGCTTGTGACGGATATGTCCATTACAAAAGAGACTTGGTGAAACACCTAAGCTTACATAGCTAATCCTTATATACTCTTCTAAACGAGTTTTAATTAATCATGATTAAAAATAACAGTTGACCAAGACTTTTGCTCAACCGTAACCATACAAGTATCAATCATGATTAAAAATAATATCAAAAGACCAAGACTAACCAAGAACGAACATGGTATTTAGACACATTTTGGCCACACCTTTAAACGGAATCAAGTTGAATTCGAGGTGAATGATGTAGCCGGTGGGTTGTTTTGCGATGGAATAGTGGGATGTCGAAATAGAATAATTATAAGTTGGTTTTGGAAATAAGAATGAATTATAATTAATGTCAAGTTTCTTCACTTATTTAAATTTAATATATTTTCAAAAGTAAAATCGTAAATATAAATTTTATTAAATTTAAATAACGTGTCCCGTGTCCTGAATTTCATGGGATGCCGTGTCTCTTTGTCCGTGTTCGTTTCGATGATATCTAGCCCAAGAGTCCATTATCTCCGTCAAAGTAGACTATGATTAAAATTATGGAGTGCATTCTACTATAAATATATGCACACGACAACCTTCTAATCAATATAAAAAACATTATTGTTACCCAACAAAAAATCAACATAATAAATATTATTCTCGAATTAATTATATTTATACTTGACCATTTTGAATAACAATGAGTTCCCATTTCTTTCGTAGATCATATAAACACCTTCTAATTGTACTCTTCAGTGTTTGGCTAACATACTATAGTTGCCATGCCGGATCATTGGAGGTTAATAAAACCCACTTCCAATGTGTGGAGAGTGAGAGAGATGCTCTGCTTCACTTCAAACAGGGCATTAGTGTTGACCATTGTGGACTCCTAGATTCTTGGGGACACACTCTGGATTGCTGCCGATGGCCCGGAATTCGCTGCGACAACCAATCCGGTCATGTCATTGGTATCAAACTTCGTGGTTCTGGTTCTGGTTCCGATTATTACTATGGCATTGCGGAATCCTACAATCCTTGTTTTGAAGGTACACTCAGTGTTTCCCTTATTAATTTGAAGCATTTGAAATATTTGGACCTTAGTTATAATAATTTCAGTGGGCAATTACCCAAGTTTATAGGTTCACTTGCTAGTTTAGAGCAACTTAACCTCTCCCACTCTGGGTTTTGGGGTGTTATTCCTCAAGAGATCGGAAATCTTTCAAGATTAACATCCCTCGATCTTAATGTTGAATATAGCATGAGGTCGATGGGGGTGGATAACTTGTGGTGGCTTTCGCGTATGAGGTTGTTAAGGGAAGTGGACATGAGTGGTATTGATCTGAGTGCAACTACAAACATCTGGCTCTCTATTGTTAACAACCTACCTTCTTTACGAGAGCTTCGTTTGGTTGATTGTCAATTATCTCAAAACTCACCTTCTTCTCTTTCATATATTAATTCATCAACAACCCTTACTGTCATCGACCTTCATAATAATAACTTGAATGACACGTCAATATTTGAGTGGTTGTTCAACTTGAGTGGACTTGAGACCAACCTTATATATCTTGACCTCTCCTTAAACCCTATGTTTGCTAATAATCTGCAACTAACTTTACATGCTATGAAACTTCTTGATAACTTATGTAGCTTGCAAACCTTGGACATGACAAACACCAATCTCAACTACAAGTTCTCTGACATCCTCCAATCCTTTTCTACATGTCCTCACAAGGCATTAGTGTCTCTAATATTAGGTGGAAACCAAGTTTGGGGCTCGATTTCGGACAGCATTGGGGCATTTTATTTCTTAAAGGAATTAAGAGTTAGAGATAATAATCTGAATGGGACCATTACTCAATCCATCGGGAAACTTACGATGCTCGAGACATTGGATCTTTCTTTTAATTCATTGAATGGAACTCTCACAATTTCCCACTTATCAAACCATTCAAAACTACGTTATTTGGATTTGTCATTGAACAAAGAAGTTGTGGTTAACATTAGTGTTGATTGGATTCCTCCATTTCAGCTCCATACGCTAGTTCTAGGATCATGCAAGATAGGCCCTTATTTTCCAAGATGGATTACAACTCAAAAAAACTTGTTCATGCTTGATATATCCAATGCTAGTATTTCAGACACTATTCCTATTTCCTTTTGGAGCTCGAGCTTGTTGTCGGGAATTGGCTCTCTAGACATGTCTCGCAATATGATTTATGGTATGATTCCAGATGTATCAATCATCTTTAATAACTCCCCTGAAATTGACTTGAGTTACAACTTCTTGGAAGGTGTAATACCCTCATTTCTAAGAAATAATGTATCACATCTATATCTAAACAATAACAAGTTTTCAGAAGGCCTTTTTAATTTATTGTGCTCACACACACAAGTTATCAGAAGTCCTCTTTCCCATCTTGATATATCCAACAACTTCCTTTCAGAAAAGTTTCCGAACTGTTGGAGCTATTTTGATCAATTAGTTAACTTGTATCTAGAGAACAATAGTCTTTGGGGAAACTTACCAACCTCTATGGGTGCGTTAGACCAACTTCAAGGTTTACAGTTGAGTAACAATAATCTATCAGGTGAAATACCGGCTTCCTTAGTAAACTGCAAGTCATTGGCATTTCTTGACGTTGCAAATAACTCATTGGTTGGTCACATACCCCCTAGCTTTGGGCATAGTTTCAGGAATCTTGTCATTCTTAACCTACAAAATAATGGTTTTACCGGAGTCCTTCCTACAAGCTTTTGTGATCTTTCACAACTTCAACTCATGGACCTTTCAGGCAATCACATCTCTGGTACTATTCCAAAATGTTTATACAAACTGGTAAGCATGTCTAATACAGATGACATGTCCTTTGAACAGAGACTTGCCTACAATGATAATACACGCGTGATGTGGAAAAGAAATGAACAGACATTTGGTGCCAGTGATTCATTAGAATTACTTAAAGGCATTGATATTTCCAACAATAAGCTAGAAGGTCATATTCCAGAAGGTATATCAAGTCTCGTTGGATTAGAATTCTTAAATCTATCACGAAACAATCTTAGCGGTTTTATTATGCCAAGAATAGGTCAACTGACCTCTTTGGAGTCTCTTGATTTATCACATAACCATCTTACCGGAGAAATCCCAGCAAGTTTGGCTCAAGTTAGCTATCTAACTACATTCGATATTTCTGACAATAACTTGACCGGGAAGATTCCAGTCGGTACCCAATTGCAAAGCTTTGATGCATCAAATTACATGGGAAATCCCGGGCTTTGCGGAGCACCGCTCCCTACATGTGCTGGAGATGAAGCACCCACCATCGCGCCAAATGGTTACCACAAGCAAGACACGAAAGACGACTTTATGCTGGGACTTTACATAAGTGTTATACTTGGCTTCATCGTAGGATTTTGGGGAGTTTGTGGCACTTTAGTTGTGAAGAGATCTTGGAGACATGCCTATTTCCGATTCTACGAAGATATTAAAGACAGGGTGTATGTTATATGGGTTGTTAACATAGCTAGAGCTTGGAGGAGATCTTAAGGCTAGTTTCTTAATCTTTGTATCCATAAGTGTGTAGTTTACAGCTTCTTTATAATTCCTGATCAATAATGAAGTTTGAATGTTCTTTTCTTTCTTGGAATTGATGTTTGCGATAATAAGTGACCGCATTATATATTTAACACCGGTCACCAGAGTAAAGTCTTGTGTATCCGCTTTCAATATTACCCGTGTTATAGTTCCTTGTTGATAAATTGGCATGTACTCCGTATATGCCAAGGGCTGTCCTATGAAGGTGGTTACCGGTTAGACGATTAGAGTGACCGACCAAACTAAGGTAACGATAGTTCTTGTTGTTAGATTGAGAATTACTCCGTATATGCACAGGGCCATCTTAACAAGATTGAGAATTGCGTAGCTGTCCGATTCCTTAACAGGATTAATCAAATCACTGAGAAAAACAGGTGTACGGATGATAAATTGGCAGGTTGTCATGTATAGCAGCAATAATAGTCTACTTAATCGGAGGAGCTAAACAGTATGGCGTTCAATTCCCCGAGTCAGGCCGCGTGTCCTTATTTCGATTTCCAAAAATAACAGGACAGAAATTTCCAAAAATAACAGGACAGCAATCATATGGATCGTCTGATTGACATAACAATAGCGCTACCAGATGTCCTAGCAACACCAGTGCGCAGATTTGTGACAGCTGAACGATATCAGCTTCCAACAGAACCACGGCGAATTCCTGTGATGGTACAAGCTTGAGTTGCATTCAAAGGATTTTTCCAACCTTTTGAAATGAATGTATCAAAATCTATGATTCGAGCGGAAACTCGAGGCTACAGTTGTATTTATGTAATTATTTGCATTCAAAGGATTTTTCCCAATTGCTAAATAACGTCGATTAAGTATTTTCACATCGTCATTTTATTCCCTGTAAAATCTCATTTCTCTTTTATAATCTAATTCATATTCACTGAACCCTTTTCTCGGAGATTTATTGTTATTTGTTAATTTTAGCTGTGCGTTGGGTAAAAAACCCGAGTCGAAACACAAACTTCGTTCGTCTGAGTAAATGTTAAACATGAGAATTTGTCCAATTTCAACATTACTAGTTGCTCCGCGCCCTACCGGGCGCGGTGCCCCAATTTGGCAAATCGTGTATAAAACCTTATATGGTACCATTTCTAACGTAAACGGAAAGCACCCTACTATGTTCGGTACGTCATGGATAATCTGAAAGCATTAGAAAAAGTGCACGATACAACACAGAGAAGTAAAACACGTCATTAAACATGTCACGAGTATTGTAGGTACGAATAGGCGCGGCTTTTAATACTGTTATTGTCAGTAGCAATTGACACACAAACAACCTGCCTTATACCCGCCAACTAAACTGTAGCCCAAGGAGAAACAAGGAGCTACAAGGATAATGAAAAGTTGCTAGAAAAAAAACTACAATAGTGCTAATGTGTGCACCGGGAAACCACTAACTTTAAAAACTATGAATCTATCTTCCTAGGACATTCCAACAACTGGATAAAAATTTGCACTCCACATGCAGCTTGCTCGACCCATAAGCCCTATTAACGGTCTTGAGAGTCATAATAAATATGAGAATCTGGTTAAAATCCAAAGCATCCAATAGGTCGTTAAACTTCGATTCTGCTCGAACTCGGATGTAATGCTACAAACCAACAATTACATATGAGACGATCAACAAAATAAATGTTTTTCCAAAAAAAAACAATACTCCGTAGCAAGTTTCTTGTTATTTATACTTGTACAAGACCAAGGACTCAAGAAACATTGATTGTGACCATCTTTTTGTAGGCCTATTGTGAATCCATTACGCTGAGACACAAATGAAACTATGATAATAAGTTATAACGTAATAGCAGTTCACAAAAACAACAATCAGCTTAGACGATATTTGTGCATATACCACTGAAACACCAACCCTTTCTTTTAGTCAATATTTATAGTTCATACAAGCACAATGCTAAGTAGAATTCAAAGTGTTAGTGAGTGTCATTGGTAATTTGGTTGAAACAGATGAACTTCCTGCCATAAAGCATTGTTTAGTGTATGATACTCATGATAAAACAATCGATAAAAGATACAGACTTGCCGTCAATTGAATATTCCTGCACCTCATCATTCCACTCTGAACGAAACCAAAACAAATCACAATCAATGTTTATCAGCCATAACAATGGTGAATACCCTTACAAATGGTGAATGGCCTGAAGAATACTTGGAGCATGCAAGTTCATGATGGGATTCACAATAGGCCTACAAAAAGATGGTAACTACATGGGACAACTTCATCTCCCCTCCTTTAATTTATTTATAAGCATCATCATTAAGCCAAACCTCTGTGGTGCATTCCTTCCCACAATCCAAACCTAGGACGGCTAACCATCAGCCTACTCTAAGTCCGCAAAACCTCCAAGGACTCTTGTGTTATACTCCTTTTAAATTAAAAAACGCTTCTTTCTATCTCATAAAAAAACACCGATCCAACTATTTTATCATTCGTTACTCTCATCGTTCTCCACCACTGAACCACTATGGTTCTCAGCTACCCAAGCACGATACACCCCAAAAACAAACCACTGAGTCAGAAATCTCAAAAATAACATATACTCACCATAAAATCCCCAATCATCACGTTAAAGCAACCACCCAAAAACCATCACTGAACATTAAACATCACTACTCGCCATAATACGCCATCATAAACTGCCAAGAACAACCCTTAACCACCTTAATGAACCACAGATTCCCCTCATTCACCATGGCTATCTAGGTCCAAGCGAAGACCTCAAAACAAACTAAAACCTAAAAGACACGACACCCATAATCAAATCCCTCACATCTTCATAAACCCCAAACGCCGTCGCACTCCTGTTCTAAGGCATTATCTCTTTTATCATAGTGTAGTCTTTTAATATTGTAGATATTCTTCTATGGAATTTTATGGCTCAAAATCATGCTTGTAACACGGCTAACATCTAGTTGCATTAGGTTAGATTAGTTCTTGAAATATTTGTAGAACTTGTTGTCTAGTTATTAATGAAAAGCTTGCATTTCATTAACCCAAATCCTGTAATTTTGTCGCCTACTTCTATGCATCAGTAGTCGTTCCTCAATCTTCCAATTTTGCATTTTTGAAGTAGAGTGTAAGGTACAAGTTGGCAAACATTAAAAAGAACGAAGTAAAGTTTATATTTATCAAGGTCATATCCCATGTAGATTATAAACCCCTCATTGGCAATAGTAATAATCCTTTAGTTGAGACGTCTTATATTACATTATATGTTACAGTCCTACAACAATCAATCACAAGTTCACTCAAAATGACACAACTTCTTCAATCGATAGTCTAAAAAGGGGGGAGGTATGACCTTAAAAGAACGGCTTTGTGGAAATCTAGATATCAATTTTCTAACCTAGATACATATATTATGTTAAATTAAATGGAATAAGCTACGTCAAACAAACCAAAAGGGCAAGTAACCCTATACCGCAGGAAAATATGCAATTAGAGATACAATAGCAATCTATGGTCAACCAAGCGAGATTGGGCAGCTAGATGACTTCATGTCCCGATACCAGACATACGACAAACAAACGGAAGAAAGAATTACGTTTAATAGCCTGGAAATTAAAGCTGAATTTGCATCGCTCATTTACCGAACTACAAAATAATATTGAGTTGTTCACTAAACAATAATCAGTACTCCTATTATCTCTACGAATGAAAGTAGGGAACAAAAATGGAATCCCAAATTAGGTGAAACTACAAGTAAATAGAAGGAAGAGAGTCAGAGAAGGCAGAGTAACCAGATGGGTAAAGAGCCAACAAGGTAGAGATGGTCGGGACTCGAAAACGCAAAAAATCGTGGTGCTACTAAATATGAAAAATCAATGCAAATTTCCCCTCCCAGCTCTTTTCGTTCTAAGAATCCGCAAAATCACAGTCCTCAAAATGCAGAAATTAAACAAAAAAAGAAGCACAGTCAACAAAGTTAAACTCATTTAAAAGACCAATCTAAAATTCTAAATCCTAAATGTATGTCAAAACCAGTACAAGAACTAAAAAAACTGAAACTGCACGCAGCACGACATAACGCGTCTGAAACAATTAGAAAGAGTGGCTATTGCAAATGACATAATTTAGGCGAACATGCTTCACCTAGAAATTGAGTTAAAACAAGCTGTAAATAATTAAAACTCAAGTGCAATACCTCAAAAATTGGTTTTCATTGCTCTGGATAGTGTGCCTCATCACACCTTTCCAAGCCTCGGGCCGCCTACACAATGCAATCTTTTCAAACTCGGTCCTTAAATACCTACCAAACAATATACAATGACGAACATAGTCATCAACACCGGGTTGATCATCTTCGTGAGGTGTTCTGAAGTCATATAATTGGCACTTACGAAGCTATTGGCAGCTTGCAGAAGACCTCAACCAAAATATTGAGTACAATTACCAATTGACCGCAGTGCAGCTTATTATCCGTATCAAAACTAAAAGCAAAAAAAAAGTTTGCTCTTTGTTATGACTCATCTTACTGATGCTAATTGTAAGTGTCAGCATTAGCCTATTGATTCTAACTACTTACTTTTAACTCATCTTACTAAAGCTGAATTTTGCTGCATACAAGGAGATGGTAGACAAAGCCGGGAATTGAAGATCCTAACCTGTAAAATCCAATCGACGGAAATCGATCATAAATGAGGAAAAACAGGTCAAGATCCGGAACAACCATACTTTCTGTAAAAGAGGAATTAAATTCAGCAACCAATTTGATACCTAATTAAACGAGCATAACTAACAACAAAATACTCAACCAAAACCATTTCATTAAAAAATGCATCAATTATTATGTGTTGCACGGCCCATACGTGTTTTGTCAAGTCACTGAACTAAAGTAGATGGTAATGAAGTTCAATACCTGCTTGAGGAAACCAGCACCGAAAACACGAGTGACCTTCAACAGGCCTTTGATACAAAAAAGCAAAGTAATCACCAAGATGCCCATCTCTAATTATTTGTGCTTCCTGAAAAGCGTAACAAACGAACTTACAGAAACAAATTCAATTGTCATTATAAATCATCAAACAACTAAACCAAGTAAACAAACTTTCGACTATAGTCTCGGTCGTTACCTCTTCAGCAGAAGTACTATGATCAAGTAAGCTGCAAAGCTGCTAAATAACATCTAACCTCATCCAAACCTCAAACTCATACAATGATTCCTCATTAATCCTTTCCAAATCATGATCAACCTTACCAAGTCTAAGATCAGGCTCCTTAATTCTCCTTTTCAACCGTGTTTGTTGGTGTTGTGAGAAGGATGTCATGCCCCCGGGTGCTGAGAAACAACAAGGAAGCTCTATTAATTGACGAGGAAACAGGGAAGAATGAATATAACCCACTAACTTATTTCAACAAATAAGAAATAGGCTCATAAAACAAGAACCAATATCATACAACACACACAACAGCGGTACTATTAATGAGCCAATAGTTGATATTTTAATTCGACATGGCAAGCAACCGAAACTAAAGATAATTAGCGCAGAAAAGCCCCTCAAACAGCAATTTACATGCCTAGTGAACCCCCAAAAAGGAAACCATATTCCTGTTCCATGTAACTCATCCCATGGTGTAGTGATACAGTGGTAGGACATATTCCAAAGTCCAGAGAAAAATAAAAGCAGAAGAACCCACCCAGCACAGAACCAGCTAATCATAAACAAGTAGTGTGTGTGTGTGTGTGTATATGTGTGTGTGTGTGTGTGTGTGTGTGTGTGTGTGTGAGAGAGAGAGAGAGAGAGAGAGAGAGAGAGAGAGAGAGTGACAAAGAGAGAGCCATGAGGTATTCTTTATCTTACAATATCAAGCTTAAGCACTTGGCCTATTTCACAACGAATAAATAAAAACAAAAAACGTACGGGACAAGAAGAATCTGTCCATTTTGAGATGCAGGAGTAGTGGAAAAAAATGATTGCAGATGGTTGTGAGGATTCCTCCTGCCTCTTGATCTAACCTCTCTGCAAAAGAGGTAGGATGACCATAAAATACAGTAGTTCCATACCAAACAAAAACACAATAGAGCACCCAAATGACAACAGAGACAAATAATTTAGAGAAGCATACCCAAGCAAACTGGACATGTTGGCTGCTCACTTGAGTTCAGAAGAGAAGGTTGTGCATGTTCGATTGAGCCAGTGTATTAGACATCGATTATGAAAAGCACGTCACACGAGGCTGACTACATAAAAATCCAGTTAGGTTTCTAATAACCAATGAAATTATCATTATGCGTGAATCGTGATAGAAACAGTTGTAGTAATATAATACCATAATTGGAGAAAACAACCTCAAGAGAGGAAAAGCAGTGCCTATTGAAATGCTTGTGGAATTCATCTATAGAGTACTGGCTGTCAAACCTGATGGGAACAATATATTTTTCTCCCATTCTATCGCTCCTAAACACAGTAATATGAGTTAGCGGCTCGTTCAAAACAGAAGGGGATTACCAGTCTTTTTGGTCAAATAAAGACGTACAAGAGACTTCCTCACCTCAAAATTCGCATTTCAAGCATGTGATGGACAAAATAATCGCAAAATCGGCAAAAATCTACATATGTCATGTTATTTGGCACTCCAATAACACGTACAAGAGGCTTCCTCTCCACCTATAGGGCACCAAAATGGTTAGTTAGACTCCCACAAATATACCATTGATTTAACTCAATAAATAAGCATCTTGAGAACCTTAATATTCTAACATTTAAAAGAGAAGAATTAGGGGCAACAAATTTCAAAAGAAGATAAGAAGAAAAAGTAAATAAATAACATGATAAAGCTAACGCGTTCGGTAATCATCTTTGAGATTTGCAAAGAAGCTAAAAACAACACTTATAACCACTTACAGACAAAGGCAATTTCTTAGAAGGCGAAGGAAGCAAGAACGGTGAATGTAAATTGTAACGTAGGTGAGCTACTTGAGGCGAAATTCACATCATAAAGTTATACGCATTACATGGTTCGAGACAGACATTAAAGTAAAAAGATGATATTCCTTTAAAGACTCCTAAGCCCCTTTGAAGGAAATGGGGCGGAGAAATACCATTTCTTGTGACTGATTAGCAGATAGCTTAAAGAGGAAAATTAAGGGAATTATTTTTCCTCCTCCAAGCCAAATCGAAACTCTTCCACTATAGAGAGGATTTGGAGGAAAAAGTAGTAAAAAAACTCCCTCGTGACATCACCCTTACCCTCCCTTCCTTTCCTTCCATCCACCTCCCATCTTCGAACTCGTTCAAGGAGACCAAGCAATTAAACCTCAGACAGCCGAATATAAATCTTTCAAAAAAACATACTTCAAACGGTGCCAAAAGAAGAAGAAAAGGGAAAAGAAAAGTACTATTGGAGGCGAACAGGTATAAATTTGTGCGTAATACCAAGATGAAATAGTAGACTTTCAAGGGTAAAAGGGCGATGAAATTAATAGAAAAAAAATTAAATATAAACTAATAGTAATCAGATGAATACTTGCCTTTGTGTCTCTCTTTCAATCTTCTACACAACTTCGTAACTACCTGAACAATAACAATTGAACATAAGGTCAGTACCCTTTGCACCAACCCCAGCTTTAATGTTTCTTGTTAGAAGGCTTTTATAGTTTTATGTGAACATGCAATCAACATAAAGCGTTGTCTTAGACATTGATATTGTTATCTAAGTGAAATGTCGGATACCGTAGAGATCCAGCATAGAAATACACATTATAAGTAGTAAAGAATGGGCAGGTAAATAACATAATATCTTAACGGGCACAATTCCGTAATTGATAGCGCTGGTATCAACACCAGTAAAAGAACATGCCTTGTAGTGAGCATTGGCTACTTTACGCCCAAATGATTTGTCAACTCCTATACTACAATGGTATGGCCCCTGCTTACAACAAACCACCAAATTCAACATCAGTTTGAGCATCTGAGTATATCTCATTGTGAAAGAAACCGCGAAAAAATAAAAGCAGTCCAAAATCACACCGAAAACCTTAGATAAATACATTCAAAGCGAAAATATCAAAATATTAACCAACATCGTCATCGCACCGTAATCGTCACAGATGCAGCCATAGCCAACATCACCGTTTTGAGAGTTTATGCCCCTTAGTCCCCTTCCTTTTTATCTATTTTTAAAAAACCACAGAACATAAATAAATTAGAGAATTCTCGCATAAACTCACTTGAAATCAAGGAAACGTAATGCTAACCGTACTTAGGGCCTACCTCATTACTGCCCCCACTTCTACAAGCAACCTTCGCGCCTTCTAAATCCTCTTCGTTGCCATCATAGTAACTGGACTCCACCAAACAACTTAGGGTGGTTGTCATTGGCACTAACAACTGCAACAACAGCCCCAAAAGCGCCATATATAAGCACTAATCAGAGCAGGGAATATAGGGACAAACAGGGAATTATTAGTTCGAGGAACAAACAATTTAGGGCGGTCCTATCATTCAAATTCTCCACTCCAAGGACCTACTATCGCACTTATAAACAGATGGCAATAAAATCAGCCCCAAACACAGTTGAAGTGGATTAAATAAATCTGAAGAGTAAAAAATTAACGGACAATTATAGTTGTGGTAATCTAAAACCATACTTGCGGCGGACCCATTCAACAGATAATAACAACAGGCGTTGTGTCCCGTGCCCAAAGCATCAACCGGTGATGAACTATCTTCCTTCGGGTTCTCCACCCCCAGGACCTGCTATCGGAATTAAAACAGCGCAAATATGAGAGCTGAACAGAAGGACAACAATGTTAAGCTTATTAAAGCACAAGATCACGTATAAGCAGAAAACAATTTCAAACCCAGACACCCCCAAAGTGCCATACCTAGCAACAACGACCTCAGTCCCGGTACAACAACTCAAGCCTCAGTAGATAGCATTGATAGTCCTGGAAAACAACAATAAATAGGCTGGTAAATCGCTCACCTCTTAGAAGTTATAGGAAAATTTCCCTCTAATTAAATGGTAACCCAACCCTATTGATATTCAGCGAGAAAGACAACATTAACCAAAACACAAATCTACCAACAACCCATTACCATCTCTTGAGGAATACAGACAAACTCGACCCTTTAACCCGACATAAGAATAGCCAACAACAAAATTACTTAAGAAACAATAATAAATAGCATGTATAATCGCCCACCTCTTAGAAGCTTAGGGGCCGGGATTAAGAGCATCACTCACTAATTAAATAAGAGCCAAAACCTATCTAAGGAAAGCTCCCCAGCAGAAATAACCTACCTGTCTAAGGAACCAAAGCACAGTCAACCGTATAGAAGTATAGAAGTCCGGAACTGCCGCAAACAAATATTAATGAGCCTCTGGAAGAAGTATGTTCCTGGAAATGCAAGAAGCCGATATAAACAGAAACACAGATCACACAAATTTACCTTTTTAAAGAAAAGGGATAAAACAACCTGAGTGAACAAATACCGAGTCATAATGTACATCACACACATCCCAAAACGCCACCAACGACACCCTCATGTCCGTACCCTACCACACATACCAAAAATTGTCGGAGGAATTCCAAGTAAGGGCTGTAATTACCTTATACACCGAGCACCGTATTCCACGACAATTGCAATCACAACAAAGTCAACCCATCTAAACATAAATCAATAAAGTTAAAGGCAACAATGCTGATTATATAGTATTATAAAGAGTATTTAGCACCAAGATAATAGTGGTGATAGGAGAAAGCAAGAGAAACTAATAACAACAATATTAACGCCATGCCAATACTAATAACACCACAAGACTTGCTGCAAAATTATAATTTTAGAAAACCCTAAGAATTATACCCTCATACGAACGAACGTAAATTTGACGAGATCAAATCAAACCCAGATCAAATCACATGAAATCACAATGCCCAGATGATAAAAACTATTAAATTTACAATCTTTGGAACAAAATCAAATAAAAAATCATGAAAAGTAATTCAGAATCAATTAGAAAAAAGAGTGAATACTTTTGAGGAGATTTACAATTAGGGTTGCTAGGTTTTGGGAGAGCATTAGAGGAGTGAGGTGAAAAGTGAGGAATGATGAGATGAGAATGAATGGAGTAGAGTGAGCAGAGAGTAATTAAAGTTGTGGATGTGAGTGCACTAAAAATGGAGGGCAGCGATCTCAGAGGCGAAGCTAGTGAGTAGCAAGGGGTAGCGCCGTAGCGGTTGCTACCCCCAAACCCAGAAAAACCAGAAAAACAAAAGGAAGAAGATGAGTCTCGCTACCCCAGTGTATTACAAATATAAGATTAAATAGGACTAATATGTTAGCATCATCATCTAAGTGGTGCAGTGGTATAGTCTTGTGCTTGTGGCTTTATGGCTTTCTTCACGACCACTCGAGTTCGACCCTCCTTGGAAGCAATTTTTCATTTTTTTGGCTTACTGAGGGATACTGTTGCAATTGCGTTCTTATTTCCATGATTTTATATATTGTTTTATTACCAATAATTTATACTTAGTGTGAGTACTATCTATTATATACAAATATATTATTTCACAAATTATTAATTGGTACTCCCCCGTTTCAATCATTAATTTACATGTTTAATTTTGTGAGTGATATTTTAATCCCCTCCCAGTCGATTGAGACAAATGATGTACGAAGTATAAATTTTTTTGTTATACAAGTTGTCACCTTTGTTAATAACACTTAATGGTATACGAATTGTTCACGTATATAACGGTCGGTCACTATAAGCGCTAAACTAGTAGGGTCTTAGGGTCAGGCGCAATAAAAAAAACCTCAAAGCATAAGTGCGAACACAATTCATTTTCTGAAATTGAAAAATACAATTATTCTAACAAAACTACGTTCATTTGTGTATTTCCTAAGAGATCGAAGAAATGTTACAAAAATTTCGCTACCCCATATATTAAATCCTGCCTTCGCCCCTGAGCGATCTAAAGCGAAAAATCAACGAGAGAGGGGGAGACTTGGGTGGTACTGTTCATAGCTACAGTACCACCAAGTCCTCTCTTTTTAAAGGGTAGAGATTGTAGTTAAAACTTGGAGAAAAGAGGCTGCTAGTATTATGCAGTTAGTCTTGCCAAAGACGGGTCGGAGTAAGTATTAGGTAACATATCAATCATGCAATTTGTAGTCAATGGGTCAATGCATCTACCAATAAGTCATCAGAATGAATTTACACCTATTTGATGCTGATGTTTCATTGACTACAAGTTTGATTTACTGTACGTTATTTCAACATCTACCCAACTTGTTTAGCATATAGCCATAATAGTACGAGTAATATAGTACTCCGGTATTTAGACTTGGCAAACGGGTCAATCGGTCAGATCCAGGTCAATTCTACTCGAGTTTGTAAGAAACGGGTCGAGTTCGGATCGAGGAGGGATTATTATCAACTCTTTTAGCCATATCGGTTCGTCTGCGACAATATCGGGTCAAGTTAGGCCAAGTCAGGTTGGATTATTTGAGTCGGGGCAGTTTTGATAGGTCTAATATTTGGCTCTGTTTGGTAAAACTGACTGAAAAGGTACCTGAAACCTGAAAAGGTACCTGAAACCTGATAAGGTGAATGAAATTAAAAAGGTACCTGAAAAGCTAGCTGAAAATTGGAAACTGATAAGATAACTGATTAATTGTAAAGTGTTTGGTAAAACTAACTAAAAAGGTAACTGATTTTTTGTAAAATGACATAAAAGGACATTAATAATTATAATAAATTAATTTAAATAAAGGGTAAATATGTAATGTAGAACATTTCACCTACCTGAAACTTTAAAAAGGTACCTGGAATAGCTTTTCATTTCAGGTACCTGAAAAGTCATTTCAGGTACCTGAAATTACTTTACCAAACAGCACTAGGTAAAACAACTACCTGAAATATTAGTCAAATCAGGTTGTTTGGTCAAATCAGGTACCTGAAATACCTTGCCAAACATAGCCTTAGCATTCCATAATTTTCTCTATTAGAAATAAAGGAGAAAAAGGATTACGCATCTGAGGTAGTACTTCAGATCTTGTAATTTTTAAGCATATACACATTTTTTCTGAGCATATTACCATTTATAAATATAGTTTTTTGAGCAATATTATATTTTTTTAGTGTAATATTTTAGTAAATGTGCTTAAAAACTTTATACTAAAGCAGAATTCAAAAACATTAAAATAAAACTTAGAAAATAAATAATAAGAGGTATTACCTAAGATGTATAGTCTTATAACTGAAAATAAAGCATAATTCTAAGATTATCTTCAAACTTCTCTGCTTCAATGCTTAAGAATATGACACCAATTTCTAGGTCCCTCTCTATATTTGTGTTTATATTATCATGTCACATCTAGATACTAGTATTATGTTTACTATTCTACCAAATAGTGTAATTGATAAAACTTGGGACTAAACGACCTTTTTCTGCATTATATAAACCAGGCATCACATTAGAATTCCCTGTTACTAAGAGAATAAAAACTCTTAGTAGTTTTCTCGCCTAATAAAATCATATTTATTAAACGAACAACCACAGTGTTGAGTTGTCAGCATGTGGTTGAAAGTTCATTTTTTTTGTTTTATTTTTAAAAGGTGGCCCACAATCCTCATGTTCTCCTATAACTTTTTATTTACAAATCAAGCAATTCTTATTTTTTTAATGTAGTCCAATATCAATAAGTGACCTTTTAAATTACCCATTAATTAACTTGAATAAAATAAGAATTAATAACCTATATTAATGTAAAAATAACAAAATCAACAACTGATATAATACAATCTACAAATTTATTATTTGTATCTGATGGGGCATATTCTGCACCGCTGACCAAGTCAACATATTGAGCAAGGTCAAAGATATCCACAGCAAGTCAACGACTTCTGCAGCCTAGCCGATCGACCCATCGGCTGTCGGCTGGTCTCGGCATGACAACCTGCCCGGTAGGGACACATACCCGCGTACTCACATCCAAGACCCCTCGGCGGTGAGTCAACAGGGCCCGCCGGCCTGCCATAGGTCCCTCGGCCGAGGGGTAGATCAGTCTTTCCACCTGCTAGCCACTTGGCCACTTGGCCACTACGTGACAAAAGGTGAAAGCCTATAAATACTCCTCAACCTTCATTGAGGAAAGGATCCAACTAATCCACAACTAAACCTAAATACACTATTCATCTGGTAATATCTTCCTTATCTCTCTACAATATACATTGAGCCAAGTAACAACTTACCCCTTAAGTTTACTGACTTGGGCGTCGGAGTGAGTACGCTTGGCACAAAGCCAAGCCCTCAGTTCGTTCATTGTTGCAGGAGAGGCCGAGAGGAACGATTAAGACCAAAGGAGAATCCAACTCAAGACATCATTCAACAAGCCACGGGTGGTAACTATACTTGCTCTGGAATTACACCCGGAACAATTGGCGCCGTCTGTGGGAAAAGATACTAGAAGCTAGTCACATTCATTCCCAAACAAAAAAAAAGACAACAAAAACCCACCCAAAAAGCTAAGAAGATGTCAAAACAACAAGACGCAGTCGTGACCGACGAAACCGCATTCTACCAAGATGATACTTTCAACAATTCTGGAGTCGTGCAGCCCTCCACCGGCGGAGTAATCCAACCGGAGTTCGGGATGCCAATAATACCAGACACGCCGCTAACCGCCAACCAGGTCACCATCATGGGACATGTGCTTGACGTAGCAAAACTGAAAATGGTCCTGGACTTAATTAGTAATACGCCTACTCACACTGTCACGCCGACAAGAGCGGCGGAAACCGTCCAGGAGACCAGGGCCCAAAACGTGACTCCGAGAAATTTGAACGGAGCACTGGGAGAAGCTGACCCAGCCAAGTCGCCGGGGGAGCCCAAAGTGGGCGTGGTAGACCTAAGTCCTTCCCGCACTCATGGGAGGACAGCGTCCCCGCAACACGAACGAGGCTTACCCCAAAGGAACCAGAGGAGTCCGACTCAGCAGAGTTGGAGAAGAAGTCCGAGTCGAAGAAGGAGTCCTTCCCGCTACGAGGAAAGGAGCCGGATTAGGAATGCGAGGAGCCGATCGCCGCGTGTCGTTCGACACGTGGTCAGACAGCCCCTCAACGCCTACGTCCTAGAAATCCAGGTGCCAACCAAGCTCAAGTTGCCACCCCTATCATACAAAGGAGATAGTGATCCAGCCGACCACGCTGAGGCTTTCGAGTCTTACATGTCGGTATGGGAACAGCCCGATGAGGTATGGTGCCGAGTTTTCCCAACAACTTTGCATGGGATGGCTCAAAGTTGGTACAAAGGGCTTCCCGACGGCTCGGTATACTATTACGCCGACCTAAGAGACGCCTTTCTAGCCCAGTACTCTTGCAACAAGAGAAGGGCCGTGGAGACATCGGACCTCCTAACTATCAAACAGGAGGGGGGCGAGTCTCTACGAAGCTATGTGAAGAGGTTCGATGGAAAGGTCCAGCAGATTCGAGAAATTAATCCCGAACTGGCGGCCTTGCGGCGATGAAGGGCCTCCCAAGGGGAGACTTAAAAAATGAGCTCATCAAGTGCGGAGGCCTGAGCTTGGATGCCGCCAGGAGGATGGCCGACCAGGCCATCAAGGTAGAAGACTATCACAAGACATGGGTAGGCCCCAGCGAGGCCGAGCCCTCCGAAAAGAAGAGCCACCGGGAGGACAACCCGGATGAAAGACGCCGTGACAGCAACGGGTCACGGTCCGATGACAGACGCCGTGAGAATAATAGGTCACGGTCTGACAAACCTGCCAGGAAACAGGACTCGACAGGCGCCGGGTGGAGTTCGGGAACGTACCACCAGAGGCGGTATAGTGATAAAACCCCTCTCGTCGTATCAGCCGCCGAGGTCTTCGCCCTGAGCAAAAACGAGGGCCAGAAGTGGGAGAGACCCCCCAAGCCAAAAAGTGACGGTGACACGAGCCAAGATCTTTGTGAGTACCACGGCCACACCGGCCATTTAACCAACGACTGCCGGCATCTGAAGAATGCCATTGAAGAGCTGATCCGGAAGGGGAGCCTCGGCAAGTACGTTGCCAAAGGCCAAAAGACTGACGCCGACAGTTCAGGTAAGAAATCCGTCTTCGAACGGATAGGAGTGATCCATGTTGTCATCGGGGGCAACGAGAACGGAGGGTCCGCTCATGGGCACAAACGGCACCTGAACGAGCTATATCAGGCCATCAACTTTGTGCCCAACACAGCGATCCCCGCTTCCAACATCCCCGATATAACCATTGGAAGGAAGGACTACGAAGGAGTCATCTCTCCTCACAGCGACCCACTTGTAGTCAATTTGGACATATCCAACCACCTAGTCAAGAGGTACCTGATTGACACAGGCGCGTACACGAACATCATGTTCAGGGAGTGCTTTCTCAGCCTCGGCCTGAAAGTCAAGAACTTGAGCCCCTGCACCAACCCACTATACAACTTCTCTGGGGCCGGCCTGGTACCACTGGGATCAATCAGACTCCCGGTGACATTCGGTGAAAAGAAGGCGGCCAAAAATGTCCTAGCCGAGTTCGTGGTCATCGACGGCTCGTCCGCCTACAACGTTCTCATAGGCCGAGTCACCCTGAGTGAGGCTGACGCAGTGATGTCCATCCGGGCCCTAACACTGATGTATGTCTCGGACCGGGGGGAAGCGCATAAGCTCGTCTCCAAAGACGAGAATGACGAGGTGGTCAACGTCCAGATAGCCGCCAGAGGATGCAACATGCAATCCCTCAAAGTGGCAAAGAAATCAGAAAAAGGGAAAAGTCTATCCTTACAACAGGAGGGCGACCTCATAGATGTAACTAGCGGCTGACTAGGATGGTGTGCCTTTGATAGGCCATTAGGACGCTGGTAATCTCGGGAATACTCTATGTAGCGGCGGAGGTGTCCAAAACAGTTGTGGGCACCCCGACGCATGTTTTTACCTAATGAAAAATCGTCCAAGTCTTCCATCAAAATGTTCATTTTCCCCCTAGTCACTAGGAAGCGTGAGACGCCACTCACACTATCATACCGACAAGAGCGGTAGTCTTTATCGATAGCGAGATGTCGGCTCACACTTTGTCATACCGACAAGAGCGGCGATCTCCATGAAGAAATAGGCGCCGTCGCAGTCACCCCAGTAGTAGACGCCACGGCGATCACCCCAAGAGGTTTGCCGCCGTCGCAGATCCTCCAAGTGGTAGACGCCACGGCGATCTCCATGAAGAAATAGGCGCCGTCGCAGTCACCCTAAGTAGTAGACGCCACGGCGATCACCCCAAGAGGTTTGACGCCGTCGCATCACTCCAAGTGGTAGACGCCACGGCGATCTCCATGAAGAAATAGGCGCCGTCGCAGTCACCCCAAGTAGTAGACGCCACGGCCATCACCCCAAGAGGTTTGACGCCGTCGCAGTCACTCCAAGTGGTAGACGCCACGGCGAGTCTCCATGAAGAAATAGGCGCCGTCGCACACCCCAAGTAGTAGACGCCACGGCGATCACCCCGAGAGGTTTGACGCCGTCGCATCACTCCAAGTGGTAGACGCCACGGCGATCAATAACAAGAAGCAGATCTTTGGCTCACACTTTGTCACACACACCGACAAGAGCGGCAATCACCACCAGAAGCGGACACCTCGATGGTAACGACCAGCGCGGTGATACTGCAAAGCGTTCAAAATGCCTCAGAAGCGTTAACACGATTGAGATACGCACTCTAGACCGCCTCGGCCAAGCCGAGGCGGAAACAAAAGAGACACTCAATTAATAACGTAAGGAGACAACCCAGACGAAGACATAGACGCTAAAGTACAATTGAGACGCTCAAATACTAGCGCAAGAAAAAGAAGTGAGGTGAAAACCTCGGCCAGGCGGAGAGCGAAGAAACGAACTCTTATTAAAAATGTTCAACGAATTACAAGAAATTACAAGGATAAGCCAAAAGACAAAAGGTTACAGATATCATCTCCCTATGTCTGTTGTTGCTCGCCATCAGCAGCAGTAGCAACACCTTCTTCGATGGGTAACCCAGCAGTTCCCTTAGCAACCTCAGCTTCAGCAGCCTCGGCAGCCTCAGATGCCCTTGCCCAATCGGCTTCCTCCTTGGCCGCTTTAGCCTTCTCAGCAAGAGCTGCCTTCTCCGCGGCCGCCTCCTTCTCTATCTTCGCCCTCACCGCCTCCTTGGCCTTCTCCGCCACGGCCTTCTCCTTGGCTTCAAGCTTGTCATCAAGCAGGTCGTCATATCTGCCCCATGGAAAGGAACCATCAAGAGGGAAGAGCTCCCCAATCACTTCCCTAGCAGCTCCTTCGGCCAAATCCCGGAATTCAGCACACATGTTAGGGAGCATGACGGTTTGGAGCATCTCAATGTCCTTCTCCTTCTGCCTGGTGACGGCCTCTTTGCTCCGAATCACCTCCGCCTGGGCCTTAAATAGGTCCCTGGATTCGTTCCTCTGCTGGAGGTAGAGGTCGGCGTGCCTCTGAACAAGTTTACACTTCTCCAGCAGCTTCGCAGCTTCGGCTGCCGCAGCCTCGGCCTTGGCTCTCTCAGCAAGGACCTCCTTTTCAGCGTCCTGCCTGAGTTTTCTTTCAGCCAAGAGCGCCTTCTCAGCATCTCCCCTAAGCCTCTGCTCATTGAGAAGATCCAGCTTCGCCTTCGCGGCCACCTTCTTAGTGGCATTAAGCTCAAAAGCGGATTGAGCCACGGCTTTCTCCTGCTCTATGATACGAGCACCGGTAAGATCGTTCCACCTCGCCAGCTCCTTGATCAGCTTCGTGCCTTCCTCTATAAGCTGGGAGACGGAAGCCTTCTGGGATGAGGAAACAGTGGTGACATTTTGATCACCGGCCTGCAGCTGGGAGAGGAAAGCCTTCTGGGACGAAGAGTTCACGGTGACGTCTTGATCACCAGCCTGCACAGAATTCCCCTCCACTTGCTGCCCAACAAGAGCGGCGGGCGATTGCGGCTGATCTAAAAAATTTGAAGTAAGCATCGGTATCAACATACACAGACATGCCGGAGAGCTCATCACCGGCGGCGCCTAAGGAACCGCTAAGTCGAGCCACGGGATAGATCAATACCGTGCTTGGCCTTCTTGGCCGAAGGCGCATTTCCTCGTCGGCGAGAAACAACGGCGGCGGTAAAGGCTGTCTTTCTTTCTTTTACGGACAAGGGGCGGGCGACCCCTCCTCTTCATCGGAGTCATCCCCATTGGAGATATAAACGATCTCCACCGTCTCCTTCGAACGGGGGGATGGAAGGCGGAGCCGATGTCGACGCCATCACCGCCGAAGGCTTTGTTTTTCGCGTGTGGCGCGGCATGTTACTTACAACCTTCGCCTGGGCCTCCACCACATTCAAGCTTTTCAGCTGCTGATCCATAAGATCATTCGGCGACGTCCTGCGGTCATGGGCTAGAGCCTTGGGATGCAAGTTAGCAACGTTTTTATCTTTGTGCGGCCCCATTCTCCGGAGGATATCCTCGAGCAGTCCGGTCCAAAGTGGCCTGCGAAAGAGACAAAGCAAGAGTTAAGTAGAAGAAATAAATCAAAGTTCGAGACACAATGAGAACGGTGATGGGCCTCACACCGACCCCACTCACCCTGCGCTAGGGCCGGTATGAGGCCGACATGGCAAAGCGGCTCATCCTGAAGAATGATCTGCGTTGGGGGGATCCATCTTTTCGGCAGTCCACTCTTGTCCAACTCAAAAAGCCTCATCGCCAGCTTCTCGTCCTCCTTAAGAAGGACCTTGCTGGCATCCATTTTAAGCTTCTTCCGGGTGACCCATCTGTCATACTCCGCCTTAGTCTCACACCGCAAATTAACCTGGTGCTGAAAGGAGCGGGGCAGCGGATAGTCATCCGGCACCTTAACGTACACCCACCGATCTCTCCAGTCCTTGCAGGAAGTAAGCTTGTCAACAGAGACATAACCTTTCTCCGTGTGCACACTGTACCAACCGACGCGGCCAGAGATTGACGGCTGGAGATAATGAAGCCGGCGGAATAAATTTACCGTCGGGGCCTCCCCCTTGAAGAGACAAAGCCACACAAAGCCGACTATCGTCCTCATGGCCAACGGATGCAGTTGGGCCACAGCGACGTTCATAGCTTTAATGATGGCCATGACGTACTCATTCAGCGGAAACCGGAGCCCGTACTCCAAGTGTCGCATGTATACGCCGGTATGGCCCGGCGGAGGGCAACAGACGGCCTGGCCCTCCTCAGGGATAACAATCTTGTATCCCCTGCCAAAGAAGAAATGGCCCTCGAAAAATTTCTCACCAGAACAACTGGCCAACTTATGGGTCCAAGCTCGGTCAACGCGTACCTTGCAAACGTCACCGTGATCCATAACGTACTGCCTCACCTCTTTGGGACGAGCCTCTTCAGCATCATCACCAAAATCGTCTGCGTCATCATCAACATCAGGAGGGCGTCCAATTTCTCCTCCTCATCAAGACGCGATGGGGACCCCCCCCCGCGTCGGTTTGCTAGGCCCGGCATCACCAGAAGACATGTTTACAATAATAACTTACAGAGTTAAGAAATTGGAAAGTTTGTTTACCTTGAAGAAAAACACCCGCCGGAGTAACAACTCTGAAAATTAGAAGACAATGAAACCCTTGAAAGTTTAGAGGAAAATTTTGGAGAATGAAATTGGTGGCCAATTTCACGGGATAACTGCCCTATTTATAGGGAAAAGCCCATGAAGAAGGACCAATCAGCGAACAGCCCATGAAGCGTCAACCAATCAGCGTGCAGACACGTGTCGGACATGCAACCACGGGATGTCAATCGTTGCAACAGTTAGACGTCAATCAATGCAACAGTGACCAAGCGTCTTCAACACGCCTATTCATATCTCCTTGCCTATTCACCTTCCTCAACGAATTCCCAAGCACCGACTCTCCGCCGCCACATAATCAACCAAGCTAAGAAGCGCCGGCGGGCAATCAAAAACAGGCCAAGGCACACTCAATCCTGGTCTCGGCCAGCGTCACTTTCTTTTCCACATCGGATGCCCTTTACACATCCATGTGGAGGGGGGATATGGTACGGCCTAAGAAAGACCAGGCCGAGGTAAAAAAGCCGTCGCAGAAGAAGCCGATGCAGGAAATTTTTTACAAATTACTTGCGCAGAATATACGCTCAAGCATACATCGGAGCCCATACCACGGCATAGACTACGGCTGGGGGCAAATTGATGGGGCATATTCGCACCGACCAAGTCAACATATTGAGCAAGGTCAAAGATATCCACAAAGAAAGTCAACGACTTATGCGGCCCTAGCCGATGCGACCCATCGGCTGTCGGCTGGTCTCGGCATGGCAACCTGCCAGCCGGGACACATACCCGCGTACTCACATCCAAGACCCCTCGGCGGTGAGTCAACAGGGGCCCGCCGGGCCTGCCATAGGTCCCTCGGCCGAGGGTAGATCGATCTTTCCACCCTTAGCCACTTGGCCACTTGGCCACTACGTGACAAAAGGTGAAAGCCTATAAATACTCCTCAACCTTCATTGAGGAAAGGATCCAACTAATCCACAACTAAACCTAAATACACTATTCATCTGGTAATATCTTCCTTATCTCTCTACAATATACATTGAGCCAAGTAACAACTTACCCCTTAAGTTTACTGACTTGGGCGTCGGAGTGAGTACGCTTGGCACAAAGCCAAGCCCTCAGTTCGTTCATTGTTGCAGGAGAGGCCGAGAGGAACGATTAAGACCAAAAGAGAATCCAACTCAAGACATCATTCAACAAGCCACGGGTGGTAACTATACTTGCTCTGGAATTACACCCGGAACAGTATCAAACAAAAATAAAAAAACACATACACTATAATCTCATTAAATAATTTTATTTTTGTTATGAAATATTATTATATGAATGTCCATATATTTGAATACTCTAGAATATATTGTCTTATGGAAACCTTTTCCCCATTGTATTGGTTCTGTCTCTCTCTATTCTCTCTAACGTCTCTCTACAATACTCATGTCTTTATTTCACAACACGTTATCAGCACGAGTCTTAACCGACTGAGCAAAAAGGAATTAACTTAATTTATTCGTATATTATTAAGATCTGATAATAAGGATGTTGATATCATATCTTATTATTTTATTATGCTAATCAAGTACGTTTTCGTTATACTACGTAATTATTTATTAAGATGTACGAATCAAGGTACGTGCATTTGGATATTATGCGTACAAATCCAATTGACCAAACAATTTTTTTTTAAACTTGTTCTTTTGGTAAATCGTCCCAACAATGATTCAGTTGAAGTATGGTAAATAACAATTGTTTTTTTATGTTTATGACTTGATAACTTCAATCGCAAGGCGAATTTGAATGTCATTAATGGTAGATTGATTTTTTATATTGTTTTTCATGTTGGCAGTGCATTAATAAATTAACAACTATATGATAACTGATTATTTTTTGTCTGATTATGTATTTTAGATTTGCGTATATTGAATCATAATCACTTAAAAGATGAAATCTTATGTTAATCTTGTCTGTTTATTATAATAGAAATAGAGAGGGAAGAAAGCATAAAGGTAATCGTTGTATTATTGATAATAGTTCGTTTCTAACCATTACAATAGCTCCGTATTTATAGTACGGATAAAGATCTAAACATAATAATAATAATATTTCTTAATAATGGTAAACATAATAATATCGATATTATTCTGATTACGGTATATCGCAATAATATACCGTAATCTCCTAACAGTATTGAAAATCAGTTGTATCAGATATCATAATTAGAGGCCATATTTAGGCATGATTACACAGATCGACTGAATCGATGAGTCCACCTAATATATACTCGTACATACTCCGTATAGACTTTTGTATAAAACGATGACTTGCATGATTGTATGTTTTGTCTCCTGATCATATTGTTAAGGAGCATGATTTACTAATATATGACTAAGTTAGTTACATTAAGTCTAACTTTTGTTATATTGTGAAATATGGAATTGATTGGTGATGATAATAAGATCTTGTTTTTGAAGTATTACACTATCATTAGTTTAATGACGTGTTCTTTAGTTTTGTTGCATAATGAATCCGTAATATGCCACGGGCAATAGATTGTGTTTATTTATTTTTTAACTATGGTTTTCTACTTTGTATTGCGTCACCAATTCTTGGATGAATACAACTAAATTTTGGTAATTTTAATATTACATTGGACTTGAAGATCGTTATTGAAAAAGGGACGTATTATACAATTTTGGACATGAAGTTTCAAAAGATTTATTTTACAAAGATGAGAGATATGTCCATATTATGACTTTGGCCTGAAATTCAAAGTTTGAAAGGTGTGTAATAATTTTAACACCGTCTCATCAATACAATATATTCATATTGTATAAGTGTAAGTGGTCAGAAGTCCACGTGTAAATGCTAGTGGCCAGAAGTCCACGTCTATGAGAATATGAACCGTTGTTGAGTTTAAAGCGGTCTTTATGAAAGGCAAATTTATTATTTGCGACTTGATTCTTGTTCACCTGAAGTTGAACAGTATAATGAGATATGAAATTTGATCCATTCTTTGAAGTTGAATGTGACATCTCATAAAGACTCTGTTTGTAACACAGATCAAGAATATGGCGTTTTGATAAGCCTAACATTGCGGCCTTAATTGAGCCTAATAATATGGCATTTGATGAGCCAAGTAAAGAAGCCTTAATTGAGCTTAATGATGTGGCCTTATTGAGCCAAATTTGTTCATTGAAAGAAATGAAAATATCTCATGAAAGTGAATATTTCATGAAAGGTCATATGAAAATACTCAAAGAGTAATATATTCCTTATTGGAATATTGACGAGTCTTGCCTACATATATGAGACACATATTGTGTCATATGTCACATCATTTATCCGGTTGGATAAAGTATTACTAACCATAAGATTAGCGTGATGAATATAGTCAATAAAAACATGGCATGTGATAAGTTAAATTATTGAGATACATCCAATTCTTATTAAAGATTGCCGTGTATTTTTGGCAAACTAAGAAAGTTGACATGAAATGATTCAGATGTGACAAATTAAAGCCATCCGGGTTCTTACTATACCCGTTTTGATAAAGCTTGAGTTTATCTTCAAGAAAAGATAAGTGCTGAAATTCTCTCGTGTAGAAATTTTATTAAAGGCAAGACACTACACTGAGATTGAGTATGTATGATGTTGGAGATCTAAACACTACTCGATATTGAATAAAGAACTTAAATGTTCGTGTATGGATTGACATTATATTGAGTGTAATCACATAATGATTTTTCTGAGTAGTTCCCGTGATTAAAAATCACATTCAGATTTTTATATAAAATCGTTGATCTCTTAAATTGGGCATTGTAAATCAGCACATTTAAAATCCAACTGCATTACACATTTCTTCCAGAAATATCTGTTATAGTACAAATATGCCCATATAAATTCTCATCGATGATATGAGAAATTGAGATCTAAGGTGGTTATGATAAATATTTAGACTATACATTGGTTATAGTTTTTACCACCTTAGGGGGAGAAAAGTGAGTTAAAGCTGGTAAAAACAAAATTGATCCCATACTGAACCAAAAGTTAAGAAGGTTATACGTTAAATTCATTGAGTAGAGGTTTTTGGAATTTGATATAACCATATGTTTTACCAGATTAACACAAGTATATACACTTGAAGTGTATTATAATAAAAGTCAATATGAATTGACGGTTCCAATGAATGTGAAATAGCAAGTTTAAGCAGTTGGTATGACATATAATTGCTATATTTGAAGTGTCCCTGAAGTGACACGATATCTGAAAGATAATAGATGGCTTAAATGAATATAATGGTACCACATACATATTCAGATTCAGATATCATTAAACAGTACTGATATCATCAAGAGGTGATGAAATTATATCGATATATTTATGGAACCTACATACATTTGCGCGCGATATTTTATGGACTTTATAATGGGGATCGTAAATTTAATTAAGTCCATTTTGGTTGTCGACATATAATCAATGATTATAAATGAGCTCATGGACTAGAAATCCAGTTATTGACCTGATTTCAATCCAAATTATGAATATTGGAAAAGAAAACTGTACAGTTTGCATTTTGAGTCATCATGTGCATATAGAGAGTTAGTTCATAATTGCATTTTATTTTTAATATATACATTATTATTATTGCATCTTTGTTAGAATATGTTATTTAGAACTTAGATTCATATGAATGCATGCACATGTTCATAATATAATTTTGAATGGATAATGTTTAAAAGGAGAAATATATTTTACTCCTATGAGGATAACTCCCTGTAGGAGCCTCTTATAAATGATCATCAATTGTTAATGGTTGATCAATTGAGTTATTGAAAACTCATGATATATAAACCTCTACAATACGATTGAAAGATATTGTGATTAGTTCAATAATGGAATATCAAAACTCCTATAGAGTTTATTTGAAAAATTATTGTCTCAACTTGAAGTTTGAGCATATTGGAATTTTAGATTTGAATGAGCTTTTTGCTAAACATGTGAACTTAGTTTATGGTCCAGGAGTACCATAACGATTAGAATAATGTAGTGAAAATCTACGATGAAAAATTTCAATCCATACATATATGCTTTAGTAAAGAAATCGCTCAAAGGTATTGGATGATTTATTCAATAATTATCGGATTGGTTCTCCTTAAGATAAGGATTAAGGAATGATGGCTACACTCTTTTTCCCTTCGACTAGGTTTTTTGTCCCAACGGGTTTTTCCTAGCAAGGCTTTTAACGAGGTAGCACTGTAAGCGCATTATTATGCTATAGTATAGTCATGATCATCATGATTGATTAAGATGACAATTGTTTTAGACATGTAATGTTATGTCGTTTATTGAAGAGAAACTATATCACTATTGCGGAAGTATTATTTTGAAATGAAGATCCAAGAGTTATTATGAAATGATTATATCCAGATTGTGAGTTCTCAAAGAATATGATATCGAAGCTGTCATGGATTTCTATTCATCGAAGATTCAAGTTTATCAACCACAATGGGTACTACTTCAACGATCATCAAGAAGCAATGTCAAAGCATGGATCATTTTAATATACATCAAGTTATGTAATCATCAGGGGGAGTAAACACGTGTTGTACTCTTTTTCCTTATCCATGGTTTGTCCCACTGGGTTTTCCATGGAAAGGTTTTAACGAGGCAGCTATTATTATGCGTGTTTATTGAAGATTATTGTAATCTTTTCCTTTCTAGTGTTTTTCCCATAGGGTTTTTCTAGTAAGGTTTTTAACGAGACTTCTTCTTCAGTAATGGACATCCAAGGTAGGGATGTCAATTTCACCCGCATCCGATCAAAATTCGATCCACCCGATCCTAAAAGACGGACGAAAACCCGACCTAAATGGATGACGGATGGATGATGGATGAAACGGATGACGGATGACGGATGGGTTGGATGAAGAAGTTTCACCCGTCATCCATCCACCACCCGATTATTATTTTTTATTATGAAAAAAAAATATATATATTACATTTTTAAGATATAAAATATTCAATTTCTCTAATTTTCTACCCTCAAAATATATATTTTGTGAAAATACACCCTAAAAAGTTACATTAAAATAATTCTATAACTTAAATTTTGTAAAAATAAAAAGTCTCTCATTTTTTTAGTCTTAAGCATACATATACACTATCACCCGTTTTTCACCCGATCCACCCGTTTCATCCATGGATGATGGATGGGTGGATGACGGATGATAATTTTCATGGATGACGGGTGGGTTGGATGAGATTTTAATGTGACGGATGGATGACGGATGAGGCTTCACCCGACCCGAACCCGATCCATTGACATCCCTAATCCAAGGGGGAGTGTTCATTTTTTTGTTTTATTTTTAAAAGGTGGCCCACAATCCCATGTTCCCCTATAACTTTTTATTTACAAATCAAGCAATTCTTATTTTTTTAATGTAGTCCAATATCAATAAGTGACCGTTTAAATTACCCATTAATTAACTTGAATAAAATAAGAATTAATAACCTATATTAATGTAAAAATAACAAAATCAACAACTGATATAATACAATCTACAAATTTATTATTTGTATCAAACAAAAATAAAAAAACACATACACTATAATCTCATTAAATAATTTTATTTTACATTTGGATAACTAATTATTCAGTAAAATGCTAGACAAAACGTGTATAAGTGAAACGGTTCTCCCTCCACTAATGAGGTCAAAATGTAGACAAAATTAAGCAAATTGGACAAGGAGGCAGAAAGATCGACCTAAAAACGAAAATTAATAGAAAAAAATTTAGTAAAAATGAAGTACAAAAAGAATTAGGAGCTTGGTCATCCAAAACATGTGAGTTTATACAGATTAAAGATCTATAAAATTAAAACATCATTTTGAAAATACATTTTGAAATGTTTATAAAAAGATTATTGAATCCTCTTTAATAAAGAAAAGAGAAGAACGAAATAAAACTGGAAAAAAAAACTGCTTCAAAAAACATTTCAAGGATGAATGAATCACTTGATGTACACACCTGTAGACCTTGAGAATATAAACCTATAAACAAAGTATAATCTTTGAAATAAGGTTGAATACTATTTAATTTGACCAATTATTGCATAAAACGAAAAAAAAAAAAAGAGAAAAATTGAAATTTTAAAAATGGCGATAAAAAGGACACATTTTTTTAAGAAAAAAAGGTTTTGAAAATAAAAATAAAAATTCAGAGTCAGGGAGATGGTAAATGATGATAAATACAACAAATATATTTAGGGAGTATCTTCACTATCAAATATTCGAATTAGTTAATTAATTTTTTTTAAACAATAAACAAAAAAAGAAATCACTAATCACCTTGATTTATTAATAATCTTCTTAAATATATATTTGTGGGCTATTGGGTAAAAAATAATTTATTTGAAACAATTATTTGTTTTTGGAATAAAGTAGAGAAGGGAGGAAGAGAGAAACTGGTGAAAATATTGAAACATTGGTATACATTGAGTGAGTATTGGAGTTGCAAATGATAATTGATAGTGAGCGGCGGAAGGTGAAGAGTGAGGGAATAGGAGGGTTTATGATTTTATGAAGATTTCATTACATAGTTACCACAAAAATTATATTTATTTAACACAAATACTTATTTATGACAATTACTATCCGTCCAACTTAACACGGGCCAAATACCTACCAAATAATATGGCAAATTGCCTAAAAATGCTAAAAGTTTTTTCTTTATTACCATTATGTGGTAGTATTTAACCCGTTTTACACTTAAGACGGATAGTTTTCGTTTTAAGCAAGACTTATTGTTTATCTATGGCGGGAATAAAGTTTCTTATGGTTGGTATTTTTAGCCAAGTGCAATTTTTTTAGTATTTCGGTATTTGTTGAGTTAGATGATGTTACACACACACACATATATATATAGATATATAATTCTTTTATTGATAACAATAAATGCATAATTTATTACCGAAAGGCCCGTTTTACTGTGTCAAATCGTCTTACTAGAGAATTTGTGTAGTAATTTATGGCCAAATGTTTATAGAGTTCTTTGAAACCCGTTTCTCAACGTCATTTCGACCCAATTTACTAATTTTAATCGTTTGTTTAGATAGGGTGAATATGAGGATTACTTATACAATTAATATTTTACATATAATGATACAGATAATGCGTCTTATATTTTTGTAAAAAAAATGAATTATATAACGTTATCGTTTACTTTTAACTATTATATATTTATATGATAATATCACGGGTTTTATTATTTAAAACTTCCATCAAATCATTTTAACCATGTACGGGGCACAATTTCCATTGTGTTCTATTTCACCAAGTAACAATTTGTACTAAATTAAATGAAAACAGTTCAAAATTTTCATTTTAAACATGCACGAGTCAAAATTTTCAGTTTATCAGTGCATAGAACGTGCACGAGGTTGAGTAAATGAAAAACAGGTTTAAAAATTTGCACGGGTATACAACTATTTATCCCCGTGCAATTTTACTAATTTTGTGTTATTTTTCATCCGAATTTTTTGCTTCATATCAGTTATATGAAACTACTCAGTAACAAAACAAAATAGAAATATGAGGTTAGCTAGCAGGACATGTTGTACTAAAACAACTATTCGACCAATTCATTATAATTCGCCATTTACGCTAAATGCAAATGAAATTTATAATCAAATATCTAAAAGATTATTTACAACTCAATTTGTAATCTATAATTGTTTCAACATAAAGCTGAAAGTGGAGAAATTTTAGTTTATGTTAAAAACTTTTATTTATAAAGATAATTACTTTTAAAAGGAGATAATTAATTAATGTAAATAATTATCTAAAATGTTAAAATAATATTTATGATAACAAAATCGAAAATCTCTAAAGACGTACTAATCTAAAATAGCAAACCCGTGCAATTTGCACGGTTTTAAGACTAGTCTCTCTCAAAACTATACAGGAAACAATATTACACTTATATTTTACCTTTTTTGCAAGAATTAATTATTATCCCTAATTTATTATACAATCATTTCCATAAATGTTATCCTTCATCAGTTACACTCTAAAATTACGCAAATCTCATTTTTATATTATCATTCATCAGTTAGACTCTAAATATGGTTTTCTAAAGACGTAGCAAATTTTTATGTATTTCTTTTATTAAAAATAAAAAATAAAAATATTAGTTAATTATTTATAAATTGTCTTTTTAAATGCGTAGTATACTGTTTTTACCTGTTTTCGTTATAAGGTAATACACATTTTAATTAAATCTTACATCACTTAATTGTATTTTAATGTCATATCAGTAATGATATAACATTATAGTGTTATTTTTAACAGTAAAGTAAAAATAGTTTTTGACAAAAATAACTTAACTTAAAGTCTCTTTTGACGGTAGTAAACTTTCGTTTTCTACCTCTTATTAAGGTTATATTTATAACATTAAACCGCAAGTATAGGTAATTTATGCAATTAATTTAATATAATTTTTTTTTTATAAAACAAATCTAAAAAATACCGCGCTGTAGCACGGGAACTATACTAGTATGGTAAACAACTAAACATGGTTGTCTTAGCATTACCACTGTTAATCCTCACATCTCTATTAGCCGGTCTCTGCAATGGGGCCGGAATCGCCACGTACTGGGTCAAAAAACAGGGGAAGGCACCTTAGAAGCCGGGACAGGAGCAAACTACGACGTCCTAGCCAAGGCCCTCCAAGGACACAGTATCTCACAAAGGAAAGTCTTTCTATCTGCAGCACCACAATGCCCTTTTCCTGATGCACATCTAAGTCCTGCAATCAATAACGGTGTTTTCGACTTTGTTTGGATTCAATTCTATAACAACCCTTCGGCTGCTTGCCAATACAATGGTAACACCAACCAGTTACTTAGCTCCTGGAGTAAGTGGTCTACTGTAAATGCTGGTCAGGTTTTACTTGGCATTCCTGGTGCGACGAGTAGCGGGTTTATTCCGCCTTAGGTTCTTATATCTCAAGTCTTGCCGACTGTTGGAAGTAATGGCTTTATAAAGCCAAAACCATTTTGCCTCTTCTCCCACGTCGGTGGGGAGAAGGAGGTATCTTGTGTTTATATTACTTTCCTCTCACTAAGTGGATAAGAGTTGGACCAAGGAGGCTTTTGTTGAGAGTGTTGGGCCTGTGAGTCTGATCCAAACACACACGCGCTCGCGCCGGCCCGGCCCGGCTCGGGTTTGTGTAGAGCCTCTGCGGGGCGGGCCAAAGGCCCTCTTTTCTTTTTGGGTTGTGTGTTTTTTTGGTTTATGTCCAGGTTCAGTGTATCTGTGATATTCTGTTACAGTCATAATGTTTTTATGACTGTTAATTGCAGAAATTAAGGGAGCGTAATTAATCCGTTAATTACGTTTGACCGTCCCTTAATTGCTGTGATTTTGTCTCTGTAATAGCTCTATTTTCCCTTATAAATAGAGCTGTTCACTTGACATAAAATCACACAAACACATTCCACATTCTCTCTTCTCAATATGCTCTTCTTCTATTGCTTCTAATTTTTCCGGGTACAGTATCTGTTATTTCCAAAGTCTTCTTACTTCAGTGGTGCGGTTTGAAGGCTGCAGTGTTAACCTTGGGGAACTACCGGCGTGAGACGATAACCACCACGGTCGTGCCGTAATAGTTTTCAAGTCAGTGGCTTTATACCACGGCGCTGCAATTCTGTTCGATAAGTCTATTTCTGTCTCTTGTTTTGTCATACTTTCTGTCTAATTTCCATTGTTACGAATTATCATTCCAACAATTTGAAAACTATTATTTTATCGTAACAATGGCTGTCGTCTCAAACAAAATCCTGTATGAATTGTCGAAATTGGAACCCTTAGACGGTATGAACTACAAAAGATGGTCTCAGAAACTGCTTATGTATTTTGAACAATTAGAAATCGACTATGTTTTATTTTCTGACCCTCCTGCTGCTATAACCGCTGCTAGTGTAGAAACTACCCCACCTTCGTCTGTTGCTGTTAAGTCGAATGAGGATTCTATTAAGAAACATGATAAGGATAACAAAACTGCTAAGTTCCATCTCCTTACTTATATGTCGAATACCCTCTTTGACTTATTTTCGGTTCATAAATCTGCAAGAACTATATGGGAGTTGTTAGAGAAAAAATATGGGGCTGACGATGCGGGTAAGAAAAAATATGTTGTCGGGCAGTGGCTTGGGTTTCAAATGGTAGATGACAAACCAATTATGGAGCAAGTTCATGTTTATGAGAACTTGTGTGCTGATGTCACTAATGAGGGAATGAAACTAGATGAAATATTTTTGGCCAATGTTTTGCTAGAAAAATTTCCCCCTTCCTGGAATGAATATAGGAATCATTTGAAACATAAGAAAAAGGATTTGTCCCTTCAAGAGCTGGTAGGCCACATGAGGACTGAAGAAGCTAATCATCTGAAAGATAAGTCAGTCCAATTGTCTCTTACTACTGTCAAAGCCAATCTTGTTGAAACTGGTGGGTCTTCAAAAGAAGATAGGTTCAAGGGTAAGGGAAAGGCTAAAGCTGGTCAGGGTCAATCCAAGGGTCAGAATGCTAAGAAAGCTGGTCAAGGGAAATTCACCAAACCTGCCTCAAAGATTCAGAAACCAAATCTGGTATGCTATGTTTGTGGGAAAACGGGTCATAAAGCTTACCAGTGTCCTCAAAAGAAAGTTGCTGCTGAAGCTAATGTTGTTGAAAAGGATGATGTTATTGCTGCTGTAGTGGTTGAGGCTAATCTGGTTGCAAATGCTAGTGATTGGATTCTGGATACAGGGGCTTCAAGGCATCTTTGTGCTAACAAGGATCTCTTTGCTGAATTCGAAGATGTTGCTGATGGTGAATGTGTCTACATGGGTAACTCTTCTTCTGCTGTTATCACCGGCAAAGGCAAGATCTTTCTCAAACTAACCTCAGGGAAAACTCTTGCTTTAAATAATGTTTTAATTTGTATGTTCCTACTTTGCGTCGAAACTTCGTGTATGGTGCCTTGCTAAACAAAGCTGGTGTGAAACTTGTTTTTGAGGCTGACAAGGTTGTAATGTCGCGCAATGGGGATTTTGTGGGCAAGGGTTATCTCTGTGGGGGTTTATTTGTTTTGAATGTTGATTCTCCTATCATTAATAATAATGCTTCGACTTCTGCTTATATTGCTGAGTCTATTGATGTTTGGCATGGTAGATTAGGTCATGTGAATGTTGATTCGATTAAAAGACTCAAATCTATGTCGCTTATTCCTTCGTTATCTTCAGAAACTCATGAGAAGTGTCCTAGTTGTCTCGAGGCCAAATTTGCTAAGAAACCTAGTAGACCTGTTACAACTAGACAAACGAGTCTTCTTGAGTTAATTCACACCGACCTAGCTGACTTCAAAAATACCATGAGCAGAGGTGGTAAACATTATTATGTCACTTTTATTGATGATTTTTCTAGATATACCAAAGTATATTTGCTTAGAAATAAAAGTGAAGCTGAGGACATGTTTATAAAGTTCAAAACTGAGGTAGAAAATCAGCTTGATAGGAAGATTAAAAGAGTCAGGTCCGATCGAGGAGGAGAGTATGGCTCTGGTTATTTAGTAGATTTTTGTGAGAAAAATGTTTTAATACATGAAAAGAGCCCGCCATACTTACCTTAATCGAATGGTGCAGCTGAACGTAAAAATAGAACTTTGAAAGAAATGATGAATGTTATGCTTTTAAGTTCTGGCCTTTCTGATGATATGTGGGGGGAAGCGGTACTTTCAGCTTATCATATTCTTAACAGGGTACCTCATAAAAAATTAGACAAGACACCCTACGAGTTATGGAAAGGTTATGCTCCCAACTTAAGTTATCTTAAAGTGTGGGGGTGTTTGGCTAAAGTAGGCCTGCCTAGCTTTAGGAGGCCAACCATTGGACCTAAGACTTATGACTGTGTTTTCATTGGTTATGCTCAAAACAGTTCTGCATATAGGTTCATGTATTTAAGTGACAGGTCTATATCCGAGGCTAGAGATGCTGAGTTTTTTGAGCAGGTATTTCCTTTGAAGAAGGAGATCAGATCCGATGTTCCCGTTGTTCTCTTTGCTGTGCTGTAAACCTGCCGACTATGACAGTTCTATGCATGCGAGTACTAGTACTTCTGTTGATCATGCAGTTGAACCAAGAAGGAGCAAAAGGCCCAGAGTTGAAAAGAACTACAGGAGTGATTTCATCAGAACTGATGCTATCAGACTTCACTTATCTGAAATCGCAGGTGATATTTGTGCTTTTGATGAGCTTGTTTCTGCCTTTTTAATAGAAGATGATCCAAAACATATGACGAGGCTATGAGATCTATAGATGTTGTTTTTTTGGAAAGAAGCTATTAAAAATGAACTAGATTCTATTGTTTCTAATCAGACTTGGGAGTTAACTGATTTGCTTAAAGGTAGTAAACCCATTAGTAGCAAATGGATCTTTAAAAAGAAAATGAGACCTGATGGAACAATAGAAAGGTTCAAGGCCAGACTTGTGGTGAGGGGGTTTACACAAAAGAAAGATATTGACTACTTTGATACTTACTCACTTGTGACTAAAATTTCCACCATTAGAACTCTTATTGCTTTGGCTGCAATTCATGATCTTGTAGTACATCAGATGGATGTTAAAACTGCTTTTTTGAATGGTGACCTAAATGAAGAGATCTATATGTTACAACCTGAGGGGTTTGTGGTAAAGGGTCAAGAGAGTAAAGTGTGTAAACTGAGAAAATCACTATATGGTCTTAAACAAGCACCTAAGCAGTGGTATGAGAAATTTCACAACACTTTGATTGATGATGGTTATATAACTAACAATTCTGATTCGTGTGTTTATTCTAAAATGTTTGGATCAGATTGTGTGATTATATGCTTATATGTTGATGACATGTTAATTCTTGGTAGTAATTTATTTGTTGTAAATAAAACCAAACAATTTTTGTCATCACGTTTTGAGATGAAAGACTTAGGAGAAGCTGGTGTCATTCTTGGAGTTAGAGTTATGAAAACCTCAAATGGTATATCTCTTAGTCAATCACATTATGTTGAAAAAGTGTTGAAGAAATTTAACAGTTTTGATGTTACTCCTGCTAGAACTCCCTATGATGCTAGTGTATCTTTGTGTAAGAACTTGGGTGATAGTGTCTCACAGGAAGAATATGCTAAGATTATAGGAAGTGTAATGTTCCTCATGAACTGTACTCGACCAGACATTGCTTATGCTGTTAGTATACTCAGTCGATATACACATAACCCCAGTGCTGAGCATTGGAATGCACTTCGTCGTTTACTTAAATACCTGAAAGGAACAATTGATTTGTGTTTGCATTATGGTAAATTTCCTGCTGTGTTAGAAGGATATTGTGATGCAAATTGGATTGCAGGTAATGATGAAATTCATTCCCCTAGTGGTTATGTGTTGACCTTGGGTAGAGGAGCTATATCGTAGAAGTCTGCAAAACAGACTTGTATAACAAGTTCTACCATGGAATCTGAGTTCATTGCTCTTGAGTTGGCAGGTCAAGAAGCAGATTGGTTGAGGAACTTGCTAGCAGACGTGCCTGTGTGGGGGGAGGGGGGGGGGAACAAGTTGCACCAGTCTCCCTTCTCTGTGATTGTAAAGCAGCAATCAGTGTTGCTAAGAATAATGTCTACAATGGTAAGAAACGACATATTCGGATCAGGCACGGTGTGGTAAAGCAACTCCAGAAAAATGGGGTGATTACTTTTGACTATGTGAAGTCCGAACGTAACCTTGCTGATCCTCTTACTAAGGGGTTACCAAGGAGAGTAGTCCTTGACATGTCGAGGGGAATGAGGCTTAAGTCCTTGAATCAAGTTTGATGTGTGATACTTGATGGACTATATAGCATTCATTTCTATGGCATTTGATATCCATAGCCTTTTTGGTGGTGCTTTTAAGACGCACTTGATGGATTGTGTTTTTATCTGAGGTTGGACTTTTGTCCTTAATAGCTCTTGTGAGAAGTGCTACTGAGAAGCACTTGAGCTACCTTTGGGGGTGTGATGGCCCAGCCACCATCTATGTGAGAATATGTAAATTCTCGCTAGAGCACTCACCTAAACCAGGGTAAACGCATGGCTTTAAAAGCGTTGCACTTAGAAATCGCGGAATAAAACAGATTTTGAAGGCGTGATATGTGTTGTGGGAAATTCAACGACCGAAGTCCGACGAGGAATTCAAATCGAAAGATATTCACTTGTTGAAAGTAAGTTGTTGCCTCACTTCACTAATACGTCAATTCAAGTCGAAAGACATTGAACGTTTAAGTATCCAATCCTTTCTTACCCGGAATATCTCTTTAGCTTTCTCTTCGCCATTAGTGGGGGATTGTTGGAAGTAATGACTTTATAAAGCCAAAACCATTTTGCCTCTTCTCCCACATCGGTGGGGAGAAGGAGGTATCTTGTGTTTATATTACTTTCCTCTCCCTAAGTGGATAAGAGTTGGACCAAGGAGGCTTTTGTTGAGAGTGTTGGGCCTGTGAGTCTGATCCAAACACACACGCGCGCGCGCGCCGGCCCGGCTCGGGCTCGGGCTCGGGTAGAGCCCCTGCGGGGCGGGCCAAAGGCCCTCTTTTCTTTTTGGGCTGTGTGTTTTTTTGGTTTATGTCCAGGTTCAGTGTATCTATGATATTCTGTTACAGTCAGAATGTTTTTATGACTGTTAATTGCAGAAATTAAGGGAGCGTAATTAATCCTTTAATTACGTTTGACCGTCCCTTAATTGCTGTGATTTTGTCTCTTTAATAGCTCTATTTTCCCTTATAAATAGAACTGTTCACTTGACAGAAAATCACACAAACACATTCCACATTCTCTCTTCTCAATATGCACTTCTTCTATAGCTTCTAATTTTTCCGGGTACAGTATCTGTTATTTCCAAAGTCTTCTTACTTCAGTGGTGCAGTTTGAAGGCTGCAGTGTTAACCTTGGGGAACTACCGGCGTGAGACGATAACCACCACGGTCGTGCCGTAATAGTTTTCAAGTCAGTGGCTTTATACCACGGCGCTGCAATTCTGTTCGACAAGTCTATATCTGTCTCTTGTTTTGTCATACTTTCTGTCTAATTTCCATTGTTACGAATTATCATTCCAACACCGACTATTAAATCTTCGCCTAAGTATGGTGGGGTGATGCTCTGGTTTAGGTTTTTTTATACCAGATATATAACTCCATCAAGGGTACTATATAATGGCTCTATTCACCAGACTAAATGAAGGACCTCTAGTGTTTTTTTTACTGAATAAATGAAATGACTGTAATTTTTTCTCTTGTGTGAAATTACATTTTTCCCGTTGACATGAATTTAACTGAATTGAATTGAATTGAACTGGATAGTTCTTAACTGAAATAAACTTAACAGAATAAGGCTGAATTGACTAATAAGACAATCAACTGATAAGATTAAGGCTGAACTTAACTGAACTGAATGGAAGTAAACTGAAAAAAGCTAGAAAGAACACGACATTGCTTTTCTCTATAACTCACACTACACTCTAGAATGTGGGTCTCAGCCTTTTATACCGCATTTTTCTGGTCTTGAAAAGCAAGTATCGAGATAATTATCGTGCTTCAACCATCAGCGTGGACTTTTTTCTGAGGAAATTCGATACTAAATTTATTTATTTATCTTATTAAAATTCCTTGTATTGTACTCCGTATCTGATAAGAATCGCTAGCTATAGGCCTACTGTATTTAATACGAAGTATAAACTTACTACTAGGATTCAAGTCCGGACGTTGTCTCGGTCATATCAGAACAATAATTGCATAGTACTCCGTATTTTTCAAGAGGATTGTGCTTAAAATAATTTTTTGAGTTACATTAGAAGTACATTGTAAATTGAGCTTAATACTTACCTAATTATGTAAAACTTGACGAACTTAAAAAACGGTATATAACGAACTTAAAAACCTAAAAATCACTGTGCCAATCCGGCCTGCCAAACGCTCCTCACGAGTCACGACGTGGGTAAGGGTGAGCCTGAGCCAACGACCGAGATCGATCCATCCTCCTCACGAGTGCGGTTCGGCCGGTGGTCACCTTTACACGACATCACTTGTTGATTAATTAGAATGTGCCGCTATAATAAAGAGAAAAGATTTGTTCTAACCTAACCAAAGGTCACGGGTTCAAGCCCTAGGGACGCAACCGTGTTAAAATTTGAGAATCATATCATATCATCATATATTTCTTTAATGCAATAGCCAAATGTGCTGAGGTGGCATCATAGTTTTTCATCTAGAGTTGATGTGGCGCTTAAATAAAGCACAACTAAATAAAAAAAAGAATAAAGACTAATTGAAAGCTGTCTTTAATAAAAAATTATTACTAAATATTATATTCAATCCTTATGTATAATTATCTTTAATGTGTTATAAATGTCTCATTTTATGATATATTAAAATCTACTTACAAATACATTTTAGCTGAATTTATAAGACTTCTAAATTACGTCTACAATTATAATTAAAAGAGGATTAACATGTGATTTTAAAAATATCTTTTACGAAATTATTATTTTTTTTTTTTTCTGAAAATTAGCCAAAATTATTTTGAAAAATACTAAGTAATTTATTTTTAAAATAGACGAAATTTTAGCTAGCCGTAGCCTATTTCGAAAAGATTTCAACTACATTAAAATATTACAGTATAAGATATAATTAGTTTACGATCATTATACCATTACTCAAAGTATATTATTGGACACACAGGCAAAGGAAAAACTGTAACGCATATAAATTACATGTGACGAAACACTTTACATTAAAGAAAACATAAATACCTTATTGGCTTCTTATATATTTGAGACAGATAAAGTTAAAAAAATAGAATATTTATAAATAGATAAAGTAAACAATCGGTAAATTGGGATAAAAAAAAAGATTAATTGGTGAATTTGGTTAGCATTCACAATAAAAGAAAAATTCTTAGGTGTACCCGGAATATGACATTATTATACACTTAAACCAATAAGAATATTATAATTATAAACATTAACATCCGTTGTCTTAATAAATGAGCGGTCTCATTGTTTAGGGCGTACGAAAACATAGTAGACTTATACACATAAAAACTTTGTGAGTAAAAAATCGAGAATATACACAAGTGACAAACTTTCTTGATGCCATGATCACTTCAGTTATACCAGATAATTTTTTTATATGTCAATAAGAACAAATAAGAAATCATAATAAATGTGTATAAGGTTATCGAGTACATTAAAAATTTAAAACAATAAAAAAATATTTAAAGCTTGACATATTGTGAGGGTCACGAACACGCTGAAAAAATAATTTCAATCTCAAAATATTAGTTTATATGGATATTAATAATGAAATGCAATTATTTTATATTAATATTTTAAAGCAGGCCCATGAATTTTCACGGGTTTAAACCCAGTATTATATTAAAGCAATAACCGCTCACCCGTTTCATTGTCACGTGTCACAACTCCTTCAAACGCCATATGTCATTCCCTATTTAAAAAAAATAGATGTAAAATCCGCATTCACATTAACATGAAAGAATTTTGTTGAAATATTTTTAATTTTTTTAGGAGATATTGTTGAAATATTTTGGTAGAATATTTCAACAAAATTCTTTTATGTTATTTTTGGTAGAATATTTCAACAAAACTATTGGCGTTATGCTAAAAAGTAGAATAATGTTGAATCACGCTCTATGTTAATTGCAATTTTACGAGTAGCTAATAAGCGTAATTACTGGCTTAAAAATGAGGGAATTACGTAAATTAACAAACAAATAGAAAAATGAGGAAACAATCCAACTAAAATTATATTGTTTCCCTAATATTGCAGTTCATAGACTATACATCTAAGGTAGTACCTCTTATTGTTTATTTTGTGAGTTTTATTTTAAAGTTGTTGAGTTCTGCTTTAGTATAAAGTTTTTGAGCACACATTTACTAAAACATTACACTAAAAAAATATAATACTCAAAAACTATATTTATAAATGGTAATATGCTCAGAAAAAATGTGTATATGCTCAAAAATTACAAGGTCTGAGCTACTAACTCAGATACGTAATCCTTTTTTTTCCTAAAATTGCCTTTTTTATTCCTTATTTGCCTTTTTTATTCCTTATTTAATGGTGGGGTTTGCTCAAACTATACACTATTCATGATATTTAATTAGAAAAATGAGGAAACAATATCTTTGAATATTATGTGGCTGAAAATCCGAAATCACGTAAATTGACAACATTAGAAATTAATTATGATTGACTCAATCCTCCAATATCCTTATCCTCATTAATTTTTTTTAAAGGAGGGTTTGAACGTGAGGAGGGAATGCATAGAGCTTAAGTGTGTGTTTGGCCTAATTTGTAAAAGTGTTTTTGGACTCAAAAATATTTTTTGGCCAAACACATCATTTTCTAAAACTTAAACAAAAAATTATCAAAAGCTAAAAATCCATATTTTTGCTCATAGAAATAGAAGCAGCAATTTGTTGCTTCTGCTTTTGAAAAACACTTTTGAAAAATTAAGCTTGATAAACAAAAACTCATTTTTGAAAATCGAGGCCAAACATGCTCTAAAGAACCTACTTTAGCTTTTAATATGTATCGTTTAAATAGTCATCTTCTATATTGTTATTCAATTAAGTAGAGCTTAATTAGTGTGTGTTTGGTCTCACTTTTTAAAATGTTTTTGGACTTAAAAACACTTTTTGGCCAAACACATAATATATTTAAAAGTTAAAAATAATTTCTCAAATACCATTTTTTTGCCCATAAAAATAGAATTAGCAATTTGGTGTTTCTGATTCTTGAAAAATACTTAAAAAAAATTAAGCTTTAGAAACAAAAAATTATTTTTAACAATTTAGACCAAACATGCTCTTAATGTTCTAAAATTGCTTTTTATCCGATTTCATTGTCATAGTCCCATCCCATCGTACTTATTTGAATGAATTTTGAGGAGATGAAAAAATGTACTCCTTAAGAGCTAAGATTTGAAAAGGTAATGGAAGCAAGGGTGGGGCGTTTCCTAAGTCGCAAATATTTATGTAAAGCGAATTTACACAATTTTTTTGTAAAACGAGATGTTTTAGTAATTACTTTTACTCATTAATAGGGTTTTGTGTAGATCCGTTTTAGTGTAAAACCTCCTTACACAATATTAAGTCACTTTTTTATTAAAGTAATGCAATTTTTATAACAACTAGTTGTTGCTCCGCGCCCTACCGGGCGCGGAACCCCAATTTGGTTATTTGTTTATAGAACGTTGTTGTGAGGCATCAAAATTAAAACGATAATTCCGTTTCACCTCGGTGTAAACGATGGTAGAACATAGTAATTATTATACTACATGTAAGACAAGCGCGTAAAAGAAAGACATTTATGTAAAATACTTTAAGCCCGGCTTTTGAATAAACATAAATTGAAAACACATGGCCAGTAAAGGAGACTTGCTTCCTCTAAAAAATAAAGTACATTGCGCGAACCAGAGTACATGATATGCTTAAAAAGTTACTCTTTGAGTTCTTATGGTAGGTGATTACAACCGTTTGAGACTTGAGTGCAGAGCGCACATGGAGAGACGAACAACAGTGTAGGTGCGTACGGCCATAAGCATTTGGACTTCGTGCCTGGCTTCATGGGGAAGCCGAGCATAGTTGATCGACAAGCTGTAAACTCTCCTGCATTACCACCAGAAAAATATCAGATCTAACAGAAGATAGAAACATTACATCAATGCCTTTAAAATATCAGATATGAAGCTTTAAATGGACCTGGGTTTCGCAAATGGATATGAAGCATTTTTTATCTTTTCAGGTACGTGTAACCGAAATCGCATAAATATTTCCCAAGAAAATGGCAATAGTATAAGGCTTCAAATGGACTCGAATGGTCCCCCTCCCTCCCTCTATCTAACCAGTGTCATACTCTTTATCCATGTTGATATATTTAGTGTGACAAAGGATAACATCAAAACTCCCTCTCACCTGATACAAAACCAAATAGAAATAAGAGACACAAGCAATAAGGATAGGACTATCTTGTTAAATTATTTAGCTGTATCAAGATGTTCAGATGAATGACATCCTATACACCAACTTACTACCATTAAAGTATTAAACTCATCGGTTAATATTTCCCTTGCGCCAGCTTAATAAGTGAAACTCTGACTAAATATATAAACTTAAAAGACATGTTATAAGCCTACCTAACACTGTCTATAAATCTAATAATTAGTCAGCCGAGTATAGACATGGGCATCAACAACATGACACTCACACTCTTTAAAAAAAGAATCTGAAATTTTGATGAACAAATTGAACCACCCATATCAAAGTAAACAAAACTCAGTTCACAATCCCATCAAGTACTACCAGCCTTTCAATTGCTCAACAATGCAAAGGAACCATTTCAGAGTCTAAGAATAACAAAGAACGATAAATTATAGTAACATAGTTAGATGGTCCTAATGCACAATATTTCTGGAAAGCGTCAATAAATAAAGGAGAGCCAGAGCAAACAAGTAGTTTGAAATTCCGCAACAAGTTTCACATGGTTGGGGAAAGAGAGCAAAGAGTGCATCAAAACCAAACAGACCTCAAAACCTGAGAGGCAGCTAATGGGTTAAACTGTTAAACTGAGGAGCAGTGGGGCCATGTTCAAGATTCTCATACCTCACAAATGATCTCTCAGAAAGCAGAACAACTCCATCATGTCCATGAAATAACCTGAACGCCGTGTCAAAATTGAGCCAGCTTAAAAAATCGGACCTTAAGCTCCACCTACCTACGCAAACATAATTCGTCAGACATGAGAATTTGTGATCTTACCCCTAGTCCAAATGTCCAATAATAGACAGTTCAAACTTGAAAAAGTCTTATGAATCAGAATGTTGTTGTGATCTTTCTTCATAAATCCTCTATCTTTCCGAATTAAAGATAACACAAAAGTGTGAAAAAAAATAGTCATTTTTGGAGCCATGAATACAAAATTCCTTCATGTCCAACCTTCTGATCAACTCAAATTCCCATGTAAGTTCCTTAATCACTTCTAATTTAATACCGTCCATCTCGCGCTTGAATTGTTAGTAGTAAGTTTAATAGAGTTGCACATAAATTGGCCCATGCTTCCCCGTCGTCTCAATTATTAACAAAATGAGTGAAACAAGTTAGCACTATGTAAGAAGCAAGCTGCATCGGAGTATTATACTCCCTCCATCCCGGTCATTTGTTGTCCTTTGGTTTTGGCACAAAGACCAAGGAAAGGGGGAGAGGGCCAATTACTAAATGACAAATGGAATAAATTGAGTGTGAATGGAGCAAATTACTCATCAAATTCATTCTTAAAATAGAAAGGACAACATATGACTAAGACACCCAAAATGGAAAAGGACAACAAATGACTGGGACAGAGTGAGTACAAAGGAAGCAACAAAATGAGTGAAACAATTTAAGTTAGATCAATGTCAAAATAAGAAGAAACATTTTAAAGGCGAAATCATTCCAGCAGATTTCTCGAAAAGACATGACTTACATGTAGAGAAAAGTCCAGCGAAGATGCGAAGGAAAAATTTGTTGGCTCGTCGATACTCCTTAAAAAGGGGCATTGATGAAAATCATGGTCATCTGAAAGTGACTCTCCCGCTAGTTCTCTGAAGCAATAATCCATGTGCCCAGAAAAAACTGGTAAAAATGGAAAGAAAGCTCGGGTCAACATTTATATGACGCGGGGAACAAGATACCGGATTAGGAAAATATAACCAATCATTCAAAGCCTCAATTAGTTACATTCTATGTTTCCAGGGGTCTATGATGCTGCTCCTTCAGCAAAAAAAACACTTTTTAACAGTTTTTGATAACTGTCTCTCACTTTGACAGGATATGACGACGGGCTGCAAATTAAAACCAGAGTGAATAAGCATTAGAACAGGAAACAAAAACAATACTCATTTCTGAATAGGAAGATATTCATCACTAAATGTAAATATGGTAATTAGAATCATATGGGGAAAGGATAACTTACCAGTTGTGATGCATGTGTCATGACCAGGGAAAGCAGGAGGCAGCCAAAATGATACTGCTTTGTTGTGTTGTATTGAGAATGGATGTGATTCCTCTACACGTGCATTAATGTCAATTGCAGCTTCCCCATCCTCTGCAGATATGTATGGAGAAGAGAATGCAACAGTTTCACCGTGCTCATCACCTGGTAATCCATCAATCTCAATTTGGGTTGCATGTTCATCAGAGTGAGGTTGGTTTAAAGCATTTCCTGAGAAACTACTGGCTTCATCATTTATCTCAGAGTTGGCCGGCAATGGATAACATTCATCCTTGTGACCTTGTCTCCAATCAACAATTTGGCACTTGCCAGAACTGAAATTTTAAACATAATGCGAAACAAAAATGTTAATGTTTATCTTATAAGCTTAAACTTCCCTCTTCCTTTTTCTTTTCAGAGGAAAACGATTGTAAAGCTAAAACTGATCGAGTGAGCACGCAGGAAAGATAATACTGATTTTATTGACAGGGCCAGCACATAAATATAACACTCTAAAAGTCGAGCATTAATAAGAACCGAAACAAATCATGTGGAAAAAAACTGAAGACACGGTCTATAATACAGACGCAGGCTGTAGTCTTCCTGAAACACCCAAACTATCCCCACGCTACTTTCTAAAGCGACGGTCAACTATATATATTGCAGGCAAAAGAAGCATAAACTAAACACAAAATTTCAGTAAACCCCACTCCCACTTCAAACAAACACCAACGGAAGAATAACAACCACTCGCCCAAAATAAGTACAAATCCAATCCAAGGAAACCCTCGAATAATAACAGACTCGAGATAAACCCAAACATATCACGCAACCAACATCTCTTTAAAACCCACATAATTCTCGACACGCCACCCGAACAAACTCAAGAACTAAGCTAAAAAAGCCCTAAAACACAACAGTAGAAGTAGCAAAGAGCCTAGGACCACATTCAGCAACCAAGGGACATGTAAACGATACCTATGCAGGAGAAATTGAATGACCATATCTACAATCCTGTTTGAATAAACCTGAGACGAAACGAAAAAGTAGTCAAATGATTGATTTAAAACCCTGTAACATATCACAAGACATATCACAACTTAAATAGAGAGCCTCACCTCTAGAGTAAGAGGTGATCACCCGTGAGCCATGACATCTGCACCGCCTTTGAATCCATCATTCAAAACGATTATTGTAACTATAAAAAAAATCCTTTAATGGGAGAATTAAACACTTAAACAACACCTCATAATTATGAAACGAATAGATACGGTACCTGGGTATTGCAACAACCAGCAGGATCGGCTCGGCAATCCTGGCCGATTGACAAAAACAAAACGGGTAACCCCAAATCGCATTGTAACTGCAACAGTAACCAGATGTAAACGCAAGCCGAGGAAGGTGATGTAAAGGAAATAAGGGAGCAAACAAAAAGGTTCAGATACAGTGACAGACGAACAAACTAAAGAATCACATTCAGCGACGGGCTAACACAGATAGCCAAGGGTCCGAATCCACCACAGGTGATCAGGCGCTTAAAGCTCGAGCGCCATGAGTACCTATAGACACAATAACAGATTATGACGATCACTGCACAACAGTTTAAGACGCATGTGCTGTAAGAAGAATCAAAGCATAACCAGAATCAATAAAAGCTAACATACCATTCAAAATCAATGTCCTTTCGGTGATACCTGCAATCCCCCAAAACCAAACGGCAACCATATTTCTCAATACCTAAAATCACCAAAAACACAATTCAATTAAAACGCAAATCAAAACAGTCAGTTAACTTACTACCAATGGAAAGCTGAATCAACAAGAACACAACAATAGATAAGGGAAGCCTAAAACGAAGACATTGATACAAATACTTACGTACTGACATGTTTTTTTGCTGAAAATCTAACATACCATTCAAAATCAATCACCGGCCAATGGAAGGCTGAATCACCAAAAACACAATTCAATTAAATAAGCATATAACCTAGTAAAGAAACATACAAACATAACAGTACTACAGTGAAACCCTCACCAATTAAAATTTAGGCAATCTAATTCCTACCCCGAGAAATAACAAAATAATAAACAATAAGAACGAGCTAAAAGCTGTAATGTAAGAACAAAATATAAGATCAATACTCACATTGGAATACACACCAAAAATCACTCAAAGTGGTAGTTATTATAAAAAAACAAGATAAGGGAAGCCTAAAAGAAAGACACCGACACCAAACAAACCCCTATAATTCAACAGGACACCAACATAATATAAGGGCAAAAAAAACCCGGAAAATGATGATCAAATTGAAAGTGCTAAACAAAAAGAACTCATAAAACAAAGTCAACAATAATGAACAACGAGGAGCAGAAAGTTGATGTAACCTTAAAGCGTTGTCATCGGCATCATCTGGGGTTGTCCCGCCGTCGTCTACTCACCATCAGCACGGTCATCGTCATCACGCCATTGTCATTGTTGTGTGATGATATCGAAGGGGAACAAAACACTGAGATGGAGCTATGGAGTAAAAGAATTGAGGAGGGTTTATTTTTAGAGGGAGATGGATGAAAATAAGCGGATCTTGGACGTGATGACCTAAATTTGTGGATGAGAGTATATAGCAGAGATGGAAGGTGGAGATTAAGTGTGGAAATCTAACGGCAGAGGGGGGTTTTGGGAGGTACTATTCATTGCTACAGTGCAATGAAGTTCCCACGTTTATAAGAGTAAGGATTTCAACAAACATTTTTTATACGATATTTGATTTAAGTAATGCAATTTTTCTATAAAATAGTTGCAGTTAGTCTCGAATTGTTAATTAGTTGTCTTTCTTTATGTAAAGTTTTATAATTTCATAATATGTATTAGATCATGAGTAATAGATAATATAGAATTATCAAAAAAATCAATTTAGATACTTGGTATTATTTCCAATTTATATAAGTTAGAGTGACTTTAAAAAATTATCCATAACATTATGACTTTGAAAGGTAATGAGAAAATAAAGTGTTAGCCAAAAAAAATTCTTTAACCATTTTAATTTTATTGTTTAATCTCTCATTTTGAATTATCTTAAATTAACTGTGTTGCATGACAAAATGATTTAAAATGCTGGGAGGCAAGCGAATGAATGTACGGTGTTGATGGCGGGAGATCGTGATAGGCGTGGGTTCGCGATGGGTGGGTAATCAATGAGGATCCTCTGTCCCATTTTTATGTCCCATCTCATATCACATGCTCTCCCTTTTTTGACACATAAACATAAAAATCACATATATGGTATATTTATTATTTCGTATGTTGATGTGTCAAGCAAAGAGTAGTATGAGAGAGGAGATGGGGACATCATATGGAACAAAGGATCCTCATTAGTGGGTAATGATGGGATGGATAGTTGCATAAGGTTACGGAGAAGGGTTAGGTGTCACCCATGGGGTTGGGCGGGAATCGAGTTATGTTGGAGGTACGGTAGGGGATAGTGGAGGTAAGAAGGGGTAGGATAGTTGGAGGATGTAGGATATGTATTGCAAGGTGGTGGTTAATTTTGGGGGATTGCTGCTGAGATAGGGGTTGAGATGGTAACGAAAAAGTTCGAGGGATAATATGATAAAAGAAACCCAACAATGGATAAAATTAAATATATATTGTGTAATAAACAGATTTTAAAACTACAATAATTTTAAGTTCACTTTTTAGATTTCACCTTTTATACGTAAAAAAGTTGAGGAAAAAAAAGTAGAGTAATTTGAATAAAATTAAACAACATAAACTTATCAAAAGTATACGAATAGACAAAGTAAAATTTTCTAAAATTTAGTTATTTACTAAATCCAAAAATAATTAAGTTTTTACTTTCAATAAAAATTTTTGTTACCACCCGTGCAGTGCACGGGTTCCAAACTAGTGTTGAGATATTGTCGTATAAGATATCTTGGGATTGCTAAGACTAGAGTACAAGATATTTAGATTATCTAGTTTCCTTAAGTCGAGGTCTCGGGTTCCTAATACCTCGATTGTATTCTGATTTGGTGTATGAATTTGTGTTGCTGATTTGCTTTTGTGTTTGCAGTACTTGTGTGAAAACTTGGTTAGGAAAGCAGAAGAGAGTATCTGTGATGAGGAGTTAACTCATCCTTATTGGATGCTTCAATTGGAAAGTTTCGATGTGGTGTACGCGTGGGGTGTTCCACTTACAAACGGGAATTTGGCGGTTTTACCCGAGGAATGTCGAACCCTCCTCAGAAATGCACTTAAGTTATTGGGATATTAGGCCCATTAAGGCCGCCTATTGTCTAGGGTTAGGGTTTAACCTAGTAGGGTTTATTATATATATGCACTTGTATTGAATCAGAATTATCAATCAATAATACAATTATCTTTATGCAATCCTTTCCCCTCATATCGTCTTAATATGGTATCAGAGCCTCACGCTCTTGAGGCCTAAAATCGATATTCCGCTGCCCTGCCGGAGAGACTAATGAATTATGGTGCCCTCCGGCGGGATTTTCTAGGAATCCGATTTAAAAAAAAATATATATATACGTTGATCAACCCGAAAGATTCACGGCGGAAGAGATAAACATAATCCAAAACTTCGTCTGACCATTGTGAAGGGTTTGTTTGTTTGCATATTTGTGTACATGGTGTGCACATATGCCGATAACATTAGCATTAAAGATTTCCCTTTGATGATAAAATGGGTTTGACTTTCATTTTTTGCAATTTCCTTTTATTAAAAAAATAAATAAGTCTTTTAATGATGTGTTTTCTCCTTTATCGAGAATTGCTCTAAAAGAAAATTTTCGATTTTGATCTAGGTGGTACAAAAGAAAAAAAAAACTGGCGGGTTACGCAAAAAAATTGTCTGGCGAGACCAATACGCATTGAAAAAACTGGCGAGTTACGCACTGAAAAAAACTGGCGAGTTACGCAATGAAAATTGTCTGGCGAGTCCTATACGCATTGAAAATTGTCTGGCGAGTCCTATACGCACCCCTTACCACCTTGTGAAGATGAGAAGTTTCTTGAAGAAAGATCGAGATGAAGTGATGAAGACTTTTTTTTATTGATTATGATTTTTTTTTTGTAATTCTCCAATCGTAAAGTTCGTACAATGTACTGCCATTACGATTGCGGGAGGGTATTGGGATATTAGGCCCATTAAGGCCGCCTATTGTCTAGGGTTAGGGTTTAACCTAGTAGGGTTTATTATATATATGCACTTGTATTGAATCAGAATTATCAATCAATAATACAATTATCTTTATGCAATCCTTTCCCCTCATATCGTCTTAATATAAGTTCAAGTTTCAGTGGTTCGTGACTTCGTCAAATAAGTGAGAACCGAGCTATATCGAAACATGACGGGATTTGGTGAACCCTACCTCCGACATTGTAGAGTTTCCCGTGGAACGGTACTAATTATTATGTGGATTTATATATTTTTAGAATATGTATGAAATGCGAAGATTAAATGTCGAATATGTAACAATGGATATATATACTTTTCAGTTTTCTCTAACCCACAGCAATTCCCGGATAGTTACTACTGTTAAAACCAGCTTTGTATGACAAACCTCTAATCATATCGTGACGGAATACAGCAGAAATTGTACTCACCAATGCTTTTGCGGATCCTGACACTGAACTGCTAAAGATCGGAGAAGAGTTAATGCAACTTGCCACAAGGATTAGCCTTTTGGTTGAAGACAGCATCGACCAGATCTACAGAACAAAATAATGTCAGCTAGCAAGTGTATCCACAAATTTACCTCAACAACAGTGATACCAAAAAAGAACGACTAATGTTTGAAAGACGGAGCTCAAACATTCAAAATGTTGGTACACTCGGTAGCATTCAGGTATACCCTTCAAACCGGGTTGCCACATAGATGCAAGTTTACTTTTAAATAAAGCAATGAATAAAGGGTATCTAAATTAATCAACATCATTCAAATACAGCATTAAAAACACAAAAGCACATTTTTGATGATTTCGGAGCATTGCATTATTGATATCATAAACCTTCCTAAATGGCAGTTTATCAAACAAATGGTGGGCAAGATCCAACAAGCGAAAACATTACACCATACCTAAATCTCAGGGCATTACAGTCCCTGAAAGAAAAAGACAGCTGAGCATTAAGCTTCTCTCCTTTATTTCCCAACTGGTCTTTCAACAGCACGAGTTTTATTTAAAGAGCGGTGTATGTTATAATTGATGAGTGTGGTTCACGGGTTGTGCAAAGGAAGCTTCATCCTATCAGAAGGAGCAGACGGTGCAGCATCATCAGAACTGGCTTTACTACCACGGCAATTCCCACATCCCAAATGGCTAACCAGCTTACACACACCATCTTTCATCAATTTGAAGGGCTTGTAAAGAAGGGGCCAAAAAAAGACGACAACAATCAAAGCCCCTACAAATGCTACTGCACACAAGAAAATCACGACAAATCCAGCCCATCTAACCTTAGGAGCCATAATTGCATACACCCCGGTCATAAATGCCACAGTTGTACCTAACAAGGAGAGCTGAAGGAAGAACACGCAAAAATCGATCAAAGTAGTAGCTTTGGGATGGGCCTCCCAAATCATTGCGCCGATCACCATGAACAACACCACCATAGAGCTACACATTGCTAGAGTGTTTGAAATTGAGAACACGAGAAATGCTGCTTTTGTTCCTAGTGTGGCTGTCCCATTAGTGTTGTCCACACCGCCTGGAACAGTGAACCCCGCTGCAAAGGTGATTGTGGCTAATAGAGCCGCTACCACGGAGAGTGTGTTGTTCATGTCTTTCAGTGATGTTCTCCGTTGTAGATATTTGAACTTGAAAATTTTGAGGCTTGGGTCCAGCCTTATATCATGGCACATCTCAACCTGCAATACGTTTATTTGGAAGCAATCAACTCCATATGTTCCCAACAGTTACAGGTGAAGTGAAGTGGCTTTACTAATACCTCTGAGGTTCTTCATCTTCTGCAACCTATCTGGAATTTCCAACAAATTCCTGTACAGCTCAAACCAGTATCCATTGGCAGATTTAATAATACAGTGTTCTTCGATCATATCAAAGGCTGTTTTACCATTCTTGCTCTTAATGTCAAATTTTATGCCTTTAGTCTCCAGTAATGCAACAGTTAGTCTTTCATCTTTCAGTTCTATTGCTCGGTGCAAAGGCGTATATCCATTGACGTCAACTCTATTTTTCAATTCCTGCGTCATGAACGGACTTGCTAACAAATGTTTATACAGCTTAAAGAAAGCATCATCGCCACACTTGGCCTCAAGCAAATCCAATGCTGTTTTATCATTAAGATCTGGAATGTCGAGTTTTATGCCCTTAGTGTTTATGAGTGCTTTTGCTAATTCATGGTCATCGCGTGCTATGGCTCGTTGCAGAGTCGTAGCTTTATTCTTGTCACCCCGATTCTTCAATTCCTGCGTCATAACTGGTTTTTCTAGGAACTCTTTGTACTGCTTAAAAAAACTCAAGATTGGGTTTGCACTTTGGGATGTCGAGCGTTATCCCCTTATTTTCTAGCAATGCCTTTGTTACTTGTTAGACCAAAGTTCATCCGTGAAATTGCTGTCAAGTTCATTCTTCAGCTTCTGCATCACTGGATTCGCCAACAATTTCTTATACTACTCATATTGTTCGATGTTTTGACAAAGCTTGAGTTGCATTCCAAGGATTTTTCCAACCTTTTGAAATCTATGATTAGAGCGGGAATTGAGAGTCTTTTCTTCCACTTCGACTCAAGGCTACAGTCTTATTTATGTGATTATTTGTGAACTAGTATAGACCCCATGCTACAGCACGGTAACTTTTAAACGTAATTGCTAGATATGTTTGCATTTAGAGTATTAGTTTCAACTTATTTTCAGTTTCTTGGGGATTATATTGATAAAATTTTACTATTGAAATAAATGAAATAGGAACGTCAACACTTTTAATCCGAATAAATTAATGAATTTTACTTGAATTACTTTGCCAACTTTATTTAAAAAATAAATATTATATTCACTAAAGGCATAAATTTCGTGAGATTTATATCATCGGATCAAATATGTATTAACTGATGAAGGATGATAATTATGGAGATGATTGCATAATAATTTTAGTGCGTAATTATGGAGATTGTATAATAATACCCATACTATCATAATATAGTGGGATATACGTTTAACTACAATTTAGTGGGCTGTTATCCATTCTCATTCCCATTCCCAATGATTTAATATCAAAATAAATAGGCTCATATGAGGATTATGGAATTTAGGCGCGAAAACTACTAAGAGTTTTATTCTCTTAGTAGTAAGGGGGAAGGGGGATTGATATGTTGTAAAGATTGCATAATATATTAGGGGTAAATGATATGATGTTATTTTTTTGAATTTTATCTTTGATGAATTGATATGAGATATTGTATATTGGGGATAATTTATTGTGATTCGAGATATTGTGATTTGAGATTTTCGAAATAATATTGTTAGTATATTCATAATTTGTGGGGCAAATTATAGTTTGTTTCCATATATAATTGTATAATTAGAAAAGTCAAAGCATAATTTATTTCCATGTATAAGATTCCAAGAATAGAATTTTAGTAATGATGTCAAATCAATGTAAATCAATTAGTTTAAGTCGAGGGTCCAACTTAGAACGTGTTTTGTGCTGTTTACTACAATCCATAAGGCAGGCCCATCAAAGTGGGAAAACACTTGGGCGGGAAAATACTAAGAGAATTTTATTCTCTTAGTAGTAGGGGGGATTTGATCTAATTCATTCACGGAACCCTTTTCTCGGAGATTTATTCTTATTTGTTTAGTCGAGCAATTTCTTTATCGTTGGTTACCAGGCGGAACCTACAGTTACAATCTTTTGAATATCTTAGAAGACTCTTAAGAGATTATATTATTAAAAATTAATTAATTAATTAATTTAGGAAAGTATCTAAATAATATTTTTGATATGAAAATATAGTGGAAAATATTTTAATTATTATTTTTTATTTTTTTATTTTTTTTACAAGAAAGGTATTTTCATACATTCCAAATTTTTTGAGAGGATTACATATTTACATGAGTTTCTTAGGAGTAAATTACCGCTATACAATGTTTCTATATCTCATCCTCTATCTATACAAAGTCTTCTCTATAGTTAGTCCAACAAAAAATTAGACCTTTCGTTCAAAGCTTCTGCCACAGCCATATATACTAATTCGTTGACAGTATAGAACATCAAGGTACCCACTGTGTATTGAATATCTTTAAAGACTAGCTGTACAGTTCGTGCTTTCCCCTCAAAAATTCTGAGGTTACGTTCCGCCCATATTGCAGAGACACGGCACCCTATACTGTAGCTAACCCACTGATTCTTCCAGTGCTTCCTTTTACTTATGCTGTTCGTCCATAGGAGGAGGGATGCAAGATCTTTTGAGCTAGTATCCAGTCGGAGCCATCGTTTAACACGGGATAAAAGAGCAGCTGAGTAGGTACAATTGAAAAACAAGTGCGTGGCACATTCTGCCTCCTTCTTACACAACCACTGTTGTTTAATTATTATTATTACTAGTATAGAGCCCGTGCTAAAGCACGGTATTTTAGAATGTCATGTGTAGAGAAATTAACAATTAGAGCTAATAATAATAATATATAAATAAACTTTGGATTTTATTTGTAATTATCTACAATTGTTAATGTGTAAAAATACTAAGAATTAAAATAGAACTAATTTTACATTTTTACTCGGAATAAGTTTATGATTAAAAAAAAGAAGATTGTTAGTTAATTTACAAAAACTTATGCTTATTTTTACGCATTTGAAGCATATGACTATTTTTGTAATTTTTGTTACAATATACGGAGTAACAATTTAAACGGGGTAAAAAATTTAAAGAATAAAAAAGTGAAAAACACACACGGATTTTAATAATATGAGTAAAATCTGCATATGTTTTAAATAGAAAATTTACAACATTTAAAATACATATATTTGACTAATGAAATAATAATGAATGAAATAAATTTGGCCCAACTATAGAAGTTGCGGTGTTTGATAAGATACTTTGACACATAAAGACCATGGCTCCGTTTGGCACGACACTTCAGGTAGCTTATTTGACCAAAGTAGCTTATTTGACCAAAATTTCAGCTACCTGATTTTTTTGCAAGTGTTTGGCAAGTAGCTTATTTGGTGAAATAAGGTACCTGAAATGAAATGCTATCTCAGGTAGCATTTGAGAAATCAAAACACAAAAATGACTTATTTTTCATTTTTTACCCCTTTATTCTATAATATTAAATAATTTTCATATCCTTTTACGTCATTTTACCAAAATCACTACCTTTTCACTAGTTTGTCAAACACATTTTTATATAATCGATTACCTTATCACCATAATTTTCAAATACCTTATCGATTTACCTTTTCGGGTTTCGATTAGGTTTTCGGTTTTACTACCTTTTTCAGTTTCAAATACCTTTTTCGTGTAGTTTTGCCAAATAGAGCCCATATATTAGGTCCAATACATATCTAGATAAAGTTAGGCCCAATTTCTAGTTAAAAACATTTAGGCGGAAAAATTCTTAGTTTTCTTATTCTTTTAGTTTAAGGGGGATTATTAGAATTAGAATGATATATTTATTTCCTATATTATATTCAATATTTCTAAGTTTTATATAAATTTTTTTACGTTTCCTTTAACAAAAAAGTATCGTAAAAAAATTTACGAAAATAATATAATTAGATTGGTGATTAAAAAAATGCTATCATTAGAGTATAAATTTCATATTATTTGCATATTTTAATTATGATAAAAAAAATATAAATAAAACGTATGAATAGTAATAGATGATATATAACTATTACATATACTAGTTTTTTAACTCGTGCATTGCAAGGATGGCAACAGAAAGTTTTATTAAAGATTAAAACATGCGTAATTTTTGGATTTAGTAAATAACTAAAATTTTAGAAATACCTTATCTATCCATACATTTTTGATGAGTTTATCTTACTTAGTTTTATTCGAACTATCCCTTTTTTTTCCTCCACTTTTTAACTTTATGAGAGGTGAAATTGAAAAAGTGAATCTAAATTTATTCTAGATTTCATAACCATCTTTATTTACGCGATAAAAAATTAATTTTACTCATTGCTTACACTTTTTATCATATAACCTATCTTGTTTGTTCTCCTCTTAATTCTCTACCTTCTCTCTCATTTCCTCTCTCACCCACCATCGTTCGTATGTTACTGACCGACTACCTCGAGATCCATCGGCAGACCCGCCACTGCAATGGTGACCATACCCAACACCTCGGACCATGACATCCCTCCCAACCTCTATCTCATCAGCCTCTACACCCTAACCACCACCGTGCAAACCATATCCTACGTCTTCCAACTACCATACCTCCTCTTACCCATACCATCTCCTACGTCCTATACCTCCAGCATGACCATCATCCCAGCCCCACCCCATGTGCGATCTCAAACCCTTATCGTAACCTTATGTGACTCCCCACCCCATCATTACCCACTCATCGCCCCCTCTTATATCACGCCTTCCCACCATCAACACCACCTATTCATTAGTTTTCAAGTCAGCAAATACTAAATTTTTTATTTCTTTTATTTTGTTTATTGAGTCATGTTTTGTTTATTGAGTCATGTTGACATTTGCCTTCAATATTGTAAATTATTTTGTCATGCAACACAGTTAATTTGAGATATTTAAAATGAGTGAGTGAACAATAAAATTAAAAATTGATAAAGTATTTTGTTCTGACACTTTATTTACTCATTACCTTTTAATGTTAAAATTTAAATCGCCTTTTTCGCCACTCATTCCTTATATTGTACCTTCTCCAACCTTCTTGATCCATTCATCAAATTCTCGTACCTTTTTAACTCTGATATCGGAACTTTTCAATTCAAGGACGCATATTTCTCGTTAAGAGCAACACTTTGAAAAAAGAATTAAAAGAATTAATTAGTTTTTTTATCCACTTATATAAGTGTTCTAAGAAATATACATAGATGGTCTGTAAACTTACCTCTTGCATTCACTCTATAAATAAGAGGAATTAATGATAGTCGATATTATTTTTATAAAAAGTAATCTAAATGGAGATGTGGCTCTCAAATAACAAAACAATGTGGAGGACATGAGAATTTGGTGTCCCTCCTTATCAATCATTCATTTGATTTTAATTAAAATTAAAATTAATAAACCCCTCATATAAAGAATAAAAAGACAAATAAATAATTGAGGCAAAGGGGTACTTGAGGCGATAAATATTGCACTTCACCACTGTAAATTTGAGGCGAACCCACCAAAATTAAAAATAACGGAAGGGAAACAACCTGTAGGATTGTCTTAAAATAAAGAGAATCAAAACAGTATAATCATAATTAATGTAAGTAATCTTGTACGTAAAATGCACATGCACACTTCACCACCTGCAATCTTGTGCGTACAATGTCAATGTTGTCATATACTCAAAGCAACATCAGACATAAGCATATCGAGATGTTTTTGCTCACACATTTATATTTCCCGCACAAACAAATTGTGTATAAGCAATAATTAATGTAATAAGCTACATTAACGATGCACCATGTCTGTAGATAATAAGGGATGGGAAAGTTGGTGCTACTAATTTTTACGATCCAAGTTCTCTAGCATCTTCTTTCAATACCTCAAATATTCAATTTATTTTAAATAACCAAAAAAAGCATATGCTAAAGACTTGCTCATTAAAAACACTCAAATAAAAATTTGGTTTTCGCTTATTATAAAATATCAAGTCGAAAGAGATACTACAAAATGTAATACTCTATACTCCCAGAGTATAAACGACTGAAAAACAAACATCGCCCAAATTAAGATCAAAGAATTAATTACCAGTCACTGGCGAACTTACTCAAAAAAATGGACTAAACTTTTACCATGCATTTTTCGTATTTTTCATCGCCTGACCATCTTTTCGACGTTATTTGTGTCTGGTCTTATAAAACCCGACTAAAGGATAATGATAATTATCGCAAGATACTTCTGAAAGTTTGATACTAATTAGCCAAAATCTCATACTACTACAGTAGTATGAAATAATGGTAAATATTTACTTGAAAGTTGAAAATGCCCAGCTATTTAATGGATGATACAATAAAAGATCTTTATTACTTTTGTTTATACTAGTATTGGTGCCGGCTTACCGGGAACTACCTCTACTTACCATTAATTTTTTTTTTCATTAAATAAAATTACTTAAAGTTGCATAACCTATAAATTTATCATTAATATCTTTTTCTATGACATATCCTAAAATTACGATGAAATAAATTTTGAGACAAATTCACTACTCCCGCTATTAATATTTTACTCTTATTAATGAAACAATAATAATAACATTTCACTACTTACCCGTAATCATTGTTACTTTCACTACTCCCGCCGTAATTATTGTTACTATCACTACTGCCGCATTAATATTGATAATTTAACTACTCCCGACGTAATTATTGTTATTTTCACTATTGCCGCATTAATATTGATTATTTCACTACCCCCGTTGTTGTTGATGGGGCATATTCTGCACCCGATGACCGAGTCAACATATTGAGCAAGGTCAAAGAAAGTCAACACCTTGACAACCCTAGCCGATGCGACCTTTATCGGCTGTCACTGGGTCTCGGCTGGGCAACTAGCACCGGGCACATATCCGCGTACTCATATCCAAGACCCCTCGGCCGGCCTGCCATGGGTCCATCGGCCGAGGGTAGAACGATCTTTCCACCTGATAGCCACTTGGCCACTACGTGACAAAAGGTGAAAGTCTATAAATACTCCTCAACCCTCATTGAGGAAAGGATCCGAAAAATAACCTAAACACCTCATAATCTGGTAATATCTTCCTTATCTCTCTACAATATATACTTAGCCAAGTAACACATAACTTATCTCTTTAAGTTCACTGACTTGGGCGTCGGAGTGAGTACGCTCGGCCAAAGCCGAGCCCTCAGTTTGTTCATCGTTTCAGGAGAGGCCAGAGGAGGATTCCATCAAAGATATCATTCTATAAGCCACGAGTGGTAACAATACCTGCTTCAGAATTACACCCGGAACAGTTGTTTCTACCACTTTTACTAATCTCGCTGATAATATTGTTACTTTTACTATTCAAATGAGTGATTATTATCATATAACTATTATCCAATGTTACTACAATTTTTTTCTTTGCTGACGAAATTACTTTTACTACTTAGGCATGCAATTTTAAGAGGATTATATATTTATATAAATATATTACATATATGCATTAAATCAAATCGAAAGAATTATGCAATATTATATATTATGGAATCTAACTTGAATTATTTATAACCTACTTATATTATATTTTGTATGTTAAATAATTAACATCTCTATACATCTAATAAACTATAAAGTTTAATAAAATTGCATAGATTTTAAATTTAATATATAATTTTATGATGATAATAATTAATACCATAAGTGTGCATGTTTATACTAATTAAATATTTTATTTTAAGGAAATTGACCATCTTATAGTTTTCTATAAATATTTAGAAAAATTACCAAGCATCTTCTTTTTTGAGTCTTCTTGAAATTGACCATCTTAATTAATTATTTTATTTTAAGGAAATTGGCTATCTTAATTAATTTTTTTATTTTAAGGAAATTGACCATGTTTTAGTCTCTTACAAATGTTTAGGAAAATTACCAAGCTTCTATATAATTTAATTTTAACCCAAACTATATAATATTTGCATAGAGATCCCTTAATCGGGTCCATCACACGGTGCTAGTGATTTAAAACTATATAGTATAATTAATTTGTATAACTTTCTTTAATTACATTGAAGTCCCTTGGTTTCTGGATTTAATATATAGTATTGATATAGCATTTGATGGTTTAACAAATAACAATATTCATAGGCGTTATTTTAGGAAGTGATTTAATTTTTATGAATTTTATATTAATGATGCGAGATGGAAGCTATCATAATATAATTATATAATTATCTTTATCTTATGCGTTATTCTTGGAAAAAATAATTATCTTTATCTTCTACGTTTTTCTTGGAAAAAGTTGAATTGACTAATTAAATGCTGCAATTTTGTTAATTTGTGTAAAATAGTGGAATAACATGGGTGTCAAATAAAAATAAAAATCTTTTTGTGAATTATTTCGAGTCAATCACGTAAAAAAAGATATTTTTTAATTAGTTTTTGAGTAACTTTCGTTGTATCTTTGAAAATATTATTATTATTATTTTCCTGAATTTACGTTATCAGTTTCTTTTTTAGGTCAATCATAATAATTTGAAATGTGCATTCAAATATGGGAATAATAACCCTATGCTCACATTAATCTTAAAATCCCTATAGACTAAAAGAATAACACGTCGTGTTATTACCGCTCATGTTTCCCGCTCAACTTCCCCTTACTAATATTCCCTTCTAAATTCTAACTCTAATTAATTTATTTTAGTCAAAAAATATTGCAGTCAAATATTATAATCAATAATATATTGCTGTCAATTAGTATGCCCCCATATGGAATACCGAATATTCCCTTCTACAATATTGTATACTCAATAATATATCCTTCGAATAATTGATGTCAATCTATTTTGGGCAATAATAAATGGGTATATATATACAGAAAATCAAGAACAATAAAATGGGAATTTTATACACTATAATAATATTTTATATACACTATATAATATTCTCTACCGAGATTATCATCCAATACACAATACTCAAATTATTATATACACAATACACAATATTCTACCGTGATAACTCCTATATAGGCCAACTCATATAAAAAAACGTAGGAATTTAATTCTACAGGAGTTTACAATTACGTAGGGGGAGCTAGGTAATTGAACTCCTCCGTTGTGGAGGAGTTTCCAACTCCTTGGAAAATTAAATTCCCACATTTTGCCAAAAAGTGGGCAACCAAACAAGTCCCTCTTTTCTAATTCATGGGATTTTTCAACTCCCATGAATTTTAAGGGGTAACCAAACAAGCACTAAGTGCTTGTTTAGTTACTCACTCAATTCATGGGAGTTCCAAAATCCCATGAATTGAGTTTTTTCAAACTTATTTGGTTGCCCTAAATATGGCAAAATGTAGGAATTTACAACTCCCTATGTAGGAATTTACAACTCCCTGGAGTTTCCAATTAATTACCTAGCCCCCCTATGTAATTGCAAACTCTTCCATCTTATCCCTCTAAATTTACCCATTTACCCTTAATAAAAATTTGAGGCTAGTAATATTATTGAGGGATATATTGATATTTAGAAATTAAAATCGGGTGAATTACATAGTTTAACCAAACAAACCATTGGAGTTTAATTCATGGGAAAAACAAACTCCTCCAAGGCAACCAAACACGTTTTTGCCATTTCATGTGAATTGCATATGGGAATTGAAATCCGGTGAATTATAAACTAACACAGGAGTTCAATTCCTGTATGAACCAAACGAGCACTAATTCAATATATTCAATCAATTATGTAAATATTTGTCAGTATTCAATTTCAAAATATTTTTTCCAAATTAACCTCCTAAAAAATTAACTCCTATATACACCAATTCATATAAAAAACGTAAAAAATGAATTCTCAACTATTATAGGTGACAGAATAATTAATGATAATATTTTAATTACATTTTATAGATATTAGATTTACTAAATGTAAAAATAATTAATGATAACATTTTAATTAAATTTTTCTCTAACACAACCTCTACAAATACCGTACTGTAGTACGGGATCTATACGAATATGAATGTAATTGAGTAAAAGATGTTTACTAACCTTAATTAGAAAAGGCGGTATTTTAGTTAAGATAACATATTTTTGAAAATCACCAGTGGATTTTGATTTAGTTGCTTTTTTTAAGTCAATCAACTACAACATGCCTCATACCAATTAAAAAATATTCTAACTAATTAATTTTTTTTTTAATTTACGTTTCAAATCAGCAAATTCTCCCCTAAAATTGTGTCCAAATCAACTTAAAATTAGCAACTTTCCTTCTGAACTTTTTATTACTGTTTTTTTTTAAAAATTACATTCTAATAATAATAATCACGTTTTATATTCTCATTAGAAAATTTTGAAAATACTATTAAAAATTGCTAATAAATCCCGGATTTGAATGTGATGGTTATCAAATCTAAACCTCGCAAGTGAACGAGTTCGTTGCACTAATTGAGGGCCGAATCCAAAAGGAGCATGGGAGAATATTAATCGTTTTGAATCTTGTGTTTAGCTAAGTCGACAATAATTGAGAAGGAAATTTAGCTAATCAACTAGACTAAATAAACTAAAACGCAATTGAACTAATTATGGACATAAAGCAAGCAAATGAAAATGATGTAATTCAAGGGGTTAAAAGCCTAGGACCCGATTTCCACCAACAATTCATAATTCATCATCATGATTCCCTTAGCTAGTCATTGGGGTGATATGTAAGGAGGAGATGGCTCTAATTCGCCTAATACCCCCTCTCGGGTTCGCATTAGGACACTAGTTCTCCCAACCCCCCTCCTTTTCGGTCTCGGAGGTCGGAATCCTAAGGTAGAGGCCTCGACTACCCTAGAAATGTGCACTTCTCTAAGGTATCCTAGCATCTCCTAAGTTCCATCAAGCCGGCCTCATCATTTTCCGGGTCATCCAACTCCTTCTCTCGAAGGTCGAATTCAAACGCTAATCTAGAGGTGCCCTCCCCGGTTCTCCCTTTTGGTCTCAACCTAGGTTATCAATAGGACCAAATCCCGGGTACCCGGTTCCCGACCTAACCAACTCTCGTTGGTGGACAAGGGTCACAAATGACAAACCAACACTACCCAAAATTGACCAATTCACAAAATCAATCCTCTAGTCTACCCTTACTAATCCTCCCCAATTCAACTACCTTTTAATGGGAATCAATCAAGCAAATTACTCATGTTGGATTAAACCGAGTCCTAGTTAAAGGATTACTCACTAATCATGGTTATTAAGACAAAATAATTAATAAAGATGAATACTTTAGACATTGACATAATCTAAAATTGATTTCAACAATTAAACATGTAACAACCAACAAATCTATTAGGAAAGGCTAATTAAACTAAGATGGCAAATGATTAATGCAAAAAGTAACAATGTTTGACTCAACAACTTAAAGATTCAAGCTTTAAAAGGGGAACAACAATGGTGAACATGAAAAGATGAACAAGAGAGGAAAATGATAATCTAGCAACAAAAGAGAAATTCAAACACAACAATCAAGTTAAAACTAGCAAGAAAGTAAATGTAAACAATTGAAATTAAAGAGAGAAATAAGAGGAAGAATTATACCAACAACCATAAAGATGGAAACTTGGATTGGAAAACAAGGATGAATTTCCTCCTCCTTCAAATTGCAACCCACTAATGTAAATGTAAACTATTGATAATTGTAAAACTTGAATAAATTAAAGATGAATTAAATTAATATAGAAGAAAAATTACAACTTTGATTTAAATGAAAAATTAATTGAAGATGTTCTTATCTTACAATATTGAGAGAATAAGAGAGACTAATTTCTAATCTAATTTCTAGTCTAATTTCTAAGGTAGTGTGTAGTGTGTAATGTAATTCTATTCTAATGTGGTCTTTATATACCACTTCTACTAATCTACTAATTAATAACTAGGTTAGAACCCGTGCCACAGCACGACATTTTATAGTGTAGTCTTATATAGAGTGTATCAAAATTAACAAATTTACATAAATTATTTATGGTTTTAATTTAATGTTATAATTTACTAAATTTAATTAATAATGTATAATAATAGTATTCAGCTTTCGTTGGTTTGAGTTATAATGCATAATAATAATATTAAGAGGTAAAAAGAGGATGCTTACTACCATTAGTTGATACTTGAATTATCTTTGTCCCTTAACCTCTATTATTTTTAGTAACATTAAATGTATAATAATAGTATTCAGCTTCCGTTGGTTTAAGTTATATGTAACTAGATTTTGTGCCCGTGCGTTGCACGGGTAGCTAATTTTGAAACTTTAAAATTATACTCCTATGCACGCGTAGCTAATTTTGAAACTTTAAAATTATACTCCTATATAACTGTGATATGATGAGCAATCCAAATTATGTGGTCTTTAAGTAAATTGATTCCCTCTATTTTATTAATATCTTACACTTTTAAAGTGTCACATTTCTTAAGAAATTTAATAATACTCACTTTATAAAGTTACTGAATTCTCTTTTTTTTCTCTGTTGTGGCAACTGGCAACCAACTCATTATACTCATATGATGGCCTGACGGGTATTGTATTTTTAAGAAGGGTTGTACTTTTTCACATACGAATTTTACTATTTCACATACGTTTTTTACGAATTTACCCTTGTCATTTTTTCATTGATTTTCTTTCTCCTCCCTTCACCTCCTTCCCCTTCAGCTACCTCCGGCTACAATAAGGATCTTCTCCATTACTTTTCTCTCCATTTCCTCCCACAAACCCATTTAATAATATTATCTCATCTATATATACTCTATTAAACCTTTCTTTTTATACATAAATCGTGAACTGTTTGATGTGACAGGATACGATCTGGGTCGTTGATAGGTAATGACCTCTCATTTCTTTTTAGGAAATGGAGAGAATTTTGGCTCCTCCGGCTAGCACTTACTCCGTCGACCGACGTGGTCCGGATGCCCATGCTTCGGCCGAACTACCCTTAGCCGTCCTCTCCCCTTTCCTGGTCTTCTCAACCTGTCCGACCACCCCGCTATCGTCGTACCCCGACCCTCCCTTACCCAGATCTTCCTTCCCCAACCCCTACCACCACCACCATTATTATTATTATTATTATTATTATTATTATTATTATTATTATTATTATTGAACCCGTCTAGATCTTCGTTCTATAGTATTGTTGATTTGCTGCACTATAATACGTACCATGAAACTTGTCCAAAACAGAAGGTGATTCTTAGATCAATTAGATTATGATTTATTGGTCAAATTTTTAGATCAGGGTGATTAGATTACCGAATCAAGGAAAAGTAATATGAATTAGTTGGTTTAGAATTAGGGAAAGGGTAAGATATGGAAAATTAATGAAAAAATGTACGTGAAAGAATAAAATCCGTATGTGAAAAAGTAACCCTACACATAATAAAATTGGAGTTCAAAATCTTATAATTTAAAAATAACTATGGAAAATACTTAACAAATCTCAAAATTTTAAACTTCAAAAGTAGGTAGTATGTAAAATTGGATTTTAGTATTATTTTAGTTTAGCTGCAATTTTTTTTGTGGTCGTTCTTTTTTTTTTTTTTAAAATGTCATCTTAAATTCATTATTTGGTGGAAAAAAAAAATAATTACAGTAAAATGGAGTGAGAGAAAAATAAGAAAATCTTCAAGTCCTCACAAAACTAAATTTGACTCAACCTTTTTTGTAGGATCAAGACCCGTAAATGTTGATCTCGTGAAACTTTACCCGACTCGTTAATTTACGAAACGCTACCGATGCAACCCGATCCTTTGGCGTCATCAGGTCAAAGATAAGTTTGTTTTTTATGACCCATATTATAACTTGACCTAGTCCGATCGCTCTATCCAGATGTAGAGATATTCTAGTGATTGAAAAATAATTTAAAATCAAATATCAATGGAAATTCAATAGTCGTATTATTGTCCGTATTAATTACACCTATAGAAACAAACAATAGGTCATAGGCGGCCGATAGTACAGAAAGGCTGGTTGGTGCAACACGATTACACGACAAAGACATATGAGTTGCGGCGTTTGATCTCAGATATATACTTTCGTGGTATTTGGTCTACCAACAATATGTGATATTAATTTATATCTTAATTAAGGCGTTACATACGGGTATCGGATCGGCGGATTAATGGGACGCACCAAGAATGTCACGCGAAAATTGCGGGAACGGATGACCAGGTCGTCGGTGATGCCAGGTAGTCAAGGCGTCGTGTTGATCGTGTAGGGTCAAGTCGGTTTTTCGGAAAATAGAGTGTTTGACGTTGTTGGAGGCTTTTTCGAAAAATAGAGTGTTTGATTGCGACGGTCTTTGCTGAGGTTGTTGGAGGCTCAAACGATAACGAAAATTCGAGTTCTTGGATGTTTCGGAATCGTGGAACTGCAAATATTATTAATATGGTAATTTTTCGGGTCGAAGTTGATCCTAAGTGGTCCTAAAAGGGTCGATAACAGGCCTGGTCTGAAACTCTGTTTTCAGGAAAACAGGGGTAGTTTCTGTTCATTTTGGCGAGAGTTTTGGGTACGATTTTTGATCGGGATTTCAGTGGAGGTGCGAAGTATGGTGTGTGTCGATTTTGTTGGTCACGGTGGTGAATTGTTGGGATGGCCTAGAAGGTGTTCGTGGAGTTTCGTAAGCGACGGTGTATGTTTGATGCAATTCGCGGGTGAAGGCAGCGGAAGTGAAGCATGTGTAAAATAACGTAAAGCAACCGTACAAAATACAATAGTTGTGCGACATCGCATATACAATAGTTGTGGGACATGGCATATAATATCTTGTTAAAATCTGAAACAAAGGATGAACACAAGACCATAGTTAAAAGCTTTAACAATCAAGTATATAATTATAGGAACAAAGAAGAAACACAAGGTCATAATTGTTGGCAACTATAAAACTTATGTTCCCATTAAATCAATGGTTCTGTACTTCACAGAGTATATGAAATTCAAAACAACAGATACATTAGCATAATCTAGAATGCTACCAAAACCGTAACTAACAATGAAAACTGTAATCAAAATTGACTTAAAAGTTCCTCCATACCACAAAGTCTATTGATTTATCCGTAGCTATAATCGGCAATAAAAAAACCCTAAATTTTGCAATAAAGTTGGAAATATAGGTATATAGGAGGGGGAATGAATTACCTGAGAACAAAGATCTGAGATCAGTGATGCATCAACAATCATAGAGAGAAGATGAAGGCAAAAGAATTAAGTGTTAGAGTTGTCGGAGAAATTTGAATAGATTTCAAAAGAGTTTAAGTTGAACGGTCTTTTAAGATAATTCTATAATTGTATCTCCAACATGATGAATGCTCATTAGAAAAAAGTCGAATACAAATTATGTGGCAAAATTAGGTCTAAAAACTAAGAAAACAAAAAGAAACTAATTAAATGATCATGAAGAAAATAAATGATGCAAGGTGAAACGAAATTGTTTGGCATATTAGAGATGTATGTATGTACTATATATACTATAAAAATCTAGTGTCCTAGGTTTTATTGAGGACGAAATAGAGTTTTGATTGGTTTTAACCCCTCGATTTTGATAGTTTATCTTATCAAGTTCATATCTTTAATTAGTTCACATATTTAATTTTTATCTAGTTTATTTTTTATAATTTAAAAATTATTAGGTGTTTTAGAAAAGTTGGAGTCTCTCACAGTGGCTGAAAAAAGCCTCTTTTATATATATACTAGATTTAATGCCCGTGCGATGCACGAGCCTAAATGTAAGTTTCTATAGAATATCACTGATAAGTGATATCCATCGGGTAAACAACTTACTGGCATACTTTTATCCATACAAATTCTCATTTAAGAAGACACTCGACGGTTCAAGTATCATACCATTTGTGTATATAATAAGACAAACATATTGCTTTTTGGCTTTTCCCTATACAGTCTTACATACACTTTTGGTATTATTTGATCTGTTTTAACCTTGAGACGGATAGTGCCGTCTTAAGAGATATTAACTGTCCATCCATATCTAATGTTTAAGTTCACCTATAATTATCCATTCTCTACCTCTTTATTTTATTTTATTTTATTTTTGTCTATAGGGAATCACTACTTATAAGGGTGATCTTGATGCTGACGGGGTTTGAACCCAAGTTAAGAGTACTAACTCACATGACTTTACAAACTATGTCAATTGACATCTGCTACCCTTTTAGTCGCATGCGTCTATTTTGATATCATAATGATGATATGTCCTAATCTTGTAATTTGTAAAACTCCTTTAAGTTGTCTTGTTTCGACTCTACCTAATTATTTATTTAACGTTGTTACAATACCTCTTTATAGAAAATAAAAATAAAAAAGCTAAACTTTTGGTCACTGGAATCGTGTTAAATCGATTACTTGTCCGATTAAGATTTACAAACATAAATATTTGTGACAATTTACAGAGAGTAGAAGTTAATTGAACAAAGGCTATCTTACACGTCCAACTACAAACACCTTGATGATGATGATGTAAGATCATTGATTCATTTGTTGGTATATTATTAACTAAGGGTTTTTGCAAACTAACTGCTGCTTCAATATTATTTTCCTATATTACATTTTTCTAGGATCTCGACTTGAAATCTAGTTTGATCGGTTATGTTTTTATAAACAACGATAGTTTGTCGTATATGAACAATTATTCTGATATAATCCGTATATAATACTCTGAACCTTAGTATGAGAAGGGAATAGGCTTAAACGAATACTATATTATTGCATGTCTTTTTGTGTTCTTCCTACGGGAGTATATAATTACATGTCAAGCCTTGTGAACCAAATTTCAATTCTCAAATATCACACTTTCTATAAGCGAATAATAGAGCGTAGGTTAGGGGACTAAATATAATAGTTTCTGCATTTTGAGTAGGATGGGGAGGTAAATAAAATATTTTTGTTGAGAGTAGTAGATTGTACTTCCTAATAAAATAGTTTTGTATTTTGAGTAGGATAGGGAGTGGAGGTCATTGTTAAACTGTAATAAATTGTACTCCATATTAGCTAACAACTATAACACCGTATAGTATACATGTAACCGATTACAAAATTATAATCCTTTCATCCCAGTTTATTGTTTATCTTTGATTAATTAAGTAAATAACCTTTGTTAAAAACAAAAAAGGTAAGTAAATCATTAAAGACATAACACAGACAAACAATGCACAAATTCCACAAACAAATTCTAGGGGACAAAAAGAACAGCAGAAGAAATAAAAAAAAAACCACCGAAACCAAACGCACCAGGAACACATTTGGGGGGTTCCTCCTTATAATCACCAGCACAAACATATGAGTACTTCTGTCCCTTAAACCACTAAAGGCGGTCCCTTAGACGCAAACTTACTGCCCTCCGGTAAAAGCAATAAAGAAAGACTATTTTGATTTGTACGCTCTAGCTACGAAAAGAAAAAATCAACCTCAAAAGCCGATTCAATACTACAAATTCAAGCAAATAAAGATGACGCCCATAATCAACGGTTTCTATTACTACTCTACAATTCTACATACCCGCAATGACTCGCTCAAAAATCCCTCACCCTATGATAAAGACAATTCTTATTACGTACGACATTGTAAGCAATGACAGAGCCAGGATTTCCCGTTAGCGGGGGAGAAAGTGAAATTTCATAAGATAAATTTGAATTTTTTTTCGAAAATTTAACTAAAAACATGGGATTTTTCCATTTTCAGCGGGGGCGGGGGCGACCGTCCCTGCTAGCCCCCTCATTCCACCACTGATTGTGAGATATACCTTAGATCCCGACTTCAATTATGTTTCAATGTCTTTAATAAGATGAATGCACATCCCATCTTCTAAAAGAAAGAAAAAAAATATACTTGCAGTTACATCTTACTCTTCTACCATTCATCATGAGGTTAGAGGAGCACAATTACAAAACGCTATGAATATCACAAATTATAATATAAGACGGTCTCATCGTGAGACGGTCGGCGTTACGCAATAATTATTTTATTAATATTCAAAAATCTACCTTGAAATAACACGACATATTCTCGGAGGGTTGTAAGTATGATGAATCTAACTGTCTCAAGGCCAAAGCCTGCAAAACGCCTGCGTAAGAAAACAACAAAATAAATAAATTGTGATACATAGTATTATTGATCAACAAACATTTATCTTTTATAGGGTGCTAATTTAAAAGAGTCAACCAACATAAATAAAGCATCATAATAACGTACAAAACAAACTACAAAAGTTAACAAAAAAGACTAATATGATACACAGCAAAGCATGATATAAAATTCTCTTTTATAGAGATATACAAAGTATTACACAAATCCAACTCAAACACTATTACTAAGTTTACAGAAAAAACTCTACGGATACTACCAATATATTAATATTTTAATAAGTATTTCATTGAATTTGGAAACTGAAAGTGTTTTAAAATAGTCGGATTCTCTATAATCGCTCGAAAAAAGCTTCCTTTAATAATATAGATAGATATTGATGATTATGGCAATGATTTTAGAGTTTACCGTGAATATGTATATATGTTAAATTACCGTATTTAGTCTTAGCATATATATGTAATTATGGCAACGATTTTAGAGTTTATTTTCTAGAGGTTTTAATCTTAGGCGGGAAAAATGTAGAGATACCTATTCATTTAGTGAATAGGGGATGATAATAATAATAATATTAAAATAATAATCTAATAATAATAATAATATTATTAATATTAATATTAATCCTAATAACAAACTAATCGACACAAATTTTATTCCCAAACAAAACAATCGAAAAACAAAGAAAAGGAAAAAGGGGAAGGGGAAACACGATTAAGGACAAAATCGCAGCAGGGGGGGTGGCTGCCGGTCAACCGGCGGCCGGCCATGTCACCGGTAGCGAGACCATTGAATCAAGAGCAGAAATAGGATAGAGTGTGTCGGCTGCCGGGGCACCGGCATAGAGACACAGTTTGTGCGAGATTTGAAGAGGAATGGAGCTGCGTGCCGGTGTGGCGGCTGCCGGGGTCATGACCGGTAGCGCGCATACAATTAATTGGACCAAATACTGATGTGTTCCCAGCCGGTTGAGGGAGTCGGCTGCCGGGGTACCGACATTGGCAACAAAACTTCAATTTGCTCGGTTTCGATTCCAGGCTCGAGTTTGAACATGGAGACAATGGCCACGGTGGTTGATGGTGGAGCTGCTATGAATGGTGATGGTCAATGACGAATTGAATGGTGTGGTGGCTCGGGTTTCTGGGTTGATGCCTGATGCTCGATTGATGGTTAATTGAAGGAGCGCTACTGATTTTGCAACCGAGTCGAGTTCCAATGTCGGGTTTGAGTGAGCTGAGGAGATGGTTTAAATGGTTGTTAATGGAGGTGGTGATTAATGGTGGAACGAAATGCAGAGGAGTGGTGGTGGAAAGTGGTGGTGGCTGTGAATGGAAGTTTGATGTGAATTGGTATTTCGTACTGCAATTTTTTTAATATGCATTTTGTAGAATACAATTTGTCAAACTTTCTCATTTCATTAAAAAGTAAACAATCAATATTCCGAATTTAATAATACATGAGCTAAAAGCGGTTCGAACTTGTACAAAAAGCTTAAGAATACAGTGTTCATCTAGTGATGATCAATATTCAATAGGCTGCTTTTTAAAACATAGCAGAGTATGAAACAATAAAATCTGGCATCTCAGGTGGTTCTTAGAAGGAGAGTCTGGTTCTCAGGCTTAAGACTGACCATCAGATTTTGTTGCTTCAATATAATCTTGAACAGCGTCAATGTTGTCAATCGATGACTTGAAAACAGCAAATAACCAGAGCAACGTGTTTCTTAGCTACTTCGAATTGAATAAAGTTTTAGCCTGCTGAAGATCATAACATATTCAAAACTTTTCTTCGTACATTCATGAGAAAATTGAGGACAAAGAGATTAGTAACTCGGTAATTACCTAATTAAACTATCCCTGGAGCATCTTTAACCATTTGTTTAGTTTCGGCAAGTATGATGACCTTGCTTGTCCAACCTGAAATGCGTACAGATAAGTAATTATGACAACGATCAATATCCTGAACCTGTGTAGTTAATAAGTTCTAGATATAAGCAGAAAGGATTACTCATTCAATTTATAAGAATAAATCATTATAAGATAAAAAAATATAGCTGTCATAAAATTTTATCGGCATAATAAGGTGGCACTGATCCGCGTTTGTAATTTCTGCATCAAAGATGGATAAAATTTAAGACAATAATGCACCTCAAACTATAGACAACGTCACATAATCACAAGTTGAAAAACTTGAAACAATATGTTAGCATTCTAAAATTAGAATCCAGCATTCTTACACCTATTGCCTGTAATCACCTACTGTCAGATGAGGAGAAGTGAAGTACCAGAAAGAAGATAGACAAGCAAAATCGGCATTTCTTGTGGTGTCAAATTTCTTGAGTAGCCAAGAGATTGAGTAATGTAAACTTCAACAGTATGGCTTCCAACATTTCTTGTGGTGTCAAATTTCTCCAACAAATTCAATTTTAAAGTAAAACAAACTACGGAATGTAAATACAAGAGTGTAATAGAAATGCTATCTTCAAGCCTTCTTTAAAACTCAATTTTCCATCTATAATTCAAACTGATATGATTCCGAGTAATACATAAAAGCATGGCTACCAATACTCTTAGAAACTCGTTTTCTTGATTTGGAAAAACTTCAACCAAAAGAAGATTATCAAAAACATAAACCAGAGAGCATGTGAGACAGAAAATGCATTTTATTTCTACCCTATTTTAACTCAAGGTGAAATGTGTGCCATGATATAATACTATTGTCTCATTGGAATTTTGATTGAAATGATCATAATCTAACCTTCCTATAAGGCAGTTACTCGAGCAAGTTAAATAATCAATAGTTTAAGCTTAAATAAAACATTTAAACACAAGTTACTCAGTAATTAGTTTACCTGAAACAAAAAATATTCATACACTTAATTTTAATCTCATTTTCGATAATTGTAATGCCAATAAAACACCATATACAAAGATTTGCACAATTTTGGATTTCCAGCAGCCCATTCGTACACATTCATGACCCTAATGTACCATTTTTCTTAGTCTAATCCACAAACCATCCTTCATAACATGAAAATACAATCAATTAACCCTTCAATCGAATTCTAGGGAAAACGCCCAATTTCGTATAAAACCTAAATCAACTATAATCATTTTCATTCAAATTAGAAATATAACCAATATCAACTTGCAAAAACTGGAGATTAAGAAAACGAAATCGCAATTTACAAAAGAAAAAAATTAGGGTTTTTACCAATAATACAGTTCGACGACGATAAGGATCGCGAGTAAATGATAATGGCTTATCTTTTCTCGTGAGCAACGAGCCGATGTCAGATAGGTAGTCGACAATAGGCAGGAAAGAGGATGGTGGACAAATCAATGGTGTGAAAGAAATATTTGATGAACGACATTGATGATGTTTAGAAAAGACCAAGGAGTAGTTCGAGTAAATGAAAATCGGGGTGAGGGTAGAGGCAGATTAGCATGGTTAGGTCTCCCTTGGAACTCTCGAAGGTCTTAACATAAAACGTAAAAAAATAACACTTTTTAATAGAATGTGAGCATATTTTTTAAGGGTATTGCTCATTCATGTACGTGTTTTACTTTATCAAGGACGCATTTGACAATTTTACCCTTCCCATTTTTCCACTCATCCAACTTTCCCTACCAATATCCTAAAACGTAAAAAGGAAAGTTAATACCCGCCCCAGATTTCGGCAACCGTCGCCGGTGAAGCCCCGCCCCACTTCCCCCAATGCAACCACCTTCATTAAACTATCTGCAAAACCCATCGTTACCAAATCCCAAACACTTTCACATATCGACGCCGACGGTCGACTCCGGTGTATATGGTTGGTCGTGGCGTCCTATTCGTGCGTGTCAATGCTCTATTCATTTTCCCATCACTTCCAATAATGTTTCCTCTACCTTCATTTGGATTTTTTTTCCTTGATTTTTGCTTGCTTATGGTTAGATCTTTAAACCAAATGTTGATAAAAAATTCAAAAACAATAATCATACAGAAACATTTGTCGCAAAATTGCAGTTATCCTATTGACCAAGTCTTGACCGAAAATGTTGTCCAAATCCAGCCAACTTGATCGGAAATTTAAACCTTAATTTCTCTTACTTATTGTTGGGGTTGTTTCCACTGGGGACATGTGGCTTAGAGTATTAAGGGGTGGTTTCCGACGAAGACAGGTCAATTCCGGAGATTTGGGTGGAGGTTCGAGTAAGGGAGAAGGCATGGTGGTTGAGTGGTGAAGGTTGGGCGGTAAATTTGATTGAAGTTTGGAGAGGAGGAGAGATAATAGAGGGGTATGTTATGGAAATTTTATGAAAAAAAGTCCGTGATAGAGTAAAAGGCGTACATGAATGAGCAACTACGATTTTTTAATGGTAAATGATCATTTAATAATAAAATATTCTAATTAAAATTGCCACTTAATAATGATGTGTCAGTTTTAAATGAGAATTTCCTATGATTTAAAAGTTTTAATTTAAAATGAGCATATTCGTTTTAAATCTAAGATGGTTCAAATAAAATGAATGAGTGTTGGGACAAAAGCATAATATTCAGTGACTAACTGACTAGTAAAACATTTGTCCTATCTATCTTAGTCACTAAATGTGGTACTTAGTTTTTAATTATATAAGGGATATATTCGTCTTACAAAAGATGATCTGCAAAATAATCTAGATTTTTGTTGGCTATGAAGAGCCGACTTATTAGCGTTTTTAGAATATTAATAATCAGGAAACACAATTTGAATAAGATAGTATAAATGAACCCAGTATTAAAATTACTCTCTCCGTATATAAGTACCTTCTAAAATACGAATATACGATTAAATAAGTGGCATTTATGTCAAGTAGTTGCAACATGTTGAAAGTGTTGCTAGTTTATTAAACATATGCAACACTTTATTTGAAGTGTTGCATTAGCTAAGCATATGCAACACTTATTTTATAGTGTTGCTTTGAATACTCATTGTGACTAACTTTGCAACACTTTTTTAAAATGTTACATGTGAAATGTTGCAATAGACCCATTTTGTAGTAGTGCGCGTTTGAATGTATTGTGACACGTGGCGTATAAAGGGGTAGCCGGTTGTTGCTTTAATATAATATATGATGATATGATATGATTGAAGTAGCAATTGCCCGTAATCGAAATTTGGGCTTGATGTCGAATTAGGTGCAAAAAAGATGGTGTATTTCTTAATATGTTATTTGTCCCACATTGAAAAATAACGAAGGTGTGCTTAATGTTGGAAAGTAAAGACGCAACAATGGACAGGAAAAGAGAACTTGCCAAACTGGAAGAGAAAAACAGTGCCTGATCATGTAGCCATTGGCTTGAAAACTATATCGGCACGACCGCGATGGTAATCGTCTCACGCCGGTAGTTTCCCAAGGTCAACATTGCGACTCCCGTACACAACCACTCGTGTAAAGAAGCCTTGGAACAAACAGTAACAATACCCAGAAATTTCAGTAGCAAGAGAAGAGAAGAGATAATTTGAGAGAAGACATGATAGTATTTTGTTGTGTATTTTCTGAAGAGAGCAACTCTTTTTATAGTCGAAAAAAGAGCTGTTACAGAGCAAAAACGCTACGGTCAAAACGTGTTTAATGGAGCTATTTAAGCGGTCCTTAATTACAGACATTAACCACGTTTGACTAACAGATTTAGAATATAAACACAACGGTACACTGAATGTGGACAGTCGATTTACACACAAGCCCAAAAAGGTAAAACTGGGCCTTTGGCCTGAACCGGAGGTGGTCTACCCGAGCCCCTAGCTCGGGTCGGGCCGGCATGCGCGCGTATGTGTTTGGCCCCAAACCCATAGCCCCAAATCTCCCAAAAAAATCCCCTTTGGTCCACTCGATCAATTATCCAATAATGAAAAAAGAGCATTATAAACATAAGAGGGAAAACCAAATCCACCGATGTGGGATGAGAAGGCAAACTCGTGGTAAAAAAATGTTATTATTAGAGTATAGGTTTTATATCATTTACACATATTTTAATTATGATAAAAAAACGTACGGATATTAATAGAGTATAGGTGCGAAAAATGTGGCGTACTTCTAAGTATATTATTTGTCTCACGTTGAAAAATAATGTAGGTGTGATGAATATATTATGAATAAATAGCTGAATTGTCTCACATCAAAAGATTGTCATAAGGTGAATTATCCCACATCAAAAGATTATCATAAGGTGAGTTGATCATATGATTATAAATAAGAATTATAATTGAAACTTATATATCAACACAAAATCTTTTAAGTCTCTCAAATATTGTCATAATACAAACAATAACATACAAATATTAAGCACGTAAATATTTAAAAAGGGGTTATATATTAGTGATATTATAATATGTTTATTTAAAAAAACTATAAAAATAATATAATTAGATTCGTGTTAAAATAATGCTATCACTAGAGTATAAGTTTCATATAATTTGCACATATTTTAATTATGATAAAAAAATTGAAAAAAAAAAGTACGAAAGTTAATAGATAGTATAGTATTTGCTCATTATTAAACCGGGTTTAATGTCGAATTAGGTGCGAAATATATGGTGTACTTCTAAATATATTATTTGTCCCACATTGAAAAATAATGTAGGTGTGATGAATATACTACATATAAATAGTTGAATTGTTCCACACCAAAAGATTATCATAAGGTGGGGGTGATCTCATGACTATAAATACAAATAATTAGACATAAGATGTAAGATTATAACTAAATTAATTATCCCGTTGCAACGCACCGGTGTCAAACTAGTATGAGCAATAAAAGTAATAATAAGAACACCGGGTGTAGAGAAAGTAATAGTAACTGAAAGAAATGGTAATGACGACGGTAGTAGTAAAAGTAACAGTAGTCACAACAAATATAACGAAAGTAATAGTAGAAACAACGAAGAAAGTATGAAAAATTAGCTAACAATTAGATTTAAGAAAAATATTTTATTTATTTAAATAAGAACTTGATAAAGTTAACGGGAATTGATATAACTGTAAAGATAGCGTGAATAGTCAAAGATAGCCTGGATTTGTAGTAGTGTATTGGAGTGGTGTGGTCTAAAAGCTTCCTGGGACCACAATTGCTCTAGTACCCCATGAGATGGCGTCAGGTACTTCATAACACCCTGCTAGAATTTTCTGTTTTCAGACTTCTCTAGGTGCATCACTCTGAATGCTAATGTCTACGGTACGTTGAAAGTGTATCTAGCAGGACTGTCAACTGCCAACGCGGGGTGACAAGGCACATGGCACTCCAACATGCCTAACCTACTTTCTCCACTAGGAGCACCCTCATCAGGCGGACTGTGGAACATACGAAAGGGAGCCCGGTTGACAGCTGAAACGCTTACCCAGCTACCCCTGATAGCACCCCTTGGACGTAGCTCGCACTAATCGCAATTAATCAGGGCCCCAGCATGCATGCACACATATATGGAATGCAGGGATCTCTGAGCTACCAGAATCCTGCAACGTCCCATTGGTCCTAGAATGACGATAAACTTGCCTAAATTACGCCCATGTTGGCTCTAAAACATGATGAACACACCTTGCGTCATGAACATGGTTAAGTAGTCAAAATTGCGGCATACTCCTAAATCAGTCATCATCGACCGACACGGCAAACTAATGAGTCTAAATCGACCTTTTAGGTGACACGACTGGTCTAAATCAGCCTCTAAGGTTGACACGGCCACCCCTCCCTACAATGCGGCACATGCCTAAATCAGTCAGCAGACTGACACGACAGCTAGCTGAGTCTGAGTAAGCCTCCTCAGGATGACATGGCTCGCCTAAATCAGCCAGCAGGCTGACACGACAACTACCTAAGCTAAGAAAATTAAAACCTAACACACAAGATGTAATTAAACTTGCCAAACTAGGGCAAGGGGCATTTCAAAATTCGGCCAAAAATACGACCCCAAAGTTTAATCGCCAACATGGCGAGCCACCAGAAAAACGCAAAATGTTTAAAAATATTACAAGTCTGCCAACGAAGGGTCAGACTACCAACCAAGAGTTCACTGATAAAAAGGAAAAACTTTTTAATTTTCGGTCATTAATGACCTCTACGTCTGGCACCTCTTCTGCCTCCTCCTGTTGACCATTTGTTTCAGGTACAGGACCAGCTTGCACGCCCTTAGCTACCGCAGCCTCCTGAGCTCCATCAGCTACATCGGCCTCCTGGGGCAACCCTGCATCCTCAGCAGCAGCCTGCTCAGCCAGTGCAGGAGAGTTCACTTCGTCGACTTCAGGCATCAGGATACTCAGATCGGGCTGAACCGGGTACAGGGTCTCCAACTGCTTCTCTTCTTCTTCAATAGCTTGCAGAGTTGGAGGTTCCTCAAGGGCAGCACGCATCCCGCTGATCTTTCCCCGCCAGGTAGCATATGCAACAATATTTGTGGCCAGGGTGATCAGCTCACTGGTCCTCTCCTCAGAACGCTTCAAGGAGTCAGAGAATGTGTTGTAGACCTCTTGGGTGCGAGCCAGCTGATCAGCTCCTTCCTTCAGCTTCTTCTTCGTGCCAGCTAGATCTGTCTTCAGCTCAGCCACCCGTCCCCTTAAATCAAACGACGCCTTTCCAGATCGGAATGGACCCGCGGCTCCTGTTCTTGGCGCTAGTAGCATGGCTGGTGGTCTGTACTATGTTGATCATCTTCCTGTTGTAGAGAGCAGACTGGAAGGCCTGGGGGCAAGGAAAGTTGAAATTAGCAGGAATTGAAGAAAAGTAACTTGGAACAGGCGGAAGAAGGAGGACACTTACCATAAAAGCATTATGCACATCATTTTCAGCCATCTCCTCGGGGGCAAACTCCGAGAAGGCATCCACCAGGGAAAGGAAGAGTAGCTGGTCAATCTCCGGCCATTATGGCACCTTGTCAATGTTTCCAAAGCCCTCTAGAAAGTGGGCGATGATGCCAGCGCTGGCAGAAGCACGAGGGCTGGCAGGAGGAGTAGGAGGATGTCGAGACAGCGGGCTGACCTCTAGAGGTTCAGTCCGAGCAGAGCTTGAGCGAGTAGGAGGTGACTGGAAGGAGGCAGCAGGAGCACTCCTTTTAGAGGCTGATGCCACGTCAGGACTCGCAACGGACCTTTTTCTTTTGGCGCTCTGGAGGATTGCCTCCAAAGGATCAACCCTTGAACATGCGAGCAGTCACAATTTCAAGCGTCAGAAAATGCTAGATAGTCAGCAAGATTACATACAAGTAAGGATGGTTCTGGGCAGCTTACCGGAAGACATGCTGTGATCTGATTGTAGGGGGTGGAGGAGGAAGTAGGTGAGTATCCGGGTAGCAAGTCAGGGAACTTCCTCTCAGACAGAGAGATGCAGAACAGTTTGTTGCGAGCAGGAATCGGGGCACCAATACGAGTCAGGTAGCAGGGACCTGCATGAAAGCGACGGAGTAAGCCAGTAAGCACTGAGATGAACAAGTCAGGCGTCAGGAAAGCTACTTACTCGAGGTAATAACCCATTTCTCGAAGATGTAGTCGGCAGGCGGCTGGATAGAAGCCTTCCTCACATAGAAGAAGTCCTCAAACCATTTCTCGTCCCTAGACTTTGACACGTGCTTGAAGGGAGTCTCACTAGAACCCCGGAGTGAGAATTGGCCCCTCCCCAGGGACCTGATATCATACATGTGGGCCAGATCGCCCAGAGAAATGGAGTTGCCAGTATTCTGGCAGTCGGCTAAAGAGTAGAGGAGAACCCTCCAAACGGCGGCAGAAATTTGTGCCATGGCGAAATTGTTGGTAAAAATTAAATCTTGAACAAGCTTTGGAAAGGGGAAACGGAGGTCGTACCTAAATGGGTAAAGATAGAGACAAACCCACCCCGGCCGGATAGCGTCGGCCTTCTGACCCGGTTCTGGGATGGCTATGTCGACCCCATCACCGAGACCAAGCAAACTCTTGATCAACGGAATGTCGGCGGTGGTCAGAGCAGAGTTGCAGTCGTGGGGATGCGTGAAGAGGTTCCGGGAAGGGAAGATGGGGTCTGGGTTTCGGTCAACAAGGGTGGAGGTTGAGGAGGTATGTCGGGTTTTGCCCATGACTGAAGGAGAAAGGAAAGTAAAAATTAAGTAAAGGAAGAGAGGATGAAACACCTGGTGAAGTAAACGGCGGGGGTAGCACTGGAAAGCCGGCGAGAAAGGTGAGAAGGGAGAGAGAGAATCTGGGAAGGAGGGGAGTTTTTGAGGAAAAGTAATTATGTGGTTAATGAAGTGAAGTGGGGGTTGGGGTTATAAAGGAAGAGAGAGAGAGAGAGGGGCGCGAGAAATGAGGAAGTGGGCGGCAGAGCAATGATGAGTGCATGGGAGAAAGTGCAAATGACGGCTTAGGGTTTTTAAATCAATTGCATAAATTCCCTGTTCGACGCCTCAAGACGTATCTCGCAAGGAATTGGAGGGAAACTGTTTGGGTCAAAATTTGCATAATGACCTAATGGGGTAGGCCAACCTGGTAGATAATTAAAGAGTTGGGCCGTGAAAGAAGGAATAAGGAAAGGGAGCCCACGGGTGGAGGAAGGTCTGCAAGAGCAAATGGGTCGAGAAGTATACGGAAGAAGGAAGGGCCCGCAGGAAGGAAGCATCCAAGTTTTGGAAAGCGCTTAGGGAGATTTTAGGGAGAAGTCAGGGAGATCAGGGAGAATGAAGGGAGATGATGCGTTATGGAAAGAGTTGTTATGGAAGTAATATTCCTTTCCATAAACGTGGTAGGATAAGTTTGGGGTTCTTGCCCTATAAATAGCCAAGGAAGCAACTCAAGAAGGACATTCAAGATCTCACACATAACACGAAATACATTGTGCTAGCAAAGTTTACGTTCCGTCTCAATTGTATTCATTCTCTCATTCAAAGCTAGTGCAATATTTGGCAGGGTACCGTCCCTCCCGCGGTTGTTCCCACATTGGGTTTTCCGCGTCAGCAAAACCTTGCGTGTCAATCTCTTACTTTATTTCCTCATTAGATATCAAACACAAATAATCAATCAAGCATTCAACGAGTAAGACCACATTGACCTAATACAATTAACTTGGTAAAAATCACCTAAACAATAGACATAGCGCGTATTTGATTGTGATTCGACGGGTGTAGAAGACGACGACGACATGGTGATCGAAGTGTAATATTTTTAATTAAATTATAGGCTATGATTAATTGAACGTTGAATTGGTGAATATGGTTAATTGATCACATTATAAGTGATATATTTATAGGAAAATATGTATGCATGTGTGGATATAATAATGGACGAATAGTAAATAATGGTCAAACAAAACAATGCATGCAACGGTTCATTATTTATCATACATGCATCGGTTGAATATTTTACATTGAAAAAGTATATAACGGTTATTTTCCACCCATAAATGATAAATGACAACGGGTACAGAGGAACCGTTATATCATAATAGCAAATGATAACGGTTGCAAGAAACCCATAGCTATAACATAACAACGGGTACCAAAAACCGTTGCTAGTCTTAATTTCGTAACGGTTTTCGAAACGCCGTTTTCTTAAACTGGTAGCGGTTGTCTAACAACCGTTGATAAGGGTGATTATATAACGAGTTTATGGAAACCGTTAAACGTATTTGATAACGGTTTGTTATACAACCGTTGTCACATTATAATAAGAACGGTTTTCGACGGAAACCGTTATTCTTATTAGCGCGGTCTAGGTTTCCCCCAATATTTTGAAAACGGTAATCTAAGTGTCGTTATTAAATGCATTAAACCGTTGTGATACGCTCCTTATTGTTGGTCCGATTTGGCGTAGTGAACATCCAATTCCAAGTAATATTCAACGGATAAACTAAACCAATACACATTCAAGTTGAGTAGATAACCTACCTTTTAGCAATTTCGCTCACACAAGTCCAGTTAATAGTCATCTTCTACAACGCCGAAATCTACAATTATAATAACATCCACTAATTATTAACTAATCAACTTAACTATTTCTTTACTATTATATTCTAACTTAATTAAAGCTAACCATTCTTAAAAAGGATAGTGATAGGGCACCACCCGGTAGCACTGAATCTCAGTGCCACCATAATTAAAGAAATTAAAATTAAAAACTTTAAAGATTAGTTTTCGTTTTTGCGTCAACCTCTAAAGGATAGTAATGTAATTTTATATTTATTTTATACAATATAATTGTAACTAAACTTGAATTATGAACAATATTTTGCCCCAAACTAAATTATCAATTCTCAACCTAAATTACATCAATAGATAAGATGTTCATTACAGTACATGGCATCATCATATCTTTAATTTCATCAATTGATTAAGCCTTCATACATAATCTCAAAAATGAACAAGATTGAACGAGATCTAATCAAATAGATTGTAGTTGTGATATCACCTGCAATTCTGTCGTCCAATGTTCTTACCATTTTGTTTCATTAACAATGCTGCCAAATCAGTTATATATTTCTAGTTTTATTGCATGAAAGTTGCGATTTAAAGACGAACTTGACAATCGAAGGTTTTGGGAAATATTTGTGTGTCCTTCTTATTGACAGCCAAACAATACATTTATAGTAGTACAACCCTAATCCGACATATGAAAACCGTATATTTACAAGACCTAATTACCATAAACCATAGATCCAAATAATACATACAATATTATGATAATACTTTCCTAATACTCCTAATACACTCTGTAACACACACACCCCTATTTAATTACAGCCCTAATAAGGGGTGTTAAATTATTACACCCCTTACTTAATTACAACCCTTAGAATATTTAAATTTCAGACCAAAGTTATAATATGGACATATATATTCATCTTTTATTAAACAGAATCTTTTGAAACTTTAGGTCTAATATTTTATAATATGTCCTTTTTCCAAAATATTTCTTCACCACCACAGATGGAACTTAATGTTAAAATAAGTACTTAAACATTCTCATTAAGATTAAGGCTCCGTTTGGCAAAGCATTCCAGGTACCTGATTTGGTCAAAGTAGCTTATTTGACCAAAATTTCAGGTAACTTATTTTTTTGTAATCGTTTGGCAAGTAGCTTATTTAACCAAATAAGCTACCTGAAATGAAATGCTACCTAGGGTAGCATTTGAGATTTCAGGTACCTGTTTTGATTCGATTTTCCATTTTTATCCCTTAAATTTATACTATTAAATAATTATCATATCCTTTTACGTCATTTCATCAAAATCAGTTACCTTTTCAGTTAGTTTGCCAAACACTTTTTTATATAATCAGCTACCTTATCAGTTCCTAATTTGCAGCTACTTAACCAGTTACCTTTTTAGGTTTCAGTTAGCTTTTCAGTTTTCAGTTAGTTTTTCAGGTTTCAGCTACCTTTTCAGCTAATTTTACCAAACAGAGCCTAAGTTTCTCAAATATAAAGCAGAGTATATAGTCTGTTGCAAACTCGTCAAACATAGGCATCAATTAAGCATATATATTGGTTTTCCTTTATCAGTATATAGTCTGTTGCAAACTCGTCGAACTGAATTTCTCTCGTCGAAGTATGAAAGCTTCCCTGTCAATTTGTTTTCTTAAAAATCCCCATTATTGTTTACTAAAACAATCATAGTAATCATAATTTAAGCATTCCATAAATTGCAAACGTCCATTACTATTACGTTTTTCGTTTGTCTCACAATTCCATATGTTTAGAATATACTCCGTAAGAAACAAACATAATCAAATTAAGCATGAATTCCAACAAGAGTGATTGGGTTCGTTACTTTTATCATGTACCGTATAAGATAATTTTATTGCTATTTAAAAATAAACGGCTCATCAGATAAAATTTATCATGGCTAATAAAGTCAATACAACACATGTAATCCAACAACATGTATAAATCTAAAACATATAATCATGCATGATTGATAAGCAAATTTCCATGATGATAACTCCAATGTTAATATCTGCTACCATCAAGTTCTTGTTTACTCCAACAACGTGTCTTTACTCCTCAATGTTTTAACAATCCCCTATTTACTAAATGAATAGGCGAAACTCTTATTTTTCCCGCCTAAATAATATTCCCTAAAATAAAGTGTAGTATTTTAACATATATTATCTCACAATCTTTTGATGACACAATCTTTTAATAAATTTAATATCTAAAATATTCTATATTATTTCACATTATACATAAATTTATCTCCATTATTATATAATTAAAAAAAATGTATACTTTTTTTTTAAATAATTGTACATAAAAATTCATTGACTTTTAATGATAAGAAGTTGCACAAAAAATGTTAATAGTAAAAATATTTTAAAAATAACATCATTAATTTCTCGGTAAAAAGAAAACTTCATTAAAATATTCATTTCATGACTTTTTACAATTTTAATTTTTATTATTCAAATTAAAATAAAGTGATGAGAAACATAAAAAAATAAGTGTATTATCAATTTAAAATTCATAAATAATACGAAATACATTAAAAAGTAAAATTTTATAAATACTATGCATATATTACACGAGATCTAAACTAGTTTTATACGGAGTATTAAGTACGGTGTAACATTCATAACACTTACTAGCTACTAGATGGCTATAGCCTACATGATCTTATCTTGTGTACATAAGCATAGTTTTTCTCGTGGAAACGTCATAAACCGTTGGGTCAATCAATAACTCAATTGGTAGGGTTCTCAATAAATATTTAGAGAGTATAACGGAAACATGCCTTGATCAGCGTAATAAAATAATAAGATCTGATATGAACCTTCTGATTATCAGATTTTAATAATATATGAACGAAATAAAACTATTAATTAATTTTTGCTTAATTGGTTAAGACTCGTGCTGATAACGTGTTGTGTAATAAAGACAAGAGAGAAGTTAGAGAGAATACAGAGAGAGACAACTGTATATTATTCTATCATGAAATGATATATATACACATACAATGAGGGTAAATTTTTCATAAGATAATACACTATAAAATATTCTAAGATATGGACATCCATATAATATTATACCATAATATTTCATAACATTAGTTTTTTTATCCACTTATATAAGTGTTCTAAGAAATATAAATAGATGCTCTGTAAACTTTCCTTGCATTCACTCTATAAATAAGAGGAATTAATGATAGTTGATACTCCCTCCAATTCACTATAATTCTCTCTTTCCCCGAAACGGATTATTCAAGTAATGTTCCCTTTTCTTTTTTTTTTTGGTGAAATGTAAGAATATATAAAATCACAAAAAAAAACGTTCCAATTACAAGAGAGTAGCCCACTCAAAATGAGTGGGTTAGCCTCCAACTAAAACACGGCCCAAAGCCTTACAACAACCCAACGGACAACAAAAGGAAATAGAGATATCTCGAACACCAACAAGACGTATCCTCATTTTGTCATCTTCAACCTCAAATCCCCCAAATCGATTTCACTTCCTATCAATCAACAACTCCAGCCAGCGACGTTCTCCGTCCCCAGCCTTGATGAGCTTCATTCCTTGCATTCTAGTCTTGATTTCCTTAATAATATCATGTGCAACTGCTTTCGGGGTAAGTAATTTATGTTCAAAATTACTTAGATTCATTTGTCGCCAAACATGATACATGGTAGTATTGATAATAGCGTTGACCACATCCTGTTGCAGAGAGGATCCTTGCATGTTCAGTCTCCAAGCCAAAAGATCCCGAGTGGGAAGATGAAACCGAGCCCAGGAGCTGATGATATCCAAAATAGCGTTGCTATATTCACACTGGAAGAAGAGATATTCATTACTCTCAGTTCTATTTTCACAGATGATGCAGGTATCATTCTCACTGATCCCTAATCTATGCAGTTTCTCTTTCGTATTCAAGCTATTATGATGGTAAAACCATGAAATCATGTTGTGTTTAGGAAGCGACCAATTAGTCCACACCAAATTCACCCACTCTATTTTGTCTCCTTTAGTTCTGATGTATTCATAGCCTTTCTTGACAGTACGTGTATTCTCGACCTTTCTGATCCACCCATTTATTGTGGTTATAAGCATCTGCTAGTAAGAGCTTAACTTGGCAGATTTTTCTCCAATACCAACTAGAATCATTGGGGGGAGAGTAAGTCTGCCAGGTTTTGCCTTTCAGGTATATGTGGTTGATCCATTTGACCCATAAATGGTCTGGTTTAGCATGGATCCACCACACAAGCTTACCAACCGCAACCTTGTTCCATAGTAGATCATTTTTAATACCCAGACCTCCTTCTTGTTTGGGTTTGCAGCATTTGTCCCATGAGACCAAAGGGGATCTGATATAGTCTACTCTCCCATCCCAGAGGAAAGTTCTACATATTGCCTCAATCCTCTGGATGACACCTGTTGGAAGTATAAACATGGCTGCCCAGTAATTGTGGAAAGTTTTTAGCACTGCCTTGACTAGAACTAATGTTCCCTTTTCCTTTTTTGGTAACTTTACTCTTATTTTATTCATCCCTCTCTCCTATCACCAAACCCAGACAACTCTTTTACTCTTATTTTATTATTTTCCTTAATATTTTGGCCTCACAATTCTTTATTTAACTCCTAATTATTCATCCCTCTCTCCTATCATCAAACCCCACCCAACCATTTCCTCATTTTTTTTATATTTTTCCTAAAGTATTGTGCCGATATAATATGGGAATATTATAGTGAATGAGAGGGAGTAATATTTATAAAAAGTAATCTAAATGGACATGTAGCTCTCAAATAACAAAACAATGTGGAGGACATGAGAATTTGGCGTCCCTCCTTATCAATCATTTATTTGATTTTAATTAAAATTAAAATTAATAAACCCTTTATAAAGAATAAAAAAGCAAACAAATGATTGAGACAAATGGAGTACTTGAGGCGATAAATATTGCACTTCACTACTGTAAATTTGAGGCGAACCCACCAAAATTAAAAATAACTGAAGGGAAACAAACTGTAGGATTGTCTTAAAATAAAGAGAATCAAAATGGTATAATCATAATTAATGTAAGTAATCTTGTACGTAAAATGCCCATGCACACTTCACCACCTGCAATCTTGTGCGTACAATGTCAATGTTGTCATATACTCAAAGCAACATCAGACATAAGCATATCGAGATGTCTTTTGCTCACACATTTATATTTCCTGCACAAACAAATTGTGTATAAGCAATAATTAATGTAATAAGCTACATTAACGATGCACCATGTATGTAGATAATAAGGGATGAAAAAGTTGGTGCTACTAATTTTTACGATTCAAGTTCTCTAGCATCTTATTTCAAGAAGTTTTGCTTAAATGGGGTTCAAACCCAAACTATTTAACAAAATAGGGCGGGTTTCAAACTATTTACCAAAAATGGGTCCACGTCACCATTTCCGCGTTTTTCTTTTTTTTTTTTGGAAATTCGACATATCTCGCTGTCTGGGACAGCGAGATACTACTAAGGCCAAAAACAAAAACGAGCAGAATGCTACTTATATTGGGCATGTAAAGACTCGTTGTATGGGACGACGAGAAATGGCATTTACTTGTTTCTCGCTATGTGGGACGGCGAGATAGTGATTGCCACAACTTACAGCTATTCTGACTTTGTGCACTTTATGTATTGCTTCCCATCCTCGCTGTACTGCATGGCGAGACATTAGAGGGGTTAAAAAAAAAATTCAAACGACATCTTCAGCATGCATTAAGCTCCACTATAATTAATTACCTAAACCTGTAGGTAACCATCAATCCAGCGGCAATTAACGTTGAACACATGAGAATATATCAGAACCGCTTCATTGTACAAATAAGTTTGAATTTGATACAAGATAAGTGTCCTAAAATTAAACCAAACTAAACACAACCATAAGTTTGTATATCACATAATTTCTATTCTTGACGACTTTTCCCCTTTTTCCTTGACCTTGAAGATGATGCGCCTTCCTCGCTCTCTTGGCTTGGTGGAAATTGGAGACGGTGCTCTAAATGGCGGAAGTTGTATCGTGGAGGGGATGGAGGTCTTGGCTCTTCATAGTTGACAAGATGCCCTTGATTGGTAGTGCGCAAGGCGTTAAGTGACATATTACGCATTTTTTAATCAATGTACAATACCTCAAAGGACACTTGGTGTGTATGGTACCCAAACAAACTGCAACTTACATACCATTCCTCTTGATTCTCCGAACATCTTGGTGATAGATGTTGGAGGACACTTGGTGTGTATGGTACCCAAACAAACTGCAACTCAACCATCCTATCAAATAGGTCCCTCAACACACTTAGTCCTAGCCTATGGTCTTTGTATTGTCGTGCCATCCTAAGCCACTTACATCCCAAAGGATCAATTCCTACCCGCATTTGAGAGCCTAGGGGATAATCAACTCCTTCCTCCATAGGGACCTTAGACCGTTTAATAATCGGACGTGCAATAGGAATCCTTTCCCATCAAATCCATAGAGGACGCATTTGAATTGGTGTAACCTCAATATACAAATCCATAGAGGACGCATTTGAATGATAAACACTAGCCCATAACGCCCTTAAACCTCGAGCATTATCTAAAGACAACAGTTTATACCCTTTCACACTAGGATACTTCATCTTAATTTTCAAGGCAAATTCACTACTATCAACCTCTAATTCATCACATACGGAGTATTAAAGAACAAACTTCATTAAAACTTTGATTGCTACTAACAAACACAAAAAATTGTTCTCCATAACCTACATTTTGTCCTTCAATCATTATCTCACCATTACAATAACAACACAAAGGGTAATTGATTTTCTCCATTTTAATTTTTTTCAAAACAAAGGAAGTACTTATAACAAATTTAAAACTAAAAATAGCTAACAAATCCAATGTATAGACTGAAAATTTACTCTAATATGCAAAAGGGAGAAAATACATATAATCTAATTGCAATGAGTAGGATTTTAATAACAAGAATGAAACTTGTTTACCTTATACTGTGATTGAAGAGATGAATGATGGATTAATTATAATGATTTGCAGGGATTTTCGACTATTTAGGATTTGGAGTGATTTGGGGATTTTTTTTTGTTTTTTAACGTTTAATGAATGGGTAAGGAGGGAGGGCTTCATTTTATCACTAGACCCGTATTATCTCGCTGTTCCACATAGCGAGAAAGTACTGAAATAATATTCTCCTATCGCATACAACGAGTCTTTACATGCCCAATATAAGTAGCATTCTGCCCGTTTTTGTTTTTGGCCTCAGTAGTATCTCGCTGTCCCAGACAGCGAGATATGTCGAATTTCCAAAAAAAAAAAAAAAAAAATGCGGAAATGGTGACGTGGACCCATTTTTGGTAAATAGTTTGAAACCCGCCCTATTTTGTTAAATAGTTTAGGTTTGAACCCCATTTAAGCAAAAACTTCTTTCAAGACCTCAAATATTCAATTTATTTTAAATAATCAAACAAAGCAGATGCTAAAGATTTACTCATTAAAACACTCAAATAAAGATTGGTTTTCGCTTATTAAAGAATATCAGGTCGAAAGAGATACTGCAAAATGTAATACTCTATACTCCCAGAGTATAAACGACTGAAAAACAAACATCGCCCAAATTAAGATCAAAGAATTAATTACCCGTCACTGGCGAACTTACTCAAAAAAATGGACTAAACTTTTACCATGCATTTTTCGTATTTTTCATCGCCTGAGCATCTTTTCGACGTTATTTGTGTCTGGTCTTGTAAAACCCGACTAAAGGATAATGATAATTATCGCAAGATACTTCTGAAAGTTTGATACTAATTAGCCAAAATCTCATACTACTACAGTAGTATGAAATAATGGTAAATATTTACTTGAAAGTTGAAAATGCCCAGCTATTTAATGGATGATACAATAAAAGATCTTTATTACTTTTGTTTATATATAGCATTGATGGTTTAACAAATAACAATATTCATAGGCGTTATTTTAGAAAGTGATTTAATTTTTATGAATTTTATATTAATGATGCGAGATGGAAGCTATCATAATATAATTATATAATTATCTTTATCTTATGCGTTATTCTTGGAAAAAATAATTATCTTTATCTTCTACGTTTTTCTTGGAAAAAAGTTGAATTGACTAATTAAATGCTGCAATTTTGTTAATTTGTGTAAAATAGTGGAATAACATGGGTGTCAAATAAAAATAAAAATCTTTTTGTGAATTATTTCGAGTCAATCACGTAAAAAAAGATATTTTTTAATTAGTTTTTTAGTAACTTTCGTTGTATCTTTGAAAATATTATTATTATTATTATTTTCCTGAATTTACGTTATCAGTTTCTTTTTTAGGTCAATCATAATAATTTGAAATGTGCATTCAAATATGGGAATAATAACCCTATGCTCACATTAATCTTAAAATCCCCTATAGACTAAAAGAATAACACGTCTGTGTTATTACCGCTCAGGTTTCCCGCTCAACTTCCCCCTTACGGAATATTCCCTTTTAAATTCTAACTCTAATTAATTTATTTTAGTCAAAAAATATTGCAGTCAAATATTATAATCAATATATTATAATCAATAATATATTGCTGTCAATTAGTATGCCCCCATATGGAATACCGAAAATTCCCTTCTACAATATTGTGTACTCAATAATATATCCTTCAAATAATTGATATCAATCTATTTTGGGCAATAATAAATGAGTATACACAGAAAATCAAGAACAATAAAATGGGAATTTTATACACTATAATAATATTTTATATACACTTGTTCCGGGTGTAATTCCGGAGCAGGATTATGACCACTTAAGCTTGTTGAATGATGTCGTTGCGTGTCTCTTCCTTTCACTCTGTCCTGTTTAAGATGAACAAACTGAGGGCTCGAAGTTCGCTAGTGTCTCCGGGCCTGAACTTGCGGCCCCCAAACCCTATAGGGGTGACAACCAGTGGCTCCTGTTCATCAAGATGCGACGGTTCGCCCCCCCGGAGTTGAGGTACTAGGCATAGCATCAGCAGAAGACATGGTGAAACAATTACTTAACAAATAAAAGATTGGGGAAGAATTTGTTTGTTTACCTTGAAAGAAAGTGTTACGCCGAGTAACGCTTCGAAAGTTAGAGAGAAAACGCTTCAAAAAACTAGAGAGAAGAATTTTTTTAAGAAAATGAAATTTGTACGACAAAATGAGGGGCACACTGCTCTATTTATAGAGCAAAGCCCATGAAGCGGACCAATCAGAGCAAAGCCCATGAAACGTCCACCAATCAATGCCAAGCCACGTGTCAAGCATGCAGCCACAAAATGTCAATCGACATACAGTTACCAATCTTCTTCGACACGCTCTTTGGTATCTACTTGCCACCGGCCAGCTGATCAACCAAGGTTGGCAGCGCCGGCCAGGGGCAATCAAAAGCACACGGCACTCTCAACCTTGGTCTCGGCCAGCACCATTTTCTTTTCCACATTCGATGTCCATTACACAACCATGTGGAGGGGGGATATGGTACGGCCTGAACAGAACCAAGCCGAGGAAGAAGTTCAACATGCGCAGAATACGCTCAACACTCATCGAAGGTCCATACCACGACATAGACTACGCTGGGGGCAAATTGATGGGGCATATTCTGCACCCGCTGACCGAGTCAACATATTGAGCAAGGTCAAAGCTAAAAGACGGCATGTCAACATATTAACAGCCTAACCGACGCAGCCTGTCGGCCTGTCACTTGGGTCTCGGCTAGGCAACTAGCCGGCCGAGAAGCGTATCCGCGAACTCACATCCAGCCCCCTCGGCATGGAGTCAACCAGGCCTGCCGGCCTGCCATGGGTCCCTCGGCCGAGGGTAAGACAGTCTTTCCACCTGCTATGCCACTTGGCCACTTGGCCACTACGTGATAAAAGGTGAAAGTCTTTAAATACTCATCAATTCTCATTGAGAAAACGATCCCAAACCAACTGAATAAATTGGTATAAACTCCCTTATCTCTCTACAATATACTTTTCCAAGTTAACATACAACTTATCTCTTTAAGTTTACTGACTTGAGCGTCGGAGTGAGTACGTTCGGCCCCAAGCCGAGCCCTAAGTTTGTTCATCTTAAACAGGACAGAGTGAAAGGAAGAGACAAGCAACGACATCATTCAACAAGCTTAAGTGGTCATAATCCTGCTCCGGAATTACACCCGGAACAATTGGCGCCGTCTGTGGGGAGACTTACTAAAAGCTAGTCACCTACATTAAACAAAAAAAACAAAAACAAAACCCATTTAGCGAGCTAAGAAGATGTCAAAGCAACAAGAAACTGTGAGTGAGGGAACTGCATTCTTCCAGGATGACACGTTCCCTAATTCTGAGATCGGGATGCCGAAAGAGTTCGGGATGCCGAAAGAGCCAGAAACACCGCTGCCTACCGACCAAGTCACCGTGCGGCCAAATTGAAGCTATTCCTGGACCTAATGTGTAGTACGCCGATCACCCCTGTCACGACGACGGTGACGGCAGCGCATCCACAGGTGACCAGGGCCCATAAAGTGACTCCGAACAACTTGACCGGAGCGATACAAGGAGTTGGGCATGATAGGACGCCGGCAGAGCCCGTGGTGCCAGTGGTAGACCTAAGTCCTTCCCCCACTCGCGGGAGGACAGCATCGCCGCGGCAACAACGAGGCCACCCTCGAAGGAATGAAAGAAGTCCGACTCACCAAAGTCAGACAAGAAGCCCTTCCCGCCACAGGGAGAGAAGCCGGACTAAGGTTGCAAGGAGCCGATCGCCGCATGTCATTCGACACGTGGTCAGACAGCCCCTCAGTGCCTATTTCCTCGAAGTCCCTGTGCCGACTAAACTGAAGCTGCCGCCCATATCATACAAAGGGGATAGCGACCCGACCGACCATGCCGAGGCTTTCGAGTCGTACATGTCGGTATGGGAGCAACCCGATGAGGTGTGGTGCCGAGTCTTCCCAACGACCCTCCATGGCATGGCTCAGAGTTGGTACAAGGGGCTACCTAATGGCTCGGTATACTGTTATGCCGACCTGAGAGACAATTTCATAGCCCAATACGCTTGCAACAAGAGAAGGGCCGTGGAGACATCAGATCTCCTGACTATCCGACAGGGGGAGGACGAGTCCCTCCGAAGCTATGTGAAGAGGTTCGACGCTAAGGTTCAGCAGATTCGTGAGCTGAACACCGAACTGGCGGCCTTCGCACTGATGAAAGGCCTCCCGAAAGGAGAGTTCAAAAACGAGCTGATCAAGTGCGAGGACCTCAACCTAGACTCCGCCAGAAAGATGGCCGACCGAGCCGTAAAGGTGGAAGACTATCACAAGACCTGGGTAGGCCACAGTGAAGCTCGGCACCCAGAGAGGAGGAGCCGTCGGGACAATATAGATGAAGGACGCCGTGACGGGAATAGGTCACGGCCTGAGAGATTTAATAGGAAACAGCACTCGGCGGGGGCCGGGGGGAGTTCGGGACCATACACCCAGAAGCGGTACAGTAGTCTCACCCCCCTGGTCAAATCACCGGCCGAGGTCTTTGCCCTAAGCAAGAATGAAGGGCAGAAATGGGCAAGGCCCCCCAAGGCGAGGGGGGACGGCGACCTTAACCAGTTTTGCGAGTACCACGGCCACACCGGCCATAAGACCGACAACTGTCGGCATCTGAGGAACGCCATCGAGGAGCTAATCCGAAAGGGGGCCCTCAGCAAGTATGTAGCTGGAGGCCCAGAAACAAGCTCCGACGGGGCGAATAGAAAATCAGTATTCCAAAGGATGGGAGTGATCCAGGTTGTCATCGGGGGAAACGAGAACGGTGGGTCAGCTAATGGGCACAAACGACACCTAAATGAGTTGTACCAAGCCATCAACTTTGTGCCCAAAACAGCGATCCCCGCTTCCACCATCCCCGATATAACCATCGGAAAGAAGGACTACGAAGGAGTCGTTGCCCCGCACAGCGACCCGCTTGTAGTCCACTTGGATATAGCCAACCACTTGGTCAAGAGGTGCCTAATTGACACAGGCGCCTACACGAACATCATGTTCAGGGAGTGCTTTCTCAATCTCGGTCTGAAGATTGGAGACCTGAGCCCCTGCACCAACCCGCTATACAGCTTCTCTGGGGCCGGCCTGGTACCCCTGGGGTCAATCATACTGCCGGTGATGTTCGGCCAGGCGGATGCGGCCAAAAATGTTTTATCTGAGTTCGTGGTTATTGACGGTTCGTCTGCCTACAATGTTCTCATAGGCCGGGTCACTTTGAGCAAGGCTAATGCAGTGATGTCCATCCGGGCCCTGACATTAATGTATGTCTCGGACCGGGGGGAAGCACAAAAGCTCGTCTCAAAGGACGAAAGAGACGAAATAGTCAATATCCAAGTGTCTGCCAGAGGGTGCAACATGCAATCCCTCAAAGTGGCAAAGAAATCGGAGAAAGGGAAGAGCTCATCCTTACAGCAGGAGGGCGAGTCGATGGATACTAATGTCGGCATGGTCGAAGGAGCCGAGACATAGGAAGTGGAAATTGACCCAGAGCGCACCGTAACTATCGGTGCCGACCTGGAGCCAAAATTCAGAGCTGATCTCCTAGACCTGCTGAGGAAGAACAAAGATGTCTTCGCATACTCAGCAGCCGAGATGCTAGGCGTGAGCTGGGAGGTGATCGTTCACAAGCTGAACGTACTCTCCACCGCTCGCCCTGTCAAGCAGAAGATGAGGAACTCCTCGGCCGAGAAGGATGAGGCTATCAAAGCTGAAGTAGACAAATTATTATAGGCGGGCTTTATCATGCCTTGTACTTACCCTGAGTGGCTAGCAAATGCTGTAATGGTGAGGAAGTCATCAGGGGCGTGGAGGATGTGTGTTGATTTTACCAATCTTAATAAAGCGTGCCCTAAAGATTGCTATCCCTTGCCTCGAATATATAGTTTAATTGACGCCACGGCAGGCTACACTATGCTGAGCCTACTAGACGCCTTCTCAGGGTATCATCAGGTATTCATGGCCGAGGAAGACATGCCTAAGTGCGCATTCATCACCATACACGGCACATACATGTATAAAATGATGTCGTTCGGTTTGAAGAACGCTGGCGCAACTTACACTAGGCTGGTGGACAAAGTGTTCCAAAATCAAAAAGGACGAAACATCGAGGCTTACGTCGACGATGCTATTGTAAAAAGCAAGTCTGACAGCGAGCACTTGGCCGATTTGAGCGAGACATTTTGTTCACTAAGGAAGTATAAAATGAAGCTTAACCCAAAGAAATGCAACTTCGGTGTCCGGGCCGGCAAGTTCCTCGGCGTGCTTGTCGGCGCCGGGGAATTGATGCCAATCCGAGAGAAAGTCCAAGCAATACTAGACTGCCGGAGCCGAGAAATCGAAAAGAGGTTATGATGCGGCCGGGAGGATGGCGGCTCTCGCCCGCTTCATCTCTCGGTCGGCCGACAAGAGCACTCCTTTCTTTAAAGTCTTTGAAAGGGAATAAAGACTTTAGCTGGGGAGAGGAACAGAGCACGACTTTCAAGCAACTGAAAGCCCACCTTCTAACACTCCCGACCCTGTCCAGGCCGACGCTGGGGGAGACGCTATATCTATACTTAGCAGTTACCTCGGCCACGGTCAGTGTCGTAATCGTCAGGGAAGAAAATAAGCAGCAATGCCCAATTTACTTTATCAGCCATACACTGCTGGCCGCCGAAAGAAATTACCCACTTATAAAAAAGGCAGCCCTCGCCGTCGTCGTTGCCGCGAGGAATCTGAAACCCTACTTCGACGCACATCCCGTGACGGTCTTAACCGACCAGCCATTGGAGAAAGCTTTAGAAAAATTCGAAAAATCCGGCAGACTTATCAAATGAGAAGTGGAGCTCTCCGGCTTCGGCATTCAGTACAAACCGAGGCCTTCGATAAAAGGGCAAGCGCTTGCAGACTTCCTGGCCGAGTGCACATATCAAGAAGAATCACATCCCGGCGTGTGGGAAGTATATACCGACGGGTCCTCCACGGCGAACAGCTCAGGAGCCGGCATCCTTATCATCAGCCCTAACGGGGACGAGTTTGAGTACGCCTTGAAGTTTACCTTCTCGGCCTCAAACAACGAATCCGAATATGAGGCGGTGATAACTGGAGTCGAGTTAGCTAGAGCTGCCAGGGCGGAGCATGTTTTGGTGAAAACAGATTCACTCTTAGTGACTAATCAAATCAGAGGAGAGTATGAGACTCGAGACGATGGGATGGTGAGGTATATGGAAAAGGTAAAAGCTGACACCTCAAAATTGAAATCTTTCCAAATACAGTGCATCCCCAGGTCTGAGAACAACCGAGCCAACGCTCTCTCAAAACTTGCCAGTTCAAGCATCAAGAATGTCAGTCGAACCGTGCTGGTGGATATCAGAAATGTTAAAAGCATCACTGAGACCGTCGGCATGGTGGGCGACATCGAAGCCGAGACGACGTGGATGACTCCGATAATGAAATACAAACTGACAAAAGAGTTGCCGGAGGACCGCAGTCTCTCTCAGAAGATAAGAAGGATCGCCGCAAGGTACTTGGTGTTCGAAGGAGAATTGTATAGAAGGTCCGTAATAAGGCCACTCTTGAAATGTGTCGGCCCAGCCGACGCGGAGCTAATACTGACAGAGATTCACGAAGGCATCTGCGGACACCATATGGGGGCGAGAACGCTAGCCCACAAAGCTCTCCGAGCCGGCTACTTCTGGCCTACCATGCTGAAAGATTCCAGGGCAAAAACCAAGAAGTGCAAGAATTGTCAGATGCATGCTCCGGTGATACATGCACCTTCCCACAGACGGCGCCAATTGTTCCGGGTGTAATTCCGGAGCAGGATTATGACCACTTAAGCTTGTTGAATGATGTCGTTGCTTGTCTCTTCCTTTCACTCTGTCCTGTTTAAGATGAACAAACTGAGGGCTCGGCTTGGGGCCGAACGTACTCACTCCGACGCTCAAGTCAGTAAACTTAAAGAGATAAATTGTATGTTAACTTGGCAAAGTATATTGTAGAGAGATAAGGGAGTTTATACCAATTTATTCAGTTGGTTTGGGATCCTCTTCTCAATGAGAGAAGATGGGTATTTATAGACTTTCACCTTTTGTCACGTAGTGGCCAAGTGGCCAAGTGGCTAGCAGGTGGAAAGACTATCTTCCCCTCGGCCGAGAGACCCATGGCAGGCCGGCAGGCCTGGTTGACTCCATGCCGAGGGGACTGGATGTGAGTACACGGATATGCTTCTCGGCCGGCTAGTTGCCTAGCCGAGACCCAAGTGACAGGCCGACAGGCTGCGTCGGTTAGGCTGTTAATATGTTGACTTGCTGTCTATTAGCTTTGACCTTCCTCAATATGTTGACTCGGTCAGCGGGTGCAGAATATGCCCCATCAACACTATATAATATTCTCTACCGAGATTATCATCCAATACACAATACACAATATTCTACCGTGATAACTCCTATATAGGCCAACTCATATAAAAAAAACGTAGGAATTTAATTCCACAGGAGTTTACAATTACCTAGGGGAAGCTAGGTAATTGAACTTGTCCATCTACCTAGTATAAAAGCTAGGTTTTTTAAATGCTTCTCATTGATCCCTGAAAATTAGAGAATGAAACTTTTTAATTTCACAAGCACCCCTACGTTTTTCTCAAACCATTTCATTTACCTCTATCCTCATTTCACTATTTCCTCCCCTATTGACATGGATGATAGGATATTGGAGTATATGATATGATATTATAATATATGATCATATAATTCAAACAATAAATTAAAAATAACAAATCGTATTAATAAATAATAAATTACAATTCTAAAAGTTCGTCGATAATCGAAAAAGCGATATACAATAAAAAAAAAATTTGATCATATGTATGCAGGAAAAAAGAATTATTAGTAATAACACTAATAAGGTTTTATTATCACTATAAGATCATTAATTCGTTCTTAAAACCACAACAAAAATAATAAATCTACATACACGTTTATATTAGCTAAAGATTAAAAAAATGTATTGATGAAATTTTTAAAATAAAATAAAAAATGAGAAAAAATGTAGATCAAAAGATTTTCGCAAAAAAAAAAAGATACAAATCTTTTCAAAATTCAAAAATATACTAGCGTATAACAAATAATCAAATAAAGATTATATTAGATCTTTAAAAAATTTGGGAAAAAAATAAACTGATATAAATTTCTGAAAATCGAAAAATATGCAGTTTGAAATAGATCAAACTAATAAAAGGATTCAAATAAATCTTTGGATCATAGTTACACGAATTTGTTCTTATTATACCAATTAACTCCAGTATTGAGATTAAATTCGGATCTCAAAGGCATTCGACAAAAAAAGATTTGCGGTGAGAATATCAGATTAGGGGATGGTGGGACCGAAGGAGACAATGAGGGAGAAAAGGGGTGGCTGAGGCGAGCTGAGGGCTTTGAGAAGAGGAGATGTGAGTAATAAATAATGGAGTAATTGAATCGGTAAAATGAAATGAGGAAGAAAAAAGTGAAAGAAAAATGTGATTAGAGTTGGTTAGATTTTTTACAGAGTATATATATGAGTCCTGGTTTTTCAGCTTAGAATTTTCTATTTTTTTTTTTTTTTGGGTACATATGAGGGGCAAAGCCCTGAAACTAACTATTAGCTACTACGCGGGGTATAGTTACCCCAAAAATATCTTCCCTTAGGATGGACCTCAGCTCCGTGGACGGGCTCTCGAGATGAATAGGGATAGTACTTGCATTAACTCCTCGATTAGCTAGGTGATCCGCCGCTCTATTTGCTTCTCAATATATGTGTTCGAGCTTGATTTTCCAGTGGTTCTCCCGTATCAACTCCCTGCACCTCTTGGCTATGAATTTTAAGTTGTTACTTACAAGCTGATCGTCATTGATAAGGTTCACAGATGGACGATTATCCATATTGATTATGAGCTGCTTGATTTGTAATGATTTGGCTCTTTCAAGACCCTCAAGGAGGGCTAAGAGCTCGGCTTTCATCGAGGTGCAATGGCCACAAGAAAAGTAGAAAGCAGTTATAAAATCTTCGGTTTCATCTCGGAATATCCCACCTCCGCCTGCCGGACCCGGGTTCCCCTTTGAAGCTCCGTCAGTATTAAGTAGTATCCATTTATGTGGAGGTGGAAGCCACCTGATGAAGACTTCCGAACTCGAAGGACGAGGTAAAGGTGTAAGTAAATCGAAGAGATCAAAGTCCTTCTTAGACATGTCGAATTGTTGATAAAGGAAAGGTCTAGGATCAATAGGGTTCTCGTTTTCCCGACCAAAGACTATATTATTACGCCATCGTCATATCCACCAACATGATATGGCGAATTGCACCGGCCAGTCTTGCTCCATATTATCAATCCCATTGCTTGCACTTTTAGTTATCCAATCCGAAAAAGGTAAACTATAAAATGATAAATTAAAATTGGCAATACCTACGAGGCTCCATATTTGTCGAGAGATAGGACAAGAACGTAATAGGTGCTCGGTAGTTTCCTCTTCCATTTCGCATCTCGGGCACAAAGCATTATCTCCCATATTTCTTTTAACTCGATTCACGTTTACCATAAGTCGTTCATGAGCAGCTAACCATAAAAATAGACGGATTCTTTGTTGTACCGGAAGCCGCCAAATAGTACGCCATATTATTGGTTCAGGATTACTCGAGAGATCGTCACCTTTCAGAAAGCCCAAGGCCGATTTAAGCGTGAATTTTCCCGAAGACGAACCCACCCAATAAAGAGTATCCTCAAGGTCAGGATCAGCCATGAGGGAAATAGAAGCTAATTTTTGTAAAATATCTTGCGGCAATATGTTTGAGAAAATGTCCCATTTCCAGCCATGTTGTTCGTCCCACATCTCGCTGACAGTTGCCCCTAACATATTATCCGGAATTGGAGCGATTGTATGGTCTGATAAGCAAATCCCGTCGACCCAAGCATGATCCCAAAAACGTGTTCGACGACCATTACCTACTGCCGTAGCAGTGCCCCTAACTATAGTCTTAGCTTGTGACGAGATTCCGGTCCACACATTAGACATGTTTGTCTTGGCTTGGAATATATCAATATCACATCGATTATTGCAATATTTTGCTCGTAATACTCGCGACCAGAGACTGGTGGGTTCGGACAACACTCGCCATCCTAGCTTTGTGAGAAACGCTGCATTGGCTTGTCTAGCCGATAAATACCCAAGTCCACCAATTGATTTCGTTTTTTTTTTAAATTCTCCCACGAAATGAGATGAATTGAGTTTTTCTCCTCAGTACCACCCCATAAGAACCGACGTGACTTTCTATCAATAGAATCGCATATCGACCTTGGTATTTTTGCCGACTGCATACTATAATTTGCCATGGTTGATAGTGTGGATTTCACTAAAGTCGCTCGTCCTGCGAGAGAGAGCCTTTTAGACGACCAACCTGACAGCCGTTTATTGATTTTATCCTCCAGGTGTGAAAAGGTATGGCGAGTAACCCTTCCGTTTATAGCCGGCATTCCAAGGTATGTCCCTAAATCATCCGTCTCTTCAAAACCTAATGTTGTTGTGGTCGATGCTCTGTCTTCTAGGCTCGTGTTCTTAGAGAAAAAAACCCTTGATTTCGCTGCCCTGATTTTTTTTCCCCGGAAGCTTTACAAAAATTTTCGAGCACTAATTTAATGACCAAAGCTTGCTCTGCTGATGCCTCACCAAATATTACCATATCATCCGCGAAAAAAAGGTTAGTCAATTGCGGTCCATTGCGACTCAAGACGATTGGTAGCCAGTTCTTATTACCCACCTCTTCGTCGATGGCCTGCTGTAATTTTTCTAGACACATGACAAAAAGGTATGACGAAAGTGGGTCTCCTTGACGGACACCTCGTGAGGGATTAAACTGATCTGTGGGTTCGCCGTTCCAGAGAATCCGCATTCTTGGTGACGTTACACACTCCATAATAACGTCAATCATTAGCTGCGGGAATCCCATGTCACTAATAGTAGCGTGAATGAAATCCCACCGTAATCTATCATATGCTTTCTCTAGATCAATTTTTATTGCCATAATACCCCTGTGTCCTTTCTTCTTATTCATAGAGTGTATAGCTTCCTGGAAAATGACTATATTATCCGTAATTTGGCGTCCCGGGACAAAACCGCTTTGAGTTTCCGAAACGACATGGGGCAGAACTTTCTTTACTCGATTAGCAAGAGCCTTGCTAATAATTTTATATGCTACGTTACATAGGCTAATGGGGCGGAATTGAGTAATCGACTCAGGAGAATTGACTTTTGGTATAAGAACTAGATGAGTGTCATTTAATCCTTCCGGCATCCCTTTCCCTTCAAGTGCTTTAATTACCATATCACATAGTGAGGGTGCTATAATCGGCCAATTTTTTTGATAAAACAAAGCTTGAAAACCGTCCGGACCAAGAGCTTTTAGCGAGCCCATATGATTAATGACTTGTTCAATCTCCACGACATGAAATGGCCTGGTAAGCCACTCCCAGTCTCTATTGTTAAAGTCCTGGAAAATATCCCATGGTAAATTTTCTAGGACACTTGAGGTATTGTCATCTGTATATAGATCCTTGAAGTACTCGACAACAATTTTTTTAACCTCAATTCGATCATCAACCCATAAATCTTCTCTATTCTTTAATGTCGTAATTCGGTTGTGCCATCGACGCACTAAGGTGCTAACGTGAAAGTAAGAAGTATTACGGTCCCCGTCCTTAGTAAAATCTAGTCTTGATTTTTGATACCACAAAATCTCTTCTTGGGCCAAGACGTCATCTAATTCCTTTCGTAATTTTGCTTCTAACTTTATTAAATTAGATTGTCTTGCTATGGACAGTGCTCGCTGGCACCCTCCAATTCGTGCTTTTAGAGTTCTCTTGCGCTTGAAGATGTCTCCAAAAACCTCGGAATTCCAGGTTTGTAATTGTTTAGATAGGGTGTCTAAACGGTCAGGGAAATTACCCTCCTTTGGCTAAGAATTATCAACAAATTCCTTAAAGGATTCATGTGTCAACCAGCAAGCCTGGAAACGAAAAGGTCGATTGATGGCGGTCGTAGGTGCATACCCATTTGGCGAAATAAGAAGAGGACAGTGATCAGATTGGAAACATGGTAAATGAGTGACCATGGCGTCTTCGAATAAGGTGCTCCACTAAGCATTGTAAAGAGCTCTGTCCAATCTCGCGCTCTGTCTCGTTTCCACAGAGTTTCCCCTAGCCCACGTGTGCGAGGCTCCGGAAAACGCAAGCTCTATGAGTTCGCAATTCTCAATCCAATCATTAAAATTTTGACATCGTCTAGCCATGTTTTGGTCTCCACCATGTCTTTCACTTAGGGTACGAGTTTCGTTAAAATCTCCAGCCACAAGCCAAGGTCGACCATTATTTCGAGCAAAGTTTTCTAATTCAATCCATAACTCCCTTCAATTTGTTGGGTCCGGACTTACATAAACCGCGGAAAAAAACCAAGGAAAATCCCCATTGCGCGCAATTTCGAAAGTCATGTATTGCGAGTGTTCACTAATCTGGGTGACTGTAACGAATTCTGTCTTCCAATATACCCAAATTCCACCACTAAATCCAATAGCATTAACACCGGAATGTCCATTATAACCAAAAATATTACCCAATTTCACAGCATGGTCTCCACCCATATGGGTCTCGACTAAAGCTAAAACCGAGGGCTTATAGGTACGTACAACTTCCTTTATGGCGTTAATCTTACTTTTATTACCGGTTCTTTGCACATTCCAAACCATGAGTTTGATATGAGGAAGGTTAGGTGTCAGGTTCGGGATTCTTGTATTCATATGATCAGGTAAATAAGGTAAAGATGATAGATAAGCTCGACTTACAAGTTGTAGGATTTTATCAATACTCCATGGTATCGACAACTCCATTATTAGATTCATAGGATTGTTCTGAGCTAGCTTGATCGTGACATCCATTATTGGGCATTCTGACACCATGATTCCCAAGTATGGAGCCGCCACCTCTGGCCAAGTTGATATCGTAACCTATTGAGTTGGCGGGATAACTTCGATCCGGGGTTCTGTGGCAGGCATTGTGGTTGGGGGAGGGGGCAGTCTAGATAAGAGAAGAACGGGTGGGGATTCATGTGGTTGCTCTGTATTTCGACTATGGTCAGGCTTTGTGAAGTTGGGTGTTAGAGCAGAGGTAGTAATAGGGGGATTAATCTCTTTTAGATTATCTGTGACTATGGGTATATTAGAGATATCTCGTAGGGCTAGATTATTTTCTGTAGGATTTTTTTGTGAATCTTTGGATTTAGGATTGTTTATGGGAATATTATCTTTTCTAACATATCTTGTTGAATTTTTGGCAAGGTTTGATTGTGAGAGCATCTTATCAGTTCGTCTATTCAACTGGGCGATTTTTTGCTTGATTTGGGAATTTTGGGCAATATTTCTGGAATTTGATTCCATACTTGAGAAGATTTTATTGGAAGTATTATTTGCTATTGAGGGAATTGTATCATTATTACCAAGATTTTCGGAATTATTTGATAAAATATCAAATCTTGATCCCGCACTTTTCGAGCTCTACCCAAAATTGAAAATATTGCCTTCTTTGTTCTGGTTTGAAAAAATTTGGGTGGGAGGATTCTGAGCTTTTCTTCGGGGTGGTTTTTTAACCATCATCCAATCTCTGAAGTCGCTCTGTTCTTCTGGACGAGGTTCTGCCACCTTGTTAGATGCTACTTGCCCTTCATCATTTGGGTGTGTATGGGTTTTCAGAACCATGCTTGAATCATCATCCTTATTCTTAGGGCAAGCTTCAATAGTGTGACCTAATCTCCCGCAATTATAGCAAATCATCTTGAGGCCTTCGTACTGTATACAGTAAACTTTTCCATATAGCCTGAACTTTGATAAGAGTGGTTTAGAAACATCCACCTCAACACTCAGCCTGGTGAATTGGCCTCTCTGTGCTATTGCGGTATTTTTGTTTATACGAATTACTTCCCCAATCTTCGAGCCAATCTTATTTAGGAAGGTTTCATTGAAATACTCGACTGGTAGATTCGGAATACGGATCCACGCAGTTAGCTTAGTAATGCAGTCCTTTGATGGGACGAAATTAGGAACCCATTTCCTAATCGTTAAGTAATGGTCGTCGATCATCCAAGGCCCTTGCGTCATAACAAATTCGTAGTCCTGTTTAGAGGACAAACGAACCACATAGTATGACCCTGTCAGATCCGTTAACGTAAGTTTCCCTTTTATCGACCATTTCACTTGCAACTTTCTCATAAGCGAAAGATACCCAATATTTTTATCAAACATTTTGATTATAAGGGAATGGCGCCATGGTTTGCGAATTATAGCTTTCTCCCTCTGTGATAGGTGTATGCGTGGACAGAGAGCATCATCATCTTCTTCCTCCTCCTCTATGTCATCCTCAGATTCGATATTGATATCCTCCAGGGAAACGTATCGAATGTATCTGAGTCTGTCACAAATCCTTGTACCTTCTCTTTATAAGAAAGCATTGTTGTCATGGGTTGGACGGTAGCCGCATCCTTACTAGCCGTGCCAATTTGAACCGTAGGAATTGGATTTGATGGGATGGTGGCATTGAAACTGTCGATATGCATCGTTTTACGCTTAACATTCTTAGGGAGTGGAGGAAACAGAGATCCCTCCTCCTCAGAATATTGTGTTGGTCCAATATGGCCGGGTGGTGAAGGGTTGGTCTCCGGCGGGAGACCATTGTTTGGGTTGAGCATTCAAAAAAAAACTTTTTAAGAATTTTCTCTCTCTAAGAATTTTCTCACTCTTAATTATTGTCTTTAATCTAGTAGGTTTATATGATTGGCATAGACATGTAGCGAAACGAAATTGGTGACTAATAATGTGCAACGAAAAATTATACTCCATTTTCAGTCCGATTCACTTTATTTACGAAGTAGAGATCAATGGCTTTTCACTTAATTTTACTTCTTATAAGCTATATTTATTTCTGTTCAACTATAGTCCGTTTCAGTTTGATTCAACTTATTACTATCATTATTTATACTATTATTATCTTTATCTTTGGACGAAATATTATTTATAGTTATTATTATTATTGTTACTGCACTAAATTAATAAATATCTTATAAAAATAGACCGTCTCACAGTAAATGATCATTTTATTCTAAAATTTATATGAAAGACATGTTTGTTATTTATTTAGTAAAAAGCAACTAAGGACAGAGGGAGTAGCCTTGGAGGATCAATTGGTGAGCAATAGCCTCCGACCCCTTGTTCTTCGCTGCAAAGAACTTATTCGTTTACCCGGTTGGAAGGTACACATCCAACACGTTTTTAGAGAGGCAAATCGAGCAAGCGACTGGTTAGCGAATCAAGGTGTTCGTTCCTCTACTCGTCCAAGCTTCATTGAAGATCCCCCGGATGCACTTAGATCAATCGTGCGTGAAGATCTTCTAGGGGTTACTACCCCTCGTTTAGTACACTAATTTTCGGGTGCTTACCCTCTTATGTACCAAAAAAAAAAAAAAAAAAAAGGAGGGAGTAGCAGTTTTATACTCATATTACAGTCGTATGAGCTTTTAGAGCAGTGAGCATGTCGGTCAAATGTAATTTAGCCATATTAGAATTATTGGTCACCATATTATAGAGATAATATGTTGTTATATACTACATCGCATAATTAATTATTACGACCTGTGCATTTTTTGCACGGGATATAAAACTAGTTGTGGATGAGTTTCCAACTCCTTGGAAAATTAAATTCCCACATTTTGCCAAAAAGTGGGCAACCAAACAAGTCCCTCTTTTCTAATTCATGGGATTTTTCAACTCCCATGAATTTTAAGGGGTAACCAAACAAGCACTAAGTGCTTGTTTAGTTACTCACTCAATTCATGGGAGTTCTAAAATCCCATGAATTGAGTTTTTTCAAACTTATTTGGTTGCCCTAAATATGGCAAAAAGTAGGAATTTACAACTCCGCTGGAGTTTCCAATTAATTACCTAGCCTCTCTAGGTAATTGCAAACTCCTCCATCTTATCCCTCTAAATTTACCCATTTACCCTTAATAAAAATTTGAGGCTAGTAATATTATTGAGGGATATATTGGTATTTAGAAATTAAAATCGGGTGAATTATATAGTTTAACCAAACAAACCATTGGAGTTTAATTCATGGGAAAAACAAACTCCTCCAAGGCAACCAAACACGTTTTTGCCATTTCATGTGAATTGCATATGGGAATTGAAATCCGGTGAATTATAAACTAACACAGGAGTTCAATTCCTGTATGAACCAAACGAGCACTAATTCAATATATTCAATCAATTATGTAAATATTTGTCAGTATTCAATTTCAAAATATTTTTTCCAAATTAACCTCCTAAAAAATTAACTCCTATATACACCAATTCATATAAAAAACGTAAAAAATGAATTCTCAACTATTATAGGTGAGAATAATTAATGACAATATTTTAATTACATTTTATAGATAGTAGATTTACTAAATGTAAAAATAACTAATATAACATTTTAATTAAATTTTTCTCTAACACAACCTCTACAAATAATGTACTGTAGTACGAGATCTATACGAGTATGAATGTAATTGAGTAAAAGATGTTTACTAACTTTAATTAGAAAAGGCGGTATTTTAGTTAAGATAACATATTTTTGAAAATCACCAGTGGATTTTGATTTAGTTGCTTTTTTTAAGTCAATTAACTACAACATGCCTCATACCAATTAAACAATATTCTAACTAATTAATACTTTTTTTTTTTTTTTTTAATTTACGATTCAAATCAGCAAATTCTCTCCTAAAATTGCGTCCAAATCAACTTAAAATTAGCAACTTTCCTTCTGAACTTTTTATTACTGTTTTTAAAAAAAATTACATTCTAATAATAATAATCACGTTTTATATTCTCATTAGAAAATTTTGAAAAGACTATTAAAAATTGCTAATAAATCCCGGATTTGAAGGTGATGGTTATCAAATCTAAACCTCGCAAGTGAACGAGTTCGTTGCACTAATTGAGGGTCAAACCCACAAGGAGCATGGGAGAATATTAATCGTTTTGAATCTTGTGTTTAGCTAAGTCGACAATAATTGAGAAGGAAATTTAGCTAATCAACTAGACTAAATAAACTAAAATGCAATTGAACTAATTATGGACATAAAGCAAGCAAATGAAAATGATGTAATTCAAGAGGTTAAAAGCCTAGGACCCGATTTCCACCAACAATTCATAATTCATCATCATGATTCCCTTAGCTAGTCATTGGGGTGATATGTAAGGAGGAAATGGCTCTAATTCGCCTAATGCCCCCCTCTCGGGTTCGCATTAGGACACTAGTTCTCCCAACCTCCCTTCCTTTCGGTCTCGGAGGTCGGAATCCTAAGGTAGAGGCCTCGACTACCCTAGAAACGTGCACTTCTCTAAGGTATCCTAGCATCTCCTAAGTTCCATCAAGCCGGCCTCATCATTTTCCGGGTCATCCAATTCCTTCTCTCGAAGGTCGAATTCAAACGCTAGTCTAGAGGTGCCCTCTTCGGTTCTCCCTTTTGGTCTCAACCTAGGTTAGCAATAGGACCAAATCCCGGGTACCCGGTTCCCGACCTAACCAACTCTCGTTGGTGGACAAGGGTCACAAATGACAAACCAACATTACCCATAATTGACCAATTCACAAAATCAATCCTCTAGTCTACCCTTACTAATCCTCCCCAACAACTATCTTTTAATGGGAATCAATCAAGCAAATTATTCATGTTGGATTAAACCGAATCCTAGTTAAAGGACCACTCACTAATCATGGTTATTAAGACAAAATAATTAATAAAGATGAATACTTTAGACATGGACATAATCTAAAATTGATTTCTACAATTAAACATGTAACAACCAACAAATCTATTAGGAAAGGCTAATTAAACTAAGATGGCAAATGATTAATGCAAAAAGTAACAATGTTTGACTCAACAACTCAAAGATTCAAGCTTTAAAAAGGGAACAACAATGGTGAACATGAAAAGATGAACAAGAGAGGAAAATGATAATCTAGCAACAAAAGAGAAATTCAAACACAACAATCAAGTTAAAACTAGCAAGAAAGTAAATGTAAACAATTGAAATTAAAGAGAGAAATAAGAGGAAGAACTATACCAACAACCATAAAGATGGAAACTTGGATTGGAAAACAAGGATGGATTTCCTCCTCCTTCAAATTGCAACCCACTAATGTAAATGTAAACTATTGATAATTGTAAAACTTGAATAAATTAAAGAGGAATTAAATTAATGTAGAAGAAAAATTACAACTTTGATTTAAATGAAAAATTAATTGAAGATGTTCTTGTCTTACAATATTGAGAGAATAAGAGAGACTAATTTCTAATCTAATTTCTAGTCTAATTTCTAAGGTAGTGTGTAGTGTGTAATGTAATTCTATTCTAATGTGGTCTTTATATACTACTTCTACTAATCTACTAATTAATAACTAGGTTAGAACCCGTGCCACAGCACGACATTTTATAGTGTAGTCTTATATAGAGTGTATCAAAATTAACAAATTTACATAAATTATTTATGGTTTAAATTTAATGTTATAGTTTACTAAATTTAATTAATAATGTATAATAATAGTATTCAGCTTCCGCTGGTTTGAGTTATAATGCATAATAATAATATTAAGAGGTAAAAAAGAGGATGCTTACTACCATTAGTTGATACTTGAATTATCTTTGTCCCTTAACCTCTATTATTTTTAGTGGTGTTTGGTTGGCTACTTTGGAATGGAATGGAATGGATTGATTCCATTCAAGTGTTTGGTTGGGTGATTTTGGAATGGAGTTAGATACCCAATGGATTCTAACTCCACCCTAATCTCTTGGAATCCCATACCCACCTCTCCCCCTTGGATTCCAACTCCATTCCTTCATGCTTATTATTAAAATGAACCAAACAAGTTTTTAAAGGAATGAAATTAGAACCCCATACTACTATGGTTTCTCATCCCATTCCATTCCATTCCTACCCGCTGAACCAAACAACTCAGCTTCCGTTGGTTTAAGTTATATGTAATTATGGCAATGATTTTAGAGTTTACCGTGAATATGTATATATGTTAAATTACCGTATTTAGTCCTAGCATATATATGTAATTATGGCAATGATTTTAGAGTTTATTTTCTAGAGGTTTTAATCCTAGGCGGGAAAAAATGTAGAGATATCTATTCATTTAGTGAATAGGGGATGATAATAATAATAATAATAATATTAAAATAATAATCTAATAATAATAATAATAATAATAATAATAATAATAATAATAATCCTAATAACAAACTAATCGACACAATTTTTACACCCAAACAAAACAATCGAAAAACAAAGAAAAGGAAAAAGGGGAAGGGGAAACACGATTAAGGACAAAATCGCAGCAGGGGAGTTTCTGGGTTGATGCCTGATGCCTGATGCTCGATTGATGGTTAATTGAAGGAGCGCTACTGATTTTGCAACCGAGTCGAGTTCCAATGTCGGGTTTGAGTGAGCTGAGGAGATGGTTTAAATGGTTGTTAATGGAGGTGGTGATTAATGGTGGTACGAAATGCAGGGGCTAGTGAGAATGGTGATGAATGTGGAATGGAGGTGGATGGAACTCGGGTTTTTGGTGATGCTGTGCACGAAAAATGGTGACTGATGATTGAGTTTCAATCATTTGACAGGGAGATAGATGGAGAGGTCAGGGGTGACATTGGATTTGGTCGAAAGTTGACCTTGACTTTCTCTTTGCCTGATGCTCTACTTCACTACTTGACATGCTTGGATCCGTCTCAACTTGTCTTGCTTCCAAACTTCCTCCTTTATTTGTCAATTGGTACCTATAAAATTAAAATGAATAGAGTAGTACCAAATTCCCGACAAATAACATTTATTCGTAATTATTATAATAAAACTTATAATTAGTAAATAATTAGTAAAATGAGCTATTAGACAATTAAATCGCACAAAATCGAGTTAAATATAAGATAAAATTACGAGTACAAATGATACTAAATTACTACTTATCAGAAGGACGAAAATTTTTGTTATTTAATTCGAAATCGTTTTGTAATTGAATTGTTTACGTGATTGCACCTTTTTTATGTTTTTTTGTTAATTAGAGAGTATGACACATGGCGTTTGAATGTGTTTGAACACGTGGCGTATGAAGGGGTAGCTGGTTGTTGCTTTAATATAATATATGATGATTTAAAATTGTTTTGTAATTGAATTGTTTATGTGATTGCACCTTTTTATGTTTTTTTTAATTAGGGAGTATGGCACGTGACATTTGAATGTGTTGTGACACGTGGCGTATTAAGGGATAGCCGGTTGTTGCTTTAATATAATATATGATGATATGATATGATTGAAGTACCAATTGCCCGTAATCGGAATTTGGGCTTGATGTCGAACTAGGTGCAAAAAAGATGGTGTATTTCTTAGTATATTATTTGTCACACATTGAAAAATAATGAAGGTGTGCTTAATGTTGGAAAGTAAAGACGCAACAATGGACAGGAAAAAGAGAACTTGCCAAACTGGAAGAGAAAAACAGTGCCTGGTCATGTAGCCACTGACTTGAAAACTATATCGGCACGACCGCGATGGTAATCGTCTCACGCCGGTAGTTTTCCAAGGTTAACACTGCGACTCCCGTACACAACCACTCGTGTAAAGAAGCCTTGGAACAAACAGTAACAATACCCAGAAATTTCAGTAGCAAGAGAAGAGAAGAGAGAATTTGAGAGAAGACGTGATAGTATTCTGTTGTGTATTTTCTGAAGAGAGCAGCTCTTTTTATAGTCGAAAAAAGAGCTGTTACAGAGCAAAAATGCTACGGTCAAAACATGTTTAATGGAGCCCCCTAGCTCGGGTCGGGCCGACATGCACGCGTGTGTCTTTGGACCCAAACCCACAGCCCCAAATCTCCCAACAAAATCCCCTTTGGTCCACTCAGTTATCCAATAATGAAAAAAGAGCATTATAAACATAAGAGGGAAGACCAAATCCACCGATGTGGGATGAGAAGGCAAACTCGTGTTAAAAAAATGTTATTATTAGAGTATAGGTTTTATATCATTTACACATATTTTAATTATGATAAAAAACGTACGGATATTAATAGAGTATAGGTGCGAAAAATGTGGCGTACTTCTAAGTATATTATTTGTCTCACGTTGAAAAATAATGTAGGTGTGATGAATATATTACGAATAAATAGCTGAATTGTCTCACATCAAAAGATTGTCATAAGGTGGATTGTCCCACATCAAAAGATTATCATAAGGTGAGTTGATCCCATGATTATAAATAAGAATTATCATTGAAACTTATATATCAACACATAATCTTTTAAGTCTCTCAAATATTGTCATAATACAAACAATAACATACAAATATTAAGCACGTAAATATTTATAAAGGGGTTATATATATTAGTGATATTATAATATGTTTATTTTAAAAAAACTATAAAAATAATATAATTAGATTCATGTTAAAAAAATGCTATCATTAGAGTCTAAGTTTCATATAATTTGCACATATTTTAATTATGATAAAAAAATTGAAAAAAAAAAGTACGAAAATTAATAGATAGTATAGTATTTGCTCATTATTAAACCGGGTTTAATGTCGAATTAGGTGCGAAATATATGGTGTACTTCTAAATATATTATTTGTCCCACATTGAAAAATAATGTAGGTGTGATGAATATACTACATATAAATAGTTGAATTGTCCCACATCAAAAGATTATCATAAGGTGGGGGTGATCTCATGACTATAAATACAAATAATAAGACATAAGATGTAAGATTATAACTAAGTTAATTATCCCGTTGCAACGCACCAGTGTCAAACTAGTATGAGTAATAAAAGTAACAATAAGAACACCGGGCGTAGAGAAAGTATAGTAAAAGTAACAGTAGTCACAACAAATATAACGAAAGTAATAGTAGAAACAACGAAGAAAGTATGAAAAATTAGCTAACAATTAGATTTAAGAAAAATATTTTATTTATTTAAATAAGAACTTGATAAAGTTAACGGGAATTGATATAACTGTAAAGATAGCGTGAATAAGTCAAAGTAATAATATTAACCGGGGGAGTGGTGAATGTGTCTCATAATTTGTTATTAAATTTTAATATTTCAGTATGAGTGGTAAACATATGAGTTGAGGAAGTCTAACATAGCCTAAAAATATAAAATTTGACAATAAATAGAGGTAGTCCGAACGAGACCGGACGGAGTATAAATCAATACTATATATTAAATCCAGAAACCAAGGGACTTCAATATAATTAAAGAAAGTTATAGAAATTAATTATACTATATAATTTTAAATCAATAACACCGTGTGATGGACCCGATTAAGGGATCTCAATGCAATTATTATATAGTTTGGGTTAAAATTAAATTATATAGAAGCTTGATAATTTTCCTAAACATGGTCAATTTCCTTAAAATAAAATAATTAATTAAGATGATCAATTTCCTTAAAATAAGATAATTAATTAAGATGGTCAATTTCAAGGAGACTAAAAGAAAGAAGATGCCTGGTAATTTTCCTAAATATGTATGGAAGACTAGAAGATGGTCAATTTCCTTAAAATAAAATAATTAATTAGTATAAACATGCACACTTATGGTTTTAATTATTATCATCATAAAATTATATATTAAATTTAAAATCTATGCAATTTTATTAAATTTTATAGTTTAATAGATGTATAGAGATGTTAATTATTTAACATACAAAAATATAATAAGTAGGTTATAAATAATTCAAGTTAGATTCCATAATATATAATATTGCATAATTTTTCGATTTGATTTAATGCATATATGTAATTTATTTATATAAATATATAATCCTCCTAAAATTGCATGTCTAAGTAGTAAAAGTAATTTCGTCAGTAAAGAAAAGAATTGTATTAACATTGGATAAAGTTATATGATAGTAATCATTCATTTGAATAGTAAAAGTAACAATATTATCAATGAGATTAGTGAGAGTGATAGAAACAACAACGAGAGTAGTGAAATAATCAATATTAATGCGGCAATAGTAACAGTAATTACTACGGGAGTAGTGAAATTATCAATATTCATGCGGCAGTAGTGACAGTAACAATAATTACGGCGGGAGTAGTGAAAGGAACAATGATTGTGGGCATGTAGTGAAATGTTATTACTATTGTTTCATTAATAAGAATAAAATATTAATAGCGGGAGTAGTGAATTTATCTCAAAATTTATTTTATCGTAATTTTAGGATATGTTATAAAAAATATATTAATGATAAATTTATGGGTTATGCAACCTTAAATAGTTTTATTTAATGAAAAAAAAAAATTTAATGATAAGTAAAGGTAGCCCGGACAAAATCGGACACCAATACTAGTTAATTATGATGTGAGAACCATACCAGCTCATCAAATTATATGTCTTGGCCGTAAGCCTTCAACAATATCCCTTGATAGACAAAGACAACTTCATTTTACCTTTAATATGGTGCACTCAAATTCGTTCTTTAACTACCCCACGGCCCACGGTCCTTGAAAATGTGTAGTACTCTTTGTTGAAAAGGGAATTTATTTGATTATGTTTTAATTGGGAGTTTGGTTAGTTGGGTATCCTTGTCTATCAATGAGAATTGGTTAGGTATTTAGTTGAGCACTCTTTTACATTCCTTGCCAATCTAGGTTGAACCCGGGAGGAGGAACCCTGAAAGGGTGCCCTTGGGAATCTGGGTTGACTTTCACCTTTGAGAAAAGGGTTAGAAAACCCGGGAATTAATCGCGTACTTAGTGCCTCCTAGCATCGAGTCGGGGAACTTGGGGATGGCACGCGTTTTCGGGTCCTAGAACCTTGCTTAGGAGAGGTCCGAGTGTCCTATTATGAGCTCGGGAGGGAGTTAATAGACGAGTTAGATGCGTTTTCCCCTAACTAATTACCCCATGATGACTAGTTGACGGAATTAATATGCTAATCATGATTGTTTGTCGCTTAATCACACCCTAGGCTTTTTATCAATCAAGTAAAATCATACTAATTTGCTTGCTTCTTTATTTTAGAACTTAATTAGTTATTCTATTGCTTGCTCTTTAGTCTAGCCCTTAGTTAATCAACCAACTTGTTTCGTTTGACTTAGCTAAGTATAAGAATTTAGACAATTAATAATCACCCAAGCTTCTTGTGGTTCGACCTCGACTACCCAACTACATTAGTTGAGTAAATTGTTTGATTGGGGGAGTGCGACAAACCCTATTATCATAATAATATTAACCGGAGGAGTGGTGAATGTGTCTCATAATTTGTTGATAAATTTTAACATTTCGGTATGAGTGGTAAACATATGAGTTAAGGAAGTCTAATGTAGCCTAAAAAAATAAAATTTGACAATAAATTGAGGTAGCTCGGACGAGTCTGGATAAAGTATAAATTAATGATGATGTGAGAACCATACCAACTCATCGCATTATATGTCTTGGCCGTAAGCCTTAAACAATAGCCCTTGATTGACGGCTTGATTTTACCTTTAATATCGTGCACTCAAATTCGTTCTTTAACTACCCCACTGCCCACGGTCCTCGAAAATGCGTATTACTCTTCGTGGAAAAGAAAAGGTTAGCCCAAGTTACACTCCAGAAGACCGAGACTTAAAACCATAGATCAACTCATCAACCAATTAGAACGAAGATTCAACGTTCTTTTTTTTTTTTTTTTTTTTTTTTTTTTGTCAGAATGAAAAGGGTTTTTATAGCACCCTAAAAGTTTACAAAACAAGCTATAGGACAAGGTTGCAGTAGGAGCCCGACTAGCAAAACTAGTGCAACGAAGTCTAAACTAAAGATTACATAAACTTTCACTAAAACTAAAAATACAATAAAGCAAAGTAGATTAACGAGGGCAATGAGGGGAGGCTGATGAAGAAAAACTGGAACACGAGCAAAATAGTCCACGTCAACAGCATTACTAAAAATTCTCAGAGGCCAACGGGACGGACCAGGTGCACTTACGCCACAAGAGCGTAGAAAGAAAAGGGGAAGAACGAGCCGAACAAGCTTGTCTTCAGCGGAGAAGAATCTCCTACACCGTGGTGATCGACCCAAACAGTCCAAAGACCAACAACCAAAAGAACCAAGCAAACTGAGAAATACGACTATAAAGCGCACCCCAATCAATCTCTCAGCGAAGAACCTCAAACGCACTCCAAGATTACCATAAGAACTCCAATAACAGGAGATTATTAGAACATAAAAACAATAAAGAAAATTAACAAAAGACGACATTAGCTGGAGGTGGAGACCACCGCATCCGGCCAACCAACAACATTGCCAGACCCCGACTTCACCCTACCCAGCACATCACAATATCTCATAAAGAAAAAGCCCAATCAAATATAAACCGAGACACCACCACTAAACCACCAACCCCGCCCAGAAACCACGCAAGCCACACAAACACCCAAGACTCTCCAAACCAAAAAGAAAGACCCGATAACCACCAGGAGGCCCAGCAAAGAACCGAAGACCGTCAACAAACCCACGAACCAGAGCACCCAAAACTTGAAGCTCCAAAGACTTCATCTGCAACTGACTCAAAACATCAAAAAACACACATGCATGCAACCAAAAACAGGAGGAGAAGACCCAACAACAAACCAGGCGGATCAAAAATACCAAAAAGACAACCGTTTCACCAGACGACACCTCCCAGGACCACCACTTACATGCAACCAGACCAAAACAAAGAGACGACACTGACAGACACAATAGAAAAAGAAATGGGACAGTTAGGTGGGGGAAATGGGGGGATCACCATAACGGACCCAAAACACGACCCCGATAGGATGAGCTATACCCATCGAGACGACCACAGACAAACCAGGGGTGGGGGGAATGGGGGGATCACCCCTGGGTCGGAAACAACAAAAACGGTGACAGGACAAGGTATCGGAGGGACGGCAACGATAAATCGACCCAAACCCGGACAAGAAACAGGCGTTAAAGCCATCACCAATACCAAGAAAAGACTCCACCTAAGTTGCATGCAATGAGACAGTGAAAGAGACAGACGGAAGAACAGGGGAGACTGAAAAAGAGAGGCCCGATCGCAAAAACCACACGATGGAACGAGTCAAAACAAATTGGTTGAGAAAAGGTGAGAAAACTGGTTAAAGATTTCGACAATTAGAGCGATAAACACGTCACCGGAGATAAGCCAAGACGGTCCCATCTCCGGTGACAAAACAGCAGCGAGGAACAAAAACTCCGGCGACGGAGCAGGAAGAGGGAAAAGTGGTGGAGTGAGCATAAATGATTATTGGGGATTTTAAAAGATGAGGTGTGATGTACCGCCGGAGATAGGTTTAAGGAAGAACCCATCTCCGGCGATAGGGTAGGGGAAGAAGAAGGAAGGCAATGTATGGAGGGTGGAGGCGGTGGAACAAGAGAATCTGGGTGAGGGGTTTTTTGTGTTTTTAAGAGAGAGGGGAGAGGAAAGTTAGAGAGAGAGAATACTTTATTCTAGTACCTAGATTCAACGTTCTTTGATAATCTCACCTTTATCTTACTTAGCTTCATTTGAAGGATATGGGTCATTCGAGTAGGATTTTGGATCAGGTTATTTTTGTGTCGAGTTATTTTCGAGTCGAGTCACTCCTCCCGTTGTGTTTGGGTCCTAATTTTACTTAACTGTCCAAGGATTATTCGATAGAGAAAAATTGTTTTTTCTTCTCGTTTCAACTGTAGTTAACAGTGATTTTGTCTATGAGGCATCCCTAAACGCCTACACAAATTCTCATTTGTGACGGGCATATCCATCGCAAGTTTGCGACGGGTCAAGTACTATCTATGTGGGTAGATAAGACAAAAGCAGAGTGTTTAGAGAGTAGCAATCTGTTTTGTCTTATTTACCCACATGAATAATACTTAACCTGTTATCGTAAGCTTGTGAGGGATATGCCTGTTACAAGTGAGACTTGGTGAAACACTTAAGCTTACTTAGCTAATCCTTATCACCCTTCAAAAAAAAAAAAGCTAATCCTTATCAGGACCTTATATATTCTAGAAGAGGTTTAATTAATCATGATTAAAAAAAAAAAGTTGACCAAGACTTTTGTTCAACCTTAACCATACAAGTATCAATCATGATTAAAAATAATACCAGAAGACCAAGACTTACCAAGAGCGAACATTCAACCATTCACCATCGTATTTAACTATAAAATATAAATTTAATTAAAATTAATAACAAATATATTTTCAAAAATAAAATCGTACATATATAACTATAAAATATAGTAACTTTAATAAATTTAAATAACATGTTTTGACCTAAATTTTATGGGATGTCGAGTCACGTATCCGTTTCAGTGATACCTAGGCCAAGACTCCATTATCTCCATCAAAGTAGACCGTGATTAAAATTATGGACTGCATTCTACTATAAATAAAATGCACACGACAACCTTTGATCAATGTAAAAAACATTATTGTTACCCAAAAAAAATCAATATAATAAACATTATCTCTCTAATTAATATTTTTATACTTCACCATTTTGAATAACAATGAGTGCCCATTTCTTTCGTGGATCATATAAACACCATCTCATTGTACTCTTCAGTGTTTGGCTAACATACTATAGTTACCATGTTGGATCATTTGAGGTTAATAAAACCCACTTTCAATGTGTGGAGAGTGAGAGAGATGCTTTGTTTCACTTCAAACAGGGCATTAGTGTTGACCATTGTGGACTCCTCTATTCTTGGGGACACACTCAGGATTGCTGCCGATGGCCCGGTATTCGCTGTGACAACCAATCCGGTCATGTCATTGGTATCAAACTTCCTGGTTCTCTTTCCGATCTTGATTTCTTTGGCATTGCGCAATCCTACAATCCTTGTTTTGAAGGTACACTCAGTGTTTCCCTGATTAATTTGAAGCATTTGAAATATTTGGACCTCAGTAATAATAATTTCAGTGGGCAATTACCCAAGTTTATAGGTTCACTTGGTAGTTTAGAGCAACTTAACCTCTCCCACTCTGGGTTTTGGGGTGTTATTCCTCAAGAGATCGGAAATCTTTCCAGATTAACATCCCTCGATCTTAATTTTGATATCTTTAACATGAGGTCGATGAGGGTGGATAACTTGTGGTGGCTTTCGCGTATGAGGTCGTTAAGGGAAGTGGACTTGAGTGGTATTGAACTGAGTGCAACTACAAACATATGGCTCTCTATTGTTAACAACCTACCTTCCTTACGAGAACTTCGTTTGGGTCATTGTAAACTATCTCAAAACTCACCTTCTTCTCTTTCATATATTAATTCATCAACAACCCTTACTGTCATCGACCTTAATTCTAATAACTTGAATGACACGTCAATATTTGAGTGGTTGTTCAACTTGAGTGGACTTGAGACCAACCTTATATATCTTGACCTATCCTTTAACCAAATGTTTGCTAATAATCTGCAATTATCTTTACATGCTATGAAACTTCTTGATAACTTATGTAGCTTGCAAACCTTGAACTTGAGATTTACCAATCTCAACTACAAGTTCTCTGACATCCTCCAATCCTTTTCTACATGTCCTCACAAGGCATTAGTGTCTCTAATATTATATAACAACCAAGTTTGGGGCTCGATTCCAGACAGCATTGAGGCATTTTATTTCTTAAGGGAATTAGTAGTTGGCTTAAATAACCTGAATGGGACCATTACTCAATCCCTTGGGAAACTTACGATGCTCGAGATATTGGGTCTTTCTTTTAATTCATTGAATGGAACTCTCACAATTGCCCACTTATCAAGCCTTTCAAAACTACGTGCTTTGGGTTTGTCACGTAACAAAGAAGTTGTGGTTAACATTAGTGTTGATTGGATTCCTCCATTTCAGCTCGATACGCTACTTCTAGGATCATGCAAGATAGGCCCTTATTTTCCAAGATGGATTACAACTCAAAAAAACTTGTTGTTGCTTGATATATCCAATGCTAGTATTTCAGACACTATCCCTCTTTCCTTTTGGAGCTCGAGCTTGTTGTCGAGAATTGTGATTCTATTCATGTCTCACAATATGATTTATGGTATGATTCCAGATATATCAATCATCTTTAATAACTCCCCTGAAATTGACTTGAGTTTTAACTTCTTGGAAGGTGTAATACCCTCATTTCTAAGGAATAATGTATCAGGTCTATATCTAAACTATAACAAGTTTTCAGAAGGCCTTTTTAATTTATTGTGCTCACACACACAAGTTATCAGAAGTCCTCTTTCCAATCTTGATATATCCAACAACTTGCTTTCAGAAAAGTTTCCGAACTGTTGGAGCTATTTCGATCAATTAGTTAACTTGTATCTGGAGAACAATAGTCTTTGGGGAAACTTACCAACCTCTATGGGTGCGTTAGACCAACTTCAAGGTTTACACTTGAGTAACAATAATCTATCAGGTGAAATACCGGCTTCCCTAGTAAATTGCAAGTCCTTGATATTTCTTGACGTTGCAAATAACTCATTGGTTGGTCACATACCCCCTAGCTTTGGGCATAGTTTCAGGAATCTTGCCATTCTTAACCTACAAAATAATGGTTTTACCGGAGTCATTCCTACAAGCTTTTGTGATCTTTCACAACTTCAACTCATGGACCTTTCAGGCAATCACATCTCTGGTACTATTCCAAAATGTTTATACAAACTGGTAAGCATGTCTAATATAGATGGCAAGTCCTTTGAACAGCTGGAAAATTATCTACCCAATGGTTACGGCGGTGATAATACACGCGTGATGTGGAAAAGAAATGAACAGACATTTGCTGTCAGTGATTCATTAAGATTACTTAAAGGCATTGACATTTCCAACAATAAGCTAGAAGGTCATATTCCAGAAGGTATATCAAGTCTTGTTGGATTAAAATTCTTAAATCTATCACGAAACAATCTTACCGGTTTTATTATGCCAAGAATAGGTCAACTAACCTCTTTGGAGTCACTTGATTTATCACATAACCATCTTACCGGAGAAATCCCAGCAAGTTTGGCTCAAGTTAGCTATCTAACGACATTCGATATTTCCGACAATAACTTGACGGGGAAGATTCCAGTCGGTACCCAATTGCAAAGCTTTGATGCATCAAGTTACATGGGAAATCCTGGGCTTTGCGGAGCACCGCTCCCTACATGTGCTGGAGATGAAGCACCCACCATCACGCCAAATGGTTACCACAAGCAAGACACGAAAGACGACTTTATGCTGGGAGTTTACATAAGTGTGATCCTTGGATTCATCGTAGGATTTTGGGGAGTGTGTGGCACTTTAGTTGTGAAGAGATCTTGGAGACATGCCTATTTCCGATTCTACGAAGATATTAAAGACAGGGCGTATGTTATATGGGTTGTTAACATAGCTAGAGCTTGGAGGAGATCTTAAAGCTATTTTCTTCATCTTTGTATCATAATTTTGCTGTAACATCAATACTTGGATCTATAAGTGCGTAGTTTACAGCTTCTTTATAATTCCTGATCAATAATGAAGTTTGAATGTTCTTTTCTTTCTTGGAATTGATGTATATGGGTCTGGTGTTTGGGGGTTGTTTAGGCAAACTGATAACTCCGTATATGCTACGGGCTGTCCTCTGAAGGTGGTTACACGATTGGAGTGACCGACCAAACTAAGTACTCCGTATATGCACAGGGTTATCTTAAGAGAGTCGTTAAAAAGTTATCGTAACCGACCTAACAAGGTCTCGTAGTTGCGTAGCTGTCGGATTCCTTAACAAGATTAATCAAATCCTTAACATCACAAACTTGAAAGTCAACAAGCATCACTTGTACCCCTCGAAATAAACATGTAGAATCAGCGAGAAAAACCGTTGTATGGATGATAAATTGGCAGATTGTCATGTATAGCAGCAATAATAGTCTACTTCATCGGAGGAGCAAAACAGTATGGCGTTCAATTCCCCGAGTCAGGCCGTGTGTCGTCATTACGCAGTATCTGGGTTGATAATACAAATTGTTACAAGGTTAAACCTGGGATATTTGGTGCAGCTGCTGCATTTTCTTTTGGTGTTGCATCTCTTGGAATCATAACTTACCTTATTTCGATTTCCAAACGGGTCAACCGGTCGGATCGAGGAGGGATTATTATCAACTTTTTTAGCCATATCAGTACGTCTGCGACAATATCGGGTCAAGTTAGGCCAAGTCAGGTCGGATTATTTGAGTCGGGTCAGTTTTGTCAGATCTAAATTAGTATTCCATCATTCTTCTCTATTATAAATATAAGCATAATTCTAAGATTATATTCAAACTTCTCAACTTCAATGCTTAAGATTATGACACCACTTTTAGGTCCCTCTCTATATTTGTGTTTATTATCCTGTCATATCTAGATATTAAGTACTATGTTTTTTATTCTACCAAATACTCCTAATTGATACTCCGTACTTAAAACTTAGGACTAAAATGACCTTTTCCTGCATTACATAAACCAGGCATCATATAAAACAAATCTAAAAAATACCGTGCTGTAACACGGGAACTATACTAGTATGGTAAACAAATAAACATGGCTGTCTTAGTATTACCATTGTTAATCCTCACATCCCTATTAGCCGGTCTCTGCAATGGGGCCGGAATTGCCACGTATTGGGGTCAAAACACGGGGGAAGGCACCTTAGCGGCCGCTTGTGCGACAGGAAATTACAAATTCGTAAATATTGGTTTCCTGAATGTATTTGGAAATGGTCAGACACCTCAACTCAACTTAGCTGGTCACTGCAATCCAAATATTGCAGGAAGTTGCAGTAGCATCGAAAACGATATCGCTGGTTGCCAAAGTAGCGGTGTCAAAGTATTTCTCTCTTTGGGTGGTGGTGTTGGCACTTACTCCCTTTCCTCTCCTTCTGATGCTCAGCAGGTTCTTACTAATCCCTCCTCCTCATACTGTAACTTCTGGCAATCTGGCCTTACAAATTTGAATAGATTCATAAATTTATCGTTAAAACGGTTCAGCGATTTATCCTTTGCTTAGATACAAGTCAAGGTTTCCTCTACAGTTCCTGGTAGGAAAAAAATTCTGATGTTGACGGGGTTTGAACTTCGGCCCACCAATACCACTTCTTATTATTGACTTTATCCGCTAAATTAGATGGACATCAGCATACAAGGCCGCATATAAGGCTAATAAATATTAATGAACGTTTCTCATTTATACTTTTCAATTATTTAATTTTTTCACTTGTACAGTTGTACCTCTGTTTTTTTTTTTTGAAAAAGAAAAAACAACTTTGACCGGGCTTAAATCTTCTCTACGACTTCCGAAAACATAACTTTGTCCCCAAAAGGATCATTTTTACGAGATTTTTGATATAAAAAAAAAGGAAAAACTGTTTTTGGAACTATTAAGAGATAGTCGGTCAATGTTTTTTACGGAATAAACTTACTGCTCGGAATTCTTAGTGAGAAAATGCAATAGTTAAAAATCCCTAGACTTTCTGTAATGAGCTTGGTTCTTGTAAGTTAATCATTTATTAATTACTTTTCCATAGGTAGCAACCTTCCTATGGAACAACTTCCTAGGCGGAACCTCAACCTCGCGCCCATTTGGAAACGCAATTCTAGACGGAAAAGACTTTGACATAGAAGCCGGGACAGGAGCAAACTATGACGTCCTAGCCAAGGCCCTCCAAGGACACAGTACCTCACAAAGGAAAGTCTTTCTATCTGCAGCACCATAATGCCCATTTCCTGATGCACATCTAAGTCCTGCAATCAATACCGGTATTTTCGACTTTGTTTGGGTTCAATTCTATAACAACCCTTCGGCTGCTTGCCAATACAATGGCAACACCAACCAATTACTTAGCTCCTGGAGTAAGTGGTCTACTGTAAATGCTGGTCAGGTTTCTCTTGGCATTCTTGCTGCTACTGGTGCGGCGAGTAGCGGGTTTATTCCGCCTCAGGTTCTTATATCTCAAGTCTTACCGACTATTAAATCGTCGCCTAAGTATGGTGGGGTGATGCTCTGTGTTTTGGTAAATTTCTACCAAATTAGGGTTAAAGCAGTCTTAACGTTAGGCCTATATTGTGATTTGATTGTTTGTTGTATGTTAATTTGAATGCACGACATAAATAAAGAACACAAGCAATTTTGGTGACGCGGAAAACCCAATTTGGGAAACAACCGTATGGGGAGACGGAATCCCACCAAGATTTTCACTATAATTCGGGAGGAAGTACAGTTCGTGCGTTTTGCTAGGAATGCTAGGATATATTTCTTGTATTTTCTGATGATCCTCCTTCTTTGTATCGAGGCCCCTTATATAGTGTAGCTCGATCATCTAGGGTTCCTTGCTTTTCTTTCAAGTTATTCCTAATTTGACGTAGAATAGGACTTTCCTTCATTGGATACGATAAGTGATAGAGTTCCCATAGACTTCTTTCATACGGGCCAAAGCCCACGTCCTGCGCTGCACGCTGATGCTGCTACCCTGGCTCCCTGACGTCCTGCGTCCCACACTGCTTCCAGACTTGCTGCCCTAGACCAGCCCATACCCAGATTTTGGGCTTAACAGTTTGCCCCCAATTTTCCGGAAAGTACAACCCTAATTATTTGAGCGGAAAATTGCAGTGTATCGTTGAGTGACTTCTTGCGTACTCCTTTTCAATTCACATTTTCGAAACTCCAACTACCCCTTCCTATTTAATCTCATCCGTCCCCTTCTTTCTCTTTCATCATCATTACATTTCCTCAAAATCTTCAAACTTTCCGTCTCCCCAAACCCTTCTTCTCAACGTCCTTCCACTGTCAGCGCCGCCTCCTCCCGTCTTTTCAGGTATTCTTGCTTCTCTCTTCTCACTTATCATGGCCAAAACCCGTCTCACATCATCTTCATCCGCCACCATTGACCTTATAGAGGACAACGACTTCCCTTCAAAGGGAGTCCTCAAAAAACCATTTTCCGGTGATTCTCACCTAACCCAAGAGGACATCCCTAGGATCAAAGCTTTGCTTGGCCTAGGTGACGATGTGGTGATCCTCATCCCCAAACCTGGTCAGAAAGCAGACACCTTTCATGCGGGGTGGATCTGCTTGTACACTTACCCTTTCGTCCTTGGTCTTAAATTCCCCTTTCCCCCGATGATCCAAGAGTTCATCCGCCTGAACTCTCTTACCATGGTCCAAATCGCCCCTTATGCATGGAGGATCCTCTTGTCTACTGTTGCTTTGAACAATATTCTGGGCGCCGAGATTGGATTATCGGATCTGGCCCACAGGTTTGAGTGCCGGTCGTTGGGGAATGGTCAATACACTTTCAGGGCCGTGGAGAAGACTGCAAACTTTCTTTAGTCGGCGGCTAAAGGGAAAGACGATGGGTGGTACGAGGATTTCTTCTACGTCAAGCTTGAATCACTTCCCATCCACGCTGATTACCTGTTCGAGCATTGGGTTTTTGCCAAGAGTAAGTGTATTTGCATGTTTATTTTTTGATTGCCCCTGTCGCTCACTGTTCTTACTCTTTAATTTGACGCAGAACTCAAGAACCCTGAGAAATCTGAAAACGAAGCAATCTTTGTTGCCAAGCTCTTCTCCATTCCTGAAGACCGCCGACTGTTTCCCCTCCTGCTCTCTGGTTTAGACGATTCCGCCACTGAAGAAACCATGTCCTCTGGTAAATATCCTTTTTTTTAATCTTTAGAAGCTTCCTTACCCACTCGTTCTTTATTCTGACCTCTTGTGTCCTGGTACCTCCGTAGGAAGTGCTAGACCCTCTGCTTCTGAGATCCTGATGCGTCAAGCCAGGAAAAGAACTGCTGACTCCTTTACCTCCCCTGCTTCCTCAAGAAAGAGATCCACCTCAAGGCCTGCTCCAGAACCTATTGAAGTGACCCCAATATCACGTGCCCCTGGGTCCCCTGTCTATGTTGATGAGCTGCTGCTGCGCCTCTCTGCTAACTTTGGGGATGCTGAACGCGCCAACTACTGGCCTGCATTGGAGAGGCTCCTGACTCCGGCTTGCTCCAGGGCATTTGATGGGACTGCCCCCCAGGAGATGACCGACCTGGCTGCTGAACACTGCTTCCTTGTGAGTCTTCTTTTACTGGACCCTTTCTTTCTTTGCCCCTGTGCTTCCCTGACTAATGGTTTTCTTCATTGCAGGCTCTTCAATCATCCTTCTATCTCCGCAAGATGCTGCAGAGGGCCAAGGTTGAGTGTCTGGCCTCCGTGGGGAAGAACAAGGAGCTTACAACTACCTATGCCAAACTGAGGGAGCAGCTCCATGCGTCCAAAAAGGAGAACAAGGCAGCTAAAGACCAGCTGGTAAGGACGCAGGAGGCTAACTGCGTTCTGACTTCTGGGATGACGAAGGCAGAGGCCCGTGCTGAAGAGATGGCTGAGCTAGCCAAGAACGTGGGAGCCTACACCGCTTTCGAGGGGCGGATTGACTGCATCCGTGCTTACACTGAGGGGAGGCACACATCCTGGAACCTGGAGGAGGAGCTGGCTGAGTTTGCCCGTGCCTTTCCCAAAGGTATGGATCTGAGCGCACTGTTCCCCCTGATGCTGAGGCTGCTAATCCGGAACCTGATTTCACCGCCATGGATATCTCTGGGCCCTGGGGCTATCTCCGGGACTGTAGAGGAGATTCTGGCGGAGCAGACTGGTGATGATGCGGCTGCGACTCCGGAGGCTGTGCAGGTAGCTGCAGTGGAGAAACAGATGGAGCACGGGGAGCAGAGCATTGGTCAGGATGCAGTTGTTGAGAGGATTAACCTCTCTTAAATTTTAGTTTAAATTATCTGGGGACTTGGCCCTGTGTGGCGCAAGTTTGTATTTATGTTCCAAAAACTCTCTTTTTTATTTTGGCTCGTTTTGTGCCTGCTGGTACGCAGGTTTTCAAACTTTGATGGTGCCTGTTATAGATAGCAGGCGCCCTAACTTGAAGTAGTTCCGGGTCTAGGTTTTAGACCCTACTTTTGTTATACTTGCGTTATTTGCCATTGGTTTCTGGAGTTTTGATTCCACATAGGTATATCTAGGAGGCTGACCTGGTTCCAGGTGCACAGATCTTGTCCCTGGTGACAGGTTTTTGATAACATATTTTACCTATGACGTAAAATATCTTATCACTAGGGTTAGCTAATTGGAGCATACCTTCATTGACTGTTTCTGACTAACAAGGAATGTTGCGTTCCTTGTGGTTCCAGACGTTTGAAATTCGTGCGTACACCTTTTGCTATACGTCATAGCTATGGAATTACTGAGATTAACGTTAAGGTATGGGTGGTCTTAGTATTCCGTACCCTGCGCGCTACCTCGGCGTATGCTCCCCATGTGGCTTGACTTAGTAAACGTCTCGCGGCCTCACATGGCAGGGGCTGGACCCTCAAAGTGTTCCTTATCTGACAAGTAACCAACATTAGTACCAAAGCCTTTCTTCGTAGAAGCATGATAAATTCCAAAGTAGTGCAAATTACCTGGTGCTATCTCATGGTGTTCCAGGGCAACACCTGGATCCAAGAAGCCACAGCCTGGACTACTTGGTTTAAAAACGACTCTATTTTTTAAAAAAATGAAAAACTAGGGAAAACAAAAGGAAAAAGTTTTCTAAAACACACCAATACCTAAAGCATATACTAACCCCCACCCTTTTTTTTGTTTTTTTGTTTTTTTTTGCTTCACAGACTTTTGAAAGGTCCTTTGTACACTAAAGTTTTGGCACTCTGTCAGACAAAGTACCGTTTCAAGTGACGAATGTTCCAGGGTTTATCCAGGATTTGACCGTGCATGGTCATCAACCTGTATGCCCCATTCTTGACAATGCTTTCGACCTGATATGACCCTTCCCATTTGTAGGCAAACTTACCTGCTTTGTGGTTCTTGGTATTTTCGAATACCCTTCTGAGTACGAGGTCCCCTACTTCAAGGGTCCTGACCTTAACATTCTTGTTATATGTCCTGGCTACAGATTGTTTATACGAAGCCATACGTATGTAGGCGCTTTCACGCAGCTCATCAACTGTATCCAGACTACTAGCCATTTCGACCTTGTTCTGCTCTGCCGTCTAACAACCGTATCTATGCGTGGGCACCAGAACTTTTGAGGGTATCACTGCCTCACTACTACAAATACAGGCTATAACAACGGTAAAAAACCGTTGTTATATAAAAAAGCGGACGTTGTTAAAGCGTCCGTTGTAAAAGGTTTTAACAACGGTTGGTTTTCTTAAGGAAACCGTTGTTAAAACTATTAACAACGGTTTTAAGTATGAAAACCCGTTGTGGAAAGTGTGACTCAATTTTGGAGGGAAAGTTATAACAACGGGTTTTAATATACAAAACCGTTGTTATAACTAAAGACAACGGGTTGTTTGTAAATAACCGTTGTTTGTTCCTAAAAAAAAAAAAATTTAAATATTACTAGATGCATGCATAATTACGGCCCGTTAGAATTCCGATGCATGCATTATTACTAACATCACTGTACATATGAACGGATAATATGGAATGAGAAGGGTTAGTAATAAGATTTGAAGCAGCATTATTGAGAGATATGATGATGATTATGGCACAACTTCCTAACATATATATTAATTAAAAAACAACTCAACCCACACATTGCTTAGTATAAATACATTGCATTATCTCAACTAACATTTCCATTATCTCAATATATTCATCTCCAAACCCTAACTGCTAAAACAAACTCTACTTAATCTTTCAAAACAAACTCCAAAAACTCCAACAAAATGAATGATTTCATCCTTAAGACTCTTACCATGATCGAGAACAACAACGACTTCATCCCCCGGTTCCTCCATATTGAGGAAAGTTTCGAGAGCTACCTTGCGGATGCTCGATCCATGCACCGAAGCACGCCAAAGAAGATGGCTTGACGGAGTAGCGGCGATTGCGGCTATATGACGATATAGCAATCTGAACGGAACCTCAAATAGCCAAGGAGGAGAGGACGGATACGATAGACCAGAATAAGATCCTCTATGAAAATATAAGAATTGCATTTTTATATATGTAATTTTTTTTTTAATTTATGTATTTATAAATATATATATATATATATATATATATATATATATATATATATATTAATTATGTTTATCTTGCTTCTTCATCTTGCTTCTTCATAGTTTTATTAACTAATTATGCGAACAATACTTAAACAAATAACATAATGGTCGATAAAAACACATACATGCAAAAGAAATACGAGTAAATAGAAAAAGAAAATAATGACGATGAAACTAACAGTGACGGCGAGATTTACCTGATAAATACAGAACGTAATAGATGATGAAATCAACAGTGACGGCGAGAAGATAAAGCGACGATGAGAAAGAGAGAAAGAGAGTGTGTGTTTTGTGTTTGTTTGTCTGCTGTGTTTGTGTTTGTGTATTAAGGGTTGTGTTTTGTGGGCTGCAATGACTTACATTTTGTGTGGTTTATAGTATGGAAGGTATTGACAACGGTTATTAAACAACAACCGTTGTGAAATATGTTTTAACAACGGTTGTAAAAAACACCCGTTGTTAAATAATTTTTAACAACGGGTTTCAAAAATAACCGTTGTGATTACTTTTCACTAACTTTGCGCCAATTTTGCGCCAAATTATTAACAACGGTTGTGCATGTGTGACCCGTTGTTAAAACTAATAACAACGGTTTTTATAACCATACCTGTTGTAATTGATTTTAGTAAAATTCGCGCCATACATTCAACAACGTCTATTGTGATTTTCGTGAATAATCGTTGTTAAAGGGGCGTTGTAGTTGCCTGGATTTGTAGTAGTGCCTCTGCTCCGTATACGAGGCTAAATGGAGTTTGGCCTGTTGCCACTTTCGGTGTTGTTCTATCTGACCAGAGTACTAATGGTAGTTCGTCTGCCCATTTTCTCCCCAACTCTTCCAGCCATTTTCTGAGGTTCTCAACAATGATTTTGTTACTGGATTCGGCTTGGCCGTTGGTTTGTGGATATCTAGGGGCTGACTTTCTCAGTGTTATGTTCCAGCATGAACAAAAGCCCTCGGTGTTATCTGATATGAACTGGGATCCATTGTCACATATGATCTCAGATGGTATCCCAAATCTGCTTATGATGTTGCGCTTGATAAAAGAGATCACCTACCGCTCTTTTACCTCTGTCATTGCCTCTGCTTCAATCCACTTTGAAAACTAATCAGTCATAACTAGCATATACACTCTGTTTCCTGGAGCCCTGGGCAGCTTTTCTACTATGTCCATGCCCCACATCATGAATGGCCATGGAGAGATAATTGGATGCATTGGTTCTGCTTTGGTGGTGGATTCTTTGAGCCGCCTTCGACATGATTCACGATTATGCGGCATGATTTACGGCATCTGTGCGCATGGTGGGCCAGAAATACCCTTGTCTCAAGATTTTGTTAGACAAACTCCGTCCTCCAGCATGGTTCCCGCATTCTCCGCCATGTACATCATGCAGCACCGTTTCTGCTTCCTCTTTGCTCAAGCACCTGAGGCATGGTCCTGCGAATGACTTTCTAAAGAGAACGTTATCAATCAAGATATACCTGGATGCTTTTATCCTGAAACTCTGTGCTTCCTTTCTATCCTCAGGGAGCGTCCCATCCCTTAGCCAATTCATGTACGGTACTCTCCAATCTGGATCCTGCTATCCTCCTGTGGAAACCAGAGTCCTGGCTCCTTGCGTATACTGCACGTGTACAGCCTCTTTCACCGGATTCTGATCTGGCTCCTTCTGGATGGCTGGGGTCAATACATGGGTGATAGGTATATTTGACAGGTTCTGTGGGCTGGAAGGTGGCCCCTAACGTTGCCAGGGCGTCTGCCTCCACGTTCTGATCTCGCGGTACCTGAGTTATCTTGAATGTTCTGAACTTTGACTTTTGCTCTGTGGCTATCTTCAAGTAGGCTATCATCTTGGAATCACGTGCCACATATTCGTTGTTTACATGATTCACCACAAGTAAGGAGTCACTATACACCCTTAGGTTCCTCACCTTAAGCCTCGATGCCATCTGCATCTCAAGTATTAGGGCTTCATACTCGGCTTCGTTGTTGGTTGCTTTGAACTCACACCTGACAGCTTGTACTATCATATCACCTTTAGGTGATCGAAGGACCAAACCTACACCAGCTCCCCTTGCATTTGAGACTCCGTCGATGTATAGGGTCCATATCTCGCTATCGTGACTCCCCGCCATTGTCAGCATTCCTTCTTCTGCCTCCCCACGGGTAGCAGGACAGAAGTCGGAGACGAAATATGCTAGGGCTGGGGATTTTATCGCTGTTCTGGGTTCGAATTGCAAGTCATACCCACTAAGATGCACTGACCATTTAGTCATTCTGCCCGAAAGTTCAGGCTTCCTCATAATATTTTTTAGCGGGTAGTTGGTTATTGCGTGGATGGTGTGAGATTCAAAGTATGGCCGTAGTTTATAGGAAGCAGTAACCAAAGCCAGTACTAGTTTCTCAAAGAAAGTGTACCTGGTCTCTGCAGGAAGCAGAGACTTGCTAATATAATACACATGATGCTGTACTCCTTCCTGTTCTTTGACCAAGGCCGCAATTACAGCTGCTTCCGTGACTGATAAGTACAGGAATAGTGGCTCCCCTTGCTCTGGTTTCGCGAGTAGTGGCGGCGTGCTTAGATAGCTTTTGAGTTCCACGAATGCCTTTTCGTGTTCCTCGGTCCACTCAAACTTCTGACTTTTCCTCAATATATCATAGAACAGCTTGCATCTATCTGAAGCCCTTGATATGAATCTGCTTAGGGCCGCCACCTTCCCTGCCAGCCTTTGCACATCCTTTGGTTTCTGCGGTGATTCCAGCTGGAGTATTGCTTTTATCTGCTCCTTGCTCGCTTCAATTCCTCTCTGGGTCACCATATATCCTAAGAATTTCCCTGAGGATACCCCTAACGAACACTTGGACGGATTAAGCTTCATTTTAAACTCCCTTAATGTCTGGAAGGTGTCTGCCAAGTGTTCCATATGCATTCCAGCTTTTTTGGACTTTACTACCATGTCGTCTATGTATACTTCCATCGTCTTCCCTATTTGCTGCTTGAACATCTTATTTACCAGCCGTTGGTAAGTGGAGCCGGCGTTCTTTAGGCCAAAGGGCATGACGTTATAACAATATATACCTCTTTCTGACATGAATGCCGTTTTTTCCTGATCTTTTGGATGCATCTTGATCTGATTGTAGCCGCTCCAGGCGTCGAGGAAAGTAAGTACTTCGTGTCCTGCAGTAGCGTCCACCATTGCATCGATATGTGGCAGTGGAAAGGGGTCCTTGGGATAAGCTTTGTTTAAATCTGTGAAGTCCACGCATACCCTCCATTTTCCGTTTTTCTTGGGCACGACTACCACATTAGAAAGTCATTCAGGATACCTAACTTCTTTAATTTTACCTGCTGCCAAGAGACTGTCTACTTCTTTGTTGATGACTTCGTTTCGTTTTGCCGCGAATTTTCTTCTCTTCTGCTGTACTAGAGTGCAGCCTGGGTTCACACTTAGCTTATGTGAAATAACGGATGAGTCTATACCTACCATATCGTTGTGGGACCAAGCGAAACAGTCCATGTTGGTTTTCAGAAATTGAATCAGCTGGCTGCGTAGCTCTTCACTGCAAGTTGCCCCAATTAATACTGCCCTATCCGGGTGTTCCTCGTCCAGGCGGACCTGGTCTAGTTCCTCTGAGGGAGGCTCCTTGTATTCTTTCGAGGTGCCCCGGTCCTGTAATTGCTATGAGGGGAGCCTGGTTGTAGCTTTGAGGGCTTGAGCGTTGCAGTTCCTGGATTCTTCTCGATCCCCTTTTACTGTGACCGTACCCCATGGTGTTGGGAACTTGAGACACTGATGATATGTTGAGGGCACCGCCTTCATCTTATGCATCCATGGTCTTCCTAGTATCACGTTGTAAGTGGTTGGACCCTCAATAACTAAGTACCTTACCAGTTTATTAACTCCTTCAATATACGTTGGGATGGTTATCTCACCTACCGAATGCGCAGTCTCACCGCTGAATCCTACCAGGGGTACAGATTTCTTTATCAGGTTCTCTTTATCAAAACCCATGGTTTTGAGGGTTTCAAGCATGATGAGGTTCACAGAACTCCCTGTATCCACTAATGCTTTTAAATGCGTGCGATTGCCAATGGATAACGTTATAGTTAGGGCATCGTCGTGTTGCTCTGCACCGCTTTTTATGTCGGTTTCGCCGAAAGTTACCGGGGGTAAATTGCTCTGGCTTACCCTGTATGAAGTTTCTGGATGATCCCCTTTACTTCCGGTGGCTTTCCTCTTAGCGGCGGAATATGTCAAACCCGATAGCTCGGATCCGCCTGTTATCACGTTAATAATCTTCGTGCATATGGGCGGGGCGGAAAAGCACCGATTTCTTTGCTTCTCTCCTGTCCTGCTTGCCCCCACGTGATAACAGGTGGTCCAAGTTTCCCCTGCGTACCTGGAACTTCACTTCTTTGCGCAATCTGTAGCAGTCTTCTGTCCTGTGTCCTATGTCCTGATGCCATTCGCATCTCTTGCTGCTGTCTCTATCGTCGTTGGGTCGATCCTGAGTGGGAGGCTTCGGCCACCTCACCTGATCACCTAGGCCTTTGAGAACTTTCAGCAACCCTTCCATTCCCGTGTTGAATCCGTATTCAGATAGCTTAGGAGGATGCTGAGAGTCGTCAACTTGCTGGGTTTTTTCTGCTATTCTACTGATATTGGGTCTGCTGTATGGCTTAGCTCGTTCATCTCTCTTTTCTGTTGATAATTTCCTGCTAGGTTTGTCGAAGTTTGTTATTCCCTTTCTAGCTTGTATGTCTTCTTCCAATCTTAATGCTGTTGTAGCTCTCTGCTGAACTTCTTCGAACCTCTCACAAGGGTACATCGTTAATTCTTTGTAGAGGTTTGATTCCTTATCCAAGCCCTGCCTGAAGGCGTTGATGGCCGTGGACATATCGCAGCCTCGTATTGAGACTTTCTCTACATTGAACCTGGTGACATAATCTTTGATTGATTCACCTATCTCCTGAACGATCCTATACATATCACTTGGCTGCTTTGGTGTTCTCCGGCTGCTGGAGAACTGCTGATTGAATGCGTTGACCAAATTGGCGAATGAAGATATGGTCCCGTTAGGCAAGCCCACGAACCATTGTAATGCTGCTCCAGTTAGGGTCGAACCAAATCCTTTACATATACATGCCTCCTTTGAGGCTCCTGTGGCAGTGGTAACCATCATTTTCTGCTTAAATTGGCTAATGTGATCGCAGGGGTCTGTGGTTCCATCGAAGAGGGTCATTGTTGGGACGTTAAATCCTTTTGGTAAGGCCACTGTAGCAATATCGTCCGTAAACGGCGAGTCAGCGTAGCTTTCTGGTGCAGCCATCTCCATTGGCAGCGGCATTCCTGGGACCCTCCGGAGGAGGCTTCGTAGTTCCTGGTACTGCTGTTCTGTGTATGTCTCTCTCCCGGCGGGTCGCAGATGCTCCTGTAACTGATGTTCTGCACCTCGTACGAAGTTCTGTTGTCCTAAGACTACTGGTCGGTGCATCTGTGATGCTGCTGCGGCCGGGCCGCTTTCCCAGGTATACTCATCTTGATTCGTAACTGGAGCCCTGATCATCGGGACCGCAGCTGCCGCTCTGCTCGGCTGGCGTCCTTCTGCGTCTGACGTGGATGTTGGCTCTTGGCGTACTGGCTCCTCATTTGGTGTCAATGCCCCCAGTTCTGTTGGGACCAGGCCTCCTCTTGGTTGCGGTGTTGCGTCCATCTCCAGCCTGAGTGCCACTTCACGTGGCAGCACCCGCGTCTCCCTCCGGTCCCCACTTTGTCCTGGTGACCTCCTGGATCTGTCTTGTTGCATCCAAGGGGCTGAATTAGCGGCATGGCTTCTTAACTCGTTGATCTGTGCTCGGAGGAGATTGTTGTCCTCTTCCATCTGGGATCTCATGCTTCTATTCTCGTTCTGCATTGTCCGGATTGTCCTTGCTAATGTGTCCAATCCGCTTATCATGATGCTGGTGGGACTCGGAGGGGTCTGAGCCTATTGTCTAGATTGTGCTCCTCTCTCAAGCTGCGGGACTCCCTGCCGTCCTGGGCGACTCCTGAATCTCTGGTCTGGACTCTCTCCGAAGATGGGCTTGCTGCTACCTGGGAACTTTGACTTTGCTTGACTGTTGGTATCTGGGCAGTACTGGTGGTTCGAATTGAGGTTGCACGTGCTGCTGTTGCCGAGGGAGGTGGTACCCGTGTTGCTGCCGAGGGGGACGGTACCCGTGTTGCTGGGGCACCGCTGGTGCTACCTGGGTTGGTTTCTTGGTGTCCGGACATGTTGTGCTATCTGTGTAGACTGGCTAACAAAGACGACCACTATGCCCCACGGTGGGCGCCAAACTGTTTTGGTAAATTTCTACCAATTTAGAGTTAAAGCAGTCTTAACGTTAGGTCTATATTGTGATTTGATTGTTTGTTGTATGTTAATTTGAATGCGCGACGTAAATAAAGAACACAAGCAATTTTGGTGACGCGGAAAACCCAATTTGGGAAACAACCGCGGGGGGAGACGGAATCCCATCCAAGATTTTCACTATAATTCGGGAGGAAGTACAGTTCGTGCGTTTTGCTAGGAATGCTAGGGTATATTTCTTGTATTTTCTGATGATCCTCCTTCTTTGTATCGAGGCCCCTTATATAGTGTAGCTCGATCATCTAGGGTTCCTTGCTTTTCTTCCAAGTTATTCCTAATTTGACGTAGAATAGGACTTTCCTTCATTGGATACGATAGGTGATAGAGTTCCCATAGACTTCTTTCATACGGGTCAAAACCCACGTCCTGCGCTGCACGCTGATGCTGCTACCCTGGCTCCCTGACGTCCTGCGTCCCACACTGCTTCTAGACTTGCTGCCCCAGACCAGCCCATACCCAGATTTTAGGCCTAACACTCTGGTTTAGGTTTTTTTATACTAGTTATAGTAACTCCATCAAGGGCAGTATCTAATAGTTCCATTCACCAGACTAAGTGAAGGCTCTCCTGTGTTTTTTTTACTGAATAAATAAATGACTGTAATTCTGTCTCTTGTGTTAAATTACGTCTTTTCGGTTGAAATGAGTTTAACTGAATTGAATTGATTTGAATTGACCTGAACTGAACCGAATGGCTCTTAACTGAACTAAATTTAACAGAATAAGGCTGAATTGACTAAGACAATCTGAACTTATTGGAGCTACGGCTGAACTTAACTAAACTGAATCGAAATAAACTGAAAAAGCTAGAAAGAACACATCCTTGCTTTTCTCAACAACGAGTCAAATAACATAAAAGAGATAAAAACAGGATGCATAAGAAAATAAGAAATAGCAAAAAGTATTTCTCATCGAACCACACGAAATGTTATATGACCTCTTATAACGGACACAAAATACTTGTCTCAAGAGAGACAAACTAATCAATAGCCTGCCTTCCCCCAAGTTACTTTCTTTGGCATTCTTTGGTCCAAACAAATCATTGGAGTTTCTAAATGGGGTTATTTTAGTTCTTGCTATTTTAGGCTAAGATTATACGGGTATGAGCATTGATATGAGCAAGAGTCTCGGTATGAGATTTGCACAAATCCACGCATAAAGCTAATAATACTTTAGCAAAATCTTAGAGAGGGTCCTGGAAATCCAAGACGTACTTTAAGACCCGTGAATAGTGTATTGTGTGTGTAAAAGTGAGTCATTTTTACTGTTGATATTTTTGATAGATTTGAAAGATAAAATGGAATAAATAAGAAAGTATGAGTTAATAAGTCTTAACGATAAAGTGGATCATTTTTACTGTTGTTAAGATTCATATTCAGTCTGAGGATAAACTTAGTCTTAATAAGTACGGAGTAAAACAATAGAATGAAACTAATTTAGACAATGTTATCCCTTTACCGATGTTCGTCATGTAGACACAATTTTCTACTTTCGTACCGAAATTAATCGTTAGTATTGAAAAAATGAAAATGGTCCAATATGCCTGTAACCACGGAGGAAGAGAAAAATTTGAGAGAGACAGTTTAAAATATCAATCGGAGACTCTAAATTATACGGTTAGAAGTTAAAATCTAACAGTTGTAACGAACTTAAAAACCTAAAAATCATTGCGCCAATCCGGTTTGCCAAACCCTCCTCACAAGTCACGACGCGGGTATGGGTGAGCCTGAGCCAACCAGGATCGACCCATCATCCTCACGAGTGCGGTTCGGTCAGTGGTCACCTTTACAGGACATCACTTGTTGATGAATTAGATCTAGTGTAGATCCCGCGCAAATGCGCGGTAAAATATAGGCCTTTTAATTTTTAGTTTAGTTACAGATTTTAGATTTATATATTGGGAATTTTTATAAAAAATAACTAATATTAAAATTAATCAAAAGAATTGAATAATTCCATAAATTGTGTTTTCTATGAAAATATTTTAACTACATCAAATTATTTTAAAGAAAATCTTTTCGTCACGAAGTTAATAATAGGAGATACAGTTTTTATGTATAGATTATTTTTAATGGAAAATTAGTTTAATAAATAAAAATCTAATTTATTTCCATATATAAGTTTGAGCACTTTGGAGGGAAACTTTAGAGAAGTTGTATTCTCTTTGTATATAGGAGGATTTATACTTTTTAAATTTGTACCTCATTAATATTTATCAGTTTACTCCATTTTATTTTGATATGAAACAAAAAAAATGAAATGGAAAACTAATAAAAAAAATTATTTAAGTTGTGAATTTTTTGAAGTAAATGTTTTTTGTCACGAAACTAATAGTAAGCATGTGTCAAGTTATTCTCCACAGTAATAATTATTGCATTACTGAAAAATTTAGCAACTTATACTTTATAGTTTAATATCAATTTTATTTTATTTTAATGAAAAAATCATAATTATGAATTTAATTAATAAATTAGAGTTTATTTATAAGAATATATTCATTGAAAGATAATAATGTAATGAAAGAAAATTTTATTTATTACCTTATTTAGCTAGATGCTTTTTGGAGGGAAAACTAAGAGAATTTTTATTCTCTTAGTAGTAGGGGGTTGTGCCGCTATAATAAAGAAAAAAAGATTTCTTCCAACTTAACCAAAGGTTAGTGACTCGAACCCTAAGAATAGGGTTGGCCACCGGTCCAAAACCGGACCGGAATCGGTTTGGACCGGAATCGGAATCAACAAAATTTATGGACCAGGAACGGACCGGATTATAAAAATTCCGGTTCGGGACCGGACCGGAAAAATTCCGGTCCAAAACCGGACCGAACCGGTTGGACCAGAATTACCCACTTTTTCAAATTTCGGTCCAAACATTCCGATCCATTGGACCGGATTAGACCGGAATAAAAATACAATTTTAAGAAAAAAATTTGAAATAACAATAATTTCGGTCCGAAACGGAAAATGCCAGTCCGGGATCGGACCGGACCGAAAACCGGAATCTTGGAAAATTGTGGACCAGAGATTTAATTCCGGTTCCGGTCCACTAGATTCCTGTCTGGACCGGTCCATTTACCGATCCGGACCGGATTATGCCCACCCTCGAACGCAGCCGAGTTAAAATTTGAGGTCCTAAGTAGCTCAAATCTTGACTAATCCGCATTCTTTTCCCTTGTGGCCACTTGCTTATCAGGTTTGAGAATGTTGAGATATTGTCGTATAAGATATCTTGGGATTGCTAACATTAGAGAGTATAAATTTTAATTATCTAGTTTCCTTAAATCGAGGTCTCGGGTTTTACTATATAATGATGAATCGTATTGCCCTTATTACAAATTTACAACTATCTCAATAATAATACATCGGATTTTCAAACATGTACCCCTAGGGCACATGATAATAAGTTAAGTAAGGAAAGTTTGTTGAGAATATATCATGACAAATTAGGGTTGAAACTCATATTTACCATGATTAGTGATATAATATTGAAAACTTTCTCTGCTTTAGCTTCTTATCATGTGCCTTTAGGGCACATGTTAGAAAAACTCATAATCCAATTCAATATTATGAACTATTAGTCTCCGGATCTCCCCTCTGAAATCTACAGCGAAGATGGGGTGTTCTGACAATAAAAAGATTTATAGGATTCAGAATTTGGACCGGGTTTCACAATTACCGGACCCTATAATCCTTAGTATATTATCTCGTCTTCCATTAGAGGATTCTGCTCGAGCATCCATCTTATCTAAGACCAGGAAAAACTATTGCAGGCTATACCCCATTCTTTATTTCGATCATAACTTATTTGCATTACAATCCCTTGGTTCTGCAACTGAATTCGGTGGTGGAGAGCCTGATTTTAGTCAACTAAGGGTGATGTTTATGGATGATGTGGATCATCGGTTGACTAGTGCCAGACATCTAGATTCACCTATTCGGAAATTAGCACTGAACGTAGCTTTCAATGATTCCACGTACTTTTCTCGTGTTGATAATTGGATTGAATTATACAGATACACGATACAGATACATTTAAAGAAGCTAGTAATCTTCTCAAGAAGTTAATTTTATATAGTATTGATAATGATTTCGCGTGTGTAAAGGAGGTGTATATCTCGATTGTTGGACTATAGGTCTGGAAGAATTACATCTTAATTGTCCAAAACTCAGAGAGTTCAACTTTGCGGGCACGACAGTTCCAAAGCGTGTTCTGTGTAGATCAGTGACTGAGCTAGAGAAGAGCAGCTGGAATATAACTATGAGGGACGCTTATGACACGACGTGGTTGATGAACCTGAGAGAATTTATCGTACCCTTAATCGGAAATAAGACCATTGTTTCCGTGAACTTCAAATTGCCAATGGTGAGTAACCAATTTTCTTTAGGCCCTTTCATTTTCTTGCTTTTATACATAATAACATTATGGAGTTAATTTGGTTTTGGTAGGCAACATTCGAACGTGAGCTAGTAGGAGCAATTGAAGATTCCCCGCGACACAATTTTTCCTTACTATTGGAGCTTGACTACGACGAGGAAAATGTAGCTGCTCTTGTGGATGGCATTCTTTGGATTATTCGTCCAACTACCTTCATTATCAATTGTCAAAATTATATATTATGTCGTTAAGGTATTCTGTTCAACTATATAATTTAAGTTCTAACAAAGTCTTGCAATCAATCAATCAATCAATCAATATATATAACTAAAGGAGGCTTTTTTTCTAATTATACTATTAGCATTAGAATTAGGAGATAATTAATTATTTACAATTTTTCTATTATAATTAGGAATATAATTTTCCTATTAGAAATGAGAATTAATTAATTATTTTACCATTTTCCTATTAGAAATAGAAAATAAATTAACAATTTATTCAGGCTTTTTTTTCCTTATTATACTATTAGAATTAGGAGATAATAATTATTTAAAAAATTTCTATTATAATTAGGAATATGATTTTCCTATTAGAAATGAGAATTAATTAATTATTTTACAATTTTATTATTAGAAACAGAAAATAAATTAATTATCTACAATTTATTAATATTAAAAAATTATTCATTAGTATTTGTTCACTTTTTATTAAATTAGAAGGAAAAAAAACCTTTGACATATTTATAATATCAAATTTTATAACAACTTCCGATTAAAAAATGAGGTATTATGAGGCTAAAAGGCCCTAGGGCGAACTGGGGTGTGACAAATGTGCATGCATAATACGTACTACATGGAATTTACTCATGTAAAGAGTAAAATGAACGCTGAAATATGCCCCTACGTCTTTTGTTATTACTAATGTCATATTTAATTATACATAATACGAAGTTTATTTTTCAAATGTCATATGTATTTCTCCTATTAATTTTAAAGTTATTTCCCTCACAAAACACTTCAACTTCTGTTGATAATTTATTATTATGTTATTTACATTCATGTGTTATTATATAAAAATATATTAATCAAAATTTAAATAAGATATTCACAAATTATTGATAAGTACAAAGTTTGATATCTATTTTTCAAGGAGTACTAAAAGATAAAGAAAGTTGCTTCTAATTTGCGAATCGAAATATCATATTATGACAAATGAGTAAATATTTTGAAAAACTTTATTGTGCGATTGTTTTACAATTTAAAGTAAAAATGGTAAAACGAGAAATAAAATAGATTTTAATGAGGCTTGAAGGTAAATTACATACACTTATTATAGAAATATGTATAAGGTTAAAATTCAATTCAAGCAACGATCAACATTTAAAGAAAGTCATGAAAAACACATAAAAGGGTAAGAGTAGTCTTTCTCTAACATAGTGAAGACCGTCTCTCTCAAGCTTTTCTTCTGGCAAATTTACATGCATAAAAAACGGTACTATTCAATTATATGGAGCAAACTAATTATTGTTGATGCTATATATATTTTTTTTTCGTAAATTGAGCACATCATCACTATAATTTAGGGAGAGATACGAATTTGGGAAGGATAAGACATATTCGTCATGCATAATACGATGCTTTAACCACCTTTAGGCAAAAACATAAAAATAAATAAAAAAATTTAAACCTAAAAGGGGGTCACGTACTTGCCAACTCTTCTATAGTTCTCTACCGCATTAATATTCTTATGAAGTTTATGACATTTATTTCATATTAATAAAAAAAATGATTATACTGCTTCGTACAATTTGTGATTTATAACTTTTAGCTAACTTGAATTTGCTTAAATTTATATATTTTAAGTGAAGAATATTAATTATAAATATGACAAAGATAAAATTTGATCTTCAATTTCCTCAGAGATAAAAAAAAACTCAATTTTTATTTTCCTATAATATACTAATTAAAGGTCATAATGTAAAACAGGAAATTACACCACAATCTACTATCTCAATATGTCGATGATCAACACTCAAAATAGCACATTTGTTATTTAAATAGTGTAAAAACTCTCAAAATGCTAAAAAAAATGTTCAATCAGTCGTTATCAAACAAAACCTATGTTTCTGCATTTTTTTTGTCATGCTCAAATTAATCTTTATGGGAGTTCTAAAATCCCATGAATTGAGTTTTTTCAAACTTATTTGGTTGCCCTAAATATGGCAAAATGTAGGAATTTACAACTCACTATGTAGGAATTTACAACTCCCTGGAGTTTCCAATTAATTACCTAGCCCCCCTAGGTAATTGCAAAACTCCTCCATCTTATCCCTCTAAATTTACCCATTTACCCTTAATAAAAATTTGAGGCTAGTAATATTATTGAGGGATATATTGGTATTTAGAAATTAAAATCGGGTGAATTACATAGTTTAACCAAACAAACCATTGGAGTTTAATTCATGGAAAAAACAAACTCCTCCAAGGCAACCAAACACGTTTTTGCCATTTCATGTGAATTGCATATGGGAATTGAAATCCGGTGAATTATAAACTAACACAAAAGTTCAATTCCTGTATGAACCAAACGAGCACTAATTCAATATATTCAATCAATTATGTAAATATTTGTCAGTATTCAATTTCAAAATATTTTTTCCAAATTAACCTCCTAAAAAATTAACTCCTATATACACCAATTCATATAAAAAACGTAAAAAATGAATTCTCAACTATTATAGGTGACAGAATAATTAATGACAATATTTTAATTACATTTTATAGATATTAGATTTACTAAATGTAAAAATAATTAATGATAACATTTTAAGTAAATTTTTCTCTAACACAACCTCTACAAATACCGTACTGTAGTACGGGATCTATACGAATATGAATGTAATTGAGTAAAAGATGTTTACTAACCTTAATTAGAAAAGGCGGTATTTTAGTTAAGATAACATATTTTTGAAAATCACCAGTGGATTTTGATTTAGTTGCTTTTTTTAAGTCAATCAACTACAACATGCCTCATACCAATTAAAAAATATTCTAACTAATTAATTTTTTTTTTAATTTACGTTTCAAATCAGCAAATTCTCCCCTAAAATTGCGTCCAAATCAACTTAAAATTAGCAACTTTCCTTCTGAACTTTTTATTACTGTTTTTAAAAAAAATTACATTCTAATAATAATAATCACGTTTTATATTCTCATTAGAAAATTTTGAAAATACTATTAAAAATTGCTAATAAATCCCGGATTTGAAGGTGATGGTTATCAAATCTAAACCTCGCAAGTGAACGAGTTCGTTGCACTAATTGAGGGTCGAATCCACAAGGAGCATGGGAGAATATTAATCGTTTTGAATCTTGTGTTTAGCTAAGTCGACAATAATTGAGAAGGAAATTTAGCTAATCAACTAGACTAAATAAACTAAAATGCAATTGAACTAATTATGGACATAAAGCAAGCAAATGAAAATGATGTAATTCAAGGGGTTAAAAGCCTAGGACTCGATTTCCACCAACAATTCATAATTCATCATCATGATTCCCTTAGCTAGTCATTGGGGTGATATGTAAGGAGGAGATGGCTCTAATTCGCCTAATACCCCCCTCTCGGGTTAGCATTAGGACACTAGTTCTCCCAACCCCCCTCCCTTTCGGTCTCGGAGGTCGGAATCCTAAGGTAGAGGCCTCGACTACCCTAGAAACGTGCACTTCTCTAAGGTATCCTAGCATCTCCTAAGTTCCATCAAGCCGACCTCATCATTTTCCGGGTCATCCAACTCCTTCTCTCGAAGGTCGAATTCAAACGCTAGTCTAGAGGTGCCCTCCCCGGTTCTCCCTTTTGGTCTCAACCTAGGTTAGCAATAGGACCAAATCCCGGGTACCCGGTTCCCGACCTAACCAACTCTCGTTGGTGGACAAGGGTCACAAATGACAAACCAACATTACCCAAAATTGACCAATTCACAAAATCAATCCTCTAGTCTACCTTTACTAATCCTCCCCAATTCAACTACCTTTTAATGGGAATCAATCAAGTAAATTACTCATGTTGGATTAAACCGAGTCCTAGTTAAAGGATTACTCACTAATCATGGTTATTAAGACAAAATAATTAATAAAGATGAATACTTTAGACATTGACATAATCTAAAATTGATTTCTACAATTAAACATGTAACAACCAACAAATCTATTAGGAAAGGCTAATTAAACTAAGATGGCAAATAATTAATGCAAAAAGTAACAATGTTTGACTCAACAACTCAAAGATTCAAGCTTTAAAAGGGGAACAACAATGGTGAACATGAAAAGATGAACAAGAGAGGAAAATGATAATCTAGCAACAAAAGAGAAATTCAAACACAACAATCAAGTTAAAACTAGCAAGAAAGTAAATGTAAACAATTGAAATTAAAGAGAGAAATAAGAGGAAGAATTATACCAACAACCATAAAGATGGAAACTTGGATTGGAAAACAAGGAGGAATTTCCTCCTGCTTCAAATTGCAACCCACTAATGTAAATGTAAACTATTGATAATTGTAAAACTTGAATAAATTAAAGAGGAATTAAATTAATATAGAAGAAAAATTACAACTTTAATTTAAATGAAAAATTAATTGAAGATGTTCTTGTCTTACAATATTGAGAGAATAAGAGAGACTAATTTCTAATCTAATTTCTAGTCTAATTTCTAAGGTAGTGTGTAGTGTGTAATGTAATTCTATTCTAATGTGGTCTTTATATACCACTTCTACTAATCTTCTAATTAATAACTAGGTTAAAACCCGTGCCAGAGCACGGCATTTTATAGTGTAGTCTTATATAGTGTGTAATGTAATTCTATTCTAATGTGGTCTTTATATACCACTTCTACTAATCTACTAATTAATAACTGGGTTGATGCTTGATGCTCGATTGATGGTTAATTGAAGGAGCGCTACTGATTTTGCAACCGAGTCGAGTTCCAATGTCGGGTTTGAGTGAGCTGAGGAGATGGTTTAAATGGTTGTTAATGGAGGTGGTGATTAATAGTGGAACGAAATGCAGGGGAGTGGTGGTGGAAAGTGGTGGTGGCTGTGAATGGAAGTTTGATGTGAATTGGTGATGGTGTATGAGGAGTAGCAGGTGGTGTTCAAAAATGGAGGTGTAAATGGGTACGAATGGTGGTGGTTGTCGAGGTGAGGTGGGCTAGTGAGGATGATGATGAATGTGGAATGGAGGTGGATGGAACTCGGGTTTTTGGTGATGCTGAGCACGAAAAATGGTGACTGATGATTGAGTTTCAATCATTTGGCAGGGAGATAGATGGAGAGGTCAGGGGTGACATTGGATTTGGTCGAAAGTTGACCTTGACTTTCTCTTTGCCTGATGCTCTACTTCACTACTTGACAAGCTTGGATCCGTCTCAACTCGTCTTGCTTCCAAACTTCCTCCTTTATTTGTCAATTGGTACCTATAAAATTAAAACGAATAGAGTAGTACCAAATTCCCGACAAATAACATTTATTCTTAATTATTATAATAAAACTTATAATTAGTAAATAATTAGTAAAATGAGCTATTAGACAATTAAATCGCACAAAATCGAGTTAAATATAAGATAAAAGTACGAGTACAAATGATACTAAATTACTACTTATCAGAAGGACGAAAATTTTTGTTATTTAATTCGAAATCGTTTTGTAACTGAATTGTTTACGTGATTGCACCTTTTTTATTTTTTTTTGTTAATTAGAGAGTATGACACATGGCGTTTGAATGTGTTTGAACACGTGGTGTATGAAGGGGTAGCTGGTTGTTGCTTTAATATAATATATGATGATTTGAAATCGTTTTGTAATTGAATTGTTTACGTGATTGCACCTTTTTATGTTTTTCTTAATTAGAGAGTATGGCACGTGGCGTACGTTTGAATGTGTTGTGACATGTGGCGTATAAAGGGGTAGCCGGTTGTTGCTTTAATATAATATATGATGATATGATATGATTGAAGTAGCAATTGCCCGTAATCGGAATTTGGGCTTGATGTCGAACTAGGTGCAAAAAAGATGGTGTATGTCTTAATATGTTATTTGTCCCACATTGAAAAATAATGAAGGTGTGCTTAATGTTGGAAAGTAAAGACGCAACAATGGACAGGAAAAGAGAACTTGCCAAACTGGAAGAGAAAAGCAGTGCTTGGTCATGTAGCCACTGACTTGAAAACTATATGGGCACGACCGCAATGGTAATCGTCTCACGTCGGTAGTTTCCCAAGGTCAACACTGCGACTCCCGTACACAACCACTCGTGTAAAGAAGCCTTGGAACAAATAGTAACAATACCCAGAAATTTCAGTAGCAGGAGAAGAGAAGAAATAATTTGAGAGAAGACATGATAATATTCTGTTGTGTATTTTCTGAAGAGAGCAGATTCAGAATATAAACACAAGTACACTGAATGTGGACAATCGATTTACACACAAGCCCAAAAAGGTAAAACTGGGCCTTTGGCCTGAACCGGAGGTGCTCTACCTGAGCCCCCTAGCTCGGGTCGGGTCGGCATGCGCGCGTATGTGTTTGGACCCAAACCCATAGCCCCAAATCTCCCAACAAAATCCCCTTTGGTCCACTCAGTTATCCAATAATGAAAAAAGAGCATTATAAACATAAGAGGGAAGACCAAATCCACCGATGTGGGATGAGAAGGCAAACTCGTGGTAAAAAAATGTTATTATTAGAGTATAGGTTTTATATCATTTACACATATTTTAATTATGATTAAAAAAACGTACGGATATTAATAGAGTATAGGTGCGAAAAATGTGGCGTACTTCTAAGTATATTATTTGTCTCACGTTGAAAAATAATGTAGGTGTGATGAATATATTACGAATAAATAGCTGAATTGTCTCACATCAAAAGATTGTCATAAGGTGAATTGTCCCACATCAAAAGATTATCATAAGGTGAGTTGATCCTATGATTATAAATAAGAATTATAATTGAAACTTATATATCAACACAGAATCTTTTAAGTCTCTCAAATATTGTCATAATACAAACAATAACATACAAATATTAAGCACGTAAATATTTATAAAGGAGTTATATATTAGTGATATTATAATATGTTTATTTAAAAAAACTATAAAAATAATATAATTAGATTCGTGTTAAAAAAATGCTATCATTAGAGTATAAGTTTCATATAATTTGCACATATTTTAATTATGATAAAAAAATTGAAAAAAAAAAATACGAAAATTAATAGATAGTATAGTATTTGCTCATTATTAAACTGGGTTTACTGTCGAATTAGGTGCAAAATATATGGTGTACTTCTAAATATATTATTTGTCCCACATTGAAAAATAATGTAGGTGTGATGAATATACTACATATAAATAGTTGAATTGTCCCACACCAAAAGATTATCATAAGGTGGGGGTGATCTCATGACTATAAATACAAATAATTAGACATAAGATGTAAGATTATAACTAAGTTAATTATCCCGTTGCAACGCACCGGTGTCAAACTAGTATGAGCAATAAAAGTAACAATAAGAACACCGGGCGTAGAGAAAGTAATAGTAACTGAAAGAAATGGTAATGACGACGGTAGTAGTAAAAGTAACAGTAGTCACAGCAAATATACCGAAAGTAATAGTAGAAACAACGAAGAAAGTATGAAAAATTAGCTAACAATTAGATTTAAGAAAAATATTTTATTTATTTAAATAAGAACTTGATAAAGTTAACGGGAATTGATATAATTGTAAAGATAGCGTGAATAGTCAAAGTAATAATATTAACCGGGGGAGTGGTGAATGTGTCTCATAATTTGTTAATAAATTTTAATATTTCAGTATGAGTGGTAAACATATGAGTTGAGGAAGTCTAACATAGCCTAAAAATATAAAATTTGACAATAAATAGAGGTAGTCCGAACGAAACCGGACGGAGTATAAATTAATTATGATGTGAGAACCATACCAACTCATAAAATTATATGTCTTGGCCGTAAGCCTTAAACAATATCCCTTGATAGACAAAGACAACTTCATTTTACCTTTAATATCGTGCACTCAAATTCGTTCTTTAACTACCCCACGGCCCACGGTCCTCGAAAATGCCCGCGGTCCACCAATGAGAATTGGTTAGGTACTTAGTTGACCACCCTTTTACATTCCTTGCCAATCTAGGTTGAACCCGGGAGGGGGAACCTCGAAAGGGTGCCCTTGGGAAACCGGGTAGACTTTCACCTTTGGGAAAAGGGTTAGAAAACCCGGGAATTAATCGCGTACTTAGTGCCTCCTAGCATCGAGTCGGGGACCTTGGGGATGGCGCGCGTTTTCGGGTCCTATAACCTTGCTTATGAGAGGTCCGAGTCATGAACCCGGGAGGGAGGTGAGTCGGGAATCCTAGTGTCCTATTATGAGCCCGGGAGGGAGTTAATAGGCGAGTTAGATGCGTTTTCCCCTAACTAATTACCCCATGATGACTAGTTGACGGAATTAATATGCTAATCATGATTGTTTGTCGCTTAATCACACCCTAGGCTTTTTATCAATCAAGTAAAACCATACTAATTTGCTTGCTTCTTTATTTTAGAACTTAATTAGTTATTCTATTTCTTGCTCTTTAGTCTAGCCCTTATTAGTTAATCAACCAACTTGTTTCGTTTGACTTAGCTAAGTATAAGAATTTAGACAATTAATAATCACCCAAGCTCCTTGTGGTTCGACTTCGACTACCCAACTACATTAATTGAGTAAATTGTTTGATTGGGGGAGTGCGACAAACCCTATTATCATAATAATTATCATAATAATATTAACCGGAGGAGTGATGAATGTGTCTCATAATTTGTTGATAAATTTTAACATTTCGGTATGAGTGGTAAACATAGGAGTTAAGGAAGTCTAATGTAGCCTAAAAAAAAAATAAAATTTGATAATAAATTGAGGTAGCTCTAACGAGTCCGGATAAAGTATAAATTAATGATGATGTAAGAACCATACCAACTCATCGCATTATATGTCTTGGCCGTAAGCCTTAATTGACGGCTTGATTTTACCTTTAATAATGCCGTGCACTCAAATTCGTTCTTTAACTACCCCACGGTCCACGGTCCTCGAAAATGCGTATTACTCTTCGTGGAAAAGAAAAGGTTAGCCCAAGTTACACTCCAGAAGACCGAGACTTAAAACCATAGATCAACTCATCAACCAATTAGAACGAAGATTCAACATTCTTTGATAATCTCACATTTATCTTACTTAGCTTCATTTGAAGGATATGGGTCATTCGAGTAGGATTTTGGATCAGGTTATTTTTGGGTCGAGTTGTTTTCAAGTCGAGTCACTCCTCCCGTTGTGTTTGGGTCCTAATTTTACTTAACTATCCAATGATTATTCGATAGAGAAAAATTGTTTTTTCTTCTCGTTTCAACTGTAGTTAACAATGATTTTGTCTATGAGGCATCCCTAAACGCCTACATAAATTCTCATTTGTGACGGGCATATCCATCGCAAGTTTGCGACGGGTCAAGTACTATCTATGTGGGTAGACAAAACAAAAGCAGAGTGTTTAGAGAATAGCAATCTATTTTGTCTTATCTACCCACATGAATAATACTTAACCTGTCATCGTAAGCTTGTGACGGATATACCTGTTACAAGTGAGACTTGGTGAAACACCTAAGCTTACTTAGCTAATCCTTATATATTCTAGAAGAGGTTTAATTAATCATGATTAAAAAAAAAAAAGTTGACCAAGACTTTTGTTCAACCTTAACCATACAAGTATCAATCATGATTAAAAATAATATCAGAAGACCAAGACTTACCAAGAGCGAACATTCAACCATTCACCATCATATTTAACTATAAAATATAAATTTTATTAAATTTAATAACAAATATATTTTCAAAAATAAAATCGTACATATATACTATAAAATATACTCCTTCCAATCCAATCCAAATTACCCACTTGTTTTTTGGAGGTCAAACTTTGAAACGTTTAACCGTTAATCCATAGAAAAATATAAAATTTTGAACGATAAAATTTACATATTTAGTTGTATTATGAAAATGTCTTTCATATGTTATATTTTTTTGCAAAAAAAAAATTATATTTGTTACACAGCCACTGTTTAATTATTATTATTATTATTATTATTATTATAATTAGAATAATATATTTATTTTCTATATTATATTCAATATTTCTAATTTTTATATAAAAATTTTTACATGTCATTTAACAAAAAAGTATCGTAAAAAAATTACGAAAATAATATAATTAGATTGGTGGTAAAAAAAAAATGCTATCATTAGAGTATAAATTTCATATTTAATTATGATAGAAAAAAATATAAATAAAACGTATGAATTGTAATAGATGATATATAACTATTGCATATACTAGTTTTTTAACTCGTGCATTGCAAGGGTGGCAACAGAAAGTTTTATTGAAGATTAAAACATGCGTAATTTTTGGATTTAGTAAATAACTAAAATTTTAGAAATACCTTATCTATCCATACATTTTTGATGAGTTTATCTTGCTTAGTTTTATTCAAACTATCCCTTTTTTTCCTCCACTTTTTAACTTTATGAGAGGTGAAATCGAAAAAGTGAATCTAAATTTATTCTAGATTTCATAACCATCTTTATTTACGCGATAAATAATTAATTTTACTCATTGTTGTACACTTTTTATCATATAACCTATCTTGTTTGTTCTCCTCTTAATTCTTTACCTTCTCTCTCATTTCCTCTCTCACCCACCATCGTTCGGATGTTATTGACCGACTACCTAGAGATCCACCGGCAGACCCGCCACTGCAATGGTAACCATACCCAACACCTCGGACCACGACATCCCTCTCAACCCCTATCTCATCAGCCCCTACACCCTAACCACCATCGTGCAAACCATATCCTACGTCTTCCAACTACCATACCTCCTCTTACCCCTACCATCTCCTACGTCCCATACCTCCAGCATGACCATCATCCTAGCCCCACCCCATATGCGATCTCAAACCCTTATCGTAACCTTATGTGACTCTCTACCCCATCATTACCCATCCATCGCCCCCTCCTATATCACGCCTTCCCACCATCAACACCGCATATTCATTAGTTTCCAAGTCACCAAATACTAAATTTTTTATTTCTTTTATTTTGTTTATTGAGTCATGTTTTGTTTATTGAGTCAGGTTGACACTTGCCTTCAATATTGTAAATTATTGTCATGCAACACAGTTAATTTGAGATATTTAAAATGAGTGAGTGAACAATAAAATTAAAAATGGATAAAGTATTTTTTTTTTCTGACACTTTATTTACTCATTACCTTTTAATGTTAAAATTTAATAGATGGTTTGTAAACTTACCTCTTGCATTCACTCTATAAATAAGAGGAATTAATGATAGTTGATATTATTTATAAAAAGTAATCTAAATGGACATGTAGCTCTCAAATAACAAAACAATGTGGAGGACATGAGAATTTGGTGTCCCTTCTTATCAATCATTTATTTAATTTTAATTAAAATTAAAATTAATAAACCCCTCATAAAGAATAAAAAGGCAAACAAATGATTGAAACAAAGGGGTACTTGAGGCGATAAATATTGCACTTCACCACTGTAAATTTGAGGCGAACCCACCAAAATTAAAAATAACTGAAGGGAAACAATTGTCTTAAAATTAAGAGAATCAAAATGGTACAATCATAATTAATGTAAGTAATCTTGTACGTAAAATGCACATGCACACTTCACCACCTGCAATCTTGTGCGTACAATGTCAATGTTGTCATATACTCAATGCAACATCAGACATATGCATATCGAGATGTCTCTTGCTCACACATTTATTATTTCCTGCACAATCAATAATTAATGTAATAAGCTACATTAACGATGCACCATGTCTGTAGGTAATAAGGGATGGGAAAGTTGGTGCTACTAACTTTTACGATCCAAGTTCTGTAGCATCTTCTTTCAATACCTCAAATATTCAATTTATTTTAAATAACCAAAAAAAGCAGATGCTAAAGACTTGCTCATTAAAAACGCTCAAATAAAGATTTGGTTTTCGCTTATTATAAAATATCAAGTCGAAAGAGATTAATACTCTATACTCCCAGAGTATAAACGACTGAAAAACAAACATCGCCCAAACTAAGATCAAAGAATTAATTACCAGTTACTGGCGAACTTACTCAAAAAAATGGACTAAACTTTTACCATGCATTTTTCGTATTTTTCATCGCCTGAGCATCTTTTCGACGTTATTTGTGTCTGGTCTTGTAAAACCCGACTAAAGGATAATGATAATTATCGCAAGATACTTCTGAAAGTTTGATACTAATTAGCCAAAATCTCATACTACTACAGTAGTATGAAATAATGGTAAATATTTTCTTGAAAGTTAAAAATGCCCAGCTATTTAATGGATGATACAATAAAGGAAGATGCTACACATACACAATGTGTATGGCAAATTTCATACACAGCCAATCACAGCTTGACACGTGGCAAACTATAGTTAACCTAGATTAGTTAGACTAAGGTTAGGTTAGTAATTTAACAATTATGGTTAACTTGTTAACTATATGTAGTTAGTTTATTTTTGGAATGTTTTAATAAATTTTAATCAATAAAGAAAATATATTTTTCAAAATTTTATTTCATTTTTATTCCATATTTTTTTGTTTTTAATTGTTGATCAATCAATGTTGATTAAATTTGATCGCAAACTTTATGAAGATCATGATTGATCATCAATTGATTAGCCCTAATTTTATATGGTTAGAAGTTCATGATCAATTGATTAAATTCGATGGCAAACATTCTGATCAAAAACTTGATTAAATCGAATCATAAATTATTGTAGATCATGATCAATAGACAAACTTCATGAATTCAATCGAAAACTTTATTAAATCGAATAAAAAAATAATATCTATCATCAATACGATTAAGTTCAATCAAATCTTAATCAAAACTTAATCAATTAATTAATGAAAATTATATTCAAATTTATTTGTCTATTCTTGATCAATCCATTAGAATCAATTAATTAAGAACCCTAATTCGAATTAGCTTAGATATTGTATAATTCATGGCCAAAATTTTTTTTAAAAAAAATGTGTTGCTGTTAAGGTTCGAACACGGGTTGACATAGAAGCGACATAGTTTTTGCGAAGAGACTCGTAACCAAGTAAGCAGGGGTATCAGCACGTCTATTCTACTACATTTCATTTTATTATAGTGAAATATTAATCAGTATTGTTAAGGATATTTTTTTCGAAAAAATGTGAAAGTTGTTAAGATTTTATTCCATAATTAAAACGTTCCTTTTTTAAAAAAAAAATTTGCTTGATTTCTGATTATATTTTTGTTAAGATTTTATTCCAAAATATTGTTAAGATTTTATTTTTTTCGAAAATATGCCCTAATTTTGTTAATTATATTTTGTTAATTATATTCCTTTTTTTTCAAATTTTCTTTTAATCTTAAAACATAAACTCAATTAGAAAAAAAAAAGTGAAATTATATTGAATTATAATGGTGTTTGATCTCAATGAACCTTGGGACGAAGAAAGTGGTAGTTCAGGTAGTGAAGATCCTGTGAATGACCATTTTGTCAATGACGATCCCGTGAATGACCATTTTGTCAATGACGATTTTGTCAATGACGATCCTGTGAATGACCATTTTGTCAATGACGATGCTGTCAATGACGAAGCTGTCAATGACGAAGCTGTCAATGACGAAGCTGTCAATGACGATTTTGTGAATGACGATGTTGTCAATGACGATGCTGTCAATGACGATGCTTTGGACGATGAACCTGCAATTATCGATGGGGGGTTCGTGCAAAAGGTTGGTAATATGTTAAACAGTGGGGGTAATGCTGATTCTTTTGAAGTTAATCCACAAGCTAAAGGAATGTCATTCGAGAATGGTGACGAGTTTGCCGCATATTGTTTTTTATATGCGTATAAGAACGCCTTTCAACTGTTTATTAGGGTTGATAAACTACTGAAGAAGTACGTTGATAGGGGTGTGAAGCGTCATGGATCGGGGAAGAACCAACCTCGTTTCTACATGATGAGTAGAATAAGGTTGTGTTGCACATGGGGGGCGGAGCCGAGTAAAAAGAACGGGTTTAAAGACATAGTAAACTTTGAAAAATGTAAATTCGGCATTGATGCATCATTAAAAGACGATTTCATCGTCATCAATGTCGCAACATTGACGCACAATCATGAACTGAAGCCTGAAATGACGCCTCACATGGTTAGTTACAGGCTGCTTGACGAATATTTCAAAAGGCGAGCTTTAATGAATGATGCCGCGGGTATTTCCATTGCGCAAAATTTTAACAGTTTAGTTAGTGAAGCGGGTGGTTACGCTAATTTACGCGTCAATCAGAGTGATGTAAGGAACCTGATTAATCTTGAACGAAGACGAAGTCGAATAAATGGCGATGCTGCGACTTTGGAAGCGAAATTTATTAAGCTTAAAGAACTTGATCCCGACTTTTATTATGCCATAGAACCAGATATTGAGGGCAAACTACTGAACGTGTTCTGGGCCGATGGACGGTGTAGAGCAATGGCCAAGTCATTTGGTGCTGTATTCTCATACGATGCTACATTTTGTGTTAACAGGTAACACCATCGAACCCTAACATTATTAGTTAATGAATGTAGGATTTCTATCAGTTGTGCACTTAATGGATGTAGGATTTTTAAGCATGACTGAAAAAAATTACGGACTGAAAAGATTGATTAGAATGTATATCAGCTGCTCACTTATTCTTTTCCAACAATGACCCAATATAAGATTGATTAGAATGTATATTAATCATGCGTTAGGGGGTCGGCTAATTACGGACTGAAAATTGGTATTAATCGAGTTAGGGTCTGGTTTTGCATGAAATTGAAATAATTTTGTTTAAATTGCAGGTACAAAATGCCGTTTACTCCGTTTGTGGGCATAAATCATCACGGTAGTTCAATTGTACTTGCTTCCGCTTTGATTTCACATGAAGATGCGGAGAGCTTTACTTGGGTTTTTCGGAGATGGTTAGACTGTATGGGTAGAGCACCATCAGTTATACTATCTGATCAATGCAAGGGGATCGGTAAGGCCGTGAAAGACGTATTTCCTAATAGTAAACACCGTTTGTGTCTTTGGCACATTTTGAGAAACGCGACAAAGAATCTGGGCAAGCTTACAAGGTATCAAGAAATTAATACTGACCTTCGGAAAATTATTGATGATAGTGCAGATAGCGATGATTTTGAGGAGGCGTGGCATCATATGGTCACTAAATATAATCTTAAAGAAAATAATTGGATCATGTATGCTTTTGATAACCGACATTCATGGGCTCCATTGTATTGGAGGGACACTTTTTGTGCAGGTATGTCAAGTACGCAAAGAAGTGAACAGACGAACAGATTTTTCAAGAACTACGTCAACGTTGAAACTACGCTGATCAACTTCCTCCAGAGTTATGATAATGCCCTACGTATGAAAGTCGAGCATGAGCTACAATTGAACTATGCTAGTCATGAAAAACCATGTTCATATAATCAGACCGTCATAGCTGAGGAGGTCTTCCAAAAGGCTTATACCAATTCCATGTTCAGAGAGGTGCAAGCTGAGGTGTACGGTCTTATACACACCAATGCCGAGGCTGATTTTAACATTGGTGGATTCTGTTTGTATAATGTCAGGGATGAGGTGAAAACACCATTTGGGTACCGTAGAGAGAAAAAATACGTTGTTCAGGCTCAATTGGACTTCGGTGAGTTTACTTGTACTTGTAAACTTTTCGAATTTAGAGGAATATTGTGCAGGCATATTATTCGTGTACTACAGATCAAGAAAGTTCAATTTATTCCCGATAAGTACATTCTGAATCAATGGCGGAAGGATTTGGTTCGGGGTTATGAGCATCTTCAAGTAGGGTACTACAATCCCGCTGCCGATGAACGAATTAGCCGAGCTCTTGCCATAACGCTGAAGAACGACTACATTTATAGGATGGCATTACATGACGATGAGGCGTACGCCTTATATGAGGCGGAATCAGCGAAGATTGTGAAGGCTTTAGAGGCACATGTGGGTATTGCAAATTTGAACGCTATTGGTGTAGGCTTTGATGTAACAAAGGTCTGGAGTAAAAGGAGATTACAATCTAAGGAGAATAACCAACGCCACATGATAAGGAACGCACCTCCTCCTACAGAAGGCGCTTTGAGAGACCCGGTTGATAAAAGAGGGGCAGGTAGAGGTTCGCGGCCAAGGCAAAAGACGGTAAGGAGGCCTTTAAATGTCGATGATGATGCAGGTCCTTCCCAACCAACTCCGCGTCGAAGAAGGGTTAATTCGAACACACCTCGAAACACTCAGTAGCTTTATGTTTTAGATACTGATTAGTCTTTTAAATGTGTTACGTTTGGCGCAAACTCCGCTCATTTGTTACTTTTATCAATACTGATTTTATCAATACTGTTACGTTTGGCGCAAAGTTACAATTGACTGCAGTCCTTTTTCAACTAGATGGAGTACATAGTTGTGTATGTTTGGCGCAAAAAAAATTAAAGAGAAGAATGGGAATGCTGCTGACACGCCTTTTCCAGTAAGCTATAATAGATTGCATGCAACTTACGTACAACTTACAACTTTGTACTCCATCTAGTTGAACAAGCAATTGAGTGTAATTATTATTCACTGATTTGACATTTTTTTGCATGGTACTTATTAATCCGTCAAACGACTGAATAAAACGTCATCCGACATGAATTTGAAACGATATGCAAAGGAATTCCATATGCAAATGTTGGACGAATTAATGTCGCGGATATTTGCATGCAAACTGAATTCATTAACTAGTTCATTTCTTAACATTTCAGTGCATTGACATAAATTTCATGGAGACATAATCATTTAGTTCATCTACATACTCAACCTATAACACATGTCAAATATATAATACACTAAGTTGACTTAATTTTCGAATGAAATAAAATCGATTACCAGACGGAAATTAAAGAACTTAAAATAAATACGATACTGATACGATGAATTAAATCGATTACTAGACTGAAATTAAATCGATTACCAGACGGAAAATAAAGAACTTAAAATAATTATGATACGGATTAATACTTATCAATCCGTGAAATTGAAAGGGGAAGAATGGTGTAAGCCCTAATCGAAATTGAAGGGGGTGAATGACGGAAATTAAAAATATCAGATGACGGAAATTAAAGTGATTGTAAGACGGAAATTGAAGATGCTATCAACTGATGAACTGAAAACTATCCGATTACATTAATTATAAACAAGCGATTTACAATAAGTATCCGATTACAATAACTACTTACCATGCAATTGAAAATGAGACGGAAAACATGTTACAATACCCAACCCGATCACTACTTACCATCACTAATCTGATCACAAAACCATCACTAATCCGGTACAATACCCAACCCGATCTACCTGTTGCATGCACCATGTTCATCATCAAAAGACAAAACATCATCAAAAAACAATCATCATCATCGTCTGATCGAAATTGCCCCGCCATGCAAACTTAATATAACCCATATACAACCAAACCAAATACAAATATATACATAAAACATCCTTAACCCTAAAATGCATGAACTGAAAACTAAAAACAAACTTAAGGACAATATTTACCACCGGCTTCCTCCTCCTTCACCTCCACTATTTTCTTGCATTGCATCCAACCGTAGGCCCATGACTTACAAACCCGAGACATAGTGATTTTCTGCCAAGATCCACACCTAGGTATGATGTAGAATGACATTATGTCATTGCATGAAGCAACCCTAAATGGGGATGTATTTTCGTCGGTCCCTTCAATTTCTGGCGGTTTTTCGAGTTTCGATATCACACTCGGGACTGGGTACACCCTTCTAGGTGGCGCATAGATTGACCAATCAAGGTCGTCATCTTCAACTAAAACCATATTTGTTTTAGGGTTAGAGAGGAGAGTGTTTTAATTTTTTTTTTTTTAATTTAATTGGCGGTTTGAGGAGAGGAAGGGGAAGAAAATGAAATGAGGGTGGGGAATGTCGACAGACCATCACTATTTATAGTGATAATTTTTTTTTTTTAAAGTGATTTTATTGTTTAATTTATACGTATTTATTATCCGAGTATGTATTTTAAGATTTTAGGATTTATACGAGTACGTATTTTATACTTTATTATACGAGTATATACTTTAAGAATTTTAAGTTATAATCGGAACTACTTACTACGCAATTTTCATAAAATGTCAATATATAGCTATAATCGGAACTACTTAGTACACAATTTTCATATAAAGTCGATATTAAGCTTTAATCGGAACTACTTAGTAAACAATTTTCATATAAAGTCGATATTAAGCTTTAATCGGAACTACTTAGTACATAATTTTCATAAAATGTCGATATTAAGCTATGACCAGTGTTACTTTAGTACGTGTTTACGTAAAATATAAGTTTTAAAGTATAATAGCATTTTAGAAACCCTAATTCACATAATTTTCATAAAATGTCGATATTAAGCTACGATTGCCATAACTTAGTACGTAATTTCATAAAATATCAATTTACTTATAACATATGATCTATATAACTTAGCTTAGTACTATTTACATGAAATATCATTTTTAACCTATAATCGTCATAACTTAGTACGTAATTTCATAAAATGTCAATTTATGAATAACATATGATCTATATAGCTTAGCTAAGTACTATTTACATGAAATGTCATTTTTAACCTATAATCGTCATAACTTAGTTCGTAATTTCATAAAATGTCAATTTATGAATAACATATGATCTATATAGCTTAGCTAAGTACTACTTACATGAAATGTCATTTATAACCTATAATCGTCATAACTTAGTTCGTAATTTCATAAAATGTCAATTTATGAATAACATATGATCTATATAGCTTAGCTAAGTACTATTTACATGAAATGTCATTTTTAACCTATAATCGTCATAACTTAATTCGTAATTAAGTAAATATCAATTTACTTAGCTTAGTACACATGAACCCTATATTGCAAACCCTAAACCCTATATTCCAAACCCTAAACCCTATATTCCAAATCCTAAACCCTATATTCCAAACCCTAAACCCTATATTCCAAACCCTAAACCCTACACCCTATATTCCAAACCCTAAACCCTATATTCAATTTTCAATATTTCCTAAATTTCAAAAAATAGTGTTAAATTAAAAAAAGGCAATATATTATCAAATCAGCCAAAATTTAAGATTTAAATTTGAAACTCTATATTATGGGAAACAAATGAAATATTTTAGGAAAATGACGAAATCTAGGCCATTGATAAGGAAACGAGATAGGAAGTTATAATATTTCCTACAATAAATCTAACTATAATAAAAAATGAATTGTAATTGCATAATAGACGTGCTGATACCCCTTGTTTACTTGGTTATGAGTCACTTTCCAAGCATAATACCACAACTAAGATGGCCCTAGTTCGAACCACAGTAGCAACACCCTTTTTTTTTCCCTTTTACGTTTTCTTTCCCTTTTACATGAGGTCCCTAGTTCGAACCACAGTAGCAACACCCTTTTTTTTCCCTTTTACGTTTTCTTTCCCTTTTACATGAGGTCCCTAGTTCGAGACTCAGTAGCAACACTTTTATTTTTTCCCTTTTACGTTTGATAATATATTGTTTGATTCCACGTCTACTAAAGCGTTCATCAGTTAGGGTTCATCAACTTTTTTTGATTTCATACTATTATATTATTTTTTCCGTCTGTTTTTCCATTCTCAATTCGGTTTTCCTGATTTATAATTTCAACAAATGAAATACAATAATTGAAATAAAACCATGAAATTAATAACAAAATTATTTCATTAAAATAAAAAGATTACAACTAAAATAAAACGAAAATGCAAAACGTGGAAATACTGAAATTGAAATTCGAAACCCTAACATAACAATCTAAATTTAATAATAATTGGAATACTAATTGCCGAAATTAATGCGCCTCATAACATTTCCATATAGGGCATAACGTCCCCTAGACCTCCATTCTGGGTGCGTTGGAGGAGGGGTTCTAGGAACTTCAACGTTATCTCCATCTTCAACCCGAACAATTGAAAAGTCAGTAACAGGCATCGGGAGGTATTCACGATCACCCACTTGACGCCACTTCAATTGTTCATCCGGTAGTGACCTTGAATATTTTGCATTGAATTCTTCCTCATAGATGTACCACACGTTCTTTAGATTGTAAGGGGAACGGGACATAGATTTTTCTATGACTTTAGGATCAACCGAGTCCAACATTGCCCTAATAAAAAACCGTGTTTCCATAGTATCGGTTGTGTGAATTTTTCGCTCAATGGCAAGCTCTCTTGTTAGGTTAGCAATCTCATTAGCTTGATTAGCCATGGGAATTTGTATAGCAATGAAATCGAAATAAATTTGTATGAGATTTGTGACTTTGATCAGTTTTGTTTTGAGTGTGTTAGGTTTAAAATTTAATTCCCTATTTATATGAAAACTAAGAATGCTAACCTAGTTTACCCTCCATATTTTCCCTCCCTTTATTCCCGCCCTTTTTTCCCTCCAAAAAGATTACGTGCAATGTCAATATTTTTTGCATAAAATAAAAATCATTTCCTAAAAAAAAAATTGATATTTTGAAGAATAAAATAAAATAAAATAAAGTGTGAACACAATAAATATTAAAATGGGGAATTTGTTAAAATGGAAAAGATATGATTCCAAAAATCATTTAAGATAATATTTTTTAGGCAAGTAACACTAGTACAATTAATGCAATTGGCATCGGTTATAAACAGTGATTGGCATCGGTTCCCAACCGATGCCAATGCGGGCGATGCCAATGACATTTTTTTGAATTGGCATCGGTTCATGAACCGATGCCAATTTACACATATTGGCATCGGTTGTTATTCAATTGGCATCGGTTCTAACCGATGGAAATTTACACATATTGGCATCGGTTGTACCATAAAAACCGATGCCAATTTTGCATTATTGGCATCGGTTGTCACTTAAGAACCGATGTCAATCATCAATTACAACAATAAAAAAAAATTGTGCCTAGCCAATAAATAAGTTATTGGCTATAGAAATTCGACAATCATACCTGCATTATTTTATTTTCTAAACGCTATAGAAAATTCAACAATTTATAAATTGAGCAATCCAAATTTCATAAGTTCAATACCAACAAATCCAAATAAAATACAGCCATTCAAGGAATTGTATCCGGCAACAAAATGACATACATATAAATCCTTAACTATTCGAGTATCTACATCAACCGTTCACTCATATATAGACCTCAATAAGCTGCTTTGCTTGTGATGTTATCATGCATGTGTTCGGCCCCATGTATTGCAGCATCTGTTCTTCTTTGACACCCCCCTAAAGAATATTAACGGTGTGCACACAACTTTAGAGAATAATCAAGTAAAAGAGACACACATAACAAACTAATTTTAGGTTACTGAAATCATTTCAGTTTAGTCTAGTAGCCGCTTAGTCAGAACTACTACAATAAAAATACAGAAACAATGAGCATTTCTTACCCTAATGTAGTCTCTTAGTCGGAATGCTTCCGACATGCGCAAGATCACATCTACTTCTCCCATGTTCTTGTTTGAGATTTAGGTTCATGCCAAACAATCACAATCACTGCTAAGACACACAAGGAAATATGTTAGCCTTTGTCATTGCAACCCCAACACAACAAAGTCGATGGTAAAGTTTGACCACACATTAAATAACAAAAAGCAATTTGAGTTTCTCAACAAAGCGTCAAGTTCTTTCAATACTAAAACACTGAAATCTTATAACTACTGACTCTTTTAATTACGCAAACATCCAACAAAAAATCAAATTTTACCCCACAAGAACAAGACTTCTCCAAGAACCCCGTAACTTGATACTCTTTCCAAAAAATTAAATAACACTTGATCACTCAATTCCGACAACAATAGATTTGATTCCATTACTTTTTGCTGCCAAGACAATCGCAAAGTAACAATTCAAAAGATGTACAATACATAAGGTTATCAAATTGTTCTTTTCCATTGATGATATGTAAGTTGAAACAAGCAGAAGGAATGGAGACACAATCGAGATAACCTACTACTTTTCAAGAGTTTGATGTCTAAACCTTCTCTTTAGACTACATAATGAAAACAAGCACTATAAAACCACTCATGCAGCATATCCAAACTATAAACATTTATACATTGATGAGTCTAGTCAATAAACTGTAAGCAATGGTATACACTTACAACGATGGGCGAGCTTCTCGTAAACTTATATATGAAAAGCCCACATTGTCATCCTGAGAAAAAGTAGCAAGGTATAATGGACCAATTTAATTTTATAACATGTAATTTGTAGTCTGACAATAATAATTACTTTAGAAAGGATAATGAGCTTTCTATAAATGAAAAATTGGACTAAATAAGATGAAAAGTTTAGCTAAACAACTAGCACAAGAAAGTTGGACTAGACCAATTAACAACAATCCAAACCTCCCTTACCCTTTGCTCCATCTCATTTCCAATTAACAACAATCTTTATACAACATATTTATTCACTCAGATCTTCAGTTCTTCATTAACTGGTCAAATGTTTTTGGCTTTCCTCGTCACATGTACAAAGTGTGTTTCAATAACCAATAATTATTGAATTAATCCCATAGACTATGAAACTGACATGTAGAAATAAGTTGAAAAGAATCAGGTAAAGAGAAACACCTGACATGTTTTTTTGCAGCCTTGCAGGTCATTGTGGCATCACAAGTGAAACAGCTTCAGCGAAGGGGCTAAGGTTTTCCCTTAATCATCAGCACTCTATTCAGCTGAGAATTTGAGAGAGAACCATCAGGATTATGAAAAAGGTTTCAGGCTAATTGATATTCAAGCACGTAATGGATTAAAGCAAAAAAAAATAAAAAAAATAAAAAAACTTTTAAGGGTTACAGGACAAAGAGTTAACAGTGCTCCCATTCAACAACTACAACTAGTTGAGTCTTTAACTAGTGCGGTGTATTAAAATTTAGTATCCTGATAACTCTCACCAGTAACAACTAACAAGTCTAAGAACCACTCTATAGAACCACTAAATCTATCAGATTTCTGGCACTTTCATCAACCTTACCTAGCAGCATATACTTTTAAGTATCATTCTAACAATCAAATGCAACTATGCAAGTGGAACACTCCCTAGAGTAACATACCGATAGAATCAAGACTTGGTTATAAGGGAATAATAGCCCCTAAATGTGAAATAGGCCTATGTGATGACTTAAATCCTGTAACACTGCAAAACCAGCCGGCAAGCGTACACCTCCAATAGCATCAACACCTGCCAATGACAAAACCGACAATCCATCATCATTAATATTGAAAAGAAGAGGTGAAAGAAAAAAAGATAAACATAACAACTGGTGCTGAGACGCATTGCTAATTTTTTTTACCGGAAATCGAGGTGAAATAAAGTGATATGGAATCGGTTGAAAACTGTAAAAAAAAGTTGTTAGAACAAAAAAACCCTAACTAGTGAAAGAAAACCATATAAATATGAAATCAGAACATGTTTAGCGTTTCAGATATTAGCGGAGTTGTTAATTTTCCGATTACTAAACAAGATGATAAGTGGAACAAACTTTTATAGGCGACATGCCCAACCAACACTCGACCAGCAGGTCATTATTTCCGGTCACATGTGTTCGAGAAATCAACTAATAGCCCTAAACTCACTATATATAAGTTTGGATCCAATAGAGAATGCTCAAATTAGATGAATTCAAGAGGTCTATTTATCAGTTCGTCTTTTATTTCGCAATTTTAATCTTCATTGACTACATAAAGAGGTATATAATTTTCCCCCCACCCACCCGTCTTATCAAAAGGAAAAACAGAAGAACATTGCAAATGACTGCTTGCTACTTCACAGTTATCAAATTCAGCTGCTTGCTAACTTAGTTTCAGCAAACTATTAACACTAATCCAAAACCAGATCCCTTCATGAACAACACCACAAACTAATTACATCTTTCAATCGCAAAAAAAAAAAAAAAAAAATAATAACTTACCAGAACTTCTCTTAAAAAAAAAAATCTGCAAATTACAAAAAATTAAAAAAGGATGAACATAAGTAAGGGTTAATGTAGACTAACACAACCAACAAACAAATTAGATTAAAAACAAAATTAATTAGGATTACGAATTTGGGGACGATAAATTAGGGTTTGGAATTTTACCGGCAAGTTGGTTGGGAGCCGTGGTAGCCATGGTCAGAGCGTCAAATGGAAGCGCCGACAACGTTAGCAAGGGTGGCGAGAAGGGAGTGAGACGTGCGTGGTTGAGGAACTGAAAGGAGACGAGGGGTTGTGAGATGGCGAAGGAAATGATGGTGGTAGCGGTGGTCATTAAGGGTAAGGGAGGCGGTGAAGGGAGTGAGTTGTGCGCGGTTCTAAGAGACCGAGTGTTGGGGTGGTGGTGGTTGTAGGGGGAGTGGGTAAGGCGTCGTGTAGATGAGGGGAAGGGGAATAGGGTAAAAATATGAGGACCGAGGTTCACGGGCTTTGTTAATATAAAAAGGACTTGTTAAATTGACATCGGTTGTTAGTAGTAACCGATGCCACTGTCCAAGAAATAATAATGGCATCGGTTATTTAGTAACAACCGATGCCAATGTTACCTTAAATTGAATTTGGCATCGGTTATTAGTAGAACCGATGCCACTGTGCCGATGCCAATTGCCTTATTTCTACTAGTGTAAATCATCATCAAAATATACATAATTTCGAAATATTTTTAAAATTGCAAAAGAATTATACACTAAAGCTAACCGAAAATATGTTTCCTACAATAAATCTAACTATAGTATATAATGAAATTTAATTGCTTAATGGACGTGCTGATACCCCTTGCTTACTTGGTTACGACTCACGTTACAAACATCATAGTACATCTACAACCTCCCGTGTTCGAACCTCAGTAGCACCAATTTTTTTTTTTTTGGTTTCTCCTTTTACGCCCAAATTTAGGGTTCATCAATTTCATAATGAACAATTTTGATAATTCAATTAGGGTTTACCAAATTCTTTCAAAAAATCGATTAATCAAATTATGGTTCATCAATTTTAATTATAATCTTGATTAATGTTAAAATTACTCATTGTAAATCTTCATCTTCATTAATGTTATGATTGATTTTAATCACTATAATTAGGGTTCGTCAATCAACCATAACTTATGATCTTGATAAAATTTTGATTGATCATTGTCGATTTTGATCTTCAATATTTGTCGATTTTGATCTTGACAAATATAATTAGGGTTCGTCTTTTAAGCACTACTTATGATCTTCATTAATGTTATGATACATCATTGTCGATTTTGATCTTGATTAATTTTATGATTGATTTTGACAAATATAATTAGGGTTCGTCTTTAATCAATAATTATGATCTTGATTATTTTTTGATGAGTTTAATCAAGTTTGATCAACCTTTGAAAAAAACTTAATATTGCAATTAATACATAAAACGTTGGATCAAACTTTTTTATTCAGTAAATAAAATTGAATAATTGAAATAAATTAAACAATAAACATTCCATAAATATGTTAACTACATGTAGTTAACAACTTAACCACTAATGCAACAATTACCATCCTAACCCTAAATTAACTAGTTTAGTTTGACACGTGTCGTGTTTTTAGTGGTTGTGTATGGAATTGCCATACACATTGGGTATATGTAGCCTTTTCCTACAATAAACGATCTTTATTACTTTTGTTTATATATATAGCATTGATGGTTTAACAAATAACAATATTCATAGGCGTTATTTTAGGAAGTGATTTAATTTTTATGAATTTTATATTAATGATGCGAGATGGAAGCTATCATAATATAATTATATAATTATCTTTATCTTATGCGTTATTCTTGGAAAAAATAATTATCTTTATCTTCTACGTTTTTCTTGGAAAAAAGTTGAATTGACTAATTAAATGCTGCAATTTTGTTAATTTGTGTAAAATAGTGGAATAACATGGGTGTCAAATAAAAATAAAAATCTTTTTGTGAATTATTTCGAGTCAATCACGTAAAAAAAGATATTTTTTAATTAGTTTTTGAGTAACTTTCATTGCATCTTTGAAAATAATATTATTATTATTTTCCTGAATTTACGTTATCAGTTTCTTTTTTAGGTCAATCATAATAATTTGAAATGTGCATTCAAATATGGGAATAATAACCCTATGCTCACATTAATCTTAAAATCCCCTATAGACTAAAAGAATAACACGTCTGTGTTATTACCGCTCATGTTTCCCGCTTAACTACCCCCTTACGGAATATTCCCTTCTAAATTCTAACTCTAATTAATTTATTTTAGTCAAAAAATATTGCAGTCAAATATTATAATCAATAATATATTGCTGTCAATTAGTATGCCCCCATATGGAATACCGAATATTCCCTTCTACAATATTGTATACTCAATAATATATCCTTCAAATAATTGATGTCAATCTATTTTGGGCAATAATAAATGGGTATATATACACAGAAAATCAAGAACAATAAAATGGGAATTTTATACACTATAATAATATTTTATATACACTATATAATATTCTCTACCGAGATTATCATCCAATACACAATACTCAAATTATTATATACACAATACACAATATTCTACCGTGATAACTCCTATATAGGCCAACTCATATAAAAACGTAGGAATTTAATTCCACAGGAGTTTACAATTACCTAGGGGGAGCTAGGTAATTGAACTCCTCCATTGTGGAGGAGTTTCCAACTCCTTGGAAAATTAAATTCCCACATTTTGCCAAAAAGTGGGCAACCAAACAAGTCCCTCTTTTCTAATTCATGGGATTTTTCAACTCCCATGAATTTTAAGGGGTAACCAAACAAGCACTATTCAATATATTCAATCAATTATGTAAATATTTGTCAGTATTCAATTTCAAAATATTTTTTCCAAATTAACCTCCTAAAAAATTAACTCCTATATACACCAATTCATATAAAAAACGTAAAAAATGAATTCTCAACTATTATAGGTGACAGAATAATTAATGACAATATTTTAATTACATTTTATAGATATTAGATTTACTAAATGTAAAAATAATTAATGATAACATTTTAATTAAATTTTTCTCTAACACAACCTCTACAAATACCGTACTGTAGTACGGGATCTATACGAATATGAATGTAATTGAGTAAAAGATGTTTACTAACCTTAATTAGAAAAGGCGGTATTTTAGTTAAGATAATATATTTTTGAAAATCACCAGTGGATTTTGATTTAGTTGCTTTTTTTAAGTCAATCAACTACAACATGCCTCATACCAATTAAAAAATATTCTAACTAATTAATTCTTTTTTTTTTAAATTTACGTTTCAAATCAGCAAATTCTCCCCTAAAATTGCGTCCAAATCAACTTAAAATTAGCAACTTTCCTTCTGAACTTTTTATTACTGTTTTTTAAAAAAATTACATTCTAATAATAATAATCACGTTTTATATTCTCATTAGAAAATTTTGAAAATACTATTAAAAATTGCTAATAAATCCCGGATTTGAAGGTGATGGTTATCAAATCTAAACCTCGCAAGTGAACGAGTTCGTTGCACTAATTGAGGGTCGAATCCACAAGGAGCATGGGAGAATATTAATCGTTTTGAATCTTGTGTTTAGCTAAGTCGACAATAATTGAGAAGGAAATTTAGCTAATCAACTAGACTAAATAAACTAAAATGCAATTGAACTAATTATGGACATAAAGCAAGCAAATGAAAATGATGTAATTCAAGGGGTTAAAAGCCTAGGACCCGATTTCCACCAACAATTCATAATTCATCATCATGATTCCCTTAGCTAGTCATTGGGGTGATATGTAAGGAGGAGATGACTCTAATTCGCCTAATACTCCCCTCTCGGGTTCGCATTAGGACACTAGTTCTCCCAACCCCCCTCCCTTTCGGTCTCGGAGGCCGGAATCCTAAGGTAGAGGACTCGACTACCCTAGAAACGTGCACTTCTCTAAGGTATCCTAGCATCTCCTAAGTTCCATCAAGCCGGCCTCATCATTTTCCGGGTCATCCAACTCCTTCTCTCGAAGGTCGAATTCAAACGCTAGTCTAGAGGTGCCCTCCCCGGTTCTCCCTTTTGGTCTCAACCTAGGTTAGCAATAGGACCAAATCCCGGGTACCCGGTTCCCGACCTAACCAACTCTCGTTAGTGGACAAGGGTCACAAATGACAAACCAACATTACCCAAAATTGACCAATTCACAAAATCAATCCTCTAGTCTACCCTTACTAATCCTCCCCAATTCAACTACCTTTTAATGGGAATCAATCAAGTAAATTACTCATGTTGGATTAAACCGAGTCCTAGTTAAAGGATTACTCACTAATCATGGTTATTAAGACAAAATAATTAATAAAGATGAATACTTTAGACATTGACATAATCTAAAATTGATTTCTACAATTAAACATGTAACAACCAACAAATCTATTAGGAAAGGCTAATTAAACTAAGATGGCAAATGATTAATGCAAAAAGTAACAATGTTTGACTCAACAACTCAAAGATTCAAGCTTTAAAAGGGGAACAACAATGGTGAACACGAAAAGATGAACAAGAGAGGAAAATGATAATCTAGCAACAAAAGAGAAATTCAAACACAACAATCAAGTTAAAACTAGCAAGAAAGTAAATGTAAACAATTGAAATTAAAGAGAGAAATAAGAGGAAGAATTATACCAACAACCATAAAGATGGAAACTTGGATTGGAAAACAAGGAGGAATTTCCTCCTGCTTCAAATTGCAACCCACTAATGTAAATGTAAACTATTGATAATTGTTAAACTTGAATAAATTAAAGAGGAATTAAATTAATATAGAAGAAAAATTACAACTTTAATTTAAATGAAAAATTAATTGAAGATGTTCTTGTCTTACAATATTGAGAGAATAAGAGAGACTAATTTCTAATCTAATTTCTAGTCTAATTTCTAAGGTAGTGTGTAGTGTGTAATGTAATTCTATTCTAATGTGGTCTTTATACACTTCTACTAATCTACTAATTAATAACTAGGTTAGAACCCGTGCCAGAGCACGGCATTTTATAGTGTAGTCTTATATAGTGTGTAATGTAATTCTATTCTAATGTGGTCTTTATATACCACTTCTACTAATCTACTAATTAATAACTGGGTTGATGCTTGATGCTCGATTGATGGTTAATTGAAGGAGCGCTACTGATTTTGCAACTGAGTCGAGTTCCAATGTCGGGTTTGAGTGAGCTGAGGAGATGGTTTAAATGGTTGTTAATGGAGGTGGTGATTAATGGTGGAACGAAATGCAGGGGAGTGGTGGTGGAAAGTGGTGGTGGCTGTGAATGGAAGTTTGATGTGAATTGGTGATGGTGTATGAGGAGTAGCAGGTGGTGTTCAAAAATGGAGGTGTAAATGGGTACGAATGGTGGTGGTTGTCGAGGTGAGGTGGGCTAGTGAGGATGATGATGAATGTGGAATGGAGGTGGATGGGCACGAAAAATGGTGACTCGTGATTGAGTTTCAATCATTTGGCAGGGAGATAGATGGAGAGGTCAGGGGTGACATTGGATTTGGTCGAAAGTTGACCTTGACTTACTCTTTGACTGATGCTCTACTTCACTACTTGACAATTGACATGCTTGGATCCGTCTCAACTCGTCTTGCTTCCAAACTTCCTCCTTTATTTGTCAATTGGTACCTATAAAATTAAAACGAATAGAGTAGTACCAAATTCCCGACAAATAACATTTATTCGTAATTATTATAATAAAACTTATAATTAGTAAATAATTAGTGTAATGAGCTATTAGACAATTAAATAGCACAAAATCGAGTTAAATATAAGATAAAAGTACGAGTACAAATGATACTAAATTACTACTTATCAGAAGGACGAAAATTTTTGTTATTTAATTCGAAATCGTTTTGTAACTGAATTGTTTACGTGATTGCACCTTTTTTTTTTTTTTTTTGTTAATTAGAGAGTATGACACATGGCGTTTGAATGTGTTTGAACACGTGGTGTATGAAGGGGTAGCTGGTTGTTGCTTTAATATAATATATGATGATTTGAAATCGTTTTGTAATTGAATTGTTTACGTGATTGCACCTTTTTATGTTTTTCTTAATTAGAGAGTATGGCACGTGGCGTACGTTTGAATGTGTTGTGACACGTGGCGTATAAAGGGGTAGCCGGTTGTTGCTTTAATATAATATATGATGATATGATATGATTGAAGTAGCAATTGCCCGTAATCGGAATTTGGGCTTGATGTCGAACTAGGTGCAAAAAAGATGGTGTATTTCTTAATATGTTATTTGTCCCACATTGAAAAATAATGAAGGTGTTCTTAATGTTGGAAAGTAAAGACGCAACAATGGACAGGAAAAAAGAACTTGCCAAACTGGAAGAGAAAAACAGTGCCTGGTCATGTAGCCACTGACTTGAAAACTATATGGGCACGACCGCGATGGTAATCGTCTCACGTCGGTAGTTTCCCAAGGTCAACACTGCGACTCCCGTACACAACCACTCGTGTAAAGAAGCCTTGGAACAAAAAGTAACAATACCCAGAAATTTCAGTAGCAAGAGAAGAGAAGAGATAATTTGAGAGAAGACATGATAGTATTCTGTTGTGTATTTTCTGAAGAGAGCAGATTCAGAATATAAACACAAGTACACTAAATGTGGACAGTCGATTTACACACAAGCCCAAAAAGGTAAAACTGGGCCTTTGGCCTGAACCGGAGGTGCTCTACCCGAGCCCCCTAGCTCGGGTCGGGCCGGCATGCGCGCGTATGTGTTTGGACCCAAACCCATAGCCCCAAATCTCCCAACAAAATCCCCTTTGGTCCACTCAGTTATCCAATAATGAAAAAAGAGCATTATAAACATAAGAGGGAAGACCAAATCCACCGATGTGGGATGAGAAGGCAAACTCGTGGTAAAAAAATGTTATTATTAGAGTATAGGTTTTATATTATTTACACATATTTTAATTACGATAAAAAAACGTACGGATATTAATAGAGTATAGGTGCGAAAAATGTGGCGTACTTCTAAGTATATTATTTGTCTCACGTTGAAAAATAATGTAGGTGTGATGAATATATTACGAATAAATAGCTGAATTGTCTCACATCAAAAGATTGTCATAAGGTGAATTGTCCCACATCAAAAGATTGAGCCCATTTTCTCTCCATTTCCTAAAAAGAAATGGAGAGGCAAGTTCCTATTAATGGTGCAGATCGCATGTGCACAACATCTAACGGTTCTAAATTTACGCATAAAGATAAAGGAAAATGAAGGTGAAAGGGGAAATTATTATTTTAAAGAGATTGTGAGAGGAAATGGAGAGAAAGGAAATGGAGAGGATCCATTTCCCAAAAGATTATCATAAGGTGAGTTGATCCTATGATTATAAATAAGAATTATAATTGAAACTTATATATCAACACAGAATCCTTTAAGTCTCTCAAATATTGTCATAATACAAACAATAACATACAAATATTAAGCACGTAAATATTTATAAAGGGTTTATATATTAGTGATATTATAATATGTTTATTTAAAAAAACTATAAAAATAATATAATTAGATTCGTGTTAAAAAAATGCTATCATTAGAGTATAAGTTTCATATAATTTGCACATATTTTAATTATGATAAAAAAATTGAAAAAAAAAGTACGAAAATTAATAGATAGTATAGTATTTGCTCATTATTAAACTGGGTATAATGTCGAATTAGGTGCAAAATATATGGTGTACTTCTAAATATATTATTTGTCCCACATTGAAAAATAATGTAGGTGTGATGAATATACTACATATAAATAGTTGAATTGTCCCACATCAAAAGATTATCATAAGGTGGGGGTGATCTCATGACTATAAATACAAATAATTAGACATAAGATGTAAGATTATAACTAAGTTAATTATCCCGTTGCAACGCACCGGTGTCAAACTAGTATGAGCAATAAAAGTAACAATAAGAACACTGGGCGTAGAGAAAGTAATAGTAACTGAAAGAAATGGTAATGACGACGGTAGTAGTAAAAGTAACAGTAGTCACAGCAAATATAACGAAAGTAATAGTAGAAACAACGAAGAAAGTATGAAAAATTAGCTAACAATTAGATTTAAGAAAAATATTTTATTTATTTAAATAAGAACTTGATAAAGTTAACGGGAATTGATATAATTGTAAAGATAGCGTGAATAGTCAAAGTAATAATATTAACCGGGGGAGTGGTGAATGTGTCTCATAATTTGTTAATAAATTTAAATATTTCAGTATGAGTGGTAAACATATGAGTTGAGGAAGTCTAACATAGCCTAAAAATATAAAATTTGACAATAAATAGAGGTAGTCCGAACGAAACCGGACGGAGTATAAATTAATTATGATGTGAGAACCATACCAACTCATAAAATTATATGTCTTGGCCGTAAGCCTTAAACAATATCCCTTGATAGACAAAGACAACTTCATTTTACCTTTAATATCGTGCACTCAAATTCGTTCTTTAACTACCCCACGGCCCACGGTCCTCGAAAATGCCCGCGGTCCACCAATGAGAATTGGTTAGGTACTTAGTTGACCACCCTTTTACATTCCTTGCCAATCTAGGTTGAACCCGGGAGGGGGAACCTCGAAAGGGTGCCCTTGGGAAACCGGGTAGACTTTCACTTTTGGGAAAAGGGTTAGAAAACCCGGGAATTAATCGCGTACTTAGTGCCTCCTAGCATCGAGTCGGGGACCTTGGGGATGGCGCGCGTTTTCGGGTCCTAGAACCTTGCTTATGAGAGGTCCGAGTCACGAATCCGGGAGGGAGGTGAGTCGGGAATCCTAGTGTCCTATTATGAGCCCGGGAGGGAGTTAATAGGCGAGTTAGATGCGTTTTCCCCTAACTAATTACCCCATGATGACTAGTTGACGGAATTAATATGCTAATCATGATTGTTTGTCGCTTAATCACACCCTAAGCTTTTTATCAATCAAGTAAAACCATACTAATTTGCTTGCTTCTTTATTTTAGAACTTAATTAGTTATTCTATTTCTTGCTCTTTAGTCTAGCCCTTATTAGTTAATCAACCAACTTGTTTCGTTTGACTTAGCTAAGTATAAGAATTTAGACAATTAATAATCACCCAAGCTCCTTGTGGTTCGACTTCGACTACCCAACTACATTAGTTGAGTAAATTGTTTGATTGGGGAGTGCGACAAACCCTATTATCATAATAATTATCATAATAATATTAACCGGAGGAGTGATGAATGTGTCTCATAATTTGTTGATAAATTTTAACATTTCGGTATGAGTGATAAACATAGGAGTTAAGGAAGTCTAATGTAGCCTAAAAAAAATAAAATTTGATAATAAATTGAGGTAGCTCTAACGAGTCCGGATAAAATATAAATTAATGATGATGTAAGAACCATACCAACTCATCGCATTATATGTCTTGACCGTAAGCCTTAATTGACGGCTTGATTTTACCTTTAATAATGCCGTGCACTCAAATTCGTTCTTTAACTACCCCACGGTCCACGGTCCTCGAAAATGCGTATTACTCTTCGTGGAAAAGAAAAGGTTAGCCCAAGTTACACTCCAGAAGACCGAGACTTAAAACCATAGATCAACTCATCAATCAATTAGAACGAAGATTCAACATTCTTTGATAATCTCACATTTATCTTACTGCAAACATTTGAAGGATATGGGTCATTCGAGTAGGATTTTGGATCAGGTTATTTTTGGGTCGAGTTGTTTTCAAGTCGAGTCACTCCTCCCGTTGTGTTTGGGTCCTAATTTTACTTAACTGTCCAATGATTATTCGATAGAGAAAAATTGTTTTTTCTTCTCGTTTCAACTGTAGTTAACAGTGATTTTGTCTATGAGGCATCCCTAAACGCCTACATAAATTCTAATTTGTGACGGGCATATCCATCGCAAGTTTGCGACGGGTCAAGTACTATCTATTTGGGTAGATAAAACAAAAGCAGAGTGTTTAGAGAATAGCAATCTATTTTGTCTTATCTACCCACATGAATAATACTTAACCTGTCATCGTAAGCTTGTGACGGATATACCTGTTACAAGTGAGACTTGGTGAAACACCTAAGCTTACTTAGCTAATCCTTATATATTCTAGAAGAGGTTTAATTAATCATGATTAAAAAAAAAAAAGTTGACCAAGACTTTTGTTCAACCTTAACCATAAAAGTATCAATCATGATTAAAAATAATATCAGAAGACCAAGACTTACCAAGAGCGAACATTCAACCATTCACCATTATATTTAACTATAAAATATAAATTTTATTAAATTTAATAACAAATATATTTTCAAAAATAAAATCGTACATATATACTATAAAATATACTCCCTCCAATCCAATCCAAATTACCCACTTGTTTTTTGGAGGTCAAACTTTGAAACGTTTGACCGTTAATTCATAGAAAAATATAAAATTTTGAACGATAAAATTCACATATTTAGTTGTATTATGAAAATATCTTTCATATGTTATATTTTTTTGCAAAAAAAAAATTATATACAAATGATGAAAAACGCGGTCAAAGTGTCCCTTCGAAGACCAACCAAAAGCAAGTGGGTAATTTGGATTGGATTAGAGGGAGTAACTTTATTAAATTTAAATAACATGTTTTGACCTAAATTTTATGGGATGTCGTGTCACGTATCCGTCTCGATGATACCTAGGCCAAGACTCCATTATCTCCATCAAAGTAGACTGTGATTAAAATTATGGACTGCATTCTACTATAAATAAATGCACACAACCAGCTTCTAATCAATATAATAAACATTATTGTTACCAAAAAAAATCAATATAATAAACACTATTCTCGAATTAATTATATTTATACTTCCACCATTTTGAATAACAATGACTGCCCATTTCTTTCGTGAATCATATAAACACCTTCTCATTTTACTCTTCAGTGTTTGGCTAACATCCTATAGTTGCCATGCCGGATCATTTGAGGTTAATAAAACCCACTTTCAATGTGTGGAGAGTGAGAGAGATGCTCTGCTTCACTTCAAACAGGGCATTAGTGTTGACCATTGTGGACTTCTCGATTCTTGGAGACACACTCAGGATTGCTGCCGATGGCCCGGTATTCGCTGCGACACCCAATCCGGTCATGTCATTGGTATCAAACTTCGTGGTCCTGGTTCCGACTATATCGATGGCATTGCGCAATCCTACAATCCTTGTTTTGAAGGTACACTCAGTGTTTCTCTGATTAATTTGAAGCATTTGAAATATTTGGACCTCAGTAATAATAATTTCAGTGGGCAATTACCCAAGTTTATAGGTTCACTTGCTAGTTTAGAGCAACTTAACCTCTCCCACTCTGGGTTTTGGGGTGTTATTCCTCAAGAGATCGGAAATCTTTCCAGATTAACATCCCTCGATCTTAATGTTGAACTTGAACTTTCAAATGAATACCATATGAGGGTGGATAACTTGTGGTGGCTTTCGCGTATGAGGTTGTTAAGGGAAGTGGACTTGAGTGGTATTGATCTGAGTGCAACTACAAACATTTGGCTCTCTATTGTTAACAACCTACCTTCTTTACGAGAGCTTCGTTTGGGTAGTTGTCAATTGTCTCAAAACTCACCTTCTTCTCTTTCATATATTAATTCATCAACAACCCTTACTGTCATCGACCTTAATTCTAATAACTTGAATGACACGTCAATATTTGAGTGGTTGTTCAACTTGAGTGGACTTGAGACCAACCTTATATATCTTGACCTCTCCTATAACCAAATGTTTGCTAATAATCTGCAATTATCTTTACATGCTATGAAACTTCTTGATAACTTATGTAGCTTGCAAACCTTGAACATGAGATTTACCAATCTCAACTACAAGTTCTCTGACATCCTCCAATCCTTTTCTACATGTCCTCACAAGGCATTAGTGTCTCTAATATTATATAACAACCAAGTTTGGGGCTCGATTCCAGACAGCATTGAGGCATTTTATTTCTTAAGGGAATTAAAAGTTGGCGGAAATAACCTGAATGGGACCATTACTCAATCCCTTGGGAAACTTACGATGCTCGAGATATTGGGTCTTTCTTCTAATTCATTGAATGGAACTCTCACAATTGCCCACTTATCAAGCCTTTCAAAACTACGTGCTTTGGGTTTGTCACGTAACAAAGAAGTTGTGGTTAACATTAGTGTTGATTGGATTCCTCCATTTCAGCTCGATAAGCTACTTCTAAGTTCATGCAAGATAGGCCCTTATTTTCCAAGATGGATTACAACTCAAAAAAACTTGTTGGTGCTTGATATATCCAATGCTAGTATTTCAGACACTATTCCTCTTTCCTTTTGGAGCTCGAGCTTGTTGTCGAGAATTGTGATTCTATTCATGTATCGCAATATGATTTATGGTATGATTCCAGATGTATCAATCATCTTTAATAACTCCCCTCAAATTGACTTGAGTTCCAACTTCTTGGAAGGTGTAATACCCTCATTTCTAAGAAATAATGTATCACATCTATATCTAAACAATAACAAGTTCTCAGAAGGCCTTTTTAATTTATTGTGCCCACACACACAAGTTATCAGAAGTCCTCTTTTCGAACTTGATATATCCAACAACTTGCTTTCAGAAAAGTTTCCGAACTGTTGGAGCAATTTTGATCAATTAGTTTTCTTGTATCTGGAGAACAATAGTCTTTGGGGAAACTTACCAACCTCTATGGGTGCGTTAGACCAACTTCAAGGTTTACACTTGAGTAACAATAATCTATCAGGTGAAATACCAGCTTCCCTAGTAAATTGCAAGTCCTTGATATTTCTTGACGTTGCAAATAACTCATTGGTTGGTCACATACCCCCTAGCTTTGGGCATAGTTTCAGGAATCTTCTCATTCTTAACCTACAAAATAATGGTTTTACCGGAGTCCTTCCTACAAGTTTTTGTGATCTTTCACAACTTCAACTCATGGACCTTTCAGGCAATCACATCTCTGGTACTATTCCAAAATGTTTATACAAACTGGTAAGCATGTCTAATCTGTTGGAATATAATCTACCCAGTGGTTACAGCGATGATAATACACGCGTGATGTGGAAAAGAAATGAACAGATATTTGTTGGCATTGATTCATTAGGATTACTTAAAGGCATTGATATTTCCAACAATAAGCTAGAAGGTCATATTCCAGAAGGTATATCAAGTCTCGTTGGATTAAAATTCTTAAATCTATCACGAAATAATCTTACCGGTTTTATTATGCCAAGAATAGGTCAACTGACCTCTTTGGAGTCACTTGATTTATCACATAACCATCTTACCGGAGAAATCCCAGCAAGTTTAGCTCAAGTTAGCTATCTAACGGCATTCGATATTTCCGACAATAACTTGACCGGAAAGATTCCAGTCGGTACCCAATTGCAAAGCTTTGATGCATCAAGTTACATGGGAAATCCCGGGCTTTGTGGAGCACCGCTCCCTGCTTGTGCTGGAGATGAAGCACCCGCCATCGCGCCAAATGGTTACCACGAGCAAGACACGAAAGACAACTTTATGCTGGGAGTTTACATAAGTGTGATACTTGGATTCATCGTAGGATTTTGGGGAGTTTGTGGCACTTTAGTTGTGAAGAGATCTTGGAGACATGCCTATTTCCGATTCTATGAAGATATTGAAGACAGGGTGTATGTTATATGGGTTGTTAACATAGCTAGAGCTTGGAGGAGATCTTAAAGCTACTTTCTTAATCTTTGTATCAATAAGTGTGTAGTTTAAGCTTCTTCATAATTTTGCTGTAACATCAATACTTGATCCATAAGTGCATAGTTTACAGCTTCTTTATAATTCCTGATCAATAATGAAGTTTGATGTATATGGGTCTGGTTTATGAGGGGCGACCGCGTTATATGTTTAACACCGGTCACCAGAGTAAAGTCTTGTGTATCTGCTTTCAATATTACCCGTGTTATAGGGAGTTGTTTAGGCATTTTGGTAACGATGGTTCCTTATTGATAAAAAGTTATAGTGACCGCGTTATATGTTTAACACCGGTCACCAGAGTAAAGTCCTGTGCATGTACTCCGTATATGCACAGGGCCGTCTTAAGAGAGTCGTTAAAAAGTTATAGTGACCGACCTAACAAGGTCTCGTAGTTGCGTAGCTGTTGGATTCCTTAAGAAGATTAATCAAATCCTTAACATCACAAACTTGAAAGAATGATCACTTAAATTATCCAATTATCTATAGCTTAAGTCAACAACAAGCATACTTCTGCAACAATGATAAAGTCAACTCCTGTGAATATGTTCTGTATTATTCCTCAAAAATTACCAATATTAAATTATGAATCTTAAATAAATTAATTATGAAAACCATACCAACTCATCACATTATATGTCTCGGCCGTCAGCCTTAAAGAATATCCCTTGATAGACAGCTTGTATCTATCTAGGGCCGTCTAATTGCATGTTCAAAAGGTTCTTAGTTATTCCTATTATCGAGTTTATGCTGAAAAATGAAGATGATGCAATGCAAGTCGATAGCAGTTTGCATTGTTGTAGTCATCTTGGGTGTGATTTCAACCGCGGTGGGCCTTCTGCTCGAGTTCGCCCCTGATAAGACAATGGTAAGGTTCTAACTGCTTGTTAATTAACCTATTTATGTTCAGGGCCGAAGCTAGAGTTACTCGATGTTTTGGACAGGTGAAGATTCTACCTGTTGGTTGCAGCTTCAGTTTCTGTCATTTTTGCTCAAATCATCGTAAGTATCTCAACTGACTGTGGTTGTTGCAGCAGACGGAATTCTTCTTCCTCCTCTTCACATATACTTTCCATTTTCGCTTTCGTCTTCTCCTGGTAATTATGTTTTTGAGATTTTATCACTTGTACCCCTCGAAATAAACATGTAGAATCAGCGAGAAAAACTGTTGTATGGATGATAAACAGTACGGCGTTCAATTCCCTGAGTCAGGCCGTGTGTCGTCATTACGCAGTATCTGGGTTGATAATACAAACTGTTACAAGGTTAAACCTGGGATATTTGGTGCAGCTGCTGCATTTTCTTTTGGTGCTGCATCTCTTGGAATCATTAATTACCTTATTTCGATTTCCAAAAATAACAGCAGATACATTTCGCGTACTACTACTGAGTTTCAGAATCATGGTAATTCTCTTGATCATATGGATCGTCGGACTGACATAGTAATAGCGCTACCAGACGTCCCAGCAACACCAGTGCGCAGATTTGTGACAGCTGAACGATATCAGCTTCCAACAGAACCACGACGAATTCCTGTGATGGCACAAGCTTGAGTTGCATTCAAAGGATTTTTCCAACCTTTTGAAATGAATGTATCAAAATCTATGATTAGCTTGTATTTATGTAATTATTTGTGAATTTGATCCAATTTGACTCATATTTCGTTTTCCCAATTGCTAAATAACGTCGATTAAGTATTTTCACATCGTCATTTTATTCCCTGTAAAATCCCATTTCTCTTCTATAATCTAATTGATATTCACTGAACCCTTTTCTCGGAGATTTATTGTTATTTGTTAATCTTAGCTGTGCGTTGGGTAAAAACCCGAGTCAAAACATAAACTTCGTTCGTCTGAGTAAATGTTAAACATGCAATTTGAAGTCAATGGGTCAATGCATCTGCCAATAAGTCATCAGAATGAATGTACACCTTTCTGATGCTGATGTTTCATTGACTACAAATTTGATTTACTCTATGTTATTTCCACATCTACCCAACTTGTTTAGCATATAGCCATAATAGTACGAGTACTATAGTACTCTGGTATATAGACCTGGCAAACGGGTCAACCAGTCGGATTCAGGTCAATTCTATTCGAGTTTGGAAGAAACGGGTCGAGTTCGGATCGAGGAGGGATTATTATCAACTTTTTAAGCCATATCGGTTCGTCTACGACAATATCGGGTCAAGTTAGGCCAAGTCAGGCCGGATTATTCGAATTGGGTCAGTTTTGCTAGATCTAAATTAGTATTCCATCATTCTTCTCCATTAGAAATAGTAAACATAATACTCCTCACACACAAGCCATTATAATATTCCACTTGGGTGGATTGTATTTGTGTATGAGGAGTATTATGTTTACTATTCTACCAAATAATTGATAAAATGACCTTTTTTCTGCATTATATAAACCAGGCAGCACATAAGAATATGGTAAACAACTAAACATGTGTTGGGGAAGCGTCCTGTAAATCCGGTGCGGGAAGAATCTCACCCAACAACGATACTGGATAGTTGCCTGCATACACTACTACAGATACAGGCTATAACAACGGTTAAAAACCGTTGTTATATAAAAAAGCGGACGTTGTTAAAGCGTCCGTTGTAAAAGGTTTTAACAACGGTTGGTTTTCTTAAGGAACCCGTTGTTAAAACTATTAACAACGGTTTTAAGTATAAAAACCCGTTGTGGAAAGTGTGACTCAATTTTGGAGGGAAAGTTATAACAAAGGATTGTAATAAAAAAACCGTTGTTATAACTAAAGACAACGGGTTGTTTCTCAATAACCGTTGTTGTTTGTTTTTAAAAAATAAAAAAAATTAAATTAAATATTATTAGATGCATGCATAATTACGGCCCGTTATAATTCCGATGCATGCATTATTACTGCCATCCCTATGCATATGAATGGACAATATGGAATGAGAAGGGTTATAATAAGATTTGAAGCAGCAGAGAGAGATATGATGATGATTATGGCACAACTTCCTAACATATATATTAATTAAAAAACAACTCAAACCACACATTACTTAGTATAAATACATGCATGATCTCAACTAACATTCTATTATCTCACTATATATCTCCAAACCCTAACTGCTAAAACAAACTCCAAATAAACCCTAATTAATCTTTCAAACAAACTCCAAACTCCATCAACAAAATGAATGATATCATCCTTAAGACTCTTACTATGATCGAGAACAACAACAGTTTCATCCGCCGGTTGCTCCACATTGAGGACAGTTTGAGAGCTACCTTGTGGATGCTCGATCCAGATCTTGAAGGACGCCAAAAAGATGGCTTGACAGAGCGAAAGAAGATTCTGCGGCTATATGACGATATAGCAATCTGGCACGAACGGAACCTCCAAATAGCTAAGGAGGAGAGGACGGATATCATAGAAGAGAATAAGACTCTCTATGAAAATATAAGAATTGCATTTTTATTAATGTAATTTTTTTTTAATTTATGTATTTATATATATATATATATATATATATATATATATATATATATATTAATTAAGTTTATCATGCATTCCTCTCTATCATCTTGCTTCTTCTTTGTTTTATTTTATTTAATTTGTTTTACTAGCTAATTAAGTGAATAATACTTAAAGAAATAACATAATGATCGATAAAAACACATACATGCAAATGAAATAATTAGAAAAAGAAAATAATGACGATGAAAGACGATGAAACCAACAGTGACGGCGAGATTTACCTGATAATTAGAGAAAGTAAGAGACGATGAAATCAACAGTGACGGCGAGAAGATAAAGCGACGATGAGAAAGAGAGAAAGAGACGATGAGAAAGTGTGTGTTTTGTGTCTGTGTTTGTGTTTGTGTTTGTGTTAAGGTTTGTGTTTTGTGGCTGTATCTGATTTGTGTTTGTGTGGTTTATAGTATGGAAAGTATTGACAACGATTGTTAAACAAAAACCGTTGTTAAAACGTTTTAACAACGATTGTAAAACAACAACCGTTGTTAAATAAGTTTTAACAACGGGTTTCAAAAGTAATCGTTGTGAAAACTTTTCACTAACTTTGCATCAATTTTGCGCCAAATTATTAACAACGGTTGTGCATGTTTGACCCATTGTTAAAACTTATAACAACGGTTATATAACCATACCCGTTGTAATTAATTTTAGTAAAATTCGCGCCATACATTCTACAACGTCTATTGTGATTTTCGTGAATAATCGTTGTTAAAGGGGCGTTGTAGTTGCCTGGATTTGTAGTAGTGATATGCGGCACTCGTGGTTGCTGTAAGAACTGATTTAAATGCTGCGTGGAGTATGAAATATCAGGATGTGTCATGTTTAAGTTAAGCAGCCTGCCTATAAGCCGTCTCTATCTCTCTGGATCAGACAAAAGTTCACCTGAATCAGTAGAAAGTTTCAGGCCTCCTGGCATTGGGAAATCAGCTGGTGTGCAATCCTCCATTTGCATATCTTTGATAATGTCAAGTGTATATTTCCTTTGATTAAGGACCAAACCAGAGTCATTTCTTGCTATTTCCAAACCCAAAAAATATCTCATTTTTCCTAGGTCTTTTATTGTAAAAGCTTTATCAAGACCCATCTTAATGCTCTCAATCTCTTGAACTGATTCTCATGTCAAGAGCACATCATCAACATAGACAAGTGCTATGATGAATTTCTTTGTCACTGGATGTACCCTATTAAACAAAGAATAATCTTGTTTAGACTGAACAAAACCTTAGCTTTGTAAGAACTTAGTCAATTCAATATTCCATTGACGAGATGCTTACTTCAAACCATAAAGTGATCTCTTTAATCTGCAGACTTCTCCTGGTTTGTCTAGTTGAAAGAAAGGCCAATTCTTAGAAGCTGCTAGAGCAAGAAGAACTCTGATTGTTGCAAATTTTGCAACAGGAGAAAAAGTATGTACATAATCCTTATACTTTACTTGATTAAACCCCTAAGCCACCAGCCTAGCTTTGAAACGTTCCACTGAACCATCTGCCCTGTGTTTTATTTTATAGACCCACTTTGAACCTATTGCTTTATGGCCTGCTGGTAATGTAGTAAGAACCCAGGTAGCATTTTGTTCTAAAGCCTGTAGTTCTTTGTCCATGGCTTCTTACCATCTCTTATCATTCTTTGCTTGTGAGTAGGTAGAGGGTTCAACTTCATGTATGACTTTAGACAATGAATTCACATATTCTTCAGAAAATTCTACCATATTGTCTAAGATATAAGCATGGAAGGAATTCTTCTGAGCTGGTAACTTCTGAGGACAATGAAATCCCTTAAGTCTTAATGATAACTGAGTAGGTCTTGATGACTGCCTGATAGGAGGAGTAACAGTCTGGACTCGTGTTCTCTGTTGCTGTTCAACAGCAGGTTGTTGGACACCAGTGACCAGTATTAGTGACTGTTTGTTGAATATCAGTGACAGTGACAGGGGAAGGGTCCTGCTGGATCTGTTGTTCATTAGTAAATGCAGCTGTTTCCCTGACCTGTATGGGAATATTCCCTGTTGAAAGTGGATCATCATGATGAAATAGATCTACTAAATCATTGTCTATGTGACCTGTGTCTTCTGAAACAGCCTGTTGGTCTTTAAAAGGAAAAATTTCTTCCTGAAATATCACATCCCTGGCCACAAAGGTCTTGTGATCCTGTAAATCATATAATTTATATCCTTTTTTACCAAATGGATAGCCAATAAACACACACTTTCTTCCCTTGGTTCCAAATTTATCTTTCTGAGAAAGGGGCATGGGTGCATAACACAAACACCCTAAGACTCTTAATTCATCATAAGTAGCTGGTTTGCCAAATAATACTTCAAATGGGGTTTTCCACCCTAATACAGAAGTTGGCATCTTGTTGATTAAGTATGTTGCAGCAAGTACACACTCACCCCAGAATTTAATTGGTAAGTTTGCATGAATCCTGATTGCTCTTGCTGTTTCAATTAAATGTCTATGTTTTCTTTCCACACGCCCATTTTGTTGTGGCCTTCCCACAATACTCCTTTGCAACACAATGCCTTTCTCATTAAACAACTCATAGTACTGCTCTTGTAAGAATTCAGAACCATTATCACTTCTGAATGTCTTGACCTTGCCTCCAAATTGTGTGTCAATATATGCTAAATTTTTTTTAATTAAACTAGCCACCTGAAATTTATTCTAGAACATATAAATCCAGGTCACCCTTGAATGATCATCAAAGATAGTAAGAAAGTATTTAGCCCCTGTGATAGTAGGTGTTCTATAAGGACCCCATAGATCCATGTGAACAAGATCAAACAACCCCTGAGCATAAGAGCTGCTTATATGGAAAGGTAACATATGCAATTTAGACAAGTGACAAGTACTGCAATTGAATTTCTGCATTGGTTTGGCAGTCAAAGATTTTACATGCTGCAATTTATCAAAGGAACTATGCCCTAGTTTAGAGTGGAAAAGCTCAAGATTACAATCAGAATTACAAGCATTAGATTTTGACAAATAGCTTGACTTTCTAAGATCTCTTGAGTCTTGTACTCTTGAGACTTTATTCTTATCCTCCAAAGCTGGTGTAAACCAGTATAAGCCTCTTTTCCTTATAGCTATGCCAAGTTTTTCCATTTTGATAGGGTCCTGGAACAAACAATGCTCAGATGTGATCAAGACAATCATAGGAGTATGCTGAATTAACTTGCTTGCTGAGAGCAAATTCTGCTTAAAATCAGGAACCACTAGAACATCCCTTAAGTGAATAGCAGATGTTAACATTATATCTCCCACTGTATTCACCAACTTTATAGAACCATCAGGAAGTCCAATTACTATAGGTTTGTTTAAAGACTTAACATTTGTAAGCATATCAACTTATGAGGTCATATGGTCTGATGCACCTGCATCAACTATCCAGCCCAACTGACCATAAGCTTGTGCAACAGTAAAAGCCTCAGAGTACAAATCAGTACCTGCAAAGTTCACAGAAGAATCTCCAGTAGATGATTTGTCAGACATAAACTTATACATCTGTTGTATCACATTCTGAACAATGCCTGTCACCACAGCTGTGTCAACTCCCATCATAGTGGAACTACCTGCAGTGTAAACATCAAGTGGATTATCAGACTGTATAACATCTGCATTGTTAGCTTTCCTGTGGTACACATTGGATCTGCCACCAGAGTAGTTATGCCTACCTCTACCCCTGCCACCTTTGGCTGCAGCATGCCTGATTCTTTGATGACAAGCAGCCACCAGATGTCCCTTCTTGCCACAATAGTCACATATCTTCTGATGATAGCACTCATCATCAGTATGTCCTCCTTTCTGACAACCATTGTAGAACTTAGGCACTGGTTTCTCCTGAGAGACATCCTGCTTCTGTCTTTTCCAATCTCCCTGATGAACATCATGAGATCAAGTAGAAGCATAGGCATTAACCTCAGTGGGAACCACAGTATGCTCAAAATTTGTCGTTGCTTTTCAATTTTCTGCATTAATCCTAAGGCCTTATTCAGAGGTTGTAAGGAATCCATAGACAGTACAGTTGTTTTGACTGTATCATAACCATTATTGAGTCCCATCAAAAATTGGATAAGCTTTGAGTTGTTTTCCCTCTCAAGAATCCTTTTCAACAACTGACATGTACAGCTAGTCATTGCACCACACGTACAATAAGGAATTGGATCTAATTCATCAATACTTTCCCAAGCAATTTTCATTTTGCTATAATATTCTACCAAACTGGTATTTTCTTGAGAAATATGCCCCAAATCTTTCTTCAAGGAGTAAATTTCAAGAGTATTGACCTGTCCATATCTATCTAACAACTCAAGCCACATTTCTTTAGCACTAGCAGCATACTTCAAGGTTTCACCATTTTCAGGTTCTAAAGAGTTAGTTATCCAACGCATAATCAAGAAATCACACCTCCTCCATTGATGATAAGTATTAGCAGTCTGAGCAGGTGCACGACATGTGCCATCAATAAAACCTTCTTTGTTTTTTGCAATCAAAGCATTATACACCTCTCGTTTCCATTGAAGAAAACTATTATTTCCATTGAATTTAATCTCAGTTAATTTCAAGGTCGGCTGATCAGTACTACAAATGTATAAAGGATCATCAAGAACAGCATACGGTGCAACAGCAGAAGCACTAGTATCAGCAGACATGATGACACAGAAATTCAGCTAAAAAATTGTCAAGGAGAATGGAATACAGAGAAGAACGCACAAGAATCACGAAGAAAACGAAGAAAAAAGATCAAGAAGAGATGAATTTTGCGGAAGTGAACTGAAAATAAGAGTTCGAGAAGAACAATTCTCACAATGAGATGAACAGCAGTAGGAGAAAGAGCAAAATCAACCATAGAAACCCAGAATCAAACCCATGGTTCGTCTGATACCATGTGAAGATGCATATTCTCCATTAATGATCATATAGAAGCTTAGTAATTCTAATATTTGAGAGAGTTTGTTATAGAGAGAGATAAGAGAGAGAAGTTGTTAATTTGTATTTCTGAGAAATTAGTTGTTATAATTCTGTTATGATGCTTATATAGTTACTAGTCTCTAACTACTTTACTACTTACATCAGCCTTACATCATCATAAGTTCATAGATACTACGAAGGAACACACACAACGAACGTAAGTAAGAGCAAATAAAGTGACGCCACAATTTATCACGTGGAAACCGTTCTCAACTAAGGGAAAAACCGCGGCTCTCTCGACAAATTAATTCACTAATAAGAAATTACAAAGTTCATAGAGTACAATCACACACTAGTATTGTCACTCCCTCTCAAACTTTATCTCACTCTTATTATCTCTAATGGATATTGAACACTCTCTTTTCACTCTTTTAGAACAAGAAGTATTCTCACCAATATAAACTAATTGGTCTCTATATATTTTATGTGTATAAAAACTATTAGCAACAATATCTATTTATACTAAAAGTTCTTAAAACTTCTAGCAAACCATTAATTGTTTAATTAAAAACAATTCTATAACACTTTGTGCATTGCATGTTTCTTATTCCAAAACGTAAACAATTTACATATTTCCATTTGAAACATCAACACTTATTTCACCATTTAATTTTAGGAGTTTTGAGAAGATTAATCCAACAATTTCCTCCTTGGACCCAAAGCTCCAAAAATTTCCACTATTTCAGAAAAGCGGACTTTCTTCTTTACGTTGGCCTTCCTTTTCACGCTATGTCCCTCCACATAGCAAATATTTTTTTTCGTCTTCCTCCCTTACACCACCAAGCTTCTCCCACGATACACTTTGCACCATTTACCACAACCAACATATTGGTTCCTTTGAGTCGTCAACACACCCAAAGAAATAATGTTAGAACAAGCTTTAGGGACATACCTCACATTTTTTAAAGTTCTTATGGTGCCATCATGGAGTTTCATTCTTACACTCCCTACACCCTCAACTTTTAATTTGAGGCCATCACCCACTTTAACATGCCCAAAGTCCCCATTATTTTGCAAAGTATCAAATGATCCTTGGTCTTTACACATGCACAGAGGCACCTGAATCCATCACCCATTTTTCTTGACACTCCACCTCATCTTGAGAAGTCAAGAATATGCCTTCATCATCACTACTATTACCACACACCATATTGGAAGAATCACCTAAAACATCAACCTTAGCCTTGCCCAACTTTTTTCTTAAAGACTTCACCCTTTCAAGTCTTCTTTCCTCATTGGACAATTTCGTTGAATATGGCCCATCTCATGACAATAGTAGCACTCTACACTATCTATGTCCCTCGCGTGCGACTTCGATTTACTTCTTTGGCCATTTTCATGTCTTTGTGATCTTCTCCCTCTTTCACAACCATCTTCCACTAGCGCCTCATCACTCAATGATGCATCTCCATCTATTTTTGCCATCATCCTCTAATTTTCTCTTACCACCGTTATTGCTTCATCCAAAGAAATTTTCTCTTTACCCACGAGCATCGTCATCACAATTGGTCTAAAAATCTTTGGCAATGAAGCCAATAACAAGAGAGCTTGCTCTTGATCCGTTATCTTCTCATCGGCATTCAAGAGTTGACACAATAGTTGGTTGAATTTATTTATGTGGTCTTGCAAATTTGTATCACCCTCCTCCATCTTGAGTTGATACAACTCCCACCGTAAACATAGTCGGTTGGTGAGCGACTTTGACGCATACATGCCTTGTAACTTTTCTAACAAGGCCCTCGGCTCCTTTTCGCCCAAAAGATTATACTTAATCTCCGGTGCTACCCCCAACCTTATCATACTCACGACTTTCTTTTTCTTTGACTCCCAATTAGACTCACTCATCTCTAATGGCTTAGTCAATTCCAAAGCCTCATCAAGACGCGACTGGACTAGCAAGTCTTCAACTGTGCGCTTTTCCACACCATAAAATTCATCTTCCCATCAAACAATGGAACATGAAATTTATCTGCCATCTTACTTACGATAAATAAGTTCCTCCCTAAATCGGAATTTCCCGCACCTCCCAGTATACAGAACCTTCGGCTCTGATACCACTGTTGGAGAAGCGTCCTGTAAACCCGGTGCGGGAAGAATCTCACCCAACAACGATACTACGAAATAACACACACAATGAACGTAAGTAAGAGCAAATAAAGTGACACCACAATTTATCACGTGGAAACCCTTCTCAACTAAGGGAAAAACCACGACTCTCTCGACAAATTAATTCACTAATAAGAAATTACAAAGTTCATAGAGTACAATCACACACTAGTATTGTCACTCCCTCTCAAACTTTATCTCACTCTTATTATCTCTAATGGATGTTGAACACTCTCTTTTCTCTCTTTTAGAACAAGAAGTATTCTCACCAATATAAACTAATTTGTCTCTATGCATTTTGTGTATATAAAAACTATTAGCAACAATATCTATTTATACTAAAAGTTCTTAAAACTTCTAGCAAACCATTAATTGTTTAATTAAAAACAATTCTATAACTCTTTGTGCATTACATGTTTCTTCTCCCAAAACGTAAACAATTTACGTATTTCCATTTGAAACATCAACACTTATTTCACCATTTAATTTTAGGAGTTTTGGGAAGATTAATCCAACAACATGGCTGTCTTAGCATTACCACTCTTAATCCTCACATCTCTATTAGCCGATCTCTGAAATGGAGCCGGAATCGCCACTTACTGGGGTCAAAACATGGGGAAAGGCACCTTAGCATCCGCTTGTGCAACAAGAAATTACAAATTCATAAATATTGGTTTCCTGAATGTATTTGGAAATGGTCAGGCACCTCAACTGAACTTAGCTGGTCACTGCAATCCAAATATTGCAGGAAGTTGCAGTAGCATCGGAAACGATATCGCTGGTTGCCAAAGTAGCGGTGTTAAAGTATTTCTCTCTTTGGGTGGTGGTGTTGGCACTTACTCCCTTTCCTCCCCTTCTGATTCTGTAGACACCTCGTTTCTGCACCTCCCGGAAACCACCCGGTGATGATTGGGCTGCATGTTTGGTACGCGGAACGATTTGTGACAGTTCGTAAGTTTATCGTCAAGTGATTGCTCAAATATTAATGCCTACCTCTTAGTTGTCATCTACGTGCCGATACGGTCGTTTTGGCAGTAATTAGAGTACATTTGGAGTCCGAGCCTAAAACCGTCTCCATTTTCCAATAAATGTCAAATCCCGAGTCAGAATGTTCTGGAATGTTCCGGATATTTCTATTCCATGTTTTATAAATATTTCACAATCTTAATCCTTTGGTAAGCAATTTCCCGTAATATTCACATAAGATATTAAGGAAAACCAAATTATTCCGTCCTACCATAACTTAAACACGGAAATCTTTCTTCTGCAGGAGGAAACCACTTGGGAACAGACGCAGCAGGTGTTGCGCCTCTTCCAAGAGACACAGTGCTTGCTGTGCCTCTTCCCAGGTCCTATTCTGCGTAGTTTTCTTATCTTTTTCATATCTTTCCGCGATTCACTTCCAAAGAGTCTCTGAAACCCTATTCCTTCACGTGATTAATATAAATAGGAGCCTTCGCTCCTCATATTTCTCACGCGAGTGTCCGCCCTTCTCTTCTCCCTTTGCATTCTAGACCTTTTGTTCTTACTTTTTGGCGTCTACGTGCTTGATCTTTCGACCACGTAAGCTCGGATCCTTCTGAGTACCAGCCTCGTTTGCATGACCGACCAATTTGACCAACTACACATCAATCAACTTAATTAATCTATTCGTTTTCCTCTTACGAGGGCACTTTCTTTACATTCGCGTCGAGCATCACTAATCGATATCTTAGTCCTTCTCGTTTCGTCAAACATGTAAGTCTGAGGGTGTAAATCTCTCTTTTATTTATTGTATTTTATTTATTGTACCATCAATTGTAAGATTTATGTCGAATATATCATTAAAACTGATTTATAAAACCTTGTTTAAAAACCCTTTTTACGGATTTCCAGTAGACAGACGTCGAGAAAGGACGCAGCAACTGCTGCGCCTCTTCGAAGAAGCGCAGTACCTGCTGCGCCTCTTCGTGAGGCTGCCGCAGTTCCTGCTTCCTTTCTTCTTCCTTCGTCCTCTGTAAACTCGTTCGTTGTTTTCTTTTATTTGTTTCTTGTTGATTCTTCGTCATATTGACATAATAATTCACATGTATATTATTTATCATTCACTAACATGTTTAATTCACCGTTAAATTCGACTTAAATCCCAAGTAATCAATATTTGCGGGTTTTCGTCATTAAATTCAATCCGGGTTTTAGAAATTCAATTCGTTCATATTGAGTTTCTGGAATTCATCGTTGGCATATTTGTATATGTTCATCATCATATGTTCGTCATTAATTCGTCGTGTTTAGTTTAATTTAATTTAGTTTGCTAATTAATCCTTCGTTCATGTAATTAATCCGTCTTAATTCCGTCTCATCCATGTTTTACTGTTTTCACGACCCATTCATATGTAAATAATGTACTAATCACTTCCATCCGAGTAAATAATCTAATCAATCTTTAAATTTACCAACGAATATTAACAACACGCAATTCCGGCTTCACAGCCAGAACTCAGGTCAGGAACAGACGCAGCGTCTGCTGCGCCTATTCCAAAGGACGCAGCTCTGCTGCGCCTGTTCCGGGTTTAATTCTATCTCTGAACTCTGTTGTTGTTTGACCTAGTTTAATTAGCTTGCGTATAATCTACTATTATTCGTATTATCACCTTCTGATCTGTTCGTTAATTCTATTCTTTTATTCTTTTCTCAAATTATCCGTTTTAAAGGTATTTTCGACATAAATCGCCTATTCCGTTGTAAGTATTGTAATTTCCATTATTGTAATTTATAGTTATTGTATTTCCTTTATTGCTTGAATGTTTTCACATGTAATTGAGCATTAAATCCCTAATTCGACCTAATTGTTTGCTAATTACGTGTCAACCGACTTAGTATTAATCTTCACATGCTAGGATTAAAACTTGGATATTGCATTGCATGCATACAATCGACGATATATCGAGTACGAATAACTTCCCTAATCATTAGTAGAGGCCACTATCGAGGCGGGCGGGGTTAGGTGTTCGATCAAAAGAGCTTCCTAATACATACCCTCACCCCTTACTCCAGATATCTGTGAACACCCGTGTTCATTGGCATCCACGAGAGTCATTCTAGACATAGAATGCTAAGGGTAACGATTGCTTAGTGTTCATGTCACTACTTTGTGTCTTGACATGACACGGGGTATTCGAACGGTTCCAATTTCCCATAAAAATTGGTGGCGACTCCAACAAAAATGCAAACGCTTGTTTCTCCTCTCTCCCAAGCGCCCCCGTGGGCCCCCGCTGTCCACGCTTGGCGACTCACTGGGATAATACACTTACGTGTAGCAAGGGTGAAACTTGAACAAGGTTAGGGAATAGTTTGTACAAGACAATTGTCGGTTTTCATAACTCGGTCTTCCTAGATCGTTTTATTCGGCCTTCCTAGGCCCAACCCAACCCATTCGACCAATTGTCCCATCTAAACGGTCCTAATTCTTATTTGGGCCTAAGGATGGATAGCGATTGACGTCATCCATACCATGATGCTTACTCTTGTTTGTATCAAGGGCCTTCACTACTTGAGGAAATGGACTAGGAATCGGCCTTACTCTTGTTTGGTACGAGCCTCTCCACAGACTTCGGGTTTGATGGTTCGGTATGGCAACCCACCCTTTAAACCAAAACCCTTTAAATGCACTCAGCATCCCGTTATAATGCTTGTATAAATGTTTGTACCTTACGTGATCACCATTTCTAAACGAAACCATGACGATTTTTGTAAAAAAATCAAAACCCTTTTTTTAAACAGAAATTTCGAAAAAAGAAGGCCTTTGATTAGCGCAAAATCCAGTCAAAACTCTGTCCCTCTGTCGAGTCAAACTTCGGGCCTAAAACCCATTTCAAAACCAAATACAAAAAAAAACCAAACGTAAAAAAAAAAAACAAAAAAAAAACGAAAAAAAAAAGTCCAAAAAAAAGAAAAGAAAAAAGAAAACCAAAATATTTTTCAAACCGTGTAAATGTAGATATGTAAATTCAATCGGGCTAACTTAGAGTCAAAATTCAAACCGACTATGTCCTAGTCGGAACTCTGTCGAGTCATAAACTCGTCTTCCTTTACATTTTGGGTCTTTTCAAAATTCAAGTCAAGTCCTAAGGCGTTACGCCGTCATTTTGGACTCCCTACCCCAATTCAATTAGGAGCTAAACATTTCCACACCTCGACTCACACACTCGAGGCTAACACATCAAGTCATTCCAAAATCCATTTCTTGAATTCTCCTAATGACACGTTCGGGACACACATACCCGAACCTCGAGTCAAGTCTGTCTTAAACACGCGTATTAGAATCAACACGTGTCATCAATCCCATCAATAAGGTCGACCATATAAATGTCACTCTGTCGAAGTTAACACTCGAGTCTAGAATTAAAGACAAGCACCGTGAATTCAAACACGAGAAGTCGCTCACGACGTTTCGCGAATTCACAAGTCAAGTCTAGATTTGTCATCTTGTCCCTTCCTTTGTTTGTTGCCTTAGTATGCGTGATCCCATGTTGAATCGAGTTGTAATGCGCGTCATTTCTGTCGAGTAGGAATACAGCAAGTTCTGTCAGTCAGCAAAGTCGCGAAGCAGTTCAAGCCACAATCACCGTGTCTCTTCAAGACGTTTATGCCATGGCCCTAGGAGTTCAAGCTACAGTGGAAAGTTTGAGCATTCGCGTCCTCACCCTCGAGAACAGAATGGTGGAAAAGAACACGCCACCTAGAGAAACCTCTAGTCTAGGTCGTCCAAAGCTTACCTCTTGCAATAACCATCGTCCTAGAAAGCCAAAAATAGCTGAAAGGAAACCTGGGAGGCATCAAAGGGTTCTTACCGATTTAGGCATGTCTTATGCCGATGCTTTGAAGTGACTTTCTGCCCAAGGCAAGCTACATCCAATAGGACCGACTCCGGATCCACCTTTAGAGAAACAGATGAACCTCTGGAAGGGAAACAAATACTGCTTATATCACCAAGGTAGAGGCCATGATATTGAAGAGTGTTTTCTCTTGAAACACACCATCCAAGATATGATCGAAGAAGGCAAGATTCCTAAGCCACCTTCTGTCGCGCAATCTAAGAAAATTGACCCTCTTGGGTCTAATATCATTAAACATGACGAAGAATCATCTCTAGACTGTTCTCATCTCCTCAATCCTCGTGAGGATGAAGAAATCAATGTCCTCGAAGATGACGATATCCATAATGGAATGCTCATGCTTTACATTGCCTTCAACAACAAATTTTCCAAAATAGAGGGAGCTATTGATAGCCTAAACTCTCGACTTTCCAACATGGGGAATCAATTTGCTGAAATGGATAAGAAGCTTGAGACTCAATCTTTCAAAATGAAGAGTGTCCAGACAAACCCTCAACCTCATGGTCTCGAGGAGAAAGCAAAAAGTGGGCAATCCATTCTTAGTTCTTCTCATCCAAGAATCAAAATCAATAAAGGCATCCTCATGGATCCTTCGTCAAAGAAACCTAACAACCCTGTAAGGTCATCCACAAAGGCTTCCGAAAATAAGGGCACACCTCCTAGGAAATTTACCAACATTGGTATTACATACACCGATGCCTTTCAGAGACTCATGGAACAACGAATGTTGAAGCCTATAGGACCTACACCCGAACCAGAAAGGAAATCCAAACTCTGGGATGAGAATGCCTACTGCGAATACCATAGAGGCAAAGGGCATGATACAGAAAAATGTTACAAATTAAAAAACGACATTCAAGATATGATCGAAAGCGGGAGGTTGTCCCTCTTAACCTTTAACCCGTAAGGTAGCTTAGTGTCACGGTCCGCTACTTTTGCCGGACCGTGGCGCGCACCTTTGCCCCTTCTCTAGGCAAGATGCCAGCGACAAGGCTCTTCGTACTAGTGAGGGATCGCCCTCTAGCACGATATTCGGGTCTCGGGGGTGTGTGTCGGGAATCCTAGTCACGATTATCAAGTCCGACACACGAAAGCAATAAAAGTAAGCAATACGATTATTGAAAGCAAGCAACAAGCAACAACAAGCTTTTGGATGAGAAGCGGTTTTTCATTGACTAGCACCTCTCAAAGAGGGAAATTTGATAGTTTGGTCCTGGTAGCAGGATACATTGAATTTACAAGTTTAGTTCAGAATAGCGATATACCTATTTATGGAAACCTATTCTAAAACTACTAAGAAAATACTTACTACAAATGTACAAGGAAAATGAAATTACATAAGCATAAAATAAATCTAAGGGCTCAAGTGTGCGGATCGTCACACTCTCCCCCACCTAATCTGTTGCCGCCCTCGGCAACACAAAAAATCTTGAACGGTGCTTCAGTGAGACATCCTCGGTGAGCTCTGACTGTCCATGCAGTGTTGGGGATTGGCTTGTACAACTCGGCTTGAATGTGCGCTTCGTCCCAAAAAATGACTGGCCTCTTCGTCCCTTCAAGGATAGGCTGGAGTTCCTTGACATAGAAGCTGCCGAACGTCATGTTCTCCAAGTTCACCACGTGCTCCTTGTCTCTCGGGAACGCCCACTTTGCCGCTGCTTGAAAAGTGCTCTCTCGGGCTTTCTCCAAGTCACGGCCCCAACGAACCTTCGTCTTGTCTCTCGTCACTTCAAAGACTGCATTCAAGGGAATGTGAGATCTCCAGACGCCGAATCGCATTTCGGCGCGGCCCCCGATGGTGCGAGGCCTTCTCTCTTGGGTCGATCGACCCGCAAACCAGGACGTCGATTCAACACATCGACGCGGCCCCCTGATGGTACGAGGCCTTATCTCTTGGGTCGACTGACCCGCAAACCAGGACGTCGACTCAGCACATCGACGCGGCCCCCTGATGGTACGAGGCCTACTTCTTTGGGCATCTCGGCCCTCATCGTCTACTCCTCGGTGAGGGGGTAGACTCTTCTTTCGTCCCCCAGGCCACTTAGCATCGTAGTTAGCCTGGGTCTTGTTCGCCCTCGGCTCCACCGAACCTTTAGGCATTCTCCAAGGTCGCATCCCTTGTTTCGGCATCGGTATCACCCTCATAGCCGAAATTCGATGCTGCCCCTTGTCTTCGTCGCCATCTACCGTATTCACTACGATAGACCCCATTAGTAGCATCGATCCGTCACTCGGTTTCAATACCACCAATGCTTTCTGAAAGAACTGCATCCCGAGTACTAACTTGAAGTCATCCAGCGGAACGGTGGTGAAGTCGAGCTCCCCTGCCCACTCACCCACTTGGACCGCGACCTTCTTAGCCACTCCTTGGACGCGTCTCATTTTCCCATTGACCGCTTCAGGCAAACATGTTAGCATCCCGCGTAACTAGCCCCAACCGATCCGCTTCCTCTTTCGTAACAAAGTTGTGGGAGGCGCCCGAGTCGATCAAGGCTCGTGCTTGCTTCCCATTCACCATCAAGTCCACGTACATGAGCCCGTTGGATTTCTTGGCGGAGGAATCTTCGTATTTCCCCATCGCGCTGATCCGTTGAAGTGAGCCCATCCGTGGTTGGTCTTCCCCATCACTCGAGTCTTCGTTACACTCTTGGTGATAGTTGGCCAACGCCCCATCAAGATGTTCTTGAGCCCCTTTCGGCATCTTCTTGAACATGGCATTGAACTCCGCTTGGTTCGGACAATCGGCCATCTTGTGAGGACCCTTGCACACAAAACACGCGAACGGTCTCTTCGTTGTGGAAGCAGTAGAGTTTCCCACCTTAGAAGACGAGCTTGAGGGCGAGTTTGTAGTGCTCGCCGATTGGGCTTGACTTCCTTGTGAGCGGAACCGACTGTTCCCAACTGAAATGGCGCTGTTTTGTGGCCTTTGTCCGTTATACCCACTTTGTGACACACCAGTATTCCCCGTTGGTGCCACAACTTTTGGTGCTTCTCGCTCTCCGTGAAAGTCGAGTAGGCGCTCCGCAGCTGATATGGCCGAAGACAGAGTTTTGGGATTCTGCCTCATGACCTCCTGTTGTGCCCACCTCTTCAACCCATCAATGAATTCGAATGTCCTGTCCGTCTCGGACATTTCGGTAATCTCGAGCATGCACGCTGAGAATTCCCTCACATATTCCCGGATTGATTTGGTGTGCTTGATTTCCTTCAACTTCTTCCGAGCAACAAACTCCGTGTTCTCGGGGTAGAAGTGATCCTTCAAGATCTTCTTGAAGTCGGCCCACGATGTCACCGTAATCGTGCCCGCATCGATTTCCTTGTACCTAGCCCTCCACCACATCTTGGCATCGTCGACTAGATACATGCTTGCCGTGACAACTTCCGCGTCTTCGTCGAGCCCACTTACTCGGAAGTATTGCTCCATATCGAAGATAAAGTTATCGACCGCTTTCGAATCCCTCGCCCCATCGTAGGCACGAGGTGGAGGTGCCTTCACCTTATGGCTCCCCACAGATTTCCCGTCATTGGCCACCGCTTTCACGAGCGTGGCACACGTGTTCTCTAACATCTCAACCTTTCGATGCAGATGATTGATCTCTTCCTCCCGATCGTCGGGGATCGCACCACTGATCGCTTGGATGCGGGAATCCATCCCGTCCACCTTCGTCTCAAGGTCACAAACCGTCTTTTGTAACTCCTCGAGGCTCGCAGCCATCCGCATAACGATGCTCTCGAGTTTGGGAAGCTTGACGTCGATTGTGTCCATTAAGGCATCCACTCGGTCCTCGATTGTTTCGCCCATTTTCTCGATCTCGATGAACAAATGCGGCTTGCGACGCCCGTCCAAGACCGGGCTCTGATACCAAATGTCACGGTCCGCTACTTTTGCCGGACCGTGGCGCGCACCTTTGCCCCTTCTCTAGGCAAGATGCCAGCGACAAGGCTCTTCGTACTAGTGAGGGATCGCCCTCTAGCACGATATTCGGGTCTCGGGGGTGTGTGTCGGGAATCCTAGTCACGATTATCAAGTCCGACACACGAAAGCAATAAAAGTAAGCAATACGATTATTGAAAGCAAGCAACAAGCAACAACAAGCTTTTGGATGAGAAGCGGTTTTTCATTGACTAGCACCTCTCAAAGAGGGAAATTTGATAGTTTGGTCCTGGTAGCAGGATACATTGAATTTACAAGTTTAGTTCAGAATAGCGATATACCTATTTATGGAAACCTATTCTAAAACTACTAAGAAAATACTTACTACAAATGTACAAGGAAAATGAAATTACATAAGCATAAAATAAATCTAAGGGCTCAAGTGTGCGGATCGTCACACTTAGGCAATCCTCATGGATATACCACTTGTCAAGAAACTTTTCTTGACTATTACCCTTTCAGTGTTCCCAATGATGAGGACGAGGTGCTCAAATGGGTGAATGCTCAAAGTCAGAGGCCGAAGCCAGTTGCTGGAAAAGAAAATGTTCAAGCATGGGCCGATGATTACGACTCTAGATCTGAAATCAAGTCCGAGTCTGAGTCCGAGCCTTAGGCTTTCTATCCCACAATTTTTCTAGTGTCTTTCTTTGTGTCCATTTCTATTCCTAGTGACAACCTGGGGGCTGTCCCACGAGTCACATGTCTTTTCGAGTCTATGTTAAGTACATTCATTACTCATTTCAATAAAAGTACACTTTTCAATCCACATATCCTATCATATCTCTTCCTTTACCTTTTCCTGTGGCAACAAGAATTGATTTGAGACATTTTAAAACAAACAAACAACAATCACGCGTTCCAAGTCGATGTGAGTGCACTTAAACGATGTTCCGTTCTATGTTGTAGAGGACCTGAAACTCCGTGTTCTTTCTTACCTATTCCATGTCTGGCAATAAAAACCACAATATAACCCTAGTCTAGGACGAGCATATCTCAAGAGATTCTAGGACGAATCCAGACCATCTCCTTTGTTAACGATCTATGACGGAAGGCAAGCCCATTCCCCATGATACGTGCATATTCTATACACTTTATTTGAGGTTTTGGCACGTATTTCCATGCTTAATTGGTGGCTTAAGGCTGCTATTTCTCCCGAAACGGTTTACTTTGCATTTTCTATGATTTATTGTAGGAATGCGTGGAAGTAGGCTAAATAAAGCCAAGTTCGTCCTCCGGAAGCGAGTTTGAGGAAGCTAAGAGGAAGGAGAGCTCATTCACTCACCTTGAGATGCGTGCAAGGAGTGAAGACTCATTTTGGAAGCATCAAGGAGCCACTGCACAGCATACTTAGTCGATCGACTAAGCCTTTCTGTCGATCGACCATTGGAGCTTAGACAGAGCTCTGTTCAAGCATGTTCAATCGATCGACCGCATTCCCGCGATCGACTTGCTTCGAGCTGTTGTTTAATTTTCCGTGTTAGACTTTTAAAAGCCCAACTTGTAATTAACTTTGAGTATCTTTTATCAGTTGAACGCAAAGAACTTTTAGGGTATGCAATTTTTATTCGGAAAACTTAGTTTTCAGATCTAGCTTGAGACGGAGACCTTGGATTCACATGTTTGGTTCTTGATATTCAATTAGTAAGCCTTTAATGCAATAATTCTTTCCTTTATTCTTCCTTGTTAATTTAATTCTTGTTTTCTTCAATTAATTTCAGTAATTGGTTTCTCTCCTTTGTTCTAGTTAGATTCCATCATGTTGAATTCATTCTTTATTGTTAATCTAGTAATTAGTATAGTCTTGATTATGCGTAGGTAATTCCTTTGATTGGGAACGAGGTGAGCCATGGTATTGAAATAGGATAGTTGTGTAGCATGAGTTCTTCCGTATTGGTCTTGTTATCTTTTGATGGATTTCTTTACTAGGTCGAAAGATTGGTAATTTAATTTGTCGCTAGACTTAGAATTTCTCTTGAGTGAAAAATTTGATAAATTCTTGGGAATTATTAGACCGCGAGGTTATTTGAGTGTTGATCGAAAGATTAGCTTATCTTCCCTGAGACCGTATTAAAAGATCTCCGCTGCTTGACTGACCTGTTTTGTGCCATGGTGAACCGAAGTTCCCGATCCCCTTTTTATCTTGTTAAGAATATTCAATTTTGCGATTAGCCTGTTAGCCAACCAACTTCAAAACCCCCATTTAATTGTTACTTTTATAGACTGAAAATTTGCAAACAAAATCAACCTTGTCTCTCTGTGGTTCGACCCTTACTATCACTAGCTATAGTTTTAGTTTGGAAAATAAATATTATTTTTGACACCTTACGACGGGTATCAAATTTTGGCGCCGTTGCCGGGGAGACGGTGTAATTCTGTTTGCTTTATTTTAGTTTATTTTTCTTGTCTCAGGGAACTTTTGTTCCTTGAGGCCGTTGCTTACCTTTGCTTCTAGTTTTGCTTTTGCACAGTTAGAGGACAGGTTGTTGAGAGGAAGACTTGAGTACTCTCATTTTGGAAGTTATGGCTACGATATATGATAACTTTCAGCCAAAGGAGCACCACCTTCCAAAGGGGCAACAGTTACCTACCCCTTCTACCGGTAAATTCGAGTTTCGTTCTTCTTATATTGATTTAGTGGAACGGAATCAGTTCGCGGGTCTACCAGATGAAGACCCCTTGAAACATATGGAAATTTTCACGGACTATTGCTGTTCAATACCTATACCGGAGGGGGTAACTCAAGATGAAGTAAAGGGGTTCATGTTCTTATACTCCTTGAAGGATTCGGCGCGAGATTGGTATCGCTACCTCGATAGAGTAGCAGCTGGAGTCATTGATTGGACATCTTTAGCACTAGGCTTCTACAAGAAGTACTTCCCGCCTTCGAAGACTGATGCCTTGAAGAGTAAAATCACGAGTTTTCAGCAAGGAGCCGACGAAGATTTTTGTGAAGCATGGGGACGTTTCAAACGTTTGGTCCGAGCTGTCCCTCATCATGGTTTCCAAAGAATGGTATCTTTGCAATCTCTTTTACAATGCTTTATATGATGATTACAAAGTCATTTTGGATGCAAATTGCTAATGGTAGGTTCCAAAATAATACCGGTCAAAGTAAAGGTTGGAACACCATTGAGGAGATGGCAAATCCATAAAGCCGAGTTTGGAAGTTCACGTGGTAAGTCACGAAAGCAAGGTGAAGACATGACTGCTGTTGTGTCACTTATAACTTCCATTTCTAACCGTCTCGAGAAACTCGAGACTTCTGAAGCTTCCAAAGGGAATGTCGAAGTTCCTATTCAAAACTCAGATGAGGTCGAGAAGTTAAGAGAGATGGTCCAACTCCTTTTGGTTCAAGTGGCGAATATGGAAGCAGCCGGGATTGAGTCCTCACAGAATTTTGTGAAACAATTGGAGAATATGGAGGCCAAGCAAGCCGCTAATTCTTCAATTAAATGTGAAGGGCCGGTTGAGACGATCAATGCCATAAATCTCAGAAGTGGCCTTTCTTATGAAAGTCCCGACAAGCCAAAGGAAGACTCGTGAAATGGTGAAGAAGCTCGTTTGAATTCTCGATGCAACAACGAGTCAATGCCAGCAATTCGATCGATCGACCAACATTCCCCGTCGATCGATCAATTGTCGAACAAAATAGTTTCTGGTCGAAACTATTCACTCCTAGCACATCCAATCGATCGACAAACAACCTCGGTCGATCGATCAATTACCCGATGACGTTAATTCTCGGTCGAACTGCTCACTCCCGACTCACTTGGTCGATCGACCACCCATACCGATCGATCGACCGATCTCCGAGCGGGATGCAAATCCGTCAACTAGTTTGCATGATCCATCACTCATTGATGATTTGACGAGGGTTTTAAACCTACGAAAGCCAAAGGTTACGATCCTACGGCCGGTGTTGCGATCCCCATATCCGGAGCGCTTGAAGGTTACCAAGTGAGAGCGTAAGTTTGGTAAGTTTACGAGATGGTCCAACCTCGAGGTAACGGTTCCTTTCACTGATTTAATTACCCATGTACCCTCTTACGCTAAATTTATGAAAGACATTTTGAATCGTAAGAGAAATTTTCGTGATGATGGTAATGTTGCGTTTGTGGAGGAATGTAATGTTCTTTCACAAGTTAATGTGCCACCTAAATTAAAGGACCCGGGTAGTTTTTCAATTCCTTGCACTATAGGTAACCAGGTAATCGGAAAGGCCCTTTGTGACTTAGGGGCCAGCGTTAGTGTCATGTCGTATTCTGTTTGCGAAAGGTTAAACATTGGTAGACTTAAGGTGACCGATATTACCGTTCAAATGGCAAATAGATCGACTCAGAGACCTATAGGTGTTCTAGAGGATGTACCCCTTCGAGTGGGTAAGTTTTTTATTCCTGTAGATTTCGTTGTTTTGGACATTGCAGAGGATAGTCAGATACCTATCATTTTAGGCAGACCGTTCTTACATACAAACTGGGTGTGATAGATGTCAAACGCGGAACCATCACCTTAGAGGTAGGGGATGACACCATTGAGTTCAGTCTTGCTCACAAGGCAACGGAACCTGCTGATGAGGATACGTGTTATTCTATTGATGTTGTTGACAGGATTGTTACTTGTAATTGGAGGGAATCCTTAGCCAAGGATCCCTTAGCTGATCTAACTCATTCAGATGAGTGTGCAGGTAATACTGATGGAGAATGCTTTGAGGAGCCGATGCTTTGGTTGCCTCAATGGAGAGCTACGAGCTCAATGAAGAAGAAGATGAGATGCTTTTGAGCCTGGCCAACGATAACTTGGTGAACACTTGCTACACCATTGAAGCCGATTCTGTCTATCTTTGTAGAGGTAAAGGTGCCAGAGCGTAAGCCACTTCCCCCTAATCTTAAGTATGTTTTTCTAGATGATACGGAGCAAGACCCACTATTGTTAGCTCTAAGCTTAATGATGACCAAATGGTATGCTTTGATGTGTGTGCTTAAGAAAAACAAGAAGGCTTTGGGTTACTCTTTGGATGACATTAAGGGCATCGATCCCCGATGTCTGTATGCACAGATAGAGCCGGAAGAGGGTCACAAGCCTTACGATGACGGTCAACGCAAGTTGAACCCAAAGATGCGAGGAAGTTGTTATGGCCGAGGTGATGAAACTACTCGATGCGGGTATTATTTATATAGTTGGCAACTCCAAGTGGGTTAGCCCAGTTCAGGTAGTCCCGAAGAAAGGAGGGACTACCGTGGTTAAAAATGATAAAAATGAACTAATACCAACTCGAGTAGTGACAGGGTGGCGGATGTGCATTGATTATAGACAGTTAAATGCCGCCACCAAGAAAGACCATTTCCCCCTCCCCTTTGTTGACCAAATGACTGAAAGACTTGCTTCTAACAAATTTTTCTGTTTTCTAGACGGATATTCAGGGTACTTTCAGATCCCTATTCATCCTGACGATCAGAGTAAGACTACTTTTACCTGTCCACAGGGTGTTTTTGCATATCGTAGAATGCCTTTCGGATTGTGTAATGCCCCTGCTACCTTTCAGAGGTGCATGATGGGGATTTTCTCTGATTATATAGAAAATATTATGGAAGTATTCATGGATGATTTCTCAGTTTATGGCAGTGACTTTGATCGTTGTTTAGCTAACCTTGATAAAGTCATGCAGCGTTGTATAGATGTTAATCTTGTTTTAAACTGGGAAAAGTGTCAGTTTATGGTCAATGAGGGAGTTGTGCTAGGGCATATGATTTCTGATAAAGGTATACATGTTGACAAGGCAAAGGTGCAGGTGATTGAGCAATTACCTCCTCCCGTGAATGTTAAAGGAGTGAGGAGTTTCCTAGGTCACGCTGGCTTCTACCGGCGTTTCATTAAGGATTTTTCAAAAATTGCTAAACCGCTTACACAATTGCTTCTTAAGGATGCTGTCTTTGAATTTACTGATGAGTGTCATGTCGCTTTTAACAGGTTAAAGGAGGCCCTAATTTTTGCGCCAATCATTCAGCCGCCTGATTGGGACCTCCCATTTGAGATCATGTGTGATGCCAGCGATTATGCGATCGGTGCGATTACTGGGACAAATAAAGAATAAAGCTTTGAATGCCATATACTATGCGAGCCGAACTCTGGATGAGACTCAAGTCAACTATTTTACCACTGAGAAAGAGTTTCTAGCTGTTGTTTTTGCCTTAGACAAATTTCGGTCTTATTTATTAGGTTCTAAGGTTATTGTTTACACTGACCATGCAGCGTTGAAGACTCTCTTTATTAAGAAAGATGCAAAGCCAAGGCTTTTGAGGTGGATACTCCTTTTGCAGGAGTTTGATTTGGAGATCAGAGATAAGAAAGGAGCAGAGAATGTGGTAGCTGACCACTTATCTCGTCTGCAGCTGACAGAAAGGGAGGATTCTTTGCCTATTAATGATTCCTTTCCTGATGAGAGTTTGTTAGCTATTACTACTTCAGGTTCTTATCCACCTCCGTGGTTTGCTGATTTTGCTAACTTTGCTGTGACAGGTAGGATACCACCCGAGCTTTCATGGCAGCAGAAGAAGCGGTTTGCCTATGATGCTAGACAATATTTTTGGGATGATCCTTATGTTTTCAAGGAATGCGCAGACGGTCTCATCCGGAGATGCGTACCTCAGTGGGAGGTGAAGGATATCCTAGAGGCTTGCCACTCTTCTGCTTATGGTGGTCATCACGGTCCGTCCAGGACCGTAGCTAAGGTACTCCAATCTGGTTTCTATTGGCCAACTTTGCATGCGATTGTCACGCTTTGTTGCTGAATGCGATGCTTGTCAAAGATCGGGGAATATTTCCAAGAGACATGAGATGCCACAGGTGGGCATTCTTGAGGTCGAGATTTTCGATGTCTGGGGCATCGATTATCAAGGACCTTTTCCGAGCAGTCAAGGTAATAAATATATCCTCGTAGCTGTAGATTATGTATCCAAGTGGGTGGAAGCTATTGCTACTCCCCATTGCGATGCAAAAGCCGTGATTAAATTGTTTAAAAAGATTATTTTCCCTCGTTTTGGTGTCCCTCGGGTTGTCATTAGCGATGGGGGAATGCACTTTAAAGAGAAACAACTTAGTGCTTTATTGACTAAATTCGGTGTCCAACATCGTAGAGGTTTGGGGTATCATCCCCAAACTAGTGGTCAGGTTGAGGTTTCTAACAGAGAATTGAAAGAAGTCTTAGCTAAAGTTATTTCTAAATCACGGAAAGACTGGAGTCTTAAGCTAGCTGATGTCTTATGGGCTTATAGAACGGCGTTTAAAACGCCAATCGAGATGTCACCGTACCGATTGATTTATGGTAAGACATGTCATTTACCTGTTGAGTTAGAGCGTAAGTCTTGGTGGGCTATTTGTGATTTGAATTTGGATCCTAACCTCTCTCGTGAGAAACGCATGACACAAATTGAATGAGCTAGAGGAATTTAGGTCAGGGCTTATGACAATGCAAGGATCTACAAGGAAAAATCAAAGCGCTGGCACGACAAGAGAATCATCAAGCGCGAGTTCAATATTGGCGATAAGGTACTTCTTTTTAACGCTCGTATCCGTCTATTTCCTGGTAAGCTGAAATCCAGGTGGACCGGTCCCTATACGGTCACAGCTGTCACAAAGTTCGGATCAGTTGAATTGGAGACCTCTACTGGAGAAAGGTTCAAAGTAAATGGCCAATATGTGAAGCACTATCATGGATCAGATGCATATGTTGGGAAGGTCGAGGTTTTGTACTTCGACCCGCTATCAGATGATGAAAAGTGAGGTAACAAGGTCGTGCGGGACCTCTTAAACCAGCGCTAACTGGGAGGCAACCCAGGTTGTAGTTATTTTGTAATTTAGGTTTTCCCTTTTGTTACTTCATTCATTTTGCATTTTTACATTTATTGCTTTTGTTTTCTCTATTTCATTTAAGTTTGTAATCTCCTGGTTTGGGGAAAATTGTACGCCTTTGATGATTTCTGCAGGAATTTATTTTATGCAAAGTGCGTAAGTGGTTTACTGGATTTTTGCGAGAAAAAGACAGGAAGTTTTGATGGCAAAATGAATTTTGACGAATTTAATTCCAATTGCCAGCTCAAATAGTCGATCGACCAGGGTGTTCAGTCGATCGACTGAAGCGAGGAGTACAGAGGCTACTGTGCATAGAGTAGTGGTCGATCGACTGAGTCACATAGTCGATCGACCACCAAGGAAAGTCCAGAAGGTACGTTACTGAAGGATCAGTCGATCGACCAAGTGAACTGGTCGATCGACCAGTCCGCGGGTTCAGAGGAAGTTAATAAGGGAAGTTTACATTCTTCTTTTCTCATTCATTCACTTCCCTAAATTCTGAAAAAAAAAAAAAAAAAGAAACCCTAAGTTCCTTTCCACTGCTGCGATTTTCACCTTATTTCCGCCTCATTCTCTGCCATTCTTGCTTTAATCTTCAAAGAAGTCATCAAGGTATGCTTCTAATCTTATTTCTATGCTTTTTGTTCGAGTTTTGCTGAAGATCCATGCTAATTTTTCGAGCACTGACCCCTTGAGTCGAAAAAATCGATTTGGGGAAAACGATTTTAGGGTTTGATTTCTGTTAATATACATGCTTTAATTACTTATTCTAGCCTTTACCCCTTGATTTTCGGCCCTAATTAGCAACTAGGAGCGATTAATTCCGTTTGCCCTAAAAATTTCGAAACCCTAATTTGGGTAGATGGTCTGATTTTGACGCGGGCTTCCGGAATTTGTAGCTTGAGTTGGTTGTTGTTGCTAATTTGACTCTTTTTGCAGGAATAACAATGACAAAGGGAAAAGCGCCAATGCAAGAGGGACAGTCAAGCCAACGGCCTGCTAAGCGGCCACGCGGACCGCCTCTGATGATAGAAACCACAACGGATAGTTTACCTGACTATCCGCAGGTTATCTTTGAAAAACCTATTCAGCGCGCTAAATTTTCTTTCTTTGTTTCGTCTGTAAAGGTCACAGCTACCCGGTTTCTCCATAAAGACACTTTGGAGAACCTAGGCTGTTATGAGTCGGTCGTGTCCCTGCTAAATGGGACGGGTATGATAGGTCTAGTGGACATGTCTGAGTTCACATATTATGTCATGACCCTAGAATTCTTTTCCTCTTATGCTTTTGATTCCGCAGCCTTTGAGGCTGATGAGACCAAACCTTGCATTTCCTTTCGCCTTTTTAATGTCAATTATTCTCTGACACTTGCTGATTTCGCGGGTTTTCTGGGTCTTTGCTCCGAGGGTAGCACCTCGGACCCCTCTGACACTCACCAGGCCATGTGGTCCTGCATTGGTGATACTTATGGGTCGAGGAGAACGGGCACTTCCGTTCACTTGCCACCTCTTCGTTATTTTCTACGGCTAATGGGTAATACCATTTTTGGCCGTAAAGAGTCGAATAATGTTAATAACATTGAGTTGTCAATTTTGGCGGGTTATCTGAACGTTGAGCGTCGGAGAGCCCGCATCTACAACATTGCTTACTTGACCGCCGCGCACTTTCAGACTGTAAGTGCGGGCACCTTGACCACCATTGCCTGTGGCGGTTTGGTGACACGTATCGCCAACCGTCTTGTTTTACTTTTCCCTCGACAGGAGGATCCCATTGACCCAGAGCTGCGTTTTATGGACCTTCCTTACGCGAGGAGTGTCTATTGGGTCGATAGACAGATGCGGTGGAAGATTGACTCTTTCATCTGTGACCGCATCCCTGTCACCGGTTACCCTCCTATCTTGCCCCTCACCACTGTCGAGGGGTCTGCTAGGCCACCTTTGCCTAGTTACAGGCTTCCTTTGGTGGCAGCCACGCCTTCTGCTGGCACTTTGAGGAGGGCTCATGCCTCCTCTTCACAGGCACCCCCTACCTCCACTACCACCCCTACTGCTGGTGCGGCTACTTTTCGGGCACCTACTCCTTTAGTTGTCCCTCAGGTCATGGACCAGAGGGCAATGTCACGTGTTTTGGGTGATTTGTGCAGGAGCTTCAACGAGCACGATTGGACACGGCCATCGCCTGTTCCCGGTCTACGACGAGCTAGCTCGAGGGGGCCGCTTCCGAAGGGTGACTTGGCTCACCCTTCCTACTTTGTTCCCCCGAGGGTGGCTACCCTCGGCCGCTAGAGACCCCTCCTACCACCACCACTCTGGTCCCTCCACTTCCAGGAGACCCACTCCCTCCGTTTCCGGAGAGCTACTCCTGCTGCCGAGGAGGAGGAGAGAGTGAGTCGGGTCCGACGAGGATGTGACCCCCTACGAGGGTGGAGATTAGATGCTGGTGACCTCCCCGTTTTTGGCTGGTTTGGGGAAGTCGTATTTTTTGTGAGTATTTTTCCTTTCTCTTTTCGCTTCCTTTTACTTTTATGCTTTTATTCTCCCATTCTTCTGCTGGTGATTTGTTGTTGAGCACAATGGGGACATTGTGCGTTTTGGTTTGGGGAGGGTATTTGCATATGCCTTTTGTTTTGCATCTACATTTGTTATTTAGTGCATTTTTGTTTGCATTTGTTTTCATTTTCACCATTCAAAAAAAAAAAACAAAAAAACAAGGAAAAAATTGAAAAAATGCATAAAAAAGCCAAAAATATCACGTTTACTTTTGCATATAGTTGAGTCGGATTGGAGTTTTTAATGATGATTAGGCTCTATTAGTCAAATATGCCATTCCTTGCCTCTTCATAGCTGCTTAGTAAGAATTAAAAGCGATATCTCAAATTTTGTTATGGAATCTATTTCGGGCAATTAGACTTGACTCATTACTTTTGGCAAACTACTTATACCTTCTGAGATATAGAGCCTATAACTGGTGACATTTATGACCGGTTAAATTAGGATTGAGAGTAGTTACTCCCTTCATTCCATGTTTTGCACGTGTATGAGTTTTGATTGCTTATTGCCTATACGCATTGTTTTGTGGTCGGTATTGCATGTTTGGAGAATTATTGCATCCTCCCCTTTCTCATTTTACCCCATTAACTCCACTATAAGCCAAAATCGCCAGTTGCCCTCAACTACATCCCATACTTAGCCTACCATTGTGCCAAGCTAGGAAGTAGTAGAGGAATTTGTTGTTTTAAGTCGTTTTGGTTCGCTCTTGCAATTTTGGAGCGGGTAATTTTGAGAAATGAAGGAGTAACTTCAGCCTGAAAAAAAAAAGAAGAAAGAAAAAAATTCAGAAAAAAATGAAAAAAAAGGAGGCTGTTACCTGGGCAGAATGTTCTGAAGTGTGCAGGGTGGTCGATCGACAGCCCTCATTGGTCGATCGACCACCAGTTCGAATGTTAAAAAAAAAGAAACAGAAATAGAAAATGAAAAAAAAAAAGAGTCTCTTGAGAATAATAAGTCTTGGCTGAGAAAAAAGACACGCCTCATATGCTTATCTCTTGAATTGGAGGCGTTCGTTTGGATTTTTGTGTTGCCTAGTCAATAAGGCATGGTCTTTTTGTTGGGTTGGAAGAATGGGATTCGGTTTCTAATGGTTCGTTAGGTACTAGCTTGGCTCTTACCTTCACTTCCCCATAATTGTTTTGCCCCTTCTTTCCCACTTAGCCTCACATATCCAAATTTTGCAATAGTTCGGCATGTTATAGTCCTTGACGGTGGTTATGCGTATGTACGGTGAATAGAATCATTATTCATGCTAGTCCAGCATACATGTTTTGTCGGTCGCAGTCTAGGTGAGAGACTGTATTTCTCTTCCCTCTCTTTTACATATCATCTTACCATTTGCCTTGCTGAGAGAAGAGCGATCCGGGAGAGTCCGATTGTGTGAGTCTTGCATGGTCGAACGCCCGATCTAATTCTATGATATGCATAAATTTGTTGGCTTGATTTAAGCTTTGCAGTAGTTGACTTTGGGCATTAAATGGTTTGGTATTGACTGTAGTTAGCTCTGAAATGTACTCCTCTCCATTTAGGTTTTTATACGGGTCATAGTGCTTGCTTGGGGACAAGCAAGGTTTGGTTTGGGGAGATTTGATACGTGCATATTCTATACAATTTATTTGAGGTTTTGGCACGTATTTCCATGCTTAATTGGTGGCTTAAGGCTGCTATTTCTCCCGAAACGGTTTACTTTGCATTTTCTATGATTTATTGTAGGAATGCGTGGAAGTAGGCTAAATCAAGCCAAGTTCGTCCTCCGGAAGCGAGTTTGAGGAAGCTAAGAGGAAGGAGAGCTCATTCACTCACCTTGAGATGCGTGCAAGGAGTGAAGACTCATTTTGGAAGCATCAAGGAGCCACTGCACAGCATACTTAGTCGATCGACTAAGCCTTTCTGTCGATCGACCATTGGAGCTTAGACAGGAGCTACTGTTCCGCATGTTCAGTCGATCGACCTGCATTCCCAGTCGATCGACCTGTTTTCGAGCTGTTGTTTAATTTTCCGTGTTAGACTTTTAAAAGCCCAACTTGTAATTAACTTTGAGTATCTTTTATCAGTTGAACGCAGCAACTTTTAGGGTATGCAATTTTTATTCTGGAAAAACTTAGTTTTCAGATCTAGCTTGAGACGGAGACCTTGGATTCACATGTTTGGTTCTTGATATTCAATTAGTAAGCCTTTAATGCAATAATTCTTTCCTTTATTCTTCCTTGTTAATTTAATTCTTGTTTTCTTCAATTAATTTCAGTAATTGGTTTCTCTCCTTTGTTCTAGTTAGATTCCATCATGTTGAATTCATTCTTTATTATTAATCTAGTAATTAGTATAGTCTTGATTATGCGTAGGTAATTCCTTTGATTGGGAACGAGGTGAGCCATGGTATTGAAATAGGATAGTTGTGTAGCATGAGTTCTTCCGTATTGGTCTTGTTATCTTTTGATGGATTTCTTTACTAGGTCGAAAGATTGGTAATTTAATTTGTCGCTAGACTTAGAATTTCTCTTGAGTGAAAACTTTGATAAATTCTTGGGAATTATTAGACCGCGAGGTTATTTGAGTGTTGATCGAAAGATTAGCTTATCTTCCCTGAGACCGTATTAAAAGATCTCCGCTGCTTGACTGACCTGTTTTGTGCCATGGTGAACCGAAGTTCCCGATCCCCTTTTTATCTTGTTAAGAATATTCAATTTTGCGATTAGCCTGTTAGCCAACCAACTTCAAAACCCCCATTTAATTGTTACTTTTATAGACTGAAAATTTGCAAACAAAATCAACCTTGTCTCTCTGTGGTTCGACCCTTACTATCATTAGCTATAGTTTTAGTTTGGAAAATAAATATTATTTTTGACACCTTACGACGGGTATCACCCCACAATAAACAACCCGTGTTACTAAAAGACCAACCCGTTTCACATCAAGAGGTGCTAGTCTGACCCAAATCCATGATACAAGCAAATCAAAGGCGATACGAGCCATGATCAAAGACAAAGGCTCAATCAAGAGAAATGACCAAGATCAATATTCCTAGGCCGCAGTTATGCCTATAATCCAAGACAAAAGAGTCAAAAGAACAAGGCTCGATCAAGCAAGTCAAGCCAATATCCAAAGACAAGTTATCTTCAAAAACCTGATCAAGAATCTGAGCAAAAATCCGAGATGTATTCTAGACCAAGAATCTGAATCTGAATCAAGAACAAGGCTACACGGAATACTCCTGAAGTCTATACAGAACACTATTGAAGTCTATATAGAATCAAGACATCAATGAAGATGGTCAGCTAGCACCCTCACTTAGCCTTTCACATATCACACCCTAAGTCCTTCTCGAGACCGTTACCAGGGAGATAGTTAGGGAATTTTGAGAATCCTCTGAAACTTGTCATGTATACCCATCCTTTAGGGCCAAGACATGGAAACTTGATCCCACATCATTTTAACCTACCTTTATGTGCTCAGGCTACATCAAGCCAAGAGACCCCACTTTCTAAGCCACACTACAAAACATAACTCCATAAAGCCTTAACTCCACAAAATCAAAGCTCCAGAGATTTGTTCATAAAAGCCTCTTATTACCGAGCTCCACATTCCAAATATCCAATCCAGTTTCACCTTGACCCAAATACGGAGTCTTCAAATACTTTGCTACCCAGAACGGGACATACCCATATTCATCCTTAGGGTCCACTTTTAGGTGTGCTCAAGTGACAAGGAAATTTTTACAAAATTAATTATACCTCTTTGGTCTATGATCAGAGGGGGTTATCTCAAATCAATTCTTCAAGTCACCAAAGGAATACACCCTTGTGACCCATGTACTTTAAGGCCCTAACAACATAGCTTAGGCACACACTTGAACTACGAGCATGGTTTGATTTCACCTTTTCAGGTGGATACGTAGGCAGTCCTCAAGGACACAACCATCCCCACTTCCAACTTTGAATCTCAATTATCAACCATCCTAATTAACAACTTTCAACCATCACAATTTTCAACCTTCCAACCTCAATTAACATCCCTTCCACAACCAACACCTCTATACTAGGGGCTCCTTATTGTCGCCCAGCCTTTTTTTTACCAAAGTCCAGAGTCATCTTCTCATCATGGGGGCTTCTCTTTCGAGACGCCACCCTTCCTTTATTCCTCTAAGTCTAGCCAGTGCTCGGTCCGGACAATGACAAAGGTCTTAGATCAATTCTCCAAGTCTTCGTGCCTCAAGAGGGGTCTCTTTTACAGCAAACGGTGGTGAAAGAAGTAGACAGATGATCCATGTCTCATGCCTTGCCTTTATATGCCTTCATCATTCTTGCAATTCTTCTACCTTTGGAACTGATACACATTGTCACCCACACTTGGCTAGGGGTTGCGCATACTTAAACAAAGTCAGTCCAAGCTAGGTCTATATTTCACATCCGTATAAGGTCTACGCCGCGTCAGTCACGTGTCTAAAGCCCATTGAATATGCATAACGCATTACAAATTTCTTTGAACAAGTTTTAAACAACTTTTATAAAAAAACAACTTTTGCAAAGCCTATGTGTTTCCTCATTCGAGGTCCATGTGATAATCGCTTACGTTCATATATAAGTTTGCATTCTTGTGTGGCTACTAACCATGCAGGTAAGTATTAGAAGCAGTACTTTATCAAGACCTCGCTTGTCACAACGAGCGAGTATTTCCCGACAGGTGTTTCGACACACCTTCATTAGATTTCCCCAAGCGAGAGTAAGCGGATAGACGATCCCTCTCGAGACATGGAGATAAATTACCAACAAGATTTCCCCAAGCGAGAGTAAGCGGACAGACATTCCCTCTCAAAACATGAAGATTAACATCTACCCAAGCAGATTTCTCCTCAGCAGTTTCCGCATGTGTCCTGCTACTTCCAATATCTCTTGAAGGCTACCCAAGCAGTTTTCTCCTCAGCAGTTCCCGCCTGTGTCCTGCTACTTCCAATATCTCTTGAAGATTACCCAAGCAGTTTTCTCCCCAGCAGTTCCCGCCTGTGTCCTGCTACTTCCAATATTTATTGTTTCCTCACAGAGTTCGGCAAAGGTGTCGTTCTCCAGAAGTTCCCAAACCAGCACTCTTTCCTTAGGTTCGTAAACCCCAAAGTTAGGATTCTTACCCCTAGATTCTAAAATGGCTTCCTTTAGGTTCATAAACCTTTAAGCTCCCACACCAACGTCTTTAGGTTCATAAACCCATAAATCCTTTTGGAGTTCTCATACCTCAGACAGTTTAAACGCACATGTTTAAAACAAGAATTAGTAACCCAGTAGTTCCTAAACTTAACCTTAAGATCCCAATTCCTTTAGGTTCACAAGCCTTTAAGTTCCCATACTAGCCATCCTTTTAGGTTCATATACCCAGGTTCACACACCTAGCTTCTTTTAGGTTCCCAAACTCCCTAGAGTTCATACACTTTTCCCTTTAGGATCATATTCCTTTAAGATCACCTTTTCTCTTTAGGATCACCTTTCCTTAGAGTTCCTACACTCAAACCTTGGTTACCTCTTTAAGTTGAACTTATATTTGGCCTCCTTCCCGTCGATGCTTTTCTTTAGGGTCCCACACTCTAGCACAATCCTTATATATCTTTTAGGTCTTACCCTTAGCTCCTACGCTTACCCTTAGCTCCTATGCACCTCCAGAAGCATCTCGAGAAAGAAGTCTCAGGTATGGTCTCTTCTTATGGTTGGCGAGCTTCCTTACGTAGTCTAATGGACTTTAAACGACCCTCCCCGGAAGTCGACAGACTTTAAAATGTTCCCGACGATAGGTCCTTGGCTCAGACCCCTTGAACCGCCTCGCGTCGCCATAGTCGTCAGGTTGTAATCTTCGATTGACCTGATGGCTATACTTTGACTTTCGCCTTGTCCAAGCCTCAGTCAAAGTGGGAGCTCTGTAGACACCTCGTTTCTGCACCTCCCGCAAACCACCCGGTGATGATTGGGCCGCATGTTTGGTACGCGGAACGATTTGTGACAGTTCGTAAGTTTATCGTCAAGTGATTGCTCAAATATTAATGCCTACCTCTTAGTTGTCATCTACGTGCCGATACGGTTGTTTTGGCAGTAATTAGAGTACATTTGGAGTCCGAGCCTAAAACCGTCTCCATTTTCCGATAAATGTCAAATCCCGAGTAAAAATGTTCTGGAATGTTCCGGATATTTCTATTCCATATTTTATAAATATTTCACAATCTTAATCCTTTGGTAAGAAATTTCCCGTAATATTCACATAAGATATTAAGGAAAACCAAATTATTCCGTCCTACCATAACTTAAACACGGAAATCTTTCTTCTGCAGGAGGAAACCACTTGGGAACAGACGCAGCAGGTGCAGCGCCTCTTCCAAGAGACGCAGTGCTTGCTGCGCCTCTTCCCAGGTCCTATTCTGCGTAGTTTTCGTATCTTTTTCATATCTTTTCGCGATTCACTTCCAAAGAGTCTCCGAAACCCTATTCCTTAACGTGATTAATATAAATAGGAGCCTTCGCTCCTCATATTTCTCACGCGAGTGTCCGCCCTTCTCTTCTCCCTTTGCATTCTAGACCTTTTGTTCTTACTTTTTGGCGTCTACGTGCTTGATCTTTCGACCACGTAAGCTCGGATCCTTCTGAGTACCAGCCTCGTTTGCATGACCGAGCAATTTGACCAACTACACATCAATCAACTTAATTAATCTATTCGTTTTCCTCTTACGAGGGCACTTTCTTTACATTCGCGTCGAGCATCACTAATCGATATCTTAGTCCTTCTCGTTTCGTCAAACATGTAAGTCTGAGGGTGTAAATCTCTCTTTTATTTATTGTATTTTACTTATTGTACCATCAATTGTAAGATTTATGTCGAAAATATCATTAAAACTGATTTATAAAACCTTGTTTAAAAACCCTTTTTACGGATTTCCAGTAGACAGACGTCGAGAAAGGACGCAGCAACTGTTGCGCCTCTTCGAAGGAGCGCAGTACCTGCTGCGCCTCTTCGTGAGGCTGTCGCAGTTCCTGCTTCCTTTCTTCTTCCTTCGTCCTCTGTAAACTCATTCGTTGTTTTCTTTATTTGTTTCTTGTTGATTCTTCGTCATATTGACATAATAATTCACATGTATATTATTTATCATTCATTAACATGTTTAATTCACCGTTAAATTCGACTTAAATCCCAAGTAATCAATATTTGCGGGTTTTCGTCATTAAATTCAATCCGGGTTTTAGAGATTCAATTCGTTCATATTGAGTTTCTGGAATTCATCGTTGGCATATTTGTATCTGTTCATCATCATATGTTCGTCATTAATTCGTCGTGTTTAGTTTAATTTAATTTAGTTTGCTAATTAATCCTTCGTTCATGTAATTAATCCGTCTTAATTCCGTCTCATCCATGTTTTACTGTTTTCACGACCCATTCATATGTAAATAATGTACTAATCACTTCCGTCCGAGTAAATAATCTAATCAATCTTTAAATTTATCAACGAATATTAACAACACGCAATTCCGGCTTCACAGCCAGAACTCAGGTCAGGAACAGACGCAGCGTCTGCTGCGCCTATTCCAAAGGACGCAGCTCTGTTGCGCCTGTTCCGGGTTGAATTCTGTCTCTGAACTCCGTTGTTGTTTGACCTAGTTTAATTAGCTTGCGCATAATCTACTATTATTCGTATTATCACCTTCTGATCTGTTCGTTAATTCTATTCTTTTATTCTTTTCTCAAATTATCCGTTTTAAAGGTATTTTCGACATAAATCGCCTAATCCGGTGTAATTATTGTAATTTCCATTATTGTAATTTATAGTTATTGTATTTCCTTTATTGCTTGAATGTTTTCACATGTAATTGAGCATTAAATCCCTAATTCGACCTAATTGTTTGCTAATTACGTGTCAACCGACTTAGTATTAATCTTCACATGCTAGGATTAAAACTTGGATGTTGCATTGTATGCATACAATCGACGATATATCGAGTACGAATAATTTCCCTAATCATTAGTAGAGGCCGCTATCGAGGCGGACGGGATTAGGTGTTCGATCAAAAGAGCTTCCTAATACATACCCTCACCCCTTACTCCAGATATCTGTGAACACCCGTGTTCATTGGCATCCACGAGAGTCATTCTAGACATAGAATGCTAAGGGTAACGATTGCTTAGTGTTCATGTCACTACTTTGTGTCTTGACATGACACGGGGTATTCGAACGGTTCCAATTTCCCATAAAAATTGGTGGCGACTCCAACAAAAATGCAAACGCTTGTTTCTCCTCTCTCCCAAGCGCCCCCGTGGGCCCCCGCTGTCCACAGATTCTCAGCAGGTTCTTACTAAATACTAATCCTTCCTCCTCATACTGTAACTTCTGGCAATCTGGCCTTACAGATTTGAATAGATTTGTAAAGTTATCGGTAAAACAATTAGCGATTTATCCTTTGTTTAGATACAAGTCAAGGTTTTCTTTACAGTACCTGGTAAAAAAAACATTCTGATATTGACGGGGTTTGAACTCCGGTCATCAATATCACTTGTTATTATTGACTTTATCAGCTAAATTAGCCGAATATAAGGCCAATAAATATTAATGAAATTTTCTCATTTATACCCTTCAATTCCCTTATTTAATTTTCTCACTTGTATAGTTGTACCTCCGTTTTTTTTTAAAAAAAGAATAAAAAAAACTTTATTGGGCTTAAATCTTGTCTACGACATCCGAAAACATAACTTTGCCCCCCCCCCCCAAAGGATCGTTTTTACGAGATTTTTGATATGAAAAAAAATATGTTTTTGGAACTCGTATTAAGAGATAGTCGGTCAATGTTATTTACGGAATAAACTTTGACTGCTCAGAATTCTCGGTGTGAAAATGCAATAGTTAAAAATTCCCTAGACTTTCTGTAATGAGCTTGGTTCTTGTAAGTTAATCATTTGTTAATTTCTTTTCCATAGGTAGCAACCTTCCTATGGAACAACTTCTTAGGCAGAACCTCAACCTCGCGCCCATTTGGAAACACAATTCTAGACGGAATAGATTTTGACATAGAAGCCGGGACAGGAGCAAACTACGACGTCCTAGCCAAGGCCCTCCAAGGACACACCACCCCACAAAGGAAAGTAATTCTATCGGCAGCACCACAATGCCCTTTTCCTGATGCACATCTAAGTGCTGCAATCAATGCCGGTGTTTTCGACTTTGTTTGGGTTCAATTCTATAAAAACCCTTCGGCTGCTTACCAATAGAATGGCAACACCAACCAGTTACTTAGCTCCTGGAGTAAGTGGTCTACTGTAAATGCTGGTCAGGTTTTTCTTGGCATTCCTGCTGCTACTGGTGCGGCGAGTAGTGGGTTTATTCCGCCTCAGGTTCTTATATCTCAAGTCTTACCGACTATTAAATCGTCGCCTAAGTATGGTAGGGTGATGCTCTGGTTTAGGTTTTTTGATACTAGTTATAGTAACTCCATCAAGGGCAGTATCTAATAGTTCCATTCACCAGACTAAGTGAAGGCTCTCCTGTGTTTTTTTTACTGAATAAATAAATGACTGTAATTCTGTCTCTTGTGTGAAATTACGTCTTTTCGGTTGAAATGAGTTTAACTGAATTGAATTGATCTGAATTGACCTGAACTGAACCGAATGGCTCTTAACTGAACTAAATTTAACAGGATAAGGCTGAATTGACTAAGACAATTTGAACTTATTGGAGCTACGGCTGAACTTAACTAAACTGAATCGAAATAAACTGAAAAAGCTAGAAAGAACACAACCTTGCTTTTCTCTACAACGAGTCAAATAACATAAAAGAGATAAAAATAGGATGCATAAGAAAATAAGAAATAGCAAGAAGTATTTCTCATCGAACCACACGAAATGTTATATGACCTCTTAGAACGGAAATACTTGTGTCAAGAGAGACCAACTAATCAATAGCCTGCCTTCCCCCAAGTCACTTTCTTTGGCATTCTTTGGTCCAAACAAATCATTGGAGTTTCTAAATGGGGTTATTTTAGTTCTTGCTATTTTAGGCTAAGATTATACGCAGGGGCGGCTATGACCAAGTGCGGGCTGAGCGCGCGAACTGGGCCTCCAAATTTTTGGGCCTCGTGTTCGTATAAAGTATGAAAACATTAGTCATATATACATAATAATCTCCATGTATATTAACAAAAGTGTGATAGCACATTGGTGAATACATGTTTCAATTGCCCAAACCACCCGAGTTCGAGCCTTGCCAAAACCATTTTTATTTATTTTATTTATTTCCTCAAATTTTGAGGGCCTCCGTTTTCATTTTGCACGGGGCCTCCGAATTATTCGAGACGCCCCTGATTATACGGGTATGAGCATTGATATGAGCAAGAGTCTCAGTATGAGATTTGCACAAATCCACGCATAAAGCTAATACTTATACTTTAGCAAAATCTTAGAGAGGGTCCTGAAAATCCCAGACGTACTTTAAGACCCGTGAATAGTGTATTATGTGTGTAAAAGTGGGTCATTTTTACTGTTGATATTTTTGATAGATTTTAGGGATAAAATGGAATAAATAAGAAAGTATGAGTTAATAAGTCTTAACGATAAAGTGGATCATTTTTACTGTTGTTAAGATTCATATTCAGTTTGAGGATAAACTTAGTCTTAATAAGTACGGAGTAAAACAATAGAATGAAACTAATTTAGACTATGTTATCCCTTTACCCATGTTCGTCATGTAGACACAATTATCTACTTTCGTACCGAAATTAATCGTTAGTATTGAAAAAATGGAAATGGTCCAATATGCCTGTAACCACCGAGGAAGAGAAAAATTTGAGAGAGACGGTTTAAAATATCAATCGGAGACTCTAAATTATACGGTTAGAAGATAAAATCTAACAGTTGTAACGAACTTAAAAACCTAAAAATCATTGCGCCAATCCGGCTTGCCAAACCCTCCTCACGAGTCACGACGCGGGTATGGGTGAGCCTGAGCCAACCAGGATCGACCCATCGTCCTCACGAGTGCGGTTCGGCCAGTGGTCACCTTTACAGGGCATCACTTGTTGATTAATTAGAATTAGTGTAGATCCCGCGCAAATGCGCGGTAAATATAGGCCTTTTAATTTTTAGTTTAGTTACAGATTTTAGATTTATATATCGAGAATTTTTATAAAAAATAACTAATATTAAAATTAATCAAAAGAATTGAATAATTCCATAAATTGTGTTTTCTATGAAAATATTTTAACTACATCAAATTATTTTAAAGAAAATCTCTTCGTCACGAAGTTAATAATAGAAGATACAGTTTTTATGTATAGATTATTTTTAATGGAAAATTAGTTTAATAAATAAAAATCTAAGTTATTTCCTTATATAAGTTTGAGCACTTTGGAGGAAAACTTTAGAGAAGTTGTATTCTCTTTGTATATAGAAGGATTTATACTTTTTAAATTTGTACCTCATTAATATTTATCAGTTCACTCCATTTTATTTTGATATGAAACAAAAAAATTGATATGAAAAACTAATAAAAAAAAATTATTTAAGTTGTGAATTTTTTTTAGTAAATGTTTTTTGTCACGAAACTAATAGTAAGCATGTGTCAAGATATTCTCTACAGTAATAATTATTGCATTACTGAAAAATTTAGCAACTTATACTTTATAGTTTAATATCAATTTTATTTTATTTTAATGAAAAAATCATAATTATGAATTTATTTAAAAAATTAGAGTTTATTTATAAGAATATATTCATTGAAAGATAATAATGTAATGAAAGAAAATTTTATTTATTACCTTATTTAGCTAGATACTTTTTGGAGGGAAAACTAAGAGAATTTTTATTCTCTTAGTAGTAGGGGGCTATGCCGCTATAATAAAGAAAAAGATTTGTTCCAACTTAACCAAAGGGTTAGTGACTCGAACCCTAAGAATAGGGCTGGCCACCGGTCCAAAACCGGACCGGAATCGGTTTGGACCGGAACCGGAATCAACAAAATTTATGGACCAGGAACGGACCGGATTATAAAAATTCTGGTTTGGGACCGGACCGGAAAAATTCTGGTCCAAAACCGGACCGAACCGGTTGGACCAGAATTACCCACTTTTTCAAATTTCGGTCCAAAAATTCCGATCCATTGGACCGGAATAAAAATACAATTTTAAGAAAAAAATTTCAAATAACAATAATTTCGGTCCGAAACGGAAAATACCGGTCCGGGATCGGACCGGGCCGAAAACCGGAATCTTGGAAAATTGTGGACCGGAGACCGAAACAGAATTTTTAATTCCGGTTCCGGTCCACTAGATTCCTGTCCGGACCGGTCCATTTTACCGGTCCGGACCGAATTATGCCCACCCCTACCTAGGAACGCAGCCGAGTTAAAATTTGAGGTCCTAAGTAGTTCAAATCTTGACTAATCCGCATTCTTTTCCCTTGTGGCCACTTGCTTATCAGGTTTGAGAATGTTGAGATATTGTCGTATAAGATATCTTGGGATTGCTAAGATTAGAGAGTAAGATATTTAGATTATCTAGTTTCCTTAAATCGAGGTCTCGGGTTTACTATATAACTAGTATTGGTGCCCGGCTTCGCCCGGGCTAGCTCTACTTACCGTTAATTTTTTTTTTCATTAAATAAAATTACTTAAGTTGCATAACCCATAAATTTATCATTAATATATTTTTCTATGACATATCCCAAAATTACGATGAAATAAAATTTGAGACAAATTCATTACTCCCGCTATTAATATTTTACTCTTATTAATGAAACAATAGTAATAACATTTCACTACTTGTCCGTAATCATTGTTACTTTCATTACTCCCGCCGTAATTAGTTACTGTCACTCCTGCCGTATTGATATTGATAATTTCACTACTCCCACCGTAATTATTGTTACTTTCATTATTGCCGCATTAATATTTATTATTTCACTACTCCTGTTGTTGTTTCTACCACTTTCACTAATCTCGCTGATAATATTGTTACTTTTACTATTCAAATGAGTGATTACTATCATATAATTATATCCAATGTTACTACGCTTCTTTTCTTTACTGACGAAATTACTTTTACTACTTACAAATGCAATTTTAAGAGGATTATATATTTATATAAATATATTACATATATGCATTAAATCAAATCGAAATAATTATGCAATATTATATATTATGGAATCTAACTTGAATTATTTATAACCTACTTATATTATATTTTTGTATGCTAAATAATTAACATCTCTATACATCTGATAAACTATAAATTTTAATAAAACTGCATAGATTTTAAATTTAATATATAATTTTATGATGATAATAATTAATACCATAAGTGTGCATATTTATACTAATTAATTATTTTATTTTAAGAAAATTTACCATCTTCTAGTCTTCTATAAATATTTAGGAAAATTACCAAACATCTTCTTTCTTTTAGTCTCCTTGAAATTGACCATCTTAATTATTTATTTTATTTTAAGGAAATTTACCATCTTAATTAATTATTTTATTTTAAGGAAATTGACCATGTTTTAGTCTCTTACAAATGTTTAGGAAAATTACCAAGTTTCTATATAACTTAATTTTAACCCAAACTATATAATATTTGCATTGAGATCCCTTAATCGGGTCCATCACACGGTGCTAGTGATTTAAAACTATATAGTATAATTAATTTGTATAACGTTATTTAATTACATTGAAGTCCCTTGGTTTCTGGATTTAATATATAGTATTGATGATGAATCGTATTGCCCTTATTACAACTATCTTACAACAACAACAACAACAACATCAGAGCCTTAATCCCAAAATGATTTGGGGTCGGCTGACATGAATCATCCTTTCGAACCGTCCATGGGTGAACGCACGCCTCAAAATGCGAATAAAAGGGAAGATAAAAAACAAAAGAGAGAACGAAAATGTAATGGAAAGTTAAGGTGAACTTAGGGGTTTTTAAAATCGAATTTCGTCTTTCTTTTATAAAAATTTAAAATTTAAATCGAGAGAAAAGGTTAAAACGATTTTTAAAAACCGAAATAGAGTTAAGGATCCGGAATAAATCAGGTAAAATCTATAAGAAAGTGGTTGTTGAAAAAGTGTGTAATAAAGGAGAGAAAAATAAATAAATTAATTTCTTTAAATTAAATAAATAAAAAAAAACACTAAATCTGTCAAAAAACATCAAATACTAAAAATCCACATGTATCCTTTCCCTCCATTGTGCCCTCTCCGTCACCATACTCTCCTCAAGCCCCAGAACTCTCATATCGTGCTCTATCACTCTCAACCATGTCTGTCTCGGTCTTCCTCTCGCCTCTAGGGACCTTTTTTCTTTCTCCAAGTCTCCACCTCCTAATCAAAAGGCCCATAGGTCTCCTTCTACATGGCCAAACCAACTTAGTCGGTTTTCCATCATCTTGTCCTCTATTGGCGCCACTTTTACCTTTTCCCTAATCACCTCATTCCTTAACCGATCTTTCCTTGTATGTCCGCACATCCACCTCAACATGCGCATCTCCGCCACACTCATCTTTTGAATGTGACAATGTTTCACGGCCCAACACTCGGAGCCGTAAAGTAGAGCAGGCCTAATTGTCGTGCGATAAAATTTTCCCTTTAATCTTTGGGGCATATCTTTATCGCATAGAAACCCTGAAGCACTCTTCCATTTCAACCATCCCGCTTTAATTCTGTGAGCCACATCTCCGTCTAACTCCCCATCTTTTTGAATAATAGATCCTAGATATCTGAAGAAATCCGAGCCCTCAACAACATTCCCATCGAAAATAATACTCCCCGCCTCTGTCGATCTCAACCCCGCCACCTTAGTGAACTGACACCTCAAATACTCAGTCTTACTCCTGCTCAGCCTGAACCCACGAGTCTCTAAAGTCTGTCTCCACAATTCCAACTTTCTCTCCACCCCCTCTTTTGTCTCATCAATCAACACAATATCATCAGCAAACATCATACACCAAGGGATGTCGTCCTGAATATCCCTTGTCAACTCATCCATAACTATAGCAAAGAGAAAAGGACTAAGTGCGGAACCTTGATGCACCCCGATGGTAATAGGAAATTCTTCCGTTCTCCCAACATTAGTGCGAACACTTGCACTAGCCCCCTCATACATGTCCTTTATGAGGTCAATATATTTTCGCGACACACCCTTTCTCGCCAAAGCCCACCAAAGTACTTCTCTTGGTACCCTATCATATGCCTTTTCCAAGTCAATAAAAACCATATGCAAATCCTTCTTCTTGTCCCGATGGTATTCCATCAACTGTCTCATGATAAAAATCGCATCCATAGTCGATAATAATAATAAAATTCATACAATTCAATATTATGAACTACTAGTCTCCGGATCTCCGCTCTAAAATTCTACAGAGAAGATGGCGTGTTCTGACAATAAAAAGATTTATAGGAACCAGAATTTGGACCGGGTTTCACAATTACCGGACCCTATAATCCTTAGTATATTATCTCGTCTTCCTTTAGAGGATTCTGCTCGAACATCCATCTTATATAAAACCTAGAAAAATTATTGCGAGCTATACCCAATTCTTTACTTCGATCATAACTTATTTGCAATGCAATCCCTTGCTTCTGCTACTGAAGTCGGCGTTGGAGAGCCCAATTTTAGTCAACTAAGGGAGATGTTTATGGATGACGTGGATCATCGGTTGACTAGTGCCAGACATCTAGATTCACCTATTCGGAAATTAGCATTGAGCGTGGCCTTCAATGATTCCACGTACTTTTCTCATGTTGATAATTGGATTGAATTGGTAAAACAAATTAATGTTGAAGACTTGTGTATTACTGTGCAAACGCTGCACTTCTTGTGGGATGATACCGTTAACAGCTCATCTATAGCATATGAATTTCCCATTTCAATGCTGACTTCAAAAGCCTTGCGCAAAGTTTCTATTCGAGGGTGCAAGTTGGGTTGTGACCCTATTAGCCGATTCTGGTTTCTGGAGCGACTCTGTTTATCACATGTTGTTATGGACTATGATGCATTGGAAAACCTAACAAGGCTTTGTGAGGGGATTGAAACACTAATCCTCGAAAACTGCAGTGTCGAGATGATCAGATTCCTAAACCTCTCGAAGTTTCCTAAGCTGAAAAAAGTTGTTATCGGAATACAGTGTGGCGAGCTTGATTATATTGACATCGTAGACACTAACCTTGAGTGCATAACCTGCGATGCTCAAACCGAACTTTGTGTCAGCGCGGCTGCTTGTGCCAGCATTAAAGAGATCGACTGTGCTTGGTGTACCATCGACCAGCTTACCTTCTTAAAAGACTTTACTTCTACATTTCCGCTTCTTGAAGAAGGAATTATACAGATACACGATACAGATACATTTAAAGCGGCTAGTAATCTTCTCAGGAAGTTAATTTTGCTTAGTAATGATAATGATTTCGCGGGTGTAAAGGAGGTGTATATTGATTGTCCGAGTTTAATATATTTCGATTGTTGGACTAAAGGTTTGCTATACGATTAATTTACGCTTAATTCCCCTCTTTCTTTCATGGATTCCGACTCGTATCGAGTCGGTTTAGTGTGCCTTTCCTTGCATTTTGTGCCCAATCCCCGTAAAGAGATTTTGTGTATCCTTTTGCAGGAACCGAGTCAAGTATAAAGGAATTGGGCCAAGAAAGGCATCACATTGCCTTTGCATGAAGAAGAGGTGAAGAAATGCTGAAGGAAGTGTTCTGCCGGCAGGCCGGCAGCCGGCCCACCGGCATAGCACCCCCTCAGCCAAGCCAGAAGTTGAAGAAATCACTGAGTGTTGTGTTCTGCCGGCAAGCCGGCAGCCGGCCCACCGGTAGAACACAGCAGGAAGAATTAATTGAAGTTTTAGAGGAAAAAGAAGCTTGACCTCGCTGCCGGGAGGAGCACCGGCAGCCAGTCAACCGGTATAACACATCTCAAGGAAGAAGAAAAAGACCTGAAGGTAGTGTTCTGCCGGCAGGCCGGCAGCCGGTCCACCGGCAGAACACACTTGCCAGATATTTTGTTTAATTTGCACGGTTCTGCCGGTAGTAGCGCCGGCAGCCGGTCCACCGGCAAAACGCATCAAGCAGCGAAATTGGGCCTTTTCTCTCTTTTCTCCTCTTTTCTTCTTAATCTTATACAAGCCTATAAATACCCCCTCCTTAAACCCTTTGTACACACAACCCTAGATCTGAGAATATTTCCTTTTCCAAGTTTCAAACTTTGTTAATCATTTTGTTAATCATTCCTTAATTAGACTAGTTCTTCAATTAATTAGTAATTGAAATTGGGTTGTAAGAAGATTGAAGGTTCCTCCTTCTTTATTTTTCTATCCTAATTCCTTTCTTGCTATTGAGTTGGTATTATTTCTCTCCTTATTTTCATTTGTTTACATTTGCTTTTCCTTCAAGTTTGTTTGATTGTTGTTGTTAAATTTGCATCTTTGTAGTTTGATTGTTGTTGTTTTTACCATTGTTCATCTTTTGTTGTTTGTACCCAAAGATTCAATCTTTGAGTGGATTGTGTTAAAGATTGTGTCTTTTAGTTTGTTCATCCTTGATATTAGATTAAACCATCTTTCTTCATAATTATTCTTGGATTGTTGCATGTTTAGAAGTAAAATTCATCCTCCCACCATGTTTATGCTAAAAGACTCCATCTTTATTGTTTATTTTGCCTTTAGAAACATGATTAATGAGTAGTCTCCTTCTAGGACTCGGTTTGACCCGATATGGGTAATTTCACTAACTAATTATCATTAAGGCTAATTTGTGGGGAAAATTGGTGAGGGTAGTTTAGAGGAATTTGCATGTTTAAGGTTCGGCTTTTGGGTAGTGTCGACTTGTGACCCTCGTCCACCAACGGGAGTTGGTTAGGTTGTAAATTGGATACCCGAAATTTGACCTTGTCACCAACTAAGGTTGAGACCGGAAGGGAGAACCGAGGGAGGGTGCCTCTAGGCTAGGGTTTGAAATCGACCTCCGGAAGGAGGAGTGGGATGACCCGGAATACGATGAGTACTTAATGATCTTGACCAAATTCTTGACCTCCTTGGAAAAATGCATGTTTTCGTGGTTGTTGGGTTTTGAGTTAGGAATACCAACTTTCGAACCCGGGAGGGGGGTTAGTTGGAGTAGCTAGTGTCCTTTAGCGAACCCGGAAGGGAGGTTTTAGGCGAATTAGAGCCATCTCCCCCTTACCTTTCTACCCCTTTTGATTAGCCGAGACGATTAGTATGTGGAATTACTTATATTAGTGGGAGAACCGAGTTCTAGTCCTTCTCTTTATTTGATCTATCCTTTATCTTTTAGCTTGTTCTTATCTTGTCTAGTTTATAGTCTTTAAATTTGTTAGTTTAGTGCTAGTTTGTTACCACCCTCTTTGTTTTTTTATCGACTTAGCTAAGCTCGTGAATTAGAACGATTAGTACTCCACCTACTCCTTGTGGGATCGACCCTTTAAAGTGTACAACGATAAAATCGTGCACTTGCGAGGTATTACTTGAGACCATCAAGGTCTAGAAGAGTTACATATTAATTGTCCGAAACTGAGAGAGTTCAACTTTGCGGGCACGACAGTTCCAAAGCGTGTTCTGTGTAGCTCAGTGACTGAGCTAGAGAAGAGCAGCTGGAATATAATTATGAGGGACGCTTATGACACGACGTGGTTGATGAACCTGAGAGAATTTATCGTACCCTTAGTCGGAAATAAGACCACTGTTTCCGTGAACTTCAAATTGCCAATGGTGAGTACCCAATTTTCTTTAGGCCCTTTCATTTTCTTGCTTTTATACATAATAACATTATGGAGTTAATTTGGTTTTGGTAGGCAACATTCGAAAGTGAGCTAGTAGGAGCAATTGAAGTTTCCCCGCGACACAATTTTTCCTTACTATTGGAGCTTCACTACGACGAGGAAAATGTAGCTACTCTTGTGGATGGCATTCTCTGGATTATTCGTCCAACTACTTTCATTATCGATTGTCAAAATTATTATGTCGTTAAGGTATTCTGTTCAACTATATAATTTAAGTTCCAACAAAGTTTTGCAAGGTTAATTTATGCTTCTTTTTATTGCGGAGTAACACTCATTAGTAGTAAAACACATGAGTGTTGCTCTACGATAAAAAGAAGAATGACTAGTTTAGAGAATATAGGGAGTTTCGAACCTTGGACATGTCGTCCCTAATACCTCGATTGTGTATTCTAATTTGGTCTATGAATTTGTCTTGTTGATTTGCTTTTGTGTTTGCAGTACTTGTGTGAGAACTTGGTTAGGAAAGTAGAAGAGAGTATATGTGACGAGGAATTAACTCATCCTTGTTGGATGCTTCAATTGGAAAGTTTCAATGTGGTGTACGCGTTGGATGTTCCACTTACAAACGGGAATTTGGCGGCTTTACCCGAGGAATGTCGAACCCTCCTCAGAAATGCACTTAAGTTCAAGTTTCAGTGGTTCGTCAAATAAGCGAGAACCGAGCCTATAGAAACATGACGGGATCTGGTGAACACAAATTCTCACTTTAGACGGATACTTTCCAGTAGACGGGGTGCAAAAAGTTAGTTTATGTTAAGCTCAAGTGATTTTATTAATATATAGCTAACTAATTTTAGAATTAGTTCAATTAGCTTCAAACAACAAGGTAAATTCTTTTGGAAATCGAGAGAATGATTATAATTGATGGAGTATTAATTCAGAAAACGCAAATTCTTGAATGAGACTGTCGATACTTGTTAATTTTATTTAATTAGTGTCGATAATCAAGCACTTTGATGACAATATTCTTTTTTAAAACGAAGCATGAGATTAGCTCTGTCATATACAAATTTAAAATTACTCTGATATGCTCCTAAAATTGACATGCCATTATAGGCAGGATACATCGCCAGACAAAACACGTTCGGAGTTAAATGGAAGAGTAATTGATGGAAGTAATTGATGGAAGTAAACCTGATAAGCCCCTGCGGCGATAATGCAGAGTAATTGATGGAAGTAAACCTGTCCTATCAGCCTCCAAATCTTTGTAACAAAAACCAAATTGAAAATCCGTCTTTCGAGGTTTAACCGTCTTGTAATTTCCCAACTTCGAAAAATAATCTTTTAGCGTTCTTGTAAGTACCGTATAAGCCCCTGCGGCGATATAAGAGAACATACAACCAGAATCGATTATCGATCCACCTAGATCGTGAACTCTACTAAAAATGTATGGATCGATTGGTAGTCGTGTTTGTCCAACACTAATCCCATTCAATTCAATAAAATAGGTTGAAATTTCTTCGTAACGTTTTAAAGCTGTGGAGCTATAATAATCCTTATCACCGTCATCTATTCCGATTTCTAAGTACCCTACACCTCCTAAATCCTTATCACTCCTTGGGTCATTAATTGGTCTACGAGGGACCGCCGCCCCCACATAAGACCCAACATTCCGTTTTCATCCTTGTTAACCGGTTTACCCTCGTAAACACGGTTGCATCCGAACACTAAGTTGAATTTAACTTCATCACTCGTATCTCGTCCTCGTCCTCGTCCTATACGAAAAGTAAATGATTCTTGCGCTAATATCCCACGTGCAACGGAATGGTCAAGATATTGTACACGATACGAACAATATCCATCAACACAGTCACCCGTATAACAAAGTGGGTGAGAATCACAAGGAATCGGATTATACGATCGAGATTTGGAATTACGTAAAAATATTAAAGGGTTGCCGAAACAGCCACCGTAGTGTTGGATCAGTACCGGTATCCATAATGAAGTAAAAAGTTCGACGATATGGTATGGCGGATTCAAACGTTCCAACTCCTAATTTTACTAAGAGTAACGAACCTTCTTTTACGTAAATTTCTTGCGGGGTCGTCACTGCGAGATTATTTGTGAAATTGGAAATGCTACGAGCTCGATTTTTCGAATGATGGACAAGGTATTCGATTCTTTGTTGTCGAGTGAGATTTTTAATGTATAAGGGTGATTCTGGCGAATTTGGATGAATGATCGGTACTTTCAATGCATTCAAGATTTTAACAAAGTTTTGAGTAAATAACATAAATATTATTAGTATCATAACTATTGATTGATTCATAATATTTAAGTACTATGAGAACTTGAGAAGATTGGTCTCTAAAAAACAAATAAAAAACTCAATTTTTTATAATATTGTGTGGACAACAAAGGTGAATCAACCATGATAACGTTCACTATTTATTTCCTTAATGAACTTAGCTTATAAAAGAGAGTAATCAACCATGATCACATGCACTTTAATTCACAAATTATTTCCTACAAAAAAGAAGTTAAGTTAATAAGGGTTATAAGGTACATCACAAATTCTCATTTGTGACGGACAAAATCCGTCATTTTGAAGAGACGTGAGACAAAGGATAAGTGGGGAGAGGCGGTGGCATGTGTGAAGTCTCTTTGAAGAGACCGTCATAAGCAAGACTCTTTGAAGTTCCATTCAATTTAAATATGCCGGGGACGTTTGCTTTTGGACCGTTGTATAGAGGCATTCTAGCTTTCCCCGCAACTCAGAACCAGCAAAAGCTAATAGCAAAAGCTGCACCAAAAAAAGAACAATGTTATTTGAGGACGTAGCGTTAAGACGAGACTAATTAAGCTCACAGAGTACCTTTAAAAGGTTAAGGAGTAATTGGACACTTATGCTGGCAAGCAACTATGAAGTGCAACATCCGGAACAAACCAACCAACAGAATATGTACGGTAAATGTATATGCAACCTAGTAGATGGCAGGGAAATTAAATTAGGCTATAAAGCATATACAAGTCATTTAAAAAAAATTACTATTAAGACTAAACTTTTTTTTTTCCCATATGTGTGTCATCGCAGATGACAGGTTTCAATCTACATCACTTTTATATTTTTCCTGTATTATTTACGAAAGATAATCAAGACAAACTTCCCAATACTTGTTATGTCCCCAATTTTACCATCACTAAAACAACCAATGAAACTCGAGAATCCAAAATGCATCTTGGTTAGAAATCATATTCCATAAACTGATAAGCTAAATAAATAATTTAATTAAAATTCATCATCCATTTGTTGTCCTGGAACAATAATCAAATAAAAATAATGAATCTTTGCTAGATATTAAATTTGCAAAAATGTCAAATATAATTCAAGTGTAAACTAAATAAAGGTAGTATCGTGTATTGATAATTACCTGGTTTCCAGTTCCGTTCAATTTAATTTTGTATAGGAATTCAATTACTAATCGACAAGAGGTAGAGAATAAAACAGTAAAATGATGAGTAAAGGGTAACATAAGGGCCTGAACTATGGATTTTTTTCCAGTTAAGTACTTCAACTTTTAGAGTTTTCAGTTAAGGGACTCTTATTTAACACCGTTAAAAATTTTCACTACCCTACTAACTTCTTCATTTCTATGTCCGTCATGAACTTATGCAAGCCAGTAATTGTCTTACTCCAAATTAAAATGTCTACTTTCCATTTTTAATACTCCTTTCGTGCCTCCATTAACTCTGCCAGAGGCACAAGCTAAACAAAACCCTTTTTACAAAATAAAGATAAAGTTCAGAAATTGAGTCACATTTGTTGCATATTGAATTTTGTAGTGTACGTCTCGTGTCGTCTTAGATGTATCGGAATCGGAGAAATCAATTATGAGATATCGTAATACGAGCAAGGTTATCGTAATGCCTACTATTCTTATTTCCTAATAAAATTATAATGTACCCAAAATAATTACCTTAAATTCACTCTTCTACAATTATACAAAACCGACGCTAGACGATTAATAGTTTTAAAAGCTTCATATAATAAAATTGCTATTATATCCAGAACGACTTGTATCAAGTACTATTTTGGAATGTGCTCATGTACTGCAATTGCTAATGTAACCAATGGTAAATTTTCAATTGATGATATTACTATGTTAATGTAATTATTGACAAAAAAAATACTTGATATGAAAGGTAAGATGAACTCATGATTATCAAAACTTACAAGGAATTGATTTGGAGTAAGACAATAACTGGCTTCCGTAAGTTCTAAGTTCATGATGGATTGATGAATAATGAAATAGAGAAGTCATGGAGTAGTGAAATAGTTAACGGTGTTAGATGAGAGTTCCTTAACTGGAAACTCTGAAAGTTCGGGTCCTTAACTGGAAAAAAACCCATAGTTCAGGTCCCTATGTTACCCTTTACTCTGATTGTAAGTTTAAACACCCAGATATGGAAAGACATAATGAGACATGCATAAGTTTCCCTGAAAATGTTTATTCTCTACATTGTTATACAAAAGGGATTTCAGGCCAGTACATACATACGTACATCCAATACAGAGTCATATATTCAAACACCCTATTTTCTCGGGATAAATTTTGAAATATACAAATAGACACTTTCATCTCGAGACTATATGAGCCCTATTCATTAGACACGTACATATGGAAATAGCGGCTTAACCATGTAAAAAATGTCAATAAAATAACCTTGACAATGCAAATAGTTGCATAATTACCGAAATTCACCCTTTTCATCAAACAAAGACAACTGAAAAACACTAAACCATACATACAATTAAAATCTGGATAAATCCAAAACTCGAGGAAGAAATAATTAAAATCGGAAAGAATAGACAAAAAACGTAAACCAGTATAAATTAGATGAAGACCTTGCTATATTTTCCCTTTCCAAGGTTCTACAGAATTTCACCGATGACGTTTTCATTCCAAAAGACGATAATGCCCCTTGCACATTAACACTACTTTCTCTCTCTAAACATTTTTCTCTCAAATTTTAGTAAAAACCAATTAAATTAAAAAAACCCAACAATAACATCAATTAGCATGACGGAACCCGAATCATCGATACGTAAACAAATGAAGCTCGGATTGACCGAGGTAGTGAATAACAAAGTAAGACAAAACGCAGTACTTTAAATTAATAATGTTAAATGGTCTCATTACATAATCCAAATAAATAACTGTAATTAATTAAAATACAACTTGCAGCAGAACTAAATAAAACGATTATTAAATAGTCTTTGTCCATTTTAGGTGATCTAGACAGCTAAGTAAATGCCATAGCCTCTCGTCCTTCAGCTCCCCTTCTAAGCCAGCTCAATTACATGAAATCAATCTGCTCCCCAATTATTGGTTCATCACAGGTGTTTAACGAATACATGGTCAACCCAACGGTTGAGTAGGAATATCTAAACAACAAGATTAAGACAACAATAAGACAAATCAATTATGCAAATGCTCAATTCCGTTCACAATTCCAACAATCACACATCCTCCGAGACACCCATAAAAACAATGGCAACTCCGAGACACCCTTTGTATAAATCGCCACCCCTGGTCCGGTTTATACAGCCATGACAAACTCCGAGACGCCCTTTTATATACCGCCACCCCTGGCCCGGGTACTAAAACAAAAACAATACCAATATGCAATACGAATAATAATATCTCAACGAATAAACACTAATAGTAACATTAACCATTCAACGACCAACATCCAATTCCAATTAATATTCAACGGATAATAAATTAAACCAATACACATTCAAATTGAGTAGATAACCTACCTTTTAGCAATTTCGCTCACATAAGTCCAGTTAATAGTCATCTTCTACAACGCCGAAATCTACAATTATAATAACATCCACTAATTATTAACTAATCAACTTAACTATTTCTTTACTATTATATTCTAACTTAATTAAAGCTAACCATTCTTAAAAAGGACGACGATAGGGCACCACCCGCTGACACTGAATCTCAGTGCTACCATAATTAAAGAAATTAAAATTAAAAAATTTAAAGATTAGTTTTCGTTTTTGCGTCAATCTCTAAAGGGTAGTAATGTAATTTTATATTTATTTTATACAATATAATTGTAACTAAACTTGAATTATGAACAATATTTTGCCCCAAACTAAATTATCAATTCTCAACCTAAATTACATCAATATATAAGATGTTCATTACAGTACATGGCTTCATCATATCTTTAATTTCATCAATTGATTAAGCCTTCATACATAATCTCAAAAATGAACAAGATTGAACGACATCTTATCAAATAGATTGTAGTTGTGATATCCCCTGCAATTCTGTCGTCCAATGTTCTTACCATTTTGTTTCATTAATAATGCTGCCAATTCAATGTATATATATCTAGTTATATTGCATGAAAGTTGCGAGTTAAAGACGAACTTGACAATCGAAGGTTTTGGGAAATATTTGTGTGTCCTTCTTATTGACAGCCAAACAATACATATATAGTAGTACAATCCTAATCCGACATATGGAAATCGTATATTTACGAGACCTAATTACCATAAACAATAGACCGGAATAATACATACAATATTATGAGTTTATTATGACAATACTTTCCTAATACCAACCCTAATAAGGGGTGGTAAATTATTACACCCCTTATTTAATTACAACCCTTAAAATCTTTAAACTTTAGGCCAAAGTTATAATATGGACATATATATATTCATCTTTTATAAAACGGATCTTTTGGAACTTTAGGTCCAATATTTTATAATATGTCCTTTTTCCAAAATATTTCTTCACCACCACAGATGGAACTTAATGTTAAAATAAGTACTTAAACATTCTCATTAAGATTAAGTTTCTCAAATATAAAGCGGAGTATATAGTCTATTGCAAACTCGTCAAACATAGGCATCGTCAATTAAGCATATTGGTTTTCCTTTATCAGTGTTAGCATAAATAACATTCACTCATGTGCTAAATTTCTCTCGTCGAGGTATGAAAGCTTCCCTGTGAATTTGTTTTCTTAAAAATTCCCATTATTGTTTACTAAAACAATCATTGTAATCAGGATAATTTATTGCTATTTAAAAATAAACGGCTCATCAGATAAAATTTATCATGGCTAATAAAGTCAATACAAGACATGTAATCCAACAACATGTATAAATCTAAAACATATAATCATGCATGATTGATAAGCAAATTTCCATGATGATAACTCCAATGTTATAATCTGCTACCGTCAAGTTCTTGTTTACTCCAACAACGTGTCTTTACTCCTCAATGTTTTAACAATTTTATATTAGGGGATATTTAGTTGACAAACTCAGATTCCTCAAAAAAAGCAAGAGAGATGTTTTTTTTTTTGGTCAATCGAAGCGCGCACTTAGTCGTATTACAATAGAGGGGAGGGGGATTCGAACCTGGGACCTATTGTCCACAATACCTCCGTCTTAACCACTAGACTAAGACATCTTCTGAAAGCAAGAGAGATGTAAGAGAGAGATTGTTCTAGAGAATTATGTTAGGCATAGATATAACCACAAAATTACCCAAAAACCACCTTAACCTTACTGAACCACCGTCCTCTCCTTGCTTGATGACTTCCGCCCACCTTCTGCCCACCCCTCTGGCTCCCTCCTCCACCCTCACCTCCGTTTCTTTGGGCGCACAGCACGATGGCCTCCTCCCCCTACCTACCCCGGCTGTTCCCAGACCAGCATCAATTAACCCCTCCCTTCCTCCGATCAACTCGCCGGCACCGGAAGCTTTAATCCCACAACCGATCTCCTACAAATCAGCTTTAACAAACTCCCTTCTCAATCAACCTCCCAAAACCCCTGCCCCCACCTTCCCCATTTTTACCCCCAAATCATCTTCCTACAGAAATCTCCCTGAGCCTTCTATTGAGCTACCCTAAAACGTGATCAACTCCATCAACGCTAAATGGGAAAACACCCTGATCATCAAATTAACTGGGAAGTCTATTGATTCCGGCCACCTAGCTTCGAGCATCAAAACTCTCTGGAGCTGCAAAAGTAAAATTCATTTGATCGGGTTAGGTAAAGGTTTTTATTCCTGTAAAATTGATTCCTCTTCCGATCTTACCCATGTCCAAGAAAATGGACCCTGGTTCCTCCAAGGTCACTATCTCCATGTTCAAGCTTGGGTCCCAAACTTCCAACCCTCGACGGCATCGATCACTTCCATTCCCACCTGGATTATTTTGCCGGAGCTTCCAATTGAATATCACAGGCCCGACATCCTCAAAGCTATTGGTAATTCTATTGGGCATTTCATTAAATTTGATGCTAATGGAATTAATAGAAACAATGCCAGATTCGCCAGGATATCCGTCCATCTCGATCAATCTAAACCAGCCCCTTCAAAAATCTGGTTGGGATCCTTTTGTCAGGAAATTAAGCTTGCTGATAAGCAAGTTTTTTGTGTTGTGTGTCACGGGTTCTGCAATGGAGTGTGCAGTGCTTCCAATGTCTCTGTGGCCCCAAAGAAGGCTGATGTCACCTTTCAACAACCCACAAAGATACAACCTGCTAAGTTACATCAACCCCCTGCTGACACGTCTGCTCTGGTTAATAAGATGAAAGTGGACTCGTCTCTTTCAAACTCTGACTCTTGGACCATGGTTCCTTTTAAGGTTCCTTGTAAGCACTCCTTACCCTCCTCCTCTTTTCCTGGGTTGTCCTCTTTACCCCCTCCTATCCCTTCTTGTGATTCCCTAGCCTCTGACTCCTGCCTCACTACCTTTTCAAAACTTAATCTAAATCTTGACCACATTTTTAGCTTATCCCCCCCCCCCCTTTTTTCTTTACTCCCCCAACCTGCACACTTCTCCTCCCTTTCCTCTCTCCTCACAAAATTTAAACCTTTCCCCCAAATCACCTTTACCCAGATTCATGGCGACCCCAATAACAGCACCACAACCAAACCCGCCCTTTCACCAGAACATGATACTCCTCAAACTTCTAATTCCGTCCTCCTACCTCCCGTCATCAATCCTGTTCCTCCCCCGGCCCCCGACCCGAGACCCGATAACTTTGATCCTGTACCACCAAGATACAACCCCCGAGGCTTATTACCAACCCCCACCACTCACTCTCCCAGAAGCCCCCATAAACGAAACCACCTTCACTCTAGAACGTCGCCTCGTCTCGCCTCAGGTAACCGTCCCCTGCCTCCGAGCCATCCTTGCAAACCCATACTCGCCCCGCCTTCCTTGCCCAAACATCTGCCTCCTCAACACCCGCCTTCTCTCGGGCTACCTGGAGCCTGCCCACCTACCGAACCTTTCCGACCTCCCAACTCTTCCCCCGGTTCTTCTGTGCTTTCTGAAATGGTTCCTCAGTGCTTGGCACACCTTTCACCCATCCCTACCCGTTCCACCCGAGCTCCAGTTTCTAATGGACCTTACTCCCATCTTGCCTCGATTAAGGAGGGTCTTTCTATTGAGCTCAACCTCCAAAAAAGTGATTGCTGCAAGCTTCTCCAATTTGATAGTGAATTTCAGAACCCTATCTTTGATTGAGGGGCTGGATATAAAAATTTGTTGGGAGCGAGTACCGGCTCTGGATCACAGGGAAATCTCCCTGAACCTTCGCGGGAACAACCCCCAACCCAATTGTGTTTGCCCAAGCCACGGGCCAGAAGGGGTCGAGGAAGAGGCTTATCCGAGAGCTCCAGGCGAGCTATCTAATTCGTCCCTCCTCCCTGCTGTAGACACCTCGTTTCTGCACCTCCCGCAAACCACCCAGGGATGATTGGGTCGCATGTTTGATACGCGGAACGATTTGTGACAGTTCGTAAGATTATCGTCAAGTGATCGCTCAAATATTAAGTGTCTACCTCTTAGATGTCATCTACGTCCCGATACGGTCGTTTTGGCAGTAATTAGAGTACATTCGGAGTCCGGGTCAAAAACCGTCTCCATTTTCTGATAACCGTTAAATCCCGAGTCAGAATATTCTGGAATGTTCCGGGTATTTCTATTCCATATTTCACAAATTTTATCTTTTGGCAAATAATATCCCGTAATATTCATAAGATAATCGAATTATTTCCGTCCTACCATAACTCAAACGCGGAAATCTTTCTTCAAATAGAGAAACCTCCCAGGGAATAGACGCAGCAGGCGCTGCGCCTCTTCCAAGAGACGCAGTGGCTGCTGCGCCTTTTCCCATGCCCTTCTTTGCATGTCTTACGTATCCTTTTCATATCTTTCCGAGATTCACTTCCAAAGAGTCTCCGAAACCCTAATTCCGTCGTGTGATTAGTATAAATAGGAGCCTTCGCTCCTCATATTTCTCACGCGAGTGTCCGCCCTTCTCTTCTCCCTTTGCATTCTAGACTTTGTTCTTACTTACTGGCGCCTACGTGCTTGAACTTTCGACCACGTAAGCTCGGATCTTTCCGGGTACCAGCCTCTCCGTTGCATGACCGACCAATTTGACCAACTACACTCAATCAACTTAATTAATTAATCGTTTTCCTCTTACGAGGGCACTCTCTTTGCATTCGCGTCGAGCATTCACTAATCGATATCTTAGTTCATCTCGTTCCGTCAACATGTAAGTCTGAGGGTGTATAATCCTTATTTATTTATTGTATTTTACTTTTCGTATCACCATTGTAAGATTTATGTCGAAAACACCATTAAAACCGATTTCTAAAACCATGCTTTAAAACCCGTTTTTTGCGGATTTCCAGTAGACAGACGTCGAGAAAAGACGCAGCAACTGTTGCGCCTCTTCGAAGGAGCGCAGTTCCTTCTGCGCCTCTTCGTGAGGCTGCCGCAGTTCCTGCTTCTTTTCTTCTTCCTCGTCCTCTGTATTCGCTTCTTTTTTATTTGTTATTTGTTTGTCCGTTAATTCTTTGATATAATCGTCACTGATAATTCACATGTATATTGTATCATATAATTCATCATTCATTAGTATGTTTCAACCATCACAAATCCGACTTAGATCCTAAATAATCCATATTTACGGGTTTTCGTCATAAAATTCAAACCCGGATTTTAGAGGTTCAATTTGTTCCTATTGAGTTTCTGGAATTCGTTATTGATATAGTTTTCATCTGTTTATTCACATGTTCGTCGCATATTCGTTGTATATCCGTCGTATCTAGCCTAATTGATTTATTTCAATAGAGGACTCATTAATGTTTTCATCATAATTTCATGTAATTAATTCGTTTACATCCGTCATTCATGTTTATCGCTTTTATGACCATCATTTACATGTAAATAACCTATTAATCACTTTCATCCGAGTAAATATATCAATCAATCATTAAATTTACCAATCAAATTAACGATTTGGAGTTAAAACTACAGCCAGAACTCACCCTTGAAAGACGCAAAGAATCGCTGCGCTCTTCCAGGGCGCGCGATCTCTTTACTGTTCGAGATGATTTCGTCCCGAACTCCTTTTACGCGCTTGACATAGTTTAATTAGTTTACGTATTAATTAACTATTATCCGTATTATCACTTCTGTTCTGTTTTATTCTTTTGTTCCTTTTTCTCAAATTATCCGTTTTAAAGGTATTTTCGACATAAATCGCCTGTTCCGTTGTAATTAATGTAATTTTCATCGTTGTAATTTATAGTTTTTGTATTTCTTTTATTGTTTGTATGTTTTCACATGTAATTGAACATTAAATCCTACTTCGACCCAATTGTATGCTAATTACGTGTCAACCGACTTAGTTAAATCTTCATATGCTAGGATTAAAACTTGGATGTTGCGTTCATGCATTATAGCCGACGATATATCGAGTACGAATAACTTCCCTAATCATTAGTAGAGGCCGCTATCGAGGCGGGCGGGATTAGGTGTTCGATCAAAAGAGCTTCCTAATACGTACCCTCACCCCTTACTCCAGATCTCCGTGAGCACCCGTGTTCATTGGCATCAACGAGAGTCATTCTAGACATAGAATGCTAAGGGTAACGATTGCTTAGTGTTCATGTCACTACTTTGTGTCTTGACATGACACGAGGTATTCGAACGGTTCCAATTTCCCATAAAAATTGGTGGCGACTCCATACAAAATGCAAACGCTTGTTTTTCGACCTTCACCAAGCGCCCCCGTGGGCGGCCCGCTGTCCACAGTTTGGCGACTCCGCTGGGGAAAATACACTTACGTGTAGCCAAGGGTGAAACTCGAACAAGGTTAGGGAATAAGTTTGTACAAGACAATTGTCGGTTTTCATAACTCGGTCTTCCTAGACCGTTTTATTCGGCCTTCCTAGGCCCAACCCAACCCATTCGACCAATCGTCCCGTCTAAACGGTCCTAATTCTTATTTCGGCCTAAGGATGGATAGCGATTGACATCATCCATACCATGATGCTTACTCTTGTTTGTATCAAGGGCCTTCACTACTTGAGGAAATGGACTAGGAATCGGCCTTACTCTTGTTTGGCACGAGCCTCTCCACAGACTTCGGGTTTGATGGTTCGGTATGGCAACCCACCCTTTAAACCAAAACCCTTTTAAATGCACTCAGCATCCCGTTATAATGCTTGTATAAATGTGTAAACCTTACGTGATCACCATTTCTAAACAAATCATGACGAATTTTCAAAAATCAAAACCCAATTTCAAAACAAAATTTCGAAAAAGGCCTTCAATTAGCGCAAAATCCGGTCAAAACTTTGTCCGTTTGTCGTGTCAAAATTCGGGCCACAAGCCCATTTCAAAACCTCACTTCGAGTCCACATCTACAACTACACTACAGTTGACTAGGACACACATTTTCAAAGACCTTGTCTTCCTTCAAAACTCACTCAACACAAGTGGCACACACCCACTTCACGAGTCAAAACTTTTCCTCTTTTAGCAAGTGTGATAGAATGGTCGATCGTGTTTTGATTCGTCGCCGATCTCTTATCCAGTTTTCAAGATGCCCAGATCAAGTGATGAAACGAATCTCCAACAAATTCAAGATAGTAATGATCGAATCCTAGCCGCGCTAGCCCAAATGCAAGTTACCCAAAACCAAACCTATGACCGCCTTGAACTCATCGAAGGCCGTATCTTTGATGTAGAGGGAAGGTTGCCTCCCCTTAAAAGTGAAGTACTACGTTACTCCGATGACGAGTCTAAGGATGAGAATCCTATCATAGGGACAACTGCAGCTGAGAAAAGACTCCAATACCTAGAGGAGCAATTGATGTACCTTAAGGGGGATGACATTTATAGGGAAAACAATCGCAAGTACGAAGCCGTCAATTCCAAATTGCCAACCAACTTTAGCATGACGGATATCCCTAAGTTCAAAGGACATGAGAACCCTTTGAACCACATCCGTGCCTTCAAAGATTACATGTCTATCAAAGGCATCAAACCCGAGATGTTCTTAAGGATCTTTCCTTCATCTCTTGACACCATCCCGAAGCAATGGTTCTACACTTTAGATCACAAGAAGGTCGCTACTTGGGAAGACGCCGCAATCGAGTTCTCTAAACAATATGCGGATAATGCCGAGATCCAAGTCAACATGCGTACTCTAGAGGTTCTTACCCAAAATGACAAAGAAGGATTCACCGACTTTCTAAGTAGGCGGAGGAAAACTAGTACTCAACTAGTTGAACGCCCGGATGAGGCTACTCTTGTGGAAAAGTTTGTGGATAATCTCAAGCCCATATATGCCAACCATTTGAGATATCAAAACATCAAGACATTCAAGGACTTAACCGTGTTAGGGACACGAATCGAAGATGACATCCGTAAAGGACTCTTGTCCAAAACGGTAGGTAGAGGATATCAAGGGTCCACGAGTCGTTCGTACGGCTCTACTAGCAAGACCGACGAAGTTAACCTTCTCGAGCCATCTAAGAAAACTACTCCACCAAGGAAATTCACAAACCTTGGGGATACGTACTCCAACGCTCTAAAAAGGTTAATGAAGCAAGGTAAACTCCAACCCATTGGACCTACTCCCGAACCCGAAAAGAAGTCCAAGTTTTGGGATGAAAATTCATACTGTGAATACCATAGGGGCAAAGGGCACGACACAGAAAAATGCTACAAGTTGAAACACGTGCTTCAAGATATGATTGAAGATGGTCGACTTCCAATTCCACCAGGAGGTAAGCCCAACAACACTCAGAATCCTCTTGGAGTTCTGGTGATTACAAGTGACGAATCTACCTTAGATTGCTCACACCTCATTTCTCCCACCGAAAATGAAGTTCACGCAATTGAAAAAGAAAAGCTCTACTCTACTATCTCCCCTACCATTTCCGACTTCATCGCATGGGCAAGGAGTGTAGACAGACAAGTGTGGGAACTAGAAAACATGGTAACGGCCTTGCGCAATCCCAATGCAATACCTAAAGAACGTGTACCATTGATATTCTCTCAAAACGCCACTATGCAAGAAGTAGTCACCGTAGTTGATAAACTAGTCGATCAAATCATACGACTAGAAAGTGATATCATGAGAATGAAGGAACTAGCTGCAGTTAATGGGGTTTGGGCCGATGACGATGAGGACGAGTATCTCATTGAAAACTCCCTAGTCAAGGAAATAGTCCAAAATGGTGAAGACCAAGATGTGGATCACCTAACTCGTTCGGGTCGCCCATATCAAAGCACTACTCAAAACGGTCCAACCAACGTCATCACACCAAATGACAACGAAGATGACCCCACTGATCATTTGCTCAAGCAATTACGAAGACCAAGGTTGATCTTTCGGTCGCAACTAGTGGCAAGCTCATTTCCACATCGCCAAGCTTTCACTTGCAAGCTTTGGCCAAATTGAATGTAGCACATAACTCTACTCCTGAAGATATAGTCAACTTGGTCTTCCAAGAATCACCTAAGCTAAGTAATCCTATTACTTTCTCGGATGAAGACTTGCCACCTTTTGGCGCTAGTCACAACCTTGCTCTATACATCACATCATCCTGTCTAAAGAAAAATGTGCCAATGACCTTGGTAGACGATGGCTCCGCGGTCAACGTCATACCCCTCAAAACGGCATACAAACTAGGCATGAAAGAGTCGGATTTGAATCCTACAAATCAAGGTGTTCGTGCATATGATGGTACGCGACGAAAAGTGGCAGGACTTGCTAACCTAACCATAGCCACAGGACCAATCGAACGGAAGGTTAACTTCCAAATAGTGGACATCGAAGCTTCATTCAACATACTTCTAGGAAGGCCTTGGATTCATGCTTCCAAAGCGGTAACATCCACCCTTCATCAAAAGATCAAGATTCCACTAAATGGCAAAGTAGTGACAATCACTTCGTCACCCATCAAGGCAATAATCGAGAAGCAATCAAACAATCAAGTCCTTGCGGATCCCATATACGAACTTGGGGGCTTCCAAAGTGTAAACGTCATAGAAAGTGAGTTGGCACCCTTATACTATAATCCCTACTCCAACTTGGTGGTCAACCACATACTCAAATCTCAGGGATACTTCCCTGGAATGCCTTTGAACCCAATTCGGAAAAATACCTTCGCACCATACAAGGAAGGCAACTCAACAAGAATACCACTTGGTTTAGGGTACAAACCCACAAAAGAAGAAGTTCTCGAAATGCTCGCCCAAGTCCAAAACCGCAAGCACGTAGGAGTCCAAATGAGGCCATATCTCCCCACTTTAAATGGGTACTTCGTTCAAGAAGGAAGCTCAGAACTCTTTCACGGATTTCCCGAACCTTGGCATTACCTTGAGAGGAAGCTAGCCGGAATCGAGATCTTTCACGATTGCTACTTCATTCCTCCAGAAACGGTTCCTACCGTCAAAACCCGTCAAGCACCTTGCTTAGACGAACAAGCTGTTAGCCTATTGTTTGGAGAAGATCGATTCATTAGAGCCGCGCAGGATGAGATCATTACTATGATACTTCAGGACGATCGCTTCAACCCCACCGCGTTGATCACAAAATCGACACAAAGCGGCGAGAAGGATGGAGAAAATCTATCAAATGGACCAACAACCAAGGAAGACTCTTCAAGCTCACCACTGGAGAAGGAGAGATGTTCAAAGGAGAACCAGAAGACGGCGAGTTCGAGTCGGAGTCGGAGTCAGAGTCGGAGTCTAGAGAAGTCATTAGAGAATCTACTCCTGTTGTCATCCCCACTCCCTTCATTTCTCCTAGCTTAGCCTCGAGTAGTCACGGTAGTTCGGAAATGCCCCAATTCTTGTCCCTTTGCCGCCACGGACCATGGATCAGTTGGCTTCTTTGTTTCAACTTTACTCAAATCTTAATATGAATAAATCGGGTTACGCTTACTCTTTGTGTTATCTTGAGTGCAATTGTTTACGATGATGCGAGGATGACCAAGACCCAGACTTGACCGAAATACCTCCCTACGTAGCCAAAGAAATACTACAGGAAGGGGAAGGGGGGCCTGTAATAGAGGACACCGAACCCATCAATATAGGAACCAAACTAGAACCCAAAGAACTTAGGATAGGGACTACCTTGAGCTCTACCGAAAGGGCCGATTTCATAGACCTCCTAAATGAATTCAAAGACGTTTTCGCTTGGTCCTACAAAGACATGCCGAGGATCGACAGGGGATATTGCGAACATAGGATTCCGATTAAGCCAGGTTTCAAACCCGTAAAAGCATGAAGCTTGACGAATGAGAACAGAATGGGCTCTAAAGATTAAGGAAGAAGTGGACAAGCAATTCAAAGCCGGGTTCATCAAAGTTTCCGAGTATTCTGACTGGGTAGCTAACATAGTACCTGTACCCAAAAAGGATGGGAGAATCCGTGTCTGTGTTGATTTTAGAGACTTGAACAAAGCGAGTCCGAAAGATGACTTCCCTCTACCTCACATTGACATATTGGTAGATAATACTGCAGACCACGCATTACTACCCTTCATGGATGGATATGCGGGTTATAACCAAATCAAGATGGCCATGGAAGATATGCACAAGACCGCATTCGTCACCCAATGGGGAACATATTGCTATACGGTAATGCCATTCGGATTGATCAACGCCGGAGCTACATACCAACGCATCGCAACTACACTCCTACATGACATGATGCACAAAGAAGTTGAGGTATATGTAGATGACATGATCGTCAAATCCAAGGAAAGAGAGGGACATATTGCAAACCTTCGCAAGTTCTTCGCAAGACTACGAAAGTACAACATGAGACTCAACCCCCAGAAATGCACATTTGGGGTAACATCTGGGAAACTCCTGGGATATGTCGTTAGCCAACGCGGTATAGAAATAGATCCTTCAAAAATCAAACCTCTGATTGAAATGCCACTACCTCAAACAGAAAAAGAAGTCAGAGGATTCCTGGGAAAAGTACAATACATAAGTCGATTCATATCAAAACTTACAATGATTTGCGAGCCTATCTTCAAGAAACTCAAGAAAACAGACCACGCCATGTGGGATGATGATTGTCAAAAGGCGTTTGACCGAATCAAGGAGATATTGGCTAAACCACCAGTGCTCATGCCACCGCAACGAGATCAACCTCTTGGTTTATATCTCACAGTAACGGGAACCGCCATGGGCGCCATGTTGGCTCAAACTGTAGGAAGCGAAGAAAGAGCTATTTACTATCTAAGTAAGAAGTTCTTGGAATATGAGTGCAAATACTCACAACTCGAAAAGACATGCCTCGCTCTTGTGTGGGCAACGAAGAAGCTACGTCACTACATGCTTAGCTACTCCGTCAAGATATACTCCAAAATGGATCCAGTCAAATACCTCTTCGAGAAACCCGTCCTCAACGGACGTCTGGCAAGATGGACTCTGATGCTCTCAGAATTCGACCTTAAATATGTGCCACTGAAAGTTATAAAAGGTCGCGCCGTCGCCGAATTCTTCGCAGAAAATCCCATCAACGACGCACAAACCGTAGATACTTGGTCATTTCCCGACGAGGATATACTTCAAACAGATGTAGACTCCTGGGACCTATACTTTGATGGAGCGTCAAACTTAAGAGGATTTGGAATAGGAGTGTTGCTCATTTCTCCTGAAGGTGAGCATACACCGATTGCGGTCAAACTCGACCTCGAGGTGACAAACAATGCTTTGCGAGAATCTGAAGCTTGTCTCATTGGACTACAAGCGGCGTAGCTTAGGCATCAAAACCTCCCGAGTACATGGGGACTCATCACTGATCATCAACCAAGTTACAGGATCTTGGAAAATACGAAGTGAAAGCCTCGCACCCTATCAGGCTAGGATAGATCAAGTCGCTCAATTCTTTGATCATGTAACATACCTACACCTACCTCGGGAGGAAAATCAATTTGCAGACGCTCTTGCGAAACTCGCATCTTTGATTAATATGCCAGATCACATGATGAACATGCCTTTGTGCATCGAACGACGGTCGAGCCGAACGTCCATCAAATCACCGACGAAGAGGAAATCGCACAGGAACCCTGGTTCCAAGCGATCCTGAATTTCAAGCTTAATGGTACCTATCCACCAGACATGGACAAAAGGGGACAACGTGCTATACGCCTACTAGCTTCCCAATACATCCTGATGCAAGGAGAGTTATACAAAAGAACACCTCTTGGTGTAGTCCTGCGATGCCTTGATCATTCACAGGCACGGAAGGTGATGGAAGAAGTCCACGACGGAGAATGCGGTCCTCACATGAGTGGGCCCATGATGGCAAAGAAAATCACACGTTTGGGATATTATTGGACCACAATGGAATCCGATTGCATCAAATACGTGAGACACTGCCACAATTGTCAAATCTTCGGGAATGTGCAACACGTCCCTCCTTCATTGCTATACACGATGACATCTCCTTGGCCATTCTCTACATGGGGAATCGACATAATCGGGAAAATAACCCCAGCCGGAACAGGAGGTCACTGTTTCATTCTAGTGGCGATTGACTATTTCACCAAATGGGTAGAAGCGGCTTCCTACACTGGTCTTACGGCTAAAAATGTGGCAAAATTCATACAAAACAACATCATCTGTCGATATGGTTGCCCACATGAGATAATTAGCGATAATGGGTCACACTTCCAAGCTGAAACCGAGCAATTGCTAGCCAAATACAAAATCAAGCATCACCACTCTTCGCCCTATAGACCACAAACTAACGGCGCGGTAGAGGCGGCAAATAAGAATGTTGTCACGATTCTCAAGAAAATGATCGACAACTACAGAGATTGGCCAAGCAAGATACCTTTCGCCTTATGGGGATACCGTACATCTGTTAGAACGCCCACTGGGGCTACTCCTTTCTATTTGACCTACGGCATGGAAGCTGTACAACCAGTCGAGCTAGAGATACCATCCTTGCGTATTCTACTAGAAAGTCAAATCCCGGAGGCCGATTGGAAGAAGGATAGGTATGAAGAACTCATCCTCCTGGATGAGCGTAGGCTACGCGCCTTACATAATGTCCAAACATATCAAGCCCGTATCAAACGAGCTTTCAACAAAAGGGTTAGGCCAAGAAACATCAAAGAAGGAGACTTAGTACTCAAATCGGTTAGAGCTCTTTTACCTGTCGACCCAAGGGGAAAATTCAAACCTAACTGGGCCGGACCATTTCTAGTCAAATCCATACTCCCAGGGGGTGCAGTTAGAATCACAGACCTAGATGGGAATGAGTTTTCAAACCCCCACAAACCTCGACCAATTGAAACGGTACTATGCCTAGAATAGGACAAAAAAACGCGCCTCGCGTAAACCCATGTGTCGCTCTTGTGGCACTAAATAAACGGCCCCTGGCCAAGCTGAAATAAGCTAAATGTCATTTGTGCTCTTGCATTTTGAAGAAATTGTCATCCTCATATCATCAAATAAACTAAATTCGCACCTCCAGAGTAAGCAAAAGCTCATACTTATTTTCTATGTTCATTACAAGCTCTTGCTTCGAACAATTATTCTTTTACATTTACTCGAACTACGCGCAAGGGTTTGATTTCGCTTCTTAAGTGAATACGTAGGCAATCCTTCACGGGATTCAACCCATTATATCTAAAAATGTAAATAGAAGGACATTTGCATTGCATTTGAAATTCGACAAGAATAATAAGTGGAAAATCCCAACGGTTTCATAACCATTTAACCTTTTTTTCCCTTCTAAATAATAGTAGTACGTTACATAATAAAAATAGAATAGGCTAGGATTCTAAAAATCCCTCCTTTTTATTACAACAACAATAATAATAATAATCAAATAATAAATTAAGACTCGGGCTATTCCTCCATCTTCTCCTTGCCCTTGTCATTCTCGTCATATTTCCCGTCACGACCTCGAGTCGGGCGCTCTTGCACCACTTCAGACCTAATCACCAACGGTCTTTCTCGAGGCCTGACTCTTCCGTTCTTGCCAACCACCATTTCCGCAACAGGAGTAGTCTTTGATTTCTTTGAAGGATGAATGACCTGAAACCCGGCTTCTTCTTCTCCCCTCGTCGATGCTTCTCCTTCTCTTTCTCTCCCTCGCGCACCTTGTAATCAACAAGCTCGCGTTTCCTCAGTCTCTCGCGCTCTTCCGGAGTTGCAGCTTTTCTCCACCTCAGATAAGAGTCCGACACCCACAAAGCATTGGTGGAGAAGCTCAAGAACCACATGTTCCTTTGGGCCCATTTGAAAGCCCATTCTCTTCGGCTCTCTGTAGTAAGCGCCATAGCAGTCTGCGGGACGGTATCAAGCCTAGGGATTGTCTGCTTCAACCCAACTTGCCTCATCAATCTTTCCGGAAAGATGCATACCATAAACTCCAATCCCGGAATGCGCACGGACCTAGTGGGATCCAAAGAAGATACTCCAGTGACAGACTTGAGGTGCCACCATGGTACGACCCACCTAATCAGCGGACCATCATCATTCTTGAGCTTGTTCTTCCAATAGTCACAGACCCGGGTGAAGTCCACCATGTACAACCGCGTCCTCATCGCAATCGAACGAGCATGATAGGAAAGCGCATGAACTGGGGGCTCGATCAATCGGAGCCGTTCCATAAGCCAAACCTACCAAGAGCAGGTATTAGACATCGAAAAAAAAAAAACGAAAAAAAAAAAGAAAAGATGATGTCTTTTACCTGCAAAATGACGAAACTCCCCAAGAACGGCAGATCGCGGTTGGATTTCCTATTATCCAAACCCAAGATAATCTCCCTAAGCATAAACAAGTCAGGCTCTGCGCGACTCCATTTGCTCAATAAGACCCAAAAGACGGGGATCACCCCTCAAATCTTCATCAACGTGTCCTTGGAAGACATACACGTGCAAAGAAACAAAAGCCAAATGCCCTCCTCCCGGCAACATGGGAAACAACAGTAGGGTCGGCCCTGTTAATGAATCGGTCTACAAAGTCCAACATTCTCACGCCTTTCGGGGTAACTAAGCGATCCACCTCAAGTCTAGTCAGTCCAAGCAAGTCTCTGAATTTGCTTTTATACCCTTGTGTAGTGGAAGGAATGGCAGGTAAATGTTCGGGTCCCACCCACCAATAGCGACAATTTCTTCAGAAACGGGCAAATATCACCTCCCGGAACGCGAAAACATGATAATTCGGGTCCCAATAGTCAAGGCAAGCATCCAAGAACGGTTTTACTACCTTAATGAGTTTCAAACTCAACAAAGACCCAAGGTTATAAGCACCCATGTCGTGCTTCTCCATATTCGAAAACTCGTTGGTCCATTCCTTCAAGTGGATCTCCAAAGTATTCATAATGACAATTTTCTCTTGAAGATTTATTTTGAGAGTTTTATGTGAATAGACGAGGAGGAGACGGAAGAATTGTGTGAATTAACGCCCCGTCGACGCTTCTATTTATACTAATTGTTGTTTCCAAAAATCCGCTAGAACGGACAAGCTTGGGAACAGGCGCAGCACTCGCTGCGCCTCTTCAGAGGGACGCAGCTCATGCTGCGCCTCTTCCCCAGTCTCACTTCTGTGATTTCCGCGTTTGGATCTTTCCTAATTCTATAACGAATAATTTCCTATTCCTACGGGATTTTATTTTGGTAAATACGAGCAGTTTACCATGTTTCAAGTTTCCTATTTTCGCGGGCACGCATTTCGAGACGACATCGACAATTCGCCATTTTACCGCATGTGCACATTTTCATTTTAGGAAATACATTTCACTTTCATTTTTAAAAATAATTCCAATTCCTCATTTTAGGACATAATTCCCATTATAATTAATTTACTTTTTTATTATTATTTTTTATTTTCTTAATTTCATTTCCACATCTCTAACTTACAGATTTCTTTTTTCTTTTTTTTTAGGGGGTAACCCTCCCTGCCGTCCGGTCATTTCCGGCAAATTTTTGCTTTTCATCGGGCCCTTTTGAGTCTCATTTTGCACTGATTAAAGGCCTTATGTATATAAAATGTATGTTTTGCGTAATTTCCATGTAAATTTCGGCAGCATGACGGCATAAACCGTTATCTACCAAACCTGTTCAAGAACTAACCTGCAGGTACAAGTAACACAACCCAAAGAAAGAAAGGCACTCAGGCCACCATATATACACCAAACAGAGCAAATGTACAAGCAAACTGGGGGCTTGCGCCCCGAACAAAGTCCAAAAAGTCCAAGCAAACTGGGGGCTTGCGTCCCAAACAGAGTCCAAAAATGTTTCAAAATCAAATGTCCAAAATGTACAAGTCTACAAAACTACACAAAACTACTGCTGGGCGCCCTCCAACTCGGCAACTCTCGCCACCAGAACGGCGATCTCGGCGTCCCGAACCTCGAGCTCCCTCAACAAGCGAGCCGTCTCCTCCCGAGACTGGGTCAACTCTCGCTCCAGCTCGCGGTCACCCTGTAAACAGCAACAAATTGGCTCATGTCAATCAATTCAAGCAAAATCAAAAAAAAAATCAAACAAATAAGGTTCATTCCTGACGACCTCGACCACCGACGAGTGCCTCGATGGCAGTAGCTCGCAGCCGGTTGGCCACCCTCCATAGTGCCACGAACCGGGACGGCGCGACCTGCATTATCAAAAGAAATTCTCAGCAAATCGAACAAACTCAATCAAATGTGTTCTTACACAAAAGTCATGCAAGTTGGAGGCTTACCCTCCGAATCGAATCTTGCCATCATCTAAGCCAAGATCCATCACAACGTCAAAGTCACGCAACTCGGAGATCGTCGTCCTCCCGGTCGCGTCAGTGTACTCGAGGGTCTCGGGGTACTCTGGGGGCTCGATGCCCGCCGCCTCAACCTCCTGCAAAGACAAATAGCTCTCGTTAATCGATGATCTTTCGTCGTAATCCTCGAAATCAAACCAAGCAAAAGTAAAAGATACTCACCACTACCGGCCAGTACGCCAACCTCCCGTAAAGGAACGCCGAGTAGTCCTCGCCCAGCGAGAAGAAGGTCGTCGCCACGGCACCGCCAAGTCCGCCTCCCTCTACGCCCCGGAAGGCTCCTAAACATCGTCCTGGGAGGATCGACGGAACCGTCAACGTGTCCCGAGAGCACCGACGAGCCAACCGCTCGCCCGGTACCACACGGGACCCATCGACGTCCTCAGCAAAGCCGGCGACTCGGGCTCCTAGGTCGAAGGACTTCGGCGACAAAGGGGCGCTCTGCGTACTCCGCCCAAGTCCGGGCACCCACTGCGACAATATAAAGGCAAAGATCAATCCTATGATCAATTAAAAACAAAGTATAAGAGGAATAAATGAATACAAATGGGATACTCACGCTGCTCAGCTGAAGAGCGTTCACATCCCGCCGGTAGACATTGTGAGAAGAACGCTTGCTCTTCGTCCGGCACATGACCCAATCCCTCACCACGGGATAGGCCCTCTCCAACGGCTCCGTCCTCTTGGGCGCGAGACTCGGGAAGTAAGAGTACACCCACGCCTGTAAAATAGAATAATCAATGACGATCTTTCGTGATTTGATAAAGAAAGGAATTTACTTTGGTCTAAAGGAAGGTTCATACCTCAACAAGAGCCTGTGTCCGAAGCGGCGCCGGAGAGAAGTCCCCTTCTCCATCAACTCCGGACGAACCATGGCCCTCATGAAGCGGATGAGGACCGCAAAACCAGCAATGACCCGGTCCAACGCCCTAGGGAACTCGGTCGAAAAGAAAGGGAAGGAGCTTCGTCGATAGCCTCTCGCCCTTGTCTCCGAGGTAAATCGAAGACAGAACCACCAAAGCCACGAGGCAGGCCCTCTGCTCGGCCGTACAGAAGGAGGAGGAGCTGTCTCCCTCCCATCGATCGTCACCGGCGCCGGGTCTTTCCCGCAAAGTAGTCTCGAACGTAAGTCTTTGGGTACCAAACCCGACATCCCACATTACCTTCGGCGACAAGTTCCAGCCGATCAATCTCCTCGCCTCGGCCGAATCCGCCCTCACAAAGCGCCTCTCGGCCACACCATCTCCTCGGGCCCACACGGCGGACCCGGAAATCATGCCGTAATCCTCCAGAGTGACTCCCACCTCACCAAAAGGTAGGTGAAACGTGGAAGTCGTATCCCGAGAATCGATCCAAGAAAGCGGACCAGGCTAAGGTTAGCCCGCAACTTCCTCTTCACGATATCCCTCCGGACTGAACCGGAGGACCGAACGCTCCACGCTCGATCATGGCCCTCTCCTCCGCCGACAAAGCTCGTAGTGCTCCATCGCTGTCGTGTAACCCGAGAACGACCTGATGTTCCCGGCCTCCTATTATGATTTGAAACAAATCTATCTTTAGTTTTGAATGAAATTTGAAAGAAATTTGAACAAAAAGGATGAAAGAGGATGAATAATGAGTAGGGAATTCTTATTTACCAAGCTCTTCACCGTCTGTAGGGACGGTGACCACTGTGCAGCCCACACGAGGTGTCTACTCTCCCGAGTCTCGGCCCACGCAGAGCTCCTCTCGGTGACGACCTCCTCGGCCGACGTTGGCCCGTCTCGGGGCCTCCTCCTCCTCGACGGCCTCCTCCTCGTGAGCCTCGTCTCCAGCAGCCATCACCGCAGCGGTGAAGGCCTGCTCTAAAGCCTCCTCAACAGTAGCAACGTCTATCTCCATGGGAGCCCTCCCAGAAGTAGAAGCCTCATCACCTGCAACATTAAAGTAAATTCAGGCCGCGTCACGCGACGACAAGCCTTTGTTAAGGGGTTTTCAAGCCTTCAAAGCCCTGAAACTACTCCTCCCGTGCCATCCTTGGCCATATTCCCACCAACCCGATCACTCATGTGATAAATTGGGTCAAGTCAAGTCCAATTCAAAGCCTAGTTCTGGGTTCGAGTCGGAAATTCGGCAGCATTTCGCTATAACGGTGATTATGCCCTAGAAAGGTGTCCTGAAAAAGTTGTCACAAACCAAAATTCCGAGATGATAGAAAGTTTACCCATCATTCAAGGATCCCAAATATCAAATTTCATCGCCAATGGGCAATCCTAAGGCTATTTTCGAAGCAAATTACGGTTCAGCTGTAAAACCGTCTCAAAATTCATTCAAAGGCTCAAAACTTGATGAAAATTCGAAACAAATGCGTGGTTATGTTCCTAACATCACCTACTATCCATTTCTAGCATCAATTTGGCAAGGCAAAACCATTTGGGGGAAAAGCCCCAAATTTTCGATCAAAAGGGTCGAAAACCCTAATTTTCGCGGCTCAAAATTCGACAAATGCGGAAGATTAATGCAAGATTAAGACATATACCTCGATTAGTCATATTTAAAGCAAGCTTTTGAACCAAACCTTGGCGGAAATGGTGAAGATTTGAGAGAGAAATGAGTGAATTGTGTTTCGAAATAATGAACACAAACCCCTCTGATTTCGCGTTTTTACGCAGAAAAACCAAATTGGGGAAAAGACGCAGCAGGCGCTGCACCTCTTCCAATAGACGCAGCTCTTGCTGCGCCTCTTCCTTCTGTTCCCTCCACGGATTTTTCAAAAATTCGTTATAAGTTTGTTATTTGTGGGCCCATCTTTGGTGCGCCTCTTCCTCGATGCTATTTTACTCTTTTGGTCCATTCGACGATTTTTCTTTCGTTCCGGCCCGCATTTCATCAGCCAACCGTGTCCTGCCACTCAATATTTGTTCCCAGCGCAGCAGTATTTTGCAGTATTGCTCACTCGAGATTTCTTCCATGACGATCAAGATGTTCCTAATCGTCGAAATATTTGTCCCCAGCGCAGCAATATTTTGCAGTATTGCTCACTCAAGATTTCTTCCATGACGATCAAGATGTTCCTAATCGTCAATATATTTCCCAACAAGAGTTCGCTTGAGACCGACGCAAGCAGATTCAACCTCAAGTTTTGCAAGAGTTCGCTTGAGACCGACGCAAGCGGATTCCCCAGCAGTTTCTACCGACGTCCAGTGCTATTCGATATTTATTCTTTACGGAGTTCGGCAAAGGTGTCATTCTCCGGAAGCATCTCGAGAAAGAAGTTTCTTCAGTATCCCTGTGACCCCTAATGCCTTCAGACACCAAGTTACCTTCAGACCCAAGAGTTTTACCGAAGCGTCTTCAGTTCCGTTTCACCCAGGGGTATCTCAGGTATGGTTTCTTCTTATGGCTGGCGAGCTTCCTTACGTAGTCTAATGGACTTTAAACGACCCTCCCCGATAGTCTACAGACTCTAAAATGTTCCCGACGACAAGTCCTTGGCTCGGACCCCTTGAGCCGCCTCGCGTCGCCATAGTCGTCAGGTTGTAATCTTGATTGACTGATGGCTATACCTTGACTTTCGCCTTGTCCAAGCCTCGGTCAAAGTGGGGGCTCAGAGACACCTCGTTTCGCACCCCGCAAACCACCCAGTGATGATTGGGCCGCATGTTTGATACGCGGAACGATTTGTGACAGTTCGTAAGATTATCGTCAAGTGATCGCTCAAATATTGAGTGTCTACCTCTTAGATGTCATCTACGTCCCGATACGGTCGTTTTGGCAGTAATTAGAGTACATTCGGAGTCCGGGTCAAAAAACCGTCTCCATTTTCTGATAACCGTTAAATCCCGAGTCAGAATATTTTGGAATGTTCCGGGTATTTCTATTCCATATTTCACAAATTTTATCTTTTGGCAAATAATATCCCGTAATATTCATAAGATAATCGAATTATTTCCGTCCTACCATAACTCAAACGCGGAAATCTTTCTTCGAGAGGAAACCTCACGGGAATAGACGCGGTGCGCTGCGCCTCTTCCAAGAGACGCAGATGGGCTAGCGCGCCTTTTCCCGAGCCCTTCTTTGCATGTCTTACGTATCCTTTTCATATCTTTCCGAGATTCACTTCCAAAGAGTCTACGAAACCCTAATTCCGTCGTGTGATTAGTATAAATAGGAGCCTTCGCTCCTCATATTTCTCACGCGAGTGTCCGCCCTTCTCTTCTCCCTTTGCATTCTAGACTTTGTTCTTACTTACTGGCGCCTACGTGCTTGAACTTTCGACCACGTAAGCTCGGATCTTTCCGGGTACCAGCCTCTCCGTTGCATGACCGACCAATTTGACCAACTACACTCAATCAACTTAATTAATTAATCGTTTTCCTCTTACGAGGGCACTCTCTTTGCATTCGCGTCGAGCATTCACTAATCGATATCTTAGTTCATCTCGTTCCGTCAACATGTAAGTCTGAGGGTGTATAATCCTTATTTAATTATTGTATTTTACTTTTCGTATCACCATTGTAAGATTTATGTCGAAAACACCATTAAAACCGATTTATAAAACCATGCTTTAAAACCCGTTTTTTGCGGATTTCCGAGAGACGGGACGTCGAGAAAAGACGCAAGAATCGCTGCGCCTCTTGAAGGAGCGCGCTTCTGCTGCGCCTCTTCGTGAGGCTGCCGCAGTTCCTGCTTCTTTTCTTCTTCCTCGTCCTCTGTATTCGCTTCTTTTTTATTTGTTATTTGTTTGTCCGTTAATTCTTTGATATAATCGTCACTGATAATTCACATGTATATTGTATCATATAATTCATCATTCATTAGTATGTTTCAACCATCACAAATCCGACTTAGATCCTAAATAATCTATATTTACGGGTTTTCGTCATAAAATTCAAACCCGGATTTTAGAGGTTCAATTTGTTCATATTGAGTTTCTGGAATTCGTTATTGATATAGTTTTCATCTGTTTATTCACATGTTCGTCGCATATTCGTTGTATATCTGTCGTATCTAGCCTAATTGATTTATTTCAATAGAGGACTCATTAATGTTTTCATCATAATTTCATGTAATTAATTCGTTTACATCCGTCATTCATGTTTATCGCTTTTATGACCATCATTCACATGTAAATAACCTATTAATCACTTTCATCCGAGTAAATATATCAATCAATCATTAAATTTACCAATCAAATTAACGATTTGCAGTTTCGGCTTCACAGCCAGAACTCACCCTTGGAACAGACGCAGCAACTGCTGCGCCTCTTCCAGAGGGCGCAGTCCTGCTGCGCCTGTTCCAGGATGATTTCTGTCCCGGAACTTTTCTGCCTTGACATAGTTTAATTAGTTTACGTATTAATTAACTATTATCCGTATTATCACTTCTGTTCTGTTTTATTCTTTTGTTCCTTTTTCTCAAATTATCCGTTTTAAAGGTATTTTCGACATAAATCGCCTGTTCCGTTGTAATTAATGTAATTTTCATCGTTGTAATTTATAGTTTTTGTATTTCTTTTATTGTTTGTATGTTTTCACATGTAATTGAACATTAAATCCTACTTCGACCCAATTGTATGCTAATTACGTGTCAACCGACTTAGTTAAATCTTCATATGCTAGGATTAAAACTTGGATGTTGCGTTCATGCATTATAGCCAACGATATATCGAGTACGAATAACTTCCCTAATCATTAGTAGAGGCCGCTATCGAGGCGGGCGGGATTAGGTGTTCGATCAAAAGAGCTTCCTAATACGTACCCTCACCCCTTACTCCAGATCTCCGTGAGCACCCGTGTTCATTGGCATCCACGAGAGTCATTCTAGACATAGAATGCTAAGGGTAACGATTGCTTAGTGTTCATGTCACTACTTTGTGTCTTTACATGACACGAGGTATTCGAACGGTTCCAATTTCCATAAAAATTGGTGGCGACTCCATACAAAATGCAAACGCTTGTTTTTCGACCTTCACCAAGCGCCCCCGTGGGCGGCCCGCTGTCCACACCTGCAAACATGAATATTCTGTATTGGAATTGTCGAGGTATTGCAAGACCTTCGTTTCGCACCCACTTATCTTACATTATCAATGCACACAAGCCCTCCATTGTGATCCTTTCTGAAACTAGAGTGAGTTCCCCCAATTCTTTGTCCATCGTGCGCAAGCTCCCCTTTGATTCGGTTGAGGTGTTGGACCCGGTGGCTTTTACGGGTGGTATCATTATTCTTTGGAATAGTGTGAAGGCAGCGGTTACCCTCATCAACAAAGGAGAGCAGTCCATCAATGCGGTGGTTCAGGTACTTTCGACTAACTTCGACTTTTTTCTTACTGCTGTTTATGGTAGCCCTAAGTTCAGAATTAGACGCAACCTTTGGACTGACCTTTTAAACCTCTCCGCCACTAACCTTCTCCCCTGGGTGTGCATTGGGGATTTCAATGAAGTGTGTAACAGTTCTGAAAAATTTGGAGGCCGCGGTATTAAACAGAACAGAGTTAATCTTTTTAACTCTACTATGGACTTGTGCAACCTTATTGACATTGGGTTCTCTGGACCGGAGTTTACCTGGACCAACAAACGCCATGTTAATCCCATCCTTGAGCGTCTTGACCGGGTTTGGGTCAACCAGTCGTGGCTAGACCATTACCCAAATTCACATAACCTCCACTTGACTAGACTGTCCTCCGATCATTGTCCCATTATTTTTGGATGTCTGATCCCTCTTTCCTCCCTCTGGTCGCCCATACCTGGCCCTCCTTATCTGAGTGTGTCCCCACTAATCTCTACAATATCAGCTTCACCTTGACTGACTGGGCGGCTTTGACCTTTGGTACCCTTCCTAAGTTAAAGCGGACTCTCAATTCTCGCCTGTCAGGGGTCCAAAGAGAGCTGTGTAATCACCCATGTTCCGACTTCCTCCTTAACCTCAACGACTCCCTTACCCGTGACCTTGATCGAGTTCTCGACTTTGAGCACCTTTACTGGAAGGACCGTGCCCACTTGTACTGGCTCACCGATGGAGACCGTAATACCTCCTTTTTCCAGAAGTCTGTCGTCCTCCGTAGGAGTTTTAACCGTATCCTTTCTTTAATGAATGATGTCGGCTTGGTCATCTCGGGTCACGAGGCCCTCAACTCTCACATCACTAACTTCTTCAAAAACCTCTACAACACCTCCAAAGACACTGTGCACCTTCTCCCCTCCCCCTCGTACCCTCACTTGGGCTCCTCCCCTATCACCTTGTACACGATCCCCTGCGCTGATGAGATCCGCCTTGCCCTCTTCTCTCTGGGCTCCAACAAAGCCCCGGGACCTGACGGTTATCACACTGGCTTCTTCAAAAAAATGCTGGCATGTGATTAATTCTGACATCGTCTCGTTCATCCAACAAATTTTCACCTCTAAAACTGTCCCTGCTTCCATAAACAAGACCGACATCTCTCTGATTCCCAAAATTCCTTCACCCCAAACCATTTCAAACTTCCGACCCATTAGCCTTTGCAACACTTCTTATAAGATTATCACTAAAATAATTGTCAACCGCCTCAAGCCTCATATGCATAGCATTATTTCCCCTAACCAGGGTAGCTCTATCCCTGGTAGAGGTACTGATTCTAACTACATCATTGCCACTGAGATCCTTCACTCTATCCATTCCTCCAAGAGCAAGCTAGGCTGGTTTGCTCTCAAGCTCGACCTTGAAAAAGCCTTTGATAGACTTGAGTGGGACTTTATCAGAACCTGTCTCTTTTCTGTCAACATCGACACTGATACCATTGACATCATTATGAGTTGCATCTCTTCTACCTCTGTCCACGTTAACCTTAATGGCTCCCCCCTTGACAGTTTCCTCCCCTCTCGGGGTATTAGACAGGGAGACCCCCTTTCCCCCTACCTTTTCACCATCTGCATGGAGGCCCTTTCTAACCTTATCCACCAATCTTGTTGTGACAACGAGTGGTCCCCCTTCCCTCTTGGGAAAGGCGGTGCCACCTTCTCTCACCTTCTCTTTGCTGATGATATCCTTGTCTTTGGGAGAACCTCTGACAAGAACCTTTGTGCCCTCCAGGACACCATCCTCTCTTTCTGCTCCAACTCGGGTCAGAAGATAAATTGTCTTAAGAGTAAAATCATCTTTTCCAAGAATACCCCTCTTTCTGAGATTACTCTTTTCGAGAATGCTCTTGGCATCAAAAGAGCTTGCAACCTCGGAACTTATTTAGGGTTCCCGCTCATGGGCAAAAAGCCAAAGAGATCCGACCTTACCTTCATTGTCAACAATTTACATGCTAAACTTGCTAGCTGGAAATCCCGTTATCTCTTTAGGGCAGGCCGAACCTGCCTTATCAAATCCACCCTAAATGCCATTCCTGCCTATTCTATGCAATGCATCCGTCTTCCCTCCTCTACCCTTCATAACATTGATAAGGTCACTAGGAACTTCCTCTGGTCCAGTGAATCTGCTAGCAAACTCCATCTCATCAATTGGGATACTGTCACTCTCCCCCTAACTCTTGGAGGCCTCGGCCTCAGGGCTTCTAAACCTCTCAACGATGCCCTCTCCATGAAACTTAGTTGGAAGCTTCTTCTTGACAAATCTTCCTTTTGTTCCAAAGCTATCCACAGTAAGTACCTGTCACCCTCACCCCGATCCTTCTCCTCGGGTTCTCACATCTGGAGAAATGTTGGAATCGGGTGGGCCACTCTCCAAAACCATCTCTTTTGGTCAATTGGAGATGGCTCTTCCATTCGTCTCTGGGACGATAATTGGTTCGGCCTGGGTACTCTAAGGAGCGTCATTTCTGGACCAATCTCCCTTCCTTCCTCTGCGGCTATGGTTAACACTATTATCTCGGAGGGAAGATGGTCCCTTGACTCCCTCGATTTTGTCCTCCCGGACAATATCACGCTCCTTATCTCTGCCATTCCCATCCCCTCTTCTCCTCGTCCTGACATCCTCACCACCTCTCTGGCCACTAAAGGTAAATTCTCTCTCATTGATGCTTATCACTCCCTCTCGGTCCCCGCCCACTCCCTGCCCCCCTTTGCCACAGACATGATGTGGCTTTGGAATCTCCCTACTTCTCCTCGTATTAAGGTGTTCCTTTGGCTGATCTGGTGGGACAAAATCCCTCATAAAGTCTCCCTTTTCTCTAGAAATATCCTCCAATGTCAGTCATGTACCCTCTGCCTCAACCCCTCCCTTCCTGAGTCCTCCTTTCACGCTCTCCGTGATTGTAGTTTTGCCTCTAGCGTCTGGGCTCGTCTCGACCCTAATTTTGACTTCACCATTCCCGACCTCAAGCGCTGGATCTTTGATAATTGTACTTCCAGTCGTCCCCATTGGAGCACCCTCTTCTCCTTCTTTATTTGGCGCATCTGGCTTAGACGATGTGACATTATTTTCTCCTCGCGCCCTCCCTTGTCCTTGGACACCTTCTGTAACTCCGTCCGTTCTCAGGCCTTTGCCTGGTCCTCTGCTCATGACCGCCTTACTACCCTTTTGTCTACCATTTCGCCTGTTGCCTGTCGCTATCCTGTTAGCTGGGCCCTCCCTCCGCGTCACTGGCTAAAAACCAATGTTGATGCGGCTCTTTCCTCCTCCTCCTCCTTTGCTAGCTTAGGGTGTGTCACTAGAGATTGGACCGGTACGTGGGTTTTGGGTTGGTCTTCTCGCCTGTTTTCCCCTAACCCGTTTGTTTGCGAGCTCCTTGCCATTCGTGATGGGATTAGACGGTCTATTGGTCTGGGGTTTGATGTCTTGGTTGTTTCTGATTGTTTGGACGCCGTTTCTTCTATTCTTCGGACTGATGCCCCCTGTGGCCCCCATGCTAACATTATCCTTGAGTGTAGGGCTCTTTTGCAGGATTCACCCCGGTTGAAGCTGGGTTTTGAGAGGAGATCGACCAACCGTGTCGCAGACGCCATTGCCCGTTTTTCGCTTCTTGATTCTAGTCCATCCTTGGGTTGTTTTGAGTGGGACTGCGTTCCCTACTGTTTTGGCATTTACGCCTCTTTCCCCCGACCCCCCCCCCCCCCCTGATGTAACTGAATTCGTTTGGTTTTAATTTAATGTTCATCTTCTCCAAAAAAAAAAACAATTTTATATTAAGTACGGAGTAACATTCATAACACGTTTTAGTATATTAAATTGACTGATACATAGAATACTAGTATACGGATGTGGAGATATACACGGGCCGGTCGTCTCAAAATAAATGGAGGTTCGGTGCAACACAAAGAAATGAGGCCCCAAATATAAATGTACAAATGTACTATACTTCAAAATTTATATTGAATTTCATCAATAAAGCTTGTAAATTTGGTGACCAAAACCGGAGACCCGGTTCCGCCGCCCGTGGTTATGTTAAGATTATAGAGAGGAGAATATTTCATGGAAGGATTTGTATTATTGAAGATCTCATGAAAATACATGGACGATATATATAGACGACGATACTCTAAACCCTAGAGACGGTAGCCGTCGTAACTTGTAACCTAACCCTAATGATAGTCGGCCCTAATGGGCCAAATATCCTAATACCCTCCCGCAATCGTAAAGGCAGTACATAGTACGAACTTTACGATTGAAGAATTACAATAAAATTATAATTAATAAAAAAACGTCTTTGCCTTCGGGGCAAGAAAATCAAAATCTTCATCTCTTCTCCATCTTCATTAATTTCTTCGCAAGGTTGGTAAGATAAACGAGTATTAAGACTCGCAAGAAATTTATTCGAACAAGAACGTTAAGTTTTTCGAATTTGTCGAAAATGAGTTAATTTGCAGGAACCCTAATCGAACTTGACAAATATCAATAAAACGGAAATTATCCATTAATTTCAAAATTTGGAGAACGTTGATTTTTTCGAACTCCAAATATATCAATTTAAATACCACCTAGAAGAAGAGAATTTAAATCAAATTTCAAAAGAAAAGGAAGAGATTGCTTCTTTTTTAAAAAAAAAAAAAAAAAATATTTCGACAAAAGAAGTCCGTCGGAATATGACAAATTTGGATCAACCGAAAACATCCGTTTGAATATTGAACGGCAAGAAATAAATAACATCTTCATTGATAACTTCAATGGCGAGCACCGAAAAAAAAAATTGATAACTTCAATGGTGTTATCAAATTGCCATTACACCATCATTGGACAATGAAATTTCTACTTTTTTTTTTCTTTTTTTAGAAACTGTTGATAACTTCAATGGTGTTATCAAATTGCCATTACACCATCATTGGACATTAGGACGAATAAATTTCTACTTTTTTTTTTTAGAAACTGATAACGAAAATCCCGCCGGTGAACGTCATATAGTTTCGCCCCCCGGCAGAAAGCGGAAGCAATTTTTAGAGTCCTCGAGAAAGAGGCTCTGATAAGTTCCGTTATCGGGCCTGGGTCACACCCGTATGGAGGAGAGAGAGAGAGAGAGTCCGGCTTATAAGTTCGAGAGGGTTCCATCCCAAAACCAATTGGCAATGGGTGGAGTAACTCCTTGGTTTATATGATAGACAACTCTCTCCTCTTTTTTCAATGTGGGATACTCACATTTGTCTTTATCATGAGTGAGCCGGACTCTCTCTCCTCCATGCGGGTGCGGCCCAAGCCCGATAACGGAACTTATCATGGTATCAGAGCCCATGGTCGAAAAAACTAAAACAAAGACCTGGCCTGGTATGAAAAATAGAAAAAAAAAAAAAAATTGGGCCAGAAAAATTGCAGTTGGACAAAAGACTTAAAAAAATCCAATCTGCCTGAACAGGGACCTCACATGTGAAGGGGAGTGTCAAGATACAGCTCACCCATGATAAACGCACATGTGAGTATCCCACATTGGAAGAAAAGGAGAAAGTTGACTATCATATAAACCAAGGAGTTACTCCACTTATTGCCAATTGGTTTTAGGATGGAACCTCCTTGGACTTATAAGCTGGACTCTCTCTCCTCCATGCGGGTGCGGCACAGGCCCAATAACGGAACTTATCATGGTATCAGAGCTCATGGTCGAAAAAACTAAAACAAAGACCTGGAAATGAAAAAAAAAAAAAAAAAAAAAAAAAAAAAAAAATCTGGGCCAGAAAAATTAGAGGAAACGTAATAACTCAATAAACCGTTGGGTCAATGAATAACTCAATTAGTAGGGTTCTCAATAAATATTTATAGAGTATAACTGAAACATATCTTGATCAGTGTAATAAAATAATAGGATCTGATATGAACCTTCTGATTATCAGATCTTAATAATATATGAACTTGCATTCCCTCTATAAATAAGAGGAATTAATGATAGTTGATATTATTTGTAAAAATTAATCTAAATGGACATGTAGCTCTCAAAATACAAAACAATGTGGAGGACATGAGAATTTGGCGTCCCTCCTTATCAATCATTTATTTGATTTTAAAGAAAATTGTTAATTACAGCCTTATAAAAACTATTTTTTGAAAATTACAGCCTTATATAATTTTTTTTGAAAATTACAGCCATAATATTACCTTTCTTTGAAAATTGCACCACGATGACGTTTTGGGTGAATTTTGTCAAAAAGTGACTGATATACCCTTGTATATTTGTTTACCTACTTACCCAAATCTTTTCACTCTACCTATCATTTACCTCTTATTTAACCTCAAACCTCTCATCTTCCTCACCATTATTACCAAACATGAAGAACACTAATTACTTTTTGGGGAAAATTAATGATGAAGAACACCATTAATTTATGGTATGTTTGGGAATAGACATTTCATTTGCAAATACATATTTGGTCAAATCTAGTGTTTGGGAGATGAGAGGATTAAATTTCTTCATCAAGGACATAGGCTTGGGCATCCTCCGTCATTTGTTTAGAGTAGCTCCATCATCTCCTCTCTTTGATAGCCTTTTCTAATCTCTCTCTTTGATTACTTATGTTGGGTATTTTTAGCAAATTATTGCAAAAAACAATTCTTTCCATAAATTATTAGATTACTGTTGTTTTCAAACTTACAATAATAAATGAGAATCGATAGTCTAATTAAGAGTTGAGGATTTGAAAGTTTTGGCCGTCTCAAACAGAAGATTTGTATTTTGAACTCCTCATTTCAGATTTTACATAAAATTGAAGTATCCAAACACTACCCAGAAAATAGAACTAATAGAATTAGAAATCAATTAAATTGATTAGGGTAGAATTTAAATATAATGGGTGAATTAGATTAGGTGATTATGTTGAAGAAATGGAGAATTAGAGAAGATGAAGTTGTGAAATCTCATGAAGGGGATGAACATAAGGGGTTATAAAGATTGAAGGTGAGGGTATTTTGGTCTTAAAAAATGAACTTAAGTCACAAAAATTCAAATTTGCGTCAATTTTCTGTCGGAGTTAATGTTTTGGATGTAATTTCTGATCAGAAGTGATATTATGGCTGTAATTTACAAAAAAAATTATATAAGGCTGTAATTTTCAAAAAGTTGTTTTTAAAAGGCTGTAATTAACAATTTTCTCTTGATTTTAATTAAAATTAAAATTAGTAAACCCCTCATAAAGAATAAAAAGGCAAACAAATGATTGAGGCAAAGGGAGTACTTGAGGCGATAAATATTGCATTTCACTAGGGGCAGACGCAGGAATTTTGTGTAAGAGGGCACCGGGAAAAATAAATTAGTACATTATTTTTATCCTAAAAGTATTTTAATACTTTGAAAAAAAATTCTCCTAATGTCGTAGAAATTAAACAAAAAATGGCAAATTAGTTGGTTCGATTATGTTTTATGTTGTTTTTTTCCCTCTAAAATGCTATAGATTTCATTAACGATGCACCATGTATGTAGATAATAAGGGATGGGAAAGTTGGTGCTACTAATTTTTACAATCCAAGTTCTCTAGCATCTTCTTTCAATACCTCAAATATTCAATTTATTTTAAATAACCAAACAAAGCAGATGCTAAAGATTTACTCATTAAAAACACTCAAATAAAGATTGGTTTTCGCTTATTATAGAATATCAGGTCGAAAGAGATACTGCAAAATGTAATACTCTATACTCCCAGAGTATAAACGACTGAAAAACAAACATCGCCCAAATTAAGATCAAAGAATTAAGGAAAATGAGATGGCGCCACCCGGTGAGGCTGAGATTCGGCGCCACCGAGGATATAATTGTAAATTACATTGCTAAATTCACTTTCCTACAATAAAATTTGAATTTTTAGACATTTACTAATTATGAGTAATTTAGAAATATAAATATATCCTTACAAAAAAACAAATTACCCGTAAATTATTCCAATCTTGTTGGCCGGCATTTGCTTGATTTTCTCTAACAAACTCTTCTTTCTCTATCATTTTACTCTATATTTTCTTACTAACGACAATGATAACTTCAAAAAAAAAAACTATGAACTTACCTCATACAAAAGAACCACAAACATACCAAACGCTAAGTTAATGAAAATTTCATTTACAGTCCAATCTGAGTGTATTGTTTAATGAAAACTATTATACGAATCTAAATTAATGAAATGCTACAACAATTACTAAAAGCGGGATTACTTGCTTATATAAATTTCTTATGTTTTTTGTTGATCGATTACGTTAAATTTTCACTTTTGATTTTTGCCTTTTAAATTCATGAAGAGTACGTATACACACACGAAGTTATAATGATTAAAGAAAATGGGCAAAGAGTATTTTGTTTTTGTTGGGATTTTTTTTTTGAAACCCAAAATGGGTAAATTCATTAATGCGAAATAAGCAAACATTCAGCTACCATCGTCAACTGATCAATCCAAACGGTTTTACCAATTACACCAGGTGACATATGCGCGAGAGCATGAGCAACCTCATTGTTCACTCTACTAGTATAGTACCAAACTACAACATTAAACGAAGAACTAATACGGAAAATATCGTCTAGAACTAGAAAGAAAATGCTTCGACCCTGCTTCCTTGACTTGAGAGCATCAACAACTTGCGAGCAATCGCTTTCCACAATAATCGAATCATGGCCCGCCCTCACGGCTTCTTCCATCCCCTCCAACACCGCAATCGCTTCCGCCACATGTGGCTCCCACACTTCTTTCCTATTATGCGACAAACCATATAACACCTTCCCATGCGTATCCCGACAAACCGCCCCAACTCCAACCCCAACTCTGTCCTTAACTCCCACATCAACGTTGATTTTTACCCAGCCTTCCTCCGGTGCAATCCAACCCGCATTATCCACACCCTTCTTCACTCCACCCACGATTCCACTTCCCCTCATAACCTCGCCATCCATCGCAGCCTCCGCCATCACGTCTTCCACTCTCCTTAAAATATGGTCCACCATCGCACGCCCTCCTTCAAACACCACCATGTTTCTCGCTTTCCAAATAACCCAACAACCCACCATCATCTTCTCTCTTTCCATCGCAAGCATATCCCTCCACCACCCCTCCACCCAATCCCGCACTTCAACCCAGCCCGACTCCTCCCTTCCCACCACATTTATCCCCACCCAAACTCCTTGCGCAATAGGACAATCCCGGAAAAGGTGTATACCTGTTTCAAAGGAAGAAAAGCACAACGGACACATAACATTATCACAACCGGCTCGGTTAGCTAAATTTACCTTTGTTGCGATTGTGTTGCTGCATAGCTGCCAGAAAAAGAGTTTGATCCGAGGACATACTTGAGACTTCCACAAACGACTCCAAATCCATTTATCCTTTTTCACACCACTAGTGGAAAAAACCCCTATCACGTCGCGGCTATCATGGCGGTTCTAATAAAAACGTCGCGAAATGTAAAAAAGTTTGGCGGGAACGTATTTTTTATGTTGTAGGAGATCTATTGTGGCGGTTTTATATAAGAACCGACGCGAAAAAATAAATTATTTATGGCAGTTCTATTTAAAAACCGCCATTATATATCTTTTATGGCGGTTTTATTTACAACCGATGGTAATAATGACGCTAAAGATAATGAAAGTTAACGACGGTTCTAGAACCAAACTGCCTTGATAAAATTTTGTGGCGGTTTTATTTCAAATGACATTTGACAGAAAAACCCCTAAAGTGTTACAATAACCTGCACAGATATCCTCTCACACCATTAGACTCACGCCATTACAATAATTTCCCTCTCCAATTTCTAAACTTCAAATCAGGATCCGATCAATCCCTCGCTCTCTCTATCATTCGTCGCATTCAATCCGTATCATCAGAATATTCTACTGATTTAATCAATTAGGGTTTTGTTTTACAATTACCCAACACCCTTTCAGCTTATCTGACTGATTGACGATCACCAGTCCCTCCAACACCACCGCCACCATGACGCTTAATTTGATTTTGGGTTCAAAGATTTAATAATCTCATTTTTAGGGTTCTTCTTTTTTTGCAGTGAAACTGGGGAAATCTAACGATTCATCTACAATTCAATCGCAGAAATACCTCCGGCTTCTTCACTTAGTCATATCTACAAAGGTTTGTTTTTTTTATCTACCCTCCTTTCCTTCTGTTTCTTTCTCATTGTTTCATTGCTTTATTTGCTTCAATTATAATCAATTGCTTATTGTTTCATTTTGTTCAGTATCGTACCAATTGTTTGCTCTACCGTTTCCATTTTGTCAACTGTAGTGCCAGCTATTAAGTGTTTATTGTTAATGATTTTATTATTTGGTCAGTGATTGGGGTAGCTTAAGGTAGTGATAATAATGTTGTAATTCTAATTTTGTTACAGTTTAATTTGAAGATTAATATGAGTTGAATGAGTTAGTAATTGGCACTCGAAAACTAGTAGTCTAGTAGTAGAGAGGCAGTATATCATATGTGGTAGACAACATCGTCTACTGAGGTTGGGTGTGAGCAATTTGTTACAATGATATTTTTGTTGCAGTTGGAGTAGCCTGAATTGATATGGTATGATATGGTATCCCATTTAGTAGTTATTGACAGTCGGCTGATATAATTAGTGGCTAGTTATAGAGATGGCTTTTTCTTCTGGATTGAGTTTTCTCTTGAACGCTAACCATTCCCCCATTCAAACATTGCATTCTAGTCATTGATTTATCATAGGATCATTAAGGCCCCATGTGATATCATTTTAGGATGGTAGAAGGTTGTGTTGGGAAAGAACAATAATGCACAGCTCGACTTCAACATGTATTCAACAGTTATCCAGAATATCACCCTACTTGTAGAATCCATAACTCTCTGGTATTCTAGGATTTTGTTGTACAATTTTCTGAAAAAACCTTCCAGACAACAATTGATACAAACTTTAGCTTACTTGATGAACGTGCTGTGTGAAATAGTTATAGGCCATCATGCTAATATATTTTAAGAGTAAGAATTTTTGGTGGCAGTACGCATTTTAGATGTAACTTCTGCAAATATAGGAAAGAGCAACTATTCTCTTGTGTGATCACTGTTCATTCTCGCTAAGATTTATTCAGAGAACTTTAATCAAGACACTCAGTATTGGAATACTAGAAATCTACTAGCATTTGCTCTGATTGTTTCCGTATAGAACAATGGTTCATGTCTAATTAGTGTCCTACATGAATGATTCAGCTGGTACTGGACATTGAAAGAAGCTATCTGCTGCTGGTCTTACTCATGTTCATCTGCTCCCAACTTTCATTTTGCCGAGGTGGATGATAACAAGGAGAAGTGGAAGTGTGTAGGTAACTTTTCTTTTGTTCATATACGCCCCATATATTTGGTGCTAGTGTGTTATGGTCCCAGTGCGAATTATGATCAATTCAGCTTATGTTAGCATTAATAGAGCTACAATACTCTACTTTTTTTTTTCCAAGACACTCGCTGTATCCTAATTCCTATATTCCTATAGCTCTGTATTTGTCTAGGTATACTTCATTTTTTTTTCTTTTACTTTTATTTGTTTAGGTTTAATTCTGTTTTTTCTAACTTATCTGTTCGTTTTACTAGCAACTAGCTTGATTTTTAAATAGGATTTTACCTCTAGTCGAGTTAGACTTAATTGCGGTCGCCGACTTATTCTCGCTAATAACGTTCATATCTCCTTAAAACATGCTAATATGAAGTTTAAATTTTGAATAATTTGGTCTCTGAATTGCTTTTCAATCGGAGTGTTCTATAGTGCCTTATGGTTGAATTTAATAAGCTGTATTTCTAACTATTGGTTTGCTAAATGTATTATGGCAGGTTCAACAATGCTAATTGACGAGATGAAAGATGTTATATAAGTGTGGGCTATTAAGTGTTTATAGAACATGGAATGTTGATTAGTTTATTAACTAAGATGTGTATGTGATTATTTATACACTTGGATGTATAATTTTGAACATCGAAATTATTGTTCTATTGTTCGGATGATATGCAAGTTCATTGGTTGACATTCTTTTGTATGCATTGTTAGCTTATTTTGCTATTTGGCTTGTTAAATTTATAAGATATTGCTACCGAATTTTGGTAGCAAATAATTTTTTTTTTAAAAAAAATATCTATGGTGGCGGTTCGTAAGTAAGAAACGCCACTATTAGTTCACCTTTAGTGGCGGTTGTTTACTAACAACCGATGTCATAATTACCTTTAGTGGCGCTTTTTTAACAACAACCGACATTATAGAAAACATGTAGTGGCGGATTGTGGTACAAAGTTATTATTGAAATACTTATGGCGGCGGTTTTCAAACAATAACCACTATTTTTTTTTTTTTTTTGGTCTCACGAAGCGCGCACAAAGTCGCATTACAATAAGGGGGAAGGGGGATTCGAACCTGAGACCTATTGTCCACAATACCTCCGTCTTAACCACTAGACTAAGACATCCTTGGTATTAAATAAGTTTATAATGGCGGTTTTGTGTAACAACGCCCACTATAGGGGAGCTATTGCGACGGTTCAACAATCGCCCACAACCGCCGTAAAGTTTATACGACGTCGTGCGACGGACCCTAAATCTCTAACAACCGCCATAAAAGGTCATTTATAACTGCCACCATAGGGGGTTTTTCTACTAGTGCACGATGATGGTTCCGCCATACTCAAGTCGACACCCTCAAGAAGCCTATATGCCGACTTTACCGTATATATACCATCCCGCTCAACACACCAAAACCACGAGTCCCCTTGCTGCCCCATACTCAGCCGTATAGTCCGCACCCGCTCTTGTTCAAAAGGTAACAAATACAAAGTGAGTTTTTGTTCATCCCATGCCTGCCCATTCTCCAACATCAGCTCCGAAACCATTAAAGCGTTTGGGTCTCCAAAACACGGTGATAGAACTCGGCCTGTCTGCGTCCCTGAAATCCATTCGTCCTTCCAAATATAAGTATCAGCCCCATTTCCAATTCTCCTTCGAAGCCCAATTACACCACCTTGCGTGCCCCAAGAATTCCCCACCATGTATAGCTAGGGTTGTGCCCGAGTCTCGCCTCAAGAAAAGAGCCATTACCGTAATATTTACTCCTCGTCAGTCTAGCCCACAAGCATTCCGGGGAAGTGAGCAACCTCCAAGCTTGCTTGCCAAGTAATAACGCTTGGTTCGATTTCAAAAAATCACGAAAGCCCATGCCCCCCATATCTTTTGGCTTGCACAACCGCTTCCACGCGACCCACAGTATCTTCCGTCGCCCATCCGCGCTCCCCCACCAGAATTTCGAAACCAAAGCTCTCAACTCATCACAAAACGTAGCTGGTAATTGAAAAATACTCATTACATAAGTAGGGATAGAATTGGCCACAACCTTTATCAAAATCTCCCTACCTGCCTTAGACAATATCTTACCACGCCAACCTTGCAACCGTTTATTAAGCTTATTTGGAATAATATCCAAAACCGGTTTTTTAGACTTGCCAATAACCGTAGGTATGCCTAAATAACGGTCCTGCTCGTCCACTATCCGAACTCCAAGCCTCCCTGTTATACTCACCCTCCTCTCCTCCGAAACCCTTTTGCTATACGAGACCGTCGTTTTGTCCAAGTTTACAAGTTGACCAGACGCCCTCTCATAGACCCTAAGAATGGCACTCAACCGCTCCGCCTCCATCACACCAGCTCGAAGGAAGAATATGCTATCATCGGCAAAAAAAAAGTGGGTAATCATAGGAGCATGGTTCGAAATTCGAAAGCCCCTTATCGTATTATTCTCTACAACTCTCCTTACAAGGCTCGAAAGGAACTCCGCACAAAGGATAAAAAGATACGGAGACAAAGGGTCCCCCTGACGAAGTCCCCTCTCCGGTGTAAACACTTCTTTTGATGTCCCATTAATTAAAACCGCTGAAGACACAGTAGAGACACATTCCAAGACCCTCCCCACCCAACGCCTCTCAAAGCCCATCGCCCTAAGCACCCCTTCCAGAAAATCCCATTCCACTCTATCATATGCTTTGGCCATATCCAATTTGACAGTCATAGCCCCATCCGAACTCTTCGAAAGCTTCATGTGGTGAAATAACTCGAAAGCGATCAAGACATTATCCGTAATAAGATGCCATGGGGTGAACGCACTCCGATTCTCCGCAATAATATCACCAAGAAAAACTTTCAACCAATTAGCTAGAACTTTTGATATTAGTTTGTATATAACATTACATAAGCTAATTGGTCAAAAGTCTTGAATTTTGTCAGGTGCTTTTTTCTTTGGGATCAAAACGATGTGAGTATGGTTTAGTTCATGCGGCATAGGCTCCCTTTCCAGCACTCCAATCACAGTACTGGTAACCAACGACCCCACAATATGCCAGTACGTCTGATAAAACAATCCATTCATCCCATCCGGCCTAGAGCTTTAAGGGGATGCATTTGATTTAACGCCTTAATTACTTCCTCCGCCTGATAGTCACGCCTCAAGATAGTGTTCACTCTCCGTCACTCTCCCCTCTACCCCTCTGAAAATATCCCCAAAGTCCCGCTGATCAGACGCCTTAAACAAGCCCTCAAAATAACTAGTCGCCACTCGTGATACCGCCTCATCGCCCACTCGGACCACCCCACCATCATCCACTAACTTCCCTATGTGATTCTTAGCCCTTCGCTGCTCAGCTTGTCTATGAAAGAACCCGGTATTGCGATCCCTGTCTTTAAGCCATAGGGCTCTCGATCGTTGCCTCCAAAACTGTTCCTCCTGCCTACAAAGATCAGCTACCTCGCTTACTAATTTCCGCCGCTTTTTCACCTCTGCAACCGAACGCCCACCCTCATTTAGTTTAGAAATATGTTGTCTCTTCGTCGCAATAGCCTTAACAATTTTCCAATGCTAACCTTCTTCCAAGATTGAAGCTCCTTCGCACTTGCACCGAGGGCATTCATCACATCCCAACCCCCACGCTCAAAACCCCTCCGAATCGCTTCCTCACAACCATCTTCCCCCACCCATACTTTCTCAAATCGAAACTTGTGCATACCTTCCCTCTTCACTTCCCTTTTATCAAACACAAGCTTAATTGGCGATTGATCAGACCATTCCCGCTCCATATGGATCAAAAGAGAATACGGGAACCTCTCAAGCCACTCATTAGTTCTCATAGCCCTATCAATCCTACTCTGCCTGTTCGTGTCCCCCGTTTGCCCATTATCCCATATGAACGCATAGCCCTCGAACTGCAAATCCACTAACCCACAATCATCCATAGCATCTCGGAAGTTGTTCATTTGCCACTGAGCTCGGCTACCTCTCTTCATTTCGTTTGCAGATAAGATCTCATTATATAATTATGAAAATTATATAATTAATTTCGTGGTAAAAAAATGTTATTTTAAGAGTATAAGTTTTATATCATTTACACATATTTTAATTATGATAAAAAAAAACGTACGGATATTAATAGAGTATAGGTGTGAAAAATGTGGCGTACTTCCAAGTATATTATTTGTCTCACGTTGAAAAATAATGTAGATGTGATTAATATATTACGAATAAATAGTTGAATTGTCTCACATCAAAAGATTGTCATAGGGTGAATTGTCCACATCAAAAGATTATTATCACAAGCTGAGTTGATCCTATGATTATAAATAAGAGTTATCATTGAAACTTAGGTATCAACACAGAATCTTTTATGTCTCTCAAGATTGTCATCAATCAATACTATATATTAAATCCAGAAACCAAGGGACTTTAATGTAATTAAAGAAAGTTATACAAATTAATTATACTATATAGTTTTAAATCAATAGCACCGTGTGATGGACCCGAATAAGGGATCTCAATGCAAATATTATATAGTTTGAGTTAAAATTAAATTATATAGAAGCTTGGTAATTTTCCTAAACATGGTCAATTTCCTTAAAATAAAATAATTAATTAAGATGGTCAATTTTCTTAAAATAAAATGATTAATTAATATGGTCAATTTCAAGGAGACCAAAAGAAAAAAATGCCTGATAATTTTCCTAAATATTTATAGAAGACTAGAAGATGGTCAGTTTCCTTAAAATAAAATAATTAATTAGTATGAACATGTACACTTATGGTATTAATTATTATCATCAAAATATTATATATTAAATTTAAAATTTATGCAATTTTATTAAACTTTATAGTTTAATGTATAGAGATGTTAATTATTTAACATACAAAAATATAATAAGTAGGTTATAAATAATTCAAGTTAGATTTCATAATATATAATATTGCATAATTCTTTCGATTTGATTTAATGCACATATGTAATATATTTATATAAATATATAATCCTCTTAAAATTGCATGTCTAAGTAGTAAAAGTAATTTCGTTAGTAAAGAAAAGAATTGTAGTAACATAGGATATAGTTATATGATAATAATCACTCATTTGAATAGTAAAAGTAACAATATTATCAACGAGATTAGTGAGAGTGGTAGAAACAACAACGGGAGTAGTGAAATAATCAATATTAATGCGGTAATAGTGAAAGTAACAATAATTACGGCGGGAGTAGTGAAATTATCAATGATTACGGGCAAGTAGTGAAATGTTATTACTATTGTTTCATTAATAAGAGTAAAATATTAATAGCGATAGTAGTGAATTTGTCTCAAAATTTATTTCATCGTAATTTTAGGATATGTTATAAAAAATATATTAATGATAAATTCATGGGTTATGCAACTTTAAGTACTTTTATTTAATGGAAAAAAAATTAATGGTAAGTAGAGGTAGCCCGGGCGAAGCCGGGCACCAATACTAGTACTATATATTAATTCCAGAAACCAAGGGACTTCAATGTAATTAAAGAAATCTATACAAATTAATTATACTATATAGTTTTAAATCGATAAAGACCGTGTGATGGATCCGATAAAGGGATCTCAATGTAAATATTATATAGTTTTGGTTAAAAGTATAATATACAGATTCCTTGATAAAAAATATTTATGGAAATTACATTAAATTAAAGTAATTATATTTAGAAAATACAAGAATATAGTGATTTTCCTTAAAATTAACATGCCCCACTTATGGAATTAATTAGTATCATCGTAGAATTATACATTAAATAAATGTAGTAAAAGTAATAGTAGTAGCAACGAGATTAATAAAATTAGCGGTAGTAATGTGGGAGTAGTGACAGTTATAATAATGATAGTGAGAGTAGTGAAAGTAACTACGAATGTAGTGAAAGTAACAAAGGTAACAATGAGAAAAAGTATGAACAATTAAATAATCAATCGACTCAAGAAAATATTTTATTTATTTAAATATAGGCCGGATAAAATTAACGAGAATAATGAATTTAACGAAAAAAAATAGAGGAATTAGTAAAAGAAACAATAGTAACCACGGGAGTAGTGAACGTAATGATATTCAAAAAGAATGTCGTGAAAGTAATAATATTAATAGCGGGGTAGTGAACGTGTCTCATAATTTGAAAATAAATTTTACATTTCATCATAATTACAAGATATGCCGTAGTTAAATATATTACAAATAGTAAACGTGTGAGTTAGACAACTCCGACATAGTTTATTTCATTGAAAATAAAATTTAACGTTAAACGGAGGTAGCCCGGGCGAAGCCGGACACCAAACCTAGTAATACAAACAATAACACACAAATATTAAGCACGTAAATCTTTATAAAGGGGTTATATATTAGTGATATTATAATATGTTTATTTAAAAAAATTATGAAAATAATATAATTAGATTCGTGGTAAAAAAATGTTATCATTAGAGTATATTTTTCATATAATTTGCACATATTTTAATTATGATAAAAAAAATTGAAAAAAAAACGTACGAATATTAATAGACTAGATTTAATGCCCGTGCGATGCACGGGCCGCTTGTACTTGTATGTTTTATAAGCAGTTGTTGAACATTATGTTTATTATAATGTATTATCTCGATCTTTTTGGCTAAAAGAAGCTGAACTGAATTGAATGAACCGAATCAAGCTAAACTAAGCAGCCAACAACCTTGCACTAATTTTAATTTGATCGGACTTCACACTTCCTGTCTAAGTCTCTTTGCTTGTCAAATATGTATGATCCTCTCTTTAAATTGTTACTTATGTCGCCCAACTTTTCTCATATCTTACGGGACGGGGGCGTACTTACCTATTTAGTCGTTGATTCTTTTTTTTTTTGTTCATGAATGTAAAACGTTTTAGACTTCTACCGGAAGTATTAGTCAAGCATCATGGAAAGTATTATAATCATCCAAGATTCTTAAGGTGTGTTTGGATTGAGTGATTTGGAGGGAAAAGAAAGGGAGGGAGAGTAGGGGATTTAAAATTCCTTGTTTGGATAGGAAATGAGGGTGGAGGGAAATGGAGGGAGAGAGATTTGGAGGGATCCAATTTCCCTCTTCCAAGCCTAATCAAAATCTCTCCACAATAGGCAAGATTTGGAGGGAAATTGTATCCAAACAACCACACTCCATTGCCCCTCCCCCGCCCTCCTCTCCCTTTTCCTTCCCTCCTCCCTCTTCTCCCTTTTCCTCCACTTTTGCTATCCAAACACACCCTAAGGGTGTAGGGTGTGTTTGGATTGAAAGATTTGGAAGGAAAAGAAAGGGAGGGAGAATAGGAGATTTAAAATCCCTTGTTTGGATAGCAAATGAGGGTGGAGGGAAATGGAGGGGGAGAGATTTGGAGAGATCCAATTTCCCTCTTCCAAGCCTAATCGAAATCTCTCCACAATAGGCAAGATTTGGAGTGAAATTGTATACAAACACCCACTCTCCATTCTCCCTCCCCTTCCCTTCTCTCCCTTTCCCTTCCCTCCTTCCCCATCTCCTCCCTTTCCCTTCACTTTTGCTATCCAAACACACCCTTAATAAACTCCCTAAATAAATGAAAACTCTACGTAAGTTGTCGCATTGTAGGTTAGATCAACATTTGTAAATTAATTGGCTCCTAAAATCTTTAAATTACTTTTGTATTTTGTATTGTTGAGAGATAAATGTACGCCCTGTTCTTTCTAACTTGATTGCAACTCTTTTCAGTTCAACTTAGTTTTATTCAGTCTATATCACTTTTATTCAAATTAACTGTTAATTTAGCTTAATTCAATTTAGCTCATCTCTATTTAGTTAATTTCAACTCCGTGCATCCGTCTTAGCAGTTTTTAAAAGTAAGAGTATAGAATATGGCTTGAAAGTTAGTTTGAAAAGTTTAACTATACTCTTTATATAATATCTCAACCACATAATCTTTTCTAAAACTCATTCGAAGCAATTTGTAAAAGTTGAATTTCTGGGTGTCAATTGAAAAAGTGTTATAATTGTTTGAAGTATAACATTTTTTTTTTTTTTTTTTTTTTTTTTGCAAGCAAGGGAAATGGCTTTCCTTTCAAACCTTATTGGATCCGCCTAGTCAGAACTATGACGAGTGTCTTTACACCAGAGATCATAAGGAGAGTCCGGCGAGCCCAAACCTTGAGGATACGCGACAGCACGGAAAGCCGGCACCTCGTTCAACAGACCCATAGGGCCACCGTGCAAATACCACAGCACTCCCGTCTAGGGTATCGAACCCGGGACCTCAAATTGAGGATGCAGCACCTTACGGCACTTCCGGATACCACTTTTGCTATCCAAACATCACTTCTTTTCTTTTGTTTACCTTTAATTAAAATACCTCCACAACCAATAAAAATGGTAAATAAATGAATGATATGGAGATAGTATTCTAATCCCACAAAAATTTTAAAGAGACGATATCTCAATAGCGTTATTGACAAACCTCTCACATAATAAGGGGAGGGAATTTAATTTCAAATTGTTCGTGTGCTATATCTCATATGGAGTACTAAAATAGTAAAACTATCACAGTTTTAGATTAACCAATCGTGAATGTTATAAGTAAGACTGTAAGAGTATAACAAAATAGTATTGTCCCTATTGACCATTTGGGCATATTATTTGTTAATGAGCCCATAACAACACCGGATAATTAACATTGAATTATTAGACGCTAACAATTATCCTAATTTTAGTATTAGTAGCATCCGTCTACAATAAACCTCCAATGCAATCTTAGATGCTCTTAGTTTGACAACGACCGACTCAATAATTTGGTTCGGGCTTCTCACTTTCTCACTTCCGTTCTTTTCTTAAATCCTTTCGAGTCACTTAACCCTTTTAATTACGTGATGTAACCAAGGGAATTATTCCACAATACAATAATAAGGAAGTGTTAAAATACGGACGGTATCCAAAACAAACTTGAAGTAGAATTCCTTTTGATAAAAGTAACCTTTTAGTTCGAACCCCTTCTTGTTTCCACCAAAGCAAAAAAGCTGCGTAAACTAAAATACAAAAATGGCGCAGTCATATCTTAAGCATCAAATTAATCACGATTAGTGCAAAACACTTACTTGACCTCGAATATAACTAAGCTTTTGTTTTTTTTATAACGAAACCATATTAAGTTTCTTGTGCTTGGAAATTCTATTTCGTTTTATATATAGCTTCAAGGCCAGAGTTGTATACCTCTAATCTGACATCTTAAACTCGTTCTATTAGATCATTACCGTAATATTGTGAGAGATATTACTCTTATTAATAAGATCTAATAAAATATACTTTGATCGATTTAAAAATCAGTGACATTATGATGTTCAAGGAAAAAATTAAGAATCAAAACCAACAAAATAATACTCCTTATAAAATAGAATGATACCGCTTAAGTTTGTCGATGCCCAACACCTGAAAAAAAAAAAAACATAGATAAGTCATAACAAAATTTGAAATAGCAAAAACAAAAAAACTTTAAGATTAATAAAATATGATGAATCTACTATCGTATACAGATCAAATACACAAAACAATATCGCAAACTTGAAAACTAAATGATACATAAACGAAAGAATAACTGAAAAAGTAAAACGATCTGATCTAGGTATGACAATTAAATCTATCTTTATATAGTCTAAGGTTATTGAGTTGTTGTAGGATACTAACTTAGAATTTGACAACAATAACAATGTTATTACTATAATACTTCTTCTTATCCGCTATTGAGAATGCTCATGCCAATTAATGTCTTTTGTCGCATCTTTAGAAGAAGTCTCCAATTCTACCTAAAATATAAGATTACTAGTTTTAAACCCGTGCAAAATTGCACGGGTATGTATTTGGGCCAGTATTAATGTTTTTAGATGTATATTTGTTTTTGTATTTCTATTGTACTTATCTAGTTTGTCTAAATCTACGATCTACATAATTTATGTTTAAATTTGTTACAAACACGTGTTTACATACAGTGGTTTATAACGAAATAAAGTAATCTACTCTTGTAAATAAAAATTGCATACATAAAAAACTTTACATCCGGGTAAAGAAATATAATCTAATATAATCAACTTTAACATATGTATATAATTCATTTGCGTTTTATGTTCGATCCCGTATATAAATGTTATTTCTTCTTGAAATTATGTAATTTTATTATTATGTAATTTTGTTTTAAAATTTATGTAATTCAATTTCATTTACTCGTATTTGTAATTCATTTTGCGTATATGTTATTAATTTTATTTACACGGAATGTATAAAATTATTTCATAATATTAATTCATAGAATTTTTTTCACAATATTATTTCATAGAATTTGTTGTAAGACAGAATTTATCGCATGTTTGAAAAGACGGAAATCTGAAGAAATAAATACATTGCACACTCACGGGTCCCACCATAACATGAATTTCAAAAAAAAAAACTGCAATAATGACGTGGCGCGCTGAGGATTGAGTATTGTCTTTTGTATTAATATAGATAAGATTATATACATATCAACCTAATTTTATCTTTAGCATTATCATCATATTTATTTCTTTATCATTAGGTTATTTTAAAAATTCACACAATTTTGTAAAATTTGGACTCTCTGTAATCGCTCGAAAAAAGCTTCCTTTATTAATATAGATAGATAGTATAGTATTTTCTCATTATTAAACCGGGTTTGATGTCGAATTAGGTGCGAAATATATGGTGTACTTCTATATTTATCCCACATTGAAAAATAATGTATGTGTGATGAATATACTACATATAAATAGTTGAATTGTCGCACATCCAAAGATTATCATAAGGTGGGGGTGATCTCGTGATTATAAATACAAATAATTAGACATAAGATGTAAGATTATAACTAAGTTAATTATCTCGTTGTAACGCACAAGTGTCAAACTAGTATGAGCAATAAAAATAACAATATTAACGATGGGCATAGAGAAAGTAATAGTAACAACAACGAGATTTATGAAATTAACATTATTAAATGGGGGAGTAGTGAAAGAACACAAAATCTCATTATAGACGGCACATATCCGTCTATTACGGGCCAAATACAATACCACATTTCTAATAAGACAAACAATAAGTGGGGTGGTGGGGCCAAAAATTTCACCACTTTCAAGCTATTTGACCCGTCTTTAGTTATAGACGGATATCGATATATCCGTCTATAACAAGACTAGCTAGTAAAAGAAATGGTAATGACGGTGGGAGTAGTGGAAATAACAGTAGTCACAACAAATGTAACGAAAGTAATAGTATGAGTGGTAAAATATTTTATTTATTTAAATAAGAATTTGACAAAATTAACGGGAATTGATATAACGGTAAAGATAGCGTGAATAGTCAAAGTAATATGATAGGTAGAATTTTAGTTGCTTTTTACCCCCCATTTATACATTACTCCGACTCGATTTTGTGTGCTTAAATGAATAAATAGCTCATTTAGTTACTAATTTATAATAATTAGTCGTCTTAGTTAGAATTAATAATTAATCGGATTCTTGTTAATATTAGTATTACTATTACTTTACTATAATAATGTGTAGGTAAGGAGGAATAATTGACACGGAGTCCGAGTAAAATGAGACGGAAATAAAGCGGATTAAGACGGAGTCACGTGAAATGGTGGAAGAACGTGTGGAATCATGCCCTCACAAAGTCAAAGTTTGGCTATTGTTTTACCAAAACTTCCCTTTTACCCTGCTCCTTTGTTGAATTCATCACCAAAAATGCAAATTAATTAAGAGTAAATTAACAATTATTCCTTTTTATATACCACTTTTGTAAAATAACTTTTTAGTAATTTACTCCACAAAATGTTCTCGCTTCAAAAGTTGCACCCATTTCGTCTTTCCGGTGAAAAAACTTTTTTTATGACCGTTTTGCCCTTGGTATATTCTTTTTTTTCTTTCTTTGGTCCTTTGTTCTGTACTTCTGTCATCCTCTCATTCAATTCAACCATTCCTCTCCCACATTAGACCACCATTTCTGTCACCTACTTCCTCCTCATCTCAACATCATCTACCTCGACACACCAAGATCACGACCATCTACTCTCCCTTGCAACACCACCCTCGACATCATCAACTACCATCACCATGGCTGCCATTCACTTAATCAATTCCGATTCAGTGTCGAAATTCCGTGCTCTGTCAATCATTCTCTCTAGAATTCCGCTCTCACAAGCTCCTTCTCTGGAATCCGCTCTCGCAGCCAAAGATCCTCTTTTCTAATTAATAGCGTTTCTTTTAACCTCGCTAATATGCCTAAAATGAAGCATCAATGGCTTTGTCCCAAGATTTTGTCCACTTAATCAATTCCGATTTCGTAGACTTTTTCGTCCCTTCCAGGCCATGAACACAATGGCTTTGTCCCCCGAAGAAGCATCATTTTCATAACCTGGCATCTAATTCTAGGCCTAATATGATCCGTACTGCCGTACATTCTTCATTACAAATTTTCAGGTTTTTTTTTTTAATTTGAAATTGAGGTTTTTTTTATCAAGTTTTGGGGATAAAATTAGAAATTTTATGTTGAAAAGAGGGGGGAAATGGACATATTTGTCGGTATAACATGAGCAAGATGAGTACAAATTCTTACATTATGAGCTTGAAGAGATGTAGAAGGGAGAGAGAAACCTCAATTGTATAAAAACATAAAAAAGGGCAAAACAGTCATAAAATTAGTCTTTAAATCAGAAAATTTGAATTTTGACGGAAATTGTCCCCTGAATGCGTAAATGGGTGCAACTTTTGCAGCAAGAATATTTTGTGGTAGTAAATTATTAAAAAGTTTTCATAAGGAGTTATTTTAAAAAAAAGTCGTATATAAAAGGGAGTAATTGTTAATTTACTCATTAATTAAATACATATACTTCTACACCAAAGTCAAAATCATGCCTCACAAAACAATTGACGCCTTTGTTACTTTCGTCGCCATATCCAATTCATTATTAAAATCACCATGACCACTCATTCATCATCATCAATTCACCATCACCACTCAAATTGACGAAGACCCGACCTGAAATCTCAACTCGAAACCAAGATCAACCAACACCAATCGAGCAAAGATGAAGCCCAAACCGAGTTCAGCCATCGAGTTAACAATTTCCATATTTGCAACCATCGATTGAAATCAATGTTGCCGAGGGTGTAAATTATACCCGGACGGGCGAAATTATGCCCGGTCTGGTGTTTGTTGTGCGTCGTTTTTAATAGCAGCATGATTTCCTCCTTCCTCTGCCAACCGTTGCACATATCTTCACCTTACATGGAAACAATCCTCCTTTTCCTTATATGTATATTTTATAGCTGTTGCACATATTCCCTTCCGTAAATACTATAGCTATAGTTCTACTATAAATAGGCTTGTATTTTTCTTACCAAAACACAATTGAGAAAATATAAATATATACAATATTTACCCATATCACAATTCTATTATGGTATCAGAGCCCAATGTTTAGTCCTGGGTTGTGAGGCGAAGACGGGTCCGAAAAGCGACGACGTTCCCGTCCGACGAAAAAACTGGGCCACTATTTAGCGGGTCCGAAAAGCGACGACGTTCCCGCCCGACGAAACAGGTTCGAAAAACTACGGCGTTCGTGTCAATCGATCGAAAAGGAGACCTTACATGTGAGGGGGCGTGTGAAGAATCACATGTAGGTCTCCCACATCGGAGAAATAGAGAAGAGTGATCTAGCTTATAACCCAAGAGGCTACTCCTCCCATTGCCAATTGGTTTTGGGATGGAACCTCCTTGGACTTATAAAGTGGACACTCTCTCCTCCTCGATGGGCCTGGCCCAGGCCCATATGCGATCTAATATGGTATCAGAGCAATGACGAAGCTCATGCCTGTCACATAGGTACCCTTGATAAAACCGAACTCTGGCATCGGCGTTTGGGTCATCCATCTTCCGTTTTCTTCATTTTCTTAACAATAATAAAACTGCTTTTCATAGCAAATATTGTGACATTTGCATTCGGGCGGAACAAACCCTAGAACAATTTTCTTTAAGCACAAACATTGCAGACGGTCTTTTTGATTTGGTACACTGTGACTTATGAGGTCCTTACTCCGAAAATGCTTCTTGTGGTTCTCAATATTTTTTAACTCTTGTTGACGATTTCTCTCGCACTACTTGGGTCTACTTGTTGCGTCGTAAAAGTGACACTCGTCAAACCTTATTAAAATTTTTTGCAATGATTGAACGCCAATTTAATACGAAAATCATAACTATAAGAAGCGATAATGGCAATGAATTTACTTGCCTCATCAATTTTTTAATGCAAATGGTATTATTTTTCAAACTTCTCAAGTCGATACCCCACAACAAAATGGTCGGGTCGAGCGAAAACATCGTCACATTTTAAACGTTGCTCGCGCCCTTCTTTTTCAAGCCAGCTTACCCATATTTTTTTGGAGGAATGTATCCTCACAGCGGTCTATCTCATCAATCGAACACCCTCCTCCATCCACCACGGCAAAACACCCTACGAAATTCTCTTTAAAAAACCCCCACCCATGGAAAATATTCGAACCTTTGGGTGCCTTTGTTACGCGAGAAATATTAATCGTACTCGGGACAAATTTGCTCCTCGCGGACACAAATGCATCTTTCTTGGTTATCCGTTTGGCAAAAAGGGGTGGCGTGTTTATGATCTCGACACCGGTAAAATATTTTCATCTCGAGATGTAATTTTTGTTGAACATGAATTTCCTTATGCCACTATGAATATTCATGACATTGCCAATGATACTCCCTCTTTGCTTACTGACACCCTCACCCCTATCGAACACCTCATTGTCCCCGTTACAACCGCACATGACCAGCCAACGGACCAACCCACACCGCCCATAATTTCTGACACACCCACCTCCTCGACACCTACATCCACGAACCCCAGCGACACCTCTCCTACACAACCAGACCCCAATACTTCTTCCCCCGAATCCACTCTCTCACAACCCGACTCTGGCCAACCACGCGACCCCACCTCCAGCATGACATCTCAGACCGTAAACATGGGCAAAGGACATCGACCAAAATTTCCCAACTCCCGTCTCAAAGACTTCGTGGTCAACACCAAGAGCCCCTTTACACACTTGCTCACGGTCCAATCATCATCCACAGGTACAAAATTTCCAATTTCTCATTTTATTAGTTACGACAAATTTTCGACTAACCACAAAGTTTTCTTATCGGCCGTGACCAACAATTACGAGCCTACCCATTACAATGATGCTGTACAGGTACCCGCATGGAGAGAAGCCATGAAACTCGAATTGGAAGCCCTCGAAAAAAATGGAACTTGGACCCTCGAAACTCTTCCACCCACGAAGAAAGCTATTGCATCCAAATGGGTTTACAAGATTAAATACAACGCCGACGGCACTATCGAACGACACAAAGCTCGGTTGGTTGTTATGGGAAATCGACAAGTCAAAGGCATCGACTATAATGAAACCTTCGCTCCAACTGTCAAAATGGTCACGGTACGGACGTTGCTCGCAGTGGCCGCAGCTAAGCATTGGGCACTCCATCAAATGGATGTCCACAATGACTTTCTCCATGGTGACTTACAAGAAGAGGTATATATGAAGCCACCACCCGGATTCCACCCCTCGACAGATGGGAAAGTTTGCAGACTACGGAAGTTGTTATATGGTCTCAAACAAGCCCCTCGATGTTGGTATGCAAAACTCGCCTCCGCCCTCAATAAATATGGGTTCAAGCAATGCCCATATGATCACTCTCTATTTTCAATTACAAACGACACGACAGAAGTACATGTGCGAGTCTACGTTGACGATCTAGTGATTTGTGGTAACAACTCCGCTCTCATTGCTAAATTCAAATCTTATTTGAGCACTTGTTTCCATGTGAAGGATCTAGGACCGCTAAAATACTTTCTCGGATTGGAAATAGCCCGCAACAAATCAGGAATTTTTGTCTCACAGTGAAAGTATGCTCTCGATATTCTCACCGAATCCGGATTACTCGCTGCGAAGCCTCTGCCATCCCCATTGAACCCAACCATCACTTGGGTATTTCGAAGGCTCCCGCTATAAAGGATCCACAAAAATATCGCCGACTCGTGCGCCGATTAGTATATCTCACAATTACTCGACCGGAACTAATTTATTCGGTCCACATACTTGCTCAATTCATGAATACACCAATCATGGACCATTGGAACGCGGCACTTCAGGTTGTTCGCTATCTCAAAAATAAACCAGGCCAAGGGATACTTCTTCGAGATGATTCCACTCTCGCCCTCCGAGCCTACTGCGATGCTGATTATGCATCCTGCCCTACCACTCGCCGATCTCTCAGTGCATATCTCGTCTTACTTGGTGATTCTCCCATATCTTGGAAAACGAAGAAACAAAACACAGTGTCCAAGTCATCCTCCGAAGCCGAATACAGGGCAATTGCTTACGCGACATGTGAACTTAAATGGCTCAAAGGATTGCTCTCTACTCTTGGTATACATCACACCCAACCGATCCAACTCTTGTGTGATAACCAATCGGCTCTCCATATATCTCGCAATCCCGTCTTCCACGCACGCACGAAACACATTGAAGTCGACTGTCACTTTGTCCGTGATGAAATACAAAAGGGCGTCATCTCACCAAGCTATGTTCATACGAAGGAACAACTCGCTGACATTTTTACAAAAGCTCTCGGCCGCATACCGTTTGATGGTTTAATGTCCAAGTTGGGCGTTTCAAATCCCCACGCTCCAACTTGAGGGGGGGTAATAGCAGCATGATTTCCTCCTTCCTCTGCCAACCGTTGCACATATCTTCATCTTACATGGAAACAATCCTCCTTTTCCTTATATGTATATTTTATAGCTGTTGCACATATTCCCTTCCGTAAATACTATAGCTATAATTCTACTATAAATAGGCTTGTATTCTTCTTACCAAAACACAATTGATAAAATATCAATATACAATATTTACCCATATCACAATTCTATTAGTTTTGCTTTTGGCAGAAGAAGACAAAGAGTTGAGAAGTTTGGTGTGACGGGGGTTTGGTGTTAGTGGTGTTTATTATTATTATTATTATTATTATTATTATTATTATTAGTATTATTATTAGGATTGTTACGGGGGATATTATCATGGCCCATATTAAATTGTACACTCTCAATTCTTCCACTCTTTTAATTAGGCCCTGTTCTTTTGATGAAATTGTCTCAATCGAATCAATCGAATCAATCAATGAACTGAACTTAATAAAGTCGAATCGAATCGAATCGAACTAAATGGAGCCGAGTTGAACCGAATCGACTGAATCGAATCAAATCAAATAATAATAAAAAGATAATAATAATAATAATAACACTAATAATAAATATTATAATAAAAATAATAGCATTAATAATAATAATAAATATTATTATAATATTATTCATTAATAATAATAATATATTAATATAATCTAATAATAATAATCTAGTAAGATATATAAAAAATAAAATAATAATATAATAATAAATATAGTAGTAATAATAATAATAATAATAATATTAGTAATATAAATGATAAAATTATTAATAATAATATAATATATTAATAATAATAACTTAAAAAATAAATAATAATATAATAATAATAGGTCTAATATAATAACTTATTAATATAATAATATTAAATATAATAATAATAAATATGTGATTAATAATATTAATAACAATGAGTATATTAATAAAATAATAAATATAATATAATAACTTATTACTATAATAATATTAAATATAATAATTATAATAATAATAATAATAATAACAATAATAATAATAATAAATATTTTATGAATAATATTAATAATAATGAATATATTAATAAAATAATAAATATAATATAATAATAATGATGATGATGATGATGATGATGATGATGATGATGATGATGATGATGATGATGATGATGATGATGATGATGATGATGATGATGATGATGATGATGATGATGATGATGATGATGATGATGATGATGATGATGATGATGATGATGATGATGATAATAATAATAATAATAATAATAATAATAATAATAATAATAATAATAAATATATTAAATATAAATATAATAATATAAACAATACGAATTAATTATTAATAAATATAATAGTAATATAATAATCAAAATAATAATATAATAATAACTATAGTAAATACATTAATATAAAAATAATAATAATGATATCAATAAGAATAATAATAGTAATGTTGAAATAAACTAATATGAACTGAATCAATCAATCGATCTGAATCGAATGAATGGAGCTGAATCGAATCGAATCGAATCAATCGAATGGAGCTGAATCTTATTAGAACTGAACTTATTAGAACTGAAATTAAGTCCAAAAAAAAAGGGCCTAATTCTCTCTAATGAACTTATTCTCTCCTTTCTAGAATATTGGAGTGTCTAATTTAGTTAATCTATTTGTGTCAAGGTTTTATCTTTTGTAATCATCCTTTTTAAATCTATACAATTCAAGTCTTCGTTCATATTATGGTATAATTCTTTTCTTTTCACTTTGTTTTATTTGTTCAATTGTTTACATTTACTCTTTCTTGGTTTTTGTTAGTTGTTTGGGTTTATATTTCTCTTATCTATAAAACTATATTAAAAGAGTAACCTCAAAAGACCACGTAGACAAAGCCACATAGGCGAAGAAAAAGCCACGCGTACATTACGAATGCCACATCTATAAATCTATATAATCTATACTATATAGTTAAAAGACAACTTAATACATTTAATTTTTTGCCATGTAGAATTATCATAATTAAATTCTATTAATTTATATTGTTAATATTAAGGCTACTTTAATAAATTTATTAAAACTCATTATAAGGTTTAGTAATATTTATTTTTGTGTGGAAACCATAAGATCATGATTTAAATTATAAAAATAAATTAAGAATTTAGTCTCATCATTTAAATCATTCAATTTCTTCATCTAACTCCTCCTTAACCATAAATATCACAAAAACTCCGGAGAGACGGTCTCTCAATAATGATATCGTACTGTTGAAATATATGGCTAAAAGGTGGAAAATTTGAGGGAATGACATAGCATTTTTTGTATAATATTTTTTAATAGGTGAAGTATTCGGCAATAATGATCCAATTGTTTTTCAAGTTCTTGCTGCTTTAAAATTTTTAGTTCCGTAATTTATTATTGTATTAGCTTCAATTTTATGGGGGTATGAAATGTTAGTTTTGTCATAACATTTCTAATTGTGTGTTTTATGTTATTTTCAGAATTGTTGATGAAATTTTGATATCTAATTTGTGAGGGTGCTCTATCTTTGGGGATCTTTGTTTGATAATATAGTTTTGTTTAATTTGATTTTATAAATACTTATATTATTATTTCATTTTAGCTTGCATTGAGTTACTTTAGTTTTGATAGTGTTATCTTAGTATATCTAATGTATGAAATTTTAGTTTCTGATAAACTGTTGTATAAAAGGCTAATTGAATTTATACAACCCTTAAAACATGAAAACCGTAAATTGAATTGATCGTAGTATGTTATTGTATTAAAACACTAAAGTATTACACTAGAAACAGAACAACCCGTGAATTTCACGGGTCACAAAACTAGTTTGTTGCTAGAATAGAATTTACTCTCTCTTGTTCATCTTGTTTATGTTGTTGCTATTATTAAAGTTAGAACCTTTGATTAGTAGTGATAAAGTTTGTTCCTTTTTATATTCTCCTACTCAAATCTTAGTTTAATTAATTAATTTTTTTTTTTTTGATAAGGTAAAGAAACTAGATTGATCGAAAATCAACCTATACCATCCTTTCGGATGAGAACGGTAAATGAAAATCAAGATTTTCAAATTACCAGGTAGCAAGCATAAAAGAAAGGGCACCAATAGAAAACTCTCGTTAAATAAGAATGTCACTTTAAAGCCCGAAAAATAATTAAAGAATAATATAACATAAAAAGTTTCGTCTTAAAAAAGAACGGACTAACCGTAAAGGGCAGTTACCAATTTAACGGATCGCCAGAAAACTGAAACGAAACGAATCTGAAATCGGATGCAGATAGTTATTTCTCTATCCTCACACGCACAATTGAAAGAAACCAATCAATTTTCCCTAATTTCAAGCATATTAAAAAATCTTGCAAAATTCTACACAATTAACACCAAAGGGAAAGAGATCCCAACTGCCCAGAAGAAGAAAATACACAGTTGTTTAGAAATCCAAAGGATTAAAAAACTTCCAAACAAATTACTCCCTCCCATCCACTCTTTTGTCCCTCTTTGAAGTGGGCACGGAGATTAAGGGGGGAGAGTATAATATTGATAAAAATATGAGTGGGGTTTGGTAATTGGAGAGAGATATGAATAATTAGAATTAAATATTAATAAAGGAGATGAGTGGGGTTTGGTTATTGGAGAGAGGTAGGAATAATTAGAATTAAAAATTAATAAAGGATATGGTGGGGTTTGATGAGTGGAGAGAGGTAGGAGTATAATATTAATAAAAACTTTCTCAAAAAGGAAAGGGAAGAAAACCTGAATAATCCGTTTTAGGAAATAGGGAAAAAAAGAGTGGATAGGAGGGAGTATATCATAAAGATACATTTCTAAACTGAAAATCAACAATGATTTGGTCAGTTAAATTCATAAATTTCATAAACTGCTGAAATAATGCTATTAAATTCTTAATTTAAACCTTCCAAACTTAGACATAAGACTAAATAAGCTCTCCAATGATAAAATGGAGAGCAAATTAAGATCTAGTCTTTATAGGAAGGAAAAAACCAAGAAAAAAGACTGCAAAATTTTCCATTGAAAAACTTATAAGAGACTAGAGATCTTCCTAAATATGAAAACCCGGTTGACTTTCACCTTTGGGAAAAGGGTTAGAAAACCCGGGAATTAATCGCGTACTTAGTGCCTCCTAGCATCGAGTCGGGGACCTTGGGGATGGCGCGCGTTTTCGGGTCCTAGAACCTTGCTTAGGTGAGGTCCGAGTCACAAACCCGGGAGGGAGGTGAGTCGGGAATCCTAGTGTCCTATTATGAGCCCGGGAGGGAGTTAATAGGCGAGTTAGATGCGTTTTCCCCTAACTAATTACCCCATGATGACTAGTTGATGACGGAATTAATATGCTAATCATGATTGTTTGTCGCTTAATCACACCCTAGGCTTTTTATCAATCAAGTAAAACCATACTAATTTGCTTGCTTCTTTATTTTAGAACTTAACTAGGTTTGTGACCCGTGAAATTCACGGGTTTATCTGTTTTAGTTTTGATATTTTTATCGTATTGTGAATATTTGTTCGAGTAATTAGTTGTTGATTCATTTAAAAATATACAGTCTTGAAATACATAAAAATTAATTAGTTAATACCTTATTTCTTTGACAACTTTGGTTTATTTTTTTAAATCGAATCCTGCAAGTGACAATGTGGTAGCTACTAATTTTGAGAAACTTGACAACAGAGTAATGACAAAGACGACTCATTATACATACGTGTGTTTTACTCCGCAATATAATAAAGTGAGTTTTTTAAATATTAAAAGTCGAAACCATCCGTATATAATAAATTCCGTATGGAAAAATCTTCAATGATGCCTTATAAGGAAACTCAATACCTCAGTATAGTCATCTCCAAATTATTTCTAGACCTCTCCATCAACCCTCCCATAGAAATATCTTTGAATTCTTATCACCATGTGCACGCTTCAAATATTATTTACATCCGAAAAACATTTATTATATCGATAGAAAAATATTAGATACGATCCAACGGTATGGTCGGTATCTACTCCATGTATGTATTACGAATTAAATTTTCATTTCAATTGTCAATAATCTGAAAAACTATATTCCCTAAATCCGAATTCCAAAAGGTTCATAAAATTTTTCAAGTTCCATATTACTATTTCAAGAATTTGATCCATCTCTTGTTATACTTATGTCCACGATCCTATATAAAAATCTATATATATATATATATATATATATATATATATATATATATATATATATATATATATATATATATATATATATATAAGAGAGTTTTTTCGAGCGATTCTAGAGCGTCCATATCATCAAAAATTAATTTAGGAAAGTTTCATAAATAATATTTTCCACATAAAAAATAAAGTGGAGAATCGTTTAATTATTATAATATCTATATTTCCTATTTTATATTCATGAGAAGTTTCTAATTTTTATATAAAAACTTTGACATTTCATTTGGCAAAAAAATATTGTTATAAAAATTATGAAGATAATATAATTAGATTCGTGGTAAAAAATGCTTTCATTAGAGTATAGATTTCATATGATTTGCACATACGAGTATTTAAAGATGGTGTACTTCTTTTAATATGTTATATGTCCCACATCGAAAAACAATGTTAGTGTGGTGATTATAATAAGTATAAATTATAAAATTGTCCCACATCGAAAGATTAACATAAGGTGGGTGATCCTATGATTATAAATATGAGTCATCATTGGAACCTATATACCAACCAAAAACCTTTTGAGTCTCTTAAGTATTGTTTTGGAGAGCTCTTAAGAGTTTATATCATTATCTTCACAGTATGATATATACATATTTTTTCTATATTATGTATTATATTCAAGTGATGTTTATAATCTTTATATAAAAACTTATACATCTCATTTGCCAAAAAAGTATTATAAAAAAATGTACGAATATTAATAAATAGTACTCCCTCCATTCAAGACCAAATACAACATTTTCATTTACACACTTGCCAAGACACAAATTACAACGTAAATATCTTTAAGTTTACATTATAAAAAATTTAAAAATTTGATATTCTCATTGTACTTTATAGGTGAATCAAATAAGATGCCACATGACCATATTTTGTCTTATATATTGAAAGGAATCGTAAAGATTCTATTCGTTCATGAATAGTGTAAAAAAGGAATGTTGTATTTGGTCTTGAATTGAGGGAGTATAGTATTTGCTCATTATTATTAACCCGGGTTAGATGTCGAATTATGTGCGAAACAGATGGTGTATTTCTAAGTATGTTATTTGTCCCACATTGAAAAATATGTTGGTGTGGTGAATAGATTACGTATAAATAATAGAATTGTCCCACATTGAAAGTTTAGCATAAGGTATGGGTGATCATATGATTATAAATCGAAGGCATCCTTAGAACCTAAATACCAACCCAAAACCTTCTGAGTCTCTTAAGCATTGTCTTGGAAATTTCTTAAGAGTTTATATCATCATCTCCACGATATATATATATATATATATATATATATATATGTTTTATATTATGTCAAAGTGATGTTTATAATTTTTTTGTATAAAAACTTATACATCTCATTTAGCAAAAAAGTAACATAATTTTTTTTGAAAAATTTTATAATTAGATTCGTGGTAAATAAATGCTAGCATTAGAATATAGTATCATATTATTTGCACATATTTGTTTATCCCACATTGAAAAATAATGTAGGTGTAGTAAATATATACTACATATAAATAGTTGAATTGTCCCACATTAGAAGATTATCATGAGATGAGGTATCACATGATTATAAATATGTTTCATATTTGAAACTTAGAGGTATCAACCAAAAATCTTTTGAATCGCTTAAAAACTATCTTAGAGAGTTCTTATAAGAGTTTGTATTAATGGCAAACCTTAGTAGATATTTATAAAAGCGATTATATATTACTATATTAGTGATATTATAATATTTATTTTAAGACAATCGATAGTATAATAACTTTATTTAAGACAAAATCATAATAAAAAAAATAAAATGGGTGCTAAATATACATAAATTGGTTATTAATGTGTCATATAATGATAATCTCTGCACTAAAATAGAAAATTTAAGAATTATAATACAATCAAGTGCTGCATAAAAAGATCTTGAATCCACAAACAAATCAATAATGAGCTTTTTTACTTTGATAAATAGTAAAATTAAATCTTTTTAACTTTCAAATATAGGTAATATTATGCCTCATTACATTTGAGTAACTAAAACACATCATAATGTTTAACCATTAATCAAAATCGCACCAGAAATAGAAAATATTTTGCATTTGTTTATACATTTTATTGCTCCCTCAATTACATCTTAAAAGTCGTGTTAGGAAAAAAAATGTAATTTAAATCATATCATTTGTACATATTTTAATTATGACAAAAAATGGAAAAGAACGTACGAATATAAATAGATAGTAAAGTATTTTTTCATTATTAAATCGGGCTGCGTATCGAAATAGGTGCAAAAAAGATGGTGTACTTTTTCGTGTGTTATTTATCCCACATTGAAAAATAATGCAGGTGTGATAAATATACTACATATAAATAATTAAATTGTCCCACATCAGAAAATTATCATAAGGTGGGGTGATCTTAAAAATTAATTTAGGAAAGTATCATAAATAATATTTTTTGATGTAAAAAATAAAGTAGAGAATCTTTTAGTTATTATAATATATATTTCCTATATTATATTCAAGTGATGTTTCTAATTTTTATATAAAAAATTTTACATTTCATTTGGCAAAAAAATATCGTTAAGAAAATTATGAAAATAACATAATTTGATTCGCGGTAAAAATGATATCATTAGCGTATAAATTTCATATAATTTGTACATATATAAAATTGTGTATTTCTTAGTATGTTATATGTCCCACATTAAAAAATAATGTAGGATTATATAAAAAAAATAGAATTGTCCCACATCGAAAGATTAACATAAGATGTAGTGGTCTTATGATTATAAATATGAGGCATCCTTGGAACTTAGTTATCAACCTAACATCTTTTGCGTCTCTTAAATAAGATGTTTTGACTTTTGATCTATCTAAATAAATGATAAGACATAAGATGTAAATATTAAGACCTTATAACCAATTTTTTTTTTTACTAAGTTAATTACCCTGTTGCAACGCACGGGCATCCAAACTAGTAAAAATAGTATTAAAGACTATAAAATAATCTATTCCGGTTTTGAAAAAAAAAACACATAAACTTAAAAATATACGAATTAGAATTTAGAAACCATACTATTTGATATTTATCTGAAGGTTCACTTTCACTTCCTTTTAGTACATGCCTTGATAATAGTTCATATGAAATGAGAAAGAAAAATATATGTTAGAGATGATTATACTCATGAATACAAAAATACAATTTCAAATAGATTGATCAAGAAAGCATAATAGTAAAATTACACAACAATATACGCTTAATAACAAATTTAAAGAAATATTATAAGATCTCCATTTTGAGATCAATGATCATCTTATAATGGATAAAAAGCATAAACCACTTAAAAAAGTAAAGTAAATTTAATAAAAATACAATAAAAAGGTTGGAGTTGGAGAAAACTTAAATTGGAAGAGGAAATGACTTAATTAAAATGATTAATTATTGTCATGATGGTTCAAAAAGTAAATTGTGAAATTTTAAAGATTTTTCATTCAATTATTTGTATTATTTATTTATCAGTAATTATGAGAGTAGGTTTTTTTTTAGGAAATTATGAGAGTAAGTTTTATGTATTATTCCTTGACAAAAAAACACATAAACTTAAAAACATGCGAAGTAGAATTTAGGAATCATACTATTTAATATTTACCCGAAGGTTCACTTTCGCTTCCTTTTATTACATGCCTTGATAACAGTTTATATAAAATGAAAAAGAAAAATATATGTTATAGATGATTATACTCGTGAATACAAAAATACAAATTCAAATAGTTTGATCGGGAAAGTATAATAGTAAAATTACACCACAATATACGTTTAATAACAAATTAAAAGAAATATTATAAGACTTCTAATTTGAGATCAACAATCATCCATTACTTTTTTGCAAGAAATTTATAGTCCTTTTTATTCATCCATAAAAGGGGAAGAAAAAGGACAAGGATTTCAATACAAACATATCCACTTAGGCTAAGAAATCAAAGCCTATTTAGCCTACTAGCCATATGAGCATAATGAATGGTAGAAATTTTCCCAAGGATGCGAGTACTAACAGTCGACTTGATTACATAGACGAGGTGCTCTATCGCTGCTTCTTTTCCTGTGAAAATTCTAGCATTACGTTCAGCCCAGATGTAGTAACAAGCAGCTGCAATGCTACTTCTTAACCAGCCATTCTTCCAATGTCTGCGTTTACTCTTATGCATACTCCAGAGTAGTTCAGTTTTACAGTCATGTCCTCTTCCATCAATATCTAACCACTGAAGGAGCGCAATCCAGACAGCATGTGAGAAGGGGCAACTGAAGAACAAGTGAGCATGAGTCTCCATTGCTTGCTTACATAAGATGCATCTATTTGAAATGATCATCCCTCGACCAATGAGATTGTCTACTGTTGCAAGCTGCTGCTGAACAGCCAGAGAGGTGACTAGGCTATGATTAGGGAGGATAAATTGATGCTTTAAAGCTTGAGCCCATGGGAGATGAACCTGAGCAGTCCTAAACCAGTTATAAGCCATATCAATTTGAAACTTTCCATGGACAGTCCAAGAGGAAAGAAGTTGATGAGCAGCAAGCTGAGAACCAGTCAACAATCATCCATTACTTATCAGTTTCTACCTTACGTTTTTTTACCTTTAATTTTACCTCAGTTTCGTGCCTTTTGTATTTCTTCCCTCTTCAGATTACCCACGTGATGGTTTGCCTTATCTGCATTCACATACGTTTCATGGTGCTTTAAAATTATATAAAAAATACATTGACCAAAAGATAAAATATCAACCTGGCAAAAACTTGACAAACGAATCAAAACATTGTCACATGTAAGTCACTTAAATTAAACCAACTGAAAAACATGAATTCAAATATAAAGCAAACGATTTATAAAACCAACAACATAACAAATTAAAATATACTTTATTGGACACAACAACAACAACAACAACAACAACAACAACAACAACAACAACAACAACAACAACAACAACAACAACAACAACAACAACAACAACAACAACAACAACAACAATATTACTCGACAATAATACTCAATATAATCAAATAAATAAATTAAACCATAAAATATAATCCACAACTTAGAAACTCATGACAAATGAGCATATTTTAAATAAATACAGTGAATAGAAACTATTTTAGGTATTATAAGTTTTATAGTCATTACACAACCATAAATTCCTATATTTTAATTTAATTTTTAATTTATTTTGTGGTATTATTAAATTAGATAATTGATTGTCGAGGACCTCAAGAGATGAATTAAATAGGACAAAATTTTAATGACAATTATGGGTGTTGAGTAATATATATAAAAAGTTTTAATAGAATTATTAACATATTATATTACAAAAATTAATTAAATAGGAAAAACTTTTAATTAATTTTGTGTGTGTTAAGTACTATGAAGAGTTTTAATCAATTTATTACCATGTTTAATTAAAAAAAAAATTAAATAGGAAAATGTTAATAATGGTGGGTGTTCAGTAATATGAAGAGGTTTAATTAATTTATTAACAAGTTTTATTACAAAAAATTTAAAAACAATGAATTAAATAGGAAAATGTTAATAATGGTGAGTGTTTTGTAATATGAAGAGGTTTAATTAATTCCTTAACATATTTTATTACAAAAATTTCAATTTTAATTATAAATTATGAAATTTATTAACATTTTTTATTACAAAAATTTCAATTAAAATGTCAATATTAATTATAAATTATGAAATTTGATGTAAATTTATAAGGGTTATATAAATTTTGGAAGACAGTATATTTAATATACAAAATTAATTTAAGAATAATGATAATATCCTTTAATATTATAGATATAAGTGAATTAAATTAATTTATAGATAAATTATCTAAATTAATGTCATGTAATAATAAATTGATAATCCATGTCACATTAATTCGCCATGTCACATTAAAAATATGCAACATCACATTTAAATATGCCGCGTCACATGAAATTTTAATCTATGTGGCTTTTTGGATTCTACGTGGCTCTGTCTAGGTGGCATTTATTTGTCATTTTAGGGTAGGCTTTTAATTATATTTTATAGATTAGTGTAATACCACTCAAATTTTCAATTTAATTTTATTTTCAAATCCGAACTTCGGGGCCAAAGTTCCTCTTAAGAAGGGAAGATTGTAATACCCAAATATTTTGATCATAAAATATTATTTACTTTTTAAAATTATGTGATTACCTTGTTTATTAGTATATCTTTTGATTTATAATGATTTTTATTTTATGACTACTTATCTCTTTTTGGACCAAACAATTTGATTTAATAGTTAAGCCTATTTTAAATCACTTTTATAGTCCAATCCTAAATAAACCACAATGCCAATTGCCAAAGCCCATATCTACCTAGTTCGTTTGACTATGCACCGTATGTTAAGATTGTTCTAGACTATTAATTCTTTTTAGGGTCAATTAATTTTTACAACCTTATAAATACGAGTTTTCAAAAATTACTACCTTATAAAAAAAAACTGCTAAAATTACTACCTTACTAAGCATTAGTGCGTACAAATTGCTACCAATTCCCTTTTCCGGTCACTTAAAAGAGAATATTCCGTTAATATTTGAACTTTCCTTCCAAAACATAATAATTCTGACCAAATTACCCCTCTCATTATTTCTATTTCTATTACCCATCTCTCTCCTTTCTTATTCTTACTTTACTCATCTTCTTCCTTGCTTGTTTATTTTCTTCCACCATACTCCCAATTTTTAATTGCACAAAAAAGAGGAATCTCCCTATTACTAAGAGAATAAAAATTCTCTTAGTTTTCCCTCCAAAAAGCATCTAGCTAAATAAAATAATCTATATTATTTTATTTAAAAAGCATCTAGCTAAATAAGGTAATAAATAAAATTTTCTTTCATTATATTATTATCTTTTCAATGAATATATTCTAATAAATAAACTCTCATTTTTTAAATAATTTCATAATTATGATTTTTTCATTAAAATAAAATAAAATTGATATTAAACTATAAAGTATAAGTTGCTAAATTTTTCAGTAATGTAATAATTATTACTGTAGAGAATAACTTGACACATTCTTACTATTAGCTTCGTGATAAAAACATTCACTAAGATAAATCTAATGGAGTGAACTGATAAATATTAATGAGATGCAAATTTAAAAAATATAAATCCTCCTATATACTGAGAGAATACAACTTATATAAAGTTTTCCCTCCAAAATGCTCAAACTTATATATGGAAATAAATTAGATTTTATTTATTAAGCTAATTTTCCATTTAAAATAATCTATATATAACAACTGTATTCCTATTATTAATTTCGTGACGGAAAAAAGAATTTTTTTAAAATAATTTGATGTAGTTAAAATATTTTCATAAAAAACACAATTCATGAAATTATTCATATCTTTTGATTTATTTTAATATTAGTTATTTTTTATAAAAATTCGTGAGATATAAATCTACAATCTGTAACTAATGCACTAAAAATTAAAAGGCCTATATTTACCGCGCATTTGCGCGGGATCTACACTAGTTAATAGCAAGAAATTAGGGAGACATGCTTTGTCGGCAAATTATAGAAGAAATTCAGCCCTCAATTTGATTATTTGGTGGAGATGGAGAAATTAGAAAGAGGAGTGCGTGGGACAAAAGAGGAGAGATAAGGTTTAAGTGAAGAGGAGTGTGTTTATTGATTATGGGAAGGGAACAATCTACTTAATTGAAGGGGTATTTTCGTCAGTTAACATAAAAACACACCGAAAAAGGGAATTGGCAGCAATTTGTATGCACTAATGCTTAGTAAGATAGTAATTTAAGGAGTTTTTTTATAAGGTAGTAATTTTTGAAAACTGGTATTTATAAGGTTGTAAAAACTATTCTTGAGTTTTCTTATTCTCTTACCCTATGAACGGCGGCTGTGCAAGTCTCGTCTAGTCATCATTCTGAGTTTCACACAATAAATCTATCAACGCCTCTCATCCTTACAGTTCGGCTATCCTTCCCTATCAGTCCGAATTGCGGTGTCTTTCGTTACGCTAGTCGCCACTCGTTTCCTGATCTCTTTGCTTTATAGCTTGGCTGAATTTGTGATAGGGTTTAAGGTAACACGATCGATCCTAATATTAATATTATTGTTCGAGGTTGTGTGTATATGTGTAATTATTTGTCTTTGGAGAGTGATTAATTGTTGTGGTATAATATTATGCGTACTACTGTACTGGTAATTCTATGTTCCTACTTTTAATTTTATTACCTTGTGAGACGAGTTTACAATTACTGTCTTAGATGGCGCGAGAGTTTGATTTTAAATGATGAAGGATAGTCTATGTAAGTTGTAGAGCGGTGTTCGTCCGTATTTAGTGCCAAATTGCATATATGGAAGTATTGGCTGTCAAGTGGAGTAATACGCAGGAACAATTTTAGTAAAAGCATTAAGTGGGCTTGCTATTCACTACGGATGGTGGATTACTTGTTTATTGTGACTTGAATGGTTATTGCTATTGAATTTGGAGCTAAGCCACGACATTATTACATTTTATCTTTGGTTGGTGTATTGTATTTTAGTTGGTGTCCCTTTGATCTTGATAAGTGGGTGAGTAGCTTAGAGTTTTACTCTAAGTGTTGAGCATGGTTCTTTGAACCTTTGACAATATCGATATTGAAATTGAGATGAATATTGGTTACTGGTATTGAGTTATGAGTTATGGGGCCTTTGAGCCGAGTTATTTTACGGTTCGGTGCGACCATGGTTATCGAGTTATTTGAGTTTGAAATCGATATTGAGATGGAAATATTGTTTCGCGGGTTTTATCCGCCAGTTCACTCACCCCTTGTCACTGGTCTTAGGGTCGACGATGAGAATGCAATATGAGGCAGTTGGAGTATTATATTATGAGACGGAATAATGAGTTAATTATTGGGACAAGAAAGTGTAGTATATTTTATGGAAAATAGAACTGAGCTAGTTAGAGGTTTAGATTAGTTTACGGGGAGTGTTTTTATTATTCTCTGTGTTTATTTTTCTTTTTACATGTGTATGTTTCCACGCCATGACCAAAATTAAGTTGCTTCTATTGAGGTATTATCTGTTACTCAGCTTTCCGGCTGACGTGTTTTCTCCCTTCGGGGCTACTCGTCATGGGGGTAGTTCCTTTCTGTCTTCTGGTTTATTTTCAGGTTACTTCTGCTGCAGTTCAAAAAGGATTTTATTTCAAGACAATATTTTATTTAAAGCTTTGTGAAACTTTTTGGATCTATTTGTATAATTTTATTTTTAAAAGATTTGTAATAAGACACTTTGTATGTTAATTATAATATCCTTGTATTTCGGCCAGTTTTGTATGTAAAAGTAAGTTTTAATTTAGCCGAAAATCAGGGGTGTTACAATTAGTTATTCTATTTCTTGCTCTTTAGTCTAGCCCTGAGTTAATCAACCAACTTGTTTCGTTTGACTTAGCTAAGTATAAGAATTTAGACAATTAATAATTACCCAAGCCCCTTGTGATTCGACCTCGACTACCCAACTACATTAGTTGAGTAAATTGTTTGATTGGGGGAGTGCGACAAACCCTATTATCATAATAATATTAACCGGAGGAGTGATGAATGTGTCTCATAATTTGTTGATAAATTTTAACATTTCGGTATGAGTGGTAAACATATGAGTTAAGGAAGTCTAATGTAGCCTAAAAAAAAAATCTACATAATATAAAAGCCAAGTTTTTTCTTGACTTTTGATTGGCTGTTGAGTTTCTACATGTGGGTCCCCCCATGTTTCCTATTTTATTTAATTACCCTCTCTCCTCAACCGAATTCATATTCCTATCTCATATTCCTATTTTAATTAATGTCACAATTTAGATAAAATGTTGCAATTTACATACGTTCAACGGGCCTAACATGTCAAATATCTTAATATAATTTTAATAAAATACCGTTGTATATTATCTAATATATTTAAATCTAATATTTATCAAATATTTGAATCTCCAAATATGGACTATTTATATTGTCACGATATTGAACACTTAATCACGCTCAATTATATGTTCATGTATCTAATGATAACGTATTCGCGCCTGCTATTACGACCGGTGCATTCTTTACACGGGTATAAAACTAGTTTGATAATAAATTGAGGTAGCTCGAACGAGTCCGGATAAAGTATAAATTAATGATGATGTGAGAACCATACCAACTCATCGCATTATATGTCTTGGCCGTAAGCCTTAAACAATAGCCCTTGATTGACGGCTTGATTTTACCTTTAATATCGTGCACTCAAATTCGTTCTTTAACTACTCCACGGTCCACGGTCCTCGAAAATGCGTATTACTCTTCGTGGAAAAGAAAAAGTTAGCCCAAGTTACACTCCAGAAGACCGAGACTTAAAACCAATTAGAACGAAGATTCAACATTCTTTGATAATCACAAGTTAGCTCAAGTTACACTCCAGAAGACCGAGACTTAAAACCAATTAGAACGAAGATTCAACATTCTTTGATAATCACACATTTATCTTACTCCGTAATTAGCTTCATTTGAAAGATATGGGTCATTCGAGTAGGATTTTGGATCAGGTTATTTTTGGGTCGAGTTGTTTTCGAGTCGAGTCACTCCTCCCGTTGTGTTTGGGTCCTAATTTTACTTAACTGTCCAAAGATTATTCGATAGAGAAAAATTGTTTTTTCTTCTCGTTTCAACTGTAGTTAACAGTGATTTTGTCTATGAGGCATCCCTAAACGCCTACACAAATTCTCATTTGTGACGGGCATATCCATCGCAAGTTTGCGACCGGTCAAGTACTATCTATGTGGGTAGATAAGACAAAAGCAGAGTGTTTAGAGAGTAGCAATCTATTTTGTCCTATCTACCTACATGAATAATACTTAATCTGTCATCGTAAGCTTGTGACGGATATGCCTGTTACAAGGGAGACTTGGTGAAACACCTAACAGCCTGTTTGGGAATCAATATTTGATTCTCAAATCCCAATTTGACACAAATCTCTTGTTTGGGAGCCCAATTAATTTTGGATTTGGATTTGTATCAAATCCTCAGTGATTTAATACAAATCTTTATCAGACTAAAACAAATACCACCTCTCAGGGTGTCATTTAGAAATCTTGCGTCATTGACAATCATCCATATCAATTTTGTTTCTCTAGGATCACAAATTATACAGATTTTCAACCCGAATCTTTTTTTACTACTCACTCACCTTTCTCTGCGTCATTAATTCAATCTTGTACTCAGTTTTTCTGTGCATGATTCATCATCTCATGAAATATTAATAAAAAAGATGGCCCTCCATAGAAGATTTTAGAGCCCAGCAAATTTGGGGATTTCTATGCAATAATTAGGGTTTATGAAATAGTAACAAGATGTGTTAGGAGGAATGTGATTAATTATGGTGATTTGATTTGGAAAAACAAGGTAATTTAATATTAATATTTATATAAAATTTTGCTTTCTCGATTTTAAGTTCTTTTTTTTTTTTGGTAATTGAAATTTCAAATTCAAATTTCACAATTTTCACTTCCCCAAACAGTATATTTGCATTTGAAAAACTCAATTTCAATTTTCAGATTCTAAATCAAGGTTTTGAAATGAAATACTTCTATCCAAACACTACCTAAGCTTACTTAGCTAATCCTTTTATATTCTAGAAGAGGTTTAATTAATCATGATTAAAAATAACAGTTGACCAAGACTTTTATTCAACCTTAACCATACAATCAAGTATCAATCATGATTAAAAATAATATTAGAAGACCAAGACTTACCAAGAGCGAACATTCAACCATTCACCATCGTATTTAACTATAAAATATAAATTTTATTATAAATTTAATAACAAATATATTTTCAAAAATAAAATCGTACATATATAACTATAAAATATACTCCTTCCAATCAAATCCAAACTACCCACTTGTTTTTTAGAGGTCAAACTTTGAAACGTTTGACCGTTAATCCACAGAAAAATATTAAACTTTGAACGATAAAATTTATATATTGAGTTGTATTATGAAAATATCTATTTTTTGCAAAAAAAAAAAAATTATATACAAATGATGAAAAACGCGGTCAAAGTGTCCCCTGGAAGACCACCCAAAAGCAAGTGGGTAGTTTGAATTGGATTGGAGGGAGTAACTTTATTAAATTTAAATAACATGTTTTGACCTAAATTTTATGGGATGTCGTGTCACGTATCCGTTTCGGTGATACCTAGACCAAGACTCCATTATCTCCATCAAAGTAGACTGTGATTAAAATTATGGACTGCATTCTACTATAAATAAATGCACACAACAACCTTCTGATCAATGTAAAAAACATTATTGTTACCCCCAAAAAAATCAATATAATAAACATTATCTCTCGAATTAATATTTTTATACTTCACCATTTTGAATAACAATGAGTGCCCATTTCTTTCGTGGATCATATAAACACCTTCTCATTGTACTCTTCAGTGTTTGGCTAACATACTACAGTTACCATGTTGGATCATTTGAGGTTAATAAAACCCACTTCCAATGTGTGGAGAGTGAGAGAGATGCCCTGCTTCACTTCAAACAGGGCATTAGTGTTGACTATTGTGGACTCCTCGATTCTTGGGGACACACTCTGGATTGCTGCCGATGGCCCGGTATTCGCTGTGACACCCAATCCGGTCATGTCATTGGTATCAAACTTCGTGGTTCTAGCACTGCGGAATCCTACAATCCTTGTTTTAAAGGTACACTCAGTATTTCCCTGATTAATTTGAAGCATTTGAAATATTTGGACCTCAGTAGTAATAATTTCAATGGGCAATTACCCAAGTTTATAGGTTCACTTGCTAGTTTAGAGCAACTTAACCTCTCCCAGTCTGGGTTTTCGGGTGTTATTCCTCAAGAGATCGGAAATCTTTCCAGATTAACATCCCTCGATCTTAATATTGAATATTTGTGGCAGATGAGGGTGGATAACTTGTGGTGGCTTTCGCGTATGAGGTTGTTAAGGGAAGTGGACTTGAGTGGTATTGATCTGAGTGCAACTACAAACATCTGGCTCTCTATTGTTAACAACCTACCTTCTTTACAAGAGCTTCGTTTGGCTCATTGTAAACTATCTCAAAACTCACCTTCTTCTTTTTCATATATTAATTCATCAACCACCCTTACTGTCATCGACCTTCATTATAATAACTTGAATGACACGTCAATATTTGAGTGGTTGTTCAACTTGAGTGGACTTGAGACCAACCTTATATATCTTGACCTCTCCTATAACCAAATGTTTGCTAATAATCTGCAACTATCTTTACATGCTATGAAACTTCTTGATAACTTATGTAGCTTGCAAACCTTGGACATGACAAATACCAATCTCAACTACAAGTTCTCTGACATCCTCCAATCCTTTTCTACATGTCCTCACAAGGCATTAGTGTCTCTACTATTAACTGAAAACCAAGTTTGGGGCACAATTCCGGATAGCATTGGGGCATTTTATTTCTTAAGGGAATTAAGGGTTGACGGAAATAACCTGAATGGGACCATTACTCAATCCCTTGGGAAACTTACGATGCTCGAGATATTGGGTCTTTCTTTTAATTCATTGAATGAAACTCTCACAATTGCCCACTTATCAAACCTTTCAAAACTACGTTTTTTGGATTTGTCATTTAACAAAGAACTTGTGGTTAACATTAGTGTTGATTGGATTCCTCCATTTCAGCTCGATACGCTACGTCTAGGATCATGCAAGATAGGCCCTTATTTTCCCAGATGGATTATAACTCAAAAAAACTTGTTGGGGCTTGATATATCCTATGCTAGTATTTCAGACACTATTCCTCTTTCCTTTTGGAGCTCGAGCTTGTTGTCGGAAATTGAGTATCTGTTAATGTCTCACAATATGATATATGGTATGATTCCAGATGTATCAACCATCTTTAATAACCTCCCTGAAATTGACTTGGGTTACAACTTCTTGGAAGGTGTAATACCCTCATTTCTAAGGAATAATGTATCAATTCTATATCTAAACAATAACAAGTTTTCAGAAGGCCTTTTTAATTTATTGTGCCCACACACACAAGTTATCAGAAGTCCTCTTTCCGATCTTGATATATCCAACAACTTGCTTTCAGAAAAGTTTCCGAACTGTTGGAGCTATTTTGATCAATTAGTTAACTTGCAGCTGGCGAACAATAGTCTTTGGGGAAACTTACCAACCTCTATGGGTGCGTTAGACCAACTTCAAGGTTTACACTTGAGTAACAATAATCTATCAGGGGAAATACCGGCATCCCTAGTAAATTGCAAGTCCTTGATATTTCTTGACATTGCAAATAACTCATTGGTTGGTCACATACCCCCTAGCTTTGGGCATAGTTTCAGGAATCTTGTCTTTCTTAACCTACAAAATAATGGTTTTACCGGAGTCATTCCTACAAGCTTTTGTGATCTTTCACAACTTCAACTCATGGACCTTTCTGGCAATCACATGTCTGGTACTATTCCAAGATGTTTATACAAACTGGTAAGCATGTCTAATACAGTTGGCAAGTCCTTTGCACAGCTGGAATATGATCTAGACAATGGTGACGGCGAAGATAATACACGCGTGATGTGGAAAAGAAATGAACAGACATTTGGTGTCAAAGATTCATTAGGATTACTTAAAGGCATTGATATTTCCAACAATAAGCTAGAAGGTCATATTCCAGAAGGTATATCAAGTCTCGTTGGATTAGAATTCTTAAATCTATCACGAAACAATCTTACCGGTTTTATTATGCCAAGAATAGGTCAACTGACCTCTTTGGAGTCTCTTGATTTATCACATAACCATCTTACCGGAGAAATCCCAGCAAGTTTGGCTCAAGTTAGCTATCTAACGGTATTCGATATTTCCGACAATAACTTGACGGGGAAGATTCCAGTCGGTACCCAATTGCAAAGCTTTGATGCATCAAGTTACATGGGAAATCCCGGGCTTTGCGGAGCACCGCTCCCTACATGTGCTGGAGATGAAGCACCCACCATCACGCCAAATGGTTACCACAAGCAAGACACGAAAGACGACTTTATGCTGGGACTTTACATAAGTGTGATACTTGGATTCATCGTAGGATTTTGGGGAGTTTGTGGCACTTTAGTTGTGAAGAGATCTTGGAGACATGCCTATTTCCGATTCTACGAAGATATTAAAGACAGGGTGTATGTTATATGGGTTGTTAACATAGCTAGAGCTTGGAGGAGATCTTAAAGCTATTTTCTTAATCTTTGTATCATAATTTTGCTATTTACTTGGATCCATAAGTTTTACTGCTTTTTTATAATTCCTGATCAATAATGAAGTTTGAATGTTCTCTTTTCTTTCCAGAGTAAAATCTTGTGTATCCGCTTTCAATATTACCGTGTTATAGGGAGTTGTTTAGGCATTGTGGTAACGATAATTTCTTGTCGATAAATTGGCATGTACCGTATATGCCAAGGGCTGTCCTATGAAGGTGGTTAGACGATTGAGAATTACTCCGTATATGCACAGGGCCATCTTAAGAGAGTCCTTAAAAAGTTATAGTGACCGACCTAACAAGGTCTCGTATGTAGTTGCGTAGCTGTCGGATTCCTTAACAAAATTAATCAAATCCTTAACATCACAAACTTGAAAGAATGATCAATTAAATTATCCAATTATGAATCTTATTTAAATTAATTATGATGTGATAAGAATCATACCAACTCATCACATTGCAATGTAATAAGTCAATAGCCATCTTGGGCGTGATTTCAACTGCAGTGGGCCTTATGCTCGAGTTTGCCCCCGGTAACTGCTTGCTAATTAAACTATTTATGTTCAGGGCCGAAGCTAGAGTTACTCGATTGATTGCATTCTTGGGCGTGATGTTTTGGACAGCTTCATTTGTTTCGATTTAGTCTACTTAATCGGAGGAGCAAAACAGTATGGCGTTCAATTCCCCGAGTCAGGCCGCGTGTCGTCATTACGCAGTATCTGGGTTGATAATACAAACTGTTACAGGTTAAACCTGGGATATTTGGTGCAGCTGCTGCATTTTCTTTTGGTGCTGCATCTCTTGGAATCATAACTTACCTTATTTCGATTTCCAAAAATAACAGGACAGAAACTCGAGGATTTTTGACAGCTGAACAAAGGATTTTTCCACAGCAAATTCCTGTGATGGTACAAGCTTGAGTTGCATTCAAAGGATTTTTCCAACCTTTTGAATTGAATGTATCAAAATCTATGATTCGAGCGGAAACTCGAGGCTACAGTTGTATTTATGTAATTATTTGTGAATTTGATCCAATTTGACTCATATTTCGTTTTCCCAATAGCTGAATAACGTCAATAAGTATTTTTACATAGTCATTTTATTCCCTGTAAAATCCCATTTCTCTTTTATAATCTAATTCATATTCACTGAACCCTTTTCTCGGAGATTTATTGTTATTTGTTAATCTTAGCTGTGCGTTGGGTAAAAACCCGAGTCAAAACACAAACTTCGTTCGTCTGAGTAAATGTTAAACATGAGAATTTGTCCAATTTCAACATTATTGTAGTTAAAACTCGGAGAAAAGAGGCTGCTAGTATTATGTAACATATCAATCATGCAATTTGAAGTCAATGGGTCAATGCATCTGCCAATAAGTCATCAGAATGAATGTACACCTATTTGATGTTGATGTTTCATTGACTACAAACTAGTTTGAATGCCCGTGCGTTGCAATGGAGTAATTAACTTATTTATAATGCAAAAAAAATGTTATAATGGTTTAATGTTTAAATTCTATGTCTAATGATTTGTTTACATATTATTAAAATATCTCTTTTAAAAAAAATAAAAGATTAATATATACGTGTGTTAACTCTCATTTATAATCATATAATCACCCCACCTTATACTAATCTTTCGATGTGGGACAATTCTACTATTTATAAGTAATATATTCACCAAACTTGGATTTTTTTTCTGATGTGGGACAATTCTACTATTTATACGTAGTATATATTCATCAAACCTGCATTGTTTTTCATTGTGGGCAAATAACATACTCAGAATTACACCATCTTTTTTGCACTTAGTTCGACATCCAACCAGATCCCGAATACAGACAATTGTTACTCATTATATCTAATAGTTATATTTAAATTTAATAATATGATCAAGTACTCTCCATTAATATTTGTACGTTGTTTTTCTTCAAAAAAATTTGAACATAATTGAGATACGGAAATTTCCCGTGGTACCCCTAATTTTGTCAGATTTTTCATGTTACCCCTAGTTTTAAGAATCTGCCTATGGTACCCTTGAGGTTCTATTTTTTTGCCCATGGTACCCCCTAATGTAAAGGTTGTTAAATGGACGTTAAGTTTGATAGTGTGGCAATAAAATAACAATTAAAAAATAATACCCCTTTATTGTTTTATTAGTACGGATATCTCTCTCTTTTAAATGAAAATTTAATTAACTATGTCATTATAATATTGGAAATTTCTCATGGTAACCTTGAACTTTGATAGATTACACATGCTACCATGGACTTTTGTTTTCTATTTTTTTTTATCATAATTAAAATATGTGCAAATGATAGGAACCTATACTCTAATGATAGAATATTTTTTAACACAATTCAAATTATATTATTTAAACGTAGTATATTTACCACACCTACATTATTTTTCAATATGGGACATATAAAATCTATAGGTAGAAAATATAATGATATAAACTTTTAAGAGCTCTCCAAGACAATACTTAAGAGACTCAGATCAAAAGATTTTGGATTGATGCCTAAGTTCCAAGGATGCCTCCTATTTATAATCATAGAATCACCCACCTTATGATATATTTCGATGTGGGAAAATTCTATTTTTTATATGTAGTATATTTATCACATCTATATTATTTTTCAATGTGGGACATATAACATACTATGAAATACACCATCTTTAATATGTGCGAATTATATGAAATCTATATATACTCTAATGATAGCATTTCTTACCATGAATCTAATAATATTATTTTCATAATTTTTTTACCGACATTATTTTGTCAAATGAAATGTAAAAGTTTTTATATAAAAATTAGAAACATCACTTGAATATAAAACAAGAAATACAGAGCATATATTATAATAACTAAAAGATTTTCCAAAGATTAACTTAGGTTAGAAATCATTATTGTAGAGACAGTAATACAAACTATTTTAAGAGCTCTCTCTGAGAATACTTAAGAGAATCAAAAGATTTTGGGTTATGACTTCTATTTATAATCATAAGATCACCCTGCCTTATGATTATCTTCCGAGGTGGGACAATTCTAATATTTATACATAGTATATTCACCACACTTTCATTACTTTTCAATGTAGGACAAATAACATACTAAGTACACCATTTTTTTTTTGCACCTACTTTGACATCAACCCGATTTAATAATGAGAAAATACAAATACAATACAATCTACACTCTAATGATAACATTTATTTTTGTCACAATCTAATTATATAATTTTCATATGATACTTTTTTGTCAAATGAAATATAAAGTTTTTATATCAAAATTATAAATATCACTTTAATATAATATAGAAAATGTATATATATATATATATATATATATATATATATATATATATATATATATATATATAACAGTTCTATTATTTATACATAATATATTCACCACACCTACATTATTTTTCAATGTGGGACATATAACATGCTAAAAAGTACATATCTTTTATATCAAAAAATTTTGGGTTAATACCTAAGTTTCAAGGATATCTCCTATTTATATTTATAGAATCACTCTACCGTATACTATTATTTCAATGTGAGATACATAATTTAATTATTTAGACGTAGTATGTTTATCATGCCTACATTATTTTTCAATGTGAAAGATATAATATACCAAGAAATGCATGTCTCTTCTTAAAAAAATCACTATTGTATACATATGATTTTTCTTTGAAGGTAAAACCACTTAGTCTCGATCATTAGATAGGGATCAGTAAAATCTTTAGTTTTGTACTGTGTCAGGAGACTACCATTAGTGAAACCTTTAGTTTTGTATTTTTTGATTTTCTTGTTCATGTTCTTAACTCTTTCCCGGGTAGTTCCCAACGATTTCCACTTTATTTTTTATATCATATCATAGATAATGATAGAAAATCTTAAGAGCTCTTTAAAACAATATTTTTAAGACTCAAAAATTTTTGGGTGGATACATAAGTTCCAAATATGCCTCCTATTTATAATCATAGGATCACATTACCTTATACTAATTTTTCGATGTGGGACAATTCTACTATATATATGTAGTATATTCACCACACCTACGTTATTTTCCAATGTGGGACAAAACAAACTAAAAATTACACAGTTTTACATATTAAGAAGTACACCATCTTTAATTTGTGCAAATAATATGAAATTTATACTCTAATAATAGCATTTTTTACCACAAAGCTAATTATATTATTTTCATATTTTTTTTAACCATATTTTTTTGCCAAATGAAATGTAAAATTCTGATATAAAAATTGGAAATATCATTTGAATATAATTTAGGAAATATACAAATTATAATAATTAAAAGATTTTCCACTTTATTTTTTACATCAAAAATTATACTTTCCTAAATTGATTTTTGATGATGTGGACGCTCTCAGATCGCTCGAAAAAACTCTCTTTTATATATATACTAGATTTAATGCCCGGGCGATGCCCGGGCCAACTTGTAATATCTTAATGCCCGGGCGATGCCCGGGCCAACTTGTAATATCCTATGATTATTATGTAATGATAGCCGCCCTATTTTCTTGGACGTAACTTTGTTGAACTGAACATATGGAAGCTTTACTGGACTTATAGAAGTTTAACTTTTCTGAACTGAACTTGTAAGAGTTGAACTTATAGAAAATTTGGTATGAATTGAGCTTAACTTTTCTAAACTGAATTTATAGGAGTTGAACTAAACTTAGGGGCTTAAATTTTCTGAACTGAATTAACACGAGCTTAACTTTTCTCAATGAGCTTATAAGAGCGGAATTGAACTGAACTGAACTGAACTTATGAATGAACTTTTCTCTGTTGCATTGATTTTTTTACGTATTCCTTCAATCGATTAGAAGTTAACTCAAATTCTTAATCTTTACAATAGTTTAACTGTTCAAAAAAGTTGAGCTCTCTATTATCTTATCTTGTGTTACATCTTATGTCTCATTGTCCCTCTAATAGAACCAACGTTTCGGTAGTTCAAAAAAGTTGCAGTATTATATATTGTTTGAAACCTAATTTAAATATTTAATAATTTCCCTTTGTAATTGTCTACGTTTTTGTTTTGGATATGTTTTACTTTCTACTTTACCTTTTAATAATATTATTTTCTTTTAAAAAATATTATTATAAGAAATTTTCCTCCGGTTGTATGTCGTTATTTATGTATAAAGTATATGTAAATATTTAGGTGGAGAGAGTAACTAAAATAAATAAAGTACCAATTAAGACCAACTAATATAAAGATGAACACATGTATTAATGGATTATCGACAATTTCAACAACATATAGTCTTATACGCCAAAAAACCACAAACATAATACTCCATAGTTAAGAGTATACACGTATAACTACTTGCAAATTAGCAAGGAATAATTTGATTGTCCATCAACTCCATCAATATCTTATCATGTCCTTTCTTACCTAACAACTCCATAAAAATCTCCTACACACACCCGGACCATGATTAGACAAAACAATATACGGGGTACTGGGGTAGTAAAGATCAAATAAGTTCATGGAATAAGATGATGTTGGGCTAACTCGGCCTGTTAGCTCCTGAGAGTATTATCATATTATATGTTTGCCAAAACCATAAATTTGAATCATGTGTTTCACAAAATCTAAGTTAATAATTAATATAGAGAATTCATACATGACCAACTTGAAATAATATAGGAGTATATATTAACACCGAATATATAAATCTTCAATAACCGTCTTACTTTACAAATGTCTTTCATCAACAATGGCCATATAGATGACCTCTACGAATGATGTCAATTGGCGGCAATGTAACAACGTGACTTCATTCTCATTCTCCCATGATTCTCAACTCCTATCAAAAGAACGAAATAATAAATTTAAGTTATGTAAACACAAAATATACCATAAATATAAACGTACACAATTAATGATTACCAGCCTATATAGATTATCAGTTGTTCATCCGTTTGCAAGGATAGCTAAATACTGCTCTCGATGTGTTTGCAATGCAAGCAGAATCATGAATAATGAATTCTTTATTCTTTATCAACAGTGCATATTACCTACAAACACAAAATCAAATGGTAAGTTGTTAGAGGACAAAAAAAATAAGAATAATAATAGAAAGTAAAATAAACATGCAGACTGATCATAATTTTGGTAAACGATTAGACAATAAAGAACTATATATACACATTTAGGTTATTGTGTTTTGTTAGTGTTGCTATTCTCATAGAATTGTAGTTTGTGAACAATTCAATAATAATATAATCAACTTCATGTGTATACGTAACACATACTCCGTATTCATTTATTTATATTGGAGTCTTTAATTAATTTAATATTGCTCTAGGTAGTTCGCAAAACGTGGACTCTGTATAATCGCTCGAAAAAAGCTTCCTTTATTAATATAGATAGATAGATATATATATATATATATATATATATATATATATATATATATATATATATTACGGGGTCTCTAACTAAAGATGCGGTGCGAACCGTACGAACTAACCAATTACAGTCATTCTCACGCGCGCTTTCTTATTTTTCTGCCCAACTAAAACAATTCAACACCCTCACACCACAAACCCACCGTAAATACTCTACTTCCATCGCCTCTCACACATCCACCGTCAGCGCCACTTCCACCGTCGACCACCATTTCCACCGCCGCTTCTACCACCATTCCCAAGGACGCATTTCAGTGTATTATAGAAGAAAGGTTAGTTTCATTTCTTATTTTAATCTCTGAAGATTTATTTAGTATTTTGAATCTATTCCATTGTGAAGATTTAAGAAGTGTTTTTATGAGAAAACATAAGATTATAATCAAAAAATTGATTTGTAGTATGGATTCTAATTAAAAATTAGGGTTTATAAAAATTGGTCAAATTTCGTGGGGTTAGTTCAGGGATGCTGCTGGTGGTGGTGCTGGCAGTAGGGGTGGTGGTGGTGGTGCTGGCAGTAGGTGTGGTGGTGGCCAGTTTGGTTGTCGTAGTTGATCTTTAGATCGTGGATACACGAAATACTAGCCCGGATACACATGGTATTACTACTGGATACACAAATCGATTTGTGTATCTAGTAGTAATACTATTTGTATCCGGTAGTAATACCATGGGTATCTATTGTATCTGGTACTTTTTAAGACGACTTCCATGGTTTTTTTTCCAAATTGCTACTGTATATGTTTCTGTTCAGTTCTATACGTGGTGTAGTTCTTCAAAGATGGTAACACATTCTTAATCTTTGGGCATGAATCCTTCCTTTAGTTTTACAAGATTCATAGAATGAGGATCATGACCCACCATCAAATAACAGCAAACGATGTTGAATATACTTTGTCCTGCATTCAGGTATTTCGCAGCCGCACGAGACTGAGTTTATGACCGATTTGGGTTAGCTTGAAACATAGTGATAGAAGCGGTGGTGTATGACCACTCTTGCATTTTCGTAAAATGGAATATTTTACTCCCTTCTGTGCATGACCACTCTTGCTTGGGTTAGCTTATTCGGGACTGTCTCGTAGAATATGACTATACAATGTTGTATGCGGGTTACATTATGTGACGTCAGTCATTTGTCAGGGTTATGTCGGACCAGTTTGTGTTACACGGAGTAAAGTTGTTGTCTTATTGAGTTATTGAGACTAGCTACTGACTGGTAGTTTACTGCTAGCGGTTCTTCACGCGGCTTATTTCATATTGCTTAACCAAGTGCTCCTGAGAATGTGAAAGCTGAGCTCAGAACAATTTATAGCCCGGTTAAGTTGTGTCAGATGGCATGCCAATTTTTCCTGAACTTGAACAAGCAAGAGTCTTTGAAGCATTGGGATAACAATGTTGTTGTTTTACATTGCCTTTGATAGTTGATTCAAGGTTTTTGAATTAGGATGGTGGTGTATGTCACAGGGAGACTCTAAACGCTACTGGTTGTGAAGCCATACACTTGACTGGTCGGCGTCAGGGAGTGTTGAGTTATGGTGGTTGATGCGGTGGCAAAGATTGAAGTGGTGGGTGTGGTGTTCCTCCGCAGTGCGTAATGGCGGTGGTATTGTGTGGTGTTAGTCGGTGGTGCTAGGGTGGTTATGGTGGTGGTGGTGGTAGTGGAGGGATGGTTATGGTGGTACTGGTAGCTCATAGTTTGTGCCTTTGGGGGTGGATACATGAAGTACTGTCACCAGATACATGTATGAGTATTATTAGATACGTGTATGATTTATGTATCTAACGTCACTCATACATGTATCTGGACAAGTAATATGTGTATCTAGGTAATGTAAGCAATGAATCAAAAGAGTCCTAAGCTGAGTAATAGTTCTAGATTGAAGATTCCTTCAGCAAAGCCTTTCTTGAAGCGACACTTCTCGTTCGGATCAAGGAGCAATAAATCAGCTTTAGAAAGCCCGTCTATTAGGGAAAAAGGGATTGTTCTGGGCAAAGTCTAGCAGGGTGTGAGCATCTTTTTCTATAGTTTGAGATTACAAAGGTGAGGAATTCTGTTCCAAATTTTACACAAACTTAGGAGAGACGGTCTTACATGTGAGTCGAATCAATAGCCAAACAATTAAATGAGTGCTGCAAGTATTTCAATTTGTTTCACATGTGATATTGTCTCATACGAGACTTGTAACCTGGATAGTAGAATCGTAATGTTTTGGAAACTGATACTTGCAGGAATGTTGCTGGTGCCTGTTAGTGTATTACAGTACTGTTTTAAGTACTCTGTATGAACCAGGTTTATGGTTATGGTTCATACTTCATACTAAACAATTAGCATTTTCGTATGTTCTTCTACATGTTATCAGTTTATCACTCGTCTTAATTCTTATGGCACACGAAGTAGGAAGTTGTTCCATTTTGTTTGTGTAGTGATGAGAATGGTTTCCACAATGTTTTCCTTGTTTGTGGTATAGGGGGCCTGATGAGGACGGAGGCTTGCAGTCTGCCAGTAGAGATAAGAATGACGAAGATATGCATATTTGCTCTTGTTTAAGCTTGTTTCATCTCATTTTGCAGGTTTTCTATAGGATTGATGTGGTCATGTGAAGACTGTTCTCTTTTCGTTCTTGCTCATACAAAACGCAATGAGAACTGAATTCGGGTCGTTTCTTAGAGTCAGTACACCTTTGCCGTATAAGGTGATATTGGTGGCTTCACACTGTAAAGAAGGATACAAAGGATATAGTATATGATAAGAAGACAAGAAGTCTCACTAGCTAGGTGATCAAATGTGTTCAATGTACCAGCATCGTGCCGGTTTCTGGTATTTTATTAATGTTAATGTACATCTACATTCGTTTGAAAACCGAAAATTGAATCATCATTTGGTATGGAATATAATATTCCAAGCTTCTGAACATCTGACACAAACTTGAAGCAATCTTCAAGTTTGAGTCCACCGGTGATGGGAAAAGTCGCGTGGTTGAAAGCACTGGTGTCGTGGTGAGCTACAATTTGGTCATCGTCGGATCTGCTGAGACTTAGGGGTGACGTGAGTACACTGATATGGGAAAAAGGAAGTAAGCTCCGACACCGGAGACGAATTTCAGAGACATCAGGGTAACTGAAAGAAGTTGTATCTATCAACTCTACAGTGTGAATTCGTGTATTTGGTACTGGTGTGTGAATTTTGATTTACATTTTCCTAATATTCTGATGTAAAAGTTCCATGATCTTAGAAGAGAAGTAGACATAACTCAAAAGCAAACCATTAGCTTCAATATATCAATGCAGCATCAAGTTTTGGTCTCAAAGATGGGTACTTAAAAAGCGGATGGATTTTAATGAAGGTCATGGACTTTCAAGCGGAATCTTAATAGAAGCATCATTTTTCTACAACAATGTATATTCAGGACCACAGATATATGTTGTTTTTAGGGGTGAACAAAAAGTGGTCCGACCAAGAAAACCGACCAACCGGACCAATGGCCCGGTCCTGGCCTGACGGATACATACTCTGGGTCCGGTCTCCGGTCCCAAAATTATGTGACCGGTCTCTCGGTCCGGTTCGGTCCACAATAAAAAATAAAACTAAATTTGCCTTATAAATTAGTACAGGTCCGGTCCAAACCGGAAAAACCGGACCTAAAGGGTTCCCGGTCCCGGTCCGGTCCGGTCTCCTTCTAACCGGTCCGGTCCGCGGTCTTGGGATATGTGGTTATCCGGTCCGCGGGTTCATCCGGTCCGGTCCGATTTTGGACCGGTGAACACCCCTAGTTGTTTTGACCTTTGTATAGATAGTACATTAGTACTCCCTCCGACCACAAATAAGGACCACGTATAATGATGTGTATCTAGTAAGGTAAAAGAATGTATCTAGTAAGGTAAAAGAGTGTATCTAGCAAAGGTAAATGAGTGTACCTAGTAAAGCAAATGAATGTATCTAACAAGGTAAAATAGTGTATCTACCTTGCCAGAGGTGTGTATCTAGCAAGATAAAAGTATGTATATAGCAAGGTAAAGGAGTTTATTTAGCAAGCGATGGAATGTATCTAATAAATTAAAGATAAGTATCTAACAACTTAAAGGAGTGTATTTATCTAGCAAGGTAAAAGTATGTATCTAGAAACTTAAAAGAGTGTATCTAGCTAGCTAAAGATATGTATCTAGAAACTTAAGGGAGTGTATCTAATTAATTTGTTTAGCTAGAGGTATGTATCTAAAACCTTAAACGAGTATATTCAACATGCTAAAAGTTTGTATCCAGCAACTTAATGGGATCAAACGAAGGGGGCGGGTAATCGAAATCTCGTTGTCTCACGCATGCATGTTCGTATGGAATATGTAAACCACAAATAGAATATACGCAAACTAAGTGTAATTGAGATCAATATTACTCCGTATGAGTTTATGACATACTACAAAATTAGGGTACCTCGATAAATAATACGGACTTGGAGTACATCGTAATTAATTAAAGTCTCATAATTCAGGTACTCAATAAATAATAAGAGTAATGTTGAATTAAAGTCACAACAAGGTAAGAAGTTGAATAATCTGTATAGAAAGTAAAAAGCATAGGGAGTACGGACTACGGAGTATACTTCAACTTTTAAAATCCTACCTTCGGTACAAGTGTACAACAGAAATTCTACTACGGAGTACATCAAAATCTATCTATAATCTCAATTTCATGAACAAACACCATTCATGTCATCTTCTATTCGAAAAAAGAGCCTAGATACACAAATATGTTACTGTAGATACACAAGTCCGTTGTTGTAGATACGCAAATATACTTGAGTATCCAGAAGAATAGATTGGTGTATGTAGAGTATTATTCTATGTATCCACCAACAATCACCATCTAATTCATAACCCATCACCATACATGACCCGCTGACCACCGCCTCCGGTGGCTCTCACTACCACCGTCACACACAACGGCCCTTCTACCCACATTTCCACCATCAGATTACTCGACTCACTCCCACTCCCACGAGCCCTTCGTCGACACTATCAGCTGACACCACTGATCATCGCTAGTCACGCCCAACCACTCCCATGACCACCACCACTCACTCCACTTAATCATAAATTACCACCGCCTACAACTCCATTGCTGCTTAGTCTCACACCACCTCGTCACTATGGGTTATTAGAAGATTTCGGAGTCAAATAGACCATTTCGACCAGGACTCATCCCACGGCCAGCACCACTCCTCATCCCCGACGACCAGCACCACCTCAGTCGGCGCCTCACCCCAGACGTCACCATCAGTAGTTGTCCTAACAAGACCAACATCAAGCAATGCACGAAAGGGCCTCCTGGTATCAGCTGGTTCAACAGAAAAATCCTCACCACTTGCCTGTCAAAAAAACACATTCTAAATGATATTGACCAAAGAGATTAAATAAAACTTTAAGAATAGAAGCAACAGTTATTACCTCAACATTGCCTTCATATTCTTGATCCATCTCAAGCATCTTCAACACCCTTCTGGCAAGTAGAAGCCCGGTGCAGTAAGCTGCAAGGATGTTTAGATCAGTGTTCAGGCTACGTGTGTACATGACATAAAACCTATAACAGTAGATAATTCTAATAGAATCAAGAAGCAAAATTACCAGCAGCATAGTTTGAAAGTCCAACTTCAAGTCCATAGCGAGGAAGTTCATGAGCATATGCTGAAGCAAGAACAATATCACCAGCAACGATATCCTTGTTGGTCTAGATATTGGTTAAGGCTAAATGCTTACATAAATAAATTCAAGAAAAAGGTGTCTATCGACATTTAAAGAATAAAGAGAAGTTTGCGGAAAAACTATCATGACTTGAAGCTTGAAAGTAAACCAAGAAAACGAGTAAAAGGATACAAATCGAACGACAAAACAGTTGAAGGTAATTGATGATATTCCCAGCAACGCGTCCTTAAAATGAACCTCATAACATCTGATTGTTTCTTATTCCATAGCTCCTACACATACTTGTACACCCCTGTTTCAATTCCAAATTAAAATAAAAATTCATCCATTTAATCACCATTAATGAAGCTTATTATACCCAGATTAATTAGGGTTAGACTTCAAATTTGGGGGAAACTTTAAAACAACGGAAATAATTAATAAAAATATGAGAATAATTACGAAATTAAAGAACTTACATGAAACTTGATCGAAATTGGAGGATTGGTGCGATGAATTTGAGCAGAACTCAATAACAGTTGTGGTTTGTGCGAAAGAGTGCGACAAAGAGTGCGACAAAGAGCGCGCCGTCGGCAGCTGATCGTGGTCGTTGGATGACAGTGGTCAGAGGACAGCGGTGGGAGGAAGAGGTGGATGTGAGGAGGTGGAAAAGACCGGGAGGTGAGAGTGAGAGTTGGGGTTGGGGTTTGGGTTTGTAAGAGTTAAACGAGCGTCTAATCTTTGGCCGTTTATTATTTTATCTGAGGGGCTTGTGTGTTAGTTCGTAAGTTCGCACCGAACTTTAGGTTCGCACAGGATCCTATTTCTATATATATATATATATATATATAGATTTGATTTACTGTTGGTTATTTCAACATCTACCCAACTTGTTTAGCGTATAGCCATAATAATAGTACGAGTACTATAGTACTCCGGTATTTAGACCTGGCAAACGGGTCAACCAGTCGGATTCAGGTCAATTCTATTTGAGTTTGTAAGAAACGGGTCGAGTTTAGATCGAGGAGGGATTATTATCAACTTTTTTAGCCATATCAGTTCGTCTGCGACAATATCGGGTCAAGTTGGCCAAGTCAGATCGGATTATTCGAGTCGGGTCAGTTTTGCCATCTCTAAATTAGTATTCCATCATTCTTCTCTATTTGAAATAAAGCATAATTCTAAGATTATCTTCAAACTTCTCTGCTTCAATGCGGTCCATCTCTATATTATTCTTCTCTATTTGAAATACTAGTACTATGTTTAATATGTAAGTTATATTAATTGAATGAATAATACATTATGAGGAATTGAGGATACATTATTATATACTCCCTCCATTCAACTCCACACTACCACTTTCTTTTTTCACGTTTGTCAACGCGTCTTTTATACGTTAAATATCGTTAGCTACGTATTTGCAAAAAATATAAAAGTTAGATATTTTTAATCTACTCGTAAAGACGAATAAAACAAGATCTCACATGAATATATTTTCACTTATGTATTGAGAGAAAATTGAAATTGAATGCTTAAGTGTGAATAGTATACAAAATAGATAATGGTAGTGTGGAGTTGAATGGAGGGAGTACTACTTAACAAGCTATTAGTTACCTAGAATCAAGGATAGTGTTCCTAAGATAAGGCTAAGAATAAGCGAGTAACTGAGTAAGTAGTTACAATCTTTGACTAAATGATACAAAATATACACAGAATAAGTGTACCAATTATTCTCTAATATCCCCCCGCAAGACGGACGGTCGGGACGAAAGACCGATTTGGACATGGGCATATTGAAGCGAGACTTGGACAGTGCTTTAGTAAGTGCATCAGCGAGGTGGTCGTCATTAACAATGGGAGTAACACGCATAAGACCGGACTGAACCTTTTTGCGGATAAAGTGGTAGTCAATGGCAACATGCCTCATGCGAGAGTGGAACACGGGATTGGAGCTAAGACTGGTAGCGCCAAGATTGTTGCAGTAGACAACTGGAGCCGAGGGAAGGACGATATGAAGCTCCTGGAGTAGGTGACCAAGCCAAATAAGCTCAGCCATGGCATTAGCGATGGTGCGATATTCGGCTTCAGTGGAGGATTGAGAAACTGTGCGATTTTTCTTGGAACTCCACGAGATAGGTGTACGACCAAGGTACACTATGTAAGCGCCAGTGGAGGTGAGGTCGTCAGGAACATCTCCCCAGGCAGAGTCGGAGTAAGCATGCAGGCTTAAGGGGGTCTCACGATAGATCATAATGTCGTGGGTGACAGTGCCGGCTAAATATCGAAGCAGGCGTTTTAAGGCGGATCAGTGGCACATAGTCGGTTGATGCATGAACTACGAGAGCTTTCCCACGGTGAAGGCGATGTCTGGACGCGTTAGTGACAAATATTGCAGGCTGCCTACTAGAGCGCGAAATTCAGTAGGGTTGTCGAATGGAGGACTATCACGGATGGAGAGCTTGATTGAGGAGTCCATAAGAATGGGGCACGGTTTAGCATCGGCCATCTTAGCTCGAGTGAGAAGGACAGTTGTGTATTTGGATTGAGTGAGAAATAGACCCTTGGCATATGGCTGAACCTCAACTCCTAAGAAATAGGCAAGTGGGCCAAGGTCTTTAAGGGAGAACCTTTGCGCGAGAGCCTGAATGAAGGAATCAACGCGAGACGAGCAAGCACCTGTTACAATTATATCATCGACATAGACAAGAACAAATAAATCATGAGTTTTATTGAGTATAAAAAGTGAAGTGTCAGATATGGAGTTGCGAAAACCCGTGTCAAGCAGGTATGACCGTAGCTCGGTGTACCAAGCCCGTGGGGCCTGCTTGAGACCATATAGCGCTTTCTTGAGACGACAAACATGAGACGGTTATTGGGAGTCAATGAAACCCGGAGGTTGAGCCATATAAACCGTATCAGTTAGTGTGCCCTGGAGAAAAGCGTCATTTTTGTCGAGTTGACGAAGCGGCCAATTTTTGGTGACGGCAAGACTTAACAACAATCGGACCATGGCGGGTTTTATGACGGGACTGAAGGTCTCATTATAGTCTAATTCGGGTCGTTGATGGAAGCCTTTGGCCACAAGGCGTGCCTTGTGCTTATGGATTGTGCAATCGGGATTGTATTTGGTGCGAAACACCCATTTACAACCCACGATGTTTTTGTCGGGCGAAGGGGGAACAAGTTCCCAGGTGTGGTTTGCTTGAAGGGCATTAAATTGAGCTTCCATAGCAGCGCGCCAGGTAGGACTAAGGAGAGCTTGTTTGGTGGTTTTGGGTTCGATTGGTTGTAATTGGGCATTAAGATTGAGTTTGTCAATGGGTTTAAAGATATTGCGGGATGCGCGGGTGGCATGGGTGTGAGGAGGTGGCGGTGGGGGTTGGGGGGAGGACTCGGGTTCAGTGGGATCAGGTGGAGGCTGGGTTTTATTGGGCGAGGCAGGAGGGGTATCAGTGGTGAGTTGAGAGGAAGGGCGACGATTGTATATATGGGTAATGGGTGGGCGAGTGCGAGGAGTGGGTGGCTCGTGGTTGTCAGGGGGGTTGGCAGCGGAGGTAGGGGATGAGTCTGGAGGCGTGATAAGAGGGAGTTCAAGTTGGCACCAGGAAGTGGAAGTGGAAGTGGGAAGAGGGGTAGATACGGGTGAGGAAGCAAATGGGTATGTATCTTCAACAAAACGAATATGTCGTGAGATGTAGATACGGTGGGTTTTAGGATCGAGACACATATAGGCATGTTGAGTAGGAGATTACCCAACAAAGACACTTGCTATAGAGCGAGGGTCGAGTTTGTGATGAGTATATGGGCGGAGCCAGGGGTAGCAAAGGCTACCGAAATTGTGGAGGTTGTGGTATTTGGGTTGTGTTTGGAAAAGCCGAGTATAAGGGGACTGATGAGCGAGAGTCAAGGTAGGCATGCGGTTTATTAAATAAACAACTGTTTGGAAGGCTAAGGACGAGTAGCGAATTGGCATGGAAGCGTGTGATAGAAGCGCAAGACCGGTGTCCACTATATGGCGATGGCGTCGTTCCGCAAACCCGTTATGTTCGGGTGTGTGAGGAGGAGAGGTGAGATGTTGTACACCAAATGTGGCGAGATCAGGTTTTAATTTTTCGAACTCTCCTCCATTGTCTGAATAAAGCGTAAGTAATGGGCGAGAAAATTGTTTTTCAACAAAGGCTTTGAAATTGAGAAATATCCGATGAGTGTCGGATTTTTTCTTGAGAGGAAATAACCATGTAAACTTCGTGAAATGATCCACAAAAATTACATAGTATTTATAGTCATCGAAAGAGTGTACTGGAGAAGTCCATAAATCTCTAAATACTACTTCAAGCGGAAATTGAGATGTGAGCGAAGAAACAGTAAACGGCAATTTATGACTCTTATAAATAGAACACGCATTGCAATTATTATTCAAAGACAAGGCTTTAATGTTTAAACTGAAAACAATTTGATGAAAAACAGCTGAATGTGGGTGACCAAGGCGGTGATGGAGGTCAGCGTGGGGAACGGTTACAGTGTGGACTTGCGGGAATGACGGTGAGGGCCAGTAGTAGACACCGTCCTTGGCAGGGCCGGGTGAAGAGAGAGCACCAGTTTCACATGCTTTCACAATAAAAGAGGAAGAAGTAAAGTTAATATAAACATTATTATCGGCACAAAATTGTGAGACGAAAATAATATTTTTGTGTATTTGTGGACCATGTAAAACATTTTGTAATTTAAAACAGGATGAAGAGGAGTAGGGTAAAGAGACTAAACCAGTATTGGAGATAAGCAATCCCGAACCATCACCAATAACAATTTCATCGGTTCCATCATAAGGATGATGAAGCGAGAGATTAGTTAAATCAGCGGTGACATGGTGTAAGGCACCGCTGTCAAGAAGCCATGGGGAGGGTACAGCTTGCGAGGTAAGGGTCGTAGGGTGAGCTTGGGCTGTTGTGTTGGTTTGAGCAGTAGGTGTACGGGTATATGTTGGAACGCAGATGTCAGGATACAAGGCTTTGAATATGGGGCAGTAAGACAAGGTGTGTCCTTGTACATGGCACCATTGACACTTACCACGAAATGGGTTTTTGGGGTTTTGGTTGGAGGAGGCAGAGGATTGTGGGACGGCACGAGTGTGGGAGAAGGAGTTGTGAGGGGCAGTGGAGTGGCGGGTATAGGTGGGGTGAGCCATCGGGGTAAAGGTGGTGGTTTGAGAGGCCTCAGTTTGTTGGATGGTAAGTTCTTGGCGGATTAATTTCTCGTGAAATTCGGAGAAACTAATTGGGGTATCGCGGGAATTGACCGCATCGATAACAGGCTGGTAAGAGGAGGACAGACCATCAATGATCTGATCAGTAACGTCCTCTTGGGAGAGGACTGTACCAAGAGAGCGAGATCATCGACAGTGGCTTTGATTTTGTTCATGTATTCGGTGATGGAGGAGGAGCCTTTGGTGGTGTGTTTTAATTTGTGACGAAGTTGTTTGATATGACCACGAGATGGACAAGCATAGGATGTCGCGAGGGCATCCCACGCCTCCTTGGTGGTGGTCAGACGAGTTAGGATAGGGTTGATTGAGGGGGCGAGTGTGCTTGCCATGGCACCGAAAAGCAGTCGGTCTTGTCTGAACCAAGTATTGTACGCCGGATTTGGGACGGGTTGTTTGTCTTTTTCTTCAAGGAATTTGGTTGGAGGGGCAGTGCCATCAATATACGATGACAGATCGTAACCTTGCAACAATGCTTCAAACTGAATTCGCCATTGTTGATAGTTGGATCCGTCAAACTTAGGAACCACGTGAATATTGACGAGTACCAAGGGTTTTGAGGGCTCGGCACTGTTGGGGATGGTGTTTCCTGACATTTGGAGGAGGTCGAGAAACACGAGTTTTGGAGGGTGTTTTTAGGTTAGGTATGGAGATCGAACCTTTCTCCTGATACCATGTAAGTTATATTAATTGAATGAATAATACATTATGAGGATACATCATTATATACTACTTAACAAGCTATTAGTTACCTAGAATCAAGGATAGTGTTCCTAAAATAAGGCTAAGAATAAGGGAGTAAGTAGTTACAATCTTCGACTAAATGATACAAAATATACACAGAATAATTGTACCAATTATTCTCTAATATACTATTCTACCAAATACTCCTAATTGATAAAACTTAGTCAAAAATGACCTTTTCCTGCATTACATAAACCAGGCATCACATAAGAATATGGCAAACAAATAAACATGGTTGTCTTAGTATTACCACTGTTAATCCTCACATCTCTATTAGCCGGTCTTAGTATTACCACTGCAATGGGGCCGGAATCGCTACATACTGGGGTCAAAACACAGGGGAAGGCACCTTAGCAGCCGCTTGTGCGACAGGAAATTACAAATTCATAAATATCGGTTTCCTGAATGTATTTGGAAATTGCCAGACACCTCAACTGAACTTATCTGGTCACTGCAATCCAAATATTGCAGGAAGTTGCAGTAGCATCGGAAACGATATCGCTAGTTGCCAAAGTAGCGGTGTCAAAGTATTTCTCTCTTTGGGTAGTGGTGTTGGCACTTACTCCCTTTCCTCTCCTTCTGATGCTCAGCAGGTTCTTACTAAATACTAATCCTTCCTCCTCATACTGTAACTTCTGGCAATCTGGCCTTACAGATTTGAATAGATTTGTAAATTTATTGGTAAAACAATTAGCGATTTATCCTTTGTTTAGATACAAGCCAAGGGTTTTCTCTACAGTACCTGGTAGAAAAAACATTCTGATGTTGACGGGGTTTGAACTCCGGTCATCAATATCACTTGTTATTATTGACTTTATCAGTTAAATTAGCCGAATATAAGACCAATAAATATTAATGAAATTTTCTCATTTATACCCTTCAATTCCCTTATTTAATTTTCTCACTTGTATAGTTGTACCTCCGTAAAAGAATTAAAAAAAAACTTTATTTGGCTTAAATCTTGTCTACGACATCCGAAAACATAACTTTGTCCCCCCCCCCCCCCAAAGGATCGTTTTTACGAGATTTTTGATATGAAAAAAAAAAAAAAAAACTTTTTTTGGAACTCGTATTAAATATTACGAGACTTTAATATAAAAGACGACTCCGTGATGGATCGGATTCGATTAATGTAAATAAAGTTCGGGAATTATTATTCCCTCTTACCTTACCCTAACATATCCCGTCTTTCATGAAAAGGTACGATCGGGTTTCGGTTGTGCCAAAAAGTACGTAGTATATTTATTTATACAGGAAGTTAAAACAAATATAATTAATTTCATCCTAAAAAAAACACAAAGAACATACGTCCACTGAAACAAAAGGGTGAAAAACAGTTTCTTCCTCCATTATCAAGAAACATTAAGGAAGGGTCAAGGAGGAGAATTAATTGCTTATACTTCTTATTGTATTGAATGCGTCTGTAAGACATGGATCAAAGTAAGTTTTCTTTATTCCATCTATTGAAGGCATTAGGGTTGAATTAATCAAATCTATATTGATTCTTGGGACTGATTTCATCTTGAAATCATAAAGTTTATCTTACATTTGGTATCAGAGCAATTATAGATTTAATTATTTTACTCATTAAAGTTATGTTTAATTGGTTCACTTAATTTATTTGATACGTATTAATAAGTACCAATAGAAGTATATTCATGTGGAATTACCATTCTTTCTTAAATGAGTAATGACTAATGATAATCATCAGTGAACATTCTGGTGACATAAATGATTAATTAGTACAACACTGGTCATAAAATTGTGTATGTAATGCAAGTTTATTTATATGGTTTGTTTTCAATTTGCAATTTATTGTTTGTTTACTGGGTTTGTAATAGCCTAGTTTTTTGCAATATTGAAATTAAATTGATTAACATTAATTGTTAATCAATACTCCGTAAGAATTTTCCGCTGCAAATCCTTTCACATGGTAAGTGATAATGAGGATGACATTTGCATTGTCTGGTTACTGTGGTCCGGTTCTTTTGTTTGTTTGCATATGGATCAAAATAATTAAAGACTTATGAAGGCATATGCACATTAAACAAGAAAATATGTGTGCCATTTCTTTACACTGTACATAAAAGATTTCCGTGGACCATGACAGTTTTTTTGGTCATTCATTGTCGTTCGTTTACATGCAAGCAATGTACAGGAAAAGACATGATAAAAATAGTCACTATATTGGTATGCCATAAGAATGAGTAATAAGTGTTGTGAAATATTAACACATAAAAGATTATATAACCCATTAAGTTTAAATGTTTATTTTGTATATATCACATGTTAGTCACCAAAGTGGCCTTGTTATATTGCATTTAGACATTTGAAATTAAAGTTTTAATTGATCATGATTAAAAGAGATGATTAAATGACATTATAGTTTGATTGATCAGTTATTTTTTGTCATCTATATTTTGGGAGATCACCCAAAGGTGGGTCATTAAATATAATTGATAATATAAACGGATTAGTTATTCATAAATTGGGTCTTATAGTATGTATATCCAAAGATAGCATTCTTATTTGATTCATGTGTGTTAATAATTAATTGTTAAAGTACATATTAACATCAATGATGGCTACTTGTATTTAAGTGTTGCCCAAAGGTCATTTAAATACATGTATGAAAGTTTATATGATTTTATTTGAATCTGTATGATAGTTTTTCAAAGCACTAATAGATAAACATGTATAAATGTTTGCAGCATCTCCAAATATGTTTGCATCTGCTGACTCTTTTGTAAAGTTTAATGGGCTTAATTATGATGAGTGGGCCTTAAAGATCCAGTATACATTGGGTATAATGGCTTTGGACATTGTCATCCTAACAGATGAGGTGCCAACAGAAATTACACCTCAGAGCTCCGAAGCCGAAAAGTGTCATTATCAGGCTTGGGAGAAATCTAACAGGTTGGGTTTACACCTCATGAGGATGACAATGGCTGATAACATTAAGCCCTCCATGCCTAAAACAGAGAAAGTAAGGAATTCATGCTCAAAGTAAAGGAGTGTTCACAGTCGGATTTAGGCGATAAGTCAATTGTTGGTAGTTTAATGAGTGAGTTGACTACTAAAAGGTTTGACTGGTCTCAACCGATTCATGATCATGTGGCACACATGTCTAACTCCGGCAAAGAAAGTTGAAGACTTTAGGAATGGATGTAAGTGATACTTTCTTGGTCCAATTCATCATTAACTCTCTACCTTATGAGTTTGGCCAGTTTCAGGTGAACTATAACACCATTAAAGATAAATGGAACTATCAAGAGTTAAAAGCCATGCTTATACAGGAGGAAGGAAGAACAAAGAAGATGAAAGATCAAGCTGTTCATTTCTTGAGTCATGATGGTGCCAGCAGCAAAGCCAAACCGAGTAAGAAGGGTAGAAATGGTAAGAAGGGAAAGTCTTTCTTTAAGGGACTTGAAAATGCGATCCAGAAAGAGAAGAAGTGTCACTTTTGCAAGAAAAGGGGACACTTCAAGAAGGATTGTCCTAAAAGGAAGGCATGGTTCGAAAAGAAAGGTAAACATTATAGTTTTGTCTGCTTTGAATCAAACCTTATAGAAGTACCTAGTAATACTTGGTGGTTAGATTCTGGTGAAACTACTCATATTTCTCACATTAAACAGGGATATCGTATGATCCACCCAAGAGGAGCCGAATGTTTGTATCCGTGGGAAACAGGATGAAAGCACGCATTGGGGGCATTGGGACTTACAGATTAATCTTAGACACTGGTTGTCATATAGATCTTATAGATTGTCTCTATGTACCTGATTGTGCTCGAAACCTTGTATCATTAAGTAGATTGGATAATTTAGGTTTTAACTTTAAATTTGGATATGGTGTATTTTCTATGTACCGTAATGAATACTTTTATGGTAGTGGTACTTTGATTGATTCACTTTATAGGTTCAATCTTGATGTTAAATTTTATGATTCCCTATTTATTGTTGAGAGTCAAGGTATTAAACGTAGTGCATTGAATGAACAATCAGCTTACTTGTGGCATCAAAGGCTAGGTCACATATCCAAAGAAAGGTTAACGAAGTTGGTAAAAGATGAAATTATACCTCAATTGGATTTTAGTGACTTAGATGTGTGTGTAGACTGCATTAAAGGTAAGCAGACTAAACATACTGATGGTCTCAAGTTAAACCTCGCAAGTGCACGATTTTATCGTTGTACACTTAAAAGGGTCGATCCCACAAGGAGTAGGTGGAGTACTAATCGTTCTAATTCACCGGTTTAGCTAAGTCGATAAATAACAAAGTGGGTAGTAACAAACTAGCGCTAAGCTATCAAATTTAAAGACAAACAACAAGATAAGGTGAAAACAAGCTAAAGATAAAGGATAGATCAAATAAAGAGAAGGACTAGAACTCGGTCCGACCATAAACATGAGTAATTCCACATACTAATCGTCTCGGCTAATCAAAAGGGGTAGAAAGGTAAGGGGGAGATGGCTCTAAGTCGCCTAGAACCTCCCTTCCGGTCTCGCACTAGGACACTAGCTACTCCGACTAACCCCCCTCCCGGGTTCGAAAGTCGGTATCCCCAACTCAAAACCCGACAACCCCAAGAACATGCATTTTCCCAAGGAGGTCAAGTGAATGGTCAAGGTCATTAAGCCCTCATCATATTCCGGGTCATCCCACTCCCCCTTCCGAGGTCGATTTCAAACGCTAGCCTAGAGGTACCCTCCTCGGTTCTCCTTCCTGGTCTCAACCTTAGTTGGTGACAAGGGTCGGTCCCCAAATATTCGACTAACAACCTAACCAACTTCCGTTGGTGGACAAGGGTCAAAAGCCGACACTACCCGGAAACCAAACCTAAAGCATGAAAAATCCCCTAGACTACCCTAACCAATTTTCCCCACAAATTAGCCTTGGTGACAATTAGTTAGTCAAATCACCCATATCGGGTCAAACCGAGTCCTAGAAGGAGACTACTCACTAATCATGGTTCTAATTGCAAAATAAACAACAAAGATGGAAACTTTGGTCACAAACATGGTGAGGAGATGAATCTTACTACTAAGCATGCAACAAATCAACAATAACTAAGAGAAGAAGAGATTGATTCTAATAACAAGGTTAACTATTCTAAAAGACACAATCTTTAACCAAATCAACTCAAAGATTAAGTCTTTGAGGACAACTATCCAAGGATGAACAAAAGAGAGAGAATCAAGGCAAAGAGGAACAATGAAAAGATGAACAAGGATGAAATTAACAACAACAAACAAACAACAACAACAATTTTAACATAAACAATCAAATTAAACTTGAAGGAAGAACAAAATGTAAACAAATGAAAATAAGGAGAGAAATAATACCAATCAAGAAGCAAGAAAGGAATTATGATAGAATAAATAAGTATAAACTTTCAATCTTCTTCTTACAACCCAAATTCAATCACAAATTGATTGAAGAACTAGTCTAATTAAGGAATGATTAGCAAAAGGATTAGCAAAGTTTTAAACTTGAAAGGGAAATATTCTCAGATCTAGGGTTGTGTGTACAAAGGGGTTTAAGAAAGGGTATTTATAGGTTCCATAAGGATTAGGATAGAATTTGGAATGGGCTTTGAAACACGTACTCGCACTCCCGGCCGGTCAACCGGCCGCCGGTCATTTGACCGGCTGGGAGTTTCCTGGATTTTGAATTGAAGTTTTGAAGTCATCAGATGTGCACGGCCGGTCAACCGGCCGCCGGTCCCAGACCGGCTGGGGCACCCTTGACTTCAATCTTGACTTTTGGCTTTTGGAGGGACTCCCAGCCGGCTAGCCGGCTGCCGGTCATTTGACCGGCTGGGAGATTCCTGTAACCTTCTTCATTTCTTTGTATTTGTTAAGCTCACATGCCTTCCCAGTAAATGGCTAGCTGGGCCACCACCGGTGGGGATGCTTCTTCATACTTCTTCCTTCATTTCCTTGTAAATGTACTCCCACCTTAGGCTGTGCCCCTACCGAGGGTACTCCTCAGCATAATTCCCTTCATCTTTCATGCATAGCTTAGAAATCCCGTCTTTCTAGCTTCATTTCGCCCGTTCCCGCCTCAATTTCTGCAAGGGGGCCAAAGTGTCATAGTAAAGGGAATCGGGACTAGAAACGAGAGTAAAGGGGGTACAAAACCGCCTTAAATGGGGTCGAATATGCATGAAAATAGAGGGAAAAAGAGTGCAAAATGGTCCTATATCAAACCTCCCCACACTTGAACCTTACTCGTCCCCGAGTAAGTCCTCAACCAATTGCACAAAGCATTATTATGATAGATATGGAGAGTGGATGCACAATATAAGCATCACTCAACTAAACTACTACTTAAGCCGATCGAGTATTAGCGCACTCAACGCCCCTTCAACTCACAATTTGACACCCATGAGGGGAGAGTGCCCTATTGCAAGGCAAGTTGGGTCTTGCTACAAAACTTTCGACACATTCACCATAAAATCACGTAATCAACAAATAGAATGCATCTAACAAAATGATCCACTTTCCTCATCTAAGTGGCCGAATTTTTCAAACAATAAAACACGGTTTAGGTCGGGAGTACCGTCTCAGAAGTGCCAATTGAGGTGCCAATCCCCTAAATATGACTCAAGCAACCCTCGTGTGACCAATGCTCAAGAAACACATTCAAGAGCGGGGAAAGGGAAGAAAGGGCAAGTCCGCCGAGAATTACAAAACCGACACGAGATTCAACCAAAGGACCCATGACTAAGGAGACCAAGGCAACGACATCCTCACGGTTTTCACTCGTCACTCAATGAAAGAAACAAGGTGATTTTTGTGACAAAAAGCAACCAAAATCACTCAACTAACTCGACTAGCGAAAACGTGCCCGCAATCTAATGTGTAAAACCGTCCTATGTCCAATGAAATGCAAACAATGATAAAATGCACACAAGAATGAAGCAAGAGTTACAACGGGGCTAAGGAGTAGGTCGAAACGGGATTGGTGCAAGCACCGTTTGGACATGTGGGGCTCAAATCAAGAATCGTCGACACATCACATCCCCTCTCTTATTGCAACACATGAGACACGTCTATGCCCTAACATAGCATTGATGACCAAAACTATGCAAAAATTGCATAAACCCAACTCAAGTAGGAAAAATTTGATAAAACTCCTTTTATTTCAACAAATGGTAACGTCTACACCGTAACAACGACTCGGTTTCCCAAGCCATGCAAAAAATGTGTAAACCCGACTCATCTTTGGAAAAACATCAATTTGCCCCTTTTTTATTTAGCAACGGCTTCTTCTACCCCATTTATTGATGAGGAGGGGTGTTGCTTTGCCTTTTTCTTTTCTTTATAACGTATATACAACTTGACTTACTATTTTTGATTTTTCACGACATTTTCACTTTTCTATTTTGCTTTTTCATTACAATTTACAACCTCTTATTATTTTTTTATACAAAACCAATTTCACATTGAAATCCGACCCAAGTGGACGTGCAAGCCATCAACCATCACGACCCAAATCACCTCCTACAACACAACTACAAAAACCGACCAATTCTTGATTAAGGAAGGGTGGTTATGGGAATGTAGCTATTTTAAGTGGGTTTGCCAAATGAAAAGGCTAAGCTCAAATGGGGTGAATCAAAAAGGGAAACGATGTAGGGGAGAAAACAAGGCTATTTGGCTATCGTGAGGTTCATAAAAACTGATTTTTGCTTCATATCATGTGCACAGAAATGTAATGCAATTTCATGGTCTAAGGACGATGCGACACACTTATGCGTAGTGATGTGACACGCCACGCGAGGAGGCCTACTCTCAAACCTAGATGAGGGCGGGGTATGAATGTACCCACCCTAGGAGGCTCTACCCTTACCTTTGAGTAGCTAAGTCGAGCCAAAGGTCTAGTCTACGGCCCTAGGTCTCACAAGATCGGTCTAGACTCATTGGTTAAGCCCTCCTTCCTTGGCTAACTAAGAGGCCACGGGCGTGAGTCACGAGGAGGGGAAAGGCACAATTGGGCACATAAGCTCATCATGGGGGTACTTGGTTCCCTTCCTTTGACCATGTTCTTCCTTAAAAACTTATTTACAAACTCAATGCAAAAGAAAGAAATGCAACAAGTATTTACATGTGAACAAATGCATGCGGAAATTTAAACAAACATGAGATAAAACGTGCAACAAATTGGCTAAACCTAGCAGCACATCAACACCAACAAATCCAAACGGTCTCCCAAGGAGACACCCAAGGCAACAAAAATTCTCGTTCTCCTTCAAAATATCAAGATACCAAGAAGAAAGAATAGTAAAAGGAGTGAGAGATAGGAAGGATTATACCAAGCGGTCTTCTAGCTCCTTTTTGCCTCAAGTGGTCAATGCGCCATGCCAAAGGTTAGACAAAACATATATATACAATGCAAATTTTTTTTGAATTTTTCAGAAATTTTTGAATTTTTTGGCATTTTCTTGAATTTTCTTAAATTTACAAACATATAATGATATGAACAAATATAAACAATATTCACAAAGTGGATATTTCCCTCCCCACACTTGAAATGTACATTGTCCTCAATGGACAAAAGCATAGGGAGTGAAGAGAAAATTAAAGTAACATATTTTTGATTTTTTTGATTTTTGAAATGAAAATAACATATTTTTGTGATTTTTGTTTTTGAAAAATTAAAAAGACATATTTTTGTTGATTTTTGATATAAGAACTCCCTCCCCACACTTATTTATTTACATTACTTCCAAATGGAAATAAATGTGTGGAGGGATTTCAAATTAAAAGCATGTTTTTGTTTTTTTTTTTTAGGCCCTCCCTACACTTATTTATAGACATGGGAGGGCAATTTAGTGAAAGAAAATAACATGTTTTTGGTGGTTTTTTTTTTTTTTTTTTTTTTTTTTTTTTTGTTGTTGTCAATTTTTAGTTGGTTTTTATTTTGAAAATGCAATGCATGCTCTATTCTATATGCAAAATTTAAATGACAATGCAAGTTATGCTAAGTGAATGCAATTACTAAATGTGACAATATATTACAAAATTGAAATCTAATGCAATCCTATATGATGCAACTAAATGAATTATCAACTAAATGCATGCGAAAAATTTAAACATGAATGAGAATTTTGGATAAAGGGAGAGATCATACTTGTCATTAGGGGAAGAAGGAGTGGAGCCCTCATTACTAGGCTCTACTCAAAATCATCATCACCATCACCGTCTCCATCATCATCATTACCATCACCATCACCATCACGTTGAATTGCCCCGAACTCGGAGTCACGGATGAAATCGTCCGTGTTCAAGTGGACATCCGAGCTGAAATCCTCCATGGCTTGGTTCATACCAACAAACATCTCCGGGTGCCCTCCGGCACCACTGGACCCGCCCTCTTGGAAGATTGAAGGGGCACCCCCGAACCACCTCGCGTCATGTCCCTCCCCTTGGGTGGTAGGCGGGGTGGGAAAGACCGGGGCACTAAAGTAGTCGGGCCGCAAGTTAATATCTCCGTAGCGGAAGGTCCCATCTTCCGGATGTCCGCCATCCGGGAATAAATAGTAGGAAGGGTGAAGGCCGGAGGGGTGTTTGTATTGGTTCCTCATACAATCATCATAGACCGGGAATTGACCAAGAGAATGGTCATAGTAAATCCGGTCAAGTCTTTGTTGAAGCCCATGCCGCTCACTTGCGGCGTTTGTCATATTAATCTTCATCTCCGCCATGAAGGAAATGAGGTCGGCATGGAGAGGGGGCGATTGTTGTTGTTGACCGGAGGACCCCTCTCCTTGTTGGAAGGGCCCGGGGACAAAAGGAGTAGTCGGTGTGGCATACCGCAAGGTAGACCTTGCGGGAATGATGGGTCGGCCACGAGTATACCGAAGATTAGGGTTAATTTGTTGTGGGATAGAGGGGTCTTCAAGATTTTCAATCTCAAGCAAATAATACTCCGAGTTGGGCACCACTTTCATTTTGTCGGGGTTGGGAAGAGGGATAGAATTTCGATCAACCCCATCCACCTGAATTTGCTAATAGTCTAGGCCATCATTCGGGTGGGTCTTCAACCAACCGAGGTTGTGGTGGATATAGCTCTTGATAAACATTGTATCACCGATCATATAACGCATGCCACTCAAGTTGACTCTCCGGTTGAGCCGCTTAATCAAATGGGTGATGAGTCCACCCACGACAACGGCCGTATTAGAGGCCGGAGAATTGCTAAGCCTTTGCAATGTGAGGGCCAAATGGTGGGCGATGTCAATTTTGAAGGTAGTTGGGTTGGAACGAAGGTAAGAGCCGAGAATTTCCAATTCCTCCGTTCGGAAATTATGATTTTCCTCTCGGCCAAAGATGGTCCAACCCATGTACCGATGCCAAACCCGAATAGCCGCATTATGGACGGTGTTTGCGGCTCTCTTGACCCCCTTGATATCATCCAAACCCGAAATAGCCTTCCATAAGGCCCCATGGTCGAAAGTCTCGGGTGCCTTGTGAGGCGGGCTAGTGTCAAGCCCGAAATGGGATGCAAAGGTCGGGAGGGTCAAGGAGTAGTCCTTGTTCATCAATCGGAAGTGCAAAAAGGCTACCTTTTGGGTTTGGCGGTGCTTGTCAAGACGGAGGGAGCTCAAAAACTCCCAAGTAAGACGGGCATAGGTCCGCTCATGAATCGCATACATCATTTTCATACCCACCCCATCAAATAATTCAAGAGTAACTTGATCTAATCCTAATTCCCGCATGGATTGTCGATCAATAAATCGGGTAGGGGCAATAGGGCGTTTCTTGAATAAGACAAACTTACCTTTCATTGTGATTGAAGTGAATTGATATCCGGAAGTCGGATCGGAGCTCATGCGATCGTGCCGCCGCGCCGCTACCGCCTCCGCTTGTTGAAGGGCCAAGTCTCCTCTCCTCACTCTTTTCTTTGGGGCCATGTTTGTGATTTTGAAGGTGGGTGAAAGGTTAGGAAGGAGGTTGAGGTGGTTGATGGTGGTTGACGTGGTGGTAGGGGGTGGTGGGAGTGGTGTTGATGGGAAAGAATGAGGGTGGTTAGGGTTAGAGTGAGAGAGGAGGGAGCAAAGGAGTCGAAAAGAATGAAAAGAGTAGGGTGTTTTTCGCGTAAAATTAAGCTTCAGAGTACTCCCAGCCGGTCAGAAGACCGGCCGCCGGTCACCCGGCTGGGAAAACGTACTAATGTGGAAATTTTGAGAATTTTACAGAAGACTCCCAGCCGGCCAGAAGACCGGCCGCCGGTCACCCGGCTGGGAGGACACCCTACTTTCAATTCCTTCAATATTTGCAGTCCCCAAATGGTGGGCGGGGTCGCCGCCATTTCTTACGCCGGGCTGGGCTTCCTCTAAGCCAATTTTGCTGAAAATCCCCTATAAGCGTACCCCCAGCCGGTGGGCCGGCTGTCGGCCTGCCGGCTGGGGCTCCCCTTCAATCCATTTTGATACATTTCCAATTGTATACGCACTCCCAGCCGGTGGACCGGCTGCCGGCCTGCCGGTTGGGACTACTCTTCCTTGTGTTTTCGTCAAAATTCCATTAAATTTACAGAACTTCCCAGGTCGAAGACCGCCGCGGCCACCCTACTGACTCCCTTTCATCATGTTTTCTCCAATAAACCCTTATTCCAACTCCCGTCATTTATTGGCCTCGATTTCCGTGTTTTCGACTTTCAAACCCGACTCGGGACGTCGGATAAAGGCCAATAAATGGTCGGACACTTGTTCATCAAACAAAAACCCCAAATCTTCAACAATCATGACCGACAACAATCAAATTGACAAGTAGTATCCATCCAAAATTCCTCAAATTCTACCTAAATGCATGATATATACAAAGTTGCATGGGTTGCCTCCCATGTAGCGCCCTTGTTTAATGTCGCAGGCTCGACGGAGTTAAGAATCACAATCAATAATTTGGAAGAGAGGTGGCGATGGAGCTCACATCCTTGATTATAGGGGTTCCGGCAACATAGTGCTTGAGCCTTTGCCCGTTCACCTTGAAGGAGTGATCTCCATCGGATATTTCAATCGCGCCATGTGGAAAGACTCGGACCACGGTGAAAGGTCCCGACCACTTAGACTTGAGCTTCCCCGCGAATAGCTTGAACCGCGAGTTAAAAAGGAGGACCAACTCTCCCACCTCGAATTCTCTTCTCAAAATTTTCTTGTCATGAAATTTCTTAGTCTTCTCTTTGTAAATCCTTGAGCTCTCATAAGCCTCAAGCCCGAATTCTTCCAACTCATTGAGGTCAAGAAGCCTCTTTTCTCCGGCACTCTTCAAGTCGAAGTTGAGAAGTCGGATTGCCCAGTGTGCCTTGTGCTCCAACTCTACCGGTAAGTGACAAGGCTTCCCGTACACCAACCGGAACGGTGAAGTTCCTATCGGTGTTTTGAAAGCGGTCCGGTAAGCCCATAATGCATCGTTGAGCTTGGTTGACCAATCCTTCCTTGACCGGCTCACGGTCTTCTCAAGAATCATCTTAATTTCACGGTTTGAGATTTCGGCTTGGCCGTTTGCTTGTGGGTGGTAGGCAAGACTACGCCTATGTTGCACCCCATGTTTCTTTAGAAGAGCATCAAGAGTTCTTTCCCGAAAATGATTCCCACGATCACTAATCACAATTCTTGGGACACCAAACCTTGGAAATATGATAGTTTCCATGAGCTTTGTCACCGACTTTGCATCACAAGTTTTCGTTGGGATAGCTTCAACCCATTTACTCACATAATCCACCGCAACAAGTATGTACTCATATCCATTGGATGATGGAAAAGGACCTTGATAGTCAATTCCCCATACATCAAACAACTCCACCTCTAGAATGTAGTTCATTGGCATCTCATGCCTCCTTGAAATATTGCCGCTTCGTTGACACTTATCACACCCTTTGACGTAGGTTGCCACATCATGGAATAGGGAAGGCCAATAGAAGCCGCATTGGAGCACCCTTGCGGCGGTCTTTCTTGAACTACCATGCCCTCCACTTGGCATATCATGGCAATGTGAAATTATCGGCTTCACCTCTTCACTTGGAATGCACCTCCGGATTATCCCATCCGCACAAGATTTGTATAAACAAGGCTCATCCCAAAAATATTGCCTTAGATCATGAAAGAATTTCTTCTTCTTATGTGAGTCATAATCATATGGGATTATCCCGGAGACCAAATAATTCACTATATCCGCATACCACGGTGCGTCACCCAAGCTTAGGGACAACAAGTGGTCATCGGGCAAGTAATCGTTGATAGGAAGCCCATTGTCAACATTGAGGTTGATGAGCCGGGATAAATGATCGGCCACCACATTTTCAACCCCTTTCTTATCCCTAATTTCCATATCAAACTCTTGGAGAAGAAGTATCCACCTAATTAATCGAGGCTTGGACTCCTTCTTGATGAGCAAGTGTCTCAAAGCAACATGATCGGTGAACACTATAACCTTAGCTCCCACTAAATAGGTCCGGAACTTCTCCATTGCAAAGACCACGGCCAAGAGCTCCTTTTCCGTTGTTGAGTAATTTGTTTGAGCATCATCAAGAGTTTTGCTCGCATAATGAATTGCATGCACTTTTCCATCCTTCCTTTGGCCTAATACCGCGCCCAAGGCATGATCGCTCGCATCACACATCAACTCAAACGGCAAGCTCCAATCCGGAGGTTGTATAATTGGAGCACTTGTCAAGGCTTCTTTCAACCTATTAAAAGCATCAAGGCATCGGTTAGAGAACACGAAAGGAGTATCTTTGGCTAACAACTCGGTCAAAGGTCTCGCAATCTTTGAGAAGTCCTTGATGAAGCGGCGGTAAAAGCCCGCATGTCCAAGGAAACTTCTCACCCCCTTGACATTGGTAGGGGGTGGGAGACTAGCAATGACTTCGATCTTAGCCTTATCAACTTCTATCCCACGATTGGACACTATGTGTCCCAACACAACACCTTCTTGTACCATGAAGTGGCACTTCTCCCAATTAAGCACAAGGTTAGACTCTTGACATTTACTCAAAACTTTCTCCAAATTCATTAAACAACTTTCAAAACTTTTCCCAACAACCGAGAAATCATCCATGAAAACTTCCATTTCTTGTTCAATGAAATCGGAGAAAATTGACATCATAGCTCTTTGAAAAGTAGACGGAGCATTACATAGTCCGAATGGCATCCTCCTATATGCATAGGTGCCAAAGGGACAAGTAAAGGTGGTCTTTTCTTGGTCGCTTGGATGGATGGGGATTTGGAAAAATCCCGAATAGCCATCCAAGAAGCAAAAATAGTTGTGTTGAGCTAATCTTTCTAGCATTTGATCCATGAACGGTAAAGGAAAGTGATCCTTCCGGGTGGACTTGTTCAACTTCCTATAGTCCACGCACATTCTCCACCCGGTTACCGTCCTTGTAGGAATCAATTCATTCTTGTCATTTCGCACTACCGTCATGCCTCCTTTTTTGGGAACTACATGAACCGGGCTTACCCACCTACTATCCGAAATAGGATAGATAATGCCCGCGTCAAGTAGCTTAAGGACTTCTTTCCTTACAAGCTCTTTCATGATGGGATTAAGCCTTCTTTGTGGTTCAATTGAGGATGCATCCTCATTTTCAAGAAGAATTTTATGAGTACACAAAGAGGGACTAATCCCCTTGAGGTCACCAATAGTGTACCCAAGGACACCCTTGAACCTTTTGAGCAAAGAAATGAGTTTTGAGGTTTGGGTGTCATCAAGTGCACTATTGATGATGACGGGAAAAGTGGAATTATCTCCTAGAAATTCATACTTCAAAGAAGAAGGAAGAGGTTTAAGTTCAACCGTAGGAGGAGGCGTGGAACTCTCCTCCTTCTTACCGACTTCCAACACTTCAAATTTGGGGGCTTGTTCATGAATAGGAGCCGAATCCAACATCCATACATATGCAAGAGTCTCAATATCTTTGTCATCGACCTCATACCCACTAACAAGACAAGTCTCCAAAGGATCCATGGAGGAAGCTTTCGGGTCATGCTCCTCCATGGGATTCTCAAGAATGTCAACAATGCAACAAGTGTCACCGAGAGAAGGAGCTTCCATGGACTTGTGGAGTTCAAATTCCACCCTATCCTCACCCACTTGCAAAGATAGTTTCCCACTCTTAACGTCGATCATAGCGCCCCCGGTGGCAAGACAAGGTCGCCCCAAAATAATTGGCACATTGTAATCCTCGGGCATATCCATAACAAAGAAATCACAAGGTATGACAAGCTTCCCAACAACCAAGGGTACATCTTCAATCACACCTATGGGAAACTTAACCGACCTATCGGCAAGTTGAAGCGAAACTCTAGTAGGTTTCAAGTCTCCCAAATCAAGCCTCTTGAATATAGAAAGTGGCATGAGGCTCACACTAGCCCCCAAATCACACAAAGCTCTTTTAATAGCCACCCCTTGGATAGAACAAGGGATAGAGAAGCTCCCCGGATCTTCTAGCTTGTTAGGAAGCTTGTTGGTGTGAGTGAGTATAGCACTACATTCCTTAGAGAGGTTGATGGTTTGCACCTCTCCATTCTTCTTCTTCAAAGTGACAAGTTCCTTAAGAAACTTGCCATAAGATGGAATTTCGGTAATCATGTCAAGGAAAGGAATCGTGACATTCATTCCCTTCAAGATCTCCACAAACTTCTCATACTTCTTTTCAATTCTAGGCTTTGCAAGCCTTTGTGGAAAGGGTACCGGTGCTACATACTCCCTTGGTGGTGGAGTACATTCTTTTGCCTTAGTTGCAATAGGCTCATCTTGCTTTGGAGGGTCAACCATCTCCACCTCCTTAGACTTCTCCACCATAATCTCCTCTTCTTGCACAATTTCAACCGGGTGCTCTTTCACTACTTCACTTGACACCCTCTTCCTCTTCCACTTAGGGGATTCCTCAACCCCCTCCAATTGCTTACCACTCCTCAAAAACACCGCATTAATCTCCCTTGGGTTAACCGTATTCCCCGGAAACTTCCCCGGATTTTGAGCCAATTGACTCAATTGTTGAGAAATTTGGGCCACATGAGTTTCCGTAGCCTTTTGTGATGCCCGTATTTCATCATTCACCCGGCTTTGTGAGGCAATGTGGTTATCAAGCTTTGAGTCGGATTTTTGATTTGCAATGACCAATTGTTCAAAAGCTTGTTCCCAAGATGGTTTTTGAGGGGTTTGGAAGTTTTGGTTTTGTGGTTGGAAATTTTGGGTTTGTTGTTGATTGAAATTTTGTCCCTTGAAACCCCCAAATGGTTGTTGGTTTTGGGTGATGAATTGTTTCCCTTGGAAACCGGGTGGAATTTGTCTTTGGAATTGAGAGTTTTGATTGAACCTTTGTTGTTGTTGAGGTTGGGAAGTGGTTGGATTTTGAATGTTTTGTGAAGCATAAGACAAGAAAGGGTGAGTTCTTTTTCCATTGACAAATTGGTTGTTGTTATTATTGTTGAACCCTTGTCTTGCACTTGTGGACTCCAAATCCCATTTACTTGCTCATAGCATTCTTCACCTAGGGGTGCAATCAAGGGACACCCGATGGGAGTGTGCCCTTGTTCACCACACAACTCGCAAGACAAAACTTGCCTCATATCGGAGCCCTTAGGTTTTGAATTTAGCAAAGCAACTTGTTGGGTGAGTTCATCTAGCATTCCCTTGACTTCCACATTCAAAACCAAATTAGAGTCCTTGCTCTTGCCTTTCCTCATTTGCCTATCACTTCCCCATTCCATAGTTCTTGAGGCCATCTCCTCAATTAGTTCTTTCGCCGCTTTATGCCCCAAAATGTCTAAGGCACCTTTCCCCGATCCCGCATCCAATGAAAGCCTTAGGTCTTGAGTCAACCCTTTGTAAAAATTGTTCACTAGCTCGGCCTCGGAGATGCCATGGTGAGGGCACAACCGTTGGAGCTTCTTATACCGTTCCCATGCCTCATATAAGGTCTCATCGTCTTCTTGAGTAAAGCTTTGTAGTTCACTCTTCACTTTCGCCGTTCTTGAGGGTGGGAAATACTTGTTCAAAAATGCCGATGCCAACTCATCCCATGTCTTGAAGGAATCCGGGTCACAATTCTTCAACCAATCCTTGGCCGAACCCCTAAGAGAACGGGGGAACAACCTAAGGCGAACCGCGTCATCGGAAACCCCATTTGATTTGTACATATCACAATTTTCAAGGAAATCATTTAGATGATCATTTGGGTTCTCCAAGGGACCTCCTCCAAATTGGTTGTCTTGAACAAGGTTGAGCAAGGCATTTTTAATCTCAAAGTTATTAGCTTGAATTCGTGGCCTTTGGATGCTTGGATTGACTATGTGCTTAGGAGCCATAGTGTCTCTTATCGGAACCGGATCACCCATGGTGTCAGGCTCTTCTTCTAAAACCCCAAAAGGATTTTCAAACACTACTTCGGTAGCTTCTTGGTGATTAACTTCTTCAATCGGTGGAATATCAAGTAAACCCCTTCTTCTTAATGAATTAAGTCTTCTTGCCGTGGCTTCAATTTCGCGGTCAAGTTGATATATCGGTTGACCTCGTCTTCGTCGCCTACTCATGCAAAAGACCTAAGCACTTGAAAGAAAGGATTAGTAACAAAGGACTTAGTCTAAACTAGAACAAAAACGATTAATATCAAGCCGTACTCCCCGGCAACGGCGCCAAAAACTTGATGGTCTCAAGTTAAACCTCGCAAGTGCACGATTTTATCGTTGTACACTTAAAAGGGTCGATCCCACAAGGAGTAGGTGGAGTACTAATCGTTCTAATTCACCGGTTTAGCTAAGTCGATAAATAACAAAGTGGGTAGTAACAAACTAGCGCTAAGCTATCAAATTTAAAGACAAACAACAAGATAAGGTGAAAACAAGCTAAAGATAAAGGATAGATCAAATAAAGAGAAGGACTAGAACTCGGTCCGACCATAAACATGAGTAATTCCACATACTAATCGTCTCGGCTAATCAAAAGGGGTAGAAAGGTAAGGGGGAGATGGCTCTAAGTCGCCTAGAACCTCCCTTCCGGTCTCGCACTAGGACACTAGCTACTCCGACTAACCCCCTCCCGGTTCGAAAGTCGGTATCCCCAACTCAAAACCCGACAACCCCAAGAACATGCATTTTCCCAAGGAGGTCAAGTGAATGGTCAAGGTCATTAAGCCCTCATCATATTCCGGGTCATCCCACTCCCCCTTCCGGAGGTCGATTTCAAACGCTAGCCTAGAGGTACCTTCCCTCGGTTCTCCCTTCCGGTCTCAACCTTAGTTGGTGACAAGGGTCGGTCCCCAAATATTCGACTAACAACCTAACCAACTTCCGTTGGTGGACAAGGGTCAAAAGCCGACACTACCCGGAAACCAAACCTAAAGCATGAAAAATCCCCTAGACTACCCTAACCAATTTTCCCCACAAATTAGCCTTGGTGACAATTAGTTAGTCAAATCACCCATATCGGGTCAAACCGAGTCCTAGAAGGAGACTACTCACTAATCATGGTTCTAATTGCAAAATAAACAACAAAGATGGAAACTTTGGTCACAAACATGGTGAGGAGATGAATCTTACTACTAAGCATGCAACAAATCAACAATAACTAAGAGAAGAAGAGATTGATTCTAATAACAAGGTTAACTATTCTAAAAGACACAATCTTTAACCAAATCAACTCAAAGATTAAGTCTTTGAGGACAACTATCCAAGGATGAACAAAAGAGAGAGAATCAAGGCAAAGAGGAACAATGAAAAGATGAACAAGGATGAAATTAACAACAACAAACAAACAACAACAACAATTTTAACATAAACAATCAAATTAAACTTGAAGGAAGAACAAAATGTAAACAAATGAAAATAAGGAGAGAAATAATACCAATCAAGAAGCAAGAAAGGAATTATGATAGAATAAATAAGTATAAACTTTCAATCTTCTTCTTACAACCCAAATTCAATCACAAATTGATTGAAGAACTAGTCTAATTAAGGAATGATTAGCAAAAGGATTAGCAAAGTTTTAAACTTGAAAGGGAAATATTCTCAGATCTAGGGTTGTGTGTACAAAGGGGTTTAAGAAAGGGTATTTATAGGTTCCACAAGGATTAGGATAGAATTTGGAATGGGCTTTGAAACACGTACTCGACTCCCGTAGGTCCAAGTCAATGCCACATTCATTTGACCGGTGGGAGTTTCCTGGATTTTGAATTGAAGTTTTGAAGTCATCAGTGTGCACGGCCAACCTCCCAACCGGCCACGGCCCCAGACCGGTGGGCACCCTTGACTTCAATCTTGACTTTTGGCTTTTGGAGGGACTCCCACCGCTAGCCAGTGCCGGCCGGTCATTTGACCGGCTGGGAGATTCCTGTAACCTTCTTCATTTCTTTGTATTTGTTAAGCTCACATGCCTTCCCACCGGCTAGCCGCTGCCACCACCTACTGGGATGCTTCTTCATACTTCTTCCTTCATTTCCTTGTAAATGTACTCCCACCAATGTCGCCTACCTACCTAGGAGGGTACTCCTCAAAGATAATTCCCTTCATCTTTCATGCATAGCTTAGAAATCCCGTCTTTCTAGCTTCATTTCGCCCGTTCCCGCCTCAATTTCTGCAAGGGGGCCAAAGTGTCATAGTAAAGGGAATCGGGACTAGAAACGAGAGTAAAGGGGGTACAAAACCGCCTTAAATGGGGTCGAATATGCATGAAAATAGAGGGAAAAAGAGGGCAAAATGGTCCTATATCACATACAATAAAGAAATCAGCTACAAGGAGCTCCCAGCTTTTAGAAATTATACACACCGATATTTATGGACCTTTTGACACTCCATCTTGGAGTAGTGAAAAGTACTTTATCACCTTTATACACGATTTCTTCCGATATGGTTTCACTTATTTGTTGCATGAAAAGGCTCGTTCTGTGGATATCCTTGAAATATTCATAAATGAGGTGGAAAGGTAGCTTGAAAAGAAAGTGAAAATTGTGAGGTCTGATAGGGGTGGTAAGTTTTATGGAAGGTTTACTGAAAATGGACAATGTCCTGGTCCATTTTCAAAGTTACTTGAAAGTAGAGGTATTTGTGCACAATATACAATGTCCGGTACACCTCAGCAGAACGGTGTTGCTGCAAGGCGGAACCGTACTTTAATGGAAATGGTTAGGAGCATGTTAAGTAACTGTTCTTTACCTCTTTTACTATGGATTTATGCATTAAAGACAGCAACCTATGTTTTAAATCGGGTTCCTAGTAAAGCAGTTCCTAAGACTCCTTATGAACTGTGGACGGGAAGGAAACCGAGTTTAAGACATCTTCGAGTTTGGGGTTGCCCAGCTGAACTAAGGTTGTATAACCCAAATGAAAAGAAGCTAGCTAGATCCTAGGACAGTCAGTGGTTATTTGACTATTTCATTGGCTATCCTGAAAAGTCAAAGGGTTATAAATTTTACTGTCCTAATCACAGTACGAGAATAGTAGAGACTGGAAATGCTAGATTCATTGAGAACGGCCAAACTAGTGGGAGCATTGAACCACGAAAAGTGGACATTAAAGAAATTCAGGTTGAAGTTTCTTCTCCTGAAGTTGCACGTGAAATTGTTGTACCAATTGTGTCGTCACAGTCAAATGACATGATGGGACAACAACAAAATAAAGTGCAAGACCCACAAAATGACAATAACAATGATGATCAAGTCACAATTCAAGGGGAGAATAATATGTCACGTGAACAGTCAAGGCAACCTGTAAGGCGAAGAAGGGTAGTCAATGTTCCAGAGGAACAATTAAGGCGATCTATAAGAGAAAGAAGATCAGCCATCCTAGATGACTACGAGACATATAACGTTGAATGTGACTTGAGCATTAGTGAGGATCCAGTCTCATTCCGTAACGCCATGGAAAGTGATAATTCTGAAAAGTGGTTAATTGCCATGAAAGAGGAGATGAAATCTATGGATGACAACAAAGTATGGGACTTAGTAGTGTTACCTGAGGGTTCTAAGGCCGTTGGATCGAAATGGGTCTATAAGACCAAAAGGGACTCTAAAGGTAACATTGAAAGGTATAAGGCTCGACTTGTTGCCAAAGGTTTTACTCAGAAAGATGGTATTGAATATAAAGAAATTTTCTCTCCGGTGTCAAAGAAAGATTCTTTAAGAATTGTCTTGGCTTTGGTAGCTCATTATGATCTGGAGCTTCACCAAATGGATGTAAAGACCGCCTTTTTGAATGGTGAGCTTGAGGAAGAAGTATATATGTACCAACCTGAGGGATTTGTATCCCCGGGTAATGAAGATAAGGTGTGTAGGTTGAAAAAGTCAATATATTGGCTAAAACAACCTTCTAGACAATGGTATTTAAAGTTTAATGATACCATCACGTCATATGGGTTTGTAGAGATTACCATCGATCGGTGTATCTACATTAAGATAAATGGGAGCAGATTTGTTATTTTAGTCTTATATGTTGACGATATTTTGCTTGCTGCGAATGATTTAGGCATGTTGCATGATGTAAAGAAATATTTATCTAAGAACTTTGAAATGAAAGATATGGGTGAGGCATCCTATGTGATCGGAATTGAAATTTTCCGTGATATATCACAAGGATTGTTAGGGTTGTCTCAGAAAGCTTACATTGACAAAGTTTTAGAGAGATATAGAATGAATGAATGCTCTGCACGGATAGTTCCTATACAGAAAGGGGACAAATTTAGTAAAATGCAATGTCCCCGTAATGAGCTGGAACGAAAAAAAATGGAGAGAATTCCCTATGCATCTGTGGTTGGGAGTTTGAACTATGTTCAGACATGTACTCGACCAGATATCAGCTTTGTTGTTGGAATGTTGAGTCGGTACCAAAGTAATCCCGGGATGGACCACTGGAAAGCTGCAAAGAAGGTCCTTAGGTACTTACAAGGCACTAAGGAGCTCATGCTTACTTATAGGAGATCCGATCATCTTGAGGTGATTGGTTATTCAGATTCTGATTATGTCGGATGTGTTGATAGTAGAAAATCAACATTTGGCTACTTGTTCCTTTTAGCTGAAGGGGCAGTATCATGGAAAAGTGGGAAGCAGTCTGTCATTGCTACTTCTACTATGGAAGCCGAATTTGTGGCATGCTTTGAGGCCGCTATTCATGCATTATGGTTGCGAAATTTTATCTCGGGACTTGGGATCGTCGATAGTATAGCCAAGCCGCTGAGAATTTATTGTGATAATTCTGTAGCCGTCTTCTTCTGTAAGAACGGTAAATACTCCAAGGGTGCTAAGCACATGGAATTAAAGTTCTTATCGGTCAAAGAGGAGGTACAGAAGCAAAGAGTGTCATTTGAGCATATAAGAACGGATAAAATGGTGGCAGATCCATTAACTAAGGGATTACCACCCAAGGAGTTCATTGGCCATGTAGAACGCATGGGTGTTGTATCAAAGGCCTTGTTATTATAAAGTTAATATGCTTGTAATAAATGTGACATCTAGAATTCACTTATAGTACTGTTTCTGTTATAGCAGGCATGTTAATCATTATAGTATATGTATACATTACAGTTATTAGATTACATGTGGCTAATTGTGTGAATTAATGCTCTTCTCAAATTAAAGATGACTTAGATTTGGAATTGATTTGTGATACATGGAAGGAATCATGTCGATTTATAAATGATGTGTGACCGCCATGATCCAATTAGTTCTAATTCGATAAGGATATAAAAGTTAGTGAGCTTAACATAAAAGTGCACATTATAGTTACTGAACCATCAAGTCAACACATAGGCCAAGTGGGAGAATGTTAGAATATTTAATAATATTCGAGTGCCCTATGTGTCTCGGGTTTAAATGCAATTTAAACTCATATTAAATATTACGAGACTTTAATATAAAAGACGACTCCGTGATGGATCAGATTCGATTAATGTAAATAAAGTCCGGGAATTATTATTCCCTCTTACCCTACCCTAACATATCCCGTCTTTCACAAAAAGGTACGATCGGGTTTCGGTCGTGCGAAAAGGTTCGTAATATATTTATTTATACAGGAAGTTAAAACAAATATAATTAATTTCTGTTGGAGCTTGTGTCCTCCAGTGAGTGCGGATAACGTCATTGCACGTACACTTGTACGGACAAGTGGGAGCTTGTTGGGGCTGGTGTCCTCTACAGTTAGTGCAAGGACTTATAAATCTCTAAAAGGATCAAAGGGTATACTTTTGTATTATAATTAGTTGGTCCACGTTCATCAATAACGGTTGGCTTGCTAGATAAGTTTGACGTTATTGTCATACAGATGGCGGTGATCAACTGGTCCCTAAAAGTCACACCTATAGGATACGTTTGAGAGATGTGACGGTATGAAAATACAGTCATATTGATGCCAAAGTTGACTAAGCAGTTAGTCTGAGTCATTGACTAATAATTAGTCAAACACGATGTTGAGATGATTATTTGATACGGATTAAATAATAATGGCTAAGACGAATTAAGCGGTTAATTCGTAAATTAAATATTAACGATTATATTTAATTGATGTATATTGAATTAATTATACAATATTGTCTTTGTCGGACATGTATTAATATTTCAACTAATTCGTGTTATTAGTTGATGTTTTAATATTCGATAACCGATGACGATTTATAATAAAAGCGTGTCATATACATTTAAAATTTTACGAACCGGACCACGAGGTAAAAATAAGAGGAAGTGGAAGCCCACTTCCCCATGAGGGCTCGGCTGGCCGAATGAGAGGAACAAAAGGAGAGCTTCTCCTCTTTGCAACCTAATCGTTTTCATTTGTAAAATTATTAGGGTTTTGAGAACATTTCCTCTCAAAACCTAGATCTCACATCTAAAGAAACTCACAACAAATTCTCTCAATATTGCAAGGCAATTAGAGAATACATTCTAGCACAAGGGCATATTCTCAGACGGTCTTGGGTGCAACAATTAGGAGGAAATCTACATTGATTTCTGTTCATTTTGCCGAATTGCACTAGGACCCGAGGTTGATTCTTTACCTTTATCGTTTCTCTTGTATTTATGTTTTATGACAATAATCACATGCTAAATCTACGTTATAGTCCTAAAATTTATGGGAATTTTACGGATATTTCCCTACAAGTGGTATCAGAGCGAGGCCACGTATATTTTTCAATGTGATTTTCATAAAAACGATTTGAAACGATCTTGTTTTTGTCTAGAAAACCGTGCGGCTGGAATTTTTATTTCGGTTGTTTTCTGTTCTTGAAAACCGTGTCATGTATACACACGGCTGATCTTGTTTTTGATTTGTTCTTTTGCATATTGTTATTTTATACGGAGATTATAGCAATATGTTAAGTTTTGTCAATTGTAGAATTGATTTTATGCGTTTTAGATCAAAATTGCATTGGTTTTTGTTTTACCAATTGTTTTCACGAGGGTTTTTAAAGTTTCAGCATGTTTTGCTCTCGGTCGAGCAATTTTCTACTCGATCGAGACCTCTATCAGTGTCGTTTTCGTTCGATCGAGCACATGCTTCACTCGATCGACCTCTTTTAAAACCCCACTGCTCGATCGAGAAATCCTCGTACTCGATCGAGCAGTATTGCTAATATGAGTCCTCGATCGACCTCGAGTCCTGTCGATCGAGTACTTACTGTTTGGCAACCTATCGATCGAATGGCAGCTTCATTCGATCGACCCCTTTTGTTCCTCGATCGAGAACTTTTGTCCCTGGATCGAGGGATTTCGTTTTGGCAGCTTTGAATTTTATTCTTTTTGTTTTAAATTCTCTTTTGGCCATAAAATGTACATCATACGGATGTTGTACACTCGCTTGATAGTGAAACGGTTCACTCACGTACCATTTAGTTATTTTAAAACGATTTAAAGTAACGGATTGTAATGAATTAAAATTAAGTTGATTAAATCGGTTTTATCACATAATTTTAATTGTCTTTGGTGGTTTGGATAAATTTAACATAATTACGGAATTATGTCACGAATAAATTTTTTTTAGTTGATGCATTATATTTATCGTTATTTTGAATGTTTTGAATGCTTTTATTACGTATTTATTTATTTTACAAACGGTTGTAACTTAGTGTGGCCTTAGTAGAACGTGTTACCGTAATGATGGAACACGGTCTTGGTTGTATTTTGAGATCTCGTATCTCCATTTTGATTTTTTCCTTGTAATTACAGTTTTTATTTAGAATGTAAATAGGTTTATTTTTGTAAATTTTAATTGTAATTTTGAGAAGACCAAAGATGGAGATCGGATGCTCACTCCCGCTACATGGACAAAGATGGAACATCAAGACAAGCTTCTCGGGTCCAACGGTGGATTCCAAAGTTGTATTATGTTCTTTTTACTAGGATAGGCCACACTAGGAATTTTTATTTACGTTTTGCATTCTTTTATTTATTTTATCGTAACGATAGATTGCATCATATTCCGCCTAAAAACCAAACCACCTAATATTTGCATGAAAACTGACTCATATAGAGGTCACGCGTTAGTTTTCTATGACAATCTTATGTCACACGATCTTTTTTTAAGCCATCACCTAAGTTAATTCATCCACGTAATGCTAGTTATTCGTTCACTTAAAAATGAATTAAAACTAAGTTGATGGGATCTTCCTCGTATAACCAAAAATTGAGAATAGTATTTATAGGTCAAACTCCAATGAATCCCTTCTTCGTCGATAGGCATAATATGACCCCTTCTACGTCGGGTAAGTTGGAACTGATTGACTTATTTTATCTCAACACTATGGTCACTCGTACGATCCTGTGATTATAGTGGACTATAGATAGGATTTACGGAAATCTATCGACCAAGAGTTCTTACGGAAGAACTAGCTAAACAGTTGGCTTATCAATTTACGGAAATTGAGTCTTGGGATCACTTGTATTATTCTTGAGGGAGATCAATTATGCAAGTGCAATGAGTCTACATGATTAAAATGAATTTTTAATAGACTTAAATCACCTCGATGAGTTGCTTATTTCGTTTTGTTTTTCCTTTCTTTTTCAAAGGTAGATCACGATCACTTAAACTCGCTAATAACAATATGGCTGGCCGTCTTGACGACCCAATGCCAAGTGCCACATTGGACCGTGAGTCCCGGCTTCGGATCTTCATGAATCGATGAATCACCAACTCGATCAAGAATGATAGATCAAACTTCGCGACTGGGAGGCGGCATTACGGAATGTTGCCGCACGGTGACGGAAGCTCAAGTTTCGATCGAGCCCATCCCGTCAAACCCAGGCCCCACGGCTGGAGCTAACGAGATCGCCAAGTATAACGATTTCGTCATGGAAGCGGGTGCGATTAAAAACGTACTCATTTTTGCAATGGAATCCAATTTGCAGAAACGCTTCATAGCCCAAGGTGCGAACAAGATTTTCACCACGCTCACCAAGGAATTCTCGAAAGCTCCGAGAATCGTGACCTATGAGCATACCACTCGCTTATTTGATGCGAGACTCCAGAAGGGCCAACCAGTTAGCCCACACATTCTCAAAGATGATTGAGAATGTCGAGAAGTCGGAGACGCTGATTGTAAAATCAGCGAGAACATTGTGATTGACCGCATGCTTCATTCACTCCACGATGGTTTTGCGCTCTTTAGAGCGAATTACTATATGAATGATTTGAAGAAAAGTCCCCATGAATCGCACTCCCTTCTCGTATGCACCGAGAAGGACATGAAGTTCAGTGGGAGCTTGAAACAGGATGTTCTCGTTGTGTCAAACAAGGGCAAGGGTAAGGGCAAAGCTCCAGCAGACCTAGCGGTAGGTAAACCGAAGTTCAAGAAGTCGGGATCAGGTAAGAGTGGGCCTGGTGAGGCAAGTAACTCATCAGGCGCGACAAAGAGCAAAACCGAAAACATGGAATGCCATCATTGCCACAAGACTGGGCATTGGAGGCGCACATGTCCTGTTTATCATGAGGACATAAAAGCAGGTTGCGTTAAACCTGTTGGTATGTCTTCTTTCTCTTCTACTTTTATTCATATGATTGAGATTAACCACGCAAGTTACTAACTTGGGTACTAGATACTTGGTTGTGGTTCTCATCTCGTGTAATCATGTGCGGGGCTCAAACATCGAACCCCTCGTAAAGGGTGAGGTGGACCTGCGTGTCGGGAATGGAGCACGAGTGGATGCCGTCTCGAGGGGAACATACGTGATCCACTTTCCTAGCGGATTTGAGTTATTTTTATATAACTCGCTTATTATGTACCAGTCTTTCTAAAAACATTATTTCAGGTTTCGCACTTGACAAACTTGGTTTTTTATTTGTAATAGAGAATAATTCTTGCATTTTCTCATTACACGATATGATTTATGGCAAGGCGGTCTCCATGAACGGAATTTATGTTTTAGATCATACCACCGAAATATTACACGTAATGAATAAAAAGTTAAAGGTTGGTGACAAAGATCAAACGTATCTATGGCAATCGCCGTATGGGACACATTAATGAGAAACGCGTAAAACAAATTTCATAAAGAATGGAGCTATCTCGGCCTTTGATTTTCAATCATTTGTCACGTGTGAATCATGTCTCATCGGTAAGATGACTCGAATTTCCTTCAAAGGTGTTGGAATGCGCGCTGTTGACCTATTAGGACTCATACATACGGATGTGTGTGGGCCTATGTCAATCACCGCACGAGAAGGCTATAGGTATTTCATCACTTTCACGGACGATTTAAGTAGATATGGCTATGTCTACTTAATGAAGCACAAAAGTGAATCCTTTGAGAAATTCAAGGAATACCAGTAGTCGGGCATGAAGCTCCGGGTAGAAAGATTAAAACACTACGCTCGGGCCGTGGTGGCGAGTATCTTTCTCACGAGTTTGATCAACACCTCAAAGACTCGTGGATTGCCTTACGCTTAACTCCACCGAACACCTCGGTTGAATGGTGTGTCCGAACGGAGAAATCGAACACTACTTGATATGGTTCGATCCATGATGAGTCACACCGTGTTGCCGACTCATTGTGGGGTTATGCTCTTCCAATTTGCTCTAATACTTAACCGAAGTCCGTCTAAAGCTGTTGACAAGACTCCATATGAACTATGGAAGGGAACGGTCCCGAACTTGTCCTTTATACGGGTTTGGGGCTGCGAGGCTTATGTCAAGTTGAGACACGAGGATAAGCTTGGCCCGCGATCGGTCAAGACATACTTTATAGGTTATCCTAAAGGAACACTTGGTCATTACTTTTATTCGCCAACCGAACAACGTGTTTTTGTTGCGGCCAGTGCGACATTCTTAGAGAAGGAATTTCTCGAGAATGCAAAGAGTGATAGAACCTTCGACCTGTCGGAGATTCCATAACCAAATACCGAGCAACCATTGGAGGAACCAATTCCTTCAATCCCGGCTGCGGTGAATATTCCTGAGGAACCTAGGAGGTCGGGAAGAGTCTCTATTCCTCCGGACAGATACATAGGTATGGTCGAGGAACATGACATAGATGACATTCTACTTTTAACGAGTAGTGAACCCGCGACCTATAAAGGTGCCATGACTAGTTCTGACTCTAAGCTATGGCTTGAGGCCATGCAATCCGAGATGGACTCCATGTATGAGAACAACGTATGGGATCTTGTTGACTTACCTGCTAAGGTTCGTCCCCTTCAATGCAAATGGCTTTACAAGATAAAGCATTATGTGGAAGGTCAACAAGATATCTATAAAGCACGACTAGTTACTAAAGGTTTCACCCAAGTGCCAGGTCTGCACTACGATGAAATTTTTGCACCCGTAGTCATGCTGCGTTCCATTCGGATTATCTTAGCGATTGCCGCTTTTCATGACTATGAAATTTGGCAGATGGATGTGAAAACCGCCTTCTTAAACGGTTTTTTGGAGGAAGAGTTGTACATGGTACAACCCGAAGGTTTCATCGATCCTGAACATCCTAAGAAAGTGTGCAAGCTTAAGCGTTCCATTTACGGGCTTAAGCAAGCATCTCGGAGTTGGAATCATCGATTCGACCAAGTGATTAAAGAAAATGGATTTACTCGATCGGTCGAGGAACCATGTCTTTATATCAAGTCGAGTGGGAGCAAGATTGTCTTCCTAATATTGTATGTCGATGACATACTCCTGATTGGGAATGACATACCTCTCTTAACTTCGGTAAAAGTATGGTTGAAGAACCATTTCCAGATGAAAGATCTGGGTGAGGCACAAAGAATTCTGGGCATCCGTATCTATCGAGATAGATCACGTCGGATGTTATCTCTCGATCGAGTCTTACATAGACAAGATCCTAGAGAGATTCAAATGACTAACTCCAAAAGGGTTCCTTCCTATGGCTCCGGGGTGCATTTGAGTAAATCTCGGGCACCGAGACACCGGAAGAGAAAGAGCGCATGACACTGATTCCTTATGCCTCGGCTATAGGATCAATCATGTATGCCATGATATGCACACGTCCGGGCGTGGCATATGCATTGAGTATGACAAGTCGATTCCAACAAAGATCCAGGTGAATCACATTGGATGGCTGTCAAGAACATTCTTAAGTACCTACGGAGGACTAAAGATTGGGCATTGACTTATGGAGGCGATCAAAAGCTATGCGCAACCGGTTACGCAGATGCTAGCTTCCAAACGGATCGAGATGACTCGAAATCTCGATCTGATTCGTTTTTACTCTTAATGGCGCTGCAGATCACCGGAAGAGTTCCAAACAAAGTGTTACAAAAGATTCTACGACTCGAGTCCGAGTACTATGCCGCGTCCGAAGGCCGCAAAGGAAGCGATATGGATGCGTCAATTCTTACAAGGACTATTCGTAGTGCCTAGTTCGAATGACCCGATCACCATCTATTGCGACAATAGAGGTGCCATCTTCCAAGCTAAGGAGCCAAAGTCTAGCAACAAGTCTAGACATGTACAACGGAAAGCTCATCTAATCCGAGATTACGTGGAGCAAAAGGAAGTAGTGATAGAAAAGATTGCTACAGATGACAACATAGCAGATCCTCTCACTAAACCATTACGACAAGATAAGCATGAAGGGCATGTTAATTCCATGGGAATTAAACGTGTTCCTAAGTTGTAGTACTCTTTTATGGATTAGATTCATTCTCTTATGTACTCTATACGACATCATCGTTTTGATATTTATATATTTTGTTTTTCATGTGGTTTTGTACGACAATTTTGAACACCACAAAGTGAACTGAACAAACATTATATTTTTGGTCCTTAATTGCCCACGTGAGCTGATAACTCAAGGTAATTATTTTGTGACGTTGGTTGATGGTGGGTTCAACGAGCCATAAGTCAAAAGGTTGACTGACCAATCACAGAGGCGATTTATACGGATATCTCGTAGGACACAATTGTGACATCGACGTGGAGTCCTAAATGTTTTATAACATTCGGTGCCTGGTCGTGGATAGGACCTCCATGGTGATCCTAAGAGTCGATTCTTTTGACTATCGACTGTCTCTTGAGACTAAGGCCGATTTTGGGTGACTTTGGTTTCTTTCTCACGGTCATCCGTAATGTAACGGGGCCAAGTAGATTTTTTCTGGTCATTTCATGCTGCGCTTAGATTGAAGGAGTCGAGTTGAAGGAAATATTCACCTTTATCGGTACTCGATATTTCTCGGGGCCACTCGAGGAGTCAGAATCAAATGCATGGCCATGCTCGAATACGAATTGTTTTATCGCTTGAGTTACTCTCTAGTCGGGGAAACCACTCTTGATACAGATCGATTGTAGAATACGACCTTTGCGGATCCGGATCTGCAAATTGTTTTACATTGAGTGGGAGAAATTTTAAATGAATATGAGAATCGGTTATCGCACATACACTTGTACGGACAAGTGGGAGTTTGTTGAGCTTGTGTCCTCCAGAGAGTGCGGATAACGTCATTGCACGTACACTTGTACGGACAAGTGGGAGCTTGTTGGGCCGGTGTCCTCTACGATTAGTGCAAGGACTTATAAATCTCTAAAAGGATCAAAGGGTATACTTTTGTATTATAATCGGTTGGTCCACGTTTATCAATAACGGTTGGCTTGCTAGATAAGTTTGACGTTATTGTCATACAGATGGCGGTGATCAACTGTCCCTAAAAGTCACACCTATAGGATACGTTTGAGAGATGTGACGGTATGAAAATACGATCATATTGATGCCAAAGTTGACTAAGCGATTAGTCCAGTCATTGACTAATAATTAGTCAAACACGATGTTGAGATGATTATTTGATACGGATTAAATAATAATGGCTAAGACGAATTAAGCGGTTAATTCGTAAATTAAATATTAACGATTATATTTAATTGATGTATATTGAATTAATTATACAATATTGTCTTTGTCGGACATGTATTAATATTTCAACTAATCCGTGTTATTAGTTGATGTTTTAATAACCGATAACCGATGACGATTTATAATAAAAGCGTGTCATATACATTTAGAATTTTAAGAACCGGACCACGAGGTAAAAATAAGAGGAAGTGGAAGCCCACTTCCCCATGAGGGCTCGGCTGGCCGAATGAGAGGAACAAAAGGAGAGCTTCTCCTCTTTGTAACCTAATCGTTTTCATTTGTAAAATTATTAGGGTTTTGAGAACATTTCCTCTCAAAACCTAGATCTCACATCTAAAGAAACTCACAACAAATTCTCTCAATATTGCAAGGCAATTAGAGAATACATTCTAGCACAAGGGCATATTCTCAGACGGTCTTGGGTGCAACAATTAGGAGGAAATCTACGTTGATTTCTGTTCATTTTGCCGAATTGCACTAGGACCCGAGGTTGATTCTTTACCTTTATCGTTTCTCTTGTATTTATGTTTTATGACAATAATCACATGCTAAATCTACGTTATAGTCCTAAAATTTATGGGAATTTTACGGATATTTCCCTACAATTTCATCCTAAAAAAAAAAAAGAAAACACAAAGAACATACGTACACTGAAACAAAAGGGTGAAAGACAATTTCTTCCTCCATTATCAAGAAACATTAAGGAAGGGTCAAGGAGGAGAATAAAGTGCGTATACTTCTTATTGTATTTAATGCGTCTGTAAGACATCACTACTACAGATACAGGCTATAACAACGGTTAAAAACCGTTGTTATATAAAAAAGCGGACGTTGTTAAAGCGTCCGTTGTAAAAGGTTTTAACAACGGTTGGTTTTCCTAAGAAACCCGTTGTGAAAACTATTAACAACGGTTTAAAGTAGAAAAACCCGTTGTGGAAAGTGTGACTAAATTTTGGTGGGAAAGTTATAACAACGGTTACAGTAGAAAAAACCGTTGTTATAACTAAAGACAACGGGTTTTTTTTAAAAAACCATTGTTGTTGATTTTTTTAAAAAAAAAAATTAAATTATATATTACTAGATGCATGCATTATTACTGCGCTTATAATTCTGATGCATGCATTATTACTGCCAAATCCCTGCATATGAAAGGACAATATATGGAATGAGAAGGGTTATAAGATTTGAAGCAGATATGATGGCACAACTTCCTAAACATATATTAATTAAAAAACAACTCAAACGACACATTACTAAGTATAAATTCATGCATTATCTCAATAACCATTCCATTACCTCACTATCTCCAAACCCAAAACTGCTAAAAGAAACTCCAAACCCTAAATATTTCAAACAAACTTCAAACTTCATCAACAATGAATGATACCATCCGTAAGACATGCATTATGACCGAGTACAACAAGAGTTTCATCCGCCGGTTGCTGGACATCGAGGACAGGTTCAGGAGCTACCTTGAGGAAGCTCGGATCGCACTCAAGGACGCCAAAAAAAATGGCTTGACAGAGCAGCAGTTGTTGCAGCTATATGACGATATAGCAACTGCTGAACGAAACCTCCAAATAGCAAAGGAGGAGAGGATGGATATCATAGAAGAGAATAAGACTCTCTATGCATATCTAAGAATTGCATTTTTAGCAATGTAATTCGTTTTTTTATGTATTTATATATATATATTAATTAATTAAGTTTATTATGCATTCCTCTCTATCATCTTCTTCTTTGTTTTATTTTATTTAATTTGTTTTACAAGCTAATAAACGCAGAAAAACAACAATGATAAAACTAATTAAGCGAATAATACTTAGAGAAAGAACATAATGATCGATAAAAACACATGCAAATGAAATAATTAGAGAAAGAAAATAATGACTGAGATGACAAAACCTAAACTAAACCATGCATATTTACCTGATAATTAGAGAAAGCAAGAGACGATGACAACAACAGTGACGGAGATGATAAAGCGACGATGAGAAAGAGAGAAAGAGACGATGAGAAAGTGTGTGTTTGTGTTTGTGTATGTTTGTGTTTGTGTTAGGTTTGTGTTCGTGGCTGTAGTTGATCTGTGTTTGTGTGGTTTATATTATGGAAAGTATTGACAACAGTTTTTACACAAAAACCCGTTGTCATTAGAGAATATATTAACAACGGGTCCTTAGAAATCCGTTGTTAAAAAGTATTAACAACGGATTTATATATAACCGTTATAATTACTTTTCACTAAATTTGCGCCAATTTTGCGCCAAATTATTAACAACGGTTATAATGTATTACAGAGTAAACTGTTGTTATTAATTTTTATATTAACAACGGTTGTGCAAGTTTGGCCCGTTGTTAAAACCTATAACAACGGTTATCAACACATAACCGTTGTAATTAATTTTAGTAAAATTCGCGCCATCCATTCTACAACGTCTTATGGTGATTTTCGTAAATAAGCGTTGTTAAAGGGGCGTTGTAGTTGCCTGCATTTGTAGTAGTGCATGGATCAAAGTAAGTTTTCTTTATTCCATCTATTGAAGGCATTAGGGTTGAATTAATCAAATCTATATTGATTCTTGGGACTGATTTCATCATTGAAATCGTAAAGTTTATCTTACAGCAGGAACTTGCAGCAGCATCGGAAACGATATCGCTAGTTGCCAAAGTAGCGGTGTCAAAGTATTTCCAAAGTAGCGGTGTCAAAGTATTTCTCTCTTTGGGTGGTGGTGTTGGCACTTAATCCCTTTCCTCTCCTTTTGATGCTCAGTAGGTTCTTACTAAATACTAATCCTTCCTCCTTATACTGTAACTTCTGGCAATCTGGCCTTACAGATTTGAATAGATTTGTAAATTTATCGGTAAAACAATTAGCGATTTATCCTTTGTTTAGATACAAGTCAAGGTTTTCTCTACAGTACCTGGTAGAAAAAAAATTCTGATGTTGACGGGGTTTGAACTCCGGTCATCAATATCACTTGTTATTATTGACTTTATCAGTTAAATTAGCCGAATATAAGGCCAATAAATATTAATGAAATTTTCTCATTTATACCCTTCAATTCCCTTATTTAATTTTCTCACTTGTATAGTTGTACCTCCGTAAAAGAATAAAAAAAAAACTTTATTTGGCTTAAATCTTGTCTACGACATCCGAAAACATAACTTTGTCCCCCAAGGATCGTTTTTACGAGATTTTTGATATGAAAAAAAAAACTGTTTTTGGAACTCGTATTAAGAGATAGTCTGTCAACGTTTTTTACGGAATAAACTTTAACTGCTCAGAATTCTCGGTGTGAAAATACAATAGTAAAAAATCCCTAGACTTTCTGTAATGAGTTTGGTTCTTGTAAGTTAATCATTTGTTAATTTCTTTTCCATAGGTAGCAACCTTCCTATGGAACAACTTTCTAGGCCCATTTGGAAACGCAATTCTAGACGGAATAGATTTTGACATAGAAGCCGGGACAGGAGCAAACTACGACGTCCTAGCCAAGGCCCTCCAAGGACACAGTACCCCACAAAGGAAAGTATTTCTATCGGCAGCACCACAATGCCCTTTTCCTGATGCACATCTAAGTGTTTTCGACTTTGTTTGGGTATAATTCTATAACAACCCTTCGGCTGCTTGCCAATACAATGGCAACACCAACCAATTACTTAGCTCCTGGAGTAAGTGGTCTATTGTAAATGTTGGTCAAGTTTTTCTTAGCATTCCTACTGCTACTGGTGCGGCGGGTAGCGGGTTTATTCCGCCTCAGGTTCTTATATCTCAAGTCTTACCGACTATTAAATCGTCGCCTAAGTATGGTGGGGTGATGCTCTGGTTTAGGTTTTTTGATACCAGTTATAGTAACTCCATCAAGGGTAGTATCTAATGGTTCCATTTACTGGACTAAATGAAGGACCTCCAGTGTTTTTCTTACTGAATAAATGAAATGACTGTAATTCTGTCTCCTGTCTGAAATTACTTCTTTCGGGTTGAAATGAGTTTAACTGAACTGAACTGATCAACACTTCTTAATTGGACTAAACTTAACAGAATAAGGCTGAATTGACTAAGACAATCCGAACTTACTGGAGCTGAACTGATGAGACTAAGGCTGAACTTAACTAGACTTAACCGAAGCAAACTAAAAAAAGCTAGAAAGAACACGACCTTGCCTTTCTCTATAACTCACACTACACTCTAGAATGTGGGTCTCGGCCTTTTGTACCGCATTTTTCTTGTCTAGAAAAGCTAGTATCAAGATAATTATTGTGTTTCAACCATCAGCGTGGACTTTTTCGTAGGAAAATCATGAGGGTACTAATTCATCGATACTAAATTTATTTATTTATCTTATTAAAATTCCTTGTATTGTCTTGGTCATATCAGAACAATAATTGCATAGTATATGTCAAGAGGTTAGTGCTGAAAAATATTTTATTACATTAGAAGTACATTATAAAAATATTTTATTACATTAGAAGTACATTATAATTGCATAGTATTTTGCAAGTTGGGTTGTGACCCGATTAATCAATTCTGGTCTCTGAAGCGGCTCTGTTTGTCACATGTTTGTATGGACTATGATGCCTTGGAAAACCTGACAATTTTTTGTCAAGGAATTGAAACTCTAATCCTCGAAAACTGCAGTGTCGAGATGACATTCCTAGAGCTCTCGAAGTTTCCTAAGCTGAAAAAAGCTGTTATTGGAATACAGTGTGGGGAGCTTGATTATATTGACATCGTAGACACTAACCTTGAGTGCATAACCTACGATCCTCAAACCGAACTTGGTGTACCTTCGACCAGCCTACCTTGTTAAAAGACTTTACTTCTACATTTCCGCTTCTTGAAGAAGGAATTATACAGATACACGATACAGATACATTTAAAGCAACTAGTAATCTTCTCAGGAAGTTAATTTTGCTTAGTATTGATAATGATTTCGCTTGTGTAAAGGAGGTATATATTGATTGTCTGAGTTTAATATATCTCGATTGTTGGACTAAAGGTTTAGAAGAATTACATCTTAATTGTCCGAAACTGAGAGAGTTCAACTTTGCGGGCACGACAGTTCCAAAGCGTGTTCTGTGTAGATCAGTGACTGAGCTAGAGAAGAGCAGCTGGAATATAACTATGAGGGACGCTTATGACACGACGTGGTTGATGAACCTGAGAGAATTTATCGTACCCTTAATCGGAAATAAGACCACTATTTCCGTGAACTTCAATTTGCCAATGGTGAGTACCGAGTTTTGTTTAGGCACTTTCATTTTCTTGCTTTTATACATAATAACTTTATGGAGTTAATTTGGTTTTGGTAGGCAACATTCGAACGTGAGCTAGTAGAAGCAATTGAAGTTTCCCCGCGACACAATTTTTCTTTACAATTTGAGCTTGACTACGACGAGGAAAATGTAGCTGCTCTTTTGGATGGTATTCTCTGGATTACTCGTCCAACTACCTTCATTATCAACTGTCAAAATTATTATGTCGTTAAGGTATTTTGTTCAACTATACTATAATTTAATTTCCAACAAAGTCTTGCAAGAATTTTTTGGCTAAATAGTGTTATTTACCAAATTAATTAGACTTTTGGGTTCATTTGCGACTGGGTCCACGTTATTGTGAAGCCGCTAAGTTCCCTAGCGGCTTGTGTCTCTACCACTTTTCAGTTGGTGTAATGTGTGTTTGCAACGTTTTTTTGTACTGAAATAGTAAAGCCCCTAGAAAACTTAATGGCTTATCCTCTTCCAATTTTTCTAAAGTTGCAACATTGTACGAAAGGTGGAGCCCAAGCATGCAAACCGCCTAAGTTCTTAGCGGCTCATGCCCTTCTCTTTTTCTAGAACTTAACAGTACCAGTTGGAAGGTGGTACGGATACAAGCCCCTAGGGAACTTAGCGGCTTCACCTAAAAAAAAATGATGACGTGGATCCATTCGTCCCAAATCGTTTAAAATGAACACCAAAAGTCTAATTAATTTGGTAAATAACCCTATTTAGCCAAAACATTCTAACAAATGAGTGTTACTCTACAATAAAAAGAAGCAGGACTAGTTTAGAGAACATTGGGAGTTTCGAACCTTGGACCTGTCGTCCATAATACCTCGATTGTATTTTGAATTCATGTATGAATTTGTCTTGCTGATTTGCTTTTGTGTTTGCAGTACTTGTGTGAAAACTTGGTTAGGAAAGCAGAAGAGAGTATCTGTGATGAGGAATTAATAGGATTGACCCGCAAAATCCCACGAATCAAACTCCCCCAACGGTCCCTTTGTGCATATATGTCAATATTGTATCTTTTCCTTACTTAGAATATTTACTAGCTGTTAGCTTGTACCTATATATATGTACCTTCCTATGTATCTTACACACAAGTCAAATCAATATAATCTTACCAATTCTCTTATGCAAAGTATATTTCTATCCTCTGCAACGTATAACATGGTATCAGTAGAAAATTTCTTTTAATATTTCTTCATCCTTTCTCAGTCAATTTTCTTCTCTTTCTCTATCATCATGACAAATCCAGCGACAAATCAAACTAATACCTCATCAGTAGTCTCGGTTGTCCAAGTCGAAAATCCGGGCGCCAAGATTTCATATGTTACGTTCAATGGAAATAATTATGATGAGTGGTCTCGTGCGTTCCGTCTCGCCCTTCTTGCTAAAGATAAGATGGGTTATATAGACGGATCCATTGTCAAACCTTCAGAAACGGCGGACGAATTCAAAATCTGGCGTTCCACCAACGCCCTTGTCACGGCCTGGATATAGGCCACCATCGAATCCGATCTCGCAAAATCCATCACTTGTCGTCCAGAAGCCAAACAAGTTTGGGACAACATTCACCAACGATTTAATCAGGACAATGAAGCCCGTCTTTATCGATTAAAGGCAGCAATTACCACATGTCGACAGGCTCCTACCGAGTCACTGATGACGTACTATGGTCGTCTCACCAGCCTATGGGACGAATTGATAGAACACGATGCAGTTCCGGGCTGCTCTTGCAAAACGTGCACTTGTGATTGGGTAAGTATTTTCGAGAATCGTCGCGAAAAAGAACGGGTACGTGATTTTTTAATGGGTTTAGATGACCGATTTGATAATGCCCGTTCCCAAATCCTTGGCATCACCCCTCTTCCCAATCTTAATATTGTTTACAATCGCTTACTTCAAGAGGAAGGGGTTCGATCGCTATCTAAACATACCACTGACACTCGCCCTGAACCGATGGCCTTTGCTGCCAAAGTTCATCATGCCTCGAACTCAAGTCAGGGAGGGGGTCGGGATAATTCTGATCGCACAAATAGCAATAATAACACCAATTCTAATCGCCCATATTATATCGTCTGTAAAAAGCACGGTCATTATTTACGTACTTGCTTCCGTGTAACGGGAAATTGGCTCGACTATTGGGGAGATCGACCTCGTGACCGTGTCTACATTGACCCCCAATGCCACGGACCTAAGCCAGGCCATCTTCGTTCCTGATCCTCGCTGAAATAAACAGGACCGTGGCAAGCAAAACACCACGGCCAGCTCCACTCCTAGTGCTCACATGGCCACGGCATCCGGTCCTACTAACGGTAATAGTACCTCTACTTCTCGTTCTTCTCTTAATAATTTGGACAGGATTGATTTCAATACCCTTGATGCTCGGGAACTTGATGAAATAACCCAAATGTGGAAGAACCGTAAACTCGACAATAATGATCGTCTCAGCGGTAATTACTCTACTTCCTCATGGATTATCGACACCGGTGCCTCGCACCATATGTCGGGTTGCATTTCTCACTTTACTAATTTACATTCTATTTCCCCTTTATCTGTTGGACTACCCAACGGTGACATGGCCGTCGCCAATCGTAGAGGCGACATACATCTGTCGCATCGTCTTATTTTACGAGATGTCCTATATGCCGAAAATTTACAATGTAACTTGATATCTGTTTCCAGTTTGTTATTAGACACCTCTCTTACTATTCAATTCTCCCAACAACTTTGTTTGATATAGGACCGTACCTCGAAGATAGTGATTGGTGCGGGTGAGCAAAGTGAGGGACTCTATTTCTTGAAGGGTGTTCGAAATGACAAGGTACACGCCTATACCGTTGGCAATCTTGACACCGTCGAACTTTGGCATCGTCGTTTGGGGAACCCGTCTTCAAATATTTCTCGTTTTTTACCTTTTTTTAATAAAACCAATTTTTCACAGTCTACTTTTCACAGTAAGCATTGTGACATTTGTATTCGCGCAAAACAAACTCGCGCTCCCTTTCCCTTAAGTTCTAGCATGGCTGACAATATTTTTGATATTATACACTGACCTATGGGGTCCGTATTCTGAAAATGGGTCGTGTGGTTCAAAATATTTTCTCACCATAGTTGACGATTTTTTTCGGTCTACATGGGTTTATTTATTACGTCGCAAAAGTGACACCCGTCAAACTCTCTTAAATGTTTTCGCTCTAATTGAAAGACAATTTAAAAAACGTATCAAAATCCTCCGTAGTGATAACGGGGGAGAGTTTAATAGTCTTGAAAAATTTTTACGTGAAAATGGTGTGTTATTTCAGACCTCTAATGTCGACACCCCACAAAAAAATGGCCGAGTGGAACGTAAACATCGTCACATTTTGAATATCGCTCGCGCCCTTCTCTTTCAGGCTAGTCTACCCATTCGGTTTTGGGGGGAATGCATTTTAGGTGCCGTCTATCTCCTTAATCGCACCCCCTCCTCTATTCATAATGGTAAAACTCCTTACGAGATTATTTTTAACAAACCACCACCCATGAGCCATATTCGCACTTTCAGATGTCTATGCTATGCGAAAAATATAAATCGTTCTCATGACAAATTTGCCCCTCGTGGTCGAAAATGTGTCTTCTTAGGGTACCCCTTTGGTAAAAAGGGATGGCTTGTCTACGACCTTGACACGGGTACTTATTTTTCCTCTCGAGATGTCATTTTTCTTGAACAGGAATTTCCGTACCATCCGTTAAATATTCATGACACCTCCAACTCGTTTCTTGAGGAAAGTCACACCCCGATTGACCAAATAGTCATATCCACCACTACACTTTCCAGTGATACTCCTTCCCCCACATCGACTCCCACCACTCACACCTCTACTACTTCTCCCGCCTCACTGGTGACAACCACACCCAAGACCACCCCCGTGGACACACCCACGGGTCCAACCTCCTCACCCACGGTAACCTCCTCATCCACGGGTCCCTCCACTCAACCATCTACCAACACCGAACCCATGGGTAAAGGACAACGTCCTAAGATCCCAAACACTCGTCTATCCGGCTATGTCCGTCCTCCAATAGGTCCCTCAACTCACCTTGCTTCCGCATCACCATCCTCAGGTACCCGCTATCCTCTCACCAATTTTCTTACATATGATAAGTTTTCACCTAACCATCAAATTTTTCTAGCGGCCGTGATTGACAATCACGAGCCACGTTCTTTCAAAGAAGCAATGCAGGTTCCACAATGGCGCGAGGCAATGCAAAATGAAATCGATGCTCTCGAACGCAACAACACTTGGACTCTCGAATCTCTCCCGCCCCACAAAAAGGCCATTGGCTCTAAATGGGTCTACAAAATCAAATATAATGCTGATGGTTCAATCGAGCGATATAAGGCTCGACTTGTCATTATGGGAAATAGACAAATCGAAGGGGTTGATTTTCAAGAGACATTTGCACCTACAGTCAAGATGGTCACAGTCCGTACTCTCTTAACCATTGCAGCTGCAAAGAATTAGGGCGTCCATCAAATGGACGTTCACAACGCCTTCTTACATGGTGACCTTGAAGAAGAAGTTTACATGAAACCCCCACCGGGATTTCTCACTAATTCCGATGGGAAAGTGTGTCGCCTTCGCAAGTCCCTCTATAGTCTCCGACAAGCCCCAAGATGTTGGTACGCTAAACTCGCTTCCGCACTCAAACAATATGGTTTCACACAATGCCCCTATGATCACTCCCTCTTCTCCATTCTCCAACCCGAAGCTGAAATCCATGTCCTAGTCTATGTTGACGACATCGTCATATGCGGGAATAATTCAAACATGATTCAACAATTCAAAACTTACTTAAGCAATTGTTTCCACATGAAAGACTTGAGTCCCCTCAAATATTTCCTGGGATTGGAAATAGCACGAAATTCAAGTGGCATTTACATATCCCAACGTAAATACACATTAGACATACTTGGAGAAACCAGTCTTTTGGGCTCGAAACCCGCCTCCATTCCCATGGAACCTAACCACAATCTACTCGAGTCCGACTCCCCTGTCCTTAATGATGCTCAACCGTATCGACATCTAGTGGGAAAACTCGTTTACCTTACTGTTCCGGGCTGAATTCCAGAGCAGATACTTGTTACCACTCGTAGCTTGTAGAATGATGTCCTTGCTTGAATCCTCCTTGTGATCTCCTGAAACGATGAACAAACTGAGGGCTCGGCTTTGGCCGAGCGTACTCACTCCGACGCTCAAGTCAGTAAACTTAGAGAGGTAAGTTGTTATTACTTGGCTAAATGCGTATTGTAGAGAGATAAGGAAGATATTACCAGATGAATAGTGGTTATTAGGTCAATTTGTGGATCCTTTCCTCAATGAAGGTTGAGGAGTATTTATAGACTTTCACCTTTTGTCACGTAGTGGCCAAGTGGCTAGCAGGTGGAAAGACCGTTCTACCCTCGGCCGATGGACCTATGGCAGGCCGGCCGAGGGGTCTTGGATATGAGTACGCGGATATGTGACCCGGTACCGGGTCGGTTTGCCATGCCGAGACCCAGGTGACAGCCGATGGGATGCATCGGCTAGGGCCGTCTAAGTCGTTGACTTTGTTGTGGATATCTTTGACCTTGCTCAATATGTTGACTTGGTCGGCGTGCGAATATGCCCCATCAATTTGCCCCCAGCGTAGTCTATGCCGTGGTATGGGCTCCGATGTATGTTGAGCGTATATTCTGCGCAAGTATTTTGCAAAATTTTTCTGTATCGGCTTCTTCTGATGCATCGGCTTCTTCTACTTCGGTCTGGTTCTTATTAGGCCGTACCATATCCCCCCTCCACATGGATGCGTAAAGGGCATCCGATGTGGACAAGAAAGTGACGCTGGCCGAGACCAGGGTTGAGAGTGCCGGTTGTTTTTTATTGCCCCCGGCCGGTGCTTCCTAGCTTGGTTGATCGTGAGGCCGGCGGAGAGCAAATACCTAGGAATTTGTTGAGGAAGATGAATAGGCAAAGAGATATGAAGGGGCGTGTTGAAGACGCTTGTTCACTGTTGCATTGATTGACGTTCAACTGTTGCAACGATTGACATTCCGTGGTTGCATGTCCGACACGTGTCTGTTCGCTGATTGGCTGACGTTTCATGGGCTGTGTCCTGATTGGTCCCTCTTCATGGGCTTTTCCCTATAAATAGGGCATAATTCCGTGATTTTGGCCACCAATTTCATTTTCTCAAATTTTTCTCCAAAATCTTCATCTTTCTAAACTTTCCAGGGCTTCCTTTTCTTCTAATCTTCAGAGTCTTTGATCCGGCGAGTGTTTTTCTTCAAGGTAAACAAACAAGTTTTCTCACTTCTTATTTTGTTACGTAATCATTGTTATCATGTCTTCTGCTGACGCCGGGACTAGTACTTCTGCGCCGGGGGGTTCCCCGTCGCGTCTTGATGGGGAGGAGAAACTAGACGCCGTCCTGGTGAGGCCTGGGGGCCCTAGGTCTCCTTCTCCTGAGGTTGATCCTCAAATTTTGGAGGAATGGGAGGATGACGATGATGTCGATGATGACGCTGACGATTTTGGTGATGATGCTGAAAGGGCTCGTCCTAATGAGGGGAGGCAGCACGTTATGGATCACGGCGACGCCTGTAAGGTCCGCCTTGACCGTGCTTGGACTCATAAGCTCGCCAGTTGTTCTGGTGAGAAACTTTTCGAGGGCCATTTCTTCTTTGACAGGGGATATAAAATTGTTATCCCTGAAGAGGGTCAGGCCGTCTGTTGCCCTCCGCCGGGCCATACCGGCGTATACATGCGGCATTTGGAGTACGGGCTCCGGTTTCCGTTGAATAAATACGTTATGGCCATCATTAGAGCCATGAACGTTGCCGTTGCCCAACTGCACCCGTTGGCTATGAGGACCATAGTCGGCTTTGTCTGGCTTTGTCTCTTCAAGGGAGAGGCCCCGACGGTCAATTTATTCCGCCGGCTTCATCATCTCCAGCCATCAATCTCTGGTCGCGTAGGATGGTACAGTGTGCACATGGAGCAGGGTTATGTTTCTGTCGACAAACTTTCTTCTTGCAAAGACTGGAAAGACCGGTGGGTGTACGTTAAGGTGCCGGATGACTACCCGCTGCCCCGTTCCTTCCAGCACCAAGTTAATTTGCGGTGTGAGACTAGGGCGGAGCATGACAGATGGGTCACCCGGAAAAAGCTTAAGATGGATGCCAGCAAGGTCCCCCTTAAAGAGGATGAGAAGCTGGCGATGAGGCTTTTTGAGGCAGATAAGGGTGGGGTGCCGAAAAGATGGATTCCCCCAACGCAGATCATTCTTCAGGATGAGCCGCTTTGCTATGTCGGCCTCATACCGGCCCTGGCACAGGGTGAGTGGGGTTGGTGTGAGGCCCATCACCGCTCTCAATGTTCCTGTTTTACGAACTTCGATTTATTTCTTCTACTTAACTCTTGCTTTGTTTCCTTCGCAGACCATTTTGGACCGGACCTGTCTGAGGATATCCTCAGGAGAATGGGGCTGCATAAAGATAAAACCGTTGCTAACTTGCATCCAAAGGCCCTAGCTCATGACCGCAGGACGCCGCCGAATGATCTCATGGATCAGCAGCTGAAAAGCTTGGATGCGGTGGCGGCCCAGGCGAAGGTGGCTAGTAACATGCCGCGCCACACGCGGAGAACAAAGTCTTCGGCGGCGACGGTGTCGACACCAATTCCACCCCCCATCCCTCCAGTCCAGAAGGAGACGGTGGAGATTGTTGATATCACCGATGGGGGGGACTCTGACGCGGATGGATCTCCCCTTGTCCGTAAGAGGAAAGGGTCTGCTCCGGCCGCTGATGCTTCTACTGCTACTGCTGACACTGACGCCGGCAAAGAAATGCGTCCTCTGGCCAAGAAGGCCAAGCATGGTATGGATCTATCCTGTGGCTCAGGTTTAGCTGGTTCATTAGGCGTTCCTGATGACAGGCTCTTTGGTATGTCTATGTATGTTGACGTTGATGCTTTAATCGCATTTTTGTAGATAAATCGTCGTCGGTTGCCGCTCTCATTGAGCAGCAAGTGGAGGAGAACCCCGTGCAGGCTGGTGATCTAAACGTCACCGTGGACTCTTCATCCCAGAAGGCTTTCCAGCTGCAGGCTGGTGATCAGCATGCCGCCACTGAGTCTTCATCCCAGAAGGCTTCCCCCTCCCAGCTCGTAGCAGAAAGTGCGAGGTTGATCAAGAGGCTGGCGAAGTGGAACGATATGACCGGTGCTCGTATTATAGAGCAGGAGAAGGCCATGACTCAATCCGCTCTTGAGCTTGCTGCCATCAAGAGGGTGGCCATGAAGGTGAAGCTGGGTCTCCTCAATGAGCAGAAGCTCAGGGGAGATGCTGAGAAGGCGCTCTTGGCTGAGAGGAAACTCAGGGAGGACGCTGAAAAGGAGGTCCTTACTGAGAGGGCCAAGGCAGAGGCCGCGGCGGCTGAAGTTGCGAAGCTGCTGGAGAAGAGTGACCTCGTTCAGAGGCATGCCGACCTTTATTTCCAGCAGAGGAACGAATTCAGGAGCATGCATGGTATCCAGGGGAAGGTGATTCGGAGCAAGGAGGCCATGATCAGACAAAAGGAGGAGGATATTGAGATGCTCCAAACCGCCATGCTTCCTAAAATGTGCGCCCAGTACCGGGACCTGGCCGAGGAAGCTGCCAGGGAAGCGATTGGGGAGCTCTTCCCTTTGGATGGTTCCTTTCCGTGGGCCAAATTCGACGAGCTGTTTGACGACAAGCTCGACTCTAAGGAGGAGGCCGTGGCGGAGAAGGCCAAGGAGGCGGTGAGGGTGAAGATAGAGAAAGAGGCGGCCGCGGAGAAAGCAGCCCTTGCTGCGAAGGCTAAGGCGGCCAAAGAGGAAGCCGAGAGAATGAGGGCAGCTGACGCTGCCGAGGCTAAGGCTGCGGCTGCTGAAGCTGAGGCTGCTAAGAACGCCGCTGGGTTGCCCATTGAAGAAGATGCTGCTACCGCTGCTGATGGTAAGCGGCAACAGGCATAGGGAGGCTCACCCGGCGTCTCGGATAGCTTCAGCTCCTCACATACTACCATGTGCTGCTTGATGAGAACAAGTTTACAGCAGGTCTGCTTCAGCTCCTCACACACAACCATGTGCTGCTTGATGAGAACAAGTTTACAGCAGATCATGCTTCAGCTATTCTGGAGCCAATTATTAAGCCCTCCCTTTCTGCCATCTTTTGGTGCTTCAAATGACCTATTTGTAACTTTTTGCTTTCCTTTTCCTTGTTCGGTTGTAAAAACTCTTGGTAGGTTGTGTTTAGGCTTATCCCTATGGGGACGGCCGCCGTCTGTATTCTCCTTACTTGTAACTTGTCATTTTTAATAAGAGTTCGTTTCTTTTGCCTTCGGCTTTGCCGAGGTCTTTATCTCACTTTGGGTTTCCTTGTGCTAATAGTTGAGCGTCTCAACTGTACTTAGCGTTTTCACTTTGCCTCTGGCTTGGCCGAGGTCTTCTCTCGTCTTCGTTTGAGTTGCCTTCTTCCGTTATTAATTGAGCGTCTCTTTTGTTTCTGCCTTGGCTTGGCCGAGGCAGTCTAGAGTGCGTATCTCAAAACGCTTCTAAGGTATCTTGGTCGCTTTTGCGAGTATCAACCGTGCTGGCCGTGACTGTCGCGGTGTCTGCTTCTTGAGGGAGACTGCCGCTCTTGTCGGTATGACAGTGTGAGCCGACGTCTTCTTCTTGATAGCGTCTAACGTAGCGTCTACCACTTTAAGTGACTGCCGAAGCGTCTACTATTTGGGGTGACTGCGACGGCGCTTATTTCTTGATGGAGACTGCCGCTCTTGTCGGATTGACAGTGTGAGCCGGCGTCTGTTGCTTGATAGAGACTGCCGCTCTTGTCGGATTGACAGTGTGAGCCGGCGTCTTCTTCTTGATAGCGTCTAACGTAGCGCCTACCACTTTAAGTGACTGCCGAAGCGTCTACTATTTGGGGTGACTGCGACGGCGCTTATTTCTTGATGGAGACTGCCGCTCTTGTCGGATTGACGATGTGAGCCGTCGTGCGTTGCTTGATAGAGATCGCGCTCTTGTCGGATTGACGTGTGAGCCGGCGTACGCTTCTTGAGAGCGTCTAACGTAGCGTCTACCACTTTAAGTGACTGCCGAAGCGTCTACTATTTGGGGTGACTGCGACGGCGCTTATTTCTTGATGGAGACTGCCGCTCTTGTCGGATTGACAGTGTGAGCCGGCGTCTGTTGCTTGATAGAGACTTATGGGGAAAATGAACATTTTAATGAAAGACTTGGTCGATTTTTCATTACATATAAACAGGCGTTGGGGTGCCCACAGCTGTTTTGGACACCTCCACCGCTATACAAGGTCTTCCGGAGATTACCAGTGTCCTAATGCCTTATCAAAGGCGCATCTTCCCCGTCAGCCGTCAGTTGCATCCATGAGGTCGCCCTTCTGTTGTAAGGATGGGCTTTTCCCTTCTCTGTCTGCTTTGCCACTTTGAGGGATTGCATGTTGCATCCTCTGGCGGATATCTGGACGTTGACCACCTCGTCCTTCTCGTCCTTGGAGACGAGCTTATGCGCTTCCCCCCGGTCCGAGACATACATCAGTGTCAGGGCCCGGATGGACATCACCGCATCGGCCTCGCTCAGAGTGACTCGGCCTATGAGAACGTTATAGGCGGACGAGCCGTTAATGACCACGAACTCCGCTAGGACGTTTTTAGCCGCATTCCCTTCGCCGAACATCACTGGCAGCCTGATAGACCCCAGGGGTACCAGGCCGGCCCCAGAGAAGCTGTACAGTGGATTGGTGCAGGGGCTCAAGTCTTTGTCTTTCAGACCGAGGTTGAGGAAGCATTCCCTGAACATGATGTTCGTGTAGGCGCCTGTGTCAATCAGGCACCTCTTGACCAAGTGGTTGGATATGTCCACGTTGATCACAAGTGGGTCGCTGTGAGGGGCGATGACTCCCTCGTAGTCTTTCCTTCCAATAGTCATATCGGGGATGTTGGAAGCGGGGATCGCTGTGTTGGGCACAAAGTTGATGGCTTGGTATAGCTCGTTCAGGTGCCGTTTGTGCCCATGAGCGGACTCTCCGTTCTCGTTGCCCCCGATGACAACATGGATCACTCCTATCCGTTCGAAGACGGACTTCTTATCTGAACTGCTGGCGTCGGTCTTCTGGCCTTTGGCAACATACTTGCCGAGGCTCCCCTTTCGGATCAGCTCTTCGATGGCATTCATCAGATGCCGGCAGTTGTCAGTGAGGTGACCGGTGTGGCCGTGGTACTCGCAGTACTGGCTCGTATCACCGTCTCCTTTTGGCTTGGGGGGCCGTTCCCACTTCTGGCCCTCGTTTTTGCTCAGGGCGAAGACTTCGGCGACCGATGCGACCAGAGGGGTTTTATCACTGTAATGCCTTTGGTAAAAAGTTCCCGAACTCCCCCCGGCGCCCGTCGAGTCCTGTTTCCTTGCGGATCTGTCAGACCGTGACCTATTATTGTCACGGCGTCTCTCATCGGACCGTGGCCCGTTATTGTCACGGCGTCTTTCATCCGGGTTGTCCTCCCGGCGGCTCCTCTTTTCTGAGGGCTCGGCCTCGCTGGGGCCCACCCAGGTCTTGTGATAGTCTTCTACCTTGATGGCGCGGTCGGCCATCTTCCTGGCGGCATCCAAACCCAGGCCCCCGTACTTGATGAGCTCATCTTTTAAGTCTCCCCCTGGGAGGCCTTTCATCAGTGCGAAGGCCGCTAGCTCAGGATTAATCTCCCGAATCTGCTGGACCTTGCCGTCAAACCTCTTTACATAGCTTCGTAAAGACTCGCCCTCCTCCTGTCTGATAGTTAGGAGGTCCGACGTCTCCACGGCCCTCCTCTTGTTGCAAGAGTATTGGGCTAAGAAGGCGTCCTTCAGGTCGGCGAAACAGTATACCGAGCCGTCGGGAAGTCCCTTGTACCAATTTTGAGCCATCCCATGCAAAGTTGTTGGGAAGACTCGGCACCAGACCTCGTCGGGCTGCTCCCATACCGACATGTAAGACTCAAAAGCCTCGGCGTGGTCGGTGGGGTCACTGTCTCCTTTGTATGTGAACGCCGGCAACTTCAGCTTAGTTGGCACGGCGGTGTCTAGGACATAGGCACTGAGGGGCTGTCTGACCACGTGTCGAATGACACGCGGCGATCGGCTCCATGCATTCCTAGTCCGGCTCCTCTCCTTGTAGCGGGAAGGACTCCTTCTCCGACTCGGGCTTCTTCTCCGACTCTGCTGAGTCGGACTCCTCTGGCTTCTTTGAGGTATGCCTCGTTCGTGCCGCGGCGACGCTATCCTCCAATGAGTGCGGGTAGGACTTAGGTTTACCACGTCCACTTTGGGCTCCTCCGGCGTCTTGGTAGGGTCGGCTTCCCCTAGGGCTCCGTTCAAATTTCTCGGAGTCACGTTCTTGGCTCTGGTCTCCTGGACGGTTTCCGCCGCTCTTGTCGGCGTGACAGTGTGAGCTGATGTACTCCCGATTAGGTCCAGGAGCATCTTCAGTTTTGCCGTGTCAACCACATGTCCCATGATGGTGACCTGGTTGGCGGGCAGAGGCGTATCTGGTATATTCGGCATCCCGAATTCCGGTTGGATTACTCCGCCGGTGGAGGGCTGCACAACTCCAGAATGGTGGAAGGTATCATCTTGGTGTAGCTCGGTTTCGTCATTTGCGAATACCTCTTGTTGTTTCGACATCTTCTTAGCTTTTGGGGTGGGTTTTTGTGTTGTTTTTTTTTTGTTTTGGGAATGAATGTGACTAGCTTCTAGTGTCTTTTCCCACAGACGGCGCCAATTGTTCCGGGCTTAATTCCAGAGCAGATACTTGTTACCACTCGTAGCTTGTAGAATGATGTCCTTGCTTGAATCCTCCTTGTGATCTCCTGAAACGATGAACAAACTGAGGGCTCGGCTTTGGCCGAGCGTACTCACTCCGACGCTCAAGTCAGTAAACTTAGAGAGGTAAGTTGTTATTACTTGGCTAAATGCGTATTGTAGAGAGATAAGGAAGATATTACCAGATGAATAGTGGTTATTAGGTCAATTTGTGGATCCTTTCCTCAATGAAGGTTGAGGAGTATTTATAGACTTTCACCTTTTGTCACGTAGTGGCCAAGTGGCCAAGTGGCTAGCAGGTGGAAAGACCGTTCTACCCTCGGCCGATGGACCTATGGCAGGCCGGCCGAGGGGTCTTGGATATGAGTACGCGGATATGTGACCCGGCTGGCTGGTTGCCATGCCGAGACCCAGGTGACAGGCCGATGGGATGCATCGGCTAGGCTGTCTAAGTCGTTGACTTTGCTGTGGATATCTTTGACCTTGCTCAATATGTTGACTTGGTCAGCGGTGCAGAATATGCCCCATCACTTACCATTACCCGACCTGAGATCACTTACCCGGTCCATATTCTCGCACAGTTCATGCAATCACCAAGGCATGATCATTGGCAAGCGGCTCTCCAAGTAGTACGCTACCTTAAATCCAAGCCCGGTCAAGGACTTCTTCTACATTCAAATACTCACCTTCTCCTTCATGCCTATTGTGACTCCGACTATGCTACGTGCCCCACCAGTTGACGGTCACTCTCGGCGTACATTGTTTTTCTCGGGAGTTCCCCGATCTCGTGGAAGACAAAGAAGCAAAATACGGTTTCTAAATCCTCGGCCGAGGCCGAGTATCGAGCTATGGCCTATACCGTGTGCGAACTCAAATGGCTCAAAGGCCTCCTTACATCTCTCGGTATAGCTCACAAACAGCCCGTTGCCCTGTCATGTGATAATCAATCGGCTCTCCATATTGCCCGCAATCCTGTATTTCATGAACGGGCCAAACACATTGAGTTGGATTGCCATTTTATAAGAGACGAAATCCTAAACGGTCTCATCAAGCCGAACTACGTCCCAACTAAAGTACAATTGGCTGATATTCTTACGAAGGCCCTTGGACGATCCCAGTTCAATGATCTTCTATCCAAGTTGGGCGTCGTCAATTTACACTCACCAACTTGAGGGGGGTAATAGGATTGACCCGCAAAATCCCACGGATCAAGCTCCCCCAACGGTCCCTTTGTGCATATATGTCAATATTGTATCTTTTCCTTACTTAGAATATTTACTAGCTGTTAGCTTGTACCTATATATATGTACCTTCCTATGTATCTTACACACAAGTCAAATCAATATAATCTTACCAATTCTCTTATGCAAAGTATATTTCTATCCTCTGCAACGTATAACAGGAATTAAGTCATCCTTATTGGATGCTTCAATTGGAAAGTTTCGATGTGGAGTACGCGTTGGATGTTCCACATACAAACGGGAATTTGGCGGCTTTACCCGAGGAATGTCGAACCCTCCTCAGAAATGCACTTAAGTTCAAGTTTCAGTGGTTCGTCAAATAAGTGAGAACCGAGCCTATAGAAACATGACGGGATTTGGTGAACAAAAATTCTCACTCTAGACGGAAACTATCCAGTAGACGGGGTGCAAAAAGTTATTCTAGGTTAAGCTCAAGCAATTTTATTAATAGCTAACTAATTTTAGAATTAGTTCAATTAGCTTCAAACAACAAGCTAAATTCTCTTGGAAATCGAGAGAGAACGATTATAATTGATATAGACTATTAATTCAGAAAACGCAAATTCTTGAATGAGACTGTCGATACTTATTAATTTTATTTAGTGTCGATAATCAATCACTTTGATGACAATATTCTTTTTTAAAACGAAGCATGAGATTAGCTCTGTCATATACAAACTTAAAATTACTCTGTTGATATGCTCCTAAAATTGACATGCCATTATAGGCAGGATACATCGCCAGACAAAACACGTTCGGAGTTAAATGGAAGAACACATTATCAGGTTCGAGTTCTAGATCCGCCCCTGAATAATGCAGAGTAATTGCTAGAAGTAAACCTGTCCTACCAGCCTCCAAATCTTTGTAACATAAACCAAATTGAAAATCCGTCTTTCGAGGTTTAACCGTCTTGTAATTTCCCAACTTCGAAAAATAATCTTTTAGCATTCTTGTAAGTACCGTATAAGCCCCTGCGGCGATATACGAGAACATACAACCAGAATCGATTATCGATCCTCCTAAATCGTGAACTCTACTGAAAATATATGGATCGATTGGTAGTCGTGTTTGTCCAACACTAATCCCATTCAACTCAATAAAATAGGTTGAAATTTCTCCGAAGCGTTTTAAAGCCGTGGAGCTATAATAATCGTTATCACCGTCATCTGTTCCGATTTCTAAGTATCCTACACCTCCTAAATCCGTATTGTCATAATGAGGAACGCAATACGAGAAAATATCGCGTTGGATTACTCCTTGAGTCATTAATTGGTCTATGAGGGACCGTCGGCCCCACATAAGACCCAACATTCCGTTTTCATCCGTGTTAACCGGTTTACCCTCGTAAACACGGTTGCATCCGAACACTAAGTTGAATTTAACTTCATCATTCCTTTCTCGTCCTCGTCCGATACCAAAAGTAAATGATTCGTGCGCTAATATACCACGTGCAACGGAACGGTCAAGATATTCTACACGGTACGAACAATATCCATCAACACAGTCACCCGTATAACAAAGTGGGTGAGAATCACAAGGAATCGGATTATACGATCGAGACTTGGAATTACGTAAAAATATTAAAGGGTTGCCGAAACATCCGCCGTAGTGTTGGCAATCTTCACATTGTACCCAAGTTTGATCAGTACCGGTATCCATAATGAAGTAAAAAGTTCGACGATATGGTATGGCGGATTCAAACGTGCCAACTCCTAATTTTACTAAGAGTAACGAACCTTCTTTTACGTAAATTTCTTGCGGGGTCGTTACCTCGAGATTTGTGAAATTGGAAATGCTACGAGCTCGATTTGTGGAATGATGGACAAGGTATTCGATTCTTTGTTGTCGAGTGAGATTTTTAATGTATAAGGGTGATTCCGGCGAATTTGGATGAATGATCGGTACTTTGAATGCATTCGAGATTTTAAAGAAGGTTCGAGTATATAACATAAATATTATTAGTATCATAACTATTGATTGATTCATAATATTTAAGTACTATGAGAACTTGAGAAGATTGGTCTCTAAAAAACAAATAAAAAACTCAATTTTTTATAATATTGTGTGGACAACAAAGGTGAATCAACCATGATAACGTTCACTATTTATTTCCTTAATGAACTTAGCTTATAAAAGAGAGTAATCAACCATGATCACATGCAATTTAATTCACAAATTATTTCCTACAAAAAAGAAGTTAAGTTAATAAGGGTTATAAGGTACATCACAAATTCTCATTTGTGACGGACAAAATCCGTCATTTTGAAGAGACGTGAGACAAAGGATAAGTGGGAGAGCAAGTGGGGAGAGGCGGTGGCATGTGTGAAGTCTCTTTGAAGAGACCGTCACAAGCAAGACTCTTTGAAGTTCCATTCAATTTAAATATGCCGGGAACGTTTGCTTTTGGACCGTTGTATAGAGGCATTCTATCTTTCCCCGCAACTCAGAACCAGCAAAAGCTAATAGCAAAAGCTGCACCAAAAAAAGAACAATGTTATTTGAGGACGTAGCGTTAAGACGAGACTAATTAAGCTCAGAGAGTACCTTTAAAAGGTTAAGGAGTAATTGGACACTTATGCTGGCAAGCAACTATGAAGTGCAACATCCGGAACAAACCAACCAACAGAATATGTACGGTAAATGTATATGCAACCTAGTAGATGGCAGGGAAATTAAATTAGACTATAAAGCATATACAAGTCATTTAAAAATTACTGTTAAGACTGAACTTTTTTTTTCCCAGATGTGTGTCATCGCAGATGACGGGGGGAGGGGGGGGGGGGGGGGGGGGGGTTGTGGAGCAACTTTAGGTGCTTAATTAATTGTATAGGCACATAGCTAACCGTAGTTTCAATCTACATCACTTTTATATTTTTCCTGTATTATTTACGAAAGATAATCAAGACAAACTTCCCATGACTTGTTATGTCCCCAATTTTACCATCACTAAAACAACCAATGAAACTCGAGAATCCAAAATGCATCTTGGTTAGAAATCATATTCCATAAACTGATAAGCTAAATAATTAATTTAATTAAAATTCATCATCCATTTGTTGTCCTAGAACAATAATCAAATAAAAATAATGAATCTTTGCTAGATATTAAATTTGCAAAAATGTCAAATATAATTCAAGTGTAAACTAAATAAAGGTAGTATCGTGTATTGATAATTACCTTGTTTCCAGTTCCGTTCAATTTAATTCTGTATAGGAATTCAATTACTAATCGAGAAGAGGTAGAGAATAAACCAGTAAAATGATTGTAAGTTTAAACACCCAGATATGGAAAGACATAATGAGACATGCATAAGTTTCCCTGAAAATGTTTATTCTCTACATTGTTATACAAAAGGGATTTCAGGCCAGTACATACATACGTACATCCAATAGAGAGTCATATATTCAAACACCCTATTTTCTCGGGACAAATTTGAAATATACAAATAGACACTTTCATCTCGAGACTATATGAGCCCTATTCATTAGACACATACATATGGAAATAGCGGCTTAACCATGTAAAAAATGTGAATAAAATAACCTTGACAATGCAAATAGTTGCATAATTACCGAAATTCACCCTTTTCATCAAACAAAGACAACTGAAAAACACTAAACCATACATACAATTAAAATCTGGATAAATCCAAAACTCGAGGAAGAAATAATTAAAATCGGAAAGTGAATGTAAACTAATAGACAAAAAACGTAAACCAGTATAAATTAGATGAAGACCTTGCTATATTTTCCCTTTCCAAGGTTCTGCAGAATTTCATCGACGACGTTTTCATTCCAAAAGACGATAATGCCCCTTGCACATTAACACTACTTTCTCTCTCTAAACATTTTTCTCTCAAATTTTAGTAAAAACCAATTAAATTAAAAAAACCCAACAACAACATCAATTAGCATGACGGAACCCGAATCACCGATATGTAAAAAAAATGAAGCTGTTACCATCTCGGATTGACCGAGGTAGTGAATAACAAAGTAAGACAAAACACAGTACTTTAAATTAATAATGTTAAATGGTCTCATTACATAATCCAAATAAATAACTGTAATTAATTAAAATACAACTTGCGGCAGAACTAAATAAAACGATTATTAAATAGTCTTTGTCCATTTTAGGTGATCTAGATAGCTAAGTAAATGCCATAGCCTCTCGTGACTCGTCCTTCAGCTCCCCTTCTAAGCCAGCTCAATTACATGAAATCAATCTCCTCCCCAATTATTGATTCATCACAGGTGTTTAACGAATACATGGTCAACCCAACGGTTGAGTAGGAATATCTAAACAACAAGATTAAGACAACAATAAGACAAATCAATTATGCAAATGCTCAATTCCGTTCACAATTCCAACAATCACACATCCTCCGAGACACCCATAAAAACAATGGCAACTCCGAGACACCCTTTGTATAAATCGCCACTCCCGGTCCGGTTTATACAGCCATGACAAACTCCGAGACGCCCTTTTATATACCGCCACCCCTGGTCCGGGTACTAAAACAAAAACAATACCAATATGCAATACGAATAATAATATCTCAACGAATAAACAATAACATTAACCATTCAACGACCAACATCCAATTCCAATTAATATTCAACGGATAAATTAAACCAATACACATTCAGATTGAGTAGATAACCTACCTTTTAGCAATTTCGCTAACATAAGTCCAGTTAATAGTCATCTTCTACAACGCCGAAATCTACAATTATAATAACATCCACTAATTATTAACTAATCAACTTAACTATTTCTTTACTATTATATTCTAACTTAATTAAAGCTAACCATTCTTAAAAAGGACGGCGATAGGGCACCACCCGGTGGCACTGAATCTCAGTGCTACCATAATTAAAGAAATTAAAATTAAAAAATTTAAAGATTAGTTTTCGTTTTTGCGTCAACCTCCAAAGGGTAGTAATGTAATTTTATATTTATTTTATACAATATAATTGTAACTAAACTTGAATTATGAACAATATTTTGCCCCAAACTAAATTATCAATTCTCAACCTAAATTACATCAATATATAAGATGTTCATTACAGTACATGGCATCATCATATCTTTAATTTCATCAATTGATTAAGCCTTCATACATAATCTCAAAAATGAACAAGATTGAACGACATCTTATCAAATAGATTGTAGTTGTGATATCCCCTGCAATTCTGTCGTCCAATGTTCTTACCATTTTGTTTCATTAACAATAATGCTGCCAATTCAGTTTATATATATCTAGTTATATTGCATGAAAGTTGCGAGTTAAAGACAAACTTGACAATCGAAGGTTTTGGGAAATATTTGTGTGTCCTTCTTATTGACAGCCAAACAATACATATATAGTAGTACAATCCTAATCCGACATATGAAAATCGTATATTTACGAGACCTACTTACCATAAACAATAGACCTGAATAATACATACAATATTATGAGTTTATTATGACAATACTTTCCTAATACCAACCCTAATAAGGGGTGGTAAATTATTACACCCCTTATTTAATTACAACCCTTAAAATCTTTAAACTTTAGGCCAAAGTTATAATATGAACATATATATTCATCTTTTATAAAACAATCTTTTGGAACTTTAGGTCCAATATTTTATAATATGTCCTTTTTCCAAAATATTTCTTCACCACCACAGATGGAACTTAATGTTAAAATAAGTACTTAAACATTCTCATTAAGATTAAGTTTCTCAAATATAAAGCGGAGTATATAGTCTGTTGCAAACTCGTCAAAGATTGGCATCAATTAAGCATATTGGTTTTCCTTTATCAGTGTTAGCATAAATAACATTCATTCATGTGCTATTCTCACGTCGAAGTATGAAAGCTTCCCTGTCAATTTGTTTTCTTAAAAATTCCCATTATTGTTTACTAAAACAATCATAGTAATCATAATTTAAGCATTCCATAAATTGCAAACGTCCATTACTATTACGTTTTTCGTTTGACTCACAATTCCATATGTTTATAATAAGAAACAAACATAATCAAATTAAGCATGAATTCCAACAGGAGTGATTGAGTTCGTTACTTTTATCATGTACTGTATAGGATAATTTTGTTGCTATTTAAAAATAAATGGCTAATCAGATAAAATTTATCATGGCTAATAAAGTCAATACAAGACATGTAATCCAACAACATGCATAAATCTAAAACATATAATCATGCATGATTGATAAGCAAATTTCCATGATGATAACTCCAATGTTAATATCTGCTACAATCAAGTTCTTGTTTACTCCAACAACGTGTCTTTACTCCTCAATGTTTTAACAATTTTATATTAAGTACGGAGTAACATTCATAACACTTACTATATTAAATTGACTGATACATAGAATACTAGTATACGGATGTGGATATACACGGGCCGGGCGTCTCAAAATAAATGGAGGTCCGGTGCAACACAAAGAAATGAGGCCCCAAATGTAAATGTACATATGTACTATACTTCAAAATTTATATTGAAATTCATCAATAAAGCTTGTAAATTTGGTGACCAAAACCGGAGACCCGGTTCCGCCGCCCGTGGTTGTGTTAAGATTATAGAGAGGAGAATATTTCATGGAAGGATTTGTATTATTGAAGATCTCATGAAAATACATGGACGATATATATAGACGACGACACTCTAAACCCTAGAGACGGTAGCCGTCGTAACTTGTAACCTAACCCTAATGATAGTCGGCCCTAATGGGCCAAATATCCTAATACCCTCCCGCAATCGTAAAGGCATTACATAGTACGAACTTTACGATTGGAGAATTACAATAAAATTATAATTAATAAAAAAACGTCTTTGTCTTCGGGGCAAGAAAATCAAAATCTTCATCTCTTCTCCATCTTCATTAATTTCTTCGCAAGGTTGGTAAAATAAACGAGTATTAAGACTCGCTAGAAATTTCTTCGAACAAGAACGTTAAGTTTTTCGGATTTGTCGAAAATGAGTTAATTTGCAGGAACCCTAATCGAACCTGACAAATATAAATAAAACGGAAATTATCCGTTAATTTCAAAATTTGGAGAACGTTGATTTTTTCGAACTCCAAATATATCAATTTAAATACCACCTAGAAGAAGAGAATTTAAATCAAATTTCAAAAGAAAAGGAAGAGATTGCTTCTTTTTTTTAAAAAATATTTCGGCAAAAGAAGTCCGTGGGAATATGACAAATTTCGATCAACCGAAAACATCCGTTTGAATATTGAACGGCAAGAAATAAATAACACCTTCATTGATAACTTTAATGGTGTTATCAAATTGCCATTACACCATCATTGGACATTTGGACGAATAAATTTCTACTTTTTTTTTTTTTTTTTTTTTTTTTTTTTAGAAATTGATAACGAAAATCCCGCCGGTGAGCGCCATATAGTTTCGCCAACCGGCAGACAGCGGAAGCAATTTTTAGAGTCCTCAAGAAAGGGGCTCTGATAAGTTCCGTTATCGGGCCTGGGTCACACCCGTATGGAGCTCTGATAAGTTTCGTTATCGGGCCTGGGTCACACCCGTATGGAGGAGAGAGAGAGTCCGGCTTATAAGTTTGTGGAGGTTCCATCCCAAAACCAATTGGCAATGGGTGGAGTAACTCCTTGGTTTATATGATAGACAACTCTCTCCTCTTTTTTCAATGTGGGATACTCACATTTGCCTTTATCATGAGTGAGCCGGACTCTCTCTCCTCCATGCGGGTGCGGCCCAGGCCCGATAACGGAACTTATCATGGTATCAGAGCCCATGGTCGAAAAAACTAAAACAAAGACCTGGCCTGGCATGAAAAATAGAAAAAAAAAGAAAAACTGGGCCAGAAAAATTGTAGTTGGACAAAAGACTTAAAAAAATCCAATCTGCCTGAACAGGGACCTCTCATGTGAGGGGGAGTGTCAAGATACAACTCACCCATGATAAACGCACATGTGAGTATCCCACATTGGAAGAAAAAGAGAGAGTTGTCTATCATATAAACCAAGGAGTTACTCCATCTATTGCCAATTGGTTTTGGGATGGAACCTCCTTAGACTTATAAACCGGACTCTCTCTCTCTCTCCTCCATGCGGGTGTGACCAGGCTCGATAACGGAACTTATCAGGTTGCCCGGGTCTTAGACACACCTGGAGATATAGATATAGTATGTATAATGTACGTATAGAAATAATAACGGAACTTATCAGGTTGCACCACGATGACGTTTTCGGTGAATTTTGTCAAAAAGTGACCGATATACCCTTATATATTTGTTTACCTACTTACCCAAATCTTTTCACTCTACCTATCATTTACCTCTTATTTAACCTCAAACCTCTCATCTTCCTCACCATTATTACCAAACATGAAGAACCCTAATTACTTTTTGGGGAAAATTAATGATGAAGAACACCCACTAATTTATGGTATGTTTGGGAATAGACATTTCATTTGCAAATACATATTTGGTCAAATCTCTAGTGTTTGGGAGATGAGAGGATTGAATTTCTTCATCAAGGACATAGGCTTGGGCCTCCTCCATCATTTGTTTGGAGTAGCTCCATCATCTCCTCTCTTTGATAGCCTTTTCTAATCTCTCTCCTCGATTACTTATGTTGGGTATTTTTAGCAAATTGTTGCAAAAATCAATTCTTTCCAGAAATTATTAGATTACTGTTGTTTTCAAACTTACAATAATAAATGAGAATCGATAGTCTAATTAAGAGTTGAGGATTTGAAAGTTTTGGTCGTCTCAAACAGAAGATTTGTATTTTGAACTCCTCATTTCAGATTTTACATAAAATTGAAGTATCCAAACACTACCCATAAAATGGGACTAATAGAATTAGAAATCAATTAAATTGATTAGGGTAGAATTTAAATATAATGGCCGGGTGAATTAGATTAGGTGGTTATGTTGAAGAAATGGAGAATTAGAGAAGATGAAGTTGTGAAATCTCATGAAGGGGATGAACATAAGGGGTTATAAAGGTTGAAGGTAAGGGTATTTTGGTCTTAAAAAATGAACTTAAGTCACAAAAATTCAAATTTGCGTCAATTTTCTGTCGGAGTTAATGTTTTGGATGTAATTTCTGATCAGAAGTGATATTATGGCTGTAATTTACAAAAAAATTATATAAGGCTGTAATTTTCAAAAAGTGGTTTTTAAAAGGCTGTAATTAACAATTTTCTCTTGATTTTAATTAAAATTAAAATTAGTAAACCCCTCATAAAGAATAAAAAAGCAAATAAATGATTGAGGCAAATGGAGTACTTGAGGCGATAAATATTGCATTTCACCAGGGGCAGACGCAGGAATTTTGTGTAAGGGGGCACCGGGGAAAAAAAATTAGTACATTATTTTTATCGTAAAAGTATTTTAATACTTTGAAAAAAATTTCTCCTAATGTCGTAGAAATTAAACAAAAAATGGCAAATTAATTGATTTGATTATGTTTTATGTTGTTTTTTTTCCTCTAAAATGCTATAGATTTCATTAACGATGCACCATGTATGTAGATAATAAGGGATGGGAAAGTTGGTGCTACTAATTTTTACAATCCAAGTTCTCTAGCATCTTCTTTCAATACCTTAAATATTCAATTTATTTTAAATAACCAAACAAAGCAGATGCTAAAGATTTACTCATTAAAAACACTCAAATAAAGATTGGTTTTCCCTTATTATAGAATATCAGGTCGAAAGAGATACTGCAAAATGTAATACTCTATACTCCCAGAGTATAAACGACTGAAAAACAAACATCGCCCAAATTAAGATCAAAGAATTAAGGAAAATGAGATGGCGCCACCCGGTGATGCTGAGATTCGGCGCCACCGAGGATATAATTGTAAATTACATTGCTAAATTCACTTTCCTACAATAAAATTTGAATTTTTAGACATTTACTAATTATGGGTAATTTAAAAATATAAATATATCCTTACAAAAAACAAATTACCCGTAAATTATTCCAATCTTGTTGGCCGGCATTTGCTTGATTTTCTCTAACAAACTCTTCTTTCTCTATCATTTTACTCTACATTTTCTTACTAACGACAATGATAACTTCAAAAAAAAAAAACTATGAACTTACCTCACACAAAAGAAACACAAACATACCAAACGCTAAGTTAATGAAAATTTCATTTACAGTCCAATCTGAGTGTATTGTTTAATGAAAACTATTATATACGAATCTAAATTAATGAAATGCTACAACAATTACTAAAAGCGGGATTACTTGCTTATATAAATTTCTTATGTTTTTTGTTGATCGATTACGTTAAATTTTCACTTTTGATTTTTGCCTTTTAAATTCATGAAGAGTACGTATACACACACGAAGTTATAATGATTTAAGAAAATGGGCAAAGAGTATTTTGTTTTTGTTGGGATTTTTTTTTTGAAACCCAAAATGGGTAAATTCATTAATGCCAAACAAGCAAACATTCAGCTACCATCGGCAACTGATCAATCCAAACGGTTTTACCAACTACACCCGGTGACATATGAGCGAGAGCATGAGCAACCTCATTGTTCACTCTACTAGTATAGTACCAAACTACAACATTAAACGAAGAACTAATACGGAAAATATCGTCTCGAACTAGAAAGAAAATGCTTCGACCCTGCTTCCTTGACTTGAGAGCATCAACAACTTGCGAGCAATCGCTTTCCACAATAATCAAATCATGGCCCGCCCTCACGGCTTCTTCCATCCCCTCCAACACCGCAACCGCTTCCGCCGCATGTGGCTCCCACACTTCTTTCCTATTATGCGACAAACCATATAACACTTTCCCATGCGGATCCCGACAAACCGCCCCAACTCCAACCCCAACTCCGTCCTTAACTCCCGCATCAACGTTGATTTTTACCCCGCCTTCCTCCGGTGCAGTCCAACCCGCATTATCCACACCCTTCTTCACTCCACCCACGATTCCACTTCCCCTCATAACCTCGCCATCCATCGCAGCCTCCGCCATCACGTCTTCCACTCTCCTTAAAATATGGTCCACCATCGCACGCCCTCCTTCAAACACCACCCTGTTTCTCGCTTCCCAAATAACCCAACAACCCACCATCATCTTCTCTCTTTCCATCGCAAGCATATCCCTCCACCACCCCTCCACCCAATCCCGCACTTCAACCCAGCCCGACTCCTCCCTTCCCACCACATTTATCCCCTCCCAAACTCCTTGTGCAATAGGACAATCCCGGAAAAGGTGTATACCTGTTTCAAAGGAAGAAAAGCACAACGGACACATAACATTATCACAACCGGCTCGGTTAGCTAAATTTACCTTTGTTGCGATTGTGTTGCTGCATAGCTGCCAGAAAAAGAGTTTGATCCGAGGACATACTTGAGACTTCCACAAACGACTCCAAATCCATTTATCCTTTTCCACACCACTAGTGGAAAAAACTCCTATCGCGTCGCGGTTATCATGGCGGTTCTAATAGAAACGTCGCGAAATGTAAAAAAGTTTGGCGGGAACGTATTTTTTATGTTGTAGGAGATCTATTGTGGCGGTTTTATATAAGAACCGACGCGAAAAAATAAATTATTTATGGCGATTCTATTTAAAAACCGCCATTATATATCTTTTATGGCGGTTTTATTTACAACCGATGGTAATAATGACGCTAAAGATAATGAAAGTTAACGACGGTTCTAGAACCAAACTGCCTTGATAAAATTTTGTGGCGGTTTTATTTCAAATGACATTTGACAGAAAAACCCCTAAAGTGTTACAATAACCTGCACAGATATCCTCTCACACCATTAGACTCACGCCATTACAATAATTTCCCTCTCCAATTTCTAAACTTCAAATCAGGATCCGATCAATCCCTCGCTCTCTCTATCATTCGTCGCATTCAATCCGTATCATCAGAATATTCTACTGATTTAATCAATTAGGGTTTTGTTTTACAATTACCCAACACCCTTTCAGCTTATCTGACTGATTGACGATCACCAGTCCCTCCAACACCACCGCCACCATGACGCTTAATTTGATTTTGGGTTCAAAGATTTAATAATCTCATTTTTAGGGTTCTTCTTTTTTTGCAGTGAAACTGGGGAAATCTAACGATTCATCTACAATTCAATCGCAGAAATACCTCCGGCTTCTTCACTTAGTCATATCTACAAAGGTTTGTTTTTTTTATCTACCCTCCTTTCCTTCTGTTTCTTTCTCATTGTTTCATTGCTTTATTTGCTTCAATTATAATCAATTGCTTATTGTTTCATTTTGTTCAGTATCGTACCAATTGTTTGCTCTACCGTTTCCATTTTGTCAACTGTAGTGCCAGCTATTAATTGTTTTTTGTTAATGATTTTATTATTTGGTCAGTGATTGGGGTAGCTTAAGGTAGTGATAATAATGTTGTAATTCTAATTTTGTTGTGGGGATCAGTTACTTGATGAGATAATGATGACATGCTACAGTTTAATTTGAAGATTAATATGAGTTGAATGAGTTAGTAATTGGCACTCGAAAACTAGTAGTCTAGTAGTAGAGAGGCAGTATATCATATGTGGTAGACAACATCGTCTACTGAGGTTGGGTGTGAGCAATTTGTTACAATGATATTTTTGTTGCAGTTGGAGTAGCCTGAATTGATATGGTATGATATGGTATCCCATTTAGTAGTTATTGACAGTCGGCTGATATAATTAGTGGCTAGTTATAGAGATGGCTTTTTCTTCTGGATTGAGTTTTCTCTTGAACGCTAACCATTCCCCCATTCAAACATTGCATTCTAGTCATTGATTTATCTTTGTTTGCTAAGTTATTAGAGTAATTTTTATTGATTGGTGTTCTATTAATTTTTCTTATGAATAATTTTGATCAACAACGAACTATTTCATTACTTTTTCTCAATATTAAATAACAAGGAGTAATTGGTATTGACGTGGGCAGAATTTTAAACAAAATCTCAGTGGAATTATTAGACCGTAGTTGTTGTTTAGCATCTTCAATTATATAAATCTATTTCTAACTTTCCTTCCCCTTGTTGTTTTTCCCCTAACATTTGATTTCGTTGTCCTTTTGACTTGTTATAAAATTTCGAATGATTAGTTTAACTTGTGCGCACTTTCTTCTTGTGGTCTATAGGCTTCGGTAAATGGCATAGGAAGAGCTCTTATAATTATTTCGAGGTTTGTTCTCTCTTTTCGTGTGTAGGCATGTATACTCATTAGCTTGCGCATAAGTACTAATTGCTAACTGTCAAGATTAGAAAAAAGACAAAGGGAGGACCACAAGTTGGTGTGCGAGCATAATTATTGATGCCATTTTCTTCTCTTCAATTCTACTCCGTATCATGCTAGGATCATTAAGGCCCCATGTGATATCATTTTAGGATGGTAGAAGGTTGTGTTGGGAAAGAACAATAATGCACAGCTCGACTTCAACATGTATTAGAATATCACCCTACTTGTAGAATCCATAACTCTCTGGTATTTTAGGATTTTGTTGTACAATTTTCTGAAAAAACCTTCCAGACAACAATTGATACAAACTTTAGCTTACTTGATGAACGTGCTGTGTGAAATAGTTATAGGCCATCATGCTAATATATTTTACGAGTAAGAATTTTTGGTGGCAGTACGCATTTTAGATGTAACTTCTGCAAATATAGGAAAGAGCAACTATTCTCTTGTGTGATCACTGTTCATTCTCGCTAAGATTTATTCAGAGAACTTTAATCAAGACACTCAGTATTGGAATACTAGAAATCTACTAGCATTTGCTCTGATTGTTTCCGTATAGAACAATGGTTCATGTCTAATTAGTGTGTCCTACATGAATGATTCAGCTGGTACTGGACATTGAAAGAAGCTATCTGCTGCTGGTCTTACTCATGTTCATCTGCTCCCAACTTTCATTTTGCCGAGGTGGATGATAACAAGGAGAAGTGGAAGTGTGTAGGTAACTTTTCTTTTATTCATATACATATATTTGGTGCTAGTGTGTTATGGTCCCAGTGCGAATTATGATCAATTCAGCTTATGTTAGCATTAATAGAGCTACAATACTCTACTTTTTTTATCCAAGACACTCGCTGTATCCTATATTCCTATATCTCTGTATTTGTCTAGGTATATTTCATTTTTTTTTCTTTTACTTTTATTTGTTTAGGTTTAATTCTGTTTTTTCTAACTTATCTGTTCGTTTTACTAGCAACTAGCTTGATTTTTAAATAGGATTTTACCTCTAGTCGAGTTAGACTTAATTGCGGTCGCCGACTTATTCTCGCTAATAACGTTCATATCTCCTTAAAACATGCTAATATGAAGTTTAAATTTTGAATAATTTGGTCTCTGAATTGCTTTTCAATCGGAGTGTTCTATAGTGCCTTATGGTTGAATTTAATAAGTTGTATTTCTAACTATTGGTTTGCTAAATGTATTATGGCAGGTTCAACAATGCTAATTGACGAGATGAAAGGTGTTATATAAGTGTGGGCTATTAAGTGTTTATAGAACATGGAATGTTGATTAGTTTATTAACTAAGATGTGTATGTGATTATTTATACACTTGGATGTATAATTTTGAACATCGAAATTATTGTTCTATTGTTCGGATGATATGCAAGTTCATTGGTTGACATTCTTTTGTATGCATTGTTAGTTTATTTTGCTATTTGGCTTGTTAAATTTATAAGATATTGCTACCGAATTTTGGTAGCAAATAATTTTTTTTTAAAAAAAAAATATCTATCTATGGCGGCCGTTCTTAAGTTAGAAACGCCACTATTAGTTCACCTTTAGTGGCGGTTGTTTACTAACAACCGATGTCACAATTACCTTTAGTGGCGCTTTTTTAACAACAACCGACATTATAGAAAACATGTAGTGGCGGATTGTGGTACAAAGTTGTTATTGAAATGCTTATGGCAGCGGTTTTCAAACAATAACCACTATTGCAAATGAGTTACAGTGGCGGTTCTTGTCTAACAACCGTCGTATTAAATAAGTTTATAATGACGGTTTTGTGTAACAACGTCCACTATAGGGGAGCTATTGCGACGGTTCAACAATCGGCCACAACCGCCGTAAATTTTTTATACGACGTCGTGCGACGGACCCTAAATCTCTAACAACCGCCATAAAAGGTCATTTATAACTGCCACCATAGGGGTTTTTTCTACTAGTGCACGATGATGGTTCCGCCATACTCAAGTCGACACCCTCAAGAAGCCTATATGCCGACTTTACCGTATATATACCATCCCGCTCAACACACCAAAACCACGAGTCCCCTTGCTGCCTCATACTCAGCCGTGTATTCTGCACCCGTTCTTGTTCAAAAGGTAACAAATACAAAGCGAGTTTTTGTTCATCCCATGCCTGCCCATTCTCCAACATCAGCTCCGAAACCATTAAAGCGTTTGGGTCTCCAAAACACGGTGATAGAACTCGGCCTGTCTGCGTCCCTGAAATCCACGTGTCCTTCCAAATATAAGTATCAGCCCCATTTCCAATTCTCCTTCGAAGCCCAATTACACCACCTTGCGTGCCCCAAGAATTCCCCACCATGTATAGCTAGGTTGTGCCCGAGTCTCGCCTCAAGAAAAGAGCCATTACCGTAATATTTACTCCTCGTCAATCTAGCCCACAAGCATTCCGGGGAAGTGAGCAACCTCCAAGCTTGCTTGCCAAGTAACGCTTGGTTCGATTTCAAAATATCACGAAAGCCCATGCCCCCCATATCTTTTGGCTTGCACAACCGCTTCCACGCGACCCACGGTATCTTCCGTCGCCCATCCGCGCTCCCCCACCAGAATTTCGAAACCAAAGCTCTCAACTCATCACAAAACGTAGCTGGTAATTGAAAAATACTCATTACATAAGTAGGGATAGAATTGGTCACGACCTTTATCAAAATCTCCCTACCTGCCTTAGACAATATCTTACCACGCCAACCTTGCAACCGTTTATTAAGCTTATTTGGAATAATATCCAAAACCGGTTTCTTAGACTTGCCAATAACCGTAGGTATGCCTAAATAACGGTCCTGCTCGTCCACTATCCGAACTCCAAGCCTCCCTGTTATACTCACCCTCCTCTCCTCCGAAACCCTTTTGCTATACGAGACCGTCGTTTTGTCCAAGTTTACAAGTTGACCAGACGCCCTCTCATAGACCCTAAGAATGGCACTCAACCGCTCCGCCTCCGTCACACCAGCTTGAAGGAAGAATATGCTATCATCGGCAAAAAACAAGTGGGTAATCATAGGAGCATGGTTCGAAATTCGAAAGCCCCTTATCGTATTATTCTCTACAGCTCTCCTCACAAGGCTCGAAAGGAACTCCGCACAAAGGATAAAAAGATACGGAGACAAAGGGTCCCTCTGACGAAGTCCCCTCTCCGGTGTAAACACTTCTTTTGATGTCCCATTAATTAAAACCGCTGAAGACACAGTAGAGACACATTCCAAGACCCTCCCCACCCAACGCCTCTCAAAGCCCATCGCCCTAAGCACCCCTTCCAGAAAATCCCATTCCACTCTATCATATGCTTTGGCCATATCCAATTTGACAGTCATAGCCCCATCCGAACTCTTCGAAAGCTTCATGTGGTGAAATAACTCGAAAGCGATCAAGACATTATCCGTAATAAGACGCCCTGGGGTGAACGCACTCCAATTCTCCGCAATAATATCACCAAGAAAAACTTTCAACCGATTAGCTAGAACTTTTGATATTAGTTTGTATATAACATTACATAAGCTAATTGGTCGAAAGTCTTGAATTTTGTCAGGTGCTTTTTTCTTTGGGATCAAAACGATGTGAGTATGGTTTAGTTCATGCGGCATAGACTCCCTTTCCAGCACTCCAATCACAGTACTGGTAACCAACGACCCCACAATATGCCAGTACGTCTGATAAAACAATCCATTCATCCCATCCGGCCTAGAGCTTTAAGGGGATGCATTTGATTTAACGCCTCAATTAATTCCTCCGCCTGATAGTCACGCCTCAACATAGCGTTCACTCTCCGTCACTCTCCCCTCTACCCCTCTGAAAATATCCCCAAAGTCCCGCTGATCAGACGCCTTAAACAAGCCCTTAAAATAACTAGTCGCCACTCGTGATACCGCCTCATCGCCCACTCGGACCACCCCACCATCATCCACTAACTTCCCTATGTGATTCTTAGCCCTTCGCTGCTCAGCTTGTCTATGAAAGAACCCGGTATTGCGATCCCTGTCTTTAAGCCATAGGGCTCTGGATCGTTGCCTCCAAAACTGTTCCTCCTGCTTACAAAGATCAGCTACCTCGCTTACTAATTTCCGCCGCTTTTTCACCTCTGCAACCGAACGCCCACCCTCATTTAGTTTAGAAATATGTTGTCTCTTCGTCGCAATAGCCTTAACAATTTTTCCAATGCTAACCTTCTTCCAAGATTGAAGCTCCTTCTGTAATACCCGCCCTTTTAGGGACCCTTTGACCAGCGTTGACTGACCATGGGAGCGGGAGTAGTCTTAGAAAAGTGTGCCAAAACCATCTTGGGCTGCGTGATAAGAGTGGTACTCGATAGAGCAGAGGCTACTCGATCGAGTAGCTAGGTTACTCGATCGAGTAGGGGGCCACTCGATAGAGTATGTTGGGTACTCGATCGAGTACCTGGTTTTCAGCGAGGGTTTTATATCGCGTTTTGTTAAATCCGCAAATCACTTCTGCCACTTTCCTTCTATCCTTCAGTCGCCTCTTTCCCTCCCCTTCACCTCAAAACCTCCTTGGAAGCCTTTTGGAAGATCCTTGTGCCTTAGGGGAACGTCTTTGGTGTCGGGTAGCGGTCTTTTGCTGAGTTTCTCCCTGATAGGTATATCATAATCATCATCCGTGTCCATGTTCTTTTGGTTAGGGTTTGCTTGTTAGTAATAGATAATTGTATTGTGGTTATAGGCGTGGCTTGGTCGCTGGACATGTTGTCTGTCGGCATGGATTGGTTGCGGTTGCTTAAAGGTAGGTTCGCCTACTCAGTTTCTGTAGATAGTCTAGTGCGTCGATCGTTGAATCGTTGTTGTTGTGCTGTAATTAGTATAATTGGTTGATTCAGACGATGTAGTGATTGTATTGTGATTGTCTGTGGTTCTCGAGATGCGTTCTCGGCTGAGTGGAGTCACTTGCGGGAGTGGCTTCACGCCCTAGTTTCGCCCTTCGTGGAACCCGCCACGGAAGGGGATGTGCACATTAATGGGACAGGGTTATCGCTCGGTATGATGAGCGGGGCTTAGGTGGGAACGGCTGCGGTCCCCTACTGGCAGGGCTGGTCCAGTGGACAGTCGGAGACGGAGATGGAGCGGAGTGCCTGGTTGTGACTGATTGTTTGTGTTGTTTTGGTAGGTGTTGGTAACTTGGTTATGTATTATCTCAGTACTGACTTTGTGTGGTTGTCTTGTTTGTTTATGTGTCTGCCGTGATCCCTTATGGTGAGCAGTCCGTCTTAGCAGGTGTTGATGTGGTTGCTAGCTGGAGTCCGGGCAGGGATGAGTCGCCACGAGATTTAATAATTGTAGCTAGTAGACCTTGAGTTGCATCTTTTGTATCATTAGTTGAATAGATGACTTGTAAAGTAATTTAATCGTTCTTTTATCGACACTTGGTTATTACTATCCTCGGGCAACCGAGATGGTAGCGTCTTTATATGCTAAGGAAGGCCTAGTTAAGGCTCCTCTGTATATGGGGGTGTTACAAAGTGGTATCAGAGCGACGATTTTGGAACCTGTAACAAATGAACATAATGAACGTAGAGAGTCTAATAAAATGAACCTGGTGTATGTGTAATGGGAGCCCCAGCTGATGCTAGATTTTGGGTGAGTAGGCGCCCTCATTTCAAAATCTTAGCCCCACGACACTTAAGCCAGTCACATGGTATGGGGAATGTGGAGTCCGTGTGTCTATGTGTGATATGCATGTTAATTGTGCCGGAGCTACCTCCGGTTAAGTCCTTGTTAGAAGTTAGTAGGGGTGTGATGGTAGAATTTGGGCCGCGTAGGATAATTGTTGATGAGATTATTGAAGTGCTTTGAATGATTAGCAAGCTTATAGGATGGTTATGAGATATGTGACGAAGGTTTAAGTGATAGTGAGGCGTGAAAATGTGGAATCGAATGTCGTGACATGAAGGGTGAACATGTAGGTGTTTGCTTAAAGTTAACAGTGACGAAAGTAGTAAGCGAGTTTATAAATCCTACCGTAATTGCTACGATGATGATTATAATTTAGTTGAGTTATAACTCGAGGCATAGCATGTAGTAATGCGTATATGCCTTATTTGTTGGTTGAAAATTTTCCGCTGCGTAATGTTTGATTCGTGCAAGGTGAATCGCTTATGATAGAATGTAAGACATGATTGAATAATTTGTTTGAAAGGTATGTATTTATGTGATAAGTGAAAGGAATAATTGATGTTAATTATATGCTTCAAATTGAAGTGAGCACGGGTTTAGTAGTAACATGAAAAGTAAAAATTTAAGTGTAATATGATGGCATGAATATGATGATAAATATTTCGGGGGCAGGTAAACCGAGCTAGGCAACTTATATAGCATAATGCGTTGTGCATTTTATTCGTTGAGAATTGTAGTTGCGCAATAAGAATTGTAAAACGTGATGGAGCATGATATTTCGTGCCGAATTCCGAATTTAGTTTGGAATCGACACACCATGTTGTTTTGCAGGGATCTTTAATTTACTTCGTACTTTTGACCGAGTACCTAACTATACTTGACCGAGTGCGGGTGCTTACTAGACCGAGTAGACCTCACTCGATCTAGTTAGAAAGCTATGATGTCGGGATGTGGGGAAAATTCCTGCAGATAGTCGATGATTTAGCTCCTACTCGATCGAGTAGGGTGGTACTCGATCGAGTACCCAAGGCACTCGATCAAGTAGGTTACTGTACAGCGAATCCTACGGGTTTTCATAAAACCCCTATTCTTCCTATTTCTTTCCCATCCTCCTCATTCTTCCTCTATATTACGAAATATCTAAACCTAATTCCTCTCAAAATCTCTCTTTCTCTTGGTTTAGTAGTGATTCTTGGGTTAATTTCCTTGCTTAATTTCGTTTCTTTACTTTGTTAATCAATCAAGGTATGCTATTCTTCTTAATTTACACGATTTATTGTTTTGAATGTGTTAGAGAAGTGAAACAATCTGAAATTCCAATTATTATGATCAATTTGGTGCTTTTAATTGTTAAAACATGATTCACATGCTTTCTTTCCATGTTTGTTGGTGACTAATTGCTGTAAATTAGATTAGAAATTGCAAAATTTGAAATCGAAATTTCTAGGGTTTCCAAAATTGAAATCGATTTTTGGTTGTTTTACAATGGTTAGACGATAGAATTGAGCCTTGAACATTGTTTATGTCATGTTGGAAGATAGATTTTGATGATTTCACCTTAGAAAGTTGCCTTAAAACTCCGTCTTAAAAGTGCCTTAAGTGGAAATTCGTGATTTATATGCGTAATTTGGCGTTGTATGTGAATGCTTAACTAAAGGATGAACTCCAGTATGATAATAGAAACGATAATTGATGAAAAGATGTCAAAATAGTCACAACTGTAGAGACCGTCTGACAACTTACCTGGGTTAATTTCTTTTCTAATATTGAAGATGATGGTCATATGTCCTAAATTCCTTCTCCGCGAACTTGTATACTTGCCACACATGTGTTTAGTAGCGTGTTGGAACAACTTTAGAGTCATACTAGGATGTTCGAAATTACTGAGTAAATGTGTTCACATGTCAAATTTCCATAACTATGGCCTATGAGTAGTAGTAAACTGAGCTTGTATGTCAAAATTTGGAAACCGTTGACGAATGTGTGTACATAGTGTGATATTCAAGGTTAATAGCATGAATTATGTGCTTCACATGTCAAATTTGTTGGTGAAATTGTGTACTTAGCTGAGTATGTGAATTCAAATTACATGAAATAAATATTTGTATGTTTATACAAGTTGCTTGAATATATGCCTAAAGCAGATGTCGAGACTGAACCTTGGAATCCGCCAAAGTAAGCGGGGGAGGGGTAACCCACCTGAGATGGGAGAGGGGAGTGGACCTGTGGTACCCACAGTTCCCGAATACCCTTCAGTTGTTTTTGTTGATTTCAAGCAGAGGGAGCGTTTTGTAGCCTTACAAAAACGCAAAATGAGACCTATGAGGTGTATAGACACTAATGTGTTAGAGGAGTTGGAGATAGAGACGGATGTCCGTCACATATTCGAGACCTTGAGTTTTACGGGTTTGTATAGACTGAGGAAGCATACTTACCCTTTTCTGACTTTGGAGTTCATGAGCTCTTTTAGCTATGACCCAGCGGGCCAGACTGTTGAGTTTAGATTAATGAACACCAGCTTTCTGTTGACTATGGATTTGTTTGCCTCTCACCTTGGGTTGGCCAAGCCTCCCAAGGACTCCATCACCGATATTCCAGCTGAGTGCGGCGTCTGCCGCCTAATGCCTTGCTTGACGGGGAAGCAAGCTCCCACCTCGAGCAACATGCTGATTAATGACGTTCAGCATGTTACCTTGAGGGTCTTTCTCCATTCTCTTTCAAACCTCCTTTATGATAGAAAGGATATCAGTAAGCTCAACAACCATGAGGTGTTACTTCTGATGTCCTACTTGAACCCGGAGCGGACCAGGAAAGTGGTCTTCAATGCTCCTTCTATGGTTTGTGCGACCCTTGCCTTGATGGCTTCTTCCTCTTCCCGGTACCTGAGTTGTGGCGCCATCGCCACTCGGTTAGCTGAAAAGCTAACCTCTTTTGAGGCCTCTTCGGAGTACGTGCCTCTAGCTACCCCAGTACCCACTATGGACCGTGCCTACTATCTCGACCTGAAATGGTTGAGGACTTTGCCTGACGGTGGTCTAGCTTGGAGGGTGTGGGGCATGAGTTAGATGAAGATTCCAGCTCCTGAGCACCTCCCAGCCACGGAGCCCTTGGAGCCGACGGTAGTGACGGTGGACTCCGATGATGAAGAGGAGGAGGATGATGACAGACCCCGCCAGCTGCAGACCTATCTCATCGACGACACCATCCTGGAGGTGATGCCGGAGCCGACGAAGGGCGAGAATGCGGGAGTTGCGGTGGTGGAGAGACCCAGATTGGGGAGGGGACCCCGTCGAGTGAGGGAGAGGGCCTCGGAGACTAGGCCACAGCCGGAGGCACCACAACAGCAACAGCCTTTCCCGTGCTACCCTTATCTTGACACCCCGGAGACGCGGTCCAGCTATTTGGCGGAGAGGGTGTCATCTACCTTGACACTCCGGAACATGCACGAGATGGCGTACGCTCAGGGGATAGGGACCGAGGGGCCGCATCCGGTGTGGTGGAGGGGAGTTGAGGACTACTCGGGGGTTTTCCATTCCTACGGGGTGGATCAGTCGACGTGGGGGGCACCTCAGTCCTTCCCTTACGGTGGCTTGACTCCATGGTACGTGGGCCCAGGAGCAGGAGCAGGAGTGGATGCGGGGATCGGGTCATCAGGAGCAGGTACTTCGGGTGGTGATGATGAGGTGATGTTTGAGCAGCAGCAGCAGCAGGAGGAGTGATACTCCTTGTTTATCCTTGTTGATGGTAGTTGGTATTAGTGGTTAAGAGTATGGCTAGACTTTAGTAGTTATTTCGTTGCGACTTGATTTTGGACTTGTATTGTGGCCATAAGGCCGGATTTATTACTTACCTATGTTGCAGGATAGACTTTGGGGTCGGGAAATCATCTCGACCCGAGTTATGTGACGGCTATATATATATATATGTGTTCGTTTATGACAGGTTTTATAAGGAACTTGGCCTGTAGGTACTCGATAGAGTACCCCGTACTCTATCGAGTAGCTGCAGGAAGACGGGATAAAAAGCATTCTGACCTGTAGGCTACTCGATCGAGTAGCCAAGGCACTCGATCGAATAGCATGGCACTCGATCGAGTATCGCTACATACTCGATCGAGTAGCACTGTTACAGGAGGTTTTCGAAAAATAAAAAATGTTCAATTGTTTTATAATTGCAAGTTTCATATTTAACGTGGTTGTTAGTACTTAGTAACATCGTTGAACCGTTAATTCTCTATGTTGGAAGTCGTGCTTGAGTTCTCCATGCACATTTATATCAGCTAATGAACCGGTGATAGAATCTTTTGCTTGTATGTTGCATCCGCCTTGTTCTTACCTCATTACCGGAATTACATCTTCTCATACATTTGTGCATACCATGTTAACGTGCTTTATCGTTGGCGCCTAGTGTCCCGGAGAGTTATGTATGATTTATAATTTAACGAGTTTATGCTTAGCGAGTAATGTCTACAATAAATAATATGTTTTAACCCATGTCATGAATCAGCAAATAAGTAATATGCGTTGAAATTGGGTGGTGAACTTCGGGGACGAAGTTCCTTTTTAGAGGGGAAGAGTAATGTCGCGAAATAAAAAGGCTATTTTTGAATAATGTTTTGCTTGTTTATAATGTTGTTGGTATTATGTTTTGCTTTAATTACAAAAATTTCTGAAGTACAACGGATTACTTTAGTTCTTTAAAGTGAATGTGGTTGTATGTTTCAAGAGACGGTCATGAGGAAATAGTTATAGTGCAATGAATCGTATTTGAATCACGTGGCCGAGTAACATGGTGGCATTAGTTGTACCACATGAAACTTGATATGAGACTTAGTTGGAAAGTTGATGAGAAACGTGTCCCGGTCTGATAAGTTTGATAGTTGTCATGGATTGTGCTTCGCCTTGCGAGGTTGATGTTTTATATGATATATAGAGTAACGGTTGACGGTGATAATGTGCGTATGACAGTAGTAAGAGTCGTTACGAGTAGAGCGTAGACAGTGATGATGATGACATGGGGGGTTGGTATTTCTAGGAGTCATGACTTGAGTAGGAAGAGTGGTAATGTCGTGTTTTTCCGTGTCTTGCTTGTTGGGGTAGGTGAGTTGAACTTCGGGGACGAAGTTCTTTTTAAGGGGGGAAGACTGTAATACCCGCCCTTTTAGGGACCCTTTGACCAGCGTTGACTGACCATGGGAGCGGGAGTAGTCTTAGAAAAGTGTGCCAAAACCATCTTGGGCTGCGTGATAAGAGTGGTACTCGATAGAGTAGAGGCTACTCGATCGAGTAGCTAGGTTACTCGATCGAGTAGGGGGCCACTCGATCGAGTATGTTGGGTACTCGATCGAGTACCTGGTTTTCAGCGAGGGTTTTATATCGCGTTTTGTTAAATCTGCAAATCACTTCCGCCACTTTCCTTCTATCCTTCAGCCGCCTCTTTCCCTCCCCTTCACCTCAAAACCTCCTTGGAAGCCTTTTGGAAGATCCTTGTGCCTTAGGGGAACGTCTTTGGTGTCGGGTAGCGGTCTTTTGCTGAGTTTCTCCCTGATAGGTATGTCATAATCATCATCCGTGTCGATGTTCTTTTGGTTAGGGTTTGCTTGTTAGTAATAGATAATTGTATTGTGGTTATAGGCGTGGCTTGGTCGCTGGACATGTTGTCTGTCGGCATGGATTGGTTGCGGTTGCTTAAAGGTAGGTTCGCCTACTCAGTTTCTGTAGATAGTCTAGTGCGTCGATCGTTGAATCGTTGTTGTTGTGCTGTAATTAGTGTAATTGGTTGATTCAGACGATGTAGTGATTGTATTGTGATTGTTTGTCTGTGGTTCTCGAGATGCGTTCTCGGCTGAGTGAAGTCACTTGCGGGAGTGGCTTCACGCCCTAGTTTCGCCCTTCGTGGAACCCGCCACGGAAGGGGATGTGCACATTAATGGGACAAGGTTATCGCTCGGTATGATGAGCGGGGCTTAGGTGGGAACGGCTGCGGTCCCCCACTGGCAGGGCTGGTCCAGTGGACAGTCGGAGACGGAGATGGAGCGGAGTGCCTGGTTGTGACTGATTGTTTGTGTCGTTTTGGTAGGTGTTGGTAACTTGGTTATGTCTTATCTCAGTACTGACTTTGTGTGGTTGTCTTGTTTGTTTATGTGTCTGCCGTGATCCCTTATGGTGAGCAGTCCGTCTTAGCAGGTGTTGATGTGGTTGCTAGCTGGAGTCCGGGCAGGGATGAGTCGCCACGAGATTTAATAATTGTAGCTAGTAGACCTTGAGTTGCATCTTTTGTATCATTAGTTGAATAGATGACTTGTAAAGTAATTTAATCGTTCTTTTATCGACACTTGGTTATTACTATCCTCGGGCTACCGATATGGTAGCGCCTTTATATGCTAAGGAAGGCCTAGTTAAGGCTCCTCTGTATATGGGGGTGTTACACCTTCGCACTTGCACCGAGGACATTCATCACATCCAAACCCCCACGCTCAAAACCCCTCCGAATCGCTTCCTCACAACCATCTTCCCCCACCCATACTTGCTCAAATCGAAACTTGTGCATACCTTCCCTCTTCACTTCCCTTCTATCAAACACAAGCTTAATTGGCGAGTGATCAGACCATTCCCGCTCCATATGGATCAAATAAGAATACGGGAAGCTCTCAAGCCACTCAGTAGTTCCCATAGTCCTATCAATCCTACTCTGCCTGTTCGTGTCCCCCGCTTGCCCATTATCCCATGTGAACGCATAGCCCTCAAACTGCACATCCACTAACCCACAATCATCCATAGCATCTCGGAAGTTGTTCATTTGCCACTGAGCTCGGCTACCTCCCTTCATTTCGTTTGCAGATAAGATCTCATTGAAATCTCCCACACACACCCAAGGCAAGTTAGATTGCCTCCCCGAAATGTGAAGTAGCTGCCAAGACAGGTGGCGATCCGTCACCGCCGGCCACCCATAAAAACCTGTCACTCTCCAGTCACCCTCATCATCTCTAACAACAAAATCCATGTAATGTACCGAAGCCGACAAAATCTCACATCGTACTCCTTTTTTGCACCAGAAAGCAAGACCACCAGACCTACCCACACTATCCACCTCCATTCCATCATACCCGTCAAATTTCGCCCGGACAGTCTGCATCTCACGACCACTTAGCTTCGTCTCGCAAAGAAACACCATGGTCGGGGCCTCCCGTCGTAGTAAATGACGGAGCACATCGACAGTATCGGGGTGGCCCAATCCCCGACAGTTGAGACTCAAAAGACTCATTGGGCCCGGCGGGGTTGAGCTCCCTCAACCACCAGTGACACCCCCGTCTTTGTTGTGTTTCGACTTCTTCACATATCCACCCATATCTTCACCTTCCCTGGATCTCTTCCCCCCAACTTCAAGACCCACCTCCTCCAGGCTCGATCCCATACTAACCCTCGGTATCCGCTCCCACTTAGCTCCCTTAGTTCCCTTCCCCCCCGCATGGATCACACCAGCCTCGTGCCCCTCTTTTCGACCATTACAGTCTCCCTCCCCTTCATCCGTATCCATATACACACTTCTCCTCTCCCTCTGTTTTGTCACTTCTCCCCTATATTTTCGCACCCCCTCAGCACACCCAACCTGATTCACCTCTATCACACACCCCTCCTTCTGTCTCTTATTGAGATTAAGGGACATATTCCCCTCCTCACCCAAAATCTGTCCCCCATTCCTGCCATCCCCCTCCCTTCATCAACTGCTCGGTCCCCCCTTCGGCGTCTATACGCTTACCATCCGCCATTTTCTTGCTTTTGAAGCCAACAGCAATATTCTGAAGCTTTTCTATCATTTTTGGAATCTCTGACTCCTCATCTTTTCATCCTTCATTATCAAAGTCTGGCTGTAAACATCGCATAGCCTTCCCCGTCCATTCTTTAACTGTCTTGGTGATCTTCCAAAGAGAGGCACGAAGCCACTCCCCAAATCAAAGCTCATCTTCTTCATAAGGGCCGTCATCACAATCTTTTTCACCATGGCTAAGTGTCCCACATCCATAGCAATATGTTGGTAGTCTCTCATACTTTATACTCTTTCCTATTCGGGGTTTTCTTCCCCTTTGATGTGGGCACAAGATTTTAGGAGATGATTAAAGAATGAATAAAGGAAGATGGTGGGGTTTGTGAATTGGAGAGAGGAATGAATAATTAAGAATTAAATAAGGAATTGTGAGTTAGATGGGGTTTGGTGATAGGAGAGAGGGATGAATAAAATAAGAGTAAAAGTTAGGTGGGGTTTGGTGATAGGAGAGAGGGATGAATAAAATAAGAGTAAAAATTTCCAAAATAAGAAAGGGGAAGAAAACTTGAATAATCCGTTTAAGGAAATATGGAAGAAAATAGTGAATAGGAGGGAGTATCAAACTTCACCATCTGCCCAGTTTGCATCTTGATCGGAACAAAAGCATGAAGTGGGTTACGAACGTCATGAAGAACTCGGAGTCGAATTGCCCTATCCATTTCCGGGTTTGGCCTTAATTCCATAGTAATAAACTGCCCTAGCATCGACCCTATTTTCCTCGCATTTGTTTCATTTTTCCTACCCGAAATAGGTAGGTCATACACTCTCGCCCACATTGGCAATTGATGTAAAACAGTATCAGTAATCTTACCCGCGACATTCGGTTCGTCGAAACACCATACGAATTTGTCAAAATGCCATGGTTGGTTCGCTATCACCTTCTCCTTATCCCGCATTGCACCAAATCGAAAGACAAAAGTCTTTTCCTTTGCATCAATCACGTTACCAATGATCGGTTTCGAAGGATTCCATAGTCTTATCATCGTCTCTATGGCCGCCTTCGCATTAATCACTTTCTGTGCCCAGATTTTCCCGACTAGCATCAACTGACCTTTCGCCTCCTCCTCCTCTGAGCCCTCGTCCCACACAAATTCATTCCCAGTGCCGCTATCATCACCGCCCATAATTCCCTTCCCCTTGCTCGAAGTAGAAGCCATCGGATCAAACCCTATCTGCAACCTGCACAACACAAACGAAAACAAAGATAAAAGAAGCCAGATTCCCACGCAAAAAACGTGAGAAGAGCCTCGAAGTGGAGGAGAACCTCAAGACCTAACCCTAGACTCAGACAGAAACCCTAGGAGAAAACCCTAGAAAAACATTGACTTGATACTTGTCATTTTGTTTTAGTTGGGATTTTACTTCTAACTCCAGATAACATATATAGGAGTATTACGGTCTTACCCCTAAGAGTTTGGCAGGAAATTGAAAACTAATTTTTATTTTCCATATTTTATATTATTTATATTAGGGTGGCGCTGAGATTTAGTACCACCCGGTGGCGCTATATCGCCATCCAAAAATTAATTACCCATCACGGACGAACTTTACTAAAAAAAAAGGGCTATACTTTTACCATGCATTTTTTGTATTTTTCATCGTCTGAGCATCTTTTCGACGTTCTTTGTGTTTGGTCTTGTAAAACCCGACTAAAGGATAATGATAATTATCGCAAGATAATTCTGAACATCCCCTATTTACTAAATGAATAGGCAACCTCACAAATTTTCCCTCCAAAAAGCATCTTTCTAAATAAGGTAACTAATAACACTTATGTATACATTAACTAAGGTAACTAATAATCATAATAATTTATTTCATTAACATATTATCTTTTCATTAAAATTAATCTTTTCATCAAATTATATTTTTTTGACTAAACTCTAATCTATAATCTTTTAATTAAAATATTTTAATAAAAAAATTGTATCAAACTATGATTTATTAAATATTTTACTGATTCTATTATTTGAAAATGATTTGACTCATATACTATGTATGAAACAAAATTAAACCGTTTTAATTACTTTCGAGACAAAAAAAAAAGAGAAAATTTATAAATTGGAATCCTTAACTTTGCATTATAAAAAAAACTATTATTTACAAAAATACATTTCAACATGCTACTCAATTCTTTTAATTAATTTTCAGTTTCAACTTTTTATTTCTCAACACAAAATGCAATGATGAGAAAAATGAACAACTAATGAGATACCACTATCATATATCTAATTTAGTAAAAAAAAAATAAAAAAATTATAAGCCATGTATTTAATGCATGGGGTCTAACCTAATTAAGTAATATAAAAATAAAAATTCTATAAATACCGCGCATTTATTGCGCGGGATCTAAACTAGTTTGATACTAATTAGCCAAAATCTCATACAACTACAATAGTATGAAATAATGGTAAATATTTACTTGAAAGTTAAAAATGGCCAGCTATTTAATGGATGATACAATTAATTTAAAAGATCTTTATTAGTTTTGTTTATATAGAGCATTGATGGTTTAACAAATAACAATATTCATAGGCGTAATTTTAGGAATTGATTTAATTTTTATAAACTAGCTTTTGTACCCGTGAAAATTACGGGAGCGTTTGAGATTAACTCTGTAAGCACACGCGTAACGTAACCTCATTTGTTTGGTACATACTGATATCTTTATTGCCTTGTGCTAAATACACTGGTATGCAAAAATATTGCACATAAATTGTTGTTCATGTATTTTGGCGAGAAGTAAACAACAGATTTATTTTCAATTTCACGGTATTATAATATTAGACGGGCAAGTAGATGTAATAGAGTACCAATATAACGTAGAACTATTCGTTTCATATTAATAATTTTGATATAAAATTAACCATGTCAAATGAATATTCGATACATGTGTAGCTTTTTTTCATCATTGACCAATGTTTTCTATATAATTCGTAATAAAGTTTGAAACTGTGTGGTTGTATAAACAATTATAGTGTCACTTTTTAAGACTGTCATTATATAAAGTTGATAATATTACGATTAATATTTATATTAACTGACATAATGGCATTTATGTATCTAGTACATTTTTCATTTGTATACTCGTTTCTTTAAAAAAAACAATAAACTTAATTTCCTAAAACCTAATTTGATTATAGAAAATGTATTTGATTTGTTTATTAGAAACTAATGATCAAATTAGTATTTTTCTTCTCCGTTTTTCAGTATTCAATTCTATTTCGTTTTATTTAAGGATTGAGGTTTTTAAGGTTTTATTTGATTTACGGTGGTTGTGTGGAAGTCAGCCGTAAAAGAAGTGTCGGTGAGAAGGTTGTAGTGACGGTAACAACTGGTTAATGGGATAAAGAGCTCGTGTTTAACATGTTTCTAGAAGAGGCATAACGGGTTGATGGTGGCTTGGAAGGGATTGATAGGTTGGTGGTAGGGTAATGACGTTTTTGTTTATTTTTCAAAAAAAAAAAAAAATCTCTGTAGTGCACAATTTGTTTAATTATCTCTATTTCATTATGTATTTTCTCTTCATGCGGTATTTTTTTTTATCGATAATGTATCTTTGTTGTTTTTTGTTCTCAATTGTTGTAGACTTGTAGCACGTGCTTTTTTTTTCTTTAATTTGCTTTGTTCTCATCGCGAATTGTTGCATATGAAAACTTTAGAAGAGTAACATGGGGTATTTAATATTATTCTTATAGTACAATATTTTAATTTTCTTACGCTATTATAATATTTGAGTACGTTATAGGAAAAATTATGTTAAAACATTAATTTTTAACATCTCCTTATGTATCCAATTTATTAAAAATAAGGAGGTATATAACAAAAGAGGGTAGCATTTACAAACAACGTAAAATATAGAGTAATGTAATATGATTTTTATTTGTCGTATAACAGATTTTGAAATTAAAACCAAAAAATTTTAATTTATGTTTGATGTTGTATAATCTACTTTGAAATTAAAACTCAAATTTCAATTATTATAATCTAATTTTTGTTTAATGCTACAAATATACTCCCTCCATTCAATTCTACAAGGCCATTATGCTTTATCACGTTTGTCAACGCGGCTTTTACTCGGCAAATATCTTTAGTTACGTATTTGCAAAAATTATAAAAGTTAGATATTTTTAATGTACTCTTAAAGACGAATCAAATAAGATCTCACATGAATATATTTTCACTTATGTATCGAGAGAAAATTGAAGTTTAATGTCCGCTTGTGAATAGTGGAGTAATCAACTTTTTATTTTTCTTTTTATTTTTAAATAATAAATGGTGATGATGTGGATTATTATGCTAGATAAAATGTTGTGTCAATTAGGTAAGTGTTAAGTTTGTGTTTTAATTATTATATATAGATTTTATATTAATGATGCGAGGTGGAAGCTATCATAACATAATTATATAATTATCTTTATCTTCTGCGTTATTCTTGGAAAAAATAATTATCTTTATCTTCTACGTTTTTCTTGGAAAAAAGTTGAATTGACTAATTAAATGATGCAATTTTGTTAATTTGTGTAAAGTAGTGGAATAACATAGGTGTCAAATAAAAATAAAAATCTTTTTGTGAATTATTTCGAGTCAATCACGTAAAAAAAGATATTTTTTAATTAGTTTTTGAGTAACTTTCGTTGTATCTTTGAAAATATTTTTATTATTATTTTCCTAAATTTGCGTTATCAGTTTCTTTTTTAGGTCAATCATAATAATTTGAAATGTGCATTCAAATATGGCAATAATAACCTTATGCTCACATTAATCTTAAAATATGAATGTAATTGAGTAAAAGATGTTTACTAACCTTAATTAGAAAAAGGTGATATTTTAGTTACGATAACATATTTTTGAAAATAACCGGTGGATTTTGATTCAGTTGCTTTTTTTTAAGCTAACCAACTACAACATGCCTCATACCAATTAAAAAATATTCTAATTAATACTTTTTTTAATTTACGTCTCAAAATCCAGCAAGTTCTCTCCTAAAATTGCGCCCAAATCAACTTAAAATTAGCAACTTTCCTTCTAAACTTTTTATATACCGTTTTTTTTTTTAAAATTACATTCTAATAAAAATAATCATGTTTGATATTCTCATTAGAAAATTTTGAAAATACTACTCCCTTATATTCTACATAAACTTCCCTCTTTTCTTTTTCATCTATTCACAATAACTTCCCTATTTCCTTATTTGGTAAAGTTTTATACTTATTTTAATCACCTTACCCCACAATAATACCCCACCTCAACCCACCACAATACTTATTTTAATCAACTTACCCACAACAATACTTATTTTAATCACTTCACCCACAATAATACTCCACAATACCTTCCATCTCTCCAATTACCAAACTCCACTACAATACTTTACCTTATTTTAATCTCTCTCCTTAATTCTAGTGCCCCCCATGAATAGGGAGGTTTATCTAGAATAGGAGGGAGTATTAAAAATTGCTAATAAATCCCGAATTTGAAGGACGAATTTTTTTGTAATTTAATTCGAAATCGTTTTGTATTGAATTGTTTACGTGATATATTGCACCATTTTTATTTTTATTTTGGCTTTTTTAATTAGAGAGTATGATACGTGGCGTTTGAATGCGTTGTGACACGTGGCGTATCAAGGGGTAGTCGGTTGTTGCTTTAATATAATATATGATATGATATGATATGATATGATATGATATATGATGATAAGATATATGATTGAATCGTTTTGTAATTGAATTGTTACGTGATTGCACCTTTTTTTTATGTTTTTTTAATTAGAGAGTATGACACGTGACAATTGAATGTGTTGTGACATATGGCGTATGAAGGGGTAGCCGGTTGTTGCTTTAATATAATATATGATATGATTGAAGTAGCAATTGCCCATAATCAGAATTTGGACTTGATGTTGAACTAGGTGCGAAAAAGATGGTATATTTCTTAGTACGTTATTTGTACCACATAAATTACATATAAATAATACTCACTCCCATCCACTCTTTTCTTCCCTATTTTCCAAAACGGATTATTCAGGTTTCTTCCCTTTTCCTTTTTCAGAAAGTTTTTATTAATATTATACTTCTACCTATCTCCACTCAACAAACCCCACTATATCATTTATTAATATTTAATTCTAATTATTCCTACATCTCTCCAATAACCAAACCCCACTCATCTCCTTTATTAATATTTAATCCTAATTATTCATACCTCTCTCCAATTTCCAAACCCCACTCATATCTTTATCAATATTATACTCTCCACCCTTAATCTCTGTGCCCACTCCAAAGGGGAAGAAAAGAGTGGATGGGAGGGAGTAGAATTGTCCCACATCGAAAAATTAACATAAGATGGGGTGATTTTATCTATATAATATAATAAAATAAAAACCAACTACATTTTCTTTCCCGTCTAAGCCTCCACCCCATATTACACGCAAGTCTCATTATAGAGCCTACCACTAATCACATGGCCCACTAGATATTATGCACTAATTTATTAATGCTGCCAATTAACCCTAATCAATCTGGAAATCGTCTTTTGTTTGCGGCATTTTTTTCACATGGTTCATCATAATTGGTATAATTTACTGCTTAATGAATCAGATTTAGTGATTTACCATGTGTCTACAGTTTATATTTATGGAAATAAAGAAGTAAATAGTAAGCTTTCTTCTATTTGAGTTTACGTCGTTTTCAAATCGTATTTTGACTATACTTTTTTTTATATGTATGCTAATCATATTTGTTGAAAATTTCAAAATTTATACTTCGTATACTTTGAAAGAGCTTTTGATTACAAGTATAAATATTTTGTTTCTAATAGTATTTCATATATTTTTCTACATACTTATGGTAAAAGTTTAAATAAAACACAAACCATGAATGTTTTTTTTTCCGCTTAAACACTCGCCCTAGACGTAATACTACTTTACAAAATCCCATTCGTCAACTAACCATTATTTGTTAACGGATCGGGTCAGGATACGAGTAAGACATAGGGTCGGATCTTACGGGATACGGTCGGATTAGGGGCCAATATGGATCAAAAAATAGGTTCCAAGTTCCAACGCCTTTTTTCTACCATTTTTTAAATTGAAAAAATATTTTAAAAAACATCTAAACATATTTAATATTAATGTTTTAATCATATTAAATTGATATATTAATTATAATGACATAATAATAGAAATTAAGTTATTTTAATAACTATTTTATTATTAAAGGTTACAAAAATTATATAATATTCGTTTTTTAGCTATGTTTGTAATTCAAAGTACAAAAACTAACTATTTTTTAATTATTATTTCAAATATAATATATAAATATTAATATTTTAATAAAATTCTCGATTAACGTGTCATTTCGGGTCGAATGGGTTAGTGTGTCGAGATTTTTCGGGTCTTGACCCTAAAAAAAGAGATTGAGCATATCGGGTTTTCGCGTCGGGTCAGAAAGATGTACTCACTATGATCCTCAAAATAATTTATACTAATTCAAACACAACAAATATTAAGAATGACAAGATCACTTGAATATATCCATTTATAATGATTGGAGAGAATGATTAACTTTAAGCATTTGATGCTATAGCAGTAATAATTGTTCTTCTTTATTTGTCTATATTACGATGTTGTTAACTTGATTTATATAAGATATTATACATCCAACTATACAATAACGTAAGTATAAAATTTTAAAACTTAATTTTATATATTATTTATATATGCCCGTGCAATTTTGCACGGGTCTAAACTAGTGATTATAAATAGAAGACATCATTGGAAGTTTGAAACTTAGGTATCAACCCAAAAACTTTTGAGTCTCTTAAGTGTTGTCTTAAAGAGCTCTTAAGAGTTTGTATCATTCTCTCTACAATATGATATAATTTCCTATATTATATTCAAGTGACAATGTTTATAATTTTTATTTATATAAAAACTTATACATTTCATTTGGTAAAAAGGTATCGTAAAAGAAAATTATGAAAAGTATATAATTAATTTCGTGGTAAAAAAAATGTTATTTTAAGAGTATAAGTTTTATATCATTTACACATATTTTAATTATGATAAAAAAAACGTACGGATATTAATAGAGTATAGGTGTGAAAAATGTGGCGTACTTCTAAGTATATTATTTGTCTCACGTTGAAAAATAATGTAGATGTGATGAATATATTACGAATAAATAGTTGAATTGTCTCACATCAAAAGATTGTCATAGGGTGAATTGTCCACATCAAAAGATTATTATCACAAGCTTAGTTGATCCTATGATTATAAATAAGAGTTATCATTGAAACTTAGGTATCAACACAGAATCTTTTATGTCTCTCAAGATTGTCATAATACAAACAATAACACACAAATATTAAGCACGTAAATCTTTATAAAGGGGTTATATATTAGTGATATTATAATATGTTTATTTAGAAAAATTATGAAAATAATAAATTAGATTCGTGGTAAAAAAATGTTATCATTAGAGTATATTTTTCATATAATTTGCACATATTTTAATTATGATAAAAAAATTGAAAAAAAAAACGTACGAATATTAATAGATAGTATAGTATTTGCTCATTATTAAACCGGGTTTGATGTCGAATTAGGTGCGAAATATATGGTGTACTTCTATATTTATCCCACATTGAAAAATAATGTATGTGTGATGAATATACTACATATAAATAGTTGAATTGTCCCACATCCAAATATTATCATAAGGTGGGGGTGATCTCGTGATTATAAATACAAATAATTAGACATAAGATGTAAGATTATAACTAAGTTAATTATCTCGTTGTAACGCACAGGTGTCAAACTAGTATGAGCAATAAAAATAACAATATTAACAATGGGCATAGAGAAAGTAATAGTAACAACAACGAGATTTATGAAATTAACATCATTAAATAGGGGAGTAGTGAAAGAACACAAAATCTCATTATAGACGGCACATATCCGTCTATTACGGGTCAAATACAATATCACATTTCTAATAGGACAAACAAAAAGTGGGGTGGTGGGGCCAAAAATTTCACCACTTTCAAGCTATTTGACCCGTCTTTAGTTATAGACGGATATCAATATATCCGTCTATAACAAGACTAGCTAGTAAAAGAAATGGTAATGACGGTGGGAGTAGTGGAAATAACAGTAGTCACAACAAATGTAACGAAAGTAATAGTATGAGTGGTAGAATATTTTATTTATTTAAATAAGAATTTGATAAAATTAACGGGAATTGATATAACGGTAAAGATAGCGTGAATAGTCAAAGTAATATGACAGGTAGAATTTTAGTTGTTTTTTACCCCTCATTTATACATTACTCCGACTCGATTTTGCGTGCTTAAATGAATAAATAGCTCATTTAGTTACTAATTTATAATAATTAGTCGTCTTAGCTAGAATTAATAATTAATCGGATTCTTGTTTAATATTAGTATTACTATTACTTTACTATAATAATGTGTAGGTAAGGAGGAATAATTGACACGGAGTCCGAGTAAAATGAGACGGAAATAAAGCGGATTAAGACGGAGTCACGTGAAATGGTGGAAGAACGCGCGGAATCATGCCCCCACAAAGTCAAAGTTTGGCTATTGTTTTACCAAAACTTCCCTTTTACCCTGCTCCTTTGTTGAATTCATCACCAAAAATGCCAATTAATTAAGAGTAAATTAACAATTACTCCTTTTTATATACCACTTTTGTAAAATAACTTCCTTATGAAAACTTTTTAGTAATTTACTCCCACAAAATGTTCTCGCTTCAAAAGTTGCACCCATTTCGTCTTTCCGTGAAAAAACTTTTTTTATGACCGTTTTGCCCTTGGTATATTCTTTTTTTTCTTTCTTTGGTCCTTTGTTCTGTCATCCTCTCATTCAGTTCAACCATTCCTCTCCCACATTAGACCACCATTTCTGTCACCTACTTCCTCCTCATCTCAACATCATCTACCTCGACACACCAAGATCACGACCATCTACTCTCCCTCGCAACACCACCCTCGACATCATCAACTACCATCACCATGGCTGCCATTCACTTAATCAATTCCGATTCAGTGTAGAAATTCCGTGCTATGTCAATCATTCTCTCTAGAATTCCGCTCTCACAAGCTCCTTCTCTGGAATCCGCTCTCGCAGCCAAAGATCCTCTTTTCTAATTAATAGCGTTTCTTTTAACCTCGCTAATATGCCTAGCAATAGGTCTTGGTATAGACGGGTGGGGCGAACAGACAGGTAAAGACCTCTAATAAAATGGGTAGGGGGGACAAGGTGGGGCACCCCCCATGTGCTTTCCACTTTATGGCAAATGGGTATTTTGTGAGGGGAAATGGTATCCGTCTATACGTATAGACGGATAGTGTTCGTCTATAATGAGAATTTGTGTATGCCTAAAATGAAGCATCAATGGCTTTGTCCCCAGATTTTGTCCACTTAATCAATTCCGATTTCGTTCACCCATGGACGGTTCGAAAGGATGATTCATGTCAGCCGACCCCAAATCATTTTGGGATTAAGGCTCTGATGTTGTTGTTGTTGTAATCAATTCCGATTTCGTAGACTTTTTCGTCCCTTCCAGGCCATGAACACAATGGCTTTGTCCCCCGAAGAAGCATCATTTTCATAACCTGGCATCTAATTCTAGGCCTAATATGATCTGTACTGCCGTACATTCTTCATTACAAATTTTCTGTTTGTTTTTTAATTTGAAATTAAGGTTTTTTTTATCAAGTTTTGGGGATAAAATTAGAAATTTTATGTTGAAAAGAGGGGGGAAATGGACATATTTATCAGTATAACATGAGCAAGATGAGTACAAATTCTTACATTATGAGCTTGAAGAGATGTAGAAGGGAGAGAGAAACCTCAATTGTATAAAAACATAAAAAAGGGCAAAACAGTCATAAAATTAGTCTTTAAATCAGAAAATTTGAATTCTGACGGAAATTGTCCCCTGAATGCGTAAATGGGTGCAACTTTTGAAGCGAGAATATTTTGTGGTAGTAAATTATTAAAAAGTTTTCATGATGAAGTTATTTTAAAAAAGTGGTATATAAAAGGGAGTAATTGTTAATTTACTCATTAGGGTCGTTCTAGGGTTTCTACCTTGTGAGCGGTTTTTTTCTGTCCTTTTCTCCTGGTAGTTTCGTCCTCCTCTAGGGGCAAAAATACTTTAAAATTCACAAAACTACATAAAAATTCTCTATAATCTCTTGTTTTTTACTCTTTACTGGACTTTTGCTTTGATTATGGCTGAGAGAGACGTGGGTTTGGGGGATGAGGAAGGGGTGGAGGATGCTTTTGATTGGGATGATGGCGATGATGGTAGAAACTCACAACCGTCCAAGCTTGCCCTAATAGGGCGATTATGGGGTTCGAAAACCACTAACATTAAGGCAACTATTGAGATGATGTGCAAACTGTGAGGTACGCGAAATGAGGTCCGAGGTAATGTTCTCGATGCTCAAACAAAAACCTTTATGTTTCATTTTAGTGAATTGAAGGATAAGCAAAGGGTCATGGAGGGCTAGCCATGGCACTTTGACTCATTCGTCTGGTGTTTTAACGACCCAAACACAAATGGAAACCTATTGGATGTCCCTCTTTCTTTCGTGCCTTTTTGGGTCCGTGTTTACGACTTACCTTTGGAGGGAAGGGATTGGGAGGAGAACTGTCGTAGGCTGGGCAACCAAATTGGTGTGTTTGTGGCTAAAGATTCCTTTTCATTTCCCCATCTTGACCGAGATATACGCTTGCGAGTACTTTTGGATGTTCGATCCAAACTGAAAAAGGATGTCTCTATTCGCATGAGGGGTGGTAAGGTTGTTAATTTCGCAGTTAAATATGAACGACTGCCCCTTTTTTGTTATGGGTGTGGGTTACTAGGGCATGGGTAGAAGGATTGTGAAGATGGGCTTTATGAGGAGGGATCACATGATTATGGGAGTTGGATTAGGGCTTCGCCATGGAAACCTGTCAAGGTGGAGGAGAGTGGGAGAAGGAAAACGGGTGTGGGGAGAGCTCTAAGTAAAGTGTTTGAGGAAATGGGGAAGGTGGAGGAAACAATTGCTATTGAAAGTATGGTCAAGAACCTGCAGGCGGTTTCTCTTCATGCTAAACCCAGGAAACAGATGAAGGATGAGGGCGTAAGTGCTCTAGCTATGACTTTGCCAGCTGGGGAAGGTGTTTCACTGGTGGAGACTGGCGGAGGGGCTTTGGGCCTTGATCAGGCGACGGGGGAAGGGTCGAGCAGAGGGAAGGGACCGGGGAAATGGCAAAGATTGGCAAGGGGTGGCCCTCGTTCAAACCACAGTGAAAGGACGAGAGAGATGACATCGACGAAGCGTGACAGAGACGAGCATGGGGAGACTTCACTTGGGAATCCAAAGCATCTTCATGGTTTAACGGGGAATTATGATGCTATTATAGGTGATTCACCCACTGATAACTGGGTGTGGGAGGGGGGTGGAGGAGGGGGAATTACTGTCGAGGTGATGGGAGAGGATGGTATGGTGGAGTCGGGTGGCGTTGGTGATGTGGTGCATACTGAGTCTATTGTTTCTTCTATATCGGCGGAGGTTGCGGACCTGCAACCCCGCCGGGAGCAATGAGTCTTCTTTGCTACAACTGCCGTGGTTTAGGCAACGACCCGACAGTTGTTAGGTTGATGGGGTTGCTACGGGGGAAAAAGCGGAGGTGGTGGTGTTAATGGAGACTAAATTAGGGGGACAGGAGATGCAACGGGTTATCCAACGTCTGGGGGGTGACTATGTTGGTGTGGGAATCGATTCTATAGGGAGGTCGGCGGGGATGGCTATTTTATGGAAGGAATGGGTGGAAGTGGAGGTCCTCTCGTCGACAGCCCATCACATTGATGTGGTGGTTAGGGGTCTATTTAATCTTAATGAGTGGCGTCTTACGGGTATCTATGGGTGGTCCAATAATGAGGAGAAATGGAGAACTTGGCAGCTTATGAGAGATATCAAGCCTTTGTCCAATTTGCCATGGATAATGATTGGAGACTGTTGGGCCCTAAATTATCCTGCCTGACCTGTTATAGGCCAGGCAACATCCAAGGACAACTTCCAGGCAAAAGACATCTAAAACCAGGCATTGATTCAACACAGACAGGCACCAAGCAGGAGTTGATGAAAGACAGGCGAAAGATAACCAGCAGCCTAAAAAGGAAAAGCACCAGGCCACTGCAGGCGACAAATAGGCAGTTGATATATGTTCCCTACAAAAAAGGAAGACCGATTCCAGAAAGCTATGATATAGGAAGCAGTCAAAACAACGGCTAAGAAAGAGGCAACCACCTCCGGGTAAATAGGGCACATTCCCTATTTACCAGGAAACCCTAAACGGCATAAGCAAGAGGAAGAGATCAGCTATAAATAGAAAAGAAGAGAAGATGAGAAAGGACATCAGATATACCCTCACTTTTACTTATATTTTTGTATTCTTAAGCTATATATTCGCCTGTCACGCCTGATATAACAATACTCTGTCAGGCTATCTAAAACCATAGTAACAATCACTCCTGGCTTGGTGCCCGTGGTTTTTTCCCTTATTCCCAGGGTTTTTCCACGTATAAAAATCTTTGTGTCATTGTTTACTAGTTCATTTTGCACTTAATTATACCAATCAGGCGAGTTGTTTGAGTTAGATCACCCTACATATAAATCCCTGGCAGGACAATCTAGATCAGTAAAAAGCCTGCCAAAACAATTGGCGCCCACCGTGGGGCATCTAACTCAAAAATAATCAAAGCCCATAACCAAATACCACAAAAAACTAAGAAACGATGGCAGGAGACAGCGTAGAGCAACAATTAGCTGCTGCCAAACAACAGTTGTTGGAGATGGAACAACTGAAACAAAAAATGATCCAGGCTGAAGCAGAAGTGGCAAAATTGAAAGAATCAGAATCCAGCCTAAAAATACAGCTGGGAGAAAAAGCTTCAGGATCAAAGTTGAAAGTCCAGCCTGGCACACCATTCTCCTCAATCATAAGGAACATTGATTTCTCCAATATTGGTACTCCTACTCCATCAAAGTCCAAAGCAGGAGAAGGAACGGACTCGGAGAACTTCAAAATGAAGAGACCTCATCGGATCGTACTAACACGGCCATTATGATGGCTATGCTCCAAGAAATCCAAAAACTTCATGAGAGATTTGAAAAGATTCCAGGAGTTCCTACCCCAATTGAAGAAGCAAATCCAGAGAGCTATGCTGATTCACCCTTTGTGGATGAAATAGCAAAAATAGACCTGCCAAAGAAATTTGTAATTCCCTCAATGAGAATCTATGATGGAACCACGATCCACAAAACCATGTTGCCTATTACAAGCAAAGGATCTTTGGCAAGATCAATTCCCAGATGAACTACGTCAAGTCTGCATGTGTAAGGGATTTGGAACAACTCGAACGGACTGCCCGCAATGGTACATAAACCTGCGAAACGGAAGCATCAAGTCCTTTGCACGACCTGGTCAACTCTTTCAATCATCGGTTGCCGGGGGAACTAGAAAAGAGATCCGGTGACTGCACAGGTTAAACAAAAGCCTGGAGAATACATCAGATCCTACATGACAAGATTCAACAAAGAAAAGGTTTCAATCCCCAGATGTGATGTTGGAACAGTAGTTGAAGCTTTCAGCAAGGGCTACCCTGGACGGTGACTTCTACGATGCAATGACCATGAAGCCCTGTCATACCTTTGAAGATGTCCAAGCATTAGCCATAGGCTATATCAGGCTGGAAGAAGACAAAGGCTACAAGGCAGATAATGCTGACAACAACTCAGGATATGACAAAACAAACAGAAAAAGCTCTCACCACCATTGTTGTCAGAATCCCGATTCGATCCTATGATTCTACGATTTCACGATCTAAAAATGCTTGACCGATCCTGGATCTTACGATTCTATCATGGTTGTAGAATCTTACGATCCTAATCATCTAAAAATTTTTAGAGGTAGAATCATAATATGATCCTACGATCTTACGATCCAACGATCCGATTTCATAGTAAAAAAAATTAATATATATTTTTATATAATGACATCGTAAAACTCAAATTTCGGGTAAGTTGTAGAAACATGTTCATATAATAATATTAAAATCATTAATTATCAATATTTTATGGATAAATATTAATAAATAAGTATTTTGATCTTCAATGATATGTTTTTACCAAATAAAACACTATAATTGGTGAGTTTGTAGAATCTTACGATTCTACGATCCGATTCTACTGATTCGATCCTACCCTCCCCATCGATCCAAAGTAGAATCCCGATCCTGACAACATTGCTCACCACAGAGGAAGCAGTTCCAGGCCATCTCCCTACACGAGACCTGACAGATCAGAAGTCAACTATACACATGAACAACGAGGTAACTCCTATACTTATCCTCCTATCCAAGAATATAACTTCTTTGTTGACATTGCAGGACTGATCAAGAGACTTGACCATATGGGAGACATTGTCAAGTGGCCAAAGAAGTCAGACAACCCCAACTCAAGGAAGGACACCACCAGGTGGTGCGAATTTCACATGGACATAGGACACACAACAGAAGAATGCCTGGGACTACGGAGACAAGTGGCTTACCTGCTAAAGAAAGGATACCTGAAAGACTTGATGCCAACAAAGAACAGGGAAGATGATGGAACAAGAAAAAACACGAAAAGGCAACAACGTGACTTACCCCTGCGCCACCCATTTATGAAGTCAAATTCATCAATGGAGGATCGAAAATTTGTGGCCCGACCATTTCAATTTGCAAAAAAAATTGCCAGGGAGTCAAAAATGAAATCTCCTTTTAAACCTAACAATTTACCTCAAATTACTTTTGACGAAACCGATATGCGGGGCATTCCAGGACCTCCACCATGACAAACAGTGATCACCATGCAAATAGGAACTTCACGTGTCATGAGAATCCTGGTAGATGGAGGCGATTCATAAACTGATCATGCTTGATGTCCTTAAAGCAATGAAGATTGATGAAAGCCAAATCATAAAGAAGTCTAATGTCCTAGTGGGATTCAGTGGAGAAACAAGAAACACACTGGGAGAAATACACCTGCCCACATACGTGGAAGGAGTATCTTCATACGAAAGATTCGAGTCCTGAATCGCTGTCATCCCTACAATGCCATATTGGGAAGACCATGGATCCACAACATAAGAGCCATACCCTCCACCTATCACCAATGCATCAAAATACCAACGAGAATGGGGAGTAGCAACCATAAAAGGTGAAAAAATCTGCCCAAGAATGCTATCTTTGAGTCATTGAAGCCTTCCAAGGCGGTAAGTCCCTCGCCTAGCAATTACGAACCCTGTCAGACAACTCATGTGGCGAAAACCAAAATAGAAACTCGATCAAGTAATTTTAGACCACGAGTACCACTGACAGCACGTCATTTGGTAGGATCGATGTCCCCGATAATATCGAGGCGAATTAGTAAATTTTCTTAAAGGTAAATCTTCATGTTTTGCCTGGTCACATTTTGATATGACCGGAATAGATGCCAATATTATTACACATAAACTAAATATTGATGAGTCTTATAAGCCTGTCCCAAAGAAAAGAAGAAAGTTTGCATTTGAAAGACATGTTATCATTAATGAAGAAGTAGACAAACTATTGGACATGGGGATGATAAGAGAAGTCATGTACCCTAGCTGGCTAGCCAACGTAGTGGTGGTACAAAAGAAGAATGGCAAGTGGAGAGTTTGTGTAGATTACACAGACCTCAATAAAGCCTGCCCAAAAGACCCATTTCCGCTCCCACACATAGACGCAATGGTGGATGCTACAAAGGCGGCATGAACTCCTGACATTCATGGATGCCTCAAGTGGATTCAATCAAATCAAGATGCACCCATCTGATCAGGAACATACTGCATTTATCACGAAAAGGGGCATATACTGCTACACAGCAATGCCCTTTGGCCTGAAAAATGCAGGGGCAACATACCAACGCCTGGTCAATACAATGTTTAAGGACCAAATAGGAGACACCATGGAAGTCTATATTGATGACATGGTAGTTAAATCAAAGAAAGCTGAAGATCATGTCAGGGACTTAGAGACAGCCTTTAAGATCCTGGAAGAATTCAATATGAAACTTAACCCATCCAAATGCCATTTTGGAGTATCTTCAGGAAAATTCCTGGGGTACATGGTGACCAAAAGAGGAATAGAAGGCAGCCCAGAACAAATAAGAGCCATATTAGAACTGGAATCCCCCAAGTCAGTCAAAGATATTCAAAACCTGACAGGACGAGTTGCAGCCCTGAATAGATTCATTTCCAGATCATCGAAGGTGCAAGGCATTCTATGACCTACTCGGGAAGAACAAAGCATTCAAATGGTTGCACGAACACGAGTCGACCTTCCAGAGCTCAAAACATACCCGACTACACCTCCGCTACTTGCCAAAACCGACAAAGGAGAACCCCGACGGTCTACCTATCTCGTCACGAAACAGCATAAGTGGAGTCCCGACCAAAGAAATTGATGGCCAACAAAGATCCGATTTACTATGTAAGTAAAAGTCTCCTAGACGCAGAAACCAGGTATGGCTTACTTGAAAAGTATGTACTTGCTTTAGTAATGTCCTGCACTAAACTTCGACCTTATTTACGCTGCCTAGAACCAAATGAAGCCAGCCAGGTCATAGAAGACATACATGATGGATACTGCGGAAATCATAAAGGTGGAAGGAGCCTGGCAAGCAAAATTCTCAGGAGGCTACTACAGCCAACCCCGAGAGCCGATCGCATAGCATATAGCTCAAAATGTGAAGCCTGTCAAATCCATTCCCCTTATATCCATCAACCACCAGAGCTACTACATTCAATCTCAGCCCCCTGGCCATTCATGAAATGGGGCATGGACATAGTAGGCAAGCTACCTCAGGCGCCTGGACAAAAAGTCTTTATGCTAGCAATGACTGACTACTTTTCCAAATGGATAGAGGCAGACTCTTACAGGCAAGTCAAAGAAAAAGATGTCATATCATTTATCAAAAGGAATATCATATGTAGATATGGAATACCTTCAGAAATAGTCTGTGACAATGGTACACAATTTGTGGGAAAAAGAACAGCTAACTTCTGTGCACAATGGAATATCAATCTAGTCACATTTACACCAGGCTACCCTAAAGCCAACGGCCAAGCAGAATCAAGTAACAAAGTAGTAATCAGTTGCCTGAAGAAAAAACTGAAAAGAAGAAAAGGAAGATGGGCGGAAGAGCTCCCCTAGTCCTATGGGCCGACAGACCACACCCAAAACAATGACCACAAAGGGCCGGACACCATATTCCCTGGTCTATGGTCTGCGAAGCGATAATACCAAAGAAAAATTCATATGCCAACTACCGAAAGGCTGAACACAATATAAGAGAACATGCCCCTATTACAGATAACCTACTCTTAACAGAAGAACTAAGGGATGCGACCAAAGTCGGGATAGCCGCCTACCAACAAAGGCGATCGCCGAGTTACAACAAAAATGTCAACATCAGAGTATTCAAAGAAGGAGACCTGGTACTAAGGAAAGTTTTCCCCAACACCAGAGAAAAGAACGCAGGCAAACTAGGCCCTACATGGGAAGGCCCGTACTTAATTGATTCAATAGTGGGACAAGGAGCTTACAGGCTACAAACTTTGGAAGGAGAAATGATCCCCAGATCTTGGAACATTTCCCACTTAAAACTATTTCATATCTGTGAAGCAGGTAAAACTACCTATCCTATTTACATGTCAATAGAACTTCCTGCTATGTGCTAAAGTTGCTTGCCTGTTATTCTTAGCTTCACCTAAAACTTTATTTTAAATCCTGAAAACTTGTTTTACGCCTTCTTTTCACTTATTATATGTTACACTTTAGGCTTAAACAAATATTCAGGATTGAGGGCCACTCCACCCAACCTGAGCAGCATTTCTAAAAATGCTCTAATTTGGCACCTGCCTGCCTGACACGAAAATTAAACTGAGCTCAGTACATAAAAAGATAAGTACAAAGGTGGAATAGACCATAGTACTTGTCAAAGAAGCCCTCCTGACAGGCTGAGGGCCATAAGCCCTCTTGACCGGCAACCACCCTCATTCTCAAAAGCCCTCCCCGACAGGCAGATAGAGCCACCATTCCCCATAAACACGGGAATGAGGGCCATAAGCCCTCCCGACAGCATTACTCTAACAAAAATCACATAAATGTACAGTACAAATTCCAGTCAAACACAAAGAAAATCAAGAGAAGAAAGGATATATATATTAAAACCTACCCAGGAATATACCCTTCCTAGACAACAAACCGTTTATCCAGGAAAAGCCAACAAAAACTAAAACAAATCCTAAATTATTTGTTCAGGGAACATCCCCCCTGAATAGGCCAAAACAACACAAAATTCCACAACATAAAAAATCAAACTAGCCCGCCTTGGACACGATGTGCAGCCAATCCCCTCATCAGCAGCCTCCTCTTCTTCATCTCCCTCCTCTTCAACATCACTATTTTTCCCTTTGGATGGAGGAGAGTCCACTTCCTCGTCGGCATGCAATTTACAAAGCTCAGGATAAGTGGTATTGAGATCAGCCAACTCCTGATCAGGATTCCAAAAAGGCCTGACTTCAGCAGGCTCTTCATAGCATCCACACGGCCCTTGCCAAAGAAATACAGTGCAGCATCTTTATACCTAGCCTGGACCCCATCCCTCTCTACAGCCAATTCTTCATTTACTTTTAACTGCTCCTACATAGCCTCGCTTTTGACCTTCAACTCTTCCCCGAGCAATATCAAACTTAGCCTGAAGAGCTTTGAGCATCCTGAGCGATTTTAGCTTAGAAGACTCCACCAGCAACCGAGCCTTCCCTGCCTCATTATCCTCCTTCAAAGAATGATTCTCAGCCTTAGACACCTCCAACTCAGCTTTAAACTTGTCAGCATCTTTTTTCAAGATTTGTACCTCCCAATCCAAGGCATTTTTTAGACCATGGACTGATTCCAGTTGACAGGCGCTCCTCAGCACATCATTAACATTCTAAAACAAAAGAAAAATGCCTATCTAAGCCACAAAAAAAAAAGAAAACACACACAAAAACCCACAATAAACAAAGACAATATATACCTCCTGAAGCATGGTAATCAGGTTGGCAGCATAGTCCCTGGAACGATACATAGCAGCCAAAGCACGGGCAGAAGCTTCCTCTGCCTGGTACTCGAAATAGGGATCATCAACCACAAAAGCCTGAGCCTGGATTTGGTCCTTAGCAAACTGGACCTCATCCATACGAGCCCTGACCCCCCTGACCTCATGAACTCCTCTAGACTCATCCACTCTCTTCCTCTTCTCAGGACGGTCACTATCATCCACAATATTTTCAGGAGACACCAACTGAACCTCCTGCACAGGTTCCTGAACGTGAACAGCACTATCACTTCCCGTTGCCTCACTGCTCTTTGACTTCTCTAGACCCATGCCTTCACCAAAGACAGACCAAAACTAGCAATTCTGGCAGAAGCCCTGGTAGCTGCACGACGAGTTTCTAAATTAGCAATATAAGCATGAATCCAATACAGGAAAAAGAATGACAAAAGATAAGCAAAAGAACTTACTCCCTGACGAAGATGCCCCTGGAACCTTAGTGCTCTTTACAGGTATGTACGTACTCAACTTAGCCTTCTTAAAACGAGGCATAAAAGCTTGCCCCAGACAGGCAGGCCAAGCCCTCTCCTCTTCAGGCAACGCCATAAACGCTGCTATCCGGTCAGCCGACCCCTCAAAGATCGGATCATTCACCCAATCATTTACTAAAAGAAAGCACGGGCAAAGTAAGTAAACTCTCCAAAACATATTATTACCAAACCAAAAATAATGCGGAAAGAAAGTTACCTCCTTCAACAATTTGGGTAATTCGGATAGTCCAGTCAGGGGCAATTGAATCAGCCTTGATAAACATATAAGTTTGAGCCCATCCCTTATCATCCCCTGAATCAAAGTTGGTAATCAGGTGAGCCATATTTGACCTGACTCGATAATTGAACCTCCCAGTAGAATGACTCTTCAGGTGATAGACATTCTTGAAATCATCCAGGGTAATAACCAATTTATGCTTAGAACATAAATGCTCAATAGAATGGACAATTTTCCAAACCATTGGCATGAGTTGAAACGGAGGAACCCTAATAGCCCTAATTACCTCAGTCATAAAAGGAGAAAGGGGAAGCTGACCGCCACCCATGAACGCCCACTCAAAAATACAGAACCAACCCGGGCTACTCCAATTAGTCCCGACAGACCATTCTCGAATCCAAACCTCGGCCCCATAAGGAATAAGGCCCCCCCTTTATATAATGCTCAAAAGCAAGTTTGGTGATTGGCTTCTTGAAAAGAAGCCGCCAAAGCCTTATTAGGAGAATATTCAACCCCCTTATAAGACATGGATGAACCTCGGAGGAGCACCAACCTCCACCACATCATCCTCGGGAATGATATCGGGGACCCCCTCAACCTCGGCAGAAAACCATTTCAACTTCAACAGAACTTTTTCACCCTCAAAGAGAGCTTTTGAAGTCAGTGTCCTTCTCTCCCGCCACCACCATATCTTATTTTTTCTGGAAGATGAATTTTTCAAAGAGAGAATTTTTTAGAAAGGGAAAGAAGAAATTTGGAGATTGAGATGTGAAAGAAATCACGGCAAAAGAAGGCTATTTATAACCGCAAATCCTAAAACGGCTAGAAAAGCAAGTGGTAGAGACTAATCATGACTCTCCTAGGGTTTTGTGAACCTACCCTATTAATGACAAATAACCGTTACAAGAAGTTGAACCAAACACCAATTCTAAATCCGATAAAAAGACTCTGCACAAATCACTTGCCTGGCCCAAATTTTTATCTCCTTATTCCTGGCGAGACCCAATAATGGAATAAGCAGATAAGGGACAATTGTTGGGCCCTAAATTATCCTGCCTGACCTGTTATAGGCCAGGCAACATCCAAGGACAACTTCCAGGCAAAAGACATCTAAAACCAGGCATTGATTCAACACAGACGGCACCAAGCGGGAGTTGATGAAAGACAAAGCGAAAGATAACCAAAGAGCCCTAAAAAGGAAAAGCACCAGACCACGCAGCGACAAATAGGCAGTTGATATATGTTCCCTACAAAAAAGGAAGACCGATTCCAGAAAGCTATGATATAGGAAGCAGTCAAAACAACGGCTAAGAAAGAGGCAACCACCTCCGGTTAAATAGGGCACATTCCCTATTTACCAGGAAACCCTAAACGGCATAAGCAAGAGGAAGAGATCAGCTATAAATAGAAAAGAAGAGAAGATGAGAAAGGACATCAGATATACCCTCACTTTTACTTATATTTTTGTATTCTTAAGCTATATATTCGCCTGTCACGCCTGATATAACAATACTCTGTCAGGCTATCTAAAACCATAGTAACAATCACTCCTGGCTTGGTGCCCGTGGTTTTTTCCCTTATTCCCAGGGTTTTTCCACGTATAAAAATCTTTGTGTCATTGTTTACTAGTTCATTTTGCACTTAATTATACCAATCAGGCGAGTTGTTTGAGTTAGATCACCCTACATATAAATCCCTGGCAGGACAATCTAGATCAGTAAAAAGCCTGCCAAAACAGAGACTACAACCAAATTTTATTTGAGCACGAGAAGAAGGGTGGTCCTCCGAGGGAACACAGACTTATGGACGACTTTCGCGAAGCTATGAATGACTGTGAGCTACTGGATATTGGATTCTCGGGAAATAATTATACTTGGTGGTACCGGAGGAGTGGGTCTGGGGCTGTCTATGAGCGGCTTGATAGGGCGCTGGCCACTGTTTCTCTTCTTGAAGCTTGTCCTATGATTACACTGTCACATTTGGACTTTGATAAGTCTGACCATGTTCCATTGAAGCTTTCTATGTTTGCTCCAGTAAAGGTGAGGAAGGGGAAACGGTTTCGGTTTGAGGATATGTGGGCTCAAAGTGAGGACTGTGAAGAAGTGGTGGGTGATGCTTGGGCTGCTGGGGGCTCCGTTAATTTAGGGCACGTGGCGTTGAGTAAATTAAATGTTTGCTCGAGGAAGCTGGGCGAGTGGAGTAGGGTTCAATTTGGGGATTTACGACGGCAAATAGAAGAAACAAGGAACCGTTTGCATTTCCTTGACAATGGCTATCATGATGACAATGCGGTAGCTGAAAGGAAAATCTTTTGCTCGAAGCTCGATGGGCTATTAATGGCCGAGGAGACGTTTTGGCGGCAACGTTCTCGGGTTGGGTATCTAGCAGAGGGTGATAGAAATACACGTTTCTTTCATCTTCGTGCTTCGAATAGAAAGCGGAGAAATAATATTTCTCGGCTAAAAGACGATTCTGGGAATTGGGTTACTGAGGAAGGGAGGATGCGGGAGCTTGCTATGGGGTATTTTGGTTCGTTATTCTCCTCGGATGGTCCCTCTAGGATTGACGAGGCTCTGGCGTGTGTGGGGGCTTGTGTCACGGCTGATATGAATGCGGAATTGACCAAGACTTTTACGAGAGAAGAGGTGCGGCTGGCTTTATTTCAAATGAAGCCGAGTAAAGCTCCGGGTCCTGACGGTCTTAATTCTAATTTCTATCAAAAATATTGGCATATTATTGGGACAGATGTGGCGGACTATGTAATCAGCTGTTTAGATGGCAGAGAGGACATGACCCGGGTAAACCACACGCACATTGTTCTTATACCGAAAATAAAGCATGCCACGGAGTTGAATAATTTTAGACCGATATCACTTTGTAATGTTATTTACAAATTAATTTCCAAAGTACTTGTGAACCGGTTAAAATTTTTTTGGATGATTTGGTTGCGGTAGAACAGAGTGCTTTCATTCCAGGGAGACTCATTGCGGACAATGCTATTATGGCCTTCGAGAGTTTTCATTTCCTCAAATCACACAATGCTGGTAAGAAGGGGTATATGTCGCTGAAGCTGGATATGAGCAAGGCTTACGATAGGGTTGAGTGGAGCTTTCTCGAATTTGTCTTGGTTAAAATGGGCTTTGCACCGAGATGGGTGGGAATGATGATGAGTTGCGTTCGAACTGTGCACTCGGCTGTTTTGATTAATGGAATGCCGTCTGATTTTTTTCCACTTCGACGGGGATTACGCCAAGGTGACCCGCTCTCACCCTATTTATTTATCCTTTGTGCCAATGTCTTTTCTAAATTACTCACAAGGGAAGTTGAACGAAGAAGTCTTTATGGTGTTCGGGTTTGCCGTGGTGCTCCGAGTTTATCACATTTGTTCTTTGCGGACGACTCACTAATCTTATGCCGAGCTGATAGGAAAAACGCTGAGACAATAAAGGGGGTTCTGGATCTCTACCAAGCGGCGTCTGGTCAACGTTTAAATTTGCAAAAGTCGGAACTATTTTTTAGTCCTAGTACGGAGGTGATAGAGCAGGCTGAAGTCACGCAAATCTTAGCTGCTAATGTGGTGATGTCACCGGGCAAGTACCTTGGTATACCCGCTGTGGTGGGTAGGAATAAGTCGATGGCTTTCAATCACTTAAAAGAACGAATTAGGAAGAAGCTTAAGGGGTGGAAGGAAAAACTCCTCTCATACTCGGGTAGGGAAATACTCATAAAGGCTATTGCCCAATCGATTCCCACCTATCATATGAGATTGTTTAAATTTCCGACTACCTTATGCTCTAGTATTGAAGGTGATTTGGCCAGGTTTTGGTGGGGACATAGCGGGGAAAAACGACAGATTTACTGGGTTGCTTGGGAGAAAATGTGTCGGTCTAAACAAGAGGGAGGACTGGGGTACCGTCACTTTGAGTCATTTAATCTCGCTATGCTTGCCAAATAGTTATGGAGGCTCCAAGAGAGGCCGGATTCTTTAGTTTCTCGAGTTCTGTTTGCTAGATACTTCCCGACGGGTGACGTTTTCGATGCTAAGCTTGGTCATCATCCTTCTTTCGTGTGGAGAAGTCTTATGGAGGCCCTTCCTATATTAAAGAAGGGTTGTGCGTGGGTTATTGGAAACGGACAACGGGTTCGATTTTGGAAGGATAGATGGTGTTCAACGGAAACGTTGCCTGGAATTATCTCCCCGGTGAGTGGTTTGCGGGATAGTGTGGTGGCGGATTGGTTTGTAGGTCAGCCGAGAAGATGGAATGAAGAGCTCCTTCGTCAACACCTGTATGATTTTGAGGTGCGTGAAATATGTCGAATTCCTTTATGCCCTGATGATGAGAGTGATAAGCTTGCTTGGGCACACACAAAGAATGGTATTTATACGGTAAGATCGGGCTATCATTTTATTTTTGAACAAAGGCGAGCCGAGCGCGGTGATGGGGGTTCGAGTAACCCGTCGAATTTCTGGTCGCGGTTATGGCGAGTTAAGTTACCTCCTAAAATCAAAAGCTTTGTGTGGAGGGCCTGCAAGGGCGCGTGTTACCGTGCGGGCTAAACGTGCAAAAGCGAGTTTGCGAGGCTGATCCGACTTGCCAACGGTGTGGTAAGGAAGTGGAGAGCGAAACCCATGCCCTGTTTAGCTGCCCCTTTGCTCTGGACGTATGGGATGCGGGTGGACTTGAAAATGAGAATGTGGGGGATGCATTTTGCGGAAGCATAGTGGATTGGGTGGATGGAATTTTGAGGCGAGAACAGGATGATGAAGTGTGCAAGTATTTGGTTCTCCTATGGGCTAGCTGGAACCTCCGGAATGATCACTATTATGGTAATGTGAGGACTGACACAAGCAGCATGGTGGGGAAGGCATTGAGCTTCTGGGAAGAGTGGAGGAAGGTCCAACCCATGGGGGATCGGGTGGTGTGTACACAGAGGAGGGATAAGATAGTGTGGACACCACCGGGAATTGGGCAATGGAAACATAATGTCGATGCAGCAGTCATGGGTGAGGCGGGGTGTGGAATGGGCATCGTGTTAAGGAACCATACCGAGGGCGTTGAACGGATGGGTGTCCAACAGGTTCGAGAGAGATGGGATCCAGACATTGCGGAAGCCATGGCTGCTAGCTTTGGATTAAGGACGGCTTTGCAAATGGACCTCGATAATGTGGTGCTTGAATCTGATTGTTTGGTGCTGATAACTATGCTAAAGTCGAAGTTCTTCCCGACAAATTATTTTGGGAGAATGGGGAAAGTAGTCTATGATCTAGCTAGTAATTTCTCTTGTATCCGTTTTAATTTTACTCGTCGTGAAGGTAATTATGTCGCTCACGAGTTAGCCCATCTCTTGCCGATTGATTATTCTACTCGGTATTGGGTGGGAACGTATCCGGAGCGCATCGAACTGTTTGTAGAGCTTGATGCTCTTGATTTACCAAGTTAATGAAATTCACGTCCTTTCCTTCAAAAAAAAAAATGTTAATTTACTCATTAATTAAATACATATACTTCTACACCAAATTCAAAATCATGCCTCACAAAACAATTGACGCCTTTGTTACTTTCGTCGCCATATCCAATTCATTATTAAAATCACCATGACCATTCATTCATCATCATCAATTCACCATCACCACCCAAATTGACGAAGACCCGACCTGAAATCTCAACTCGAAACCAAGATCAACCAACACCAATCGAGCAAAGATGAAGCCCAAACCGAGTTCAGCCATCGAGTTAACAATTTCCATATTTGCAACCATCGATTGAAATCAATGTTGCCGAGGGTGTAAATTATACCCGGACGGGCGAAATTATGCCCGGTCTGGTGTTTGTTGTGCGTCATTTTTAATAGCAGCATGATTTCCTCCTTCCTCTGCCAACCGTTGCACATATCTTCACCTTACATGGAAACAATCCTCCTTTTCCTTATATGTATATTTTATAGCTGTTGCACATATTCCCTTCCGTAAATACTATAGCTATAGTTCTACTATAAATAGGCTTGTATTCTTCTTACCAAAACACAATTGAGAAAATATCAATATACAATATTTACCCATATCACAATTCTATTATGGTATCAGAGCCCAAGGTTTAGTCCTGGGTTGTGAGGCGAAGACGGGTCCGAAAAGCGCCGACGTTCCCGTCCGACGAAAAAACTGGGCCACTATTTAGCGGGTCCGAAAAGCGACGACATTCCCGCCCGACGAAACAGGTTCGAAAAACTACGGCGTTCCTGTCAATCGATCGAAAAGGAGACCTTACATGTGAGGGGGCGTGTGAAGAATCACATGTAGGTCTCCCACATCGGAGAAATACAGAAGAGTGATCTAGCTTATAACCCAAGGGGCTACTCCTCCCATTGCCAATTGGTTTTGGGATGGAACCTCCTTGGACTTATAAAGTGGACACTCTCTCCTCCTCGATGGACCTGGCCCAGGCCCATATGCGATCTAATATGGTATCAGAGCAATGACGAAGCTGATGCCTGTCACATAGGTACCCTTGATAAAACCGAACTCTGGCATCGGCGTTTGGGTCATCCATCTTCGTCTATTTCCCGTTTTCTTCCTTTTCTTAACAATAATAAAACTGCTTTTCATAGCAAACATTGTGACATTTGCATTCGGCCGAAACAAACCCGAGAACAATTTTCTTTAAGCACAAACATTGCAGACGGTCTTTTTGATTTGGTACACTGTGATTTATGGGGTCCTTACTCCGAAAATGCTTCTTGTGGTTCTCAATATTTTTTAACTCTTGTTGACGATTTCTCTCACACTACTTGGGTCTACTTGTTGCGTCGTAAAAGTGACACTCGTCAAACCTTATTAAATTTTTTTGCAATGATTGAACGCCAATTTAATACGAAAATCAAAACTATAAGAAGCGATAATGGCAATGAATTTACTTGTCTCATCAATTTTTTTAATGCAAATGGTATTATTTTTCAAACTTCTCAAGTCGATACCCCACAACAAAATGGTCGGGTCGAGCGAAAACATCGTCACATTTTAAACGTTGCTCGCGCCCTTCTTTTTCAAGCCAGCTTACCCATATTTTTTGGGGGGGAATGTATCCTCACAGCGGTCTATCTCATCAATCGAACACCCTCCTCCATCCACCACGGCAAAACACCCTACGAAATTCTCTTTAAAAAACCCCCACCCATGGAAAATATTCGAACCTTTGGGTGCCTTTGTTACGCGAGAAATATTAATCGTACTCGGGACAAATTTGCTCCTCGCGGACACAAATGCATCTTTCTTGGTTATCCGTTTGGCAAAAAGGGGTGGCGTGTTTATGATCTCGACACCGGTAAAATATTTTCATCTCGAGATGTAATTTTTGTTGAACATGAATTTCCTTATGCCACTATGAATATTTATGACATTGCCAATGATACTCCCTCTTTGCTTACTGACACCCTCACCCCTTTCGAACACCTCATTGTCCCCGTTACAACCGCACATGACCAGCCAACGGACCAACCCACACCGCCCATAATTTCTGACACATCCACCTCCTCGACACCTACATCCACGAACCCCAGCGACACCTCTCCTACACAACCAGACCCCAATACTACTTCCCCCGAATCCACTCTCTCACAACCCGACTCTGGCCAACCACACGACCCCACCTCCAGCACGACATCTCAGACCGTAAACATGGGCAAAGGACATCGACCAAAATTTCCCAACTCCCGTCTCAAAGACTTCGTGGTCAACACCAAGAGCCCCTCTACACACTTGCTCACGGTCCAATCATCATCCACAGGTACAAAATTTCCGATTTCTCATTTTATTAGTTACGACAAATTTTCCACTAACCACAAAGTTTTCTTATCGGCCGTGACCAACAATTACGAGCCTACCCACTACAATGATGTTGTACAGGTACCCACATGGAGAGAAGCCATGAAACTCGAATTGGAAGCCCTCGAAAAAAATAGAACTTGGACCCTCGAAACTCTTCCACCCACGAAGAAAGCTATTGCATCCAAATGGGTTTACAAGATTAAATACAACGCCGACGGCACTATCGAACGACACAAAGCTCGGTTGTTTGTTATGGGAAATCGACAAGTCGAAGGCATCGACTATAATGAAACCTTCGCTCCAACTGTCAAAATGGTCACGGTACGGACGTTGCTCGCAGTGGCCGCAGCTAAGCATTGGGCACTCCATCAAATGGATGTCCACAATGCCTTTCTCCATGGCGACTTACAAGAAGAGGTATATATGAAGCCACCACCCGGATTCCACCCCTCGACAGATGGGAAAGTTTGCAGACTACGGAAGTGGTTATATGGTCTCAAACAAGCCCCTCGATGTTGGTATGCAAAACTCGCCTCCGCCCTCAACAAATATGGGTTCAAGCAATGCCCATATGATCACTCTCTGTTTTCAATTACAAACGACACGACAGAAGTACATGTGCTAGTCTACGTTGACGATCTAGTGATTTGTGGTAACAACTCCGCTCTCATTGCTAAATTCAAATCTTATTTGAGCACTTGTTTCCATATGAAGGATCTAGGACCGCTAAAATACTTTCTCGGACTGGAAATAGCCCGCAACAAATCAGGAATTTTTGTCTCACAGCGAAAGTATGCTCTCGATATTCTCACCGAATCCGGATTACTCGCTGCGAAGCCTACTGCCATCCCCATTGAACCCAACCATCACTTGGGTATTTTTAAGGCTCCCGCTATAAAGGATCCACGAAAATATCGCCGACTCATGGGCCGATTAGTATATCTCACAATTACTCGACCGGAACTAATTTATTCGGTCCACATACTTGCTCAATTCATGAATACACCAACCATGGACCATTGGAACGCGACACTTCAGGTTGTTCGCTATCTCAAAAATAAACCAGGCCAAGGGATACTTCTTCGAGCTGATTCCACTCTCGCCCTCCGAGCCTACTGCGATGCTGATTATGCATCCTGCCCTACCACTCGCCGATCTCTCAGTGCATATCTCGTCTTACTCGGTGATTCTCCCATATCTTGGAAAACGAAGAAACAAAACACAGTGTCCAAGTCATCCTCCGAAGCCGAATACAGGGCAATTGCTTACGCGACATGTGAACTTAAATGGCTCAAAGGATTGCTCTGTACTCTTGGTATACATCACACCCAACCGATCCAACTCTTGTGTGATAACCAATCGGCTCTCCATATAGCTCGCAATCCCGTCTTCCACGAACGCACGAAACACATTGAAGTCGACTGTCACTTTGTCCGTGATGAAATACAAAAGGGCGTCATCTCACCAAGCTATGTTCATACGAAGGAACAACTCGCTGACATTTTTACAAAAGCTCTCGGCCGCATACCGTTTGATGGTTTAATGTCCAAGTTGGGCGTTTCAAATCCCCACGCTCCAACTTTAGGGGGTAATAAGCGATGATTTCCTCCTTCCTCCGCCAACCGCTGCACATATCTTCACCTTACATGGAAACAATCCTCCTTTTCCTTATATGTATATTTTATAGCTGTTGCACATATTCCCTTCCGTAAATACTATAGCTATAGTTCTACTATAAATAGGCTTGTATTCTTCTTACCAAAACACAATTGATAAAATATCAATATACAATATTTACCCATATCACAATTCTATTAGTTTTGCTTTTGGCAGAAGAAGACAAAGAGTTGGGAAGTTTGGTGTGACGGGGGTTTGGTGTTGTCAGTGGGGTGTTTATTATTATTATTATTATTATTATTATTATTATTATTATTATTATTATTATTAGTAGTAGTAGTATTAGTATTATTATGATTGTTACGGGGGATATTATCATGGCCCCTCTTAAATTGTGCACTCTCAATTCTTCCACTCTTTTAGGCCCTGTTTTTTTGGACTGAAATTGTCTGAATCTGAATCAATCAATGGAGCCGAGCTGAGCCGAATCGAATCAATCAATCAATCAATCGATTCAATCGAATCGAATCGAATCGAAATAATAACAAAAAGATTATAATAATAATAATAATAATAATAATAATAATAATAATAACACTAATAATAAATATTATAATAAAAATAATAGCATTAATAATAATAAATATTATTATAATATTATTCATTAATAATAATAATATATTAATATAATCTAATAATAATAATCTAATAAGATATATAAAAAATAAAATAGTAATATAATAATAAATATAGTAGTAATAATAATAATAATATTAGTAATATAAATGATAAAATTATTAATAATAATATAATATATTAATAATAATAACTAAAAAATAAATAATAATATAATAATAATAGGTCTAATATAATAACTTATTAATATAATAATATTAAAATAATAATAATAAATATGTGATTAATAATATTAATAATAATGAGTATATTAATAAAATAATAAATATAATATAATAACTTATTACTATAATAATATTAAATATAATAATAATAATAATAATAATAATAATAATAATAATAATAATAATAATAATAATAATAATAATAATAATAATAATAATAATAACAATAACAATAATAATAATAACAATAACAATAATAATAATAATAATAATAATAATAATAATAATAATAATAATAATAATAATAATAATAATAATAATGTAGTTGTTACTAATAATAACCAGGGGAGGATTTGGCTTCTCTATAATCCTTCCACTGTGGTCATTAAGAATGTGGTCCTCCATGAGCAATTGATTCACTGTGAAGCATGGTCTAAACTGAGCAATCAAAGTATAGCTATTACACTTGTTTATGGCTATAACGACCCTAAGGATAGGGTTGGCTTATGGGAAAAGTTATCCTCCATCTCTTCCACAATGACCCTTGCTTGGGCAGTCCTTGGTGATTTTAACGTTGTCCGGAGGATTAATGAAAGAGCAGGACCTAACCCTCCTGCAAATCAAGATTTAGTGGACTTTAATACTTGCTTGGCCAACTGTTACTTAGATGACATTCATTGCATTGGGTCTGAGTTCACTTGGACAAACAAGCAAGATGAGGGTACTAGAACCTGGGCAAGACTTGACAGGGTCCTAGTTAATCCTGATTGGTTAACACAGTTTCCTTCTTCCTTTGCCTCAAGTTTACCTCCTGGAGTCTCAGACCATTCACCCCTCCTTGTCACCATGCCCCCCCCCATTCATGTGACAAGGAGATTCAGTTTCCTTAATGCCTGGCAGGATCACCCTGATTTTCAGAGAATTGTTTATGAAGCTTGGAAAACTCCAAGTTTTGGTACACCAATGTTCCAATTATTCCATAAGCTGAAGAATGTACGTTTTTCCCTCAAGACTCTCCATAGGAAGGATTTCACCAACATATCTGGCCAAGTCCAAGTCCTTAGGGGCCAGCTGGAGCGATGCCAAACTGCACTCCAATCTGACTTGTTCTCTCCGGAGCTCCTTGGAAAAGATAAGGAACTGACAAAGCAGTACACAGACCTGAGTAAAAAGGAGCTGGACATTATTTATCAACGGGCCAAAGAACATAACATTAGGAAAGGTGACTGCCCCTCTAGCTTCTTCTTTTCTAAGGTGGCTTTGAGGAAGCATCATAACACCATTGGTATGATCACTGATAAAAAAGGTACGCTCAGGTATGGAGCTCACAATGTCAATACTGCCTTTGTCGATTACTATACTGAGCTCCTGGGTGGCTCCTGCCCTGTTGTGCCAATTCCAGAGGCAATTTTCACTGCAGGTCCTACGGTCACAGTTGCTGCCAGTTCTTCTTTAATTGCCCCAATCACGAGAGCTGAAATTAAGCAAGCACTTTTCAGCATTTCTTCTAATAAGAGCCCAGGGCAAGACGGATTTTCCTCTGGTTTCTTTAAGACTTCGTGGGATATTGTTCAGGAGTCCTTCTGCCTAGCTGTTGAGGATTTCTTCAAGAAGGGGAAACTGATGAGAAAAGTTAACACCACTCTCCTTGCCTTGGTCCCCAAGAAGGAGGTTCCCCTTAGTGTTCAGGACTTCAGGCCCATTGCTTGTTGCTCTGTAGTATACAAAACTATTAGTAAGATATTGGCTTCTAGGATACAGCATACTCTCCCAGACTTAGTGGGAAATGAACAAGCAGCGTTCATCAAGGGGCGTAATATCTTTGAAAACATCATGATGTCTCAGAATCTCATTAAAGGTTATAACCAAGGGCTAATTTCTCCTCGATGCCTCATCAAGGTGGACATAAGAAAAGCGTTTGACTCTATTCAATGGGATTTCATCAGCCAGATGATGCATGGACTGGCCTTTCCCCCTAAATTTGTTCAATGGATTCTTGGGTGCATCACTTCAACCTGGTTCTCTCTGAAAATCAACGGTTCTCACAATGGTTTCTTCCCAGGAAAGTCTGGGGTAAGGCAAGGGGACCCCCTCTCCCCCTATCTTTTTGTCCTAAGTATGGAAATCCTCTCAAGACATTTGAGAGGACTCCACCTCCTTCCTCAGGTATCATCCCACCCTAAATGTGCAAAACTCAGACTTAGTCACCTGATATTTGCTGATGACCTAATGGTCTTTGTGAGGGGTGATGTCCCATCTGTAGTTGCTGTGGCTAAATGTCTCTCAGATTTTGCTAAGGTTTCTGGTCTGCACGCGAATCCCACTAAGACAAGCATCTATTTTGGTGGGGTTGATGATGGCATTAGGAAGAGCATTAGCGACCTTACTGGTTATTCAGAAGCACGTTTCCCGTTTAGATACTTGGGGGTCACTCTTAACCCAGGGAGACTGGCACCTGAGATGTTTAGATCAATGATGGACAAGATCCAATCTTCAATTCATCACTGGACTGGGAATCTCCTCTCTTACGCGGGTAATCTCAGACTCATTAACTCTGTCTTATTCGGTTTGGAAAACTATTGGTGTTCTGCTCTCCTCCTTCCTAAGATAGTTGCTAAATTGGTAAATAAGCTTTGCAAGAACTATTTCTGGGGCATTCCAAATGGTACCAGGAAAATGATATTTCAAAGCTGGAAGTCAATCTGTGCACCTTGGTCTGAAGGTGGTCTCAATATCAAGGAGCTCTTGAGTTGGAATAAAGCGTTACTAAGCAGGTGGATTTGGCTGTTAACCCAAGAAAGGGAGGGTATCTGGGACCAATGGACTAGAGACTACAACATGATGGGGTCTTCTATATGGGTTTCCACGAGTAAACCCCATCATGCTGAAAGTTGGCGAGCTATTCTAAAGATTAGGGACTGTCTGCTTCAAGCTGGTGGTACCCCTGCTGGTGCACAGGTCCTATTAAATTCATGTGTATCGCGAGGTCGTTTCATTGTGAGGAAAGCATATGATATTTTTAGGACCAAGCATCAGAAACTTGGTTGGACTAGGGTCTTATCCTGCTTTGAAGTCATCCCCAAACATCGTGTTTGCACCTTCCAGGCAGTTCGAAAAGTTCTTTCCACGGTGGACATGTTTTGCTCCAGAGGCTACCCAATAGTCAACTGGTGTTGTTTATGTAAGAATGCAGCAGAATCCCATAGGCACTTATTCTTTCATTGTCAGTTCTCACAGCAAGTTCGCAGGTTGATGCTCCGGTGGCTTGGTTTTCCGAGCTCCTGGTCTGGGATTGATTTAAAAAACTGGTTATATAAGCTCGAGCATCTGAATAGCACTCCTAAGTGGAAGATTTCCCTAGTTACTAGTTGCTTGGCTGGTTTGGTTTTTGCTATATGGGAGGAAAGAAATAACCGTATTTTCAAAGGCTGCATCAGGACCCCCGTTCAGATCGCCACTCAGCTCAAATGGATTTTAAAGACTCGTCTAGCGGTTAGTAGAGACATTCGGATCCGTAGCTGGACTGAATCTGTTTCACTAGTCTAGGAAGGTAGATACTTAGTTGTAATCTGGTGGAGTTCTTTTTTCTTGTATGATTTCTCTCATTTATTTTCCCCCATTGAGGATGAATATAGATGAGTATAACTCTCTTGCAAAAAAAAAAAAAAAAAAAAAAAAATAATAATAATAATTATAATAATAATAATAATAATAATAATAATAATAATAATAATAATAATAATAATAATAATAATAATAATAATAATAATAATAATAATAATAATAATAATAATAATAATAAGAGGAGAGGCGATCATCAGCGTGCACGATTGCCGTCAACCATCAGCCTCACTGCCGCCCTTTTCTTCACCACCAGGACTGCCGCCTCACGCCGGCTATTCTTGGCATCGACATTAGGGTTCAGGTTAGGGTTCAGGTGGGTTTTCTTGCGGTTTTTGTGTCGTTATGAGGTGATCGTTTTTCCTCTAGGGCATCGTTTTTCCGCCACTGACTGCCGTCATCCACCCCACGTCGACCATTTGGAACTCACGTCGCCGGTCAGGGGAAGGAGTTGTGGTTGTTCACGGTGGGTTGCGGGGGAGTTCGTGCAGCGTTTGTCCTCTCAAGCGGCATTGTCACTATTTCTGTGATCACTGTTTGTCCTGTGCCACCACCCATTGGTTTTCCGACCTCAAGTCACCGCCATTGCTGTGGTGGTCGACGGCGCTGCCCCCTACCGGTGAGTGTTTCTGTTTTCTTTCCCTTTTTGTTTCTCGCTGTTTTCGGTTTTGCGTTTTGTTGCTCGTAGTTTTCTGTTTTGCGGCGGTGGTCCGGTGGTGCTGTAATACCCCGTATTTTATATAATCAATTAAACGGATATTATTATATATTAATTATTATACATTTTATATCACTAATTAAGTCGGGTTAATGGTGAGTCGATAATTACATTAAGCTATCGTAAGTTAATCGAGACGGGTTTATAAGGAATTCGAAAGGTGAGCTAAACAATTTACCCTCGACCCATTTGAGCTGGCCCAATAACATGTCCAGCCCAATTACCCTTAACCCTAAACCCTAACCCTAATAGTATACCCAAACCCTACAAACCCTACCCCTCAACCCGCCTCCCTCATTTCATCAGCTCCAACATCAACCTTCACGCAAAACGAGAGAGAGAGAGAGAGAGAGAGAGAGAGAGAGCATGGGTGGTGACGGCGCAGCAAGGAAGGCCTTAGGCCGTTTGTCGACGTCCGGTGGCAACCCTGGTGGCGGCTGTGGTGGCAGGAAAGGTAAGAGCACAACCCTCCTCTTCTTTCTGTCGATTTATTGGTTGTTGTTTCGTGTCTTATAGGGGCGTTTATGGTGGTTGTTGACGGGGTATAGGAGTAGTGTGGTGTGAGACGAGTGACTTGGTGGTTGTTAGGGTGGTTATAGGTGGTGGTATTGACAGGGAGAGGCGGCAGCGACTTGGGGGAACAAACGGGTTTAAGATACGGGTTTTCAGGGAGTTAGAGGGTTAGGATTGGGGTGGCGCCACCGTGGACTCGGGGGAGGTCGAAACGCGGCGCCAAGTCGTCTGGGTTCGTGGGCTGACGGCGAGCAGGACAGTGGTGGGTTGGCAGGTAATAGGTGTTGGCTGCGGTGGTGGTAAAGAGAGAACATGGAGTGTTTGGTGAGGCGTGGTGGTGAACCAGGCCAAATGGCGGCGCTGGTTTGACTCGTCGGCGACAGTCGACCTCAGTGGGGGTGGTCGTTGGTGGCTGGGTCAGAGTGGGTGTTTGGGCTGGTGGCTGAAACGGCCTAGTGGTGGCGCGTGAGAGTGCGGGGGCGCGTGTGAAGGGGGTGGTGTTGATGACGAGTTGTTTTGGTTTTGAAACGGGTTTTGTCATAAGTCTAATCGTTAGAATTCGTTAATTCATCGTATTAATTAATTAATTTAAATTCCGAGTTATTTAAATAATGAAAGACGAGTTTGAGTCGGGTTGTTTGAGTTGTTTAAAGTTTGATTCGGGTTTCTTAATCGTATAATTCGTTTAATCCTTTATTTATCATATTGGTTATTCAATTTAATTCCGAGTCAGTTAAATAATTCAAGTCGGGTTTTGAGTCGGGTTTGTTAAAATGAAAAAGCTACTATATCGGGAAAGTTTCCATTCTAAGAACTTCTACTTTAGTAACTTTCTATTTTGGGAAGTTGGGACAAATACTAATCGGGTTATTTTAGTTATCAGTTGGGCATAAGTTTGGTGTCGGGATTGTATTTCGGGAAAACTTCTATTTTGGGAGATTTCTATATTTAGTAGTTAGTAATTATAAATATTATAATTTTTTTAGGTGACGGATTCGTGAAGAATCGATAATCAGATTCGTTGCTTTATTTTCTCGGATCGCTTGAATCGCTTAATTGGATTTGCTGGCACTTTGAGGTAGGGAAATACACTTGTCCTATTATCGTTGTTGTTGAATTGTGTTGACTTGATTCCTGGTTGTTGATTTACGTTATGATTTATATACGGGAAAGTGATTGACTGAATTGATCGTATTGAGTATGATATCACAACATCGGGTAACTGGCATGACTTTATGATTTATCAGTTCAGTGATTTATATATATATATATATATATATATTGTGTTGCATTAATCTCTTTTGAGCATTCATATGCATTGGAGATGGAGGATGTTGTGGTGATGTGGTGTGATGATGACGATGTTGTGATAAGGCCCAGGCGGGTTCTCAGACACTCCGCCCGGATAACCTCGCCATTTAGTGGTATATCGACGACGGTCGATTGATATAGTCTGCCGGGGATCGGTATGGCTGGGCGTGCCGGGGATGTGTGTGATTGAGTTGAGATGGAGATGGAGGTGACGGAGTATCATGCATATCATATTTCACTGTTTAATTGTTTTCCCTACTCAACCTCGTGGTTGACCCTGTGTATTCGTGAACACCTGTGACGACCCAAATATTGGCGAGCAGACTTGACAGGTTAAGAGATAGAACGGGAGCTGGATGGGCGTGAGACACTGGATCAGACGACTTAGTAGCTAGATCATCATCTAGAAGACTTTCACTTTTATTTATGTCAGTTCTTGTAATTTGAGGTAAAAGAGGATTTGTAATAATTAAGTTAAAATATTATATAAATTGCCTTGGAGTTTAATTTGTTATTCACTACCTCGGGAAACCGAGATGGTAACAGTCCGGTTTATTAGGGAATGTCTTGACGAAGGCTTCTTTTATAAACCGGGGTGTTACAGGTGCCCCGGTTCTGTGATCAGCCGCTGCATCCTTGCTGTGTGTATGGGTGTAGTCGTGTTGGTTGTTGGGGTTGGGCGGTTCTTCTAGGGCTTTTGTCAACCATTTTTGTGGTGGTTGGTGTGTTGGTCGCCCTAGGCCGTTCTTTACCGCCTTGCGCGAGGAAGGGTGTTGGGTTTTTCTGTCCTTTAAATGCCCGAGCTTGTACGGTACCATTGTCCTTTTTCGAGTCTTCATGGGTGTCGGGATGGTTTCGGTAAGGGCCTTACAAAGGCAGCTTGGCAGAAACACTTCCAGGTCCGACATTGTCATGCTGGTACGTTGGACCTTACGCGTCAGACTCTTTCTGATAGTTTGACTGTTTATTCCAATGCCGAGAGTTCTTTGAGACGGATGGGGCTCTGGTTGTGTGGGGTGTGTTTTATGACCCGTACTGTTAGAGCAAGAAGTCGGCATAGTCAGGGGGATTGTGTGGAGCATCCGGGGTGTGTTGATGGCATTTACACCTTCCATATTCATGGTATTCCGAGACCTTTGGCTCCTTCTTCTTCGGTTCCTTCTGATGATAGTGTCGAGCTCGTTCAGTGGTCTATATCTTCGCTGGATCGTTTGTTGTCTTTAGGCCTTCGCACCGTGAAATCTATTCCTCCTAAGTGCCGTCTTGGGTTTGCTCGGGCTTTGAAAGGGACCTTGGATGCGGTGTATGATGCCCCTAGTGATCTTTCCCGCTGGATTCGTTTGCTTGTTCTCCCACTTTGTTTGCTCAGGACTTTCGCTCCTCGGAGTAATCATGAGTGTCGGACTACTATTCGGCGTCAGCATCAGGAGGAGAGTATTGCCAGGGCTATCCTTGCTTGGGGGGCACCTAGGGGGGGTTTGCAGTTGTTACAGGAGTGTCTTGATGAGGGTCCTTCTTCTTTTTCTGTGGATGAGGATCTGGATATGAGTGAGCTTAACCTCCGCCAATGTCGGCGGAAGATTTCTGATGGCCATTATACTGCTGCTGTACAGGTGCTTTCTTCCTCTGGGGTCGCCCCCTACTCCGACGCCACTCTCGTGGCCCTGCGTGAGAAGCATCATGTCGCCCCGCCTCCTTCATTGCCTCCTCTGTCTGGGGATCATCATCCTCTGGTTGCCTCTTCGGTGGTTGTCTTGGATATGATACGGAGCTTCCCTCGTGGTACTTCCTGTGGGAGGGATGGTTTTCGTGCCCAGCACCTTATGGACTGTTTGAGTGGCGCTGCTGTGGCTATCTCCGATGATTTGATCACCTCTATTACTAGGGTGGTTAATCTTTTTCTTGAGGGCCGATGTCCTCTTCCTCTGGGTGAGTACATTGCCAGCGCCCCTCTCACGCCACTCGTTAAACCGGGTGGTGGAGTTCGTCCTATTGCTGTTGGTACGGTTTGGAGACGGCTTGTCTCTAAGGTTGGTGCTTCTATGGTTGGTCCGTCTTTATCTTCTTATTTTGATGGTCTTCAGTTCGGGGTGGGTGTGTCCGGTGGAGGAGAGGCTATCTTGCATGCCTTGAACCGGCTCATTGAGGCTCAGGGGGCTCAGGTGGGGCTTTCTATGCTGCTGGTTGATTTCCAGAATGCGTTCAACCTTGTTGACCGTTCGACCATGCTTCAGGAGGTCCGCCGTCGTTGCCCGGCTCTCTCCCGTTGGGTGGAGTTTTGTTATTCCAGCCCGGCCCGCCTTTTTTATGGGGAGCACTGCTTATGGTCTTGTCAGGGTGTTCAGCAGGGTGATCCGTTGGGGCCTTTGCTTTTCGCGTTGGTTTTGCATCCCTTGGTTTGCAAGATCCTGGACACTTTTGACCTCACTTTACAGGCATGGTACTTAGATGATGGCACCATCGTGGGTGATACTTTGGAGGTGGGGAAGGTTTTGGACTTGATTAGGTTGGATGGCCCTCGTTTTGGATTGCATCTTAATGTCTCCAAGATGGAGGTCTTTTGGCCTGTTGAGGATCCACGGAGTCGGCTCCCTGGGGTTTTCCCCACTTCTATTTCTCGGCCTTTGCGTGGTGTTACAGTTTTGGGAGGACCACAAGATTTTGTCCTGGTTTTAGCAAAGGAGATTGTGGCGACGAGAGTAACTAAGACCATTGAGCTAATGGACTTGGTTGCGAGGATTGAGGACCCGCAATGTGAGTTGCTTCTTCTTCGAGCTTGATCTTGGTATCTCTAAGCTCTACTTTTCCCTTCGTACTTGCTCCCCTAGTGTTTTTGGGTCTGTCCATCTTCCTTTTGATGCCGCTCTTCGTTCTAGCTTGGAACGTATTGTCACCGCGTCAGGACCGGGTTTTGGGGATTGGCAGTGGCACCTTGCTACATTCCCTTTTCATCTTGGTGGGCTTGGTGTCTATGCGGCGGGAGATGTTTTATTTTATGCTTTTATTGCGTCCCCACTTGCGATCTGTGGTTTGCGGGCTAAGCTCCTCGGCCCTTCCGTATTGTAGCCGCTGCCCCCGCCTTTGATGATGCCGCGCAGGTGTTTACTGCGACTACAGGTTCTGGTATATTAGGTCACCCTAGTGAAATTGCTGCCCCCAAACTTATGAAGAAATTGGCAGACATTTATTTCACGACGGTTGCTGCTGCCTCAGAGTCTGTTTTCTCTTTGACACCACGCTAGCTTGCTTTATGGCAGTCTCAGCAGGGTTCTCACTCCTCTGATTGGTTACGTGCGGTTCCTATCTCAGGGTTGGGGCAGACTATGAACGGGAGGACTTACCGTAGTGTGTTGGGGTATCGTCTGGGTGTTCCGTTATTCACGGTATCTAGGCCTTGTCCTGCTTGCTCTCGGGTTTTTGTTGGGGATGTTTTTGGGGACCACGCTGTTTCTTGTCTGCATGCGTGGGCGTTAAACATCGGCATAACCTTGTCCGAGACACTCTATTCGACATCCGCTATAGATCCGGTATTTATGGGGAAGGAGGTTGATATCGGTTTGGTTGATGGGCATGGTGGCTCTCTTCGTCCTGCGGATTTATTGCTTTATTCTTGGGACGGGGGCGTGATGTGTGCGTCGACCGACGGGTTCTTCACCTTTGACTCGGGACGGCTTGCGATTTTGTGCCAGTAGGGGGTTGTCGGCCCCGATCTTTGCTCAAAAAAAGTGTGCTAAGTATGGGGATTTGTGCGCGGTAGCGGGTTATGGTTTCCTACCTTTCTCTTTCTCTTCTCTTGGGGAGCTGGGTTCGGATGTTGTTGCCTTGCTCAAGCGGATCCAGAAATTCTCGGTATCTCAGGATGCGGGGGCTCGGGTAGCCGCTTACATTTTTACTAGACTTAGCTTTGCTATTGCTAAGGGTGTGGGAGCCCAGATTGTCTCTCGGCTCCCCACCAATTTCATGTAAACCTTTTATTTTTATTTTAATGAAAGCTGCGCGCATCCCTTTATAATAATAATAATAATAATAATAATAATAATAATAATAATAATAATAATAATAATAATAATAATAATAATAATAAATATTTTATGAATAATATTAATAATAATGAATATATTAATAAAATAATAAATATAATATAATAATAATGACGATGATGATGATGATGATGATGATGATGATAATAATAATAATAATAATAATAATAATAATAATAATAATAATAATAATAATAGTAATAATAATAGAGAGAGGTGAGGAGTGCGATTCTAGCAGCGATTAGGGCAGCGATTCTAGCAGCGTCAGTAGCCTTGCTCTGCCCCCACCACCGTCGCCTCTGTCACCGTCCTTTCTCGCCGGCCTTCTTCATCGGCGTATTTTTGGTGGTTGTGGCGTGTTATTGGTGGTTGTGGGGTTCTTGCGCTGTTAGGGTTGTTTTTTGCGGGATCGTTTCTGATTAGGGCATAGGCTTCCGATTCCTTTTCTTCCACCGCTGGCTGCCTTCAACCACCCACGTCGACCTTTAGACCTCACATCGTCGGTCAGGGGAGTTTGTTGTTGGTGGTTCTTGCGGTGTCGTGCTGCTGTGAGGGGTTTTTGTGCAGCGTTTGTCGTTTCGTGTTTGTCATTGTCGCCTTTCTGTGACGGCTGACGAACGGCGCCACCACCCATTGGCAGTCCGACCTCAAGTCACCCGCCTTTGTTGTGGTGTTTGACGACGCCGCCTTTGCCCTTCCTCCGGTGAGTGTGTTTTGCTTTCCTGTTTTTTTTTCGTTCCTTTATTCTCCCTTTTTGAACCTTTGTTGCGGTGCTGCTACTGTCACGTGCTGCTGCCACACCTGCCGCTGTTGTGGTTATAGTGCGGGTTGTTGTTCGGGTTGTGCGGTTTTTTGGGCTGTTTATCAACCTTTTTGGTTTTGGTTGGTGTGTTCGTCGTCCTTGGCCGTTCAACGCCGTTGTGTGCAAGGAAGGGTGTTGGGTTTTGTTGTCCTTACATGCCTGAGCTAGTACGGTACCATTGTCCTTTTTCGAGTCTTCATGGGTGTCGGGATGGTTTCGGTAAGGGCCTTACAAAGGCAGCTTGGAAGAAACACTTGCAGGACCGACATTGTCATGACGGGGCGTTGGACCTTACGCGGCAGACTCTTTCTGATAGTTTGACTGTTTATTCCAATGCCGAGAGTTCTTTGAGACGGATGGGGCTCTGGTTGTGTGGGGTGTGTTTTATGACCCATACTCTTGGTGCTAGATGTCGGCATAATCGGGGTGATATTGTGGAACATCCGGGGTGTGTTGATGGCATTTACACCTTCCATATTCATCGTATTCCGAGACCTTTGGCTCCTTCTACTTCGGTTTCTTCTGATGATAGTGTGGAGCTCGTTCAGTGGTCTATATCTTCGTTGGATCGTTTCTTGTCTTTGGGCCTTCGTGACCGTGAAATCTATTCCTCCTAAGTGCCATCTTGGGTTTGCTCGGGCTTTGAAAGGGGCCTTGGATGCGGTGTTTGACGCCCCTAGTGATCTCTCCCGCTGGGTTCGTTTGCTTGCTTTACCTCTTTGTTTGCTCAGGACTTTCGCTCCTCGGAGTAATCATGAGTGTCGGACTGCTATTCGGCGTCAGCATCAGGAGGAGAGTATTGCCAGGGCTATTCTTGCTTGGGGACACCTGGGGGTTTGCGGTTATTACTGAGGAGTGCTTTGATGAGGGTCCTTCTTCTTTTTCTGTGGATGAGGATCTCGATTTGAGTGACCTTAACCTCCGCCAATGCCGGCGGAAGATATCAGATGGCCATTATACTGCCCCTACTCCGATGCCACTCTCGTGGCCCTGCGTGAGAAGCATCCTGTCGCCCCGCCTCCTTCATTGCCTCCTCTGTCTGGGGATCATCATCCTCTGGTTGCCTCTTCCGCGGTGGTCTTGGATATGATTCGGAGCTTCCCTCGTGGTACTTCTTGTGGGAGGGATGGTTTTCGTGCCAAAGACCCTTATGGATCGTTAGAGTGGCGCCTGCTGTGGCTATCTCCGATGATTTGATCACTTCTATTACTAGGGTGGTTAATCTTTTTCTTGAGGGTCGGTGCCCTCTTCCTCTGGGTGAGTACATTGCCAGCGCCCCTCTCACACCACTCGTTAAACCGGGTGGTGGAGTTCGTCCTATTCTTTGTCGACGGTCTGAGACGGCTTGTCTCTAAGGTTGGTGCTTCTATAGTTGGCCCGTCCTTATCTTCTTATTTTGATGGGCTTGATTCGGGGTGGGTGTGTCCGGTGGAGGAGAGGCTATCTTGCATGCCTTGAACCGCTCATTGAGGCTCGGGGGAACAGTGGGGCTTTCTATGTTGCCGGTTGATTTCGCACGCGTTCAACCTTGTTGACCGTTCGACCATGCTTCAGGAGGTCCGCCGTCGGTGCCCGGCTCTCTCCCGTTGGGTGGAGTTTTGTTATTCCAGCCCGGCCCGCCTTTTTTATGGGGAGCACTGCTTGTGGTCTTGTCAGGGTGTTCAGCAGGGTGATCCATTGGGGCCTTTGCTTTTCGCGTTGGTTTTGCATCCTTTGGTTTGCAAGATCCGGGGCACTTTTGACCTCTCTTTGCAGGCATGGTACTTAGATGATGGCACCATTGTGGGAGATACTTTGGAGGTGGGGAAGGTGTTGGACTTGATTAGGTTGGATGGCCCTCGTTTTGGTTTACACCTAAATGTCTCCAAGACGGAGGTCTTTTGGCCTGTTGAGGATCCACGGAGCCGGCTTCCGGGGGTTTTCCCCACTTCTATTTCTCGGCCATTGCGCGGTGTTACGATTTTGGGAGGACCTCACGACTTGTCCTGGCTTTAGCAGTGAGATTGTGGCGACGAGAGTAACTAAGACCATTGAGCTGATGGACTTGGTTGCGAGGATTGAGGACCCGCAGTGTGAGTTGCTTCTTCTTCGAGCTTGTACTGGTATATCTAAACTCTACTTCTCTCTTCGCACTTGCTCCCCTAGTGTTTTTGGGTCTGTTCATCTTCCTTTTGATGCCGCTCTGCGTTCTAGCTTGGAACGTATTGTCACTGCGTCAGGGCCGGGTTTTGGGGATTGGCAGTGGCGCCTTGCTACATTCCCTTTTCATCTTGGTGGCCTTTGCTGTTTATGCGGCCGGAGATGTTTTGTTCTATGCTTTTATTGCGTCCCGCTTGCAGTCTGCTGGTTTGCAGGCTAAGCTCCTCGGCCCTTCTCGTGTTGTAGCTGCTGGCCATGCTTTTGATGATGCCGCACGGTGTTTACTGCGACTACGGTTCGATATATTAGGTCACCCTAGTGAAATTGCGCCCCCAAACTTATGAAGAAATTGGCGATATTTATTTCACGACGGTTGCTTCGCCTCGAGTCCTGCTTTTTTCTTTGACACCTCGCCGGATCGCTCTATGGCGCTCGGCGGGGTTCTCACTCCTCCGATTGGTTACGTGCGGTTCCTATCTCGGGGTTGGGGCGGACTATGAACGGGAGGACTTACCGTAGTGTCTTTGGGGTATCGTCCTGGTGTTCCGTTATTCTCGGTATCTAGGCCCCGTCTCCGCTTGCTCTCGGGTTTTTCTTTGGGGATGTTTTTGGGGACCACGCTGTTTCTTGTCTTTTGCATCTGTGGGCGTTAAACATCGGCATAACCTTGTCCGGGACACTCTCTTCGACATCTGCTATAGATCTGGTATTTCTGCGGGGAAGGAGGTTGATATCGGTTTGGTTGATGGGCATGGTGGCTCTCTTCGTCCTGCGGATTTATTGCTTTATTCTTGGGACAGGGGGCGTGATGTGTGCGTCGACCTGACAGGTTCTTCACCTTTGACTCAGACAAGGTTGGCGGATTTTGTGCCGGGCCGAGTTGTCGCTGATGCTGCTCAGCGAAAGTGTGCTAAGTATGGGAATTTGTGCGCGGTAGCGGGTTATGGTTTCCTATCTTTCTCTTTCTCTTCACTTGGGGAGTTGAGTTCGGATGCTGTTGCCTTGCTCAAGCGGATCCAGAAATTCTCGGTATCTCGATGATCTTTGGGGCTCGGGTAGCCGCTTACATTTTCACTCGTATTAGCTTTACTATTGCTAAGGGTGTGGGAGCCCAGATTGTCTCTCGGCTCCCCACCAATTTCATGTAAACCTTTTATTTTATTATAATGAAAGCTGCGCGCATTTTATAATAAATAAAAAATAATAATAATAATAATAATAAATATATTAAATATAAATATAATAATATAAACAATACGAATTAATTATTAATAAATATAATAGTAATATAATAATCAAAAAAATAATATAATAATAACTATAGTAAATACATTAATATAAAAATAATAATAATAATAATATCAATAAGAATAATAATAGTAATGTTGAAATAAACTAATATGAATCAAATCAATCGAATCAATCAAGTGAATCAATCAATCAATCAATCAATCGAATCGAATCGAATCGATTCAATCAATCAATCAATCAATCAATGGAGCTGAATCAATCGAATCGAATGGAGCCAATCAATCGAATCAAACTTATTAGAACTTAAATTAAGTCCAAAAGAACATGGGCATAATTCTCTCTAATGAACTTATTCTCTCCTTTCTAGAATATTGGAGTGTCTAATTTAGTTAATCTATTTGTGTCAAGGTTTTATCTTTTGTAATCATCCTTTTTAAATCTATACAATTCAAGTCTTCGTTCATATTATGGTATAATTCTTTTCTTTTCACTTTGTTTTATTAGTTCAATTGTTTACATTTACTCTTTCTTGGTTTTTGTTAGTTGTTTGGGTTTATATTTCTCTTATTTGTTGCTATAATAGAATTTACTCTCTCTTGTTCATCTTGTTTATATTGTTGCTATTATTAAAGTTAGAACCTTTGATTAGTAGTGATAAAGTTTGTTCCTTTTTATATTCTCCTACTCAAATCTTAGTTTAATTAATTTTTTTTTTTTGATAAGGTAAATAAACTAGATTGATCGAAAATCAACCTATACCATCCTTTCGGATGAGAACGGTAAATGAAAATCAAGATTTTCAAATTACCAGGTAGCAAGCATAAAAGAAAGGGCGCCAACCGAATCGAATCGAATCAAATGGAGCTGAATCGAATCGAATCAATGGAGCTGAATCTGAATCAATCAACTTATTAGAACTTAAATTAAGTCCAAAAGAACAGGGCATAATTCTCTCTAATGAACTTATTCTCTCCTTTCTAGAATATTGGAGTGTCTAATTTAGTTAATCTATTTGTGTCAAGGTTTTATCTTTTGTAATCATCCTTTTTAAATCTATACAATTCAAGTCTTCTTTCATATTATGGTATAATTCTTTTTTTTTTTTCACTTTGTTTTATTTGTTCAATTGTTTACATTTACTCTTTCTTGGTTTTTGTTAGTTGTTTGGGTTTATATTTCTCTTATTTGTTGCTAGAATAGAATTTACTCTCTCTTGTTCATCTTGTTTATATTGTTGCTATTATTAAAGTTAGAACCTTTGATTAGTAGTGATAAAGTTTGTTCCTTTTTATATTCTCCTACTCAAATCTTAGTTTAATTAATTTTTTTTTTTTGATAAGGTAAAGAAACTAAATTGATCGAAAATCAACCTATACCATCCTTTCGGATGAGAACGGTAAATGAAAATCAAGATTTTCAAATTACCAGGTAGCAAGCATAAAAGAAAGGGCGCCAATAGAAAACTCTCGTTAAACAAGAATGTCACTTTAAAGCCCGAAAAATAATTAAAGAATAATATAACATAAAAAGTTTCGTCTTAAAAAAGAACGGACTAACTGTAAAGGGCAGTTACCAATTTAACGGATCGCCAGAAAACTGAAACGAAACGAATCCGAAATCGGATGCAGATAGTTATTTCTCTATCCTCACACGCACAATTGAAAGAAACCAATCAATTTTCCCTAATTTCAAGCATATTAAAAAATCTTGCAAAATTCTACACAATTAACACCAAAGGGAAAGAGATCCCAACTGCCCAGAAGAAGAAAATACACAGTTGTTTAGAAATCCAAAGGATTAAAAAACTTCCAAACAAATTATATCATAAAGATACATTTCTAAACTGAAAATCAACAATGATTTGGTCAGTTAAATTCATAAATTTCATAAACTGCTGAAATAATGCTATTAAATTCTTAATTTAAACCTTCCAAACTTAGACATATGACTAAATAAGCTCTCCTATGCTAAAATGGAGAGCAAATTAAGATCTAGTCTTTATAGGAAGGAAAAAATCAAGAAAAAAGACTGCAAAATTTTCCATTGAAAAACTTATAAGAGACTAGAGATCTTCCTAAATATGAAAACCCGGTTAACTTTCACCTTTGGGAAAAGGGTTAGAAAACCCGGGAATTAATCGCGTACTTAGTGCCTCCTAGCATCGAGTTGGGGACCTTGGGGATGGCGCGCGTTTTCGGGTCCTAGAACCTTGCTTAGGAGAGGTCCGAGTCACGAACCCGGGAGGGAGGTGAGTCGGGAATCCTAGTGTCCTATTATGAGCCCGGGAGGGAGTTAATAGGCGAGTTAGATGCGTTTTCCCCTAACTAATTACCCCATGAGGACTAGTTGATGACGGAATTAATATGCTAATCATGATTGTTTGTCGCTTAATCACACCCTAGGCTTTTTATCAATCAAGTAAAACCATACTAATTTGCTTGCTTCTTTATTTTAGAACTTAACTAGGTTTGTGACCCGTGAAATTCACGGGTTTATCTGTTTTAGTTTTGATATTTTTATCGTATTGTTAATATTTGTTCGAGCAATTAGTTGTTGATTCATTTAAAAATATACAGTCTTGAAATACATAAAAATTAATTAGTTAATACCTTATTTCTTTGACAACTTTGGTTTATTTTTTTAAATCGAATCCTGCAAGTGACAATGTGGTAGCTACTAATTTTGAGAAACTTGACAACAGAGTAATGACAAAGACGACTCATTATACATACGTGTGTTTTACTCCGCAATATAATAAAGTGAGTTTTTTAAATATTAAAAGTTAAAACCATCCGTATATAATAAATTCCGTATGGAAAAATCTTCAATGATGCCTTATAAGGAAACTCAATACCTCAGTATAGTCATCTCCAAATTATTTCTAGACCTCTCCATCAACCCTCCCATAGAAATATCTTTGAAGTCTTATCACCATGTGCATGCTTCAAATATTATTTACATCCGAAAAACATTTATTATATCGATAGAAAAATATTAGATACGATCCAACGGTATGGTCGGTATCTACTCCATGTATGTATTACGAATTAAATTTTCATTTCAATTGCTCAATAATCTGAAAAACTATATTCCCTAAATCCGAATTCCAAAAGGTTCATAAAATTTTTTAAGTTCCATATTACTATTTCAAGAATTTGATCCATCTCTTGTTATACTTATGTCCACGATCCTATATAAAAATAAAAATAGTAATAAAGACTATAAAATAATCTATTCCGGTTTTGAAAAAAAAAACATCAACTTAAAAATATACGAATTAGAATTTAGAAACCATACTATTTGATATTTATCTGAAGGTTCACTTTCACTTCCTTTTAGTACATGCCTTGATAATAGTTCATATGAAATGAGAAAGAAAAATATATGTTAGAGATGATTATACTCATGAATACAAAAATACAAATTCAAATAGGTTGATCAAGAAAGCATAATAGTAAAATTACACAACAATATACGCTTAATAACAAATTTAAAGAAATATTATAAGATCTCCATTTTGAGATCAATGATCATCTTATAATGGGTAAAAAGCATAAACCACTTAAAAAAATAAAGTAAATTTAATAAAAAAACAATAAAAAGGTGGGAGTTGGAGAAAACTTAAATTGGAAGAGAAAATGACTTAATTAAAATGATTAATTATTGTCATGATGGTTCAAAAAGTAAATTGTGAAATTTTAAAGATTTTTCATTCAATTATTTGTATTATTTATTTATCATTAATTATGAGAGTAGGTTTTTTTTTTTTAGGAAATTATGAGAGTAAGTTTTATGTATTATTCCTTGACAAAAAAACACATAAACTTAAAAACATGCGAAGTAGAATTTAGGAATCATACTATTTAATATGTACCCGAAGGTTCACTTTCGCTTCCTTTTATTACATGCCTTGATAATAGTTTATATAAAATGAAAAAGAAAAATATATGTTATAGATGATTATACTCGTGAATACAAAAATACAAATTCAAATAGGTTGATCGGGAAAGTATAATAGTAAAATTACACCACAATATACGTTTAATAACAAATTAAAAGAAATATTATAAGACTTCTAATTTGAGATCAACAGTGATCCATTACTTATCAGTTTCTACCTTACGTTTTTTTACCTTTAATTGTACCTCAGTTTCGTGCCTTTTGTATTTCTTCCCTCTTCAGATTACCCACGTGATGGTTTGCCTTATCTGCATTCACATACGTTTCATGGTGTTTTAAAATTATATAAAAAATACATTGACCAAAAGATAAAATATCAACCTGGCAAAAACTTGACAAACGAATCAAAACATTGTCACATGTAAGTCACTTAAATTAAACCAACTGAAAAACATGAATTCAAATATAAAGCAAACGATTTATAAAACCAACAACATAACAAATTAAAATATACTTTATTGGACACAAAGAAAAAGAATAAAGAATAAAGAACAACAACAACAACAACAACAACAACAACAACAACAACAACAACAACAACAACAACAACAACAACAACAACAACAACAACAACAACAACAACAACAACAACAACAACAACAACAACAACAACAACAACAACAACAACAACAACAACAACAACAATACTCAACAATATTACTCGACAATAATACTCAATATACTCAATATAATCAAATAAATAAATTAAACCATAAAATACAATCCACAACTTAGAAACTCATGACAAATGAGCATATTTTAAATAAATACAGTGAATATAAACTATTTTAGGTATTATAGGTTTTATAGTAATTACACAACCATAAATTCCTATATTTTAATTTAATTTTTAATTTATTTTGTGGTATTATTAAATTAGATAATTGATTGCCGAGGACCTCAAGAGATGAATTAAATAGGACAAAATTTTAATGACAATTATGGGTGTTGAGTAATATATATATATAAGGAGTTTTAATAGAATTATTAACATATTATATTACAAAAATTAATTAAATAGGAAAAACTTTTAATTAATTTAGTGTGTGTTAAGTACTATGAAGAGTTTTAATCAATTTATTACCATGTTTAATTAAAAAAAATTCAAATAGGAAAATGTTAATAATGGTGGGTGTTCAGTAATATGAAGTGGTTTAATTAATTTATTAACAGGTTTTATTACAAAAAATTTAAAAACAATGAATTAAATAGGAAAATGTTAATAATGGTGAGTGTTTTGTAATATGAAGAGGTTTAATTAATTCCTTAACATATTTTATTCCAAAAATTTCAATTTTAATTATAAATTATGAAATTTATTAACATTTTTTATTACAAAAATTTCAATTAAAATGTCAATATTAATTATAAATTATGAAATTTGATGTAAATTTATAAGGGTTATATAAATTTTTGAAGACAATATATTTAATATACAAAATTAATTTACGAAAATGATAATATCCTTTAATATTATAGATATAAGTGAATTAAATTAATTTATAGATAAATTATCTAAATTAATGCCATGTAATAATAAATTGATAATCCATGTCACATTAATTCGCCATGTCACATTAAAAATATGCAACATCACATTTAAATATGCCGCGTCACATGAAATTTTAATCTATGTGGCTTTTTGGATTCTACGTGGCTCTGTCTAGGTGGCGTTTATTTGTCATTTTAGGGTAGACTTTTAATTATATTTTATAGATTAGTGTAATACCACTCAAATTTTCAATTTAATTTTATTTTCAAATCCGAACTTCGGGGCCAAAGTTCCTCTTAAGAAGGGAAGATTGTAATACCCAAATATTTTGATCATAAAATATTATTTACTTTTTAAAATTATGTGATTACCTTGTTTATTAGTATATCTTTTGATTTATGATGATCTTTATTTTATGACTACTTATCTCTTTTTGGACCAAACAATTTGATTTAATAGTTAAGCCTATTTTAAATCACTTTTATAGTCCAATCCTAAATAAACCACAATGCCAATTGTTAAAGCCCATGTCTACCTAGTTCGTTTGACTATGCACCGTATGTTAAGATTGTTCTGGACTATTAATTCTTTTTAGGGTCAATTAATTTTTACAACCTTATAAATACGAGTTTTCAAAAATTACTACCTTATAAAAAAAGCTGCTAAAATTACTACCTTACTAAGCATTAGTGCGTACAAATTGCTACCAATTCCCTTTTCCGGTCACTTAAAAGAGAATATTCCGTCAATATTTGAACTTTCCTTCCAAAACATAATAATTCTGACCAAATTACCCCTCTCATCAATACTATATATTAATTCCAGAAACCAAGGGACTCCTATGTAATTAAATAAATCTATACACATTAATTATACTATATAGTTTTAAATTGCTAACGCCGTGTGATGGACCTGAACAAGGGACTTCAATGTAAATATTATATAGTTTTGGTTAAAAGTATAAATTAAGAGAATATTAGAATATGGTGAGTTTTCTTAAATAAACGGGTTCCACTTATGGTATTATTAATTAGTATAAATATGTTATATTTTGGAAACTATTAAAAGGTAAGTAAATCAATTCAGATTTCCAAAAATATAATATTACATAATTCATTAGATTTGTAATTTAATTAGTAAATAATAATGATTGCTCTTAAATAATATTTTAATCTAATATTTCAGATTTATTTAAATATATAACTCTAATACAACTAAATAATCAACTATTATGATAGTAACCTTCCATGTGAGTGGTAAAAGCAACAATAATATATAGCAACCGTGTGAGTAGTAAAAGTAACAATAATATATAGCAATTCCATGTGAGTAGTAAAAGCAACAATAATATATAGCAACCGTGTGAGTAGTAAAAGTAACAATAATATATAGCAACGAGAGTAGTGAAAGTCATACTAGCAGCAACGCGAGTAGTGAAATTAACAATAATAAATGCGGGAGTAGTGAAAGAAAAAATAACGACGGCGGGAGAAGTGAAAGTAATAGTAGTCACAACACATGTAATGAAAGTAATAGTAGGAACAACGGAAAGAGTATGAAAAATTAACTAACAATTCGATTTTAAGAAAATATTAATTTATTTAAATATACGAGCTTGACAAAACTAACAGGTTTAACCGTAAAAATAGCAGGAAAAGTAAAACAAACAACAGTAACCGAAGAAGTAGTGAACGTAATAGTATTAACAGGGGATGTAGTGAAAGTAATAATATTAACAGCGGGAGAGGTGAACGTGTCTCATAATTTGTTGATTAATTTTACCTCTCATCATAATTTCAATATATAAATTGTAAATGTATGTCTTAACCAAATTTAGAAAAATCATATTTCATATAAAATAAAATTTAAATGTTAAATAAAGGTAGCCCGAGCGTAGCCGGACACCAAACCTAGTTATTTCTATTTCTATTACCCATCTCTCTTCTTTCTTATTCTTACTTTACTCATCTTCTTCCTTGCTTGTTTATTTTCTTCCACCATACTCCCAATTTTTAATTGCACAAAAAAGAGGAATCTTCTCTACTACTAAGAGAATAAAAATTCTCTTAGTTTTCCCTCCAAAAAGCATCTAGCTAAATAAGTTAATAAATAAAATTTTCTTTCATTATATTATTATCTTTTCAATGAATATATTCTAATAAATAAACTCTCATTTTTTAAATAATTTCATAATTATGATTTTTTCATTAAAATAAAATAAAATTGATATTAAACTATAAAGTATAAGTTGCTAAATTTTTCAGTAATGTAATAATTATTACTGTAGAGAATAACTTGACACATTCTTACTATTAGCTTCGTGATAAAAACATTCACTAAGATAAATTCACAACTTAAATACATTTTTTTATTAGTTTTCCATTTCCATTTTTTGTTTCATATCAAAATCTAATGGAGTGAACTGATAAATATTAATGAGATGCAAATTTAAAAAATATAAATCCTCCTCTATACTGAGAGAATACAACTTATCTAAAGTTTTCCCTCCAAAATGCTCAAACTTATATATGGAAATAAATTAGACTTTATTTATTAAGCTAATTTTCCATTTAAAATAATCTATATATAACAACTGTATTCCTATTATTAATTTCGTGACGGAAAAAAGAATTTTTTTAAAATAATTTGATGTAGTTAAAATATTTTCATAAAAAACACAATTCATGGAATTATTCATTTCTTTTGATTTATTTTAATATTAGTTATTTTTTATAAAAATTCGTGAGATATAAATCTACAATCTGTAACTAATGCACTAAAAATTAAAAAGCCTATATTTACCGCGCATTTGCGCGGGATCTACACTAGTTAATAGCAAGAAATTAGGGAGACATGCTTTATCGGCAAATCTACCTAGTATAAAAGCTAGGTTTTTTAAATGCTTCCTATTGGTTCCTATTTTGTAGGGATTGAAATTCTTCTTAGTTGTGTGGGATGCCATGTTCTTTGAAAGAATTAATTACCATCTGTCTTGATTTCAGTTTATTTTGCATTTCCTTTCATTGATTCACAAATAACCCCACATAATAATATATATGACATGATTTTAGAAGAAGAAAATAATTGCAGCAATATATCTTTGATTTAAAACCTATGAAGATGTGTTGCGTGAATATTCCTTTTATACTAATTAAACAAAAATTAAATTACACTTTTTTTAGCGTAAAAAACTAAATTACAACTTATATCCTCTCATATTATCTTTTAAAAAACAAAAAATAATAAAATCAGAAATTTTATAATATGAAAAAACAATTACGGAGTCCTAAGCTACACTAAAAAAATTATGGAGTAGTAAACTACCCTACAAAACTAAACCTCAATTTTTGTCGATACGGCGTTTTTGTTTTCGGAGAGACCCTTTGACTTTAATTTTTACAAAAAATTAGTAGACGGAAAATCATAAAACTACACCATTAAATTCCGTATAAAAAAAAGAGTTTTAATTATGATGTTTTTTTTCCTTATATTTTAAGAAATATTTAAGAGAAAATAGAGTGCCTTAAAAAGTGAGAATGACACATATATAAAACTAGGAGTATTAGTTAACGTATTTTTTATATTAGAATTTTAGAAACGACCCGTGCATATTTTGCACGGGATTAAAACTAGTTATAGAAGAAATTCAGCCCTCAATTTGATTATTTGGTGGAGATGGAGAAATTAGAAAGAGGAGTGCGTGGGACAAAAGAGGAGAGATAAGGTTTAAGTGAAGAGGAGTGAATTTATTGATTTTTTTTTTTTCGGTGCTCAAGAGGGGCTAAGCCCCGAATTAAATGTTTGTTACAATACGAGGAGTGGTAACTCCGAAAACATCATCCCTAAGAATAGTACGAAGATTATCAAAAGGAGTATCTAAATAAGTAGGAGTAATGCTAGAGTCTATCCCTTGATTGGCAAGCATATCGGCTGCTTTATTTCCCTCTCTGTATATATGCTCCAGCTTGACGGACCATATGGGATCATTGATAAGGTTTTTGCATCGCTGTATAATAAATTTGAGGCTATTACTAACCAATTGTTCTCCATTGATGATATCCACGCAAGGTGAATTGTCCATATGCACTAGGAGCTTTGGAATTCGCAATTCCCTAGCTCGTTCCAAACCAGTTAGTAGAGCTAGAAGCTCCGCCTTCATTGATGAGCAATTTCCACAAGATAAGAAATACGCCGACATAAAATTACCAGTCGTGTCCCTGAAGATTCCACCTCCTCCAGCTAGACCCGGATTCCCCTTAGCAGCACCATCCGTATTCAGTAGTACCCAGCCATATGGCGGAGGGGACCACCGAATTAATAACTCAACATGGCGTGACCGAGGTGTAGGGATAAGGAAATCAAATTTGTCAAATGCTTTTTTTGTAACTTCAAATTGCTGGTATAGGAAGATATGTGGGTGTATGGGATTTTCATTCTCACGTCCGAAGACGATATTGCTACGCCATCGCCATATCCACCAACAAGTGACTGTAAAATAGATGGGCCAATCAAGGACACTAACCTCCACATCATTACTGGCATTTCGTAAAAGCCAATCATTGAAAGGCGAGTTATAGAAGAAAGCATTGTTGTTGTCGATCCCAACTAGCGACCAAATTGAGCGAGAAATTGGGCAGCCTCGAAGCAAGTGTTCTGTAGTCTCCTCCTCGTATTCACATCTCGGACAAATAGGGTTCTCGCTCAAATTTCTTTTAACCCGATTCACATTAACCATAACTCTATCGTGAGCAACTAGCCATAAAAACATTTTAAGTCGTTGTTGAACGGGTAGTTTCCATATTGTTTTCCAGCACGGGGTTTCATTTGGCATGGCAAGGTCCGATTCCCGGAGATATCCGAGTGCAGAGCTAATAGAGAATTTACCGGAATTCGTGCCACGCCAATAAAGAGTATCTTCTTGGTCCGGGTCTGTGATCAGTGAAATCGATGCTATTTTTTGAAGTATAGTTTCAGGGAGAAAGTTGGAAAATAGGTCCCAATTCCACCCGTGGTTTTCAATCCACATATCGCTCACTGTTGATGACAAGCTAGAATCGGGAAGAGGAGAAATGATATGATCAGCTAAGCGGATACCGTCCACCCAAGCTTGGTCCCAAAAAAGAGTACGACGGCCATTACCTACAGCTGTAGCCGTTCCTTTGACAATTGTCTTAGCTTGCGATGAGATACCAGCCCATACATTTGACATACCTGCCTTCGGTTGGAATATGTCTATATCGCACCTGTTCTTGCAATATTTGGCTCGTAAAACTCGGGACCATAAACTATGAGGTTCCGAGATAACCCTCCATCCAAGCTTTGTAAGAAAGGCAGCGTTAGCCTGCCGTGCTGAAGTGATGCCGAGTCCTCCTCGTGACTTCGGTTGTTGAATTGTTTCCCAATTGACCAAATTAATAGTCTTCTTATCCTCCGTACCACCCCATAGAAAACGTCGAGTTTTCCTATCAATATTATCGCATAATGTTCGTGGAATTTTAGCCGTCTGCATACTATAGTTGGCCAAAGTAGATAGAGTGGATTTAACTAATGTCTCTCGTCCTGCAAGAGATAATCGTTTCGTGGCCCACCCGGATAAACGCTTATGAATTTTCTCTTCTAGATGAACAAATGTATGCCGGGTAACTCGGCCATTTATAGTAGGCATACCGAGGTAGGTTCCAAGATCATCTGTCTCCTCAAAACCCAAAGCTTGACCTACTACTTGTCTCGTACTAGGCTCGGTATTTTTCGAGAAGAACACCCGTGATTTCGAAGCACTGACTTTTTCACCGGATACCGAGCAGAAATTATCTATCACATGACGAATAACTAAAGCTTGCTCCTCTGTCGCCTCAGCAAAAATGACCATATCATCCGCGAAGAATAAATTGGTGATCGAAGGTCCATTTCGACCGAGCACAATTGGTCGCCAATTTTTCTTACAGACTTCGACATCTATTGCTTGTTGCAATTTTTCGAGACACATGACAAATAAGTAGGAGGAAAGTGGATCCCCTTGACGAACCCCTCTAGTCGGGGTGAATTGCTCTGTCGCTTCCCCATTCCATAGTACTTGTAGTCGTGTAGAGGTCACGCATTCCATAATGACGTCCACTATAACAATCGGGAATTGCATGTCTTGTAAGGTATCCCTGATAAAAGACCATCTTAGACGGTCATAGGCTTTTTCAAGATCTATTTTTATAGCCATGAACCCAAGATCGCTTTTGTCTTTTTTACGCATGGAATGGATTGCCTCCTGGAAAACCACTATGTTATCGGTAATTTGTCTTCCCGGGACAAACCCGCTTTGAGTCTCAGATATTAAGTGGGGTAGGACTTTCTTAATTCGATTGGCCAGGATTTTGCTAATGATTTTATAAGAGACGTTACACAATCCAATAGGCCTAAATTGAGAAATCGTTTCGGGGCTCGTTACCTTAGGAATAAGAACCAGATGAGTATCATTAAGACCTTCGGGAAATCCTTTACCTTCAAGAGCTTTGAGCACCATCTCACATAAGGATTGTGAAATTAGACTCCAATTTTTTTGATAAAAGAGCGCTTGAAAGCCGTCTGGCCCAGGTGCTTTCAACGACCCCATATTGTGAACTACGCTCTCAATTTCCGCTATGCTATAGGGTCGAGACAACCATTCCCAATCTTTATTGTTAAAAGCTTGAAATAGATCCCACGGCAGACGATCTTCAATTGGTTCGTTTTGATCATCCGTGAATAATGTTTTATAAAACTGGACAATTGTATTTTTGATTTCCTCTGCATCCTCAGTCCACTCCCCTTCGGAATTTTTTAAAGAAGTAATTTTATTCTTCCATCGTCTCACTAAAGTACTCACATGAAAGTAAGAAGTGTTACGATCCCCGTCTTTAATAAATTCGAGCCTTGATTTTTGATACCACAACAATTCCTCCTGCTCCATTACTTCGTCTAATTCCCTCCGTAATTTAGCTTCCAGTTTAATGAGGTACGGAATTCTTCGCAGCGATAGCTCTCTCTGACATCCACCAATTCTCGCTCTCAGCTCCTTCTTTTTATGAAAAATATTGCCAAAGGTATGTTCATTCCAGCTTTTCAATTTCGATGCCAATGTTGTCAATTTTTGAGGAAAAATCCCTTCCTCCGGCCAGCTTTCCTCTACGAATTCAGAAAAATTTTCATGCTTCATCCAGCAAGCTTGGAAGCGAAAGGGTCTATTAATAGCAGAAAGTGGAGCAAAACCATTGGGTGATATAAGAAGGGGACAATGGTCTGACTGAATTGCCGGTAAGTGCTTCACTAAAGCGTCCTCATGAATAGTACTCCAGCTAGCATTACAAAGGGCACGGTCTAATCTTGCACTCTGGCGAGTTTCAACAGAATTCCCTCTAGCCCATGTATGTGCCGCGCCTGAGAAAGCGAGCTCTATAAGGTCACAATTGTCAATCCAGTTATTAAAATTCTCGCATCTGCGAGCCATGTTGGCGTCTCCTCCGTGTCTCTCACTCAAATTCCGGGTTTCGTTAAAATCTCCTGCTAAGAGCCAGGGGTGATTATTAGCCTTAGCGAAGTTTTGTAATTCGGCCCAAAGCTCTTTCCTGTTCGTCGGGTCTGGGCTTGCGTAAACAGCCGAGAAGAACCATGGTACTTCCCCTGTTCTCGCAATTTCGACAGTAATAAACTGCTGGTGTTCTGCCACTGTCGAAACAGAGACAATATCGGGCCTCCAATATAACCATATACCTCCACTGTATCCTTGAGCGTTCACTCGAGCTTGGCCGCTATAGCCGATTATGTTACCCAACTTGATGGCATGATCATTATTCATATGGGTTTCAACTAAAGCAATAACAGTGGGTTTAAATAATTTGGTGACTTCCTTAATCGCATTGATTTTTGTTTTACTACCCGTACCTTGAACATTCCACACCAAGAAGGAGATTTGTGGTAAATTTGGAACCAAGTTTGGAATTTGTGTATTCATAAAATCAGGTAAATAAGGTAATGATGTTAGATAGGCTCTACTTACGAGTTTGAGAATGCTATCAACACTCCATGGAATCGATAGCTCCAGAAGTAATTCCGTTGGATTGTTTGCTGCAGCCTGGAATTTGACATCCATTATCGGACTTGCCGAAGTCATCACCGCCATATAAGGAGCGAGCATCTCCGGCTGGGTTCGCACTCTCGTTGTTTGGGTTGGCGGGATCATCGCTACTTCCGGGCATTGAGAGAGGCATCTGGGTTGGGGAAGAGGATGGAATAGGTAAGATACGTATGGTGGGGTGTCCATGGTTCTCTTTGTTTGCTTCTGTTTGTTCGATTGTAATTGTAGCTGTATCAAGACGTTGAGAGGCAGGGATGTTTGAACTAGTGTTGGAAATAGTGTTGCTGCTGTTCGACGTGGAATTAGTAATATCTTTCAAAATTAGGTTTGAATTTTTTGGAATAGTAGAGGGAATATTTTGTGATTTTTTGGATTTTGGTATATATTTGGTTGATTTTCTGGTTTGATTATTTTGGGAAGTAAAAGATATATTTTTGTTTTTATTATGGAAATTGGAAGTAGTTGCTAAACTTGTGGAATTTCGAATAGTAGTAGGACTGTTGCTAACTGCGCCAAAAACGGGTTGAGAAGGATTCGTATTCGATTCCGTAAGATTTTGTAAAATATCAAATCTCGTATTGCCCTCCTTAGAATTGTTTCCAAGATTGAAAATAGATTTGACCGGTTGTGGTTGTCCGGCCTCTGTTCGTGGAGTAGGCTTCCTCCTAGGAGGTTTCTTAACCATCATCCAGTCTCCGTAGCTATCCTGCTCCTCGGGTCTAAGAGGCATCCTAACTGGATTAGTAACATCATTAGATAAGCCCTCCGAATTCTCCTTCGTTCCATCGTCCTTGTCCTCTGTATTGGGTAATTTTAGACTTGGACAATTATCCTTTTCGTGACCTAGCTTGCCACAGTGGAAGCAAATCATTCGTAGGCCTTCATATTGGATGCAATATACCTTCCCGTTTAAACGAAACTTTGATAGTAGAGGCTTTGAAATATCGACTTCCACGCTTAATCGAGTGAATTGGCCTCTTTCCGCTGAGGCTGTGTTTTTATCAATACGTATCACCTTCCCTACCTTAGATCCTATCTTGTTGAGAAACATCTCATTAAAATATTCAACTGGTAGTCTTGGAATTCGAATCCACGCAGTTAGATACTTAATCTCATCATCTGTTGGAATGAAATTAGGGATCCATTTTCTGATAGTTAAGTAATGATCGTCGATCATCCACGGACCCTGAGTTAGGACGTGTTCATAGTCTAGTTTCGAAGAGAATCGAGCCACATAGTAGTTCTCCGTTAAATCAGTTAGAGTAAGTTTGCCTTTAATCGCCCACTTGGTTTGGAGTTTACGCATTAGGGCAAGATAACCGATTTTCTTATCGAACATTTTGATAATGAGCGCATTTCTCCATGGTCTGCGAATCATCGTCTTTTCCTCTTTAGTCAGGCAGATTCTAGGGCAGGAATCTTCTCCTTCATCTTCAATGTCGAAGTCTAAATCATCCTCCGAATCTGACTCGAAGTCTTCCGAGAAAGGTTCGGGTCCTCTGCGATCCCCAAAGGAAACTCCTTGGACCATGTCCTTAAACGAAGGTATGGCATTTTGAATGGGCGAACTCACTCCTATTGCTGGTAGATGTACTCCGGTTGGAATAACACCAGTTGCATTAGGGTTTGTCGAAGAAGAAGAAGATAAAAATTCTCCCAGGTGCATCGTTTTGCGTTTAGAATTTTTTTGTGGTGTGGGATTAGGGAGTACGATTGGAGAGTCTTGTACAATAGGCTTCTGTGCCTCCACCGAGGATGGAGAGGCCGGATTTGTTTCCGGCGGAAGGCCGGCCGAGGGTTGGGACATGTCTAGGTTTTTCAGAGGATTTTCAGAGGATTTTCTAAGTGAATTTATTGATTATGGGAAGGGAACAATCTACTTAATTGAAGGGGTATTTTCGTCAGTTAACATAAAAATACACCGAAAAAGGGAATTGGCAGCAATTTGTATGCACTAATGCTTAGTAAGATAGTAATTTTAGGAGTTTTTTTATAAGGTAGTAATTTTTTAAAACTGGTATTTATAAGATTGTAAAAACTATTCTTAAGTTTTCTTATTCTCTTACCCTATGAACGTCGGCTGTGCAAGTCTCGTCTAGTCATCATTCTGAGTTTCACACAATAAATCTATCAACGCATCTCATCCTTACAGTTCGGCTATCCTTCCCTATCAGTCCGAATTGCGGTGTCTTTCGTTACGCTAGTCGCCACTCGTTTCCTGATCTCTTTGCTTTATAGCTTGGCTGAATTTGTGATAGGGTTTAAAGTAACTCGATTTTATCGATCCTAATATTAATATTATTGTTCGAGGTTGTGTGTATATGTGTAATTATTTGTCTTTGGAGAGTGATTAATTGTTGTGGTATAATATTATGCGTACTACTGTACTGGTAATTCTATGTTCCTACTTTTAATTTTATTACCTTGTGAGACGAGTTTACAATTACTGTCTTAGATGGCGCGAGAGTTTGATTTTAAATGATGAAGGATAGTCTATGTAAGTTGTAGAGCGGTGTTCGTCGGTATTTAGTGCCAAATTGCATATATTGAAGTATTGGCTGTCAAGTGGAGTAATACGCAGGAACAATTTTAGTAAAAGCATTAAGTGGGCTTGCTATTCACTACGGATGGTGGATTACTTGTTTATTGTGACTTGAATGGTTATTTTGCTATTGAATTTGGAGCTAAGCCATGACATTATTACAATTTATCTTTGGTTGGTGTATTGCTAGAGTGTTGAGCACAGTTCTTTGAACCTTTGACAATATTGATATTGAAATTGAGATGGATATTGGTTACTGGTATTGAGTTATGAGTTATGGGGCCTTTGAGCCGAGTTATTTTACGGTTCGGTGCGACCATGGTTATTGAGTTATTTGAGTTTGAAATCGATATTGAGATGGAAATATTGTTTCGCGGGTTTTATCCGCCAGTTCACTCACTCCTTGTCACTGGTCTTAGGGTCGACAATGAGAATGCAATATGAGGCAGTTGGAGTATTATATTATGAGACGGAGTAATGAGTTAATTGTTGGGACAAGAAAGTGTAGTATGTTTTATGGAAAATAGAACTGAGCTGGTTAGAGGTTTAGATTAGTTTACGGGGAGTGTTTTTATTATTCTCTGTGTTTATTTTTCTTTTTACATGTGTATGTTTCCACGCCATGACCAAAATTAAGCTGCTTCTATTGAGGTATTATCTGTTACTCAGCTTTCCGGCTGGCGTGTTTTCTCCCTTCGGGGCTACTCGTCATGGGGGTAGTTCCATTCTGTCTTCTGGTTTATTTTCAGGTTACTTCTGCTGCAGTTCAAAAAGGATTTTATTTCAAGACAAGATTTTATTTAAAGCTTTGTGAAACTTTTTGGATCTATTTGTATAATTTTATTTTTAAAGGATTTGTAATAAGACACTTTGTATATTAATTATAATATCCTTGTATTTCGGCCAGTTTTGTATGTAAAAGTAAATTTTAATTTAGCCGAAAATCAGGGGTGTTACAATTAGTTATTCTATTTCTTGCTCTTTAGTCTAGCCCTTAGTTAATCAACCAACTTGTTTCGTTTGACTTAGCTAAGTATAAGAATTTAGACAATTAATAATCACCCAAGCCTCTTGTGGTTCGACCTCGACTACCCAACTACATTAGTTGAGTAAATTGTTTGATTGGGGGAGTGCGACAAACCCTATTATCATAATAATATTAACCGGAGGAGTGATGAATCTGTCTCATAATTTGTTGATAAATTTTAACATTTCGGTATGAGTGGTAAACATATGAGTTAAGGAAGTCTAATGTAGCCTAAAAAAAACATCTACATAGTATAAAAGCCAAGTTTTTTCTTGACTTTTGATTGGCTGTTGAGTTTCTACATGTGGGCCCCCCATGTTTCCTATTTTATTTAATTACCCTCTCTCCTCAACCGAATTCATATTCCTGTCTCATATTCCTATTTTAATTAATGTCACAATTTAGATAAAATGTTGCAATTTACATACGTTCAACGGACCTAACATGTCAAATATCTTAATATAATTTTAACAAAATACGGTTGTATATTATCTAATATTTAAATCTAATATTTATCAAATATTTGAATCTCCAAATATGGACTATTTATATTGTCACAATATTGAACACTTAATCACGCTCAATTATATGTTCATGTATCTAATGATAGCGTATTATCGCCTGCTATTACGACCGGTGCATTCTTTGCACGGGTATAAAACTAGTTTGATAATAAATTGAGGTAGCTCGGACGAGTCCGGATAAAGTATAAATTAATGATGATGTGAGAACCATACCAACTCATCGCATTATATGTCTTGGCCGTAAGCCTTAAACAATAGCCCTTGATTGACGGCTTGATTTTACCTTTAATATCGTGCACTCAAATTCGTTCTTTAACTACCCCACGGTCCACGGTCCTCGAAAATGCGTATTACTCTTCGTGGAAAAGAAAAGGTTAGCCCAAGTTACACTCCAGAAGACCGAGACTTAAAACCATAGATCAACTCATCAACCAATTAGAACGAAGATTCAACATTCTTTGATAATCTCACATTTATCTTACTTAGCTTCATTTGAAGGATATGGGTCATTCGAGTAGGATTTTGGATCAGGTTATTTTTAGGTCGAGTTGTTTTCGAGTCGAGTCACTCCTCCCGTTGTGTTTGGGTCCTAATTTTACTTAACTGTCCAAAGATTATTCGATAGAGAAAAATTGGTTTTTTTTCTCGTTTCAACTGTAGTTAACAGTGATTTTGTCTATGAGGCATCCCTAAACGCCTACACAAATTTTCATTTGTGACGGGCATATCCATCGTAAGTTTGCGACCGGTCAAGTACTATCTATGTGGGTAGATAAGACAAAAGCATAGTGTTTAGAGAGTAGCAATCTATTTTGTCTTATCTACCCACATGAATAATACTTAACTTGTCATCGTAAGCTTGTGACGGATATGCCTGTTACAAGGGAGACTTGGTGAAACACCTAAGCTTACTTAGCTAATCCTTTTATATTCTAGAAGAGGTTTAATTAATCATGATTAAAAATAACAGTTGACCAAGACTTTTGTTCAACCTTAACCATACAAGTAGTATCAATCATGGTTAAAAATAATATTAGAAGACCAAGACTTACCAAGAGCGGACATTCAACCATTCACCATCGTATTTAACTATAAAATATAAATTTTATTATAAATTTAATAACAAATATATTTTCAAAAATAAAATCGTACATATATAACTATAAAATATACTCCCTCCAATTCAATCCAAACTACCCACTTGTTTTTTGGAGGTCAAACTTTGAAAAGTTTGACCGTTAATCCACAGAAAAATATTAAACTTTGAAAGATAAAATTTATATATTGAGTTGTATTATGAAAATATCTAGTTTTTGCAAAAAAAAAAAAAAAATTATATACAAAGGATGAAAAACGCGGTCAAAGTGTCCCCTCGAAGACCACCCAAAAGCAAGTGAGTAGTTTGAATTGGATTGGAGGGAGTAACTTTATTAAATTTAAATAACATGTTTTGACCTAAATTTTATGGGATATGGTGTCATGTATACGTTTCGGTGATACCTAGGCCAAGACTCCATTATCTCCATCAAAGTAGACTATGATTAAAATTATGGAGTGCATTCTACTATAAATAAATGCACACGACAACCTTCTAATCAATATAAAAAACATTATTGTTACCCAACAAAAAATCAATATAATAAATATTATTCTCGAATTAATTATATTTATACTTCACCATTTTGAATAACAATGACTTGGCATTTCTTTCGTAGATCATATAAACACCTTCTAATTGTACTCTTCAGTGTATGGCTAACATACTATAGTTGCCATGCCGGATCATTGGAGGTTAATAAAACCCACTTTCAATGTGTGGAGAGTGAGAGAGATGCCCTGCTTCACTTCAAACAGGGCATTAGTGTTGACCATTGTGGACTCCTCGATTCTTGGGGACACACTCAGGATTGTTGCCGATGGCCCGGTATTCGCTGCGACAACCAATCCGGTCATATCATTGGTATCAAACTTCGTGGTTCTGGTTCCGATTATTCCTACAATCCTTGTTTTGAAGGTACACTCAGTATTTCCCTGATTAATTTTAAGCATTTGAAATATTTAGACCTCAGTAATAATAATTTCAATGGGCAATTACCCAAGTTTATAGGTTCACTTGCTAGTTTAGAGCAACTTAACCTCTCCCACTCTGGGTTTTGGGGTGTTATTCCTCAAGAGATCGGAAATCTTTCCAGATTAACATCCCTCGATCTTAATGTTGTACAATTATATGAAGACTTTGACATCAGGCCGATGAGGGTGGATAACTTGTGGTGGCTTTCGCGTATGAGGTTGTTAAGGGAAGTGGACTTGAGTGGTATTGATCTGAGTGCAACTACAAACATCTGGCTCTCTATTGTTAACAACCTATCTTCTTTACGAGAGCTTCGTTTGGGTAGTTGTAAATTATCTCAAAACTCACCTTCTTCTCTTTCATATATTAATTCATCAACAACCCTTACTGTCATCGACCTTAATTCTAATAACTTGAATGACACGTCAATATTTGAGTGGTTGTTCAACTTGAGTGGACTTGAGACCAACCTTATATATCTTGACCTATCCGAAAACCAAATGTTTGCTAATAATCTGCAACTATCTTTACATGCTATGAAACTTCTTGATAACTTATGTAGCTTGCAAACCTTAGACATGGCATATACCAATCTCAACTACAAGTTCTCTGACATCTTCCAATCCTTTTCTACATGTCCTCATAAGGCATTAGCGTCTCTAATATTAGATGGAAACCAAGTTTGGGGCTCGATTCCAGACAGCATTGGGGCATTTTATTTCTTAAAGGAATTAAGAGTTGGAGGAAATAACCTGAATGGGACCATTACTCAATCCATCGGGAAACTTACGATGCTCGAGATATTGGATCTTTCTATTAATTCATTGAATGGAACTCTTACAATTGCCCACTTATCAAACTTTTCAAAACTACGTCTTTTGTATTTGTCATTGAACAAAGAAGTTGTGGTTAACATTAGTGTTGATTGGATTCCTCCATTTCAGCTCGATACGCTACGTCTAGGATCATGCAAGATAGGCCCTTATTTTCCCAGATGGATTATAACTCAAAAAAACTTGTTGATACTTGACATATCCAATGCTAGTATTTCAGACACTATTCCTCTTTCTTTTTGGAGCTCGAGCTTGTTGTCGGGAATTCGCTATCTATACATGTCTCACAATATGATTTATGGTATGATTCCAGATGTATCAATCATATTTAATAACTCCCCTGAAATAATTGACTTGAGTTACAACTTCTTGGAAGGTGTAATACCCTCATTTCTAAGGAATAATGTATCAGTTCTATATCTAAACAATAACAAGTTTTCCGAAGGACTTCGTAATTTATTGTGCCCACACACACAAGTTATCAGAAGTCCTCTTTCCGATCTTGATATATCCAACAACTTGCTATCAGAAAAGTTTCCGAACTGTTGGAGCTATTTCGATCAATTAGTTAACTTGCAGCTGGAGAACAATAGTCTTTGGGGAAACTTACCAACCTCTTTGGATGCGTTAGACCAACTTGGTGGTTTAGACTTGAGTAACAATAATCTATCTGGTGAAATACCGGCATCCCTAGTAAATTGCAAGTCATTGACATTTCTTGACGTTGCAAATAACTCATTGGTTGGTCACATACCTCCTAGCTTTGGGCATAGTTTCAGGAATCTTATCATTCTTAACCTACAAAATAATGGTTTTACCGGAGTCCTTCCTACAAGCTTTTGTGATCTTTCACAACTTCAACTCATGGACCTTTCAGGCAATCACATCTCTGGTACTATCCCAAGATGTTTATACAAACTGGTAAGCATGTCTAATATAGATGGCGCGCCCTCTAATCTGTTGGGATATTATCTAGACGATGATGACGACGATGATAATACACGCGTGATGTGGAAAAGAAATGAACAGACATTTGGTGTCAGTGATTCATTAGGATTACTTAAAGGCATTGATATTTCCAACAATAAGCTAGAAGGTCATATTCCAGAAGGTATATCAAGTCTCATTGGATTAAAATTCTTAAATCTATCACGAAACAATCTTACCGGTTTTATTATGCCAAGAATAGGTCAACTGACCTCTTTGGAGTCTCTTGATTTATCACATAACCATCTTACCGGAGAAATCCCAGCAAGTTTGGCTCAAGTTAGCTATCTAACTACATTCGATATTTCCGACAATAACTTGACCGGGAAGATTCCAGTCGGTACCCAATTGCAAAGCTTTGATGCATCAAATTACATGGGAAATCCTGGGCTTTGCGGAGCACCGCTCCCTACATGTGCTGGAGATGAAGCACCCGCCATCGCCCCAAATGGTTACCACAAGCAAGACACGAAAGACGACTTTATGCTGGGACTTTACATAAGTGTGATACTTGGATTCATCGTAGGATTTTGGGGAGTTTGTGGCACTTTAGTTGTGAAGAGATCTTGGAGACATGCCTATTTCCGATTCTACGAAGATATTAAAGACAGGGTGTATGTTATATGGGTTGTTAACATAGCTAGAGCTTGGAGGAGATCTTAAAGCTAGTTTCTTAATCTTTGTATCATAATTTTGCTGTAACATCAATACTTGGATCTATAACTGCGTAGTTTATGGCTTCTTTATAATTCCTGATCAATAATGAAGTTTGAATGTTCTTTTCTTTCTTGTAATTGATGTATATGGGTCTGATGTTTAGGCAAATTGGTAACGATAGTTCCTTGTCGACAAATTGGCATGTACTCCGTATATGCCAAGGACTGTCCTATGAAGGTGGTTACCGGTTAGACGATTAGAGTGACCGACCAAACTAAGGTAACGATAATTAAAGGAAGATGATTAACATCTTATCGTGACTGACCAAACTAACAAGGTTGATTAACAGGATTAATCAAAGGAAAACGATTAGAATGACCGACCAAACTAAGGTTAGATTGAGAAGTACTCCGTATATGGACAGGGCCATCTTATCGTGACTGACCTAACAAGGTTGATTAACAGGATTAATCAAAGGAAAATGATTAACATCACAAACTTGAAAGAATGATCACTTAAATCATCCAATTATTTTTAGCTTAAGTCAACAACAAGCATACTTCTGCAACAATGATAAAGTCACCTCCTGTGAATATGCTCTGTATTCCTCACAAATTACCAATATTAAATTATGAATTAATTAATTAATTATGATGTGAGAACCATACCAACTCATCACATTATATGTCTCGGCCGTCAGCCTTAAACAATAGCCCTTGATAGACAGCTTGTATCTATCCAGGGCCGTCTAATTATTCCTACTATCGAGTTTATGCTGAGAAATGAAGAAGATGCAATGCAAGTCAATAGCAGTTTGCATTGTTGTAGCCATCTTAGGTGTGATTTCAACCGCGGTGGGCCTTCTGCTCGGGTTCGCCCCTGATAAGACAATGGTAAGTTGGTAACTGCTCGTTAATTAACCTATTTATGTTCAGGGCCGAAGCTAGAGCGAGTTACTCGATTGATTGCTGAAACCTTTGATGTTTTGGACAGGTTCATTTGTTTCGGTTTAGCTGGAATAACGATGATGACTACTGCACAGGTGAAGATTGTGTGCAGTGTGATTACTTTCGCAGTGCGGCATTCTATCTGTTGGTTGCAGCTTCAGTTTCTGTCATTTTTGGTCAAATCATCATAAGTATCTCAACTGACTGTGGTTGTTGCAGCGGACGGAATTCTTCTTCCTCCTCTTCACATATACTTTCCATTTTCGCTTTCGTCTTCTCCTGGTAATTATGTTTTTGGATATTCTACCTGAACTTTTTCGTAAGGTCTGCCTCTCGTTTTTAAAAAAAAAAAAAACTTTGACCTACAATAATTTGATGTTACAAGTTCAGAAAACGGTATTTTTTATTTCAAATCAATTATCTCGTCAAGGCCTTGAATTAAAAAAAAAAAATCACCGCTTTTTGAACTCGTAGCCTGTAGTTATGGTTGGTCAAAAATTTTTAACGAATAAACTTTGACCGACCATAATTCCCGACTACGAGTTGAGACGTCGGTAAATTTTTTTTCAAACTGAACATCTCTTCAAAACGGTCAATTTGAAAAAAAATGTTTTATCGCATTCTGAACGGTCAAAGTTTTTTTGCAAGGAAAAAGAGGTACAAACTGAATATCCCTTATGTTTTTCCTCGAAATAATCATGTAGAATCAGCGAGAAAAACCGTTGTATGGATGATAAATTGGCAGGTTGTCATGTATAGCAGCAATAATAGTCTACTTAATCGGAGGAGCAAAACAGTATGGCGTTCAATTCCCCGAGTCAGGCCGTGTGTCGTCATTACGCAGTATCTGGGTTGATAACTAAACCTGGGATATTTGGTGCTGCATTTTCTTTTGGTGCTGAATCACAACTTATCTTATTTCGATTTCCAAAAGTAACAGGACAGAAATTTCTACTGAGTTTCAGAATCATGGTAATTCTCCTGATCATATGGATCGTCCAACTGACATAGCAATAGCGCTACCAGACGTCCCAAAAACACCCGGTGCGCCGATTTGTGACAATTGAACGATACCGATTCCATCGTAACCACGCCGAATTCCTGTGATGGTACAATCTTGAGTAAAGGATTTTTCCAATTTCGAAATGAATGTATCAAAATCTATGATTAGACCGGAAACTGAGAGTCTCTTTATTCCACTCGAAGTTATTTAATTTCTATTTTCCATGTTATATTTAGTGGGAGACGGTCTCTCAGAAGACCGACTGATTGCTAAATAACCCTGATTAAGTACTTCACATCGTCATTTCCCCGTAAATCCCATTTCTCTTTTATAATCTTGATAAACATGTAAACGATTGATTTATTGAGAGGAAAACTGAATGTATTACAATTGTGTATTTACAAGGATATGTATTACCTATTTATACATCATAAGGAATAAGCTAAATATGGAACAAAATAAACATAACAGCTACAAATTACATATTGACGGAAAGAATAGAAGATTGCATATATTGTGTGATTTGAGTCTAACGGCTCTTTGATTTGATTCCTGCAATCTTGGCTAACACCCCCCCCTCAAGTTGGAGCATGGAGTGACGAAATGCCCAACTTGGAAAGGAGTTCAGTGAATGTGGCACGGCCAAGAGCCTTTGTAAAGATATCTGTGAGTTGAGCGCTTGTGTGAACGTAGTTTGGTCGTATTGTACCCCGTAGGATCCCATCACGCACGAAATGGCAATCAACTTCGATGTGTTTCGTGCGTTCGTGAAAGACCAGATTCTTTGCGATGTGTAGGGCGGATTGACTATCACACATTAATTGTATGGGTTGTGGGTGTGGTATCCCGATGAAGCTAAGCAACCCTTTAAGCCATTTAAGTTCACAAGTGGTGTGAGTCATAGCGTGGTATTCGGCTTCAGCGGAAGATAAGTTAACGGTCGGTTGTTTCTTGGTTTTCCATGAAATGGGAGAGGAGCCCAAGAAGACTAAGTACGCGTTGAGGGATCGGCGAGTGGTAGGACAAGCAGCGTAATTGGCATCGCCATAGGCGTGTAAGCATAGGTCGCTGTCGGACCGAAGTAGAAGTCCTTGGCCTGGTGCATTTTTAAGGTAACGCACGACCGTAAGGGCAGCATCCCAATGTTCTGTTGTTAGGGCGTGCATAAGTTGGGCTAGAATATGAACCGAGTAAAGTAATTCAGGCCTGGTAATTGTGAGATAAACTAAACGGCCCACAAGTCTTCGATACGGTTGTGGGTCGAGCATAGGGGCGGCTTTGGAGCGTCCGAGTTGGTGATTTGGTTCCATAGGTATCGAGGCGGGCTTGGACCCAAGTAACCCAGACTCGGAAATAATGTCGAGGGTGTACTTGCGTTGGGATATAAAAATTCCAGATTCATTTCGGGCGATTTCGAGGCCGAGAAAATATTTCAGAGGTCCTAAGTCCTTCATGTGGAACTAGTTGCTGAGATATTGTTTAAATTCCGTGATTTTAGCAGCATTGTTACCACAGATGACTAGATCGTCGACATAAATAAGAACGTGTACCTCCATGTCTTTTGTGGAAATTGAGAAGAGGGAGTGATCATACGGGCATTGGCGGAATCCATATTTTGTGAGGGCGGAAGCGAGTTTGGCGTACCAGCAACGTGGAGCTTGACGTAACCCATATAGAGACTTTTGTAATCGACAAACCCGTGTATCGTCGGATGGTAAAAAACCGGGAGGAGGTTTCATGTAGACTTCCTCAATCAGATCTCCATGGAGAAAGGCGTTATGAACGTCCATTTGGTTAATGACCCACTTCTTGGCTGCCGCGATTGCGAGTAAAGTGCGGACGGTTACAAGCTTGATAGTTGGGGCGAAGGTTTCATTGTAATCGACACCTTCGACTTGGCGATTGCCCATTACCACGAGGCAGGCTTTGTATCGTTCAATGGACCCATCCGCATTATACTTAATCTTGTAGACCCATTTGGAGGCAATGGCCTTTTTATTTTGAGGTAGAGATGTGAGGGACCAAGTATTATTGCGTTCAAGAGCATTTAGTTCGAGTTGCATCGCATTTCGCCATTCGGGTACCTGCACTGCATCTTTATAAAAACTAGGCTCGTGATGTTTAGTCACGGCCGAAAAAAAAATACGGTGGTTAGGGGAAAACTTAGAATAGTCAATATAATGTGAGATAGGAAACCGAGTACCTGAGGATGGTGTAGATGCGGTGAGCGAGTGAGACGAAGGACGGACTATTTGTAACACGTAATCTTGTAGATTGGAGTTGGGGATTTTGATACGGTGTCCACGTCCCATATTGGGAGGTTCGGGTGTGGGAATCGTGGTGGGTTGGGTGGGCGTGGGATCGTGTGAAGAATTGTTTGTGGTAGTAGGGTTTTGTGTGGTCGAGGTGGGTTGAGTGGTTTGAGTCGAGGGCGTAGGAGTCGGGTTCGTTCGAGGATGGTTGAACTATGACTACTTGGTCAACGGGTGTCAAATGGTTGCTATTGAAGGGGTATGAGTCTTGGTCAAGGTCGTCCAAATTTAACGAGTGGTATGGAAAATTGTTTTCAACAAAAATAACATCCCTTGATACGAAGTAGGAACCGGTGTCTAAATCGTAAAGTTTCCAACCCTTTTTTCCAAAAGGGTAGCCAATAAAAATGCATTTCCGGCTCTTTGAAGTAAATTTGTCTTTGGTACGATTTTTCGCATAAGCGAGACACCCAAAGACACGGATATTATCCATGGGTGCCGGTTTTGAAAAAAGTTTTTCGTATGGAGATTTTCCATTAAGAAGTTTGGAAAGAGTACGATTTAATAAATGAACGGCTCCCAACACACACTCGCCCCAAAAGAAAAGGGGTAATTTTGCTTGAAATAAAAGTGCGCGGGCAATGTTTAAAATATGACGGTGTTTTCGCTCCACCCGACCGTTTTGTTGAGGTGTGTCTATATTTGAAGTTTGGAAAATGATGCCGTTAGTTTGAAAGAATGGAATAAGAGGTTCAAATTCAGTGCCGTTATCACTACGTAAAATTTTGATATTTTTTTCAAATTGACGAGAAACCATGGCAAAAAAATTTAATAAAGTTTGTTTCGCGTCACTTTTGTGACGTAAAAGGTAAACCCACGTGGATCGTGAGTAGTCATCGACAATTGTTAAAAAATAACGAGACCCGCAAGATCCGTTTTCGGAATAAGGACCCCATAGGTCACAATGAATTAAATCAAAAATAGCAGTAGCATTGTTTGTACTTAAAGAAAAGGGAAGACGAGTTTGTTTCGCTCGTATGCAAATATCGCAATTATCAGAATGAAAATTACTAATGTCCTTGTGTGAAATAAAAGGTAAAAAACGCATAGCATGTGGAGAAGGGTGCCCCAACCTACGGTGCCAAAGGTCGAATGTGGAAGCAGATTGCACCGTACAAATTGTTGCTTGCTTGTTATTAACTCCTTGAAGATAGTACAGTCCCTCGTGCTGCTCACCCGCACCAATCACTATCCTCGAGGTACGGTCCTGTATGAGGCATAATTTATGAGAAAATTGTATAGTTAGAGACGTGTTAAGAAGTAGACTTGAGACGGATATAAGATTACATTGTAAATTTTCAGCATATAAAATATTTCGTAAAATACGACGGGAAGACAAACATATATCACCGGTTTTAGTAGTAATTGTAAGATCACCATTGGGCAATCCTACTGATAATGGGGAAATATCACGTATATTGGTGAATTGGTTTATAGAACCCGACATATGATGCGACGCCCCCGTATCAATAATCCACGAAAAATTAGAAAAAGAAGAAACATTACCAGAAACTTGTTCATTAGCAGGAGTCTGATGTCGAGCCCGCCACATATTAGTGATTTCCTCAAGTTGTTGAGGATTCATGGAATTGAAATCCAACTTGTCAAAATTGGACAGAGGAGCATTCGTGGACAGAGGAGCATTTGAAACAGCCATACCTCAGTTGCTACTCGGACTCAAACCAGCCGCCATATTCACGCGAGGAGTGCTACCTGCAGTTTTATGTTTGCTACGTTCCCATATTTCTCTGTCCTTAACATCAGGGACAAAGCGAGCATTGCTTAAATCCGTATCAGACGGATTAATGTAAACACGATCGCGGGGACGATTTCCCCACCAATCAGGAAACTCACCAGTGACCTGATAGCATTTCTTAAAATAATGACCAGGACGATTGCAAGCTATACAAAAAGGGCGATTGGAATTGTTCGACGAATAAGCAGTATTCGTATTCGAAAAAACAGGGGTCCCAAAAACAGAGTGTGTTTCTCGTCTTCCTCCCCCCGATGCCTTAGACCCATGGTGAACCCGGGCTGCAAACGCAACTGTGTCAGGGGCAGACTCGTGTTTTGGATAAGACTAATTACGGACACCTTCATCTTGCAATAAACGGTTATATACAAGATCTAAATTGGGAAGAGGATTAAGAGAAATAATTTGAGAACGGGAGTTAGAGAAACGGTCATCAAGACCCATCAAAAAATCACGTACCCGTTTCTTTTCTCGTCGAGAATTGATAATATTCATCCAGTCGCAGGCGCATGGATTGCAAGAGCATGAAGGGATTGTGTTGTGCTCAATTATTGCATCTCAAATCGCCGTCATTCGACCATAGTAATCCATAAGGCTTTCAGTAGGTCCCTGTCGACACCCCATCAACTCCGCTTGCAACTGATATATGCGTGCTTCATTGCTCTGAGAAAAGCGATTCTTGAGATCCACCCAAACCTGTTTAGCCTCAGATCGGAGTGAAATTTGCGGCCTGAGACCGGGTGCTATGGTGTTGAAATCCACATCGTCACCAACGCGTTGGCTGCTGTCCAGGATTCGAATTTGTCGGAATTAGATGCCGGCTTGGTAATAGAACCATTAATATAGCCAATCTTGCCTTTGGCAATTAACGCTAGATTGAAGGAACGAGACCATTCGTCGTAATTTTTACCGTTGAAAACGATCGGAGTAATACTATGTCCGATATGTTCCACATGAACAACCGAATAATTGGGTTGTGTTTGTGGAGTTTCGATGAGAGGTTGATCGGGGTTTGTCATATTTGGGATTGAGGATCGAAAGAAAAGAGATCGAAAGACGGAATTGGATCGAAAACTAGGCTTTTAAAACTGATACCATGATAAACATGTAAACGATTGATTTATTGAGAGGAAAACTGAATGTATTACAATTGTGTATTTACAAGAATATGTATTACCTATTTATACATCATAAGGAATAAGCTAAATATGGAACAAAATAAACATAACAGCTACAAATTACATATTGACGGAAAGAATAGAAGATTGCATATATTGTGTGATTTGAGTCTAACGGCTCTTTGATTTGATTCCTGCAATCTTGGCTAACAAATCTTATTCATATTCACTAAACCTTTTTTCTCGGAGACTTATTGTTATTTGTTAAGTCGAGCAATTTCTTTATCGTTGGTTACAAAGTGGAACCTACAGTTACTATCTTAGCTGCGCATTGGGTAAAAACCCGAATCAAAACACAAACTCGGAGAAAAGAGGCTGCTAGTATTATGTAAAATATCAATCATGCAATTTGAAGTCAATGAGTCAATGCATCTACCAATAAGTCATCAGAATGAATTTACACCTAAGTCATCAGAATGAATTTACACCTATTTGATGCTGATGTTTTATTGACTACAAATTTGATTTACTGTATGTTATTTCAACAACTACCCAACTTGTTTAACATATAGCCATAATACTACGAGTACTATGGTACTCCGGTATTTAGACCTGACAAGCGGGTCAACCGGTCGGATCGAGGAGGGATTATTATCAACTTTTTTAGCCATATCAGTACGTCTGCGACAATATCGGGTCAAGTTAGGCCAAGTCAGGTCGGATTATTTGAGTCGGGTCAGTTTTGTCAGGTCTAAATTAGTATTCCATCATTCTTCTCTATTAGAAATATAAGCATAATGATAGATGAACCATCTCAACCAAAACCTTAAGGTGATGGTTGAGGTCCAACTATTATAAATAATCCTATTACGCTCCCTCACTCAAATGCCCGTTGGGTTTGAAGAGTGGTTAGTTGTGCACCGGCTCCCCCGTACCGTGTGTTGGGTTTCCACTTGGAGTTTTTGAGGAGTTTAGAGATTGCAAGGATTTGAACCTGTGACCTTCGGTCACACTGGCTCTGATACCAAGATAGATGAACCATCTCAACCAAAACCTTAAGGTGATGGTTGAGGCCCAACTATTATAAATATTTCTATTACGCTCCCTCACTCAAATGCCCGTTGGGCTTGAAGAGTGGTTAGTTGTGCACCGGCTCTGATACCATGATAGATGAACCATCTCAACCAAAACCTTAAGGTGATGGTTGAGGTCCAACTATTATAAATAATCCTATTACATAATTCTAAGATTATATTCAAACTTCTCAACTTCAATGCTTAAGATTATTACACCACTTTTAGGTCCCTCCCTATACTTGTGTTTATTATCCTATCATATCTAGATACTAAGTACTATGTTTACTATTCTACCAAATACTCCTAATTGATACTCCGTACTTAAAACTTAGGACTAAAATGACATTTTCCTGCATTACATAAACCAGGCATCATATAAAACAAATCTAAAAAATACCGTGCTGTAGCACGGGAACTATACTAGTATGGTAAACAAATAAACATGGCTGTCTTAGTATTACCACTGTTAATCCTCACATCCCTATTAGCCGGTCTCTGCAATGGGGTCGGAATTGCCACGTATTGGTTTCCTGAATGTATTTGGAAATGGTCAGACACCTCAACTGAACTTAGCTGGTCACTGCAATCCAAATATTGCAGGAAGTTGCAGTAGCATCGGAAACGATGTCGCTGGTTGCCAAAGTAGCGGTGTTAAAATATTTCTCTCTTTGGGTGGTGGTGTTGGCACTTACTCCCTTTCCTCTCCTTCTGATGCTCAGCAGGTTCTTACGAAATACTAATCCTTCCTCCTCATACTGCAACTTCTGGCAATCTGGCCTTACGGATTTGAATAGATTTGTAAATTTATCAGTAAAATGATTAGCGATTTATCCTTTGTTTAGATACAAGTCAAGGTTTTCTCTACAGTACCTGGTAGAAAAAACATTCTGATGTTGACGGGGTCTGAACTCCCTTCATCAATATCACTTGTTATTATTGACTTTATCAGCTAAATTAACCGAATATAAGGCCAATAAATATTAATGAAATTTTCTCATTTATACCCTTCAATTCCCTTATTTAATTTTCTCACTTGTATAGTTGTACCTTCGTTCTTTTTTCTTTTTAAAAAAAAAAGAATAAAAAAAACTTTATTGGGCTTAAATCTTGTCTACGACATCCGAAAACATAACTTTGTCCCCCCACCCCACCCCCCAAAGGATCGTTTTTACGAGATTTTTGATCTGAAAAAAAAATGTTTTTGGAACTCGTATTAAGAGATAGTCAGTCAATGTTTTTTATGGAATAAACTTTGACTACTCAGAATTCTCGGTGTGAAAATGCAGTAGTTAAAAATCCCTAGACTTTCTTTAATGAGCTTGGTTCTTATAAGTTAATCATTTGTTAATTTCTTTTCCATAGGTAGCAACCTTCCTATGGAACAACTTCCTAGGCGGAACCTCAACCTCGCGCCCATTTGGAAACGCAATTCTAGACGGAATAGATTTTGACATAGAAGCCGGGACATGAGCAAACTACGATGTCCTAGCCAAGGCCCTCCAAGAACACAGTACCTCACAAAGGAAAGTCTTTCTGTCTGCAGCACCACAATGCCCTTTTCCTGATGCACATCTAAGTGCTGCAATCAATACCGGTGTTTTTGACTTTGTTTGGGTTCAATTCTATAACAACCCTTCGGCTGCTTGCCAATACAATGGCAACACCAACCAATTACTTAGCTCCTGGAGTAAGCGGTCTCATCGTAATGTTGGTCGGGTTTTCTTGGCATTCCTGGCACTCTTTGTGCGGCAAATGAGTAACGGTTTATTCCACCTCAGGTTCTTATATCTCAAGTCTTACCGACTATTAAATCGTCACCTAAGTATGGCGGGGTGATGCTCTGGTTTAGGTTTTTTGATAATAGTTATAGTAACTCCATCAAGGGTAGTATCTAAAGGTTCCATTCACCAGGCTAAATGAAGGACCTTCAGTGTTTTTTTACTGAATAATTGAGATGACTGTAATTCTGTCTCTTGTGTGAAATTACGTCTTTCGGGTTGAAATGAGTTTAACTGAATTGAATTGAATTTAACTGAACTGAATTGAATGGTTCTTAAATGAACTAAACTTAACAGAATACGACTGAATTAACTAAGACAATCTGAACTTACTGGCGCTGAACTGATGAGACTAAGGTTGACTTAACTGGACTGAATCAAAGTAAACTGAAAAAAGTTAGAAAGAACACGACCTTGCTTTTCTCTATAACTCACACTACACTCTAGAATGCGGGTCTCGGCCTTTTATACCGCATTTTTCTTGTCTTCAAAAGCTAGTATCGAGATAATTATTGTGCTTCAACCATCAGCGTGAACTTTTTTTTGAGGAAATTCACGAGGGTACTAATTCATCGATACTAAATTTATTTATTTGTGTTATCCAATGCGTCTTGCTTGTGACGGACTAATCCCATCACAAGTTGAAGACCTCTCACAAAAAGGGAGAGAGGACAAGGTGGGGCACCCCCCATGTGCTTTCCCCACTCACCTCTCATAGATATTTTGTGAGAGAAAACGGTATCCGTCACAAGGTTGTAACGGATATCGCCGTTTTCAATGAGATTTTGTGTTATCTTATTAAAATTCCTTGTATACTCCATAGGCCTACGGTATTTAATACGGAGTATAAACTTACTACTAGGATTCAAGTCCGAACGTTGTCTCGATCATCTCGATCATATCAGAACAATAATTAATTGCATAGTGTTTTTCAAGAGGTTAGTGCTGATAATATTTTTTGAGTTACATTAGAAGTACATTATAAATTGACCTTAATATATTTGCCTAATTATGTAAAACTTGACATAAATTTTTACAACAATGTTCAAAAACTTTATAATGAACTTAAAAACCTAAAAATCCTTGCGCCAATTAGGGATGAGCAAAAATAAACGTTACGGTTTTATAATACGGATATGATACGGTATACGCTTTGAGTTATACGGATTTCCGTATATACGATACGAAAATCCGTATACACGATACGATTCATAAAAACCGCACTGTATTCGGGTTGGGCAAAAACGAAACCGTATATACGGTTTCTGACACGGTTTGAAGTTTTTGTATAAAAAAAATGTAAAAAAAAATGCAAAGTTCCTCTTTCAACTCCACTCTTTTAATGTTTTTTATGACTTTTTTTTACTAACTTATCTCAATAAACAAAAATCAGCCTTTTATAAGAGGTGGTTATGTTAGAGGTAATTATTAGCTCTTGAATAATTACAATGTTTAATTGGGTATTTGTCACCAAACCGTATCCTTATATACGGATATCGTATACACGGTTTTTCAGGGTAGCCAAAAACCGTATATACGGTTAAACCGTATATATGGTTAAACCGTAATGGATCTGTATAGTGATGTTTTGCGATACGGTTTTGAAAACCGTATCGGGTACACGGTTTTTTCACCCCTGGCGCTAATCGAGCCTGCCAAACCCTCCTCACAATTCACGACACGATTGAGGGTGAGCCCGATCCAACCAGGATCGGGCCATTGTCCTTTCGGGCGCGGTTCGGCAGGTGGTCACCTTTACAGAACATAACTTGTTGATTACTTAGAACTAGTTGAGATCCTGTGCTAAAGCACGGCATTTGTGAGGTTTAAATTAATTGATTTTGTAAAAATTAACAATTTTTACATAAATGAGTTATAGTTATAATAGCATGTTATAATGTACTGATCATAATATTAATAAAATTAAAAAAATGGTTTACTATTCAAAGGAATTAAGTTATTTTTGTTATTAAAATAATGATAGTCGGCTATTATGGAATACTATTTACCCAACTAAAAATACTATTTACCCCTATATTCTTTTTTCTTTTATTTTTAGTAGGAAAATTAGAATTATTGATTCTTACTCCTTATCCTTTATGAAGAACAACCCATATTAATAAATACTATATTACTTAACTTAAAAAAAGGACAATTTATTTTAGAAAAAAACACAAATAAATTTGAAACTTTATCAACTCCAACCACCAACTTAAAAAATAACAAATTAGAATATTACGGGTATATTAAGCGTGAATAATGACAGTGTTAAGCCTATTTTTAGTTGGCGTTTGATTTGATTGTAATATTTTAATTTGTGGATGCAATTTTTAGTCAATAAATTAAAAGTCATAATTTTAATGTGGGCCCATCATATTTATCAATCAATTGAGCAGGAAAATTATGAACAACTCTTATTCTTTTAGTTTAGTGGGGATGAATGAAATAAATTTGGCCCAACTATAGAAGCTGCGGTGTTTGATAAGATACTTTGACACATAAAAACCATATAGTAGGTCCAATACATATATACATAAAGTTAGGCCCAATTTCTAGTTAAAAGCATTTATGCGGAAAAATTTTCAGTTTTCTTATTCTTTTAGTTTAAGGAGATGTGCCGCTATAATAAAAAGAAAAGATTTGTTCCAACTTAATTAAAGGTTGGTTCAAGCCCTAGAAACGCATCCGTGTTAAAATTTGAGGTTCTAAGTTGCTCAAATCTTTATTGCATATATATTGGGAAAAGGACTAGTCTTATTGAATTGTTCTGGTGGAATGAACAATAAAGCAATTGTCGATGACTGGAGAATCAAATTGTTGTTTCCTTTGCTATGGTTGATTGATTTTATTCTGAAGCAAAGGGCTATTGCATCAGCAATCTTCGAACGTGTCAAACAAAGGTATCATTATCATTCTTAAAAGTCGCACAATTTCAAAACTCTGCTTCATATGCTCCTGACACCTTACTATGTGCAGAGAGAGTCTGCGAAACGTCTTGCTGTCTGTCTACGGATGTAAAGAGTCTGTGGATGACACCTTAGTTGAGGTATGATTGGTCCAATCTCCTACAGTCTACAGAGCATTTGTTTACCTTCTTAATCATCCACTATATTATCCCCACTGCATTAACTCCTGCGATTGGTGGGGCAATGGCCTTAACTCATGACAATGATGGGGTAAGGAGGGGTTTAATGTACGCTGCCTTACCTCAAGTTAACCACACAGATTTTGTTTTCGAAAGCTCATAATGAAAATTAGCTTGGGTAAATGTTAATTCACTACAAAAAAGAAACACGGTCAAGTTTAGTGAGCTTTTTTGCTTTATTCCTCGTATTGCATTGAATAACTGCTAATTCACAGTAACAGTTAAAAAAAGAAGACATAATCAATTGTTTTACACAATCCCGAAGCAAAAAAGAGTGAGGCTTTGGCTCCATGAAAATGGAAATAGTTCGCCTCATTTAATCAAGAAAACAAAATCTCTTTTATTTTATCGACCCAAACAATTTTCCGTCATTTGAGATTTGCAGATAATTAGAGAACCTGCTGATGCCGAGGGTGCGCTTGATGCTTTTGTATCTATAGTGACTGGCCCTCCAGGGCCAAGTCCAGTCCAGCTGATGTCCAAAATCACAGTACCCATCTTGCTATTATGGGGTGATCAAGATCCGTTCACCCCGCTTGATGGCCCAGTAGGCAAATACTTCTTGTCTTTGTCTACTGAGGATCCTAATGTGACGCTCTTTGTTCTGGAAGGCGTAGGGCACTGTCCACATGATGATAGACCTCGTCTCGTCCATGAGAAATTGCTTCCTTGGCTATCTCATCTTCAATCTGCTTGACCCATGAGCATTTTCTGATTCTTCTTACCTTATTTTCGTGGCCGGTAATATTTCAGGATACATATTGCTGTATTTGTTCGACCTCTTCATGAATTATAGCCAAAGTGTATGAAATGATCTCGTGTAAATCCTAGAACAAGCTCATATTCATTGAACTGTTTGATATTGGCCTAACTGTTCAGAAGTTGATGTTCTTTATTGCATATATATTGGGAAAACACAAATTCTCATTTAAGGAGATGTGCCGCTATAATAAATCCGCATTCTTTTCCCTTGGGATTGCTAATATTAGACTATAATAATGATGGTATCGTATTGTCCTTATCAGTTATCACAACAACTCAATAACACAATTCAATCTTTATATATGAACTACTAGTCTTCGGATCTCCCCTCTGAAATTCTACAGAGAAGATGGCGTGTTCTGACAATAAAAAGATTTATAGGATTCAGAATTTGGACCGGATTTCACAATTACCGGACCCTATAATCCTTAGTATATTATCTCGTCTTCCTTTAGAGGATTCTGCTCGAGCATCCATCTTATCTAAGACCTGGAAAAACTATTGCGACCTATACCCCATTCTTTACTTCGATCATAACTTATTTGCATTGCAATCCTTTGCTTCTGCTACTGAAGTCGGCGGTGGAGAGCCTGATTTTAGTCAACAAAGGGAGATGTTTATGGATGACGTGGATCATCGGTTGACTAGTGCCAGACATCTAGATTGACCTATTCGGAAATTAGCATTGAGCGTGGCCTTCAATGATTCCACGTACTTTTCTCGTGTTGATAATTGGATTGAATTGGTAAAACAAATTAATGTCGAAGACTTGTGTATTACTGTGCAAACGCTGCATTTCTTGTGGCATGATACCGTTAATAGCTCATCTATAGCATATGAATTTCCGGTTTCAATGCTGACTTCTAAACACTTGCGCAAAATTTCTATTCGAGGGTGCAAGTTGGGTTGTGACCCAATTAACCGATTCTGGTCTCTGGAGCGACTCTGTTTATCACATGTTGTTATGGACTATGATGCATTGGAAAACCTGACAAATTTTTGTCAGGGGATTGAAACCCTAATCCTCGAAAACTGCAGTGTCGAGATGAGATTCCTAAACCTCTCGAAGTTTCCTAATCTGAAAAAAGCTGTTATCGGAATACAGTGTGGCGAGCTTGATTATATTGACATCGTAGACACTAACCTTGAGTGCATAACCTGCGATGCTCAAACCGAACTTTGTGTCAGCGCGGCTGCTTGTGCTAGCATTAAAGAGATCGACTGTGCTTGGTGTACCATCGACCAACCTACCTTATTAAAAGACTTTACTTCTACATTTCCGCTTCTTGAAGAAGGACGTTTACAGATACACGATACAAATACATTTAAAGCAGCTAATAATCTTCTCAGGGAGTTAATTTTGCTTAGTAATGATAATGATTTCGCTTGTGTAAAGGAGGTATATATTGATTGTCCGAGTTTAATATATTTCGATTGTTGGACTAAAGGTCTGGAAGAGTTACATCTTAATTGTCCGAAACTGAGAGAGTTCAACTTTGCGGGCACGACAGTTCCAAAGCGTGTTTTGTGTAGCTCAGTGACTGAGCTAGAGAAGAGCAGCTGGAGTATAGTTATGAGGGACGCTTATGACACGACATGGTTGATGAACCTGAGAGAATTTATCGTACCCTTAATCAGAAATAAGACCACTGTTTCCGTGAACTTCAAATTGCCAATGGTGAGTACCCAGTTTTCTTTAGGCACTTTCATTTTCTTGCTTTTATACATAATAACTTTATGGAGTTAATTTGGTTTTGGTAGGCAACATTCCAACGTGAGCTAGTAGAAGCAATTGAAGTTTCCCCGCGACACAATTTTTCCTTATATTTGGAGCTTCACTACGACGAGGAAAATGTAGCTGCTCTTGTGGATGGCATTCTCTGGATTATTCGTCCAACTACTTTCATTATCGATTGTCAAAATTATTATGTCGTTAAGGTATGCTGTTCAACTATATAATTTAAGTTCCAACAAAGTTTTGCAAAGGTTAATTTATGCTTCTTTTTATCGCGGAGTAACACTCATTAGTAGTAAAACAAATGAGTGATGCTCTACGATAAAAAGAAGAATGACTAGTTTAGAGAAGATAGGGAGTTTCGAACCTTGGACATGTCGTCCCTAATACCTCGATTGTGTATTCTAATTTGGTCTATGAATTTGTCTTGTTGATTTGCTTTTGTGTTTGTAGTACTTGTGTGAAAAATTGGTTAGGAAAGCAGAAGAGAGTATCTGCGATGAGGAGTTAACTCATCCTTGTTGGATGCTTCAATTGGAAAGTTTCGATGTGGAGTACGCATTGGATGTTCCACATACAAACGGGAATTTGGCGGCTTTACCCGAGGAATGTCGAACCCTCCTCAGAAATGCACTTAAGTTCAAGTTTCAGTGGTTCGTGACTTCGTCAAATAAGTGAGAACCGAGCTATATAGAAACATTACGGGATTTGGTGGACCCTACCTCCGACATTGTAGAGTTTCCCGTGGAACGGTTCTAATTATTATGTGGATTTATATATTTATAGAATATGTATGAAATGCGAAGATTAAATGTGCATATGTAACTTAAATTTAAAAGATTATTATTTTATGTAATAATGGTGCTTATTAACAACAATGCATATATATACTTTTCAGTATTCTCTAACCCACAGCAATTCCCGGATGGTTACTACTGTTAAAACCAGCTTTGAATGACAAACCTTATCTGGGATTTTTCATCATTGCGTTGTAGCCGTAGTTCGAGTAAATCCAAGACTGTATTACCATCCTTATCTGGGATGTCGAGGTCAACCCCCTTTGTCTCAAACAATGTTTTTGCCAGCTTAATACTCCGTATCTTCCTTCTTAATTGCTCGGTGCAAAGGAGTCTCTTTTCTGAGTCCAACCTGTCGATTCTTCAAATCATGCACATAGTTTGGATTATATAACATCTCCTCGTACAAATCATACCATTGGATACCTTTTTTTATCACACAGCTCATCAATCAAATCTAGAGTCGTTTTCTCACTTCTGTTCTTGGCAATGAGTTCTAGACAATTACTCCACACCAATGTTTTTGCCAGCGTCAAATCCTCGTGTTCTAATGCTATGTGCAAAGGAGTGGCTTTATTAATACCTCTGAGGTTCTTCATCTTCTGCAACTTATCTGGAATTTCCAACAAATTCTTGTACATCTCAAACCAGTATCCATTGGCAGATTTAATAATACAGTGTTCTTCGATCATATCAAAGGCTGTTTTACCATTCTTGCTCTTAATGTCAAATTTTATGCCTTTAGTCTCCAGCAATGCCGCAGTTAGTCTTTCATCTTTCAGTTCTATTGCTCGGTGCAAAGGCGTATATCCATTGACGTCAACCCTATTTTTCAATTCCTGCGTCATGAATGGACTTGCTAACAAATGTTTATACAGCTTAAAGAAAGCATCATCGCCACACTTGGCCTCAAGCAAATCTAATGCTGTTTTATCATTACGATCCGGAATGTCGAGTTTTATGCCCTTAGTATTTACGAGTGCTTTTGCTAATTCATGGTCATCGCGTTCTATGGCTCGATGCAGAGCAGTAGCTTTATTCTTGTCACCTCGATTCTTCAACTCTTGCGTTATAACTGGTTTTTCTAGCAACTCTTTGTACTGCTCAAAAAACTCAAGATTGGGTTTACACTTTTCCTCTAGCTGTTTTATCATTCTGATCTGGGACGTCGAGCGTTATCCCCTTAGTTTCTAGCAATGCCTTTGTTAGACCCAAGTTCATCCGTGAAATGGCTAGGTGCAACGGAGTGGCATGATTGCTGTCAAGTTGATTCTTCAGCTTCTGCATCACTGGATTCGCCAACAATTTCTTATACTGCTCATATTGTAGCAAATCTATATGGTGAAGAGGCGTTTGTTCGCTGTTTTGACAAAGCTTGATGAATTCTTGATGATCACATTGCTCAAGAAAGGCAAAAACTGTGGATAAGTGACCCTTGGCGCATGCTATTTGCCACGCTGGTGTAGAATCGTTTCTCAAAGTACTGTCTCCCTCCAAAAGCAATTTTACAAGCCAATCTTCCCCCCTTTCTGCTGCTTCTTTAAGGTGCGTCTTTGCATCTTTCTTTGGGCCTTTCTCGAATATGGAAAGTCCTTTCATTGCAAGCTTTCCGGCACTCTCTGATCTTAACATTTGACTCATCACTTGCAGAAGCAAAATGAAAGATTTAGCAAACAAAACATAGAAAGATTGAACCCCTGAACACTCGGATCATAGGTAAGGGGTTGATTTATCTTAACCACAAACTCTGGGATGCGGAGTTAAAACCGAATAGAACAGGGTGTTGCAAAAAAAAAAAAAAAAAAAAAAAAAAAAAAAAAACTCCTCTATGAAGTATCTTAGAAAAGTTTAGAGAGATCAGACTTCTTCTTTCAACCGTTCTCTTTTTTATCATCTCATTTTTATTAATCATTTGAAAACAGCATCAAATACCATGTTAGAAGAAGTCGGTTTACAAAATCATTCATTTAGTAATTTAGACAGGAAATGTAAGCTTTGTAATCAAATGAAGTAATTTGAGTCTCAAACCTGCATCTCCAGAAGCAAAATGGTGGACGATCTTGAGAACACTGGGATGGAGTTTGTCACCCTGTTGTGACCCCCAGTGTATCAAATCTTCTGCAGTAGTACGTACTGACCTCTCAAATATCGAGCTTTTAGATTTTTCACATCCATTTTGTTCAGCGATCTCGTAAGCATTTTTATCTTCTTTATCCTTCAAATACGTCAATTTAAAACTGGTTACCGATAGCAAGTACACTGCAACATCATCATGCTTATTTTTCAAGGCCACAAACAACGGTATGTCCTTCTGGGAATTTTCAATGTTCAAAGGATTAACACCCAGGTTATCATTCGCAGTTTCAGCCTTCGGAACATCCCACTCTTCAGCTTCATCTCGAATAGCAGACTCGTACCCATGTACTAGAAGTTTTGCAATCTCAGTGTAGCCCTTTCTTGCTGCAACATGAAGAGGAGTATCACCCGATGAGTTGGAATTCGTGTGCCAGATCAGTCTCCTGCACGCTTTGTTCCAAGGTCGTGGGCAGTTTCTGAAGGTGCCCTCTTCCTCTAAAAGCATCAATTTAACCAACCAATCAGCATTATCTTCAACTGCTCTATTAAGCACTGTGCCAGTAGAACCAGGCTCTGTTTCAATAAATTTTGGATGCTTTTCAAGCAGCAACCTGGATACTTGCACTGCATCATTGTTTTTAAAAAAAGGTAAATATTTGTCTTACTGTAATAGATTATCATCCATCATTCCTAATCTAAATCTGACAATCTAATAGACATGATCTACTTCAAGTGTTGAAACGTCAAAAAAAGCGTGGTCTAACGTCAGATTTCTACTTTACAAAAACATAGCCTATTGTCAGGTTGGGGTCTAATGTACGCAATCCATATAATGAAAAATGAATACGCCAAGAAAGAGAGAGAGAGAGAGATGACCTCTTATAGAATTATAGCTCAAAGATGCAAAATTGATGGCTACTATACAAAGATGCAAAATATGCTAAAGGAAAACACATATTTGCTGAATTTTGAAAATCTTCTTCTCAGTGTACAAAATGAGAAAATTCGGGTTTGATGTTAAGCCTTAAAATAAACGAGTTAGGCTTTATTTACATGAAGTTGCAGAACTGAATTCAATTAAAAGGGAGTCCAAATTTTCAGGCAACACGACGCCTAAGTTGCTGTAGCCTAAGAATCCATCAGTTGTAAAGTGTCAAGTAGAGAAAATGGATTTTGTTACTTGACGTTGGAATTGAATCCCGGAATTGCGACATTAAGCGTTTGAGAAACCAGAACCTTAATATTCCCCTGATTGAAAATATATTGTACTCCCTAGTTCTGTTCAATTGTTGTCCTTTTGTTTTGGCAAAAAGACCAAATGACAAGTTGGATAAAAAAAATTGAAAAAAAAAACGTACGAATATTAATAGATAGCATAGTATTTGCTCATTATTAAACCGGGTTTGATGTCGAATTAGGTGCGAAATATATGGTGTACTTCTAAATATATTATTTGTCCCACATTGAAAATAATGTAAGGGTGATGAATATACTACATATAAATAGTTGAATTTTCCCACATCAAAAGATTATCATAAGGAGGGGGTGATCTCATGACTATAAATACAAATAATTAGACATAAGATGTAAGATTATAACCAAGTTAATTATCCCGTTGCAACGCACGGGTGTCAAACTAGTATGAGCAATAAAAGTAACAATAATAACAGCGGGCGTAGAGAAAGTACTAGTAACAACAACTAGAGTTGTGAAAATAACATTATTAAATGGGGAAGTAGTGAAAGAAATGGTAATGACGGCGGGAGTAGTGAAAGTAACAGTAGTCACAACAAATGTAACGAAAGTAATAGTATGGTAAAATATTTTATTTATTTAAATATGAATTTGACAAAATTAACGGGAATTGAAATAACTGTAAAAATAGCGTGAATAGTTAAAGTAATAATATTAACCGCGGTCCGCGGGAGTGGTAAATGTGTCATAATTTGTTGATAAATTTTAATATTTCAGTATAAATGGTAAACATACGAGTTAAGGAAGTCTAACGTAACCTAAAAAAATAAAATTTGACAATAAATAGAGATAGCTCGAACAAGTTTGGATGGAGCATAAATTAATTATGATGCGAGAACCATACCAACTCATCACATTATATGTCTCGGCTGTAAGCCTAAAACAATATGCCTTGATTGACCGCTTGATTTTATCTTTTATAAGACCATTCTATACTTAGGACGGACCCAAAAATGGTGCACTCAAATTCGTTCTTTAACTACCCCACGGCCCACGGTCCTCGAAAATGCGTAATACTCTTCGTTGAAAAGTATAGCCCAAGTTACACTCCAGAAGACCAAGACTTAAAACCATAGATCAACCTTAAAATTATGGACTACTCCGTACAAATTACTATAAATAAATGTACACAACAACCTAGGTCGTGACCTTCTTCATGGGAAGGTACAAATAAGTTAAGATTAATAAGGTGAAATTAAGAGTAAAATTAGATGGTGATCTAATTAGCGCGACCTTTACTTGAGGATGGTCTAACTACTCCACGGCCCACGGTCCTCAAAAATGCGTATTTAAAAATAAGACCCAAGACTTAACCAATTAGAACGAAGATTCAACATTCACCAGCATATTTAATTCGCTTAAATGCTTATCACTTTGATAACCACACATTTATCTTACTTAGCTTCATTTGAAGGATATGGGTCATTCGAGCAAGATTTTGGATCAGGTCATTTTTTGGTCCCGGTATATTGGGTTGAGTTGTTTTCGAGTCGAGTCACTTCTCCCGATGTGTTTGGGTCCTAATTTTACTTAACTGTCCAAGGATTATTCGATAGACAAAAATTATTTTTCTTCTCGTTTCAACTGTAGTTAACAATGATTTTGTCTATAAGGCATCCCTAAACGCCTACACAAATTCTCATTTGTGACGGACATATCCATCGCAAGTTTGTGACGGGTCAAGTAATACCTATGTGGGTAGATAAGACAAAAGCAGAGTGTTTAGAGAGTAGTAATCTGTTTTGTCTTATCTACCCACATAAATAATACTTAATTTGTCATCATAAGCTTGTGACGAATATGCCTGTTACAAGGGAGACTTCGTGAAACACCTAAGTTTACTTAGCTAGTCCTTATGTATTCTAGAAGAGGTTTAATTAATCATAATTAAAAATAACAGTTGACCAACACTTTTGTTCAACAATAACCATACAAGTATCAATCATGATTAAAAATAATATTAGAAGACCAAGACTAAGCAAGAGCGAATATTCAACTATTCACCATCGTGTTTAACTATAAAATATAAATTTTATTAAATTTAATAACAAATATATTTTCAAAAATAAAATCGTACATATATAATTATAAAATATAAATTTTATTAAAATAAATAACGTTTCCCGTGTCCTAAATTTCATGGGATGTCGTCTCTTTGTCCGTGTCCGTTTCGGTGATACCTATCGGTGATACCTAGCCCAAGAGTCCATTATCTCCATCAAAGTAGATTGTGATTAAAATTATGGACTGCATTCTACTATAAATAAATACACACGACAACCTTCTGATCAATATAATAAACATTATTGTTACCCAAAAAAAATCAATATAAACACCTTCTCGTTGTATTGTTCAGTATCAACATTCTCAAATTAATTATATTTATTTATACTTCACCATTGTTCAGTGTTTGGCTAACATACTATAGTTGCCATGCCGGATCATTGGAGGTTAATAAAACCCATTTTCAATGTGTGGAGAGTGAGAGAGATGCCCTGCTTCACTTCAAACAGGGCATTAGTGTTGACCATTGTGGACTCCTCGATTCTTGGGAACACACTCTGGATTGCTGCCGATGGCCCTGTATTCGCTGCGACAACCAATCCGGTCATGTCATTGGTATCAAACTTCGTGGTCCTGGTTCCGATTATTTCTTTGGCATTGCGGAATCCTACAATCCTTGTTTTGAAGGTACACTTAGTGTTTCTCTGATTAATTTGAAGCATTTGAAATATTTAGACCTCAGTAGTAATAATTTCAGTGGGCAATTACCCAAGTTTATAGGTTCACTTGCTAGTTTAGAGCAACTTAACCTCTCCGACTCTGGGTTTTGGGGTGTTATTCCTCCAGAGATCGGAAATCTTTCCAGATTAACATCCCTCGATCTTAATGTTGAATTTTTAAATGAAGACTATAACAGGAGTCCGATGAGGGTGGATAACTTGTGGTGGCTTTCGCGTATGAGGTTGTTAAGGAAAGTGGACTTGAGTGGTATTGATCTGAGTGCAACTACAAACATCTGGCTCTCTATTGTTAACAACCTACCTTCTTTACGAGAGCTTCGTTTGGGTAGTTGTCAATTATCTCAAAACTCACCTTCTTCTCTTTCATATGTTAATTCATCAACAACCCTTACTGCCATCGACCTTAATTCTAATAACTTGAATGACACGTCAATAATTGAGTGGTTGTTCAACTTGAGTGGACTTGAGACCAACCTTATATATCTTGACCTATCCGGTAACCAAATGTTTGCTAATAATCTGCAACTATCTTTACATGCTATGAAACTTCTTGATAACTTATGTAGCTTGCAAACCTTGGACATGAGTGTAACCAATCTCAACTACAAGTTCTCTGACATCCTCCAATCCTTTTCTACATGTCCTCACAAGGCATTAGCGTCTCTAATATTAGATGACAACCAAGTTTGGGGCTCGATTCCGGACAGCATTGGGGCATTTTATTTCTTAAGGGAATTAAGAGTTGAAGGAAATAACCTGAATGGGACCATTACTCAATCCCTTGGGAAACTTACGATGCTCGAGATATTGGGTCTTTCTTTTAATTCATTGAATGGAACTCTCACAATTGCCCACTTATCAAACCTATCAAAACTACGTGATTTGGAATTGAGACGTAACAAAGAAGTTGTGGTTAACATTAGTGTTGATTGGATTCCTCCATTTCAGCTCAATACGCTACTTCTAGGATCATGCAAGATAGGTCCTTATTTTCCAAGAAAACTTGTCGTGGCTTGATATATCCAATGCTAGTATTGCAGACACTATTCCTCTTTCCTTTTGGAGCTCGAGCTTGTTGTCGGGAATTCGCTCTCTAGTCATGTCTCACAATATGATTTATGGTATGATTCCAGATGTATCAATCATCTTTAATAACTCCCCTAATATTGACTTGGGTTACAACTTCTTTGAAGGTGTAATACCCTCATTTCTAAGGAATAATGTATCAATTCTACATCTAAACAATAACAAGTTTTCAGAAGACCTTTTTAATTTATTGTGCCCACACACACAAGTTATTAGAAGTCCTCTTTCCGATCTTGATATATCCAACAACTTGCTTTCAGAAAAGTTTCCGAACTGTTGGAGCTATTTCGATCAATTAGTTAACTTGCAGCTGGCGAACAATAGTCTTTGGGGAAACTTACCAACCTCTATGGGTGCGTTAGACGAACTTCGTGGTTTACAATTGAGTAACAATAAGCTATCAGGTGAGATACCGACATCCTTAGTAAATTGCAAGTCATTGGCATTTCTTGACGTTGCAAATAACTCAATGGTTGGTCAGATACCCCCTAGCTTTGGGCATAGTTTCAGGAATCTTGTCATTCTTAACCTACAAAATAATGGTTTTACCGGAGTCCTTCCTACAAGCTTTTGTGATCTTTCACAACTTCAACTCATGGACCTTTCAGGCAATCACATTTCTAATCTGTTGGAAAGTTATCTACCCGCTGGTTACGGCGATGATAATACACGCGTGATGTGGAAAAGAAATGAACAGACATTTGGTGTCAGTGATTCATTAAGATTACTTAAAGGCATTGATATTTCCAACAATAAGCTAGAAGGTCATATTCCAGAAAGTATATCACGTCTCGTTGGATTAAAATTCTTAAATCTATCACGAAACAATCTTACCGGTTTTATTATGCCAAGAATAGGTCAACTGACTTCTTTGGAGTCACTTGATTTATCACATAACCATCTTACCGGAGAAATCCCAGCAACTTGACGGGGAAGATTCCAGTCGGTACCCAATTGCAAAGCTTTGATGCATCAAGTTACATGGGAAATCCTGGGCTTTGCGGAGCACCGCTTCCTACATGTGCTGGAGATGAAGCACCCACCATCACGCCAAATGGTTACCACAAGCAAGACACGAAAGACGACTTTATGTTGGGAGTTTACATAAGTGTGATACTTGGATTCATCGTAGGATTTTGGGGAGTTTGTGGCACTTTAATTGTGAAGAGATCTTGGAGACATGCCTATTTCCGATTCTACGAAGATATTAAAGACAGGGTGTATGTTATATGGGTTGTTAACATAGCTAGAGCTTGGAGGAGATCTTAAAGCTATTTTCTTAATCTTAGTATCCATAAGTGTGTAGTTTACAGCTTCTTTATAATTCCTGATCAATAATGAAGTTTGAATGTTCTTTTCTTTCTTGGAATTGAAGTATATGAGTCTGATTTATATGTTTAACGCCGGTCACCAGAGTAAAATCTTGTGTATCCGCTTTCAATATTACCGTGTTATAAGGAGTTGTTTAGGCATTTTGGTAACGATAGTTCCTTGTTGATAAATTGGCATGTACTCCGTATAATGCCAAGGGCTGTCCTATGAAGGTGGTTAGACGATAAGAGTGACCGACCAAACTAAGGTAACGACAGTTCTTGTTCTTGGAATTGAAGTATATGTCCTATGAAGGTGGTTAGACCATATCACAAACTTGAATGATCTGAATATGCTCTGTACTCTCACAAATTACCAATATTAAATTATCCCTTATATTTATCCATACCAACTCATCACATTATACGTCTCGGCCGTAAGCCTTAAACATTATCCCTTGATAGCTGAGAAATGAAGAAGATGCAATACAAGTCAATAGCAGTTTGCATTGTTGTAGCCATCTTGGGTGTGATTTCAACCGCGGTGGGTCTTATGCTCCAGTTTGCCCCTGATAAGACAATGGTAACTGCTTGAATCTATTCAGGGTCGTCTAATTGCAAGTTCAGAAGGTTCTCAGTTATTCCTATTATCGAGTTTATGCTGAGAAATGATGAAGATGCAATGCAAGTCGATAGCAGTTTGCATTGTTGTAGCCATCTGATTAGACAATGGTAACTGGTTTTTAGCAAACCATTTGTAGAATCACTGAGAAAAACAGTGTATTGGCAGGCTGTAATGTATAGCAGCAATAATAGTCTACTGATAATGCAAACTGTTACAAGGTTAAACCTGGGATATTTGGTGCAGCTGCTGCATTTTCATTTGGTGCTGCATCTCTTGGAATCATAACTTATTTTATTTCGATTACCAAAAATAACAGGAGAGAAATTTCGGGTACTACTGAATTTCAGAATCATGGTAATTCTCCTGATCATATAGATCGTCCGACTGACATAGCAATAGCGCTATCAGACGTCCCAGCGACACCAGTGCGCCGGCTTAAAATAAAACTCAGAAAATAAATAATAAGATGTATTATACTATTATCTAAGATGTATAGTCTATAACTGGAAATAAAGCATAATTCTAAGATTATCTTCAAACTTCTCTGCTTCAATGCTTAAGAATATGACACCAATTTCTAGGCCCCTCTCTATATTTGTGTTTATTATCCTGTCACATCTAGATACTAGTATTAGTAGTATAAATCCCGTGCACACGCGGTTTTTTAAATAGGAACATTAGGGAATTTAACAATTATTTAATTATATTTAACTTATTTTAACTCAATTTAAAATTTTAGTATAGAATAAAACTTAATATTAGTAATGTTTTGTATTAAGAGATAGAAAAAAGAAGGTTCACCACTGTTACTCTATATAAAATTGCTGAAACTATTTTGTGTGTATATGTGTTGTAGTAAATATACTTATGTATATATTAAATAAAAAACATTAAAAAATTAACCAAAATTTAAATGTTTACGTTGTATAGAGTAGAAATAGATATTAAATTAATGTGTAAGAAAAATATATATTATTGGCAATTTTTTCGTTTTAGAACTAAAAACAATACATGAATGCTCTTATCTTAGCGAAGATATCTTTGGGGTAATTATTCCTCGTGTAATAGCTAATAGTTAATTTATCGGGGCTTTGCCCCTCTTTCGTATCAAAAAAAAAATGCTCCTATCTTAGTAGGTTAGTTATTGTATGTAACTAATCAGTATTGGCCAAGTTGTAAGTATATAAATGTTTAAATGAAATAGAATTATAAGGAATTAAGCAGTTTGACCCAATTGTAGATAAAATATAATGAAGCCCAAATATGGAATATTTCATTTAGGTGGGAAAATATTAGAGCTTTCTTATTCTTTAGTTTAGTGGGGATGTTTACTATTCTACCAAATACTATAATTGATAAAACTTGGGACTAAATGACCTTTTTCTGCATTATATAAACCAGGCATCACATTAGAATCCCTTGTTACTAAGAGAATAAAAACTCTTAGTAGTTTTCTCGCCTAATAAAATCCTATTTATTAAACGAACAACCACAGTGCTGAGTTGTCGGCATGTGGTTGAAAGTTCATTTTTTTTGTTTTATTTTTAAAAGGTGGCCCACAATGTCCCCCATGTTCTCATATAACCTTTTATTTACAAATCAAGCAATTCTCATTTTTTTTAATGTAGTCCAATATCAATATGTGGCCGTTTAAATTACCCATTAATTAACTTAAATAAAATAAGAATTAATAACCTATATTAATGTAAAAATAACAAAATTAACAACTGATATAATACAATCTACAAATTTATTATTTGTAGAAAACAAAATTAAAAAACACATACACTATAATCTCATTAAATAATTTTATTTTACATTTGGATAACTAATTATTCAGTAAAATGCTAGACAAAATGTGTATAAGTGAAACGGTCCCCCCCCCCTAATGGGGTCAAAATGTAGACAAAATTAAGCAAATTGGACAAGGAGGCAGAAGATCGACCTAAAAACGAAAATTAATAGAAAAAAAATTAGTAAAAATGAAGTATAAAAAAAATTATGAGCTTGGTCATTCAAAACATGTGAGTTTATACAGATTAAAGATCTATAAAATTAAAACATCATTTTAAAAATACATTTTGAAATGTTTATAAAAAGATTATTGAATCCTCTTAATAAAGAAAAGAGAAGAACGAAATAAAACTGGACAAAAAATTGCTTCAAAAAACATTTCAAGGATGAATGAATCACTTGACGTACACGTACACCTGAAGACCTTGAGAATATAAACCTATAAACAAAGTATAATCTTTGAAATAAGGTTGAATACTATTTAATTTGACCAATTATTGCAGAAAACGAAAAAAAAAAAAAGAGAGAGATCAGAACGATTGAAATTTTAAAAATGGTGAGGAGTCTATTGATCGAATACGAAAGAGGGGGGGGGGGGCAATTGAGTATTAAAAACGATGCCCACTTTTTCGAAATATATGATGTAAGATTAATTATTTGATTTTATTGATTAAAATCAACTAATTAATTTACTAATAATAAACGCAAAATCGAAATAACAAAAATAAAGAGAGAGAGAGAGTGAGAAAGAGAGACACACAGGATTTTTGAAGTGGTTCAGTTTCACAAGTCGAAACCTACGTCCACTATTCTCGATTAATAATTTTTAGTACCTTTCTACGGATTACAAAAATTATCAATCCACTCGTATAATCAACAATATGATTATAACTCAGATTGAGTATCGCTAAATACTCTAGATTGCACTTACGTTAATAAGAAAAGTACAACGATAAATACTAATCTCACGTTATGCGAGTGAGTATAATATCTTTGTGTACTTAGTATCCTATAACGATTTCCTTTGAGTGATTGACAAATATGATGCGCAACTTTTGTATAAGCAATTTGTTAAATAAGAATTAAAGCTCAAATAATTTTTGCTTAAATATTTTTCTCTTGAAAGTTGTAGATGTGACACCCTCATTTATTGCGGAAAAGTAAACACATAATTCTAGATAAAAACTGCATGAATATGTTTGTAATAGGTTCATTTGGGTAAAAACCTGTAAATTTTAAAACCTGAACCTGTTATAAAAATATCCAAACGGGAAGGTGTCAAACATGCAAGGTCTAAAATAAATCTCATAAATAAAACATCGCTAAAGTCGCGAAACAAAGTTATACAACCCAAATATGAAAAAGGGAGACATATGTCCCTCAAAAGTACATGTCATAAAAAGTGTTTAAGGGTCACAATAAGATAAAGCCAATCTAGGTCCCAAGGTTACTTTGCTCGCTAGCTCGTCCATGTACCCCATATATGCATCACCTACACACAATCGCATTTTATACAAATACGAAAGCCACAGTCAGTGGGGAGTAACTCCGAGTTCTCCCAGCCACGAAATGTCATAATTAATATAACATGTAAACATAAGAGTATGAATATGAATAACACATAGCTTTAGCATATAGATGCTAGACAATCGTGCTTATCATGTGAACAACAATATAACAACACATAGTCCTAGCATGTGAATACTAGACCGACTCATACTACACTATCATGTGAATCACATAACATCCAGGACTCCAAACTCTATCAACCATAGTCAAGGCTTGCATCTCACCTACTATGATTCATAGAATCATCAAAAAGAAAGGACAATATATCTAGAGACATGCATAAGTTCCTAGTACAATTAATAGTCACTCAGAACTCGAGTCTATACCACGAGGTAAGGTAAACACCCTAGTCCTAAATCTGCGCAGACCTAGCGACATGCGGAAAGTACCGCATCCAAGACCCATGATCACACACATGAGTACCCCTAAGGAGTCCACCAAAGGGTTGGCTAGTACTTAAGCTGACAACATACTTCTAAGAGTACGTCAGGAGGTCATGCCCTAACTTGGATATAAACCCACCAAGCTAAGACACAAAGGCTATTAAGCCGCAAACATACACTCGTCAAAGACTATAATGGCCTATCTATGACGAAGGCCGAAATACTCACCTAGGACCTAGTCCCAGCTTGAATACTTTAGCCCGCACCACACAAGACAAGTAGGACACTCAATTAACCATAAGAGGGGCAAAGAGTCCAAACTTGCACACACAAATGATCATACACACCCTAGCATATGAAAGGCTACGCAAGAGCATATTCAGCTGACAATCCAACAATATCTCCAATATCAATAATAATCTAAATTCCAGCTAACCAACAGTACCATAATCCATGAGAACAAGCTAAAATGGCAAAGAGGCAACAAGACTAGAGCATAAGGCATCCAAAGCATCCAACAACCAACATGTGAAATGATAATTACGAATATCAAGGCATAACATAAACATCCAATAACAACCAATCTCACCTCAAAGACAAACCCTCGGCCCGAGTCCCGCGACGGGTCATCGGTCAAATCGAGGCTGACCGGTTTAAACCTAGTTTGACCAAACTCGTTCGGTCAATCTGGCCCAGCTCAGAGTCTTGGCCTACTTTGGCCCACATCACGGTAAATTAGTACTCCCATGATAAAAGAGTCTCAACACACCATACACAAGTGTTAGAACCAAGGTTAAGATGCATACCCAACAAGAAACTCAAAACCCAATCTATAACAACAAGTTTAGTACTCGACTATAACAAGGGTCAACTTCAAACGGTTGTAACTTGAGTTCTAAATATCTAAATAAGGTGAAACCAATTGGAGATGATAGCTTATCCTCTTACGGTTCTAACGGTAGGTCATAAGCCTCAAACAGACAAGTAACGAAGAAGTTATGGCCATTTTACGAAAACTGGTCAGGTCTAAACCGCAGCCTGCGATAGTGGCCGGAGCCTGCGGTGTCGGCCGGAGACTGCGGTGGGTGCCGGAGCCTGCGGTTTTCCCCTGCCACCGGACTGTTTGCACGACAATTTCCTGCACTTTCCCAAAGTCGATTTCTACCAATTTTTCATCCCAAATTCCTCTTAAATATACATGTTACAACAATAATGCCTAATAGAAACCACAAGAATGTAATTATCACACATCTTGATGGATTCAAGCACAAGATTTTGACCCAAAATCAAACAATTAATTCATCCACACATCACAACTTTACCCAATTGAAAATCAATGTAACAACATGCTTAAAACTCTTCAACCAACCATGAGATGGTTTCTCATACAAACTCATTCAACAACAAACATGTGAAAAACGAAACTAACACATTATCAATCACCTAAACACTTAACAAACAACAAACACAACATCTATGTGACATTAAATCGTCGAGTAACTCGGAATAGTTACCTTAAGCTAGCAAAGAGACAAGTAATAACTTGAGAAAGCTTCTAAAACCCAAAATTACTCTTCATCTTCAACAACATATGAGTCACCTAACCCATCTTCAAATTCTTCACCTATAAGAACAACAAAAACACAATTATTAAGCTTAAATTCGAAACCCTAAAAAAAGTGTCTTAAACAAAATTTGGGGGAAATGAAAATAAAGCTTACTAGTAGATGAGGATTGAAGAGAGGATTCCGAATATATAATTTTTATGCGATTTGGTGGAGAAATGAAGAAGTTATGGTGGATTTAGGGATTGTAAGGAGGTTATTTTGAGATGAATTTGGTGTTTGGTGAAAGGAAGAGATAGAATGAGAATTGAGGAAATGAAAGATGAAGAGGAGACCCATGGAGGATGGAGGGTGCATGGTTTGGGGTAGGGTGTTTGGGTGAGTTTCAATTGTTTACGTTTTGGTTCGTTTCGACGGAAATTAGAAATATTCGTCGAACGCGATTTCCGAGAAAATTAAAGTTCTTAAACACGATTTTACTAAAAGATTAAGTACTCATATGCCCAATATCCAAACTCGTTTACCCAACGACCGTAAGAAATGGGAAAATCCCAATTTTACGACTTTTATCCGAAATCTATTTTATCAAAGTAAAAGGTTTAAATATAGTTTAAATCACTTTTAAACATTTCTAAACTATCAAAAATAATTACATTTCTTCAAAATAAAATAAGATTATATTTTATTAAATAAATTTTATTTCAAATAAATTAATATTAAATTAAAATAGATTAAAATATTACTTTTAAAATAAAATAAAGGTCTTCAAATTTACGGGGTGTTACAGTAGATGTGTGTCACCAATAATTGTTGAATGAAGAGAGGTATTTATAGTTGTTAGAAATTAGGGTTTAGAATATTTTGGAAGGTGTGAAACCCTAAATAACTTGACGAACAAGTAGGAGGCTAGGGTTTAGAGGTTTCGGCCTCTAGGGTTTCGGCCGGTCCAATATTGGGCTCTCATGAGTCCAATTTGGCCTCCACTTGTTCACAACAAATCGAGATAGAATTTAGTTGAAACCCTAGGTTGCATGACGACATAAATATCGTGCTACAAACCGATAGTACATCCAACTTAAATTCTAATTAAATAATTCCAATTATATAAATACTCTCTTATTCTTATAAAACATTAAAAATATATTTTCCAAAAATTAACGCATCATTTTTGTCTAGCAGTAAAGTTATGCCTATGAGGTCATAACTTTACTAACCTTTAAATCAAACAAAGTAAAACCATTACCGGATGACGACCTATACTATCTAATCTTCAGTAGATCTTCAGTAAACGAATCGTCTCTTCACAAGTCTCTCATCTTGAGTCTTGTGGTTGATATTTGATCTTGATCTTGAATATTACGATCAAATGTCTTTGAAGTTGTACCTCCTTGGTCCAAACTTCAAGTTTGCTTCTTTTTGAAGTTATACCTCCTTGGGCCAAACTTCAAGCTTGCGTCATTGTAATTGTTCCTTTCTATAGTAAGACTTGAGCACACAATTACACGCATATGTTTATAATATTAAGTCCACATACAAATCATTACTGTCATTATCAAAACAACTAATTAGGACTAAAGGTCCAACAAATTCCCCTTTTTTGATGATGAGAAGTCTCCTATGATTTGTGTTCTAAGTCTAGTTCCCCCTCAACATAATACTTCCCAAATTATAGAACAATTGAGCGCAGAAACTAATAATCTTTTCAAAGTTATAACTATAGAACGCCTTGAGAGAATTAACTTGAGACGGGTCACAAATCATAAAAAAAATTCCCCCTCTTGGCATCATTGAAAAGATGAGAACAAACATAAAACAACTAGAATAATATATTATGAGACAAGAATTAATCATGAAAAACATATTATATTAAACGCAATCTAGTTCTTAATTAGCATAATAATATTATAAACCTGCAATCACACAAGGAATAAAATGCGGAATTGAAAAAGCTAATATCCATAAGAATGGACTTTTATTGTGAGCAAAGGAATTAAAAAGATAAGACTAGGTTGGAAATTTGGATGGGTAGGGCGAGATGGTCACGGGTGGTAGGGGCTCGGTGGTCGTGACCTCGGACGGGTCCGGAACTCCAAATCCTCAAGTCGTGCGTGACAATGGTCTAGGAGCGCAGCTTGAGCAGCTAATCGAGCGTCGAAATTAACAATCCTCAAAGTCATAGCTTTAACTGCTTCATATATCGTATGCATCTCAGACCTCATTTCCTTTCCCGATTGCAAAAGCTCATCACCAAACTTAACCAAACTATCCATACCTTCCCTCATATGACTAGATTCGGAGTGTGTTCGCACGGCTGCCTTTAGAGCGGTGTCGACTTGCGTGTCCAATCGTGACAACATGGTGTATAATCGCGTCGGGCTAACACTACTCGGTCCACTAGTATCAACTCTCCTTTCCTTTGTAATGAGATCAAACAACTCACATAATTTCTTGTCTTGTTTATTAATCCTTCCAAGAATAGAAGTAAAATTTGATTCCATCTTAGAATCCAACATCTCTAAATTCACATTGCTTTTTCCTCCTTTTTCTCCTTTTGTTTCAAAACACAATTCCGGGCCATTAATAGCAATCTTCATATAAGATAAATAAAGATCATTCATCTCATCACTTGCAATAACTCCATAGCTATATTTCCCAATAACTCCTTTCTTTTCTAAAATACGAGAAATCCAATTTCCATAAGGCAAACTCAAAGTAGAAGCTAAATCGTCCATCTTAGCCGTTACACTAGCTTGTATAATTTTATGAAACACAAGCTTAGGTAGACTAACCTTTTCTCCTTCAAGCCAAGCCTTCATAATAATCATCTCGTGAACCCCAAATTTATCTCGACCTTCTTTTCGTGGAACAATAGTAGTCCAAATAAAGGTCAAAAAGAATGTCAAAGAAGGCGACAATTTATTTGTTAAGATTGTTTCAGACGAAGTCGCATCTTGTTTGAAATACCTTTTCACTACTAATCTCTCATCAGGCGACATACTTCCCCATTCTACGCTTGGATTAATTTCGATTCCCTCTCTAGGAACTCGAGCCAAGTCGCAAAAATCACCAATTGAGACACGTATAGACGTCTCATTAACCACAGCAATTAAATTTCCTTCCTTAAATTGAACAATAGCATAAAATTGATATACCTCAATAGGAAAGACTGGACCACTTACAGCAACAATATTCTCCCAACCTTGATCTTTGAGAAAATTCCTAAAGAACCCAAGTGCTTTATATTGCTTTAACCAATCAACCGAATATACTCGTCCTGCGTGAATGCGGTATTGAGCAACTTGATTGATATTCCTTCGTTCTACTTGAGTTAATCGAAGATTATTCAGTCCATTGTTAGTGTAATCATCCATATGTTGTACGTAAAGAACACGTGAAGAACCATCTTGAAGTATATAACTCTCAGTTTTCGAGCTTACCTCAGTTTCCGAAACCAATTTTCCTTTACCTTTAATCAACCTTCTCTTCTTGCTAACTATAGGTAAATTGGCGGTGTCGGTGCGGCCGGCGGCGGACCGAGGTGACCATGAACCGGTCTCGGGTGGCGTGATAGAGCGGGTGGTTCTCAGGGGTGATCGGGTTACCTTCTTTCCAACAACAACGGGTTTCTTGGATTGAAAACGGGTTGTAGGATGATTTGCCATTATTAATTTTGAAGGTTTTAAAGAAGTATTAGGGAAGTAGATGATTAAATTGATGAGAATTATGGAGGGGTTAAGAGCGTTTAAATAATATTAAGGAGTTTGTGTTTTGGTAACAATAGAATTCTAAGGAAAGAAAATAATACCAACCATTTGTTACTCGACAATGAATTAATATATCATCAATATATATGATAAAAGTAAACAAATGAATTTGATTGAGGGTGTATGTATTTCCAAAAAAAAAAAACTCAATAAACAATAACTCAATAATATCTACGTACACATTGATTTCCACATTCTTCTTCTACCTGTTGCTTTTTAGCATACAACATCAACAATAAGTTTGTTCATATATAAACCATCTAGATTACATTAACATGCGGATAAATAATAAAGCATTCATTAGCAACAAAATTTAGCATAATAATACTACCAGGTATGATATACAACATGATGAATATACACGAAACTTCAAAAATTGTACACAAAAATATTTTAATGTCAAAATCTAGTGAGACGAAGAGAATTATATCTTGTCCACGAAGGCGAAGACGCCATCGAGCTTAGTAACAGCAGAACGATAATTCGTAGTTATATACATTAAAAAAAAAAAGCTAATTTATGTTTAGACTTTAGAGGTCAATTGTTGTAGATAAATACGTAGTTCTTTAAAACTACTTTAATATTTAATATATATTTTTGCATTATTTTTTTTATCAAATTTAAATCTTTATATAGAGGTGTTTTAAAAAACATGGAAACTACCACATGCTTTGAAAAAACCTTCTTTTATATATATACACTAGATTTAATGCCCGTGCGATGCACGGGCCTAAATGTAGAATTCTAAGAGTTTAAATCATTGTTGTGGATCCCGTGCAATGCACATGACTTTTTGTAGTGCTCTGTCGTGTATAAATGTATAATATATTAACCAAAAAGTGTTATCATGATCGCAATTATATGCTACTTTGTTTGTGTTGTGTTTTACTTATGAGATTAACGTTCTGATCAACAAATAGCAAATCTATTGTCTCTAATTTCAAAGTTAGCCCATACTATTCCCAGTTTTATGATAAAAAAAATTACCCTCTTAGTCCTGGTCAATAGTTTACACTTGTTTTTTTTTTGGCGTTTCAGTTAACTATTTACATTTTTGTTTTGGATATGTTTTATTCTCTACTTTATCTTTTAATAATATTAAAAGTAATTTATCTCTCTTTGTACCGTAGTCTTTGGGCAAAATATATGTAAACATTTCGTTGAGATAAATGAAATATTATTAAATTGGGGTCCATGCTAAATTATTAAAGGACGTCCATGTCAATACAACACTCATTAGAAACCTCAAATATGGGGGTAATCCCGTAATACCACTGGAAACACGTACTTTCATACTTGATAATGTTACATCGAGTCTTTCAAAAATTACTCCTTATATTCCGCTCATTTGTTTACCTATTTTTTTTATGGATGTTATTTATTTGTTTAAAATCATATATTAGAAATATTGTTAAAGGATAATTTGATCATCCACGTCGTAGAAGTAAGAATTAGATTCAAAAGTAAATATTTACTTTGTTAATTTTAATTAACAAAGTAAATTGTTAAAGGATATATTAGGAATATTGTTAAAGGATAATTTGATCATCCACGTCGTAGAAGTAAGAATTAGATTCAAAAGTAAATATTTACTTTGTTAATTTTAATTAATGTCTTATGATCAATGTTATATTTATTATAGAATTTACATGGACATTTAAAACTGTTCTTCATTCACTTTGGTTTGTTTCCTACGTACGGAGTATATCAAATTAAAGAATTTCACTCTGATTAGGACAACTTTCTAATGTTCAGAACTTACCAAGGTTGACTACTATATTCTTGGTCGAGGCCAATTTCGACTTTGAAAGAAAAAGCTTACCTTGCTTCAATGTTGAATATTGTGTGCCTAATTACATACCGGTTTGCAGTACAACAAATATACACAATTTTTAAGAATACTTTTGGTGATGGTGCACTTATAAACGAACATGCATAAACGATCGAAAATAGTATTAACTATCAACCAGAAAATCATTACTACCTACTGATAGCCTTATAAAGAATAGAGTTGAGTATTGATCATCCTAATTTTTATATAAATTGTCCCCATCTTATAATGTGAGACCGTCTCACACACTACTTACCGATACAAAATTCACTTATTCACTTTCCCTACTAAAGAGCCGGGTAATCGATACAATTAATTTTGTAAGAGAGGAAAAATCAAAAGGATACAAATCCCGACTCCAGGATTCACATGCGATAGCTAATAAAATATAATCAAACATATATAAAGTCTCCAAGTACAAATAAATATTAGATTTGAATTTACAATCGGTACAAATGGACTTTGAATTTACATACTAAGACAACAATAGAACTTACCATAATTCAGTAATATAGTCGATTTTGTTGTATATTATAATTCACATGTTGATGCATATGATTAGATCTGCAACCCATCTGCAAAGTTAAAATAAATAATCAGAACACAATTATAGAATAAAATCACGTACTCATTAAATTGATCCATAAATTTGCATATGAGCAAACCAAATGAGTTTGGTGTAGTGGTTGCTCACTTCATCCCTTAACCATGAGGTCAGGGGTTCGATTCCTGCCTATGAGAATGGAGCAAATTCTTTGGCCAGCCGTTTACCTCTTCGTGAGAGCACCCGCGACGAGGGGATTATACACTGTTGTCGACGGTGGACACCCCGGTTTACACAAAAAAAAAACAATGGTAAAGAAGCAAACTTCCAAATAACGCAAGATATATACTAATTACTAAACGGATAATCATGTAATTAGTAGGATGTAGATTGTTTAAAGCAACAAACAAAAACACGTACGGAGATCATGCATGGCTGGCACTATCTATGCTGGAGGTTAATTTAGTTTCTTGCATATTTATATAGCTAGTCAGGTAAGAGCCTTGGTGAACGTTAAATTGCAGCTAGCCGGGTAAGATAAGAATTCTATTAACGTGATAAAGCTCTAAATCTTTATCTTTGGTCTTTTAATAATCAATCCATTTCGTCTTTGTATTTCACGCAACTTCTTGTATTTCTAGGCAATACAAATTGAAATAGGTTATAGTTTTCACAACACTTAAGTATTTCACGGGAGTTGGATTATCTGTAATCGCTCGAAAAAAGCTTCCTTTAATAATAATATACTAGATTTAATACCCGTGCGATGCACGGGCCTATACGTATTTCCTGTAGGGTATGTGCTTGTATATAATTAATACCTCAATATATTAATACAAACTATTTTTTTATGAATCAATCTCATGGATAAACTCGTAAATATAGTTAATCGTAAATCGGTAAATATGGAGTTTGATTCAAAATATAAGTCCGTAAAAGGGTCAATTTCTCGAGTTCACATTATTCACCATGGTGCAATTTGCTCATATAGCTAACTAAGAAAGATGGTTAAAACCAAATCATTTAATTTGATGGTTTCAACTAAAAATGAGTATAAGTTCTTTAAATATTGTCAACCATAATATAACTAATGATAGTTTATAAAAGTTGGACTCTGAAAAATTAAATCTAAAAATGAGAAATTTTTTAAAGTAAGATACGTCGTAAAATTACGTTACAAATTACTTTGGTAGCGGTTGTTAAAATTTGGATTATACGTGGTACCAGTTATAAAAAAACCCTAATATTAATTCTTAATATTTTACAAATATTTTTGTTCTTAATCAAATGTTAATTTAGAATTTATGATTATTTTTATTTTATTTGTTAAGTATTTTATAGTTGCATTTATCTTAAAATATAGTAATTATTGTTATCATTTGATTTTAAAAGTGAAAAGGTAAAAAAATTGAATGATATCACTACTACAGATACAGGCTATAACAACGGTTAAAAACCGTTGTTACATAAAAAAGCGGACGTTGTTAAAGCGTCCGTTGTAAAAGGTTTTAAAAACGGTTGGTTTTATTAAGGAAACCGTTGTTAAAAACTATTAACAACGGTTTTAAGTATCAAAACCCGTTGTGGAAAGTGTGACTCAATTTTGGTGGGAAAGTTATAACAACGGTTAATTTACAAGGAACCGTTGTTATAACTAAAGACAACGGGTTGTATCTACGAAACCGTTGTTGTTTGTTTTTACAAAATAAAAAAAAAATTAAATTAATATTACTAGATGCATGCATAATTACGGGGCCCGTTATAATTCCGATGCATATCATGCATTATTACTGACATCCCTGTATACTGTGCATATGAATGGACAATATATGGAATGAGAAGGGTTTACATTAGATTTGAAGCAGGGAGATATGATGATTATGGCACAACTTCCTAAACATGCATATATTATATTAATTAACAAACAACTCAAAGGACACATTACTTAGTATAAATACATACATTATCTCATCAACCACCATTCCATTATCTAACTATATATCTTCAAACCCTAAGCTAACTGCTAAAACAATCTCCAACCCTTAATTAATCTTTCAAACTAACAACTCCAAAGTTCATCAACAAAATGAACGATTACATCCTTAAAACTCTTACTATGACCGAGAAAAATACTAGCTTCATCCGCCGGTTGCTCCACATCGAGGACAGTTTTAGGAGCTATCTTGTGGATGCTCAAGCCGCACTCAAGGACGCCAAAAGAAATGGCTTGACAGAGCAGCAATTGTTGCAGCTATATGACGATATAGCAACTGCTGAACGAAACCTCCAAATAGCTAAGGAGGAGAGGAGGGATATCATAGAAGAGAATAAGACTCTCTATGAAAATATAAGAATTGCATTTTTAGAAATGTAATTCTTTTTTTAATTTATGTATTTATATATATATATATATTAATGAATTATTAATTAAGTTTATCATGCATTCTTCTCTATCATCTTGCTTCTTCTTTGTTTTATTTTATTTAATTTGTTTTACGAGCTAATAATTAAGCGAATAATAACATAACAATGATCGATAAAAACCCATCATATATACATGCCAATGAAATAATTAAAAAAAGAACACAATGACGATGAGATGAAACCAACAAAGTGAGTGCGAGATTTACCCGATAATTAGAGAAAGTAAGAGACGATGAAACCAACAAAGGACGGCGAGATGATAAAGCGGCGATGAGAAAGAGAGAAAGAGACGATGAGAAAGTGTGTTTGGCTTTGTGTTTGTGCGTTTGTGTTTGTGTTTGTCCGTGTTTGTGTTAGGTTATGTATGTGTTTTGTGGTCAGAATGCGATCTGCGTTTGTGTGGTTAATAGTATGGAAAGTATTGACAACGGTTGTTAAACAACAACCGTTGTTAAATAAGTTTTAACAACGGTTGTAAATCAACAACCGTTGTCAAATAAGTTATAAAAACGGGTTTAAAAATACCCGTTGTGATTACTTTTCACTAACTTTGCGCCAATTTTGCGCCAAATTATTAACAACGGTTGTGCAAATTTAACCCGTTGTTAAAATGTATAACAACGGTTATATAACCATACCCGTTGTAATTAAGTTTAGTAAAAATCGCGCCATACATTCTACAACGTCTATTGTGATTTTCGTGCATAAACGTTGTTAAAGGGGCGTTGTAGTTGCCTGGATTTGTAGTAGTGTATAATCAAGCTCAAGTTAGTTAAGTTTGAGTTGAACTCGAGCCGATTTCAAGTTTCAACGTTTCAAGCTCATAGAATTCCAAGCTAATTTGGCTCGAGCTCAAATTTCTGAGCCAATGCCAACCCTGCCCAAGCACGACTGCACGAGACTCAATTACTCCCTACTCGTATGTTTGACTCCAAGGACTTGAGACATGCTTTCGAAATGTTAATACAAATCATAGGTCATTGTAGACATAATTCTCTATTGAAGTATATTATTTTAAATCATTTATATTCATATAGGCAAACGAATAATATTCTCTTTGTATTAGTATCTAATATGCAAGTGTTTAGCCAAAGTGGGAATTACAACTCTTTCGATATCTAATATGCAAGTGTTCAAATAAAAGTGGGAATTACAACTCTTTCGAAATCTTATCATGTATGTGCTTACTTTTACCTACACACCCACAGAGTAGTAGTAATCCTAGAGAACTATTAGAAAATCGTAAGTACAACAAAATAATTAAAAAAAAGTCACGGTAATTAAAAGATCATGATTAGCAGATCAATGTGGCGCCATAATTTATTATAAAAGTATATAAAACTAATCTTTTTGTGGAATTATATCAATTGGTGTAACATCATTACTTTCACAAAATCCGGTTGACGATATTTGATATTTAATATTTATTAGAATAAAAAATATACATGACCAACTTCAAATAAAAGGGACTATGTATGTTAATAAACTCTCTCCATTCTAATCAATTTTATACATTTAATTAAAATATAACTCACATATATTCCAAAAATGTATAGAAATGATTTAAATGAAGGGAATATAAATCTTCACATACACATGTATATATAAAGGAGACGGGTTATTTGCTTAATACAAATTCTTCCAACATTATCATCTCATGATAACCATTTTTCTTCTTATATACTCCTAATATATCGTAATAATAATATGGAATAGGACTTAATAACCAAGGGACGATTGTTTCACATTGATCCCTAATAGAATAGCTAGTACGAAACTGACTTTAAGGAATCCCAGTAATCTAGTATTAGCAAAGTTATGCAGAAAAAGGAACATACATCGGATGTATTATCTTCAACTTTTTATTTGAGCATATATGTATTTTTTTTGAGCTTATTACTCAAACTTTATTTATTGTTGAGTATATGTGTATTTTTTTTGAGCATATTAAAATTTATAAGTTAGATTTTAATATTTTTTCCGTCAAAACTCAAATTTAACTAAACTTATATGTAATGTTTTTGAGTTTTATTGTAATTTTTTAGAGCTTGAAGTTTAAGTGAATATACTCAGAAACTTCATAGTGAAACTCAAAAACTTTAAAATAAAACTCAAAAACTTTATTATAATGCTCATAAACTATAGAATTAGATGTAGTACCTCAGATATATAATCCTCTTACTGAAAGTTATGCGGCATTACTTACATAATTATCAGGTACAAATTAATAGGTCCCTAAAACTCATAAAAAAACATCAAATCACTCTCACAATTCACAATTCACAATTCAATCTTTATGCATATGTCATACGAAGTGGTTAGTCATACGAAATTTATGTTGCTTTCATACATCCGTCTTTTGAATAATTAGACTATTTTATAAGAATTGTTATAATAATATAGATTTCATATTAAAAGTACATTCAATTTTTAAATTCTCGCCAATCTCAGATCATGCTCAGCCTTTTGCCATCTATACCTTTAGCGCTAAGCGTCAACCTTTTGTGAGTGTAATTAGGCTCAGATTATCATCTGCATCAGATAACATGGAGATCAAAACCTTACCGTAAATCTCGACTCCCCATCAAATGACCAAATAAGAACACTTTTGAGAATGACAAATAACAATCAAATCTATATCTATATATATACATAAAAGAGAGTTTTTTCGAGCGATTCTAGAGCGTCCACTACTACAGATACAGGCTATAACAACGGTTAAAAACCGTTGTTACATAAAAAAGCGGACGTTGTTAAAGCGTCCGTTGTAAAAGGTTTTAAAAACGGTTGGTTTTATTAAGGAAACCGTTGTTAAAAACTATTAACAACGGTTTTAAGTATCAAAACCCGTTGTGGAAAGTGTGACTCAATTTTGGTGGGAAAGTTATAACAACGGTTAATTTACAAGGAACCGTTGTTATAACTAAAGACAACGGGTTGTATCTACGAAACCGTTGTTGTTTGTTTTTACAAAATAAAAAAAAAATTAAATTAATATTACTAGATGCATGCATAATTACGGGGCCCGTTATAATTCCGATGCATATCATGCATTATTACTGACATCCCTGTATACTGTGCATATGAATGGACAATATATGGAATGAGAAGGGTTTACATTAGATTTGAAGCAGGGAGATATGATGATTATGGCACAACTTCCTAAACATGCATATATTATATTAATTAACAAACAACTCAAAGGACACATTACTTAGTATAAATACATACATTATCTCATCAACCACCATTCCATTATCTAACTATATATCTTCAAACCCTAAGCTAACTGCTAAAACAATCTCCAACCCTTAATTAATCTTTCAAACTAACAACTCCAAAGTTCATCAACAAAATGAACGATTACATCCTTAAAACTCTTACTATGACCGAGAAAAATACTAGCTTCATCCGCCGGTTGCTCCACATCGAGGACAGTTTTAGGAGCTATCTTGTGGATGCTCAAGCCGCACTCAAGGACGCCAAAAGAAATGGCTTGACAGAGCAAAGAATTGTTGCAGGCTATATGACGATATAGCAATCTTTGAACGAAACCTCCAAATAGCTAAGGAGGAGAGGAGGGATATCATAGAAGAGAATAAGACTCTCTATGAAAATATAAGAATTGCATTTTTAGAAATGTAATTCTTTTTTTAATTTATGTATTTATATATATATATATATTAATGAATTATTAATTAAGTTTATCATGCATTCTTCTCTATCATCTTGCTTCTTCTTTGTTTTATTTTATTTAATTTGTTTTACGAGCTAATAATTAAGCGAATAATAACATAACAATGATCGATAAAAACCCATCATATATACATGCCAATGAAATAATTAAAAAAGAACACAATGACGATGAGATGAAACCAACAAGATGAGTGCGAGATTTACCCGATAATTAGAGAAAGTAAGAGACGATGAAACCAACAAAGGACGGCGAGATGATAAAGCGACGATGAGAAAGAGAGAAAGAGACGATGAGAAAGTGTGTTTGCTTTGTGTTTGTGCGTTTGTGTTTGTGTTTGTCCGTGTTTGTGTTAGGTTATGTATGTGTTTTGTGGTCAGGCTGATCTGCGTTTGTGTGGTTAATAGTATGGAAAGTATTGACAACGGTTGTTAAACAACAACCGTTGTTAAATAAGTTTTAACAACGGTTGTAAATCAACAACCGTTGTCAAATAAGTTTTAAAACGGGTTTAAAAATACCCGTTGTGATTACTTTTCACTAACTTTGCGCCAATTTTGCGCTAAATTATTAACAACGGTTGTGCAAATTTAACCCGTTGTTAAAATGTATAACAACGGTTATATAACCATACCCGTTGTAATTAAGTTTAGTAAAAATCGCGCCATACATTCTACAACGTCTATTGTGATTTTCGTGCATAAACGTTGTTAAAGGGGCGTTGTAGTTGCCTGGATTTGTAGTAGTGTATAATCAAGCTCAAGTTAGTTAAGTTTGAGTTGAACTCGAGCCGATTTCAAGTTTCAACGTTTCAAGCTCATAGAATTCCAAGCTAATTTGGCTCGAGCTCAAATTTCCGAGCCAATGCCAACCACGCCAAAAGCACGATCGCACGAGACTCAATTACTCCCTACTCGTATGTTTGACTCCAAGGACTTGAGACATGCTTTCGAAATGTTAATACAAATCATAGGTCATTGTAGACATAATTCTCTATTGAAGTATATTATTTTAAATCATTTATATTCATATAGGCAAACGAATAATATTCTCTTTGTATTAGTATCTAATATGCAAGTGTTTAGCCAAAGTGGGAATTACAACTCTTTCGATATCTAATATGCAAGTGTTCAGCCAAAGTGGGAATTACAACTCTTTCGAAATCTTATCATGTATGTGCTTACTTTTACCTACACACCCACAGAGTAGTAGTAATCCTAGAGAACTATTAGAAAATCGTAAGTACAACAAAATAATTAAAAAAAAGTCACGGTAATTAAAAGATCATGATTAGCAGATCAATGTGGCGCCATAATTTATTATAAAAGTATATAAAACTAATCTTTTTGTGGAATTATATCAATTGGTGTAACATCATTACTTTCACAAAATCCGGTTGACGATATTTGATATTTAATATTTATTAGAATAAAAAATATACATGACCAACTTCAAATAAAAGGGACTATGTATGTTAATAAACTCTCTCCATTCTAATCAATTTTATACATTTAATTAAAATATAACTCACATATATTCCAAAAATGTATAGAAATGATTTAAATGAAGGGAATATAAATCTTCACATACACATGTATATATAAAGGAGACGGGTTATTTGCTTAATACAAATTCTTCCAACATTATCATCTCATGATAACCATTTTTCTTCTTATATACTCCTAATATATCGTAATAATAATATGGAATAGGACTTAATAACCAAGGGACGATTGTTTCACATTGATCCCTAATAGAATAGCTAGTACGAAACTGACTTTAAGGAATCCCAAATCTAGTATTAGCAAAGTTATGCGAAAAAAGGAACATACATCGGATGTATTATCTTCAACTTTTTATTTGAGCATATATGTATTTTTTTTGAGCTTATTACTCAAACTTTATTTATTGTTGAGTATATGTGTATTTTTTTTGAGCATATTAAAATTTATAAGTTAGATTTTAATATTTTTTCCGTCAAAACTCAAATTTAACTAAACTTATATGTAATGTTTTTGAGTTTTATTGTAATTTTTTAGAGCTTGAAGTTTAAGTGAATATACTCAGAAACTTCATAGTGAAACTCAAAAACTTTAAAATAAAACTCAAAAACTTTATTATAATGCTCATAAACTATAGAATTAGATGTAGTACCTCGGATATATAATCCTCTTCTTTGAAAGTTATGCGGCATTACTTACATAATTATCAGGTACAAATTAATAGGTCCCTAAAACTCATAAAAAAACATCAAATCACTCTCACAATTCACAATTCACAATTCAATCTTTATGCATATGTCATACGAAGTGGTTAGTCATACGAAATTTATGTTGCTTTCATACATCCGTCTTTTGAATAATTAGACTATTTTATAAGAATTGTTATAATAATATAGATTTCATATTAAAAGTACATTCAATTTTTAAATTCTCGCCAATCTCAGATCATGCTCAGCCTTTTGCCATCTATACCTTTAGCGCTAAGCGTCAACCTTTTGTGAGTGTAATTAGGCTCGGTTATCATCTCATCGATAACATGGAGATCAAAACCTTACCGTAAATCTCGACTCCCCATCAAATGACCAAATAAGAACACTTTTGAGAATGACAAATAACAATCAAATCTATATCTATATATATACATAAAAGAGAGTTTTTTCGAGCGATTCTAGAGCGTCCACTACTACAGATACAGGCTATAACAACGGTTAAAAACCGTTGTTACATAAAAAAGCGGACGTTGTTAAAGCGTCCGTTGTAAAAGGTTTTAAAAACGGTTGGTTTTATTAAGGAAACCGTTGTTAAAAACTATTAACAACGGTTTTAAGTATCAAAACCCGTTGTGGAAAGTGTGACTCAATTTTGGTGGGAAAGTTATAACAACGGTTAATTTACAAGGAACCGTTGTTATAACTAAAGACAACGGGTTGTATCTACGAAACCGTTGTTGTTTGTTTTTACAAAATAAAAAAAAAATTAAATTAATATTACTAGATGCATGCATAATTACGGGGCCCGTTATAATTCCGATGCATATCATGCATTATTACTGACATCCCCGTATATCTTGTGCATATGAATGGACAATATATGGAATGAGAAGGGTTTACATAAGATTTGAAGCAAGGAGATATGATGATTATGGCACAACTTCCTAAACATGCATATATTATATTAATTAACAAACAACTCAAAGGACACATTACTTAGTATAAATACATACATTATCTCATCAACCACCATTCCATTATCTAACTATATATCTTCAAACCCTAAGCTAATCGCTAAAACAATCTCCAACCCTTAATTAATCTTTCAAACTAACAACTCCAAAGTTCATCAACAAAATGAACGATTACATCCTTAAAACTCTTACTATGACCGAGAAAAATACTAGCTTCATCCGCCGGTTGCTCCACATCGAGGACAGTTTTAGGAGCTATCTTGTGGATGCTCAAGCCGCACTCAAGGACGCCAAAAGAAATGGCTTGACAGAGCAAAGAATTGTTGCGACTATATGACGATATAGCAATCTGGCACGAACGAAACCTCCAAATAGCTAAGGAGGAGAGGAGGGATATCATAGAAGAGAATAAGACTCTCTATGAAAATATAAGAATTGCATTTTTAGAAATGTAATTCTTTTTTTAATTTATGTATTTATATATATATATATATTAATGAATTATTAATTAAGTTTATCATGCATTCTTCTCTATCATCTTGCTTCTTCTTTGTTTTATTTTATTTAATTTGTTTTACGAGCTAATAATTAAGCGAATAATAACATAACAATGATCGATAAAAACCCATCATATATACATGCCAATGAAATAATTAAAAAAAGAACACAATGACGATGAGATGAAACCAACAGTGAGTGCGAGATTTACCTGATAATTAGAGAAAGTAAGAGACGATGAAACCAACAGTGACGGCGAGATGATAAAGCGACGATGAGAAAGAGAGAAAGAGACGATGAGAAAGTGTGTTTGCTGTGTTTGTGCGTTTGTGTTTGTGTTTGTCTGTGTTTGTGTTAGGTTATGTATGTGTTTTGTGGCTGTAGCTGATCTGCGTTTGTGTGGTTAATAGTATGGAAAGTATTGACAACGGTTGTTAAACAACAACCGTTGTTAAATAAGTTTTAACAACGGTTGTAAATCAACAACCGTTGTCAAATAAGTTATAAAAACGGGTTTAAAAATACCCGTTGTGATTACTTTTCACTAACTTTGCGCCAATTTTGCGCCAAATTATTAACAACGGTTGTGCAAATTTAACCCGTTGTTAAAATGTATAACAACGGTTATATAACCATACCCGTTGTAATTAAGTTTAGTAAAAATCGCGCCATACATTCTACAACGTCTATTGTGATTTTCGTGCATAAACGTTGTTAAAGGGGCGTTGTAGTTGCCTGGATTTGTAGTAGTGGTCACATCATCAAAAATTAATTTAGGAAAGTTTCATAAATAATATTTTCCACATAAAAAATAAAGTGGAGAATCTTTTAATTATTATAATATCTATATTTCCTATTTTATATTCATGAGAAGTTTCTAATTTTTATATAAAAACTTTGACATTTTATCTGGCAAAAAAATGTCGTTATAAAAATTATGAAAATAATATAATTAGATTCGTGGCAAAAAATGCTTTCATTAGAGTATAGATTTCATATGATTTGCACATACGAGTATTAAAGATGGTGTACTTTTTTTAATATGTTATATGTCCCACATTGAAAAACAATGTTAGTGTGGTGATTATAATATGTATAAATTATATAATTGTCCCACATCGAAAGATTAACATAAGGTGGGTGATCCTATGATTATAAATAGAAGTCTCATTGAAACCAATATACCAACCAAAAACCTTTTGAGTCTCTTAAGTATTGTTTTGGAGAGCTCTCAAGAGTTTATATCATTATTTTCACAGTATGATATATACATATTTTTTCTATATTATGTATTATATTCAAGTGATGTTTATAATCTTTATATAAAAACTTATATATCTCATTTGCCAAAAAAATATTATAAAAAAAACGTGCGAATATTAATAAATAGTACTCCCTCCATTCAAGACCAAATACAACATTTTCATTTACACACTTGTCAAGACACAAATTACAACGTAAATATATTTAAGTTTACATTATAAAAAATTTAAAGTTTGATATTCTCATTGTACTTTATAGGTGAATCAAATAAGATCCCCCATGACCATATTTTGTCTTACATATTGCAAGGAATCGTAAAGATTCTATTCGTTCATGAATAGTGTAAAAAAAGGAATGTTGTATTTGGTCTTGAATCGAGGGAGTATAGTATTTGCTCATTATTATTAACCTGGGTTAGATGTCGAATTATGTACGAAAAAGATGGTGTATTTCTAAGTATGTTATTTGTCTCACATTGAAAAATATGTTGGTGTGGTGAATATATTACGTATAAATAATAGAATTGTCCCACATCGAAAGTTTAGCATAAGGTGGGTGATCATATGGTTATAAATAGAAGGTATCCTTAGAACCTAAATACCAACCCAAAACCTTCTGAGTCTCTTAAACATTGTCTTGGAGAACTCTTAAGAGTTTATATCATTAACTCCACGATATGATATATATATTTTTTATATTATGTCCAAGTAATGTTTATAATTTTTATATAAAAACTTATACATCTCATTTAGCAACAAAGTAACATATTTTTTTTTTTTTTGAAAAATTATATAATTAGATTCGTGGTAAATAAATGCTAGCATTAGAATATAGTATCATATTATTTGCACATATTTTAATTACGATAAGAAGTTAAAAAAATGTATTATACGAATATTAATAAATAGTACTCCTATAGTATTTGCTTATTATTATTATTATTATTATTAAACTGGGTTAGATGTCGAATTAGGTGTGAAAAAGATGGTGTATTTATAAGTATATTGTTTGTCCCACATTGAAAAATAATGTAGGTGTGGTAAATATACTACATATAAATAGTTGAATTGTCCCACATTAGAAAATTATCATGAGGTGAGGTATCGCATAATTATAAATATGAGTCATAACTTAGGGGTATCAACCCAAAATCTTTTGAATCGCTTAAAAATTATCTTAGAGAGTTATTATAAGAGTTTGTATTAAGGGCAAACCTTAGTTACAACAATACCATACAAATATTAATCACGTAGATATTTATAAAAGCGATTATATATTACTATATGAGTGATATTATAATGTTTATTTTAAGACAATCGATAATATAATAACTTTATTTAAGACAAAGTCATAATTAAAAAATAAAATGGGTGCTAAATATACATAAATTTGTTTGTGTCATATAATGATAATCTTTGCACTAAATTAGAAAATTTATGAATTATAATACAATCAAGTGTTGCATAAAAAGATCTTGAATCCACAAACAAATCAATAATGAGCTTTTTTACTTTGATAAATAGTAGAATTAAATCTTTTTAACGTTCAAATATAGGTAATTATTATGCCTCATTACATTTGAGTAATTAAAATACATCATAATTTTTAACCATTAATCAAAATCGCACCAGAAAAAAGAAATATTTTGCATTTGTTTATACATTCTATTGTCCCTCAATTACATCTTAAAAGTCGTGTTAGGAAAAAAAATGTAATTTAAATCATATCATTTGTACATATTTTAACTATGACAAAAAATGGAAAAAACGTACAAATATAAATAGATAGTATAATATTTTCTCATTATTAAATCGGGTTGGATATCGAAATAGGTGCAAAAAATATGGTGTACTTTTTCGTGTGTTATTTGTCCCACATTGAAAAATAATGTATGTGTAGTAAATATACTACATATAAATAGTTAAATTGTCCCACATTAGAAAATTCACATAAGGTGGGGTGATCTTAAAAATTAATTTAGGAAAGTATTATAAATAATATTTTTTGATGTAAAAAATAAAGTGGAGAATCTTTTAATTATTATAAAATTTATTTCCTATATTATATTCAAGTGATGTTTCTAATTTTTATATAAAAAATTTTACATTTCATTTGGCAAAAAAATATCATTAAGAAAATTATGAAAATAACATAATTTGATTCGTGGTAAAAATGACATCATTAGCGTATATATTTCATATAATTTGTACATTATAAAATTGTGTACTTCTTAGTATGTTATATGTCCCACATTGAAAAATAATGTAGGATTATATAAAAATAATAGAATTGTCCCACATCGAAAGATTAACATAAGATGTAGTGGTCTTATGATTATAAATATGAGGCATCCTTGGAACTTAGTTATCAACCTAACATCTTTTGCGTCTCTTAAATAAGATGTTTTGACTTTTGATCATATCTAAATAAATGATTAGAGATAAGATGTAAATATTAAGACCTTATAACCAATTTTTTTTAACTAAGTTAATTACCCCGTTGCAACGCACGGGCATCCAAACTAGTTAATTACTACAATAAAATATATAAAGCAAATGTGTATACGATTAGCTTGATAGATATATTGAAGTAAGTAAAAGCTAAAAATAATTTAATCAATCAATCAATACATATATATAAAGCAGAAACTTTTCGAGCGATATTAGAGAGTCCAACTTTTTTAGAAATCCTAACAAGAGTAGATTTCGAAAAAAGTTAAATAAATAAAACTATCCTAATAAAAGTAGATTTCTTAGTATTTAAAACAAATTTTAATAAAATTATCCTAATATAAGTAGATCAAATATATTTTAATAAAATTATCCTAATATAAGTAAATTAAAATTATCAAATAGATAATAAAAATTCATAATAATTCAAGTTATCGTATTTATTTTCCCCAACTTATGGTCTCATATATTTTTAGTTTGTATTCTCACATGAAAATTCAAGAAGCTGGCGGATAAATGATTATTTTATTTATTAAAGTGTTATGTTAAGATGATGTAGTGTAATCTTACGCGATTACACGAAATATAAATTACGATTTCATCAAAATGTAATCACTAAATAATCATTGGAGTGTGTGTATAAAAATCATAAACATAAATGCCTCTAAATACATTCAAGTTATCAATACATAAAACATTTCACTAATCTATATATGTTACTATTTTTTTTTAACTAATTTACTTTCTATAAGAATGTGGAGATCATTAGATGGAGGAATGAAACCGAGAAAAACTGAAGTATAATTTGGGGGTTTAAACAACTCAAAGCTTTTGTGTAACAATGAAAAACTCACAGTGTTATTCATATGATGAATTGACGATCGATTGTAGACTCACGCATTAGTAGTATCACCTAATTTCATCTACTACAAAATTTCATATAAACCACCCGCATATATCCAAGTAATCTAACCATTACGAAATAGTAGGTGCTACATACTCAAAATACACTATGTAACTAATTATATTGTATATTAACTAGTATAGGACCCGTGCTACAGCACGGCATTTTTAAGATTTTGTTTATAAAGAGGAAAATACAATAAAATTGTTTTTGGCATAAATATATGGTACTTTTTAGTTAATGTTATAATATAGTAGATATAATATTAGGAAGGAGGACAAAAATTAAGTTTATTACCGTAAAAGATAGTTAAAACTAAGTTAGTCTTGTTTCGAACTATTAATAATAATACTATAATGTTAAATCAATAAGGGGAACTAATTTATGAAATTAAATTAAATGTAAATTATACTTAAAAAAAACCTGTTAGCCTTATAAAAAAACGGTCGAAATAATATACCACGCGTTTTAAGAGACGATTTTAAAATTATTAAACTAAAATTTCACTTTCTATTTCCTATAAGAAAATTCATCAAAATTGATACATATCAAATTATTAAACTAATTGATACTCCATATTCATTTAAAAAAAAATGTAAAATCTTATCCTTACCCAATCCCTCACCAAACCCATCCATTACCCCTTTGTTTTTCATCAAAATGTCGGTACACATTCAACACAACCCATCCTTCACCCAAGCCACCACCTTCCTCACAACAAAACTCATCCCACCGCCGGACATCGTGACATTCCACATATCATCAAACTCGATAGTCTAGCTATTAACAATGACCGATCTACGGAGTAGTATATTTGTCTTCAGCGATGGTAGCACCGTGCTCAATATTTGTAGATTACTCACAATCTGAAACCGATGCATGCATTGACCATCCTCTCAACCATCTTACTTTCAATCATAATCGAATTAAGGTAGTTGGAAATCCTTTCGATCAAATTCAGTCGGATTATTTTATCTTAATTTAATGTCTTGATTTGTCACAAGTAAGTCGAATGTGTAGGAAATTATTTTGTTTCCATATAAGATTCTTAATTAGAAAAGTCAAAAGAATTTTTTGGTTATTCGTTGGAATGGTGGTAATCAATGGAAATCAATATGTTTCTATATTCTTAATTAGATAGTGGGCTCAACTCAACATCTTATTTGTGGTGATTTAAGTACATAAAGCACAGGCCCATTAATCAGCATCTTATTTGTGGTGACTTAAGTACATAAAGCACGGGCCCATTAAAGTAGGGGGAAGTTGGGCGGGAAACTACTAAGAGATTTTTATTCTCTTAGTAGTAGGAGAGATGTCATACACATTATTCATATACTATATCTCAGATTTCATTATAAAAATTAACTGAAACCTAAAAAATGAGCTTAAAAGATAACTGGAAATTCGGAACCGATCATTTAACTAACTAAATAAAAACTGCTTTTTAAACTAACCGAAAGATAGTTTTTTTGATAATATGGCATAAAAGGACATAGTAAGTATTTCATATTTAATATTATAAATTGAAGTATTTAAAAAAAACAAAAAAGGTAACTTATTACTCACATGCTTCGCTTATTTTGGTAAATAATTTATCCACCAAATACTTACAACAAAAAACATAAATGAAATTTTGTTTAGATAAATTTAAGTTTATTTTTTTCGAAACAGGGCCTAAATATGAGATTTTTAAGTCCATGATCTCTTAACCTTCATAATATCAAATTAATTTCTTTTTGATATTATTTTTGGGTCCATGTTTACTTACTTTTGAACCTATTGTTAGGAGTTAATCTCATGTTCCATTTTTAATTTTTTAAACTTGATTAATAAAATAAATAGCTATTGGTTCAGAATAAATATTAGCAATGAGACATTGTAACACAAAGTACGTATATATCATAATCATGAGAAATAGAATAAGCAATTGGTTCAAAATAAATAGCATTCCATATTAAAAAATTGTTAACTCTAAAATAACAAAAAAAAAAAAAAAAACAAATTTGATCAAAAGGAAAATCTATCACAATTATCCAATTATATCTCTTTTGTCTTGGATACAGCGAATATAAATAAAGTTTCAGAATCAAACTGAATTTTAAATCACGTCAACCATGGGTGTTAGCTAGACATGGGTAAACAAAATATCAGAAATATTTGAAAACTATAAAATAAGCGAGAATATAACATTTTTATGGAACGAACTATTTTAAGATTTACACAAGTTGATCAATGGTTTTGAAATTTTTTACTTATGACAACTAAGGGCATGTAAATTTTCTAACTAATATGGGTATGAGAAAACCTACATTCGTCCCGTCCCCTCGCCCATATGACATCTTTGCTTTTAGTCTTTTTTTCCCTATTATTCGAGACTTGGTAGAGTATTTTAGTCCCGTTAGACTTTGGGATCAAAATTCATTATCTTTTAGGAAATTCACACTAAATGTACGTCCTCTTCCCAATGATCCTATGTATTTCTTTTGCAGAGTCGTCAATACATTAGTCTAACCATAAAATACTTATTTGGTAACTCAGCGATTTTAAATGATGTCATAAAACTAATAAATGATGTTGCCCCGTGCATTCTATGCAATAGAATCACAAATATTTTTTATTGTTGTTTAGAGAATAATAATTCTATTGGAATTCAGTTTGGATTTGATGTTGCGAGAAGTTATACAAATAGGATTATACATCCAGTTGTACCATAAGCATTGTACAACCAAGGTATAAGAACACGAGTTTATATGTATTTTTTCTGAGCTAATTCAAAGTTCATGTTTTTAATGTGTAAATGGATGAGTTCAATACTTTCTAATAAAGCTCATATTATTTAACATAAAGCTCAGATACTTTATCACAAAGCTCAGATTCTACATTGTACAACATAACAACATATACAACTGGTTATATAATCAATGAATTGGAGAAGTCAATAAGAAGCAAATACTCTTAATTGTAAATATATATAATCAAGGTAAAATATGTTTAAGAGATCTAACATTTTATTTGAACACACTATATCTAATTATGATAATTGTTGTTTTACGTAACATCATTCAGTTTTACGTAGTTGTTGTAGGTTAAAATAATTTACAAGACTCATAAAGGTCTGTCTCCGTTATTAGGATTCATTTTGGTGAGCTCCACCATATTTACAAAAAGAGCGTTTTTTATTGAATTAAAAACCATTTGTGCTTGCGATAATGAAAAAGCAAAGTACATATTATAACTAAATCACTTGATGTTATAAGTACTATTGAATGTCAAATTTTTACGGTAAAAGCACTAATAATTCATCAATCAACTATACCAATCATGATTTTTTTTTCATCAATGATTCAACATAGTTGGATTTTTTGGTTACTTAAAAATATATTTTTACAGATAATCCTAATTAGAGCCCCGTGCATCGCACGGGCTTTCCAACTAGTACATATATATAAAGCAGAAACTTTTCAAGCGATATTAGAGAGCCCAACTTTTTTAGAAATTCTAACAATAGTAGATTTCGAAACAAATTTACTAAAATTATCCTAATACAAGTAGATTTCTTAATATTTAAAACAAAATTTAATAAAATTATCCTAATATAAGTAGATCAAATATATTTTAGTAAAATTATCCTAATATAAGTAGATTACAATTATCAAACAGATAACATACAATTATAATAGGCCAAGTTATCATTTTTATTTTTCTCACACTTATGGTCTCATACATTTGTAGTTTGTATTACCGCATCAAAATTCAAGAAGCTGATGGATAAATAATGAATTTATTTGATTAAAGTGTTATGGTAAGATGATGTAGTTCGTAGTTACACGAACTATAAACTACGGTTACTTCATCAAAATATAATCACAAAATAATTATTGGAGTGTGTATATAAATCATACATGCCTCGATACACATGCATTCAAGTGATCAATACATATAAAATAATTCACTGATCTATATACGTTACTCCCTCCCTCCCGGTCAATAGTTTATAATTATTTTATACACGATTATTAAGGTAATGAGAGAGGAATGAGTTTATAATTATTAAAAAAACAAAAGAAACACGAAATGAGGAGGAAATAAAATGGTCCCCACCCACATGAGTTTGTTTATTTACTAGAAAAGAAAAGTGTAAACTATTTGACTTATTCACCATAAATAGGAAAGTGTAAATGTAATACTACGGTTTTATGAGTCTCTGGGTACTCTATCGAGTAGGCCTTACTCTGTCGAGTAAGGGTGTGTTGCGTTTTAAAATAGTTTCTGACCTGTTGGGTACTCGATCGAGTAACGTAGATACTCGATCGAGTAAGGGGGCACTCGATCGAGTAGCCGGTTTACGGGGAATGATTTGACGGGTTTTGCTAATAACGCGAGTTTGATATAAAAGGTTTCCGTCAGTTTATTTAATCACTTTTAACCTTTCTAAACCCTTCAAAAGAAAAAGGAGTTACGTAGTTCTCTCTCGTCGCGTTGTTGGCAAATCCCCAAGGCTAGGAGTGTCGGATCATCTTGTTCTTTGCATCATAGTGTTCCTTGCGTCAAGGGTAAGATCTACATACCAATTTTATACTGTTTCTTTGAGTTTGTTTAAAACCCTAATTGGGTAGATTTGGGGGTTTTGGGAGGGTTATGTTGATTAGGTGATAATTGTATGATTATGTGTATAGGAGAAGGGTTCGTAGAGGAAAGGTTTTGAGACAGCTGCTAGATCGTCTGATGTTTGTGTTGCATTCCAGGTAGGATTTCCTACTCAGTATTAGTCCCATAAAGGGATGATTGTTGATGTGTTGAGATTGATTGTTTGATATAGTAATTGTATTGTGACGGCTGTGGTTGTGATTGTGATTGTTTGTCTATGGTTCTCGAGATGCATTCTCGGCTGAGTGGGGTCACTTGCGGGAGTGGCTTCACGCCCTAGTTTCGCCCTTCGTGGAACCCGCCACGGAAGGGGATGTGCACATTAATGGACAAGGTTGACGCTCATTATGAAGAGCGGGGATTTGGTGGGTACGGCTGCGGTCCCCCACTGACAGGGCTGGTCTAGTGGACAGTCGATGATTGAGATTGTTTGGATTGGTGTGATTGTGTGCATGTGACGGTTAAGCTGTCTGTTTATCTTATTGTTGATATATTGAGTTGTGTGATTAGTACTGACCCCGTTTAAATGTTTTAAAAACTGCGGTGATCCATTCGGGGGTGGTGAGCAGTTATTGAGCAGGTATGAGACGATGCGTATGGGATAGCTGGGATGAGCCACCACGTTGCAGTTTAGAAGTCTTCCGCTGTGTCTGTCGCTTGATAGTATTTTGATAGTAGATAGTTTTGAGAACTTGTATTGCCTTCTATCAGTTTTGGTTTTGAACATGTAATCACTTAATCTATAATTACTTTTAAAGTTCGTTTCTTTATTGTCTTATGATATTCATTGCCTCAGGCAACCGAGATGGTAGTATCCTTATACCTGAGTGGTCCTGGTAAGGCACTTGGAGTATGGGGGTGTTACAAAGGGTATCAGAGCGACGATCCTGAAACCTGTAACCAATGAACCCAATAAACATAGGGAGTCAAATAAAATGAACCCGGGGTAAAAGTTGTAGGAGCTAATGCAAAGACTTGGGAGACGTCCTAAAGTCGCGAACTCGCCCTACAATTTTGAACCGGTCACTATGGGATATGAGTCGGGATCGGTATGTGTTTATCTTGTGAATTGTGTACCTATATGGTGATGTGTGGCATGAATCAGTGGATGTATATATGTGGAGAATGGAGAATGTGTAGAAAAGATGGTGATAATGTGATTTCGTATGTTGTTGATTGAAAACATGTTGCATGATAGTTGGTTTACAATGTTGGTTGGAATTGTTAGAAAAGTGTATGAGAATGATGAGTAATGTGGTGGAAAAAGGGAGTAGTTCATATATGATAATATGTGATGAATAATGATGTTGCAGGAGGGATGATTTATAATGGGGATATACTAGTAACATGTGATTAGGGGGTGTGATATGATCTTACGTAATTTTGTTTGCGTAAAGCTATATAATAAGTTCGTATAATTGTCTACTGTTGTATCATATGTACTTGTTAGATGAAGAATGTGATTGAACTAGATGAATTGATTGGAAAAGATGAAGTGGCAATTGCATGAAAATATGAATTTCGTGATTATGAATATGTTTAGGTGACGAAGTGGATTTGTAATATGGTTGTATTAGTAACATGGAAATAGGATTTGTAATTGTATTAGTATGTTTTGTTTTACGAAAAGTTATAAAGTTAAAGTATGCGGTAGTACATGAGTGATAAGTTGAATGTTATATGAGCATGATAAATGTTATTGTTTGGCTTTTGGTAGGTCGTAACATGTGGTTAGGGATAGTGGTTTTACAAGTATTGAGTCGGTTTTATTCGCTTTGTTGATGTTTAAGTTGTTTGAAAGAGAAAATCAGATAATTATGTCGTCTGATTATAGCAAGGTTGTCTTTAAACTGCTATAACTTGAGATGTATAAATGATTTTAATGTGGTTCCAATTGGAGGTGATAGCTTGTCCTTTTACGATTCTAACGATAGGTCACACGCCCAAAACGACCAAGAAATGAGTGAGTTATGGCTGTTTTACGAAAACTGGACAGTGCTGAGAAATGCGTAGGTACTCGATCGAGTAGCCTTGGTACTCGATCGAGTAGGGTGGCACTCGATCGAGTACGTCAGTTACTCGATCGAGTAGCCCTGGTGATTTGTTTTACGTGCTTCTGATCTTCACCTACTCGATCGAGTATGTCACTTACTCGATCGAGTGTCCTGTACTCGATCTAGTGACCCCTGTTTTGGGTCATATGCTTATCTTTTGAATTCGTTGCATATTATGTTTAATTCAAAGTTGTTCTTTTGCTTCTTTATGCATTGTTTTACATGTACGTTGGTCTTGACGCGTAAGTTACCCAATCTTGTGGTGTAGTGAGTGGCACCTGTGGTGAGTATGAGTTCGGTGGGAGGACATGAGTTATACGTGGTTGTGATAGATGGTGGAAAAAGAAAAGGAAGATCGTTATGGTTTATTGAGACATAGAGCATGTTTTGTGAGATGAGATGAGCGATATGTTTGTACGTTGAGTAATGCAAAAGTAATTAAATGTGGGCAAGGGATGATGTGAATTTATGGAACGTGAGAATGAAAAGATTGAAATGAGGGACGCAAATGGTGGCAGCTTGAGATGTGTAAAGAATCATGGAGGGGGATGGTTAGGAGTCGTGTGGGTTAAGAATATACATAGTGAAAGTTCGTTTTAAAAGGGTTGAGAAGAGTAGTATATAGTGAACTTTGTGGAGACATGTCGCGAGGTGGATTTGTAGACAGTGAGTGAGGTTGGGAAATTTGGTTTATTAAGAGATGAAACTACTGTGTGATTTCCTTGGGCAATTAGCGGTATGAAAGGAATTTTGAGTTCTAGAGATGTAATTGTTGAACAGTAAACGTTGATTCTATGGATGGATTAGTGGCAAGGGTGATTGATGACATAATAAGAGAATATTTGTGGTAAGAAAGAGTGAGATGATATCGATATGAAATAATTAGATATGAGTTTTGGAGCAGTGAGAAAGTAACCGGAACACTAAAGAGTTAGGTAGAAGTGATAAGGAGTTGAATGGTTAATTGATTTTGTAGAGTGTAAAAGAAAAGAATGAGGGGAATAAAACTAAGAAAATGTTGACCGGAGTTATGTGATATAGAGGTAAGGAGTCGTCAAGATGTGTGCTACCAATCATGAGGATGTTAGTTAATGGTTATAGAGGAGTTTCGGGACAACATGATTAGTCTTGAGTTTTGAGGAATTCAGGAAAGTAAGAAGTTGGTAGAATATCTGCATGATATGAGATTTTGGTGGAGATTTAGATGATGATACAGTTAAGAATGGTATTGGGAAGAATGTTGAAGTAATTTTGTTGATGGATTCGATGTTCGTTATTTGGGATGTTAACCAAAGATAGGAAAGAAATCGTGATATTTAGAGATGAGTATAAGAGGTTTGATGTCCGGACAGTGGTAGTGTTATGGTTTGTGACTAGTGGTTAAGGGTGATGGTATATTAGAAAGGTAACAATTCTGAAGCGGTTGATTTTGCAGAGACCAGGTTGATAGGTATGGTTGTGAGAGAGTGTAAGATGTGGTTATATGAGGCGGTTGTTAGTAGTTGAGTATTAATAGTATGGTTACATTTCGCAGGGGGTGATGGATATGCAAATGGGAGAATATGTTATGAGGGGCATATGAGTTAAGCTCGGGCGACAGGTAACCTTTGTTGAGTGGTAACTTACGTGATCAGGATTGACTAGGTGGATGTAATTACGGGTCTATGATACGTGTAAATGTTTGTGTGAGGTTCTGACCTCACAAGAAGTGGTATGGTGTGATAATTATAAAGTTGTTATATGATTGTTTTGTAATTTATGTTGGGTACGGTATACTAATGGAATGAGGTTCAAAAGGTAATAATGTGATTGATCTGGCATGGATAGTTAAAATTGTATGTGTATGGATGATACTTGTTTATTCCGTGAAATGGTAAGGATGATGTTCATGAGATTATTACCTGTTTAATTCATATAACATATTGCATTGTGATCTAGTAAAGTGGATTTGAGTAAGTTTTTCTTGTCCGAGAAGTTATGTTTGGTCAGTGTTTATGGGATTGTGTCTGTTGTGATGTCTATCGGTGTAGTTGTGGTGCCTCGGGTGATGATTCGGGCACGGTACCTAGTGTTGTGATGCGGGTATTTTCGCACTGCGGTGTGGCTGTTGGTGGTGGTGTTGCGATGTCGTCACCGATTGAGGTGGGGTAGGCAGGATGATTATGATTCGAGTTTCGAAAGTACATACCAGTTACACATAAATTGTTGTTTTGTTTGATGTTGCTTCCTGTGAGTTTCAGTTTGTACAGATAGACAGTTGTTTTGGTTATTGATGTTTCTTACCAGTTAAGTTTTGGTATGAGGGTAGAGTATGATATGAAAGAGAGTTGTATATGTTTTCGTTGTTGTCATGGTATAGTGACATTCTGTGATGGGACACGGTTGTCGAAGTTGTTACTGATTTTTGATCTTGTTTTAAGATGAGGCTTTAGACATAGTCATGGTAAGTGATTGGTGGAATATGTGTTGTATTGATCCGGGACGCTGCGGTGGTTCATAATCGATTTTGGGACGATGAGTGTAGGGTGTTGGGAATTAGTGTCATGTTAAGTTTTGTATGAGTTTTGCGGTAATAAAGAAAAGAACTTGAGGATCTAGTGTGAGTGTACGTAACGAGTGTAGATCGTGAGTTATGCTTTTGGGAGATAGGTGCCTTACATCGAGAGGTAAGTTGTTTTGCAGTAAGAATGGAGAGTTAGTATGGTGATTTTGCTACGAGTTTTATGGTATAGGTTAGGTGGTGTGCCGTATGAGTTGAGATATGAAAAATGTTTAAGTAAGAGAGCCTTGAATGTATGCATGGCGAGTGTTTAGGTTATAGGTGGTTATCTTTGACATGCGGTGGTGATGAGGATAATGAAAAGATATATCTAGGATTTAGTATTAGTGAGTTACGAGGACGTAACATTCATCTTAAAAGGAGTAGGATGCGATAAAAGAGATTTTGATGGTTGTTCATATGGTAATATATTTGGAAGTAGAGTGTTGGTGTAGCATAAGATATGGATTTGTATATGTTGTGGTTGATAGTGTTAAAAGGTCATGGACGTGCTTGTAGTAGTTCGATGTTTGGAATGCGAGAATACTTCGATAGTGTTGACAGTTGGATGATGAGGTTATGAGTGTGAGTAAACTTCGAAGACGAAGTTCCTTTTAAGGGTGGTAGAATGTAACATTCCGTTTGATGTTTATGTAGTTGGTTATGTATGGAGTTAGTGTCGGGAGAGTTTATGATGTAGTTGATACGACATCGTGAGCGAGGTGTGGAGGTAGGAATAGTTGGTAGAGTTGGTGTTAAGAGTTCGTGGTTTCATGTTTTGTAAGTTGGGGTTTTGTTTTGAGTTCTTAGTAGCTTTGTTGCGTCTTGACCGAGTTAGTATGTTGTTTTTATGTATGGGTTGAACTTCGGGGACGAAGTTCTTTTTAAGGAGGGAAGACTGTAATACTACGGTTTTATGAGTCTCTGGGTACTCTATCGAGTAGGCCTTACTCTGTCGAGTAAGGGTGTGTTGCGTTTTAAAATAGTTTCGACTGTTGGGTACTCGATCGAGTAACGTAGATACTCGATCGAGTAAGGGGCACTCGATCGAGTACCTTAGCTACTCGATCGAGTAGCCGGTTTACGGGGAATGATTTGACGGGTTTTGCTAATAACGCGAGTTTGATATAAAAGGTTTCCGTCAGTTTATTTAATCACTTTTAACCTTTCTAAACCCTTCAAAAGAAAAAGGAGTTACGTAGTTCTCTCTCGTCGCGTTGTTGGCAAATCCCCAAGGCTAGGAGTGTCGGATCATCTTGTTCTTCGCATCATAGTGTTCCTTGCGTCAAGGGTAAGATCTACATACCAATTTTATACTGTTTCTTTGAGTTTGTTTAAAACCCTAATTGGGTAGATTTGGGGGTTTTGGGAGGGTTATGTTGATTAGGTGATAATTGTATGATTATGTGTATAGGAGAAGGGTTCGTAGAGGAAAGGTTTTGAGACAGCTGCTAGATCGTCTGATGTTTGTGTTGCATTCCAGGTAGGATTTCCTACTCAGTATTAGTCCCATAAAGGGATGATTGTTGATGTGTTGAGATTGATTGTTTGATATAGTAATTGTATTGTGACGGCTGTGGTTGTGATTGTGATTGTTTGTCTATGGTTATCGAGATGCATTCTCGGCTGAGTGGGGTCACTTGCGGGAGTGGCTTCACGCCCTAGTTTCGCCCTTCGTGGAACCCACCACGGAAGGGGATGTGCACATTAATGGACAGAGTTGACGCTCATTATGAAGAGCGGGGATTTGGTGGGTACGGCTGCGGTCCCCCACTGGCAGGGCTGGTCCAGTGGACAGTCGATGATTGAGATTGTTTGGATTGGTGTGATTGTGTGCATGTGACGGTTAAGCTGTCTGTTTATCTTATTGTTGATATATTGAGTTGTGTGATTAGTACTGACCCCGTTTAAATGTTTTAAAAACTGTGGTGATCCATTCGGGGGTGGTGAGCAGTTATTGAGCAGGTATGAGACGATGCGTATGGGATAGCTGGGATGAGTCACCACGTTGCAGTTTAGAAGTCTTCCGCTGTGTCTGTCGCTTGATAGTATTTTGATAATAGATAGTTTTGAGAACTTGTATTGCCTTCTATCAGTTTTTGTTTTGAACATGTAATCACTTAATCTATAATTACTTTTAAAGTTCGTTTCTTTATTGTCTTATGATATTCATTGCCTCGGGCAACCGAGATGGTAGTATCCTTATACCTGAGTGGTCCTGGTAAGGCACTTGGAGTATGGGGGTGTTACAGTAAACTATTGATTGGGTTAGAGGGAGTACTATTTTGTTTCATTAATTTATACTAAATAAGAATGTGTAGATCATTAGATCGTAGAGGGAAAAAACCGAGAATAACCGAAGTAAAATTTTGTGGTTTGAACAACTTAAAGCTTGCAGCAACTCATAGTATTATTCATATATGATGAACTGATGATCAATTGTAATCTAACCATTACATAATATTGATTTCTTCTTAGATTCATATTGCAAGGATACAATTTTACTTAATGCACAATTCTTCTTAACTTAAACACAGAGAACAAAAAAAGTAATTATAATGCAGGAAAATCGAAACAGTTTTTAACCATTTAGAGTTTGAGTGTTGGACTCATGGAAATTTGGAAAGATTAAAAGAATAATAGTAAGTGGTACTCTAAATACACAATGTAACTAATTATATGGTATATTAATAACATACAAAGTACTTATTCATATACTATATTTCAGATTTCATTAGTCATCGTAAAATTGAAAAGTTAACTGAAAGCTAAAAAAAATAGCTTAAAAGGTAACTGAAAAGTAGGAGTTAATAAGTTAATTGATTAAATAAAAAGTGTTTGGAAAACTAACCGAAAAGTAGTTAGTTAATAGTAAAATGACATAAAAGGACTTAGTAAGTACTTCATATTTAATATTTTAAATTGAAGGATTAAAAATAAAAAACAAGTAACTTATTACTCACAAGCTACTCTTATTTTGGTAAATAATTTATCTACCAAATACTTATAAGAAATTAAGATAAATGAAATTTTGGTCAAATAAGTTTAAGCTTATTAGTTAGAAACAGAGCTTAAATATGAGATTTCTCATAATCTCCTGACCTTACTCATGTCAAATTAATTTCTTATTTATGTCTGCCCATGTTTACTTGCTTTGTAGCCTATTGTTAGGAGTTGATCTCAAGTTCCTTTTAATTTTATAAACTTGATTGATAGAATAAATAACTATTGGTTCAGAATAAATATTAACAATTAGACATTATAACACAAATTACAAATATACTCTATATTAATCACGAGGAACAAAATAATAAGCAATTGGTTCAAAATAAATAAACGTTAGCTTTTTACATTGCATGAGAATAAAAATTGTTAGCTCTACGATAAGAAGAAGCAAATTTGATAAAAAGGGAAAATCTATCGCAAGTGTCCAATTATGTCGCATTTGTCTTGGATGCAGCGAATATAAATAAAGTTTTAGACTCAAACTGAGTTTTAAATGATGACAACCATGAGTGTTAGACATGGGTAAAAATATTATGAGAATTATTTGAGAAAGTTATAGAATAAACGAGTAAAGATCTCCACAAGTTGAGTCGGTTATAGTTTGGAAACTTTTTACCCGCAACATAAATTATGACAACTAGGGAGCATGTAATTTTAGTTTTCGTTATGCAAGACTTGGCAGAATACTTTAGTAGGGTTAGACTTAAGGAGCGAAATTCATTATCTTTTAGGAATTTCTCACACTAAATGTACTTCATCCTCTTCTCAATTATCTTTTGTATTGCTTTTACACAGTTGTCAATGCGGTAGTTTGACCATGATTTTCGACATTTTAGTGGTCAAAATTATAAAAGTTTGACCCCTTAAGAAGAAAGGTGGAAGATGTTTAAGAAGAGAGGGGAGTATACATAATACATTTTTAAATATAACTCATAATGGTAAGTTCTATCACAGTACCAGGTGTGGCATGCCAGTTATGTTGTTGAGGAACATTAACTCTGTAAGAACATTAACTCCGTAAGAGGACTATTTCGGTTATGCCAGACCATGGTAACGTACACCGTTTTCAGCGATGCCCTAAAATACTAATTTGGTAACCCAACGATTTTGTTGATGCCATAAACTATTAAACGATATTGTCAAATATGATACTAGGTGCCCCTTGCATTTTATGTAATAGAATCACATATATTTTTGACTGATTATTGTTTAGAATACTAATTATATTAGAATTTAGTTTGGATTGATTTTGCGAGAAGTTTATAAGGATTAAATACTCTTAGTTGTATGTAGATAGTCAAGGTAGAATTATATTGTTAGAGATCTAGCATTTTCTCTGAATACACTAAATTTATATAATTATGACACCTATTGTTTTACGTAACATCATTATGTATTGCTTAGTTGTTATTGGTGAAAGTAATTTGTAAAACTCATAAGGCATGTCTTCGTTATTAAGGGTTCATTATGGTGTGCTGCAACATGTGGTATGGACATAGTGTTTTGTATTTAACTAAAACCAGATGTGCATGTGACAATGAAAAAGTTAAATACGTACTCTTGATGTTATACCTATGAAGGACAAAGCTTTTCTGCTAAAAGTACTAATAATTTATCGGTGATTAACTAGACAACTACGTACACCAACTACAAATTTTATTTTTCATTAATTATTCAACATTATTGGACTTTTTTTTTTAATCAAACTTAAGAGTATATTTTTACAGATAATTCTAATGGGAGCCCCGTGCATCGCACGGGCTTTCCAACTAGTTACAAACTAAATATGAAAAATCGTATAAACCATACTCCGTAAGGATAATGATGATACCGCCTAAGTTTATTTAGGATTATTATATACTAAAATTTACACTTCATATCGGCTTACAATGAATATAATATTAGCTTTCTTTGACCGATAGATTGGTAATTAGATAGATTGGTAATTAGAGGGAGAAAAAGAAAATTAAAAAAAGTTGAGACATGGGAGGGTTATTCTCTTGGGTTAGAGAAGCATTATATATACACGTATGGAGTAGTAGTGTACTCCTAGAGTTGTAAGACTCAAGAACACTTCAGATTATTCAATTTTCAATTCCAAATCAAACTGATCGTAGGTGTTTGATTTCATAGAAACTATATTGTCATTGGACTCTCAAAGTATATATACATGTAACAATAAGTCTGTTCATTATAAGATTGTAGTAATACTCAATTTACGGTAATAGTCTATCTAATATTTTTTTTTATTAAATATTCCATATAATAATTTATTTAATGCATCTCAGGTAGTTCATTAAAGTTGGACACTTTATAAACGCTCGAAAAAAGCTTCCTTTATTAATATAGACATACTAGACTAGTTGGAAAGCCGATGCGATGCACGGAGCTCCTATTAGGATTATCTATAAAAATATATTCTTAAGTTAACAAAAAAGTCCAACTATTTTGAATCATTGATGAAAAAACAATTCATGGTTGGTAGTTGATTGATGAATTATTAGTGTTTTTACCGTAAAAATTTGACATTCAATAGTACTTATAACACCAAGTAGACCTGTCAAAACTCGACCCGACCCGAAAACCCGACCCATCCGACCCGTTTTTAGGGTTACAGACCCGGTATTTTCGACTCGCGACCCATTTGACCCGAACTCGAAATGACCCGTTATTTTAGGGTCGAGACCCGACCCGAACGGGTCGACCCGTTGGGTCAAAGGTAAATCAAGAATTTTATTAAAATATTAATATTTATATATTATATTTGAAAAAATAGTTAAAAAAAATATTTTTATTATTATTTAAAATTACAAAAACAACTAAAAAGTTAATTTTATATAACTTTTATAATATTTAGTGTTCCGGGTGTAATTCCAGAGCAGATATTCGTTACCACCCGTAGCTTGTAGAATGTCGTCTTTGGTTGAATCCTTCTTTCCTTAATTGTTCCTCTCGGCCTCTCCTGCAACAATGAACAAACTGAGGGCTTGGCTTTGTGCCAAGCGTACTCACTCCGACGCTCAAGTCAGTAAACTTAAGGGATAAGTTGTTACTTGACTGAATGTATATTGTAGAGAGATAAAGGAAGATAATACCAGATGAATAGTGTTTCTTAGGTTAAGTTGTGGATCCTTTCCTCAATGAAGGTTGAGGAGTATTTATAGACTTTCACCTTTTGTCACGTAGTGGCCAAGTGGCCAAGTGGCTAGCAGGTGGAAAGACTGATCTACCCCTCGGCCGAGGGACCTATGGCAGGCCGGCGGGCCCTGTTGACTCACCGCCGAGGGGTCTTGGATATGAGTACGCGGGTATGTGTCCCGGCCAGTTGCCATGCCGAGACCCAGCCGACAGTAGATGGGCCGACGGCTAGGGTCGCTTAAGTCGTTGACTTGCTGTGGATATCTTTGACCTTGCTCAATATGTTGACTTGGTCAGCGGTGCAGAATATGCCCCATCAATTTGCCCCCAGCGTAGTCTATGCCGTGGTATGGGCTCCGATGTACGTTTGAGCGTATATTCTGCGCAAGTAATTTGTAAAAATTTTCTGCATCGGCTTCTTCTACTTCGGCCTGATCACTCGTAGGCCGTACCATATCCCCCCTCCACATGGATGTGTAAAGGGCATCCGATGTGGAAAAGAAAGTGACGCTGGCCGAGACCAGGGTTGAGAGTGCCGGTTGTTTTTGATTGCCCCCGGCCGGTGCTACCTAGCTTGGTTGATCAAGTGGCCGACGGAGAACAGATGCTTGGGAATTTCGTTGAGGAAGGTGAATAGGCGGAGAGATATGAATGGGTGTGTTGAAGACGCTTGGTCACTGTTGCATTGATTGACGTTCAACTGTTGCAACGATTGACATCCCGTGGTTGCATGTCCGACACGTGTCTGCACGCTGATTGGTTGACGCTTCATGGGCTGTGCCCTGATTGGTCACTTTTCATGGGCTTTTCTCTATAAATAGGGCAGTTATTCCGTGATTTTGGCCTCCATTTTTATTTTCTCAAATTTTCTCCAAGATCTTCATCTCTCTAAACTTTCAAGGGCTGCCTTTGTCTTCTTAATCTTCAGGGTATTTGATCCGGCGAGTGTTTTTTCTTTAAGGTAAACAAACAAACTTTTTCATTTCTTATTTTGTTACGTAATCATTGCGAACATGTCTTCCGCTGATGCTGGACCTAGTAAACCTGCGTCGGGGGGCCCTAGGTCTCCTTCTCCTCAAGTTGATCCTCAAATTTTGGAGGAATGGGAGGACGATGATGATGTCGGTGATTTTGGTGATGATTTCGGTGATGATGCGGAAAGGCCTCGTCCTAATGAGGGGAGGCAGTACGTTATGGATCACGGCGACGCCTGTAAGGTCCGTCTTGACCGCGCTTGGGCTCATAAGCTCGCCAGTTGTTCCGGCGAGAAATTTTTCGAGGGCCATTTTTTCTTTGGTAGGGGATACAAAATTGTTATCCCTGAGGAGGGTGAGGCCGTCTGTTGCCCTCCACCGGGCTACACCGGCGTATACATGCGGCATTTGGAGTACGGGCTCCGGTTTCCGCTGAATGGGTACGTTATGGCCATCATTAGAGCCATGAACGTTGCCGTTGCCCAACTGCACCCGGGCCAAGCATGAGGACCATAATCGGCTTTGTCCGCTCTGTCTCTTCAAAGGAGAGGCCCCGACGGTGAATTTATTCCGCCGGCTTCACCATCTCAAACCATCAATCTCTGGCCGCGTCGGATGGTACAGTGTGCAAATGGAGCAGGGTTATGTCTCTGTTGACAAACTTTCTTCCTGCAAGGGCTGGCAGGGTCGGTGGGTGTACGTTAAGGTGCCGGATGACTATCCGCTGCCCTGCTCCTTCCAGCACCAAGTTAATTTGCGGTGTGAGACTCAGGCGGAGCATGACAGATGGGTCACCCGGAAGAAGCTTAAAATGGATGCCGCAAAAGGTCCTTCTCAAGGAGGATGAGAAGGCGCGATGAGGCTTTTGAGGTGGACAAGAGTGGGGTGCCGAAAAGATGGATTCCCCCAACGCAGATCATTCTTCAGGATGAGCCGCTTTGCCATGTCGGCCTCATACCGGCCCTAGCACAGGGTGAGTGGGGTCGGTGTGAGGCCCATCACCGTTCTCGATGTCCCTATTTCTCGAACTTCGATTTATTTCTTTCACTTATCTCTTGCTTTGTTTCTTTCGCAGACCACTTTGGACCGGACCTGTCTGAGGATATCCTCCGGAGAATGGGGCTGCACAAAGATAAAACCGTTGCTAATTAGCACCCCAAGGCTCTAGCTCATGACCGCAGGACGTCGCCGACTGATCTCTTGGAACAGCGGCTGAAGGGCTTGGGTAAGGAGGAGGCCCAGGTGAGAGTTGTTAGCAGCATGCCGCGCCGGACGCGGAAAACGAAATCTACGGCGGTGACGCCGTCGACACTGGTCCCACCTCCCGCCCCCCCTAAGAAGGAGACGGTGGAGATCGTTGATATTACTGATGGGGGGGACTCCGATGCGGAAGAATCTCCCCTTGTCCGTAAGAGGAAGGAGATGGCCTCTACCGCTGGCAAGGAAATGCCTCTTCCAGCCAAGAAGGCCAAGCATGGTACCTATCTAGCTTGTGGCTTAAATTTAGCCGTGCCATTAGGTGCTTCTGATGACAGGCTCTTTGATAAGCCAATGTGTGTTGATACTGATGTTTTCATTAAATTTTTGTAGATCAGCCGCTGTCGGCTGTCGCTCTTGTTGGGCGAAAAAGTGGAGGATCTCCGTGCGGCTGCCGGGTGATCGGGCGTCACTTTAACTTAACTCTTCATCCCAGGAGGCTTCCCTCTCCCACCGCAGTCGGTAATCAAAGTGTCACCACCGTCCCTTCATCCCGGAAGGCTTCCGTCTCCCACTTATAGAGGAAGGCACGAAGGCGATTAAGGAGTCGGCGAGGTGGAACGTGATTACCGGTGCTCGTATCATAGAGCAGAGAAGGCCGTGGCTCAAGCCGTTTTTGAGCGTAATGCCACTAAGCGTGTGGCCGCGTCGGCGGCCGGATCTCCTCAATGAGCGAGGCTTAGGGAGATGCCGAGAAGGCGCTCTTGGCGAGAGAAAACTCGGGAGGACGCTCGAAAAGGAGGTCCTTCTTTGAGAGAGCCAAGGCCGAGGGCCGCGGCAGCCAAGCCGCGAAGCCGCCGGAGAAGTGTAACCTTGTTCAGAGGCATGCCGACCTCTATCTCCAGCAGAGGAACGAATCCATGGACCTGTTTAAGGCCCATGCGGAGGTGATTCGGAGCAAGGAGGCCATCATCAGGCAAAAGGAGGAGGACATTGAGATGCTCCAAACCGTCATGCTCCCCAACATGTGCGCTGAATTCCGGAATTTGGCCGAAGAAGCCGCTAGGGAAGTGATCGGGGAGCTCTTCCCTCTTGATGGTTCCTTTCCGTGGGGCAATTTTGACGAGCTGCTTGATGACAAGCTCGAAGCTAAGGAGAAAGCCGTGGCGGAGAAGGCCAAAGAGGCGGTGAGGGCGAAGATGGAGAAGGAGGCGGCATGAGAAAGCGACTCTTCCGAGAAGGCTAAGGTGGCCAAGGAGGAAGCCGAGAGAATGAGGGCAGCTGATGTCGCCGGGGCTAAGGCTGAGGCTGCCGAAACTGAGGCTGCTAGGAAAGCTGCTGGGTTGCCCGTCGAAGAAGATGCGGCTACCGCTGCTGATGGTAAGCAGCAACAGGCATAGGGAGACGGGCGGTCGTCACCAGGCTCACCCGGCGTCTCAGATAGCTTCAGCTCCTCACACAATACCATGGGCTGCTTGATGAGAACAAGTTTACAGCAGATCTGCTCCAGCTGTTCGGGAGCCAATTATTAAGCCCTTCCTTCCCGCCATCTCTTGGCGCTTCAAATGACTCGTTTGTAACTTTTTGCTTTTCTTTCCGTATTTTGTCCAACTTTGGTAGGTTGTCTTTTGGCTGACCCTTATGGGGACGGCCGTCGTTTGTATTTCTTGTAATTTGTTGAACATATTTAATAAGAGCTCGTTTCTTCTGCCTCCGGCTTGGCCGAGGTCTTTACCTCATTCCTTTTTCTTGTGCTAACAGTTGAGCGTCTCAATCTGTACTTAACGTTTTTACTTTGTCTCCTTTGTTTCCGCCTTGGCTTGGCCGAGGCAGTCTAGAGTGCGTTCCTCAACTGTAACGCTTCTAAGGCGTTTTGATCGCTTTGTGAGTATCAACTCCGCTGGTCGTGACCGTCGAGGTGTTAGTCTCCTGAGGGTGATTGCCATTCTTGCCGGTGTGAGGGTGTCAGCCGGCGAGCGCTCCTTGTTATTGACTGCCGTGGCGTCTATCATTTGGAATGACTGCGACGGCGCCTACTTCTTGATGGTGACTGCCGCTCTTGTCGGTGTGACAGTGTGAGCCGGCGTCTGTTTCTCGTTAATGACTGCCGTGGCGTCTACCTCTTGGAGTGACTGCGACGGCGTCAAACCTCTTGGGGTGATCGCGCCGTGGCGTCTACTACTTGGGGTGATGCGACGGTGCCTACTTCTTGATGGAGGCTAGTGGCGTCTACCACTTGAGTGATCATGCGACGGCGTCAAACCTCTTGGGGTGATCGCTGCGTGGCGTCTACTACTGGGGTGACGACGGCGCGCCTACTTCTTGATGGAGACTAGCAGTGGCGTCTACCACTGGAGTGATGCGACGGCGTCAAACCTCTTGGGGTGATCGCTGCCGTGGCGTCTACTACTTAGGGTGACTGCGACGGCGCCTACTTCTTGATGGTGACTGCCGCTCTTGTCGGTGTGACAGTGTGAGCCGGCGTCTGTTTCTCGTTAATGACTGCCGTGGCGTCTACCTCTTGGAGTGACTGCGACGGCGTCAAACCTCTTGGGGTGACTGCCGTGGCGTCTACTACTTGGGGTGACTGCGACGGCGCCTACTTCTTGATGGAGACTGCCGTGGCGTCTACCACTTGGAGTGACTGCGACGGCGTCAAACCTCTTGGGGTGATCGCCGTGGCGTCTACTACTGGGTGACGGCGACGCGCCGCTTTTTATGGAGATCGCTCTCTTGTCGGTATGACAAAGGTGAGCCGACGTCCGCATCGATAGAGATCGCCGCTCTTGTCGGTATGACATCTGCGAGCGGCGTCGTCACATCGATAGAGATCTGCCGCTCTTGTCGGTATGACAAAGGCGAGCCGGCGTCTGCTGCTTCTTAGTGACTATGGGGAAAATGAACATTTTGATGGAAGACTTGGACGATTTTTCATTAGATAAAAACATGCGTCGGGTGCCCACACCGTCTTGGACACCTCCGCCGCTACGTAGTTTTCCCGAGATTACCAAAGGTGTCCTAACGGTTTATCAAAGGCACACCTTCCCTCGGTCAGCTAGCTACATCCATGAGGTCGCCCTCCTGTTGTAAGGATAGACTTTTCCCTTTCTCTGATTTCTTTGCTACTTTGAGGGATTGCATGTTGCATCCTCTGGCAGCTATCTGGATGTTGACCACCTCGTCATTCTCGTCTTTGGAGACGAGCTTATGCGCTTCCCCCCGGTCCGAGACATACATCAGTGTTAGAGCCCGGATGGACATCACTGCGTCAGCCTCGCTCAGGGTGACTCGGCCTATGAGAACGTTGTAGGCGGACGAGCCGTCGATGACCACGAACTCAGCTAGGACATTCTTAGCCGCATTCTTTTCGCCGAACGTCACCGGAGTCCGATTGATCCCGGTGGTACCAGGCCGGCCCCGCAGAAGTCAGTATAGTGGGTTGGTGCGGGGGCTCAAGTCCTTGACTTTCAGGCCGAGGCTCGAAGCACTCCCGAACATGATGTTCGTGTACGCGCTGTGTCAATCGTGCACCTCTTGACCAGGTGGTTGGATATGTCCAAATTGACTACAAGTGGGTCGCTGTGAGGAGCGATGACTCCTTCGTAGTCCTTCCTTCCAATGGTTATATCGGGATGTTGGAAGCGAGGATCGCCGTGTTGGGCACAAAGTTGATGGCCCGATATAGTTCGTTCAGTGCCGCTTGTGCCCATGGGCGGACCCTCCGTTCTCGTTGCCCCGATGACAACATGGATCACTCCTATCCGTTCGAAGACGGATTTCTTACCCGAACCGTCGGCGTCGCCTTTTGGCCTTTGGCAACGTACTTGCCGAGGCTCCCTTTCGGATCAACTCTTCAATGGCATTCTTCGAATGCGGCGAGCGTTGGTTAAATGGCGGTGTGGCCGTGGTACTCACAAAGATCGGCTTGTGTCACCGTCACTTTTTGGCTTGGGGGTCTCTCCCATTTCGGCCCTCGTTTTGCTCGGGCGAAGACCTCGGCGATACGACGAGAGGGGTTTTATCATTATACCGCCTCTGGTGGTACGTTCCTGAACTCCACCCGGCGCCCGTCGAGTCCTGTTTCCTGGCAGATTTGTCCGACCGTGACCTATTATTCTCGCGGCGTCTTTCATCGGACCGTGACCCGTTGTTGTCACGGCGTCTTTCCTCCGGGTTGTCCTCCCGGCGGCTCTTCTTTTCTGAGTGCTCGACCTCGCTAGGGCCTACCCAGGTCTTGTGATAGTCCTCTACCTTGATGGCCTGGTCGGCCATCTTCCTGGCGGCATCCAAGCCCAGGCCTCCGCACTTGATGAGCTCGTTTTTAAGTCTCCCTTGGGAGGCCCTTCATCGCCGCGAAGGCCGCGATTCGGATTAATCTCTCGAATCTGCTGGACCTTTCCATCGAACCTCTTCACATAGCTTCGTAGAGACTCGCCCCCCTCCTGTTTGATAGTTAGGAGGTCCGATGTCTCCACGGCCCTTCTCTTGTTGCAAGAGTACTGGGCTAGAAAGGCGTCCCTCAGGTCGGCGTAATAGTATACCGAGCCGTCGGGAAGCCCCTTGTACCAATAATATTTATTATATTAATATATTATTATTATTAATGAATAATATTATAATAATATTTATTATTATTATTATTGGTATTATTTTTATTATAATATTTAATAATAATAATAATAATAATAATATAATCTTTTTATTATTATTTCAATTGATTCGATTGAATCAGATTGGTCAGTTGATTGATTCATTCACTCCATTAAGTTCATTCGATTCGATTCAGCTCCATTAAGTTCATTCAGATTCGATTGATTGATTGAGACAATTTCAGTCCAAAAGAACAGAGCCTAAGTCATCAGAATGAATGTACACCTATCTGATGCTGCACAAATTCATTGACTACAAATTTGATTTACTGTTGGTTATTTCAAATTTTCAACATCAACCCAACTTGTTTAGCTTATAGCCATAATAATAGTACGAGTACTATAGTACTCCGGTATATAGACCCGGCAAACGGGTCAACCGGTCGTATCCAGGAATCAGGTCAATTTTATTCGAGTTTGTAAGAAATGGGGCGAGTTCGGATCGAGGAGGGATTATTATCAACTTTTTTAACCATATCAGTTCGTCTGCGACAATATCGGGTCAAGTTAGGCCAAATCAGGGCGGATTATTCGAGTCGGGTCAGTTTTGTTAGGTCTAGTATTAGTATTCCATCATTCTTCTCTATTAGAAATACTAGTTTGAATGTCCGTGCGTTGCAACGGGGTAATTAACTTATTTATAATGCAAAAAAAAAAACGTTATAAGGGTTTAATGTTTACATTATATGTCTAATGATTTGTTTACATATTATTAAAATATCTCTTTCAAAAAAATAAAATAAAAGATTAATATTTATGAGACTTAAAATTTTTTGGGTGGATACATAAGTTCCAAATATCCCTCATATTTATAATCATAGGGATCACATCACCTTATATTAATCTTTCAATGTGAGACAATTATACTATTTATATGTAGTATATTCATCACACCTACGTTATTTTCCAATGTGGGACAAAACATACTAAAAATTACACAATTTTACACACTAAGAAGTTTTAATATGTGCAAATAATATGAAATCTATACTCTGATGATAGCATTTTTTACCACGAAGCTAATTATATTATTTTAATAATTTTTTTAACGATCTTTTTTTTGCCAAATGAAATGTAAAAGTTTGATATAAAAATTGGAAATATCACTTGAATATAATTTAGGAAATATATATATATATATTATAATAATTAAAAGATTATCCACTTTAGTTTTTAAGTCAAAAATTATTATTTATGATAAATCCCTAAATTAATTTTTTGATGATGTGAGTTAAAACTTATTTATAATCATATAATCACCCCACCTTATACCCATCTTTCGATGTGGGACAATTCTACTATTTATAAGTAATATATATTCACCAAACTCGGATTATTTTTATGATGTGGGACAATTCTACTATTTATAAGTAATATATTCACCAAACTCAGATTATTTTTATGATGTGGGACAATTCTACTATTTATACGTAGTTTATATTCATCAAACCTGCATCGTTTTTCAATGTGGGACAAATAACATACTCAGAATTACACCATCTTTTTTGCACTTAGTTCGACATCCAACCAGATCCCGAATACCAAATACGGACAATTGCTACTTATTATATCTAATAGTTATATTTAAATTTAATAATAAGATAAAGTACTCTCCATTAATATTTGTACGTTGTTTTTCTTCAACAAAATTTTTATCATAATTGATATACAGAAATTTCCCGTGGTACCCCTTAATTTTGTCAGATTTTCCATGTTACCCTTACTTTTAACAATGTCCTATGGTACCCTTGATGTTCCATTTTTTTCCCATGATACCCCTAATGTAAAGGCTGTTAAATGGATGTTAAGTTTGATGGGCTGATAATAAAATAACAATTAAAAAATAATACCTCATTTATTGTTTTATTGGTACGGATATCTCTCTCTTTTAAATGAAAATTTAATTAACTATATCATTATAATATTGGAAAATTCTCATGGTAACCTTGAACTTTGATAGATTACACATGGTACCCCTAATTTTAAGTTTCTGCAAATGGTACCCCTATGTGGCTATGTTCACCTTTTTCTTTCCCAGAATACCATTTGACAACTTTCGTCATAATGTCATTACTCCTATGAGGTGTGACGCCTTTTTCTTTTGTTATCTATTACACAAACACTTCATCATCTAATTCCTAAATCCATATTTCATAATTTTTACCGACATTATTTTGCCAAATGAAATGTAAAAAAATTTATATAAAAATTACAAACATCACTTGAATATAAAATAAGAAATACAGAGTATATATTATAATAACTAAAAGATTTTACAAAGATTAACTTAGGTTAGAAATCATTATTGTAGAGACAGTAATACAAACTCTTTTAAGAGCTCTATCTGAAAATACTTAAGAAAATCAAAAGATTTAGGGTTATGACTTCTATTTATAATCATAAGATCACCCTGACTTATGGTAATTTTCCGATGTGGGACAATTCTAATATTTATACATAGTATATTCAGCACATTTACATTACTTTTCAATGTAGGACAAATAACATACTACATACACCATTTTTTTCGCACCTACTTTGACATCAATCCGATTTAATAATGAGAAAATACAATACAATCTACACTCTAATGATAGCATTTTTTTTGTCACAATCTAATTATATAATTTTCATACGATACTTTTTGTCAAATGAAATATAAAGTTTTTATATAAAATTATAAACATCACTTTTATATAATATAGAAAATGTATATATATATATATGGGACAATTCTATTAGTTATACATAATATATTCACCACACCCAAATTATTTTTCAATGTGGACTTATAACATACTAAAAATTACATATCTTTTATATCAAAAAAATTTGGGTTAATACCTAAGTTTCAAGGATACCTCCTATTTATATTTATATAATCACCCTACCGTATACTATTCTTTCGATGTGAGATACATAATTTAATTATTTAGACGTAGTATGTTCATCATGCCTACATTATTTTTCAATGTGAAAGATAAGTACATGTCTCTTCTTAAAAAGAAAAATCACTATTGTATACATATTATTTTTCTTTGAAGGTAAAAGCACTTAGCTCGATCATTAGATAGAGATCTCTACATTGTACATATAACGACTCATTAACGCTCTATTACTGCATTAAGAAGACAACCATTAGTAAAACCACTATTGTATACATATTATTTTTCTTGTTCATGTTCTTAACTCTTTCCCGGGTAGTTCCCAACGATTTTCACTTTATTTTTTATATCATATCGTAGATAATGATAGAAAATCCTAAGAGCTCTTTAAAAAAATATTTATGAGACTCAAAATTTTTTGGGTGATACATAAGTTCCAAATATGACTCCTATTTATAATCATATGATCACATCACATTATACTAATCTTTCGATGTGGGACAATTCTACTATTTATATGTAGTATATTCACCACACCTACGTTATTTTCCAATGTGGGACAAAACATACTAAGAATTACACAATTTTACATATTAAAATTTTTTAATATGTGCAAATAATACGAAATCTATACTCTAATTATAGCATTTTTTACCACGAAGCTAATTATATTATTTTAATAAATTTTTTAACGATACTTTTTTGTCAAGTGAAATGTAAAAGTTTGATATAAAAATTTGAAATATCACTTGAATATAATTTAGGAAATATATATATTATATTAATTAAAATATTCTCCACTTTATTTTTTACATCAAAAATTATTATTTATGATACTTTCCTAAATTAATTTTTGATGATGTGGACGCTCTCAGATCGCTCGAAAAAACTCTCTTTTATATATATATATAGATAAGCATAATTCTAAGATTATCTTCAAACTTCTCTGCTTCAATGCTTAAGATTATTAATAGAAATAATTATTATAGTTGGGCCTCAACTATTACCTTAAGGTTTTGGTTGAAGCCCAACTATTATAATTATTCCTATTAATTATGACACAAATTTTGGATCCCTCTCTATATTTGCGTTTATTATCCTGTCATATCTAGATACTAGTACTATGTTTACTATTCTACCAAATACTCCTAATTGATACTTAAAACTTCTCCTGCATTATGTAAACCAGGCATCACATAAGAATATGGCTGTCTTAGCATTACCACTGTTAATCCTCACATCCCTATTAGCCGGTCTCTGCAATGGGGCCGGAATCGCCACGTACTCGGGTCAAAACACGGGGGAAGGCACCTTAGCGGCCGCTTGTGCAACAGGAAATTACAAATTCATAAATATCAGTTTCCTGAATGTATTTGGAAATGGTCAGACACCTCAACTGAACTTAGCTGGTCACTGCAATCCAAATATTGCAGGAAGTTGCAGTAGCATCGGAAACGATATCGTTGGTTGCCAAGGAAGCGGTGTCAAAGTATTTCTCTCTTTGGGTGGTGGTGTTGGCACTTACCCCCTTTCCTCTCCTTCTGATGTGATACGAAAGTTGCAAGGAAGTGGTTTAATAAAATAACGAACAATAATGAAAATAGGATATTTGCTTAAGTTGCAGTAGCATCGGAAACGATATCGCTGGTTGCCACGGAAGCGGTGTCAAAGTATTTCTCTCTTTGGGTGGTGGTGTTGGCACTTACCCCCTTTCCTCTCCTTCTGATGTGATACGAAAGTTGCACGGAAGTGGTTTAATAGAATAACGAACAATAATGAAAATAGGATATTTGCTTCAAAATCTGTCTAGAAATCGAAACAATGGGATATTTTCGCGATCTAGACCTATAGATCGAACAATGGTGATTGAATCGCAAGACCTATTGCTATCAATTGGGTTAGAGTTTGAACCGCGTCAAACAATAACAGTTTCAGAACGAAAACGCGTCGATCCTATGTTTACAGAACTTGCAAACACGAAAAAGCTTCTGCTTCAATTTTTATTAATTCTCAATCGATCAAAATAACATACACCAACCTCTATTTATACTAGAAAATAAACGATCTAGTGTTGCCTTGCTTCACAAGTTAATATTTTCCTAAAACCCGACCTATACAATTACCTTATTCTATTATTCTGAAACTAGGAAATAAAGAAACTAGTAATAATCTAATTAGGAAATAAACTAGTTCTATGGTTTTTAAAATATCAGCAATAAAAATTATAGTATTTCTCCTAAATCGAGCTAACCATTTTCGGATCATGATACCCAACAAGTTCTTACTAATCACTCCTCCTCATACTGTAGCTTCTGGCAATCTGGCGATTATTGACTTTATCAGATTTGAATAGATTTGTAAATTTAGCGATTTATCCTTCTGGCAATCTAATGGTTCCATTCACCAGACTAAATGAAGGACCTCCAGTGTTTTTTTTATTTATTGAATAAATGAAATGACGGTAATTCTGTCTCTTGTCTGAAATTATTTCTTTTGGGTTAAAATGAGTTTAACTGAATTGAACTGAATGATTCTTAATTGGACTAAACTTAACAGAATAAGGCTGAATTGACTAAGAAAATCTGAACTTACTTGAGCTGAACTGATGAGACTAAGGCTGAACTTAACTGGACTGAATCGAAGTAAACTGAAAAAGGCTAGAAAGAACACGACCTTGCAATTTTACTATATATTACGAAGTATTTTTAATTAGTACGAATTATCCATTATCATACACACATTTGAGAGCTGGTACAGAGTTTAGGGTCGGTTAGTAGCCTCACAAGTTCTGGTTTAAGATGTGTATCTCCGTCTTAACCTTATAACGGGTCAAATAACATAAATGGAGTTTCTAAATGGGACTGTTAAAATTCCTTGTATTGTACTCCGTATCTGATAACAAAAATAGGCCAAATAGCAAGAAATTTTTCTCATCGAACCACATGAAATGTTATCTGATCTATAGTAATCTCAAAACAGAAATACCAGTCTCAAGAATGTGCCGCTATGATAAAGAGAAAAGATTTGTTCTAACTTAACCAAAGGTCACGGTTCAAGCCCTAGGAACGCAACCGTGTTAAAATTTGATGTTCTAACTAATCCGCATTCTTTTCCCTTGTGGCCACTTACTATCAGGTTTGATAGTGTTGAGATATTGTCGTATAAGATATCATGGGATTTGCTAAGATTAGAGTATAAGATATTTAGATTATTTAGTTTCCTTAAGTCGAGGTCTCGGGTTTTACTATATAATGATGTATAGTAATGCCCTTATCACAACAACTCAATAACACAATTCAATCTTATGAACTACTAGGCTCCGGATCTGCCCTCTGAAATTCTACAAAGATGGCGTGTTCTAACAATAAAAAGATTTATAGGATTCAGAATTTGGACCGGGTTTCACAATTGCCGGATCCTATAATCCTTAGTATATTATCTCGTCTTCCATTAGAGGATTCTGCTCGGGCATCCATCTTATCTAAGACCTGGAAAAACTATTGCGAGCTATATCCCATTCTTTTCTTCGATCATAACTTATTTGCATTGCAATCCCTTGTTTCTGCTACTGAAGTCGGCGGTGGAGAGCCTGATTTTAATCAACTAAGGGAGATGTTTATGGACGACGTGGATCATCGGTTGACTAGTGCCAGACATCTAGATTCACCTATTCGGAAATTAGCACTCAATGTGGCCTGCAATGATTCCACGTACTTTTCTCGTGTTGATAATTGGATTGAATTGGTAAAACAAATTAATGTCGAAGACTTGTGTATTACTGTGCAAACGCTGCATTTCTTGTGGCATGAATTTCCGGTTTCAATGCTGACTTCTAAACACTTGCGCAAAATTTCTATTCGAGGGTGCAAGTTGGGTTGTGACCCCATTAACCGATTCTGGTCTCTGGAGCGACTGTGTTTGTCACATGTTGTTATGGACTATGATGCATTGGAAAACCTGACAAATTTTTGTCAGGGGATTGAAACTCTAATCCTCGAAAACTGCAGTGTCGAGATGAGATCCCTAAACCTCTCGAAGTTTCCTAATCTGAAAAAAGCTGTTATCGGGATACAGTGTGGGGAGCTTGATTATATTGACATCGTAGACACTAACCTTGAGTGCATAACTGCGATGCTAAAACCGAACTTTGTGTCACACAAGGCGCTTGTGCCAAAGATTAAAGAGATCGACTGTGCTTGGTGTACCTTCGACCAGCCTACCTTGTTAAAAGACTTTACTTCTACATTTCCGCTTCTTGAAGAAGGAATTATACAGATACACGATACAGATACATTTAAAGCAACTAGTAATCTTCTCAGGGACTTAATTTTGCTTAGTAATGATAATGATTTCGCGTGTGTAAAGGAGGTGTATATTGATTGTCCGAGTTTAATATAATTCGATTGTTGGACTAAAGGTCTGGAAGAGTTACATCTTAATTGTCCGAAACTGAGAGAGTTCAACTTTGCGGGCACGACAGTTCCAAAGCGTGTTCTGTAGCTCAAAGGATCGAGCTAGAGAAGAGCAACCGGAATATAACTATGAGGGACGCTTATGACACGACGTGGTTGATGAACCTGAGAGAATTTATCGTACCCTTAATCGGAAATAAGACCACTGTTTCCGTGAACTTCAAATTGCCAATGGTGAGTACCCAGTTTTCTTTAGGCCCTTTCATTTTCTTGCTTTTATAATAACTTTATGTAGTTAATTTGGTTTTGGTAGGAAACATTCCAACTTGAGCTAGTAGAAGCAATTGAAGTTTCCCCGCGACACAATTTTTCCTTATATTTGGAGCTTAACTACGACGAGGAAAATGTAGCTGCTCTTGTGGATGGCATTCTCTGGATTATTCGTCCAACTACTTTCATTATCGATTGTCAAAATTATTATGTCGTTAAGGTATTTTGTTCAACTATATAATTTAAGTTCCAACAAAGTTTTGCAAGGTTAATTTATGCTTCTTTTTATCGCGGTGTAACACGCATTAGTAGTAAAACAAATGAGTGTTGCTCTACGATAAAAAGAAGAATGACTAGTTTAGAGAACATAGGGAGTTTCGAACCTTGGACTTGTCGTCCCTAATACCTCGATTGTATTCTGATTTGGTGTATGAATTTGTGTTACTGATTTGCTTTTGTTTTCGCAGTACTTGTGTCAAAACTTGGTTAGGAAAGCAGAAGAGAGTATATGTGATGAGCAGTTAACTCATCCTTGTTGGATGCTTCAATTGGAAAGTTTCGATGTGGAGTACGCGTTGGATGTTCCACATACAAACGGTAATTTGGCGGCTTTACCTGAGGAATGTCGAACCCTCCTCAGAAATGCACTTAAGTTCAAGTTTCAGTGGTTCATGACTTCGTCAAATAAGTTAGAACCGAGCTATATATAGAAACATGACGGATTTGGTGGACCCTACTTCCGACATTGTAGAGTTTCCCGTGGAACGGTTCTAATTATTATGTGGATTTATATATTTTTAGAATATGTATGAAATGCGAAGATTAAATGTGCATATGTAACTTAAATTTAAAAGATTATTATTTTATGTAATAATGGTGCTTATTAACAACAATGCATATATATACTTTTCGCTTTTCTCTAACCCACAAAGAATTCCGGATGGTTACTACCGTTAAAACCAGCTTTGAATGACAAACCTCCCATTTTTCATCATTGCGTTGTAGCCGTAGTTCGAGTAAATCCAAGACTGTATTACCATCCTAATGCTATGTGAAAAGGAGTGGCTTTACTAATACCTCTGAGGTTCTTCATCTTCTGCAACCTATCTGGAATTTCCAACAAATTGTTGTACAGCTCAAACCAGTATCCATTGGCAGATTTAATAATACAGTGTTCTTCGATCATATCAAAGGTTGTTTTACCATTCTTGCTCTTAATGTCAAATTTTATGCCTTTAGTCTCCAAAGAATGCAAAAGCTAGTCTTTCATCTTTCAGTTCTATTGCTCGGTGCAAAGGCGTATATCCATTGACGTCAACCCTATTTTTCAATTCCTGCGTCATGAATGGACTTGCTAACAAATGTTTATACAGCTTAAACAAAGCATCATTGCCACACTTGGCATCAAGCAAATCCAATGCTGTTTTATCATTAAGATCCGGAATGTCGAGTTTTATGCCCTTAGTGTTTATGAGTGCTTTTGCTAATTCATGGTCATCGCGTTCTATGGCTCGATGCGAGCAAGAGCTTTATTCTTGACACCCCGATTCTTCAATTCTCGTCATAACCGGTTTTTCTAGCAACTCTTTGTACTGCTCAAAAAACTCAAGATTGGGTTTGCACTATTCCTCTAGTAATTCTAAAGCTGTTTTATCATTCTGATCTGGGATGTCGAGCGTTATCCCCTTAGTTTCTTGCAATGCCCTTGTTAGACCAAAGTTCATCCGTGAAATGGCTAGGTGCAATGGAGTGGCATGATTGTCATGTCAAGTTGATTCTTCAAACTTCGCATCACCGGATTCGCCAACAATTTCTTATACTGCTCATATTGTAGCAAATCTATATGGTGAAGAGGCGTTTGTTCGCTGTTTTGACAAAGCTTGATGAATTCTTGATGATCACATTGCTCAAGAAAGGCAAAAACTGTGGATAAGTGACCCTTGGCGCATGCTATTCGCCACGCTGGTGTAGAATCGTTTATCAAAGTACGTCTCCCTGCAAAAGAAATTTTACAAGCCAATCTTCCCCCCTTTCTGCTGCTTCTTTAAGGTGCGTCTTTGCATCTTTCTTTGGGCCTTTCTCGAATATGGAAAGTCCTTTCATTGCAAGCTTTCCGGCACTCTCTGATCTTAACATTTGACTCATCGCTTGCAGGAGCAAAATGAATGATTTAGCAAACAAACCCTGGGATGCGGAGTTAAAATCGAATAGAACAGGGTGGTGCAAAAAAAAAAAAAGACACTCCTCTATGAAGTATCTTAGATAAGTTTAGAGAGATCAGACTTCTTCTTTCAACAATTCTCTTTTTTATCATCTCATTTTTATTAGTTATTTGAAAACAGCATCAAATACCATGTTAGAAGAAGTCGGTTTACAAAATCATTCATTTAGTAATTTAGACAGGAAATGTAAGCTTTGTAATCAAATGAAGTAATTTAAGTCTCAAACCTGCATCTCCGGAAGCAAAATGGTGGACGATCTTGAGAACACTGGGATGGAGTTTGTCACTGATGGTGTCAAGCTATACCTCGCAAGTGCACGATTTTATCGTTGTACACTATTAAGGGTCGATCCCACAAGGAGCTAGGAAGACTACTAATCGTTTTAACTCTATGGTTTAGCTAAGTCGACAATAAAGGGAGAAGGTTATGCTAGAACTACTAACAACAAGGTAAAACAAGTAAATAAGAAATAGGAGAAAAGGCAGGATAGAATAAATGGTTGTAAATCAAATATATTAAAAACCTAAGACTCGGTTCTTCCCAATCAATTCGTAATTCCACATAATCAAATCTCTAGGCTAGTCATAAGGGTAGTTAGGTGAGGAGGTGACGACTCTAATTCGCCTAAGACCCCCCTCTCGGGTTCGAAATAGGACACTAGTACTACCCACCAACCCCCCTCTCGGGTTCGAAGGTCGGAATCCCTAGCTCAATACCCGACTACCCCAAAAACATGCATTTTCCCAAGGTAGTCCAATATTCGCTAAGGTCATTAAGCCCCATCAATTCCCGGGTCATCCCACTCCCTCTCTCGAGGATCGATTTCAAACGCTAGATTAGAGGTGTCCTACCCCGGTTCTCCCTTTCGGTCTCAACCAAGGTTAACAATCGGGTCAAATCTCGGGTATCCAAATCACAACCTAACCAACTCTCGTTGGTGGTCAAGGGTCGTAAGTCAACACTACCCAAAAGTCAACCCATAAACCATGTCAATCCTCTAACCTACCCTCACCAATTTCCCCAAAGAATCAGCCTTTATGAAATTTAATTAGAGAAATTACTCATGTTGGGTCAAACCGAGCCCTAGTGGAAGACTACTCACTAATCATGGTCCTAATTGCAAAATAAACAATAAAGATGGAAACTTTGGTCACAAACATGGTGGGAAGATGAATCTTACTACTAATCATGCAACAAATTCAACAATAGTTAAGAGAGAAAGAGATTTTATCTAATAACAAGATTAACTAATCCAAAAGACACAATCTTTAACCAAATCAACTCAAAGATTAAGTCTTTGAGGACAACTATCCAAGGATGAACAAATGAAAGAGAAACAAAGGAAAAAGGAAAAATGAAAAGATGAACAATGATGAAATCAATAACAACAAACAAACAAACAACAACAATAATTTTAACATAAACAATCAAACAAACATGAAGGAAGAACAAAATGTAAACAAATGAAAATAAGGAGAGGAGTAATACCAATCCAAAGCAAGAAGGGAAATAGGATAGAATAAATAAGGATAAACTTTCAATCTTGTTCTTACAACCCAACTTCAATCCCCAATTAATTGAAGAACTAGCTTAATTAGGGAATGATTAACAAAATAATTAACAAAGTTTGAAACTTGAAAGGGTAAATATTCTGGATCTAGGGTTGTGTGTCAAAGGGTTTAAGGAGAGGGGTATTTATAGGCTTGTACAAGATTAAGAAAGAAATTGAAATGGGCTTTGAAACACGCATACGCACTCCCGGCCGGTCAACCGGCCGCCGGTGCTTTGGCCGGCTGGGAGATCTCTGGAATTTTGAACGAGTTTTGGAGGTCATCAGGTGTGCACGGCCGGTCAACCGGCCGCCGGTCCCTGACCGGCTGGGGCACCCTTGACTTCAATCTTGACTTTTGGTTTTTGGAGGGACTCCCAGCCGGCTAGCCGGCTGCCGGTCATTTGACCGGCTGGGAGATTCCTGTAACTTTCTTCATTTCTCAAGCTCATATGTCTTCCCAGCCGGCTAGCCGGCCGCCGGGCCACCGGCTGGGGATGCTTCTTCCTTACTCCTTCCTTCACTTCCATGTATATGTACTCCCAAAATAGCTAGCCACCTTAAATACCTACCGAGAATACTCTTCAAAGATTATTCCCTTCATCTTTCATGCATAGCATTAGAAATCCCGTCTTCCTAGCTTCAATTCGCCCGTTCCCGCCTCAATTTCTGCAAGGGGGCCATAGTGTCATAGTAAAGGGAATCGGGACAAGAATTTAGAGAAAGGGAGTACAAAACCGACTCAAATGGAGTCGAATATGCATGAAAATAGAGGGAAAAAGAGTACAAAATGGTCCTATATCAGTCACCCTGTTGTGACCCCCAGTGTATCAAATCTTCTGCAGTAGTACGTACTGACCTCTCAAATATCGAACTTTTAGATTTTTCACATCCATTTTGTTCAGCGATCTCGTAAGCATTTTTATCTTCTTTATCCTCTCAAATATCGAACTTTTAGATTTCTCCGGTAAGATGGTTATGTGATAAAGCATCAATTTAACCAACCAATCAGCATTATCTTCAACTGCTCTATTAAGCACTGTGCCAGTAGAACCAGGCTCTGTTTCAATAAATTTTGGATGCTTTTCAAGCAGCAACCTGGATAATTGCACTGCATCATATTAGAGATACACATGTATAATTGTATATCTTTTTAATATCTTGTATATTAGGTAGGCTATAATATCTTGTATATAAGGTAGGCTATATCTCTTAGTTTGTTAAGTAAATATTCTAGCTTATTTGTTGCCTAGTTTATAGGATTGTTTATAGGATCAATCTTGTATATATACGTTGGTTATCAGTCAATGGAAATTATCTTTGGCATCATTATCTTCTTCATGGTACCAAGAGCTTGAGATCCAAAATTCCAAATACAAATCCACCTTTCTCTCTGCAATTTTTTTTTTCCATGGCTGGTAACGCCTCCATCCTCCCCAACCCTGCCGAGCCACTCGTTCCCTTTGTGGCCGTCAGTTTCTCGAATGTCACCCAACTCACACCCTCTACTTATCGAACTTGGTCTAAACAAATCGAAGATCTGCTCTTTGGTTATGATTTATTCAAATATTTGGATAACTCTCATCCATGTCCTCCTCCTACAATCGAGGATGACAAGAAGGCACGCATCCCAAACAAGTCCTATAACACTTGGATGCGTCAAGATCGATTGCTCAGTGGCGCTCTTCGCGGCACCATCCACTCTAGCATCACCCCTTTACTTCTCAATGCAAAAACATCGCAAGAAATTTGGACTCGGTTGAAGTCGACTTATGCCAGTACTTCGAGGGGACATATTCTCCAACTCAAGGATCGACTCAAATCGATCTCCAAAGGAGACTCCTCCGCTACTGACTATATGCAATCCCTTCGTACCTGTATTGATGAACTTGCTCATATGGGCAAACCAATGGACGATGAAGACATCGTCGCTCAAGTGTTAGATGGGTTAGATCGCGAAACATATCGCTCGCTTATTGATGCTGTCAAAAATCGGGACACCACCATATCCTTTGATGCCCTCCATGAACGTCTCATTCAATTTGACCTATCCCTTAAGCATTCCCCTACCCAACTAACCCCTGCCTCGGCTATGGTTGCTTATCATCACAAGCAATCTCGTTACCCTCCCCGTACCTCTCACTCGCCTGCTCTCCTCCCCACACCTTCCGCTGCACCGAATTCCCAACCCACCACGGCATTCAAAGGCAAGTGCCAGTGGTGTCATGCCACTGGTCACTTTCTCCAAATCTGCCCTGGTTTCAAAGCCACCCATCCAACCATCCAAGTCCCTAGTCGTCCTCCCCCTGCATCCAACCAACCACGCGCTCACATTGTCTCCCTCAACAACACCGTCCCTGCCAATTGGGTTCTCGACAGTGGTGCTACTCACCACATCACCCACGACCTAACCAACCTTTCCCTTCATGCTCCGTATGACGGAAACGATGATCTCCTTATCGGTGATGGGTCGCCCTTGTCCATTGAAAACATTGGTTCTTTTTCTCTCCCTCTTTCATTTAAAACAGTCACTTTTAATAATGTTCTCCATTCACCTTCTATTTCAAAAAATCTTATTTCTATTTCTAAATTCTGTACTGACAATGATGCTGTTGCTAATTTCTTCGCTGATTCGTGTCTCTTGCAGGACCGGTTGACGGGAAGAGTGTGATTAGTCTAGTTTAGTATGGGTCAATAAAAGTTATTTTGATGGTTAATTGATAGGTTGAGAAGCATTTTAGTGGATTTTATTGTATATGTCTCTTATGTTGGGTTGGTAATGGACTTGTGTGTTTTTATGGGATAATTGGATTGATTTTATTGTTATGTATGGAGAGGGCTTCTTTAGAGGTTGGTATTGGGCTAAAGATGTCATGTGAGTGTGGATTTTAAAGCAAGTCAAGGCCCAAGGACAAAAGTCAAAGCATGGAAGCAAATGAAGAAGAGGAAGCGTCATAATGGAAAGCCGCTAGGGGCGGCAAAATGCCGCTAGTCGCGGCACATCTCTTCTAGCCGCTAGTGGCGGGAAAAAGCCGCTAGTGGCGGCTCGGCATTGGATTCCGCATTGGATTCTACAACTCTCTTAATTCTCCTTTATTTTGGGATTTATGCTCATTCTTTATGACACTTTATGGAGATGCTCTTTTGAAGACTATATAAAGAGATGTTGTTGATCAAATTGGGGGACTCATACATACTTTTATATACTTTCTCTACCTCTTTAATCATTAGAATACATAAACAATTTCCAATTTCAAGTTTGTTTTTATTATTTGTATGGAGGGCTAAGTTCTACATCTTGGAACAAGTTCTTGAAGCCAATTTAGTTATTGAATTGTAAGACTCTTATTCTATTTTTATTTCATTGTTTGAATATCAAGTTTAATTTGGATTATTGTTGGTTTGTTAATTATACATCTAGAATGATCAACTAGTTGTTATTATTTAATTAACCATTGCTAGATTAGGTGAATGAATCTTTTGTTTGTTTACCTATTCCGTTGTAGCAATTATAATTCATCAAGTAGTATGCTAATTCATCATTGTTGAGTTATAAATGATTAAACTTGTATGAATCAAAGTGGAGCATCGCTTGTATTCTTCATTTATTCATCTTTGCTAAATTCCATCGCTATATTCTACAATTTTGACACGATTAAGCGCTTGACTAAATTGACAACATTGTAAGGGTTATTTGTTTACGCTTGTAGCTAATAACTAATATTATGTGGAATTAGAAGTCGACAACTTCATAGCAAAGTATTCAATAATGAAATAGATTAGAAGAGTCAATCATCAATTCATAACTAGTTGGTGGAAATTACTTGGTCCAAGAATTATTCTCATCATTTGTTTACATTTTTAATTACTTATATTGTTTTTACATTTTCATTTCCTTAAATTATTACTTTAGTAGACTTTAGTCAATCAACATTCAAAACCCCCCATTTGGTTACTTAACTTTGCACACATTTAATCAACATAAACACCTTCCTCGTGGGATCGACCCCTACTTACACTTGCTACTAGTTTGAGTTTGTAGTGGATAAAAATACTAATTTGGAGACTCACGACAAGTCAAGCCAAATTTTGGCGCCGTTGCCGGGGAAGAGGCTTTTGTTTGTTTATTTTGTGCAATTGTTTATTTATTTCTCAATTTTATTTTAAGTGTTTGGTTTATGCCGAACACCCGTTCTACTAACAAGAAATTGTCGGATTTTGATCCAGAATTGGAGAGAACTCTTTTTCGTGTTAGAAGAGAGATAAGGCGAAAACTTCAATTTGACAATCAAGACAAGAAGGAGGAGAAAGAAAACATCAAAATGGCAAGAGAAACCCGAACCTTGAGAGAGCTCACCGCTCCCGATCTCACTCAACAACCTTTATGCATCACTTTTCCGGCTTTGGCGGAAGGCACCACATTTGAATTGAAGTCGGGTTTGATCCACTTACTACCCGCATTCCATGGGTTAAGTGGTGAGGACCCAAATAAGCATTTGTCGGAATTTCATGTGGTATGCACTAGCATGAAACCAAATGGCGTCACCGAAGAGCAAATCAAGTTGAGAGCATTCCCGTTCTCACTCAAGGACACCGCTCGTGATTGGTTGTACTACCTTCCACCGGGTAGTATCACCACTTGGGCTCTAATGAAGAAGGCGTTCCTTGAAAAGTATTTCCCCGCCTCCAAATCTTCCCATCTTAAGAAGGAGATATCAAATGTGGAGCAAAAGGATGATGAAACACTCTATGACTATTGGGAGCGTTTCAAGAAGTTATGTGCAAGTTGCCCATACCATGGGTATAGTGACCAAGATCTCATCCTCTATTTTGTTGGAGGACTATCGCCGGAAGATGCACGGATGGTACATGGTGCTAGTGGTGGAGGCATCATCAACAAAAATCCGGATGAAGCTAATGAATTGTTGAGTGAGCTTGCCGAAAGCACACGTCAATTTAGTGTGAGATCCAAAACAAGAAGGGTGAGCATGGCTAGTTCTAACCCTTCCTTGGAAAGCAAGGTTGAAGATTTAACTTCCTTATTGAGGGAGATGATCATGGGGAACAAGCAACAAGTGCACGCTTGTGGTATTTGTTCATCTAATGGGCATGTCACCGATCAATGCCCACAAATGCAAGAGGAGACCGAGGAGGTGAATGCCGCGGGTGCTTTTGGTCAATCCCAAAAGAGGTTTGAACCTTACTATAATCCTATGAGAAGAGACCATCCCGGTTTCCAATATGGGAATCCGCAAGGCGGCTTGCAACCGCCAAGCCAACAAAATCAAGGCTCGTCATTTGGTCAACAAGGTCCATCTCAAAATTTTGGACAACAATTTGGTCAATCTAAACCAAGGTTCATTCCAAGACCACAAGGTCCAAATTCATTCTCTTCTCAAGGTCAAACTTCCACTCCATCCATGTCTACGGAGGACATGATTCGGGCTCTTACTTCTAATGTGGCTACTATGCAAGCTAATCAAGTGCAATTTCAACAAGAGACAAAGGCTAGCATTCAAAACTTGGAAAATCAATTTGGGCAAATGTCTAGTGCTCTTGGGAGACTTGAAGCTAGAGATTCCGGGAAATTGCCTTCCCAAACCATTCCTAATCCCAAGCCTAATGCAAGTGCCATGACTTTGAGGAGTGGAAAGGAGTTGCAAGGGTCAAAAGCAAAGATTAGTGAGATCATTGAGCAAGAGGAGGAGGAGTTGGTCATTGAGCCTAATATCGCCCCACCATTGGTTCAAAAGGAGGAAGTAACACCGGTTGTCACACCTACTTATGTGGATGCTCCACCATTTCCCGAGGCTCTCAAGAGGAAAAGCCGCCCTACACAAGACAAAGATGTCTATGAGACCTTTCGCAAATGTGAGGTAAACATTCCTTTATTAGACTTATTGAAAAGTGTGCCTAGGTATGCTAAGTTTCTTAAAGAGTTGTGTACCATTAAAAGGAATCAAAAATTGAAGGGTGTCCAAAAAGTTAAAGTTAATGAACATGTGTCGGCCTTGTTTCAACATAAGCTACCACCTAAGTGTAGTGATCCGGGTATGTTTACCGTACCTTGCACCTTAGGAGACACCACTATTCCCAATGCTATGCTTGACTTAGGTGCTTCAATTAATGTACTCCCTTATTCCTTGTACAAGTCTTTGAAATTGGGACCATTGGTTAAAACGGGGGTGGTAATTCAATTGGCCGACCGTTCAAATGCTTATCCTAAGGGGGTGGTTGAGGATGTACTTGTGGTGGTGGATAAATTAATATTTCCCGCTGATTTTTATGTACTTGAAATGGAACATGATTCACAAGCGGCTCCTATTCTTTTAGGTAGGCCATTTTTGAGAACCGCAAGTACTAAAATTGATGTGTCTAATGGTTCTCTCACTATGGAGGTCGATGGTCAAGTGATTAAGTTTAATATCTATGATTCCATGAAGTATCCTCGTGATGACCATTCTTGTTTCATGATTGATGTTTTGGAGCCTTTAGTGCAGGATGTGTTCAATGTAGATGGAGGAGATGAATTGCTTGTAGCTATTGATAATAGTTTATCTTGTGATAATTTGGATTTCTCTCTATCTAATAATTTGAAGGAAGTTGTGGCTTTCTTAGCCAAGATTGAAACTTATCCCATTATACCTTCATATTCTAAACCACTAACACTAACGTTGCCTCGTGAGAAATTGTTACCTTCAGTTTTGCAGGCACCCGTGGTAGAGTTGAAACCATTACCCGACCATTTGAAGTATGTTTTTCTAGGTGATGGAGAAACTTTACCGGTGATCATTTCTAGCAAGCTCACCAAGGAGCAAGAGGTAAAATTGGTGGAGGTTCTGAAAGAGAATAAGCTTGCAATTGGATGGACTATTGCCGACATTAAGGGTATTAGTCCAACCACTTGTATGCATCGCATATTCTTGGAAGAAGATGCCAAGCCGGTGAGACAACCACAAAAGAGATTGAACCCACCTATGATGGAGGTGGTGAAGAAAGAGATTCTTAAGCTTTTGCAAGTGGGTATGATCTACCCAATATCCGATAGCAAGTGGGTGAGCCCTACACAAGTGGTGCCTAAGAAGAGTGGAGTGACGGTTGTAGAAAATCAACATGGAGAGTTGGTTCCCACCCGAGTGCAAAATGGGTGGCGTGTTTGTATTGACTACCGTAGACTCAATGCGGTGACAAGGAAGGACCACTTTCCCCTACCGTTCATTGATCAAATGCTTGAGAGGCTCGCCGGTAAGCCCTATTATTGCTTTTTAGATGGTTATTCGGGCTATTTTCAAATTGCTATTGCGCCCGAGGATCAAGAAAAGACCACATTTACTTGCCCATTTGGCACCTTTGCGTATCGACGGATGCCATTTGGGTTATGTAATGCTCCCGCAACTTTTCAAAGATGCATGGTTAGTATCTTTTCTGAATATGTTGAGAATTTTATTGAAGTTTTCATGGATGATTTTACCGTGCATGGCGATTCCTTTGATAGTTGTTTGTCCCATTTATCTCTTGTGCTTAAGAGATGCATTGACACTAACCTTGTCTTAAATTCTGAAAAATGCCATTTTATGGTGGAGCAAGGTATTGTTCTTGGGCATGTGGTTTCATCCAAAGGTATTGAGGTTGATAAAGCGAAAATTGATACTATTCAATCCCTTCCTTATCCTACTAATGTTCGTGAAGTTCGCTCTTTCCTTGGTCATGCAGGTTTCTATAGAAGATTTATCAAAGACTTTTCAAAGGTAGCTTCACCATTGTGCAAATTATTGCAAAAGGAGGTGGAATTTGAGTTTGATTTAGCTTGCAAGGAGGCATTTGACAAGTTAAAAGAGAAGTTGACATCGGCCCCAATCATACAAGCTCCAAATTGGTCTCTTCCATTTGAGCTTATGTGTGATGCTAGTGATTACGCGATTGGTGCCGTCTTGGGTCAACGAGTTGGGAGAGTACCTCATGTGATCTACTATGCCTCTATGACTCTCAATGAGGCCCAAAGGAACTACACTACTACCGAGAAGGAGATGTTGGCGGTAGTATTTGCTTTAGAGAAGTTCCGATCCTATCTACTTGGTACTAAGGTGGTGGTGTTCACCGATCATGCCGCTCTTAGGTACTTGATGACAAAGAAGGAGGCTAAGCCGAGACTTATCCGTTGGGTATTATTGCTAAGCGAATTTGACATTGAGGTTCGGGATAAGAAAGGAGCCGAGAATGTGGTTGCGGACCACTTGAGTCGGCTATTGAATTTAGGAAGGCTTGAAGGGCCTATTCGTGGCACATTTCCCGATGAGACACTCTTTGCCCTTACTTCCGTTTCTCCTTGGTATGCTAATATTGTTAACTTTCTTGTTTCCAATGAATTTCCTACAGGTTTTTCAACGTCCCAAAAGGACAAGATAAGGAGTGATGCCAAATACTATGTTTGGGACGATCCTTACTTATGGAAGCATTGCTCGGATCAAGTGGTGAGGAGGTGTGTTCCCGAAAATGAGATGAGTTCTATTCTCACTTTTTGTCACTCTTATGCTTGTGGAGGTCATTTTGGAGCTAGAAGAACCGCAAGGAAGGTGCTTGATTGCGGTTTCTATTGGCCAAGCTTATTTCGGGATGCCCATGGATTTGTCAAAACTTGTGACAATTGTCAACGAAGTGGTAACATTTCTCGTCGTAATGAGATGCCCCAAACCCCTATGCTTTATTGTGAAATTTTTGATGTGTGGGGTATAGATTTTATGGGTCCATTCCCCACATCTCATGGTTTCTTATATATACTTCTCGCCGTTGATTATGTGTCGAAGTGGGTGGAAGCTAAACCCACTAGGACTAACGATGCTAAAGTTGTTGCAGATTTTATCAAGTCTAACATCTTTTCTAGGTTCGGAATTCCAAGAGCATTGATAAGCGATAGAGGCACTCACTTTTGTAATAGGACGGTAGAAGCACTTTTAAAGAAATATTGTGTCACTCACAAAGTTTCTACCGCTTACCATCCTCAAACAAATGGTCAAGCCGAGGTGTCCAATAGAGAAGTGAAGTCCATTTTGGAAAAGACGGTGAATCCGAGTCGGAAAGATTGGAGCTTGAGGTTGGATGATGCATTGTGGGCCTATAGAACGGCCTATAAAACCCCGATTGGTATGTCACCATATCGGTTGGTGTTTGGTAAGTCTTGTCATCTCCCGGTCGAGCTTGAACACAAAGCTTTTTGGGCGGTAAAGACTTTGAATATGAGAATGGATGAATCGGGTGAGTACCGGAAATTGCAATTACAAGAGTTAGAGGAGATTAGGAATGAGTCGTATGAAAACGCGGCGATTTTCAAGGAGCGAACAAAGGCATGGCATGATAAGATGCTCGCTAGAAAGACGTTCACCGTTGGTCAAAAGGTTTTGCTCTATATATCTCGTCTTCGATTATTTCCGGGTAAGCTAAGGTCAAGATGGGTTGGTCCATTTATTGTTACTCAAGTATTTCCACATGGAGCCGTGGAGATTCGTAGTCCGTCTACGGAAAAGATTTTCAAAGTGAATGGGCACCGTCTCAAACCATATTATGAAGGATTTCAACAAGAAGCGGTCGAGGGGATTGATCTTGTCGACCCAATTTATGACGATTGACCTTCTCATTTTCATGTCGAGCCACGACATTAAATAAGGCGCTTTACGGGAGGCAACCCGATTTATTTTCGTTGATTGATTTATTTGCATTTTAGATAGTTTAATTTTTATTGTTATTCCGTTAGTTTAATTACGTCTAATGTTTGCTTGTGTTTTGTAGGTACAAAAAAAAAAAAAAAAAAAAAAAAAAAGAAAAAAAAAAGGAAAAAAACACAAAAACAGAACGCAAGAAGAAACACGGAAGGAGAACAGACAAGCAACACGAGCAGCAACAACCACAACTAGCCACTCCCCTCGGCAAAACGACAACACCAGCGGTTTACCTACTGCTTCCCGAGCCGCCACCAGCGGCAAAAATCCCAACCCCAGCGGCACTCCTTCTGCTTTTCCTGCCACGCCCCTCGGCGGCCACCAACACCAGCGGCTGCCCCTTCTGTTCTCCACGCCGCTCCTCTCGGCCAATCTGCCACCCCTCGCGGCTGAACCACGACACAGGTACATTTTCCTCCTTTCCTCTTGTTCCTTCACTTCTCCTGCATCGGAAAAAAAAAAAAAAATCGCAGAGAAGCTGTTCATTCGACACTGTTACACACCACACCCAACAATTACAATTCCTTGGTTCTAACCTCAAATTACTTCTTCAAATTACCCAGTTCAATTCTTATTCATTCATAATTGATAAAAATTTTCGGATTTTTGGAGCCCTAGCATTAGGGATTTCGAATTTTTCGAATTGGGACATTCAAAGGTTCGAATTGGGTTTAATTTCTGCAAAGGGGTATACACAATTCGATTTTGTTAACAAATTTCGAGTTTTTGGAACCCTAGCATTTGGGGATTCGAAAATTTCGAATTTAGGGTTGTTTGAAGTCGAATTGGGTTTAATTCCTGCAATTGTGGTTTCGGAAATTTCGAATTGGGCATTCATTAGAGTCGAAATTGGGTTTAATGTCTGCACAACAGTAATATACATCACTATCATTTGTTGAAAATCTTGACTTTTTGAAGCCCTCACCATAGCGTTCGAAAATTTCGAATTTGGGGGTTATTTGAGTCGAAATTGTGCTTGATTTCTGCAACTTGGAGTATACATCATCATTTCTCATTACAAAGAGGCAAATTTTTCATCTTTTGGTAAAAAAATTTCGTACTTTGTCTCTTCCTTTGAATTATTTGCTTGAATTTTCATTCTAATTTTAATTTAAAGGCATTATAATTGTTCAATTGAGTATTTGTTGGTGGTTTATTGGAGCTTGGGATTGAAATTGTTGAGCTTGTTCATTGTTGAGGGAGATTTGGAGTTGTAAGAGAGCTTTGTTGTTGTTGTTGTTGTTGTTGTATACTTGGAGGGTGTTCTTTGTTGAGCATTATTGTCCTTGTCGGAATGAGGACCACTAAACGTCAACCCACACCCGCTACCACCTCTAAACAACCCACAAAAAAACAAAAGACTACCCACACCACATCCAAAACACCCATCCTTATTCCTAGAAAAATCCCCATTCCCAAACCCGCTACTTTGACCGTTAAGCAAGGGGATATTTGGGATGATCTACATGAGCGTCATATGATGGAGACCCGATTCCTTTGTCATGAAACATTAGAGAAGTTGGGTATGCTTGACGTGATGAAGTCATTATTGAAGAATGTTGGTTTGGAGGATTTCATGGGGAAGGGGGCTCACACTTATAGGAGATACACTTTAGAGTTCTTATCCACATTATCCTTGTCGGGAGCGTCCACTAAAACTCCTAAAATCACTTTCCGGTTGAAAGGACAATCTCATTCTATGACCTATGGGGGGTTGAGAAAAGCTTTTGGTATTAAGGAGATGAGTAAGGTGAAATATGTGGGTCTTGATAAGGATGCTAGTTCAACATGGTGGAAGGAGTTGACGGGGTTGGATACACGTGGAAAGCAAGGTGAAATAAGTTCTTATATCCCTCACCCGTGTCTTCGAGTTGCTCACCGTTTGATAGCCAATACATTCCTTTGTAAGGGTGAGCCCACCAAACTTCCCCGTGTTCACTTTGGTTACTTGAGAGCTATGACTCCGGAGGGTGAGGGTGTACCCGATTGGGTTGATATTTTTGTGCAGTCTTGTTTAAAATTGTGTTCGACGGAAGGAACTAAGATTGGTGGTGGGGGTTTGGTGACCTTGATAATGCAACATTTGAAGATAGGTGTGGATGAGGATGAGGTACCATTGATGGATAGCTACCTTATGAATGTCCCTTGTTTGATACAATGTCATATGCTCCGACCACGTGTCGTAGAAGGTACATATTTTTGGTGTTGGGGTTCTAAAAATGATATTTATTTGAAGATGCCTCGCCCGGCCGATGATCCCTTGACTTATGGAGAGGTGACGGAAGATTTCCATATTTCCGCCGACCCCGACCTTGATCCTTTGGATGATGGGGAGAGTGATGAGAATGATGAGGAGGATGAGGGTGATGGTGCTAGGAGTGGTATTGATGACATGACAAGCCGGCCCGTTGCTACCACTCATGTGGCTACTTATGACCAAGTTTGGATGAAAGAAGTTGATGCTTGGAGGAAGGAAGTTGATGCTAAGCAATCTAAGACCGATGATAAGCTTGAGGCACTTACTAATGTGCTTTTGGAGACACGTGAGCTTGTTCGGTCTTTGGTTAGTGTTGCCAAGTTGGGTGAACATGCTACAACCCAAGATGTTAGGAAGGAGAGTCATGCCTCTAAGAGCGATGGTAACGGAGATTCTTCCGGTACTTAACTTGTGATGGTATGTATTTCTTTTACCTTTTCCATGTTTTACTTTTTGTTGTTCCTCACATTGGGGGCAATGTGAAGATCAAGCATGGGGGAGGGAACTCTATTTGTATTTACTCTCTTTTATTTTGCATTCAATTTCAAATCAAAAAAAAAAAAAAAAAAAAAAAAAAAAAAAAAAAAAAAAGAAAAAAAAGAGAACCCGGCTAGGTAAAAACCCGAAAGGGCGCCTAGGCAAGATTGGGTATATGGCCGAGGACGGAGTGAAAACCCGAAAGGGCGCTCCGGGTAAAATGAAGAATTGAGATGCGTGCCATGAGAGTAGTGTAAGGAATAAAAGCTAGATTGAAAACTCGCAAGGGCGGGCGATCTAGGCAAAATGAGAGATTAGGAATAAAAAAAAAAAAAAAAAAAATGTTACTTGGTTACTTGTTCTTTCATCTTGGAGGTGGCGACATAAGGAGGTTTGAAGGGTGGTTTGGGATAGGACATTTGAAGAAATAAGGGGGGATGGGCGGTGAAGTGTGATGGTTTGAACTACATTTTGTTTCACATTTTCATATTTTAATATGTAGTTTGTTGTTGGATATTGTTGTTTAGTGGAGGATTGGGTGACATGGTCATTATGTTGGAGTAGTAGTGGTTAGTTGTAGTGTTTGGAGTTGGAGCAAGCTACTCACGTTTCGCTTTATAGACCTTGGTGTGGGTTATTTTTGACTTGTTCCTGAGTTTTACTCGAGGACGAGTAAAGGTCTAAGCGTGGGGGAGTTTGATTAGTCTAGTTTAGTATGGGTCAATAAAAGTTATTTTGATGGTTAATTGATAGGTTGAGAAGCATTTTAGTGGATTTTATTGTATATGTCTCTTATGTTGGGTTGGTAATGGACTTGTGTGTTTTTATGGGATAATTGGATTGATTTTATTGTTATGTATGGAGAGGGCTTCTTTAGAGGTTGGTATTGGGCTAAAGATGTCATGTGAGTGTGGATTTTAAAGCAAGTCAAGGCCCAAGGACAAAAGTCAAAGCATGGAAGCAAATGAAGAAGAGGAAGCGTCATAATGGAAAGCCGCTAGGGGCGGCAAAATGCCGCTAGTCGCGGCACATCTCTTCTAGCCGCTAGTGGCGGGAAAAAGCCGCTAGTGGCGGCTCGGCATTGGATTCCGCATTGGATTCTACAACTCTCTTAATTCTCCTTTATTTTGGGATTTATGCTCATTCTTTATGACACTTTATGGAGATGCTCTTTTGAAGACTATATAAAGAGATGTTGTTGATCAAATTGGGGGACTCATACATACTTTTATATACTTTCTCTACCTCTTTAATCATTAGAATACATAAACAATTTCCAATTTCAAGTTTGTTTTTATTATTTGTATGGAGGGCTAAGTTCTACATCTTGGAACAAGTTCTTGAAGCCAATTTAGTTATTGAATTGTAAGACTCTTATTCTATTTTTATTTCATTGTTTGAATATCAAGTTTAATTTGGATTATTGTTGGTTTGTTAATTATACATCTAGAATGATCAACTAGTTGTTATTATTTAATTAACCATTGCTAGATTAGGTGAATGAATCTTTTGTTTGTTTACCTATTCCGTTGTAGCAATTATAATTCATCAAGTAGTATGCTAATTCATCATTGTTGAGTTATAAATGATTAAACTTGTATGAATCAAAGTGGAGCATCGCTTGTATTCTTCATTTATTCATCTTTGCTAAATTCCATCGCTATATTCTACAATTTTGACACGATTAAGCGCTTGACTAAATTGACAACATTGTAAGGGTTATTTGTTTACGCTTGTAGCTAATAACTAATATTATGTGGAATTAGAAGTCGACAACTTCATAGCAAAGTATTCAATAATGAAATAGATTAGAAGAGTCAATCATCAATTCATAACTAGTTGGTGGAAATTACTTGGTCCAAGAATTATTCTCATCATTTGTTTACATTTTTAATTACTTATATTGTTTTTACATTTTCATTTCCTTAAATTATTACTTTAGTAGACTTTAGTCAATCAACATTCAAAACCCCCCATTTGGTTACTTAACTTTGCACACATTTAATCAACATAAACACCTTCCTCGTGGGATCGAACCCTACTTACACTTGCTACTAGTTTGAGTTTGTAGTGGATAAAAATACTAATTTGGAGACTCACGACAAGTCAAGCCAGAGTGCTACTTAAGGGATTCCTCTCCTCTGGTTTGTACGAATGGCGCCCTCAATCACCCACGGTTCTGCTTACTCACGGGTCTTCCGATGGTTCATGGCATCATAAACTTGGTCACCCGTCTTCTACTATTTTACATTCTATTAGTCGTTTGCATAATTTGAATATTACAAACTCCAATAATTTTCATTGTAATTCTTGCTCTATTAATAAGAGTCATAAACTTGCTTTTTCCGATTCCACTCTTACCTCTACTAAACCCCTTGAACTTATATTTTCTGATGTTTGGACCTCCCCCCTTCACTCTATTGATGGTTACAAATATTATGTTGTGTTCGTTGATCATTTCACCCGCTATACTTGGCTCTATCCCCTAAAAAATAAATCCGACACTGCTTCTATTTTTAATCGCTTTAGAGCCTTAGTTGAAAAATACTTTGCTCAACCAATAATTAAAATTTTCTCCGATAATGGTGGAGAATATCTCAAACTTACTCCCTCTATTACTAATGACGGAATCACTCATCTCACTTCCCCTCCCCATACCCCTGAACACAATGGCATAGCTGAAAGGAAACACCGTCATGTTGTCGAAACCGGATTGTCCCTTTTAACTCATGCCTCCCTTCCCTCCAATTACTGGACCTATGCCTTTGTCACGGCAGTTTATCTTATTAACCGTATGCCCACCCCCGTTATCCATAATGTCACTCCCTTCTCCAAATTATTTAATACTAATCCTAATTATGCTAAACTCCGTAATTTTGGTTGCTTATGCTATCCATGGTTACGGCCCTACACTAAACATAAACTTGACCCCAAATCCAAACCTTGCATTTTTGTGGGATATTCATCTACACAAAGTGCTTATCACTGTCTCGATGTCACGACTAATCGTCTTTACACCTCTCGCCATGTTCAATTCGTTGAGCACAAATTTCCCTTCCCTGACCTTGTTACTCCCTCTTCCCCTCCTGTCACATATAGCCCTCACCAATGGTGCACTCTTACCCTTCCTATTCTCGTCGAACCCATAAACCCAACTCTCCCTCCTCCCGTCACTCCACCTGGCTCTCCTCGGGTCCAACCCACGCCCGAGACCACCCCTGACCAGCAGCCCTCCCCCCTACCCCTCCTGGTCCGTCACCCTCACCCCCTCCCCCTCCTCCTCCCCCTCCCCCTAGGACCACCACGCGGTTGATGAACAACATCCGGTGTCCTAACCCCAAATATGCCAAATTAGTCTCCCTCTCCACCTCCTCTTTTCCCCCCATCACACTCAAAGCTGCCCTCCAAGATCCGAAATGGCAAGCTGCCATGGAGGATGAACACTCCGCTTTGCTCAAAAACAACACCTGGTCCCTTGTTCCCTCTGACCCCTCCCTCAATGTCATTGGGTGCAAGTGGGTCTTCCGCATAAAATATAATCCCGACAATACCATTAACAAATACAAAGCCCGTCTTGTCGCCAAAGGATTCCATCAAAGGCCCGGTGTCGACTACACTGACACATTCAGTCCCGTGGTAAAACCAGTTACAGTCCGTCTCATCTTATCCCTTGCACTCTCTCGTGGCTGGTCCCTCAAGCAACTCGACATCAACAATGCCTTTCTCCAAGGTACGTTATCTGAAACTGTCTATATGGCTCAACCCCCGGGTTTCTCTAATCCCTCCTTACCCAATCACGTTTGCAAACTTACTAAAGCTATTTATGGTCTCAAACAAGCCCCACGGGCGTGGTTTACCGAGCTCACATCTTACCTTCTCTCCTTCGGTTTCACTCAATCACTCTCAGATTCTTCTCTCTTTCTATACAACAAAAATTCCACACAAATTTATTTACTAGTCTATGTTGACGACATTATTGTCTCCGGCCCGCCATCCTCCACACTCGACCAATTTTTCTCCTCCTTCTCGACTCGCTTCTCCCTTAAGGATCTTGGTTTTCCGTCATACTTTCTTGGCATTGAAGTTACCCCGAACCCCAAAGGCCTGCGACTTACTCAAACCAAATATATCTATGATCTCCTCACCCGCTCCAACATGCTTGATAGCAAGCCCACAACCACACCCATGTCCTCTTATCCCCCCCTCACGGCCTCTGGTGGAAACCCCATACCCAATGCAGCCGACTACCGAACCTTAGTTGGTAGCCTTCAATACTTATCCCTAACCCGTCCCGACATTGCGTTCAGTGTTAATAAGCTAGCTCAGTTTATGCAATCGCCTCATGACACTCATTGGTCCGCCTTAAAGCGACTACTACGTTATTTGAAAGGTTCTCTACAGGTTGGAATTCAACTTAACCGAGACACGCCTCTATCGTTACATGCGTTTTGTGATGCAGATTTTGCCCGCGATACGTCAAACTATATCTCTACTACGGGCTATCTAGTCTATCTTGGGTGTAACCCCATCTCATGGTCCTCAAAGAAGCAACACACTTTAGCTCGTTCCACGACGGAAGCCGAGTTTAGAGCGGTTGCCGATACTACGGCTGAGCTCATGTGGTTACGGTCTCTCCTATCCGAGCTCAATCATCGTGTTCTTGCTCCCCCGGTAATTTATTGTGACAATCTTGGAGCGACACACTACTCCTCCAACCCGGTATTTCACTCTCGTATGAAACATGTAGCTCTTTCTTTTCATTTTGTGCGTGAACAGGTTAACAAAGGGTTACTAAGGGTTCAACACATCTCGGCCAATGATCAACTTGCGGACGCTCTTACCAAACCTCTGCCCCGCCCGCGCCTACAGCCTATTTTGCTCAAGCTTGGTCTTTCTCTTCGAACGTCAAGCTTGCAGGAGCATATTAGAGATACACATGTATAATTGTATATCTTTTTAATATCTTGTATATTAGGTAGGCTATAATATCTTGTATATTAGGTAGGCTCTATCTCTTAGTTTGTTAAGTAAATATTCTAGCTTATTTGTTGCCTAGTTTATAGGATTGTTTATAGGATCAATCTTGTATATATACGTTGGTTATCAGTCAATGGAAATTATCTTTGGCATCATTATCTTCTTCACATCATTGTTTTTAAAAAAAGGTAAATATTTGTCTTACTGTAATAGATTCTCATCCATCATTCCTAATCTAAATCTGACAATCTAATAGACATGATCTACTTCAAGTGTTGAAATGTCAAAAAAAGCGTGGTCTAACGTCAGATTTCTACTTTACAAAAACATAGCCTATTGTCAGGTTGGGGTCGAATGTACGCAATCCATATAATGAAAAATGAATACGCCAAAAAAGAGAGAGAGAGATGACCTCTTATAGAATTATAGCTCAAAGATGCAAAATATGCTAAAGGAAAACACATATTTGCTGAATTTTGAAAATCTTCTTCACAGTGTACAAAATGAGAAAATTCGGGTTTGATGTTAAGCCTTAAAATAAACGAGTTAGGCTTTATTTACATTAAGTTGCATAACTGAATTTAATTAAAAGGGAGTCCAAATTTTCAGGCAACACGACGCCTAAGTTGCTGTGGGAAGCTAATCAGAAGACTCTGTAGCCTAAGAATCCATCAGTTGTAAAGTGTCAAGTAGAGAAAATGGATTTTGTTACTTGACGTTGGAATTGAATCCCGGAATTGCGACATTAAGCGTTTGAGAAACCAGAACCTTAATATTTCCCTGATTGAAAATATATTGTACTCCCTAGTCCCGTTCAATTGTTGTCCTTTTGTTTTGTCAAAAAGACCAAATGACAAGAACAATTGGCTAGACACCCAAAATAGAATAGGACAACAAATGACCGGAACAGAGAGAGTATTTTTAAGCGAATTCCTCCCACCCAATTCTAACTCCAATTCCAACCGTACCCAAACAACATTTCAAAACTGGAAATGAAATTGAATGCCAATAACTGAATATCTAAAAGATTCACGAAATAAAAATAACTACAAATTCTCAAACACTAACTTACCGCTGAGGTTTGGTTCGATTCTTACACGCGACATAGTGAGAAAAAAGAGAGCCATACCGTTGGATTTGGATGCATAGTGGAGAGGATTCTCCGGATTATCGCAACTGCCACTCTAACTGTAAGGTAGACCGGACGTCAGAATTTGCTCAGCCAAAATAGAGAAACCGTCCCGCATTGCGCAGAATAAGATGCCTAGGGGTGAGCAAATTTTGGTCCGGATTGGAAAAATGGACCGGACCGGACCATTTGGTCTGGACCAAACCCGGACCGAATTATTTTGGTCCGGTCCTTGGTCCTTATTTTTTCAAGGTTTGGTTTTCGGTCCTCATTTTTTCAAGGTTTGACCAAACCCGGACCGAATTATTTCTCTATTATTCATTGACCCGAAATGACCCGATCCAAAACAACCCGGCCCGCTTGACCTGAAACAGACCCCAAACCCGAAATGACTCGTCCCGACCCGAATTAACCCGAAATCAATGAGAAACCCGAACAGACCCGACCCGAATTGGCCTGACCCGAACCCGACTCGTTGACCCGTTTTGCCAGGTCTAGATATTATAATATGTTTATTTAAAAAAACTATGAAAATAATATAATTAGATTTGTGGTAAAAAAATGCTATCATTATAGTATAGCTTTCATATAATTTGCACATATTTTAATTATGATAAAAAAATTGAAAAAAAAAAACGTACGAATATTAATAGATAGCATAGTATTTGCTCATTATTAAACCGGGTTTGATGTCGAATTAGGTGCGAAATATATGGTGTACTTCTAAATATATTATTTGTCCCATATTGAAAATAATGTAGGGGTGATGAATATACTACATATAAATAGTTGAATTTTCCCACATCAAAAGATTATCATAAGGAGGGGGTGATCTCATGACTATAAATACAAATAATTAGACATAAGATGTAAGATTATAACCAAGTTAATTATCCCGTTGCAACGCACGGGTGTCAAACTAGTATGAGCAATAAAAGTAACAATAATAACAGCGGGCGTAGAGAAAGTAATAGTAACAACAACTAGAGTTGTGAAAATAACATTATTAAATGGGGAAGTAGTGAAAGAAATGGTAATGACGGCGGGAGTAGTGAAAGTAACAGTAGTCACAACAAATGTAACGAAAGTAAGGCTCCGTTTGGCAAGGCATTTCAGGTACCTGATTTAGTCAAATTAGCTTATTTGACCAAAATATCAGGTACCTTATTTTTTTATAAGCGTTTGGCAATTAGCTTATTTAAACAAATAAGCTACCTGAAATGAAATGCTACCTAGAGTAGCATTTGAGATTTCAGGTACCTGATTTGGTTTGATTTTCCGTTTTTACCCTTTAAATCTATACTATTAAATAATTATCATATCCTTTTACGTCATTTCATCAAAATCAGTTACCTTTTCAGTTAATTTGCCAAACATTTTCTTATATAATCAGCTACCTTATCAATTTCTAATTTTCAGCTACCTTATCAGTTACCTTTTCAGGTTTCAATTAGATTTTCAGTTTTCAGCTACCTTTTCAGGTTTCAGCTACCTTTTCAGTTAGTTTTACCAAACAGAGCCTAATAGTATGGTAAAATGTTTTATTTATTTAAATATGAATTTGACAAAATTAACGGGAATTGAAATAACTGTAAAAATAGCGTGAATAGTTAAAGTAATAATATTAACCGCGGTCCGCGAGAGTGGTGAATGTGTCATAATTTGTTGATAAATTTTAATATTTCAGTATAAATGGTAAACATACGAGTTAAGGAAGTCTAACGTAGCCTAAAAAAATAAAATTTGACAATAAATAGAGATAGCTCGAACAAGTTCGGATGGAGCATAAATTAATTATGATGTGAGAACCATACCAACTCATCACATTATATGTCTCGGCCGTAAGCCTTAAACAATATCCCTTGATTGACCGCTTGATTTTATCTTTACAACAACTTTTTTATAAGACCGTTCTGTACTTAGGACGGACCAAAAAATGGTGCACTCAAATTCGTTCTTTAACTACCCCACGGCCCATGGTCCTCGAAAATGCGTAATACTCTTCGTTGAAAAGTATAGCCCAAGTTACACTCCAGAAGACCAAGACTAAAACCATAGATCAACCTTAACCATACAAGTATCAATCTTGATTAAAAATAAGACCCAAGACTTAACCAATTAGAACGAAGATTCAACATTCACCAGCATATCTTACTTAGCTTCATTTGAAGGATATGGGTCATTTGAGCTGGATTTTGGACCAGGTTATTTTTGGGTCCCGATATATTGGGTTGAGTTGTTTTCGAGTCGAGTAACTTCTCCCGTTGTGTTTGGGTCCTAATTTTTACTTAACTGTCCAAGGATTATTCGATAGAGAAAAATTGTTTTTCTTCTCGTTTCAACTTTAGTTAACATTGATTTTGTTTATGAGGCATTCCTAAACGCCTACACAAATTCTCATTTGTGACGGGCATATTCATCGCAAGCTTGCGACGAGTCAAGTACTATCTATGTGGGTAGATAACACAAAAGCAAATCTATTTTGTCTTATCTACTCATATGAATAATACTTAACCTGCCATCCTAAATTTGTGACAGATATGCCTCTCACAAGGGAGACTTGGTGAAACACCTAAGCTTACTTATCTAATCCTTAATTCTAGAAGAGGTTTAATTAATCATGATTAAAAATAACAGTAGACCGAGACTTTTGTTCAACCATAACCATACAAGTATCAATCATGATTAAAAATAATATCAGAAGACCAAGACTAACCAAGAGCGAACACTCAACCATTCACCATCGTGTTCAACTATAAAATATAAATTTTATTAAATTTAATAACAAATATATTTTCAAAAATAAAATCGTACATGTATAACTCTAAAATATAAATTTTATTAAATTTAAATACCGTGTTCCGTATATAAAAATTTCTTAGGATGTCGTGTTTCTCTGTCAGTTTCAGTGATACCTAGGCCAAGACTCCATTATCTCCATCAAAGTAGACTGTGATTAAAATTGTGGACTACAATCTACTACGAGTATAAATAAATGCCATGACAACCTTTCTGATCAATATAATAAACATTATTGTTACCAAAAAAATAAAAATCAATATAATAAACATTATTCTCGTATTAGTTATATATTTATACTTCCACCATTTTGAATAAGAATGACTGCCCATTTCTTTCGTAGATCATATAAACACCTCCTCATTGTACTCTTCAGTGTTTGGCTAATAAAACCCACTTTCAATGTGTGGAGAGTGAGAGAGATGCTCTGTTTCACTTCAAACAGGGCATTAGTGTTGACCATTGTGGACTCCTCGATTCTTGGGGACACACTCAGGATTGCTGCCGATGGCCCGGTATTCGCTGCGACAACCAATCCGGTCATGTCATTGGTATCAAACTTCCTGGTTCTCTTTCCGATTATATCTACAATCCTTGTTTTGAAGGTACACTTAGTGTTTCTCTGATTAATTTGAAGCATTTGAAATATTTGGACCTCAGTAATAATAATTTCAATGGGCAATTACCCAAGTTTATAGGTTCATTTGCTAGTTTAGAGCAACTTAACCTCTCCCACTCTGGGTTTTGGGGTGTTATTCCTCAAGAGATCGGAAATCTTTCCAGATTAACATCCCTTGATCTTAATGTATATTTAGATGAAGACTTTAACATCAGGCCGATGAGGGTGGATAACTTGTGGTGGCTTTCGCGTATGAGGTTGTTAAGGGATGTGGACTTGAGTGGTATTAATCTGAGTGCAACTACAAACATCTGGCTCTCTATTATTAACAACCTACCTTCTTTACGAGAGCTTCATTTGGGTAATTGTCAATTATCTCAAAACTCACCTTCTTCTCTTTCATATATTAATTCATCAAGAACCCTTAGTGTCCTCCGTCTTTATAATAATAACTTGAATGACACGTCAATATTTGAGTGGTTGTTCAATTTGAGTGGACTTGAGACCAACCTTATATATCTTGACCTCTCCTTAAACCCTATGTTTGCTAATAATCTGCAACTATCTTTACATGCTATGAAACTTCTCGATAACTTATGTAGCTTGCAAACCTTGGACATGACATATACCAATCTCAACTACAAGTTCTCTGACATCCTCCAATCCTTTTCTACATGTCCTCACAAGGCATTAGTGTCTCTAATATTAGATGACAACCAAGTTTGGGGCTCGATTCCGGACAGCATTGGGGCATTTTATTTCTTAAGGGAATTAAAAGTTGACAGAAATAACCTGAATGGGACCATTACTCAATCCCTTGGGAAACTTACGATGCTCGAGATATTGGATCTTTCTTACAATTCATTGAATGGAACTCTCACAATTGCCCACTTATCAAACCTTTCAAAACTACGTGATTTGGGTTTTTCAAGTAACAAAGAAGTTGTGGTTAACATTAGAGTTGATTGGATTCCTCCATTTCAGCTCGATACGCTACTTCTAGGTTCATGCAAGATAGGCCCTTATTTTCCAAGATGGATTACAACTCAAAAAAACTTGTTGGCGCTTGATATATCCAATGCTAGTATTTCAGACACTATTCCTCTTTCCTTTTGGAGCTCGAGCTTGTTGTCGGGAATTGGCTCTCTAGACATGTCTCACAATATGATTTATGGTATGATTTCAGATGTATCAATCATCTTTAATAACTCCCCTCAAATTGACTTGGGTTACAACTTCTTGGAAGGTGTAATACCCTCATTTCTAAGGAATAATGTATCAGTTCTACATCTAAACAATAACAAGTTTTCAGAAGGCCTTTTTAATTTATTGTGCCCACGCACACAAGTTATCAGAAGTCCTCTTTCCGATCTTGATATATCCAACAACTTGCTTTCAGAAAAGTTTCCGAACTGTTGGAGCTATTTCGATCAATTAGTTAACTTGTATTTGGAGAACAATAGTCTTTGGGGAAACTTACCAACCTCTATGGGTGCGTTAGACCAACTTCAAGGTTTACAGTTGAGTAACAATAATCTATCAGGTGAAATACCGGCTTCCCTAGTAAATTGCAAGTCCTTGATATTTCTTGACGTTGCAAATAACTCATTGGTTGGTCACATAGTTTTACGAATCTTGTCTTTCTTAACCTACAAAATAATGGTTTTACCGGAGTCCTTCCTACAAGCTTTTGTGATCTTTCACATCTTCAACTCATGGACCTTTCAGGCAATCACATATCTGGTACTATTCCAAGATGTTTATACAAACTGGTAAGCATGTCTAATACAGATGGCAAGTCCTTTGAACAGCTGTTATTTTATCTATACAGTGATGACGTCGACAATGATAATACACGCGTGATGTGGAAAAGAAATGAACAGACATTTGTTGGCAGTAATTCATTAAGATTACTTAAAGGCATTGATATGTCCAACAATAAGCTAGAAGGTCATATTCCAGAAGGTATATCAAGTCTCGTTGGATTAAAATTCTTAAATCTATCACGAAACAATCTTAGCGGTTTTATTATGCCAAGAATAGGTCAACTGACCTCTTTGGAGTCTCTTGATTTATCACATAACCATCTTACCGGAGAAATCCCAGCAAGTTTGGCTCAAGTTAGCTATCTAACGACATTCGATATTTCCGACAATAACTTGACCGGGAAGATTCCAGTCGGTACCCAATTGCAAAGCTTTGATGCATCAAGTTACATGGGAAATCCTGGGCTTTGCGGAGCACCGCTCCCTACATGTGCTGGAGATGAAGCACCCACCATCGCGCCAAATGGTTACCACGAGCAAGACACGAAAGACAACTTTATGCTAGGACTTTACATAAGTGTGATACTTGGATTCATCGTAGGATTTTGGGGAGTTTGTGGCACTTTAGTTGTGAAGAGATCTTGGAGACATGCCTATTTCCGATTCTATGAAAAAATTAAAGACAGGGTGTATGTTATATGGGTTGTTAACATAGCTAGAGCTTGGAGGAGATCTTAAAGCTAGTTTCTTAATCTTTGTATTATAATTCCTGATCAATAATGAAGTTTGAATGTTATTTTCTTTCTTGGAATTGATGTATATGGATCTGATTTATGATGGTCTGTTTGCGAGAATAAGTGACCGTGTTATATGTTTAACACCGGTCACCAGAGTAAAGTCTTGTGTATCCGCTTTCAATATTACCGTGTTATAGGGAGTTGTTTATGCATTTTGGTAACTATAGTTCCTTGTTGATGAATTGGCTGTCCTAAGGTGGTTACTGTTGTTAGAGTGACCGACCAAACTTAACATGGCTGTCTTAAGAGAGTCGTTAAAAAGTTATAGTGACCGACCTAACAAGGTCTCGTAGTTGCGTAGCTGTCGGATTCCTTAACAGGATTAATCAAATACTTCACATCACTTAAATTATCCAATTATCTAAAGCTTAAGTCAACAACAAGCATACTTCTGCAACAATGATAAAGTCAACTCCTCTGAATATGCTCTGTATTCCTCACAAATTACCAATATTAAATTATAAATTAACTATGATGTGAGAACCATACCAGCTCTCATCACATTATATGTCTCGGCCGTATAATTGCAAGTTCAGAAGGTTCTCAGTTATTCCTACTATCGAGTTTATGCTGAGAAATGAAGAAGATGCAATGCAAGTCGATAGCAGTTTGCATTGTTGTAGCCATCTTGGGTGTGATTTCAACCGCGGTGGGTCTTGTGCTTGAGTTCGCCCCTGATAAGACAATGGTAACTGCTCGTTAATTAACCTATTTATGTTCAGGGCCGAAGCTAGAGCGAGTTACTCTATTGATTGCTGAAACCTTTGATGTTTTAGCTGGAATAAGGATGATGACTACTGCACAGGTGAAGATTGTGTGCAGTGTGATTACTTTCGCAGTGCGGCATTCTACCTGTTGGTTGCAGCTTCAGTTTCTGTCATTTTTGGTCAAATCATGGCAGCGTCTTTCATTTTCCTGAAGCGTGAGTTAAATCCGCATTCTATCTGTTGGTTGCAGCTTCAGTTTCTGTCATTTTTGCTCAAATCATCATAAGTGAAGAGTTTAGGATCCCGAAGTACCTAAGAGGGGGAGGGGGTGAATTAGGTACCTTTTAAAATTTTTAACTTAACTTAATTGATTTAAGTTAGTTAAATGAAATGATATCTCAAATACCTAACACAACCTCTTTTAAATGGAGATTAAAAGAAGTGTCGTTGGTTGTGATGAAGGCAACAATGTAGTAACGGATCAGAACTTGTTGTCTTTGTATAAACCGTAAACAATGGACCAACGTGACAAAGATAGTAGATCGTTGTCAAGATAATAAAAACGACAAACTAAGAATTGCAGCGGAAATAAATAAACGAAATAAGTTCAACACAATCAGTTTTGAATTGGTTCGGCCTACACTCTATAGGCCTACGTCCAATCTACTTCTCATTAATAATTTGATAATGTAATTAACTCTAACTACAATTATTCTATTACAATGAGATCCCCACAATCTACTCCGATTGTGCTACTCAAGAAACTACTCCGTTTCTTTAAGCTCTATCTAGTTCTCAAATAGTTATAGGATCAAATATCTCTAAGTTGTTCACTTAAGAACGGGAGAGATCAATTTTCGATCAACTAAGAGAAGAAAGATATTAAGCTAAGCCATACTTAAACAAATGAACCATTTTTGAGACTTGTAAGAAATATGAAAAGCTTGCAATTTAAAAGATTTTAAATACTTGAAAGCATTAAGGGTTTTGCAAAGGTTTTCAATTTCTTTCTCATATTTTATAAGCTATGAAAGTGTATTTTGTGCAAAGAAGGAGCATCTCTTTATATAGAGGAAGAAGGGTGGAGTTTACTTTATATTAAATTAATATAAAGTAAATCAAGTTTAGCAAGCCACAAGTTTTCAGTCAAAAGCATTTTCCTTGCACCAAAATGGGTAGTCAAAAAAATCAAGCAAGAAAAGTTTTCTTTCCTTCTTTGCCAAGAGTCACACATGTGACTTGGGCAAATAGGGGAAGTCTTTAAAAAGCTTTCAAAAACACAAACTTGGAATCTTAACTTGTTTAGCCAAAACTTACATCTTACTAACTAATCTAATTACTTAAATTAATTAGATGAGATGCCACAATTAAATAAAAGAGAAATGTATTCCTTTTGAAAATAATGGTTCATCCGTCCAGGAAGGTAACAGTGGGCGACACTGTTTCCTCAGTATAGCAAAGTTAATATTCTTCTAACTCGAACCTATGGACCCTTAAACAATACAAGACGATCTTCATCCTTGGCTACATTCTACTTTGATCATCATCAATCTTTGTAAATCCTATTAATAAAACTTAAGAGAAACATTAGTAACATTTGGTTTGTCATCATCAACACAATAAGCTCAACAAATTCCCCCTTTGATGATGACAAGCCAAATATAATGTGTCTTTCCCCTTTTGGTTCCCCCTTAACAAGATAATCAAAATCAATTAGTCATTAGAATTAGTGAGCAATGAGATAAGATCATATTAGAAATTAAAGAGAGTAAACACAAGAATAAAATTACTAATATTAAACACTTATGAACACTAGCAAGAGTATGAACAATACCATCCGCACACATTATAGATCCACTTCCCCCTCTTGACATCATCAAGAGAGTGAAGGCAAAAGAAGACGGACACAACAAAGCACCAAGGTTAGGATATAGAGAGTATTTAAACATATGAAGGCAAATTAATGTAAATAAACCAAATAATTTAAGATAAGATAATAAAGCAAGTGAGCAAAATAAGGGGTTAATTTGTGGGTTAGGCTTAGGAGAAACCGGGTTTCAAAGTTGAGGAAGAATCATTCCCGAGAACGCAAAACAATGACCTGAGCAAAAATGATTTCATGTCCGTCGAACACACAAATTCCACTCTTGGCAAGCTTTGTAATCGGTTGAGTATTCAATTCAGATCTAATCTTGACATATGTCCACAAATTCCTTCTTAATTTCTTCAATTAATATACCTTTTTCTTCATCCCTTACATTCAAAACCTTTGATTTCTTTCCACTTTCTTTTCTTCAATCCAACATAAGATTATTGGAAACTTTCACACAAGCCTTTGTAATCATTGGGTCATCTTCAATCATATTCATATATTTCGTTTCAAAGATATGAATGAAGAGCAGCGCGTTTTTTTTTTTTTTTTTTTTTTTTTTTTTTTGGACGATTTCAGATCATGTCACCTTGGATCGCTTTTGGCGATGGCGTTCAGGAGCAAGTCGATGAGCATTTGGAGTGAATTTTCCTTTTCCTCTTCTTCAAGGTCAAATTGTAGCTATCATGGATTACGAGGTGATGAAGATGTGGGTGGTTGCCATTGTTGACTTAACTTGGAGGTGATGGAAGGTTTAAAATGTATGTTGGTTTTATCAGGTTTAAAAGGGAAGAGTAATGAAGGATGTTAGATGAGGTTTTAATTGGATTTAATATTGGACAGTGGGTGGGAGTTTTGTGGAGGTGTGTAGAGGAAGACTTGCATTATCATAAAATACAAAAATCTTTGGAAAATAAACACAAATTTGAATAAATACACTTAAACACAATCATCAACCAGGTTTCTTAAAATGCTTTGCCAGGGTGATCAAATTTTGCACTTATACACTCTAATTAGTCAATCATATGAGATAATGTGAATAAATAAAGTGATTACATGTTATTAATCAAGCCAACCTCTAACCTAAGTTTTTCAAATTGTGCCCTTGCAAGTGGTTTAGTGAAAATATCCGCAATTTGATCCTCGGTTTTACAAAATTTAAGACTAATATTACCTTTTTCTACATGATCACGAAGAAAATGATGTCGGATTTCAATATGCTTAGTTCGTGAATGTTGGATGGGATTTTTTGAAATGTTTATAGCACTTGTATTATCACACATAATGGGGACGGAATCGTAAAACATACCAAAGTCGGAAAGTTGTTATCTCACCCATAAGAGTTGAGAGCAACAGTGTGCTGCACTGACATATTCGCTTTCGGCCGTAGAAAGAGCGACCGTATTTTGCTTCTTCGAAGCCCAAGAAACAAGACATGGGCCCAAGAAAGTAGCAACACCGGATGTACTTTTACGATCCACCGTACACCCCGCATAGTCCGCATCGGAATAACCTATAAGATCAAAGGGACAATATAAGGGATACCATAGGTAAAGATTTTGTGTTCCAATCAAATACCGAAGAATTCGTTTAACCGCTTTGAAATGAGATTCTTTCGGATTTGCTTGGAACCTAGCACATAAGCAAACACTAAAGAGAATATCGGGACGACTAGCGGTTAGGTAAAGTAGCGATCCAATCATACCTCTATACACCTTTTCACTAACATTCTTACCATGTTCATCTTTGTCCAATTTGGATCCGGGTACCATAGGTGTATCGTGAGAGTTACCTTGAGTCATCCCAAATTTTTTTAGCATTTCTTTAATGTACTTTTGTTGATGGATCATGATTCCATCCTTAGATTGCTTGATTTGGAGCCCAAGAAAGAATCCTAACTCACCCATCATGCTCATTTCAAATTCCGATTTCATTAGTTCCGAAAAATAGACACAAAGAAGTTCATTAGTTGCACCAAATATAATATCATCAACATATACTTGGACAATCAACAGTTCAAATAGACGTGTCTTTAAAAACAATGTTTTATCAACGGAACCTCTTCTAAAACCGTTTTCAATGAGAAATTTAGACAACCTATCATACCAACACCTAGGTGCTTGTTTTAAACCATAAAGAGCTTTGTCTAATTTGAAAACATGTTTAGGAAAATCATTGTCTAAGAAACCCGGAGGTTGCTCCACAAAGACATCTTCTTCCAAATATCCATTTAAGAAAGCGGTTTTGACATCCATTTGGAAGAGTTTAATGCCTTTGTGAGCCGCAAAAGCAATGAGTAATCGTATGGCTTCAAGCCAAGCTACCGTGCATAGGTTTCATCATAATCGATTCCTTCTTGTTGATTATAACCTTGCACCACTAGCCTAGCTTTATTCCTTACAATTTCACCTGAATCATCAAGCTTAATGCGAAAGACCCACCTAGTACCAATGACGGTATGGTTGGGTGGTCTAGGGACTAAGTGCCATACCTCGTTCCTTTTGAATTGATTTAGTTCCTCTTGCATGGCAACTAGCCAATCATCATCGGCTAAGGCGATAGTCACATTTGAAGGCTCGATTTGGGATAAGAAGGCATTATGAGCACAAAAGTTTTGTAAGGAAGCCCTTGTTCTTATTCCGGAATTTAGATCACTTGTCAAGTTGGAAAGAGGGTGAGAGCTTTGATGCTTCCATTTTCTTAGGACAAAAGGGGTTTCTTCCCCCTCAGAGGCAACAGTCTCTGAGACTGTTGTCTGTTGATTAGAGGAAGGATCTAGAACAGTGTCTGAGGATTCTCCTGAGGCAACAGTGTCCGAGACTTCTGTTGTTCGGAAGTGGAGGCAACGATCGTGGGAACTGTTCTTTGAATGAGATGTCGAAACAGAGGCAACAGTGTCTCTGTTTGTTCCCCCTGAACTGGTGCTTGCATCAGAAGGAAACAGTGTCTGTGACTGTTGCCCAACGTCATTGTTTGGAGCTTCTTCATCCTCAAACACAAAGTCTTTTCTTACAAGACCTATCTCAAATTCATCATCTTCATCATCTTCATCATCTTCTCCATCATTTTGTACCTGTCCAAGAATGCTAGATTCATCAAATATGACATGGACACTTTCTTCAATTAGCATGGTTCGTTTGTTATAAACTTTATAGGCCTTGCTATGGTCGGAATAACCAATAAAAACCGCTTCATCACTACGTGGATCGAATTTTACCAAGTTGTCTTTACCATTGTTGTGAACAAAACACTTGCTCCCAAAGCATCTAAAGTATGAGATATTGGGTTTTCTACCACGTAAAATTTCATAGGGTGTTTTATTGATTATGCTTCTTATCATGACTCGATTATGAATATAGCAAGCCGTGTTTACCGCTTCGGCCCAAAAGTCTTTAGGCAATTTACTACACAACAACATAGTTCTAGCCATACTTTCAAGGGTCCTATTCATTCGTTCGACCACTCCATTTTGTTGTGGTGTTCTAGGAGCCGAAAAATTATGGTCTACACCATTGTCATTACAATAAGCGCTAAATGATGAATTTTCGAATTCGGTTCCATGATCGGTTCTTATGGAAACAAGTTTGAGATCAAGTTTGTTTTGAATCTTTTTCAACCAAATTAAAAATTCATCAAATGCCTCACTCTTGGAACTCAAGAAAAGTGCCCAAACAAACCTAGAATAATCATCAACAATGACACACACATAACGACTACCTCCTCTACTTCTAGTTCTCATTGGTCCACATAAGTCGATATGCAAAAGTTGTAATGGGCGAAGAGTACTCACAATTCTTTTAGACCTAAAGGAACTTCTAACATGTTTACATCTAGCACATTCATCACATACTTTATCAAAGTCAAATTTCATGTTAGGAAATCCTTCTACCAAGTCAAGTCTCTTAAGAGTATTAAGAGTTTTAGCACTAACATGTCCAAACCTTTTGTGCCACAACCAAGGATCATTTTTCATTACACTAATGCATGACATGGTATGACCGGATAACGTGTTTAAGTCGGTTAAGTAAACATCTTTGACACGTCTCCCTTCGAGAATAATTTCATGAGTTGTGGCATCAATTATTCGACACAAATTAGCACTAAATTCCACAATATTACCTTTGTCACAAAGTTGAGAAATGCTAAGGAGATTATGTTTCAAACCTTTGACAAGCCGCACATTGTCGACACAAAGTAACGATGACTTACCGACCTTTCCCATGCCTATTATTTCACCTTTCTTGTCGTCGCCAAAAGTTACCTTGCCACCATCATAAGCTTCTAGTGAGAGGAATTGGCTTCTATCTCCCGTCATGTGACGAGAACATCCACTATCCAAGTACCAATTGCGGCCGCCTCTCACCAAGCCCTACACAAGATTAGACTTTGAGTTTAGGAACCCAAATAAATTTGGGTCCCTTTTTATCCTTCACATTTTGCAATAAATCTTTTCGAATCCAAACTTGTTTTACAACCTTAATATTTTTGTTAATGTCACTATGTCTTTTCTTGCAAGCATTAAAGACATGACCAGTTTTACCACAATAGTTGCAAATGATGTACTCGGGAAGACCAACATATTTCCTTCTTCTAAAGTCGGTTTGAGTTGGATCCGGTTTTTCGAGGCAACAATGGATCGACTGTTCCATTTGAAACCAAGACCGGCAGTTTTGTCACATCTCTTGGACTGATTAGTGAGGAAATTTAAGACCTTTTGACTTCCTTCCCAATTTTTAGACACATTCTTAGCCTCAACAAGTTCCTTGGTTAAATCATTGACTCTAGTGGTGAGATGTACAATCTTCTCCTTTTCTCTTTTAAGATCATTATTGTTTTCACTTTCAATGGACATTCTTTTCTCAACTATGATGTCACGGGTTTGGTCATTGAGTTTAGACACAAGGTAACCCATTTTCTCCTTTGACTCTTCGTACTTGGATCTCATTTTGACAAATCTTTCATTCAATTCCATGAGATTTTTCATCTTATCTTGAACATTAAGCTTAAGACTAGAAATACAATTTTCTAAATGAACAATTTTGGATCTAGATGAGCTACATTCGGGAGATTCATTTTGAAATTTGACAAGTTTTTCATGAAGCAATCTAATCTCCCTTTTGTAGGCATCTAAGTTGACTTTGAGACACTCATTCTCTTTAGATAAATTAGTGACTAGTTCATCTGACACTTCCTTGACATTGTCGAGGCAACAGATCCTGAGACACTTTGTTTTTTAGTTCTTCTATCTCAACAACTAAGTCATTAATTACACCTTTAGATATGGATTGTTCATTTAGAAGTTCATCACGTTCCTTAGTTATCATGGACATTTGTAAAATCAGAGTGGTATTGACATTTTCAAGATCAGAAACATCATTGGGGTTCGACCTAAGACACTCTAGTTCGTTAGACAACTCCTTGTTCAATTTGTTTACTCTTTTCACCTCATCAGAGGCAACAGTCGCAATGTCTGTTGCCTTAAGTTCACTTTTAAGGTGATAGTTTTCTTGAGCAATTTCCTCTATTTCATTTTGCATGAGATCCAACTTTTCAGTTTGTGAACGACACTTATCAAAGAGTTTGTCAAGAAGCTTACATACTTTTTCTTTGGAGTAAGTCCTAGCTTTGGCCTTTAGAAGTTTTACCTCATTGTCGGAATCGGAGTCGGAATCATCGGGATGAGCCATAAGACATCTAAGATTCTCGGTTTTAGAGGGTTTTGAGACTTTGTCCTTGTGACGACTTGTAATACACATTTTAGCCTCTAATTCCTCCTCGATGATTTCATCGTCCTCGGAGTCGGACATTCCCCATATGGCGGACATGACTCGATTTTTGTAGTCCTTTTTAGCCTTGTCTCGCTTATCTTTAGACTTAATATCATCCCACTTAGGACATTCTTTAATTTGATGTGATTTGTCACCACATTTAAAGCATCCAATAGTGGTGGAGGGTCTTTTCTTCGGAAAGCGTTTTTTCGTGTAGTTATTATTGAACCTTTTATGACCATGGCCATTCACCATTCCAACTAAGTTCCTAGAGAACAAAGCAAACTCATCCTCTTCTTCATCCTCATCATCAATTGAAGAGGATGCTAAAGCAAGACTCTTTCCCCTTGAGGATTCACTAGAATGCTTATCGAGATTGAACTCGTGAGCCATTAGTGATCCCATTAGTTCATGAAGAGATAGAGTGGATAGATCTTTGGCTTCCTCTATGGCGGTAACCTTAGGTTGCCATTTAGTGGTAAGACTACGAAGAATTTTTCGAATGATGTCCTCGGACTCGAAATTTCTTCCTAGGCTTTTTAGTTCATTTATAATACACGAAAAGCGAGATGAAAAGCTATTTATGGACTCGTCCTTTGACATGTGAAACATCTCATATTGTTGCATGAGAAGGTCAATACGGTGTTTTCTAACTTGAGACGTCCCTTCATAGGCAAGCACAAGGGAATCCCAAATTAATTTAGCTGTAGGACATCCAGAAATCCGACTCACTTCGGCCTCACCAACACACCGTTGAAGAATCGACATCGCTTTTGAGTTTTTCTCGGCCAATTTAAAATCGTTTTCATTGTAATCTTTCTCATCTTTGACCTTAGTAAAACCCGTAAGGATGTCGGTTTCCTCAATAGTAAGAGGTCCGTTTTCGATGATTTTCCAACATTGATAATCAATACTTTTAATGTAATGCTCCATTTTGAGCTTCCACCATCCAAAATTCTCACCGGTAAAGACCGGGATCTTGGAGTGTTTTGAGGGATCCATTTCCCAAGATTCAAACTCTAAGGTGATAAACCTTGATCAAGAGCACGAAGCTCTGATACCAATTGAAGAGTTTAGGATCCCGAAGTACCTAAGAGGGGGAGGGGGTGAATTAGGTACCTTTTAAAATTTTTAACTTAACTTAATTGATTTAAGTTAGTTAAATGAAATGATATCTCAAATACCTAACACAACCTCTTTTAAATGGAGATTAAAAGAAGTGTCGTTGGTTGTGATGAAGGCAACAGTGTAACGGACTGTAACTTGTTGTCTTTGTATAAACTGTAAACAACAGACCAACGTGACGATATAGATAGTAGACTTCTTTGAAGATAATAAAAACGACAAACTAAGAATTGCAGCGGAAATAAATAAACGAAATAAGTTCAACACAATCAGTTTTGAATTGGTTCGGCCTACACTCTATAGGCCTACGTCCAATCTACTTCTCATTAATAATTTGATAATGTAATTAACTCTAACTACAATTATTCTATTACAATGAGATCCCCACAATCTACTCCGATTGTGCTACTCAAGAAACTACTCCGTTTCTTTAAGCTCTATCTAGTTCTCAAATAGTTATAGGATCAAATATCTCTAAGTTGTTCACTTAAGAACGGGAGAGATCAATTTTCGATCAACTAAGAGAAGAAAGATATTAAGCTAAGACATACTTAAACAAATGAACCATTTTTGAGACTTGTAAGAAATATGAAAAGCTTGAAATTTAAAAGATTTTAAATACTTGAAAGCATTAAGGGTTTTGCAAAGGTTTTCAATTTCTTTCTCAGATTTTATAAGCTATGAAAGTGTATTTTGTGCAAAGAAGGAGCATCTCTTTATATAGAGGAAGAAGGGTGGAGTTTACTTTATATTAAATTAATATAAAGTAAATCAAGTTTAGCAAGCCACAAGTTTTCAGTCAAAAGCATTTTCCTTGCACCAAAATGGGTAGTCAAAAAAATCAAGCAAGAAAAGTTTTCTTTCCTTCTTTGCCAAGAGTCACACATGTGACTTGGGCAAATAGGGGAAGTCTTTAAAAAGCTTTCAAAAACACAAACTTGGAATCTTAACTTGTTTAGGCAAAACTTACATCTTACTAACTAATCTAATTACTTAAATTAGTTAGATGAGATGCCACAATTAAATAAAAGAGAAATGTATTCCTTTTGAAAATAATGGTTCATCCGTCCAGGAAGGTAACAGTGGGCGACACTGTTTCCTCAGTATAGCAAAGTTAATATTTTTCTAACTCGAACCTATGGACCCTTAAACAATACAAGACGATCTTCATCCTTGGCTTCATTCTACTTTGATCATCATCAATCTTTGTAAATCCTATTAAGAAAACTTAAGAGAAACATTAGTAACATTTGGTTTGTCATCATCAACACAATAAGCTCAACAATAAGTATCTCAACTGCCTGTGGTTGTTGCAGCGGACGGAATTCTTCTTCCTCCTCTTCACATATACTTTCCATTTTCGCTTTCGTCTTCTCCTAGTAATTATATTTTGGATATTCTCTCGTGTAGAATATCCCTTATATTTTTGAGATTTTATCACTTTTACCCCTCGAAATAAACTGTTGTATGGATGATAAATTGGCAGGTTGTCATGTATAGCAGCAATAATAGTCTACTTAATCGGAGGAGCAAAACTTACCTTATTCCGATTCTCCGAGTCAGGCCGCGTGTCCTCATTACGCAGTATCTGGGATATTTGGTGCAGCTGCTGCATTTTGTTTTGGTGCTGCATATGGAAATATATATCCCATAATATATATTTCCTATCTTGTATTATATGTAAATATTTTGGTAGTTGTACGTATCTTTTGTTTACCTAGTTTATAGGATTGTATTATGGGTGTTTTGACTAGGGTTAGACGTAAGTTGTTAGCTATATATAGAAGAGCTTTGTAATTGCTTAATAATAAGAAGTGACGGCTCAATAGCCTAATATTCAACCACACTTCATTCTCCATATTTTATCATGGTATCACAGAGCAGGTTTTGATCCTCGTTTCTGTTTTTTTTTTTTTTTCCTAAATGACAAAAGGCGGAGATTCAAGCGTTGGGAAAGACGGTGATACTAAAACAATGAGTATACCACCATCGTCACCATTGTTTCTCCATCCCTCTGAAAGCCCGAGTCTAAAATTGACTCAAACAATTTTTAACGGTGAAAACTATGACCTATGGGCCGACGCGGTTCGTAACGGACTCGATGCAAAGAATAAACTTGGTTTTGTCGACGGTACCGTTTCCAAACCCGTTGGTACGGATGATTCACTCGAAGTGGTGGCATGGCGACAATGCAATGCCATGGTCAAGGCTTGGTTACGCAGCGTTATTGATGAAAAGTTGCACCCAAGCATTGCGTTTTCCGGCACTGTTCGTGAAATCTGGAAGGAACTACAGGAACGATATGCAGCGGGGAATGCTCCGCGTGTTCATCAGCTCAAAAGCGAGTTGGCCGAATGCAAGCAAGGTACACGGTCTGTTGTGGACTACTACACCCACCTCAAATCGATTTGGGATGAATTGGCAAACTATAGCCACATACCCAAGTGCACTTGCGGAGCGGCGGCGGCCCTAACCAAAGAACGGGAAGATGAGAAGGTCCATCAGTTTATTATGGGCCTCAATACATCACTTTATGACCACATTAGATCGAACTTACTGATGGAGGATACTCTTACGTCCCTGAGTCGTGCCTACGCATTGGTATTAAGAGAGGAGCGACACAAATCTGTCACTCGAAATCGAGAAGACAACACAGAAGTCGCGATGGCAGTCCGTGCTGGGGTTGGACGCGGTCGTGGAAATTCTGCTCCTCATGATCAAAAAGAGTACGAACCACCACGTTGCAACTTCTGTGGAAAATGGTACCATCTTGAAGAAAATTGTTGGGAAAAGTTGGCCCTAACTGGAAAAGGACGCGGAAGAGGAAGAAAAGGCAGTCGAGGTGGTAATCGTGGAGGCAGGCACTTTAATAATTCCGCACACACTGCCAATGCCGCGGCCACCGAGACTGACACCACCAAGAAAGACCTCACCGCCGACGAACTTGATCAATTACGCTCACTAATTGCTGCCAAGGCCGAAGGTAACGAAAGTCTCAAAGGTACGATTAATTTAAAATTGCGTGAATGGATGCTCGACAGTGGTTGCTCACATCATATGACTGGTTGTAGAGATTTACTCACTGACATTTGGGAGGATGAATCCTCTGTTGTTGGGCTTCCAGATGGGTCGAACATTATTGCGAAGGAACACGGGAAAGTCGTGTTGAATGAATCATTCACGCTTGATGACGTTTTGTTTGTACCATCGTTAACTTGCCATCTCATTTCGATACAACAGCTTATTCGTGAGAATAATTGTATTGTGATTTTTAATCCTAATTATTGTATAATACAGGACCAATCTACGAAGACGGAGATTGGACGGGGTGAGCATCGAGACGGAGTCTATTATATGACACGAGTGGCAGATGTAGCAGGAGCAACATTGGTGAATAAAGAACGGGTATGGCACCGTAGATTAGGTCACCCGTCTAAGAACATTTTACCTCATTTGAGTAGTTTAATTGGAACGAATTTATCTTTTGATAGTACTGTTGTTTGTGATCCTTGTTGCCGCGCCAAACAAACTCGGTCAAGTTTTAAGATTAATCATAAACGGCATGCTACTCTTTTTGGTTTAATTCACTGTGACATATGGGGCCCGTATCAAGCCAAGAATTTATCCGGTGCGCATTATTTTCTTACTGTTGTGGATGACCATAGTCGTAGTGTTTGGGTTCACCTCATGAAAGATAAGGGAGAAGTGGGGGACTTAATTAAAAATTTTGTCAAAATGGTACAAGTCCAATTTGGAAAACAAGTTAAAATTGTCCAAAGCGATAATGGCACTGAGTTTCTCTCGGGACCATTAAAGCAATTCTATAATGAAAACGGTATGATTTTCCAAACTAGTACTATTGACACCCCTCAACAAAATGGGAGGGTTGAGCGCAAACACCGACACATTTTAGAAAAAGCACGGGCATTACGTTTTCAAGCCAACTTACCCATTGAGTTTTGGGGAGAATGCGTATTGACTGCGGCCTATTTAATTAATCGAACACCAACTAAACTCTTGCAAGGACGTACACCCTATGAGCTTGTGCATGGTCAACCCCCGAACTTAGAAAACTTACGTGTTTTAGGGTGTTTAGCATATACCCATAATAAACAAAGGCAAAAGGACAAATTCAAGGAAAGGGGAACTAGGTGCATATTCGTAGGATACCCAAAGAGTCAAAAAGGATGGAGACTATTCGATTTAAAGGCACGCAAATTCATTGTTTCGCGAGATGTTGTTTTCTACGAGCATATTTTTCCTTATGATGACATACACCGAGTAGTAGAACACACTGATGGACATCATTCCAAAAAAACAATGATCAAATAATTGTTTCTGAAGATGACATAAACCCGGTTAACTCGACCGAACCCGATATAGTGAACCCAACTCAGGAGGAAAATGAAGAAAATGTTGAGGGAAATAATGAGGGGCATGAGGTCGAAGCAAAATGAGACACAAATTGAGGGGGAGAATGGTGATGTTGATGAAGAGCCTAGACTTGGCAGAGGAGAGCGACAAAGGTTCGAACCGGCATGGCGAAAGGATTACATTTGCAAGTCCACTCGTGTCATCCCCACAAGCAAGGCTCACACGTCCCAAGCTCCGTCCTCCTCGAAAGGTACTCGTTATCCAATAGTTAATTATGTCACAAACAATTGTTTCTCGCTTTGTCACAGGAATTTCATTGCCGCCGTCGATGCTATTAAGGAACCGAAAAATTACCACGAAGCTGTTAAACATGACGAGTGGAAATTGGCCATGAGAAATGAAATACAAGCCCTTGAGAATAATTGCACTTGGAAAATCGTGGAGTTACCTGAAGGGAAAAGGCCGATCGGTTGCAAGTGGATTTATAAAATTAAATTCAAAGCAGACGGGACAATTGAACGCTACAAAGCGCGGCTAGTAGCTCAAGGATTTACCCAAGTTGAAGGAGTGGATTATCACGAGACATTTGCACCCGTCGCAAAAATGACGAGTGTTAGAGCATTACTAGCAGTAGCTGTTTCGAAAAATTGGAATATTGCCCAATTGGACGTAAACAATGCGTTTCTTCATGGTGATTTGAGTGAAGAAGTATATATGCGATTGCCCCAAGGTTTTGAAGCAAGCGGGTCTAACAAGGTATGTCGACTCTTAAAATCCTTGTACGGTTTAAAGCAAGCATCGAGGCAATGGTTTGCCAAACTCACGGAGGCACTAAAAGGGTACGGTTTTACTCAGTCTATGGCCGACTACTCTTTGTTTACCATGCAATCGAATGGCGTGTTCCTCGGAGTTTTAGTTTACGTTGACGATATGATTGTCGTCAGTGATAATCGAGAAGCTTGTGACAATTTGAAATACTTTCTTAACAAAAAGTTTGGAATCAAGGACCTCGGGAAACTCAAGTATTTCTTGGGAATCGAGGTTGCCCACGGAGCAACGGGATTGTTCTTAAGTCAACGGAAGTATGCTATGGAGATCATCAAAGAAGCAAAAATGGAAGGTGCGAAACCGATTGGCACCCCTATTGTGCAAAATCACCAATTAGCTCTTGCCACCGGGTATGTTTTGCGAGACCCAATGCCTTATCGACGTCTCGTTGGGCGATTGGTGTATTTGACTATTACCCGTCCAGACTTGACATACGTTGTTCATACATTGTCACAGTTCGTCAATGAACCCCGCAAAGAGCATTGGGACGCAGCCCTTCGAGTCATTCGCTACCTAAAGGGGAGTCCGGGAAAGGGCATAGTGATGAATAGAAATGCGCCCATTCAGTTGTATGGTTACTCCGACTCTGATCATGCTCGGTGTCCACTGACGAGAAGGTCTTTGACTGGGTACTTCGTCTCCTTAGGCCCCACTCCTATCTCGTGGAAAGTGAAGAAGCAACATACCGTAGCATTATCATCCGCTGAAGCAGAGTACAGGGCACTTGCAGCCGTGACACGGGAGCTGATTTGGCTCAAATCGTTGCTTAATTCACTCGGCATTGGTCATGGTCAGCCTATGCGTGTCCTATGTGATAATCAAGCAGCCCTACATATCGCAAAGAATCCGGTCTTTCATGATCGAACCAAACATATTGAAATAGATTGCCATTTTGTTCGACAACACTTGGTGACTAATAACATTGCAACGAGTCATGTCCGGAGTAAGGAACAAATCGCGGACCTCTTCACTAAAGCTCTTGGTAATGAGGCCTTCAATTATCTTCAACGTAAGTTGGGCATTCGACTTCCGACTGCTCCAACTTAAGGGGGAGTATGGAAATATATATCCCATAATATATATTTCTTATCTTGTATTATATGTAAATATTTTGGTAGTTGTACGTATCTTTTGTTTACCTAGTTTATAGGATTGTATTATGGGTGTTTTGACTAGGGTTAGACGTAAGTTGTTAGCTATATATAGAAGAGCTTTGTAATTGCTTAATAATAAGAAGTGACGGCTCAATAGCCTAATATTCAACCACACTTCATTCTCCATATTTTATCACTGCATAACTTACCTTATTTCGATTTCCAAAAGTAACAGGACAGAAATTTCTACTGAGTTTCAGAATCATGGTAATTCTCCTGATCATATGGATCGTCCAACTGACATAGCAATAGCGCTACCAGACGTCCCACCAACACCAGTGCGCCGATTTGTGACAGCTGAACGATACCAGATTGGGCAGATTCCATCAGAACCACGCCGAATTCCTGTGATGGTGTACAATCTTGAGTAAAGGATTTTTCCAATTTCGAAATGAATGTATCAAAATCTATGATTAGACCGGAAACTGAGAGTCTCTTTATTCCACTCAAAGTTATTTAATTTCTATTTTCCATGTTATATTTAGTGGGAGACGGTCTCTCAGAAGACCGACTGGTTGCTAAATAACGCTGATTCAGTACTTCACATCGTCATTTCCCCGTAAATCCCATTTCTCTTTTATAATCTAATTCATATTCACTAAATCTTTTTTCTCGGAGACTTATTGTTATCTGTTAAGTCGAGCAATTTCTTTATCGTTGGTTACAAGGTGGAACCTACAGTTACTATCTTAGCTGTGCATTGGGTAAAAACCCGAGTCAAAACACAAACTCGGAGAAAAGAGGCTGCTAGTATTATGTAAAATATCAATCATGCAATTTGAAGTCAATGAGTCAATGCATCTACCAATAAGTCATCAGAATGAATTTACACCTATTTGATGCTGATGTTTTATTGACTACAAATTTGATTTACCGTATGTTATTTACACATCTACCCAACTTGTTTAGCATATAGCCATAATACTACGAGTACTATGGTACTCCGGTATTTAGACCTGACAAACGGGTCAACCGGTTGAATCGAGGAGGGATTATTATCAACTTTACTATATATTACGAAGTATTTTTAATTAGTACGAACTATCCATTATCATAAACACATTTGAGAGCTGGCACAGAGTTTAGGGTCGGTTACTAGCCTCACAAGTTCTGGTTTAAGGCGTGTATCTCCGTCTTAACCTTATAACTGGTCAAATAACATAAATGGAGTTTCTAAATCGGATTGTACTCCGTATCTGATAACAGAAATAGCAAGCAATTTTTCTCATCGACCACATGAATTGTTATCTGATCTGTAATAATCTCAAAACGGAAATACCCGTCTCAAGAGAGACCAACTAATCAATAGCCTGCATTCCATAAGTGACTTTCTTTTGACATTATTTGGTCCAAACAAAGAGGTAAGTAGCAAATTGCCCCCCAAATGTTTGGGGGTAAGTGCATTTTGGCCCCAAAAGTTTCAATAAGTGCAATTTGCAGCCCAAACGTTTGAGATTAAGTGAAAATCGACCCAATTTCAAAATTCCGACAATTTCACATCTACAAACGCTACCTAACCTCCGTTATCAAACCAATTTCAAAATTCCGACAGATTCTTACAACATAGTTCAAAAACTTTATACCGGACTTAAAAACCTAAAAATCATTGTCGTATAAGATATATTGGGAATTGGGATTGCCAAGATTAGAGTATAAGACTATAAGATATTTAGATTATCTAGTTTCCTTAAGTCGAGCTCTTGGGTTTTACTATATAACTAGGTTAGAACCCGTGCCACAGCAAGGCATTTTATAGTGTGGTCTTATATAGTGTGTATTAAAATTAACAAATTTACATAAACTATCTATGGTTTTAATTTAATGTTATAATTTACTAAATTTAATAATGTATAATACCTCTAGTATTAAGAGGTAAAAAGAGGATGCTTACTAACATTAGTTGATACTTGAATTATCTTTGTCTTAACCTCTATTATTTTTAGTAAAATTAAATGTATAAGTTTGCATTGATTGAGAATTACCGCAATTATTTAGTCGTAACATATATATATATATATATATATATATATATATATATATATATATATATATATATATAGAGGCCGGATCCGGTGAGGCCGCTAATTATGGCGAGGCGGCCGGCCTCACCATATTCCTTCATGGACTGATTTTCAATGTTTATTGGGCTGGAAACTTAGGGTCATTCCTAACTTTTCTTTTGGCCCAAATATTTTCTCACACACAAAAGCCCAAATACTTTACTCTATGTCTCTAAAATATAACAAACAAAATTTTTAAGCTACAGCTTGCGAGACTACTTGATTGATCTAAGCTTGGACCTGATTTTGTGAACCCTATGCATGTTTTTGTGAATCTTGGACCTTATTTTGTGAATCTAAGACTTGAATAGGTGACTTTAGACATACATTGGCAATGGTAATTATTATATAATAATCGTATATTTATATTTGTTCATCTATGTGGGTCTCGAACCCACACCTTGTGCAATAGCACAATGCTCTACCTTTTGAGCTAATAGATGATATTGTACCAAAATTAAATTATGCATCAACAATATAAAGGATTCACGAAACAAGGTCTATGATTCACAAAATAATAAAAAGAGCAAAATAGGTGATTTCGACCATTTTGTGACCAAATTTCACAATATTACCTTCTATTTTCACAAAATAAGCTCTAAGATTCACAAAATAAGGTATAGGATTCACAAAATAAGAAAAAGAGGAAAATAGGGATTTTGACCATTTACGACCAAGTTTCACAATATAAGGCCTAGGATTCACGAAACAACGTCTATGATTCACAAAATAAGAAAAAGAGCGACCATTTTGTGACCAAATTTCACAATATTACCTTCTAGTTTCACAAAACAAGCTCTAAGATTCACAAAATAAGGTATAGGATTCACAAAATAATAAAAGGAGCAAAATAGGTGATTTTGACCATTTATGACCAAGTTTCACAATATAAGGCCTAGGATTCACGAAACAAGGTCTATGATTCACAAAATAATAAAAAGAGCAAAATAGGTGATTTCGACCATTTTATGACCAAGTTTCACAATATTACCTTCTAGTTTCACAAAACAAGCTCTAAAATTCACAAAATAAGGTATAGGATTCTCAAAAAAATAAAAGGAGCGAAATAGGTGATTTTGACCATTTATGACCAAGTTTCACAATATAAGGCCTAGGATTCACGAAACAAGGTCTATGATTCACAAAATAAGAAAAAGAGCAAAATAGGTGATTTCGACCATTTTATGACCAAATTTGACAATATTACTTCTAGTTTCACAAAACAAGCTCTAAAATTCACAAAATAAGGTATATGATTCACAAAATAAGAAAAAGGGGAAAATAGGCGATTTTGACCATTTATGACCAAGTTTCACAATATAAGGACTAGGATTCACGAAACAAGGTCTATGATTCACAAAATAAGAAAAAGAGCAAAATAGGTGATTTCGACCATTTTATGACCAAATTTCACAATATTACCTTCTAGTTTCACAAAACAAGCTCTAAGATTCACAAAATAAGGTATATGATTCACAAAATAAGAAAAAAAGGAAAATAGGCGATTTTGACCATTTATGACCAAGTTTCACAATATTACCTTCTAGTTTCACAAAATAAGGTATATGATTCACAAAATAAGGTAAAATAGGCAATATTACCTTTTTCTTAAACGTTGGCTGCTATGTTAATTAGGATTGATAAATTATTAGCCAGTGTAGCCACTGTATGTTAATAAATTACATTGTGACCAAGTTTCACAATATAAGGCCTAGGATTCACGAAACAATGTCTATGATTCACAAAATAATAAAAAGAGCTAAATAGGTGATTTCGACCATTTTGTGACCAAATTTCACAATATTACCTTCTAGTTTCACAAAACAAGCTTTAAGATTCACAAAATAAAGTATATGATTCACAAAATAAGAAAAAGAGAAAAATAGGCGATTTTGACCATTTATGACCAAGTTTCACAATATAAGGTCTAGGATTCACGAAACAAGGTCTATGATTCACAAAATAATAAAAAGAGCAAAATAGGTGATTTCGACCATTTTATGACCAAATTTCACAATATTACCTTCTAGTTTCACAAAACAAGCTCTAAAATTCATAAAATAAGGTATATGATTCACAAAATAAGAAAAAGAGGAAAATAGGCGATTTTGACCATTTATGACCAAGTTTCACAATGTAAGGCCTAGGATTCACGAAACAAGGTCTATGATTCACAAAATAATAAAAAGAGCAAAATAGGTGATTTCGGCAAAAATAGGCAAAAATATCCTATTTCAGTGGCTGTTTAGGCAAAAATAGGTGATTCAGTGGCTGTTTAGGCAAAAATATCCTATTTCAGTCCAACTAAGTAAATGCATTCTTCAATACATGAAATCGATCATAACTAATAAAGAACAAACCTAGGTAACCTGAAATCGATCATAACTAATAGGGAACAATAACAATGAAGCGTCAACTACGAGCGAGCACAATAGGAACGTATAGAAATCAATTGAAGTCGAGTGAAGACAAAGAGTAAAACAAGAGCGAAACTTAGTAATTAAACGAATTTAAGAAGTTTGTAACCAAAACTTAACAGATTAAGCAGCAAATATCGAAATCTAGGTAGTAAATAATATACAAAGGGAAGGAACATACGAAGAAGGGCAGAAATCGACTTCAATTGATTTTATGCGTTCCTACTGTGCTTGCTTATGCTCAGAAAACGATCAAAACCTGGATAAGAACATGATAATTTGACGAATTAAATAAGTCGAATGAAAATTAGTGTGAAAAATACGGATTGAAAGCGGAATGAAATAAAATTAAAATTAGTTGATCGAAAATACGTAATTTGCGGATGATAATGGCGGTCGAAAAGCTCTGTGATAATGGCGGTCGAAAAGCTCTGTGACAATGGCGAAGATGTAGCTCAGCTGAAGGTTGAAGAGAGAGATATCGGATGGGGTAAATGAACGGTCGAACGGAGTTAATGATTGAGTAATGAGGAGAAATGTGTGTTAGTTAGAATTATATAAGGACACGTGTCATCATCTGGTGAGTTTATAGTTATTAGATCCGACGATTTAGGATGGGTACGGCCGCCTCACCCTAAGAAGGGTGCCTCACATGATTCAATTTCTATATATATATATATATATATATATATATATATATATATATATATATATATATATATATATATATATATATATATATATATATATATATATATATATATATATATATATATATATATATATATATACGTAATTATGACCATGAATTTAGAGTATATTTTTAAAGAAACAATATTTAATTATATCAATTATTTAGTACTAACATATATATGTAATTATGGCAATGATTTTAGAGTATATTTTTAAGAGTTTATAATATTAGGAGGCAAAATATATAGAGAAGTAATATTTAATTATAGCAATTATTTAGTCCTAACATATATATGTAATTATGGCAATGATTTTAGAGCTTACCGTGAATATGTATATTAGTATATATGTTAAATTACCGTATTTAGTCATAATATATATATGTAATTATGGCAATGATTTTACAGTGTATTTTCTAGAGGTTTTAATCTTAGGCGGGAAAAAACGTAGAAGTACCTATTCATTTAGTAAATAGGGGATGATGTATCGTATTGCCCTTATCACAACAACTCAATAACATAATTCAATCTTGTGAACTACTAGTCTCCGGATCTCCCCTCTGAAATTCTACAGAGAAGATGGCGTGTTCTGACAATAAAAAGATTTTTCGGATTCAGAATTTGGACCGCGTTTCACAATTACCGGACCCTATAATCCTTAGTATATTATCTCGTCTTCCATTAGAGGATTCTGCTCGAGCATCCATCTTATCTAAGACCTGGAAAAACTATTGCGAGTCATACCCAATTCTGTACTTCGATCACAACTTATTTGCATTGCAATCCGGCCTTGCTTCTGTTACTGAAGTCAGCGGCGGAGAGCCTAATTTTACTCAACTAAGGGAGATGTTTATGGATGGCGTGGATCATCGTTTGACTAATGCCAGACATCTAGATTCACCTATTCGGAAATTAGCACTAAACGTGGCCTTCAATGATTCCACGTACTTTTCTCGTGTTGATAATTGGATTGAGTTGGTAAAACAAATTAATGTCGAAGACTTGTGTATTACTGTGCAGACGGTGCACTTCTTGTGGCATGATACCGTTAATAGCTCATCTATAGCATATGAATTTCCGGTTTCAATGCTGACTTCTAAACACTTGCGCAAAGTTTCTATTCGAGGGTGCAAGTTGGGTTGTGACCCAATTAGCCGATTCTGGTCTCTGGAGCGACTCTGTTTGTCACATGTTGTTATGGACTATGATGCATTGGACAACCTAACAAGGCTTTGTCAGGGGATTGAAACTCTAATCCTCGAAAACTGCAGTGTCGAGATGAGATTTCTAAACCTCTCGAAGTTTCCTAATCTGAAAAAAGCTGTTATCGGAATACAGTGTGGCGAGCTTGATTATATTGACATCGTAGACACTAACCTTGAGTGCATAACCTGCGATGCTTAAACCGAACTTTGTGTAAGCGCGGCTGCTTGTGCCAGCATTAAAGAGATCGACTGTGCTTGGTGTACCTTCGACCAGCCTACCTTGTTAAAAGACTTTACTTCTACATTTCCGCTTCTTGAAGAAGGAGTTTTACAGATACACGATACAAATACATTTAAAGCAGCTAGTAATCTTCTCAAGAATTTAATTTTGATTAGTAATGATAATGATTTCGCTTGTGTAAAGGAGGTATATATTGATTGTCCGAGTTTAATATATTTCGATTGTTGGACTAAAGGTCTGGAAGAGTTGCATCTTAATTCTCCGAAACTGAGAGAGTTCAACTTTGCGGGCACGACAGTTCCAAAGCGTGTTCTGTGTAGCTCAGTGACTGAGCTAGAGAAGAGCAGCTGGAATATAATTATGAGGGATGCTTATGACACGACGTGGTTGATGAACCTGAGAGAATTTATCGTACCCTTAATCGGAAATAAGACCACTGTTTCCGTGAACTTCAAATTGCCAATGGTGAGTACCCAGTTTAGAGAATATAGGGAGTTTCGAACCTGAGAGAATTTATCGTACCCTTAATTTGGTTTTGGTAGGCAACATTCCAACGTGAGCTAGTAGAAGCAATTGAAGTTTCCCCGCGACACAATTTTTCCTTATATTTGGAGCTTCACTACGACGAGGAAAATGTAGCTGCTCTTGTGGATGGCATTCTCTGGATTATTCGTCCAACTACTTTCATTATCGATTGTCGAAATTATTATGTCGTTAAGGTATTCTGTTCAACTATATAATTTAAGTTCCAACAAAGTTTTGCAAGGTTAATTTATGCTTCTTTTTATCGCGGAGTAACACTCATTAGTAGTAAAACAAATGAGTGTTGCTCTACGATAAAAAGAAGAATGACTAGTTTAGAGAATATAGGGAGTTTCGAACCTTGGACATGTCGTCCCTAATACCTCGATTGTGTATTCTAATTTGGTCTATGAATTTGTCTTGTTGATTTGCTTTTCTGTTTGTAGTACTTGTGTGAAAACTTGGTTAGGAAAGCAGAAGAGAGTATCTGTGATGAGCAGTTAACTCATCCTTGTTGGATGCTTCAATTGGAAAGTTTCGATGTGGAGTACGCGTGGGATGTTCCACTTACAAACGGAAATTTGGCGGATTTACCCGAGGAATGTCGAACCCTCCTCAGAAATGCACTTAAGTTCAAGTTTCAGTGGTTCGTCAAATAAGTGAGAACCGAGCCTACAGATACATGACGGGGTTTGGTGAACACAAATTCTCACTTTAGACGGATACTATCTAGTAGATAGGGTGCAAAAAGTTATTTTATGTTAAGCTCAAGCGATTTTATGGCGTATTAATATATAGCTAACTAATTTTAGAATTAGATAACGATTATAATTGATGGAGTATTAATTCAGAAAATGCAAATTCTTGAATGAGACTTTCGTTACTTATTAATTTTATTTAGTGTTGATAATCAAGCACTTTGATGACAATATTCTTTTTTAAAACGAAGCATGAGATTAGTTCTATCATATAAAAACTTAAAATTACTCTGTTGATATGCTCCTAAAATTGACATGCCATTATAGGCAGGATACATCGCCAGACAAAACACGTTCGGAGTTAAATGGAAGAACACATTATCAGGTTCGAGTTCTAGATCCGCCCCTGAATAATGCAGAGTAATTGATGGAAGTAAACCTTTCCTACCAGCCTCCAAATCTTTGTAACATAAACCAAATTGAAAATCCGTCTTTCGAGGTTTAACCGTCTTGTAATTTCCCAACTTCAAAAAATAATCTTTTAGCATTCTTGTAAGTACCGTATAAGCCCCTGCGGCGATATACGAGAACATACAACCAGAATCGATTATCGATCCACCTAGATCGTGTACTCTACTAAAAATGTATGGATCGATTGGTAATCGTGTTTGTCCAACACTAATCCCATTCAATTCAATAAAATAGGTTGAAATTTCTCCGTAACGTTTTAAAGCCGTGGAGCTATAATAATCGTTGTCATCGTCGTCTGTTCCGATTTCTAAGTATCCTACACCTCCTAAATCCGTATTGTCATAATGAGGAACACAATACGAGAAAATATCGCGATGAATCACTCCTTGCGTCATTAATTGGTCTACGAGAGACCGCCGCCCCCACATAAGACCCAACATTCCGTTTTCATCGGTGTTAACCGGTTTACCCTCGTACACACGGTTGCATCCGAACACTAAGTTCAATTTAACTTCATCACTCGTATCTCGTCCTCGTCCTCGTCCTATACCAAAAGTAAATGATTCTTGCGCTAATATCCCACGTGCAACAGAACGGTCAAGATATTCTACACGATACGAACAATATCCATCAACACAGTCACCCCTATAACAAAGTGGGTGAGAATCACAAGGAATCGGATTATACGATCGAGATTTGGAATTACGTAAAAATATTAAAGGGTTGCCGAAACAGCCACCGTAGTGTTGGCAATCTTCACATTGTACCCAAGTTTGATCAGTACCGGTATCCATAATGAAGTAAAAAGTTCGACGATATGGTATGGCAGATTCAAACGTGCCAACTCCTAATTTTACTAAGAGTAACGAACCTTCTTTTACGTAAATTTCTTGCGGGGTCGTCACTGCAAGATTATTTGTGAAATTGGAAATAGTGCGAGCTCGATTTGTCGAATGATGGACAAGGTATTCGATTCTTTGCTGTCGAGTGAGGTTTTTAATGTATAAGGGTGATTCTCGCGAATTTGGATGAATGATCGGTACTTTGAATGCGTTCGAGATTTTAACGAAGTTTCGAGTAAATAACATAAATATTATTAGTATCATAACTATTGATTGATTCATAATATTTAATCTAGAACAAATATTATTCAAGTACTATGAGAAGATTGGTATATATGTTATATGTACTAAAAACAAATAAAAAAACTCCATTTTTTTTATAATAATGTATGGAAAACAAAGGTGAATCAACCATGATAACATTCACTATTTATTTCCTTAATGAACTTAGCTTATAAAAGATAGTAATCAACCATGATCACATGCACTTTAATTCACAAATTATTTCCTACAAAAAGAAATAAATTAACAAAGGTTATAAGGGCAATAGCAATAATGGTTATAGCTCCCTACCACATTTTTTCATTGACACATCCAGGCAACTCATCAATTATAGAACTTCTTATTTCTCTTCAATTGTACTCCGTAGAAGTTTCATCATTTTTATGTGGTCTTGTCTTTTCCTCCCTTTTTTCTAACATGAAACCGATTTCTTACTTTATATAGAAACATGTTTCATATAAGGAGCTTCTTATTTTGTAGGTCAATGGTTAATGAGCTTCTTATATGGTTTGAAACTCTTTATAATCCCCATTGCTATTGGCCTAAGGTACATTACTACATTGTATTTAAATATGCCGGGAACGTTTGCTTTTAGACCGGTGTATAGTTTGAGACTATGTCTCACATAATAATTACTCTTTATACATACTGACGATTATTTTGTCTAAGTTAGTGAAGAAAATACTTACTATTGTCCTAATGTCCTTCAAAAGATAGTACCTCAGAAGATGAACGAGGTTAGTATAAATTCTTGGTTAAAACGGAAATATTACATTTTATATGTGGGTCAAATAGGATCGATAAAACAAAAAAGTGTATTCGTAACAACTTTGTTCATGATGCAGGCTAAATGCAAACACAAGTAAAGGAATGTTCAATATCGCGATGGAAAATACTTGCGTCCTTTAGGAGAACGTCCTCCTTACATTCCAAAGGAAGAGGATCAAAAGGGAAATTAAATATTATAAAATCTTCATTTAAGTGTAGGAAGGACGTATTCCGAAAGGATGCAAGCAGGGGCGGCCCTTACCCCGTTCAATTCGGCTCGCCGAACCGGAGCCCATCAGGGTTGGGGGCCTCATCTGAAAAGAGTTCATATTAAAGTATGTACTCCGTATAAGACTATAAGTGTAGGGTAATGTTAGCAAACCTGTCTTTGGCATAGTGGTAGTGGGCCTAGTGTAAACAATTAACACGACTTTCAGAGCAGTTGAGATCACCTGTTCTATTTTTATATCCCATTTTGTGTCCCACCATCCTAAGATCTTGACACATCACACTTCTATATAATCTATATAATAACATAAAAAGGCTTCTTGAGCCCCCATTGAGTTGCCACGTGTCACCCCTCAATTGTCTGCCACCTATCACTTAAAAATCTTCCCATCTACCTATTAACATAAACACCCTTAAAAAATAAAAAAGCCCAAAAAAATACCGACATAACTCTCACTAATTCATCTTCCTTACCTCTATGACTCTTCGTATAGCTTCACTAAAAAATAACTGCAATTTCAGATTTAATGTCTTAATTGATCACCCTTTATTACATCTTCATTACCAACCCATTATGTATTCCATCCATTAATTGGACAACAACTCTATTAAACGTTCCCACCTATATATTGGGATCGTTCCCTCGATCAAATTACGTTCCTACCTATTTCACGATCAAATTTGCCTAAACAATTGGCATGACACACGAAACAATTGGCATTCTCCTACTATATTGATTGGTATGACAACTTCTAGCGCCTTCCCAAATCCCAATTAATTTCTTGATTTTTCAATTGAAGAATATTAGTAGATAAAAAATGATTGTCGTTGTGGAACCGTCAAATGTGCCACACTTGACATTTTGCTTTCAATTTCTGCAGGACCAAGTTATTTCATATTATAAGGTATAGGAACTAATGATTAAGGTAATTACTAATTACTAATTGGATTTTTCTAGATTTTCCTATAAGAAACAACTAGAATGGTACCGAGTAGAAGAGTACTTTATAATTCTGCAGTTACTCAGTTACTATTTGTTTTGGTTATTTTGCAGGCACATTTAGATTTAAACCGTAACTTTCAACATTAAAGGGTACGAAGTAATAGTTACCAACGAGTATCTCTTTTCTAATTTCCATGGAAGAGTAGGACGTTTCAAGTTGTTGTGTTATGTAAGGCAACTATGAAAATTGCCGCCTTTCTAATATCAACCTCTATTCTAAAATTTTCACATTAAGAAAAAATTGGAAAAGAAAAGAAAACTCTTTTATTTTAGTTCAAACCGTTTTCCTTTAAGCTTTTTCGCTATATCTCTCATGAGAGATCGTCTTCCACTAATTTAGTGGGGAGACATAATAGGGGACAAAAAAATTCTGTGGGTCCTTCACCTCATCATGTGAGAGGTCTCCCAATAACGCTATTGAGAGACCGTCTCTCCAGAATTTTTATTTCAAATCGTTTTCCTTTAAGCCTTTTCGCTACTAACCTTGGTAAATTTTGCAGATAAAAGGTAACATTAACATCTACTGCGTGTTTAACTTGACCCCTTTTTTCTTCTTTAGCTTTCAAAATCAATGTTTTAGTAGGTGTATGATTAAGGTTTGTTATCTACCGTATAGCAAGATAAAGGTTTGTACATTTCAGTCAAGTCAAAATCCTCTCCATTTCCTAAAAAGAAATGGATAGGCCATTACCTATTAACAGTCCAGATTGTATCTGGTCAACATCTGTTTACAATTTATGCATAAAAATAAAGGGTTAATGAGTATAAAGGAGATAATATTATTAAATGAGTTTGTGAGAGGAAATGGAGAGGATCTTTGTTGATTTCATTCAATAAATATTTTACCGAAAGTACGATTCTTTTAGTCCTATGTTTGCAAACTATTGGAAGCTTACAGGGTACCAGCTACTCTCTGTGTGTGATTCTTCCAAGTTATATGTAGATCAAATGACCAATAACGATGTTCCTAATTCCGAATTTCCAACTTAATCGTCGTCGTATCATTAACAAGGCTATGGCTATTTTACCAGAAATATTTTTCTCCACTTGTGTATTTGGAGTAACTTTTTTACATTTTACTTATTTTTCTTTTAAAGTCCACTTGTGTGAGACTGACCTTACTATGATTGAATTGAGTTTCATAGTTCCACATTGTCACTCATTGAGTCATTGGTAAGTTATCTTTTTTTTTTTAGTCATTGTCAAGTTATCTTTTTTTTTTTCCACATTGGAAAGATTTGATATAAAGTACGGACTTCAGTGTATTTCATAATCGAGCTAATTAATTACCACCTCATTTTTCGGGGAATGGATGTCGGCTCACTCTATCTACCGACTGTTTTACTCCGGACTTGCAATCTTGCGAATGTGCTTTATTTATACCGACAAGAAGACCAACCATGACACTATGACAAACAACATTATAACGTGCCTCTCTACAAACCAAAAAAAAATATGCATTGACGAACATAATCATGCTACAAAAAAATGTCATCAACTAGAAATGAACCCGTGAATTTCACGGGTAATAGAACTAGTTAGATAATAGAAATGGTAATTATATATATGAAAGTGCTTATGTGTCAATAAGAGAAGTGATGGAACATAAGATGGGTCACGAAATGGGACATAGGATTTATACTGTCTTCAGAGGGCCTAAGCTCGATTCCAAATGCTATCATTTTTACCCATTTTAGTGTAAGTGACTTGATAACTTTGTCACTTTTAAAAAAAAAACGTTGGTCTTGCTTAAGACCGTCTTAACTTTAGACATATAATGCCCTTGTTTTACTTTTACCTCTATTTTAACCGGGTGTGAAAATCAATTACTTTACTCCTAGAAATAAAAGTGTAAATATGCGAAGTGAATGTACTAGAAAGAATATTTGTTTACAAGAAACAAAATACTATGATTAAAGTTTTTGATTAAAATAAAATCATGAAGCTCTTAATTAATATTTATAGTATTTGAAATTTTGAATATTATGCCTTCTCATATATTAATGGTCTTATATTTATTTATTATGACTAAAAAATATGAGGCGACCATCATAAACCTCCGCCTAATATTTGGAACATGGCCTCCACCTTTCATGGGCCGCCCCTGGTCATGCAAGTATTTCTCTGTGATGATAATCTGCCATTGTATTGCTTTTCTTCCATCGTGGCCTCTTTCTTTTTCCATGTTGATGGGCTGTTGTGTACTAGTCCATTCAGTTTGGCCCTTTACACTCTATTGACTAGACATGCCTAAATAAATCCGAACCCGAAAAATGGATCGAAAATATCTGAATTTATAGACGATCGAACACTTGATATGAGTAACTTGAATAGTACCCGAAATCCGGCTCTATCCGAATTGAAACGAAACTGGACTGTATTCAATAAAAAACATTGAATGAACTTGAACCTAAATATATCTCAACCAATAAAAACTCAACCGATTGGCCTGAATTTTCACATTGATTTTTTTTTTTGACAACGATAAACTGATATAAATAAAATAAAACGAGATTACAAAGTATTCGACTACACAAACTAGCTAAAATACAAACCGAGGGGCATCGGAAACCCCAAAACTACTTTGCATCCAACTATCCAGGTTACATTTAAAATTGTACCCAACGGACGATGACAATCATCGTTTCTTGAATGGAGGATGATATTGGGCATCAAAATTGATCAGACCAGCATCCTTTCTTTTATTTCTCTTGATCATTTCCACTGTCTTCGTGTACCTGCAAACAAAATCAAAACGCTCCATATAAACTAAAGAGGTGGTCTTCAAATTAGCGTTAACCTGCGCCCTTCGACCGTAACCCTTGAGATGATCCTTCCCGAGGCTACAAAACTTATACTCTTTAAGTGCCCCAAACCGAAACTGTTCTGTAGAAATATTGCTAATAAGAGTTGAGTCCGGAGATATTCGCTTTTTCTTATCAATTTGAAATATGTTGTCCTCTTCAACCAACTCAGTGCTTCCTGTAGACACAAAGTCAAAGACAGGCAAAGGACTAGAAGCGGGACTAGAAAGAGGACTAAAAGTGGGAACTGCTGCTTCTAGGGATGGCAGTGAGTCGGGGACCCGACCCAGACCCTGAGGGTCGGACCCTAATGGGTCGGGTATGGGTCTCATTTTTTCAGACCCAATGGGTATGGGTCGGGTATGGGTCTTAAGAAAATATTTCGGGTCTGGGTCCGGGTCTAAGTTATGAGACCCATACCCGACCCTTAGACCCTATATTAAAGAAAAAAAATAATCAAAATTATAACTTTTCTGAATTCATACTGGCATACTGTAGAAACCCAACTAAAGTATCTTTCTCTTCCCTCATCCCATAAAGTGATAAAACTCAACCACTGACAATACCACCACGCCATGACGCCACCACTAACACAAGAAAACCAGCACCACAATACTGATACGCGACTGACAACCACCTCTCTAATAGCCGGCGACCGACAACCACCATTAACGGCAGATTAATAAACTCATAATGTTAAAGTAGTATGAATTTTTTTTTTAATATTATAGACCCCATAGTCGTTAATCGTGTTACTAAAGTGGTGGTCGAAACTCGGACCATGGGTAGACCCGAACCCTACCCTTACTCATAGGGTTCGGGTATGGGTCCTTAAATTTTAGACCCTTGCGGGTCTGGGTCGGGTACGGGTCCAAAGGAAAAATCTCGGGTCGGGTCCGGGTCTAGGCAGACCCTACCCAGACCTTACCCATTGCCATCCCTAGCTGCTTCCCTTGAAAAGTCTTCATGGGGAGTTCTCGCATGGGCTTCCTTATGTGGAAGCGGTTTGTGAACACGAACTGTCATTGTGGTAAGAAATTTATGCTGTTGAACTTGAATTTTTTTTCCTTGAAGAAGTTTTTGATAAGAACTTGCATCAATCTTGAGGTGAGAATGGCCTCCACCTTTCTTGTTAAAATTGAGAAACTGATCACCATGAATTTGATTGGAGCATGAAGTAGGATCGACATTCACATCAGTATCGGAAAAGGCATGTGTTCTGACATCGCTGTTATTATAAAGATCCATTCTATCTATTAATGGTGTATCATTATCACTTGGGCAGAGCTGTGACGACGAACAACTGACAGTCTCAGACAAATCCTCAACAACCTTCTTACTCTTACTTTGCACCAAAACCTCTGGAGTTTGGAGAGAATAAACGCACTTTTTCCCTGCTCGAACCTCATTTGTATCAAGAGGTTCTATCTTAACCTGCTTACCATTATGATTAACTAACAAAGACTTCCTAACTTCCTCGAGTGCCCGTATAATATCACTGTTAGAAGGTTCTATCACACTTGTCTTCTCCAAAGAAATCTTCGCCTCCGAAAGCCTATTCAAATTTTTAAGAGCCATGGCTTTACGGAAGAGAGCCTTAGCATTGTTGGGGAAATAATTTAAAACCATAGAACAGAAAATTAGAGCTTCCTCAAAAGCTTGAATCTTATTAGAACAGGCGGCTAGATTTAAACATAAAGAAACACTCAGTGGTAAGAGCCAGTTGAAATCCAAAACGATTTTATTCTTTAGAGCCACATACAAATGACGACACGCCTTATCATAGAAATCACCCGCAGGATTAAACTATTGTTGCCGAAAGAGATTATTACCAAAGTTTTTGATAGCATGGATTTTAGAAAGAGGGGCACAATTTAATTGAGAAAGAGCATGATGAAATTCAGCATCATCTTTGACCAACTCCTCACTTACACAAGCAACAACGAAAAAATCAAGAAAGCCAACACCAGTAGAAGCCATAAGGGAAAGAACAATAAAGTTTTGGCAAACTGGAAAAACTTAACAAACCAGCAATCGAAAAGCAAAAGGAAAATAAAGTCCCAATCTAATAAAACCCCTATCAAGAGAGATGAGATCGAGATACTTCACCTTACGGAGAAAGATAAGGTATTTTACTGATGAAATCAAAAGCCACCGAAAATCCCGATCGAAATCTCGCTGTAAATCGGTCGAGAAACCGCCTCAAAGGAGTAATTTAGAAGAAGACACGGGTCGTAATTAGAGATATGAAGACTCTCGTCGGCGACCAGGAGGAATTTGGTTGCGGTCGCCGGGGAGATAGGGCGGTTTAGGTAGGCGGTGGCCGGTGGGTAATTTATGGGGGTTTTGATTTAGAGAGGTTTCCTTCGTTGATGGGGTTTTTTTACTTACGTTTCCTAAGTGAATCGATTAAGCTTTCACATTGATTTTTTTTAGTAACAATAATTTGAATTTCTACATCTATAAATACTATTAAAAGGCATCCTAAAAAGGCCAACTAGACAAAGCCACATGGGATGTGGAAAAGCCACATAGACATTCACATTGCCACCTTGGTTAAAATTGACACACGTCTACCCCATCATTCTCCACGTAGACATATATCTATACTATATAGTTAAAAAGTTATTTATAACATTTAATTTAATTTCACATGGCATTAACATTTAATATTGAGTAGGTCTTCTGAGAGACGGTCTCTTAATAAGCTTTATTGAAAGACCATTGTACAATTTTAAGAAAAAGTGGTATCAAAGGTAATAAAATAGGTACAAATCATGATTAATGATAAAATGGGTACATTTATTATGTAAATAGGTACGAAAATATTATGTCACGATCAACAATAAAAGGGGTACGAAATACAAATAAAAGGGTACGAAAGATTGGTCTCTCAATAACTTAGTGAGAGACCGTCTCTCCAAAGTTTTAGTGTTTAATATTTTATACCCCATTAATTTCTATTAATTTTTATTGATTATTTAATTATTTATTAATTATTATTAGATTATTGATTATTTGATATATTTTTTTTTTAAAAAAAAATTAATGATTACTAAAAGTCCATACAAAAATGTCATTACATATTGTGTAACATACAAATAAAAAAAATCAAAAGACATCATTAATATTATTAAATTAAATGTATATATTAAAGATTTGATGAGCTAAAAAAACCAAAAAAAGATGTAACTTACCAAAATTCACATAAAAGTTTCATAATTTACATTTATATTTCACATTTTAATTGAAATTTTTGGAAGAGAACATATATTTAGTGAATCGGTTAAATTTATTCATATTAACACGGCTCATACAATTAAAGTATACATTTATTTATTTCTTTAAAATCTATATAATAATAATAGTATAAAAAGATTAACATTGAGTATATTTTTAAATGACATGTGATATAACCACGTGATTTCAAGAAGCCATATTACAAGTCTCATCATATCATAATTATTTTCTTTTATGTCCCCTAATATTTATTCTTACAACTACAATATTAGAAAAAGTTAAAGAAGACACTAAACTTTTTATCTTCTTCCACTTCAATACTTTATTCAATTCACCACAAGCATTTAACCATACTTTTCATCTTCTTTCTTCCTAACTCATATCTCAAGTTCTTTTATAATGATTATTCAATCTATTCAATTACTATATTAGTCTTACTTCATTCACTTTGTTAGGCTATTTTTCTTTTACCTATTGAAGGAGACAAACGTGACCGCCTTTAGTAAATTGGCGGTTAAGAAACTCCCCAATCTCCGGAGCACCAATATCTTGAAGTTACATAATACGTAACCCATGTATAAGTATTAATCATTGATTTCTATATAAACAAATTATGTCTATATACATATAATTAGACTATTTAGTTTGAGTATGATGAATTGAGAATGCAAATCATTACTGAATTTACGAGTTAGCATAAATCATGAATCATTAGAGCAATGAGAAACGTCATCCGTTCACCATATACATTCAAAAAAAACTCTCTATTAAATGCCTAAATCCAATTAATTTACTAGGTTGTTAATAGAGGAGAAAAAGAGTTATTCATAATTAGATTTTTTTGTATCTCTTACAAAGACCCACATTTTAACGACAAATACAGTGCCTCTATTCGGCTATTCCCCACTAATCTCATACTATTACTATTACTACTATTACTATTATTACTATTACTATTACTATTACTATTACTATTACTATTACTATTATTACTATTATTATTATTATTATTATTATTGTTTATATTACCGTGTTATTATGTTCAATCTCATAATTTCCATCCTATTTTATCGCATACAATGTTTCCAAATCAAGATCTGTTTTATACAAGTAGTATTAACAGAAAAAGAAAATTTGTATAGGACCCGTGATTTTTCACGGGTTTCAAAACTAGTTCAAGTTGAAAAGTATACGGTACATTTAAGTTTATTTTATGACACGAAAGTCAACTGAATCATACCCGACTCGTAATAACATAAACCGATTAAAGTTGCTAATTGAAGTTAATCCAATCAACATCGAATTGAGACTGAAAATAAGATAAATCCGATTAAAATTAAACCGATTTAATCCAACCCAAATCCGAACCAAATAACACATTTACCAGATCTACTTTTGACAAGTCAACTTAAAGATTTGAGTAAAAATATTGAGATGATTGAGTAAAAGATTGAGATATGTTTGAACACAAATTCTCATTTGTGACATGCAATATCCGTCACTTTGGAGTGACGGATACCATTTTACCTCATAAAGTACCCACTTTTTCTCTCTCTGCAACACTGTTCATGTGATCCTTTTTCTCCACTAACCCATTTTGTTACCATTTTTACTCACAAATTATCCGTCACAAATGATAACCCGCCACAAGAGAAACCAATTGATGTTTGAATGACACTTCTACTTACCTCATTCTTAATTACATATTGTAATAATTGTACTTGTAAGTTGTAACAACTAAACAAGAGCAATATAAAATGGCTGATAGTGCTCTCATTATTATTTAAACCCCAAACTAAAGCTCTTTACCACTTGAGCTAAATCGTATTCTCACGACTTTCATATACCTAACACAAAAGAAAAAGTGCCAAAACTGTCAATTACTTTAGTCAAAGTCTCAATTAGTGGATAGTATAGTGTATATGGGGACAGATTTAGGTTTTGATATTAAGAAGTGGGGAATAATTAGACACGTCGAGTAAAGTAAACGGACACCCACCCACACACAAAGTTGGTATATCATCAAAATCAATCATCGAGGAGTTCGGCTAATATATACATTGTTTAATAAGAACACACAATAATCATGTATATATGTTGCGGCTAATCATTCACATCAAAAATGTGTTGCGTATACACTTGTGTTGGAATACTAGAATCCATACCTAAACGTTACTCTTCAACAGGTTGTCTAATTCATTACAAATACGTTAATACAATACAAGTATAATACACTATTAAGGTATTTATTATTTAATTTCAACTGAACATTATAATATGAGTACTACAAGACATGAAACTTAATTCGCGATTGGTAACAGATCTAGCTCGTAACCTAATTTGACATGTACCATGCATAATTCTAACATACATTATTGCTTCTCTTACTTCACTTTATTTGTTGACAATGTTGTATCTAATATGTCATATGAAGTACATATTATGTCATATTTCATATATCCCTTATTCGAAGAAAAAAAAATCTAAAGACGTGTATACATGATACATGCATATATTAATGTAGTTTAATCTCTAACGTGTACGAGTTAAACAACATTAACATACAATGCTAAGAATTTTAAAAAATTAGAATAGAGCAATAAACTAGCTAGGTTAAGTAGAATGAATACACTAGTTGAACTATCAACAATAAGACTCGGTAGCTATTAGACAATTCGGTGTTATTGTTAAACATATATGACATATTTGTTGTGTAATAAATTATTAGATGTTGATCTTAGAAGATCTCCTATTGTATGTCATATTGTCAGGTAATCGTTGTATGAGAATTCTAGGATCGATCAATATACAATATAAATATTATTACACGTATATATACCAGTTATTGGAGGGCAAAATTACGTATCTGCTTGTAAGCAGATGTAGCTTTGTGAAGCTATGTAGCTTAACTTTCAAAATGAATAAAATGAATAAAATAATTTATATACTTCGTCCGTCTTAGGGATATGGTAAGCTACACAGTCTTATAGCTTGTCATTGAAGTTGTTCTTAAAGAGTACTTTGTGTAACATAACTCTACATTGCTATTATAGTCGATTGGCTCCAAGTTGAGCTTTTTGAATTATTCTTTGAACTAAACCAGGAGATTTCATAGCAAATTGAAAAGTACTCATCTCGTTGATCAATTCAATTATTAACTTATACCAAATTCGTGTACAAAATTAATGTGGATTTGTAAAACATAAATTCTTGGGTATAATTTTTGTGAAACTAGTCGTTGCGCCGCGCCCTCCCGGGCGCGGAGCCCCGATTTGTGGTTCTGTGCGTAGTAAGCTTTGAGGAAACTTTGCGAATATTTAACGGTTCGGTGTACAGTACATTGTGTATAAGCCTGCCGATTTGAGGTAATAAAGTTGAAGCTATAATCCCCCGCATGTTTGCAGTTTTACCTTTGAGATTATGATGCGCCCCGATTTGTCTAACCGTTGACATAGTTCACGGTAATTGGTTTTAGTTGATGTGTGCTTAGCTTTAGATTGCTAGGCGATTTACTTTATGAAGTTGGTCTATACCATTTACCATTCTGAACGATAGCAGTACACTACGTACAAGTACAAGAGGATTCAGTTGGTTCAGAGGTAGTAGTAATACATACAATTAGTAAAAACATAGGTCCGGCCAAAATGACAACTTTAACTCTCTTATTAAAAAATTGTAACTATTCTATACTGTGAGAATTTATCGGTCATGGAAAACATCTTCTGACCCCCGAAAGTCAAATGGTGTCAATAAATTTGATGAAGGGAGAATTAGATTGACAAATAGCTGTTCCAGAGCACCTTTGCGTACCCGATGCACTTTATCATTGCTGTCAAATTCAGCTACTGCTAGCCTTCAGCTAGTTGGATTAAATGGGAAAAAGTGTATCTCCTGAACTCCAGCATGGGCCTACAAAATGTGCCGACAAATTACTCGAGCCACAAGTAATAAGAAAAGGTAAACTGATTTAAAAATAAACCCCCAAACAGCAAACCTTCTTTGGGGCAGCTACCATGTTAACTATGCCTGCATTCATTGCACCCTGGTTTTCTGTTCGGGATGCTCAAGTCACCATGAAAACATCAGTATTGGCATCGACAGCTTTTGCAAAGACCTGCAAGTTAGTTTGTTTACAGTTTAATAGCATGAATCATAGCTCTCCAAGTGAGATAGATAGAGGTCAAACAACTAACTTTAATCAGACTCCTAGCAACCGTGAGTTTGTGCAATGTTCAAGTTACAATTTTGACACTACACAGCCATCCATACCAGCTATCTCCAATATAGCAGGCACTCTTTTGGTGATAGCTCCCTAAAGACAGTTTATAAACGGTTTTAGACCTCAACATCAAAGACCCTACACACAAAACCCATGTAAAACGGTCTTACCAATATATGGAATTCCAAAAAGATTCAGGTTGGTCTAACATATTTTCCGCCGACCATTTTATTGTATATGTTTTCAAAATAGGAGGGGAATTTGGAAAACTTTATATATTTAAATGGGGGCAAGGGAGGTATGACTCAGTATGAGGACGTATACAAGACTCAATGAACATCTTAATACCATCGGGGTTAAGAGAAAAAAACAACCTGTTGAGCGAGTCAATGGGAACCAATAGCCATGGTAACTAACAGGGCAGTGGACATGGCAATAGGCATTCCACCAATGAGGACAAGCAAATTGTAAATTCCGGGACGCTTTCCACGGCATTGTATAGTGTACATGACAATGATTCCCACCAACATCCCAACAGCCATAGAACATATACAAAAGTTCCCATCAGCAGTTAAGACCGGCATAGAAACAAAACAGCTCAGAATGAATTAGATGGGACTGCAGAAAAGCACACAATTTATGAGTGTAAATTTGACCTTTTGGAATTGACCAACTTGGTTGCTTAAGTCAACAAGGTGAAAAGCCTACCCAAAAAATGTGTGGACTCCAGTTGCAATGACGATAGCTTCAATTTCTCTTGCTTGCAAGTAGAGCTCTAGTAAACACCATGGCTAGGGCCTTTTGTGATTGGGAGGTCTCCCCAATCAATGCAGACTGCAAACGTCACAGTTTCAGTAAACTAAAGACGTCTTTAGAATGTCATGACATGAGTGTTTGATACCTCTTTTAATAGTAGGAAGTAACCTACCTGGTCAATATTCAAAGGTGCTCCCCCCCAAAAGATGAGCACCTGCTCAACACTACTCTAGTACTTCAATGGCAGAGTAAGGGGTTGAAGGTCGGGATCTTCCCTCCCGATGTTTGTACACCACAAAGAGTTTGCTTCTAACAGATTCCACGCCAAGAGGCTGCAGAAATGCATTGAACAATGGTCTATCTATGTTAAACACAAGGAATCCAAAATGAGATAATAAATAGGAACGAAAGAAAAAAAGAATAGAACCACCAAAGAAAATCCATTAAACAGGCAGGACCTTAAGCACCATGGAAGGCGCTAGAAAGCAATAATAACAAAAACCATTTGCATCTCTAAAAATTAGTAACTAAAATCAAGGCACCAGCAGACGTGTCAAAAAACGTGAACATACACGATGGGATAGCAAAACTCACACAACACCGTCAACAACAAATATAAAACAAAGGAAGCATTATAATGCAATTGCATCAACACAGTAAGTCCTCTTGCATGCACTACTACAAATCCAGGCAACTACAACGCCCCTTTAACAACGAATATTCACGAAAATCACAATAAACGTTGTAGAATGCATGGCGCGAATTTTACTAAAATCAATTACAACGGGTATGGTTATAAAAACCGTTGTTATTCGTTTTAACAACGGGTCACACATGAACAACCGTTGTTAATAATTTGGCGCAAAATTGGCGCAAAGTTAGTGAAAAGTAATAACAACGGTTATTTTTGAAACCCGTTGTTAAAACTTATTTAACAACGGGTGTTTTCTACAACCGTTGTTAAAACATATTTCACAACGGTTGTTGTTTAATAACCGTTGTCAATACCTTCCATACTATAAACCACACAAACACAAGTCTGCTGCAGCCACAAAACACAAACCTTAATACACAAACACAAACCCAAAGAAGCAGCCAAAACACAAACACAAAACACACACTTTCTCATCGTCTCTTTCTCTCTTTCTCATCGTCGCTTTATCTTCTCGCCGTCACTTGTTGATTTCATCGTCTCTTTACGTACGTTACCTTAATTATCGGGTTTGTTTCATCGTCATTATTTTATTGTTCTAATTATTTCATTTCAATGTATGTGTTTTTATCGACCATTAGGTTCCGTTCAGCATCTGCTAATTATTTCATTTCCATATATGTGTTTCTAATTATTTCATTTCCATCTTCTTTGGCGTCCTTAAGTACGGATCGAGCATGTTTTAGCAGTTAGGGTTTGGAGAATATATTGAGATAATGGAAATGCATGTTAGTTGAGATAATGCAATGTATTTATACTAATGTGTGGGTTGAGTTGTTTTTTAATTAATATATATGTTAGGAAGTTGTGCCATATATGTTAGGAAGTTGTGCCATAATCAGATCTTGATGATGACTGATAGATCTATGGAGTTGAAAAAATGGAAGCAAATCAAACAAGCATAACTCAACACTTTCAAAATGATCATTTCATTTAATTTTAAACCAAATACATTACAAGAATTATCGAAATCAAAAGATGTATAATAAGCTGGAACAACCCCGGTTAAGCGTAAAAAGCGCTTCTCAACTCGCCACCAATCACGCCACTCTTGTATACCGCTAACTTCCGGGTCATTGGCTTCATATTTTGCAATAACAGATTGAATATATGCAAGGACACGACTTGCATGTGGAGATAAGGTTGGAAGAGTACAACTCAACATATCTCTGCTCGGCCGCACCAAGTTGCGAGTATCAGTAACGAGGGTATGAAGATGATGATGATGATGAGGCTTTGTTGACAAGCCGGACTGCTTCACGCCTCTTAATCCAATAATTCCGTTGATGTTCAAGGGATGCTTTGATTAATGGGTGTTGATCGGCGGGAAGCCCGGCAAGAACCTTCCCATCATCTTCAATCGTTTGTGTAAGCCATTCTTCGTTGTTGATAAAATTAGGGTTCATTGCCATGTTGTTTCAATTAATGAATGTTAGTAAAGGATGCTTTAATATGTTAGTAAAGGATGCTTTAATATTTATAGCTAGTAATATTTAATTTTTTTTTTTTTATTTTTTAAGAACAAACAACAACGGTTATTTATAAATAACCCGTTGTTATAACTTTCCCCCCAAAATTGAGTCACACTTTCCACAACGGGTTTTTATACTTAAAACCGTTGTTAATATTTTCAACAACGGTTTCCTTAAGAAAACCAACCGTTGTTAAAACCTTTTACAACGGACGCTTTAACAACGTCCGCTTTTTTATATAACAACGGTTTTTGACCGTTGTTATAGGTTGTATCTGTAGTAGTGATGATCACCTGATTTTAATTTTAACTCATAAACTGAGACTATAAAACACTGGCCTAAACTGCAGCTTTAGGAGTGCGCACCAGAATTTCTTATTTTCTAAATAAATTCAGAGATGAAGTGATGAACAAAGAAAAGTTACCGGAAAAATTAGGCAGAAACGGTTTTGAACCAAAAAAAATCGCGAAAATCAAGATAGATGAGATTCTGAGCCGTGCCCCAAATGATGATCCCAATTAGTGGTACACATTGAGGCAGAGACAATGACTAATTGAGTTCACCATAATGATAAAAGGCAGCATAAAATTCCAATTTTTTCCTTTAGTGCAGAATACCCCACTCAGTTTCAACCTCTCTAAATGCAAAATAATGTATTCTTTCCTTTTGCCCTCTTTAATCATGGGGCGAAAATGTAGCTCACAAATGAAAGTCACTACTGAGTAAGCTGGAGTGCTGGACCCTAAGCCACTTTGATCAGGTGCTAAATGACAGATCCATCCAAATTATTTTTTTTCAATTTGACTTTGATAGGCACAACTCAAAACGATATCCACTTTGACCGACTGCTCAACATATAGCAGAATTCTGATATTGACATAAAATAAAACAGAAGTCCAATAACTTGCCTAAGGATAACTCACAACTCATCTCAAAACTACTATAAACTCAAAAGTAACAGAAACAAAAGAAACTAAACTGCAGTATAAACTAAATCCAAATCATGTGTATTTAGTTCACTAACCTATTGAAGGGAACAAAAGCAATTCCAATCCCAGAAGCATCCTCGTGACGCCATATCAAGGAGCTAAGAACACCTGGTTCGAAAGATCAACATAATTAATAAACAATAGCGAGGGTAAATGGTGATGAAGAATACGTATATAACGGAACAAACAAGCTAAATAAAACCAGAACCCATGCTAACCTTTTAAAACAAATGAAAGCAATTCCAATCCCAGGAGCATTCCCGTGGTGCCATACCGAGCAGCTAGGAATCCCTTACGGGGCAGTTAGGAAACCCTAGATCTAAAGGTCAACACAATAAACAACAATGAGTGTACACGGTGACGAAAATTACGTGTCTGGCCGAACAAACAACAAGCTAACTAAAATCATACCCACGCTTACCTTTTAAAAAAAAGGAAAGCAGTTCCAATCCAAGGAGCATCCCAAGGTGCCATACCAAGCAGCTAAGAAACTCTGGATTTAAATATCAACATAATAAACAACAACGATAGCAAACGGGCCGGAAATACATACTCAACCGAAATTCTCAACACAGCAAGTCATCAATATCTAAACCCAAAAAACTTTGAGCATAACCGATTTGTCTAAGCATGTCTATAAATTAAGGGGACACTCCCTTCATTCCAATCACTTGCTTAGCTTTGATAAAAGACCTTTCACAAATAATTAAAAATAAATAAAAGGGAGTTATATTCAAAACACCGCAGGGCATTCAACTTTCAAAACACCAAAATTAGCGGAAAGAAGACTTCAAGCAAACCCCAAAATTACATGAGCATGCACCAAACATAGGCAAACTCAGAAAAAATAAAGAGACGAACTTAGTGGAAAGACGACACTGTGGTGACTGAAAGATTGAGCAACCAATAGCACAACTCACATATAGCGAAGCTTCCATGGTCTTTCACCACTTTCAGCCGCAACTCATCATCCTGGCTACTGCAAAAAAGGCGAGGTCCATTGTTTTAGTCTGTGTTATGCGGCAGATCACACAAAAGAACTTTTCCTATCAATCTAAGCCTGGATATTTGGGACAAAAAAGCAGGGAAAAAGGAGAAATTAAAAAAGAATACGGATAGGTAGAGAATGAAAGACAAAGATTAGGTTGTTACGTTACCATTCTAGCAGGGATCTTTAGCACTACCAGTGCGACCATCACACTCGCCATCGTTCACCACAAACTTCGTTTAAACCCTAAATTTGAGATAAAGACGGAAAAAGGAAGGCGGGCAAACTAAAATTACAGTTGAAATAATTGAGACAGCTAGTTACACCCCACTGTTTTGTTTACAATTAAAAAAAAAAAAAGTAATCAAAGTTTGAAAGAAAGAAGTGGAGTGGAGGAAGTCTGCACAACCTGTACGTCAAAGAGAAGGAGGTTAAACGATATTGGAAATACATAGACAAATGAACAGATGAACAAATTGAGCAATAAAAAAGACGCTGAATAGGTTACCTTTTAGGAAAATTATCAACATCTTCAAAGACACTGGCTAATGTCCGCAATTCCACCCAGAAATAATCTTCGCATCGCTGCACTCGTCAACAATTACACAGTAACTGAAACGAGCAGAAATACCGTAATAATAGTGAAAAAAAATTAAGGACACAAGAAAGAGTTGTAAAGCAAAAGATTCAACAAGGCAAATAAACACAAAGTTAAGATACAGCGAGAAATGTAATTGAATAACAAATAATATTCGATGCCAAATAATTTGAGCAAAACAAAAACAAGAAATCCGCAATATACAAAGAATAGAAGCCCAGAAACCTTTTCGAATCCGAAACCACGGCACCTGCATTCCATGCACGCACCTGTATGAAAGCAAGGTAAAAACCGAATAATCTATTAAAAAGTGATAATGCAGAGAAAAACAGCAGAAACAGATATTTCAAAGCAGAAAATAAAGAAACCAAACTTAGTAAGCTATTTAAAAAAACCGATGGAAGAACTCTGAAAGGAACACAAATAAGGTAACCTATGGAAGAAGTCTAAAAGGAAAGAAGAAAGAAAGCAACTTAAGTTACAAAAACAAAAAAACCACCTAGATCAAACCAGTTGAAAGCAGCCCAGTGAGTCAGAGTCTAAGATCCAGCAATACAAAGCAACCTGAAATACATAAAGAACCAAACTAAGTTACATTAAACAGTACACGAGTACAACAAGACAACAATTAACCACAGAACGAACATGTAGATCAAATTGTACAATCACCCAGAAGCCTGAAAGCGACACAAGCAAGTAAATGGCAGTTTGAAGGGACCCGAAATTACCTTTACTCAAAACCAGTACCTATAAAGAAACCCCCAAAACATGAAAAAAACGAATTAAGCATATGAATTTGAAAGACAATCTTTAATGGCCAATCAAACCAACCACCATCAACAATCAGCCATCACCAGGAGCCACGAACCGTACTCATAAGACAGACGGCAGCTAGCGCTTCGGAATGGTCCGCAACAAACCCCCTAAAATTTCACAGAGCCCAACATAAATAAGAACACAAATACAATAGGAACTATCAGAAACACAAAGCAACAGATCCACGAAAATTAAGAAGGCATAAAAGAAGCTAGAACTAATGTCTAATAAAATGCAATACCTTACTCGACACAACGCAACCAACAAATCAGAATAGTGAAGAAGAGCCAAACCTACGAAATAGTAAACACCCGAGTTTCGATATAAGACAAGACATGATTGATCCGCAACAAAACCTTATAATCTTATTAGTAATCCAAAACAATCGAAATCCCCAATTTAATTGTGAACCATAACCCTAATTCGTGATATTTAAGTGATCTGAGAATTTAGGTTGATTCAAGTGATGAATTTGAGATGGGAACCGGTTATTTGAAGCAATTTGTGTGAGATTTGTGAAGGTTTATTAAAGGAGAAGTGAATTTGGGAAGGATTAAGAGAGTAGTATTTTATGAGAGAAGCAAATGAGAATGCAAGATGGGTAAGAAAATGTAAAATGAATAACCAAACCTTAAAATTTAACATGGCACAAACAGAAAACAAAGAGTGAACTAATCAACAACAAAATAGAAAAATGATAATGGCCCAGAAAACAAACCTATCGTCGTCATCATCAGCATCACCGCCATCGTCTCATGCCAGTTCATCATCATGACTGACTGACCGTGGTATCATCGAGAGAAGAGAGATTAAAGAAGGAGTAAAGTGAAGAATGAAAGGGAGATGGAAAGGAGTGGATGAGAACAGAAGAAAATGTGAAAAATGTGATAAAGCAGTGGACGAAAATGCAAGTGAAATGGAGGGAGGAGATTGAAAAGGAGAAACCAACGGATGGTGAGGATCTCAGTTGCACTATTCATAGCTACAGTGCAATGAAGTCTAAACTTTTTAAGAGTTTAGGATTTTGTAGAACCAAGGATTATCATTCACGGGTAAGAGTTGTGACAATAACTAATATTGAATCGATCGTATTGCCCTAATGGTTAGTGGCAGCCTGGCAGGTAAACTTTCGTGACAGGACAACGGTAAGAATTCAACCATCGACACTATAATAGCTAGGCCGATGCTATATCTTTTTTTTTTTTTGATGGGAAGACCCAGAGGTCTACTGTATTAAACGAGAATCAAAGATAACAGCATTGTTTGCGCTCGGTGGTAGTTCCTCCAACCACACCGACCTACCAACTAATCTAGGAAATAAATGAGCTAAAGCATGTGCTACGCTATTGTTCTCGCGACTAGTAAACGACCAAACAACAGAAATAAAAGAATTACACAAGGTTAAAATATCCGACAACACCAAAGCTAGCATATTTTTTCCAATGGCCTTCTTCCTGAGCGCTTCCACGATCACCAAGCAGTCACTCTCCATGACGATCTCTTCATGCCCCCGTCTTACAGCCTCCTTCATTCCTTCCAGCAGCGCCACTGCTTCCGCGATCTGGGGTTCCCAGTACTGGTCCTGAACCTGCGCAAAACCCCACAAAACACTTCCCGAACTGTCTCGACAAACCGCTCCCCAGCTCACTCCGTCCCCTTCCTTAGCCCCCGCGTCAACGTTAATCTTCACAACCCCGACCTTTGGCGGCTCCCATCCTCTCTTCTCAACACCCCTCACAGTCCTCTTACTCGTCTTGTCCCTCTTATCCACCACGAAGCCTCCTCCTTCCGTCTCCTCCATTACATCCAAGGCACGTTTAACCACCCGCCAAGGATCCACCTCCCATCCTTCGAAAATCACCTTATTTCGGTGTTCCCACAAGGCCCAGCAGCACACCATAAACAAAGCTTGTTCCCTACCCCCTAGGCTTCTCCATCTAGCTTCCACCCATTCCCTCACACAAGCTCCCTCATTCTCCTCCTCACCGAGACCCACTTCTGCCCAGACCCGCTTAACAATGGCACAATCACGAAATAAATGCAAACTAGACTCAACGAAAGAATTACATAAAGAACAAAAACCAGACTCACCTCGAACTCGATTAGCAATGTTCGCTCTTGTTGCCAATGCCTCGCTGCACAGTTGCCAGAAGAAAAGCTTCACTCGGGGCCACACCGGGAGTTTCCAGAGCCTATTCCATAACCATTTTTCCTTCCCCCAATCCGACACACCCCCAAGCTCCAACGCATCCCTATCCCCAGCCAAACGTCGATAAGCTGACTTAACCGTGAACACACCATCCTTCTCCCCCACCCAGAACTAGTCATCAGGCGGTCTTGAGCTACTAACCCGTATCCTCTTAATCCTTTCGCACTCAAAGGGCAAAAACATATCGGTTAGCAGATGCTCATTCCACTCTCCATCATTCTCAAGCAACTCAGCAACCGTCATTAGCTCCTTCCCCGGGACTAGAGGGCTCAACACCCGCCCCGTTTGAGTCTCGGGAATCCAAGCATCCCTCCACACCCGAATACTCAAACCGTCCCCAACTCTCCTCCTCCAGCCACCATCCAAAACTCTCCTAGCTTCCACAATTCCTCTCCAAGTATAGCTTGGAGCACTACCCAGCTCCGCCGTCATAATATCCCCCTCCGGGTAGTATTTAGCTCTCATTACCCGCGCCCAGAGCCTCTCCGGTTCAGTCAACAGCCGCCACACCTGCTTGCCAAGGAGCGTCATATTAAAAAGGTAGAAATCACGAAATCCCATACCCCCACGGCATTTCGATTGACATAGCCGACTCCACGCCACCCAGCTGATGCCTCTTTTCCCCTCCTCAATGCCCCACCAAAACCGCGATACTAAAGATTTAAGCTCATCACAAAAGTTTACGGGAATTTTGAAAATACTCATAACATAGGTAGGGAGAGAATTGGCCACAGCCTTTATAAGCACCTCCTTACCAGCCCTAGACAAGATTTTCCCGCGCCATCCACTCAGTCTCTTGCTCAGCTTATCTCTTAAAATATCCGTTAGGACTTTCTTAGACTTACCCACCACCGTTGGCAGCCCCAAGTATCTTTCCTGCTCCTGCACCTCAAGAATCCCCAACCGCGTAGCCAAATTACTCCTCTTTTGTAAAGGAATTCCCTTACTAAAGGAGACCGTAGTTTTAGAAAGGCTAACCAACTGTCCGGATGCATCCTCATATCGTCGCAAAATGGAGTTAATAACATCAGCTTCCTCCATTCGTGCTCGCGTAAAAAATATACTATCGTCGGCGAAGAGTAAATGTGAGACTGGTGGAGCCCCATTCGTGACCCTAATCCCGTGTAAACTGCCCATCTCAACCGCTCTCCGCATCAGACTAGACAACACCTCAGCACACAAAATAAAGAGATATGGCGACAGTGGGTCGCCTTGTCGTAATCCTCGCGAAGGGTTGAAGGTTTCCGTAGGTTGCCCATTAACAAGGACCGAGAAGGACACCGTAGTAACACAAGCCATCACCCGAGAGACCCACTCCCTGTCGAAACCCATAGCAATCAAAACCCTTCTTAGGAAGCTCCATTCCACTCTATCGTAAGCTTTTGCCATGTCAAGTTTAATCGCCATATACCCCTCTCTGCTTCTCGACATCTTCATGAAATGGAAAAGCTCAAACGCAATCATCACATTGTCCGAAATTGATCGACCCGGAGTAAAAGCACTTTGGTTTTCGGAAACGATCTCCCCCAGGAACTCCTTCAACCGGTTGGCTAACACTTTGGACACGAGTTTATAAGCAACGTTACACAAGCTTATAGGCCGGAAATCACGTATATTTGCTGGGTCCTTCACCTTTGGAATAAGTACGATGTTAGTTTTATTCAAACCTCTTGGCGAGGCCTCACCACGCAGAATCGCCAGAACTGAGTCAAGAACCTCCTGCCCCACCTTCCCCCAATAAGTTTGATAAAACAAACCATTCATCCCATCCGGACCGGGCGCTTTCAACGGATGCATTTGGTGCAAAGCATCAATCACCTCATCCTCGCTATATGCCCGTCGCAGCCGAGCATTCATGTCATCACTCACTCGCTGTTCGATCCCATGAAGAATATCCTCGGATATCAGAGGGTTCGAGGACTGAAACAAACCTTGAAAATAATGTGTAGCAACACCCGCAACCGCATCATCTCCACTCCGTATTACCCCCTCATCATCAACAAGCTGGGCAATATGATTTTTCCGTTTCCTTTCACCTGCTCTTGTATGAAAAAATTTCGTATTCCTATCTCCGTCTTTCAACCACAATGCCCTCGATCTCTGTCTCCAATATTGCTCCTCTTGCTTTCTCAGGCCCGCTATCTCCGCAACCAGTTTACGCCGTCTATGAACAACCTCTTCGGATCGTTCTTTATCATCCAACGCATAGAGCTGTTTGTTTTTAGACCCGATACTTCTCCTAATCTGGTTTATACTAGTCCCCTTCCACCTCCGCAGTTCTCTAGCACACTCCTCCAGAACTTGTACCAGGTTGCCCCTACCCCTAGCCACTCCACGATCAATGGCTTCACAACACTCCTCCTCACCCACCCAAATTTGTTCGAACCTGAAACATCGCTTCCTAGACTTCTCTTCTTCCCAGCAGTTCAGAACTAGTTTCAACGGAGCATGGTCTGACCATTCACGTGTCAAATAAAACAAACGAGCATAGGGAAAAAGTTCGACCCAATTTGGCAAACACAAAGCTCTATCTAGCATACATTGTCGATTAGCATCCCCCACTTGGCCATTATCAAAGGAAAAATTATAACCCTCCCAAGGCACATCTCTCAATCCACAATCATCGACCGCAACACGAAAATTGTTCATTTGCCATTGTGGTCTACTCCCCCCCTTCATCTCAGTAGAATACAGAATCTCGTTAAAATCACCGATACAAACCCAAGGTAAGTCCGACTGTCTACCAAGGAGTCTAAGCAGCTCCCAAGAAAGGTGCCGATCAGACACCACCGGCCACCCATAAAAACCCGTAATTCTCCACTCCCCAACACTACTTTTTACAACAAAATCCATGTGGTGAACAGAAGCAGATACAAAGGTACAGTCGATCTCTTTCTGCCACAACATAGCAAGCCCTCCGGATCTCCCTACACTATCAACCTCCAACCCAAAATAGCCATCCAACCTCTCCTTCACCCTCCTGAACTCACGACCACTCAGTTTCGTCTCACACAGAAAAAGAATGGCCGGGGCCTCCCTCCGTACCAGAGCACGGAGTGCTGAAACTGTATCGGGGTTGCCCAAGCCCCGACAGTTGATACTCATGATATTCATTGGGCCTGGCGGGGTTGGTCCTTGCCAACCTCCGCCTCAGGTATTAAGACGCCCCCGTCTATGGTAAGTCTCGCTTTCTTCTGAGCTTCCTCCCCCATCACATCCTCCCTTCCCCGCTTATTCACCTCCTGCCCCTTCAACTTCGATCCCCCCTCCGTACCTGCTCCTCTAATTCCAGTCCTAGGAATGCGAATCCACCCTCTCCCCCCTCCATTCCCCCCTTCGCCAGCACAGTTCGAAGTCATCGCCATCACTACTCCCTCCATCCCCTCCCCCATCTGGCTCATATCATAGGAACCGCCACTCACCTTCACCACATCCCTCTCCCCCCGTATATTGCTCCCCCTCTCTCCTAAGTGTGTCAATAGCTCCACCGTAGCAACAGCTTCCTCTCTCACAATCACCCCTGAGCATGTCGGGGCATCCACCGTAGCATCAGCTTCCTCCCCCACATTCTCCCCACCAGCTCCCTGTCCTCCTATCATCGCCTCATTCACCTCACGCAAAGCTTGCACCTGTTTCTTCGTACGTAGGTCAATAGCAATACTTTTAAGTTTCTCGATCATATTCGAAATAGTTTCTTCCGAATTCTTAGCACTCTCCTCATCAAACTGTGCTCTGAGGTTCCTTGCAGCCTTTCCCGTTTCTTCCTTAACCGTTTTCACCACCTTCCATGGTGAAGCCCTTAGCCAGTCTCCAAATTTAAGATCATCCTCCTCATATGGTCCTTCCTCGCAATCCTTTTCCCCATGCCCTACGAGACCACACCCATAGCAGTACGTAGGTAGTCTCTCGTATTTTACATTAAATATCAGCGTCCTGCCATCATGAATCTGTATCGGGATATCAGTCTTCAAAGGTTTTCTAATATCGTACAACACACGTACGCGAATTGCCCTATCAAGTTCAGGATTAGGGCCGTGCTCAAAGTGCATAAACGTCCCCAATCGGTTTCCCAAATTCTTAGCATTCGAAAGACTGGTGCGACCTGATAGAGGTAGGTCATAGATTCGCGTCCAAATCGGGAAAAAGAACAAAGAAGAATCAGTAGCTTTACCCGACAGAGATGGTTCATCAAAACACCACATGAACTTGTCGAAATGCCATGGCTGTCCCTCTAGAACCCTCGCCTTATCCCTTGCTGCCCCAAACCGAAACATGAACGTCTTCTCTTTCGCATCGATAACATTCCCCAGCATAGGTTTAGATGGATTCCATAACTTGATCATTGTATCGATCGCCGCCTTGACATTAATAGCCCTCGAAGCCCAAAGCTTCCCAACAAGGAGAAACTTGCCTTCTCCTGCCGCCTCCGTCACATCCTCCTCCCATTCAAACACCCCATCACACTCTCCCATAGGCTCTTCCCCTCCCGGTGAGTCCCCGATGATCCACTCTCCATGGCTCCTGCACACACGAAACAAACAACAAACAAAAAAACGAACAAAGAAAGAAACCTAACTCACGACAAAAATCATGAGCAAGGCCCCGAGAAAGAGGAAAATCGAAGAAAATTAGGACAAGAGACAGAGAAAATCAGACGGGAAACCCTAGGAAACCCTAGACTTGCCGATGCTATATCTTTTAAATAACCCATTCTCTCAACTGGATTAAGGTACATTCGAATAACATATTCGGATTTGGGATAGAAAAATATAAAAGAAAGCGCGTGATAAAAAGAAGGGTAAAAAAATGTAAAATGAAAAAAGGGTGATTATAACACTGCCAGAAAGCACATTATATCATTTAAAAATAGGAGAAATTGACGGGAATAATCCGACCTTTAAGCCATCTTCCAAGAATGATCCCATCTTTCAATAATCCAAAAACAATCCCATCTTTTAACCATATCTTCTTTAAACAAGCTCTTTTACCTATCTATCTATAAATATAATTAAAAGCCTCCTCTAAAATGGCTAATAAACGCCACGCGGACAAATCCACCTAGGACTGAAAAAAGCCAGCTGGAAGTTCAACTTCCCACGTGTTTTCCAAGTCTTCCATGTCAACTGCCACTATGTGTTTCCTACCTCTTAAGAAAAGCCAGTAAAAAAAAAATCAATCGCCTTAACAAAGATAGCCAAACATTCTACCTCTGTTCCTTCATCTTCCTCCTCAGTTCAACCGGTTAATTCCATTGAAAGCCCGTATTGAATGCATACTAATTATAATGTTTCGGTTGTCAAATTCATCAGAATCACAGTTATTATATTTCATAAAACAGTACAAAAACCGACCCTTAATCTTCACCCTCTTCGTATACCTCTGTCCGAAACCGAAATCACCATTACTCACCATCAAATTACAACATTATCCCCCAAACTTTCATCTGTTCTATATTCAAATTCATTGATAGTCATCTCCGTATTGAAGTCAAAATCAAGAACCAAGTCTATTATTTCGAAACCAACAAGGTCTTTACACGTTTTCAGGCGGAATCGCAATGGAACAAATAACCATTTTTGGTTGAATTACTATCTGTGATTGTGGAGAACTGTGTATATCCCTCTGTTGCTATTGGATTCTTTCAGGGGAACGGGTTATTATTCTTAGAAATTGTGAATTTGGTTCATATTATATGCCACAGGTATGTTTATCCACCATTTGCAACACCTGACTTGTAGTCTGTTTCATCTTTGTATACAATTTCACGAACGCCTTTCGTGTTGCCTACTGTTTGCTTTCACTGTTTTATTGTAATTCGCTTTAATTTGTTGCTGTGCCACAAATTCCAGACAGAATCAGCCTGAGAACAATTGAAGCCAATAATTTCGAATTTCGTTGGATTTGGATTCCGGGAAAAAAAAATAAGGTACCGCTATTCTGATGTTTCCACATATTTTATGTTTTATAGTCGTTTTTTAGCTTCAATTGTGCCGGATTCCTCTTTCAAACTTGCAGCGGGTTAGTACTCTGCCTTTCTTTGTTTTGTCTATGATATTGACATGTAAACTGCATATTATAATTTTGTTATTGTAACCCTCATTTTGGACTCATAGTTTCGATACTTCACACTGTTCGTGGGTAGGGTGTCTAGCACTCCAACATTCTAACACGTTGTTATACGATACAACACGACACTTGACCTTTCAATTTTACCCATAACATGATTTTTTCACAAAATAATTGTGTTCGAAACACCAACACCGATTCACGGCCAATACTTGCAGTCGAGTCGGAGTTATATGTATAGAACTTGCCACCATTTAGAGAAACATTCGACCAGTGCTATTGTGTTTCTGCATGCTAATTAGTATCCAGAGATGGGGATATATATATATATTTTTTCTGACTCTAATAGGTGGCTGGAGGTGCTGTGCTTCTGACTGATGTTGTATATTGGCTCCTCCTTTACCCGGTAAAGTCTGCCGGACAGTCGAAAATAGCATTTGTAAGGATTTGTTAATTCATTTGCTTTGAACTTTATTTCATTTGTTTCTATTTGAAGGGTGCAGAGTTGCAGACATGAGATTATATGCTTACATGGTGTCTTGTAATTCAATAAGTTTCGGTGACTCTATTGTGTTGCTTGTGACTTCTGATTGTGTTCCCGCTTAAGTCGGATTTTACTCCAGCATTAATGAATTTATTTGACCATTCATGTTAGCACTTGGCAGTTGGTGAATCCTTACTCTTTTTTGGACCATGGCTTTGTTGTAGTACGTGGTTGAAAAGTAAGACATAGGCAAAACCACTGTCATTGCGTTTGATTATTTAATGAAATAGTATGAAAAAAAGAAAAAAATTTAGCTGCAAATTTAAGAACATGAAACAAAGATTGGACCCTAAGTCCTAACTATGTTACTCTGATTTGATTGTCGTTTGAGAGTTGCCTCACAACTTTGTAGTAAATAACTTTCATCTTCTTTTACCTAAAACTACGCAAGTGTTATGTCGTGTCTTGATAGTGGTATTAAAATGTGGCATCGATCGCGAATGCGGCCACAGTCGTGAAATATTGGTATCGGGTCGTCGCGGGTTTAACGTAATGGATAGCGGTCAATGCGGCTGGAATTTCAAAAATATGTACCAAATTTGTGTGCTATTTCTTCCCTCCTAACAATATGTAACTTGAGTTAGTTTTCCAATGTTTTAGTCCAAGTTGTACCTTTTATTCCCTCTTTCTTTTCACAAATGCATGCTACATTGCAAATTAACATTTTCCATTTATTTGTTTTTTTTTTAAATATCAATAGAACATATTAAGATGCGTAAATTGGTGGAACAAGGCCTATATTTTTCAAATATTGGTTGATGCTGCCATGATATTGTCATTTAATAACGTGGAATAACATAACGGCGACATGAAATTCTTTTTTTTTGTAACGGAGGTTATGAATAGCATTTAAATACCATGGTCTGATGGATACACAACCCACGGTCAAATGAAGTGTCAAAGTAACATAGGCTAAAACTAAATACAATTAGTCTTGCTGAAGACGGGTCGGAGTAAGTGACGGGTAATGCCCTCACAAAACGGATAGGGGGGACAAGGTGGGGGCACCCTCATGTGTTTCCCTCTCTCTTCTATTTGGGTCATTTGTGAGAGAAAATAGTATCCGTCACTCCAAAGTGACGGATACGTGCCGTCACAAATGAGATTTTGTGAACTAAATATGCTCCACTGAGAAGGAGGTGAAGTACTTATGGAGCCTGATTGTCAGACAGTTACATACTTGTATTCTTAATGGTTTGAGTCTTTGATGACATGTTAGCTATAAGTAAATCGTCAATTATCGGTGAAGGGTAAAATGAGATAGGATATAAGCCCTTCTGAAAAAACATTTTCGCTCTAATGTATATATTCCCTATTGGCAGTTTGACATTTGCAAGCATTATGTCAAAATTCTCATTATTGGTGACGCAGTTCTAAATGGCATGGTAAGTTGTACCTCAATTCTGTGCATGTGTTTGTATCTTTGGTATTGAACTTGTGGTTCATTGTTTTTCCTTCTTTGAGAGGTTTCCCATCTTTAGAATCGCCTATTTTGTCTTATGGACAGGAGCGTTTGTCATTTACCAATGGATATTCCACGTCTTTATTTCACTACCGTAAGTCATACGCCTTTCTCTTGATATCTGTAAAGAGGTTCAGACTGATAAACAACAAAGGAGAAATGCAACAACGCAGAAAGATGAAGGGTAGAAACAGGAACAATTTCAAACTACCTTTCAGAAATTTTATGGTATAGCTCGACTTTTTTAAAACAAAACTCCAAAACTTTATTATATAGCTCGAGTTCTAGAGCATACAATTGGGTACAACTGGTTGTAGGATCTATTAACTGAAGAAAGATGCATACATATGCACTAAATTTTTCATAACGTCATGAGTAATGATCTTGGTAACTATAAAGACAAAGAATAAAAATTGGTTAAATAAATGGCTAAGTGATCATGTAAGAACCTTCACAAACTCTGTAAGAAAATATGCATGAGTACTTTTTCATTACTCCATCGTTAATGATTTTGGCAACTAAAAAGACAGGAAAATAAAAATTGGTTAAATTGACTCATTAAAATGATGTTTACATCTTATAACTCCTTATAATTCATTAAAGTCTAATTTTAATAAACGGATAATTCACGCGGTACCCCTAAGGTTTGCCACTTTGCACGAAATACCCAAAATTTTGATCCGGAAATCTTAAAGAGGTCATAACTCGTATTTACGAGTTCCAAAAGTGACGAATTTTTTTTCCAAATCGCTCATCTTTCCGAGAACTACAATTTGAAAAAAAAAATTGTCACATTTGGATTCCGCTACTAGGAGTTATTGTGCGTCAAAGATTTTTCGACCGAACAAATTTTGAGTGAGCATATCTCCTGGTCACGAGTTCCAAACTCGTCAAACTTTTTTTTCAAATCGTAGTACTCGGAAAGACGATCGATTTGAAAAAAACATCTTCACTTTCTGAATTCGTAAACACGAGTTATGACCTCTTTAAGTTTTTCGGGTCAAAAATTTGGGTATTTTGTGCAAAGTGGCCAACTTCAGGGGTACCGCGTGAATTATCCGTTTAATAAATCTCATTTATCATTAGCACTAGAAGTGTTTATTGAGATCAATTATAACCGAGAACTCAAGAGACATATCAATTAAAAGTCATATAATCCAAGATTATAAATAAGACCACAAAAAGGCAGTGAGACTTCCATTCACGTATAATTTTTTATTTGCATACTTTTGTTTAGTCTTTTACACTCTACTCAATTGTATTCTAATTTATTTTTGTTTATTTTCAGAGTGTACTTACCAAGGATCTAAACGTGAAATGTCGAGGTATAAACAATTAATATTTCATTATTTCTACTTTTATTTCACATCTATCTACCAAGTATATTTGTTTCCCTTAAGTAAGTTTGATTTAGTGGTTAGATTTCTCGAATATTAAAGTGGAATACTAAATTAGGGGTTGTCATTAAGACAAATAAAACCATCATATCGATTCAAGGGTTTTGGTGTCATTCCTCATTACATAGTTTTGACTAATATGATCAAAAAAATTCAAAATACCCTAGCTATAATATATCTCCAAGTCAAAAAGAAAGTACAGAAAAAAAACGCGAAAAACACTTTCACGAACAATACAACAAAAACAAATCAACAAAAAAAGTCAAACCCGTGATTTTCACGGGTCACAAAACTAGTTACCTGATTAAAAGGTTACAAGTCTCTTACTTACTCCATTATTCTTTCTAAATTTTTTATTTTTATTTCATTTCATCTCTCATCACTAATCCCCCTCTTTGTCCCTAAAAAACTTGACATATTAACATCCAAACTCACACAAATTTCCGGAAAATCAATCAATCAAAAAAAAAAAAAAAAATACACCCATTTCGTAAGCCACAGGCCCCTAATAAAAAAGTTTCAACCAAAAAGCATAACAAGTTAATTTCTTCAAATTAACTTCTTATCCAACTATGAGGGCACCCGAGCTCCAGTGCACGCTACAATTGAAGTTCCACTTTATCTCTCTTTCAATTAAAAACAACTCTCCCTTGGATGTTTAGATGTTTAGATTTTATTTTCATTAGAATATACTCGTTGTTCATAAATTACTTGCATTACACAAGACAAATGAACATCTTAAATTAATAAATTACATATATTCACCCATAGCTTGGAGTATTTGTTTATCATGTTTTGTTTTACAAGATTTAAGAAAGAAATGGTTACAACAAAAAATTTAAAGACACATTACCTACTATTATAAGTCATTCTTATAGAGGGATTGTTTAAAGAAGATGAGGTTTAAAGATGGGATTACTTTTGAATTATTGAAAGGTGAGATTATTCTTGGAAGACGACTTAAAGGTGGGATTATTCCCGTCAATTTTTCCTTAAAAATATTTTTTTTTTTGAAGGGAAAACGAGGGATACTTATATTAAATCAATTTCCGCGAGAGCCAAAACAGCATCCGGAAAATTTTCAGTATACATGGACTCCCCTACTGAGGAACACAGTCTAGCCACCGTATGCGCGACCGTATTTCCCGCTCGTTTCACATGAGACCAACCACAGGACTCGAAAAAATTTGCAAAGAAAATAATATCAGAGATACAAAGTCCACGAGGAGCTCTAGTGACTCGGTTTCCTTTCACTGCATCGATAATCGTCTTCGCATCGCTCTCCATGATCACATTTCTCGACCCCATTCTCGTTGCTATCTCCACCCCATAATCCAAAGCTTTGGCTTCTGCAATAGATGGCTCCCACTGCGCTTTGACCCGTCTGCATCCAACCACCAACACTTTCCCATCCGCATCACGCCCCACAACCCCTAAACCAATCTCTCCGTTCTCGAACACAGCTGCATCCGTATTATACTTGAGAGTTCCCACCCCCGGCCTGGACCACGCACCTCCCTCCCCATGCGGACTGTTATGAGGGCTCCCACACACTTCACTCTTGTATTGGACATAATCTAGAGCCATCCTAACCATCCCCATAACCACCATCCCTACATTCGGGCTCTCCTCTTCGAAAGTGCGCAAATTCCGGACATACCAAACTCCCCATGCTGTTGCCATAAACCGGAGCCACTCCATCCTCTCCAATTTTGTGAAAGCTCCCCTCACTATTCCAGGACACGATTCCTCCTGTACTTCGGTCAGCAGCGCATCAAACCCACTGTCCCTCCACACCTCTTTTGTCCATCCACACTCAAAAAGAGCATGCTTAACCGTTTCCACCTCTTCATTACAAATACCACACCTCGGGTCATTTCCACAGTGCCTTCGGACCAAATTTGCACGAACTCCTAGGATATTTGCACATATACGCCACGCAAAATGCTGTAACTTCGGCGGGCCTTGCATCTGCCATATTAACTTCCAAATGGACTCCATATCCTCCACCTCCCCATTGCCCAAAACTACAGGTGTTGTCACCCTCCTGCCAAACCAGTAGCCCGACCGTACTGAGTATTCCCCATCTTTAGCAGGCCACCAGAAAAGTTGGTCTCGTTTTTCGTTGCGGCTAATGGGTAAAGTAAGGACCAACTCCGCATCCCTAGTGTTGAGGATCTCCCTAACTCTCTCCTCCTTCCAAGACCGACTCTCCTGGTCAAGGAGTTGCTCAACTCTCATATCTGGGTAAGCTTCCATATTTGGCATGGGAATACCCCCTCTGTGCGCGACAGGTAACCAGGCATCATCCCACACCCTAATCTCTCGTCCATCCCCCACTCTCCACCTCAGTCCATCCAAAAGCAAGGCTTTTGCGCTCCATAAACTTCTCCATGTATAGCTGGGATCGTGGCCCCTCCGTGCATCAAGTATGGAACAATTCTTAAAATATTTGGCTTTGAAAATACGACTCACCAGTGTCTCCGGATTAGAGAGCATTCTCCACACTTGTTTAGCCAAAAGCGCGTGGTTGAAAACTTTAAGATCACGAAAGCCCATCCCCCCCACACTCTTCGGTTGGCAGAGCTTGTCCCATGACAACCAATGGAGTTTCCGTTCCCTCTCCGAAGAGCCCCACCAAAATCTAGCCATAGTCGCATGGAGCTCCTCAACAATCCGCTCCGGCAACATAAATAAGCTCATCATATATGTCGGAATAGCTTGAGCCCCCGCTTTGATTATAACCTCCTTCCCTGGTTTTGATAGCATACGTTCCTTCCATCCCTGCAGCTTTTTCCATATTCGATCTTTGATGCCAGCGAAAATTACCTTCTTCGACCTTCCAATAATCGTCGGGAGACCAAGATACTTCTCATATCTATCCACTTCCCTCACCCCGAGTGCACTAAGGATCGTTGTTTTGCAGCCTTCCGTGACTTTCTTGCTAAAGACAACTTCGGACTTGTCATAATTAATTTTCTGGCCGGATGCTCCCTCATATAAGCTGATGATTTCAGCGATTTTCGAGCATTCTCGTACATTTGCCCTAGCAAAAAGAACACAGTCATCTGCAAAAAACAAGTGTGAGACTCGAGGAGCCCCACGACAAACCCGCAACCCATGAATAAGGCGTTTCTCCGCAGCATCCCTGAGAAGGTAAGAGAAAGCGTCCGCACAAATTAGGAATAAGTACGGAGATATCGGGTCCCCTTGTCGTAATCCCCGGCTTGGTATCAAAATTTCAGACGGTTTCCCGTTAATGAGGAACGAGTGTGTGACAGTAGTGACACAAGACATAACCCGGCTGCACCAATTTTCAGAAAAACCCATCCGCCTCATCATCGCCTCTAAGAACTCCCATTCCACCCTATCATAAGCTTTGCTCGATCATGTCTAATTTGAGAGCAACACTCCCCCCTCGCCCCTCACCTCCCCTCTTCATGGCATGGAACGACTCGAAAGCTATTAGGGCATTGTCCGTAATTAAACGACCCGGGGTGAAAGCACTTTGATTCTCTGTTATGATACCATTCAAAAACCCCTTAAGTCTATTAGCGAGAGTTTTAGAGATAATTTTATAAAGGACATTACAGAGACTAATGGGCCTATATTCCGTAATCTTGGTGGGTGCATGTGTTACATTTTGGAATGAGCACTACTGAGGTGGAATTTAGGCCCCGTAAGTCAACCCTACCTTCCCACCAATTCCTGACCAACGCACATACCTCTCCTCCTACAATACTCCAGAACTTTTGATAAAAAAGAGCACTCATACCATCCGGTCCCGGGGCTTTGTGTGGGTGCATACTAAAGATCGCTTGCTTAACCTCCTCATCACTGACCGGTCAGTCAAGGACCTGGTTCATCTCCCCTGATACCACCTTCGAAACCCGCTGCAACACCTCGTCAATTCCCACTGGTCCACTAGAACAAAATAACTCACCATAATACCTTGTCACAATTCCACTAATCTCATCTTCCTCCATGCAAGCTCGGCCATTATGATCTTCAAGGCTGACGATCCTATTTCTCTTCTTTCTTTGTTTAGCTTTATGGTGAAAATATGAGGTATTTCGATCTCCGTCGCGTAATTCCAGCTTCTTTGCTCTCGTGTACCAGTACGTTTCTACTTGCATTCTGAGTTCATCAACTTCCTTTACCAGCTCCTGACAACGTTCTAGCATATCGGCCGACGGGTCTCTTTTCTGGCACCTCGACAGCTCCTCCTCTTTCTCTTTAAGTCTCCTCTTTATATCCCCAAAAGTTCGCCTAGCCCACGATGCCAACTTCACAGCACAGTTTTGGATTTTCTCTTCCACATCTTCCCCTATCCCATCCTGCCATGCCTCCGTGACCACTTGCACACAACCCGCATTCGAAAGCCAAAAAGGTTCGAACCTGAACTGTTTTCGTCCTCTTATGGCTTCTTCATTATCATCCCCCCCCCCCCCCCTTTAATGAGCAAAGCAGCATGATCTGAAGCATAAATGGGAGAGTTAAGGACCTCGGCTTTCGGGAATAAATCGCACCAGCTCTCCGTTGCCACCGCCCTATCCAGCCTTTCACGAACAAAAGTTCGGAAGGATTTTCCTCTCTGCCACGTAAACCTATTTCCCCTATAACCCAGATCCCTTAGTGCACAATCGTCCAAAGCCCCACGAAACGCATCCATCTGTCTTTCCCCCCTGTGACCACCTCCTTCCTTCTCCTCCGGGCTAAGAATCTCATTAAAATCCCCAAACATAATGATCGGAACCGTGCTCATACTATATAACTGACGCACCAAATTCCAAGTTTTATGCTTGTCTTCACTACCAGGCCACCCATAAATCCCCACAGCTCTCCAACGCGGCACCCCATCAGCGTCTTTAATCTCTATCATGATATGGTTGTCATTATAAGAGATCAACTCCGCCTCCACCTCTCTCCACCACATCCCCAATCCTCCCGCTCTACCTCTACTACTTATACACAGACCCTTAGTAAAACCACATTTCCCTTTAACTTTATTTAACTCCCTCTCACCAATCATTGTCTCCATGACGAAGACAATGTTCGGGCACTCCTCCAACACACAATCCCGGAGGGTGTTAACTGTCCGGGATTGCCCAACCCCCGATGTTCCAGCTTAAGGTTTTCATTGTTGTTCGCGGTCGGGTCTCCGCCAAAGATCCGCTACTTTCAAGTGATCGAAACATGACCCACACCTCCACAATTCGCCTCTTCACTCCCTTCTCTCCATGCGCTTCATCACCGCTCTCTCCTCCTCCTTTCCTCTTCCCTCCCACTACTATCCTCCCCACCTCTTCCTCCTCACCCCCTCGCTGCCCTTTTGTAGTCTCTCTCCTAACCTTCACAAATTTCCTCTGAGCCAAACCCACTCCCTTTTTGGCTTTACCAGACTCCTCCCCCTCCCTGCTTCCCTCCTCAATGAGTTGTATGGCCCCGTTATTCAAACCCTCCTTACTACCCTGCACCTCAGGCTCTTGTGCTTCTCTTCTCCCCTGTACTGCCTTCTCACCCCCCAACGAGACTCCCCGTAGCATAGACACCATACTTTCCAGGGCCTCCTCCTCCCTTCCTTCTTCATCCTCCTCCGCGAACAGTTGCCTTGCACACGAGCCTGGTTTCTCGTGTTCAGGTTTAGAGCTCCTCCCTACCCTCCACGGTGAAGCCCTCAACCAATCTCCGAACTTCCTCCCCTCCCCCACCTGGCCCCTCCTCTCACTGCAATCCTTCTCTCCGTGCCCTACTCGCCCACACACATAACAGAAAATGGGTAGGCTTTCATAACTCACTCGCACTCTCCATTGCTTCCCACCCTTCCCTTTCATATTAATCCCATCAATCAGAGGTTTGCGCACGTCAATGACAACTTTCAGCCGCATGGACCTGTTAATTGAGGGGTTAACCGAATTATCAACCGAAACAAACGCACCCACAGCGTTTCCCAGATTAATAGCATTTTCCAAGTTCAGTCGTCCCCCTATGGGAAGATCATAGACCCGAATCCATATAGGGGAAAAGAAAAGTGGTACCTCTGAAGGGACGGCATCATTCTTGAGATCTGAGAGAACGAGAATGTGTCGTTCGAAGTGCCATGGTTGCTCCTCAAGAACCCTCCGCTTATCCTCCTCTCTGTTAAATTTGAAAGTGACAATCTTCCGCTGTTTATCCACCACTTCTCCCTCCACTTCACCACGCATCTTCCATGCTCCTATCGTGGTATCTAAGAAAGCCTTCATATTGATATTTCTCTCCGTCCATAGTCGCCCCACCACACACAAACTCGCCTCAGGCGCAGTTTCTGTGTCATCCACCACCCAATCCACCTCCACCGGCCTCTCCTCCCTCCCACTGTCATCGACTTCATCCATCGCAAGAGAATTTAAGTTGATTTGGTTTTGTGCCCTAGCCGACGCCATATTAAAAAACACAGATTCCAAAACACCAAAAGAAAACAAACCCTACTGAGCAAGAAAGAGAAAAGAGGACCGTACAAAACAAATACTTTAAAGCGATTTACGATGAGAAAAGGTGATTTTTGTCTGTATATGGATCCCTGTTGGCAGGGGGCGGAAACCTAGACAAACCCTAGGGGCGGCACCCTCCCAAGGAGAAAACCTAGAGGGAACTTTGTTTATGGTCAAATTCAAATGCGACTTTTTACTTCCTTAAAAATATAGTTAAAAGGAAAATTGTTATCATATACTAATACTTTTGGAAATGGATCCTCTCCATTTCCTTTCTCTCCATTTCCTCCCACAATCTCTTTAAATAATAATATCCCCTTTCATTCTCATTTTCCTTTATTTTTATGCGTAAAATTAGAACCGTTAGATATTGTCAAAATACGATCCGGACCATTAATAAGAACTTGCCTCTCCATTTCCTTTTAAGAAATGGAGAGAAATTGGGCTCAATACTTTTATAGAACGAGTGGTAGTTACATTTATTCTTTGACGTAATCATTCCTAAAAAGGGTTAAATGGAATACTTGCAAATACAAATACGAAACTACGACTGAAACACAAAACCAACTTCTAACAAATTTGTTTTTTTCTGTTGTTTGTTTCAAGTGTCACTATTTTTATTCCTAGAACCACAAATAATTATCTTTGTTCATATATTAATAAAGACCAATGCTATCTATTCTTGTTTGGTTTGGTGGATTAACACCTTACAACCACATGGTCTTGAGACAAATTTGCATCCATATGACTTATAAATAATACAAATATGAGACTATTAATTAATTAGACTAAATGACTTCAAGTATATAACCACTAAAAAATAACTAAAATAAAAACACCTACATTTCCTTTACTCTAATATCAAGATAGTTTTTGGAGATTAGGGCTAAGTGTCGATGAAAGATATCAAGTTTAATTTAACTAAACCGTAGATTAAAATTTTAAAACTTGATGGACCGAAGAGAGTCAACCAAAAAGTAGGTGTAGTTTGATCTTAGACAATAGACACTAGTCTCACTGAGTTATTATTAATTAGTCTGATTCAATCTTGACAAAATAGAAGCAAGAGCTAATGAATTTAAGCTACTAAATCTAACATAAAAAAAAGTATCAAAGTTAAATAACTCAACCTTATCTATCTATTTTAATTTATCAAAATAAAACCTCAATAATTTGCAAACAACTTTTTTGTATATAAAAATGCATATATCATGTCATTTTGTCAAAGCAACAAATTTCGGTCAACCAAGCTAAAAAAAAAAGAATATAAATACAACAATCGAGGAATCATTGATGACCGACTTAAATTAAATGTATTCAATCTGGTTTTTATCTATATTACAATTCAATTTTCTAAGACTAAATCTAGACTTGTTCAACCCTTATAGTTACAAAGGTTGGTCAAATGGTCGGGTTGGGTAGGGTCGGGCTTGACTTGGGTCCCGAACCGGGCCGAGCTACATGTAGGCGCGGCAGGCGGAGCAGAAAGTGACCAGAAGGGCGGGTTTAGGGCAGCCCTATGGGGCAGGTCAGGATTAGGGGCGGATTGGACTTGACACGGGGACCCGAAATCACCCGAGATAAGGGCGGGTCGGGCTGAGTCAAAAGTGGCTCGAGGGGAGGGTTGGGCCGGGGCACGGCCTGCCCTAATAGTTACTAAGATACCTTATTATTACCATAATTAAATTGTGAATATTTAATTGTTAATCATATGTTATAAGAGATAATACTCAGGACCGGTGTTTGAATCCCGTCAACATCAAAATCGTTCAGCTACCCCTATCAGGCGATCACCAAAAACATTAAAAAATTGTAACCTATAAAAACAACAATTGGTCTCCCTTGTGACGGGTTACCATTTGTGGCGGATATTTTGTGAGTTAAAATGGTAACAAAATGGGTTAGTGGAGAAAGGGGAGCACATGAATAATGTTGCAGAGAGAGAAAAGGTGGGTACTTTGAGGTAAAAAGGTATCCGTCACTCAAGAGTGACGGATATGTGCCGTCACAAACAAGAATTTGTGTTTAAACAATTCCATATTGAAGATTTCATCTCTGTAAAATGAACTCAAAAGTTTGGCTCTTCTGTAATTTGAGAGGAGGATAGATTTCCTCATCCTTATCCAGTTACACCCAATCACTCTCTCCTCACTCCCTTCCTCTCTCTTCATCATCAACACATAAGCTCTTCTTCTATTAATAACCTCACATCCTTTTTCTTCCTCCCTCTTTCTTATTTATTTCCCAATTGTTGCACAACTTGGGAATAAATCATCATTAATTTAATTAATTAAATAAATATTTCTGGGTTTTCAAGCTTGTTGCTTTTACAACCCATTTCAAATAAGATCAATATAAGTCCCCTAATGTAATTTGGGGGCATATTAATGGTCAAACTTGTCATCTTTATTGAAATTACTTAGTGGGTATTTCATCTTATTTCATTTTGGGGTAATTTTATGGTAAAAGTTTTGATCTTTATTAAAATAACTTAATTTGGGGGTAAATTTATGGTCAAAAGTTGTGATCTTTATTGAAATTACTAAGTGGGTATTGCAATAAAATCCATTCTGGGGTAAATTAAGGTCAAAGTTTTGATCTTTATTGAAATTACTTAGTGGGTATTGCAATTTATTTCATTTTGGGTAAATTGAAGGTCAAAGTTTTGATCTTTATTGAAAATTACATAATTTGGGGGTAAATTGAGGATTACTTGTTTTGATTTCTATCAAATTGATTGTGGGTTTTGCATAATTAGGTCTAAAAATGGGAATAATTGAAGCAATTTGGGGAATATTGGAGAAACCTGCATCAATTGGAGGAGGATTAATGATTGAAATTATGTTATTTATAATGCCAATTTGGACTGCATTTCTTGTGGGTCTTGTAATTGGATGGGCATGGAAACCAAGATGGTGGGATAGAAATAAGATTGATTCTTTTATGGCAAAAATTGTGGATTTTTCAGTTCCTTCTTCTCCTTGCAAAGGGTTTTCTTCAATCAGCCAAAGTTTGAATGCATTTAACATGAATGGTTCAAGTTGCAAAGTTGAGGAAGATAATCATAGGGTTAATGATGTGACTACATTTTCTTTTGATGATGCCAGTTGCAGGTAATTTGATTCATGGATTCTAGCTTTTGTTTTTTTGTTTGTAATTTGTCTCGGTCATTTGTTTACATTTTTAATTCTTTGTAAGCGGTATTTTAATCAAATGTAAACAAATGATTGGGACGGAGGTAGTATCGATTATGATTTGTGCTTGATTGTTACCTTGCTCATATGTTGCTTATTTGAATATAGTCTGGTCACATATTCTTGATATCCGTCTTAAACTTAAAACAGGTCAAGTATGATAGATGAGACAAAAGTTTTGTCCTATATATGCAAGTGGGTGCATAGTTGACCCGTGTTGTCCTAAGAGAGACTTACTGATTTGATTTTGGTTAGCTTTTGGTGTAAAGTTTGGTCTTTTCTCATGTGGTTGCTTTGGAATGTTTGTATTGTGGAAATGTTAGGTTGAAGTGTTCATCATTTATGTCATATTTTAGTAAATTTTGGAAGCTAGTATTGTAGACTTGTAGATTAGGTTTAGTTTTCTACCATAAAAAATTGGAGAATGTTTGTATAGTTTTGGATTTTTATAGCTGTGGTGTTTACCCTTCTGAAGGTGGGATTTTGGTTGTTGATTTCAGTTCGTCTCAGCTCAGAGGTAGTGAACATCCTGCTGTGAATGACGGCGATTTGATTCATTTGCATAAGATTGTGGAGGAGAAGGATGGAGGTTTGCCTTGGATTCAGATGATGGACCGCTCTACTCCGACTATGAGCTATCGTGCTTGGCGAAGAGACCCTGAGGTAGGTTTTACCTTGCTGTATTGTACTGTAGAACATAGTTTGACAGCGTAGGAATTAGGATAGATACAAAATATGAGGCCAACTTACTAACCTTAGAACTGAATTAGGATACTTAATTTGTGATGGTCGCATAGGGCAAATGTAAGACCGTCTCGTATAAGAGCAATTTCGAGAGATGAAAAGCTTGGAATAGGCGTTAGATGTAGGTTGTTGTAGGCATGTAAGGTAGTCCTCGTTGATGTTTCTGATTTTAGCATGAGATGATTGCAATTAAGAGTGGCACGATTATGAGTTTGTCGATTAGATGCAAATTTTAGGATTGCAATTTGTATGATTTTGGTTTTGGTTGGCGTTTGGCAGACTGGTCCCCCTCAATATCGTAGTAGTACAATTTTTGAAGATGCGACACCTGAGATGGTCAGAGACTTCTTTTGGGATGACGAATTTCGAGCAAAGTGGGATAACATGCTTATACACCATGAAACTCTTGAGGAGTCTCGTACAACTGGAACTATGATTGTGCAATGGATACGCAAGGTAAGGAATTTTATTTACTTCGTTCATTGCTGTGAAGGAGTCAACATATGGTGGCATTTGAATGACAAATTGGTGGGTTCTCTGTGCAGTTTCCGTTCTTCTGTAGTGACAGGGAGTACATCGTTGGACGGAGGATATGGGATTCCGAAAGAACATTTTACTGTGTGACAAAGGTATTGCTGTTTGATTCTTTCAGATTTATCTCGCTACATTGAAGTAGGATTTTTGATGATGCATACCACTAGAACTGCTGGCAAATTATATGCTCTAGTTCTCTACCACCCTAGCATAAGAAAAAACAGTGTCATCGAATGTTTGGCTTATTTCTCCAACTTTCCTATAGGCGTAATTCTTAGGGACTGTGAAGACTGAAGTGTCTGTTAGGAGTCGCGGAATCTGGAAATGCGTTTGATAGACCAATGCCAATTTGGATCCTCTCCATCACATTTCATCTCCATTACGTTTCAACGGTCTAGATATAATCCGGAAACAATCTGACGGTCATAACATTAAGTAATGGATGGTGATGTGTAGGAGAATAATATATTAAAATGACCAATTAGAGGTAATGGACAATGAAGTACTTTTGAGGTAATGGAGAGGATCCTAACTCGACCAATACCAAAAAAAGTCTTGCTTGGTTCGAGGGTATATTTTTATGAGTTCATTAAGGTCGAAACAAAGAAGAAATTGAGGAAAGTTGGTGACTGTTATCGCACACTATTGTACTCCCTTTGTGGGATCAGTGTTACCCACTCTTTTATCTATTTTCGCTAGTGAGTAGTGACCACCACCTCCACCACACCACCGCTTTACTTTGCTCTGTTTTTCCTTCCATTCCCCCGGTAATAAGCGGCTTCAGTCCAATGGTGATCCCCGATTCTCACTTACTGTGCGCTCCTTCAGGAGAATTCGATATTTATTGCATGAAACAGATTATAGAACAACATTTGAACAATTTTTTTTTGGGAAAATGCATGCGGTGCCCTTGAGGTTTGAGAATTTGCACGATATACCCAATTTTTTGATCCGGAAAATTTTAAGAGGCCATAACTCGTGTTTATGAGTTCAGAAAGTGATAATTTTTTTTTCAAATCGATCATCTTTCTGTGGACTACGATTTGAAAAAAAAAAAAAATTGTCGTATTTGGATTCTCTGGCTATGAGTTTTTGTATGTCGGTATTTTGACCGAACAAACTTTGAGTGACCATATCTCTTGGTCACGAATTCCAAACTCGGATTTTTTTTTCAACTCGTAGATCTCAAAAAGATGATCAATTTGAAAAAAAAAATCCGTCACTTTCTGAGCTTGTAAACCCGAGTTATGGCCTTTAAAGTTTTTCGGATAGAAAAATTGGGTATTTCGGGCAAAATCTCAAACCTCAAGGGCACCGCGTCCATTATCCGTTTTTTGGTTTTTTTTACCAAAAAATGCTTATCCACCTTCATAAAACTCAAAATAAATCAAGGAATGACGTTTCTTTTCTTTTCTTTCTCTTTTACTTGGTTCAGGGAATACCCAATACCGTGCCAAGAAAGGACAAGCCAAGACGTGTGGATCTGTATTACTCAAGTTGGTGTATTCGTCCAGGTACCTTTGACCTTCTCTATTTTTACCCATTCCGTAATGACCATGATAATTAAATGAATTTGTAGTTTTGTACTAGTCGAAAAGATTTGGTCTTGCACTCCTTTGCTAATCTCTCAAGAGACGGTTTCACTCAGTAAAAGGTGTGAGACAAACCCATCTACCCATCAGTTAAAACCGAATTTATTTATAATCTGACGATTAATAGACCTGTCTTGCAAAATCAGTTTTGCGAGGCCGTAAACAGCGAAAAGTTGAAATTGACAGGTTTAAACTTTAATGTTGTTATGTTGACCATGTGATGCAGTCGAGTCAAAGAGAGGCACAGGGCAAGTAACAGCTTGTGAAATACTTCTATTCCACCATGAAGACATGGGTATTCCCTGGGAATTAGCCAAGCTCGGTGTTCGACAAGGGATGTGGGGTGCTGTTAAAAAGATCGACCCCGGTTTGAGGGCTTACCAAAAGGTCAGAGCGGCCGGGGGACCACTTTCAGCCCAAGCCACCATGGCCCACATTACCACCAAAGTCACCCCACAATACTTGAGATCCGTGCTTTCCGAAGATGATGACGTAGTTACCGAAGTAGCTCCTCCCGAGAAAAAGCAACAAAAGGGAATAAACATTCCAAAGTTTCTGGTTTTTGGCGGGGCAGTTGCTCTCGCGTGTAGCCTTGACCGAGGGCTTTTGACCAAGGCCGTCATCTTTGGAGTCGCGAGAAGGTTTGGAAGAACCAGCAGTAAATTGTAATAGAGAAAACGTGGTCGGCACTTAGCAGGCTATGAATTACTGACTTGTCCCTCCCTCGGATGGGTAATACTGTAGTATACGGTAAGATCCAGTCGTCATTCTTTTTCCGCATCTGTGCAGAACTCGTCAACACTCTCCAATCCCCCAAAACACGAAAAAAGCAACAAAAAAAAAATTCAGCCCCGCCTTGACACCAAATTCAGGAGACCTAGGGAGAGTAGTATGTAGCATGCAGATTGTAACTTTAATCTGCTAAGAATAACTCTGTTTTGTTCTTCGATTTGTTGCCTCAACATGATGGCAAACTGTAATAACAGTCATTTACAGATGGGTATTTTCATCCTTCCCTTATACGGTGTACCATTTAATTTCTAGTTAATTTCTCGATTCATTTATCGCGATGGAAATCTCATTGATTAACTATCAGGTTGAGTGTGAGTAACAATTTCCGTCAAATAATTTCACACAATTCCGACGACGTCAATGCGTATGAAAATGGTGTGTGTACCAACTGGTACAAATTATTTGTCCGTCCGGCAAACAAAGAGTGTTCAATTTGCGACAATGTTATGCAACTTCCGGAAGATATTTAGGAATGTGGTCTGAATTTCAGTTTGTGTACTACGTAGATTTTACGTGTTAAAAAACAATACTAAAATTTGCTACTTCTCGATGATGGACGTAACTTGTAAGACTGTGTGTCAAGCAACATGGCCACATGGATCGTATTATGCCACCCATTTAGTTCTCTAGAAGACGGTGTCGTGTTTAGAGGGATTAATCTCGCTCGATTACTCGAACCTATAAGTGACGATTTGTTTCGATCATCTTTCCGAGTAAATACGATTTCCAAAAAAAAAAAGTCGAGTATGGTGTCAAGAAATTATCTCAACCACAAGCTTAAACTAATGGTTAAACTCCCATGATCAGTTTTATATTCTCACGCTGCTGCCTGCCTCACACGAATGGCTTGTGGATGCAACTGCAGGCCTTCCTATATTAGCGACCTTTTGGTCATACTGGCTCTGATACCATGATAGATGAATCATTTCAACCAAAACCTTAAGGTGACGGTTGAAACCCAACAATTACATTTATTCCTATTACGCCCCCTCACTCAAGTGCCTATTGGGCTCGAAGAGTGGTTAATGCACATGCCCCTTCATACCATGACCTCTGGTCACACTGGCTCTGATACCATCTTAACAAACCATCTCAACCAAAACCTTAAGCTGATGGTTGAAGTCTCATGATCAGTTTTATATTCTAACATATGGAACTCGTGACCAAGAGATATGGTTAAACAAAGTTTGTTCGGTTAATATAACTTTGACATACAAAAACTCCTAGCCACGTGATCCAACTACGACAATTTATTTTTTTCAAATCGCTCGTAGTACTCGGAAAAATGATCAATTTGGAGAAAAAATCGGCATTTTCCGAACTCGTAACCATGAGTTATGACCTCTTAAAATTTTTCGTATAAAAAATTGAGTATTTCATTTAAATGTCAAAACTCAGGAATAACGTGTGAATTTTCAGTTGATAATCTATGCTATTTGAAATTACTTTTGGAGTTGGACGGTTGGTTCTTGGTAGCTTAAGTAGTGAACTAACCTAGTCTAGATGGGATAGTAACGGCCAAGAACATTTGACATATAACACGTTGAACACATGATAAAATGCCGAGAAAGTAAAATCCGTGGTTTATATGTATACGCACCTTGATCTTTGATTGCGTACCTAGACAATCATCGATTGTGATTTGCGACACTTTTAAAGGTCGAAATTGGACATGTTGTCACTATCTAGTGTCTATGGTGTATTCACTAGTGTAGAGGCCGGTTTATTGCAACGTTTTAATATTAGCGTATACGCCAGGTAAAGTGAATGTAAGAAGCAAAATCTACAAGAGAGAAAAAAAAAAGTGAAAAAACGCATCAATGATTAAATCGGTTAATTTGAAAAGTTTGTAATCTTGTAATTAATTAGAGACGGAAAGAAAATAACGATAATTCATATGTCAATCAACTTGGTTTAAAATATCTTAATAATTTGTGAACTACAGTTTAATACGTATAAGCTAGATTATTGATAAATATGAAGTAGAAATTCGAAATTAACGATAGGATACAACTTATTAATTCGTACCATGAAAATTCTTATTCCGAAAGGTTAAATAAAGTGACATGCATATACTCTTCCTAATTAAAGTCTATTGAGTAATTAAGGTTTCAAAACAATTTAAGCCATCAAATTGAGGTGCTATTATTGGCATTTTATTAGTTTGTCTCAATACATCCCTTGCTTTCTTGGCAAAGTAATTGCTTGCTGACTCCTTCAATGATTCACTGCCCTGCCATGTTTGAGAAATTTGTCACAATGTAAGCTTATATGATCTTGTACAACGGTCTTATTTTTAGTAAATACTAGGTAGTATCCCGCGCTTCGCGCGGCCTGTTTTAAAATTTTATTATTATAATTGAAGAAAAATAACAAAATTTGTATATGACCTTTAATATTTTTAACTATAAATAAAAATAAATCAATTTTTCTCAAATTTAATTTTTTAGGTTTAACTTCAATGTTTTAAAATAAAATACATACCGTTTTAATTAAAACTAATAAGTGATAATTAATTATGTATGATCAATGTTTATAAATTATTTTATGACTGATCAAATATCATATTAATTAAAATAAAATTTATTCGAATAATGCAACAATCAACATTAAGTTCTCAAATTATATCATTTCACTATACTTTATGTTCCAAATCAATTAATATTTGTTCAAAATAATGTGAATACAATTTTATATAATTTTTTGTTTTTATTTATAACGTGTGATATTAATGTATCAAACATATAGAGTTCAAACTCAACTTATTCAAATGTTTTCATTGTGTCTTACACGTGTTATGTGTCAAACATATCTATAAGAATTGTACCTTTTGTATTTTTAAACAACTATATATAAATGATGTTTAAGAGTTTACCTGTAAATAAAATAGGTTAAACTTTCTTAAATAATATATTTTGAGGTTTAACTTCAAAGTATTTAGAAGATGCCATATAAAATATTTAACTAAAAGTAATATTTAGCTAGTCATGATCAATATTTATACTCGACGTATACATATTTTAATTGAAGATATTAAAGAAAAATATAACACTTTTTCTACTTTTTCATGTCGTTTATAATTCTATATTATTTTATAATCATTACTTTTGTTTTGATTATTTAAATGCACTCGCGATCACTGTGTACATACATACTCGTTATCACACTATTTAAAGCTATCAAATTCTCACATTTAACTTATTACGGGATTCTACCAGGTTTGTGACCCGTGAAATTCACGGGTTTATGAGAATTTTTATGAGGCTTGGTGTCGATTCAACAGCTTTATGTTTACGTAAAAAGACATGTTGACACCAAGCCTCATAAAAATTCTCACAAACACCTCTATTAAATCATCGGGTTCTCACCACTATTTAACTTATTACGCATAAACACCTCTATTTAACTTATTTTGACTCCTGTACTCTCTCTTTTCAAATGAATTTTATAATTTTGTTAAAATATACTTCACATATAAATATAAAATATATGAAATTCATTTGAATGAAGGGAGTATTTTATTTTCTCCATAGTTTCTATGAAGACAATTTATCGCCAGTTGTGACATAAATTTTTTACCAATTTAACATTACATATTGAGTAAACTTCTTAATATTTGGAAATTCAACTATTTGAAAGCGCGAAATGACGTTTTGAAAAAAACCATTGAAACTTCAACATATTTGTATAACACACTACTTTTGTACTCCACTTGTAAAATTGCGATGAGCATTTAAACATCTTGAAAATGTATACACAATTACTAATTGTAAAGCTATGAGGGAAGAGGATTCTCTCCGTTTTTTTTGTTGTCCATTTTCTCTCACAAAGATGTTTATTATTATTATATACTATATTCCAATTTTACTCATTAACCCTTTTCATTTTTAAGTAAATTCACAACCATTCGATTAGGCCTAGAGAATCTGAACAGTTGAGAAGTAATGAACATCCATTTCATTTTTTTTCTAAGAAATAGGGAAAATCGTTACTCATAGAAACATTAGTACTCCATACTATATACAGTAGTCCCTAATAGTGGCAACATTCGTAAAATTGTTCGGAGTATGAATATCAACTATTTTATACATTAGATTATGTTTTCTCAGTTTGGGTAAGAATAATGAAAGAAAAGAAGCCTATATATATATAAAATTAATAAGCATAATTAAAGAAAAGAAGCATGGATGTATAAAATAAAAGTTGTACCATATTTTTATTTTTGGCATAACTGTCACCAACTCGATTGTTTTTACACCATTTTCTCAAACTGTTTTGAACTTATTCAACAACTATACCGCTTGTTATGCAAAATTGTTAGCCGTTTAGAACTCTTTATTCATTGAACCCACTGAAATTTTTACATTTAGAAAGAATGCATAACTAAACGGATGCAGCATTTCGAATAAATAAGACAAAGTGAAAATTTGGTAGTTTGACCTTCATTCTACTATAAGGAAATATAAACCTCTAATCTCATTAACTTCCCTTTTTGGTTGTAATTCTTAGAGAACATCATCATACACATATATACATATTCAATTATCCACAACTAATATAGAATCATATTAGTAAGGGAATTGTCCTCACTTGAACTCATAGTTGATCTTGCACTTGAACCTAATAATATCACCATATATGTGTGAATGTGTGATTCCACTTTGCTTTTCATTGAACAACTGAAGTTGTATAGTATTTGTTTTTCATGGGAAGTATGACCAATTTCAGTTTTCTCCTTGAAATAAAGGGTTATCATTTCCGATGCATTTGGCAACCATTTTGCCAGGAGCGAGGCCGGGTTCGGTGAAGTTCTTTAATGGATCATCTTGATCTTAGACGATGATACTCAAATCAATGATAAAAAATATTTAACGTTTAGGAAATGATCAATGTGACTATCAGAATGCTAAGTTTTTATTTGAAGCTTTCTGCAAATCTTCTTAAAATAAAGAGAAAAAGAAGGATGTGACTCAAATCTGATGAGAGAAATAAATTTATAGGGTAAATAAGTGGATGAAGAGAAGGTAGTCAATAAAAAGATGATTTACAATTCAATGATGAGTCTACCACTCTTTTGAATGAAAAATTGGGAAAATGTGCGTTGAACATTGTTTGTTGACATTACATTGAAACAAAATATTGCACATAATAGTATACTCGTAGTCTCATACGGAGTATCGGAAGATAAATCATACATTGGGAATGTGCGTAGTAATTTAGTAATTTAGTACACCTCATTTCATTTCTAGTCAATTTATCATTTTCCTTTACATACTACAATAAGTTATTAATTTGTGTACCTACTATATTTCAAAGTACTATATTATTTCCAATTTCCAATTATTTATTTTCTTTTGCATGCTACATGTCTAATCTACATTATTGCAACTCAACTTTATATATAGATATAAAGTTTTATAACTTTCTCAAAAATGTCTTTTTGAAAATTCACGGGATCACACTAAGTTTTATAACTTGTGTTTGTGAAAATTCACGGGATCACACTAAATTGTATAACTTTCTCAAAATGTCTTTTTACGTAAACATAAAACATTATGAGACACTCACTTTAATCATTTCTACAAATAAAAAATATTTCAATAAATATAATGAAAATTATACTCAATTTGAAGCATTTTTCGCAGTGAACGTAATTATTTACGTTTTAGAATTTATATCAAAATAATTTTTTAATAAATTTAGAATCAAATCACCCTAATTATTTAATTTAATTTTATAATAAAATTTATTAAATTATAATATATTTTGCTGAGATTTATACAGCATTTATTATGTTTATATTTAATGTTCAGCTGTAATTAATACTTGTATTTAATGCTGTGTTGACACGTGGCGCATCCACAGCGTTTCAACCCAGTTTTATATATATATATATATATATATATATATTTTACATTGCTAACTTGATTATATAAATAACATAATACGGAGTAATAAGATTCAGGAATATAACTCGTGTTTACGTTAGCAGAAATTGATAAACTTAAAAACTATTTTTGGAAATATAGGATAACAGAAGCCACCCTTTGTTACTAATTGGCTTAGACTCGGGTTGAAAAAATAAGAAATAATTTACCTTAGTTGCGGGGATATGAAAGTGTTGATGAACATAAAAACCAGCTGATACAGTAACTGCGGATACTATTATGGAGTAATTAAACGCGACAATAGCCATTATTTACGCTTCTTAATAATGAAACTCGACTCAATATTTATTACTCCGTACTACTCTCGATCAAATGTTGGACTACTAATGTGAAATGTACTTGATTGATTGTAGATTGAGGAAAGGAATATGTAGACGACTTGTCGTCGAAGGCAAAGGAAAATTTCAAAGTAAGCAAATTAAAAGTAAAATTACAAGGCAGGAATGCAACGAGGCAGAGAAGATTTAGCTCTTTAATATACGCGGATTTATTATTATTTAATTTAATTATTATATACTAAAATATTGGTTTAATTAGGTTGATTCTTTTGAAAAGTGGATAATTAGATATTTAGATATGATAGAAATATAGAATGATTCGTTGCTCAACTTTGAATCAGTATATATGCAAGAAAACTTAATTCGTCATGTGCCCAAAACTTTATTCTTAGTGGATTTCATAATAATTTATGCCTATATTCGGTGGGTGTCTTTCGAATTTGATGATCATATATGCTTAAATTTTGATGATATTATAATAAATTTCTAGCAAATTATTCTCATATTGTACCATAGTAGTTAGAAAACTTACGGAGTGGTGTTTGCTCGTCACTGATCACCGTAGACAATCAACGAGTTAACAACTCCGCGACCACATCACTATTATATACAGACAATACAGTATGTATGTGACGAGCATCTTAATGAAATGGACAATTTCGCAGAGTAGAGGGGTATGTTATACTCCCTCCGTCCCGGTCATTTGTTGTCATTTTCCATTTTGGGTGTCTCAGTCATTTGTTGTTCTTTCTATTTTAAGATTGAATTTGATGAGTAATTTGATCATTCACACTAAATTTATTCCACTTGTCATTTAGTCATTGACTCATTTCCCTTTCTTTGGTCTTTGTGCCAAAATCAAAGACAACAAATGACCGGGACGGAGGGAGTATTCCGGTACAACTGCCTCTTTATACAAATCTACGTCTAGTAGATTTCAAAATATGTTGATTATGTATTAACTCAAAAATTACGGAGTGGTGTTTGCTCGTCACTGATCACCGTAGACAATCAACGAGTTAACAACTCCGCGACCACATCACTATATTATATACAGTATGTATGTGACAATTTCGCAGAGTAGATGGGTATGTTAAATTAAATTCCAGTACGACTGCCTATTTATACAAATCTACGTCTGGTAGATATGAAAATATGTTGATTATGTATTAACTTGACAACTTCGATAATTTAAGTAATTCTTATCTTGCACTCTTGCAAGCAGATGCAAAGTTATTGCTAACAATTGTGTAAGATCAAATTTACTCGTCTCCAATCTAATCTAATAAAGTGCGATTAAAAACTAATCTTACTTAAATCATCTTTACTCGAATAAAAGTTCGATTAAAACTAACCTTAGTTAAAACCGTCTTTAGTGTATAATCTTTTATACTAACACCGTCTTTAATCTAAAAAGTTTGATAACAAACTAATACTTTGCCGTACTCCAACAACTTTAGATGGTCCAAGGAAATCTTGTACTTCAACTACGTATTTGAAGCTCGGTTTTTCTAATATGTGGCTAAGAGGAATAAATTGAGAAGCTAATTAAAGAAAGATTCAACAACTTAAATTATAACTCAAATAATCCGAAAACAAAAAATTGACATATTTCAAAAATATGAATCAGTCGATAAAACAGCAACTCAGTATATATACATATGAATAAATTGATCTGCAACTGATAACAAAACAACTACAAGAATAATTGAAGCAGTTAAAACCTAATTAGAACAATAATCAATAAGGAAGAACGGTTTCAAAACAATGAAGACCATCCAACTCAACAGCAAAACGAGGATTCCTCATAGTCTTCTTCACCGTCTTCGCCGCTGCGGCCGCCTTATTTTCTTGAGCACCAACTTTGTTCTCAACTTGTTGATTACTATTCTCCTTCTTCAAACCGGAGAAATTGAGCGGCTTCTTCCAGCCGGTGGATTCGGCGCATAAAGCATCAAACGAGCTGAACAACGACATCATCTTTACTTAAATTAATTAATTACTACGAGTAATTACTTGAGTAAGAAGTTATGTGGGATTTTAAAAGTGTGTGTTTGATTTTGGGTGAATTGAATTGAATTGAATTGATGTGTGTTAAGGAAGGAGAATAGGGGGAGTATATATAGTGGGGGAAGGGAGGGGGCAGATGAATGAATAAGGAAAGATCTGGAAAGTGCGGTCAGGAGCCAAGGAATTAGGAAAGTTACTCCTAATTTACAGAGGTATTAGGAATCGGGAAGGGTCAAGTTTTGGGTTCAAGTTGTCAAATTGCCCACGCGTGACCACCAAGTCAAGTCGGGACTACGCATATGTATTATGTTTTGCTTCTTCCTTTTATGTTTGGATATGCTCATATAGGTTGCTAAAGACTAGTGGATCCGGTAGGGATTAGTAGGGCCGATTATTCCTGTTGAGAATCGGTAATTTTAATTTTTTTGCTTTTTAGTTAAAATTTTTCAACTTTTTTTAAAGCTTTCTTTAAATCATTCACTTTTTGTTATTGTTGAGATTCTTGGCCCTTTGCCATTGTGCATAAACTTTTGTGAATTAGTTGGGTGTCAAAAATTTTATCTCAGGATTTGAGTGAGCTTCTATAAGAACAATTATTATACCAGAAACACAAATGATAATAAAACAAGATAAAACAAAACAAACAAAATTAGTGACCAACAATACGGGCCCATTCGACCTCACATGACCTAGCCCTGCATTGCGAGTCAAAAAATGGCGACCCATCCAGCCCGTATGTTGGCCAAGCACAGCCTGGGTCCCCTACCGGACCAGGTCAGTGCCACCTTTCCCTTGTCCTAATGTAACTCCACTAAAAAATAAAAAATAAAGTAGGATTGTGTTAGCGCGCTACTGAGTGCGCGGTACTTGGTCCACTAATTCCTAAACCCAACGCGGCACAGCCGAGAACTAAAAAAGAGTAATACCGTGTCCAGGCCCCTACCCTAACCCTCATAACAGACCACAACCCCTAGGCCGGCTTTGCCCCACTTACCCGGCCCTATGACCACCCCTAAATTACTTGCGAAGTAAGTTACAATTGCATTAGTTTTGGGTGAATTGCATGTTGGGATTTGGGAATATGGCCTACAATCCTACATGACTACGTGTACTATCTACGTGTAACAGCTTGAAAATCGGGACTGCAAGAAAGCACGCACCATGGTTTTCTAGTTGATGCATCAGGTTTTCAGTGCTCGAATTTTTAATATGGTCATCCAAATCGGGTAAAACTTCTCTTGTCGTGCTTATCTCTTTAGCTGCTTTAATACGTTGAATGAGTAAAGACCTTCACTTGTTCTTTTTTAACTTTGAATGACCAATTTAGTAATTACTTCTTACTAAATTATTCTTATTTATCAATATCAAAATGATTCATGTTATATACTCCCTTCATACCATATTAATGGTAACATTGAAAATATTGACACTATTCATGGTCGTAGAGAATCTTCAATATTATTCTTAATCTATAAGATAAAATATAGTCATGTGAGATCTTGTTTGATTTATCGTCATGAATGCTATAATAATATCAAATTTTTATAATTTTTAATAATGTGTAACTAAAGATATTCACGTTACAAAACATGTCTCGACAAATGTGAAAAAGTCAATGTTATCATTGGTGTGGTATGGAGGGAGTATTTAGTTTTTTCCTTCTTCATATACGGATTACTTATAAAAAACATTTATGATGAAGTTTTGTTTATCATAATAATTTTTTATTTAATTAACAATTTATAGCGGTTAAAAATTTGATTTGATTCGGTCAAGTTGATAATATTCATACTCAAGTTCAGTTCACCAGGCAAAAACGAATAAGAGTGGCGACTTTATACTTTGGTAATATAACAATCTAAATAAAAAATGATAAATCAAATTGCTAAAATTAATAGTTACTTCAACTTACGACATGCGACTTACGAGCACGCAAACAGCCAAACATCCACTAGTTTTGGGTAAGTTGGATTGGTTGTCTAACCTTTCAAGTTTCAAAGTTTCAAGCTTATTGTAAATTGACAAATGTCCGCCACCTGGGGTTGAGTACTTTAATACGGAGAAATATTTTATTAATACGCTTCTAATTTTTTAAATGAATTTTTATGACCAAGCTCGCTTAACTAATGGATTAAATGGGTCAACTGACATGTCAAGCTAGGAATAGTGTACAAAGAAGCTAATCAGGCTAGTAATCTAAGAGTTTTAAAAGAGTAAGTGGCATTCATGCTTAACTATCCTCCAAAAGATGTTTTTTTAAATTTGTGAATGAAGTATCCTTCTTAAATTTTAAAACGAATTAAATATTCTTATATGTTTGTTATAGCTAATCGGATTAGTAACCTTATCAAAGTGTCTTAAAAGGAATAAGTGACATTCACGGTTAACTATCCATATTTGTAGAGTTCTAGAATCATCCTCAAAAAGATGTCCAATATGACTATGTGTTAAGATTATAGAGGGGAGAATTCATAAAAGATAATTGTATTCAGTTGTATTATTGATATCAGTAGACTGATCGATATTTATAATACCTTACAAGAAACCCTAAGCATTACTAAATGCTAGGACGTAGCCGTCACTACCAAACCCTAGCCCTAATGGGCCTAATATCCTAATACCCTCCCGCAATCGTAAAGGCAGTACATAGTACGAACTTTACGATTGGAGAATTACAATCATAATAAAAAAAACGTCTTCATCTCGATCTTTCTTCAAAAAACTTCTCATCTTCACGAGGTGGTAAGGGGTGCGTATAGGACTCGCCAGACAACTTTCATTGCGTATAGGACTCGCCAGACAATTTTCATTGCGTATAGGACTCGCCAGACAACTTTCATTGCGTATAGGACTCGCCAGACAATTTTCATTGCGTATAGGACTCGCCAGACAATTTTCATTGCGTAACTCGCCAGTATTTTTCTAGTGCGTAACTCGCCAGTATTTTTCTTTTGTACCACCTCGATCAAAATTGAAGAATTTGATTAAATTCAAAGAAGAAGAGTTATTTGGTAAATTATTTAGACTTGCTTTGGTACGGATTCTCCTAGAAACCATTCATGTGGATGCCAATTACTTCTGGAAACTATCAACGAAATTTACGAGGGAGGATGACCATTTTTTTTTTTTTTTTTGATTGAGAAAATCCCTACCGGTGGGGGTAAATTTTCGGTCACCCACCGGTAAGAATGCGGAAGCCGTTTTTAGAGACCTCAAGAACGAGGCTCTGATACCATGTTAAGATTATAGAGGGGAGAATTCATAAAAGATAATTGTATTCAGTTGTATTATTGATATCAGTAGACTGATCGGTATTTATAATACCTTACAAGAAACCTTAAGCATTACTAAATGCTAGGACGTAGCTGTCACTACCAAACCCTAGCCCTAATGGGCCTAATATCCTAATACTATGTGAAATAGATGTTCCCATGTTTATAAAGCACAAACAAGATATGCGTAACGTAGTAATTTCAATTTCAAAAGATGTCTGAAACGAAAAATATAAAGAATCGATTGCAACAGCATAAAAAGAAAAACTTACGTAAAGATTTGTTGAGTCAGATGGATGGAGTATATTTCAAAAGGATTAATTAATGAGAATAATCCATACTTTGAGTGCCCTTCCTATAGTACTCCTAACTATGTTTTAACTCACAATAATCCTAAGTATCCCACCTCCTTCCCTGATTGAACTTGGTCATCCTTATTACATGATGAAACCGGTCATCTTCTTTGCTATTCTTTATTTCTCTCTTCTGGAACCATTTTTCTCTCTCTCGCTCTCTCGCGCTCTCTCTCTCTCTCTCTCTCTCTCTCTCTCTCTCTCTCTCTCTCTCTCTCTCTCTCTCTCTCTCTCTTCTTCTTCTTCTTCTTAATTGTACCTGTTCTTTATTTCTCATTCCTTCTTATTTATTTTCTTTTAAACAATGAAAAAGAACTCCTCATATGCAAGTTCAAGTGATTTAAAAGTGATTAATGGTGTTTTATGCAAGCAAATTTTCATATTTGACTCCATCTTCAACCACTTGCTTCAAAAGCCGGATCTAATCAATCATATCTCTTTTCTCACCATATCATTCCAAAAGTAAAGTTCACAATATCACCAAAGTAATCCGTATTACAAACAATTGACAAGAATGGCGGAATAATCAATAAAACTTATAAAACCGCCCATATATCGTCTCTAAATATAGTAAGCCGGAGCTCCAAACCTATACTAAACAAACCACATCAGTTGGAGGCTCAAACTGGCCAGAATTTTTGAGAGTTATGAATTGTTGTTCGGCGTGTGGTTGAGAAAGGCGCTGAAGCTGGTGGACCGTGGTGCTAGGCGTGACTTAGAATATTTCTCGTAGTTGGGAGTGTGGTGGTGATGATGGGTTCGTTGTGGTGTGCATCGATATGATGGCGCAAGCCTATATTCTACAGGCATATTAATGCGGGAGGATTTGATTATCTCTGTTCTCTCAAGGAAGCCATTGTTGAGGAAGTTAGATGTGGGAAAATAGTCAACAATTTTAGATGCTTTGTTTCTAGACTTTCATTGACAGAGAAAAACCTTCAATTTAAGACATGGAATTACTTTCTACAATTTGATAAATGAAGTTGTTCTGCACAATTGATGATGATGAATGACGATAATGACGATGGATTAGGCGTTGAAAAGGGGAAGAGTTATGAAAAATATTGATAACAAAGAGTAAAAGATGTGTTTATGTTCAGCAGGTAAAGGAATAGGAAAATAAATAGACATGTGATCATTTAACAAAGGTTACCGGTTACTCCCTCCATTCAACTCCACTTTACATGTATTCCATTTCCGTCCATTCAACTCCACTTTACAGGTTTCTTTATTTGGCTAAAAAAATGACAATTCTATCCTTATTAAAAATCTTTATTTACAAAAAATGCCACCAAACCCCACACTAACCCACCATAAAACCCCACCTTTATGTTTTTTTAATATTTTTAACCTCTTCTTTCTCTTTTCCCATGTACTTTTAATACTTTTTTAATCCGCTTCTTAATATCCGTGTAAAAACCAAAGTTGCAAAGTGGAGTTGAATGGAGGGAGTATTTAGGTAGCAGGTCATTTGGGTGTAATATGGGAAGGAAGTGGGATAGTTAGGATTAAAGGGAGTTAAAGCGTTGATTGGAGTGTTATAGGAAGGACACCCATAGTATGGATTATTTCCATTAATTAATCCTATTTCAAAATTCTAAAGCAATCAATAAAACAACAACTACTCACTGTATATACATATGAATAAATTGATCTAGAACTGATAACACAACTATAAGAATAACTGAATTAATTATAACCTAATGATAACAAATGATTAATAAGGAAGAATAGTTTCAAAACAATGAAGACCATCTAACTCAACAGCGAAACGAGGATTCCTCATTATTATCTTCTTTTTCGTCACTGCGGCCGCCTTATTCTTTTCTTCAGCACCAACTTTGTTTTCAGCTTGCTGAGTACTATTCTCCATCTTCAAACCTTCATCCTTACGCAACGCGGAGGGGGAGAAATTGAACGGCTTCTTCCACCCGTTGGATTCGGCGCATAACGCATCGAACGAGCTGAACAACGACATCATCTTTACTCTAATTAATTAATTAAGTGATTAAGAATTAAGATTAGAATTGCTTGAATGCTTGATTCTTGTGAATTTTTAGGCTTTATTAGTTAACTATATATATCGGGAGGGGAGGATGAATAAGGAAAGATATGGAAAACGCAGTAAAGAAATAGGAAAGTGAAGTTTATTATAGGGAAGTTAGAAGTTACGTGGTTGGTAAGAAATAAGGAAATAGGAAAGTTGTTGTTGGTCAAGCGTGACGACCAAGTCAAGTCCGAGTAAACAAAGTCGCATATGTTTCGTTATTGACTTTATGAATGGATAACTCTTGTGAACTAAATGTGATTCTAGATGTGCGTTAAGTACAGATAGTCATGACTAGGCCGGGCAAATGGGTCATTTGGGCAGGGTTCGGGTGGAGTCATATTGGGTCGGGTCATTTTCGGGTCAATATATAACTTATCAGGTCACTTCCGGGTCGGGTCATTTTTTAGTCGGGTCACTTCGGATCGGGTCAATTTGGGTCATTTCGGGTCATGATTTGGCCTTAATTAGGTCATTTCGGCTCATTTTTGGTCACTTAAATCGAGTCACTTTGGATCGGGTCATTTTCGGGTCGGGTCACTTCGAGTCTGTCAGGTGACTCGGGTCACTTTCGGGTGATGCATTTCGGGTCTCGGGCCAGCCTTATCGGATCGGGTCATTCGGGTCGGGTCAGCTTTGTCAGGTCTAGTCATGACTCATGAGCCGGATTTAGGACGGGTTAGTAGGGGCGCTTGCCCCGCTAGCGAATGGAAATTTCAAAGTTTCCCTTAAATCATTAACCGTTCGTCTTCGCTGAGATTTTTCACCTCTTCTGGGGTCAATTCCTGACTCTGGCATTGGCAGTAGAAAAGGTGGTTGGGTTGGCTCAAGTCTAACTCGTGGCTAGAGATGAAAGTTGGCATGCATACTGAAAGTTTTTAGTTAAAAATTTGTTCACGTATTTTGAATCTGTAATAATCTATACGTAATACACCTCATGTTATAAAACTTACTTCGTATACTACTGATGGGGCATATTCTGCACCGCTGACCAAGTCAACATATTGAGCAAGGTCAAAGATATCCACAGCAAAGTCAACGACTCAGACAGTCTAGCCGATGCAACCCATCGGCCTGTCACTGGTCTCGGCTGCAACCCGCCGCCCGCGGGGCACATATCCGCGTACTCATATCCAAGACCCCTCGGCCGGCCTGCCATAGGTCCATCGGCCGAGGGTAGAACGGTCTTTCCACCTGCTAGCCACTTGGCCACTTGGCCACTACGTGACAAAAGGTGAAAGTCTATAAATACTCCTCAACCTTCATTGAGGAAATGATCCACAATTTAACCTAATAATCACTATTCATCTGGTAATATCTCCCTTATCTCTCTACAATACACATCTAGCCAAGTAACAACAACTTATCCCTCTAAGTTAACTGACTTGAGCGTCGGAGTGAGTACGCTCGGCCAAAGCCGAGCCCTCAGTTTGTTCATCGTTTCAGGAGACCGCAAGGAGGATTCAAGCAAAGACATCATTCTACGAGCCACGAGTGGTAACAAATATCTGCTCTGGAATTACACCCGGAACAATTGGCGCCGTCTGTGGGGAAAGACACTAGAAGCTAGTCACATTCATTCCCAAAAACAAAAAAAAACAACACAAAAACCCACCCAAAAAGCTAAGAAGATGTCGAAACAACAAGAGGTAGTCGTGACCGACGAAACCGCACTCTACCAAGATGATACCTTCCACCATTCTGGAGTAGTGCAGCCTTCCACCGGTGGAGTAATCCAACCGGAATTCGGGATGCCAATAATACCAGACACGCCGCTGCCCGCCAACCAGGTCACCATCATGGGACATGTGGTTGACACAGCAAAACTGAAGATGCTCCTGGACCTAATTGGGAGTACGCCAGCTCACACCGTCACGCCGACAAGAGCGGCGGAAACCATCCAGGAGACCAGGGCCCAAAACGTGACTCCGAGAAATTTGAACGGAGCGCTAGGAGAAGCCGACCCTGCCAAGACGCCGGAGGAGCCCCGAGTGCTAGTGGTGGACCTGAGCCCTCCCCGTACTCACGGGAGGACAGCGTCACCGCAGCACCGACGAGGCCTGCCTCAGAGAAGCCAGAGAAGTCTGACTCAGCAGAGTCGGAGAAGAAGCCCGAGTCGGAGAAGTAGTCCTTCCCGCTACGAGGAGGGGAGCCGGACTAGGAATGCGAGGAGCCGATCGCCGCGTGTCATTCGACACGTGGTCAGACAGCCCCTCAGTGCTTATGTCCTTGACACCGCCGTGTCAACTAAGCTGAAGTTGTCGGCATTCACATACAAAGAAGATAGTGATCCAACCGACCACGCCGAGGCTTTCGAGTCTTACATGTCGGTATGGGAGCAACCCGACGAGGTCTGGTGCCGAGTCTTCCCAACAACTTTGCATAGGATGGCTCAAAATTGGTACAAGGGGCTTCCCGACGGCTCGGTATACTGTTTCGCCGACCTAAAGGACGCCTTCTTAGCCGAGTACTCTTGCAACAAGAGGAGGGCCGTGGAGACGTCGGACCTCCTAACTATCAAACAGGAGGAAGGCGAGTCTCTACGAAGCTATGTGAAGAGGTTCGACGGCAAGGTTCAGCAGATTCGGGAGATTAACCCCGAACCGCGGCCAGATCGATGAAGGGCCTCCCAAGGGGAGACTTAAAAGACGAGCTCATCAAGTACGGGGGTTTGGGCCTAGATGCCGCTAGGAAGATGGCCGACCAGGCCATCAAGGTTGAAGACTACCACAAAACCTGGGTAGGCCACAGCGAGGCTGGGAACTCAGAGAAGAGGAGCCACCGGGAGGACAACCCGGATGAAAGACGCCGTGACGATAATAAGTCACGGTCCGACAAGTCCGCCAGGAAACAGAACTTGGCTGGCGCCGGGGGGAGTTCGGCACCATACTACCGCAAGCAGTACAATGATCACACCCCCCTGATCGTGTCTGCCGCCGAGGTCTTCGCCCTGAGCAAAAACGAGGGTCAGAAGTGGGAAAGGCCCCCTAGGCCAAGGGGTGACGGTGACACGGGCCAGTACTGCGAGTACCACGGCCACACCGGCCACTTAACGAATGACTGCCGGCATCTGAAAAATGCCATTGAGGAACTGATCCTGAAGGGAAGCCTAGGCAAATACGTTGCCGGAGGCCAAAGAACAGATGCCGGCGGGTCAAATAAGAAATCCGTCTTAGAACGGGTAGGAGTAATCAATGTTGTCATCGGGGGCAACGAGAACGGTGGGTCCGCTCACGGGCACAAACGGCACCTAAATGAACTATATCAGGCCATCAACTTTGTGCCCAACACAGCAACCCCCGCTTCCAACATCCCCGATATGACCATTGGGAAGAAGGACTACGATGGAGTCGTCGCTCCTCACAGCGACCCACTTACAGTCCACTTGGACATAGCCAACCACTTGGTGAAGAGGTGCCTAATTGACACAGGCGCCTACACAAACATTATGTACGGGGAATGCTTTCTTAGCCTCGGTCTGAAGGTTGAAGACTTGACCCCCTGCACCAGCCCGTTGTACAGCTTTTCTGGGGCCGACCTGGTCCCCCTGGGGTCAATCAGGTTGCCGGTAATGTTCGGCGAGGGAAGTACGGCCAAGAACGTTATGTCTGAGTTCGTGGTCATTGACGGTTCGTCTGCCTACAACGTCCTCATAGGCCGAGTCACTCTGAGTGAGGTCGACGCAGTAATGTCCATCCGGGCCCTGACGTTAATGTATGTCTCGGACCGGGGGGAAGCGCATAAGCTCGTCTCGAAGAACGAGAACGATGAGGTAGTCAATGTCCAAGTATCTGCCAGAGGATGCAACATGCAATCCTTCAAAGTGGCGAAAGAGTCAGAGAAAGGGAAGAGCCCATCCTTGCAACAGGGGGGGGGGGGGGGGAACGCATGGATAGCTCCGTCGACAAGGTCGAGGGAGCCGAGACTGAAGAGGTAGAGATTGACCCAGGCCGCACCGTAACTATCGGTGTCAACCTGGAACCAGGATTCAGGGCCGCTCTCCTGGACCTGCTGAGAAAGAACAAAGACGTCTTCGCCTACTCAGCGGCGGAGATGCCAGGCGTGAGCCGGGAGGTAATTATTCACAAGCTAAACGTACTCCCCACCGCTCGCCCTGTCAAGCAAAGGATGAGAAACTCCTCGGCCGAGAAAGATGAGGCCATCAAAGCCGAGGTAGATAAATTACTTGCGGCGGGCTTTATTATGCCTTGTACTTATCCTGAGTGGTTAGCCAATGTTGTGATGGTGAAGAAATCATCGGGGGCATGGAGAATGTGCGTAGATTTTACCAACCTTAATAAAGCATGCCCCAAAGATTGTTACCCTTTGCCTCGGATAGATAGCTTAATCGACGCCACGGCAGGCTACACCATGCTGAGCCTGCTGGACGCCTTCTCGGGGTATCACCAGGTATTCATGGCTGAGGAAGACATGCCTAAATGCGCATTCATCACCGCGAACGACACATACATGTACAAAATGATGCCGTTTGGTTTGAAGAACGCCGGTGCAACGTATACAAGACTGGTGGACAAAGTGTTCCAAAGTCAAAAAGGGTGAAACATTGAGGCCTACGTCGACGATGCTATTGTGAAAAACAAGTCCGACAGCGAGCACCTGGCCGATTTACACGAGACATTTTGTTCACTAAGGAAATACAAGATGAAGCTCAACCCAATGAAATGCAACTTTGGTGTCCGGGCAGGTAAATTCCTCGGTGTACTTGTCAGTGCCAGAGGCATCAATGCCAATCCAGACAAAGTCCGAGCAATCCTAGACCTGCCGGAACCAAGGAATCGAAAAGAGGTTATGATGCTGACCGGGAGAATGGCGGCTCTCGCCCGTTTCATCTCTCGGTCAGCCGACAAGAGCACCCCATTCTTCAAAGTGTTGAAGGGGAATAAAGACTTCAGCTGGGGGGAGGAACAGAGCACGGCTTTCAAGCAACTGAAAGCTCATCTTCAGACTCTCCCAACTCTGTCCAGGCCGATACTAGGGGAGACGCTATACCTATACATAGCAGTTACCTCGGCCACGGTCGATCTTAGTAATCATCAGGGAAGAAGACAAGCAGCAACACCCAATCTACTTTGTCAGCCATACGCTGTTGCCCGCCGAGAGAAATTACCCACTAATTGAAAAAGCAGCTTTCGCCCTCGTCGTTGCCGCGAGGAAGTTAAAACCCTACTTCGACGCACATCCCGTAGCGGTCCTAACCGACCAGCCATTGGAGGAAGCTTTGGAGAAATTCGAACAATCCGGTAGACTTATCCAATGGGCAGTGGAACTCTCTGGCTTCGGCATTCAGTACAAACCAAGGCCTTCGATAAAGGGGCAGGCACTTGCAGATTTCCTGGCTGAATGCACATATCAAGAAGAACCAAACCCAGGTGTATGGGAGGTTTACACCGACGGCTCCTCCACGACGAACAGCTCGGGAGCCGGCATCCTTATCATCAGCCCAAACGGGGACGAGTTTGAGTACGCCTTGAAATTTACTTTCTCGGCCTCGAACAACGAGTCCGAATACGAGGCGGTGATAACCGAGTCGAGCTAGCTAGGGCACGCTGGAGCGAAACACATTATGTTGAAGACAGACTCACTGTTGGTTACTAACCAAATCAGAGGAGAGTTTGAGGCTCGGGACGACGGGATGGTAAGATACCTGGAAAGGGTAAAAGCTGACATAGCAAAATTGAAATCTTTCCAAATCCAATGTGTTCCCAGGTCTGAGAACAACCGGGCCGACGCTCTCTCAAAACTTGCCAGTTCAACCATCAAGAACGCCACCAACCGTGTCTTTGGTAGACATCAGGAATGCGAAGAGCATCACTGAGACCATCGGGATGGTGGGCGACGTGGAAGCCGAGACGACATGGATGACTCCGATAATGAAATACAAACTTACAAGTGAGTTGCCGGATATCCGCAATCTCTCGGCCAAGTTAAGAAGGATCGCCGCCAGGTACTTGGTATTCGAAGGGGAACTGTACAGAAGGTCCGTAATAAGACCACTCTTGAAATGTGTCGGTCCAGCCGACGCAGAGCTGATACTGACAGAGATTCACGAAGGCATATGTGGACACCATATGGGGGCAAGAACACTAGCCCACAAAGCTCTCCGAGCCGGCTACTTCTGGCCCACCATGCTTCAAGATTCCAGAACAAAGACCAAGAAGTGCACGAACTGTCAGATGCATGCCCCCGTGATACACGCTCCCTCCCGAGACCTACAACCGGTGCTTAGTCCACTTCCTTTCGCACAGTGGGGGATGGATATGCTAGGGCCGTTTCCAACGGCCTCCGGAGGAAGGAAGTTCTTGATTGTCGCCGTTGATTACTTCACCAAATGGGTTGAAGGCTGTAGCATGATCGCGAAGACCACAAATGCCGTTAGAAAGTTAATGCAGGGAAAATGTTATAACTCGTTTTGGATTGCCCCAAGTCATGGTATTTGACCACGGCCGGGAGTTTTGGAGTGACCTAATAATGAACTGGTTAGAAGAACTTGGCATCAAGTTTGCATACTCCTCCGTCTGCCACCCACAGAGCAACGGACAGGCGGAGGCAGCCAATAAAACGATCCTCAACGGTTTGAAGAAGACGGTGGAAGACCTTAAGGGAAGATGGGCCGATGAACTACCCGGCGTCCTGTGGTCCCTACGGACCACGGAGAAAGAAGCAACGGGGTACACTCCCTTCCACTTAGTCTATGGATCCGAAGCAGTCCTACCAATTGAAGCGACGGTGCCAACATTCAGAACGGCTACCTTTAACCCAGTCGAAAATGAGGAAGGCCCGAAAGCCTCCCCGACCTGTCGAAGAAAGCCGAGATACAAAGACGCCTCAACTTGGCAGTATACCAAAACCGGATGAGAAGAGCCTACAACCGAAGAGTCCACAAAATGGACTTAACAGTAGGAGATCTAGTCCTAAGAAAGTCGGCCGCCACCAACAAAGGAAATATTCATGGTAAACTGACGGCCAACTGGGAGGGTTCCTACAAAGTGGTTGAAGAAATGAGGCCGGGTACATACCGGCTGACAGACATGGAGGGTGTGCCTTTGATGAGCCATTGGAACACCGACAACTTAAGAAAGTACTTTGTATAGCGGCGGAGGTGTCCAAACCCAATGTGGACACCCCAACGCGTGATCATAAATGAAGAATCACCCAAGTTTTCCATCCAAGTGCTTGTCCCCTCCATAATTGCCACCCAAAGAGAAGAAATGCTATCGAGCCGTAACCCCGATTACCTCGGCTAAAATCCTAGAGCGACGGGGACACAACGACCGATACGCTAGAAGAAATGCTATCGAGCCGTAACCCCGATTACCTCGGCTAAAAGCCGAGAGCGACGGGGACACATCGACCGATACGCCAGAAGAAATGCTATCGAGCCGTAACCCCGATTACCTCGGCTAAAAGCCGAGAGCGACGGGGACACATCGACCGATACGCCAGAAGAAATGCTATCGAGCCGTAACCCCGATTACCTCGGCTAAAAGCCGAGAGCGACGGGGACACATCGACCGATACGCCAGAAGAAACGCTATCGAGCCGTAACCCCGATTACCTCGGCTAAAGCCGAAGAGCGACGGGGACACAACGACCGATACGCTAGAAGAAACGTATACTCAGTGCAGTTGAGACGCAAATCTAGCGATCAATGTGCCTACAGTTACGAACGCTATCAAACCGTAACCCCGATTACCTCGGCCAAAGCCGAGAGCGACGGGGACACATCGGTCGATACGTCAAAGACGTTACACAGTTGAGATATGCATTCAAACTGCCTCGGTCATACCAAAGGTAAAAACGAAGGCACCCAATTAATAACGCAAGAAGACAAGTAAAGGATTGTGATCAAAGCCCCGGCCAAGCCAAAGACCAATAAAACAAACTTTGTTAAAAATAATTGAAAGGAGAATACAGACGACGGCCGTCCCCATAGGGATAAGCCTAAACACAACCTACCAAGAATTTTTACAAGACAAGGAAAAGAAAAGCAAAAGGTTACAAGCATATCATTTGAAGCGCCAAAAGATGGCAGGGAGGAAAGGCTCAATAGTTGGCCCCCGAACAGCTAAAGCTATCCGAGATGCCGGGTGAGTCTGGTGACGACCGCCCGTCTCCCTATGCCTGTTGCTGCCCTCCATCAGTGGCAGCAGCATCTTCGGTGGCCGGCTCAGGAGAGGGCTCGACATTCTTAAGTGCCTTTAGCCTCTCAGCCTCCTTCACCTTTGCATCATAGGCCGCCTTGGCCTCAGCTATCTGAGCCGCCTTCGCCGCCTCCGCCTTCTCGGCGAAATTACCGCTCCGCAAAGATCGGCCATCTCATCCAGGAGCTGGTCAAATTTATCCCACGGGAAGGAGCCGTCGGGGATGAGCTTCTTGATTGCCTCCCTGGTCGCCTCCTTGGCCTGGTCCCGGAATTGGGCGCACAGTTTGGGGAGGAGATCATTTTGAAGCATTTCAATATCCTTCTCCTTTTGAGCAAGGATAGCCTGTGTGTCCCCGAGCGCCTCCGCTTTGGTTATGGAATGATCCTTCCACTCTTCCCTCTTGGCAACCACGGCGTCGTGAGCGCCCTTATACCTGTCCCGCTCCTCCATCATCTTGGCAGTGGCGGCATCAGCATCCTCAACTTTGGCCCTCTCGGCCAAAAGCAGCTTCCCAGCTTCCTCCACACGCTTCTCGGCAGCAAGGAGATCCAGCTTAGCCTTCCCGGCTTCCCCCCTTGCAGCCGAGAGATCAAGCTTAAGCTTTGCGACCAGTGGCCCAGTTTGGGCCATGGCCTTCTCCTGCTCCATGATGTGGGAGCCGGTTAGCCGGGTCCACTTCGCCAGCCTCTTATATATTTTCACACCCTCTGCCACAAGCTCGGTGGGAGGAATCTTCTGAGCTGAGAAGTCAACGGTGACATTTCTATCACCCGCCTTCTTAATAACCTTCTCAGGCTGCTTCCCTAATTGCCGTTCAGTGAGAACGGCGACTGTCGACGGTGGATCTACAAAAATTTACACAGAGCATCCATGTCACCAAGCATTGACACGTCAGAAAGTCTATCATCAGGAATGTCCAACGAACCAGCTAAATCCGAACCACAAGTTAGATCCGTACCAGTCTGGACCCTCTTAGTTGGAGGGCCGGCTGAGGCAGGCTTCTCCCCGGCAACGGTGGAAGCAGACGGTGGCTCTTTTCTCTTCTTCGGAGAAGGGCCCTTAGCAACGGTCACCTCCCCCTCAGTAATATCGATGACCTCCACATGATCCTTTTGGACCACTGGGGTCGAAGAGGGAGTTGGCACTGACACCGCCACCAACTTGGACGTTGCCTTCTTTGCTCTCTTCGGCACGCCTCCGAGAACTTTTGCATGGGCCGCCTCCGGATCCAAGGCCCTCATCTGTTTCTCCATCAGTTCGTTGGGGGCCAGTCTACGATCACGAAAGTCAGCCGCAGGATGCCGCTGAACGACCTTCCCGTCCTTGTCAAGCCCTAACCTCTTCAAGTCCCTCTCAGACAGATCCTGACCAAATCGATCTGCAAAAAAAAAAAAAAAATCAAACAAGAGTTACATAAAAGAAGTAAAACAAAGCTCTAAAACAGGAACATAACAAGCAAAGATGGGCCCCACACCGACCCCACTCACCCTGGTTGAGGGCCGGTATGAGGCCGACGCGGCAAAGCAGCTCATCCTGAAGAATAATCTCAGTCGGGGGCAGCCATCCCTTCTCAGCATCAAAAAGCTGCATCGCCCGCTTCTCATCCGCGGTAAGAGGGACCAACGAAGCGTCCATCTTAACCTTACCCCGGGAAGTACATTTCTCATATTCTTCCCGGTTCTCACACCGTAAGTAAACGAGGCTCTGGAAAGACCGAGGCAATGGGTAGTCCTCCGGCACTTGGACGTATACCCATCGCCGTTGCCAGTCTTTGCAAGAAGTAAGCTTGTTCACGGAGACATAGCCTGGCTCCGCCTGCACGCTGTACCACCCCACTTTACCGGCGATTGACGGCCGAAGACTATGAAGTCGGCGGAATAAGTTAACCGTAGGGGTCTCCCCCTTAAAGAGACAGAGCCATACAAAGCCGACTATCGTCCTCATGGCCAACGGATGCAGTTGGGCCACGGCGAGGTTCATAGCTTTGATGATGGCCATGACGTGTTCATTCAAAGGAAACCGGAGCCCATACTCCAAGTGCCTGATATACACGCCGATATGACCCGGGGGAGGGCAACAGACCGCCTGACCCTCCTCAGGGATAACAATTTTGTACCCCTCACCGAAGGAGAAATGGCCTCCGAAAAGAGTCACACCGGAACAGCTGGCAAATTTATTGGTCCAGACCCGGTCAAGACCAGTCGTGCAGGCCTCACCATGATCCGGGATAGTCGTCCTCTCACCATCAACAGGAGTCCTCTCATCATCATCAGCATCATCCGCATCATCCTCATCCTCCCACTCCTCCAAAATGGGCAGATCAACTACGGGAGAAGGAGACCTAAGGCCCCCAAACCTTAGCGGGATGGCATCTAGTATCCCCTCCTCGTCAAGACGCGACGGGGAACCCCCCGGCGCAGAAGTACTAGTCCCGGCGTCAGCAGAAGACATGTTCACAACAATTACTAACAAAATAAAAGAAAATTTGTTTGTTTACCTTAAAGAAAAACACTCGCCGGATCAAAGACTCTGAAGATTAGAAGAAAAGAAAGCCTTTGAAAGTTTAGAGAGATGAAGATTTTGGAGAAAAATTTGAGAATATGAAATTGGTGGCCAAAATCACGGAAAAACTGCCCTATTTATAGGGAAAAGCCCATGGAGAAGGACCAATCAGGGCACAGCCCATGAAGCGTCAGCCAATCAGCAAACGGACACGTGTAGGACATGCAACCACGGAATGTCAATCGTTGCAACAGTTGAACGTCAATCAATGCAACAGTGACCAAGCGTCTTTAACACGCCCATTCACATCTCTTCGCCTATTTATCTTCCTCAAACAAATTCCTAGGTACCTGCTCTCCGCCGGCCACATGATCAACCAAGCTAGGTAGCACCGGCCGGGGGCAATAAAAAACAACCGGCACTCTCAACCCTGGTCTCGGCCAGCGTCACTTTTCTTTTCTACATCGGATGCCCTTTACACATCCATGTGGAGGGGGGATATGGTACGGCCTAATAAGAACCAGGCCGCAGTAGAAGAAGCCGATACAATAGAAGAAGCCGATACAGTAGAAGAAGCCGATGCAGAAAAATTTTCAGAAATTACTTGTGCAGAATATACGCTCAACATACATCGGAGCCCATACCACGGCATAGACTACGCTGGGGGTAAATTGATGGTGCATATTCTGCACCGCTGACCAAGTCAACATATTGAGCAAGGTCAAAGATATCCACAGCAAAGTCAACGACTCAGACAGTCTAGCCGATGCAACCCATCGGCTGTCACACCGGTCTCGGCTTTGCAACCCGCCAGCCGGGGCACAAATCCGCGTACTCATATCCAAGACCCCTCGGCCGGCCTGCCATAGGTCCATCGGCCGAGGGTAGAACGGTCTTTCCACCTGCTAGCCACTTGGCCACTACGTGACAAAAGGTGAAAGTCTATAAATACTCCTCAACCTTCATTGAGGAAAGGATCCACAATTTAACCTAATAATCACTATTCATCTGGTAATATCTCCCTTATCTCTCTACAATACACATCTAGCCAAGTAACAACAACTTATCCCTCTAAGTTAACTGACTTGAGCGTCGGAGTGAGTACGCTCGGCCAAAGCCGAGCCCTCAGTTTGTTCATCGTTTCAGGAGACCGCAAGGAGGATTCAAGCAAAGACATCATTCTACGAGCCACGAGTGGTAACAAATATCTGCTCTGGAATTACACCCGAAACAACTACATTATATGACATACTTCGTACTATACAACAATTTTTTTAGAATTTGCACATAATTTTGTTGTTGTGATTTCTTGTGAGGAAGGGAGAAACTTGGTGTAACAAGCTAAGGCTCAACAACTATTTACTAAGCACAAATATCCTCTTTTTTTTTCCCTCAACAATTACTCAACAACTTTTGTAAGATGGTGATTACTTGCTCCTAAGTTAGAGTAGTTAATCCTACTTATATGGTCACCCAATTGAAAACCACAACAATGCTTACACACAAGAGCACTAAGATCAATTACAAACAAAAGAAGTCAAGATTAATCCTTTAGGAGGCTTAATCCAACTATCCCAAGGATCAACATGCAAATTCCACTCACAAAGATACAAACTTTAAACCAAATTCACAAAGATGCAAGCTTGCTACTAGGATTGCAATAGTAAGATGATTAACATGCAAGGTTAGCTACTCCCAACACAATAACATCCAACATAAACATGAATATCAAAGAATATGCAATAATTATTGAGGAAAGATTAAGAGATTCTTACAAAGCTCAGGGAATTGTAGTGTCTACCAAATTACACCAAGCAAGCAGAAGATTAGCTCCTCATAATTGTCTTACAACCCAAGAAATGAAGAAAGATTAACATAAATTTGAGAGAATTCTTGTCCTAATTATTACAAGCTTAAGGTTCAAAACAAGCATGGATTAGATGATGTTTTTAGATGAGTGTGTAGAGTTTTTAGATCTCAAAATTCTGGATATATATAGGGAGGCATGAGAATCTAGGTTAAGTCCCTCAAGAAAGCACAAAACACGGAACTAGAGTTGCGATATTTAGAGCAGCGCGCAGGCTGCGCGTATTTGCGCAGGCTGCGCACAATTGCGCAAGCTGTGCTTCAGACTGACAGCAACATCTTTCGAAGGTCATATCTCCCTCGTTTTTTAGACAAACGAGGCGTGTGACCTACCGTTGCAAAGCTAAGATCAAAAGTTTTCACCTTCAATTGGCCTTGCGTCGATACGAGCTCTAGAACTCGAGATATATCCTTTTGAAGTTGACGCTTGTGAAACCGAGTTTTCAATTCTTCATTTTGGCTCTTGTTTGTCTATGCCAAAGCATCAAATCTTCCATTACCTTACTTTTGTTGAATTTGAACTTATTCCCTTAGTTTACCTTTTGCTCTCCTTCTTCACCTTGGTTGACCGTGGCTCGGGTTTGACTTGTGAGTCGGTTTGTACAAAATGATCCATTTATCTCAACTTACCGATATGAACTACTTGAATTACCTTGAGATGTAAATACCAACAACAAGTTCAAATGATCCAAATTACAACCAAAGTGGATTCATCGGAAATACAACGATTAACACTCAAAACCGGCTTTGTGATAAGTTTATTCAACTAAAATTACCTACTTAGGCCGACGCTATTTGACTCTATCAATGTGGTAATATTTTGATCCGTTTTAATGACAAACGATATGATCGCCTTGGGAAAGATTAAAACATAATTTTATTACAATTGCATTGGTATGTACTGTTTTGGAGCCATTGGATGTTTGGAACGTACATCGTGACTTTGGGTAAGAGTTGGAAACTCGAGCATAGCTAGCATGCACCATAGTTGATGTTTTCAGTGCTAGTCAGGCAAACTGACATGTCAAGTTGGAAACTCTGTACTAGAAGCTGATGAGGCTAGTAACCTTAGCAAAGAGTTTTAAAAGGAGTAAGTGATATTCACGCTTAACTATCTTCTAAAAGATGTTCTTGAAATTTGTTGGCCAGAGTTTAGTAAGTCTTGCTTAAAATTTAGTATTCATCTTAAATTTTAAAAGGGATTAAATACTGATATATGTTCGTTATAGTTAATCGGGCTAGTAACCTTATAAAGAGTCTTGAAAGGATTACGTGGCATTCATGCATAATATGCAGTTTTCTAGTATCATCCTCAAAAAGATGTCCTATGTGACTATGTGAGGTAGGTGATCCCATGTTTATAAAGCACAAATAAGATACGGGTAAAGTAGTAATTTCAATATTAAAAGATGTCTAAAAAGAAAAATATAAAGAATCGCTTGCAACTGCCTAACAAAGAAAAGATAAAGAATCGCTTGAGTCGGATGGATGAAGTATATTTCAAAATTCTGAAGCAATCGATAAAACAGCAACTCAGTGTATATACATATGAATAAATTGATCTAGAACTGATAACACAACTATAAGAATAATTGAATTAATTAGAACCTAATCATAATAATCATGATCAATAAGGAAGAATAGTTTCAAAACAATGAAGACCATCTAACTCAACAGCAAAACGAGGATTCCTCATTATTATCTTCTTCTCCGTCTTCGCCGCTGCGGCCGCCTTATTCTTTTCTTCAGCACCAACTTTGTTCTCAGCTTGTTGATTACTACTCTCCCTCTTCAAACTTTCATCCTTACGCAACCCGGCCATTGTGGTGGAGAAGAAGTTGAACGGCTTCTTCCACCCGGTGGATTCGGCGCATAACGCATCGAACGAGCTGAACAACGACATCATCTTTACTTTAATTAAGTGATTAATTAAGAATTAAGATTATAATTGGTTGATTCTTGTTGAATTTTTAGGATTTAGTTAACTATATATATAGAAAGGGGGAGGGATGAATAAGGAAAGATGTGGAAAGCGCGGTAAGGAAATAAGGAAAGAAGGAAATACGGAGTAGGAAAGTTATTTTATAGGGAAATTAGAAGTTACTTGGTTGGTAAGGAATAAGGAAGAGTCAAGTTTGGGTTTTTTCAAGTTGTTGTCGGTCAACCGTGACGACCAAGTCAAGTCCCAGTAAACAATAGTCGCATACTCGCATATGTTTCCTCATTGACTTTATGAATGGATAACTCTTGTGAACTAATGTGATTCTAGATGCTCGATAAGTAGAGGTAGAGTCTGTTTTTGACGACACTTGCGACCTTATTGTGAAAAGTAGTTTATTTGACCAAAATTTCAAATTTCACGATTTTTTTGCAAGTGTTTGACAAGTAAAACATTTTATTTACAGTCAAATTAGTCGACTAAATGAAATCTTAACTTCGGGTAGGATTTGAGAAATTAGGTACCTGAAATGAAATGCTACCTCCAATTTTCTTTTATCTTCCCTCTTTCCTTTTTAACACAAGTTTGATTATCTTTCCTCTTTCCTTTTTTGGTAAGTTTCATTCATTTTTTATTAATTTCTCTCTCCTAAAAAATCAACAACTCTCATTACTTTATCTATTCTTTATTCATTATTCACTCTTTATTATTTTCTCTCCCCTATAAACTTAACAATTTACAATACTTTATTCTACTTTATTCCTTCTTTCTTAATTTTTGTGCCCAAAAGAAAGGGGAAGATAAAAGGAAATTGGAGGGAATATTAAATAATTTTCATATCCTTTTACGTCATTTTACCAAAATCAACTAACTTTTCAGCTAATTAGCCAAACACATTTTATATAATCAGTTACCTTATCAGCTCCTAATTTTCAGCTACCTTATCAGTTACCTTTTCAGGTTTCAGTTACCTTTTCAGGTTTCAGCTACCTTTTCAGGTAGTTTTGCCAAACAGAGCCGTAGTCATGAGTTGGATTTAGGACCGGCTATAGAAAAAGCGGTTGGGTTGGCTAAGTCTTAACTCATGGCTACACACGCTGATAGATTGGAATGCCTAATAATATGACCTATTTTGGCACGACGACTTGACTCTGTTTGACACACACTGGTCTCATGCCGAGGAAAGACCATATTTTGATATTACTAACCTAGGCCCAACACAGCATGACCCGTTTTTAATATGACCTGTCTTTTTGGCACTAAAAATTATATGTTAAGAGTATATACGATCATTACTATACAATGTATTTTGAATCCATAATAATCTGTTTCTAGTACACCTCATGTTATAAAACCTATATATACCCCTCCGAACAGCCTACCCTGGCTCGGCTCAGTCCCATTGTCCCGGCCCTATGGCCACCCCTAAGTTACTTACGAAGTTACTATTGCATTTGTTTTGGGGCAACTGTCTGCATGTTGGGAACATAGCCTACATAACTACGTCTACGGCTACGTGTAACATTGGGATAAACGGGAATGCACCATAGTTGATGCATCATGTTTTTAGTGCTGGAATTTTTTAATACAATTAGTCTCATTAGATGAATATATCCTTCTAAATATATAGACGAGTTAAATAATCTCATTTTTACATGAAAAGTAACCCATTATTCTATTTGTTGTTTGTCTTATTAAGTAAGTGATCACATATTTGACCCGTCTACAATTTTAGACCGATAATATCTATCTAAAATGAGATTTTGTGTTTTTAATATAGTCATTTAAATCGGGTAAAACTTCTCTTGTCGTGCTTATCCCTTTAGCTGCTTAAATACGTTGAATGAGTAAAGAGCTTCACTTGTTCTTTTAAAATGGAACTAGTTTAGACCCCGTGCATTATATGCACGGTACTTATAGTTTAATATTTTTATAAAATTATTTATATAATATTGGTACCCTATAGTTATTTACATTTCTTATTTATCAAAAATGATTCATGTTATATGTTTAATTTTTTCCTTCTTCATATACTTATAAAAATGTCGCTCAATCGCTCAATGATTATGGACAGTGGTAGATAGTTATGTTTCATACAAAAATTCATGATGAAATTTTGTTTATCATAATAATCTTTTAATTAACAAGTTATTAGCGGTTAAAAACTTGATTTGATTCGGTTCAAGTTGATAATATTCTTACTCAAGTTAAGTTCACCAGGACAAAACGAATAACAGTGACGACTTTATACTTTGGTTTTATATTTTGGAGAATAATTGTATAATATACAACAATCTTATAATTTATATACATTATTTATTTATTTATTTATTTATTATTATTATTATTATTATTATTATTATTATTATAAAAAATGTATTGTATAAGGTACGAGTATTAAAAAATTACTAGTATTGGTGCCCGACATCGTCTGGGCTACCTCTACTTATCATTAAAATTTATCTTCAATTAAACATAACTACTTTAAACTTGCATAACTCATAAATTTATCATTACCATATTTTTCTATGACATATCTTTAAATTACGATGGAATAAATTATGAGACAAATTCACAACTCCCGCTATTAATATTTTACTTAAATCGATTGGTGTGGACAGCGGGCCGCCCACGGGGGCGCTTGGTGAAGGGGCTCGAAAACAAGCGTTTGCATTTTGTAAGGAGTCGCCACCAATTTTTATGGGAAATTGGAACCGTTCGAATACCTCATGTCATGTCAAGACATAAAGTAGTGACATGAACACTAAGCAATCGTTACCCTTAGCATTCTATGTCTAGAATGACTCTCGTGGATGCCAATGAACACGGGTGCTCACGGAGATCTGGAGTAAGGGGTGAGGGTACGTATTAGGAAGCTCTTTTGATCGAACACCTAATCCCGCCCGCCTCGATAGCGGCCTCTACTAATGATTAGGGAGTTTATTCGTACTTGATATATCGTCGGCTATAATGCATGCAATGCAACATCCATAGATTAATCCTAACATGTGAGAATTAACTAAGTCGGTTAACAAATAGTTTATCAAACAATTGGGTCGAAGTAGGATTTAGTGCTTATTTACATGTGAAAACATACAGATAATAAAAGCGATACAATAATTATAAATTACAATAAAGGAAAATACATTAATTACATTGAGATAGGTGATTTATGTCGGAAATACCTTTAAAACGGATGATTTGATAAAAAAAAAAAATAAAAGAATAAAAAGAATAGGTCAGAAGGTGATAATACGATTATTAGTTGATTAATACGTAGCTAATAAAACTTGGTCAAGGCGAAAAAGGAGTTCGAGAGGCGAAATCACCCTGAACAACAGCGCGCGAACATCGCGCCCTTTGGAAGAAAGCGCGGCGATTCTTTGCGTCATTCCAAGGGTGAGTTCTGGCTGTGAAGCCGGAACTGCAATCCGTTAATGTTAATTGGTGATTTTAAGGATTGATTATGGTATTAGACTCGGATGAAAGTGATTAATGGATTATTTTACATATGAATATGGTCATGAAAGCGATAAACATGGATGAGACGGAATTAAACGGATTAATTATGTGAAGGGTCGATGTTAATGAATGAACAATTAAACTAACTAAACGAATTATGACGAATTGATGACGAAATGGTGATGAACAATAAATAAACAGATGCAAATTTATCAATAATGAATCCCAGAAACTCAATATGAACGAATTGAATCTCTAAAACTCGAAACTTGAATTTAATGACGAAAAACCCGCAAATATGAATTATAAGGGATTTAAGTCGGACTTGATGACTAATTAAGCATGAATGATGAACTATATACAACATACATATGATTTATAAATTACCGTGATGAAGAATTAAAGAACAAAATAAAAGGAACAATTTTGATACGAACTACGAGGACGGAGGAAGAAGAAAAGAAGCGAGGAGCTGCGGCCCTCACGAAGAGGCGCAGCAGTGCTGCGCTCCTCCTTCAAGAGGCGCGCGATTCTTTGCGTCTTTTCTCGACGTCTATCTCCATCGGAAATCCGCAAAAAACGTTTTAGAGACGGTTTGTAGAAATCGATTTTAATGGTGTTTCGACATAAACCTTACAATTGTTATACGATAATTAAATACAATAAATAAATAAATAAGAATAGTACACCCTCAGACTTACATGTTGACGAAACGAGAAGGACTAAGAAAATCGATTAGTGATGCTCGACGCGAATGCAAAGAAAGTGCCCTCGTAAGAGGAAAACGATTGAAACAAATTGATTAATTAGATTGATTATTGTGTAGTGGTCAAATTGGTCGGTCATGCAACGGAGAGGCTGGTACCCGGAAGGATCCGAGCTTACGTGGTCGAATGTTCAAGCACGTAGGCGCCAATTAGTAAGAACAAAGTCTAGAATGCAAAGGGAGAAGAGAAGGGCGGACACTCGCGTGAGAAATATGAGGAACGAAAGCTCCTATTTATACTAATCACGTGAAGGAATAGGGTTTCGGAGACTCTTTGGAAGTGAATCTCGGAAAGATATAAAAAAGATACGTAAATCATGCAAAGAAGGGCCTGGGAAGAGGCGCGGCGACCATGCGTCTCTTGGAAGAGGCGCGACACTGCTTCCGCGTCTTCCCCGAGGGGTTTCCTCTGTTTAAGAAAGACTTCCGTGTTTGAGTTATGGTAGGACGGATTTAATTCGATTATCTTTTGAATATTACGGGATATTGTTTGCCAAAAGATAAAATTTGATAAATATGGAATAGAAATATCCTAACATTCGAGAACATTCCGACTCGGGATTTAACAGTTATCAGAAAATGGAGACGGTTTTTGACCCGGACTCCGAATGTACTCTAATTACTGTCAAAACGACCGTATCGGCACGTAGATGACAACTAAGAGGTTGACATTTAATATTTGAGCAATCACTTGACGATAATCTTACGAACTGTCACAAATCGTTTCGCGAATCAGACATGCGGCCCAATCATCACCGGGTGGTTTGCGAGGGGTGCAGAAACGAGGTGTCTACAGAGCCCCCACTTTGACTGAGGCTTGGACAAGGCGAAAGTCAAAGTATAGCCATCAGGTCAATCGAAGATTACAACCTGACGACTATGGCGACGCGAGGCGGCTCAAGGGGTCTGAGCCAAGGACCTGTCGTCGGGAACATTTTAGAGTCTGTCGACTATCGGGGAGGGTCGTTTAAAGTCCATTAGACTACGTAAGGAAGCTCGCCAGCCATAAGAAGAGACCATACCTGAGACTTCTTCTCGAGATGCTTTCGGAGGTGCATAGGAGCTAAGGTTAAGCGTAGGAGCTAAGGGTAAGACCTAAAAGATATATAAGGATTGTGCTAGGGTGTGGGGCCCTAAAGGAAGCATTGACGGGAAGGAGGCCAAATATGAGTTTCGACCTAAAGGTAACTAAGCTTTGGGTATAGGAACCTCTGGAGAGCGACACCCTGTCGGACTCCGCGGGGAAACAAGAAATATTGGAAGCAGCAGGACGTCGGTAGAAACTGCTGGGGGGAATCCGCTTGCGTTGGTCTCAAGCGAACTCTGGCGAATCTTGAGTTTGAAGTTGAATTTGCTTGCGTTGGTCTCAAGCGAACTCTGGCGAATCTTGAGTTTGAAGTTGAATTTGCTTGCGTTGGTCTCAAGCGAACTCTTGTTGGGGAATACACCGACGACTAGGGACATCTTGACCGTCAGGGAAAAAAGGTCTTGAGTGAGCAGTACTGCAAAATACTACTGCGCGGGATAAAATGAATTTGGACAATACTGCAAAATACTGTCGCACTGGATAAAATGCGGGCCGGAACGAAAGAAAATCGTTGAAACGGACCAAAGTGGTAAAATATCATCGAGGAAGAGGCGCACCAAAGATGGGCCCACAAATAACAAACTCATAACGGATTTTTGAAAATCCATATGGAGGGAAACCAAGGAAGAGGCGCAGCAAGAGCTGCGTCTCTTGGAAGAGGCACAGCACCTGCTGCGTCTGTTCCCCAATTTGGCAATTCTGCGTAAAAACGCGAAAGTCAGAAGGTTTAATGTTCATTTCATTCGAAACATAAATCACTCCATTCTCTCTCAAATCTTCACCAATTTCGTCGAGGTTGGATTCAAAAGCTCGCTTAAAATATGACTAATCGAGGTATGTGCTTTAATTTTGCATTAATCTTCCACATTTGTCGAATTTTGAGCCGCGAACATTAGGGTTTTCGACCCTTTTGATCGAAAATTTGGGGCTTTTCCCCCAAATGGATTTGTCATGCCAAATTGATGCTAGAAATGAGTAGTAGGCAATGTTAGGAACATAACCATGTATTTACTTCGAATTTTCATTGAGTTTTGAGCCCTTGAGTGAATTTTGAGACGGTTTCAGAGCTAGATCGTAAATTGCTTCGAAAATGGCCTTAGGATTGCCCATTTGTGATGAAATTTGATATTTGGGACCCTTGGATGATGGGTGAACTTTCTACCATCTCGGAAGTTTGGTTTGTGACAACTTTTGCAGGACACCTTTTAGGGCATAATCGCCGTTATAGCGGAATGCTGCCGAATTTTCGACTCGAACTCGGAACTAGGCCTTGACTTAGACTTGACTTGACCCAATTCATCACATGAGTGATTGACTTGGTGGGAATATGGCCAAGGATGGCCAGAAAGGGGCGATTTCCCGGGCCTTGAAGGCTCGAAATATTACTTAGCAAAGGCTTGTCATCATGCGATGCGGCCTGGATTTGTTTTAACGTTGCAGGTGACGATGCTTCTACTTCCGGAAGAGACCCGATGGATGTAGATGCCGCTGTTGTTGAGGAGGCGCTAGAGCAGGCCTTCACCGCCGCGGTGATGGCTGCTGCAGACGAGGTTCCCGAGGAGGAGGCTGCTGATGAGGAAGAGATTCCGAGACGGGCCCACCTCGGACAAGGAGGTCGCCAGCTGAGAGGAGCTCCTTCGTGGGCTGAGACCTGGGAGAGTAGGCACCTTGTGTGGGCTGCAGAGGGTCACTTTCCCTACAGGACGGTGAAGAGCTTGGTAAATAGGAATTTCCTAACTCATTACCTATCCTTTTCTATTTTTGTTCAAATTCCTTTTAAATTTATTTCAAAACTAAAGATAGCTTTATCTCAAATCACAATAGGAGGCCGGGAACATCCGGTCGTTCTCGGGGTACACGACGGCGATGGAGCATTACGAGCGGCTGTCGGCGGAGGAGAGGGCCATGATTGAGCGCGGAGCGTTCGGTCCTCTGGTTCAGGTCTGGAGGGATATCGTGAAGAGGAAGTTGCGGGCCAACCTTAGCCTGGTCCGCGCTTTCTTGGATCGATTTTGGGATACGACTTCCACGTTTCACCTGCCTTTTGGTGAGGTGGGAGTCACCTTGGAGGATTACGGCATGATTTCTGGTCTGCCGTGTGGGACTGAGGAGATGACGTGGCCGGAAACTGGCATGAGGGCGGATTCGGCCGAGGCGAGGAGGTTGATCGGCTGGAACCTGTCGCCGAAGGCTGTTGCGGTGCCGGGTTTGGTACCCAGTACCTATGTTCGAGATTACTTTGCGGGGAAGACCCCGGCATCGGTGGTGATTGATGGGAGGGAGACGGTTCCTCCTCCTTGCACAGCTGAGCAGAGGGCTCGTTTGTGGCTCTGGTGGTTCTTGTCTTCGATTTACCTCGGAGACAAGGGTGAGAGGCTGTCGACGAAGCTTCTCCCCTTTCTTTCTGACCTGAGTTCCCTAGGCGCTGGGGCGGGTCATCTTGGTTTTGCGGTCCTCATCCGCTTCATGAGGGCCATGGTTCGTCCGGAGTTGATGGAGAAGGGGACTTCTCCAGGTGCTGTCGGACCTGGGCTACTGTTGGAGGTATGAACCTTCCTTTTGATAGTAATTCCTTTTCTTTTACCAGAGATCGAAAGATCGTCATTGACTATTCTGTTTTATAGGCGTGGGTGTACTCCTACTTTCCGAGCCTCGCGCCCAAGAGGACGGAGCCGTTGGAGAGGGCCTATCCCGTGGTGAGGGATTGGGTCATGTGCCGGACGAAGAGCAAGCGTTCTTCTCACAACGTCTATCGGCGGGACGTGAACGCCCTTCAGCTGAGCAGCGTGAGTATCCCGTTTGTATTCATTCATATTTTTGTCCTTTGCTTTAAATTGATCATAGGAATGACCTTTGCCTTCATATTGTCGCAGTGGGTGCCCAGACCTTGGGCGGAGTACGCTGGAGCGCCTCCTTTCGTTGCTGAGGTCCTTCGTCCTAGGAGCTCGAGTCGGCTGTTGCTGTGGACGTCGATGGGTCCTGTATGGTATCTGGGTGAGCGGTTAGCTCGTCAGTGCTTTTGGGGCGCGTTGACGGTTCCCGTCGATCCTCCTAGGACGATGTTCAGGAAGCCTTCCGAGGCTGAGAGGGAGGCGGACTTGGCCGGTGCCGGTGGTGACGACCTTCTTCTGCCTGGCGAGGACTACTCGGCGTTCCTTTACGGGAGGTTGGCGTATTGGCCAGTAGTGGTGAGCATCCTTCATTTTTCTTTGTTTGACTTCGAGAGTTACGACGAAAGATCGTCGATTAATGAGAGTCGTTTGTCTTTGCAGGAGGTTGAGGCGGCGGGCATCGAGCCCCCAGTGTACCCCGAGACTCTCGAGTACACTGACGCGACCGGGAGGACGACGATCTCCGAGTTGCGTGACTTTGACGTAGCTGTGACGGATGCTGGCCTAGACGACTGGCAGCATCTGATTCGGAGGGTGAGCCTCCAGCTTATCTATCTTTCGTGTAAGAACACATTTGATTAAACTTTGTTCAATTTGCTGAAATTTTTTTTTTGAAATGCAGGTCGCGCCATCTCGGTTCGTGGCACTATGGAGGGTGGCCAACCGGCTGCGAGCTACCGCCATCGAGGCACTCGTCGGTGGTCGAGGTCGTCAGGTATGAACCTCATTTGATCCTTTTTTGATTTTTGATTTCCAATTTTGTTTGAATTGATTGACATGAGCCAAACTTGTTGTTGTTTGTAGGCTGGTCGCGAGTCGGAGCGAGAGTTGACCCAGGCTCGAGAGGAGGCGGCTCGCTTGTTGAGGGAGCTCGAGTTTCGGGACGCCGAGATTGCCGCTCTTACGGCGAGGGTTGCTGAGTTGGAAGGTGCCCAGCAGTAGTCTGGCGTAGCTTTGTAGATTTGTACATTTGATTTTGAAACATTTTGGATTTATTTTGGGGCGCAAGCCCCCAGTTTGCCTGGACTTTTCGACTTGTTTGGGGCGAAGCCCCCAGTTTGCTTGTACATTTGTACCTTGTTCGGGGTGCAAGCCCCCAGTTTGCTTGTACATTTGCTTTTTGTTGCATATATGACGGCATGAGTGCCTTTGCTGTTGGGTTGTGTTGCTTTGTATCTGCAGGTTAGTTCTTGAACAGGTTTGGTAGACAACGGTTTACGCCGTCATGCTGCCGGAATTTACATAGAAAAAATCACGCAACACATACATTTTATATACACATAAAGCCTTTAATTAGTGCAAAATGAGACTCAAAGGACCAAAATGCAAAAAATTTTGTCGGAAATGACCGGACGGTAGGGAGGGCTACCCCCTAAAAAAAGAAAAAGAGAAATCTATAAGTTAGAAATATTGAAATTCTATTAAAATGAATTATGTCAAAAAGGAATGATTTAAAGTGTGCTATAATGGCGGAAGTGTCGATGTCGCCTCGAAATGCGTGCCCGCGAATTTAGGAAACCTGAAGCATGGTAAATTTCTCGGATTTACCAAAATAAAATCCCGTAGGAATAGGAAATTATTCGTTATAGAATTAGGAAAGATTCAAACACGGAAATCACAGAAGTAGATCGTCTTGTTACTTCGAAAGGCGTGCGGATGTTGGATTTCATAGATCGATTCATCAACAAGGCCGACCCTACTGTCTCTTATGTTGCTAGAAGGAGAGCATTTGGCTTCTGTTTGCTTCATGTTTATGTCTTTCAGGGACATGTTGACGAAGAACTGCGGGGTGATCCCCGTCTATTGGGTCTTATTGAGCAAATGGAGCTGCGCAGGAGCCCAGCTTGTCTATGCTTAGGGGAGATTATCTTGGGCTTGGATAATAGGAAATCCAACCGCGATCTTCCATATTTGGGGAGTCCCGTCATCCTACAGGTAAAGGACACCCTCCTTTCTTTTTTTCTTTTCGTTTTTTTTTTGTTTTTTTTTTTTTTTTTTTTTTTTTTTTTTTTTGTGGATGTCTAATACCTGTTTTGGTAGGTTTGGCTTATGGAACGGCTCCGATTGCTCGAGCCCCCTGTTCATGCACTTTCCTATCATGCCCGTATGATTTCGATGAGGACGAGGTTGTACATGGTGGATTTCACTCGAGTCTGTGACTATTGGAAAAACAAGCTGAAGACTGATGATGGCCCTTTGATCAGGTGGGTTGTACCGTGGTGGCACCTCAAATCTGTCACTGGAGTGTCTTCTTTGGATCCTACTAGGTCCGTGCGCATCCCTGGATTGGAGTTTATGGTATGCATCTTTCCTGAGAGGTTGATGAGGCAAGTCGGGTTGAAGCAGATGATCCCTAGGCTTGACACTGTCCCGCAGACTGCCATGGCATTGACTACCGAGAGCCGAAGAGAGTGGGCTATGAAATGGGCCCAAAGGAACATGTGGTTCCTGAGTTTCTCCGCCAATGCTTTGTGGGTGTCGGACTCCTATCTGAGGTGGAGAAAGGCTGCAACTTCGGAAGAGCGCGAAAGACTGAGGAAGCGCGAGCCCGTTGACTACAAGGTGCGCGAGGGAGAGAAAGAGAAAGAGAAGCATCTGACTGAAGGAGAAGAAGAAGCCGGCTTTCAAGTCATTCATCCTTCGAAGAAATCGAAGACTACTCCTGTCGCAGAGATGGTGGTTGGCAAGAACGGAAGAGTCAGGCCTCGAGAAAGACCGTTGGTGATTAGGTCTGAAGTGGTGCAGGAGCGCCCGGCTCGAGGCCGTGACAAGAAATATGACAAGAACGACAAGGGCAAGGGAAAGATGGAGGAATAGCCCAAGTCTTATTATTATTATTTGATTATTATTATTATTGTTGCAATAAGAAAGGAGGGATTTTTAGAATCCTAGCCTATCTATTTTCTATTATTTGTCGTATTATTTATTATTAGAAATTGAATGGAATAAAAAAAGGTTAAATGGTTATGAAACCATTGGTATTTTCTATTAATTATCCTTGTCGAATTTCAAATGCAATGCAAATGTCCTTCTATTTACATTTTAAATATAACGGTGGGTTGAATCCCGTGAAGGATTGCCTACGTATTCACTTAAAAAAGTGAAATCAAACCCTTGCGCGTAGTTCGAGTAAATGTAAAAGAATAATTGTTCGAAGCAAGAGCTTGTAATGAACATAGAAAATAAGCATGAGCTTTTGCTTACTCGGGAGGTGCGAATTTAGTTTGTTTGATGATATGAGGATGACAAGTTTGCCAAAATGCGAGAGCTTAGTGACATTCAAATGGGCCAGGGGCCGTTTATTTAGTGCCACAAGAGCGACACGTAGGTTTACGCGAGGCGCGTTTCTGTTCTATCCTAGGCATAGTACCGTTTCAGTTGGTCGAGATTTGTGGGGTTTGAAAACTCATTCCCATCTAGGTCTGTGATTCTAACCGCACCCCCTGGGAGTATGGATTTGACTAGATATGGTCCGGCCCAATTAGGTTTGAATTTTCCCCTCGGGTCGACGGGTAAAAGAGCTCTAACCGATTTGAGAACTAAATCTCCTTCTTTGATGTTTCTTGGCCTAACTCTTTTGTTGAAAGCTCGTTTGATACGTGCTTGATATGTTTGGACATTATGTAAGGCGCGTAGCCTACGTTCATCCAGGAGGATGAGTTCTTCGTATCTATCCTTCTTCCAATCGGCTTCCGGGATTTGGCTTTCGAGTAGAATACGCAAGGATGGTATTTCTAGCTCAACTGGTTGTACGGCTTCCATGCCGTAGGTCAAATAGAAAGGAGTAGCCCCAGTGGGTGTCCTGACTGATGTACGATACCCCCATAAAGCAAAGGGTATCTTGCTTGGCCAATCTCTGTAATTGTCAGTCATTTTCTTGAGAATGGTGACGACATTTTTGTTAGCCGCCTCTACTGCGCCATTAGTCTGTGGTCTATAGGGCGAGGAGTGGTGATGCTTGATTTTGTACTTGGCTAGCAACTGTTCGGTTTCGGCTTGGAAGTGGGACCCATTATCGCTAATGATCTCATGTGGGCAACCATATCGACAGATGATGTTGTTTTGTATGAACTTGGCTACATTTTTGGCCGTGAGAGCGGTGTAGGAAGCCGCTTCTACCCATTTTGTGAAGTAGTCAATTGCTACTAGGATGAAACAGTGACCTCCTGTTCCGGCTGGGGTTATTTTCCCAATTATGTCAATTCCCCATGCGGAGAATGGCCAAGGAGATGTCATGGTGTAGAGCAATGAAGGAGGGACGTGTTGTACGTTCCCGAAGATTTGACAGTTGTGGCAATGCCTCACATATTTGATGCAATCGGATTCCATTGTGGTCCAATAGTACCCTAGACGTGTGATTTTCTTTGCCATCATAGGTCCACTCATATGAGGACCGCATTCTCCATCGTGGACTTCTTCCATCACCTTTCGTGCCTGTGAATGATCAAGGCAACGTAGGACTACACCAAGAGGTGTTCTTTTGTATAACTCTCCTTGCATTAGGATGTATTGGGAAGCTAGTAGGCGTATAGCTCGTTGTCCCCTTTTGTCCATATCTGGTGGATAGGTACCATTAAGCTTGAAATTCAGGATTGCTTGGAACCAGGGTTCCTGTGCGATTTCTTCTTCATTGGTAATTTGATGGACATACGCTGGCTCCGACCGTCGTTCGATACACAAAGGCATTTCCATCATGTAATTTGGCATGTTTATCAAAGATGCAAGTTTCGCAAGAGCGTCCGCAAATTGATTTTCCTCTCGAGGTAGGTGTAAGTAGGTTACGTGATCAAAGAATTGAGCCACTTGGTCTATCCTAGCCTGATAGGGTGCCAGGCTTTCACTTCGGATTTTCCAGGATCCTGTAACTTGGTTGATGATCAGTGACGAATCTCCGTGTACTCGGAGGTTTTTGATGCCTAAGCTTACTGCCGCTTGTAGTCCAATTAGACAAGCTTCATACTCTGCAGCGTTGTTTGTCACTTCGAAGTCGAGTTTGACAGCAATCGGTGTATGCTCACCTTCAGGAGAAATGAGCAACACTCCTATCCCAAATCCTCTTAGGTTTGATGCTCCATCAAAGTATAGATCCCAAGAGTCTACATCTGTTTGAAGTATATCCTCATCGGGAAATGACCAAGTATCTATGGTTTGTGTATCGTTGATGGGATTTTCTGCGAAGAATTCGGCGACGGCGCGACCCTTTATTACTTTCTGTGGCACATATTTGAGGTCAAACTCTGAGAGCATCATGGTCCATCTTGCCAGACGTCCGTTGAGGACGGGTTTCTCGAAGAGGTATTTGACTGGATCCATTTTGGAGAATATCTTGACAGAGTAGCTAAGCATGTAGTGACGTAGCTTCTTTGTTGCCCACACAAGAGCGAGGCATGTCTTTTCGAGTTGTGAGTATTTGCACTCGTATTCCAAGAACTTTTTACTTAGATAGTAAATAGCTCTTTCTTCACTTCCTACGGTTTGAGCTAGCATAGCACCCATGGCAGTTTCAGTTACTGTGAGATACAAACCAAGAGGTTGATCTTGTTGTGGTGGCATGAGCACTGGTGGTTTAGCTAATATCTCCTTGATTCGGTCGAACGCCTTTTGACAATCATCGTCCCACATGGTGTGGTCTGTTTTCTTGAGTTTCTTGAAGATAGGCTCGCAAATCATTGTAAGTTTCGATATGAATCGACTTATGTATTGAACTTTCCCCAGGAATCCTCTGACTTCTTTTTCTGTTTGAGGTTGTGGCATTTCAATCAGAGCTTTGATTTTGGAAGGATCTATTTCTATACCTCGTTGGCTAACGACGTATCCTAGGAGTTTGCCAGATGTCACCCCAAATGTGCATTTCTGAGGATTGAGTCTCATGTTGTACTTCCGTAGCCTTGCGAAGAACTTGCGAAGGTTCGCAATATGTCCCTCTCTTTCCTTGGATTTGACGATCATGTCATCCACATATACCTCGACCTCTTTATGCATCATGTCATGTAGGAGTGTGGTCGCGGTGCGTTGGTATGTAGCTCCGGCGTTGATCAATCCGAACGGCATTACTGTATAGCAATAGGTTCCCCATTGGGTGACGAACGCGGTCTTATGCATGTCTTCCATGGCCATTTTGATTTGGTTATAGCCCGCATATCCATCCATGAAGGATAGTAACGCGTGGTCTGCAGTATTGTCTACCAATATGTCAATGTGAGGTAGAGGGAAGTCGTCTTTTGGGCTTGCTTTGTTCAAATCCCTAAAGTCAACACAGACTCGGATTCTCCCATCCTTTTTGGGTACGGGTACTATGTTAGCTACCCAAATCGTAATACTCGGAAACTTTGATGAACCCGGCTTTGAATTGCTTGTCAACTTCTTCCTTAATCTTTAGAGCCCACTCTGTTCTCATTCGTCGAAGCTTCTGTTTCACAGGTTTGAAACCTGGCTTAATCGGAATCCTGTGTTCGGCGATATCCCTGTCGATCCCTGGCATGTCTTTGTAGGACCAAGCGAAAACGTCTTTGAATTCGTTTAGGAGGTCTATGAAGTCGGCCCTTTCGGTAGAGCTCAAGGTAGTCCCTATCCTAAGTTCTTTGGGTTCTAGTTCAGTTCCTATATTGATAGGTTCGGTGTCCTCAATTACAGGTCCCCCTTCCCCTTCCTGTAGTATTTCTTTGGCTACGTAGGGAGGTATTTCGGTCAGGTCGGGGTTTTGGTCATCCTCAGTATCATCATAAACAGAATTGCACTCAAGATAACGCAAAGAGTAAGCAGAACCTGATTTATTCATATTAAGATTTGAGTAAAGTTGAAACAAAGAAACCAACTGATCCATGGTCAGTGGCGGCAACGGGACAGTAATTGGGGCATTTCCCGAACTACTGTGACTACTTGAAAATAAGCTAGGAGAAACGAGGGGAGTGGGGATGACGACAGGAGTAGACTCTCTAATGACTCCTCTGACTCGACTCGACTCCGACTCCGACTCCGATTCGAACTCGTCGTCTTCTGGTTCTTCTTTGAACATCTCTCCTTCTCCAGTGGTGAGCTTGAAGAGTCTTCCTTGATTGTTGGTCCATTTGATTGATTTCCTCCACCCTTTCTGCTGCTTTGTGTCGATTTCTGTGATCAAAGCGGTGGGGTTGAAGCGATCGTCTTGAAGTATCGTAGTAATGATCTCATCCTGCGCGGCCCTAACAAATCGGTCCTCTCCAAATAGGAGGCTAACAGCTTGTTCGTCTAAGCAAGGTGCTTGACGGGTTTTGACGGTAGGAACCGTTTCTGGAGGGATAAAGTAGCAATCGTGAAAGATCTCGATTCCGGCTAACTTCCTCTCAAGGTAATGCCAAGGTTCGGGAAATCCATGAAAGAGTTCCGCACTTCCTTCTTGAACGAAGTACCCATTCAAGGTAGGGAGATATGGCTTCATTTGGACTCCTACGTACTTGCGATTTTGGACTTGGGCGAGCATTTCAAGAACTTCTTCTGTTGTGGGTTTGTACCCTAGTCCCAGTGGTATTCTTGATGAGTTGCCCTTCTTATATGGCGAGAAGGTGTTCTTCCGAATTGGGTTCAAAGGCATTCCAGGGAAGTATCCCTGGTTTTTGAGTATGTGGTTGACCACTAAGTTAGAGTAGGGATTATAGTATAAGGGTGCCAACTCACTTTCTATGACATTTACACTTTGGAAGCCCCCAAGTTCGTATATGGGATCCGCAAGGACTTGATTATTCGATTGCTTCTCGATTATGGCCTTGATGGGTGACGAAGTGATCGTCACGACTTTGCCATTTAGTGGGATCTTGATCTTTTGATGAAGGGTGGATGTTACCGCTTTGGAAGCGTGAATCCAAGGCCTTCCCAGAAGTATGTTGAATGAAGCTTCGATGTCCACTATTTGGAAGTTGACCTTTCGTTCGATTGGTCCCGTTGCTATGGTTAGGTTAGCAAGTCCTACCACTTTTCGTCATGTACCGTCATATGCACGTACACCTTGATTTGTAGGAGTCCAGTCCGACTCTTTCATGCCTAGTTTGTATGCCGTTTTGAGGGGTATGACGTTGACCGCGGAGCCATCATCTACCAAAGTCATTGGCACATTCTTCTTTAGACAAGTGACGGTGATGTACATAGCAAGGTTGTGACTGGCGCCGAAAGGTGGCAAGTCTTCGTCTGAGAAAGTAATAGGATTACTTAGTTTGGGTGATTCTTGGAAGACCAAGTTGACTACATCTTCGGGAGTAGAGTTATGTGCCACATTCAATTTGGCCAAAGCTTGCAGTAAAGCTTGGCGGTGTGGAAATGAGCTTGCCACTAGTTGCCAGACCGAAAGATCAGCCTTGGTTCTTTGTAATTGCTTGAGCAAATGATCAGTGGGGTTATCTTCGTTGTCATTTGGTGTGATGACGTTGGTTGGACTGTTTTGAGTAGTGCTTTGGTATGGACGACCCGAGCGAGTTAGGTGATCCACATCTTGGTCTTCACCACTTTGGACTATTTCCTTGACTAAGGAGTTTTCAATGAGATATTCGTCTTCATCGTCATCGGCCCAAACCCCATTGATTGCGGCTAGTTCCCTTATTCTCATGATATCGTTTTCTAGTCGTATGATTTGATCAACTAGTTTATCGACCATGGTGACTACTTCTTGCATAGTGGTATTCGGAGAGAAGATCAATGGTACGCGTTCTTTAGGTGTTGCATTGGGATTGCGTAAGACTATTACCATGTTTTCTAGTTCCCACACTTGCTTATCTATGCCTCTTGCCCATGCGATGAAGTCGGAGATTGTAGGAGAGATAGTGGAGTAAAGCTTTTCTTTCTCAATTGCATAGATTTCGTCTTCGGTGGGAGAGATGAGGTGTGAGCAATCTAAGGTAGATTCGTCACTTGTAATCACTAGAACTCCAAGAGGATTCTCAGTGTTGTTGGGCTTACCTCCTGGTGGGATTGGAAGTCGACCATCTTCAATCATATCTTGAAGCACATGTTTCAATTTGTAGCATTTTTCCGTGTCGTGCCCTTTGCCCCTATGGTATTCACAGTAGGAATTTTCCTCCCAAAACTTGGACTTCCTTTCGGGTTCGGGAGTAGGTCCAATGGGTTGGAGTTTGCCTTGCTTCATTAGCCTTTTTAGAGCATTGGAGTACGTGTCCCCAAGGTTTGTGAACTTCCTTGGTGGGCTAGTTTTCTTGGATGGCTCGAGAAGGTTAACTTCGTCGGTCTTGCTAGTAGAGCCGTATGAACGACTTGTGGACCCTTGATATCCTCGACCTACCGTTTTGGACAAGAGTCCTTTGCGGATGTCATCTTCAATTCGTGTCCCTAACACGGTTAAGTCTTTGAAAGTTTTGATGTTTTGATATCTCAAATGGTTGGCATATATGGGCTTGAGATTGTCCACGAACTTCTCCACGAGAGTGGCCTCATCTGGGCGTTCTACTAGTTGAGTACTAGTCTTCCTCCACCTACTTAGGAAGTCGGTGAATCCTTCTTTGTCATTCTGGGTAAGAACCTCTAGAGTACGCATATTGACTTGGATCTCGGCATTATCCGCGTATTGTTTCGAGAACTCGATGGCGGCGTCCTCCCAAGTAGCGACCTTTTTGTGATCTAAAGTGTAGAACCATTGCTTTGGGATGGTGTCAAGAGATGAAGGAAAGATCCTTAAGAACATCTCGGGTTTGATGCCTTTGATAGACATGTAGTCCTTGAAGGCGCGGATGTGGTTCAAAGGGTTCTCATGTCCTTTAAACTTAGGGATATCCGTCATGTTAAAGTTAGTGGGCAATTGGAATTGACGGCCTCATACTTTCGATTGTTCTCCCTGTAAATGTCATCCCCCTTAAGGTACATCAATTGCTCCTCTAGGTATTGGAGTCTTTTCTCAGCTGCAGTTGTCCCCATGAGAGGATTCTCATCTTTGGACTCGTCATCGGAAAAACCTAGTATTTCACCTTTAACGGGAGGTAGCTTTCCCTCTACATCAAAGATGCGGCCTTCGATGAGCTCGAGGCGGTCATAGGTTTGGTTCTGGGTAATTTGCATTTGGGCCAGCGCGGCTAGGATTTGATTACTATTCTCTTGAATTTGCTGGAGGTTCGTATCATCACTTGACCCAGGCATCTTGGAAACTGGATAAGAGATCGGCGACGAATCAAAACACGATCGACCATTCTATCACACTTGCTAAAAGAGGAAAAGTTTTGACTCGTGAAGTGGGTGTGTGCCACTTGTGTTGAGTGAGTTTTGAAGAAAGACAAGATCTTTGAAAATGTGTGTCCTAGTCAACTGTAGTGTAGTTGTAGGAGTGGACTCGAAGTGAGGTTTGAAATGGGCTTGTGGCCCGAATTTTGACACGACAAACGGACAGAGTTTTGACCGGACTTTGTACTAATTAAAGGCCCTTTTCGAAATTTTTGATTGAAATTGGGTTTTGATTTTTTTTTTTGAAAATTCGTCATGATTTGTTTTGAAATGGTGATCACGTAAGGTTCACATATTTATACAAGTATTAAAACGGGATGCTGAGTGCATTTAGAAGGGTTTTGGCTTAAAGGGTGGGTTGCCATACCGAACCATCAAACCCGAAGTCTGTGGAGAGGCTCGTGCCAAACAAGAGTAAGGCCGATTCCTAGTCCATTTCCTCAAGTAGTGAAGGCCCTTGATACAAACAAGAGTAAGCATCATGGTATGGATGACGTCAATCGCTATCCATCCTTAGGCCCAAATAAGAATTAGGACCGTTTAGACGGGACGATTGGTCGAATGGGTTGGGTTGGGCCTAGGAAGGCCGAATTAAACGATCTAGGAAGACCGAGTTATGAAAACCGACAATTGTCTTGTACAAATTATTCCCTAACCTTGTTCAAGTTTCACCCTAGCTACACGTAAGTGTATTATCCCCAGCGGAGTCGCCAAACTGTGGACAGCGGGCCGCCCACGGGGGCGCTTGGTGAAGGGGCTCGAAAACAAGCGTTTGCATTTTGTAAGGAGTCGCCACCAATTTTTATGGGAAATTGGAACCGTTCGAATACCTCATGTCATGTCAAGACATAAAGTAGTGACATGAACACTAAGCAATCGTTACCCTTAGCATTCTATGTCTAGAATGACTCTCGTGGATGCCAATGAACACGGGTGCTCACGGAGATCTGGAGTAAGGGGTGAGGGTACGTATTAGGAAGCTCTTTTGATCGAACACCTAATCCCGCCCGCCTCGATAGCGGCCTCTACTAATGATTAGGGAGTTTATTCGTACTTGATATATCGTCGGCTATAATGCATGCAATGCAACATCCATAGATTAATCCTAACATGTGAGAATTAACTAAGTCGGTTAACAAATAGTTTATCAAACAATTGGGTCGAAGTAGGATTTAGTGCTTATTTACATGTGAAAACATACAGATAATAAAAGCGATACAATAATTATAAATTACAATAAAGGAAAATACATTAATTACATTGAGATAGGTGATTTATGTCGGAAATACCTTTAAAACGGATGATTTGATAAAAAAAAAAAAAAAGAATAAAAAGAATAGGTCAGAAGGTGATAATACGATTATTAGTTGATTAATACGTAGCTAATAAAACTTGGTCAAGGCAGAAAAGGAGTTCAGAGGCAGAAATCACCCTGGAACAGGCGCAGCAGACACTGCGCCCTTTGGAAGAGGCGCAGCAGTTGCTGCGTCTGTTCCAAGGGTGAGTTCTGGCTGTGAAGCCGGAACTGCAATCCGTTAATGTTAATTGGTGATTTTAAGGATTGATTATGGTATTAGACTCGGATGAAAGTGATTAATGGATTATTTTACATATGAATATGGTCATGAAAGCGATAAACATGGATGAGACGGAATTAAACGGATTAATTATGTGAAGGGTCGATGTTAATGAATGAACAATTAAACTAACTAAACGAATTATGACGAATTGATGACGAAATGGTGATGAACAATAAATAAACAGATGCAAATTTATCAATAATGAATCCCAGAAACTCAATATGAACGAATTGAATCTCTAAAACTCGAAACTTGAATTTAATGACGAAAAACCCGCAAATATGAATTATAAGGGATTTAAGTCGGACTTGATGACTAATTAAGCATGAATGATGAACTATATACAACATACATATGATTTATAAATTACCGTGATGAAGAATTAAAGAACAAAATAAAAGGAACAATTTTGATACGAACTACAGAGGACGGAGGAAGAAGAAAAGAAGCAGGAACTGCGGCAGCCTCACGAAGAGGCGCAGCAGGTGCTGCGCTCCTTCGAAGAGGCGCAGCAGTTGCTGCGTCTTTTCTCGACGTCTATCTACTGGAAATCCGCAAAAACAGGTTTTAGAGACGGTTTGTAGAAATCGATTTTAATGGTGTTTCGACATAAACCTTACAATTGTTATACGATAATTAAATACAATAAATAAATAAATAAGAATAGTACACCCTCAGACTTACATGTTGACGAAACGAGAAGGACTAAGAAAATCGATTAGTGATGCTCGACGCGAATGCAAAGAAAGTGCCCTCGTAAGAGGAAAACGATTGAAACAAATTGATTAATTAGATTGATTATTGTGTAGTGGTCAAATTGGTCGGTCATGCAACGGAGAGGCTGGTACCCGGAAGGATCCGAGCTTACGTGGTCGAATGTTCAAGCACGTAGGCGCCAATTAGTAAGAACAAAGTCTAGAATGCAAAGGGAGAAGAGAAGGGCGGACACTCGCGTGAGAAATATGAGGAACGAAAGCTCCTATTTATACTAATCACGTGAAGGAATAGGGTTTCGGAGACTCTTTGGAAGTGAATCTCGGAAAGATATAAAAAAGATACGTAAATCATGCAAAGAAGGGCCTGGGAAGAGGCGCAGCAGCCATCAAGTCTCTTGGAAGAGGCGCAGACTCTTGCGTCTGTTCCCAGGGGGTTTCCTCCTGTTTAAGAAAGACTTCCGTGTTTGAGTTATGGTAGGACGGATTTAATTCGATTATCTTTTGAATATTACGGGATATTGTTTGCCAAAAGATAAAATTTGATAAATATGGAATAGAAATATCCGGAACATTCCAGAACATTCCGACTCGGGATTTAACAGTTATCAGAAAATGGAGACGGTTTTTTGACCCGGACTCCGAATGTACTCTAATTACTGCCAAAACGACCGTATCGGCACGTAGATGACAACTAAGAGGTTGACATTTAATATTTGAGCAATCACTTGACGATAATCTTACGAACTGTCACAAATCGTTTCGCGAATCAGACATGCGGCCCAATCATCACCGGGTGGTTTGCGAGGGGTGCAGAAACGAGGTGTCTACAATTGGTTAGCTAATTGTTCATATATACTTTCTTTTGTTGTTAGTATTGTTAGTTTTATTAAATTCGTTGTTAGTTACTACTGTTACTTTCATTGCTCCCGCAGTAATTATTATTACTTTCACTACTCCCACCGTAATTATTGTTAATTCATTACTCCCGCACTAATATTGATAATTTCACTACTACCGTTATTGCTTCTATTACTTCCACTACTCCAGCTGCTAATATTGTTGTTAATATTTGTAATACCCAGTGTTCCAGGTGTAATTCCGAAGCAAGTATTGTTACCACTCGTGGCTTGTAGAATGATGTCTTTGATGGGATCCTCCTCTAGCCTCTCCTGAAACGATGAACAAACTGAGGGCTCGGCTTTGGCCGAGCGTACTCACTCCGACGCCCAAGTCAGTGAACTTAAAGAGATAAGTTATGTGTTACTTGGCTAAGTATATATTGTAGAGAGATAAGGAAGATATTACCAGATTATGAGGTGTTTTGGTTATTTTTCGGATCCTTTCCTCAATGAGGGTTGAGGAGTATTTATAGACTTTTACCTTTTGTCACGTAGTGGCCAAGTGGCCAAGTGGCTATCAGGTGAAAAGACCATTCTACCCTCGGCCGATGGACCCATGGCAGGCCGGCCGAGGGGTCTTGGATATGAGTACGCGGATATGTGCCCCGGCTAGCTAGTTGTCCCAGCCGAGACCCAAGAGACAGGCCGACGGGCTGCGTCGGTTAGGCTGTCTAAGTCGTTGACTTGCTGTGGATATCATTGACCTTGCTCAATATGTTGACTCGGTCAGCGGGTGCAGAATATGCCCCATCAATTTGCCCCCAGCGTAGTCTATGCCGTGGTATGGGCTCCGATGTATGTTGAGCGTATATTCTGCGTAAGTAACATTTATCTACCCCGGCTTCTTCTATCTCGGCTTGGTTTTGCTTAGGCCGTACCATATCCCCCCTCCACATGGATGTGTAAAGGGAATCCGATGTGGAAAAGAAAGTGACGCTGGCCGAGACCAGGGTTGAGAGTGCCGGTTGTTTTTGATTGCCTCCGGCCGGTGCTACCTAGCTTGGTTGATCATGTGGCCGGCGGAGAACAGATGTTTAGGAATTTGTTGAGGAAGACGAATAGGCAAAGAGATATGAAGGGGCGTGTTGAAGACGCTTGGTCACTGTTGCGTTGATTGACGTTTAACTGTTGCAACCATTGACATTCCGTGGTTGCATGTCTGACACGCGTCTGTTCGCTGATTGGCTGACGTTTCATGGGCTGTGCCCTGATTGGTCCTTCTTCATGGGCTTTCCCCTATAAATAGGGCAGTTAATCCCTGAAATTGGTCCTTCTCTTCAAATCTTCAGAATCGTCACCTCGGCGTAGCACTTTTTCTTTAAGGTAAACAAACAAATTTTCCAACTTTTAATTGTTAAGTTTTTTGTTGTGAACATGTCTTCTGCTGATGCCGGACCTAGTAACCGTGCGCCGGGGGGTTCCCCGTCGCGTTTTGACGAAGAGGAGGCACTGGCCGCCATCCCGCTAAGGTCCGGGGGCCCCAAGTCTCCTTCTCCAGAGGCTGATCCGAAAGTTTTGGAGGATTGGGTGGATGATGACGAAGCTGATAATGACTTTGATGATGACGGTGAGGGAAGGACTCCTTCTGATGGGGAGAGGCCGCATCTCCTGGATCATGGCGAGGCCTGTGCGACTAGTATTGATCGTGCCTGGACCGATAAATTCGCCAGTTGTTCCGGTGAAACTCTTTTCGAGGGTCATTTCTCCTTCGGTGAGGGGTACAAAATTGTTATCCCCGAGGAGGGTCAGGCGGTCTGTTGCCCTCCCCCGGGCCATATCGGCGTATATATCAGGCACCTGGAGTATGGGCTCCGGTTTCTTTTGAACGAATACGTTACGGCTATCATCAAAGCTATGAACGTCGCTGTGGCTCAACTGCATCCGTTGGCCATTAGGACGATAGTTGGGTTCGTGTGGCTCTGTCTCTTTAAGAAGGAGGCCCCAACAGTTAACTTATTCCGCCGGCTTCACTCCCTCCGGCCGTCAATCCCCGGTAAAGTGGGGTGGTACAGCGTGCAGGCGGAGCCGGGCTACGTTTCTGTAGCCAAGATTACCTCTTGCAAGGACTGGAAGCGGCGGTGGGTGTACGTCCAAGTGCCGGAGGACTACGCATTGCCTCGGACTTTCCAGAGCCTTGTTTACTTGCGGTGCGAGAACCGTGGAGAATATGAGAAATATATCTCCCGGGGTAAGCTTAAGATTGACGCTTCGAAGGTCTATCTTTACGCGGATGAGGAGCGGGCGATGCAGTTGTTCGATGCTGAGAAGGGATGGTTGCCCCCGACTTAGATTATTCTTCAGGATGAGCTGCTTTGCCACGTCGGCCTCATACCGGCCCTCAACCAGGGTGAGTAGGGTCGGTGTGAGGCCATCTTTGCCTGTTATGCTCCTGTTTTTAGAGCTTTGTTTTACTTCTCTTTATTTAACTTTTGTCTGGTTTCTTGCAGACCGGTTTGGCCAGGATTTGTCTGAGGGGGTCTTGAAGAGGTTGGGGCTTGATAAGGACAGGAAGAAGTCGTTCACGGCGCGTCCCTAAGGCGACTCCGTGATCGTAGACGGCTCCCAACGAACTCATGGACCAGCAACTGAAGGCATTGGATCCGGTGGTGGCTCAGGCGCGGGTTCTCGGAGGCATGCCGAAGAGAAAACCAAAGGCAGCGTCCAGGTCGGCGACGGCGTCAATCCCAACTCCCTCTTCGATCCCGGCGGTCCAGACGGAGCCGGTGAAGGTCGTCGATATTACCGATGAGGAGGCAACTGTTGCGAAGGGCCCTCCTCCTCCCAAGAAGAGAAAAGAGCCACTGCCTGCTTCCGCCGTTGCCGGGGAAGAGGATGACTCGGCCGGTCCGCCGTTTAAGAAGATCCAGACTGGTACGGATCTAACTTGTGGTTCAGACTTAGCTGGTTCATTGGACATTCCCGATGACAGACTCTCTGACGTGTCAATGAATGTTGACGTGGATGCTCTGTGTAAATTTTTTGTAGATCCGCCGTCGGCAGTCGCCGTTCTCACTGAGCGGCAACTAGAGAAGCAGCCTGAGAAGGCGGGTGATAGAAGTGCCACCGCTGACTCCTTGCTTCAGAAGATTCCCCCCACCGAGCTTGTGGCAGAGGGTACGAGAATATACAAGAGGCTGGCGAAGTGGACTCAACTAGCCGGCTCCTACATTATGGAGCAAGAAAAAGCCATGGCCCAAACGGGGCCATTGATCGAACGGCTTAAGCTTGATCTTTCCGCTGCAAAGGGGGAAGCCGGGAAGGCTAAGCTGGACCTCCTCGCTGCCCGAAAGCGTGAGGAGGAAGCTGAGAAGCTGCTATTGGCCGAGAGGGCCAAAGTTGAGGCTGCTGATGCCGCCACCGCCAAGTTGATGGAGGAGCGGGACAGGTATAAGGGCACTTACGACGCCGTCGTTGCCAAGAGGGAAGAATGGAAGGATCTGTACTTGGCCCAGTCGGAGGCACATAGGGGCACAAGGGCTATCCTTGCCCAAAGGGAGAAAGATATTGAGATGCTTCAAACTGAGATCATCCCTAACTTGTGCGCCCAATTCCGGGACCAGGCCGAGGAAGCGACCAGGGAGGCAATCAAGAAGCTCGTTCCTGAAGGCTCCTTCCCGTGGCAGGAATTTGAACAGCTTCTGGATGAGATGGCCGAAGCTGCGGAAAAAGCGGCTGCGGAGAAGGCAGAGGCGGCAAAGGCGGCTCAGATAGCTGAGGCCAAGGCGGCCTACGATGCAAAGGTGAAGGAGGCCAAAGAGGAGGCTGAGAGGCTAAAGGCAGCTGAAACTGAAGCTGCCAAGTCACCCCCTGGGTCACCCACCAAAGATGATGCTGCTGATGTCGCCGCTGGCGAGCAGCAACAGGCATAGGGAGACGGGCGGTCGTCACCAGGTTCCCCCGGCATCTCGGATAGCTTTAGCTGTTCGGGGTCCAACTATTGAGCCTTTCCTCCCTGCCATCTTTTGGCGCTTCAAATGATATGTTTGTAACCTTTTTCTTTTATTTCCCTTGTTTTGTTGTAAAACTCTTGGTAGGTTGTGTTTAGGCTATCCCAATGGGGACGGCCGTCGTCTGTATTCTCTTTACTTGTAATCATTTTAAATAAAGCTTGTTTATTGGCCCTCGGCTTGGCCGGGGCTTTGATCACAGTCCTTCACTTGTCTTCTTGCGTTATTAATTGAGCGCTTTTTCGTTTTTACCTTCGGCCTGGCGGAGGCAGTTAGAATGCGTATCTCAACTGTGTTTAACGTCTTTTTAAACATGTTGGCATGTTGGTCGCTTCCTCTTTCACTCTCGGTCTGGCCGAGGCATCCGATTTGCGCTTCCCAACCGCCGCTGTGAACATGTTAGCGTATCTGTAGACATATTGATCGCTTTTTCTGCCGGGCCTTCGGTTGGCCGAGGCGGCTAGAATTGCGTCTCAACTGCACTGAGTATACGTTTCTTTTTCTTGGGGTGACTGCCCGGTGTCAACCGTCGGCGTCTACCTTGAAACGACTATGGAGGGGACAAGCACTTTGATGGAAAACTCGAGTGATTCCTCATTTGATATAATCATGCGTTGGGGTGCCCACAATGGGTTTGGACACCTCCGCCGCTATACAAAGTACTTTCTTAGGTTGTCGGTGTTCCAATGCCTCATCAAAGGCACACCCTCCATGTCTGTCAGCCGGTATGTACCCGGCCTCATTTCTTCAACCACTTTGTAGGGACCCTCCCAGTTGGCCGTCAATTTACCATGAATGTTTCCTTTGTTGGTGGCGGCCGACTTTCTTAGGACCAGATCCCCTACTTTTAAGTCCCTTTTGTGGACTCTTCGGTTGTAGGCTCTTCTCATTCGGTTTTGGTATACTGCCAAGTTGAGGCGTGCTGTATCTCGGCTTTCTTCGACCAGGTCTAGAGAGATCCTCAGACCTTCCTCATTTTCAACCGGGTGAAAGGTGACCGTTCTGAATGTCGGCACCGTTGCTTCAATTGGCAGGACTGCCTCGGATCCGTAGACTAAGTGGAATGGACTGTACCCCGTTGCTTCTTTCTCCGTGGTTCTAAGGGACCACAGGATGCCGGGTAGTTCATCGGCCCATCTTCCCTTTAGGTCTTCAACTTTCTTCTTCAAACCGTTGAGGATCGTTTTATTGGCTGCCTCCGCCTGTCCGTTGCTCTGAGGGTGGCAGACGGAGGAGTATGTAAACTTGATGCCCAGCTCTTCTAACCAATTCATTATCAGGTCACTCCAAAACTCTCGGCCGTGGTCAAATACCATGACTTGGGGTAACCCAAAACGAGTTATGACATTTTCCCAGATTACCTTTCTTACGGCCGCCGTCGTCTTCGCAGGTACCGCTACAGCTTCAATCCATTTGGTGAAGTAGTCAATGGCGACGATCAAGTACTTTCTTCCTCCGGATGCCGTTGGAAATGGCCCTAGTAGATCCATCCCCCACTGTGCAAAAGGAAGGGGATTGCGTACCGGCTGCAGGTCTCGGGAAGGTGCATGTATCACCGGAGCATGCATTTGACAGTTGTTGCACTTTTTCGTTTTTGCCCTGGAATCTTCAAGCATGGTGGGCCAGAAATAGCCGGCTCGGAGAGCTTTGTGGGCTAGTGTTCTTGCCCCCATGTGGTGTCCACAGATGCCTTAATGAATTTCTGTCAGTATTAGCTCCGCGTCGGTTGGGCCGACACATTTCAACAGTGGTCTTATTACGGACCTTCTGTATAGTTCTCCTTCGAACACCAAGTACCTGGCGGCGATCCTTTTTATCTTGGCCGAGAGATTGCGGTCCTCCGGCAACACATTTATAAGTTTGTACTTCATTATTGGAGTCATCCACGTCATCTCGGCTTCCACGTCGCCCACCATGCCGACGGTCTCAGTGATGCTCTTCGCATTCCTGATATCTACCAACACGGTCCGGCTGACATTCTTGATGGTTGAACTGGCAAGTTTTGAGAGAGCGTCGGCTTGGTTGTTCTCAGATCTGGGAACGCATTGGATTTGGAAAGATTTCAACTTTGCTGTGTCGGCTTTTACCCTTTTGTTGGACCATATAGATATATGATTAAGTTTTGATAATGACAAGTGTATGTCTTATTTTATATACTCTTGCTCGTAATTGTTTGTTCAAGTCTTTGTTAGATTAACTTAGGATTACAAGTTTAGCAAGTAATGTTATAGCTCTCTTAGCTATAACATTGAAGATTTGTGAAGCATCATTCAAGTCATGTTATAGCAGCTTGAGCTATAACATTGAAAGTTCTTAAAGCATCATAAGCAACTGTAACAAGTTTCAAGTATGATGATCATTCAAGCAAAAGGCTAGATCAAGTCTCTAACAAAGCTCAAGATGAAGAGCTCTTGGTCAAGATAAAGAGAAGATCCTTTACTGAACATCTCCAGGAAGTTTAGTTAGTATAGGTCTTCATCTAATGACGGTATCTTAAGATAAGAGTATTGGGAAAGTAAAGTTATAGCTATTTCACCTATAACTTTACTAACCAAACTTAAAGTTATAGTTGTTTCTACTATAACTTTAGGTAGCATTTTAAAGGCACGATTTTAATAGTTTTAAAATCATTTTTCAAAGAGTAAAATTCTCTTAAACATATTTCGAAATCTTTTGTATATAGTAGAGTTGAATTATGGGTTATTATAATTGGTGACTTGCATATTCCTATTGGTTAGTAAAACGACTTATGGGTCGTCATGCTACCTAGGGTTTGCTAGTCTATCTAATCTAACCCTAATCCAAGGAGATAGGTTTTATCCAAGATGGACACGGGCCTAGGGTTTCAAATTGAGCTGAGCGCAAACCATTGGGGCGTGTGAGGTTGTTGAGATTAAGTAAACTATCTAATCAAATCTAGCTTATATTTATATAAGATACTTTCCTATCTTTATAATATATGATTTGATTTGTTTATTTATCCTAACATCTTAAAGATATAGTTTTACTTGTTAAATAAGATTTACTTTTATCTTATTTACTTAAAACTAAATTATCTTGGATTAAATTCAGGGAAGAGATAAAAATTTATCTCTTATACCCTTGCCGCCTATTCTACGGCATTCTAGGGTTTCGTGCAAACCCTAGTACCCACTTCTACTATAAATACAATTGATCATTCTTCATTTATCCAAGCTTTTCAAAATACAAGAAACTTTGCAAAACATATTTGAGTTTAATTCTTAATTGTCTTATTGTTTTGTTTTAGAAAATATTTACTAAAAAGTCGTGCTCTTCAAATTGCTTATCTTTCCTTAAGATTACGTCATAAGATTATAGTACTTCATATTGTTTCTTACTCGTTCAATTGTGTGAACACTTAGAAGAACAATCAAGTGCTTTCTTAGTAACTTAAGATAGTCAAATCGAATATCTAGTGATATTCAAATCGAGTTATAGTTAGAGTTAACTATACGAGTTGGGTTGATAATTTTGTAATCCGGAGTAAGATACTAAAATTATTAATCGAGAATAGTGGACGTAGGCTTCGACGTGTGAAGCTGAACCACTTCAAATATCGTGTGTCTTTGCATCTTTCGTTTCAGTCATTTCATTCGTTCATAATCAATTAGTTAATTAGTTAAAGTTTAATCAATAAACTTTAAGTAATTAATTACCTTGATATAAAATTAAAAGTAGGCATAATTTTTAAATACTCAATTCACCCCCCCCCCTCTCGAGTATTTCGGGTGTGATAGACTCTTCAATTGGTATCAGAGCCTCGTGCTCTTGATTGCCTAACCGCAAAGAGGCTAGATCCGTCTATCTTTTTATCTTTTTATTTTATTTTTATTCCATTTGCCTTACACGTGTGAAATGGATTCCAAGTATCTAAAGTGTCCCGTCTTTGATGGGAAGAATTATGGACTTTGGAAAAACATGATGACACACTACATAAAAGGACATGATTGGGAGTGCTGCACGATTATAAGGAACGGACCACACAAAATTTTGGTCGCATCTTCGGAAGGCACTACCTATGAGAAAAAGGAAGAAGACTATGTTGAGGCTGATTACAAGAAGGCTGAGAAAAATTCGAAAGCGATAAGCCTGTTACAAAACGGCATGACATCGACTGAATTCGATCGTTTTTCTTCTTGCACTTCAGCCAAGGAAATATGGGATGGTCTTGAGTTAGCCTATGAAGGAACATCGGCTGTAAGGAAATATCGCATTGATTTGCTGATTCAAAAATATGAACTTTTCAGAATGGAAAATAATGAATCACTTGATAGCATGTCAAAGACGATTTTCTACTATAGTCAATGAGCTAAAAAATCTTGGTAAAACCTTTAACTCCGAGGATATTGCTAGAAAAGTACTTAGGAGTCTAACCAAGAAATGGCGTCCCAAGGTCACGGTTATGGAAGAAGTCAGAGATCTCACTTCCCTTCCTTATGCAGAACTTATTGGCGCTCTCATGGCTCATGAACTCGTCCTGGAAGACGATGAGGCCGAGTCCAGTAATAAGAAGAGCATGGCTCTACAAGCTTCTGCTAAGGAAGAAGAAGATGTACAAATAGAGGACGAAACGGTTTTGTTTGCTAAACGATTCAACAAACGCATTTTCAGAAATAAGCAAGCAAAATCGTTCAATAACAATAATAAGTTCTCTAATAAGAAAATCTCAGAGTCAAAGAATACGTTTGCTAATAGAGGATGCTTCAAGTGTGGAGAATCCGGTCATATGATTAAGGACTGTCCCACATGGGATAGAATCAAAGACAAAGCAAAACGGGAGAAAACCAAGAAGGAATTCAAGCAAGTTATGATAGCATCTTCTTGTGGGGAGATCTCGACCCTGAGGACGACGAAGCATCAGAAGAAGAAGAAGTTGCTAACCTATGCTTAAGCAACGTTAGTCTTGACCTCTTCTCAGACGATGATAAAGATAGTGTGGACTCCTATTGCTGCTTCCTAGGAGATTCCGATTCAGAAGAAGAAGATGAGGTAAGCTATCTTGAACTTAAGAAGAGGGTTAAGAATTTGTCCAAGAATGCCTTAATAGAATATTTTGAGCAATCTCTTGATAAGTGTCACGAACAAGAGATGGAATTGAAAGACTTGAAAGAACAAATTCTTGATATCGCTGAAGAGAATCAACTCCTTAAAGCAAAAGCCAAAAAGCTCAAATCTAAAGTTACAAAAATACGGCTACAACTTCAGATACGACAAATGCTGAGAAGAAGGCTCTTGAGTCTAAAGTTATAGCTAATGAAGCTATAACCTCAGACCTAAAACTCAACATTAAGCATCTTCAAGCCAAAGTTATAGCTAGTGAAGCTATAACATTGGAATTGAGGAAAGTCAAAGAGCTTCTTGAGTCCAAGGCTACGGCTACGTAAAACCGTAATCTCGGATCAAAAGAAGGAGATTGAATCTCTTACTCAAAGAATTAAGGAATCTAAGACTGTTCTCTCAAATACTAAAAGAACGCATACCGAAATGGTTCGAGTTCTTAATGATAGATTCCAGAACTTTCGTAACAACTATGAAGAGACTCATCGTCCCAAAGTCATAGAGTCAGACCATTCTAAATGCAACAAAGAAATACAATCCCTAAAAGAATTACTCTTGCATGCTAGAAAGGTTCATGAGAAATGGGAAGGTAGCACACGTGTTCTAAACTTCCTAACTGAGCAATCAGATAATAACATGAAAATGGGATTAGGACACGAGTGCTACGGTCGTAGAGATCACTCTAAATGCAAATCAACCCCTTCCGAACAAGACTTCAGAAAGAGAAAATATACAAATTTACCTGAATACTTGATTTGCAATTACTGTGGTCATACTGGACATATCCAAGAAAATTGTGTCAAATATGCTCAGGATTTAAGTAAAGGAATTGACTTTGTCAAAACATCTGACACCATCTTCGAGGAAAGCACAAATACCCCATCCAACCAAGTACCGAAGAAAAACGCAACAATGATCATCGTTGGTTCTACGATATGAGCTTCGATTTTAAAAAGGCTACCAAATCAAAACAAACACCTGAGCCCTTCGAAACCAGAGCTCCCCCCAAACAACCTGAAAGACCACGACATAAGGAACCCATAACTCAACCCAAGACGGTTCATAAACAAACCAATTCACCTCCAAAACGTAAAATCATAAAAAGAGTTTGGGTTAGAAAAGACCTAGTTTTTAGAGTGACTAACGTCCAAGGACCCAACTTAGCTTGGGTACCTAAAAACTGTATCTAATCAATTTGCAGGTTGTGGTGAAAGAAAATAATCTATGGTACCTTGACAGCGGATGCTCAAGGCACATGACCGGAGATATAAACTTATTTCTTTCACTTGAACCCTTTGATGGAGGTAAGGTCACATTTGGTGATAACAAGAAGGGTAAGATCATCGGTGTAGGTAAAGTTGGAATATCATCTTCTCATGCAATTAGCGATGTTTATCTTGTTAGTGGTCTCAAACACAACTTGCTAAGTATCTCTCAATTATGCGACAAAGGAAATAAAGTTGTTTTTCATTCAGATTCCTGTCGAATAATAATTGAAGGAACGAGTAGTGCTGTGCTTGAAGGACACCGTAGAAGGAATGTCTATATGATCGATTTAAATAACATTCCTACTAATTCATTCACATGCATGAAAGTAACGACAGATGATCCGTGCCTTTGGCACAAAAGATTTGCTCACATAAATTCAACAACCTTGAATAAGCTAAAGAAATGGGATCTGGTGGAAGGACTTCCATCAATCAAATTCGACCAAGAAACTCTATGTGATTCTTGTGCCCGTTGCAAGCACGTTAGATCATCGTTCAAACCAAAGAGAATTGTAAGTACCAAAGAACCACTAGAACTCGTGCACATGGATCTTTGTGGCCCAATGAAGGTAAGAAGTAGAGGTCGATCCAGGTATGTCTTCGTTCTAGTTGATGACTATTCTAGATTTGTTTGGCCAATCTTTCTAAACTCAAAAGATGAAACTTTCGAGGAGTTTGCAGTTCTAATGAAACTTGCCCAAAATAAGTATAAATCTAAATTAATTTCCATTCGTACGGATCATGGCACCGAATTTGATAATCAAGCTTTCATACAATATTGTAGGGAAAATGGTGTTGGACATAACTTCTCAGCACCACGAACCCCACAACAAAACGGTGTTGTGGAACGTATGAATAGAACATTGGAGGATATGGCACGCACGATGTTATTGTGTAGTGGCCTACCTAGAAATTTTTGGGCTGAAGCTATTAGTACTGCATGTTATGTTCATAATCGAGCTTTGATTAGACCTATTCTCAAGAAGACTCCTTATGAGCTTCTTAGGGGACGTAAACCTAACATATCACATCTACGTTGCTTCGGGAGTAAATGTTTTGTCCATAATAATGGTAAAAATAGATTAAGCAAATTTGATCCCAGAAGTGACGAAGCGGTATTTGTCGGTTATTCTAATCATAGTAAAGCATAGAAGGTCTTTAATAAAAGAACCTTATGCATCGAAGAAAGTGTTCATGTTGTTTTTGATGAGAATAACATGTTTGACAAAGCTGAACAGGATGAGGAAGAAGATTTGAACGAACCTGATTTCCGGCTATCCAGGGATGAACTTCCAGAATTGGATGAGGAAGATAAAGAAATTGAGGGCACAAATGATGAACAAGGAACCCCTTCGAATGATAAAGGAAAGAGTACTGAGAGTTTAGTTGATGATACTACAACCTCTTCTCAATCTAAGCAATTGGAGGATAAAGTTATAACTGATGAAGATATAACTTCAACTTCAAATCAACGAACTAAGTCCAAAGTTATAACTGATTCTGTTATAACCCCAGACTTGGACTCAGGGGGAACAAGGCTTGGACCCCAATCATTCGAAGAAGGCGAGACAAGTTCAGATGAAGATGTGCCTCATATTTCTAAGAAATGGAAATATAAGGATTCCCATCCAATGGAAACCATCATAGGAAGTTTGAATGAAGGCGTTCGAACTCGGAGAAGACTTAACAATTTCTTCTCTTTCTACTCATTTTTGTCAACCATTGAGCCAACAAATATCAAAGAAGCACTTGCCGAACCAGATTGGATCGTGGCAATGCAAGAAGAGCTTCAACAGTTCGAACGAAACAAAGTGTGGCATTTGGTTCCAAGACCTAAAGATCGAACGGTCATCGGTACGAGATGGGTGTTTAGAAACAAGTTGGACGATACAGGAGTGATTGTTCGAAACAAAGCTAGATTGGTTGTACAAGGGTATAATCAACAAGAAGGAATTGACTACGATGAGACCTTCGCTCCTGTAGCCAGACTTGAGGCTATTAGATTATTAATAGCATTTGCTGCTCATAAAGGAATAAAACTTTTTCAAATGGACGTTAAAACAGCTTTTCTTAACGGTTATTTGAATGAGGAGGTTTTTGTTGAACAACCACCAGGTTTTCTCGATAGCAAGTTTCAAAACCACGTTTTCAAATTGGATAAAGCTTTGTATGGTTTGAAACAAGCTCCGAGATCGTGGTACGACAGATTGTCAAAATATCTTCTAGAAAGTGGTTTTAAAAGAGGATCTGTCGACAAAACCCTATTCCTGAAGACTGAGGTTTCCGATTTATTAGTCGTTCAAATTTACGTTGATGATATTATTTTTGGTTCAACTAATAATCGTCTATGCAAGTATTTTTCAGATTTAATGACCTCAGAATTCGAGATGAGCATGATGGGAGAACTCAAGTTCTTCCTTGGACTCCAAATCCAACAAACTCCTGAAGGGATTATGATACACCAACAAAAATACATCAAGGAGCTAATCAAGAAATTCGGTATGGAAAATTCTAATTCTAAGCCAACTCCTATGGGTACTGAGAAGAAGTTGACCTTAGATGAGAATGGTAAGTCTGTCGATGAAACGACTTATCGAGGTATGATTGGCTCACTTCTTTATTTAACTGCTAGTCGTCCGGATATTATGTTTAGTGTATGCGTTTGTGCTCGATTTCAATCGTGCCCTAAAGAATCGCACATGATGGCAGTTAAGAGAATCTTGAAGTATTTGATCGGTACATCTAAATTATATCTGTGGTATCCTCTTGAGTGTAATTTCGATCTCATAGGGTATTCGGATGCGATTATGCGGGATGTTCACTTGACGAAAAAAGTACTTCCGGCATAGCCACATTTGTTGGACCATGTATCATCACGTGGGGATCCAAGAAGCAAAATTCCGTTGCATTATCTACTCTTTGAAGCCGAATACATTGCTGCTGGACTGGTATGTTCTCAACTTTTATGGCTTAAGCAACAACTATGTGATTATGGTGTTAATGTTGGGTGTATACCTATTCTGTGTGACAACACAAGTGCTATAATTATCTCTAAAAACCCTGCACAACATTCACGTACTAAGCATATAGACATTAGACACCATTTTCTACGGGATCATGTAGATAAGGGCAACATAAGAATGGAATTTTGTAGTACAGAAAAACAATGGGCTGACATTTTTACCAAAGCATTGGCTAGAGAACGTTTTGAGATTTTACGATTGGAAATTGGTTTAATTGGTGGCAACTAAACTTGTCACAAAATTTTATTCTCTATATGACTGACTAGATTTGACGAGATTGTATGACTGTGTCCGTATTTTTAGTTGCACTTTTATGTATGTCAACTTTATATTATATTCTGAGAATATTCCGTTTTCTAGTCATATATATTTTAAGTTTATTATGAGCCAAGAGTCGTAACCAACTACTCATTTCTCTTGCCAAAACCGAAATTTCCATAAAATTATCTCTCACCATATCTTACTTTATCCTTATATATCTTACCATATCTTTTACCCTAACCACTTGTCTATCTTTTGGTAAATCCTTTATTAACAAAAAAAAAAAAAAAAAAAAAAAAAAAAAAAAAGGAAATTTACCTAACTCATCTCCACACGCCACCTCCACTATCCTACTTCCCCTAAATCTCTATTACCATAATGAGATTCCAACTCCCATAAATACTCCCTCCTACCGTCACCATCACCATCACAAACACAAAACCCAAAGATCACTTTTTAGACTTTTCTACACTCTTAACCTCCAAAAATCCTTTCACCATCATGACTCCTCCCTCAACCCGTTTTCACTCGCCCTCAACTCGGTCCACAACTCGGACCGGGTCATCCAAACCTTCATGCACCAAAACCTATGTCCCTATCAAAACTTCCTCACCTTCTTCAAACCAAAAACCAACTAACCCCGATCATAACCGGGTTGATCCTAACTTAGAAGGGAAAAGACGGAAGTTGAATAAAGGGAAAAAGAAGGACGTGGGGTTTGAAGACTCGGTGGAAGAAACTGAGGTTATAGCTACTCAAGAAGGTCCTCAAAGGACAATGTTTCGGGAATATATGCCGAATGCAACATCAAAGGGGCTTGATACTCTTCGACTCACCGCAGATGAAAGAACTCGTGTCAACAATGTTATGAGATACGGTATTCATGGTGGTCGTCTCTATTCCGAAAAGTGGTATGTAAAAATCGAAGCCTTGCAATTCTTTAAGGATTTCTTGAATTTTCAAGAATGGAAGAAAGTTTGTTCCTTTGTTGGTCCGGTTTATCCTATAGAGGTAATCCAATTTTATTCTTCCGTCTCTGTCAAAAATAATGTGTTGCATGCGGTGGTAAATGATACCGAAGTCAAAATCTCCCTTGTCGATTTTTGTACTCTATTTTCGGTCCCTGATGATGGGATCGAAATAAATCCGAGTGCGGAATGGGGAGATGTGACGGAGGAAGAGAAGCTTAAAATTAAGAAGTCGTTTGATGTTGATGCTACGGGGTCGAGTAACATGCTCGCGGGATCGTTTACCCCAAAATTGAAATTCTTTCTTAATTTCATTTGGAACACGGTTGTTCCGCGACGGGGTGGTCGTGATAAGTTGTCTAGCTATGAGATGTTGTTGTTGTCTAGGTGGCTCGAGGGAACCAAAGTTAGTCTTCCTCGTCTTGTGTTTCATAAAATCATTCAAACTAGTGTTTGTGTCACTGAGGAAAAATTTTATACAACTTTGGATTTGCCTTATGGCATGTGGGTCTCTCGACTTTTGGAACAAAAAGGGGTGATTGGGATTTCCAGTTATGGTGTAAGGGTGAAAGATGAGATGTGTGACACTCATCTTAAATTGATGAAAGTCGGTGCTATTGGACCCGACTTGGTGTTTTTGTCAAAAGGGAATGTGGTGGAGAAATCGTCTGATGTGGTCTCGGTTATTGAACAAAAATTGGAAGTGTTTATGGCTAGTATTTGTGAGAAATTGGATGCACAAAATAAGATGGTTGTGGAATTGGTCTCGGGTTTGGGAAAAGACAAGGGTGAGGCTTCGGGTTCGAAGGGTTCGGATCATGGTGAAGTCTTGTCTTATTTACATGGGCTTGAAACACGAGTGGATGCTATGGCTAAGGATGCGGCTAGGGCGGCAAAAGAGTGTGTTCGTCATTCTAGCTCGTTAGCTAATTTGGCTAGTCAAGGTGGAGCCTTGTGGAAGGAAGGGAAGGCTATGCATGAGGATATGCGGGTTGTGTACGAGGCTACTCAAGCCTTGTCAATGAAGGTGCTTAATTTTGAGCGGTGTCTCACGGCTCAAGCTAATCACGTCCGTTCATGCTTTGATCGTCTCGACTCTCTTGAGTTTAGGACCCGTCCCGGTTATATCAACCCAAATGTCGTGAAACGTGACATTCCTTAAACCCGTCCTCCTCTTTTCCTTGCCTTTTCTTTTGTTAGACTTTATATTTTGCATAATTGTCTAATTCGGCCCATTTTGGCTTTCTTCTCATTCGGCCCATTTGGCTTAAAACTCTTGTTCTTATTCGGCCCAGTTGGCAATTAGACTAATTTGGTTTGTAGTATGCTTACTTTCTATTTTGGCATGTTAATGTAGATTACTTTCTCGTTTTCTAATATCTCGTTGCATGCTTACATTGTGTCTCGACTAATATTATTCTAGTTGTTTTATGTCTTTTCTCGTCTTTTCGATGATGTCAAGAGGGGGAAGAAATCTCCGTGACTTAAGTATTTGCCTAAGCTTGCTCCTTGTCGGAATCTTTAATCTCTTAAGGTCCTTAGAAGCTATACTTTGTATATAAGTGATTGTTCTTGCGTTCAACTGTCTATGATTTTTTATAGTATTTTGTTGAGGGGGAACTTACACTTAGTCACAAATCTTAAGAGACTTGTCATCATCAAAAAGGGGGAATTTGTTGGACCATATAGATATATGATTAAGTTTTGATAATGACAAGTGTATGTCTTATTTTATATACTCTTGCTCGTAATTGTTTGTTCAAGTCTTTGTTAGATTAACTTAGGATTACAAGTTTAGCAAGTAATGTTATAGCTCTCTTAGCTATAACATTGAAGATTTGTGAAGCATCATTCAAGTCATGTTATAGCAGCTTGAGCTATAACATTGAAAGTTCTTAAAGCATCATAAGCAACTGTAACAAGTTTCAAGTATGATGATCATTCAAGCAAAAGGCTAGATCAAGTCTCTAACAAAGCTCAAGATGAAGAGCTCTTGGTCAAGATAAAGAGAAGATCCTTTACTTGAACATCTCCGGAAGTTTAGTTAGTATAGGTCTTCATCTAATGACGGTATCTTAAGATAAGAGTATTGGGAAAGTAAAGTTATAGCTATTTCACCTATAACTTTACTAACCAAACTTAAAGTTATAGTTGTTTCTACTATAACTTTAGGTAGCATTTTAAAGGCACGATTTTAATAGTTTTAAAATCATTTTTCAAAGAGTAAAATTCTCTTAAACATATTTCGAAATCTTTTGTATATAGTAGAGTTAAATTATGGGTTATTATAATTGGTGACTTGCATATTCCTATTGGTTAGTAAAACGACTTATGGGTCGTCATGCTACCTAGGGTTTGCTAGTCTATCTAATCTAACCCTAATCCAAGGAGATAGGTTTTATCCAAGATGGACACGGGCCTAGGGTTTCAGCCGTGAGCTGCAAACCATTGGGGCGTGTGAGGTTGTTGAGATTAAGTAAACTATCTAATCAAATCTAGCTTATATTTATATAAGATACTTTCCTATCTTTATAATATATGATTTGATTTGTTTATTTATCCTAACATCTTAAAGATATAGTTTTACTTGTTAAATAAGATTTACTTTTATCTTATTTACTTAAAACTAAATTATCTTGGATTAAATTCAGGGAAGAGATAAAAATTTATCTCTTATACCCTTGCCGCCTATTCTACGGCATTCTAGGGTTTCGTGCAAACCCTAGTACCCACTTCTACTATAAATACAATTGATCATTCTTCATTTATCCAAGCTTTTCAAAATACAAGAAACTTTGCAAAACATATTTGAGTTTAATTCTTAATTGTCTTATTGTTTTGTTTTAGAAAATATTTACGAAAAGTCGTGCTCTTCAAATTGCTTATCTTTCCTTAAGATTACGTCATAAGATTATAGTACTTCATATTGTTTCTTACTCGTTCAATTGTGTGAACACTTAGAAGAACAATCAAGTGCTTTCTTAGTAACTTAAGATAGTCAAATCGAATATCTAGTGATATTCAAATCGAGTTATAGTTAGAGTTAACTATACGAGTTGGGTTGATAATTTTGTAATCCGGAGTAAGGTACTAAAATTATTAATCGAGAATAGTGGACGTAGGCTTCGACGTGTGAAGCTGAACCACTTCAAATATCGTGTGTCTTTGCATCTTTCGTTTCAGTCATTTCATTCGTTCATAATCAATTAGTTAATTAGTTAAAGTTTAATCAATAAACTTTAAGTAATTAATTACCTTGATATAAAATTAAAAGTAGGCATAATTTTTAAATACTCAATTCACCCCCCCCCCCCCCCTCTCGAGTATTTCGGGTGTGATAGACTCTTCACCTTTCCAGGTATCTTACCATCCCGTCGTTCCGAGCCTCATACTCTCCTCTGATTTGGTTCGTCACCAATAGCGAGTCCGTCTTCAACACGATGTGTTCTGCTCCAGCGGCTCTAGCTAGCTCGACTCCAGTTATCACCGCCTCGTATTCGGATTCGTTGTTCGAGGCCGAGAAGGTAAATTTCAAGGCGTACTCAAACTCGTCCCCGTTTGGGCTGATGATAAGGATGCCGGCCCCCGCGCTGTTCGTCGTGGAGGAGCCGTCGGTGTATACCTCCCATACACCTGGATTTGGCTCTTCTTGATATGTGCATTCGGCCAGGAAATCTGCAAGTGCTTGCCTCTTTATCGAAGGCCTCGGCTTGTACTGAATGCCGAAACCGGAGAGTTCCACTGCCCATTTGATAAGCCTACCAGATTGTTCGAATTTTTCCAATGCCTTCTCCAACGGCTGGTCGGTTAAGACCGTTACGGGGTGTGCGTCGAAGTAGGGTTTTAACTTCCTTGCGGCAACGACGACAGCAAAGGCTGCTTTCTCAATCAGCGGGTAATTTCTTTCGGCGGGCAACAGTGTATGGCTGACAAAGTAAATTGGGTGCTGCTGCTTGTTCTCTTCTCTGACGATCACGGCACTGACCGTGGCCGAGGTAACTGCTAGATATAGATATAGCGTCTCCCCCAGTATTGGCCTGGACAGGGTTGGCAGTGTCAGAAGGTGAGCTTTCAGTTGCCTGAAAGCTGTGCTCAGTTGCTCCCCCCAGCTAAAGTCTTTATTCCCTTTTAGCACTGTAAAGAATGGAGTGCTCTTGTCGGCTGACCGAGAGATGAAACGGGCAAGAGCTGCCATCCTCCCGGTCAGCGTCATTACTTCTTTTCGGTTCCTCGGCTCTGGCAGATCCAATATTGCTTGGACTTTCTCTGGATTGGCATCAATTCCCCTGGCAGTGACAAGTACGCCGAGGAACTTGCCGGCCTGGACACCGAAGTTGCACTTCTTTGGGTTTAGCTTCATCTTGTATTTCCTTAGTGAACAAAATGTCTCGTGTAGATCGGCTAGGTGCTCGCTGTTAGACTTGATTTTTACAATAGCATCGTCAACATAAGCCTCAACGTTTCGCCCTTTCTGATTTTGGAACACTTTGTCCACTAGTCTGGTGTAAGTTGCACCGGCGTTCTTCAAACCGAACGACATCATTTTATACATGAATGTGACGTCTCTGGTGATGAATGCGCATTTAGGCATGTCTTCTTCGGCCATGAATACCTGATGATACCCTGAGAAGGCGTCCAGCAGGCTCAGCATAGTGTAGCCTGCCGTGGCGTCAATTAAACTATCTATTCGAGGCAAAGGATAACAATCTTTGGGGCATGCTTTATTAAGATTGGTAAAATCTACACACATTCTCCATGCCCCCGATGATTTCCTCACCATTACAACATTAGCTAACCACTCAGGATAAGTACAAGGCATGATAAAGCCCGCCGCTAGTAATTTATCTACCTCGGCTTTGATGGCTTCATCCTTCTCGGCTGAGGAGTTCCTCATCTTCTGCTTGATAGGGCGAGCGGTGGAGAGTACGTTCAGCTTGTGAACAATCACCTCCCGGCTCACGCCTGGCATCTCGGCCGCTGAGTAGGCGAAGACATCCTTATTCTTCCTCAATAGATCCAGGAGGTCGGCTCTGAATTGTGGTTCCAGGTTGACACCGAGAGTTACGGTGCGGCCTGGGTCAATCTCCACTTCCTCGGTCTCCGCTCCTTCGACCATGCCGACGGTGGTATCCATGCGCTCGCCCTCCTGTTGCAAGGATGGGCTCTTCCCATTCTCTGATTTCTTCGCCACTTTGAAGGATTGCATGTTTCACCCTCTGGTAGATACTTGGACATTGACTACTTCATCCTTCTCGTTCTTTGAGACGAGTTTATGCGCTTCCCCCCGGTCCGAGACATACATCAATGTCAGGGCCCGGATGGACATCACAGCGTCGGCCTCACTCAAAGTGACCCGGCCTATGAGAACGTTGTAGGCAGACGAGCCGTCAATGACCACGAACTCAGACATTACATTCTTGGCCGCACTCCCCTCGCCGAACCTCACCGGCAGCCTGATTGACCCCAGGGGTACCAGGCCGGCCCCAGAAAAGCTGTACAATGGGTTGGTGCAGGGGCTCAAGTCTTCAACCTTCAGACCGAGGTTGAGAAAGCACTCTCTGTACATGATGTTCGTGTAGGCGCCTGTGTCAATCAGGCTTCTCTTCACCAGGTGGTTGGCTATGTCCAAGTGGACTACAAGTGGGTCGCTGTGAGGGGCGATGACTCCCTCGTAGTCCTTTTTCCCAATAGTTATATCGGGGATGTTGGAAGCGGGGGTTGCTGTGTTGGGCACAAAGTTGATGGCCTGATATAGTTCATTCAGGTGCCGTTTGTGCCCATGAGCGGACCCACCGTTCTCGTTGCCCCCGATGACAACGTGGATTACTCCTATCCGTTCGAATACGGATTTCTTATTAGGGTCGCCGGCATTAGTCTTTTGGCCTCCGGCAACATATTTGCTGAGGCTCCCCTTCCGGATCAGCTCTTCAATGGCATTCTTCAGATGCCGGCAGTTGTCAGTTAAGTGACCGGTGTGGCCGTGGTACTCACAGTACTGGCTCGTGTCACCGTCCCTCCTCGCTTTTGGAGGCCTTTCCCACTTCTGACCCTCGTTCTTGCTCAGGGCGAAGACCTCGGCGCCAGATACGACCAGGGGGGTGTGATCATTGTACCGTTTTTGGTAGTACGGTCCCGAGCTCCCCCCGGTCTTAGCCGAGTTCTGTTTCCTGACAGATTTGTCAGACCGTGACCTATCCTTGTCACGGCGTCCTTCATCGGACCGTGACCTATTATTGTCACGTCGTCCTTCATCCGGGTTGTCCTCCCGGTGGCTCTTCCTTTCTGAGTGCTCGGCCTCGCTGTGGCCTACCCAGGTTTTGTGGTAGTCCTCCACCTTTATGGCTTGATCGGCCAGCTTTCTGGCGGAGTCTAGGTTCAGGCCGCCGTACTTGATGATCTCGTTTTTTAAGTCCCCTCTTGGGAGGCCTTTCATCAGTGCGAAGGCCGCCAGCTCGGGGTTACACTCTCGGATTTGCTGAACCTTGGCGTCGAACCTCTTCACATAGCTTCGTAGAGACTCGCCTCCCTCCTGTCTGATGGTCAGGAGATCCGATGTCTCCACGGCCCTCCTCTTAATGCAAGAGTACTGGGCTAAAAAGGCGTCCCTTAGGTCGGTATAACAGTATACCGAACCGTCGGGCAGCCCCTTGTACCAACTTTGAGCCATCCCATGCAAGGTCGTTTGGAAGACTCGGCACCAGACTTCGTCGGGTTGTTCCCACACCGACATGTACGACTCGAAAGCCTCGGCATGGTCGGTGGGGTCGTTGTCCCCTTTGTATGTGAGCACCGGCAGCTTTAGCTTGGTTGGCACGGTGGTTTCAAGGACATAGGCACTGAGGGGCTGTCTGACCACGTGTCGAACGACACGCGGCGATTGGCTCCTCGTATCCCTAGTTCGGCTCCTCTCCCCGTGGCGGGAAGGGCTTCTTCTCCGACTCTGGCGAGTCGGGCTTCTTCTCCAACTCTGGTGAGTCGGACTTCTTTCGCTCCTCTGGGGCAGGCCTCGTTGGTGCCGCGGCGACGCTGTCCTCCCGCGAGTGCGGGAGTGACTCGGGTCTACCACTGGCACTCTGGGCTCCGCCGGCGTCTTGACAGGGTCAACTTCCTCCAAGGCTTCGTTCAAGTTTCTCGGGGTCACATTTTGGGCCCTGGTCTCCGCTTCAGGTGCCGCCGCTCTTGTCGTTGTGACAGTGTGAGTCGGCGTGCTACCTATTAGGTCCAGGAGTAGCTTCAGTTTAGCTGCATCAACCACATGTCCCATGATGGTGACTTGGTCGGCGGGCAGCGGTGTATCTGGTATGATTGGCATCCCATAAGCCGGTTGAATTATCCGGCCGGTGGGGAACTGCACAACCCCAGAATTGTGGACGGTATCATCTTGGCAGAATTCGGTTTCGTCGGTCACAATCACCTCTTGTGGTTTCGACATCTTCTTAGCTCGTTGGGTGGGTTTTGTTTTTTTGTGTTTGGGGATGAATGTGACTAGCTTCTAGTATCTTTTTCCCCACAGAAGGCGCCAATTGTCCCGGGTGTAATTCCGAAGCAAGTATTGTTACCACTCGTGGCTTGTAGAATGATGTCTTTGATGGGATCCTCCTCTAGCCTCTCCTGAAACGATGAACAAACTGAGGGCTCGGCTTTGGCCGAGCGTACTCACTCTGACGCCCAAGTCAGTGAACTTAAAGAGATAAGTTATGTGTTACTTGTCTAAGTATATATTGTAGAGAGATAAGGAAGATATTACCAGATTATGAGGTGTTTTGGTTATTTTTCGGATCCTTTCCTCAATGAGGGTTGAGGAGTATTTATAGACTTTTACCTTTTGTCACGTAGTGGCCAAGTGGCTATCAGGTGAAAAGACCATTCTACCCTCGGCCGATGGACCCATGGCAGGCCGGCCGAGGGGTCTTGGATATGAGTATGCGGATATGTGCCCCGGCTAGCTAGTTGTCCCAGCCGAGACCCAAGAGACAGGCCGACGGGCTGCGTCGGTTAGGCTGTCTAAGTCGTTGACTTGCTGTGGATATCATTGACCTTGCTCAATATGTTGACTCGGTCAGCGGGTGCAGAATATGCCCCATCACCCAGGATATTTAAGAACGCTGTTGACCGATCTTGTTGACCAAACAGACCTTAGGGATTGATGGGTGAGGGATCAGGCTTGTAACATGAGTTTTATAGGAATATTTACTCGACCTAGCTGAGGCTACTCGGTCGAGTATCACCTATACTCGACCGAGTAGAGCCTACTCGGCCGAGTACTCCCGTACTTGACCGAGTACTCCCGTACTCGACCGAGTATGGCTGCTGTCGACACGTTAATATAAACGCAAGTTCGCGAGATTCATTTCATTTCTCATTTCCTCGACAGTTTCTCTTTCTCTAACCCTAGCTTATCTCCCTCTCCAATCACCCCATACCTTCACACTCTAATGTATTTAGCCTACACCTCCACCATGGGAAGGACGGGATTCGCTGGGGAAGGATGATGTGTGTGGTGGTCGTCTATGTCACCGCCGATGTGTAATGTTAGGCAAGTCTCTGCCTTGTGTTCTTTTGAGTGATTCTTTGAGTATAGTTGTGTAATAGGAGATGGTTACCATTGTTAGGATGCTTATTGGAGTCGTGAGTGGCCGTGTATGGAGGTCTTACTTGATTTGCGACGAGGTAGGGTTTCTCCTACTCAGTACTGTTTATTGATTGAGATTGCTTATATTTTATAATTGTTGTTATCTGCTGATCATCGGAGGTTGGGTGTCGTAGTGACGGTGCTGGTGTGGTTGTATTGTGACGGTTGTGGTGTTGTGATGGCCGTGATTGTGGTGGAGTCACTTGCGGGAGTGGCTTCACACCCTAGTTCGCCCTCTGTGGAACCCGCCACGGAAGGCGATGTGCACATTAAGGGACAGGGATTGTTTGTCGCTCATTGAGGAGCTGGACTAGGTGGGATTGGCTGCGGTCACCCACTGGTGGCGAGGATTACCTGTTGCGATGGGTAATCTGGCAGGGCTACACACCTTGGTGTGTAGTCGGTTACTGTGCGAGGTGGAGAGATTGAGATAGAAGATGATCAGCTGCTTACTTTGTTGACATGTCTTACTTTTGCTTAGTCGGTACTGACCCCGTGTTGTTTTGTGGTATCTGCGGTGATCCATTCGGGGATGGTGAGCAGTTGACTTAGCAGGTACTGTTGATTGTGGCTGCTAGGATTGGAGGGATCGAGTCTTCACGATACCAGTTTAGAGATGCAGTGTCATGAGTGTAGTTGTTATACCTTTATTATAAAGACATTGTAAGGAGTTGTATTGTTTGAGATATATTAATATTTACAATTGTTCTTTTATTGTCTAATTTGATCTACCTCCTCGGGAAACCGAGATGGTGACACCGTCATACACTGGGATGGTCCTTGGTAAGGCGTTCTGGTGTACGGGGGTGTTACAAAGTGGTATCAGAGCCGACGATTTTGGAACCCGAACCAATGAATCTAATGAATATAGGGTGTCAATTAAAATGAACCTGGTGTATGTACGTTGGGAGCCCCAACCGATGCTAGATTTTGGGTGAGTAGGCGCCCTCATTTCAAAATCATGGCCCCATCGGACTTAAGCCAGACACAGGAAAAAGGGTAGTTAGTGAGAGTCGTTGATTGCTTAGTAATGATTGTTGTGTGTATCTATGATTAGGGTGATATGTGATATGATGTATGTGTGGAAAAGTTGGAGTGAGTGATGGAATTGTTGCGTTGTGCGACCAGTGGTAAGTTAACCAAATTGCTTCACGATAAATGTGTTGTGCGTTGAATTGCTGCTTTGTAAATGTGATTAAGGTGTATGGCTGATGATTAGCAGAATTAGAGATGATGTGATATAAGAGCTAAACCTTGCATGTACCGTAATTAAAATCTGAGTATGCTATAAGGATAGAGTGTAACAGTTTCATGACATAGTGAGGAATGAAGGCAGTAATGATGACAGTATTGGTAGTAGATGTACGAAAATAAGTGTTGATATGTGTTTGAGTGGTAGAACTAAGCCTTAATAGTGACGAGCTGGTTGCACGGAACTCCGAACGATGTTATTTATTTTGCAGGAATAGTGAAAGTTTATGATTTCCTATTCACTTTTGGAAACTCGACCGAGTAGATGGCTGTACTCGACCGAGTAAACCATACTCGGCCGAGTATCAAGCTACACAACCGAGTTTCCGTTTTGTGAAAATACTAATCGCTTCTGTTCTTAAAAATTCGACCGAGTAAGAAGGATACTCGACCGAGTAGTCTACACTCGACCGAGTATTTCTAACCACTCGACCGAGTAGTCGACACTCGGCCGAGTATTCCCAATACTCGACCGAGTAGTACTGTAGCAGAACTTATGCGGGTTATACAAAAACCCTATTTTCGTTCCTTTCTTTCTTATTTCCGCCTCTCATCTTCACATTCCCTTCTCTCTAAAAACTCCATATCCTTCCTTTCTCAAGCTTTTGGGCAAAACTTTGGTGTTTCACTTGTTCTTGCTTGCCTCAAATCAGTTTAAGGTAAGATTTAAACTCAATTTTCTCATTTGTTTTCAAAGTTATGGTATAATATCATGCTATATTTCGAATTTCTTTGTTAAGCAACTGAAATTTAGCCTTCAACTTGTTGATTCTTGGATTCAACTGTATATAGATCTAGTGTATGCCTTGTTTAATTAATTTCATGGTTTAAAATTCAATTTCTGAATTCTAGGGTTACAAAAACGAAACTCTCTTTGTTGTTGATGGTTATTCTTTAATTTGAGACAATTTAAAGCTTGTAACCATATAAGTTGTGAGGCAATTGGTGATTTTCTGATAATTTGTCTTAAAGATCGTTCCAAAATCGATATACAATTGAAAACAGTCCGTCTTTTGTGCTAAGAATTTTTTTTTTTTTGTGTCAATCCCTTGTTAAAGATTGTCCTCTTGCAGTATGGTGAAAACCAGAGGCTTACCCAACAAAAGAACTCGTGCTGACGTCCAGCTTGAGACTGGTCAGTCAAGCAGTGGACCCGTAGTTCCGCCGGTGGAGGCACATCCATCGGTAATATTCTCTGATTTCAATCATCGTAAGGCTTTTGTGGCTCTTATGCATCGTCCTTTCCGCCCCACCCGTTGTGTTAATCCTGGTATCCTTGAGACTTTGGGGATCAAAGAGGACATATTTCATATCTTTCAGATTTTGGGTATGGAGGGGTTGTATATATCATCTGAGGAAGAAATCCTACCCCCACTTGACCTTAGAGTTTTTGAGCTCTTTTGTTTATGATAAGAAGGGAAAGACTGTTTCTTTTCGTCTCATGAATGAGGATCATGAGCTCACCCTAGACGAGTTGGCTGACCAATTGGGTTTAGAGGCCGAGGGGGATGGGTACCTTAGTGATGTGGCCAAGAACAGCGGTGCACCTCATTACCTTCCATATTTGACTGTCCGACCTGCCCCTAGTGCCAGTGCCATGCTGATTAATGATGTTCAGCACATTTCCCTTCGTATGTTTCTAAGGATGATGACCTGTTTGTTGTACTCGAGAGATGATGTGAGCAAGCTTAATTCTCACGAGGTCATGTTACTTATGTCTTACCTCAACCTACACCGTCAGAAACCATTCTACTACAGTGCCCCAGGGGTAGTGTGCTCTAGTCTCAAGCGTATGGCCCAGTCAGATACCCGACACATTGCTTGCGGGGCCATAATGACCCGCCTAGCTCAGCGCCTGACAGATTTTGAGGCCCCACCTCCTGAGGGGAATGAGTATGTAGAGATTGTGCCTACCATGGACGCTCAGTACTGGCGTCAGAACAGGTGGTTGAGGAAGATGGATGACGGGTCTTATGCCTGGAGGGTGAGGGGAACTATGTGGATGGTGCTTCCGGACCCAGCTCATCTCCCTGTTGTTGATCATTTGGCTGAGTGGGAGACTTGTGCCATTCCTAGATCTGAGCCCCAGTCCTACCTGATTGACCCACGGATTCTCTTGGACCTACCTGAGTGTAACACCCTAAGTTATTGAGAGTAAGGTTGTCCCACATCGGGGAATTGAGGAGGTTGTGATATGTTTATAAGGGATTCCACCCACCACTTAGTAACAAGGCCTTGTGCTTTTGGGCTTAAGTGAGGACAAGTAATGGGCCCAAAGGTACATATCCCATCTTATTGGGTTGTGTTACGACCGTGGTGGGTCGGGTTGTTATAAATTGTAACACCCCGATTTATGAAGGAGCCTTTAGCGAGACATTCCCTAATAAACCGGACTGTTACCATCTCGGTTTCCCGAGGTAGTGAATAACAAATTAAACTCCAAGGCAAATGATATAATTACTTTAACTTAATTATTACAAAACTTCTTTTACATCAAATTACAAAGAACTAACATAAAATAAAAGTGAAAGTCTTCTAAATAATGATCTAGCCACTAAGTCTTCTGATCCAGTGTCTCACGCCCATCAAGCTCCCATCCTATCTCATAAACCTGTCAAGTCTGCTCCCCAATATTTGGATCGTCACAGGTGTTCACGAATACACAGGGTCAACCACGAGGTTGAGTAGGGAAAACAATGAAACAACAAAATATGATATGCATGTTCCTCCGTCTCCTCCACCTCCATCTCAACTCATATCTCATAACCCGGAACGCCCAGCCATACCGATCCCCGGTAGACTATATATCGACCGTAGCCGATCTGCCAGCTCGCAGCTGAGGACACCAGGGCAAGTCCTGCAGAACCCGCCTGGGCCTTATCACAACATCATCATCACCACACCACATCACCACAACATCCTCCATCTCCAATGCATATGAATGCTCAAGAAATTAATGCAACACAATATGTATATCATTGAACTCGGAAATCATAGAATCATGCCGGTTACCGAATGTTGTGATAATATACTCAATACGATCAATTCAGTCAAGCACATTCCAGGATATGAATCATAACATGAATCAACAACCACGAATCAAGTCAACGTTCACAGTTTGGTCATATGAAACACAAACAAGTCAACACAATTCAACAACAACGATAATAAGTCAAGTGTATTTCCCTACCTCAGTACCGCAGTCAAATAGTTGGGTGCTCAGTAATATTCCACAACAATTCGCCATCTGAAAGATAAATAAATGATAAACAATTACTTAAACCATTCCCGTTCCCAAAATAGAAAGTTACTAAAATAGAAACCTCTTAAAATGGAAAGTTTTATTAAATGGAAACTTTCCCGATATAGCAGCTTAATTTTGGTCATGGCGTGGAAACACAGACATGTAAAAATAAAAATAAACACAGAGAATAATAAAAACACTCCCCATGACTAAACTCAAGCTCAAAGCTACTCCACAATACAATACACTCTGGTCCCAATAATTAACTGAATCTCAACCTATTACTCCATCTCACCCACTACTCCGTCTCATAATATAATACTCCATAGTAACGAGATATCGTATTCTCATCGTCGAACCTAAGACAAAGACAAGGGGTGAGTGAACTGGCGGATAAAACTGCGAAACAATACTTCAATCTCAATGTCAATATTGTCAAGGTTCAAAGAACCGTGCTCAACACTTAGAGTAAAATTCTAAGCTACTCACCCACAAGTCTCGTCAAAGAATCGATAAATGAATATGATGGGGCATATTCTGCACCGCTGACCAAGTCAACACATTGAGCAAGGTCAAAGGTATCCACAGCAAAGTCAACGACTTAGACAGCCTAGCCGATGCAACCCATCGGCCTGTCACCCGGGTCTCGGCCAGGTGACTACCCAGCCGGGGCACATATCCGCGTACTCATATCCAAGACCCCTCGGCCGGCCTGCCATAGGTCCATCGGCCGAGGGTAGAACGGTCTTTCCGCCTGCTAGCCACTTGGCCACTTGGCCACTACGTGACAAAAGGTGAAAGTCTATAAATACTCCTCAACCTTCATTGAGGAAAGGATCCACAAATTAACCTAATAACTACTATTCATCTGGTAATATCTTCCTTATCTCTCTACATTATACTCTTAGCCAAGTAACAACAACTTACCTCTCTAAGTTAACTGACTTGAGCGTCGGAGTGAGTACGCTCAGCCAAAGCCGAGCCCTCAGTTTGTTCATCGTTTCAGGAGACCGCAAGGAGGATTCCAGCAAGGACATCATTCTACGAGCTACGAGTGGTAACAAATATCTGCTCTGGAATTACACCCGGAACAATTGGCGCCGTCTGTGGGAAAAGACACTAGAAGCTAGTCACATTCATTCCCAAACAACAAAAACAAAAACACAAAAAACCCACCCAAAAAGCTAAGAAGATGTCAAAACAACAAGAGGTGTTCGTTAATGATGAAACCGAGCTACACCAAGATGATACATTTCACCATTCTGGAGTCGTGCAGCCCTCCACCGGCGGAGTAATCCAACCGGAATTCGGAATGCCGACAATACCGGACACGCCGTCGCCCGCCAACCAGGTCACCATCATGGGACAAGCGGTTGACATAGCAAAACTAAAGACGCTCCTGGACCTAATTGGGAGTGCGCCGGCTCACACAGTCACGCCGACAAGAGCGGCGGAAACCATCCAGGAGACCAGGGCACAAAACGTGACTCCGAGAAACTTGAACGGAGCGCTGGGAGAAGCCGACCCCAACAAGACGCCGGAGGAGCCCAAGGTGGTCGTGGTAAACATAAGTCCTTCTCGCACTCGGGAGAGGACAGCGTCGCCGCAACACCGACGAGGCACACCCCGGAGGAACCATAGAAGCCCGACTCAGGAGAGTCAGAGAAGAAGCCCAAGTCGGAGAAGGAGTCCTTCCCGCTACGAGGAGAGGAGCCGGACTAGGAATGCGAGGAGTCGGTCGCCGCGTGTCATTCGACACGTGGTCAAGCAGCCACTCAGTGATTATGTCCTTGACACCGCCGTGCCAACTAAGCTGAAGTTGCCGGCGTTCGCGTACAAAGGAGATAGCGACCCAACCGACCACGCCGAGGCCTTCGAGTCTTACATGTCGGTATGGGAGCAGCCCGACGAGGTCTGGTGCCTAGTCTTCCCGACAACTCTGCTTGGGATGGCTCAGAATTGGTACAAGGGGCTCCCCGAGGGTTCGATATACTGTTTCGCCGACCTAAAGGACGCCTTCTTAGCCCAGTACTCTTGCAACAAAAGGAAGGCCGTGGAGACATCGGACCTCCTAACTATCAAACAGGAGGAGGGCGAGTCTCTACGAAGCTATGTGAAGAGGTTCGACGGCAAGGTTCAGCAGATTCGGGTGATCAACCCCGAACTGACGGCTTTCGCACTGATGAAGGGCCTCCCAAAGGGAAACTTAAAGGACGAACTCATCAAGCACGGGGGTTTGGGCCTAGATGCCGCTAGGAGGATGGCCGATCAGGCCATCAAGGTAGAAGACTACCACAAAACCTGGGTAGACCACGGCGGGACCGGGCACCCGCAGAAGAGGAGCCACCGGGAGGACAATCGGATGAAGGACACCGTGACAACAATAGGTCACGGTCCGACAAGCCCGCCAGAAAACAGAACTCGACGGGCGCCGGGGGGAGTTCAGCACCATACTACCGAAAGCAGTACAATGATCACACCCCCCTGGTCGTATCCGCCGCAGAGGTTTTCTCCCTGAGCAAAAGCGAGGGTCAGAAATGGGAAAGGCCCCCTAAGCCGAGGGGCGACGGTGACACAAGCCAGTATTGCGAGTACCACGGCTACACCGGCCACTTAACGAACGATTGCCGACATCTAAAGAATGCCATTGAGGAACTAATCCGGAAGGGGAGCCTAGGTAAATACATTGCCGGAAGCCAAAAAACGGACGCCGGTGGATCAAATAAGAAATCCGTCTTAGAACGGAAAGGAGTAATCAATGTTGTCATCGGGGGCAATGAGAGCGGTAAATCCACTCGCAGGTACAAACGGCACCTGAATGAGCTATATCAGGCCATCAACTTCGTGCCCGGCACAGCAACCCCCGCTTCCAACATCCCCGACATGACCATCGGGAAGAAGGACTACGATGGAGTCGTCGCTCCTCACAGCGATCCACTTACAGTCCACCTAGACATAGCCAACCACTTGGTGAAGAGGTGCCTAATTGACACAGGGGCCTACACGAACATTATGTACGGAGAATGCTTTCTCAGTCTCGGTCTGAAAGTTGAAGACTTGACCCCCTGCACCGGCCCGTTGTACAGCTTTTCTGGGGCCGGCCTGGTACCCCTGGGGTCAATCAGGCTGCCAGTAGCGTTTGGGGAACGGGGTGCTGCCAGGAACGTCATATCGGAGTTCGTGGTCATTGACGGTACCTCCGCCTACAACGTCCTCATAGGACGAGTCACTCTGAGCGAGGCCGACGCAGTGATGTCCATTCGGGCTCTGACGTTGATGTATATCTCGGACCGGGGGGAGGCGCATAAGCTCGTCTCGAAGGACGAGAATGATGAGGTGGTCGACATTCAAGTATCCGCCAGAGGGTGCAACACGCAATCCTTCGAGGTGGCGAAGAAGTCAGAGAAGGGGAAGAGCCCATCCTTGCAACAGAAGGGCGAGCGCATGGATACCACCGTCGGTATGGTTGAAGGAGCGGAGACCGAGGAGGTAGAGATTGACCCAGGCCGCACCGTAACTATCGGTGTCAACCTGGAACCAAAACTCAGGGCCGCTCTCCTAGACCTGTTAAGGAAGAACAAAGACGTCTTCGCCTACTCAGCGGCCGAGATGCCAGGCGTGAGCCGGGAGGTAATTATTCACAAGCTAAACGTACTCCCCACCGCTCGCCCTGTCAAGCAACGGATGAGAAACTCCTCAGCCGAGAAAGATGAGGCCATCAAGGCCGAGGTAGATAAATTACTTGCGGCGGGCTTTATTATGCCTTGTACTTATCCCGAGTGGTTAGCCAATGTTGTGATGGTGAAGAAATCGTCGGGGGCATGGAGAATGTGCGTAGATTTTACCAACCTTAACAAAGCATGCCCCAAAGATTGTTACCCTTTGCCTCGGATAGACAGCTTAATCGACGCCACGGCGGGCTACACCATGCTGAGCCTGCTGGACGCCTTCTCAGGGTATCATCAGGTATTCATGGCTGAGGAGGACATGCCTAAATGCACGTTCATCACCGCGAACGGCACATACATGTACAAAATGATGCCGTTTGGTTTGAAGAACGCCGGAGCAACATATACAAGACTGGTGGACAAAGTGTTCCAGAGCCAAAAAGGGCGAAACATTGAGGCTTACGTCGACGATGCTATTGTGAAAAGCAAGTCTGACAGCGAGCACCTGGCCGATTTACACGAGACATTTTGTTCACTAAGGAAATACAAGATGAAGCTCAATCCAATGAAGTGCAACTTCGGTGTCCGGGCAGGTAAATTCCTCGGTGTACTCGTCAGTGCCAGAGGCATTGATGCCAATCCAGACAAAGTCCGGGCAATCCTAGACCTGCCGGAGCCCAGGAATCGAAAAGAGGTTATGATGCTGACCGGGAGAATGGCGGCTCTCGCCCGTTTTATCTCTCGGTCAGCCGACAAGAGCACCCCTTTCTTCAAAGTGTTGAAAGGAAATAAAGACTTCAGCTGGGGGGAGGAGCAGAGCACGGCTTTCAAGCAACTAAAAGCTCATCTTCAGACCCTCCCAACTCTGTCCAGGCCGATATTGGGGGAGACGCTATACTTGTACATAGCAGTTACCTCGGCAACGGTCAGTGCCGTAATCATCAGGGAAGAAGACAAGCAGCAACACCCAATCTACTTTGTCAGCCACACATTGTTGCCCGCCGAAAGGAACTACCCGCTTATTAAAAAAGCAGCCTTTGCTGTCGTCATCGCCGCAAGGAAGTTAAAACCCTACTTCGATGCCCATCCCGTGACGGTCCTAACCGACCAGCCATTGGAGAAAGCACTGGAAAAATTCGAGCAATCCGGACTCATCAAGTGGGCGGTAGAGCTATCCGGCTTTATTGAATACAAACCAAGGCCCTCGATAAAGGGGCAAGCACTTGCAGATTTCCTGGCCGAGTGCACATATCAAGAGGAGATACACCCCGGTGTATGGGAGGTATTCACCGACGGGTCCTCCACAACAAACAGCGCAGGCGCCGGCATCCTTATCATCAGCCCAAACGGGGACGAGTTTGAGTACGCTTTGAAATACACCTTCCCGGCCTCAAACAACGAATCCGAGTACGAAGCGGTGATAATCGGGGTCGAATCGCCAGGAACGCCGAGCCGAACACATTGTGTTAAAGATGATTCACCGTTGGTTACTAACCAAATCAGAGGAGAGTTCGAGGCGCGAGACGATGGGATGGTAAGATACCCGGAAAGGGTAAAAGCCGACACAAAAAATTGAAATTCTTCAAAATTCAAGCATCCCCGCATCCGAGAACAACCGGGCCGACGCTCTCTCCAAACTTGCCAGCTCAACCATCAAGAACATCAGCCGAACCGTACTGGTAGATATCAGGAATACGAAGAGTATCACCGAGGGCGTCGGCATGGTGGGCAACGTAGAGACCGAGACAACATGGATGACTCCGATAATGAAATACAAAGTTACAAATGAATTGCCGGAGGACCGCAATCTCTCGGCCAAGATAAAAAGGATCGCCGCCAGGTACTTGGTGTTCGAAGGAGAACTGTACAGAAGGTCCGTAATAAGACCACTCTTGAAATGTGTCGGTCCAACCGACGCAGAACTAATACTGACAGAGATTCACGAGGGCATATGCGGACACCACATGGGGGCAAGAACACTAGCCCACAAAGCTCTCCGAGCCGGCTACTTCTGGCCCACCATGCTTCAGGACTCCAAAACAAAGACCAAGAAGTGCACGAACTGCCAGATGCATGCCCCGTGATACACGCTCCTTCCCGAGACCCGCAACCGGTGCTTAGCCCCTCCCTTTCGCACGAGGGGGGATGGACATGCTAGGACCATTTCCAACGGCCTCCGGAGGAAGGAAGTTCTTGATCGTCGCCGTTGATTACTTCACCAAATGGGTTGAAGTCGTAGCGATCGGCGAAGACCACAAAAATGCCGTCGAAAGGTAATCTGGGAAAACGTTATAACCCGTTTCGGATTGCCCCAAGTCATGGTATTCGACCACGGCCGAGAATTTTGGAGTGACTGATAATGAATCTGGTTAGAAGAGCTTGGCATCAAGTATGCATACTCCTCCGTCTGCCACCCACAGCAACGGACAAAGTGAGGCGCCAATAAAACGATCCTCAACGGTTTGAAGAAGACAGTGGAAGACCTTAAAGGAAGGTGGGCCGATGAACTACCCGGCGTCCTGTGGTCCCTACGGACCACGGAGAAAGAAGCAACGGGGTACTCTCCTTTCCACTTAGTCTACGGATCCGAAGCAGTCCTACCAATTGAAGCGACGGTGCCGACGTTCAGAACGGCTACCTTTAACCCGGTCGAAAATGAGGAAGGCCTGCAAGCCTCCCTGGACCTGGTCGAAGAAAGCCGAGATACAGCACGCCTCAACTTGGCAGTATACCAAAACCGGATGAGAAGAGCCTACAACCGAAGAGTCCACAAGAGGGACTTAAAAGTAGGAGATCTAGTCCTAAGAAAGTCGGCCGCCACCAACAAAGGAAATATTCATGGTAAACTAACGGCCAACTGGGAGGGTCCCTACAAGGTGGTTGAAGAAATGAGGCCGGGTACATACCGGCTGACAGACATGGAGGGTGTGCCCTTGATGAGTCATTGGAACACCGACAACTTAAGAAAGTACTTTGTATAGCGGCGGAGGTATCCAAACCCAATGTGGACACCCCAACGCGTGATCATAAATGAAGAAGCAACCAAGTTTTCCATCCAAGTGCTTGTCCCCTCCATAATTGCCACCCAAAAAGAAGATTTGCTATCGAGCCGTAACCCCGATTACCTCGGCTAATTGATGGCCGAGAGCAACGGGGACACAGCGACCGGTATGCTAGAAGATTTGCTATCGAGCCGTAACCCCGATTACCTCGGCTAATTGATGGCCGAGAGCGACGGGGACACAACGACCGGTATGCTAGAAGATTTGCTATCGAGCCGTAACCCCGATTACCTCGGCTAATTGATGGCCGAGAGCGACGGGGACACAACGACCGGTATGCTAGAAGATTTGCTATCGAGCCGTAACCCCGATTACCTCGGCTAATTGATGGCCGAGAGCGACGGGGACACAACGACCGGTATGCTAGAAGATTTTCTATCGAGCCGTAACCCCGATTACCTCGGCTAATTGATGGCCGAGAGCGACGGGGACACAACGACCGGTATGCTAGAAGATTTGCTATCGAGCCGTAACCCCGATTACCTCGGCTAATTGATGGCCGAGAGCGACGGGGACACAACGACCGGTATGCTAGAAGATTTGCTATCGAGCCGTAACCCCGATTACCTCGGCTAATTGATGGCCGAGAGCGACGGGGACACAACGACCGGTATGCTAGAAGATTTGCTATCGAGCCGTAACCCCGATTACCTCGGCTAATTGATGGCCGAGAGCGACGGGGACACAACGACCGGTATGCTAGAAGATTTGCTATCGAGCCGTAACCCCGATTACCTCGGCTAATTGATGGCCGAGAGCGACGGGGACACAACGACCGGTATGCTAGAAGATTTGCTATCGAGCCGTAACCCCGATTACCTCGGCTAATTGATGGCCGAGAGCGACGGGAACACAACGACCGGTATGCTAGAAGATTTTCTATCGAGCCGTAACCCCGATTACCTCGGCTAATTGATGGCCGAGAGCGACGGGAACACATCGATCGACACGTCAAAGACGTGACACAGTTGAGATATGCATCCAAACTGCCTCGGCCATACCAAAGGTAAAAACGAAGGCACTAAATTAATAACGCAAACAGGACAAACTTTGTTAAAAATGATCAAAGGAAGAATACAGACGACGGCCGTCCCCGTAAGGGTAAGCCTAAACACAACCTACCAAGAGAGTTTTTTTTTACAAACAAAGAAAAGAAAAGCAAAAGGTTACAAGCATATCAGTTGAAGCGCCAAAAGATGGCAGGGAGGGAAGGCTCAATAGTTGGCCCCCGAACAGCTAAAGCTATCCGAGATGCCGGGGGAGTCTGGTGACGACCGCCCGTCTCCCTATGCCTGTTGCTGCCCTCCATCGGAAGCAGCAGCATCATCTTTGGTGGCCGGCTTTGGAGAGGGCTCGTCATTCCCGGCTGCCTTCAGCTTCTCAACCTCCTTTTTAGCCTCCTCTGCATCATAGGCCGCCTTGGCCAACGCTATCTGAGCCGCCTTCGCCGCCTCCGCCTTCTCAGCAGCCGCTTCTTCCGCAGCCTCAGCCATCTCATCCATGAACTGGTCGTATTTATCCCACGGGAAGGAGCCGTCGGGTACAGACTTTCTGATTGCCTCTTTGGCCGCCTCCTCGGCCTGGTCCCGGAATTGAACGCACATTTTCGGGATGAGATCATCTTGAAGCATGTCAATATCCTTCTCCTTCTGAGCAAGGATAGCCTGTGCGTCCCTGAGCGCCTCCGCCTATTTCTGGAACAGATCCTCCCGCTCGTCCCTCTTGGCAACCACGGCGTCGTAAGCACCCTTATACCTCTCCAGCTCATCCATCATCTTGGCCGTGGCGCCATCAGCCTCCTCAACTTTGGCCCTCTTGGCCCCCAGCAGCTTCTCAACTTCCTCCACGCGCCTCTCGGCAGCAGCGAGATCCCGCTTAGCCTTCTCGTCTTCCCCCTTCGCAGCAGAGAGATCAAGCTTCAGCTTTGCGATCAACGGCCCAGACTGGGTCATGGCCTTTTCCTGCTCCATGGCGTGGGAGCCGGCTAGACGGATCCACTTCCCCAGTTTCTTATATAATCTCTCACCCTCCGCCACGAGCTCGGAGGAAGGAATGTTCTGAGCTAAGGAGTCAACGGTGACATTTCTATCAGCCGCCTTCTCAATAGCCTTCTCAGGCTGCTTCCCTGATTGCCGTTCAGTTAGAACACCGGCTGCCGATGGTGGATCTACAAAAAATTTACACAAAGCATCCACGTCACCATGCATTGACACATCAGAAAGTCTGTCATCAGGAATGTCCAACGAACCGGCCAAATCCGAACCACAAGTTAGATCCGTACCAGTTTGGGTCCTCTTAGTTGGAGGGCTGGTGGAGGCAGGCTTCTCCCCGGCAATGGTGGAAGCAGGCGATGGCTCTTTCCTCTTCTTCGGAGAGGGGACCTTAGCAACGGTCACCTCCCCCTCAGTAATATTGATAACCTCCACATGATCCTTTTGGACCACTGGGGTCGAAGAGGGAGTTGGCATTGATACCGCCGCCGACTTAGACGCTGCCTTCTTTGATCTCTTCGGCACGCCTCCGAGAACCCGTGCCTGGGCCGTCTCCAGATCCAACCCCCTCGTCTGCTTCTCCATGATTTCGTTGGGGGATAGTCTGCGATCACGCAACTCAGCCGTAGGACGCCGCTGGACAACCTTCCCGTCCTTATCAAGCCCCAGCCTCTTCAGGTCCTTCTCAGACAGATCCTGACCAAACCGATCTGCAAGGAATCAAACAAGAGTCACATAAAGGAAGTAAAAGCAAAGCTCAGAAAAAGGAACATAACAAGCAAAGGTGGGCCTCACACCGACCCCACTCACCCCAGTTGAGGGCCGGTATGAGGCCGACGCGGCATATCAGCTCATCCTGAAGAATAATCTGAGTCGGGGGCAGCCATCCCTCCTCAGCATCAAATAGCCGCATTGCCCGCTCCTCATCCGAGGTAAGAGGAACAAACGAAGCATCCATCTTGACCTTGCTACCCCGGGAGACGTATTTCTCATACTCTTCCCGGGTCTCACACCGTAAGTAAACGGGGCTCTGGAAGGACCGAGGCAAGGGGTAGTCCTCCGGCACTTGGACGTACACCCATCGCCCTTGCCAGTCTTTGCAAGAAGAAAGTTTGTTCACAGAGACATAGCCTGGCTCCGTCTGTACGCTATACCATCCCACTTTGCCGGATTTTGACGGCCGAAGACTATGGAGTCGGCGGAATAGGTTAACCGTAGGGGTCTCCCCCTTAAAAACACAGAGCCATACAAAGCCGACTATCGTCCTCATGGCCAACGGATGCAGTTGGGCCACGGCAACGTTCATAGCTTTGATGATGGCCATGACATGTTCGTTCAAAGGAAACCGGAGCCCATACTCCAGGTGCCTGAGATGAACGCCGATGTGACCCGGGGGAGGGCAGCAGACCGCCTGACCCCCCCCCCCCCAGGGATAACAATTTTATACCCCTCACCAAGAAAGAAGTGATCTCCGAAAAGAGTCGCCCCGGAGCTGCTCGCGAATTTGTTTGTCCAGGTACGGTCGAGGCCAGTCGTGCAGGCCTCACCATGATCCGAGATAGTCGTCCTCCCACCATCAACGGGAGCCCCCTCATCATCGTCACCAACATCATCAACATCCTCCTCATCCTCCAACTCCTCCACGAGGGGCAAATCCGCTACGGGAGAAGGAGACCTAGGGCCCCCAAACCTTAACGGGATGGCTTCTAGTATCCCCTCCTCGTCAAGACGCGGCGGGGAACCCCCCGGCGCAGAAGTACTAGTCCCGGCATCAACAGAAGACATGTTCACAACAAATACTAACAAAATAGAAGAAGACTTGTTTGTTTACCTTGAAGAAAACACTCGCCGGATCGAAGACTAAAGATTGGAAGAAAAAGCAGCCCTTGAAAGTTTGGAGAAATGAAGATTTTGGGAGAAAATTTAAGAGAATTTGAGGAAATGAAAGTAATGGCCAAAATCACGGGAAAACTGCCCTATTTATAGGGAAAAGCCCATGGAAAAGGACCAATCAGAGCACAGCCCATGAAGCGTCAACCAATCAACGAACAGACACGTGTCAGACATGCAACCACGGAATGTCAATCGTTGCAACAGTTGAACGTCAATCAATGCAACAGTAACCAAGCGTCTCCAACACGCCCTCTCACATCTCTTCGCCCATTCACCTTCCTCAAAAAATTCCTAAGTACCAGCTCTCCGCCGGCCACCTGATCAACCAAGCCAGGAAGCACCGGCCGGGGGCAATCAAAAACAACCGGCACTCTCAGCCCTGGTCTCGGCCAGCGTCACACTCTTTTCCACATCGGATGCCCTTTACGCATCCATGTGGAGGGGGGATATGGTACGGCCTAACAAGAACCACGCCGACGGTACCAGAAGAAGCCGATGCAGAAATTTTTGCAAAATACTTGCGCAGAATATACGCTCAACATACATCGGAGCCCATACCACGGCATAGACTACGCTGGGGGCAAATTGATGGGGCATATTCTGCACCGCTGACCAAGTCAACACATTGAGCAAGGTCAAAGGTATCCACAGCAAAGTCAACGACTTAGACAGCCTAGCCGATGCAACCCATCGGCCTGTCACCCGGGTCTCGGCCAGGTGACTACCCAGCCGGGGCACATATCCGCGTACTCATATCCAAGACCCCTCGGCCGGCCTGCCATAGGTCCATCGGCCGAGGGTAGAACGGTCTTTCCGCCTGCTAGCCACTTGGCCACTTGGCCACTACGTGACAAAAGGTGAAAGTCTATAAATACTCCTCAACCTTCATTGAGGAAAGGATCCACAAATTAACCTAATAACTACTATTCATCTGGTAATATCTTCCTTATCTCTCTACATTATACTCTTAGCCAAGTAACAACAACTTACCTCTCTAAGTTAACTGACTTGAGCGTCGGAGTGAGTACGCTCGGCCAAAGCCGAGCCCTCAGTTTGTTCATCGTTTCAGGAGACCGCAAGGAGGATTCCAGCAAGGACATCATTCTACGAGCTACGAGGGGTAACAAATATCTGCTCTGGAATTACACCCGGAACAGAATACAATACCAACCAAATTCCCGAGTAATAACACTGCCAACTCGTATAAAGATTTCATAATAGAATGGTCAAACCTTCATTCATGTGCATACTTATCCCAAATTTAATGTAAGCATGTTACTAGGCTGCTCTAATTACCAAATTTGATGCAGCAACACAATTCTTACAAAGACATTACCAACCGCACCTTAAACCGAACTAATCCTATGTATTACCATCATACAAATCTCGAACAATTCAATAACTCAAAGTTTACATACCTCATAATTCAACCCATCTCACAATAATAAAATTTAGAGTAAAAAAAATATAGAATTACTAGTACGCATAATATTGCACCACATCAATTAATCATTATTATCATCTATTGACAAGTAATTGCACATATACAAACAACCCCAAACAATATTAATAATAATAGGATCGGTAGAATCGTGTTACCTTACTCCCAATATAAACTCAAAAGCCGATTACTTCGTTAAAATCAACGCCGTGAAATCTGATTTCGTGAGAAGAAAATTATAAAACATGGACACTATTGAATGGTTTCAAAACGAGCTTTATATTCCAATTAAGATGGTGATCATCCATTAAAGTGTAGGAGATAAAGACGGAAATAATGGAGATGCAAAAGTAAGGCAATAGCTGCCAAATAATGACCAGAAGAGCAACAAGGATAAAAGAGTTATAAGATAGCTTAGGGTTTGCTTTTGACGTTGTCTTAAAAAAAGAAATCGTGGGTTTTATATAAAATTAGATGGCAAGTATAAGCTGGGCTCGAGGTTAGATCTAATAATACTACGACTCCAACTTCTTTTCAAATAAAATAGTAAATAGTAAAATAAAGTAAATAAATATTTTCAATTTGACATATTATTGAGATAAATTATTTTAAAGGCGTAAAACAAGCTAAATAAAATACCAAAAATATTAGTAGTATTACACTGAGCCTGTCACCGTGCCTGAGGGTCAGCAGCAGGCACCTCCCCCACCTCGGGAGCGCCGTGGAGTGAGGCAGTCTAGGGCAGACCCGGTTGTACCTGAGCCCTCTTACTCTGCCCCTGACTCCTATCCTTACCACCCTTACCAGTATTCGCCCTACTCCACAGTGCATGACCCCAGGATGCAGCCGCATGACCTGGCTGAGCGGATCTCCTCTACTTTAGTGCTCCGCAACCTGCATGAGATGACCCTTAATCAGGGTATAGGGACACAGTTAGCACAGCCTGTCTGGTGGAGGGGACCGGGAGTGGATACGGGAGTATTCCACAACTATGGAGTGGACCCGAGTTACTGGAGACCGCCTGAGGAGACTGAGTTTGGCTACCTTGCGGGACCGTGGGGAGCCAACTTTGGTAGTCAGCTAGGAGGGGACTACTCGGCAGCAGCAGGCTTTTCAGGAGCGGGGAGTTCAGGCGCAGGTACTTCTGGCGCAGGTGGTGATGAAGACATGGAGGAGGGTCCTCGTTATTGATCTTGTGTTGTTAGATTGCTTGGATTTATTTCTTTTGTGTTGGATTTATTTCTTTTATGTTGGATTTATTACTTCTGTCTTGGATGTTGCTATCGGAATTTATTATCTATTGTTGGATGACTGTACTCGGCCATAAGGCTGTTATTTACTTAATTTATCGTATGGAGACGTGTTGGATTTCGTTTATGTTAGGAATTAGTTGTGTTTAATATTACTGGGAAGAATTTGATGCAGGTGGATTGTGAATGCTCTATGTGATGTCGTCAAAACGCTCTCGGGCTGTCATACTCGACCGAGCATAGTTACTACTCGACCGAGTAGAGCTTACTCGGCCGAGTATACAAATGTACTCGACCGAGTAGAGCTTACTCGACCGAGTATCCTCTCATACTCACCCGATTATTACTGACACCGAGACCTGATGGGTAATAGATATGTGAACTACATGAATTATGTGATAATTGTATGATATGAAAGAGTTTGTTAGTGCCTTATTTTGCTATTTTATACTATAAGATGTTCAACAGATTGATTATGATTATATCGCGGGTACGTGATTGTTGGAATAAGCTATTAATTTATGAATGTTTCGTTGTATAACATTGGTTGGTTACCAGAAACTTAAATTGTTTAGGGGGGAATACCCGAATCATTAAATAATATGAAAGGTAACACAATACTCATATAGCGTTGTAACTGTAACAAGTCTTATACATTTATATATGTTTGGTTACAGTGATAATCGTCTCAACGGGTCACGCATAAAGCTGTTATTTCTTATTAATCCCATATTTTAATTTTTATACACTACTTGGTTGCTGAAATATTTTGCCTCTATAAGTCACAAGTGTGTAATGTCATAAAGTAAGTGATACGTGCATTTTATATAGTCTTTTTAGCCTATTTTATGCACGCATCTCTATGCTTTTACCGTGGTTTTATGCTACGAAATGCCCCGAATATGCTACTTTGGGTTATTTTGTCTTATTTGCAGGAATGAACCCGAAAGGAGTGAAAACAAGCCTAAAACATGTCCCTACGCATGCATTTAGGAGATGAGTTGAGTCGGAGCTTGGAAAGTGCTATGTTGAGATGCGCATTGGAGTAAGGAAGTTAGGCGAGCCAAGAGAGTGCTTCAATTTGCTAGTTCCTGCTTGTAAGAGCCATATCTCGAGTTCTACAACAGTTATTAAGGTGATTCCAGTTGGAGGTGAAAGCGTATCCTCTTAGCTTTCCAACGCCACCAACCACGCCCTAATTGTCCAAGTAACGAAGGAATGGCAGCCGTTTGAAGTTCAGTGCGCGAAGCAGGAATTACGCGCTGAGAAGTGCTCGATCGAGAACTATTTCTATTCGATCGAGAGCCCATTTGCTCGATCGAGAGACACTTCTTCTCGATCGAGTGGTTTTAGGATGAATAAGTACTCGATCGACTATTTTTCCTTTCGATCGACCAGTTCCTTTTATGCCTTTGCTCGATCGAGTGATTTAGTTACTCGATCGAGTGGATTTTGCTGACGGGTTGGGCTTTTTGCTCTAATTCCGTCATTAGGTTTAATCCTACTCCTATTTTCTTATAAATAGGAGTTAGGATGTCATTTGTAATCATCGAGGGATCACGTTGCTCTTCTCCCTTTCATATACACTCGTTACTTTTGTTCTTTCATTTCCTGGATCTTTTAAATTCAAATAATTTCTTCTCTCCTTTCTCTCTTTTTATTTGATGTTTATTATTCCCTCTCCCTCTTTATTTATTGTTCTTATTAATTCCATGTCTAGCTAAATCCCCGTAGTATGTTAGGATTAGGGAAGCCGTGGTAGCGATGTTTTAACTGACTTATATAGATTAGTCTTGCGATAGGAATTGTATTAGGCAATTTAATTGTTATCCGGTCGATTGAATGCATGCAGGAGACCATAAATTTAGTTAACCCCGACCTAGATCGAAAGATTGGAAGGGAAGACTTGCTTAATTACAATAGGGTATTGCAGTGAGGGCGAAAGTTAAGCTGTTTACGCTCTAGGGCGGTTTAAGGACCGAAAGGTGACGACCATAGCTCTTCTTATCAATAGTCTAATCGCCTTAGTATTCCCGATAGTATAAGATCTGATAGCTGCCACGGTGGACCGACTCTTAGCATACTTCTTTCTCTTACTGTTAATTCTTTTCTCTTGCCTTTAGCCTTAGTAGTTTAGTTAAAATCAATCAAAACCCCCATTAGTGACAATTAGACAGATAAATAGACAAATAGATAGTACACCGCCTCCCTGTGGAGATCGACCCTACTTACCGCTGACTTCTGTTAGTTGTACTTAGGTATTTTATTTTTGGTACATAACGACCGTATCAAATTTTGGCGCCGTTGCCGGGGAGGCAATCTATTTATTTATTTGTTTAATTTTATCTGTTTTTTTAAGCCTCAGGGGATTTCTTCCCTTGAGGCCGTTTTAATCTTTTTCCTTGAGTGCTGTTTTGATAGGCCTTACAGGTACTACCTAGACAGTTCTAGGTGAAAGACAGTCAAAGGGAAGGCTTGAGTACCTTTGACCTATCACCGATGTCCCATTATATGGAACAAATGCGGTGATCTCGCTACGGAGATGTGGTTCTCGAGCACAATGCACCGTAGTTGTGCCGCCACATCCACCTTATCAATGGCCGCCGCAACAAGATCCCCCTGATATACAAGAAGAAGACATTGCGGAGCTGAAATCCTTGATGGAGACACACTGCATTCCAAGCACAAGAATATGTCTCGCGAGTTGATAAGCTCGAGTTCAGAGTTGCTCGGCTAGCACTGAATGAGATGGAAGAAGAAGAGATCGCGAGTGACATATTTAATGGGAACGCTTGTATCCAAAATGCAAGAGAGTGATAAACATATGGACGCTCGAATCCTTGAGCTTGAGTCACAAATTGCTCAGTTAGCAGCTGAGATGCAAGAAGAAGAGGTATACCTTGCTGAGAGCGGTTTCTCCCCTGAGAAAACCGTGTTACCCAATGCTGAGGATGATCTCTATGACTCGGATGACGAGTTTCTATCATATTTCACTGCCCCACACGAGGATTTCAGCGCTGTACAGGAGGAATCACTCGATCGAGTGACAATTATTGGTCGATCGAGTGATTTTCCAGGAGAAGGTGCTCGATCGAGTGGAATTTCTACTCGATCGAGTGAAACGCAGGAGGAAAATGATCGATCGAGTATTAATTCTACTCGATCGAGTAGTCTGGCCATTGGGAGCTTTGGTTCGTCATTTGGGCTTGATTTTGATGACGATTTTGACGATGACAACGGTTATGGTGAGTCTCCCTTATTCAAAGCCGAGTTAGATGCGCTTGAGGCCGAGATTTACGGGACAGACTCCACTGAGGGCGACAAAAGGACAGCTGAGTCGGTAATTACTCCTAGCACGGAAGAGGTAACGAATTCTTTTATCTATGATTCCGTCATTAAGAGTGATCAACCTGAGGTAGTAAACGGTAATTTCATTATTATTTGTAAATTGCCTCGTCTTATTCATGCTTCCTTTTTCAAAGCTATACCCCCTCATATGTGGACGCATAAATTAGCAATTTCTCACCATCCTTGTCATTTTAAAATTGTTAATCTGAATTGGAGTCTTAAATTATCGACAATTGCTCCGCCGCTCCTTTATTTTGTGGATAAATTGAGGAGCGCTCATAGGAAATTTGTTCGACTTAAATGTTTACATATTTTTATTTCCTACTTTACTATTCCACTTTGGTGCTACTTATGCTTTTTTGTAGCACATGCGCAGCTATTTGACAGGTTGCTGCGCGCTTTGAGCTGTTTTGATTGTGACTAATTAGAGAGCTCGAAGAAAAAGAAGGTCGAGCTGGGACCTGACTGAAGCTAGCGCTACCCGGGAGGCAACCCGGCGATTTTATTTTGCATCTTTATTTACTTCCAGTTGTAATAAATGGTTTTTATACCATAGACGGTCTCAGTTAAGCTTGTCTTTGTTAGTTGCGGGCTGTTTTAATTGCATTTTGCAGGAATTCATCGAGCATCACTCGATCGAGTGGTTTTTCCTACTCGATCGAGCACTGTAGCTAAAGGATTCACTCGATCGAGTGAAATATTTACTCGATCGACCACGTGCAGAATGAGAAGCTACTCGATCGACCAAGATTCCTTTTGATCGAGCAGTTTTTGGATGCCCTTTCACACTTTTGACTTGGATTAGCTTCCTGAGACGGTTTTCCGGACCCTTAGCAACCTCCCATGTTCATGGTCGGTTTGGGGAGGTCCCCTTATTCGCGCTATCTTGTGAGTTTTCCGCATTTACTCTCTTTCTCCTTTCAGTTTGCATTTCCTTTCCATGTTTTGGTACAATGGGGGCATTGTACGGTTTGGTTTGGGGAGGTTATGCATCCATATCTGTGTCTGCATTTTGTTTTTATTGCATTTCAGTTATCACATTTAATTTATGTTTGCATTGTTGTTTATTTTTGTTAAAAATTCAAAATTCCATAAAAATCAGAAAATTGTTAAAATTCAAAAATTCATGTTTATTTTTGCATATAGGTTGGGTCGGAACGGTAGATTTCAATGATGATATTGCACTGCATTTGTCTTTTTGCTTAAGCCTTGCATGAAACTGTTATCTTTTAGCTTTGTCTTTTGCATAATCTACGAGTTAATGTTTAATTTAGCTGAACATATAGACTTGACCTGAAATTTTGGCAACCTACTTATAATTTCTAAGATTTAGAGCCTTTTAAGCTGGTGTCATTTATGACCAGTTTCATGTAGGATTGTGAGTAGTTACTCCTTGCATAACATGTTCATTAATTTGCACGTATATGAAATTCAATTGCTTTTTGCCTGCATACATTCGGGTTAGTGGTTGGTGTCACATGCAGGGAGGTGCTTACAATTTCCCTTTCTTTCATTTTTACCCATTTAAACTCCACATTAGCCAAATTTGCCTGTTGACCCTTTAGCTACATCCAAATTTAGCCTGCCTTGTCAAGCTAGTTTAGATTGTTTTTGCGCTATATATTTTATGGTATCAAATTTTGGCTTGTATTCTGTTGACTTGGAGTTGGTAATTTAAAAGGGGGAGGATGATGAAAAAAGACGTGAAAAAGAAGAAAAAAAAAGAGATGTTGAAAAAAAAGAATTCGAAAAAAAGGGAATGAAAAATGAAAAAAATAGAGAAGAAAAAAAAAAAGATGTTGTTTGGTAGACGGTTTCTGCTCCTATGCTTTATTTACATTATTTGAGGAGTATGTTTGGTTTAGTTTGGTGAGATTTATGCCAAATGAAGGGTATTGTGCTTAATTCATAATTGAGTTGGGATCGGATGTTGATATACGGTTTTGTTTAGGTACTAGCTTGGCCGCCTATACCTCCACATTCCCATAAATGTTTTGCCTTTTCTTACCCATTGCCTCACTTTACCATATCTTTGTAAGCCCTCGGCTGTGACAGGACCTTGTTTGGTTGGAATGTACATTTGGTAGCTAGAATTGTCTATCATATTAGTTGCATGCATGTTTATGTGGGTCGTAGTTTAGGTGAGCGACTATCTTTCTTTCTCTCTTACATATATATGTTCACCCTTTGTTTCATGAGAGAAAGAATGACCCGTGAGAGTCCACTATTAAAGGTCTTGCAAGGTCGACGGTTCAGCTTTGTTTATAAACATCCTATAACTCGTTTGCATTTGACTGTCTGGCTATAAGTGTTTAGTTTGCTTGCATTAAATTGGTTTAAGTGGGCATTTGTAGCTAGCTCTGAGTTATCTTTTTCCGTTCCTTTAGTTGCATTTTAGTTTACTCGGGGACGAGTAAAGGTTTGGTTTGAGGAGATTTGATACGTGCATTTTATATAGTCTTTTTAGCCTATTTTATGCACGCATCTCTATGCTTTTACCGTGGTTTTATGCTACGAAATGCCCCGAATATGCTACTTTGGGTTATTTTGTCTTATTTGCAGGAATGAACCCGAAAGGAGTGAAAACAAGCCTAAAACATGTCCCTACGCATGCATTTAGGAGATGAGTTGAGTCGGAGCTTGGAAAGTGCTATGTTGAGATGCGCATTGGAGTAAGGAAGTTAGGCGAGCCAAGAGAGTGCTTCAATTTGCTAGTTCCTGCTTGTAAGAGCCATATCTCGAGTTCTACAACAGTTATTAAGGTGATTCCAGTTGGAGGTGAAAGCGTATCCTCTTAGCTTTCCAACGCCACCAACCACGCCCTAATTGTCCAAGTAACGAAGGAATGGCAGCCGTTTGAAGTTCAGTGCGCGAAGCAGGAATTACGCGCTGAGAAGTGCTCGATCGAGAACTATTTCTATTCGATCGAGAGCCCATTTGCTCGATCGAGAGACACTTCTTCTCGATCGAGTGGTTTTAGGATGAATAAGTACTCGATCGACTATTTTTCCTTTCGATCGACCAGTTCCTTTTATGCCTTTGCTCGATCGAGTGATTTAGTTACTCGATCGAGTGGATTTTGCTGACGGGTTGGGCTTTTTGCTCTAATTCCGTCATTAGGTTTAATCCTACTCCTATTTTCTTATAAATAGGAGTTAGGATGTCATTTGTAATCATCGAGGGATCACGTTGCTCTTCTCCCTTTCATATACACTGTTACTTTTGTTCTTTCATTTCCGGATCTTTTAAATTCAGTAATTTCTTCTCTCCTTTCTCTCTTTTTATTTGATGTTTATTATTCCCTCTCCCTCTTTATTTATTGTTCTTATTAATTCCATGTCTAGCTAAATCCCCGTAGTATGTTAGGATTAGGGAAGCCGTGGTAGCGATGTTTTAACTGACTTATATAGATTAGTCTTGCGATAGGAATTGTATTAGGCAATTTAATTGTTATCCGGTCGATTGAATGCATGCAGGAGACCATAAATTTAGTTAACCCCGACCTAGATCGAAAGATTGGAAGGGAAGACTTGCTTAATTACAATAGGGTATTGCAGTGAGGGCGAAAGTTAAGCTGTTTACGCTCTAGGGCGGTTTAAGGACCGAAAGGTGACGACCATAGCTCTTCTTATCAATAGTCTAATCGCCTTAGTATTCCCGATAGTATAAGATCTGATAGCTGCCACGGTGGACCGACTCTTAGCATACTTCTTTCTCTTACTGTTAATTCTTTTCTCTTGCCTTTAGCCTTAGTAGTTTAGTTAAAATCAATCAAAACCCCCATTAGTGACAATTAGACAGATAAATAGACAAATAGATAGTACACCGCCTCCCTGTGGAGATCGACCCTACTTACCGCTGACTTCTGTTAGTTGTACTTAGGTATTTTATTTTTGGTACATAACGACCGTATCAGTAAGTTGTGCTACAAGAGTTTATGAGTAATGTCACCGTCATGATGTGTGTATTGGCTTTGGGCACGGGAAGTAGCTAGTGGTGAACTTCGGGGACGAAGTTCCTTTAAGAGGGGAAGAGTAATGTCGCGGAAATAAGTATTTATCTATGCATTTATGCCTGAAATACGAATAAGTATTTATCTATGCATTTATGCCTGAAATACGTATTTAATTATACATATAATATTTGGAACCACATGTATGTTATGCATGTTAGCATTGGAATTTCATTTATGTTTCTTTGAAGTTGTATCCATGTTGTACTCAAATAGTATGAAGATTATACTTTGCACAGGTGTCTCAATTCAATTTATGTGGTACTTGGTATAGGTGTACGGATTGTGGTGGTTGAGTACTGTTTTGAGTATTGTGTACTGTTTTGAGTATTGTGTACTGTTTTGAGTATTGTTTTGCATTTGTGTATGGTTGCTAGTCGTTGTATCTCGGTTAACAAAAGAGTGCATATGAATTCACTGATGTCCGTAGGTATGTGTGAAAGTTGGTGATTAGTATTGTTTGGAAGAGTGGCTATGATAGGTGGTTGTTGTTTGAGTAATGTGGTATGACGGTAATGTCAGGATGGTTTGAGTTGTGCGGTGCGCCCGCGTGTAAGTATTTAGTGTCACAGTGCGTAACCCTGAGGCGAGCGACGTGCGGGCTGAACTTCGGGGGCGAAGTTCTTTTTAAGGGGGGAAGACTGTAATACCCAGGATATTTAAGAACGCTGTTGACCGATCTTGTTGACCAAACAGACCTTAGGGGTGGATGGGTGAGAGATCAGGCTTGTAACATGAGTTTTATAGGAATGTTTACTCGACCTAGTTGAGGCTACTCGGTCGAGTATCACCTATACTCGACCGAGTAGAGCCTACTCGGCCGAGTACTCCCGTACTCGACCGAGTATGGCTGCTGTCGACACGTTAATATAAACGCAAGTTCGCGAGATTCATTTCATTTCTCATTTCCTCGACAGTTTCTCTTTCTCTAACCCTAGCTTATCTCCCTCTCCAATCACCCCATACCTTCACACTCTAATGTATTTAGCCTACACCTCCACCATGGGAAGGACGGGATTCGTTGGGGAAGGATGATGTGTGTGGTGGTCGTCTATGTCACCGCCGATGTGTAATGTTAGGTAAGTCTCTGCCTTGTGTTCTTTTGAGTGATTCTTTGAGTATAGTTGTGTAATAGGAGATGGTTACCATTGTTAGGATGCTTATTGGAGTTGTGAGTGGCCGTGTATGGAGGTCTTATTTGCTTTGCGACGAGGTAGGGTTTCTCCTACTCAGTATTGTTTATTGATTGAGATTGCTTATATTTTATAATTGTTGTTATCTGCTAATCATCGGAGGTTGGGTGTCGTAGTGACGGTGTTGGTGTGGTTGTATTGTGACGGTTGTGGTGTTGTGACAGCCGTGATGCTGTGTGTGTGATTGTGGTGGAGTCACTTGCGGGAGTGGCTTCACACCCTAGTTCGCCCTCTGTGGAACCCGCCACAGAAGGGGATGTGCACATTAAGGGACAGGGATTGTTTGTCGCTCATTGAGGAGCTGGACTAGGTGGGATTGGCTGCGGTCACCCACTGGCGGCGAGGATTACCTGTTGCAATGGGTAATCTGGCAGGGCTACACACCTTGGTGTGTAGTCGGTTACTGTGCGAGGTGGAGAGATTGGGATAGAAGATGATCAGCTGCTTACTTTGTTGACATGTCTTACTTTTGCTTAGTCGGTACTGACCCCGTGTTGTTTTGTGGTATCTGCGGTGATCCATTCGGGGATGGTGAGCAGTTGACTTAGCAGGTACTGTTGATTGTGGCTGCTAGGATTGGAGGGATCGAGTCTTCACGATGCCAGTCTAGAGATGCAGTGTCATGAGTGTAGTTGTTATACCTTTATTATAAAGACATTGTAAGGAGTTGTATTGTTTGAGATATATTAATATTTACAATTGTTCTTTTATTGTCTAATTTGATCTACCTCCTCGGGAAACCGAGATGGTGACACCGTCATACACTGGGATGGTCCTTGGTAAGGCATTCTGGTGTACGGGGGTGTTACAATATTGTTACTTTGACTATTCAAATAAATGATTACTATCATTTTACTATATCCAATATTATTACAATTTTTTTCACCACTAACATAATTACTCTATTATTTAGCTATACAATTTTAAGAGACTTATATATTTATATAAATATATTAATTACATGCATTTAATCAAACAGAAATAATCATGGAATATTATATTTTTTAGAAATCTAGCTTGATTTATTTACCTTTTAATAATTTCCAAAATATAACATAGTAATAATATTATATTTGTGTATGTTAAATAATTAACATCTTTAAGCTAATTAATATTATAAGTGGGCATGTTTATTTTAAGGAAAATTACCATATTCTGGTGTTGTCTAAATTTATACTTCAAACAAAACTATATAATATTTACATTGGAATTCTTTGGTCAGATCTATCGCACAGTGCTATCGATTGATTGTTTAACCTTTCAAGCTAGCTTCAAAGCTCGAAGCTTATTGTAAACTGACAAATATTAGCCAGTTCAGTCATTGAAATTATTTAAATTGTTCGATTGATATATATCAGAATATTTTTTATCAGCGGGCTTGGAGGGGTGGTCTATGAACATTTTTCTTACTCCATACTCACCCCTTAATCTTATTGGGACTATTTTTATTATCCGTTACTCTTTTTTAAATGAATTTTTATGACCAAGCTCGCTTAACTAGTGGGCTAAATGAGTCAGCTTGCATATGATCAGCTCTATCCAAAAGCAATAGGTCTTGGTATAGACGGGTGGGGCGAAGAGACGGGTAAAGACCTCTAATAAAATGGGTAGGGGGGACAAGGTGAGGCACCCCCCATGTGATTCCCACTTTATGGCAAATGGGTATTTTGTGAGGGAAAATGGTATCCGTCTATACGTATAGACGGATAGTGTCCGTCTATAATGAGAATTTGTGATCCAAAAGGCATATAAATTCGGAGAATACTAGTTTATAATTGTAGTAATTGGTGCTTGACTACTTGGTTGCTCGCGAGGGATGACAAACTGACATGTCAAGCTAGAAATAGTGTACAGAGAAACTAATCGGGCAGCTAACCTTATTAAAGAGTTTTAAAAGGCGTAAGTGGTATTCACGCTTAACTAACAGGATGTTTTATGTGTGCTCTAAAATTAAGAGGACCTACTAGTATATATACATTTGCCGATTTTATTTGAAGTTAAACAAAATTCTTTATAATACTAATTTAATTAAAAAATACATTATATTAATAATCCTGTACAATGGTCTATATATTATCTATAAAAAATTTTCGTCTGTTTAATATGAAAATTTATTTTGTTAAGTTAATCGGTTTTAAGTACTAACTTGACAACTCGTCAACTTGGTAACTGTATTAGATCAAATTTACTAGTCTTTGACCTAATAAAATTTGATGAAAAACTTAGGCCTTGTTTGGTTCATCTAGGAATTTAATTGACACCGGAATATCCAATTCATGTGAATTACTTTCCTGTATACGAATTCACATGAATTCGGAAAAGTCGTTTGATTGCGCATGCGGGAGTTGAATTTCACAGGAGTTGTGAACTACCTAGGGGGAGCTTGGTCATTCAATTCCACCAGTAGGCATTCAAAACTCCTTGAAAAATTGAATGCCTACATTTTGCCAAAAAAAGTGACAACCAAACATGTTCCCCTTTTTACAATTCATGAGATTTTTATTTCGGAAAATTCACGTGGTACCCTCGAACTTGCCATTTTTCACGTGGTACCCAACATTTTAAGTTTGTGTACATGATATCCTTGAAATTTGATTTTCAAGCACAACATGTCCTTTTTATCGTTTTTAAAATTGTCAATTGAGCATAAATTATAGACCAGAAATCGGAATTGACTTATTTTTTTTTTCCAAATTGATTAACTCTTCGAGATCTATAAATTGATAAAACGAAATTGGTCATTCGGAAATTTATGATCGAAGATATGTTTGATTTGAGGTTTTCGTTAAAAAAAACCCTATAAAATGTCAGTCAGCAATTTTGTTTTCTCAAATCGTAGATTATGACGAGATAATCATTTAACGAAAAAAAATTGGCCGATTCTGAATTCCGATCTAGGAGTTATGCGCAATTGAGTTTTTTTACAGCGACAAAAATGATATGTTGGGCATGAAAATCAAATATAGAGGGTATAATGTACACAAACTTAAAAAGTTGGGTACCATGTGCAAAATGGCAAATTTCAAGGGTGCTACGTGAATTTTCCGTTTTTATTTTCCCATGAATTGAAAGGGCAACCAAACGATGTCTTATAACACTCCGTATAACTTAAAACCGCTCTAAGCTTACAACAAAGTCGTCATACTCAAAGCTCAATTGAAATTTTGTACTTCTGCTACGTATTTTTGAAGCTTAATTATTTTTTACGCTTCCAAGATTTATTACTAGTATATACTCGCTTTATCTTAGTTATTGTTTACCTTTTTTTTAATATTTTATTATCGAGTGATATTTCAATCAAAATCAAAATAAATAATCAAAACGGAGACATATTTCAAAAAAATTGAATAAATTGATTAATAAAACAGCAACTCTCAGTATATACACATATAAATCGATCTACATCTACTGATTGATAACAAACAGAACATGTCTAATAATAATTGAATTAAATTGAGTCAATTAGACAACCTAATCATAATCATAATCATAAGACTTATGATCAATAAGGAAGGATAGTTTCAAAACAATGAAGACCATCCAACTCAACAGCAAAACGAGGATTCCTCACTATCTTCTTCTTCGCTGCCATCGCCGCCGCGTTATTTTCTTGAGCACCAACTTTGTTCTCAACTTGTTGATTACTATTCTCCTTCTTCAAACCAGAGAAATTGAGCGGCTTCTTCCAGCCAGTGGATTCGGCGCATAAAGCATCAAACGAGCTGAACAACGACATCATCTTTACTTTAATTAATTAATTAATTACTACGAGTAATGACTTGATTGAGAAGTTATGTGGGATTTTAAAAGTGTGTGTTTAATTTTTGGGGAATTGAATTGAATTGAATTGAATTGATGTGTGTTATGGAAGGAGAATAGGGGGAGTATATATAGTGGGGGAAGGGAGGAGGCATCAGATGAATAAGGAAAGATCTGGAAAGCGCGGTAAGGAGCCAAGGAAATAGGAAAGTTACTCCTAATTTACAGAGGTAAGGAATTAGGAAGGGTCAAGTTTTGGGTTCAAGTTGTCGTTGCTCACGCGTGCCGACCAAGTCAAGTCGGGACTACGCATATGTTATGTTTGTGAATTGCTTTTATGTTTGGATATGCTCACATATAGGTGGATACAATAGTGGTGGATCCGGGAGGGGTTAATAGCTGCGATTATTCCTGTCGGGGATCGATGATTATTTGATTATTTCAAAGTATTTACTTTCTAGTTAAAAAATTTCAATTTTTTACGAGTTTTTCTTAAATCATTAACTGTTCGTTATTGTTGAGATTTTTCGCCATTTGTCACCGTGCATAAACTTTTGTGAATTAACGTGATTTTAGATGGGTGTCAAAAATTTTATCACCAGGATTGAGTGAGTTTTGACAAGAACCATTGTTATAACAAAAACAAGAATGATAATAAAACAAGATAAAATAAAATGACACACAAATTTACATAATTCACTAACCTTATGTTAGATACGCCCATAGATAGAATGAAAAGTTTTATTGATCTTAATGAGTTACATTACAGATTTTCAGAGTATAGATTTAGATTGTTATGATAAGTATAATTGTTACTTGTGTTATAATGTAATAAACAAAGTTTATATGATACTCTCTAATTCCAATACAGAAATAGACTAAAGATAGCCCAAACAAAAATCCCCGCGCAAATACGAAATGACAAAATTAGTAGATTCAAGTCGTAGTCTAAACAATTTCCCTTATCGAGCATATACACTATGCATTGATTGCATAAACATATCATACAATCCAATTTCTATAAATTACGAAAATCCTAATATTAAATGGGACTTGATAATAGATACAATAACATTAGAGTTGACCAACAACGCGGGCCAATTCGACCTCACACAAACCTAGCCCTGCAATGCGAGTCAAAAATTGGCAGCTCATCCATCCTGTATGTTGGCTAAGCACAGCCTGGGTCCCCTTGGGGCCAGGTCAGTGCCATCTTTCCCTTGTCATAGTCTAACTCCAACACTAAAAAAATATTCCCCCCTATTCACTCATTTCTTCCCTTTTTCCCTTTTTTGGATTTTCTTCTCTTTTTCCTTTTTTGTAGTGGGGTTGTGTGTTTTGTGTGATCTAAATTCAATTGTATGCGGGATTGTATGTTTTTGTGGTCCAAATTCACATTCTTATTTCTTATACAAAATAGAAGAGGTAAGAAATGAATTAATAAAAGGGAGTAAAAAAATAACGTAGGACTATCTTAGCATGCCACTGAATGGGCGGTACTCGGCCCACTAATTCCAAAGCCCAGCCCGACACGCACGAGCACTAAAAAAGAGTAGTGTCGCGTCCATGCCCCAGCCCCTACCCCTACCCCTCATAATTGCCCGCCCTGGCCCGGCTCAGCCTGACTGACTCATGGTGTCACGGTCCAGTACTTATGCCGGATCGTGGCGAGCACCCTTGCCCGGCTCAAGGCAAGATACAAGCGACAAGGATCTTCGTACTAGTGAAGGATCACTCACTAGCACGATACTCGGGTCTCGCCAACACTCGACAGGATTGCACGAGAGCGTCAAGCACTAGTGTTTGTCAAACACTAGGCATTCGTAATCGGTCTCGGGTGAGTGAGTCGGGATCCTAGTGTCGATCCCACAAACACGGCTTGTTAGAAAAGTGAAGGCAAAGAGTCGTTCACAACAAAGCAACAACAAGCAATACGAAGGCACAAGGTAGGAAGCAGATTTTCATTCACTAGTACTCCCTAAAGAGGGAAATTTGATATTTACATCCCGGTAGCAGGAAACATTGAAATTTCAAAACTAGTGTAGAATAGCGATATACCTATTTATGTAAAGAAAAGCTATTCTAAAACTATGCTAGACTAGGAAAGTATTTACTACAAATGTACAAGGGAAATGAAATTACATAAGCATAAATAAATCTAAGGGTTCGAAGTGTGCGGATCGTCACACTCTCCCCCACCTAATCTGTTGCCGCCCTCGGCAACACAAAATCTTGAATGATGCTTCAGTGACACATCCTCGGTGAGCTCTGATTGTCCCTGCTGTGTTGGGGCTTGTCTTGTACAACTCGGCTTGAATGTGCGCTTCGTCCCGAACAATGACTGGCATCTTCGTCCCTTCAAGGATAGGCTGGAGTTCCTTGACATAGAAGTTGTCGAACATCATGTTCTCCGAGTCCACCACGTGCTCCTTGTCTCTCGGGAAAGTCCACTTTGCCGCTTCTTGAAAAGACCTTTCTCGGGATTTATTCAAGTACTGGCTCCATCGGACCTTCATCTTGTCTCTCGTCACTTCAGCACTTGCATTAAAGAACACGGGAGGTTTCCAGGACGCCGAATCAACATTTCGGCGCGGCCCCCTGGTGGTACGAGGCCTTCTCCCCCGGGTCGGCTGACCCTCAAACCAGGACGTCGATTCAGCACATCGACGCGGCCCCCTAATGTCACGAGGCCTTCTTCTTTGAGTATTTCGACCCTCTTTGTCTACTCCTCAGTGAGGTGGTAGACCCTCCTTTTGGCTCCCAGGCCACTTAGCAGCGTAGTTAGCCTGGGTCTTGTTCGCCCTCGGCTCCACCGAACCTTTAGGCATTCTCCAAGATCGCATCCCTTGTTTCGGCGTCGGTATTACCCTTATACCCGAAATTCGATGCTGCCTCTTGTCTCCGTCGCCGTCTACCGTCTTCACTATGATAGACCCCATTAGTAGCATCGATCCGTCACTCGGTTTCAATACTACCAATGCTCTCTGAAAGAACTGCATCCCGAGTACAAACTTGAAGTCATCCAGCGGAACAATGGTGAAGTCGAGCTCCCCTACCCACTCACCCACTTGGACCGCGACCTTCTTTGCCACTCCTTGGACGCGTCTCAATTTCCCATTGACCGGCTTCAGGCAGCTATTAGCATCCCGCAGAACTAGCCCCAACCGATCAGCTTCCTCTTTCGTAACAAAGTTGTGGGAGGTACCCGAGTCGATCAAGGCTCGTGCTTGCTTCCCATTCACCATCAAGTCCACGTACTTGAGCCCGTTGGATTTCTTGGCGCAGGAATCTTCGTACTTCCCCATCGCGCTAATCCATTGAAGTGAGGCCATCCGTGGTTGGTCTTCACCATCACTCGAGTCTTCGTCATACTCTTGGTGATAGTCGGCCAACGCCCCATCAAGACGTTCTTGAGCCCCCTTCGGCATCTTCTTGAACATGGCATTGAACTCCGCTTTGTTCGGACAATCGGCCATCTTGTGAGGACCCTTGCAATGAAAACACGCGAACGGTTTCTTCGTTGTGGAAGCAGTTGAGTTTCCCCCTTCGAAGACGAGCTTGAGGGCGAGTTTGTAGTGCTCGCCGATTGGGCTTGATTTCCTTGCGAGCGGAACCCACTGTTCCCAACTGAAATGGCGCTATTTTGTGGCTTTTGTCCATTGTACCCACTCTGTGACGCACCAGTATTCCCCGTTGGTGCCACAACTCTTAGTGCCTCTCGCTCCCCGTGAAAGTCGAGCAGGCGCTCCGCGGCCGATATGACCGAAGACAGAGTTTTGGGATTCTGCCTCATGACCTCCTGTTGTGCCCACCTCTTCAACCCGTCAATGAATTCGAATGTCTTGTCCGTCTCGGACATTTCGGTAATCTCGAGCATGCACGCTGAGAATTCCCCCACATATTCTCGGATTGATTTGGTGTGCTTAATTTCCTTCAACTTCTTCCGAGCAACAAACTCCGTGTTCTCGGGGTATAAGTGATCCTTCAAGATCCTCTTGAAGTCGGCCCACGATGTCACCTTGATCGTGCCCGCATCAATTTCCTTGTACCTAGCCCTCTACCACATCTTGACATCGTCGACTAGATACATGCTTGCCGTGACAACTTTCGCGTCTTCGTCGAGCCCACTTACTCGGAAGTATTGCTCCATATCGAAGATAAAGTTATCGACCGCTTTCGAATCCCTCGCCCCATCGTAGGGACGAGGTGGAGGTGCCTTCACCTTATGGCCCCCACCAATTTTCCGTCATTGGCCACCGCTTTCACGAGCGTGGCGCAAGTGTTCTCTAATATCTCGACCTTTCGGTGGAGATGATTGATCTCTTCTTCCCGATCATCGGGGATCGCATTACATATCGCTTGGATGCGGGTGTTCAACCCGTCCACCGTCGTCTCGAGTTCACAAACCGTTTTCTGCAACTCCTCGAGGCTCGCAACCATCCGCATAACGACGCCCTCGAGTTTGAGAAGCTTGACGTCGAATGATTCCTCTAAGGCATCCACTCGGTTCTCGATTGTTTCGCCCGTTTTCTCGATCTCGATAAACAAATGCGGCGTGCAGAAACCCGTCCTAAGACCGGGATCTGATACCAAATGTCACGGTCCGGTACTTATGCCGGATCGTGGCGCGCACCCCTGCCCGGCTCAAGGCAAGATGCAAGCGACAAGGATCTTCGTACTAGTGAAGGATCGCTCACTAGCACGATACTCGGGTCTCGCCAACACTCGACAGGATTGCACGAGAGCGTCAAGCACTAGTGTTTGTCAAACACTAGGCATTCGTAATCGGTCTCGGGTGTGTGAGTCGGGATCCTAGTGTCGATCCCACAAACACGGCTTGTTAGAAAAGTGAAGGTAGAGAGTCGTTCACAACAAAGCAACAACAAGCAATACGAAGGCACAAGGTAGGAAGCAGATTTTCATTCACTAGTACTCCCTAAAGAGGGAAATTTGATATTTACATCCTGGTAGGAGGAAACATTGAAATTTCAAAACTAGTGTAGAATATCGATATACCTATTTATGGAAAGAAAAGCTATTCTAAAACTATGCTAGACTAAGAAAGTATTTAATACAAATGTACAAGGAAAATGAAATTACATAAGCATAAATAAATCTAAGGGTTCAAAGTATGCGAATCGTCACACATGGCCACCCTAAATTACTTAGGAAGTAAGTTACAATTGCATTAGTTTTTGGATCAATTGCATGTTGGGAACATCGAACATGGCCTACATGACTACGTGCTACGTCTATTGCCTACGTGTAACACCTGGAAAATCGGGACTGCAAGAAAGCACGCACCTTGGTTTTCTAGTTGATGATGATGCATCATGTTTTCAGTGCTCTTTACTTTTTCATATGGCGAAGCTTATCTGTTCAGCTGCCTAAATGCGTTGAATGAGTAAAAGAGCTTCACTTGTTCTCTTAAAATGGAACACACGAAAGTTGACTTTTTTTCCCCCTGATGGTACGAGGCCTTCTCTCTTGGGTCGACTGACCCGCAAACCAGGACGTCGATTCAGCACATCGACGCGGCCCCCTGATGGTACGAGGCCTACTTCTTTGGGCATCTCTGCCCTCATTGTCTACTCCTCGGTGAGGGGGTAGACTCTTCTTTCGTCCCCCAGGCCACTTAGCATCGTAGTTAGCCTGGCTCTTGTTCGCCCTCGGCTCCACCGAACCTTTAGGCATTCTCCAAGGTCGCATCCCTTGTTTCGGCATCGGTATCACCTTCATAGCCGAAATTCGATGCTGCCCCTTGTCTTCGTCGCTGTCTACCGTATTCACTACGATAGACCCCATTAGTAGCATTGATCCGTCACTCGGTTTCAATACCACCAATGCCTTCAAAAGAACGCATCCCGAGTACTAACTTGAAGTCATCCAAATGAACGGTGGTGAAGTCGAGCTCCCCTGCCCACTCACCCACTTGGACCGCGACCTTCTTAGCCACTCCTTGGACGCGTCTCATTTTCCCATTGACCGGCTTCAGGCAGCTGTTAGCATCCCGCAGAACTAGCCCCAACCGATCCGCTTCCTCTTTCGTAACAAAGTTATGGGAGGCGCCCGAGTCGATCAAGGCTCGTGCTTGCTTCCCATTCACCATTAAGTCCACGTACATGAGCCCGTTGGATTTCTTGGCGGAGGAATCTTCGTACTTCCCCATCGCGCTGATCCGTTGGAGTGAGCCCATCCGTGGTTGGTCTTCACCATCACTCGAGTCTTCGTTACACTCTTGGTGATAGTCGGCCAACGCCCCATCAAGACGTTCTTGAGCCCCTTTCGGCATCTGCTTGAACATGGCATTGAAATCCGCTTGGTTTGGACAATCGGCCATCTTGTGAGGACCCTTGCACACAAAACACGCGAACGGTCTCTTCGTTGTGGAAGCAGTACAGTTTCCCACCTTCGAAGACGAGCTTGAGGGCGAGTTTGTAGTGCTCGCCGATTGGGCTTGACTTCCTTGTGAGCGGAACCGACTGTTCCCAACTGAAATGGCGCTGTTTTGTGGCCTTTGTCGATTGTACCCACTTTGTGACACACCAGTATTTCCCGTTGGTGCCACAACTCTTGGTGCCTCTCGCTCCCGTGAAAGTCGAGCGGGCGCTCCGCGAGCGATATGGCCGAAGACAGAGTCTTGGGATTCTGCCTCATGACCTCTTGTTGTGCCCACCTCTTCAACCCATCAATGAATTCGAATGTCCTATCCGTCTCGGACATTTCGGTGATCTCGAGCATGCATGCAGAGAATTCCCTCACATATTCTCGGATTGATTTGGTGTGCTTGATTTCCTTCAACTTCTTCCGAGCAACAAACTCCGTGTTCTCGGGGTAGAAGTGATCCTTCAAGATCTTCTTGAAGTCGGCCCACGATGTCACCGTAATCGTGCCCGCATCGATTTCCTTGTACCTAGCCCTCCATCACATCTTGGCATCGTCGACTAGATACATGCTTGCAGTGACAACTTCCGCGTCTTCGTCGAGCCCACTTACTCGGAAGTATTGCTCCATATCGAAGATAAAGTTATCGACCGCTTTCGAATCCCTCGCCCCATCGTAGGCACGAGGTGGAGGTGCCTTCACCTTATGGCTCCCCACAGATTTCCCGTCATTGGCCACCGCTTTCACGAGCGTGGCGCAAGTGTTCTCTAACATCTCGACTTTTCGATGCAGATGATTGATCTCTTCCTCCCGATCGTCGGGGATCGCACCACTGATCACTTGGATGCGGGTGTCCATCCCGTCCACCTTCGTCTCAAGGTCACAAACCGTCTTTTGCAACTCCTCGAGGCTCGCGGCCATCCGCATAACGATGCTCTCGAGTTTGGGAAGCTTGACGTCGATTGTGTCCATTAAGGCATCCACTCGGTCCTCGATTGTTTCGCCCATTTTCTCGATCTCGATGAACAAATGCGGCGTGCAGAAACCCGTCCGAAGACCGGGCTCTGATACCAAATGTCACGGTCCGCTACTTTTGCCGGACCGTGGCGCGCACCCTTGCCCCTTCTCAAGGCAAGATGCAAGCGACAAGGATCTTCGTACTAGTGAGGGATCGCCCACTAGCACGATACTCGGGTCTCGGGTCGGTGTGTGTCGGGAATCCTAGTCACGATTATCAAGTCCGGCACACGAAAGCAATAAAAGTAAGCAATACGATTATTGAAAGCAAGCAACAAGCAACAACAAGCTTTTGGATGAGAAGCGGTTTTTCATTGACTAGCACCTCTCAAAGAGGGAAATTTGATTATTTGGTCCTGGTAGCAGGATACATTGAATTTACAAGTTTAGTTCAGAATAGCGATATACCTATTTATGGAAACCTATTCTAAAACTACTAAGAAAATACTTACTACAAATGTACAAGGAAAATGAAATTACATAAGCATAAATAAATCTAAGGGCTCGAGTGTGCGGATCGTCACACTGGAGTACTTTAATAATATTTTGTTATTAATACGCTTCTATTACCCAAAAGACATACTCAAATTATACATTTATACTACACGACGATACTGTTATGGTGCGACGAGAAGTAATCCATTTTTATGTTGGGAATGACTACTATTTTTACGAAGCTTATTTTTACAGTACGTTTTTGCGCATTATTTTCTATTTACCAATCCTTAAAATAAAAAAGCCTCGAATCCTTAACACTTCAACCTTTAAGTCAATCAACTAAGTTTATGGCCCTGTATGGTAATCAGCAGATTGATATTAGCAGAAGCAAATTGGTCAAGCAGATTATAAATGATGGATTGGATTAACAAGTTTGACAAGTATATTTCAACTAGCAGATTTAGTAAAAGTGTTTGGTAATTAGCAGGTTTTGGTTAATAGATTGTTGTATTTATGTGTAGATTGTTGACGGATTCATATTTCACAATCTACTAATGTGAATATGCTGGGTAGAGCAGTATATTTAAAAATAGTAGATTGAGCTCAAATCTACTCTTTCAATATGTCATTTACCAAACACTCAAAATAGTAAATTGGTGAGTCAAATATGCTAAAAGTCTTGAATATGCTGAAAATTTCCCAATCCGCCACTTACCAAACACCCCCATATGTTTCTAATCTATTAAAATTGTTCGGTTGATAAAAATCAGAAAATATTTTTTTAGCGGGCTTGCAGGGTCGGTCTATGTACATTTTTCTTACTCCGTACCTACATGGCTGCATTAATATTAATGGGTCTATTTTTATTGTCCGTTACCCACTTTTCAAATGAATTTCTATAACCAAGTTGGCTTAACTAGCGGGCCAAACGACCCGGCTTGCGCATGATCGGCTCTACCCAAAAGGCATATAAATTGGCAAATACTAGTCTGTAATAGTAGTAAATGGTGCTTGACTACTTGGTTGATCGCGAGGCAAACCAACATTCATGTCAAGCTAGAAAACGGGTACAGAGAAGCTAATCAGGTTAGTAACCTTATCAAAGAAATTTAAAAGGAGTAAATGACATTATTCACGCTTAACTATCCTCCGAAATGATGACGTTGAAGCTTGTTGGCCATAAATCTTAAAACGGCTTAAATATTGATAAAGTATATGTTCGTTATAGCTAATCGGGCTAGTAATCTTATCAAAGAGTCTTAAAAGGAGGAAGTACCATTCACGCTTATCTATCCTTATGCAGAGTTCTATAATTATCCTCGAAAAGATGTCCTGTGTGACTATGTGAGGTAGGTGTTCCCATGTTTATAAAGCACAAATAAAATAAAATATGGGTAAAGTAGTAATTTCACTTTCAAAAGATGTCTAAAAAGAAAAATATAAAGAATCGGTTGCAACAGCTTAAAAAGAAAAACGTAAAGAATCTGTTGAGTCGGATAGAAGAAGTATATTTCAAAATTCCGAAGCAATGAATAAAACAGCAACTCAGTGTATATACATATGGAATAAATTATAAATTGATCTAGAACTGATAACACGTCTATAAAAATAATTGAATTAATTAAAACCTAATCATAACAAATGATTAATAAGGAAGAATAGTTTCAAAACAATGAAGACCATCTAACTCAACAGCAAAACGAGGATTCCTCATTATCATCTTCTTCTCCATCTTCACCGCGGCCGCCTTATTAATTTCTTCAGCACCAACTTTGTTCTCAGCTTGTTGATTACTATTCTCCCTCTTCAAACCTTCATCCTTACGCACACCCGCCGCTGCGGCAGGGGAGAAATTGAACGAGCTGATCAATGACATCATCTTTACTTTAATTAATTAATCAAGCGATTAAGAATTAAGATTAGAATTGCTTGAATGCTTGATTCTTGTGAATTTTTAGGCTTTATTAGTTAACTATATATATAGGGAGGGGAGGATAAATAAGGAAAGATATGGAAAGCGCAGTAAGGATATAAGGAAGGAAGGAAATAGGAAAGTTAATTTATAGGGAAGTTGGTAAGAAATACGGAAATAAAAAAGTTGTTGTTGGTCAAGCGTGACGACCAAGTCAAGTCCGAGTAAACAAAGTCGCATATGTTTCCTTATTGACTTTATGAATGGATAACTCTTCTGAACTAAATGTGATTCTAGATGTGCGTTAAGCACAGATAGTCATGACTCATGAGCCGGATTTAGGACGGGCTAGTAGGGATGCTTGTTTCCGCTGACGAATAAAAATTTCAAAGTTTTCCTTATTCATTAGTCGTTCGTCTCTGCTGAGATTAAACATAATTTTATTACAATGCATTTGTCTGTTTTGGAGCCATTGGATATTAGGAACACGGTGTCGTCGTGACTACGTGTAAGAGTTGGAAACTCGGGACGTACTGCAAAGAAAGCATCATAACTAGCATGCACCATAGTTGATATTTTCAGTACTACTCTAATTTTAAATGGGGTTTTTTTAACATGTACCCTCAGGGCACGGCACATGATAATAAGTTAATTACAGAAAGTTTGTTGAGAATAAATCATGAAAGATAGATGTTAGAAAAATCGAAATATTCTCAACAAACTTACATTTACCATAATTAGTGAAATATTCTCAACAAATTTTCTCCAATTAACTTATTAACATACCCTTAGGGCACATGTTAGAAAAATCGAAATAAATGTGGTGATCCAAATCGGGTAAAATTGACTTTGCCGAGCTTATCCGTTCTCCCGATCGTTTAAATACGTTGAATGTGCAAGGAAGGAAATTTACTTCTTTCATTTACTGGAAATTTACTTATCCTTTTTAAATAGAATGACCAATTAATGGAAATTTAATTATCCAAATCGGGTAAAATTGACTGTTATTTATTTATTTATTTATCGGGTTATTTCACAACAATAATCCATACTATGCTCTATCTTCTTATATTAATCTATCCTAACGTTTAACTGAGAATAATCCCATGTTTGACATCATTTAACTTGTATTAGACTAACCCGATTTTGACCTGTTAGTACTGGTTTCTAAACAGGCAACCATGTAGGTCTCATTATTTCTTCTATTATTTCTGTTTAATCTTCATATCTTCCATTATCAATTCTTCATCTTCATTTCTTCAATTTTCGTTTCTTCTTCTTCGTTTCTTTAACTAATCAAATTTATCAACAACTTAGAAACAACTACTAATTAAATAACCTAATTTCACACAATATACTAATAAAGCTTCTCTTTCTCTCTTTTCTCCTCTTCATCTCTCTCAATCAACAAAACCTATAATCATTTAAAAGGAGTCTCATGACTTCTCCCAAATCAAGAACAAAAACCATAAATTACAGACCCGGAAAAACCAAACCAAATAAACCCAGAAAGATGAAATAAGAACATCGTGGAAGGGCTTAAAAGGACTCCAGATTCTTCATGGGAATTGACAAGGATTATAGCCTCAAAAAACACGAGTTTCATCAACAATATTTGGAGTAAGAAAAGAGCATTAAAAGGACACCCATGACGCCGGAAAAAAGAGTGCTCCCATGTCGACGGAACCAAGAACAAAGAGGACATGATTCTCATGTCCTCCCAAACTTAGAGGGTCCCCAAATCTGTTTTCACAAGCCCACTGAAATTGGTCAGGCGTTCGGGCCGTCTGCCCCACTTACCCCTCCGAGATCTTGAGTAATCATCCCTCTGCATGTGCGGTGGGATCCCTCGTTACGAATGAAACGATTAATTTTCTAATTTTTGGTTGATTTTGTCTTCATTTTGGTTGATCAATTCGATCCACGGTTGAAAGAGGAAATCAATATGGGGGAAATTAATCTAGGGTTTTCATTGATTAAGAAATTGAAAAGATTTGGGGGTTAATAATGTTAGGGTTTTAGTTTTGTTATAATAAGAAGGGGATAAGAAGGGGAGTTCAATGGTTAACAGGTTAAATATGAGAAGGGAGTTCAATGGTTAACCGGTTGTCTAGGTAGCTCTTCCACTAGTTTAGTACAAGTTAAATGACGTCAAAGATGCAATTATTCTCAGTTAAACGTTAAGATAGATTAATATGAGAAGAGAGGGCATAAGATGGATTATTGTTGTGAAATAACCCTTATTTATTTTAGTAAAATATCAAACAAAACAAGGATAAAATATGGAGCTTGTTTATAGCAATGCACGGTAATTAATCACCTTCAATCCCCTATTTACTAAAAGAATTAGCAATCTCACAATTTTTCCCTTCAAAAAGCATCTTCTTAAATAAGGAAGCTAATTACAATTAATTGTATTTACTAAATAAGAAAACTGATAACTATATTTTATATCATTAATTTATTATCTTTTCATCAAATTATATTATTTTTACTAAAATCTAAACTATAATCTCTTAATTGAAATATAAATAAAATTTATATAAAACTATAATTGTCTAATTTTTTTATTGATGTTATTATATAAGAATGAGTTAACCCATACGGTCATGCTACATATAAAATAAAACTGTAAAACGATATTATTACTTTCGTGACAAAAAAATAGGAGAATTTAAAAATTGAAATCGTTAACTTTGTGGTATAAAAAATATTTTGTCTAAAATTACATTGAGCATATTACCCAATTTTCTTGATTAATTGTCGGTTACAACTTTTTTTTTTCTCAAAACAAAATACAATGATGAGAAATATGAATAATTAATGAGATACAACTAATATATAATTAATTTATTAAAAATAAAAAAAATTATATACCGTGAATTTATTGCACGGGATATAAACTAATTTTTAATTAACGCTAATCAACAATATTGTCCTTTTTTAATTACTAATAAAACGGGTCAACATTATGTCGCTCAACGATCATAAGCGATGGCAAATAGCAATATTTCATACTATGAATCATGTTAAATTCAATTAATCATAGAACTAATCTATGATATTATTCGCTTTGGATTAAGCCCTCGCGGATTTACTCTTGAGCTCCTTCCGAATTAGAAGTCTAGAACACAGCGGCCTCCGGTATCCCATTTGCTCCCCTCCTCAAGGTCCACCATTTGTATGTTACGAGGCCTAGGCACAAGTTGGAACTTTGAGCTCTAATACCCCTTATTATACGGAAGTGTTAATACCTCTTGTTGGGTCTCTATTATGTTATTGATATCCATGATTTATAATATTACGATATCGTCCTCTCACTCCTCTTTAAGTCAAGCACTCAAATATTTACTTTTGAGTAACTTGTTTTAGCATAGTTACTACAACTTGTGACATGCGACTTACAAGCTCTCAAAACAGCCAAACATCCACTAGTTTTGGGTAAGTTGGATTAGTTGTCTAACCTTTCAAGTTTCAAAATTTCAAGCTTGAAGCTTATTGTAAAGTGACAGTTATTCCTAGAGAGTTATTCCTAGAGAGTTCATTTTCGCAGTACATAAATATACTAAAATAAGCTTGAAGCTTCTATTACTTCTCGTCCATTTTATGTTGGAGAATGACAGTTATTCCTAGAGAGTTTATTTTCACAGTACATTTTTTTTGCTCATTTTAATATTTTTTGTACATTACTTTTCATTTACCTAGTTAAAAAAAGCCATAAACCCTTATTCTCTCAATTCCTAACACTTCAACCTTTAAATCAATCAACTAGGTTTATGTCTCTAATCTCTATAGGCTTCTTTTTTTATGGAGTTAATTTGTTTTAGACTCAACTTTGTTTTATTAAAATTGTTCGGTTGAAAAAAATCGGAAAATATATTTTTTTAGCGGGTTTGGAGGGTCAATTATGGACATTTTTCTTACCCTATACCCGCCCATTAATTTTAACGGGTCCATTTTTATTGTCTATTACCGATTTTTTAAATGAATTTTTATGACCAAACCGCTTAACTAAGCTAGCGGGCCAATGGGCGGGCTTGCACATGCTAATCGGGCTAGTAACCTTTATCAAAGAGTCTTAAAAGAAGTAAATGACATTCACGCTTAACTATCCATATATGCAGAGTTCTAGTATCATCCTCGAAAAGATGTCCTATGTGACTATGTAAGGTAGATGATCTCATGTTTATAAAGCACAAATAAGATATGGGTAAAGTAGTAATTCCAATATAAAATATTATAATTGAGAGAAGATGTCTAAAAAGAAAAATATAAAGAATCGGTTGCAACAGCCTAAAAAGGAAAACGTAAAGAATTGAGTCGGATGGAAGGAGTAAATTTCAAAATTCTGAAGCAATCAATAAAACAGCAACTCAGTGTATATACATATGAATAAACTAGTTTTATGCCCGTACAAAAAATGTACGGGTCTGTTTATAAAAACCTTGATATTCGTAAATATTTTCGATTAATTACTGCAAATATAATTCAATTCATTTTCAGTAAGAAAAATTGGAGTCAAAATCATTTTCACCAAATTATAATTTATATATTTTTCATTTAATTTTTTCAGTAAGAAAAATTGGAGTCAAAATCATTTTCACCAAATTATAATTTATATATTTTTCATTTAATTTTATGTTATTATTTTTTTCAAAGATTATTATAAACTGAAATTAACTTTAATGTTATTTACTGAAAATGATCAAACTATATGAAATGAATTTTAACCTTGAAGATGTATCAAATCAATAAGTTTCCTTTATACGGGTATATTGGTCTTAACATTAAAACACGTTAAATGTCATCCCAATTGTGCATATAAGACACATATATTTCTTTTCTCTATACATTCTGTTTTTGTTACGGAGTACTTCGTATATTCTAATTACTTACCTGTCTTAAGTTTAAAGCGAATATATCAATCTTACATGAAAACTTGTCATATGTATTAGGCTGATTTATTCGGCTAGACAGATTAACCATATGATTAGGCCACAGAGTCATACCTAACTCCAAAACTATAAATTTTTTCTTTGAAAGAAAGATATGAGAGAGATTTGTAGTAAGCCATGTTATATAACAAATTAATGCCCCATTAAATAAACCTAAATAGTGCTCAACCTACTCCATCATCATTTTATTTCGGCCGCAAGATGCCCTCATGAAAATAATAACAGAGAGATGAAATAGAAAATTAGAGATTAGCAGAAAGGCCCGATTATAGCAAATTTTGGTGCAAAAGTGAATCAATCACTCCAATTACTAAAAATTATTTCTCATGCCCTTATCATCCATTCCTATTCCCGATTTATTTTAGTTTGACTCTCAAGTATGCAGGTTATTTATAAATATTTCTAATGTAAAAAATCCAACCTTTGATTTTTAGTCTAAATTTTCCAGTATTTTTAATTTAGATGTTTTTTCTTCATTTCGGATAGATTTTTCTATATTAAATGTACATTTCCTCCATTTTTTTCAGTTTTCTTAATAAAGTCATGAATCATTTATTCCTATAAAGATAGTATCAAATAATCAAAATAAGCAAAAAAAATCTCAGTATATGGAAATTTTAAGTTTCCAATTTTTTTTAAAGGGTTATTTAATGAGAATACTCTAAACTATTAGGGTGCTTCTCAAATTACTCTGAACTTCAATTTAACTAGCATTATACTCAACTATTATACCCCTTATCTCTTAATAGAATTATGGTTTTAGTAACTTGAAGTAGCAGGTTATTTTACACGTGGGTCCCACTTTTCTCTAATTAATTTTGATTCCTCTTCTTCCTCGTCCTCCATTTACCACGTTTAATCCCTCACTCTCCTCTCATTCTAATGGCAGTTTCATCCTCTCCCATTTTAATCCCCTTCTGTCCCCTCCCTCCTTAAATCTCCTTCATTCCTATCTTTATATCTAACCAATCAAATTCATTAACATTCATTACATACTTATCTACCTTACAACTGCAAACGATAATAAACAATACAAACAAAATGCAAAATCCTTCAAAAACTCAATTCAATTGTCAAAGAACACGACTTTTGGCATCACAAACATAGCCAATTGCCTATTAATCATAAAAACAACAAAAATCAATTAAAAAGGGTCGAAAGAGGAGAATTAAAAATCTGGGAAGTGGGGATCAAAGGAGATGAAAAAGAAGGGGAGAAGAAGGAACTAAAAAGAGGGTTGAGAGAAGCTATCATGTAGAAATCGAATACTAAGAACAATAGAGTAAAGGTGGACGGACGGACGTGGCGGTGATGGTCGCATCTGGATGATTTGTTTATCGATCTCATCAGCGTAATGGTAGCTTTAAGAGAGGATATTTGTGTTGTGGTGGACGGACATGGCGGGAGTTGTGGCGGCTTGAAGAGTGGTGGTCGGCACAAGGAAGTGTGGATGTTATTGTGGTGGTGATTTTATAGGATAAGTGACGGTGAACCAAAAGTGCGGTGGTAATCGTATCTGGATGGGATTCAGATTGGTGATTAAGGCTTGGCCGTCGATAGTCTGACAACGTGGAGTATGGTGATGGTGGTAGTGGTTGTGGTGGTGGTGCGTGGGTGAGGAGGTTGTCCGGTGAGGTTGGATTTTTATGAGTGGGGTGTCAATATTTCTATGATTATAACTTTAGTAATGATAAAAAAAAGGTCTTATTATTAGAAAAAAATTTAAGATAATAATGACCTATCAAGCCGGTAGTCGGTCATCCAATTCTATTTTGAGAGAGGGTATTCAAAAGTTAGTTTTATTTTGAGTTAAAATATAGTTTAGAGTATTAAAAGAAGACCTCATATAGTTTGTAGTATTTATGTTAAATAACCCTTTTTTAAACGTTCAATTTTACTCATATTAGTTTACTGTCAATTATTTAGATTTGTATGTATAATTGTATAGTTTTTTATGTATGAATGTATAATGTGTAGTTTTGTGTAGTTTACTAAAATAAAAATTAAGGAGTCAAAATTATAAGGTGGTAATTAAAAATGAAATGAATGAACGTGGGTTCCTAGCAAAAAAATTAAACATGCTTTTCCCTCCCTAAAAAGGAGGAGCCAATAAAAACCCTTTAAAAGCTTTAGCTTTTATAGAAAAGGGATTGATCTAGAACTCATGATAACACAACTATAAGAATAATTGAATTAATTATAACCTAATCATAGCAATCATGATCAATAAGGAAGAATAGTCTCAAAACAATGAAGACCATCTAACTCAACAGCGAAACGAGGATTCCTCATTATTATCTTCTTCTCCGTCTTCACCGCGGCCGCCTTATTATTTTCTTCAGCACCAACTTTGTTCTCAGCTTGTTGATTACTACTCTCCCTCTTCAAATCTTCATCCTTTCGCAACCCTGACACCGCGGCAGGGGAGAAATAATTGAACAAAGACATCATCTTTACTTTGATTAGTTTTTTTTTTTTTTTGAAGAGTACTTTGATTAGTTTATTAAGTAAGTGATTAAGATTTAAGAATTAAGAGTAGAATTGCTTGAATGCTTGATTCTTGTGATTTATTTGGCTTTATTAGTTAACTATATATATAGGGAGGGGAGGATGAATAAGGAAAGATATGGAAAGCGCAGTAAGGAAATAGGAAAGTTAAGTTTATTCACAAATTCTCATTGAAGACATAATATATCCGTCACAAGCTGAAGACGAATACCATTTTACCTCATAATGTACCTACTTTTTCTCTCTCTGCAACACTATTTATGTGGTCCCCTTTCTCCACTAACCCATTTTGTTACCATTTTAACTCATAAAATATCCGCCACAAATGGTAACCCGTCACAAGAGAGACCAATTGAAGTTTATTATGGGGTAGTTAGAAGTTACTTCCTCCATTCAACTCCACTCTACCACTTTCTTTTTTCACGTTTGTCAACGCGTGTTTTACGCGCTAAATATCATTAGCTACGAATTTGCAAAAATTATAAAAGTTAGATATTTTTAATGTACTTGTAAAGACGAATCAAACAAGATCCCACATGAATATATTTCCACTTACGTATCGAGAGAAAATCGAAATTGAATACACAATTGTGAATAGTGTACAAAAGTGAAATAGGTAGAGTGGAGTTGAATGGAGGAAGTACGTGGTTGGTAAGAAATAAGGAAATTAGAAAGTTGTTGTCGGTCAACCGTGACGACCAAGTCAAGTCCGAGTAAACAAAGTCGCATATGTTTCCTTATTGACTTATGAATGGATAACTCTTGTGAACTACACAAATTCTTGTTTGTGACGGCACATATCCGTCACTCTTGAGTGACGGATACCATTTTACCTCACAAAGTACCCACTTTTTTTCTCTCTGCAACACTATTCATGTGGTCCCCTTTCTCCACTAACCCATTTTGTTACCATTTTATCTCACAAAATATCCGCCATAAATGGTAACCCGTCACAAGGGAGACCAATTGTGTGAACTAAGTGTGATTCTAGATGTGCGTCGGTTAAGTAGAGATAGTCATGACTAGGCCTGGCAATGGGTATTCGGGACGGGTTCGGGTCGGGTTACATTGGGTCGAGTTATTTTCGGGTCAATAACTTATCAAGTCACTTTCGGGTCAGGTCATTTTTGGGTCGTGTCACTTCGGATCAGGTAAATCTGGGTCGTTTGGGTCATTTCGAGTCATGATTTTGCCTTAATTATGTCATTTCGGGTCAATCGGATCATATTGGGTCACTTGAATCGGGTCACTTTGGATCGGGTCATTTTCGGGTCTCGGTCAGCCTTATCGAATCGGGTCATTCGGGTTGGGTCAGCTTTACCAGGTCTAGTCATGACTCATGAGCCGGATTTAGGACGGGTTAGCAGAGGCGCTTGCCCCCGCTGGCAAATAGAAATTTCAAAGTTTTCCTTATATCATTAACCGTTCGTCTCCGCCACTGACAGTAGGAAACGTGGTTGGGTCGGCCAAGTCTAACTCATCGCTGGAGATGAAAGTTGGCATGCATACACTGAAAATTTTTAGTTAAAAATTTGTATAACGTATTTTGAATCCATAATAATCTATACGTAATAATACACCTCATATTATAAAACTTACTCCGTATACTACATTATATGACATTTTTTTTTTTCGACAAAGGTAAACCGATATATTTAAACGAAATTAAAACGTCATTACAGATATAACCAAATATCAGTAAGTTAACCAGTAACTAGACTAACCGACCAATTACGATGTAAACGAAGAAGTGTGCGAATTGCATGTAGTGAATTTCGCACATCTATTGGGACTGGCTTTTGAGAAGCCAGAACTAAACATAATTTTCGTGATGGTACCACAAAGGTAATTACGAGGGATGTAGTTGTCTCTTGGCGCGACATAACTTGGAGTAAGGCTTGAGAATAGGCAGCAAAAAGGGATGAGGCACGCATGTAGGAGAATTCAGGCACGCAAGAGTCTGACTCAACCATAGCTGTATAACCATTCTGTAGAGAATTCCTGCAGATGTAGAGCCGGTAAGAGAGTGAAGACTGCAAAGTTGAAAGATGATTACCTGCGGTAATCTGAAGTACTCGGGTCGGAGCTCCATCGTAGCGGAGAGAAGGCAGTTGCAAGTGTGAGTGATGTAATGCTTCGGCTAAATGAAGGATGCGTACAGGCACAATCTCACAGTTCTCAAAAATAATGGAGTTACGGGTGAGCCGGATGGATCTCAAGATAGCAAAAAAATAAAGTAAACAATTAAACCCAGTTGAAGATGTTTGATGAAGATATGAAATGTGATCAGCTAACCATCGGACGAAAGAGACATTTGGATTAGCCAAGGAGTGTATGCCAAGTAATGAAGAACGCCAGACATGTTGAATTACGTCACAGGAGCGGAACAAATGTTCAGGAGTTTCCATATCCGCTCGACATAAAGGACATAATTCATAAAGTATCAAGACGAAATCCTCTATGGGACAGGACCGTCTTCGTTGGGATGATGTGATGGGCAAGCCTCCAGATAAAAAGAGGAAATTTACTTGAAAACGGGAAAAGCCATACCAATTTCCAAGGAAAGGAGGTAAGCTGTGGTACCGTTGACGAATGCTTGGATAAAAGATATGCGTATCCCGACTGAATATTATAGCAACCATCTTCAGTGTACTTTCAATACAGGTAGTCATCATTTTGAAGAAAAGGTGGTTTATATAACATACTTGGTACTATACAACAATTTTTTTTAGAATTTGCACATAAATTTTTAACAAAGTTTTGTTTATAACGAGCATATTCATGTAAAAAAAGTTAAAATCGCCTTGGAAAGATTAAAACATAATTTTATTACAATTACATTGGTATGTGTTGGAGCCATTGGATGTTGGGAACACGGTGTACGTCGTGACTATGTCTAAGAGTTGGAAACCCGGCATAGCTAGCATTATTAGGCCGGATTAGGCTATATGTTTTATATGGGCTTTGACCCAAGTCGGTTTGTATTTAAGCATTGCAATTACGCTAATGAGAAATAACACAATCACATTAAACCTAATACATCGTTCAACATGGTATCAGAGCCCATGGCTAAAGACCTGGGTTTCATGGGCCAAAAGTTTGCAGTCGGACGAGCAAAAAATTGCTCAGTTGAATGAATTTGTCCAGTCTGTGTGAAAAGTGGGCCTCACATGTGCGGGGGAGTGTGAAGAAACCCGAAGTTCCCACATGTGAGGGTTGTCCCACATTGATAAAAGAGGAGAAGAATTACCACTTTATAAGGCAAGGGGCTACTCCCTCTATCGCCAATTGGTTTTAGAGTGGAACCCTCTTGGGCCTAAGTTGTGGACTCTTTCTCCTCCGTTTGGGTGCGGCCCAGGCCCGTTGTTGAATTTAACATGTGAAGAAACCCGAAGTTCCCACATGTGAGGGTTGTCCCACATTGATAAAAGAGGAGAAGAATTACCACTTTATAAGGCAAGGGGCTACTCCCTCTATCGCCAATTGGTTTTAGAGTGGAACCCTCTTGGGCCTAAGTTGTGGACTCTTTCTCCTCCGTTTGGGTGCGGCCCAGGCCCGTTGTTGAATTTAACATGGTATCAGGAGAGTCAGTCAAACCCTATTTACCCACAAAACCTACCTCTGTCATCCGCTATTGATCATTTTTTTTCCGATTTGTCTTCTTCGGCTAAAAATGACAGTCACGGATGACTCTGCTTCCGCTTCTAACACTAATAAAATTGATTCACTGTCACCATTCTCTCTTGTTAATCAAGAGGGACCTGGCCAAGCGATAACTCATATCAAACTCCGGAGCGATAATTATGAAGAATGGAGTCGCTCTATGCGTCGGTCTCTGAAATCAAGACGCAAATTCGGATTTTGTGACGGGTCTATCGCGAAGCCGACTGATGCTTTCTTACTCGGTCAGTGGGAAGTAATACACTGCACCGTTGTTCAATGGATCATGAACTCTATCGATCCGTCTATTCGAGATAGTGTGTCGGACACCGAGGATGCTCATCTTTTGTGGACTGAATTGGAAGATCAGTACTCGGTTGTTGATGGGGTGAAAATCCATGACTTGAAAACACGTTTACACGAGTGCCGTCAAGCAAAAGGTATGTCGGTTACTACGTATTACGGTAATTTGAAAACATTATGGGATGCTCTTGTCGCCATAGAACCCCCCTTTACCTGCACGAGTAGTGGGTGTACTTGCGGTGTTACGAAGGCTGCCCTTGCTCGACAGGATTCTGAGCGTTTGCACCAATTTCTTATGGGCTTAGATAAATCGCTATATGGAACAATTCGAAACCACCAGCTTTGTCTTGATCCTCTGCCGACACTTAACCGTGTTTATCATGCGGTTTTACAAGAAGAACGGCTTCTAGCTGGACCTGCGGTTGTCTTGGAGCCGTCTGATATTATGGCCAACGCTGTTCGTGGTGCACCTGTCTCGGGTGGTTCATCTGCTTCACCTGATTGGCGAGCTTTACGTGAGGCAGAGAGGCAAGAAAAGATGAAATTGACTTGTTCTTTTTGTAGCTGCCCTGGACATGAAGTGTCAAATTGTTTTATCAAAACACAGGTATTTCCGGATTGGTGGGGTGATAGACCACGCACCCTTGAGGAGCTCAAGGCTCGGCCCAGACGAGGTGGTTCACGGTCTCAGGCTCGAGCAAATGTCTTAATTGCTCCTCCTCATGCTTCTCCGTCACATGATCGTCTAAGTGGTATGTCCCTTGATTGGATAGTTGATACAGGGGCTTCACATCACGTTACGGGTGATGTTCGTTGGTTAACGGAGTCCCATAATATTCCGTCATGCCCAATTAGCCTTCCTAATGGTCACACGGTTTCTGCAAAAGTGGCGGGCTCGGTTCATATTAATGCTTCTCTTATTCTTCATAATGTCTTGTTTGTTCCGAGTTTGACTTGCAATTTGCTTTCCGTGTCTCAACTTGCGGCTGCTACATCGTGTGTTTTAAGCTTTACTAACTTGTCTTGTCATATTCAGGACCGTTCTTTGACGAAGAAGATTGGAGTCGGTGAGTTGCGTGACGGGCTGTATTATTTGCGTGCGGCGGACAGAGCAGCTGTACACCGGGTTAGCTCTTATTTTTCGGTGGAAACGTGGCACAAGCGTCTTGGTCATCCTGCTAATAAAGTTCTACAATTTCTTCCCAATGTTAGCAATTTTAATTCCTCCAATTTAGACCATATTTGTGATGTTTGTCATTTATCTAAACAATGTCGCCAAAGTTTTAGTTTGAATTCTAATAAAGCTGGTGCCGTTTTTGATTTAATCCACTGTGATTTGTGGGGTCCTTACCGTACGCCTTCGTCTTGTGGGGCAAAGTATTTTTTAACCATAGTTGATGATTGTTCTAAGGCCGTTTGGGTTTATCTCTTACTCGACAAAACCGAGGTCACCCACATGTTCCTGAGTTTTCTAGCTATGGTTCGAACCCAATTCTCAAAGCAAGTTAAGGTTGTTCAGTCCGACAATGGTACGGAATTTAATGAAATGGCTGATTATTTTTTCAAAAATGGCATTCTGTTCCAAACTAGTTGTGTCGGGACCCCTCAACAAAATGGTCGTGTGGAGCGCAAACACCGACATATCCTAAATGTCGCTCGTGCACTTATGTTTCAAGGGCATTTACCGATTCAATTTTGGGGCGAGTGTATTTTAACTGCTGCTTATTTAATAAACCGTACCCCTTCTCTTCTTCTTCACAATAAAACGCCATATGAAATTCTTTTTGGGTCGGCTCCGTCTTACGCTAATTTGCGTGTTTTTGGGTGCCTTTGCTTTGTCCATAATCAAAATACAAAAGGTGACAAGTTTGCCAAACGGAGTCGTAAGTGTATTTTTCTCGGTTACCCACATAACAAAAAAGGGTGGCGGGTTTACGACCTCGCTACTCGAGATATTTTTGTGAGTCGAGATGTTCATTTTTATGAGGATTCATTCCCGTATGCCCCGTCTAGTAGCTCGCCTTCTTCTTCCCCTTCCTTTGATGAGCCGCCTGTTATTGCGGGGGAGTCCGGAGAGGCGCCTATTATTGAGGGGGAGTCCGGGGACTTGGCTAATACTGCCCAGGATGTTGGGGCAACGGGTGGTGACATTGATCAGGGACCATCCCAGGAGGATAATGGGTCGGCTGCCGAGGTCCTTGGTCGTGGCCACAGATCGAAACGGCCTCCACCACACTTGAGTGATTATGTGTTGAATACTACTGCTGACACGCCACCAGACACGCCTCCTGTCACGCCGCCTGACTCACCGTCTTCACCTTCTTCAGGTACTCCTTATGCCCTCGCTAATTATCTCAATTGTCAGAAATTTTCCTCTCGGCACAATAAGTTTCTTGCAGCACTAACCACTAATGTCGAGCCTTCTAATTTCAAAATGGCTATGATGAATCCGAGTTGGTGTAAGGCTATGCAGGATGAGATTACCGCACTTGAGAATAATGGTACTTGGGAGTTAGCTGTTTTACCTCCGGGTAAGAAAGCCTTGGGATGCCGTTGGGTTTACAAAATTAAATATAAATCCGACGGGAGCATTGAGCGTTATAAGGCACGGTTAGTCATTTTTGGCAATCATCAAATTGACGGAATTGATTATGGTGAAACATTTGCGCCGGTTGTTAAGATGGTGACGGTACGTACTTTACTCACTATTGCTGCTTGTAAAAATTGGGAGCTGCACCAGATGGATGTTCATAATGCTTTCTTACATGGCGATTTATCGGAGGAAGTATATATGAAGTTACCACCTGGTTTCGGCAAAGGAAAAGAGGGTAAAGTTTGTCGTCTGCTCAAATCTTTATATGGACTTCGTCAGGCACCGAGATGTTGGTTTGCCAAGTTGGCCTCTGCTCTTCGCAAATATGGTTTTACCCACTCCTATTCGGATTATTCTTTGTTCAGCTATTCTACGGGTGAGGTATGTCTTCATGTTCTCATTTATGTTGATGATCTTGTCATCGCTGGGAATAATGCTGCTGCTATTTCGAAATTTAAGGCCTATTTAAGTCAATGCTTTCATATGAAGGATTTGGGTCTCTTGAAATATTTTTTGGGCATCGAAGTTGCCCATAATTCAGAAGGAATATACCTTTGTCAACGCAAATACGCTTTGGATATTATTTCTGAAGCGGGTTTATTGGGGTCCAAACCGAGCTCCACACCAATCGAACAAAACCATCGATTGGGTGAGGCGTCTGGTGATGTTCTCGGGGATGTCGAACCTTATCGACGGTTAGTTGGGCGTCTTGTCTATCTTGCAGTTACACGCCCGGATCTCTCATATGCCGTACACGTTTTGTCCCAATTCTTACAACAACCTCGTAAGGAGCACATGGATGCTGCTCTTAAGGTGGTGCGGTATCTCAAGGGCTCGCCGGGTCAGGGTATTTTGCTTCGTTCGGATAACAATCTTGCAGTTTCTGGGTGGTGTGACTCCGATTACGCGAAATGTACTTCCTCCCGCCGGTCTGTCTCGGGCTGGATCGTTTTCCTTGGTGATTCCCCCATTTCTTGGAAAACTAAGAAACAACCGACTGTGTCTCGTTCTACGACTGAGGCCGAATATCGGTCCATGGCTTCGATCCTTTGCGAAATGAAATGGCTCTTGGGTTTGTTCTCTACTCTTGGCGTTGATGTTCCCAAGCCCATGTCGATTTTCTGTGATAATAAATCCGCGCTTCAGCTTGCTCAAAATCCGGTTTTCCATGAGCGAACGAAACATATTGAAGTGGATTGTCATTTTATCCGGGATGCTATTTCGACGGTTTGGTTCGTCAAATCGTATGTTGCAACGAATTTACAACTGGCGGACATTTTCACTAAGGCTTTAGCGTCCCCTCAGTTTTCTTTTCTCCTTCGCAAACTGGGCATTCTTAATCTCCATGCTCCAGTTTGAGGGGGAGTATTAGGCCGGATTAGGCTATATGTTTTATATGGGCTTTGACCCAAGTCGGTTTGTATTTAAGTATTGCAATTACGCTAATGAGAAATAACACAATCACATTAAACCTAATACATCGTTCAACAAGCATGCACAATAGTTGATGTTTCCAGTGCTAGTCAGTTTGTCCCAAACGGACATGTCAAGTTGGAAACTGCGTACCGAGAAGCTAATCAGGCTAGTAACCTTAGCAAAGAGTTTTGGAGTAAGCCGTTCACGCTTAACTATCCTCCAAAAGATGTTCTTGAAATTTGTTGGCCAGAGTTTTAGTAAATCTTGCTTCAAATGAAGTATTCATCTTAAATTTTAAAACGGTTTTAAATACTGATATATGTTTGTTATAGCTAATCGGGCTAGTAACCATATAAAGAGTCTTGAAAGGATTACGTGGCATTCACGCATAACTATCCATATGCAGTTTTCTAGTATCATCCTCGAAAAGATGTCCTATGTGACTATTGAGGTAGGTGATCCCATATTTATAAAGCACAAATAAGATAAGGGTAAAGTAGTAATTTCAATATGAAAAGATGTCTAAAAAAACTATAAAGAATCGGTTGCAACAGCCTAAAAAGGAAAACGTAAAGAATTGTTGAGTCGGATGGGAGGAGTAAATTTCAAAATTCTGAAGCAATCAATAAAACAGCAACTCAGTGTATATACATATGGAATAAATTGATGTAGAACTGATAACACAACTATAAGAATAATTGAATTAATTAGAACCTAATCATAATAATCATGATCAATAAGGAAGAATAGTTTCAAAACATTGAAGACCATCTAACTCAACAGCGAAACGAGGATTCCTCATTATTATCTTCTTCTCCGTCTTCACAGCGACCGCCTTATTATTTTCTTCAGCACCAACTTTGTTCTCAACTTGCTGATTACTATTCTCCCTCTTCAAACCTTCATCCTTACGCAACCCGAACGCCGCGGCAGGGGAGAAATTGAACGAGCTGAACAATGACATCATCTTTACTTTAATTAAGTGATTAATTAAGAAATAAGATTAGAATTGCTGGATTCTTGTTGAATTTTTAGGATTTAGTTAACTATATATATATATATAGGAAGTAAGGAAGGGGGAGGGATGAATAAGGAAAGATGTGGAAAGCGCGGTAAGGAAATAAGGAAAGAAGGAAATAGGAAAGTTAATTTATAGGGAAATTAGAAGTTATTTGGTTGGTAAGGAATAAGGAAGAGTCAAGTTTGGGTTATTCAAGTTGTTGTCGGTCAACCGTGACGACCAAGTCAAGTCCTAGTAAACAATAGTCGCATATGTTTCCTCATTGACTTTATGAATGGATAACTCTTGTGAACTAATGTGATTCTAGATGCTCGATAAATAGAGGCTAGTCATGAGCCAGATTTAGGACCGGCTATAGGAAGGGCGGTTGGGTTGGCTCAAGTCTAACTCATGGCTAGAGATGAAAGTTTGCACGCATGCTGATAGATTGGAATGCCTAATAATATGACCTATTTTGTCACGACGACTTGACTCTGTTTGACACACATTGGTCTCATGTCTAGGAAAGACCATATTTTGATACTACTCTCTCCGTTCAACTCCACTTCGCAAGTATGCTTTTTGCACGGGTATTAAGGGGCGGATTAAAAAAACTATAAAAAGTACATAGGGAAAGAGAATGGTGGGGTTAAAAATGTTAAAAAAATATAAAGGTGGGGTTTTATGGTGGATTAGTGTGGGGTATGGATGCCATTTTTTGTAAATATGAAGTGTGAATAAGGATAGAATGGTCATTTTCTTGGCCTAAAAAGGAAACATGTAAAGTGGAGTTGAATGAACGAAAAAAGAATACATGTAAAGTGGAGTTGAATGGAGGGAGTACTTACCTAGGCCCAACATAGCATGACCCGTTTTTAATATGACCTATCTTTTTGGCACTAAAGATTATATGTTAAGAGTATATACGATCATTATTATACAATGTATTTTGAATCCATAATAATCTGTTTCTAGTACACCTCATGTTATAAAACCTATATATATATATACCCCTCCGAACAGCCTACCCCTGGCTCGGCTCAGTCCCATTGTCCCGGCCCTATGGCCACCCCTAAGTTACTTAGAAAGTACAGTTAGTCTTGCTGAAGACGCGTCGGAGTAAGTGACGGGTAATGCCTCTCACAAAACGGATCGGGGGGACAAGGTGGAGGCACCCCTATGTGCTTCCTTCTCTCCTCTATTTGGGCCATTTGTGAGAGAAAATAGTATCCGTCACTCCAAAGTAACGGATACGTGCCGTCTTCAATGAGATTTTGTTTAGGAAGTAAGTTACTATTGCATTTGTTTTGGGGCAACTGTCTGCATGTTGGGAACATAGCCTACATAACTACGTCTACGGCTACGTGTAACATTGGGATAGACGGGAATGCACCATAGCTGATGCATCATGTTTTCAGTGCTGGAATTTTTAATACAATTAGTCTCATTAGATGAATATATCCGTCTAAATATATTGACGAGTTATATAATCTCATTTTTACATGAAAAGTAACCCATTATTCTATTTGTTGTTTGTCTTATTAGGTAAGTGATCACATATTTGACCCGTCTACAATTTTAGACCGATAATATCTATCTAAAATGAGATTTTGTGTTTTTAATATAGTCATTTAAATCTCATTTGTGACGGTATGTATCTGTCACTTTGCAGTGACGGGTACCATTTGCTCTCACAAATGACCCAAATAGAGGAGAGAGGGAAGCACATGGAGGTGCCCCCACCTTGTCCCCCCTATTCGTTTTGTGAGTGACATTACCCGTCACTTGGTCCGACCCGTCTTCAGCAAGACTAATTGTTTTAATATAGTCATTTAAATCGGGTAAAACTTCTCTTGTCGTGCTTATCCCTTTAGCTGCTTAAATACGTTGAATGAGTAAAGAGCTTCACTTGTTCTTTTAAAATGGAACTAGTTTAGACCCCGTGTATTATATGCACGGTACTTATAATTTAATATTTTTATAAAATTATTTATATAATATTGGTACCCTATAGTTATTTACATTTCTTATCATTGTATTTTGCTTTGATAAATAAAAGCTAGAACTGAAAATTAGTTAAGAGAATTAAATAATTAGTTGAAATATATTTTAATAAAAATATTTTATACCATAAAGTTAATGAGTTTCAATTTATATATTTTTTTTCAATTTTTTTTTGTTATGAAAGTAATAACAACGATTTCTAGTTTTTGTTTTATACAGAATATGGGTCAACTCGTCATCTAATAATAGGATTAATAAAAGATTTAGCAATTTATAATTTTATATCAATTTTATTTTGTTTTAATTAAAATATCATAATTTAGAGTTTAGTGAAAATAATATAATTTGATGAAAAGATTAATTTTAATGAAAGCATAATAGATGAATTAAATTGTAATTGTTAGTTGATCACTTGGCCACTGCAGCCCCCGAAGGGGATGGCTTACACGGTCCATGTGGTGGTGCGGGAATGCATGGGCCCGGGGGGGATTCAACCCCCTCGTCATCAAAAAAAAAAAAAATTGTAATTGATAGCTTCCTTATTAGTGAATGAACATAATTATCATTACTTTCCTTTTTTGAGAATATGCTTTTTGGCGGCAAAATGATAGAAATCACCTATTCATTTAGTATTGATGGGGCATATTCTGCACCGCTGCCCAAGTCAACATATTGAGCAAGGTCAAAGGTATTCACAGCAAAGTCAACGACTTAGACAGCCTAGCCGATGCATCCCATCGGCCTGTCACCTGGGTCTCGGCCAGGCAACCAGCCAGCCGGGACACATATCCGCGTACTCATTTCCAAGGACCCTCGGTCGGCCTGCCATAGGTCTATCGGCCGAGGGTAGAACGGTCTTTCCGCCTGCTAGCCACTTGGCCACTACGTGACAAAAGGTGAAAGTCTATAAATACTCCTCAACCCTCATTGAGGAAAGGATCCACAAATTGACCTAATAACCACTATTCATCTGGTAATAACTTCCTTATCTCTCTACATTATACTCTTAGCCAAGTAACAACAACTTACCTCTCTAAGTTAACTGACTTGAGCGTCGGAGTGAGTACGCTCGGCCAAAGCCGAGCCCTCAGTTTGTTCATCGTTTCAGGAAACCGCAAGGAAGATCCAAGTAAAGACATCGTTCTACGAGCTACGAGTGGTAACAAATATCTGCTCTGGAATTACACCCGGAACAAGTATATACAGGATGACTAATTCAGTAATTACTTTTTACTAAATTATTCTTACTTATCAATATGATTCATGTTATATATTTAATTTTTCCCTTCTTCATATACTTATAAAAATGTCGCTCAATCGCTCAATGATTATGAACAGTGGTAGATAGTTATGTTTCATACAAAAATTCATGATGAAGTTTTGTTTATCATAATAATCTTTTAATTAACAAGTTATTAGCGGTTAAAAACTTGATTTGATTCGGTTCAAGTTGATAATATTCATACTCAAGTTCAGTTCACCAGGACAAAACGAATAACAGTGACGACTTTATACTTTGGTTTTATATTTTGGAGAATAATTGTATAATATACAACAATCTTATAATTTATACACATTATTTATTTATTTATTATTATTATTATTATTATTATTATTATTATTATTATTATAAAAAATGTATTGTATAAGGTACGAGTATTAAAAAATTACTAGTATTGGTGCCCGACATCGTCTGGGCTACCTCTACTTATCATTAAAATTTATCTTCAATTAAACATAACTACTTTAAACTTGCATAACTCATAAATTTATCATTAACATACTTTTCTATGACATATCTTTAAATTACGATGGAATAAATTATGAGACAAATTCACAACTCCCGCTATTAATATTTTACTTAAATCGATTGGTTAGCTAATTGTTCATATATACTTTCTTTTGTTGTTAGTATTGTTAGTTTTATTAAATTCGTTGTTAGTTACTACTGTTACTTTCATTGCTCCCGCATTAATTAGTATTACTTTCACTACTCCCACCGTAATTATTGTTAATTCATTACTCTCGCACTAATATTGATAATTTCACTACTACCGTTATTGCTTCTATTACTTCCACTACTCCAGCTGCTAATATTGTTGTTAATATTGTTACTTTTACTATTCAAATAAGTGATTACTATCATTTTACTATATCCAATATTATTACAATTTTTTTCACCACTAACATAATTACTCTATTATTTAGCTATACAATTTTAAGAGACTTATATATTTATATAAATATATTACATACATGCATTAAATCAAATAGAAATAATCATGGAATATTATATTTTTTAGAAATCTAGCTTGATTTATTTACCTTTTAATAGTTTTCAAAATATAACATAGTAATAATATTATATTTGTGTATGTTAAATAATTAACATCTTTAAGCTAATTAATATTATAAGTGGGCCATGTTTATTTTAAGGAAAATCACCATATTCTGGTGTTGTCTAAATTTATACTTCAAACAAAACTATATAATATTTATATTGGAATTCTTTGGTCAGATCTATCACACAGTGCTATCGATTGATTGTTTAACCTTTCAAGCTAGCTTCAAAGCTCGAAGCTTATTGTAAACTGACAAATATTGGCCAGTTCAGTCATTGAAATTATTTAAATTGTTCGATTGATATATATCAGAATATTTTTTATGAGCGGGCTTGGAGGGGTGGTCTATGAACATTTTTCTTACTCCATACTCACCACTTAATCTTATTGGGACTATTTTTATTATCCGTTACTCTTTTTTAAATGAATTTTTATGACCAAGCTCGCTTAACTAGTGGGCTAAATGAGTCAGCTTGCATATGATCAGCTCTATCCAAAAGGCATATAAAATCGGAGAATACTAGTTTATAATTGTAGTAATTGGTGCTTGACTGCTTGGTTGGTCTCGAGGGATGACAAACTGACATGTCAAGCTAGAAATAGTGTACAGAGAAGCTAATCGGGCAGCTAACCTTATTAAAGAGTTTTAAAAGGCGTAAGTGGCATTCACGCTTAACTAAAGGATGTTTTATGTGTGCTCTAAAATTAAGAGGACCTACTAATATATATACTGTTCCGGGCGTAATTCCAGAGCAGTTATTTGTTTACCACCCGTGCTTGTAGAATGACGTCTTTGCTTGAATCCTCCTTGCGGTCTCCTGGAACGATGAACAAACTGAGGGCCCGGCTTTGGCCGAGCGTACTCACTCCGACGCTCAAGTCAGTAAACTTAGAGAGGTAAGTTGTTGCTTGGCTAAGTATGTGTTGTAGAGAGAGAAGGAAGATATTACCAGATGAATAGTGATTCTTAGGTTAAAATGTGGATCCTTTCCTCAATGAGGGTTGAGGAGTATTTATAGATTTTCACCTTTTGTCACGTAGTGGCCAAGTGGCCAAGTGGCTAACAGGCGGAAAGACCGTTCTACCCTCGGCCGATGGACCCATGGCAGGCCGGCCGAGGGGTCTTGGATATGAGTACGCGGATATGTGCCCCGGCTGGCTGGTTGCCCGGCGGAGACCCAAGTGACAGGCCGATGGGCTGCATCGGCTAGGCTGTCTGATATGTCGAATTGTTGTGGATGTCCTTGACCTTGGTCAATATGTTGACTCTGTCAGCGGGTGCAGAATATGCCCCATCAATTTGCCCCAGCGTAGTCTATGCCGTGGTATGGGCTCCGATGTGTGTTGAGCGTATATTCTGCGATCATTTTTAATAAAGCTTGTTTATTTTGCCTCCGGCTTGGCCGGGGTCTTTATCTCATTTTCATCTGAGTTGTCTTCTTACGTTATTAATTGAGCGCTTCTTTTCTGTTTCTACCATCGGCCTAGCCGGGGCAGTTAGAATGCGTATCTCAACTGTAAACGTTTTTAAACATGTTGGCCTGTCGGTGGCGTCCTCGTTCAGGCTCGATCTTAGTTAGCCGAGATGTCAGATTTGCGTCTCAACTGTACTCATACGTTCTTAAGCTCGGTCTTAATTTGCCGAGAGCAAGTCGCGTTTCCCTCGTCTCTTCCCGGCTTTAGCCGGGGCAACTGAGTTTACGTTCTGACTGCTGTTGTAAATATCTAGGCATATCGGCTCGTTCCCCCGTCGCCCTCGGTCTTAATTAGCCGAGGTGATCGAGGTTTTGGCGCTGTGCCGTCGTAAATATGTTAGCATGTCGGCTCGTTCCCCCGTCACTCCCGGCTTTGGCCGAGGTGATCGAGGTTTTGGCGCTGTCTGTTGTTGTAAATATCTAGGCATATCGGCTCGTTCCCCCGTCGCCCTCGGTCTTAATTAGCCGAGGTGATCGAGGTTTTGCGCCGTGCCGTCGTAAATATGTTAGCATGTCGGCTCGTTCCCCCGTCACTCCCGGCTTTGGCCGAGGTGATCGAGGTTTTGGCGCTGTCTCACTGTTGTAAAAATATCTAGGCATATCGGCTCGTTTCCCCGTCGCCCTCGGTCTTAATTAGCCGAGGTGATCGAGGTTTTGCGCCGTGTCCGTCGTAAATATGTTAGCATGTTCGCTCGTTCCCCCGTCACTCCCGGCTTTGGCCGAGGTGATCGAGGTTTTGGCGCTGTCTGCTGTTGTAAATATCTAGGCATATCGGCTCGTTCCCCCGTCGCCCTCGGTCTTAATTAGCCGAGGTGATCGAGGTTTTGGCGCTGTGCCGTCGTAAATATGTTAGCATGTCGGCTCGTTCCCCCGTCACTCCCGGCTTTGGCCGAGGTGATCGAGGTTTTGGCGCTGTCTGCTGTTGTAAATATCTAGGCATATCGGCTCGTTCCCCCGTCGCCCTCGGTCTTAATTAGCCGAGGTGATCGAGGTTTTGGCGCTATGCCGTCGTAAATATGTTAGCATGTCGGCTCGTTCCCCCGTCACTCCCGGCTTTGGCCGAGGTGATCGAGGTTTTGGCGCTCGTTTCTGGGCCTCCAGCTATATACTTGCTGAGGGCCCCCTTTTGGATTAGCTCTTCGATGGCGTTCTTCAGTTGCCGACAGTCGTCGGTCTTATGGCCGGTCTGGCCGTGGTAATCACAAAATTGGCTTGCGTCGCCTTCCCCCTTCATCTTGGGGGGTCTTGTCCACTTCTGCCCTTCGTTCTTGCTCAGGGCGAAGACCTCGGCCGGTGAAGGGGTGGGACCGCTGTACCGCTTATAGGTGTATGGTCCCGAACTCCCCCCGGCGCCCGTCGAGTGCTGTTTCCTGTTGGATTTCTCGGGCCGTGACCGATTATCGTCACGGCGTCCTTCATCTTCGTTGTCCCGGCGGCTCCTCCGTTCTGAGTGCCCAGATTCACTGTGGCTCACCCAGGTCTTGTAATAGTCCTCCACCTTTATGGTTTGGTCGGCCATTCTTCTGGCGGAGTCCAGGTTGAGGTCCCCGCACTTGATCAGCTCATTTTTGAGCTCGCCTTTCGGGAGGCCCTTCATCAGTGCGAAGGCCGCCAGTTCAGTGTTCAGCTCTCGGATCTGCTGAGCTTTTGCGTCGAATCTCTTCACATAGCTTCGGAGGGACTCGTCCTCACCCTGTCGGATAGTGAGGAGATCGGAAGTCTCCACGGCCCTCCTCTTATTGCAAGAGTACTGGGCTAAAAAGGCGTCCCTTAGGTCGGCGTAACAGTATACCGAGCCGTCGGGCAGCCCCTTGTACCAACTTTGAGCCATCCCATGCAAGGTCGTTGGGAAGACTCGGCACCAAACTTCATCGGGTTGTTCCTACACCGACATGTACGACTCAAAAGCCTCGGCATGGTCGGTGGGGTCGCTATGCCCTTTATATGTGAGTGCTGGTAGTTTCAGCTTAGTTGGCACGGTGGTTACAAGGACATAGGCACTGAGGGACTGTCTGACCACGTGTCGAACGACACGCGGCGATCGGCTCCTCGCATTCCTAGTCCGGCTCCTCTCCTCGTAGCGGGAAGGGCTTCTTCTCCGGCTCGGGCTTCTTCTCCGGCTCTGCTGAGTCGGACTCCTCTGGCTCCTTTGGGGTGTGCCTCGTTGGTGCCGCGGCGACGCTGTCCTCCCATGAGTGCGGGAAGGACTTAGGTCTACCACGACCACTCTGGGCTCCCCCGGCGTCTTGACAGGGCCAGCTTCCTCCAAGGCTTCGTTCAAGTTTCTCGGAGTCACATTTTCGGCCCTGGTCTCCTGGACGGGTTCCGCCGCTCTTGTCGGTGTGACAGTGTGAGCCGGCGTACTACCAATTAGGTCCAGGAGTAGCTTCAGTCTTGCTGTATCAACCACGTGTCCCATGATGGTGACTTGGTCGGCGGGCAGCGGCGTATCTGGTATATTTGGCATCCCGAATTCCGGTTGGATTACTCCGCCGGTGGAGGGTCGCGAACTCCGTAATGTGGACGGTATCATCTTGGCGTAGTTCGGTTTCGTTAGTTACGAATACCTCTTGTTGTTTCGACATCTTCTTAGCTTTTTGGGTGGGTTTTTGTTTTGAGTTTGGGAATGAATATGACTAGCTTCTAGTATCTTTTCCCACAGACGGCGCCAATTGTTCCGGGCGTAATTCCAGAGCAGTTATTTGTTTACCACCCGTGCTTGTAGAATGACGTCTTTGCTTGAATCCTCCTTGCGGTCTCCTGGAACGATGAACAAACTGAGGGCCCGGCTTTGGCCGAGCGTACTCACTCCGACGCTCAAGTCAGTAAACTTAGAGAGGTAAGTTGTTGCTTGGCTAAGTATGTGTTGTAGAGAGAGAAGGAAGATATTACCAGATGAATAGTGATTCTTAGGTTAAAATGTGGATCCTTTCCTCAATGAGGGTTGAGGAGTATTTATAGACTTTCACCTTTTGTCACGTAGTGGCCAAGTGGCTAACAGGCGGAAAGTCCGTTCTACCCTCGGCCGATGGACCCATGGCAGGCCGGCCGAGGGGTCTTGGATATGAGTACGCGGATATGTGCCCCGGGTCGGTTGCCCTACGAGACCAAGTGACAGGCCGATGGGCTGCATCGGCTAGGCTGTCTGATATGTCGAATTGTTGTGGATGTCCTTGACCTTGGTCAATATGTTGACTCGGTCAGCGGGTGCAGAATATGCCCCATCATATACATTTGCCGATTTTATTTGAAGTTAAACAAAATTCTTTATAATAATAATTTAATTAAAAAATACATTATATTAATAATCCTGTACAATGGTCTATATATTATCTATACAAAATTTTCTTCTGTTTAATATGAAAATCTATTTTGTTAAGTTAATCGGTTTTAAGTACTAACTTTACAACTCGTCACCTTGGTAACTGTATTAGATCAAACTAGTATTGGTGCCCGGCTTCGCCCGGGCTACCTCTATTTACCATTAATTTTTTTTCATTAAATAAAATTACTTAAAGTTGCATAATCCATAAATTTATCATTAATATAATTTTCTATGACATATCCTCAAATTACGATAAAATAAATTTCGAGACAAATTTACTACTCCCGTTATTAATATTTTACTCTTATTAATGAAACAATAGTAATAACATTTCACTACTTACCCATAATCATTGTTACTTTCACTACTCCCGCCGTAATTATTGTTACTGTCACTGCTGCCGCATTAATACTGATAATTTCACTACTCCCACCGTAATTATTGTTACTTTCACTATTGTCGCATTAATATTAATTATTTCACTACTCCCGTTGTTGTTTCTACCACTTTCACTAATATTACTGATAATATTCACACCAAAAAAAAAAACTAATATTTCTGATAATATGGTTACTTTTACTATTCAAATGAGTGATTACTATCATATAAACTAATTTTCAAAAAAAAATTATATAAGGGTGTAATTTTCAAAAAGTGGTTTTTATAAGGCCGTAATCAACAATTTTCTCTAATTAATATCATAAGTGTGCATGTTTATACTAATTAATTACAGTATTTTATTTTAAGGAAATTGACCATTTTCTAGTCTTCTATAAATATTTAGGAAAATTACCAAGCATCTTCTTTCTTTTAATCACCTTGAAATTGACCGTCTTAATTATTTTATTTTAAGGAAATTGATCATCTTAATTAATTATTTTATTTTAAGGAAATTGACCATGTTTTAATCTCTTACGAATATTTAGGAAAATTACGAAACTTCTATATAATTTAATTTTAACACAAACTAAATAATATTTGCATTGAGATCCCTTAATCGGGTCCATCACACGGTGCTATTGATTTAAAACTATATAGTATAATTAATTTGTATAACTTTCTTTAATTACATTGAAGTCCCTTGGTTTCTGGAATTAATATATAGTATTGATTTATTAGTCTTTGACCTAATAAAATTTGATGAAAAACTAGGCCTTGTTTGGTTCATCTAGGAATTTAATTGACACCGGAATATCCAATTCATGTGAATTACTTTCCTTTATACGAATTCACATGAATTCGGAAAAGTCGTTTGATTGGGCATGCGGGAGTTGAATTTCACAGGAGTTGTGAACTACCTAGGGGGAGCTTGGTCATTCAATTCCACCAGTAGGAATTCAATGTTTTTTGAAAAATTGAATGCCTATATTTTGCCAAAAAAGTGACAACCAAACATCTTCCCCTTTTTACAATTCATGGGATTTTTATTTGGGAAATGCTATATACAACCCAATGGGTTGTATTTAAGCATTTAATACCCTTCCAAATTTGGTATTAATTTAGAAATTAAAGAACAAATTACACATAAATTCATGCAATTAATGCAAATATTAAGTGTTTATTTCCTTTTTTAGTTTCTTAAATACAACCCAATGGGTTGTATTTATCATAACCCTTTTTATTTTCCAATGAATTGAAAAAGGTAACCAAACGATGCCTTATAACACTCCGTATCACTTAAAACCCTTATAACACTCCGTATCACTTAAAACCGCCCTAAGCTTACAACCAAGTCGTCATACTCAAAGCTCAATTGAAATTTTGTACTTCTGCTACGTATTTTTGAAGCTTAATTATTTTTTAGGCTTCCAAGATTTATTACTAGTATATACTCGCTTTATCTTAGTTATTGTTTACCTTTTTTTTAATATTTTATTATCGAGTGATATTTCAATCAAAATAAAAAAAATAATAAAAACGGAGACATATTTGAAAAAAACTGAAATCAATTGATTAATAAAACAGCAACCCAGTATATACACATATAAATCGATCTACTGTATAACAAACAGAACATGTCTAATAATAATTGAATTAAATTGAGTCAATTAGACAACCTAATCATAATCATAAGACTTATGATCAATAAGGAAGGATAGTTTCAAAACAATGAAGACCATCCAACTCAACAGCAAAACGAGGATTTCTCATAGTCTTCTTCACCGTCTTCGCCGCTGCGGCCGCCTTATTCTTTTCTTCAACACCAACTTTGTTCTCAACTTGTTGATTACTATTCTCCCTCTTCAAACCGGAGAAATTGAGCGGTTTCTTCCAGCCGGTGGATTCGGCGCATAAAGCATCAAACGAGCTGAACAACGACATCATCTTTACTTTAATTAATTAATTAATTACTACGAGTAATGACTTGATTAAAGAATGTGGGATTTTGAAAGTGTGTGTTTGATTGAATTGAATTGATGTGTGTTATGGAAGGAGAATAGGGGGAGTATATATAGTGGGGGGAAGGGAGGGGGCAGATGAATAAGGAAAGATCTGGAAAGCGCGGTAAGGAGCCAAGGAATTAGGAAAGTTACTCCTAATTTACAGAGGTATAAGGAATCGGGAAGGGTCAAGTTTTGGGTTCAAGTTGTCAAATTGCTCACGCGTGACCACCAAGTCAAGTCGGGACTACGCATATGTTATGTTTTGCTTCTTCCTTTTATGTTTGGATATGCTCATATAGGTTGATAAAGAGTGGTGGATCCAAGGAGGGGTTAGTAGGGGTGATTATTCCTGTTGGGAATCGGTAATTTCAAAGTTTTTATTTTGGGAAAATGCACGCGGTGCCCTTGAAGTTTCGAATTTTGCCCGAAATACCCAATTTTTTGTTCCGGAAAGCTTTAAGAGGCTATAACTCGTGTCTACGATTTCAAAAAGTGATAATTTTTTTTTTTCAAATCGATTATCTTTCCGAGAACTACGATTTGAAAAAAAAAATTGTCGTATTTGGATCCCGTGGCTAGGAGTTTTTGTACGTCAAAGTTTTTTTTACCGAACAAACTTTGAGTGACCATATCTCTTGGTCAAGAATTCCAAACTCTACAATTTTTTTTTTCAAGTCGTAGTTCTCGAAAAGATAATCAATTTGAAAAAAAAAATCGTCACTTTCTGAGCTCAAAAATACGAGTTATAGCCTCTTAAAGTTTTCCGGATCAAAAAATTGGGTATTTCGGGCAAAACATCAAAGTTCAAGGGCACCGCGTACATTTTCCGTTTTATTTTTAAGTTAAAATTTTTTAACTTTTTTCGAGTTTTCCTTAAATCATTAACTGTTCGTTATTGTTGAGATTTTTCGCTTTTTGCCACTATGCATAAACTTTTGTATATTAACGTGATTTTTTTTGAAGGAAAAGATCAATTTATTAATCAAACGCCATAATCGAAAATAATTCTAATAGAAATCAAAGGACAAATTTCTCCTGTAGAACTACGGATCTCAAAACATGATATGACAATTCGGCTCGTCCTTCTATCGCTATTTTCATGTGGCTTTTAAGGGGAACCTTTATTTGACTTATTGATGGAGAAAATTTACCTTCTACTGGCACCATAAATCGTTGACGAATAATGTATATCCATTGTAGAGTCGAATGATGAATCATCAACAAACCGCACTTATCCATAATTCCAATAATAATACCAAACTCTAGAAAGACAAGGAGTGAAAAAACTCCGAAAATAGAGACGGAAAAACAGATCTCACCAAAAGGGAGACTTTTATTGATTAATTCATAATATTTCATACAAGTAATTGATAAATGAAATTATTTAAGGGGCTTACCATCGATCAATGGTCAATGAAAGCCCCAGATTTGATTGATGGAGACTAGGTTTTTTTTAGAGGAGAGGGAGGAAAGAATTAATGTGATTTTAGATGGGTGTCAAAAATTTTATCTCTAGATTTGAGCGAGGTTTGACGAGAACAATCGTTGTAACAAAAACACAAATGATAATAAAACAAGATAAACTAATTAAAACGACACAGATTTAGTGACTAACAATACGGGTCAATTCAACCTCACACGATCTAGTCCCGCATTGCGAGTAAAAAATGGCAGCCCATCCACTCCGTATGTTGGCCAAGCACAGCCTGGGTCATCCCCTACCGGACGAGGTCAGTGCCACCTTTCCCTTTTCGTAGTGTAACTCCACCACTAAAATAGAAAAAAATAAAGTAAGACTGTCTTGGCGCGCTACTGAGTGCGCGGTACTTGGCCCACATTCCGAAACCCAACCCGTCACAGCCGAGCACTAAAAAAGAGTAATACGTGTCCAGGTGTAAGGAGCCGCAGTTGTATCGCTAAATTCCTAAAAATTGCACGCGCGGTCCTTCCACTTCGAGCCCTTAGATTTCTTATTTGTACTTATGTATTTTCATTTCTGTTTTTAGTTTCATTTAATACTTCAAGACTACTTCCTGTGTGTCAAATCTTGGAGTCTCGTTTTTAGTTCAAGATACGTTTTTAGGCGTTTAGAAAACATATCGCTATTCTACGCATTCAATGTAGAATATCCTGCTACCAGGACCAAACTATCAAATTTGCCTTTATGAGAGGTGCTAGTCAATCAAAAACCGCTTCTCATCCAAAAGCTTGATATTGCTTGTTTCTTGCTTTCAATAACCGTATTGCATACTTTTATTGCTTTCGTGTGCCGGACTTGATAATCGTGACTAGGATTCGTGACACACGCCAACCGAGACCGATTACGAATGCACTAGTAATCCCTTACTAGTGCTTGACGCTCTCGCTTGCATTCTTGTCGTGTGTTAGACAAGGGTGTACGCCACGTTCCGGCTCAAAGTTCCGGACCGTGACACCAGGCCCCTATGCCCTAACCCTCAGAACAGACCGCCCCTAGGCTGGCTTCGCCCCACTGACCCGGCCCTATGACCACCCCTAAATTACTTACGAAGTAAGTTACAATTGCATTAGTTTTGGGTGAATTGCATGTTGGGATTTGGGAACATGGCCTACAATCCTACATGACTACGTGTACTGTCTACGTGTAAGTTGTAACAGCTGGAAAATCGGGACTGCAAGAAAGCACGCACCATGGTTTTCTAGTTGATGCATCATGTTTTCAGTGCTCGAATTTTTAATATGGTCATCCAAATCGGGTAAAACTTCTCTTGTCGGGCTTATCCCTTTAGCTGCTTTAATTTAATACGTTGAATGAGTAAAGAGCCTCACTTGTTCTTTTAAAATGGAATGACCAATTCAGTAATTACTTCTTACTAAATTATTCTTATTTATCAATATCAAAATGATTATGGACAGTGGCAAATAGTTATGTTTCATACAAACATTCATGATGAAGTTTTGTTTATCATAATAATCTTTTATTTAATTAACAAGTTATAGTGGTTAAAAACTTGATTTGATTAGGTTCAAGTTGATAATATTCATACTCAAGTTCAGTTTATCAGGCCAATACGAATAAGAGTGAAGACTTTATACTTTGATTTTATATTTTGAATAATTGTATAATATACAACAATTTTATAATTTATACACATTATTTATTATTATTATTATTATTATTATATATTAGATAATATGTATTGTATAAGGTACGAGTATTATAAATGTTCCGGGTGTAATTCCAGAGCAAGTATTGTTACCACCCGTGGCTTGTAGAATGACGTCTTTGCTTGAATCCTCCTTGCGGTCTCCTGAAACGATGAACAAACTGAGGGCTCGGCTTCGGCCGAGCGTACTCACTCCGACGCCCAAGTCAGTAAACTTAGAGAGGTAAGTTGTTGCTTGGCTTAGTTTATGTATTGTAGAGAGATAAGGAAGATATTACCAGATGAATAGTGATTCTTAGGTTAAATTGTGGATCCTTTCCTCAATGAAGGTTGAGGAGTATTTATAGACTTTCACCCTTTGTCACGTAGTGGCCAAGTGGCCAAGTGGCTAGCAGGTGGAAAGACCGTTCTACCCTCGGCCGATGGACCCATGGCAGGCCGGCCGAGGGTCTTGGATATGAGTACGCGGATATGTGCCCCGGCTGGCTAGTTGCCAGGCCGAGACCCAGGTGACAGGCCGATGGGTTGCATCGGCTAGACTGTCTAAGTCGTTGACTTTGCTGTGGATATCTTTGACCTTGCTCAATGTGTTGACTTGGTCAGCGGTGCAGAATATGCCCCATCAATTTGCCCCCAGCGTAGTCTATGCCGTGGTATGGGCTCCGATGTATGTTGAGCGTATATTCTGCGCAAGTAATTTCTGAAACTTTTTCTGTATCGGCTTCTTCTACCTCGGCCTGGTTCTTCTTAGGCCGTACCATATCCCCCCTCCACATGGATGTGTAAAGGGCATCCGATGTGGAAAAGAAGGTGACGCTGGCCGAGACCAGGGTTGAGAGTGCCGGTTATTTTTGATTGCCCCCAGGCCGGTGCTTCCTAGCTTGGTTGATCTTGTGGCCGGCGGAGAGTAGATACCTAGGAATTTGTTGAGGAAGAGGAATAGGCAAAGAGATATGAAGGGGCGTGTTGAAGACGCTTGGTCACTGTTGCATTGATTGACGTTCAACTGTTGCAACGATTGACATTCCGTGGTTGCATGTCCGACACGTGTCTGTTCGCTGATTGGTCCTTCTTCATGGGCTTTTCCCTATAAATAGGGCAGTTGTTCCGTGAATTTGGCTACCGATTTCATTTTCTCAAATTTTTCTCCGAAATTTTCATCTCTCTAAACTTTCAAGGGCTTCTTTGTCTTCTAATTTTCAGAGTTGTTACTCCGGCGAGTGTTTTTCTTCAAGGTAAACAAACAAATTTTCTCACTTCTTATTTTGTTACGTAATCATTGCTATCATGTCTTCTGCTGACGCCGGGACTAGCACTTCTGCGCCGGGGGGTTCCCCGTCGCGTCTTGAAGAGGAGGGGGTACTAGATGCCATTCCAATAAGATCTGGGGGCCCTAGGTCTCCTTCTCCCGTAGTTGATCCACCAATTTTGGAGGAATGAGAGGATGAGGATGATGATGCTGATGATGATGAGAGGACTCCTTCTGATGGTGAGAGGCCGCTTATCCCGGATCATGGCGAGGCCTGCAGGACTGGTCTTGACCGTGTCTGGACCAATAAATTCGCCAGCTGTTCCGGTGCGACTCTTTTCGGAGGCCATTTCTCCTTCGGTGAGGGGTACAAAATTGTTATCCCTGAAGAGGGTCAGGCGGTCTGTTGCCCTCCCCCGGGTCACGTCGGCGTATATATCAGGCACATGGAGTATGGGCTCCGGTTTCCTTTGAATAGACACGTCATGGCCATCATCAAAGCTATGAACGTCGCTGTGGCTCAACTGCACCCGTTGGCCATGAGGACGATAGTTGGCTTTGTGTGGCTTTGTCTCTTTAGGGGGGAGGTCCCAACAGTTAACTTATTCCGCCGCCTTCATCATCTTCGGCCGTCAATCGCCGTAAAGTGGGGTGGTGCGGCGTGCGGACGGAGCCGCTACGTCTCCGTGTCCAAGCTTACTTCTTACAAGGACGGCAACGCGATGGGTGTACGTCCAAGTGTCGGAGGACTACCCATTGCCTCGGTCCTTCCGGAGAGCCCCGTTTTACTTGCGGTGTGAGAACCGGGAAGAATATGAGAAATGTATCTTCCGGGGTAAGGTTAAGATGGACGCTTCGATGGTCCCTCTTCTGCGGAGGAGAAGCGGGCGTCGCAGCTGTTTGATGCTGAGAAGGGATGGCTGCCCCCGACTCAGATTATCCTTCAAGATGAGCTGCTTTGCCACGTCGGCCTCATACCAGCCCTCAATCAGGGTGAGTGGGGTCGGTGTGAGGCCCATCTTTGCCTGTTATATTCCTGTTTTAGAGCTTTTTTTTACTTCCTTTATGTAACTCTTGTTTGATTTCTTGCACCGGTTTGGCCGGATCTGTCTCGAGAGGACTTTAAAGAGGTTAGGGCTTGATAAGGACGGGAAGGTTGTTCAACGGCATCCTACGGCTGACGCGCGTGATCGCAGACTGGCTCCCAACGAACTGATGGACAAGCAGCTGAAGGCATTGGATCCGGAGGCGGCCCATGCACGGGTTCTCGGAGGCGTGCCGAAGAGAATAAAGAAGGCAGCGTCCAAGTTGGCGGCGGCGTCAGTGCCAACTCCCTCTTCGACCCCAGTGGTCGAGAAGGATCATGTGGAGGTCATCGATATCACTGAAGGGTGGTGACCGTTGCTAAGGGCCCTTCTCCTCTGAAGAAGAGAAAAGAGCCACCGTCTGCTTCCACCGTTGCCGGGGAGAAGACTGCCCCAACCGGCCCTCCGACTAAGAGGGTCCAGACTGGTACGGATCTAAATTGCGGTTCAGACTTAGCTGGTTCGTTGGACATTCCCGATGACCGACTCTCTGATGTGTCGATGCATGTTGACGTGGATGCTCTGTGTAAATTTTTTGTAGATCCGCCGTCGGCAGCTGCCGTTCTCACTGAGCGGCGGTTGGAGAAGCAGCCTGAGAAGACGGGTGATAGAAATGTCACCGTTGACTCCTTAGTCCAGAAGGTTCCTCCCACCGAGCTCGTGGCGGAGGGTGAGAGAATATATAAGAGGCTGGCGAAGTGGACCCGTCTAGCCGGCTCCCACATCATGGAGCAGGAAAAGGCCATGGCCCAAACTGGGCCGCTGATCGCAAAGCTTAAGCTTGATCTCTCCGCTGCGAAGGGGGAAGCCGGGAAGGCTAAGCTGGATCTCCTTGCTGCCAAGAAGCGTGTGGAGGAAGCTGAGAAGCTGCTGGTGGCCGAGAGGGCCAAAGTTGAGGATGCTGATGCTGCCACCGCCAAGTTGATGGAGGAGCGGGACAGGTATAAGGGCGCTCATGACGCCGTGGTTGCCAAGAGGGAAGAGTGGAAGGGTCTGTACGATGCCCAGTCGGAGGCGCACAGGGCTATCCTTGCTCAAAAGGAGAAAGATATTGAGATGCTTCAAACTGAGCTTCTCCCTAAAATGTGCGCCGAATTCCGAGACCAGGCCGAGGAAGCGGCCAGGGAGGCAATCAAGAAGTTCTTCCCCGACGGATCCTTCCCGTGGGATAAATTCGACCATCTTCTGGACGAGATGGCCGATCTTTGCGAAACAGCTTGGTCAGAGAGAAGGCGGAGGCGGCGAAGGCGGCTCGAGATAGGCCGAGGCCAAGGCGGCCTATGATGCGAAGGTGAAGGAGGCTGAGAGGCTAAAGGTGCTTGAAAATGTCGAGCCTTCTCCTAAGCCGGCCACCGAAGATGCTTTGCGCTGCCGATGGAGGGCAAAGAACAGGCATAGGGAGACGGGCGGTCGTTACCAGACTCACCCGGCGTCTCGGATAGCTTTAGCTGTTCGGGGGCCAACTATTGAGCCTTTCCTCCCCGCCATCTTTTGGCGCTTCAAGTGACATGTTTGTAATCTTTTGCTTTTCTTTTGTTTTGTTAGTAAAATTCTTGGTAGGTTGTGTTTAGGCTTATCCCTATGGGGACGGCCGTCGTCTGTATTCGCCTTGTAATTGTTTTCAATAAAGTTCGTCTTATTGGCCTTTGGCTTGGCCGGGGCTTTGATCACAATCCTTCACTTGTCTTCTTGCGTTATTAATTGAGTGCCTTCGTTTTTACCTTTGGTATGACCGAGGCAGTTTGAATGCATATCTCAACTGTGTTTAACGTCTTTAGCGTATCGACCGACGTATCCCGTCGCTCTCGGCTTTGGCCGAGGTAATCGGGTTGCGGCTCGACGGCGTTAGAATCGTGTAGGCATATTGATCGCTAGATTTGCGTCTCAATTGCACTGAGTATACGTTTCTTCTAGCGTATCGGTCGATGTGTCCCCGTCGCTCTCGGCTTTGGCCGAGGTAATCGGGGTTGCGGCTCGACAATGTTAAGAATCGTGTAGGCATATTGATCGCTAGATTTGCGTCTCAACTGCACTGAGTATACGTTTCTTCTAGCGTATCGGTCGATGTGTCCCCGTCGCTCTCGGCTTTGGCCGAGGTAATCGGGGTTACGGCTCGATAGCGTTCGTAACTGTGTAGGCATATTGATCGCTAGATTTGCGTCTCAACTGCACTGAGTATACTATTCTTCTAGCGTATCGGTCGTTGTGTCCCCGTCGCTCTCGGCTTTGGCCGAGGTAATCGGGTTACGGCTCGATAGCGTTAAATCGTGTAGGCATATTGATCGCTAGATTTGCGTCTCAACTGCACGGAGTATACGTTTCTTCTAGCGTATCGGTCGATGTGTCCCGTCGCTCTCGGCTTTGGCCGAGGTAATCGGGGTTACGGCTCGATAGCGTTCAGAATCGTGTAGGCATATTGATCGCTAGATTTGCGTCTCAACTGCACTGAGTATACGTTTCTTCTTCTTGGGGTGACTGCCTGGTGGCAACCGTGGCGCCTACCTCGATATGACCACAGAGGGGATAAACACTTTGATGGAAAACTTGGATGTTTCTTCATTAGATATAAACACGCGCCGGGGTGCCGACAATAGTTTTGGACACCTCCGCCGCTATACAAAGTATTTCCTTAGGTTGTCAGTGTTCCAGTGGCTCATCAAGGGCACGCCCTCCATGTCTGTCAGCCGGTATGTACCCGGCCTCATCTCTTCAACTACTTTGTAGGGTCCCTCCCAGTTGGCCGTTAACTTACCATGAACATTTCCTTTGTTGGTGGCGGCCGACTTTCTTAGGACTAGATCTCCTATTTTTAAGTCCCTTTTGTGGACTCTTCGGTTGTAGGTTCTTCTCATCCGGTTTTGGTATACTGCCAAGTTGAGGCGTGCTGTATCTCGGCTTTCTTCGACCAGGTCTAGGGAGGCTTTCAGGCCTTCCTCATTTTCAACTGGGTTAAAAGTAGCCGTTCTGAATGTTGGCACCGTCGCTTCAATTGGTAGGACTGCTTCGGACCCGTAGACTAAGTGGAAGGGAGTGTATCCCGTTGCTTCTTTCTCCGTGGTCCGAAGGGACCATAGGACGCCTAGCAGTTCATCGGCCCATCTTCCCTTAAGGTCTTCAACTGTCTTTTTCAAACCGTTGAGGATTGTTTTATTGGCTGCCTCCGCCTGCCCGTTGCTCTGTGGGTGGCAGACGGAGGAGTATGCAAACTTGATGCCAAGCTCTTCTAACCAGTTCATTATCAGGTCGCACCAAAACTCCCGGCCGTGGTCGAATACCATGACTTGGGGTAACCCAAAACGAGTTATAACATTTTCCCAGATTACCTTTCTGACGGCCGCTGTGGTCTTCGCTGGTACTGCTACAGCTTCAACCCATTTGGTGAAGTAATCAACGGCGACGATCAGGAACTTTCTTCCTCCGGAGGCCGTTGGAAATGGCCCTAGCATATCCATCCCCCACTGTGCGAAAGGGAGGTGATTAAGCACCGGTTGTAGGTCCCGGGAAGGAGCGTGTATCACCGGAGCATGCATTTGACAGTTCGTGCACTTCTTGGTCTTAGCCTTGGAATCCGCAAGCATGGTGGGCCGTAAGCGAGCCGGCTCGGAGAGCTTTGTGGGCCAGCGTTCTTGCCCCCATGTGATGACCACAGATGCCTTCGTGAATTTCTGTCAAATATAGCTCTGCGTCGGCTGGGCCGACGCACTTCAAGAGTGGTCTTATTACGGACCTTCTGTATAATTCTCCTTCAAACAACAAGTACCTGGCGGCGATCCTCTTTATCTTGGCCGAGAGATTGCGGTCCTCCGGCAACTCATTTGCAAGTTTGTATTTCATTATCGGAGTCATCCATGTTGTCACGGCCTCGATGTTGCCCACCGTGCAGAGTGCGGTCCTGATATCCACTAGCACGGTTCGGCTGATATTCTTGATGGTTGAACTGGCAAGTTTTGAGAGAGCGTCGACTCGGTTGTTCTCGGACCTGGGGATGCACTGAATTTTGAAGAACTTTAATTTTGCTGTGTCTGTTTTCACCCTTTCCAGGTATCTTACCATTCCGTCGTCTCGAGCCTCATACTCTCCTCGATTTGGTTAGTTACCAAGAGAGAGTCCGTCTTCAACACGATATGCTCGCCCTTGGCAGCTCTTGCTAGCTCGACTCCTGTTATCACCGCCTCGTATTCGGATTCGTTGTTTGAGGCCGGGAAGGTAAATTTCAAGGCGTACTCAAACTCGTCCCCGTTTGGGCTGATGATAAGGATGCCGGCGCCCGAGCTGTTCGTTGTGGAGGACCCGTCGGTGAATACTTCCCATACACCGGGATGTACTTCTTCTTGATATGTGCATTCGGCCAGGAAGTCTGCAAGTGCCTGTCCCTTTATCGAGGGCCTCGGCTTGTATTGAATGCCGAAGCCGGATAGTTCTACCGCCCATTTGATAAGCCTACCAGATTGTTCGAATTTTTCTAATACCTTCTCCAATGGCTGGTCGGTTAAGACCGTCACGGATATGCGTCGAAGTAAGGTTTCGCTTTCCTTGCGGCTATGACGACAAAGAAAGGCCGCTTTCTCAATCGGCGGGTAATTTCTTTCGGTAGTAATGTATGGTGATAAAGTAGATTGGGTGTTGCTACTTGTCTTCTTCTTCGACGATCACGATCGACCGTGGCCGAGGTAACTGCTATGTATAGATATAGCGTCTCCCCCAGCATTGGCCTAGACAGGGTTGGCAGTGTCAGAAGGTGAGCTTTCAGTTGCCTGAAAGCTGTGCTCTGTTCCTCCCCCAGCTGAAATCTTTATTCCCCTTCAATACTTTGAAGAAGGGGGTGCTCTTGTCGGCGGACCGAGAGATGAAGCGGGCTAGGGCCGTCATCCTCCCGGTCAGTATCATGACCTCTTTTCGATTTCTCGGCTCCGGCAGGTCTAAGATTGCTCGGACTTTGTCTGGATTGGCATCAATTCCTCTGGCGCTGACAAGTACGCCGAGGAATTTACCTGCCCGGACACCGAAGTTGCATTTCATTGGGTTGAGCTTCATCTTGTATTTCCTTAGTGAACAAAATGTCTCGTGTAAGTCGGCCAAGTGCTCGCTGTCAGACTTGCTTTTTACGATAGCATCGTCGACGTAAGCTTCAATGTTTCGTCCTTTTTTATTTTGGAACACTTTGTCCACCAGCCTTGTGTACGTTGCACCGGCGTTCTTCAAACCAAACGGCATCATTTTGTAGATGTATGTGCCGTTAGCAGTGATAAATGCGCATTTAGGCATGTCTTCCTCGGCCATGAATACCTGGTGATACCCCGAGAAGGCGTCCGTGAGCTCAAGATAGTGTAGCTCCGCCGTGGCGTCAATTAAACTATCTATCCGAGGCAAGGGATAACAATCTTTGGGGCATGCTTTATTAAGGTTGGTAAAGTCTACACACATTCTCCATGCCCCCGATGACTTCCTCACCATTACAACATTGGCTAACCACTCAGGATAAGTACAAGGCATGATGAAGCCCGCCGCTAGTAATTTATCTACTTCGGCTTTGATGGCCTCATCCTTCTCGGCTGAGGAGTTCCTCATTCTCTCGCTTGATCGGGCGAGCGGTGGAGAGTACGTTCACTTTGTGAACAATCACCTCCCGGCTCACGCCCGGCATCTCGGCCGCCGAGTAGGCGAAGACATCTTTATTCTTCCTCACAGGTCCAGGAGGTCGGCTCAATTTTGGTTCCAGTTGACACCGACGATTCACGGTGCGGCCCGGTCAATCTCTACCTCCTCGGTCTCGCTCCTTCGACCATGCCGATGGTTCGGTCGTTCCGGACTGGGGTGTACTCGTATCCGGGAAGGATTTTAATTTTGAAGCGCCAGCTCTCACCCTCTCTAGATACTTTATCGTCCCATAGTCCCGAGCCTCGTACTCTCCTCCGATCCGTCGGTCACTAAGGGTGAATCTGTTTTCACCATGACATGCTCCCCCCGGCGCTTTAGCTAGCTCGACTCCGGTTATCACCGCCTCGTACTTGGATTCATTGTTTGGGGCCAATGAGGTAAGCTTCAAGGCGTGCTCAAGCACGTCTCCGTTTGGGCTGATAATAACGATGCCGGCCTTCGAGCTATTCGTCGTGGAAGGGCCGTTAGTGTAAACCTCCCATACGCCGGATCCTCCTCGTTCTTCGAGACGAGCTTATGCGCTTTCCCCGGTCCGAGACATACATCAATGTCAGGGCCCGGATGGACATCACAGCGTCGGCTTCGCTCAAAGTGACCCGGCCTATGAGGACGTTGTAGGCAGACGAGCCGTCAATAACCACGAACTCGGACATAACATTCTTGGCCGCACTTCCCTCGCCGAACATTACTGGCAGCTTGATTGATCCCAGGGGTACCAGGCCGGCCCCGTAAAAACCGTACAACGGTTTGGTGTAGGGGCTCAAGTCTTCAACCTTCGACCGAGGCCGAGGAAACATTCTCTGTACATAATGTTTGTGTAGGCGCCCGTGTCAATCAGGCATCTCTTCACCAAGTGGTTGGCTACGTCCAGGTGGACCACAAGTGGGTCGCTGTGAGGAGCGATGACTCCCTCGTAGTCTTTCTTCCCAATGGTCATATCGGGGATGTTGAAGCGGGGGTTCTTTGTGTTGGGCACAAAGTTGATGGCCCGATATAGTTCATTCAAAGTGCGTTTGTGCCCATGAGCGGACCCACCGTTCTCGTTGTCCCCGATGACGACATTGACTACTCCTACCCGCTCAAAACGGATTTCTTATTTGACCCGTCGCATTCTGTTTTTTTTGGCCTCCGGCTACGTATTTGCCGAGACTCCCCGTTCGGATCAGATCTTCAATGGCATTTTTCAAATGCCGAGAGTCTCGTTGTTAAGTGGCCGGTGTGGCCGTGGTACTCACAGTACTGGCTCGTGTCACCGTCACTCCTCGCCCTAGGGGGCCTTTCCCACTTTTGACCTTCGTTTTTGCTCAGGGCGAAGACCTCGGCGGCAGATACGACCAGGGGGGTGTGATTATTGTACTGCTTTCGGTAGTACGGTGCCGAACTCCCCCCGGCGCCCGCCGAGTTCTGTTTCCTGGCAGACTGGTCAGACCGTGACCTATTATTGTCACGGCGTTCTTCATCCGGGTTGTCCTCCCGGTGGTTCTTCTTCTCTGAGTGCTCGGCCTCGCTGGGGCCTACCCAGGTTTTGTGGTAGTCTTCCACCTTGATGGCTTGGTCGGCCAGTTTTCTGGCGGCGTCTAGGCCCAGGCCTCCGCACTTAATGAGCTCGTCTTTTAAGTCTTCACTTGGGAGGCCTTTCATCAGTGCGAAAGCCGCCAGCTCGGGATTAATCTCCCGAATCTGCTGAACCTTGCCGTCGAACCTCTTCACATAGCTTCGTAGAGACTCGCCCCCCCTCCTGTTTAATAGTTAGGAGATCCGACGTCTCCACGGCCCTCCTTTTATTGCAAGAGTATTGGGCTAAAAAGGCGTCCCTTAGGTCGGCGTAACAGTATACCGAGCCGTCGGGCAGCCCCTTGTACCAATTTTGAGCCATCCCATGCAAAGTTGTTGGGAAGACTCGGCACCAGACCTCATCGGGCTGCTCCCATACCGACATGTAAGACTCGAAAGCCTCGGCGTGGTCGGTTGGATCACTATCTCCTTTGTATGATATGGGCGGCAACTTGAGCTTAGTTGGCACCTGGACTTCTAGGACGTAGGCGCTGAGGGGCTGTCTGACCACATGTCGAACGACACGCGGCGATCGGCTCCTCGCATTCCTAGTCCGGTTTCTCTCCTCGTAGCGAGAAGGACTTCTCCTCCGACTCTGGTGAGTCGGGCTTCTTCTCCAACTCTGGCGAGTTGGGCTTCTTTCGCTCCTCCGGGGTGTGCCTCGTTTGTGCCGCGGCGACGCTGTCCTCTCATGAGTGCGAGAAGGACTTAGGTCTACCACGACCACTTTGGGCTCCTCCGGCGTCTTGACAGGGTCAGCTTCTCCTAATGCTCCGTTCAAGTTTCTTGGGGTCACATTTTGGGCGCCTCTACTAGAAAAATGGCATATTGGGGCGCTAAGTTTGAGGCGCTCTTAGAAAAAGCGCTAACTTAGATTCAATAAGCCCAAAATTGAGGCGCTTTTAAGAAGCGCCGCCCAACAACACCGCCATGATTATATTCTACGCGGGACTTGGAAAATCTAAGATCTCAATTTCCCCAAATAAAAAACCAAAAGGAATTAAAAAAAAAAAAGCTTCCCCTACTCTTCAAGTCTTCGCCTCCTTCAACATTAAGGTTTAAATTTCTCATGATAAATTTGTTTCTCTTACGATTTCTCATTGCTCTTTCTATATATTTGTATTGATTTTGAAGTTTAATTATGATCTTACTTTTATTTGTTCGTTTTCTATTCAGAATTTGGGGTTTCTCCAATTTTACACAAAGTTCATTCTTTATGTCTTGTTTCTGAGTGGACATCATTTCCGAACCCAGTTTAATCTCATATTCTTAAAGGTAAAGTATGATTTTTCTTCCGGTGTTCTAATTAAATGGATATTTGATCTCAGATCTGTTTCAAGCGAATAGTTAGGGTTTCTTAATTTTTGTTGATTTTAGTAGAATATTGAAATTGGATTTGAATCAATTCAGAATTTTTATGGTGTAGACTAATTGATTCAGTTATAAATGTTATTGTTCTAGTCATTGTTCTACTCATACTACTGATTTTGAGAATGTTTTTGTCTTTTTTAATCAACCAAAATCATACTACTGACTTTGAGAATGTTATTGCTCTAGTCATTGCTCTACTCATACTAATGATTCAATTAGGGATTGTAAAAGATCACAACTTTTAGTACTCATATTATTCTTCTCCTCATCTCAATTGATATTTCCGTTGGTTTGGTGAAAATTAAATAAATTGAATAACAACTACACACTTTGAGGCACAATCTGATTGTTCAAGTTATTGTTGATAGGCTGTGACTAAATTTCTACGTGCTCTTTATATTTAGTTTGTGTTAAATCCAAATGATGAAAGTGTATTTAGTTAACTTAGTTTTTGATCTTACTGCAGCTTATGAAAATTAAAGTGGTCAACTTGTAGATTGTGATGATGAATCATTACAATCAGGTATGTTTGATATATCGCAAGCGTCAAGAAGTTTAGACTTAGTATATTTGTTTTTTCGGTAAAATTTTGTTTGCTCTTTTCTTACTTTATTAACTATTGTAGGGACATTTGATCGTGTTGAATATATATGAGGACTTCTATCCATAAGAGACATTCGACATCAGGTGAGTCAGGTTAATGTATATAATAACTTCCATAGTATTATATGCTCACTGGGTATCTTATATGCTGATATGAAGTGTGAATTTTGTTTATTTTTATACTAAAATTTGTTGTCATTGGTTAGCTTTTAGAAACATTTGTCAGTCTGTTAGATTTTACATACTTGACTGATCAATGTACCATTGCTAAAACATTTGGGTGATTTCCTAGTTCCACAGTAGATAATTGATATTGTTAATAGTTTCCTCTTTTTCAGCTTTATTTGTTGTAAATAATCTAGTGGTGATTTTATTCTTTTCAGGTTACAGTTCTGTATATTTCTACACTATGGAGCGTAAGTTGACATCAATTCAACTCTCTTTGAGTTAATGCATTCTACTTCTGTGGTACAGGTGGTTGTTTCAGGCATAACCTAACATAGAAGATGGCAATGATGTTCCTCGCTCCTTGTTGCATCCTGAGTACATGGCCTGATGATAATCATTTCATGCTTTCCCATTTAGTACTTAAGTTGTTCTTTTTCTTGTACAAGATATGTACGGTCTTGGATTGCTATCCGTATTTGACATTGTAATGAGTTTGAAATTTTGTATCAAAAAATTGTGAAGATATGTATAAGATATTAATAAGAAAATTGTTTATTTGAAATACGTATTGTGCTTATCATATTTTAATACTATCGGTAAAAATGTGGTCTTTTAGCAACCTCAAAAGCTACTACAAGGTTTGAAGATATCTAGCACAACTAGCGCGATGCTTTTAGAAAGCGTTGCTAGGCTTTCGCAACGCTACAAAGCGCTGTAATTTCACTCCTATAGCGCCTCAAACATTGCGGCGCTTTTAATTGATCTATACCGACGCTAACAAAAAGCGTCGTAATAGGCGGTAGCGGCATAGGCAAACGCGGCGCTTTTTATAGCGTCGGTAAAACCCATTGCGACGCTATTTAGCGTCGGGACAAACAAATTAAAGCGCCGCAAGAGCACTTTTTTGTAGTAGTGCCCTGGTCTCCTGGACGGTTTCCGCCGCTCTTGTCGGCGTGACAGTGTGAGCCGGCGTACTCCCAATTAGGTCCAGGAGCATCTTCAGTTTTGCTGCATCAACCACGTGTCCCATGATGGTGACCTGGTCGGCGGGCAGCGGTGTATCCGGCATATTTGGCATCCCGAATTCCGGTTGGATTACTCCGCCGGTGGAGGGCTGCGCAACTCCAGAATTTTTGAAGGTATCATCTTGGTGTAACTCGGTTTCGTCATTTACGAATACCTCTTGCTGTTTCGACATCTTCTTAGCTTTTGGGGTGGGTTTTTGTGTTTATATTTTTTTTGTTTGGGAATGAATGTGACTAGCTTCTAGTGTCTTTCCCACAGACGGCGCCAATTGTTCCGGATGTAATTCCAGAGCAAGTATTGTTACCACCCGTGGCTTGTAGAATGACGTCTTTGCTTGAATCCTCCTTGCGGTCTCCTGAAACGATGAACAAACTGAGGGCTCGGCTTCGGCCGAGCGTATTCACTCCGACGCCCAAGTCAGTAAACTTAGAGAGGTAAGTTGTTGCTTGGCTTAGTTTATGTATTGTAGAGAGATAAGGAAGATATTACCAGATGAATAGTGATTCTTAGGTTAAATTGTGGATCCTTTCCTCAATGAAGGTTGAGGAGTATTTATAGACTTTCACCCTTTGTCACGTAGTGGCCAAGTGGCTAGCAGGTGGAAAGACCGTTCTACCCTCGGCCGATGGACCCATGGCAGGCCGGCGGAGGGTCTTGGATATGAGTACGCGGATATGTGCCCCGGCTGGCTAGTTGCCAGGCCGAGACCCAGGTGACAGGCCGATGGGTTGCATCGGCTAGACTGTCTAAGTCCTTGACTTTGCTGTGGATATCTTTGACCTTGCTCAATGTGTTGACTTGGTCAGCGGTGCAGAATATGCCCTATCAATAAAATTATCGTAGGATATATAACAATCTAAATAAAAAAAAAAGAGAAATCAAATTATAAAATTAATAGTTACTACAACTTACGACATGCGACTTACGAGCACGCAAACGGCCAGACATCCACTAGTTTTGGGTAAGTTGGATTGGTTGTCTAACCTTTCAAGTTTCAAAGCTTCAAGCTTATTGTAAACTGACAAATGTTGGCCAGTGGCTGGAGTACTTTAATAATATTTTGTTACTAATACACATCTATTACCCAAACACAAAATCTCATCTCATTATAGACGGTAACTATCCGGCTATAACTAAAGACGAGCCAAGTAACATACCATATTACGTATAAGACAAACAACAACTTGCATGGTGTGACCCAAAAAATATCACTACTTTAAGGGTATTTGACTCATCTCTTGCTATAGACGAATATATCGGTCTATAGCAAGACTTGCTGTTACCCAAAAGACATACCCAAATTAAATTTTACTACACGACCATGTTATGGTGCGACAAGAAGTAGTCCATTTTATGTAACAGGATGGCCATTATTATTTTTATGGAATTTATTTTTGCAATATGTTATTTTAACTTATTTTTGTTTGCACATTACTTTTCATTTAGCTTCCCTTGAGAAAAAAATGCCATATAAACGCTAATACTCTCAATCTCTAACACTTCAACCTTTAAATCAAGGGCTATGATAAATACAATCTAATGGGTTGTATTTTAGAAATTAAAAAAAAGGAACACTTAAAATATGCATTAATTGCATGGATTTATGTGTAATTTATTATCTAATTTCTAAATTAATACCAAATTTAGAAGGGTATAAATGCTTAAATACAGCCTATTGAGTTGTATATAGCATTTCACTTAAATCAATTATTAAAATTGTTCGATTGATAAAAAACAGAAATTACTTTTTTGCGGGCTTGGAGGGGCAGTCCATAAACATTTTTCTTACTCCATACTCGGCTACTCGCCCATTAATCTTATCGGGCCTATATTTATTGTCCGTTACTTATTTTTAAATAAATTTTTATGATCAAGCTCGCTTAATACGCGGACTAAATGAGTCAACTCGTACATGATTAGCTCTATCCAAAAGGCATATAAATCGGCGAATACTACTATAATACTAGTCTATAATTGTAGTAAATGGTGCTGACTACTTGGCCGGTCGCGAGGGATGACAAACTGACATGTCAAGCTAGAAATAGTGTATAGAGAAGCTAATCGGAAATAGTGTATAGAGAAGCTAATCGGGCTAGTAACGTTATCAAGGAATTTAAAAGGAGTAAATGGCATTCACGCTTAACTATCCTCCAAAAGATGTTTTTGAAATTTGTTGGCCATATAGTTTTAGTATTCAGTAAGTCTTGCTTAAAATGAAGTATTCAACTTAAATCTTTAAAACGGATTAAATACTGCTATATATTTGTTATAGCAAATCGGGCTATTAACGTTATCAAAGAGTCTTAAAAGGAGTAAATGCCATTCACGCTTTACTATCCATATGCAGAGTTCTAGAATCACCATCCTCGAAAATATGTCCTATGTGACGATGTGAGGTAGGTGATCCCGTGTTTATAAAGCACAAATAAGATATGGGTAAAGTAGTAAATTCAATTTCAAAAGACGTCTAAAAAGAAAAATATAAAGAATCGGTTGCAACAGCTTAAAAAGGATAACGTAAAGAATCTGTTGAATCGGATCGATAAAGTATATTTCAAAATTCTGAAGCAATCAATAAAACAGCAACTCAGTGTATATACATATGAATAAATGGATGTAGAACTCATAACACAACTACTATAAAAATAATTGAATCAATTAAAACCTAATTAGGACATTGATTAATAAGGAAGAATAGTTTCAAAACAATGAAGACCATCTAACTCAACAGCAAAACGAGGATTCCTCATTATTATCTTCTTTTTCGTCACTGCGGCCGCCTTATTCTTTTCTTCAGCACTAACTTTGTTTTCAGCTTGCTGAGTACTATTCTCCATCTTCAAACCTTCATCCTTACGCAACGCGGCGGGGGAGAAATTGAACGGCTTCTTCCACCCGTTGGATTCAGCGCATAACGCATCGAACGAGCTGAACAACGACATCATCTTTACTCTAATTAATTAATTAATTAAGTGAATAAGAATTAAGATTAGAATTGCTTGAATGCTTGATTCTTGTGAATTTTTAGGCTTTATTAGTTAACTATATATATAGGGAGGGGAGGATGAATAAGGAAAGATATGGAAAGCGCAGTAAAGAAATAGGAAAGTGAAGTTATTATAGGGAAGTTCCCGAGCTGGTTTCTCAATTTCGTCCTATCAGCCTTTGCAATGTTATTTATCGTCTTGCATCCAAATGTATAGCCAATCGACTTAAGCGGGTTATTTCTTCTCTTGTTTCTGATTCTCAACAAGCTTTTGTTCCGGATCGGCTTATGACTGATGGCTGTCTTATTGCTCAAGAAATTATGCATTATCTTAATAAGACCAAGAAAGGTAATGCTTGTTATGCAGCTCTCAAACTTGACATGCATAAAGATTTTGATCGCGTATCCTGGCATTTCCTTATGGCAATTATGCAGAAGTTTGGTTTTCCTACTCATTGGCAAAATCTTATTTGGGAATGTATCTCTACTGTCAATTATAGTGTGCTGATTAATGGGGAACCTTCTCTCTCGTTCAGACCTTCTTGTGGTCTGCGTCAGGGTGATCCTCTTTCCCCTTACCTTTTTATCATGTGTATGGAAGTTTTATCCTGTCAACTACGACAGGCTGAACAGATGAGGATGATACAGGGTTTGAAGATTTCTCGATATGCACCTCCTATTTCCCATTTGTTCTATGCAGATGATGCTTTTATATGCTGTAAAGCAACTCCGAACTCCTTTGAAGCGTTGCGGGATTTATTTAAGTGCTTTGAGCTTGCCTTTGGACAGATGCTAAACCTTGACAAATCCTTTATTAAATTCAGCCCTAATGCACCATCCGACTTCAAGTCACATATGACTTCTATTCTCAAAATGAAGGTTACTGATTGCTTTGGGAATTATTTGGGTGTTCCTGTTGATCTTCCCACCAAGAAGACGACCGCCTTTCACCCTCTTTTGGATAAGATGACAACTCAAATTATTTCCTGGTCGGCTCTTCACCTTAGCCAGCCGTGCAAACTCCTCATTATCAATGCGATCCTGATTGGTTCGATTCAGCATCTCATGACTGCTACACCAATACCTCTTGGGATTTGCCGGAAAATTGATTCGTTGATTACTGCCTTTTGGTGGCGTAAAGACATGGCTAACAAATCAATCCACTGCCTCACACGTGACTCGTTACAACTACCTCGAGAAAAAGGTGGCCTGGGTATTAAATCCGTATCGCTGTTAAGTCAGGCTTCTCTTATGAAAAATTATTGGCGTATCCATCATCACCCCTCGGGCTTACTTTCTAAATTTCTTGTTCCAAAGTATAAGAAGGATCTACCTGTTCCTGGTTCTAAATCCAAGGTGTCCCAACCTTCTTTTTTATGGTCCGGAATATGTCGGACAGTTGACACTTTCTCTCCTGCCTTATCATGGAAGCTTGGTAATGGCTCTTCGGTGAATCTACTCACAAGCCGTTGGGTGAATGGGAATGTACCATCTGTACGCCCATTTTCTCATCCTTGCACCCCTACTCTTTCTGACCTGCTCTCTGAATGCGGTGCATGGAACTCAACAGCTGTTTTTCGTTTATTTGAATCAACATGTGCCAAAGCTATTATTGCAATGGAGCCGCCATTGCTAGAAATAGACGATTTCCTCTACTGGAAATTTACAGAGGATGGAATTTATACTGTCAAATCTGGTTATACATTTTTGTTATCCCAGGCATCCATCTCATGTTCTCCGTCATTCTATGCTAATTTTCCCTGGAAAGAAATTTGGAAACACCATGCTTCTCCCAAGTTTCCTTTACTAGTATGGCGGATTGTTCATAATATCCTTCCATGTTTAGAGAATCTATCCTTTCGCGGTTTCAAGGTAAGTACTTCATGCGTCTTTTGTCACTCATGCCCGGAATCTTTAGATCATTTATTTCGTTCTTGTACTGTGGCTCGTCATGTGTGGAATTCCTCTGTTCTTGGTATAAATTCAGTAGCCAACCCAAGTGTGCCCTTTCAAAGGTGGCTGGCTGATCATGTCTTGTACCTTCACCGTCACACTGCTAATGCCGACAACTGCTTGCTCCACTTTTTCTGCATCCTTAAAGCTATTTGGACGGTTCGCAATTCTGTTGTCTTTGAAAACAGCACAGTTAACCCAACTCGGATTCTTCAAATAGCGGATTATATGTTTGCCTCACATATCAAGCTACCCTCTTTCCGGAAGTCTCTGACTATACCTATTTCTTCGGCCCATAAAATTTCTCAAGTTAGCAACTTCCCGTTCGCAGATGTTTCCTATAATATTGAGGTGAAAGAAATATTTCCTAGAGATCGCTTCAGCATTGTAATAACATACTCGCTCACTGGCATTACTGTTTCCGATTGCATTCGTGCCTCCTCTGCTTTTGCTGCAAGTACTAAAGGTCTACTACTCGCTATGTACAGGTCCCATTCCGCATCTTCTCCCTTTGTGTCTTTTCAGATCACCTCCAGAAAACTATCTTCAGTTCTGGCCTCCACAGCGCCAGTACCAATCACGTTGCGGCACTCGTTGCGCGCAATTCAATCTTTCCTTCGTATGTATCATTACTGGTCTGTAAGCTTAGCTACGGGATGATTCATTTCTTGTACCAGATGTATGTTTGTTCTTCTTTCTTTTACTTTATATATACAAGTTAATCATTGTCAAAAAAAAAAATTTATAGGGAAGTTAGAAGTTACGTGGTTGGTAAGAAATATAAGGAAATAGGAAAGTTGTTGTTGGTCAAGCGTTCGACCAAGTCAAGCCCGAGTAAACAAAGTCGCATATGTTTCCTTATTGACTTTATGAATGGATAACTCTTGTGAACTAAACGTGATTCTAGATGTGCGTTAAGTACAGATAGTCATGACTAGGCCGGGCAAATGGGTCATTTGGGCCGGATTCGGGTCGAGTCATATTGGGTCGGGTCATTTTCGGGTCAATATATAACTTATCAGGTCACTTTCGGGTCGGGTCACTTTCGGGTCAATATATAACTTATCAGGTCACTTCCGGGTCGGGTCATTTTTCAGTCGGGTCACTTCGGATCGGGCCAATATGGGTTATTTGGGTCATTTCGGGTCATGATTTGGCCTTAATTAGGTCATTTCGGGCCATTTTTGGTCACTTAAATCGAGTCACTTTGGATCGGGTCATTTTCGGGTCGGGTCACTTCGAGTCTGTCGGATGACTCGGGTCACTTTCGGGTGATGCATTTCGGGTCTCAGGCCAGCCTTATCGGATCAGGTCATTCGCGTCGGGTCAGCTTTGCCAGGTCTAGTCATGACTCATGAGCCGGATTTAGGACGGGTTAGTAGGGGCGCTTGCCCCCGCTAGCGAATGGAAATTTCAAAGTTTCCCTTAAATCATTAACCGTTCGTCTTCGCTGAGATTTTTCACCTCTTCTGGGGTCAATTCCTGACTCTGGCATTGGCAGTAGAAAATGTGGTTGGGTTGGCTCAAGTCTAACTCGTGGCTAGAGATGAAAGTTGGCATGCACACTAAAAGAAAACAAGACAAAGGCGACAGACATGCTACAGTCGCCAATTTGGCGACAGAAAAAAAAACTCGGGCGACCACTACCCGTCGCCAATTTGGCGACTATACCTTTTTATCCAAAAATCCGTATGTAATCCAAGGGCGACCGAATATTATCCATTTGGCGACCGAAAACAGTCGCCAAATTTGGCGACCATTACCCGTCGCCAATTTGGCGACCAAAAACGGTCGCTAATCTTCTGTTTATTTTTTTTTTTGCCAGTTTCTTCACCCCGTCCCTTCATTCATTCTATCATCAACTTAAAAAAAAAAATCGCCAAGAAACCCGACGACCCGACGCCACCACCAACTACAACGACCACCGGACGCCACCACTCGCCGCCGCCATCCGCACACTACATCACCACATCACTACCGACCCTTTGTTTTTAATAAAGGTTTGTTTTCGACTCAAATCGATTTAATTACTTCAATCCTTCATATTTTGTTTAAGTTGTGATGCTTATTTAGTATCTAGTTGTAATTTATACATTAGTGATGCTTATTAATGTATGTAGTTGTAATTTAATTAGCATTTTTGTTAATTAATTTGAGTTAGGGTTAGAAATTGGGGTTTTTGTTAAATTAGTAATGTGATTTGATTAGGGGATGTAATTGAAGGTTATCTTGATAATATTAGTATTATTGAAGGTAGTAACTTAGTTTTAGTAATATTGAAATAGTATTGTTGAAGGTAGTATAGTTTTATGAAGGTAGTATAATGTTAGGATTGTATAAATTTGCCTTATAATTAACCAAATTAAGTTAGAATGAGCATGATGTATAAATTTGTTAAATTAGTAATGTCATTTGATTAGGGGATTTTATAAATTTGCCTTATAATTTTGTTAAATTAGTAATGTCATTTGATTAGGGGATTGTATAAATTTGCCTTATAATTTTGACAACTTGTTTAATATATAATGACCTAGTACCCCTTCAAGAATTACTCATTAGGAGCAATTCTTGAATAGTCCCCATTTTGGGATCAAATCTTTGTACGTTTCAAGTCACTTAGGTAGTAAACACATAGTTGTGATTTTATTAATGAGAAAAGAATTTGGTTGCAATTTTCTCCAATGTTCTCTGAATACATATGTGGAATATGTATCTTTTCCACATTGTGTATTTGGAGAACTAAGGAGAATTGCTCACCGATTTTTTTCTCATTAATAATTCACAAATGTGTGTTTGCTAGTGACTTGAAACGTACATTGATGGGTTTAGGTTGGAGTGATAAGGACCCAATTGAAATCTTGAAATTAGCATAAAATGGAGGATGAGATAACCATTGCTTTTTTTGTTGAAATTAAATATTATTATTTAAAATGGTTAGTTTGCTATATATTGCTTATAGATTAAAATGAAGAGATCTGAACGTAGCTGGATGTACGAAGAAAGAGTAGATAAGAAGAAACGTCCAATCGCTAGATTTGTAAAGGGAGTTCGTGGATTTATTGAATTTGTTAGATGTCAAGATTCATATGATTTGGAACAACATAAACTTAGGTGTCCTTGTACTAAATGTAAAAACTTAAAATATTTATTTGACATTGAAGTAGAAGAGCATCTTGTTACAAATGGTTTTTTTCCAAACTACTACAATTGGATCTCCCATGGAGAAAAATATTATCCCGAAGAGCCTCAAATCCAACAAAATGAGAACCCATATAGAGAAATGGTACTTGATGCCTTTCAGTCTAATGGTTTCATTAATGACGACCGTGTACCAATGATTGATGAAGAACAACCAAACCCAAGAGCAAAAGCCTTTTTTGACATGCTAAGTGCTTCCGAAAAAACATTATATGAGGGGAGTAGAATGACATTGTTACAAGTTGCATCCAGGATAGTTTCTTTAAAATGTGAGTATAATATGCCATTTAAAGCCGTTGATAGTATTGCTACGTTGGTTGAGGATGTTATACCCGATAATAATGTTATGACCCGAAATTTCTATAATACCAAGAAAGTGGTCAAACGTCTTCAACTTCCACATGAAAAGATTGATGCATGTCCTAAAGGATGTATGCTTTTTTGGAAAGATGATGCTTTGCTTGACAAATGTAAGAAATGTCAAAGGGATAGATATGAGACAAGTGAAGGAAATATTGTTTTGAAGGGGAAGAAGGGTAATAAAAGGAGTGGAAAGAGAAAGAAACCAATATCATAAAACACATTAATTTATTTTCCATTAGCTCCTAGACTTCAAAGAATGTATGCCACGAAAAATCTTGCCAACCAAATGAGATGGCACAAAGAAAATCCTCGTACACCAGGAAAGATGTGTCATCCGAGTGACGGGGAGGAGTGGAAGCGTTTTGATAGGTTATATCCCGATTTTGCCGAGGAACCTCGCAATGTGAGACTTGGCTTGTGTACGGATGGGTTTGACCCTTTTGGTCAGTTTGGTAGAAACTACTCGTGTTGGCCCGTAATGACCACGCCGTACAACTTACCTCCTTGGCTTTGTCTCGAAAAGACAATTTATTTTCCTCTCTTTACTTATTCCCTGGTCCCCGATAACCCAAAAAACCATCTGGATGTTTATTTACAACCGTTGGTGGAGGAACTGAAGTATTTGTGGGAAGTTGGTGTAGAAACATTTGATGTGTCGAAGAAGCAAAATTTCCAACTAAGAGCTTCATTGTTATGGACTATAAATGATTTTCCCGCATATGGTATGCTATCAGGATGGGCAACCGCTGGGCGAACGGCATGTCCTTATTGCATGGATAGGAGTAAAGCATTTTATCTTCCTAATTCCAAAAAAATTAGTTGGTTTGATTGTCATAGATGCTTCTTACCGGATGGACATATTCATAGAGAGAACAAGAAATCTTTCTTAAAAGGTAAGGAGGTGCGTGACAATGCTCCGGTTCGACTCCAAGGGGATGAGATATGGGAGGTTGTACGTGATTTGCCAACAACTGTCGATGAGACTGAAGAAGAGTTTAAAGAGTTGAAAAAGAAAAAAAATTGGTTGGTTTAAAAGAAGTATTTTTGGGAGCTTCCCTCTTTGGAAAACAATGCGATCGACACAATTTGGATGTGATGCACATAGAGAAAAACTTCTTTGAGTTACTTATTCATACGATTATGGATGTAAAAGGAAAAACACGTGATGATATTAATTCAAGAATAGAATTGAAGAAATTTTGTGATCGTCCTAAACTTCATATTCGTAAGGATGGGGCTAAACCAAAAGCCATATTTACTCTTGACAAAGCTCAAAGAAAGGTATTGTGCGATTGGATAGGAAACTTGAAGTTTCCCGATGGATATGCATCCGATTTGAGCCGTTGTGTTGATTTGAAGGAACTGAAGTTGAAAGGGTTGAAAAGTCATGATTGTCATGTTTTCATGGAGCGCTTATTACCCGTGGCTTTTAAAAATTTACTCCCGACTACGCTTTGTAATGCGATTCTGAAATAAGTCAATTTTTTAGAGATTTATGTTCCTCCACGATATCGGTTGAGGACATGAGTCGTTTAGAAGACAAAATACCAGAAATTTTGTGTAAACTTGAGATGATATTTCCGCCTTCTTTTTTCAATTCGATGGAGCATCTACCTATCCATTTGCCATATGAAGCTAAAGTTGGTGGACCCGTCCAATATAGGTGGATGTATCCTTTCGAAAGGTTTCTTAATCATTTGAAGAAAAAATTGGTAATAAAGCTCGTGTGGAAGGTTCTATATGCAATGCCTACCTAACGGAAGAGATTGCCAATTTTTGCTCTCTTTATTTTGAAAAACATATTGAGACCAAAGCAAAATACTTGAATATTGATGAAGCGGATGAACTAGACACAAGTATACCCAAGTGTTTCCAAATGCAGGATGAAATAGGGTGTTCATCAGCTGGGGGAACAAGATTTCTGAATGACAAGGAGTATAACCGTGCCCACCTTTATGTGATATCTAATTGTGAGGTTTTGGAGCCATATGAAGCTCAATTTGTGACAGATTTCATTAAAGATCACCCAAATGTGAACAGAGAGGATGTTTGGCATAAGCATGAGGATCAATTTCCAGCCTGGTTTCGGAAGCATGTATGTAAGCTAAATATTCAAGATGATGTGATAAGAAGCTTGGCTTTGGGTCCTTCTCGAAAGGTTGTGACGTGGAATCGATATTCAGTTAATGGGTTTAAGTTTCAAACATTTGACTATGGCAAAAGTAAGGCTAAATGCAACTACGTCGTTACTATTTCTTCTCTTGATGGCAATGAATATTATGGCATATTAGAGGATATCTTTGAGTTGTGCTACAATGGCCGGGATCGGAGTTATAAAACCGTCTTATTCAAGATTCAATGGAGGGATAATTCCGTAGCTGGAACGAGAGTCCATGATCGTTACAAACTCGTGGAAGTGAATCATACTCGAACCTACTCTCAATATGACCCATTTATACTTGCACAACAAGCTCATCAAGTTTATTTTGCATCTCTTCCGAGCACAAGTAATGATAGACAACAAAAGCAATGGTGGGCCGTTTTTAAAACAAAGGCACGATCAGAAGTTGATACATCTTTTTTTCAAGAAGAGGTTGTATCAGAAACAGTTTTGTCCCCAGTTGATCATGATGAAATTATTTATGCAAATGAGATAGAACCGGAGGAGGAGTTAGAAGAGGAAGAAGAAGAGAATGATAAGGATAGGGATGGGATAGAAGAGGGGGAAGAAGAAGAAGAGGAGGAGGAAGAAGAAGAAGAAGAAGAAGAAGAAGAAGAAGAAGAAGAAGAAGAAGAAGAAGAAGAAGAAGAAGAAGAAGAAGAAGAGGATGATGATGATGATGAGTAAGAGAAGGTATTTAAAGTATACATATCAAAATTTGGAAACAATTATTATCGTTTTATTTTTTCTTTTATATCTGTTTATTAGGTTTTATTTTTTTGTATCTTATAATAATTATCCTGTAATATTTGCTAACACTTTTTATTCAATTGTAGTACACATGGCTCGTGGAGGAGGTAGGCAGCGCGGAGGCTGTAGTGAGAGAGGTAGTAGCTCCCGAGAGCAGGAGGAGGACGTTGACCGTTCTACTACGGAGGTGAGTGAGGAGGAGGAGGAGGAGGTTGCTGTACCCCGACATACTGACAGCAGGATGATCCTTGATCCGAATGGTCTTTGGTAATTTTTTATTCATTCTAGTTTGTAATTTTTTTATTTAGTAATAAATGACTTTTTTTAGACATATGTTAATTATACATTATTTATGTTTTCCTATATAATTATGTTTTTAACATGTTTGATTTCAGGTTTAGAAGTCAAACAGTTGTTCGTGGTGTGACTAATAGCACCCAAGAGAACATGACACACGGCGTTACTTGTTGGAGTAACGCTAGTGATGAAGATAAGGAGATGTGGTTCAACAACTTCCGGGTATCTATTTATAAAATATAATTTATTAAATATAATTTATTTATTCTAAATACCTTATTATTAATTTGTTTCTCATCCATGTGTTTACTTTTTGTAGCGTGTGTTCTATTGGCCAGCCGACCTTGAGCGCCTAGTTTGGCAAAGGTATAATGACATTGGCAAGAAGAGGCTAAGGGACAACATGTATAAGGTGTCTAAGAGGAAGAAGGCGCCATCTTTCATGAAAGGTATTTAGTTTCTTTTAATACCCGTAATTAGTTAAAATTCATTACATATTTTGAAACTATATTAATTAATAATTGATATTTTATTGATTATAGGTTCGTCATATGAGGAATATACCAAGTACCGGAACAGTCCTGAGTTCAAGGAAGCATCGGCCCGGAACAAGATCAACAGGAAAGGAGGAGATAAGGACGCGGAAGTTGATCCTACTCATTATGGAGGGTCTCAATCTTTTCATGATCGTGTGGTGTTAGATGTAAGTTATTTGTCTTAGCTTTTAATTTAATAGTCTTCTAATTTAGTCTCATTAATTATCATGTTTGAGTAACAATTTCCTTGTTTTTTTTTTCCGGAAGACCAAGAAGAATAAGGGCAAGGTACCCACGATTGTTGATCTCTTTGTTGACACTCACGCAAAGAAGACAAGCAAGGGCAAGTTGATCTTCGCGAAGGAAAAGATCAACATTATATGTAAGTGTCAAAAAAAAAAATTTCTTAATGTGTTAAAGTATATGTTTTATCAATTTTTAGATAAGTAACCTCTAACCATTAATGTTTTATCAATTTTTTAGGAACAATTCCTTGTCCGTAGGAAGAACAACCCGGAAATTGATGACAATGAGTTATGGTTTGATCTTGTTGAGGGGTTCCAAAGAGGAGATGTGTATGGAGCCGGGTCGGCAAAGGAGATTTTCTACCCTCCTACAAGAAGAAGAGGGTCAATTTCCTCCCAACAACAACCTTATAACCCAAGTGTCGTGAGTGTGCTCCAAGCTCAATTAGCCACCAGGGAGAGGCAGGATGTCGAGAGGGAGAGGCGGGATGCCGAGAGAGATGAAGAAATTCGGAGGATGAAAGAGGAAATGGACCGGATGAACTCCTTCTTCGCCAATTGCAACACCGGTGGCGCCAACCAAAGGATCCTAGAGATCCTAATTATGGAGGTGGTAGTGGAGCGGGAGCAAGTTTCCCTGTTATGTAGTTTTTTAGAGAACATGTTATTCCCGGATAATGTTAGATGACCAAAACTCGTAGAACTCGTAGTTGTGTGTATGGAACATGATTTTCTTTATCAAGTTTGGTTGGGTTGGCTTCCCATGTGTTCTCTGCTGGAAGTGTTGGTTTATTTGCAGGTTTTTACGTATTTGGCTAGGTCAAAAACGATTTTTACGCTAAAAAAAATGTAAATTTGGCGACGGATACTGGGCATTTGGCGACGGGAAACCGTCGCTAAGTCTCTGATCATGAATTAATTTTAGGGACATTGGCGACGGGGAACAGTGCATTTGGCGACGGAAATCAGTCGCCAAAATGGCGACCAAAAACAGTCGCCAAAATGGCGACCAAAATCAGTCGCCAATTCTGAAGATATGGAGATGACGTGGATTGTAAAAAGGCGACTAATGACAGTCGCTAAAAAGGCGACTAATGACAGTCGCCAATTTTGGCGACGAATTTCGGTCGCCCGCTTTAAAAAATTCATCGCCAAAATTGGCGATTTAAGGCTGTCGCCAAAAGCGACTAAACCTAGCTACGAAGTGCGGGCGACGGGCCTTAGTCGCTTTATTCTTAATGGCGACTGTTCTCAGTCGCCTTATATGGTCGCCAATTACCTTATTTGTTGTAGTGGCATACTGAAAGTTTTTAGTTAAAAATTTGTTCACGTATTTTGAATCTGTAATAATCTATACGTAATACACCTCATGTTATAAAACTTACTCCGTATACTACATTATATGACATACTTCGTACTATACACCAATTTTTTTAGAATCTGCACATAAATTTTTTGTTGTGATTTCTTGTGAGGAAGGAAGAAACTTGGTGTAACAAGGCTCAACAACTATTTACTAAGCACCAATTTTTTTTTCCCTCAATATTTGTGAGGAAGCACAAATATACATTCAAATAAGACTTAACCTGTGTACTATATATACATTTGCCGATTTTATTTTAAGTTAAACAAAATTCTTTATAATACTAATTTAATTAAAAAATACATTATATATGAGTAATAATCCTGTACAATGGTCTATATATTATCTATACAAAATTTTCGTCTGTTTAATATGAAAATCTGTTTTGTCAGGTTAATCGGTTTTAAGTACTAACTTGACAACTTGGTAGCTGTATAACTGTATTAGATCAAATTTACTTCCTATAAAAAAAAAAAAAAAAAAAAAAAAGTTGATGAAAAACCGAACTTATAATACTCCGTATCACTTAAAACAGCCTTTAGCTTAAAAGTTAAAACAAAGTCGTCATACTCAAAGCTCAAAAAACCGAACTTATAATACTCCGTATCACTTAAAACAGCCTTTAGCTTACAATAAAGTCGTCATACTCAAAAGCTCAATTGAAATTTTGTACTTCAGCTACGTATTTTTGAAGCTTAATAATTTTTGACGCTTCCAAGATTTATTACTCGTATATAATCGCTTTATCTTAGTTATTGTTTACCTTTTTTTTCAATATTTTATGATCGAGTGATATTTCAATCAAAATAAAAATAAATAATCAAAACGGAGACATATTTGAAAAAAACTGAATAAATTGATTAATAAAACAGCAACTCTCAGTATATACACATATAAATCGATCTACATCTACTGATTGATAACAAACAGAACATGTCTAATAATAATTGAATTAAATTGAGTCAATTAGACAACCTAATCATAATCATAATCATAAGACTTATGATCAATAAGGAAGGATAGTTTCAAAACAATGAAGACCATCCAACTCAACAGCAAAACGAGGATTCCTCACTATCTTCTTCTTCGCTGCCATCGCCGCCGCGTTATTTTCTTGAGCACCAACTTTGTTCTCAACTTGTTGATTACTATTCTCCTTCTTCAAACCAGAGAAATTGAGCGGCTTCTTCCAGCCAGTGGATTCGGCGCATAAAGCATCAAACGAGCTGAACAACGACATCATCTTTACTTTAATTAATTAATTAATTACTACGAGTAATGACTTGATTGAGAAGTTATGTGGGATTTTAAAAGTGTGTGTTTAATTTTTGGGGAATTGAATTGAATTGAATTGAATTGATGTGTGTTATGGAAGGAGAATAGGGGGAGTATATATAGTGGGGGAAGGGAGGAGGCATCAGATGAATAAGGAAAGATCTGGAAAGCGCGGTAAGGAGCCAAGGAAATAGGAAAGTTACTCCTAATTTACAGAGGTAAGGAATTAGGAAGGGTCAAGTTTTGGGTTCAAGTTGTCGTTGCTCACGCGTGCCGACCAAGTCAAGTCGGGACTACGCATATGTTATGTTTTGCTTCTTCCTTTTATGTTTGGATATGCTCATATAGGTTGCTAAAGAGTGGGGCAGAGTACGGATCGGGTATTTGATCAAAAGTGCTAGTTCGGATCGGATATTCATATTAGAAATCCTGAAATTAGATATCCAATATCCAAACCAAATGTCTCGGATATTCAATGTTCGGATATCCAAAATAATCGGATCGGATGCGGATATCCATACTTTTGAATTTACTTTAAAATTAAGTTTGAAACACGATTATATTCATATAGTTTTACATGATATTTTCTTTCGTATTCTTATTCCAAGGTTCTCGCTATAAAATTTAAGTACCACCTAGATATTTCTCTAATATTTTAAACATTAATTAAGTTGTTGTATCAAATAAAATTTTATTTTCTCGAAATTATACTAGAAAATTATAGTTTCGGATCAGATCGAATATCCAAATGTTTTAATTCTAATATCCATATCCAAACCAAACTTAACTTTCGGATCGGATATCCAAAAAATTTGGATCGGATTCAGATCGGATATCGGATCAGTTTGGATAATCGGATTTTTTGCTCAGCCCTACAAAAGAGTAGTGGATCCGGGAGGGGTTAGTAGGGCCGATTATTCCTTTTGAGAATCAGTAATTTCAAAAGAATTGCTTTTTAGTTAACATTTTTCAACTTTTTTTAAGCTTCCCTTAAATCGTTCACTTTTTGTTATTGTTGAGATTTTTCGCCATTTGTCACAGTGCATAAACTTTTGTGAATTAGGCCCTGTTCTTTTGGACTGAAACTTATCTGATCTGAATCGAATCAACTTATAGGATCCGAATCAACTAAATCAACTTATAGGATCTCGAATCAACTTATTGGATCCGAATCGAATCGAACTTATTGGATCTCGAATCAATCGAACTTATAGGATCTCGAATCGAATCGAATCGAACTTATAGGATCTCGAAGCGAACTTAAATTAAGTGAGGTATAAGACTGAATCGAACTTATAGGATCTCGAATCGAATTGAACTTATAGGATCTCGAATCGAATCGAACTTATAGGATCTCGAATCGAATCGAACTTATAGAATCTCGAATCGAACTTATAGGATCTCGAATCAATCGAATCGAACTTATAGGATCTGAAGTGAACTTATATTAAGTGACTTTAAGTCCAAAAGAACAGGGCCTTAATGTGATTAATTTTAGATGGGTATCAAAAATCTTATCTGCGAGTTTGAGTGAGCTTCTACAAGAACAATTGTTATAACAGTAACATTAATGATAATAAAACGAGATAAAATAAAACAACACACAAATTTAGTGACCAACACTACGGGCCAATTCGACCTCACACGACCTAGCCCCGCATTGCGAGTCAAAAAATGGCGGCCCATCCAACCCGTATGTCGGCCAAGCACAACCTGGGTCCCCCTACCGGACCAAGTCAGTGCCACCTTTCCCTTTTTCTAGTGTAACTCCACTAAAAAATAAAAAATAAAGTAGGACTGTCTTGGTGCGCGATACTTGGCCCACTAATTCTGAAATCCAACCCGACACAGCCGAGCACTAAAAAGAGTAATACCGTGTCCAGACCCCTACCCTAACCCTCAGAACAGACCACCTGCCCCTAGGCCAGCTTCACCCCCACTGACCCGGTCCTATAACCACCCCTAAAGGTGTGTTTGGATAACAAAAGTGGAAGGAAAGAGAGGGGAGGGGGAAGGAGGAATGAGAGTGTTTGGATACAATTTTCCTTTAAATCTTAGTCATTGTAGAAAGATTTTGATTAGGCTTGGAGGAGGAAAATTGAATTTCTCCAAATCACTCCCCTCCACCCTTATTTGCTATCCAAATAAGGGATTTTAAATCTCCTATTCTCCTTCCCTTTTTTTTTCCGCCAAATCTTTTAATCCAAACACATCCTAAATTACTTACTAAGCAAGTTACAATTGCATTAGTTTTGGGTGAATTGCATGTTGGGATTTGGGAATATGGCCTACAATCCTACATGACTACGTGTACTGTCTACGTGTAACAGCTGGAAAATCGGGACTGCAAGAAAGCACGCACCATGGTTTTCTAGTTGATGCATCATGTTTTCAGTGCTCGAATTTTTCATATGGTCATCCAAATCGGGTAAAACTTCTCTTGTCGTGCTTATCTCTTTAGCTGCTTTAATACGTTGAATGAGTAAAGACCTTCACTTGTTCTTTTAAATTTTGAATGACCAATTCAGTAATTACTTCTTACTAAATTATTCTTATTTATCAATATCAAAATGATTCATGTTATATACTCCCTCCATACCACATCAATGGTAACATTGAGAATATTGACACTATTCATAGTCGTTAGGAATTTTCAATATTATTCTTAATCTATAAGATAAAATATAGTCATGTGAGATCTTGTTTGATTTATCGTCATAAATGCTATAAGAATATCTAATTTTTATAATTTTTAATAATGTGTAGCTAAAGATATTCACGTTACAAAACATGTCTCGACAAGTGTGAAAAAGTCAATGTTATCATTAGTATGGTATGGAGGGAGTATTTATTTTTTCTTTCTTCATATATGGATTACTTATAAAAAACATTTATGATGAAGTTTTGTTTATCATAATAATTTTTTATTTAATTAACAATTTATAGCGGTTAAAAATTTGATTTGATTCGGTTCTAGTTGATAATATTCATACTCAAGTTCAGTTCACCAGGCCAAAACGAATAAGAGTGACGACTTTATACTTTGGTAATATAACAATCTAAATAAAAAATGATAAATCAAATTGCTAAAATTAATAGTTACTTCAACTTACGACATGCGACTTACGAGCACGCAAACAGCCAAACATCCACTAGTTTTGGGTAAGTTGGATTGGTGGTCTAACCTTTCAAGTTTTAAAGTTTCAAGCTTATTGTAAATTGACAAATGTCCGCCACTGGCTGGAATACTTTAATACTGAGAAATATTTTACTAAGCACTCCGTCTTATTATAGACGGCCACTATCCGTCTATAGTTATAAACGGATAGTGGCCCTCTCACAAAATTAAAGTGGAAGACAAATGGGGGTATCCATTTCCCACCCACTTTTATTTATGAGAGAGATACTATCTATCTATAGCTATAGACGGATAATGTCCGTCAATAATAAGAATTTGTATTTAATAATAATACGCTTCTAATTTTTTAAATGAATTTTTATGACAAAGCTCACTTAACTAGCGGACTAAATGGGTCAACTGACATGTCAGGCTAGAAATAGTGTATAGAGAAGCTAATCATGCTAGTAATCTTATCAAAGAGTTTTAAAAGGAGCTGGAACAGAGGGAGCAGTATTCGATAAGTTTTACTTAAAATAAAGTATTCATCTTAAATCTTAAAAGGGATTAAATACTGCTATATGTTTGTTATAGCTGATGGGGCTAGTAACCTTATTAAAGAGTCTTAAAAGGAGTAAGTGGCATTCACGCTTAACTGTCCATATATTTAAAGTTCTAGAAGCATCCTAGAAAAGAAGTCCTATGTGACCACGTGAGGTAGATGTTCCCATGTTTATAAAGCACAACAAGATATGCATAACGTAGTAATTTCAATTTCAAAAATGTCTGAAAAGAAAAATATAAAAAATCGGTTGGAGGAGCATAAAAAGAAAAACGTACGTAAAGATTTGTTGAGTCAGATGGATGGAGTATATTTCAAAATTCTAAAGCAATCAAATAAAACAGCAACTACTCAGTGTATATACATATGAATAAATTGATCTAACTGATAACACAACTATAAGAATAACTGAATTAATTATAACCTAATGATAACAAATGATTAATAAGGAAGAATAGTTTCGAAACAATGAAGACCATCCAACTCGACAGCAAAACGAGGATTCCTCATTATTATCTTCTTTCTCGTCACTGCGGCCGCCACCTTCTTTTCTTCAGCACCAACTTTGTTTTCAGCTTGCCGAGTACTATTCTCCCTCTTCAAACCTTCATCCTTACGCAACGCGGCGGGGGAGAAATTGAACGGCTTCTTCCACCCGGTGGATTCGGCGCATAACGCATCGAACGAGCTGAACAACGACATCATCTTTACTCTAATTAATTAAGTGATTAAGAATTAAGATTAGAATTGCTTGAATTAAGATTAGAATTGCTTGAATGCTTGATTCTTGTGATTTTTTAGGCTTTATTAGTTCTATATATATAGGGAGGGGAGGATGAATATGGAAAGCGCAGTAAGGAAATAGGAAAGTTAAGTTTATTATAGGGAAGTTAGAAGTTACGTGGTTGGTAAGAACTAAGAAATAAGGAAATAGGAAAGTAGTTGTTGGTCAAGCGTGACGACCAAGTCAAGTCCGAGTAAACAAAGTCGCATATGTTTCCTTATTGACTTTATGAATGGATAACTCTTCTGAACTACACAAATTCTCATCAAGGCATTTACATATCCGTCATGTTCAAGACGGATACCATTTTACCTCACAACGTGATCTCCACTTTTTCTCTCTCTGCAACACTATTAATGTGGTCCCCTTTCTCCACTAACCCATTTTGTTACCATTTTATCTCACAAAATATCCGTCACAAATGGTAACCCGTCACAAGGGAGACCAATTGTCTGAACTAAAGTGTATTCTAGATGTGCGTCGGTTAAGTAGAGATAGTCATGACTAGGCCTGGTAAATGGGTCATTATTAGAATATGTAAATATTCTCTTTTGATTATTGTTGTATCTCTTGTATTTTGGTTATATCGTTTCTTTAACGGTAACCTTTAACTTAGGAATGTATCACCTTAGGAGATACGGTTATGCTTGTATATATTTCGGTCGATTGTGAATAATGAAACTCAACCATTCAAACTCTATTATGGTATCAGGTTCATCGATCCTTCTCTAAAAACCCTAAAATTCTTCTACTCTTCTCGCCCCCTTCATCACCATGCCTGGCGGCAACGATGCAAAAACACCACCCTTCCATCCTGCTTTTTCCGTTTCTAATATCAAAAATCACGTTCCTATTACACTCGAGATGGAGAATGTTCATTATGCTTCCTGGTCCGAGTTGTTTCTCAACGCTACTCAGGCCTTTGACGTCGCCGACCACATCGTTCCTCCGAAGGGTGCGGCCGTCAACAAGGACGCTCAATGGACCCGCCTTGATGCCATTGTGAAACAATGGATCTATAGTACGATTTCTGTTGATCTTCTCCACACCATCCTCAAACCTGGTGCCACCGCTAAAGAGGCTTGGGATCGACTAAACGACATCTTTAGCGATAACAAGAACTCGAGAGCGGTATTTCTCGAGCAAGTATTCTCTCAACTCCACATGGATAATTACCCTAATGCATCGTCTTATTGTCAAGCATTGAAGATGTTAGCCGATCAATTGGCTAACGTAGGGGCTCCCGTGACCGAGGAACGACTCGTCCTCCGTCTCGTAGCCGGTCTGTCCTCTGCCTATAGCAATGTTGCGTCGATCATTCAGCAACAAGACCCGCTACCTCCCTTTTATAAGGCTAGATCAATGCTCACTCTTGAGGAATCTCGCCAAACGAAGACCCAATCTGTTGCTCCTGATGCTTGTCTGTTCGCCTCTCAGAACGATTCTCGTTCGAATTCCTCTCGCAACAACGACCCATCCTCAAATCGCAATAATACCAATCAGAATAATAATCGTTACAGGGGCGGTTGTGGCAAGGGAAATCGAGGAAAAAATAGTGGAAACAATGGGGGTGGATCGTCCTCCAATAAATCCAATGACAAAGGCAATTCCGGGCAGCAGCAGCCTTCTCAAGGCGGTCGTCCTACCTCCTGGACGTGGGTCCCCTTTCAGCCGGCTCCATGGCAGCAACAGCAGCAGGTTTGGGCCGCGCCGCCGTGTCCCTACCCCACCTCGGGTTGGGCTCCACCCACTGCCAATCGTGGTGCTGGGATCCTAGGACCACGGCCTCAAGCTTTTATTGCTCAAACCCCTGTTGTCGGGGGTCCTCAAGGCGCTTTAGTACCTACTGACATCGCCGCGACGATGCAAACTTTGAGTCTACAACAGCCGGATGATAACTGGTATTTGGATACGGGAGCATCGTCACACATGACGTCGAACGAAGGTACTCTTTCGTCCTATTTTAAATTGAGCAATAATCGTAAAATTATCGTCGGTAATGGCAATGAAATTCCTATTAGTGGTTCGGGTGCAACTACCTTGCAGCCTCCCCTCCCCCCTCTTATGCTTAAAAATGTGCTTCACGTCCCAAACTTGATCAAAAACTTAATTTCTGTCTGTAAACTAACAACTGATAATAATGTGTCCATTGAATTTGATCCGTTTGGCTTTACTGTGAAGGACTTGCAGACGGGGAAGCCAATTATGAGGCGCAGTAGTACGGGAGACCTCTACCCTTTACTTCCGTCCCCAAACACCAACTCCACAAATAATCTCGCTTTCACTGCCGTTTCCGCCCCCACCTGGCACGGACGCTTAGGACATCCCGGTCCGGCCATATTTTCTATTCTTCGTCATAATAAAAGTATTTCTTGTAGTTCTTTAAAGAACAATTTTTGTGATTTTTGTCAGCTTGGTAAACAAATTAAATTGCCTTTCTCTTTATCGAATTCTCATACTTTGTTTCCTTTTGATATCGTACACAGTGATTTATGGACATCTCCCGTTTTGAGTAATATGGGTCATCGTTATTATATTCTTTTGCTTGACGATTATACTAATTTCCTTTGGACTTTTCCACTTAAACATAAATCCAAAGTTTTTAATATATTCGCTAAATTCCATGCCCAAATTAAAACTCAATTCGGCAAACCCATTAAAACATTACAATGCGATAATGGTCGGGAATATGACAATTCTCAATTCCACGACTTCTTCAAAAAACATGGTATGCTTTTTCGACTTTCCTGCCCACATACTTCTCCACAAAATGGTAAGGCCGAGAGAAAAATTCGTACTCTCAACAATATGATTCGAACCCTTCTTCTCCACGCCCATCTACCTCCTTCTATGTGGCACCATGCCTTGGCTATGGCCACATATCTACATAATATCCTACCAAGCAAAGCAAATCACTTCACATCTCCCACATCTAGTCTTTACCTCAAAACACCGTCCTATTCTCATCTACGCACCTTTGGTTGCCTATGCTTCCCTCACTTCCCCTCATCGAGTATTAATAAACTCGATGCCCGTACTACGCGTTGTGTCTTCCTTGGGTACCCGTCGCATCATCGTGGCTACTTATGCCTCGACTTGTTCAACCACAAAATCATAGTAGCTAGACATGTCACTTTTAATGAGACATCTTTCCCTTATGCCTCGACAACCAGCCCGTCCCCTTCCTCCTATGATTTTTTGGACCCCGACACCTCACCCTACACGACACACCACCTGCATCAAATGGCCTCCTCCACGGTCAACCCTCAAACAGACGTAGCTAACGACCCTACGTCCCCTGCTACCCCTGTCACATCCCCCGTCGCCAGCCCCACCACTACACCGACCTCCTCCCCTCATCCAATGGGTTCGCCCAGCCCCTCCCCTCAAACAGCCTCGCCCGTGCCTCCTTCTCCCCAAATGACAACTAGAGCCCAACATGGCATTTTTAAGCCAAAGCCCCTCTTCGACCTCGCCGTCAATACCTCTCCTTCTCCTATCCCGAAAAACCCAATCACCGCACTTAGTGACCCTAATTGGAAACAGGCTATGACCGACGAATACGATGCTCTAATTAAAAATAAGACTTGGGTCCTAGTTCCTCGTCCTCCCAATGTTAATATCACTCGGTGCCTTTGGATTTTTTGCCATAAATTTAATTCTAACGGTGATTTGGAGCGGTATAAGGCTCGTCTTGTTGTCAATGGCAGGTCTCAACAGGTGGGGATTGATTGCGATGAGACTTTTAGTCCGGTTGTGAAGCCGGCTACTATCCGTACCGTACTTAGTATTGCCGTTTCCAAAAAGTGGCCCATTCATCAGCTTGACGTAAAGAATGCTTTTCTTCATGGGAATCTTGCTGAAACTGTATACATGTATCAACCTCCCGGGTTCCGAGATAAAAACCGTCCCGATCATGTGTGTCTCTTGCAAAAATCTCTTTACGGTTTAAAACAAGCTCCCCGGGCATGGTACCAACGCTTTGCAAAGTTTGTGTCCACTATTGGTTGTCGTCATGGTACGTCGGATACTTCTCTTTTTATTCTACATAAGGAGACTGACGTTGCTTATCTCTTGTTATATGTCGATGACATTATTCTCGCTACCTCCACGGATCAGTTGTGAGACTCGATTATTGGTCAATTGCGGTCTGAATTTGCAATGACCGATCTTGGTCCGTTGAATTATTTTTTAGGGGTTACTGCGGTTCGCCACAATGCAGGTCTTTTTCTCCATCAAAAGAAGTATGTTGAGGAGATTCTTATTCGAGCCAAAATGACGAATTGTAAACCCGCTCTTACCCCGGTTGACACCAAACCGAAGCTTAGTGCCGAGTCTGGTCCAAAATTTGATGACCCCACGCTGTACCGGTCTCTCGCTGGGGCGCTGCAGTATCTCACCTTCACGAGGCCCGACATTTCCTATGTCGTTCAACAAGTATGCCTTCATATGCACGATCCACGAACGGCTCATTTCGCAGCACTTCAACGAATAATTCGTTATATACAAGGTACTAAGCATCTTGGTCTCCATATTAATCCATCTTCGGTGACTCGTATGACCGCTTATAGTGATGCTGATTGGGGTGGCTGCCCCGATACGAGACGGTCGACCTCCGGGTATTGTGTCTACCTCGGAGATAATCTTATTTTGTGGTCCTCCAAGCGACAACCCACTCTTTCTAAATCTAGTGCTGAAGCCGAGTACCGAGGTGTCGCAAATGTTGTAGCCGAGTCTTGTTGGCTACGGAATTTATTGCTTGAGCTTTTATGCCCCATCACAAAAGCTACTATAGTTTATTGTGATAATGTTAGTGCAGTTTATCTGTCCGGTAACCCCGTTAATCATCAACGCACGAAACACATTGAGATGGATATACATTTTGTTCGTGAGAAGGTTGCCCTCGGACATGTTTCGGTTCTTCACATCCCTTCACGGTACCAATACGCTGATATTTTTACGAAAGGTCTCCCAAAACCGCTTTTCAACGACTTCCGCTCCAGTCTCTGCATTCGACCTCCTCCCGCTTCGACTGTGGGGGTGTATTAGAATATGTAAATATTCTCTTTTGATTATTGCTGTATCTCTTGTATTTTGGTTATATCGTTTCCTTAACTGTAGCCTTTAACTTAGGAATGTATCACCTTAGGAGATACGGTTATGCTTGTATATATTTCGGTCGATTGTGAATAATGAAACTCAACCATTCAAACTCTATTAGTCATTTGGGTGGGTTTGGGTCAGGTCATATTGGATCGGGTCCTTTTCGGGTCAATAGCTTATCAGGTCACTTTTGGGTGAGTTATTTTTCGGTCGACTCACTTCGGATCGGTCAATCCGGGTCGTTTGGGTCATTTCGGGTCATGATTTTGTCTTAATTAGGTCATTTCGTGTCATTTTGGGTCAATCGAGTCATTTTGGGTCACTTAAATCAGATCACTTCGGGTCGGGTCATTTTTGGGCCGGGACACTTCGAGTCTGTCGGGTACTCGGGTAACTTTCGGGCGATGCATTTCGAGTCATTTTTGGGTCTCAGATCAGCCTTATCGGATCGGGTCATTCGGGTCGGGTCAACTTTGTCAGGTCTAGTCATGACCCATGAGCCGGATTTAGGACGGGTTAGCAAGGGCGCTTGCCCCCGCTAGCTAATGAAATTTCAATGTTTTCCTTAAATCATTAACCGTTCGTCTCTGCTAAAATTTTTCACCTCTTTTGGGATTAATTCCCGACTCCACCACTGACAGTAGAAAAAGTGGTTGGGTTGGCTCAAGCCTAACTCGTGCCTAAGTTGGCATGCATACTGAAGTTTTTAGTTAAAAATTTGTTCAGCGTATTTTAAATGGATAATAATCTATACGTAATACACCTCATGTTATAAAACTTACTCCGTATACTACATTATCTGACAACCTTCGTACTATACAACAATTTTTTTTTTTAGAATTTGCTCATAAATTTTTAACAAAGTTTTTTTAATGACAAGCATATTCATGTAAAAAAGTTAAAATTAGTCAAATAAATATCATTTGATAAAACTGTCTAGTGACTAGTGACTATCAAAAAAATTGTCATATTACAATTATGTGACTAGTTACTATCAAAAAAATTGTCATATTACAATTATGTGGTAATATTTTGATCGTTTTAATGGCAAAATGATATGATCGCCTTGGAAAGATTAAAACAATTTTATTACAATTGCATTGGTATGTTTTGGAGCCATTAGATGTTGGGAACACGGTGTACGTCGTGACTATATATGTGTAAAGAGTTGGAAACCCGGGCATAGCTAGCATGCACCATAGTTGATGTTTTCAGTGCTAGTTAGTTTGGGATGACAAACTGACATGTCAAGTTGAAAACTGCGTACCAGAAGCTAATCGATGAGGCTAGTAACCTTAGCAAAGAGTTTTAAAAGGAGTAAGTGGCATTCACGCTTAACTATCCTCCAAAAGATATTCTTGAAATTTGTTAACTCTTAGCCACGTGGTCCAAGTACGACAATTTTTTTTTTTTTTTCAAATCGCTCGTAGTACTCGGAAAGATGATCGATTTGGAGAAAAAATCGGCATTTTCCGAACTCGTAAACACGAGTTATGACCTCTTATAAATTTTCGGATAAAAAATTGAATATTTCATTTAAATGTCAAAACTCAGGGATAACGTGTGAATTTTCCGTTGATAAAATATGTTATTTGAAATTACTTTTGGAGTTGGACGGTTGGTACTTGGTTACTTAAGTAGTGAACTAACCTAGTCTAGATGGGATAGTAACGGCCAAGAACATTTGACATAACACGTTGAACACATGATAAAATGCCGAGAAAGTAAAATCCGTGGTTCATATTAGAGGCGGCAAACGGGTCAGTCGGGTCGGGTTTGGGTCGGGTCACGTCGGGTCGGGTCATATCGGGTTCGGGTCATATCGGGTCAGCATACCCTTTCGGGTCGAGTCGGGTCGGGTTTGGGTCGGGTCATTATCGGGTCTGGTAACTTAATCGCATTACTATAATTTTTTACCATTAAATATAGTTTTTAACCTATAATTTAGTTTAATTATTTTATTACTAAGTCAAACATATCAATCTAAACACAAAATCACTTTCATTTTGATCAAAATTAAGCTTAATAATTATCGGTTCATCAATTTAATCGGGTCAACATCGGGTCGGGTCAATATCGGGTCGGGTCTGGGTCGGGTTCGGGTCATAATCGGGTCATGTCGGGTTACGGGTCATCATCAGGTCAGGTCCGGTCGGTTTCGGGTCGCAATATTTTCGGATCGGATCGGGTCGGGTTTACTCGGGTTCGGGTCGGGTCGCTCGGGTCGGGTCAGACTTGCCAGCTGTAGTTCATATGCATACGCACCTTGATCATTGATTGCGTACCTAGACAATCATGGATTGTGATTTGTGACACTTTTTGAGGTCGAAATTGGACATGTTGTCACTATCTAGTGTCTATGGTGTATTCACTAGTGTATATAGAGAATATATCATCTGCCTAATTCTCGTCTATGTAATATATTTAGTTATAGTATATATTTCCTATATCTCGCCTTGTATCTTTCCCGTATCTTGTGTATATCTCGTATTCCTTATTTTGTAATTATGTAACCCTAGCATCCTAGCCTTGTAACCTACTATAAATATTGTATTCATGTTTCGTAAATAATACAAGTTAATTCATCCTTCACATGGTATCGAGCCTTAAACGATCCTCTACAAAAATTTTCCGACCTCACGTCATCTCAGGACCTCACGTCCAAAACTCCGACGGACACCAACCATGTCTCCCACCCCGTTTCACATTCCCAACGCCGCCGAACCCAAGAACCCGCTCACCCTTGTCACGTTCAATAACTGCACCCAACTCAAGGACACCATCACTTTTCGCCAATGGCGCTTTCAAGTCCGTGCTATCATGAACGGCCTTGAGCTATTTGGTTTACTTGACGGCACCACTACACCCCCCGCTGAAATGCTAACCACCGAACCCACCCCACCCGACACCAAAACCGCTGTCATTCCCAATCCAGCCTACTCCACTTGGTACCGCCAAGATCAACTCATTCTTGGTGCCCTTGCTGGAACCCTAGCCCCACCCGTTGCTGCCCTTATCGTAAACGACTCTACCTCTCACGCCGCCTGGACTACCCTCACCAAAACCTTCGCTAACTCATCCCGCGGCCATCGCCTCGAAATCAAAGACCGTCTTGAAAACATATCCCACACCAATATGACCATAACTGAGTACATGACCGCAATCAAAGCATGCACCGATGACCTTGCCCAATTAGAACGACCCATGGATGAGGACGATGTTACCAACAAAGTCCTCAACGGCCTAAACCAAAACACGTATCGATCCGTCATAGAAGCCATCCGAGCCCGTGACACACCCATATCCTTTGAAGCCCTACATGAAAAGCTTATCCAACAAGAATTACGACTCAAAAATTCGACCCCCAATCCGGAATTTACCCCCGCTGCCCACGCTGCCAATTACCGTTCCCAAAACCGAACCCCGTATACTCCTCGATATACACCCAACACGAACCAGAATACCACTCAAGCTAACCCGAACTCCGAATACAAAAACCTGTATAAAGGTCGTTGTCACTTTTGCGACATTGTTGGTCACATTGCCTCCAACTGTCGCCTTCTTCAAGAACGATATCCTATGGTTGTTTTCCCTACACGACAACCTCGCCAATCCCGTCCCCAAGCACACTCTGCCTCTCACGCACCTATCCCGCCACCCCATGCCTGGACTGTTGACAGTGGCGCTTCTTATGATGTCACCGATGACCTAAACACACTCTCACTTCACTCCGTCTATGACGGACCCGATGATCTCACGATTGGTGACGGCAGTCCTCTCCAAATCACACACACAGGTTCCTTTAAATTTCACTCCTCTGCTTCAACTCTTTTCTTTAATAACGTCTTAGTTGTTCCACAAATTTCCCGTAAATTATTTTCTGTCTCGCAATTTTGTTTAGACAATAACGCCACCGCTATTTTCTTACCCGATTCTTTTCTTATTAAGGAAACTCTGACGGGCAAAACTCTCATTCAAGGCCGTCGCACTAATGGCATGTATGTCTGGGAACCGTCCACGCCTCACGCTCACGCTGCAATTCTACCCACTCAAGACTCTTGACACCATCGCCTTGGTCATCCGTCTATCAATACTTTAAAATTTCTAAGTTCGAAATTTAATTTACGTATTTCCGATTTTAACGAATGTATTTCTTGCCATATCAATAAAAGTCACAAACTCGTTTTTGGTATTTCTTCGCTTAAATCGTCTGCCCCTCTTGATATTATTTTTTCGGATGTTTGGACATCCCCTATTTTGTCGAAACAATCGTTCAAATATTACATTATCTTTGTCGATCATTTCACTCATTATATTTGGCTATATCCCCTCAAACGCAAATCCGATTCACATTCCACGTTTACAAAATTCCGAGCTATAGTCGAAAACTATTTCCAACGAAAAATTAAACAATTCTATTCGGATAATGGCGGTGAATACACCACCATCACACCTCATCTACACGACACAGGAATCACCCATTTAACGTCCCCACCCCATACCCCCGAACACAATGGATTTTTTGAAAGACGTCACAGACACATCGTCGAAACCGGACTATCACTTCTAACCCACGCACAACTCCCACTCGACCTTTGGCCTTATGCATTCACTACCGTTGTTCACCTCATTAATCGACTCCCTACCGCTACTCTCTCCAATAATTCTCCTTATTTTCTTCTCTTTAATCAAGAACCCAATCTTCGAAAATTACACAACTTCGGTTGCTTATGCTTCCCATGGCTTCGTCCGTATACTAATCACAAGCTCGATCCTCGCTCCTCACAATGTGTTTTTATTGGATATTCATCCACACAGAGTGCTTATCTCTGTCTCGAACCCGTCACTTCTCGAATTTATACCTCACGACATGTCCGTTTTCTTGACAACGAATTTCCGTACAACCGTCTCCTTAAACAACAACCCATTTCCCCCTCCACCACGGCCGAGGACTGGTGCTCCTTCACCGTGCCCGTCCCTGCCTCTCCTACATCCGTACCCACCACACCACCTGACACTCATGAACTCCCACCCGACATACCAGCCTCCCCCGCATCTCCTGCCTCTCCCACGTCCCCTGAAACACCCCTGCCCTCCCCTGCTTCGCCAGCTTCAACACCTCCCCCACCACCACCCCCTCCCCCACCACGGCCTCCCCATGTCACACGTATGTCCAATAACATCCGCAAACCCAATCCTCGCTATGCCAAATTCTCCCACTCCACTGCCACTCCAGTTTATACCACCCCCACAACTGTAAAACAAGCGCTCCTCGACCCACTTTGGCGCGCAGCTATGCAGTCCGAATATGACGCTCTCATACGCAATAATACCTGGTCCCTTACACCACCTGACCCATCACAAAATGTTATTGGATGTAAGTGGGTATTCCGTTTAAAATATAACCCCGATGGCTCTCTTAAACAACACAAGGCTCGCCTTGTTGCAAAAGGGTTTCATCAATGCCCCGGTATAGACTATTGTGAGACTTTCAGTCCCGTAATTAAACCAACCACCATTCGTCTCATTTTATCCCTCGCCATTACACATGGTTGGTCCCTCCGTCAACTCGACATCAATAATGCATTTTTGCAAGGTACGCTTACTGACAATGTTTATATGATGCAGCCTCCTGGTTTTCCGAGTCCTACTACTCCGTCCTATGTGTGCAAATTGCGTAAAGCGATTTATGGTCTTAAACAGGCCCCTCGTGCCTGGTACAATGAGCTCCGTGATTATCTTTTACAACTTGGTTTTCGTAATTCGCTATCCGACTCATCGCTATTTATTTATGTTCATAAAAATGTCCGAATATACACTTTAGTTTATGTTGATGATATTGTTGTAACTGGTCCTAATCCGTCTGACATTGCTTCGTTCATCACTTCATTGTCAACCCGCTTCTCCCTTAAGGATTTGGGACCCCTGTCCTATTTCCTAGGGGTCGAAGTCACGCACTCCCCTTTGGGAGTTCACCTCAATCAGACTAAATACTTGGCTGACCTTCTACTCCGTCACGATATGCTCGATAGTCGCCCTATGCTCTCCCCGATGGTTGCTTACCCTCCGTTGGTCAAGCAACCAAATGCTCCAATACACGATGAGTCGACTTATCGAGCTATAATAGGTAGTCTTCAGTATCTCGGTCTGACCCGCCCCGACATAGCATTTTCGGTTAATAAACTTGCCCAGTTTCTAGCTCATCCGACCACTGATCATTGGACTGCCCTTAAGCGCTTGTTAAGATATCTAAGTGGCACTCTTGACCGTGGCATTACTCTTCATCGTCACTCTCCTCTTACATTACATGCCTTTTGTGATGCTGACTTGGGTGGCGATCAAGCTGATTATGTTTCGACGACTGGTTATATCGTGTTTATGGGCAAGAATCCGGTTTCTTGGTCATCTAAGAAACACGTGCTTTATCTCGTTCCTCCACCAAAGCTGAATATCGAGCCATTGCTGACACCACTGCTGAAGTCTTATGGCTTAAATCTCTGTTGTCTGAGCTCGACATTTCCACGCCTAACGTCCCTGTTGTTTTTTGTGACAACCTGGGAGCCACGAACTACTCTGCAAATCCGATTTTCCATTCCCGAATGAAGAATCTTGCTCTTGCCTTTCACTTCGTCCGTGAGCAGGTACAGCTCGGTGCTATCCGCGTTCACCATATCAACGATGACGATCAACTCGCTGATACGTTGACTAAACCGCTCCCCAAGGATCGATTTCTCCTTCTTACTTCCAAGATTGGCCTTGTCTCACGACCGTCCATCTTGAGGGGGCGTATAGAGAATATATCATCTGCCTAATTCTCGTCTATGTAATATATTTAGTTATAGTATATATTTCCTATATCTCGCCTTGTATCTTTCCCGTATCTTGTGTATATCTCGTATTCCTTATTTTGTAATTATGTAACCCTAGCATCCTAGCCTTGTAACCTACTGTAAATATTGTATTCATGTTTCGTAAATAATACAAGTTAATTCATCCTTCACAGTGTAGAGGCCGGCTTACAGCAACGTTTTAATATTAGCGTATACGCCAGGTGAAGTGAATGTAACAAGCAAAATCTACAAGAGAAAAAAAGAGTGAAAGAACGCATCGATGATTAAATCGGTTAATTTGAAAAGTTTGTAATCTTGAAATTCCTGGTAGATGGTAATTAATTAGAAACGGAAAGAAAATAACGATAATTCAGATGTCAATCAACTTGGTCTAAAATATTTTAATAATAGATCAATGATTAATATGAAGTAGAAATTCGAAATTAACGATAGGATACAACTTATTTATTCGTACCATGAAAATTCTTATTCCGAAACGTTAAATAAAGTGACATGCATATACTCTTCCTAATTAAAGTCTATTGAATAATTAAGGTTTCAAAACAATTTAAGCCATCAAATTGAGGTGCAATTATTGGCATTTTATTAGTTTGTCTCAATACATCCCTTGCTTTCTTGGCAACGTAATTGCTTGCTGACTCCTTCAATGATTCACTGCCCTGCCATCTTTGAGAAATTTGTCACAATGTAAGCTTATATGATCTTGTACAACGGTCTTATTTCTCGTATTTTACATTGCTAACTTGATTATATAAATAACATAATACGGAGTAATTAGATTCAGGAATATAACTCGTGTTTACTCTAAGGTCCCATGTTAAAGGAAATTTAGATAATAGAAATCATAAACTTAAAACTATTTTTTGGAAATATAGGATAACAGAAGCTACCCTTTGTTACTAACTAGCTTAGACTCGGGTTGAAAAAATAAGAAATAATTTACCTTAGTTGCGGGGATATGAAAGTGTTGATGAACATAAAAACCAACCGATACAGTAACTGCGGATACTATTTTGTGTCCCATTCATTACCACATTTATTATGTATTTTTTATTTTTGTGTCCCATTCCGTGTCTCACTCCATACACATGTTGACACATCAACACATTTATTGTGTATTTTTTATTTGCAACAAGTGATGTGTCAATATGTGTATGGAGTGGAATACAAAATGTGACACAAAAGTGGTATTGAGGATCCTCACTGCACACAAATGGCTTGTGGTTGCAACTGCATGCCTTCCCATATGCTAATATTCCACTTTAGAATTGAGGGGGGGGAGATTCGAACTCGTGACCTTTTGGTCATACTGGCTCCGATAGCATGATAGATGAATTATCTCAACCAAAACCTTAAGTTGATGGTTGAAGTCCCATGATCGGTTTTATATTCTAACATATGGAACTCGTGACCAAGAGATATGGTTAAACAAAGTTTGTTCGGTTAATAGAACTTTGACATACAAAAATTCCTAGCCACGTGATCCAAGTACGACAATTTTTTTTTTTTTCAAATTGCTCGTAGTACTCGGAAAAATTATCGATCTGGAGAAAAAATCGGCATTTTCCAAACTCGTAAACACGAGTTATAACCTCTTAAAAATTTTCGGATAAAAAATTGAATATTTCATTTAAATGTCAAAACTCAGGGATAACATGTAAATTTTCCGTTGATAATCTATGCTATTTGAAATTACTTTTGGAGTTGGACGGTTGGTACTTGGTTACTTAAGTAGTGAATTAACCTAGTCTAGATGGGATAGTAACAGCCAAGAACATTTGACATAACACGTTGAACACATGATAAAATGCCGAGAAAGTAAAATCCGTGGTTCATATGCATACGCACCTTGATCATTGATTGCGTACCTAGACAATCATCGATTGTGATTTGTGACACTTTTAAAGGTCGAAATTGGACATGTTGTCACTATCTAGCGTCTATTGTGTAATTAGTAGTGATAGAAAAACTATAGCAACGTTTTATTATTGCGCATACGCCAGGTGAAGTGAATGTAACAAGCAAAATCTACAAGACGAAAATAGAGTGAAAAAACGCATCGATGATTAAATCGGTTAATTTGAAAAGTTTGTAATCTTGAAATTCCTGGTAGATGGTAATTAATTAGAGACGGAAAGAAAATAACGATAATTCAGATGTCAATCAACTTGATCTAAAATATCTTAATAATAGATCATTGATTAATATGAAGTAGAAATTCGAAATTAACATAGGATACAACTTATTAATTCGTACCATGAAAATTCTTATTCCGAAACGTTAAATAGAGTGACACATACTCTTCCTAATTAGGTCTATTGAGTAATTAAGGTTTCAAAACAATTTAAGCCATCAAATTGAGGTGCTATTATTGGCATTTTATTAGTTTGTCTCAATACATCCCTTGTTTTCTTGGCAAAGTAATTGCTTGCTGACTCCTTCAATGATTCACTGCCCTGCCATGTTTGAGAAATTTGTCACAATGTAAGCTTATAAGATCATTTACTCGTACAACGGTCTTATTTCTCGTAAATATTTAACATTGCTAACTTGATTATATAAATAACATAATACGGAGTAATAAGATTCAGGAATATAACTCGTGTTTACGTTAGCAGAAATTGATAAACTTAAAAACTATTTTTGGAAATATAGGATAACAGAAGCTACCCTTTGTTACTAACTAGCTTAGACTCGGGTTGAAAAAATAAGAAATAATTTACCTTAGCTGCGGGGATATGAAAGTGTTGATGAACATAAAAACCAACCGATACAGTAACTGCGGATACTATTATGGAGTAATTAAACGCGATAATAGCCATTTACGCTTCTTAATGAAACTCGACTCAATATTTATTACTCCGTAGTACTCTCGATCGAATGTTGGACTACTAATGTGAAATGTACTTGAATAGATTGTAGATTGAGGAAAGGAATATGTAGACGACTTGTCGTCGAAGGCAAAGGAAAATTTCAAAGCAAGCAAATTAAAAGTAAAATTACAAGGCAGGAATGCAACGAGGCAGAGAAGATTTAGCTCTTTAATATACGCCGATTTATTATTATTTAATTTAATTATTATATACTAAAATATTGGATTAATTTGGTTGATTCTTTAGATAAGTGGCTAATTAGATATGGTAGAATGATTCGTTGCTCAACTTTGAATCAGTATATATGCAAGGAAACTTAATTTATCATGTGCCCAAAACTTTATTCTTAGTTGATTTCATAATAATTTATGCCTATATTCGGTGGGTGTCTTTCGAATTTGATGATCATATATGCTTAAATTTTGATATGATTATAATAAATTTCTAGCAAATTATTCTCATATTGTACCATAGTAGTTAGAAAACTTACGGAGTGGTATTTTCTCGTCACTGATCACCGTAGACAATCAACGAGTTAACAACTTCGCGACTACATCACTATATTATATACCGTATGTATGTGACGAGTATCTTAATGAAATGGACAATTTCGCAAGTAGAGGGGTATGTTAAATTCCAGTACGACTGCCTATTTATACAAATCTACGTCTAGTAGATTTCAAAATATGTTGATTATGTATTAACTTGACAACTTTGATAATTTAAGTATTTCTTATATATCTTGCATTCTTGCAAGCAGATGCAAAGTTATTGCTAACAATTGTGTAAGATCAAATTTACTCGTCTCTAATCTAATCTAATAAAGTGCGTTTAAAAACTAATCTTACTTAAATCATCTTTACTCGAATAAAGTTCGATTAAAACTAACCTTAGTTAAAACCGTCTTTAGTGTATAATCTTTTATACTAACACCGTCTTTAATCTAAAAAGTTTGATTACAAACTAATACTCCCCGTACGTCAACTACTACGTATTTGAAGCTCAATTATTGATCATGTTAAATTATTGAAGTGTCCAAAATTATTATCCAGATATATATAATACGATTTTTCTAACACGTAGAAATTAAGAAGCTAATTAACGAAAGATTCAACAACAGTATATAACTCAAATAATCGAAAACAAACAATTGACATATTTCAAAATATGAATCATCAGTCGATAAAACAGCAACTCAGTATATATACATATGAATAAATTGATCTGCAACTGATAACAAAACAACTAGAAGAATAATTGAACCAGTTAAAACCTAATTAGAACAATAATCAATAAGGAAGGATAGTTTCAAAACAATGAAGACCATCCAACTCAACAGCAAAACGAGGATTCCTCATAGTCTTCTTCACCGTCTTCGCCGCTGCGGCCGCCTTATTTTCTTGAGCACCAACTTTGTTCTCAACTTGTTGATTACTATTCTCCTTCTTCAAACCGGAGAAATTGAGCGGCTTCTTCCAGCCGGTGGATTCGGCGCATAATGCATCAAACGAGCTGAATAAAGACATCATCTTTACTTTAATTAATTATTACTACGAGTAATGACTTGATTGAGAAGTAATGTGGGATTTTAAAAGTGTGTGTTTGATTTTTGGGGAATTGAATTGAATTGAATTGAAGTGTGTTATGGAAGGAGAATAGGGGGAGTATATATAGTGGGGGGAAGGGAGGGGGCAGATGAATCAATAAGGAAAGATCTGGAAAGCGCCAAGGAAATAGGAAAGTTACTCCTAATTTACAGAGGTAAGGAATTAGGAAGGGTCAAGTTTTGGGTTCAAGTTGTCGTTGCTCACGCGTGCCGACCAAGTCAAGTCGAGACTACGCATATCTTGTGTTTTGCTTCTTCCTTTTATGTTTGGATATGCTCATATAGGTTGATAAAGAGTGGTGGATCCGGGAGGGGTTAGTAGAGCCGATTATTCTCGTTAAGGATCGGTAATTTCAAAAATTTTGCTTTTTAGTTAAAATTTTTCAACTTTTGCCAAGCTTCCCTTGAATCATTCACTTTTTATTATTGTTGAGATTCTTGGCCTGTTAGAACACATTGGATTGATGATGCCAAGTCCCCTTATTATTTGATTGTTTGCTCTTAGTTGAAATAATTAGTAAATGAAGCAATCAAATGGACTTTCAACAATGATTCAAGATGATCAAGCCAAACAAGGAAGTCAAGACAATGATACTTTTCAAAGCCTTAGTCGATATATGTAAGAGTAAGTGTAACATTCTCATTTAAGTCAAGTAATGGCAAAACCATGCAACGGTACGCTGTACTGTGGTTTCTGATACTATTATACGGAGGAGGAATTTTTGACCAAATGTTTTTAAGTGTCAAAACTTTTCAAACTTTAAACCTTAAACATTTGAATTTTCAAAAGCTTGAAAATAATCTGAAATTTTGGAGTCACAAGCCCACTTGTCTAAGCCTCTAGATTTGTGCAAACACCTTTTACTAAAATGGCAAAAAAAGACTTGTCAAACTTCTAAAGTAAGAAAAGCTTTTTGCCATTTTGATAAATTGTCACATGTTGAGTGTAGAAGCTTAAGTTTTCTGATTTCTTAAGCCCCAAGCCTATAAGTCTAACACTTACCATCACTCAAAGCTATCATTTTAATATTGGATTTAATTTTTCAAAGTGTACTTACCTAAGACTAAATCCACTATAAATATAGTGTCTTAGTCACATTTATTTCCTAAGACTTCCAAAGCATTTATTGTAAAAACCTTGCAAATCATTTGTGCATTTAAAGCTTTGTTCTTCAAGTGTTTGCAAAACGTTTTTCTGATTTTAAGTCTTCAAAATTGTTTTCGAAAAAAGCCAAGGTCACTCAAAGAAAAAGGGGATCTGGATCAAAAACCAAAGCATCCAAAAGGGCTCGTTATCAACGGGATTTGCCGAGCATAGATGAGAATGAGATCATTGAGGAGAAGGTTCCTCTCAACACATGCATGGACCTTGTTATTGCTCCTTATGCCGAATCATTCAAGAATGATATCCTCAACCATCTCAATTCTCTCGATCTCCCGGAGGAGATCTTCAAGATATGCCACGGTATGCTGATTTGTTGCTTCCACAATGGAAGGCGTTATAAGAAATCCTGGTATGACACCTCTCTTGCTTTCAAATACTTCAAAGAGGCTATGTATGCACAGGGTTGGGTGAATCTGTTGGACAAATATAGTCCCATGTACTTGTCCGAAATCATCCAATTCTATGCAACAGTCAAGGTAGATGTTGAATCTGGAACTCTCTCAGCCTTTATAAATCAGAAACCCTTTGTCCTAACCATTGACCAACTTGCTGCTCATCTGGATATTTGTGATGTCGGGCTTACCTCCTTCCCAAAACGTGATTGGGGTGAAGTTGATGAGGTTACCTCCACCCAGGTCATGAAGGTTCTTCGACCTCATGATGATGATGGCCCTACCAACATATATGCCTTTGAATTAACCGCACCCATCCGGTTCATCTTTAACCTGGTTTTTCGTAACCTTGTCCCTTCCAACAATAGCCGTGGGAGATGTTCTCTCCTTGACATGCTCCTGATTTATCACATCGTCAAGCACAAACCCATTAACCTTCCCCGTCTTATGTTTCACCGAATTCTTGAGATGTCCACTGAGTTCCAAAGTGGCAACTTTGACAAAAATGTCGTGGTTCCTTATGGTATGTGGCTCTCGATCATTTTTATGAGGGAGGGGTTAGTGTTGAAGGGAAGCCCTGCAATTGAGAAATTGAGTGATGAAATGACACCGGGCCTTCTTTCTCGGATGAGCTTGGAGATTAAGAATGGAAAATTGGAAAGGAAGAATCAGTCCGGTTCTACAGCAGGTTATACTGTTGAAATGGGTGTGGTGTTAGCAAAGTTGGATGAACTCCTTGGAATTTTGAATCGGTTGGTCAAAGAACAGGCCAAGTTAAGGGATGAAGTCGGTGATCTTCGCACCATGAATGAAGATCTACTTGAACGTCTTCAGAATGCCTCCTAAACTCTTGCCTCTTTAACCCGTCTCTCCTTATGAACTTTGGTTCTTTGTTGTTTTTTAAAGACACTCTCTTGCACCTTCGGCTGTTTGTTTTTATCTTGCTTGAACTATTTGCGTGTGTTTTAATCGTTTTGCTTGATTTTTGGACATGTTTTATCCTCCTTTGACGATGTCAAGAGGGGGAAGTAGTTTAATTATGCCATGTGTGATCTTCTAACTCTTAGGCTAACGTCCACCTTAATTATGTCTTAGCTTCCATGATTAGATGTTTTACTTTGGCCAAGCATGTTGCACCTTTCGACTACCTTGATCATATTTATTAATTATGTTTATGTTGAAATTGACCAAAGACCGACTAACCATGGGCTAAGGGGGAATATCGCACATGTTTGGACTTGTCATCATCAAAGGGGAATTTGTTAGAACACATTGGATTGATGATGCCAAGTCCCCTTGTTATTTGATTGTTTGCTCTTAGTTGAAATAATTAGTGAATGAAGCAATCAAATGGACTTTCAACAATGATTCAAGATGATCAAGCCAATTAAGGAAGTCAAGAGAATGATATTTTCCAAAGCCTTAGTCGATATATGTAAGAGTAAGTGTAACATTCTCATTTAAGTCAAGTAATGGCAAAACCATGCAACGGTACGCTGTACTGTGGTTTCTGATACTATCATACGGAGGAGGAATTTTCGACCAAATGTTTTTAAGTGTCAAAACTTTGCAAACTTTAAACCTTAAACATTTGAATTTTCAAAAGCTTGAAAATAATCTGAAATTTTGGAGTCACAAGCCCACTTGTCTAAGCCTCTAGATTTGTGCAAACACCTTTTACTAAAATGGCAAAAAATGACTTGTCAAACTTCTAAAGTAAGAAAAGCTTTTTGCCATTTTGATAAATTGTCACATGTTGAGTGTAGAAGCTTAAGTTTTCTGATTTCTTAAGCCAAAGCCTATAAGTCTAACACTTACCATCACTCAAAGCTATCATTTTAATATTGAATTTAATTTTTCAAAGTGTACTTACCTAAGACTAAATCCACTATAAATAGAGTGTCTTAGTCACATTTATTTCCTAAGACTTCCAAAGCATTTATTGTAAAAACCTTGCAAATCATTTGTGCATTTAAAGCTTTGTTCTTCAAGTGTTTGCAAAACGTTTTTCTGATTTTAAGTCTTCAAAATTGTTTTCGAAAAAAAAGTCAGTAAAACCTCCAAGTATCGGTTCATTTGTCTTTGTGACATGATGAGTTTGTTCCATGATTCTCGTGTTAGATCTTCATTGTAATCTCCATGTTCATTTGAGTGAACTCTTGAGATTCAAGATTCTGTAACACCTTGAGATAGAACCCATAAACTCTTGAAGCGGAGTAGCTTTAAGTTTGAGTGCAACCGGAGTAGGTTGGCGAGTTATTTTCATTGTAAGGGGTTTAGTAAGTTTGAGTAAATTTCTAAACAAGCAATAAAATAACGGTTGGACGTAGGCCTCGGAGTAGAGGCTGAACCAATTTTTAAAATGTCGTTTGTTTGTTCATTTACTTTTACGTTCTTCCACTTTGCTATTTCTCGCATGTACCTAATCAAGTTACGTGTCACGAGTCACCTATCTTTGTGACATAGAATCATTGTACCTTCTTGTGAACTTACATTCAATTAAGTTTCTCAAGTCTTGTACTTCTTTATTCTTAGCTTAAAGTAGTTAATTAATTAAGTTAAGGATAAAATTTTTAAAAGGTACACCTAATTCACCCCCTCCCCCTCTTAGGTGTTAATCGTTCTTAACTCTTCATGGCCCTTTGCCATTGTGCATAAACTTTTGTGAATTAATGTGATTAATTTTAGATGGGTATCAAAAATTTTATCTGCGAGTTTGAGTGAGCTTTTCAAGAACAATTGTTATAACAGAAACACAAATGATAATAAAACAAGATAAAATAAAACAAACAAATTTAGTGACCTATAATACGGGTCAATTCGACCTCACATGACCTAGCCCCGCATTGCGAGTCAAAAAATGGCGACCCATCCAGCCCGTATGTTGGCCAAGCACAGCCTGAGTCCCCTACCGGACCAGGTCAATGCCACCTTTCCCTTGTCCTAATATAACTCCACTAAAAAATAAAAAATAAAGTAGGACTGTCTTGGCGCGCTACTGAGTGCGCGGTACTTGGCCGATTGGCCCACTAATTCCTAAACCCATCCCGGCACAGCCGAGCACTAAAAAAGAGTAATACCGTGTCCAGGCCCCTACCCTAACCCTCAGAACAGACCACCTGCCCCTAGGCCAGCTTCGCCCCACTGACTCGGTCCTATGACCACTCCTTAAGGTGTGTTTGGATAGCAAAAGTGGAAGGAAAGATAGGGGAGGGGGAAGGAGGAAAGGAAAAGTGAGAGAAGGGAAGGGGAGGGGAGGGGAGGGGAGGGGAGGGGGAATGAGGAGTGAGTGTTTGGATACAAATTCCTTTTAAATATTACCTATTGTGGAGAGATTTTGATTAGGTTTCGAGGAGGAAAATTGAATTTCTCCAAATCACTCCCCTCCACCCTTAGACCATGCCCAAGCAAGGTCACCAACTGGGTCGTCACCTTGTTGGGTCATGCTAATGACGGTAATTAAGGAGTATTAAGGTGGTAATTTGGTGACCTTGAATAACTTAGGGTCAATTGGTGACCTTGAGTTGAGTTGAGTTGATGACCTTGTTGGTGACCTGGTAGGTGGCGCTCTTCCATTGGCTGGAAATAAAAAAAAAAGTACAACCGTCAAAACAAAGAGAAGGTGACCTTTGGTTGAGTATGGTGACCCGGTAGGTGGCAGTCTCTTATTGGCTGGAAAGTGGAAAATAATTGGGTTGCTGACCTAGGTCGTGACCTTCTGCTTGGGAGGATAAAAGTGGGTCGAGATAATTAAAGTGTGATTAAGAGGAAAAATATTGGTGACCCGTTTATCTCGACCTTCTGCTTGGGAATGGTCTTATTTGCTATCTAAATAAGGGATTTTAAATCTCCTATTCTCCTTCCCTTTCTTTTTCCCCAAATCTTTCAATCCAAACTCATCCTAAATTACTTACTAAGCAAGTTACAATTGCATTAGTTTTGGGTGAATTGCATGTTGGGATTTGGGAATATGGCCTACAATCCTACATGACTACGTGTACTGTCTACGTGTAACAGCTGGAAAATCGGGACTGCAAGAAAAGCACGCACCATGGTTTTCTAGTTGATGCATCATGTTTTCAGTGCTCGAATTTTTAATATGGTCATCCAAATCGGGTAAAACTTCTCTTGTCGTGCTTATCTCTTTAGCTGCTTTAATACGTTGAATGAGTAAAGAGCTTCACTTGTTCTTTTAAAATCGGAATGACCAATTCAGTAATTACTTCTTACTAAATTATTCTTATTTATCAATATCAAAATGATTCAGGTTATATACTCCCTCCATACCACATCAATGGTAACATTGAGAATATTGACACTATTTATAGTCGTGAGGAATCTTCAATATTATTCTTAATCTATAAGATAAAATATAGTCATGCGAGATCTTGTTTGATTTATCGTCATAAATGCTACTCCCTCCATTCAACTCCACACTACCACTTTCTTTTTTCACGTTTGTCAACGCGTCTTTTACGCGCTAAATATCGTTAGCTAAGTATTTGCGAATAATATAAAAGTTAGATATTTTTAATGTACTCGTAAAGACGAATAAAACAAGATCTCACATGAATATATTTTCACTTATGTATTGGGAGAAAATTGAAATTGAATGTTTAATTATGAATAGTGTACAAAATAAATAATGGTAGTGTGGAGTTGAATGGAGGGAGTATAAGAATATCTAATTTTTATAATTTTTAATAATGTGTAACTAAAGATATTCACGTTACAAAACATGTCTCGACAAGTGTGAAAAAGTCAATGTTATCATTAGTATGGTATGAAGGGAGTATTTATTTTTTCCTTCTTCATATATGGATTACTTATAAAAAAACATTTATGATGAAGTTTTGTTTATCATAATAATTTTTTATTTAATTAACAATTTATAGCGGTTAAAAATTTGATTTGATTCGGTTCAAGTTGATAATATTCATACTCAAGTTCAGTTCACCAGGCAAAAACGAATAAGAGTGGCGACTTTATACTTTGGTAATATAACAATCTAAATAAAAAATGATAAATCAAATTGCTAAAATTAATAGTTACTTCAACTTACGACATGCGACTTACGAGCACGCAAACAGCCAAACATCCACTAGTTTTGGGTAAGTTGGATTGGTTGTCTAACCTTTCAAGTTTCAAAGTTTCAAGCTTATTGTAAATTGACAAATGTCCGCCACTGGCTGGAGTACTTTAATACGGAGAAATATTTTATTAATACGCTTCTAATTTTTTAAATGAATTTTTATGACCAAGCTCGCTTAACTAATGGATTAAATGGGTCAACTGACATGTCAAGCTAGGAATAGTGTACAAAGAAGCTAATCAGGCTAGTAATCTAAGAGTTTTAAAAGAGTAAGTGGCATTCATGCTTAACTATCCTCCAAAAGATGTTTTTTTAAATTTGTGAATGAAGTATCCTTCTTAAATTTTAAAACGAATTAAATATTCTTATATGTTTGTTATAGCTAATCGGATTAGTAACCTTATCAAAGTGTCTTAAAAGGAATAAGTGACATTCACGGTTAACTATCCATATTTGTAGAGTTCTAGAATCATCCTCAAAAAGATGTCCAATATGACTATGTGAAATAGATGTTCCCATGTTTATAAAGCACAAACAAGATATGCGTAACGTAGTAATTTCAATTTCAAAAGATGTCTGAAACGAAAAATATAAAGAATCGGTTGCAACAGCATAAAAAGAAAAACTTACGTAAAGATTTGTTGAGTCAGATGGATGGAGTATATTTCAAAATTCTAAAGCAATCAATAAAACAGCAACTACTCAGTGTATATACTGTTCCGGGTGTAATTCCAGAGCAGATATTTGTTACCACTCGTAGCTCGTAGAAAGATGTCCTTGCTTGAATCCTCCTTGCGGTCTCCTGAAACGATGAACAAACTGAGGGCTCGGCTTTGGCCGAGCGTACTCACTCCGACGCTCAAGTCAGTAAACTTAGAGAGAAGTTGTTGTAACTTGGCTAAGAATGTATTGTAGGGAGATAAGGAAGATATTACCGGATGAATAGTGGTTATTAGGTCAATTTGTGGATCCTCTCCTCAATGAAGGTTGAGGAGTATTTATAGGCATTCACCTTTTGTCACGTAGTGGCCAAGTGGCTCATTAGGTGGAAAGACCGTTGTACCCTCGGCCGATGGACCTGTGGTAGGCTCGCCGAGGGTCTTGGATATGAGTACGCGGATGTGTGTCCCGGCTGGCTAGTTGGCCGAGACCTGGGTGACAGGCCGATGAGCTTCATCGGCTAGGCTGTCTAAGTTGTTGACTTTGCTGTGGATGCCCTTGACCTTGCTCAATATGTTGACTTGGTCAGTGGTGCAGAATATGCCCCATCAATTTGCCCCCAGCGTAGTCTATGCCGTGGTATGGGCTCCGATGTATGTTGAGCGTATATTCTGCGTAAGTATTTTTGAAAAATTTCTGGTATCGGCTTCTTCTGATGCATCGGCGTGGTTCTTGTTAGGCCGTACCATATCCCCCCTCCACATGGATGCGTAAAGGGTATCCGATGTGGGAAAGAATGTGACGCTGGCCGAGACCAGGGCTGAGAGTGCCGGTTATTTTTGATTGCCCCCGGCCGGTGCTTCCTGGCTTGGTCGATCATGTGGCCGGCGGATAGCAGGTACCTAGGAATTTGTTGAGGGAGATGAACAGGCGAAGAGGTGTGAATGGGCGTGTTGAATACGCTTGGTCACTGTAGCATTGATTGACATTTAACTGTTGCAACGATTGACATTCCGTGGTTGCATGTCCGACACGTGTCTGTTCGCTGATTGGTTGACGCTTCATGGGCTGTGCCCTGATTGGTCCTTATTTGTGGGCTTTTCCCTATAAATAGGGCAGTTATTCCGTGATTTTGGCCACCAAATTTATTTTCTCAAATTTTCTCCAAAATCTTCATCTCTCTAAACTTTCAAGGGCTTCCATTTCTTCTAATCTTCAGAGTTTTTGATCCGGCGAGTGCATTTCTTCAAGGTAATCAAACAAATTTTCACCTCTTATTTCGTTAGTAATTGCTGTGAACATGTCTTCTGCTGATGCTGGACCTAGTAAGCCTGCGTCGGGGGGCCCTAGGTCTCCCTCTCCTGAAGTTGATCCTCAAATTTTGGAGGAATGGGAGGATGACGATTCCTATGGTGATTTTGGTGATGATTTCGGTGATGAAGTGGAAAGGCCTCGTCCTAATGAAGGGAGGCAGTACGTCCTGGATCACGGCGACGCCTGTAAGGTCCGTCTTGACCGTGCTTGGACTCATAAGCTCGCTAGTTGTTCAGGCGAGAAATTTTTCGAGGGCCATTTCTTCTTCGGTAGGGGATACAAAATTGTTATCCCTGAGGAGGGTCAGGCCGTCTGTTGCCCTCCACCGGGCCACACCGGCGTGTATATGCGGCATTTGGAGTATGGGCTCCGGTTTCCGCTGAATCGTGCAGCCCTCCGCCGAAACAATGAATTAATTATAACCTAATGATAACAAATGATTAATAAGGAAGAATAGTTTCGAAACAATGAAGACCATCCAACTCGACAGCAAAACGAGGATTCCTCATTATTATCTTCTTTCTCGTCACTGCGGCCGCCACCTTCTTTTCTTCAGCACCAACTTTGTTTTCAGCTTGCTGAGTACTATTCTCCCTCTTCAAACCTTCATCCTTACGCAACGCGGCGGGGGAGAAATTGAACGGCTTCTTCCACCCGGTGGATTCGGCGCATAACGCATCGAACGAGCTGAACAACGACATCATCTTTACTCTAATTAATTAAGTGATTAAGAATTAAGATTAGAATTGCTTGAATGCTTGAGTCTTGTGAATTTTTAGGCTTTATTAGTTGACTATATATATAGGGAGGGGAGGATGAATAAGGAAAGATATGGAAAGCGCAGTAAGGAAATAGGAAAGTTAAGTTTATTATAGGGAAGTTAGAAGTTACGTGGCTGGTAAGAAATAAGGAAATAGGAAAGTACTCCTAGTTGTTTGTCAAGCGTGACGACCAAGTCAAGTCCGAGTAAACAAAGTCGCATATGTTTCCTTATTGACTTTATGAATGGATAACTCTTGTGAACTAAATGTGATTCTAGATGTGTGTTAAGTAGAGATAGTCATGACTAAGCTTGATAAATGGGTCATTTGGGTGGGTTTGGGTTAGGTTATATTGGATCGGGTCCTTTTCGGGTCAATAGCTTATCATGTCACTTTTGGGTGAGTCATTTTTCGGTCGGCTCACTTCGGATCGGTCAATCCGGGTCGTTTGGGTCATGATTTTGTCTTAATTAGGTCATTTCGTGTCATTTTGGGTCAATCGGGTCATTTTGGGTCACTTAAATCATATCACTTCGGGTCGGGTCATTTTTGGGTCGGGACACTTCGAGTCTGTCGGGTACTCGGGTAACTTTCGGGTGATGCATTTCGAGTCATTTTTGGGTCTCAGATCAGCCTTATCGGATCGGGTCATTCGGGTCGGGTCAACTTTGCCAGGTCTAGTCATGACCCATGAGCCGGATTTAGGACGGGTTAGCAAGGGCGCTTGGCCGCTTGCCCCCGCTAGCTAATGAAATTTCAAAGTTTTCCTTAAATCATTAACCGTTCGTCTCTGCTAAAATTTTTCACCTCTTTTGGGATTAATTCCTGACTCCACCACTGACAGAAAAAGTGGTTGGGTTGGCTCAAGCCTAACTCGTGGCTAAGTTGGCATGCATACTGAAGTTTTTAGTTAAAAATTTGTTCAGCGTATTTTAAATGGATAATAATCTATACGTAATACACCTCATGTTATAAAACTTACTCCGTATACTACATTATCTGACATACTTCGTACTATACAACAATTTTTTTTTTTAGAATTTGCTCATAAATTTTTAACAAAGTTTTTTTAATGACAAGCATATTCATGTAAAAAAAGTTAAAATTAGTCAAATAAATATCATTTGATAAAACTGTCTAGTGACTAGTGACTATCAAAAAAATTGTCATATTACAATTATGTGACTAGTTACTATCAAAAAAATTGTCATATTACAATTATGTGGTAATATTTTGATCGTTTTAATGGCAAAATGATATGATCGCCTTGGAAAGATTAAAACAATTTTATTACAATTGCATTGGTATGTTTTGGAGCCATTAGATGTTGGGAACACGGTGTACGTCGTGACTATATATGTGTAAAGAGTTGGAAACCCGGGCATAGCTAGCATGCACCATAGTTGATGTTTTCAGTGCTAGTTAGTTTGGGATGACAAACTGACATGTCAAGTTGAAAACTGCGTACCAGAAGCTAATCGATGAGGCTAGTAACCTTAGCAAAGAGTTTTAAAAGGAGTAAGTGGCATTCACGCTTAACTATCCTCCAAAAGATATTCTTGAAATTTGTTAACTCTTAGCCACGTGGTCCAAATACGACAATTTTTTTTTTTTTTTCAAATCGCTCGTAGTACTCGGAAAGATGATCGATTTGGAGAAAAAATCGGCATTTTCCGAACTCGTAAACACGAGTTATGACCTCTTATAAATTTTCGGATAAAAAATTGAATATTTCATTTAAATGTCAAAACTCAGGGATAACGTGTGAATTTTCCGTTGATAAAATATGTTATTTGAAATTACTTTTGGAGTTGGACGGTTGGTACTTGGTTACTTAAGTAGTGAACTAACCTAGTCTAGATGGGATAGTAACGGCCAAGAACATTTGACATAACACGTTGAACACATGATAAAATGCCGAGAAAGTAAAATCCGTGGTTCATATGCATACGCACCTTGATCATTGATTGCGTACCTAGACAATAATCAATTGTGATTTGTGACACTTTTAGAGGTCGAAATTGGACATGTTGTCACTATCTAGTGTCTATGGTGTATTCACTAGTGTAGAGGCCGGTTTATTGCAACGTTTTAATATTAGCGTATACGCCAGGTGAAGTGAATGTAAGAAGCAAAATCTACAAGAGAGAAAAAAAAAAGTGAAAAAACGCATCAATGATTAAATCGGTTAATTTGAAAAGTTTGTAATCTTGTAATTAATTAGAGACGGAAAGAAAATAACGATAATTCATATGTCAATAAACTTGGTTTAAAATATCTTAATAATTTGTGAACTACAGTTTAATACGTATAAGCTAGATCATTGATTAATATGAAGTAGAAATTCGAAATTAACGATCGGATACAACTTATTAATTCGTACCACGAAAATTCTTATTCCGAAACGTTAAATAAAGTGACATGCATATACTCTTCCTAATTAAAGTCTATTGAGTAATTAAGGTTTCAAAACAATTTAAGCCATCAAATTGAGGTGCTATTATTGGCATATTATTAGTTTGTCTCAATACATCCCTTGTTTTCTTGGCAACGTAATTGCTTGCTGACTCCTTCAATGATTCACTGCCCTGCCATGTTTGAGAAATTTGTCACAATGTAAGCTTATATGATCATTTACTCGTACAACAGTCTTATTTCTCGTAAATATTTTACATTGTTAACTTGATTATATAAATAACATAATACGGAGTAATAAGATTCAGGAATCTAACTCGTGTTTACGCTAAGGTCCCATGTTAAAGAAATTTGGGTAACACAAATTGATAAACTTAAAACTATTTTTTGGAAATATAGGATAACAGAAGTTACCCCTTGTTACTAACTAGCTTAGACTCGGCTTGAAATAATAAGAAATAATTTACCTTAGCTGCGGGGATATGAAAGTGTTGATGAACATAAAAACCAACCGATACAGTAACTGCGGATACTATTATGGAGTAATTAAACGCGACAATAGCCATTATTTACACTTCTTAATGAAACTCGACTCAATATTTATTACTCCGTAGTACTCTCGATCTAATATTGGACTAATAGTGTGAAATGTACTTGAATAGATTGTAGATTGAGGAAAGGAATATGTAGACGACTTGTCGTCGAAGGCAAAGGAAAATTTCAAAGCAAGCAAAGTAAAATTACATACAATGCAGGAATGCAACGAGGCAGAGAAGATTTAGCTCTTTAATATACGCCGATTTATTATTATTTAATTTAATTATTATATACTAAAATATTGGTTTAATTTGGTTGATTCTTTACAAAAGTGGATAATTAGATATGTTAGAATGATTCGTTGCTCAACTTTGAATCAGTATATATGCAAGAAAACTTAATTTGTCATGTGCCCAAAACTTTATTCTCAGTGGATTTCATAATAATTTATGCCTATATTCGATGGGTGTCTTTCGAATTTGATGATCATATATGCTTAAATTTTGATATGATTATAATAAATTTCTAGCAAATTATTCTCATATTGTACCATAGTAGTTAGAAAACTTACGGAGTGGTATTTTCTCGTCACTGATCACCGTTGACAATCAACGAACGAGTTAACAACTCCGCGACCATGCACCCCTACGAGAAAGGTAGAATACATTCAAATAAGACTGAACCTTTGTACTATATATACATTTGCCGATTTTATTTGAAGTTAAACAAGATTCTTTATAATACTAATTTAATTAAAAAATACATTACATATGAGTAATAATCCTGTACAATGGTCTATATATTATCTATACAAAATTTTCGCCTGTTTAATATGAAAATCTGTTTTGTCTGGTTAATTGGTTTTAAGTACTAACTTGACAACTTGTAACTGTAGAACTGTATTAGATCAAATTTACTTGACTTTGACCTAATAAAGTTTGATGAAAAACCAAACTTATAATACTCCGTATCACTTAAAACAGCCTTTAGCTTACAACAAAGTCGTCATACTCAAAGCTCAATTGAAATTTTGTACTTCTGCTACATATTTTTGAAGCTTAATTATTTTTTACGCTTCCAAGATTTATTACTCGTATATACTCGCTTTATGTTAGTTATTGTTTACTTCTTAAAATTATTTTATGATCGAGTGATATTTCAATCAAAATAAAAATAAATAATAAAAACGGAGACATATTTCAAAAAAACTGAATAAATTGTTTAATAAAACAGCAACTCAGTATATACACATATAAGTCGATCTACTGATTGATAACAAACAGAACATGTCTAATAATAATTGAATTAAATTGAGTCAATTAGACAACCTAATTATAATCATAAGACTTATGATCAATAAGGAAGGATAGTTTCAAAACAATGAAGACCATCCAACTCAACAGCAAAACGAGGATTCCTCATAGTCTTCTTCACCGTCTTCGCCGCTGCGGCCGCCTTATTCTTTTCTTCAGCAGCAACTTTGTTCTCAACTTGTTGATTACTATTTTCCTTCTTCAAACCAGAGAAATTGAGCGGCTTCTTCCAGCCGGTGGATTCGGCGCATAAAGCATCGAACGAGCTAAACAACGACATCATCTTTACTTTAATTAATTATTACTACGAGTAATGACTTGAGTAAGAAGTTTTGAGGGATTTTGAAAGTGTGTGTTTGATTTTTGGGGAATTGAATTGAATTGAATTGAATTGATGTGTGTTATGGAAGGAGAATAGGGGGAGTATATATAGTGGGGGGAAGGGAGGGGGCAGATGAATCAATAAGGAAAGATCTGGAAAGTGCGGTAAGGAGCCAAGGAAATAGGGAAGTTATTACTCCTAATTTACAGAGGTATAAGGAATCGGGAAGGGTCAAGTTTTGGGTTCAAGTTGTCAAATTGCTCACGCGTGCCGACCAAGTCAAGTCGGGACTAAGCATATGTTATGTTTGTGAATTGCTTTTATGTTTGGATATGCTCACATATAGGTGGATACAATAGTGGTGGATCCGGGAGGGGTTAATAGCTGCGATTATTCCTGTTGGGGATCGATGATTATTTCAAAGTTTTTGCTTTCTAGTTAAAAAATTTCAATTTTTTACGAATTTTTCTTAAATCATTAACTGTTCGTTATTGTTGAGATTTTTCACCATTTGTCACTGTGCATAAACTTTTGTGAATTAACGTGATTTTAGATGGGTGTCAAAAATTTTATCACCGGGATTGAGTGAGTTTTAACGAGAACCATTGTTATAACAAAAACAAGATAAAATAAAACGACACACAGATTTACATAATTCACTAACCTTATGTTAGATACGCCTATAGATAGAATGAAAAGTTTTATTGATCTTAATGAGTTACAGATTTTCAAAGTATAGATTTAGATTGTTATAATAAGTATAATTGTTACTTGTGTTATAATGTGACAAACATAGTTTATATGATACTCTCTAATTCCAATACAGAATTAGACTAAAGATAGCCCAAACAAAAATCCCCGCGCAAATACGAAATGACAAATTTAGTAGATTCAAGTCGTAGTCTAAACAATTTCCCTTATCGAGCATATACACTATGCATTGATTGCATAAACATATCATATACAATCCAATTTTTATAAATTACGAAAATCCTAATATTAAATAGGACTTGGTAATAGATACAATAATATTAGAGTTGACCAACAATGCAGGCCAGTTCGACCTCACACAAACCTAGCCCTGCAATGCGAGTCAAAAATTGGCAGCTCATCCATCCCGTATGTTGGCTAAGCACAGCCCGGGTCCCCTTCGGGCCAGGTCAGTGCCACCTTTCCCTTGTCATAGTCTAACTCCAACACTAAAAAAATATTCCCTCCTATTTACTCATTTCTTCCCTTTTCCCTTTTTTGGATTTTCTTCTCTCTTTCCTTTTTTGTAGTGGGGTTGTGTGTTTTGTGTTATCTAAATTCAATTGTATGCGGGATTGTATGTTTTTGTGGTCCAAATTCACATTCTTATTTCTTATGCAAAATAGAAGAGGTAAGAAATGAGTTAATAAAAGGGAGTAAAAAAATAACGTAGGACTATCTTAGCCTGCTACTGAATGGGCGGTACTCGGCCCACTAATTCCAAAGCCCAGACCGACACGCACGAGCACTAAAAAAGAGTAGTGTCGTGTCCATGCCAATTCTTATACCCTACACCCAGGTGTAGGATACTTCATACTCCTCCTATTAAAAAAATATAAAAATAAAAAATAAAAACTCCCAACATCCCCACTATTAAGCAGTTACCATCTACAATAAATAACCATTCTTTTTCCTATTTCAAATCTACAGCTTCTATATTCACCAAATAAATTATGCACAAATTTAATTTTCCATCCATCTTATTAATTTTGTAATCTCGTTTTCTATTTTGATCGATTATTTTATTAGGTAAGTGTTGAAATATCGTTAAAACCCTAAAAATCGCATATACTATTCATTGAATTGAATTTTTCCGTTTCCTCTTTCATTATTCATGGTTAAATTTGTGATTTTGGGCGTGATATTTATCATATGATACTATCATATTCACTTTCAATTTAGTGAATATGGTAATTTAATTTGATGAATACTAGTATTGGTGCCCGGCTTCGCCTGAGCTACCTCTACTTACCATTAAATATTTTTTTTCATTAAATAAAATTACTTAAAGTTGCATAACCCATAAATTTATCATTAATATATTTTTGTATGACATATCCTAAAATTACGATGAAATAAATTTTGAGACAAATTCACTCCTCCCGCTATTAATATTTTACTCTTATTAATGAAACTGTTCCGGGTGTAATTCCAGAGCAGATATTTGTTACCACTCGTAGCTTGTAGAATGACGTCCTTGCTTGAATCCTCCTTTCGGTCTCCTGAAACGATGAACAAACTGAGGGCTCGGCTTTGGCCGAGCGTACTCACTCCGACGCTCAAGTCAGTAAACTTAGAGAGGTAAGTTGTTGTTACTTGGCTAAATGTATATATTGTAGAGAGATAAGGAAGATATTACCAGATGAATAGTGGTTATGAGGTTAAATTGTGGATCCTTTCCTCAATGAGGGTTGAGGAGTATTTATAGACTTTCACCTTTTGTCACGTAGTGGCCAAGTGGCCAAGTGGCTAGCAGGTGGAAAGACCGTTCTACCCTCAGCCGATAGACCTATGGCAGGCCGGCGGAGGGTCCTTGGATATGAGTACGCGGATATGTGCCCCGGCAGGCTGGTTGCCATGCCGAGACCCAGGTGACAGGCCGATGGACTGCATCGGCTAGGCTGTCTAAGTCGTTGACTTTGCTGTGGATATCTTTGACCTTGCTCAATATGTTGACTTGGTCAGCGGTGCAGAATATGCCCCATCAGAAACAATAGTAATAACATTTCACTACTTGCCCGTAATCATTGTTACTTTCACTACTCCCCGTAATTATTGTTACTGTCACTAATGCCGCATTAATATTGATAATTTCACTACTCCCGCCGTAATTATTGTTACTTTCACTATTGCCGCATTAATATTGATTATTTCACTACTCCCGTTGTTGTTTCTACCAAATTCACTAATCTCGCTGATAATATTGTTACTTTTACTATTCAAATGAGTGATTACTATCATATAACTATATCCAATGTTACTACAATTCTTTTCTTTACTGACGAAATTACTTTTACTACTTAAGCATGCAATTTTAAGAGGATTCTATATTTATATAAATATATTACATATATGCATTAAATCAAATCGAAACAATTATGCAATATTATATATTATGGAATCTAACTTGAATTATTTATAACCTACTTATATTATATTTTTGTATGTTAAATAATTAACATCTCTATACATCTAATAAACTACAAAGTTTAATAAAATTGCATAAATTTTAAATTTAATATATAATTTTATGATGATAATAATTAATAGTATAAGTGTACATGTTTATACTAATTAAGTATTTTATTTTAAGGAAATTGACCATCTTCTAGTCTTCTATAAATATTTAGAAAAATTACCAAGCATCTTCTTTTTTCTTTTTTCTTTTTTTTTGATGACGAGGGGGTTGAGTCCCCCCGGGCCCATGCATTCCCGCACCACCACATGGACCATGTAAGTCACCCCCTTCGGGGGCTGCAGTGGCCAAGTGATCATCGCCCCAGCTGGTAGTCGAACCTGGGACCTCTCAACTCCTGCATTTTACCAAGCATCTTCTTTCTTTTAGTCTCCTTGAAATTGACCATCTTAATTAATTATTTTATTTTAAGGAAATTGACTATGTTTTAGTCTCTTACAAATGTTTAGGAAAATTATCAAGCTTCTATATAATTTAATTTTAACCCAAACTATATAATATTTGCATTGAGATCCCTTAATCGGGTCCATCACACGGTACTAGTGATTTAACACTATATAGTATAATTAATTTGTATAACTTTCTTTAATTACACGGAAGTCCCTTGGTTTCTGGATTTAATATATAGTATTTGATTGATTGATATGTTATCTAGTGTGATATTCATCATATGTAACTATTATATTCACTTTCAGTTTAGTGAATATGATAGTGTAACATAATGAATATGTATTAGGTACTATGATATTCATCATATAACACTATTATATTCATTATGAGATTAGTGAATATGATAGGGTAATTTGATGAATATATGTAACTTAGTGTGATATTCACCCTAACACACAATTATATTCACTTTAACTTAAATGAATATGATGATTTATTTTGATGATTATGATTTATAAACTTGATAAATATGAGTACAAATAGATTAAAATTAAAATTTCATGAATTTGATAAGATTTTAATAAACTTGTAAATTGAGTAATTTGAAAAAGTAACGTACTGTATGAAGATGTAGTGGGTAGTTATTATTATTTTTTATTTATTTTTTCCCTCTATAACTATCATGAGAGTATCCTGCTCCCTACTCCTGGGAGTAGGATATAATTTACCTGTCCATGCCCCAGCCCTGGCCTACCCCTCATAACTGCCCGCCCTAGCCAGGAAGTAAGTTACAATTGCATTGGTTTTTGGAGCAATTGCATGTTGGGAACATCGAACATGGCCTACATGACTACGTGCTACGTCTACTGCCTACGTGTAACACCTGGAAAATCGGGACTGCAAGAAAGCACGGACCATGGTTTTCTAGTTGATGATGATGCATCATGTTTTCAGTGCTCTTTAGTTTTTCATATGGTGAAGCTTATCTGTTCAACTGCCTAAATGCGTTGAATGAGTAAACTTCACTTGTTCTCTTAAAATAGAACGTCGAAAAGTTGACTTTTTTTCGTCGGGAGTGGATTTTTGGTAGTCTTTCGCAAAATGAAGAAATGAAAGGTAGTTAAAAGCCAAAAATAAAATGAAAGTTAGTTGTTCACAAATGACCCTAAACAAAAGATAGCTAATTTCTGACAAAAAAACCCTATATTCATTCATATGATGGAGTTTTGTTAAATCATATACGGAGTATTTAATCTTCGCAATTGCTAAATCTCGTACACCCTTTTACTAAATCTCACACATTTCCCCCAAATATTCCATAACTATCCTTTATCATTAAAAAAGATCGAAAAAAAATTCTCTCCCTTCTCTCTCTCACAAACTTAATAACTCGACAATTATGCATCGTAATTCGCAAATACCACGCATAATTTATCCGTTTTATCAACAATTACATTAATACCGTCTTTTAGTTAATTTAATAATGGTTTTTTAAAAAGTTTTTTTAAAAATTTTATTTTAATAATTAGGGTTCTCGGATTGACGTTGGATTAATATTAATGTAGTGTTCATGAAGGGGTGGTTATGGCATTGCGAACAGGCCGGAGTTGGGTGATTGGAGGACATGGTCATCGAACTCGTGGCAGTCGTCGGTCATGATGCGAATTGCAGGTTGCTGACCTAAATCCACGCCTGACACACGGAATAAAGGGGAAAATATGTGGGATTTAGTAAAATGATGTGCGAAATTTAGCATGTCCCTTAATATTATAATTAACTGGTTATAAGTTGTAACAGTTGAAATGATTTGGTTCAAGTTGAGAATATTCGTACTCAAGTTTAGTCCACCAAAATGATTCGGCATTATAAAATTACCCAAAATCTCATTGAAAACGGCACGTATTCGTCACTTTAGAGTGACGGATACCATTTCCTCTCACAAATGACCCAAATAGAGGAGAGATGGAAGCACATGAGGGTGCCACACCTTGTCCCCCTATCCGTTTTGTGAATGACATTACCCGTCACTTGCTCCGACCCGTCTTCAGCAAGACTAACTGATAAAATTATTGTACTAATAGATAACAATCTTGATAGAATATATTGTAAATATTCTTGTTTTACATAATATTCTGTAGTTAACTAATTATCTATAAGTTAGGAAACTAGATAACTACAGAATATTATGTAAAACAAGAATATTTACAATATCTTATATCTTATATCTTATATAAAAAGAGAATAGGGGGTTTGCATATTTTGGCACAGCTCATACCCTTTGACTCCCCATGTATTTACAGTCATGCCACCTACTTTCTATTATTTTATTTGTATCTTATTTCCTACTTCCTCCACCGCCTGACTCTTCATCTTTCATCCTTCTCCTGAACTAATTAATTTTCCACAAAGATATAACTGCTCCTATTGTTTAGCGTTGTTGGTCCACCGCTAAATTCCTTAATTTTATTGTGCTCATCGCCATCGTTATCAGCAACTTTCCTTCACCGATATGTCGCTCGCTCAATATCTCAGTAAGTACGACTTCTTTCTCCGTGTGTCCCTGTTCTGCGATTTCTGTTTTTCCAATTACCGCATATTTTTCGTGTTTAATTCAATTTTGGGCATTACATTTGCGGGTTGGGTTAATTTATTGATTTTGAACCTACTATTTCGTATAGGAAAAGCTGTACTTTGGGTGAGTTTCTGACCTTCGGAATTTGTTATTTGAGATTTTTAATTGATCAAAATTGTGAGGGCTATCAGTTGTAATGTGTTGGAATTTTTTTTATAATTCGGTGTTCCTTCTTCATGTCCGGGCTAAAAGTTTCAAACTTTCAAGGAACAAATACCTGAAAGTTTCATCTTTTTCAAGGTCTTGTTGAAAGTGATGTAGAAATATCCTGTGCACTCGTCATCCTGCAAGGCCTGCATTCCATTGCTAAAGATACATTTCCTGTACACAAGAATTTATTATTAGATTCAAGTTTTCGGTTTGAGACTTTATTCGTTGATTTCGTGTATCTCTATAGGATTTGCCTCGAACATTTCCTGGTCACCCGTGGCTGGATTTGACAGAGGGCCATGCAGCTCTCCAGCATGTTCTTGTTGCGTACTCATTTCGTGATTCCTACGTCGGCTACTGTCAGGTGATCTTCAAAAGTATTTTCTAGGCTAATCAAAGGAGATATTTGGGGTTATTAATGCTATATATTGCAAACTATTTTCATTATCTCCTATTTTTGTACCCTATTTACGACCTTCATTTCACTTGCACGTCATCCTGTTTCTTATATATCTTGCCTTTAAAGGAAAGAACCGGGATTAGGTTTGTATTGAATGGAGGAGACGATTAAATGTAAATAAATGATTGAGACGAATGAAGTATATTTCAATATGGTAGCAAGAATTAAGACTACCCAGATTAAAAATACTGTTAATTTTTAGTGTACAAATTTCGGGTTTTGACTCGCTTCGTACCAATCATTTGTTTACCACTGATTAAATACGATAAAATGTAAATAAATGATTGAGACGGAAGGAGTATGTTTTAATATGGTAGCGAGAATTAAGACTACCCAGATGAAAAAGACTGTAATTTTAGTGTATTACAGTATTAATTGTGAGTTTTCGGTTTGTTTGCGTATTTCTGAAGGTAAATATATATGGGAGAAGAAGGGGGAAGTGATTATAGACAATGGGATGAGATGATACCAGATGCATTGGGAATTATTTTCAAGAAATTGCCTTTGGAGGATATAGAGTATTAACAGTAATACCTAGAGTTTGTAAGTCATGGGGAAAAGCAGTTCAGGGACCTTATTGTTGGCAAGAGATTGATATTGATGAGTGGAGGAGTGTTTGCCAACCCGAGAACGTTGATCGGATGAACATTTTGTTTTGTAATAGTACTACGGAGTATAATTTAAGTTTATTGAACATAGCTCAATATTTGGGCATAATGAATAGGTGATTAGTTTATTCAATCAAGTTGAGTTTCTTGCCTTCTTGCTTTGATATTTGCGACTGTTTGTAATTTGATTAAGTATTGGCAATATAAGTTTTGATGGGTTTGGGAAATTTGTAAAAGATATTTTATGAGAGGAAATTGATTTGCGCTGAATTTGCAAATGTCGATGTGTTTACTCCAGTGAAATCATGTATTGTGGATAGTTGCTACTCCGCTTCTCTTTGACAAAAGTCATGTTCTATGAACCACGTTTTATTTTTCTTTTGTGATGATCTACGTTCATAACTGGAGAATTACTTTGAGAATGATGTAATTTATATTTCAAAGGATAGCTAACGAGAGATATACTAACCATTAATCATGAAAAAGCTTTAAATTAATAGCCTCTAATTACCATGTAATTTCATATAGTAATATAAGTGTTGTCATACCTCTTGAACATAAATTTATTTATCTTACTTATTTAAGGCTTCTTTGGTTTCATGATTTGGAGAGAAAGAGAGAAAAAAAGGGATACATAATCCTTTACTTGGATCACAAAATCTCATTTGTGACGGCGATATCCGTCACAAGCTTGTGACGGCGATATCCGTCACAAGCTTGTGACGGATACCGTTTCCTCTCACAAAATACCCATTAAGAGGTGAGTGGTAAGCATATGGGGGGTGCCCCACCTTGTCCCCTCTCCCTTTTTGTGAGAGGTCACTAACCCGTTACAAGCAACACTAGGTGTACTTGGATAGGGAATAGGTATTCTCAAAGGGGATGATATCTCTAATTTTTAGCGTCATAGAGTGTATCTATTTTTGCTTATCTGTCTTTTCTTTTTACTTTGATGCTTATGATTGAGGACAGTATATCTACTCCGTAAAATTTATACAATAGTACGTTTGGGTGTTTATTAGCAAGAATCCCAACAACTCGTGATTATCAACTAACTTTTATATTCCATAAGTATTCATGGTACGCAATAAGTTTAGTATTATTCCCACTACAATTTGTCGATATAGTGTATCGTCATCAGTACAAGCGTTTAATGCCGCGTGCGAAGCCGCGGGTTTCTGACTAGTATTCTATCAAATCTAAATTAAAGAAAAAAAAATGCTAAAATTTATAGTAACTACTGTAAATGATGAAACTGGTTTGTGAAAACTTGTATATTATTGATATGAGATACAAGGTATTTATACATATTACAAAGGTATGAACATAGATGTAAATAAGTAAAGGATATAAACATATAGCTAGAAATAAGGAGAGAAAAGTGGCAATGATAGTATTCACATTTGACTTGCTTCTTATGAATGATATGGACGAAGATATGAGATCATATTCCAAGATATGGGGAGCCATATCTTTGACTATGATTTTATATTATCAACACTCCCGCGCAAGATGGACGGTCGTAGACGGAGTCCAATCTTGGATGATAGCTCGTAAAACCGGGACTTGTGGAGTGGCTTCGTAAGAGTGTCAGCGAGTTGGTCGGAGCCATTGATATGTTGTATTCGAATTAATCCTTTGCGCACCTGTTCTTTGACAAAATGAAATGATAGTGCAAGGTGTTTCATGCGAGAGTGAAAGACGGGGTTGGCTGAGTAGTGTGTCGCAGATAAATTATCACAAAATATAGCAGGTGGTGTAGTCTGCGAGAAACCAAGCTCGGCTAGAACCGAGACTAGCCATAGAATTTCTGAGGTCGTGTCAGCTACTGCTCTGAATTCTGCTTCGGTGGTTGAGCGAGAGACCGCTCTTTGCTTTTTGGAGGACCATGAGATTGGGTTTTGGCCAAGATAAACTATGTAGCCGGTAGTGGATAGGTAGTCTGCCGTGTCACCTCCGAGGTCCGCATCACAGAATGCGTGGAGTGTGAGTGGGGTCGACTTGGTGAGGTGGATACCGAGGTGCAAGGTTCCATGGAGATAGCGTAACAATCGTTTTAGGGCTGACCAATGGGAGGCAGTGGGATGGGTTAGATATTGAGCGAGTTTGTTGACGGGGTAGGCGATGTCGGGACGGGTGAGAGAAAGGTATTGGAGACTACCGACAATTGCACGATAGTCCGTAATATTAACAATGGGTTGGGTGGATTCTTGGCATAGAGGCGGGTGAGGGACCATGGGAGTGGTGGCTGGGTTACTTTCATTCATATGAAATTTGTGCAGGAGGTCGGATAAGTATTTCGATTGGTTAAGGTGAAGACCCGTTTTGGTGGGGGTCATTTCGACACCTAGGAAGAAAGAGAGGGGTCCAAGGTCCTTGAGGGAGAACTTTTGAGAGATTTGGTTGATGAAGGTTTGAATGTGCGAGGTGTTTGGGCCAGTGACGCTAATATCGTCGACGTAGACAAGGACGAAGAGTGTGGTTTGGGGCGTGTTTAGGATGAATAACGAAGGGTCGGAAATGGAGTTTTTGAAGTTAAGATACACGAGATAGGTTTTGAGCTCGGTATATCAAGCTCGTGGGGCTTGTTTGAGTCCGTAAATAGCTTTGTGGAGTTTGCACACAAAGTCAGGTTTCTCGGGATCAATGAAGCCGGGTGGTTGGTCCATAAAAACCGAGTCAGTGAGATGTCCTTGAAGAAAGGCATTGTTGACATCGACTTGATGAAGATGCCACTGTTGGGACACAGCTATGGAGAGAACAAGGCGGATTGTGGCGGGTTTTATGACGGGACTAAAAGTATCCGAGTAATCGATGCCGGGGCGTTGATGGAAGCCCTTGGCAACGAGTCTTGCTTTGTATTGTTTTAATGTACCATCGGGATTGTATTTCACGCGGTAGACCCATTTACAACCAACAACATTTTGGGCTTGGGAGCGAGGCACGAGGGACCACGTTTGGTTACGGAGAAGGGCTTGGTGTTCGTCGAGCATTGCATTTCGCCATCGTGGGTCAATGAGGGCTTGTTTTGTGGTGGTGGGTGTTATATGAGGGGTTGGAGCGACGGCGGTTTTAGCGTAGCGAGGATTGGGTTTGATTATATTGTTGGAGAGTCTAGTGTTGTGACGAGGGGGTGGGGGTGGGGGTGGAGGTGGCGGTGGGGGTGAAGAGTGCGGTGTGGTGGAGGGGTTAGGGGAGGGCGTGCTGGTTATGGAGGTGGAGGAGGGTGTGCTGGTTGAGAAAGGGGGAGAGGATGATGGGGTGGAGTCCGTGCTGGTGGGAGGTGAAGAGGATGAGCTAGGGGGCGAGTGAGGTGTCGGGGATGGAGATTGAGGGAGGTCTGGGGAAGGAGAATCTGGCTGTGGGGTATGTGGTGGTTGTGTCGTGGGGAAGGCGGGGTCAATAAGGGGAATGGTGAGTTCACACCATTGGTCAGGAGATGGTAGGGAGGATGGTTTTGAGTTAGCTAGTTTAAGATAAGGAAATTCATGTTCAATGAAGCGAACATGTCGAGAGGTTAGGAGTTTACCAGTGGATGGGTCATAGCATAGGTATGCGCTTTGGGTGGTCGAATAGCCAACAAATACACAGGGTCGAGATTTCGGGTCAAGTTTGTGGGTGGTGTACGGTTTGAGCCAGGGGTAGCATAGGCATCCAAATGGGTGTAGTTTTTGGTAGTTTGGTTGTTGTCCAAGAAGGAGGTGATATGGGGTTTTGTTTTGAAGGGTTGGTGTTGGTAGTCTATTAATTAGATATGTTGCAGTAGCAAAGGCATAGGGCCAAAAGGTGTTCGGCATGTGAGCATGGGTAAGGAGGGCAAGACCCGTTTCAACAACGTGGCGATGGCGTCTTTCGGCAAAACCATTGTGCTCCGGTGTATGGGGTGGTGAGGTGAGGTGCGTGACACCATCATTGAGAAGTGACGGAGTTAGTTTCTTGTATTCACCGCCATTGTCGGAATAAAACTGTTTGATTGGTTTTTGAAAATATTTTTCAACAACAGCTTTAAATCGATTGAAGGTAATAAGGGTATCAGATTTGTTTTTAATAGGGTAGAGCCAAAAATAGTGGGTGTAATGGTCAACAAAAATTACGTAGTATTTGTATGAGTCGTGTGAAGTGATAGGTGAGGTCCATACGTCGGAAAATATTAAATCGAGTGGGGCAGCGGATTTTAGCGTGGACATGTGAAATGGAAGCTTGTGGCTTTTATTAATAAGACATGAATTACAATGCAAATAATGGGAAATACGGAAATTATAAATAGAGTTTAATTGTTTTAACGTAGCATTAGACGGATGACCTAGGCGAGCATGCCACAGACTGCTAGCCGAGGTATTTGTGGTGAGGTAGGCTTGCGGTTGAACGGGTGGTGGTTGCCATTGATAGACGCCATCTTGGAACGGTCCTTGAAGTAGGATCTTACCCGTTGTGCGGTTCTTAAAACAAAAAGAAGTAGGTGAGAAATAAGCTATAGCATGGTTGTCAGTACAAAATTGAGATACTGACAGAAGGTTTCTAGCAATTGATGGAACAATGAGCACATTATTGAATAAAAGAGGACGAGTGGATGAAGGAATAGAAAAAGAACCGTGGTGCGTGATCGGGAGCGCAGAACCGTCTCCTATGATAAGGTCATCGGGTCCATCATAGGGGTTGTGAAGGGATAGCGTCTCAAGGTCTTTAGCTATGTGGTGAGAGGCGCCGCTGTCGACTAGATAGGTCGAGGTAGATGAGGACGGGGTAGTGGCAGTATGAGCATGAGGTTTGTATGGTTTTGGTGGTGGGAAAATGACATTGGGATAGTCACGTTTAAAGTCGGGACAATCGCTTATAACATGACCGGTGGTGCGACAATATTGACAGCGACCCTTGAATGGTTTTGGGTTGGGGTTGGCCGTGTTTTGTTGATGGTGGGAGGGTTGGGCAGAGGTGGGTGGACGGTTGTAGGTGGTGTGTTGGGTGTTGTATCGAGGGGTATGGTGATGATGATAGGAGCGAGTGGGAGCATGGGCATTGGGTGGGAAATTAGTGGTGTCGGGTGTCTCGCGTTTGACGACTAATTCGTGTTGAATTAGTCGTTCGTGAAAGGCTTCGAAACTGATGGGAGTGTCACGGGCACGGACGGCGTCGATGACATTCCGGTATTGTTCAACAGGGAGGCCGTGAATGATTTGAGCTATTATGTCCTCATCATCCATTGGCTTTCCAAGTTGAGCCAATTGAGTGGTACAAGATTTGATAGCTAGCATGTACTCGGTAATGGTGCTATTTCCGAGTGTGATGTGACGTAGGCGATCCTTGATTTGGAGGATGTGCCCACGTGAGGGGTTGGCGTAGGTAGATGCGAGGGTTTGCCATGCCTCTTGTGAGGTGTTGGCATCGAGTATGATGGTGGAGACGGAGTCATGGAGGGTACCGGCTAGGGCTCCGAGGATTAAATTGTCTTGTTTGGACCAAGTAGCGTGGGCTGGGTTCGGGGTTGGTTCGGGGTTTGGCTTGGTGTCAGTTGCGGGTGGTGTAATGGTGGTGGGTGGTGGCGGGTTCGTTCCATCGAGATAGGAGAATAGGCCGTATCCGCGAAGGAGACGTGTGATTTGGTATTGCCAAGGTCGGTAGGTGGATGGAGTTAGTTTGATGCAGTTTGGGAATGATATGGAGATGAGGGGTCGGGTTGGTTCATCGGCGTTTGGAATTAGGGTGTTGTTGGTGGTTGTCATGGTGAGTGCGTGAAATACAAGCAGTGCGAAGGTGAGGATCGTGATGGATCGTGATACCATGTAAGTGATGAAACTGGTTTGTGAAAACTTGTATATTATTGATATGAGATACAAGGTATTTATACATACTAGGTTTGGTGCCCGGCTTCGCCCGGGCTACCTCTATTTACCGTTAAATTTTTATTTTCAATGAGATAAACTATGTTGGAGTTGTCTAACTCACACGTTTACTATTTGTAATATATTTTTCTACGGCATATCTTGTAATTATGATGAAATGTAAAATTTATTTTTAAATTATGAGACACGTTCACTACCCCGCTATTAATATTATTACTTTCACGACATTCTTTCTTAATATCATTACGTTCACTACTCCCGTTGTTACTATTGTTTCTTATACTAATTCATCTATTTTTTTTCTGTTAAATTCATTATTCCCGTTAATTTTATCCGGCCTACATTTAAATAAATAAAATATTTCCTTAAGTAGATTGGTTATGTAATTGTTCATACTTTTTCTCATTGTTACCACTGTTACTTTTACTACTCCACTATCATTATTATAATTGTCACTACTCCACAATTAATACCGTTAGTTTTATTAATCTCGTTGCTGCTACTATTACTTTTACTACATTTACATTTAATTTAATGTATAATTCTATGATGATACTAATTAATTACATAAGTGGGGCATGCTAATTTTAAGGAAAATCACTATATTCTTGTATTTTCTAAATTTAATTACTTTAATTTAATGTAATTTCCATAAATATTCTCCATCAAGGCATCTTTATATTATACTTTTAACCAAAACTATATAATATTTACATTGAGATCCCTTTATCAGGTCCATCACACGGTGCTATCGATTTAAAACTATATAGTATAATTAATTGGGTTATTTAATGGGAATACTCTATACTATTGGAGTGCTTCTTAAAATACTATGAACTATATTTTAACTACCAATATAACCAACTATTACACACCTTCTCTTTTATTGAAACGGGTGGAAGGGCTACCTACTAAACAAGTTGCTTCCTCTTTTTAACCTCTTTCTTCTCCAAAACACCATAACGCCATTAATGTTCTCCGAAACGCCATTGATGTTCTCGTCTTCTCCACTTATCTTCTCCAAAACATATAAAATAATCTAGACAAAGTAATTAATCCTAAAACTAGACAACGTAATTAAGACTAAAACTAAGCAAATCATCAAAAATATTCAGACCGTCTCTAAAATCAAGTAATTAATCCTAAAACGAAATACCCAAATAACTTTAATTGTTCTAGATCTGAAATATTTCCTTCATAATTTACTTAGATACTAATAATCCCAACATCCAAAAAGCCTTAATTTGTGAGATAAATTAAGACCCAAAATGGAGCTATGAATCTTTATCTCCATGAAATAATAATAATAATTTCAGCGAACAACACCAACTTTGACTCACATAGCTGTGAATCGAAATCGGCGAAAACAGATGAATAATTATCATGCTCTTATACGGTCATTGATGCCTATTCCTATGTTCAAAGGGTATGTTACCAATCTTTTTTGAAGAGGGGTTTTTAACTTTCGTATTGTACTGTAGTAAATACCATAAAAATCTACCACTTTTTAATCGGTTCAAAAACCCATAAAAATCCCACCATTTATGTAATTTATGAATGTGAAAGATGATTGAATAAATGAGTATTGTGTAGAATTGATTAAATTGAAGTTAAAAAGTGTGATTTAATTTGGGTGTTTGGGTTTGTTGGGCAATGAAGTCGAAAGAAGTTTTACAAGTATGAATAAAAAAGACTAATTCTTTTTATAGATATAGATACCACAGGTGAGGTGGACTTGTGTGTAGCCAACAATAAGTGAGAGAAAAAAAGAGGGGAATAGTTGTACAAAAAAAATCTGCAGTTTAACATGAAAGGGAAGAGGAAGAAGATGAAGATCTATCTTTTACCTGTTATTACAAGTTAACGAATGACCAATTCTATTAAAAGAGAAAAGGGGTAAAAGTTGGGTATATTGACAGTTAAAATAGACTTTGTAGTATTTTGAGAAGTACTCCAATAGGTTGGAGTATTCTTATTAAATAACCCTAATTAATTTGTATAGATTTCTTTAATTACATTGAAGTCCCTTGGTTTCTGGAATTAATATATAGTATTGATTGATTGATTACAAAGGTATGAACATAGATGTAAATAAGTAAAGGATATAAACATATAGCTAGAAATAAGGAGAGAAAAGTGGCAATGATAGTATTCACATTTGACTTGCTTCTTATGAATGATATGGACGAAGATATGAGATCATATTCCAAGATATGGGGAGCCATATCTTTGACTATGATTTTATATTATCAACAACTACAACTTCCGACATGCGACTTACGAGCACGCAAACGGCCAAACATCCACTAGTTTTGGGTAAGTTGGATTGGTTGTCTAACCTTTCAAGTTTCTAAGCTTCAAGCTTCAAAAGCTTATTGTAAAACTGACAAATGTTGGCTAGTGGCTGGAGTACTTTAATAATACTCCGTATTTTGTTATTTTTTTTTTTTTTTTTTTTTTGACAGCAAGTATTTTGTTATTAATACGCTTCTATTACCCAAAAGACATACTCAAATTATACATTTATACTACACGACGATAATGTTATGGTGCGACGAGAAGTAATCCATTTTTATGTTGGGAATGACTACTATTTTTACGAAGCTTATTTTTACAGTGCGTTTTTGCACATTATTTTCCATTTACCAATCCTTAAAATATAAAAACCATGAATCCTTAACACTTCAACCTTTAAGTCAATCAACTAAGTTTATGTTTCTAATCTATTAAAATTGTTCGGTTGATAAAAATCCGAAAATATTTTTTTAGCGGGCTTGCAGGGTCGGTCTATGTACATTTTTCTTACTCCATACCTGCATGGCTGCATGCCTGCATTAATATTAATGGGTCTATTTTTATTGTCCGTTAAACACTTTTCAAATGAATTTCTATAACCAAGTTGGCTTAACTAGCGGGCCAAACCACCCGGCTTGCGCATGATCAGCTCTACCCAAAAGGCGTATAAATTGGCAAATACTAGTCTGTAATAGTAGTAAATGGTGCTTGACTACTTGGTTGGTCGCGAGGCAAACCAACATGCATGTCAAGCTAAAAAATGTGTACAGAGAAGCTAATCAGGCTAATAACCTTATCAAAGAGATTTAAAAGGAGTAAATGACATTATTCACGCTTAACTATTCTCCAAAACGATGTCGTTGAAGTTTGTTGGCTATAAATCTTAAAACGGCTTAAATATTGATAAAGTATATGTTTGTTATAGCTAATCGGGCTAGTAACCTTATCAAAGAGTCTTAAAAGGAGTAAGTAGCATTCACGCTTATGTGTCCTTATGCAGAGTTCTAGAATCATCCTCGAAAAGATGTCCTATGTGAGGTAGGTGTTCCCATGTTTATAAAGCACAAATAAAATATGGGTAAAGTAGTAATTTCACTTTCAAAAGATGTCTAAAAGGAAAAATATAAAGAATCGGTTGCAACAGCTTAAAAAAGAAAACGTAAAGAATCTGTTGAGTCGGATAAATGAAGTATATTTCAAAATTCAGAAGCAATCAATAAAACAGCAACTCAGTGTATATTAGGGCAGAGTATGGATCGGGTATTTGATCCAAAGTGCTAGTTCGGATCGGGTATCCATATTAAAAATCCTGAAGTTAGATATCCAATATCCAAACCAAATGTTTCGGATATCCAATGTTCGGGTATCCAAAATAATCGGATCGGATGCGGATATCCATTGGATATCCATACTTTAGAATTTACTTTAAAATTAAGTTTGAAACACGATTATATTCATAGTCTTACATGATGATTTTCTTTAATATTCTTATTCTAATGTTCTCGACATAAAATTTAAGTACCACCTAGATATTTCTCTAATATTTTAAACATTAATTAAGTTGTTGTATCAAATAAAATTTTATTTTCTCGAAATTATACTAGAAAACTATAGTTTCGGATCGGATCGGATATCCAAATGTTTTAATTCTAATATCCATATCCAAACCAAAACCAAAGATTTCGGATCAGATATCCAAACCAAACTTAACTTTCGGATCAGATATCCAAACATTCGGATCAGATTCGGATCGGATATCGGATCAGTTTGGATAATCGGATTTTTTGCTCTGCCCTAGTGTATATACATATGAATAAATTGATCTAGAATTCATGATAGCACAACTATAAGAATAATTGAATTAATTAAAACCTAATCATAGCAATCATGATCAATAAGGAAGAATAGTTTCAAAACAATGAAGACCATCTAACTCAACAGCAAAACGAGGATTCCTCATTATCATCTTCTTCTCCGTCTTCACCGCGGCCACCTTATTATTTTCTTCAGCACCAACTTTGTTCTCAGCTTGTTGATTACTATTCTCCCTCTTCAAACCTTCATCCTTACGCAACCCCGCCGTTGTGGCAGGGGAGAAATTGAACGAGCTGATCAATGACATCATCTTTACTTTAATTAATTAATTAAGCGATTAAGAATTAAGAATTAAGATTAGAATTGCTTGAATGCTTGATTCTTGTGAATTTTTAGGCTTTATTAGTTAATTTATAAGGAGAGGAGAGGAGGATGAATAAGGAAAGATATGGAAAGCGCAGTAAGGATATAAGGAAGGAAGGAAATAGGAAAGTTAATTTATAGGGAAGTTGTTGTTGGTCAAGCGTGACGACCAAGTCAAGTCCGACTAAACAAAGTCGCATATGTTTGCTTCTCGTCTTTATGAATGGATAACTCTTGTGAACTAAATGTGATTCTAGATGTGCGTTAAGTTCTTATCCAAATTCTCATTCGCCGAAAATGAATAGTGCTCCTCTCACAATATATATGCAAGTGGCACTATCCATGGGTTGCTTTATTTCCCTTCACTTGCCCTCCTACTTGCTTTATTGTGAGAGGGGCACTATCCGTCTTCAGCTTGTGACAGATAGTTCTGGCGGATAGTGCCCGTCACAAGCAAGACCAACTGAAATTTCAAAGTTTTTTAGTAGAAAATTTCCATCTTTAACCGAGTTTCCCTTATTAAACCATTAACTGTTCATCTCCGTTGAGATTTTTTACCTCAGCTAGGGTCAATTCCAGGCTCCGCCACTGATTGTAGGAAAGGTAGCTGGGTTGGCTCAAGTCTAACTCGTGGCTAGAGATGAAAGTTGGCAAGCATGCCGAAAGTGTTTAGTTAAAAATTTGTACAACGTATTTTGAATCCATAATAATCTATACGTAATACACCTCATCTCATGTTATAAAACCTACTCCGTATACTACATTATATGACGAGCATATTCATTTAAAGAAAGTTAAAATTACTCAATAGATATCATTTGATAAAACTAATTGTCTAGTGAGTAGTGACTACCAAAAAAATTATCTTATTATAATTATGTGGTAATTTTGATCCGTTTCAATAGTAGAAGATACGACCGTCTTGGAAAAGATTAAACATAATTTTATTACAATGCATTTGTCTGTTTTGGAGCCATTGGATATTAGGAACACGGTGTTTTCAGTGCTACTCTAATTTTAAATGTGGTGATCCAAATCGGGTAAAATTGACTTTGCCGAGCTTATCCGTTCTCCCGATCGCTTAAATACGTTGAATAAGGAAGGAAATTTATTACTTCTTTCATTTATGGAAATTTACTTATCCTTTTTAAATAGAATGACCAATTAATGGAAATTTAATTATCCAAATCAGGTAAAATTGACTGTTATTTATTTATTTATCGGGTTATTTCACAACAATAATCTATACTATGCCCTCTCTTCTCATATTAATCTATCATATTAACTGAGAATAATCCCATGTTTGACATCATTTAACTTGTATTAGACTAGCCCGATTTTGACCTGTTAGTACTGGTTTCTAAACAGGTGACCATGTAGGTCCCATTATTTCTTCTATTTTTTCTGTTTAATCTTCATATCTTCCATTATCAATTCTTCATCTTCATTTCTTCAATTTTCGTTTCTTCTTCTTCGTTTCTTTAACTAATCAAATTTATCAACAACTTAGAAACAACCACTAATTAAATAACCTAATTACACACAATATACTAATAAAGCTTCTCTTTCTCTCTTTTCTCCTCTTCATATGCTCTCAATCACCAAAAATTATAATCATTTAAAAGGAGTCTCATGACTTCTCCCAAATCAAGAACAAAACCCATAAATTACAAACCCAGAAAAACCAAACCAAATAAACCCAGAAAGATGAAATAAGAACATCGTGGAAGGGCTTAAAACTTAAAAGGACTCCAGATTCTTCATGGGAATTGACAAGGATTATAGCCTCAAAAAACACGAGTTTCATCAACAATATTTGTAGTAAGAAAAGAGCATTAAAAGGACACCCATGACGCCGGAAAAAAAAGTGTACTCCCATGTCGACGGAACCAAGAACAAAGAGGACGATTCTCAGTCCTCCCAAACTTAGAGGGCTCCCACATCTGTTTTCACAAGCCCACTGAAATTGATCAGGCGTTCAATGGTTAACAGGTTAAATATGAGAAGGGAGTTCAATGGTTAACTGGTTGTCTAGGTAGCTCTTCCACTAGTTTAGTACAAGTTAAATGACGTCAAAGATGCGATTATTCTCAGTTAACGTTAAGATAGATTAATATAAGAAGAGAGGGCATAAGATATGGATTATTGTTGTGAAATAACCCTTATTTATTTTAGTAAAATATCAAACAAAACAAGGATAAAATATGGAGCTTGTTTATAGCAATGCACAGTAATTAATCGCCTTCAATCCCCTATTTACTAAAAGAATAAGCAATCTCTCAATTTTTCCCTTCAAAAAGCATCTTCTTAAATAAGGAAGTTAATTACAATTAATTGTATTTACTAAATAAGAAAACTAATAACTATATTTTATATCATTAATTTATTATCTTTTCATCAAATTATATTATTTTTACTAAAATATAAACTATAATCTCTTAATTAAAATATAAATAAAATTTATATAAAACTATAATTGTCTAATTTTTTTTATTGATATTATTATATAAGAATGAGTTAACCCATACGGCCATGCTACATATGAAATAAAACTGTAAAACGATATTATTACTTTCGTGACAAAAAATAGAAGAAATTAAAAATTGAAATCGTTAACTTTGTGGTATAAAAAATATTTTGTTTAAAATTACATTGAGCATATTACCCAATTTTCTTGATTACTTGTCGGTTATAACTTTTTTTTTTCTCAAAACAAAATACAATGATGAAAAATATGAATAATTAATGAGATACAACTAATATATAATTAATTTATTAAAAATAAAAAAAAATTTATATACCGTGCATTTATTGCACGGGGTCTAAACTAATTTTTAATTAACGCTAATCAACAATATTGTCCTTTTTTTAACTGCTAATAAAACGGGTCAACGTTATGTCGCTCAACGATCATATAAGCGATGGCAAATAGCAATATTTCATACTATGAATCATGTTAAATTCAATTAATCATAGAACTAATCTATGATATTATTCGCTTTGGATTAAGCCCTCGCGGATTTACTCTTGAGCTCCTTCCGAATTAGAAGTCTAGAACACAGCGACCTCCGGCATCCCATTTGCTCCCCTCCTCAAGGTCCACCATTTGTATGTTACGAGGCCTAGGCACAAGTTGGAACTTTGAGCTCTAATACCCCTTATTATGCGGAAGTGTTATTACCTCTTGAGTCTTGTTGGGTCTCTATTATGTTATTGATGTCCATGATTTATAATATTACGATATCGTCCTCTTTAAATCAAGCCCTCAAGTATTTACTTTTGAGTAACTTGTTTTAGCATAGTTAGGCTCTGTTTGGCAAAACTACCTGAAAAGATAGCTGAAACCTGAAAATATAGCTGAAAACTGAAAAGGTAATCAACCACGAAAAGGTAAAAATCGATAAGGTAGTGAAATTAGGAGCCGATAAGGTAACTGATTATATAAAAATGTGTTTGGCAAATTAGCTGAAAAGGTAGCTGATTTTGGTAAAATGACGTAAAAGGATATGAAAATTATTTAATATTATAGAATAAAAGGGTAAAAAATAGAAAATAAGTCATTTCAGGTACCTGCTTTCTCAAATGCTACCTGAGGTAGCATTTCATTTCAGGTATCTCATTTGACCAAATAAGCTACTTGCCAAACACTTGCAAAAAATCAGGTAGCTGAAATTTTGATCAAATAAGCTTTTTTTTTTTGGTTAAATGTAAGAATATATTAAAAATCGATAAAAATCCATGTACATAGACGTGTACCCGTGAATACCCCGGATCATCCTCACCTACCTCCTTCTCCTTATCCCTATCCCTACCTGAAATCTAACAAACAACAAAAATCAAATCTCCTTTGCATATGGCAGAAACACTTCGTCTTCACCCCTGTGTCTTTCATCAACTTCATCATTGCCCCTCCATACTTTCAATCACACCTCACCAAATCTTGTCTCATACCAACATCTATCCTTTGCTGCTAACGGTTTCTTGATCAATTTCCCAGATCGAATTTTGATATCATTGATGATTCTTGTGGCGATTTTCTCAGGTATCTCCACCAGACCATCGATTCGCGCTTTATTTCGCTGATTCCAAATATGGTATACCCCCGCCATCAACACCATCATCTGTATCCCCCTTTGGAGCTTCGTCCCTCTCCTGTGCACACCCCAATCCAGGCTGCTATCACTAGGTATGCTCATCTTGCCTTTTGCGTTTAATTCCCTGATTACTCTACTGCTGTATGCACATTTTGAGAACAAATGCTCTTGCGTTTCGTCTGATTGAGCACATAGACAACAGATTGCCTCATCACAAACCCCTATACGATGTAGTTTTGATTTGGTATTTAGGGATTCATTGAAGATTAACCAAGTGTATAACAACCCGACCCACCACGGTCGTAACACAACCCAATAAGATGGGTGTGCACCTTTGGACCCATTACTTGTCCTCACTTTAGCCCCAAAACACAAGGCCTTGTTACTAAGTGGTGGGTGAAATTCTTTATAAAAATATCACAAGCTTCCTACTTTCCCGATGTGGGACAACTTTTTCTCTCAAACTCTTGGAGTGTTACAAACCCCCCACTTAAATAACACAACGTCCTCGTTGTGCCCGGAGGCTGACCACAGCCAAGCCCAGAATCCTCCCTCGCTAGATGGGTGACCCGGGTACTCCTGACCACAGGCTCACCACACGGTCGCAGGGTTGCTCTGATACCATTTATAACAACCCGACCCACCACGGTCGTAACACAACCCAATAAGATGGGTGTGCACCTTTGGGCCCATTACTTGTCCTCACTTTAGCCCAAAAACACAAGGCCTTGTTACTAAGTAGTGGGTGAAATCCTTTATAAACATATCACAAGCCTTCTACTTTCCCGATGTGGGACAACTTTTTCTCTCAAACTGTTGGGGTGTTACAAAGTGAATATGCTGTGTTTAGGTAGAGACCACCTATTCCACACCATACTCGCCCACCTGACCTTAGGACCTCTTTCTCGCAGCCACTCATAGCAACCACTTGCTATGTATCCTTTGGATTCAACACTCCAAATACCATTATCAAATCCCGCAGCCAGGTCATCCTTAGTCTTACAAATCTTTCGCCATGTCCAACTTGACTCATTGGATGGGGTATACTCCATCCAGGGCTTTCCTTTTAGATATACCCGATGCACCCATTTAACCAACAAGCTGTCCTTCTTCTTCGCTATCCAATTCACCAATTTACCCACTATGGCTTTATTCCAGAGGCCTTGGTCACGTATGCCCAATCCTCCTTCCTCTTTAGGTCTGCAAACTTTTTTCCAAGCCACTAAAGGAACTCTCCTGTACTCCATTTTCCCATCCCATAGGAAGTTTCTGCAAATGGCCTCTATATTATGAATAACTCCTTTTGGGATAATAAAGATAGAGGCCCAGTAGGAATGCAAGGTAGTTAGGACAGCTTTAATGAGCATCAGTCTCCCAGCATAAGACAATTTTTTGGCCCCTAATCCATGAACTCTCAGACAAATCTTTTCTATCAGCACCTCACAATCCTTCCTCCTAAGTCTAGTTGTTTGAATGGGCATCCCAAGATACTTGAAAGGAGTGGTACCTTCCTTAAACCCAGACACATTGAGTATGTCTTGTTTGAGTGTATCAGGGACCCCAGTGAAATAAACATTAGACTTAGAGGGACTTACTTTAAGACCAGATGCTCCTGAGAAGGTATTAAAGGCCTTTAGAATAAGCATCATAGAGGTGGCATCCCCCTTGAAAAACATCAGAACATCATCTGCAAACATAAGATTTGTGAGTTTAAGTTCCTTGCATAGAGGGTGAAATCTGAAACCTTCTCTCCTAGCAGCATAGCTTATAGTTCTTGTTAAGTAGTCCATGCATAAAGTGAAAAGTAGAGGGGATAGGGGATCCCCCTGCCTCAACCCCCTCTTCCCTTGGAAAAAACCAAAGTTCTCTCCATTGAGTGAGAGAGTAAAGGAAGCTGTGGACACACATTGCATTATCATCTCTTTAAACTGTGAGGGAAATTTTAAGGCATCCAGTAGTTGACTGAGGAAATCCCACTCAACTGTATCATAGGCTTTCTGAAGGTCAACCTTAAACATACACCTAGGAGAGCTTGTGGGTCTGTTATATAGTCTTATCAAATCTTGGCATATGAGTACATTTTCCAGGATACTTCTCCCCTTTATGAAAGCTCCTTGATTTTGATCAACAATATCAGGTAGGATACTCCCCAGTCTTGAGCATAAAATCTTCGAAATGGCTTTGTAAATCACATTACAGCAAGCAATTGGCCTGAATTGTGTGACATTGTTAGGTCTTTCACACTTAGGAAAGAGGGTCAGTGTAGTTGAGTTGATTTGTTTCAGCAGTTTTCTGTGTGTAAAAACATCTTGCACAGCTCTAGTAACATCATTGCCCACCACATTCCAAGCATCCTTGTAGAACTTACTAGTATACCCATCTGGACCAGGGGCCTTGATGTCTGGTATACTAAAAATTGCCCTCTTAACCTCTTCATCAGTGACAGGAAGGAGGAGAGATATATCATGCTCATCAGTACATATTCTGCCACAATTGATAATAGGAGTTCTCACTTTTTTAATAGGGGAGCTGGTGCCAAGAAGACCTATGTAGTACTCCAGGAATGAAAGCCTGTTGAATATGTTGAGTATCACTGCATCTCTTCCCCTGAAGATCCTCAATCATAACCACTCTATTTTTAACTCTCTTGCTTTTAATTGATCCATGGAAATAATCAGTATTTGCATCTCCCTCATTCATCTATAGACACTTGGCTTTTTGAGCTAGGAAGGAATCTCTGGCAACCATCATTGTTTTTAATTTCTGAGTAGCCTGAGACTCCTCTGCCATCTTGTCTAGGTCGATTGGATTAACTCCTAATTCCTCCTGCAACTTAAAGACCTGAAGCTGCAACAAATTAGTGGCATTTTCAATGTCAGAAAATCTCTCCTTATTGAGCTGTTTAAGACCTGACTTTAAAGCTTTCAACTTTCTTGCAACCTGGTACATGCTGGCCCCATCTACTGTCACTTCCCATGTATCCCGCACAATTTGAGTAAAATTCTCTGCCTGTCCCCACATATTAAAATATTTGAAACTCCTAGGGGATTGAGCACATTTACTACTTCCTACAATACAAGGAGTATGGTCAAACAAGCCTTCTGGCAAGAAATGAGCATAATACTCAGAGTAACAATCAGTCCATTCCTTGTTCACCATAAATCTATCCAACCTACTGTATGTTCTATCTTCAGGTCTCTGCTTGTTATTCCATGTATACCATGACCCAACAGCCTGTATATCTAACATGCCACAATCAGTAACACAGATCCTGAAGTCATCAATCTCAGCTTGAGTTGTATTTCCCCCACATCTTTCACTGTGTGCTAAAACACAGTTGAAATCCCCTCCCATAGCCCATGGCCCTCTTATATTGTTAGCAATTCTCCTGAGCTTGTTCCATAGAGGTATTCTCTCTTGGATCCCATTAAAGGCATAGATAAAAGTAAGATAGAAGCTCTCCTTACTCAGCAAAGACTCCACCTTCATGTGTATAAATTGAGCATCATACTCAACGAAGTGAATCTGAAACTTAGCAGGCTGCCACATAACCCATATCCGACCTCCCTTGTGGTATCTAGTATTGGTTGAAATGCTCCAACTGGTACCAAACGAATTAACTACTTTATTCAAATTACTCGGCTTAATTTTAGTTTCTAGTAGACCAAAAAGACCTACCCTTTTATTCTGTAAAAACCAGTTTATTTCTCTTTGTTTATTTACACTATTCATCCCTCTAATATTCCAAAAGCCAATATTATCCATTAAGATTGGGATTAGTATTTATGTCACCTGCACTACCACTTCCTTCTTGCTGCTGCGTACTTATTCCAGTCTTGTGCACCACATCTTTGTAGGAATGAGCACCAAAATTTGACTCAATGTACCCCTCTTCCCTGGCACCTTGTCTATTCACCTTGAGCAGCCTCTTTACAGGGGTTTGATCCCCTTTGACAGAGCATGAAGCCCTAATCCCTGGGGTCACTCCCCCATCCCCTTGTGTACTCTCCACCATCTCAACCACAACTCCAGACGCAGGCTCTCCTTGTACATGTCCTGTCCCCTCTGCCTTTTTAGAAACTGGCCGCCACTCCTTCCTAATCACCTTAACTTATTTTTTCCTCTCTGCCTGGATCCTCCATCTACAATTTAGGGTCTCATGTCCAACACCCTTGCAATGTGCACAGGTAATAGGCTTCCATTCATACTCAACATCTATCTTAATCATTTGCCCTAATTCGTCCTTGAATTTAACCATTCCAGGCAGCTGTTGATTAACCTTAAGCTCAATCATAACTCTTGCAAAGTTCAATCTAGTTTTCTCTTCAGTGGCCAAGTCTCCTTTAATAAAATTCCCTATGAGGTTGGCAATTTTTGGCAGTCCTTTGCCCCAGAATTTTAACGGAAGCTTATGCAATTTGATCCAAACTGGAACAGTGGTTACTGTATCTTTTGTCATATCAGCCTCACAAGTCCACCCCTTGACAATTAATGGTTTGTTATCAAAAAGGTAGTGTCCAGATTTCAGCACTTTTTCTTTCATTTCCAGGGACTTGAACCTTACCAGGAATAGGCCATCATGCATAAAGGATATCTTATCAATGTTGTACTTGGACCATATTCTTCTAATGAATACCTCTACTATGTCACTTGGAGGATTTGCTCCCATGATAAAACATACCACTGCCTGTCTCCAATATTCAATTTCAGCACTAACATCATCCTCTGTCAATTGCAGGATCACCTCCTCATCAGTAGGGTTTCCTTGGTCAATACGTTTGTCAAAGGGTGCTTCTTCCTCATCACTGGTGGATTTTAACGTATCATCAGATTCATGATCCTAATCAGTTTTCTTGCCTTCATCAACACAGTTATGACTCAGCTACCTGAAGTGTCGTGCCAAACGGAGCCTTACTACAACTTGTGACATGCGACTTACAAGCTCTCAAACAGCCAAACATCCACTAGTTTTTGGTAAGTTGGATTGGTTGTCTAACCTTTTAAGTTTCAAAACTTCAAGCTTGAAGCTTATTGTAAACTGACGAATGTTCGCCAGTGGCTGGAGTTGTTAGGCGAGATATTCTCCTCCATATTAGCAGTAATATTTGCCAATCAATTAGCAAGATATCCTTGAGTTGTTTTTTGGTAACAAATTGGATCCTTATCTTTTGTGATATGATCCTCCTAAATTAGTGCTAAGTCTTTGTACTATATAATGCATATTGCTAACGAATAAGAACAACGCACAATTACAAACTCATTTCCTCTGTTCCATCGTCCCTGTTATCATGGTATCAGAGCCAGGTTTTTTTCTAAAACTCTAAAAAAAAAAAAAAAAAATTAAGGCAGTCATCTTCTTGCCATGACTAATGGTGAAGTTGTCTCGCAGTCCCAAACATCTACCCCAAAAATCGACCCTCTTTCTCCTTTTTTTCTTGGATCCGGGGATATACCGGGTATCAAAATTTCTCAAGTACAATTAACCAGTCATAACTATGACGATTGGAGCCGTTCGATGCGAATATCTCTTAAATCCCGTCGTAAGTTTGGTTTTTGCGACGGCTCTATTAAAAAACCGACTGATGAATTTATGATTGGGCAATGGGAAGTTGTTCACTGCACCATTGTTCAATGGATCCGGAATACAATCGATTCGTCTATCCTCGAAAGTGTCCCTTATGTCGAAGATGCTGCGGTTGTGTGGAGCGATTTGGAGGAACGCTTTGCTGTGGTCGATGGGACATCCATCCATTCTCTCAAAACTGAACTCAGTGAATGTAAGCAGCGAAAAGGTATGTCCGTTACCGAATATTATGGTAAATTGAAATCCTTATGGGATGCCCTAGCCTTACATGAACCCCCTTTTTCTTGCAAGTGCGGTCACTGCACTTGTGACATCGCTAATCAAGCGATTAAACGACGTGACAATGAACGGCTCCATCAGTTTTTTATGGGCCTTGACAGTAGCCTGTATGGGACTCTTCGCAACCAACAGTTTCAACTCGACCCATTACCCACTCTCAATCGCGGCTATCATGTCGTGCTTCAGGCCGAATGCCTGCTCACTGATGCCTCCCCGTCTGCCGATATTGCTGATGTTGTTGCGTATGCCGTTCCTGGGGTCCCACGCACCACTGCTGATTGGAAGGCATTACGTGAGAAACAAAAGTCGGAGCGACGCAAATTGTTTTGTACCCACTGTCAAATTAATGGGCATGACATAAACTCTTGTTTTATTAAACTAAATAAATTCCCGGATTGGTGGGGTACTCGACCTCGTACTTTGGCTGAATTGCGTCGTAGTAAGGGTGGTAGTTCAACCACGGCTGCCGCAGAGACAACGGGTGACGGGCTGGTCCACGCGAATGCAGCACATGCGTCTACCTCTTTCGTCCCTTCCGACCGTTTGTCTGGTACGTATATTTCTTGGATTGTCGATACCGGCGCTTCTAATCATGTCACAGGTGACTTATCTCTATTCACTGAAAGCATGGATATTCCTCCACGGCCGGTTGGCCTCCCTAATGGCAAACGCATTATGGCCTCAAAAATGGGGACTATTTGTGTTAATAGTAAAATAACTCTCCGACGGGTTCTATTCGTTCCTCATTTAACTTGTAATTTAATTTCTGTATCTCAATTGACAGCGGATAATGATTATGTACTACAATTTACTAAAGAGCATTGTCTTATACAGGACCGTATCTCGAGGACGATGATTGGAGTTGGTGAGCTTCGGGACGTACTGTTTTTGCTGCATTCAGGGGACTCCACTGCCTCGGTCAATACGGTTGGAGCAGCTGCGTCATATGACTTGTGGCATCAACGGCTCGGTCATCCGGGAGCTACTGTTCTTAAATTTCTTCCGTTAGGTCATCCTATTTCTTCCAATAAAAACTCGGTGTGTGATGTGTGCCACCTTGCTAAGCAAACTCGTACTAGTTTCAATTTAAGTGATAACATTGCCTCAGAAATTTTTAATTTGATACATTGTGATCTTTGGGGGCCATACCGTACTTCCTCTACTTGTGGTGCTAAGTTTTTCTTGACTATTGTGGACGATTGCTCACGGTCCGTTTGGGTTTACTTACTTCTTGCCAAAACGGAAGTTACAACTATGTTTATGCATTTTTTATCCATGGTCAAGACACAGTTTTCTAAACAGGTGAAGGTGGTACGCAGTGACAATGAAAACGAGTTTAATTATATGGCCGACTATTTTTTGCAACAGGGCATACAATTTCAAAATTCTTGCGTTGACACGCCTCAACAAAATGGGCGTGTTGAACGTAAGCATCGTCACATTCTTAATGTGGCCCGGGCTTTGCTTTTTCAAGGTAATCTTCCAAAGCGGTTTTGGGGTGAGTGTATTCTTACGGCTGCTTATTTAATTAACCGTACACCCTCCGCTCTCCTTCATAATAAAACACCTTACGAAATTTTATTGGGTGTTCCTCCGTCTTACTTAAATTTACGAGTTTTTGGGTGCGTTTGCTTTGTCCATAATCAAAAAACCCGGGGAGATAAATTTGACCCACGTAGTCGGAAGTGTGTTTTTCTTGGCTATCCGCATAATAAGAAAGGATGGAAGGTTTACGATCTTGAAAATGAAACTATTTTTATTTCTCGCGATGTGGTCTTCTATGAGGACAAATTTCCCTTCACTATTTCGGGTAACACAGGCGATATTTTCGAACCCGCCCTTCCTCCACCTGCTGACGAGGCCTCTAGTGCACCAATGACACCTCCCTCTGTTGAAGCTTGTGCCCCTGCCACAACCGTAGAGGAGGGCTCATCTGGCACCAATGGCACCACTACTACCATTCCCGAGACCTCCTCTACTGCTCCCAATGATGAACCAGCTGTTGATCCTGTTCTTGGTCGCGGCCATCGCCTGAAGTTCCCTAATTCCCGGTTACAAGGGTATGTTCTTGAGACAACAAACAGTCCGTCCTCTCCCAGCTCACCACGCTCTCCCTCATCCTCCTCAGGTACTCCTTTTCCTTTAGCCAATTATATTAATTGCTCTAAATTTTCTCCTCGACACCGTCAGTTTCTCGCAGCCATCACTACAGGTCTTGAACCGCCCTCTTTCAAAATTGCCATCCGAGATGACGGATGGTGTCGAGCTATGCAAGACGAAATTGATGCTCTTGAAAGTAATGATACTTGGGAGCTGACGGATCTACCGCCCAATAAAAAGGCACTCGGGTGTCGTTGGGTCTATAAAATCAAATACAAATCCGATGGCTCTATTGAACGATTAAAAGCTCGCCTCGTTGTATTTGGAAATCACCAAATCGAAGGCCTTAACTACGGGGAAACTTTTGCTCCCGTTGTTAAAATGGTCACCATACGAACTTTTCTCGCAGTTGCAGCTGTCAAAAATTGGGAATTGCATCAAATGGATGTCCATAATGCCTTTCTCCACGGGGATTTACATGAAGAAGTTTATATGAAACTTCCTCCGGGTTTTACTCAAGGTCATGATGGCAAGGTCTGTCGATTAAAGAAATCTGTTTATGGTCTCCGTCAAGCTCCTCGTTGTTGGTTCGCCAAATTAGCTGGAGCCCTTCGACAATATGGTTTTTGCCAATCTTATTCCGATTATTCACTCTTCACTTACTCGCGGGACAATATTCGTTTACATGTTTTAATTTATGTGGACGATCTTGTTATTGCGGGCAATGACTCCTTGGCTATTTCGGCATTCAAAGATTATTTACGTCAATGTTTCAAAATGAAGGATTTGGGACATTTAAAATATTTCCTTGGTATTGAAGTGGCTCGTAGTCGCGACGGTATTTTCCTAAACCAGCGGAAGTATACACTTGACATTATAACGGAAGCCGGGCTCTTGGGTGCAAAACCCGCCTCCACTCCTATGGAGGCCGATCATCAGCTAAGTATTACTCAAAGTCCACTCTTAGCTGACCCAGAACGCTATAGGCGATTAATTGGGCGACTTGTGTACCTCGCCGTCACACGGCCTGACTTATCGTTCTCTGTTCATCTCCTCTCTCAATTTCTTCAACAACCACGCGAAGCTCATATGGATGCTGCCATGCGAGTTGTTCGCTACCTAAAGGGTACACTACAAAAAGAATTAAAACAGGCGACTGATTTTGGCGACTGAAATCAGTCGCCAAAATCAATTTGGCGACTGAAATCAGTCGCCAAACGTCAGTCGCGGACCTTAGTCGCCTTTTCTAGCTTTGGCGACTAAAGTCGATCGCCAAATTTGCGATGCCAAATCAGTCGCCAAATTCCAAAAATGGCGACTGATTGGGTAGTCGCCAAATTGGCGACTGATTAAAGGTAGTCGCCAAAATGGCGATCAATAGCGATCGCCAAATGCCAACTCGATCGCCTTTTTTGGGTGACGTAGCCACTTTGGTGGTGACCAAATTTGCGATCGAATTGGGATTTAGCGATCGCTATTCGATCGCCATTTTGGCGACTACCTTTAATCGATCGCCAATTTGGCGATTGAATTTCGATCGCCAAATCACAAATCGATCCAAACCCACTTTGTATGTTTTGGTGGTTTTTTTCGTTTTCATTGCTAGCCAAAAATTTACAACCTGCATACAAACCGATGTTCCACAACACCATACATCCCATTTCAACACACACAACACCATACATTTCAACCCAACACCTCCCAATTTCTCAAACTTCATTTCATATATTGAAAATGAAAGTTTTACAAGCTAAGCTATTCTAAATGTTCAAGTCTAAATGTTCAAGTCTTACAAGCTAAGCTAACCTCCCAATCATCCTACTTGGAAGCCAACACCGGCTCCACTCCCCTCATGTGGACCATGCGGATCATTTGGATCGTAGTTGGGTCCAGGTCCGGGGTTACAACCTTGCCACCAAGTCTCAAACATTGCCATTCTTTCCTTCATTTGGCGCAATTCTTCATCACGTTTGGCATCACGTTCATCACGCTCTCTTATTTGACCTTGAAGTTGACTAATAATTCCCGGTTGATACGTGTTGCTGGGAATTGTTGAAGTCGATCTCCTACGCGTTTTCTCATAGAAAGCCGGTGTTGAACTTCCGGTACCATACACGTGCCCTTTCTTGAAGCCATCCACCAACTTATACCATATGTCATTATCCGGAGTTTCTGGATTGGCGGCTTTTTCTTGTTCAAATGCTTCCTACAATATTAAACAAATGGTTGTAAGTTAATATGGTAACCACCTTATATACGACATTTTAAAAGAGAGTAAATTAACAAAAATTAAGTGTTACGGAAACTTACATATAATTGCTTGTCTTTTGGCTTAGTCCAAGTTCTAACCCCTTTGTGGTCAACCCTGAATGCGTGTCCAAAAGCTTGATTACCGTCGCAATCGGCTGTGACTTCTTCTTTCCTCTCTGAATGAAAAAAAAAACATACATGTTAGAAAATCAACAAAAAATCTAACATAAAATAAACATGTTGCATTGAAAACAAAAAAAAAGTGTCAAATAATAGACAAACTTACCCCCAACATACGATTCCAGAACGATCGTGAACCCGCGTAATGAGTAGGCTCGTTCACGGCGTCTTCCTTTCCTCCTCTTTTGTTGAGGGATGCTTGCTTAGACTTCTTCTGAAAAGCGGGAGTTTTGGTATGCTTTATTAAGCCTTCATACTTGTCACCTGCAATTACACATATGAAATCATAACTAATAAGTTACTGATATTATTTATAATATAAGAGAGTATATACTAATTAATACAAATAACAAAACAAGTTAATTAAATACCTTTCATGTGCTCTGGTTCCTTTGGGCGCCTAACTACCTTCCAAATCACGTCCCGATATCGTCGAGTACCGACTTCCTCGTACCTGATACGGACATTCCGTTCTTGAGACGGTGACCAAGCATATGCTTGCTACAAAAAAAAAGCGACAAAATTTCATATTAGTATTTATAAAAGTATAACCTTGGTTATTAAAACAAAGAAATACGGAAAATATATACCCGAAAGTTATTGAACCACGCATCTCTTTGTGCAGGAGAAGCTTGTGTCCACGATGTAGGAATTGGACCCACGAAATTAGTCTTCGTGCTTTTCGTGACACCTCGTACCACGCAATCGTCCATAAACCTGCATTTATTTTGAACATGTAAAATTACAAACAATTATTATTTTACAAAAAAAAAAAAAAAAAAAAAAAAAAAAAAAAATAGTAGACAAATAAAGAATAAAACTTACCATAATCCCGCCGGCTAAATAATCATCTTATGATCCGAATTGTACCGTATCGGCACCCGTGGTGTCTCGTCGGTAGCGTCACTCTCCTCACCGTCACCGTCTGTCATGATCGGATCCTCCCGCACAAACTCCTCCTCCGCTCCGGACGCGATTGCTCCTCCTCCTCCTCCGAGCCGCCTCCACGCTTCCTACCTCGACCTGCTCCCAAATGATCTGCAAGATAATACAAATAAAAATTAACACAAATAATGATAAATGAAAATTATACAGACTTCTAAATTTTAATAATTTACTCTTGAGGAATACAAAATTATACCAATTTAATCATCTTCATCTTCAAACCCCTCGTCCTCATCCTCATCCTCTTCCTCATCGTCATCATCGTCATCATAATCATCTTCATCTCCAAACCCCTCGTCCTTCCTCCTTTTCTCCTCCTCCCTTCTCCTCCTCACCTCATCTTCCCCCTCCTCTCCTCCTCTTCTTCCCTTCTCTCCTCCTCCCTCCTCCGCCTCATCCTCCCCCCAGTCTCTTTCCACATCATAAAATTCTTCCTCTTCCATGTCTTCACCATCTTTATTCTCATGTTCATAGTTGATTTCATCGGGTGGAGACAAAAGCGTTTCATTTGAAACGTTTTCTTCTTGAAAAAAGTTGTATCAACTTGTGACCGTGCCTTTGTCTTAAAGATTGCACACCACGCATTTTGATTTCTATCATTTGTTGTGCTTGGATAAGTAGCAAAATACACTTGATGAGCCTGATGTGCAAGTATAAATGGATCATACTTAGAGTACGTTCTAGTACGATTCACTTCTACAAGCTTGTATTGTTCATGTACTCTCATTCCAAATACAATTATCCTTCCAATCAACCTTGAATAAGACAGTTTTATAAGCTCGGTCACGTCCACTATAACTAATTTCAAAGATATCTTCAACTATACCATAGTATTCGTTGTCATCAAGAGAAGAAATAGTAACCCCCAATTGCACCTAGCCTTACCTTTACCGTGGTTGAATGTTTGAAAATTAAACCCATTAACCGAGTATCGATTCCACGTTCTTACCATTTTTAAAGGACCAAAAGCCAAACTTCTTATCAAATCATCTTGAATATTCAACTCAATTACATGTTTCTGAAACCATGATGGAAATTGGTCCTCATGTTTGTCCCAAACATCATCCTTACTTATATTAGGATTCCTCTGAATGAAATCATTAACAAACCGTGTTTCGTATGGCTCCAAGAGGTCACAATTAGATAGCACGTAAAGGTGGGCACGATTATACTCTTTATCATCCAAATATCGTGTTTGCCCCTTTGATGAACACCCTTCATCATCTTGAGTTTGAAAAAATTCGGGTAAACTTCCGTCTACTTCATCCGGTTTCTCAACATTCAAGTTTTTTGCTTTGGTTTCTATATGTTTTTCAAAGTAAAGAGAACAAAAGTTTGCAATCTCTTCCGTTAAATAAGCATTGCATATAGAACCTTCCACCCTAGCTTTATTACCAATTTTTTTCTTCAAATGATTAAGAAACCTATAAAAGTTAATGATGAGTTTTATTAATAATAAAGTTAACATATAATAAATAGATTAGTTATTATTATTAATTTTAATTTAAAAGTAGCTAGATTATCTTAATTACCTTTCAAATGGATACATCCACCTATATTGGACGGGTCCCCAACTTTGGCTTCATATGGCAAATGAACCTAGATAGATGCTCCATGGAGTTAAAAAATGCGGGAGGAAAGATCATTTCAAGCTTACACAATATCGTGGTATTTGCTCTTCCAGATTTAATCATGTCATCAACACATATTGAAGAGGCACATAAATCTCGGAAGAATTGACTAATCTCAACAACTGCATTCCAAACGTTTGTCGGCACGAGGTGTTTCAAAGCAACGGGTAATAATCGCTCCATGAATACATGACAATCATGACTTTTCAAGCCTTGCAACTTCAACTTCTTAAGATCAACACATCGACTAAAATCTGATGCATACCCATCAGGAAACTTCAAATTTTGTAACCACTCACACAATACTTTTCTCTTAGCTTTGTCGAGAGTGAAAATGGATGTTGGCTTAGACCCGTCGCCGCGAATGTGTAATTTGGGACGATGACAAAATTTCTGCAAATCTTTTCTAGAAGCAATGCTATCACATTTTTCACCTTCTACATCCATGATCATGTCAATTAGTTGCTCAAAGAAATTCTTTTCTATGTGCATTACATCCAAATTATGTCTTATCAACATTGTCTTCCAATAAGGAAGGTCCCAAAGAATGCTTCTTTTAAACCAACCGTTTTTCTGCTTTTTCAATTCTTTAAATTCTTCCTCGGTACCATCAATAGGGGATGGTAAATCACATACCGTCTTCCATATCTCATCCCCAGGCACTCGTTTCGGAGGGGCATCAAGCACCTCTTTACCTTTTGTGAAAGCTTTCTTGTTCTTCCTATGTGGATTTCCCTCTCGTAAGAAGCATCTATGACAATCAAACCAGCTTATTTTCTTGCTATTGGGAAGCCAAAATGCTTTACTTTCCTCCATGCAACAAGGACATGCTTTTTGTCCTTGTGTAGTCCACCCGATAGCATACCATAGGCGGGAAAATCATTTATTGTCCACAAAAGGGAAGCTTTAAGTTGAAAAATTTTGTTTTTAGACACATCATAAGTTTCCACCCCAACTTCCCACAAATATTTCAACTCCTCCACCAATGGTTGTAAATAAACATCCAAATTACGTTTCGGGCTTTTTGGTCCGGAACAATAAGTGACAAGAAGATAAATGGTCTTTTCATACATAACCAAGGTGGTAAGTTGTATGGTGTGACCATAACGGGCCAACAAGAATACTTCCTCCCAAAATTACCGAAAGGATCAAATCCATCCGTACACAAGCCAAGTCGTACATTGCGGGGTTCCTTGGCAAAATCAGGATACATCTGATCAAATCGTTTCCATTCTTCCCCATCACTAGGATGACTCATCTTCCCCAGAGCACGTGGGTTTTCTTTGTGCCATCTCATTTGTTCGGCAATGTTTTTGGTGGCATAGATTCTTTGAAGTCTTGGTGCGAGAGGAAAGTAAAACAATTGGTTACATGCTATTGGTTTCTTACTCTTTTTGGCCCTCTTACTACCGTTGCCTTTTTTCAACACCAAAACTGTATCTCCTTCACTTGTCTCATATCTATCCGCCCCACAATCTTTACATTTGTCAAGCAAAGCATCATCTTTCCAAAATAGCATACATCCTTCAGGACATGCATCAATCTTTTCATGCGGTAACTGAAGACCTTTAACTACTTTTTTGGTGGTATAGAAACTTCGGGTCATGATATTATCATCGGGGAAAGATTCCTCAAGGAACGAGGCAATGCCATCAACAAAGAACAAATGGCATATTGAACTCACATTTCAAGGTAATTAGCCTAGAAGCGGCTTGTAACAATGTCATTCCGCTTCCTTCATACAAGGGTTTTTCTGAGGCTTTTAACATGTCAAGAAAGGCTTTTGCTTGTGGGTGTGGCGGTTGTTCTTGAAAATAGTTGTATGGTCATCACTATTAAAAATAGTGGAATCCATAGCACCAACAACCATCTCTCTATATGGGTTCTCATCATTTTGTATTTGTTGGGTGTGAGTTTGTTCATGAATTGGAGAATATGCTTCTCCATGTGAAATCCAATTGTAATAATTTGGCTTAAACCCGTTTATAATGAGATGTTCTTCTACTACAATGTCAAGCCGGTATTTCAGGTTTTTGCATTTGGCACAAGGGCACCTAAGTTTTTTGTCTACCAAGTCATATTCATCTTGTTGTTTAGCAAATTCAATAAACTCGCTAACACCCTTTATAAATCTAGCGGTAGGACGTCTTTTCTTATTGGAATGGTCTAATCTTCCTTCATACATCCATGAACGTTCCAATCTCTTCATTTTAATCTAAAGAAGACCCCAAAGAAATTTAAACATTTTTAAAAAATAACAATAATATTAAATACAAAATTTAAACATTATACTCCACATTATACAATAAACATATGAAAACAATATATAAATATTGTCAATAAGTAATCCATCTTCGAATGGGGTCCTTATCACTCCAACCTAAACCCGTCAATGTACGTTTCAAGTCACTAGCAAACACACTTGTAATTTATTAATGAGGAAAAATTCGGCAAAGAATTCCCTTCATTCTCCAAATACACATATACATGTATTCGGAGAACATTAAAGGGATCGCCACCAAACTCATTCCTCATTAATAAATCACAAGTACGTGTTTACTACCTAAATGACTTGAAACGTACAAAGACAGTCCCAAAATGGGGACTATTCAAGAATTACTCCTAATGAGTAATTCTTGAACTGGTACTAAGTCAACATCAAATCAAACAACAACACAATCAAGTACTAAATTAATTAAGTCAATCAATAGCCCAATTCAACCACATAGTAAAGGCTTATATCCTAAAGTCCGTAACATAATTTGAACTAAAATTAGTAAATTTAAAAAGTAACCGGTAAGAGGAGGTTACCTAATCAAGTAAAAGCAAAAATGAAAAGAAAACAAGAAGCAACAAACTACTACAGACGGTGGTGCCTAGCAAACACAGGTGACAACCCTGAAAAAGAGAAAAGAAAAACAAAAATAACAAGGTTATTCTACCTCAATTCATCAATAACATGAATTATCAAACTAAATTTATCAAAATCAAGTCCTAAAGAAGGTTCTACTTAGCTAATAGATAATTTCTCTTAATCCAAAAGACGGTTCCACTTAGCTAATTCCATTAATGCAAAGGACGGTTTCACTTAGCTTAACATTAATAATAATAAGGCGGTTTAATTAGTAATAATAATAATAATAATAATAATAATAATAATAATAATAACAATAATAATAATAATAATACTAATACTAATAATAATACTAATACTAATAATAATAACAATAATTCCCTTCCCCCACCGCCACCACCCACGGCCACCCTTCCCCCACCGCCACCACCCACGGCCACCCTTCCCCCACCGCCACCACCCACGGCCGACCAAACCCCCACCCATAACCCTAAACCTAAACACAAACCCCTTAATCATTCCCTTTTAATTCAAACACAAATTAAACTAAATCTAACTACAAATTAATCTAACATACTAACTACAAATAAATCTAACAAACTAACCACAAATTAATCAAACTAACTACAAATTAATCTAACAAATTAAACAAATTAAACTGAAATTAAACAAAAAAAAACTAACCTAATTAAAGAGAAAAGAGAGTGATGGAGGCAATGAGAACGGTGGTCACGGTGGTGGAAGTGGTGGAAGTGGTGGTGTGGTTGTGTGGTTGTGTGGTTGTTGTCGTCGCCGCACTTTCCTCTCTTTTTTTTTTTTTTTTTGTTTCAAAGAGTAAAGCAGAGAGAGAGAGTTCCGTTTTTCTATAAACAAATTTGGCGATGAAATGCCATTTGGCGATCGCATTTCGATCGCCAAATTTGGCGACTACACATACATCAGTCGCCAAATTTTAAAACTCGGTCGCCAAATTGTTTCCTTTTTTAAAAAATGACAGCCTGGTTTCTACTAAGAAAATTGGCGACTGAAATTCATTTTGGCGACTGAATTTCAGTCGCCAAATTGGCGACTACACATAAATCAGTCGCCAAATTAAAACTCTCGGTCGCCAAGTTTGATTCCCTTTTTAAAAAAGACAGTCGCCAAATTGGCGACTGATTTTAGTCGCCAATTTGAAAATCAGTCGCCAATTTGGCGACTGAATATATCAGTCGCCAAATTTCGGTCGCCTGTTTTAGTTTTTCTTGTAGTGGTAGTCCGGAACAGGGAGTGCTGCTTCGATCCGATAGCAAACTCACGGTGTCAGGATGGTGTGATTCAGATTATGGGACTTGTCCTTTGACTCGTCGATCAGTGACGGGTTGGTTTGTCTTCCTTGGGGACTCACCAGTTTCATGGAAAACGAAAAAATAACACACTGTTTCCCTTTCCTCGGCTGAAGCGGAATATCGCTCCATGGCTGCCGTCGTGTGCGAGCTCAAGTGGCTCAAAGGGCTTCTCAAAAGTTTGGATGTTAACTTAGACGTTCCCATGCGACTATTTTGTGATAGTCAATCTGCCATTCATTTAGCTCAAAATCCCGTGTTTCACGAACGGACAAAACATATTGAGATCGACTGTCACTTTGTTCGCGATGCGATTACGGACGGTCTCGTTACACCATCCCATGTTCCAACTACTGAGCAAGTGGCCGACATCTTCACTAAACCATTGGGTGTTCACCAGTTCAACTACATACTCCGCAAACTGGGCATTTTCGATCCCCATGCTCCAGTTTGAGGGGGGGTGTTAGACGAGATATTCTCCTCCATATTAGCAGTAATATTTGCCAATCAATTAGCAAGATATCCTTGAGTTGTTTTTTGGTAACAAATTGGATCCTTATCTTTTGTGATATGATCCTCCTAAATTAGTGCTAAGTCTTTATACTATATAATGCATATTGCTAATGAATAAGGACTTGTTTGGTTGCCCTTTAAAAACACATGAATTGTAATTCATGGGAAGTGTAAAAATAGCAAGTTGTTTGGTTGCCCCAATTCACATGAATTGGAACTTCCTAGGAACTCTAATTCCTCCATAATGGAGGAAGTTGCTTACCTAGGCCCCCCTAGGTAAGTGGAAGTTCCCATGGAATTGGAGTTCCCACATGCAACCAAACAACTTTTCCAAATTCACATGAAATAGAATAGCATAGTAATTGAATCTTCCTAGGCATTGCAATTTCCCATTGTGAACCAAACGACCCCTAAGAACAACGCACAATTACAAACTCATTTCCTCTGTTCCATCGTCCCTGTTATCAGGAGTACTTTAATATTAGTTTGTTAATACGCTTCTACGGAGTATTACCCAAAAGACATAAATAAATATACTAAAATAAGCTTGAAGCTTCTATTACTTCTCGTCCATTTTATGTTGGAGAATGACAGTTATTTCTAGAGAGTTTATTTTCACAGTATATTTTTTTCACAAATTCTTACTTAAGACCGGCAGTATCCGTCTTAAATTGTAGACGGATACCATTTTGTGAGACAAAATGCCCATTTGGGTGATAGTGGGAGGCACATGGGGGTGTCCCCACCTTGTCCCCTCTATTTGTTTTGTGAGTGTAACTACCCGTTTCAATATTCGACCCGTCTTAAGCAAGACCAACTCTATTTTTTTTGCTCATTTTAATATTTTTTGTACATCACTTTTCATTTACCTAGTTAAAAAAAGCCTAAACCCTTATTCTCTCAATTCCTAACACTTCAACCTTTAAATCAATCAACTAGGTTTATGTCTCTAATCTCTATAGGCTTCTTTTTTTATGGAGTTAATTTGTTTTAGACTCAACTTTGTTTTATTAAAATTGTTCGGTTGAAAAAAATCGGAAAATATATTTTTTTAGCGGGTTTGGAGGGTCAGTTATGGACATTTTTCTTACCCTATACCCGACCATTAATTTTAACGGGTCCATTTTTATTGTCTATTACCCATTTTTAAAATGAATTTTTATGACCAAGCCGCTTAACTAAGCTAGCGGGCCAATGGGCGGGCTTGCACATGATTAGCTCTACCCAAAAGGCATATAAATCGGCAAATACTAGTCTCTAGCTAATAGTAGTAAATGGTGCTTGACTACTTGGTTATGGCATTCACGCTTAACTATCCATAAATGCAGAGTTCTAGTATCATCCTCGAAAAGATGTCCTATGTGACTATGTGAGGTAGGTGATCTCATATTTATAAAGCACAAATAAGATATGGGTAAAGTAGTAATTCCAATATGAAATATTATAATTGAGAGAAGATGTCTAAAAAGAAAAATATAAAGAATCGGTTGCAACAGCCTAAAAAGGAAAACGTAGAGAATTGTTGAGTCGGATGGAAGGAGTAAATTTCAAAATTCTGAAGCAATCAATAAAACAGCAACTCAGTGTATATACATATGAATAAATTGATCTAGAACTCATGATAACACAACTATAAGAATAATTGAATTAATTAAAACCTAATCATAGCAATCATGATCAACAAGGAAGGATAGTTTCAAAACAATGAAGACCATCCAACTCAACAGCAAAACGAGGATTCCTCATTATCATCTTCTTATCCGTCTTCACCGCGACCGCCTTATTAATTTCTTCAGCACCAACTTTGTTCTCAGCTTGCTGATTACTACTCTCCCTCTTCAAATCTTCATCCTTTCGCAACCCTGACACCGCGGCAGGGGAGAAATAATTGAACGGCTTCTTCCACCCGGTTGATTCGGCGCATAAGGCATCAAACGAGCTGAACAAAGACATCATCTTTACTTTGATTAGTTTATTAAGTAAGTGATTAAGAATTAAGAGTAGAATTGCTTGAATGCTTGATTCTTGTGATTTATTAGGCTTTATTAGTTAACTATATATATATAGGGAGGGGAGGATGAATAAAAGGAAAGATATGGAAAGCGCAGTAAGGAAATAGGAAAGTTAAATTTATTATAGGGAAGTTAGAAGTTACGTGGTTGGTAAGAAATAAGGAAATAGGAAAGTAATTGTTGGTCAAGCGTGACGACCAAGTCAAGTCCGAGTAAACAAAGTCGCATATGTTTCCTTATTGACTTATGAATGGATAACTTTTGTGAACTAAGGCCTCGTTTGGTTGCTCGCGGGAATACAACTCCATAGGAATATCGAATTCATGGGAATTAAGTTCCAGCATGAAATTCACGTGAATTTAGCAAATCCGTTTGGTTACCTATATAGGAGTTCAATAAACACAGGAGTTTAAAACTACCTAGGGGGGCTAGGTAATTCAACTCCTCCACTATGGGGGAGTTGGAAAATCATGTGATTTTCAAATTCCTACATCTTGCCAAAAAAAGGAGGTGCCAAACAACCTTCAATTTTGCAATTCATGGGATTTCTATTTTCCTACATTTTCTATGGGATAACCAAACGAGTTATTTTTGGGTCAATAACTTATCAGGTCGAGTCGGGTTACATTGGGTCGAGTTATTTTTGGGTCAATAACTTATCAGGTCACTTTCGGGTCGGGTCATTTTTGGGTCGTGTCACTTTGGATCAGGTAAATCTGGGTCGTTTGGGTCATTTCGAGTCATGATTTTGCCTTAATTATGTCATTTCGGGTCATTTTGGGTCAATCGGATCATTTTGGGTCACTTGAATCGGGTCATTTTCGGGTCGGGTCACTTCGGGTTTGTCGGGTCATTTTCGGGTCTCGGGTAAGCCTTATCAAATCGGGTCATTCGGGTTGGGTCAGCTTTGCCAAGTCTAGTCATGACTCATGAGCCGGATTTAGGACGGGTTAGCAGAGGCGCTTGCCCCCGCTGGCAAATAGAAATTTCAAAGTTTTCCTTATATCATTAACCGTTCGTCTCGGCTGAGATTTATCACCTGTGCTGGGGTCAATTTCCGGCTCAACCACTGACAGTAGGAAAAGTGGTTGGGTCGGCCAAGTCTAACTCATCGCTGGAGATGAAAGTTGGCATGCATACACTGAAAATTTTTAGTTAAAAATTTGTATAACGTATTTTGAATCCATAATAATCTATACGTAATAATACACCTCATGTTATAAAACTTACTCCGTATACTACATTATACTCCCTCCGTCCCGGTCATTTGTTGTCCTTTTCCATTTTAGGGTGTCTCAGTCATTTGTTGTCCTTTCTATTTTAGGAATGCATTTGAGTAACAATTTGCTCATTCACACTCAATTTGGTCCACATGTCATTTAGTAATTGGCTATCTCCTCTTTTCTTGCTCTTTGTGCCAAAACAAAAGGACAACAAATGACCGGGACGGAGGGAGTATTACATACTTGGTACTATACAACAATTTTTTTTAGAATTTGCACATAAATTTTTAACAAAGTTTTGTTTATAACGAGCATATTCATGTAAAAAAGTTAAAATCGCCTTGGAAAGATTAAAACATAATTTTATTACAATTACATTGGTATGTGTTGGAGCCATTGGATGTTGGGAACACGGTGTACGTCGTGACTATGTCTAAGGGCTTGTTTGGAATGGGAGTAATTATTAAGGGAGTAATAAAGTTAAAATGAACTAAAAAATGGAGGGAAGGGATAGGGGTTGGAGATAGAAATGGATAAAAATGGGAAAATATAGTGTAATAGTCTTCCATTAAGGGAGTAATTGTTACTCCCCTCCCCCCTCAAGTAATGCATTACCTCCTTGTGAAGGTAATAATTCCTCCCTCACCTCCTCTTTCCACCCTCCACAACCACCACTAACCACCAATCTCCTCCCATTTCTTCTTATTTTAGCTCTCATTACTCCTTTAATAATTACTCCCATTCCAAGCAAGCCCTAAGAGTTGGAAACCCGGCATAGCTAGCATGCACAATAGTTGATGTTTCTAGTGCTAGTCAGTTTGTCCCAAACGGACATGTCGAGTTGGAAACTGTGTACCGAGAAGCGGCTAATCAGGCTAGTAACCTTAGCAAAGAGTTTTGGAGTAAGCGACATTCACGCTTAACTATCCTCCAAAAGATGTTCTTGAAATTTGTTGGCCAGAGTTTTAGTAAGTCTTGCTTCAAATGAAGTATTCATCTTAAATTTTAAAACGGTTTTAAATACTAATATATGTTTGTTATAGCTAATCGGGCTAGTAACCTTATAAAGAGTCTTGAAAGGATTACGTGAATGCCACGCATAACTATCCATATGCAGTTTTCTAGTATCATCCTCCAAAAGATGTCCTATGTGACTATGTAAGGTAGGTGATCCCATGTTTATAAAGCACAAATAAAATATGCGTAACATAGTAATTTAATTTCAAAAGATGTCTAAAAAGAAAAATATAAAGAATCGGTTGCAACAACCTAAAAAGAAAAACGTAAAGAATTTGTTGAGTCCGATGGATGGGTATATTTCAAAATTCTGAAGCAATCAATAAAACAGCAACTCAGTGTATATACATATGAATAAATTGATCTAGAACTGATAACACAACTATAAGAATAATTGAATTAATTATAACCTAATCATAACACTTATGATCAATAAGGAAGGATGGTTTCAAAACAATGAAGACCATCCAACTCAACAGCAAAACGAGGTTTCCTCATTATTATCTTCTTCTCCGTCTTCACCGCGGCCGCCTTATTAATTTCTTCAGCACCAACTTTGTTCTCACTCTCCTTCTTCAAACTTTCATCCTTACGCAACCCCGCCGTTGCGTCAGGGGAGAAATTGAACGAGCTGAACAATGACATCATCTTTGCTTTAATTAATAATAAAGTGATTAAGAGTTAAGATTAGAATTGCTTGAATGCTTAATTCTTGTGAATTACGAGTGTATATATATAGGGAGGGGAGGATGAATAAGGAAATATCTGAAAAGAGCGGTAAAGGAAATAAGGAAGGAAATAGGAAAGTTAATTTATAGGGAAATTAGAAGTTACGTGGTTCGTAAGAAATAAGGAAAAAGTCAAGTTTGGGGTTCGAGTAGTTGTACGTTGGTCAAGCGTGACGACCAAGTCAAGTCCGAGTAAACAAAGTCGCATATATTTCCTTATTGATGACTTTATGAATGGATAACTCTTGTCAACTTGTTGTCTAAAAAAAACTCTTGTCAACTAATGTGATTCTAGATGTGTGTGTGTGTTAAGTAAGGTAGTCACGAGTCGGGTTTAGCTAGGGTGGTCGGGTTGGCTTAAGTCTGGCTCAGCTCGTGGCTAGAGATGAAAGTGGTCAATCGTGCCAATGGCTGCACGGCCCAACTAACACAACCCATGGTTTATTTTGGGACGACTAAACACCGTATGACATGTCATGACCTCATGGGCAAACGACCAATTTTTTTATACCATTAAGTCATTAACCGTGCCTAAGGCCAACACAACATGACCTGTCTTCATAATAATTTATACGTAGTACACCTCATGTTATAAAACCAATAAATAATTTTTTATGACATATTCTCTCACAGTCACTATAATGTTCCCTCTTTCTCGAAACGGATTATTCAAGTAATGTTCCCTTTTCTATTTTTAGAAATTTTTACTCTTATTTTATTCATTCTTCTCTCCTATCACTAAACCCGACACAACTCTTTTACTCCTATTTTATTACTTTCCTGTATGTTTTGGCCCCACAATTCTTTATTTAACTACTAATAATTCATTCTTCTCTCCTATCACCAACCCCACACAACTCTTTTACTCCTATTTTAATACTTTTCCTAAAGTATTGTGCCAAAACAAAATGGGAAGATTATGATGAATGGGAGGGAGTATAACAAATACGATAATTTTTTTAGAATTTAGAAATAATTTTTTGTCTTGTTAATGAAAAACATATTCATAAATAAGGTAAAACGAGCCAAATAGATACCATTTGATAAAAACTAACTGTCTAGTGATTATCTAAAAATTATCTTACTACAATTATTATGTGGTAGTAATATTTTGATCTGTTTTAATAGTAAATTGATATAACAGTCTTAAAAAAAGATTAGCCGTAATTTTAGTACAATTGCATTTGTTTTGTAGCCATTGCATGTTGGCAACATGGTGTACGTCGTGACTACGTGTAACAGTCGGAACATCGGGGCGTGTACTGCAAAGGAAGCATAGCTAGCATGCACCATAGACTATAGTTGTTGCATCATGTTTTCAGTGCTGGAATTTAGACCAAGTTTATCCACGTATGAACATTGGTCTGAGCATGCGTCTCAGCATGAGATTTGCAGCAAAATAAAGTCAGACCATGGATAAAGTGCAATAACTTTAGTAAAGTCTGAGTATGCGTCTTTGGTTTCCAAGACTCCTATTCAGACTTGTGAACAGTATTTTTTTTATTACTTTATCAATATAAATAAGATAATATCCTACTTAACCACTTGAGATGTATGTAAATCTAATTCACTAAAATATTTTATTAAAAAATCTGGATAAAAAAAAATATTCCCACCATTCCGGTCAATTATTTACCTATTTTATTTTAGAGTGTCTCGGTCAATTGTTTACCTTTTTATTTTAGGGTGTCTCGTCAATTGTTTACCTTTTTATTTTGAGAAAGCCTTTGATGAACAATTTTATCCTCCAACTAAATTTGGTCCAATTTTCATCCGTAATGGGCCAAATAAAAGGTTCGCAATCGTTGCTAACCCAGCACGTTTTTGGAAAAGAAGTGAAGTCGGAGATATCATGAAAACTTGTATCATATTGCACAATATGATAATTGATGATGAGAGATTGAGAGGGATGAAAATGATCTTTACAATTATTTTCAGTATGACGTCGATCCAAATCAAGAAAACGAACCTGAAATTGTAAATGGTGTTCTTCCCAATTACTACGCTCATCGTGAGCAATATTTTGAAAATCATCGTCGGATTCGTAATCGTACCCATCATCATCAACTTCAAGCTGACTTGGTTGAACACATTTAGCATCGTTTCGGGGATAATTAATCACTTTATCTCGTTTTAAAAAAAAAAGTATGAGCTTGTTTATAGCAATGCACGGTAATTAATCGTCTCCAATTTTTAAGTCCCCTCTTCAAGTTCCATCATTTGTACGTTACGAGGCTTACGCCCAAGTTGGAAGTTTGAGGCTCTAATACCACTTGTTGTGCAGAAGAGTTGATACCGGACTCTTGTTAGCCCTTACCGTGTTGATGTTGTCCATGATTTATAATATTACGATATTGTACTCTTCGGTTCAGGCCCTCGCATACTTACTTTTGAAGTCCTTTCGAAAAGGCCTCGTACTATTATAGTTGATGGACACTTATAAAGATGTTTATTCATTTTTACAACTCCGATATGGAACATGAGTTTCCAACCTAACATATAGCTTTAATTTATATTTTTTCAACGCATATGGGTAAAATACATTGTCCTATAAAAATGTTGTATAACAACATACAATAATATTAAAGGATGGATAAATGATATACAATTTGGTTTAAGTCCGTTTTTATGCTCACAACACTCTCAATAGCAATTCAGAGTATATAGGTATAGTAAGCTAGATAGACAAATTTAATTCAGTCGATGCAACTGCATTATATTATTCACAAATTCTTACTTAAGACGGGCACTATCCGTCTTAAGTTGTAGACGGATACCATTTTGTGAGACAAAATGCCCAAATAGAGGATAGTGGGAGGCACATGGGGGTGCCCCCACCTTGTCCCCCATATTCGTTTTGTGAGTGTAACTACCCGTCTTAAGATTCGACCCGTCTTAAGCAAGACCTACTCTATATTATTAGTTGTTGAACTATACTAACTACAATCATTCTTCGATTAAAAAAGAACTCCCCTAACTACAATAATGGCTCAATAGTTTACCTACTTAACATTATCCGACCAAAATTCATTATTGTGCAATAAAATAGATGTTGGGAAGGTAACCCCAATATTATTAATGTTGTTAGAATGAGTTTTTATGTCAAAGTTATGTTTTTAATAGTAAATATTAGAAGTTAGATTAGTAAGACATTAAGACTTTTAATGTGGCTATGTTGGAGTTAGGACTTAGGAGACCTTGTATATAAAGGTCACTAGTCATGTTGGATAAAGACGTGAGTGTGCTTAATATCCCGAATTAAGCATAGATTGAAATCTTAGGTATTAGCTAAGTGTTAGAGGATTGAAATTGTATTATTGTTAGTGTAACTCTAACTTCCAAGCTCTATATCTCAAGTTTTACCCATGCAAATACGATGATTCTTATGTCATTGGAAAGCTTGGGATCTTAGACAAACCATGGATTTTGAATCACCTCCATATCAGGTCTATAGCTTGAGTTATGGCCGATGCAAACAGACTACGCATTATTGAACAGCCCATGACCTATGTGAACTAAACGTTGAATAACTCAAGATTTACTCCATGTTTTAGGGTGATTCTTTTTGGAGGTGAAAGTTAACTTCATTAGCTTTCTAATGAGCTATTGTAGGCCTTAAGATTCATCCGAAACTAAGAGATATGGCTCCTAAAAGATGCGTCTGAATTCCTGAGTTGTTCTCCAACCTGGTTTTGGTCCGTCTTCTGTTTTGAGGTCTAGGAGCTTTAGAAATGCCAAAGTCATGGTACCAATTTGTGAGTTCATTATTTATCCTTAACTACATCAAAAACACAAAAACAACCCAATGAGTGAAGAGAGTTTATCAAAGTTTTGGTTAGTTTCTTGAAAAATCAGTTTTACTTAAGTTGTTGTCATTCTTATTTTTCATGGGGAAATCAGTAGCTATTGGTGTTGTAACCTATGTTCCATGCTCAAAGATGAATCCTTGTGATCTTGGTTCCATTTCCAAGTCATTAGAAGCAGCTATGGTGAAGTTGCAAGCTCTAACAAAAAGGTATGAAGGTGATGTGCATACAAGGAGTTAAACAAGCACCCATGGGGTTCCAAGGGAACCAAAACCTCCTGATTTGTACCAAGGAGAACACCTCCTGTCCTATGAGTGTTCTAAGTCCTCTCCTACCCTTAGAGGCAAAGGTAACACACCATTACTTCCTTCCTTTAATGGTGAAAACAGTAGAGCATTTGTGTCTTGGTTGTTTGATGTTGAATGCTATTTCGAGAACAAGTGTTTTTATGATTCAAGGAAGTGTGAAATGGTTGTGTCTTGTTTAAAGGGTGTTGCTTTGTTGTGGTATAATACTCTTAATTTTTCAAGGAGGATGGAAGGGAAGGGTAAAATTAGGTCTTGGTTTAAACTTGAAAGGTACATGAGACTAAAGTTTTTACCTTGCTCTACCATGAATGAATTATGGGCTGAACTTAAGACCCTTAAACAAAACTCCTTAAGTGTTTTGAATATGCTAAGTTGTTTGAGGAGTTACACTATGTGTGTGTGACAAAGAAGTGGATTCTGTCCAAGAGGGAATAAGATTTTATCTTGGCTTGAAATCTGAAATTGCTAGGAGAATTAACTTGAAAATGATGCACTCATATGGTGAGTTGCTTGAGTTGGCTTTGTATGTTGAGGAGAGCTTAGCAAGGCCTAAAAACCATGAGGTCTTAGCTAAGGGGGACAGATTAGAGGCCATCAAAACAGTTGGGAAGGAGGAAGAAGTGAAATCTAAAATGGAAAAAGAAGGTGTATGCTTGGTCTCTCTTGAGTCTAAGGCAAAGGATGTTCATGCTCCTAAGAGGGAGGATGTAGGTGATGTCCTTACACCGCAAAAGAAGGAGGAACCAGCACCTACATACTCTACACAAGTCCTTGTTGAGAAAGAGCATGAAGTTGAACTTGTTGCTTGCTCAAGCCTCTACTTGAGTCCATTAGAGCTATCCATTAACAAGAAGTTGCAGCAACCTCTAAGTCTTAAGATGGATAGTTTCCTAAACTCCTTTTAGGGTGAGATTCAAGCAAGGGTGGGGCACGAGGGAAGTCTTGGGTTATTCCATACTCAAGTGTACCAAATTTGACCTCCTACACCAGCCATGACTTTTGCTTCAAAGCCAACATCTTGGAAGGTATAACTTGTCATAAATCAGCTCCTCACTTTTATTTTTATATGTTGATAAGATTATGAGTCAGTCTTAATCAATTGGGTGCAATTTCATACTCCCTCCGATCCAGACAGATGGTAACACTTACCTAAAATGGATGAACCACACCAATGGTAACATACCATATTTGGCATGAAAAAGGACTAAATTACCCTTACATCCACTACCTATTTACAACTTTATCATCCACTCATCCACTCACCAACTACTTATTTAATCCACCTAAACTCATGTGGCCCCAATTAAACTTTCCTACTTTACCCCTTACTTTTCCACATTTTCTTAAATAACCACTTTTTTCCTATGTTACCATTTGTCTGGATCGGAGGGAGTACATGTTAGTCAAGGAATCCAAGCATATGAATGCTAACATGTCTAAACTGTTTTGGAGTAATGAGTTAGTTCATTTTGAGAAGTTTAGAGGCTTGAAGTATATTTATTGGGTGTTGTTGATGCTTCTAAGTAGGGTTACTGTTTTTGAGATTATCATTCTTGTTTTCTCAAGGTGGAAGTTATTTGTCAACAATGAAATTGATTCATTTAACACCTACTGTCCAATTTCGAAATTCTGGTGTTTTGGGTTGAATGTTGTTCAAATTCATTGTGAGAGCTTGTTAGGATTGTTTGGAACATCAAGGAGAGGTTCTTTACCTGTTATTGATGGAGTCCATGCTCATTTTCGGAGGATTGTGTTGTCATTAAAACACCAAAATAGGAGCAGCCCCTTGAAAGCATTGCTAAGCACCAACAGTAATGTTATTCCTATTTTGGGGTTGGATTTAAATGAGTATATGTTGCTGGTCATTCAAGATGATGTGGTTGTTGTTGAGCTTAGAGTAAAGGCTCTTTAGCCTTGGGATGAAGGATACATGAGCTCAATTGAAGGTAAAACAAAAAGGAACACAAGTAAAATCAATAAGGCTTGTATTAGCACACAAATTTCAGAACCAAGTGTGAGGGTTTCAATCATAAGCCTTGAACAATCCACCCCAATCAAAGAGGACTTGAAGCATAGTGAGCCATCAAATTTTGGGAATGGTACAACCCCTCTCTTGCCATACACAATTCTGGTCTATGATCTGGGAAGAAGTCATGAGAATCCATCTCTTAAAGTTGAGCTTGATCTTTTGATGAATAGGAGGACACGAACCTTGACAACAAGTCTCTTCATTTTGATCCAACAGAATTTGAGGGCAAATTCTTTTGAAGAAAGGGAGTTTACAACAAAATTTGTTGCATTGTGATTCATTTTTAAGCCAGAATAAATAGTCCAAGGAACGGTTCACAATTGAATGCATTTCATCGCTTTTTGAAGTGTCATTACAGCAAGCATAACTTCCAAGCTCTATATCTCAAGTTTTACTCATGCAAATACGATGATTCTTATGTCATTGGAAAGCTTGGGGTCTTAGACAAACCGTGGATTTTGAATCACCTCCATATCAGGTCAATAGCTTGAGTTATGGCTGATGCAAACAGACTACGCATTATTGAACAACCCATGACCTATGTGAACTAAACGTTGAATAACTCAAGATTTACTCCATGTTTTAGGGTGATTATTTTTGGAGGTGAAATTTAACTTCATTAGCTTTCTAATGAGCTATCATAGGCCTTAAGATTCATCCGGAACTAAGAGATATGGCTCCTAAAAGATACATCTGAATTCCTGAGTTGTTCTCCAACCTGGTTTTGGTCCGTCTTCTGTTTTGAGGTCCAGGAGCTTTACAAATGCCAAAGTCATGAAACCAAATCCTAGACTGGATAATTTACAGAGTTTGGAGCGACTTTATCTAGGGTCATTGGTCCTAATAATGCAGGATTAAAGAAGTAGCTTAAGGACACATTTTGTCAATCAGAAATTGGGTTGTTTTAGAGAATGGGTGAAATGTCGCTTTCAACTTCCTTCTTTTGGCTAAACAAGGGTTGGGCACGACTTGGGACTCCTCCTAACCTCTTGTGCTTGAATATTTACAGCTGCCAAGGGCCATTTTCTTAAGGCTTACACATCTTATTTGATCTTTAGCAAGCAAACAAATCTGAACTCACTTTATTACTTTATGCTTTATGCTTTATTGTTTTCTAGTCTTTATATTCAGTTTGTATAAGATAAAATAGATGTTATTTTATGCTTTTGTAAGGCTCTTTCTTGGCCCTTAGATCTAGAATGAATGGTGGAGATTGTATTGTCCTGGTCTATATAAACCAAGCAAACCTATTGTAAACATTCAGATTTGAGTTGATGAAAAAAAGCTAAGTTTGAAAACTGAGTTTTCTTCTTAAAATTCTTCTTGCTTAGTGTAGAAAACCCTCCATTTGCTTAGTGCTTTGGGGCAGAATTTAGTCTTTGCTTCGTGATCTTGGACGAGATTCATAGGCTTAGGCTTGCTTCGTGATCTCGCCTAAGTCATATCCTTGTTTCGTTCATTGTTTTTCGTGTCCATTACAGTCACAAATACAACCCATTTTCGAGTCTAATTCTGTCCAAAATCGATTCTTGAAGAGACAAATCATACGGAGTTGTGGACCAAGTAGTGTAGATCATTTATAATGCGAAGTCCTTGGCTAACAAACTATTCTTGAAGAAAGATCTTTTCGAGCTCGAGATGGTAGATGATGGCGATTTGAGGAACCATCTAAACAAGTTCAATGGCTTGATCACTTAATTTTCGAGTTTGGATTAGACTTTTAAAGAAGAAGATAAGGCTATAATGTTGCTGGCTTCTCTTCCCAAAAAAAGAGAACACGGTTATTACTAGTTTACTTGTGGGGAAGACAACATTGGCCTTAGATGAGAGCATTGTAGTTTTGCTTGAGTCAGAAAAATTGATGAAGCAAGGAGTGGTGGCTCTTGAAGTGATGGAGGAGCTTTGTGGGTGAATATAGCAGCAAGAAGAAGGGCAATCAGAAAAAGCACAATCTCAATACCAATTGCTTTTACTGCGGTGAGTTAGGTTATAAACAAACTATGTGTCCTAAGGCAAAAGAAGATTTGAAAAGACTCGTGCTAGTGGGGTTGTAGCTTGATAAGGCTAAAGTCGTATCACCAATATCAAAATAAATCTATCTCAGTTACTAACAAAATAGCTAGCGGTAAGACAGGTATCGAATCCACAGAGAGGCGGTAATAATCAGTTTGTTAATATTTAGATCGTCTGAACGTAACCGTTTCTTGGGGTTTTGGTTTGTTTGTTATCTATCAACTAATAACGAGTAATTAAATGGTTTATAGCAATAATATTAAAGGTCTAGGATTTTCGGTTCACTAGGTCAATTATATGGGGTCTCTTAATCAATTGTTAGGTCAATCAAGTTATCTAAGGTCATAAGATTGATTAATTCTGTTTATGTCCTTTAGATCGATTCTAACATGCAATCGCTATAATTAGACACAATCTATTTGATTATCGCGGGCTATATTAATTATAACCCTGTCGGTGAAAGTATTAATTCGCTACACTAGTTAACAATTCAGGCCTAAATCAATTAACTAGAAGAAGAACAATAATCAAACGATAAGTTATGCGATTTTACTAACAATCAATTAATAATCCCCTTTCTAATTTACCTAGATCCCCTTCATCCTAGACAAGGAATTTAGCTACTCATAACGAATCTAACAACAACAATAATAATAATTGAAAACATGATTAATGATATGAAATAACAACAACTAATTAAGAGCACGAAACTAGAATGATTAAGTAATGAAGAATGATTAATACCGTAGCAATCAACAAGGAAAGATTAAGAACAATGTATGCAAAGCTCAAGAGAGTTTTTAGCCGTCCTAAGTAAAATAAAGCGTAACCTAATAATAGTCTACGAGTTTAGAATTTATATTACAAAATAAGTGTGTTAGGAAAATACGAAAATAAATCTGACAACAAGGATCCTCGATCGAGCCTAGCAGCACTAGATCGAGGACGATTACTCGATCGAGCCTTAGTGGACTCGATCGAGGAACCAGCTTCACAGGCTTGTTCCCGTCTTTCTTCACTTCTAATCTTCAAGTCACCTCGTTCCTCGTGCCATGCTTTGTGTATTCCACTATGCCATATGCGCAATACTCATCTTAGCTCGATTATCCTCGTAATGCGTTATTTTTGCATTAAAACATAAAATAGCGGCAGTATCAACAATTCACTATAAAAGGCATATAAATGACATAAAAGGCACGGAAACGATATATAAAACATCATGAAAGGAGTTATAAAAGTGTATATGAAAGTGATACATCATAGCTATGGCAGAAGTTGATGATGGTGAGCTCTTAATGGTTCATGGTAAAAAGGAACTTGAAGAGAGTTGGGTGTTAGATTCGGGAACTTCCTATCACATATGTGGCAGAAGATATTAGTTCTCTTCTTATAAAGAATGTGAAGGTAAGATGGTTAATTTGTCAAATGATGATAAGGCAAAGATTGAAGGGATTGGTGAGGTGAAGGCCAGTAAGACTTCATGATGGTCAAGTTAGAAGATTTGGTGATGTGAGATACATACCAAATGTTTATAAAAATTTAATCTCATTAGGTATATTAGATTCTAAGGATTGTACCATTCATGTTGAGAATGCTGTTTTGAAGGTCACTAAAAATGGTAAAGTGATTCTCAAAGGTAAAAGAAGTTAACCAACTATTTTTTTTATTGTTCCAAACTGATTATTATCCACAAATAATTTAATAATAGTTATCTCGAAAATGACCCGAACCCGACCCAAGTTTACAAATCCAAAATAACCTGATTGACAAGTATTTTGTTGGTACGTTTTTGAATCTTATCTGAGTTCAATCTTTAGTACTTTGACAAGGCCCAAAATATGTACTCCGTATGTTTTTCTTCATTCCACTCCATAGGCCCACATTTTCAAAAGCTCTGACATGTATACGTTGGTCTAGGTAAATTATACCATGCACCCAGGAGTATGCTGCATGGTACTCCCTCCACATTTTCAAAAGCTCTGACATGTATACATTTAAACTGAATATAATAGTGGTAACTGTTTCTTATAAGTGGAAGTTATTTTTTTGTTTTAGAAAAAATAAAATAAAAAATAAAATAAAGGAAGTTGAGGATGAGTGGAGGGAGTGGAGAATGGGAGAGAGTATAAAGTATCCTACACATGGATGTAGGATATAAGAATTGCGTTCGTCTATCGTCGCATATTCCACCTGAAAATGTTAATGGGCCCCATTTAAGAAGTGATGTCCAACAATATTACTCTTGCAAGATTCTAATTTCATCATCACACACCAATGTGTATGTGTCATCTTTACACCACATTATTTCCTCTATTGTAAGGCTCAAATATGAATAAATTTACCAATTTGTTGAAATATAGACAATCTATTGGCGAGTGACCGATAATGAACAATGCGTCATGATTATTAATTTATCGACTACTTCTCAATATATGAAGCGCACACAGTTTAGTAAGCGGGTTTAGAGCTTTTTTAATGTCCAATAGCCACAAAAGATTACACAATATGAAGGAGAAGGAGTTTTGAACTTGCGACCAACTTTCTATATAGTGGCGATCAAATGCAGGTTTGGGTCGAATATGGGCTAGACATGAGGTGGGCTCATGTCGAGTTTTTGACCTACAAATAAGCAGGTTAGTGGATTTGGGACAAGTTAACAAGTCAAACCTTTGTAAATTTCTATATTGACTCGTTCATATCCCGTTATTTTGCTGTCCGAACAAGCATAGTTCAATGAACGAGATAACTCGTGAACAGCTCTACGAGCTCAACATTATCTTCGATCCGCATTTACCACTAGACTAATACATCTTCGATGGTTTAATGCTTTTTTTCCTAATCTTACGACTCCGTATAAGATCAAAAAACATTGAAATAACTCTATTGGAAATACCCGTCACAAAAAAATAAAATAAAATAAAATTAGAAATGCAATTTCTTATTATCAGTCTCAGATTTCCACAAACAATCCAAATTAGTCAAAAGTTTTATATCCAAAAACGTACAAAATAATCTAATGTCACAAAACCCTCCTCCTATAAAAGCATTACATTCTCCTCCTAACACTCACTAAACTCACATAAAAAATCACTCTATATACTAAATTCAAATTAATTTATTTACAATTTAATCTACAAAAAAATATTTGAGATATTACAACCGCAATGGAAACCATAACACCACAATTCGTCTCGAGTTACAGACCAGCTGGTGCATTAGATCATAAATTGCCTTTATTACAAAACAGCCTAAAAAACCAAATGCTCACAACTCATAATGGCCTAAGACTAGTGAACAGCACTAGAAACTTAGGACAACAACTTAGGGGAAATGTCGCGAAAGCTGTCCCTAGTGAACAACTGACAAATGTCGGTACCAAGGACGAGAAAGCGAGTTCCCCTGCTAGTGTTATTACCTGTGGGATGAAGCTTGTGTTTGTTGGTGCAGAAGTTGCGCCTTGGAGTAAAACTGGTGGTCTCGGTGATGTTCTTGGTGGCCTGCCTCCTGCTTTAGCTGTAAGCTTACAATGTCGTCGATGTTTTTCTTTTTCTTTTTCTTTTTTTTTTAGGTGGTAACTTGGAAGAATCGGAGTAATGTTTTTTTTCTGTATTATGTTTTCAGGCAAGAGGACACCGGGTGATGACTGTCTCACCGCGGTATGATCAGTATAGAGATGGATGGGACACTAGTGTGGTAGTTGAGGTAAAACAAAGGAATCCTAAACAGATAACCTTAAATCTTTAGTATGATGTTGTGTTTTGAATTTTGATCCTTTTTTTGTAACATTGAAGCTGAGAGTTGGAGATCGTGTTGAGAAAGTTCGGTTCTTTCACAGTTTCAAGCGAGGGGTTGATCGTGTTTTTGTCGATCATCCAATTTTCCTTGCAAGGGTATTATTTTTCACCGTCTTGCTCATTTAAGTGTGCTTTAACCTTTTACTGACAAAACTGTGAATTCTTAAACTTGGTTAGGTGTGGGGAAAGACGGAATCAAAACTATATGGTCCGAAGGCAGGGGAGGACTATGACGACAACCAACTTCGATTCAGCTTACTATGCCAAGTCAGATCTTATCTTGTCAGGTTTACCGAGCAGTGGACTTAGTTCTAATCTTGGCTGACATATTTTGCAGGCAGCTTTGGAGGCACCAAGGGTTCTTAACCTCAACAGCAACATTAACTATTCTGGACCATATGGTGCTCTACCTCTCTTTTTTCGGCTTTCTGTCAAATGCTTTATTGTCTCGTGTTTCATCAATTGATCTCGTGGTATATTATGCAGGCGAGGATGTTGTTTTCGTTGCCAATGATTGGCATACTGCACTTCTCCCCTGCTATCTTAAAACTATGTACCAACCTAAGGGTGTCTACAGGAATGCTAAGGTATGTCTTTCGACATTTTTAATCTCTTGGAACTTCTTATCTATTCCTCTACGACTGACGTTCAATAACATCAGGTTGCGTTTTGCATTCATAACATTGTGTACCAAGGAAGATTTGCGGTCTCAGACTATCAACTACTCAATCTACCAGAGGAATTGAAGCCGGCTTTTGAATTTCTCGATGGGTATGTACCTTGTTGATACCGTCTTTTTAAAACATATTTCATTCACAACTTCTTGATTTGTAATGTTTGAGTAATGAATGCTTCACAGGCACAAGACGCCGGTGAAGGGAAGGAAAATTAACTGGATGAAGGCGGGGATACTACAATCAGACCGAGTGGTAACTGTGAGCCCTTATTACGCTCAAGAACTGATGTCTGGTGTCGAGAGAGGCGTGGAACTTGATGACATAGTCCGTCTGACTGGCGTAACTGGCATTGTGAATGGCATGGATGTACAAGAGTGGAATCCATTAACTGATCAGTACATTGGCGCCAATTATAACTCTGCAACTGTAAGCGTCTAATAGGAATTAATATAATAGTTAGACCTCTGCTTAAGATGGTTCATCTATCATGGTATCAGAGCCAGTCTGACCGAGAGGTCACGGGTTCAAATCCTGGCAGCCTCCAATAACTGATGTTGAGTGCATACTTTCAGGTGATGAATGCAAAGCCGTTTTTGAAAGAAACCCTTCAGGCAGAAGTCGGATTACCTGTGGACCGTAATATCCCATTGATCGGATTCATAGGCCGACTTGAAGAGCAGAAAGGTTCCGACATTCTTGCTAAAGCAATTCCTCAATTCATCAAGGAGAACAATGTGCAGATTATTGTCCTTGTAAGTACATCAACACTCTCCAAACCCTACATTCAGTCATAAAAACTCGATATCCTTCAATGACGCGATCTGATTCTTTTAAAAACATTTCAGGGGACGGGAAAGAACGAAATGGAGAAACAAATTCAAGAACTAGAAAATCTTTATCCTGATAATGCAAGAGGAGTGACAAAATTCAATGTGCCCTTAGCTCACATGCTCGTAGCAGGAGCTGATTTCATGCTCATACCAAGCAGATTCGAGCCCTGCGGTCTAATTCAGCTACATTCAATGCCTTATGGAACGGTATCGACTCAACTTTAATGCTTCATTCAAATTAAATCCTCATACTTCTTAATTCTTATATTAACTTGTTTAGAGTATCGTCTATTCAGATCCCAATTGTCGCTTCAACTGGTGGACTTGTCGATACTGTAAAAGAAGGATTCACCGGATTCCAAATGGGACGTTTCAGCGCAAATGTAATGAATGATCTTAATAAAATGAGACTGTCTCGTACAAGAATTTGTTAAAATCTCGGTCTCTGACAATCTGACTTGGTTTTGTTGACCGCGCAGTGTGATGCTATAGATCCTGCAGATGTAGATGCAGTAGTGGCAGGAGTTAGGAAGGCAGTTGCAAGCTATGGAACTCCGGATTTCAAACAGATGATACTTAACTGCATGGGTCAGGATTTCTCATGGAAGGTGGGTTTTTACTTTTTACTCGATCTTCATAGTTTACCTTTTACTACTGTTTTACACTTAGCTTGAGCATGCAGGAGCCTGCCAAGAATTGGGAGCAGATGCTGGTGGACTTACAGGTTGCTGGTAGTAATCGACCAGGGATCGAAAGAATTGAGACCGTGCCACTTTCTGTCGAGAATATCGCCACTCCTTAAGGTCTCTTCATGTTGGCGGATCAAGAGATGATGAACTATAAATGTAATCTGAACTGAATAACTGAAAAATTCACTTATGTTGTCTAAATTGTAAGCCTGTGAAAATAAAACACTTTTTGTGACCCAATTATTGAATAAAATCGCTATACAATTAACTATTATTATAAAATCAGATTATTGGATCAAAAAATCGTGTTATGATTCTACATTATCGATAAAATCGAACAAATTTAAGTTTTTAGCTAAGATTGAGAATGGTTATGACGTTTAGGATTATAATTTATAACATTGTAAGATCTGAATCGAGATCTTGGTAACAATGTACGAATATAAAAATAACCGTATTTACTAAAATCGTCTTGTAGATTAAAAACCAATAAACTAGATTTATACTCCGTATTGATCAACCAATTTCTATTTGCAATTGATGACAAGCTAACTGGCCAAGTTTTGCCTAGGAAACTTATTTTTAATGCATACTCTAGAAGTTCAGGATAAACCTGATAAACGGGTCTTAGGATTGGGTCAGTTTGGGTCTGATCAATTTCAGGTTTGTTAGGGTTTATGTTAGATATAATCCGTGTGAACAATAAATATTCAGGAGTCGGGTTATATTGGGTAGTTAATTCAGGCTCAGGTCTACTTCAAGTCTAATTATTTAGGCTCTGTTCGGCAAAACTAACTGAAAAGTAGCTAAAACCTGAAAAGGTAACTGATAAGTTAGCTGAAAATTAGGAACTGATAAGGTAACTGATTATATTAAAATGTGTTTGACAAACTAGAGGTAGCTGATTTTGGTAAAAATGTGTTTGGCAAACTAGAGGTAGCTGATTTTGGTAAAATGACGTAAAAGGATATGATGATAATTTAATAATATAGATTAAAGGGGTAAAAATGGAAGATAAGTCATTTCAAGTACCTGATTTCTCAAATGCTACATGAGGTAGCATTTCATTTCAGGTATCTTATTTGGTCAAATAAGTTGCTTATCAAACACTTGCAAAAAAATCAAGTAGCTGAAATTTTGATCAAATAAACTACTTTGGTCAAATTAACTACCTAAATGTCTTGTCAAACAAAGCCTTAGATCGTGACATACTATAAGCCAACTCAATTTTAAAACGCCTGTTATCAAAACCGAAACGATAGGTAAAATGACAAAAAGAGTCGAAGGTAGAGCATGAAACCTGCCAATTCAATCAGTATCAAAAGTGTGGGGACTTCACCACCGCTTTAGAAAAAGGCAGGCCCATTATTTTATGATTATTGACACTGCAATTTTCTTGTCAATGTGGGACCCATCTACTTGCTGACGTGTTGTTAAAATGACCACCTGTTAGAAAATCTGCGTTGAAAGTATAGCGTGAAACTTATGCGTAATCATCATCATATCATCTTGTACGTATATGTTGTTATCACAAGTCTCATTAAAGACGGATATATCCATCACAAGATGAAGACGATTTAAGTAATCCCCCTACTACTAAGAGAATAAAAATTCTCTTGGTTTTCCCTCCAAAATTCATCTAGCTAAATAAGGTAACAAGTAAAAAAAATTCATTACATTATTATCTTTTCAATTAATCAATCAATACTATATATTAAATCCAGAAACCAAGGGACTTCAATGTAATTAAAGAAAGTTATACAAATTAATTATACTATATAGTTTTAAATCACTAAAGACACGTGTGATGGAATTCGATTAAGGGATCTCAATGCAAATATTATATAGTTTGGGTTAAAATTAAATTAGATAGAAGCTTGCTAATTTTCCTAAATATTTGTAAAAGACTAAAACATGGTCAATTTCCTTAAAATAAAATAATTAATTAAGATGATCAATTTTCTTAAAATAAAATAATTAATTAAGATGGTCAATTTTAAGGAGACTAAAAGAAAGAAGATGCTTGATAATTTTCCTAAATATTTATAGAAGACTAGAAGATGGTGAATTTCCTTAAAATAAAATAATTAGTTAGTATAAACATGCACACTTATGGTATTAATTATTATCATCATAAAATTATATATTAAATTTAAAATCTATGCAATTTTATTAAACTTTATAATTTATTAGATGTATAGAGATGTTAATTATTTAACATACAAAAATATAATATAAGTAGGTTATAAATAATTCAAGTTAGATTCCATAATATATAATATTGCATAATTCTTTCGATTTGACTTAACGGGCATATATGTAATATATTTATATAAATATATAATCCTCTTAAAATTGCATTCCTAAGTAGTAAAAGTAATTTCGTCAGTAAATAAAAGAATTGTAGTAACATTGGATATACTTATATGATAGTAATCACTCATTTGAATAGTAAAAGTAACAATATTATCAGCGAGATTAGTGAAAGTGATAGAAACAACAACGAGGGTAGTGAAATAATCAATAGTAATACGGCAATAGTGAAAGTAACAATAATTACGGCGGGAGTAGTGAAATTATCAATATTAATGCGGCAGTAGTGACGGTAACAATAATTAAAGCGGGAGTTGTGAAAGTAACAATGATTACGGGAAAATAGTGAAATGTTATTACTATTGTTTCATTAATAAGTAATAAGAGTAAAATATTAATAGCGGGAGTAGTGAATTTGTCTAAAAATTTATTTCATCGTAATTTTAGGATATGTCATAGAAAAATACATTATTGATAAATTTATGGGTTATGCAAATTTAAGTAATTTTATTTAATAAAAAAAATTAATGGTAAGTAGAGGTAGCCCGGGCGAAGCCGGGCACCAATACTAGTATATTCTTATAATTAAACTCTAATCTTTTTAATTAAAATTTATATTTATGATTTTTTCACTGAAATCCGTAATTTATTATGCAATCATTTTCATTTACATAAATATTATTTTTCATCAGTTACACTCTAAAATTACGCAAACCTACTTCTTATGCAGTCTTTAACATAATTATTGTCATCACTTACACCCTATAATTACGTAAATCTGTTTCTTATATTATCCTTCATCGGTTACACACTAAATATGGTGTATATTTTAAAAGACGTAACAATTTTTATGTTTTTTTTAAATTAAAAATAAAATAATATTAGTCTAATTATTCGTAAATCGTCTTTTTAAGTGCGTAGTATATTGTTTTTACCTCTTATTGTTATAAGGTTTATACGCATTTTAATTAGATTTTACATTTTTACATCACTTAATTGTAATTTAATGTCATAAATTAGTTTCAAGCAATGATATAACATTATAGAGTTAATTTTTATAGTAAAGTAAAAATGGTTTAAGACAAAAATAACTCAACTTAAAATGTCTTTTGATGGTAATAAACTTTCATTTTCTACCTCTTACTAAGATTATATTAGTACATTATAACATTAAAGGTACAATTAATTTATGAAATTAATATAATGAGAATGTCTTTTTATAAAACAAAACTAAAAAATACCGTGCTGTAGCACGAGGATCTACACTAGTACTTAAATAGGTAAATAAGACAAAAATAAAAGGTATTCTACTTTTATCTTATATAACTACTCCGTATTTGAGTATCGCAAATTCTTATTTGTGACGGAGGTATCCGTCACAAACAAGAGACGGGTACCATATTCTCTCACACAAAACTCATAAGGGTGAGAGACAAAGCACATGGGGTGGGTGCCCACCTTGTCCCCTCTACCCATTTCCACTCACATAATACCCGTCGCAAGATCCGACCCGTCGCAAGCAAGACTTATTGTTTGAGTATTACTCAACCCGTCTTCGATTCATAACGGATATGCCGTCTTCAATAAAAATTTGTGTATTGTTATATGGTCCACCTCATCTAATGGCTCTAATCTAATCTAATGCCGTCCCACTGTCATAAACCACACGTATATGTACTATGGAGCATGGAGTAACTTTGCAAGTACAAATATACTGTATTATTCTTCTAGATTATTTGAGTCTTAGGCCTTTTTTTTTTGGACTGAAACTTATCTGATCTGAACTGAACTTATAGGATCTGAACTGAACTGAATTGAACTTATAGGATCTGAACTGAACTTATTGGATCTCGAATCGAATCAACTTATAGGATCTCGAATCAATCAACTTATAGGATCTCGAATCAACTTATAGGATCTGAAGTGAACTTAAATTAAGTGAGGTATAAGATCTGAATTGAACTTATAGGATCTGAATCAATCGAATCAACTTATAGGATCTCGAATCAACTTATAAGATCTGAATCAATCAACTTATAGGATCTGAATCAATCAACTTATAGAATCTGAACTGAACTTATAGGATCTGAACTGAATTGAACTGAACTTATAGGATCTGAAGTGAACTTATATTAAGTGACTTTAAGTCCAAAAGAACAGGACCTTAATCCTCTCACATACTTATCAATAACTTGAAATAACAGACTTTAAATAATTAAAATCGAATTAATTCAACTTGAGCGGAATTCGACTTGATTAACCCATTTATCGAGTCTATAATAATATCCATTTTTGCAATTTTACACATTTATGAGGACATTCTTAATTTAAAAGTTTTATGTCTAGTTAAAACTGTCTAATGAGATATTTTCATGTTTTTTAAGGAAATTTACGATAATTTGTAAATCTGAGAATAAATTATACTACGTATAGGTATCTGTGACTGTGGTAGTGTAAACTCGACCACTAAGAAATGAGTTGATCATTTACCGGGGATTAACCCGTATTCAAATAATTCTAATTCTCAAAATTCAAAATACAACAAAAACTGCGAATAAATAGTTCATTCATTCTCAATCGCAAACGATATTGCTCTTTAGAAGCCGATCGACTAATTGAAAATGATATAACTCCTTCTCTATATAAACATAAAAAATACTCCAAAACCATTATTAATGCTTGGTATATTTGGGTTTAAACTACACCATTATTAAAATTATCCTATAAACTCCACTTTACAAATAAAAATAAAAACATGGTGTATTAGCGATTTAGCGCACGAAGGTGCGTGCAATGACAAGAATAGTCTACCATTTTTCATCCCTTACGCCATTCTCCACATGCCACGTATCAAACTCAATGCATGCAATTCAGCATGCCTACGTCAACGCCTCTTATTGCTTTAGAGAAGTTTATAATACTACCTTTGTTTTAGAATGGGTCTATGTTACTTTTAGATTGAATGGGAAAGAGTAATAAATAATACGAAGTATAAACATAACGAATCAAGACTGTAACGCAGGGATGATTTTACTACTTAATAAAAATCTCCAGAATACTTTCCTGAGTGCCGATTCTCTCTCTAACTTTCCCAAACAAATCCCAAAAAAACCCCAAAATCCCCTAGTCTGCTCCGCCGCATCCTCCGCCCAAGCACTGCCTTCCCCGTCTCCCCTTCCCAATCGCCGGAGATGAGGTCATCCAAAGGCCTATCTCCGGCGATTCATCGCATCTCTCCTTTTGTCTTCGTCCTCTCCGATTGACCTCGACTTTTGACGGCGTTCGGATCTTGGTTTGACCAGCCGACGGTCTTTTCGGTGGCCTTCGTGGTTTGTTTTCCTGCTTTTTCCATCCTTACAAAGCTCTGTCCTGTCATTGAAAGCTTCGCATGCAACCCAGGGGGTGTCTCCCCTTCCCCCGCCCCTCCCCCCACCCCTGGTAGAAATCTTCCTTGTGTTTTTTCGGTTGGTGGTTATGAGTTTAGCTCTGTTTGTTTGTGTTTTGTGGTCGCGGTTTTGGGGCCGGTCTTGTGTTCCCCTTCCCGTCCTCCTGTTTTTGGTCCCTTTTCGAGTCAGGGTTATGTCTGTTTATGTGTCTCTTAAGGTTGATCTAGTTGCATGCAGGCCGATGGTCCTGGGGAGTATTGTTTGGTGTCGGGTCATGTTGTTGTTGGTGGTGTCTTGGTTTCGGCCTGTTCCGTTTCTTCGGTCAAGGTTGTGGTGATCCGTCGATTCCTCATTTGTTTTTGTGTCTGAGGTTGTGGTTGGGGCTTTTCTTGGTCGAGATGTGTGGGGTATGGTGGAGTCGGGTGTTGGCTGTGTTGTTGGTTCGGGTCGGATGCGGTGGAACCCATCTTTAACTCATGTTTAATTCGTGGTTTGTGTATTTTCTGCTATTTCATTTAATAAATTCCTGGTGGTTTGGGTGTCCTGTCCCCTTATCCACGGGTTAATTAGGACGACTGGTACTTTGCATTGGGTCTGTGTTAAACCTAACTCTCTGCGGTCTGCAGATATGGTTTTGATTAGGGGAAATTTCAAGTGGTTTCCTCCTTTAGTTCTCACCTATTTACTCGCTTTTCTTGGCTATGGAGTTCTGGTCAGCGGGGTTTGTGTTACAAAGTGTAGGAGTTTTCTCTCCTCTGGAGTCAGATTTTTGTGGTCTGCTTTCCGCCTTTTCTTTCTACGTCCTTGGGGCGTAAGTGCACTTTGTTTTCTCTCGTTTGGTCTAGGGGCTCGTTGGTGTCCAGATAAGGTGTATCACAGCCAAGGAGATGAATCTCCGAGACGCTTTCTTGGGTCTTGTTGTAGGTATTTCTCTGAAGCTGTTTTGATTAAGACGAGTAAAAATGAGTTTGTGGAAGCTCGTTGGTTTTCTGAGGAAGATTTTCACAGCCAAGGAGATGAGTTTCCGAGAACCTTTTTTGGATCTTGTTGCAGGCATTTCTCTGAAACTACATCAATAAGGACAAGCAAAGATGGGTGTTTTCCTTTGGCCAGCGTTGCTCATCCATTAGAGATTGGGGTGGTTTTTGAGTTTGAAGAGCGTGTTCTCGGGCCGCGACGTTCTCGGGCCGCCCATCGTGCCCGGGCTCAGAATGCCTGCTCTTCAAGAGCAGTGGATGAAATAAACTCGGGAATATCATTTTAAATACTGGCATATTCCATCGAATATGTGATCATTATAATTAGCTCGAGCTATTAACAAGTAATCAAAATAATTTGTATATATTATGGCCATGTTTGGTAAACAACAGATTAATATTAGTGATATAGGATCCTTTTGCACCATTTTTCCCCTCTATTTTCATGCTTTCCGACTCCATTTGAGTCGGTTTTATACGTTCTTGCTTGCAATTCATGTCCCAATCCCCATGTCTATGATATTGTACCTCCCTTGCAGGAATTGAGGCGAGAATGGGAGAATTGAAGCTAGAAGAAGAGCCCAATCAACTAAGCATGGAAGAAGGAGGAAATGATGCTGAGAAGTATTCCCAGCCGGTAGGCCGGCAGCCGGCTGGGAACGCCAAGTGTATACAATCCAAGTCAAATTCAAGCAAGAGGATTCACAGCCGGTAGCCCGGCAGCCGGCCAACCGGCTGGGAGAACAAGTGAGCTGAAATATTAAAGAAGTTACAGGAACTTCCCAGTAGGTCACCACCGGGTTCCATAGAGCCAGTCAAGTTTGAAGTCAACGTGCCCCACCGGTCGGTGGCGGCGCAGATGGTGCTTGACAAGGACACCTGATGATATCAAGAAATTAATTCAACTTCCAGGAACCTCCCAGCCGGTCATAGGCCCGACAGCCGGTTGACCGGCCGGGAGTGCAAACTCGCGTTTTCAAGCCCATTTACAAATCTTACCCTAATCTTGGTGCAAACTATATATACCCGCCCTCCCTTAACCATTTGTACACACACTCCCATATCTGAATTAATTTCCCTTTCCAAGTTTAAACCTTGTTAATTAAGTTGCTAATCTTTCCTTAATTAGACAAGTTCTTCAATAATTACATCATATTTTGTAGTAGAAATTGGGTTGTAAGAAGATTGAAGGTTTCTCCTTCCTTATTGTTCAATCCAAATTCCTTTGTTGCTTTTGAGTTGGTATTATTTCTCTTCCTCATTTCATTAGTTTACATTTGCCTTTTCCATTAAGTTTTGTTTAATTGTTTATGTTAAATTTCCATCCTTGTTATTTGATTGTTGTTATTTTCACTCTTGTTCATCTTTCCTTTGTCCATCCTTGTTATTTTCACCCAAAGATTGAGTCTTTGATTTCCTTGAGTTAAAGATTGAATCTTTGAGTTGCTTTTGTTAAAGATTGTGTCTTTTAGTTTAATCATCCTCATTATTAGTTTAATTTATCCTTCTTCATAATTATTGTTGGATTGTTGCATGTTTAAAAGTAGAATTCATCCTCCCATTATGTTCATGCTTAAATACTCCATTTTTATTGTTTCCTTTGCTTTTAGAAACATGACTAGTGGGTAGTCTCCCACTAGGACTCGGTTTGACCCGGTATGGGTAATTTCACTAATTAATTTTCATTTAGGCTAAATTGTTGGGGGAAATTGGTGAGGGTAGCTTAGAGGAATGAATTGTTTATGGATTGATTTTTGGGTAGTGTCAATTTGGGACCCTTGTCCACCAACGAGAGTTGGTTAGGTTGGAAATTGGGTACCCGGAACTTGACCCTAATGCTAACCTCAGTTGAGACCGAAGGGGAGAACCGGGGTAGAGTACCTCTAAGTTAGCGTTTGAAATCGACCCTCGAGAGAGGGAGTGGGATGACCCGGAGTATGATGGGGGCTTAATGACCTAAGTTGATGCTAGGCTATCTTGAGAATTACATGTGTTTTCGGGTTGTTGGGCTTTAGACTTGGGATACCGACTTTCGAACCCTAGAGGGGGGTTAGTTGGAATAGCTAGTGTCCTATTGCGAACCCGAGAGGGAGGTTCTAGGCGAATTAGAGCCATCTCCCCCTTACCTTTCTACCATTTAAGATTAGTCGTGAGAATTAACATGTGGAATTACGTATATTCGTGGGAGAACCGAGTTCTAGCCTTTCCTATTATTTGATCAACTCTTAATCCTCCTTAGCTTGTTCTTTGCTTGTCTAGTTTATTAGCTTTTAATTTGCTAGTTTAGTGCTAGATCGTTACCACCTCTCGATTTTCGTTTGACTTAGCTAAGCTCGTGAACTAGAACAATTAGTAATCTACCTACTCCTTGTGGGATCGACCCTTAATTGTGTACAACGATAAAATCGTGCACTTGCGAGGTATAGCTTGATACCATCAATTAGCAGAAGCAGATTTGACTAGCATAATGATTTAGCGGGTTTGACTAGCAGATTTATTTAGCAGAATTGTTTTAGAGGTGTTTGGTAATTGACAATTTTAGATTAGCATATTGTTTAGATCCTTTTTAAAATGACAAATAAGGATATGAATAAATTATTTTATTAAATATATAAAAGGAAGGTTAGTATTTTTTAAGGGGGTAAATAAGACAATTTTTTTTTTCTAATCCGCGCTAACCCAATATGCTGGTAGGAGCAGCATATTGCAAAATAGCATATTGGACCCCAATATGCTATTTCAATATGCCATTAACCAAACGCTCTAAATAGCATATTCGTAAGTCAAACATGCTAAACCTCTTCAATATGCTGAAATTTGGCCAATATGCCATTTACCAAATAGAGTTTAGTGTTTGGTACATGGCATATTGAAAGAGTAGATTGAAGCTCAATCTACTGTTTTCCAATATGCTGCTCTACCCAGCATATTCACATTAGTAGATTGTGAAATATGAATCCGTCAACAATTTACACATAAATACAACAATCTATTAACCAAAATCTGTTAATTACCAAACACTTCTACTAAATCTGCTAATTGAAATATACTAGTCAAACTTGTTAATCCAATTTGTCATTTATAATCTGCTTGACCAATCTGCTTCTGCTAATATCAATTTGCTGATTATCAAACAGGGCCTATATATATTCCAATAACGAAGGAACAATGAACATCTATTATTATACCGAATATTATTCTATCCATTAAAAAAAAATTATTTACTAATATTAGTGAGCAAAAAGTCGCAATAAATTAGAAGGAAAGGGTCAAGAAACACATACTCCCTATAACACCCTCAAACCCTATTTTACAATTTTTTTTTTTTAAAAAAGTCAAACGCCCTTCAATCAATGGAAATAAATACACAACATTAAAAAACTTATAAATTTTCAATTATACCATAAAGTTTGTACTAAAAAAATGGAAATTACAAATATGGATAAAGACAAGAAGACAAACAACCCTTTATACAAATTTTGTTTGATTTTTATATACACCTCAACTAACCTATTACCTAACCTTTTTTCTTGAATTAATAAACTATACCACCGGTTGTTTGGTGTAAAATTTGAGTGCTCTAAAATTTTCGAGTTCTGTTTTAAAAAATCTGAGCTATATTGTAAAATATCTGAACTCAACCACTTAAACATACAAAAAATAAACTTTAAAAAATCTCAGAAAAATTACACATAACTCGAATAAATATATAGTGGTTATACAATACTTAATTACTTATTATAATTAGAGGCATAGTAGTGTTTGTGTTCTTTTATCCGTATTAAAAAAGTCTCACTTTCCTCTATCCTAATCCCTCCCAATCCTCCATTAATATTTTATTCCAAGGTCTAATAAATGATTACTTGTATAATTTTAAGACAATTTCATCACAATTATGGAATAAGACATTTTACAGTATATTATCGTGTTTTTATTGTGAAACACTTATTTATTACTATAAATAGATGATTGTTTTTCTTTTTAGTGACGGTCAAAAAAGGCGCAATATAATAATACTCCGTATTTAGACATAAAAGATTCGAATATGTGAAATACTGTTACGGATTTATGATTCGATAAAAATAAGTCACCAAAAGACTATACGATAACAATAAATGACCGGTTATATAAAAACAGTACTCGTATTATACACTAGCTGACTAGCATAATTTAACACAATTGATCTCTTTTAAAATGTACATCCATTTAAAATTTAAAACGAGACATATAACATCCTAAATTCCTAACTACATAGAAGAGATAAATATTTTATTAATCCTTAGTGATTGTTTATTTGTCTCTCATTAATGTAATAAGAGGCGGTATTTCAGGAGACTTACGGATTGATTGTATACTTGCTCTAAAATTCCGCATGTATTTGGAATAACGTAAACAATCAAATGAAACGGAATAAATAGACGTATATAAATTTAATCACTCTCGTATACGGAGTAATTTATTTCGTCCGCCATTGAAGAATAACAAGTAGAAGACGACGACTTTTTTTTTTTCTTCTTTTTTCAGTGTTTATCGGCTTTTCTTTCTGATCATTAATTCATTAAAGTTATCAAACTCAGGTACATTTCTCTCTCTCATCTGAGAAACGTTAATTACTACTCCGTAATTCATAATCGTTAGGGTTTTAATTGTTAATTTGATTGTTGATTACTTGATTTGCAGGAACAAATTGGGGGAAAAAGTTGATTAATTTTTGTGTTTAAAGTGAAGTAATAAACAGAGATTACTGTTTCGTCAATGGCGATAATGGCGGTAGCTGAAAACGGCGTCGTTTCAAGTGAACAACACTATGAAACGACTGATCTTGAGCGATCAAACGGAAATGAGATGATCAATACTTTGAAACCAGTGATTAACAATGGTGTTAGTGTTAATCATGCGCAAAACGATGTCGTAGAGGAGAAGATTAGTGTTAAGGAGGTAGATGATGAAAGTAGTGATAAGAGTGATGATCATGAGATGAAGAAGGAGATGAAGGAATTGGAGGAGAAGTTATCAAAGTTAAATCCTATGGCAAAGGAGTTTGTTCCGATACCGCCTTCTTTGCCGAATTATCAGTATATTAATGGGTTTGGATATGTTAATAACTATGTAATTCCGCCTAATGGTGTTAATAATGTCAATGGATATACTGGAAGAAGGGTAATTTGATTGATTTCTTAATAATTGATTTTTATTAATTCGTCTGTCTCAATTGATTCTTTACGTTTGATTAAAATACTCGTCACAAATGAATAAAAACGTAAAGAAGCAGATGAATCGGAGTAGTTATTTAATTGGAATAAAGTTTTTGTTTTGACTGTGTTTATGATGTTTTGGGTGTGCAGAGGAGGAATAATCCTGCTAATGCAAAGAAGAAGATGAATAGCAGGACTTATATGGCTCAAAGGGAAGAAGTAATTCGGCGAACTGTGTATGTTTCAGACATTGATCAGCAGGTAGTCAAGTGTTCTGATCATATTTTTTTGTGGGGAAATTGATATTCGTATGTGAAATTTGTCGATTTTTAGAATATATGTAGTTATATGTTTGTGAAATGGTGAATTTAGGTTACTGAGGAACAGCTTGCGTCGCTGTTCATTAACTTCGGACAGGTGAGTAGAAAACAAAAGTATGTTTTTTTATATCAGGGTGAATGTGTGGTGTGTGTTTCTGAATTGGGTTCGTTGATTGGGGTGATATAGGTTGTTGATTGCCGTGTTTGTGGTGACCCGAATTCAGTTCTTCGCTTTGCTTTTGTTGAATTTACTGATGAAGGTAATGCATTTGGTTGTTAAATTTCAGTATCCTGCTTTTAATAAATTGGTGGTGATATTTGGGTTATAATCATGCTAATGTTTCGAGTCGTTGGATTATGGCATATGTGCAGAGGGTGCTGAGAATGCTTTGAACCTGTCGGGTACAATGCTTGGGTTTTACCCTGTCAAAGTGCTACCTTCAAAGACTGCCATTGCTCCTGTTAATCCTACTTTCTTACCGAGGGTGAGTTGGGTCCACTTTCATTCAAGCTCAGTTCTTTGCTGGTTTTAGTATATTTGACTATGATGATAATCCCCAAGTTGATTTATGAAACATATGATGCTTTTGTCTGTAGTCCGAAGACGAGAGGGAAATGTGTGCAAGAACTGTTTATTGTACCAATATTGACAAAAAGGTTGGTTATTTCATCTTATTACCTTTATGTATTCGCGAGAGGTTGATTTTGTTATCTGTGGACTTCTTCTCAAGTGGTTTTGGCTTGAATGTTAAATTAATGCAGGTCACACAAGCTGACCTTAAGCTGTTCTTTGAAACATTTTGCGGAGAGGTGTGTAATGTTCTGGCACCTTTATACTGATTTCTTGTGGAAATTACTGAATATGGCTTTAAAGGAGTATTATCTTCTAGGTTAATCGCTTGAGGATGCTTGGTGACCATCATCATTCTACTCGTATTGCTTTTGTGGAGTTTATCATGGTAATCCTTATTCCTCATGTATTTTGGTTTGCCAATTTACCTTTCTTTGACCGTGAGAGAGAGAGAACTTCCCCTTGTTTACAACTGACTAATGCAATTTGGTAGCCATAGGCAATCCATAATAATACTCTGCGATGCATGCTATATTTTTTGTTGTGCTTTTCTTGTCTGTAACTGGGTTTACTGCTTACTTGATTACTATACACATAAAGTTTGAACTTTGGCCTACTGTTGCCTTTTAATATAGCTGAAATTGTGAAAACCAGTGAGAATATAGGTATGATTGTTGATTCTCCGCTAATAAACCAGTGCACAATCGTTGAATTCACATTTTGTTTATGGATTAGTCTAAAATCAGGAATCTTAAAATAACTTTAACCTGCCTTCTATGTCCTTGAGAATTCCGTGGCTTTGCTGTGGATTCGAGTGAGTGTAGGAGGATTACATTCAGAGAAATGTCAAAAAAGATGTATGAATTTTGACCGATGCTACATTCTACATTGCCAATGGCCCATATTTTTCTATACTTGAGTCCTATGTGAGACTATCCCAAATCCTTTTGTATTCTTCATTTATGTAAGTTTTTTCGTTTTTCAACTGATTATCTCTGTATGTTAACCTCTAAATTGTATGGCAATTGCAGGCCGAAAGTGCAATTTCTGCCCTAAACTGTAGCGGGGCAGTTCTAGGAATGCTTCCTATCAGGTCAGTAATTTGACTGTACAACCCCTCCTGTCTGTACAATGATTAGTGATGTTTTAACAGATGATAACTATCGTACAACTTTAATTTGTACAGGGTGAGCCCATCAAAGACCCCAGTTCGCCCTCGTTCACCTCGCTCACCATTGCAGTGAGTGGCCAACTCACTGATCCTAGTCCCTGCTCAATGCTGATTCTAATCGACATATATATGCGTATATATATATAGAGAGAGAGAGCGCTACAGAGAATAGCATGAAGGTACTTGTGGCGTCTTTAGTTATGTCATTTCGTGATCTTGGGCCCAGTATCCTGTCCTCTACATATAGAGAGTATGTTTAAGCTCTTCGTTTTTTTTAAGGCTTCGTTTATTTGAACACTGAGTATGCATTAAGTTATGCTTCACAGTATGATGAACCAAGTCCTTTGAGGATGTTTTCCTTTTTACTCAAGCCCTCAGATGTATTCGGCTTTTTTTTTTTTTTTTTTTTTTTTTTCTCTCTGTTTTTTTCAAATGCTTTCACCGTTAATATAATATAATCGTTCTGCACCTCTGCTCCGGCTTTTGACATTGCAATTTGCAAATCTGTTTGAGACCGTCTCACACTAAAATAATGAGAGACATCCAATTATATTACGGGTCGAACCTATCTTAGTAAACATTTGACTGTCAGTTCATTTTCAACCTGTGGAAACAGCAATTATTGACTTCTAAGAAGTACATGCAAATAATCAAACATGAGCATTATCTGTTCTTCTGTGCCTTTTTCGGTCATATAAGGCGGACTTATGGTTGGCTAGAATGTTTGTTAGTTTTTGTGTGTGTTTCATTTAAGGTAGGAAGGAAATTATGTTATGGATTGTTACTTGCACCCGAATAATACGATGTTGACTCTCTTCGTGAGAGAAGTGCAAAGGCAAGATTGGGATTCTGCTATCAATTTGCAAAACTTTCTTTATGTTAGACCTGACAAACGGGTCAATCGGGTTGGCTTCTGTTAAGGATCAATTATGGTCGGCTCATTTCAGGTTTGCAAGAGCTCAGGTCGGGTCGGTTCATTTCGGGTTTGAGTTGGTTGTTATCTACGTACTTATTTTGGGATAACGATCGCCCTTTCACTTGCTGGGACCGAACCCACTATGCAACAATAAACATTCGGGCTGCTGTCAAAAAAAAAAAAAAGAAAAAAAAAACATTCGGGCGGGTTGGATAGGATCGGATGAACTCGGGTTTCGGGTCCGTAATATGAGTGTGGGTTGGGTTACTTGGGCCATCGGGTTGGGCGAGTTTTGCCAGTCTACTTTACGTCCACTAAAAGCGCAAACGTCAATATAAAAATGAGGGTGACACGAATTTCGAGTTTAGCATGCCAATGCCTCCATCGTAATTATAAGGGTCGATACTACTTTAGAAGGTCACCTAACCATCCCCCGAAAGAACCAACAGTACACGATATTATTTCATCACGATATTTTGGAACTCGGAGTAACATTTGTGATGCTATGGTAGATGGCGGTTTTGGCTCGCCTAACTACAGTAGATGGGTTTCATTTCCTTGTCTAAATGTTTCGGCTCTAGGTGTGATCAAATCCTGGCTTCGTCCCTAGTTCGCACTGTCGGTCCCGAGTATGTATCATTAGTTGACAACTTGATAAACAGAAAGGTATTGAATTGAGAGAAATCATGAAGCTTACACAACTTGAGAAAAGCAACACATTAAAACCAAATTGGGTAACATTTACAAGAGCTTGTTATTTAGTAGGAAGTAAAACTCTTGTAGCACACACAAACTCACAAACAATGAAACAAACAAACAAATCATTCTCGATGTTGTCTTCGGGTATGAAAGGCAAATTACCATGAGACGGGGTGGACGACGATGGGGAGAGACTCGAATTCAGGTACGGTCTTAGGCACGGATACATAGAGAACACCGTTCCCTAGCTTGGCTTTCATGTCTTCCTTTCTGATGTTTGGAGGCAAATGAAGATGCTTTCCTTGAATGAACAGCGTTTGGTTCTTGACATAAATTCGAATATCCTGCGCCGCCACTCCTGGCATGTTGAACCACATCTTGATCTTGTTTGCCTCTTCCTTGTAGTCCCATGGAGTTAGCTCTGCATACATATATTTAGCTTGATTATTGACGGTTTGCTTGAATTGAGGGTAATTTTAGAACACAATACAACTCGAAACAAAAGAAAAACAAAATTAGAATATTCAAGGTTTTAGATTAAACAGCTGTTCTTGCTTGTGACGAAAAGTGACTTGTGACATCTCACAATCACCTCTCTTTTTTAATATTATTTAAATTGATTATGAGACGTCATAAATAGGGATGTCAGTGGGGCGGGTTTTGGCGGGTCTCACCCCGCACCCGCCCCACTTGGGGCGGGCGCGGGTAATGATTTGACGGGTCATGGGGCGGGGATGGGTTTCAAAAGTATCATTCGTCGCGGGTCGTGGGGCGGGGATGGGTATCACATGAAACCCGCCCCATACCCACCCCGCCTCACACCCACCCCGCCCGCCCCGCTCCGCATGTCCCCGCTCCGCTTATACCCGCCTCACTCATCTCCAAATCTCCAACCCACCTATAATAAGTAGTAGTAATTATACTATAATAATAAAAAAAATTATAACAAGAGGATAAAAAGCTCAAACTAATTTTTTTATAAAACTACCCACCCAAATACCCAACAGTGGCCAACAATCTAAATCCCCAAAATAAGAAACCCTAACCCTCGACCTCCAATTCCATCGATCGATTTCCTCAAGCTCATTTTTTCATTATGTGAACGGAGCTTGGTAAGAATGCTAACGGAGCTTTAGATGATTTGAGGGAGCTTGGTGTGAAGCTCTGTTAACTTGATCAAGCAGCTTTGTTTACTTTGGACATGTGTTTCATTGTTTGTAAAACTCTTTCATGGTTTGAAAAACTTTGTGTACTAGTTAATTGAATGTATATTTTGCGAAAACTTATTTGTATAAGTAGTACGACTAGTATATTTTAGATTTTAGATTTATATTTTTAAAAATTGTTTATGAGGAGATAAGTAATTTGGCGGGTCAACGGGTCCCCGCGGGGCGGGGACGGGTTTGAAAAGTTCAACCCGCCGCGGGTCGCGGGGCGGGTGTGGGTACGCATTATAGACTCGCGGGGCGGGTGCGGGTTACCCCTCCTCCGCACCCACCCCGCCCCATTGACATCCCTAGTCATAAATGAGAAGTTATCAAGAAAAAAAGATGGTGAAGAAGGAAATATTTACCAAAGTGAGAGGTTTCAAGGAGGTCATCACCTAAGTCATTTTTGGAGGTAAGATCAGCTTTGAAGTCCCTATGCAAATCACCTTGGGCTTTTACGGTCATCGAAAGCCTTGGGCTAGTCTTTGACTTTGTTGACAATTTCAACCCATTGGCATTTGGGCCCAGCCCAATTGTTGCTAATGGGCCAGTTGAACCCATTTTAGCCACTGGAGGTGAAGCAGTGATTGACATTGCCATGCTTGCCATGATCTTAGGATGATTAGCTACTAATGATGATAAATCTGACGGTAATCGAAATTAAGAGCTTGTTAATTAGTGAATACTTAGGTTTGGATACTACAAGATGCTATGTTTGCAGCTTATTTATAGGTGCTAGCTAATTGTTACTTTGCTTTTGTTTGTGGTAAAGCATATCTTGCATAGTTTTGTATTAAAGCTTTAGTTAAAGATTAGGGACATAATTTGGGAGATTATACCTTGTCTTAGATTTGTTTAGGTATGCTTTATTCTAAAGAAAAGCACTACGAATATACCATGATTTTGTCTAGCTTGTACTAGGATTCTATTGTTAATTGAAATTAGATTGAATAAATTAGAATAGGAACATGTGTTACATTGAAATTTTAGCATAATGGTTAAATATGAGGTTCATACTCCCTCCCTTTATAAAAAAAAACCATAAATTTTCATTATAGACGGGCCAAATATCCACCCGCTTTAAGCAAACCGGGCCAAATGTCACCACCTTAACGTCAAATGTCACCAGTGTCATTTCCTAAGCTACAACAGGTAGTTTATCACATGGAAATGGTACTAGTGACATTTGGCATTAAGGTGGTGACATTTGGCTTGTTTTGCTTAAAGTCGGTGGATATTTGGTCCGTCGATAGCTATAGACGGATATCCCCGTCTATAATGAGACGCTTTGAAAAAACACACCCCATTTGCTTTTGACGGTCTTTAAGATGATAGTTTGATTATGTTTTTCTTCATTTATATGTTACTAATTTTTGTTGAAAGTAATCTACAAATGTGCGGAATTTTGTTTTAGGTATACATTTTTAATAATATACTATCAGAAAATAAATCGGGTGTTAAAATTTAAAAGACAAGAGTGCCCTACTCCGTAAAACCTTTTTTTTCCGCTACTTAAGAGTGGTCACGATCTGATAACTACACCCATCCTAACTTTGACATATTAATTTAATATATAGGCAATGTTCTTTTAAAATTAAGGTCAATTTATATTAAGTTGATCATTTTAGTTTATTTTAATTTCAGGTCTAATATATTCATTTAATTTAAGGTTTTAATAAGTTCAATTTAGTTAAATTAAGTTACGTTAAATTTTAATAAATGAAGTTTAATTTAATAACTTGCATTAAATCGAGTTAATATGTGTTAATTTAACTTTAACTAGTTATTGTTAATTAACTTAAGTAATCTATTTAGTTTGATTTAGCTAAGCTATTTATGTATAACTAGTTTCTTAACCCGTGAAAAATTACGGATACTGTTGGGCCCAAAATTATCCTGCCTGACCTGACATAGGCCAGGCAACAGCCAAAGACAAGTTCCAAGCAAAAGACATCTGAAATCAGGCATCTACTCAATACGGATATGCACCAAGCAGGAGTTGATACATGACAGGCGATAATCAACCAAAGCAACCTGGGAGGAAAGTAAAGCAGGCACAACAGACAAAGACTAGGCAATTAACATATGTCTCCTACAAACAAGGAAGACCAATTCAAGAAAAAAGGATATGAAAGATAGTCAAAGGCAACGGTTGAAGAGATGGCAACCACCTCCGGGTAAATAGGGCACATTCCCTATTTACCAGGAAACCCTAAACGGCATAGAGAAAGGGGCAGAAATCAAGTATAAATAGAAGAGAAAACAAAATCAGAAGGATCATTGGATACATTCTCATTCTCACCTACACTTTTGTATTCTTTAGCATTATAATTTCGCCTGTCACGCCTGATATATCCATACTCTGTCAGGCTATCTAAAATCATAGTAACAATCACTCCTGGCTTGGTGCCCGTGGTTTTTTCCCTTATTCCCAGGGGTTTTCCACGTATAAAATCTTTGTGTCTTTATTTATTAGTTGTTATTACACTTAACTATACTAGTCAGGCGAGTTGTTTGAGTTAGATCACCCTACACATAAATCCCTGGCAGGACGTTCTAGATCAGTAAAATCCCTGCCAAAACAATTGGCGCCCACCGTGGGGCATCTAGCTCAAAAAACAATCAAAACCCATAACTAAACACCACAAAAAACTAAGGAGAAATGGCAGGAGATAGTGTTGAGCAACAACTGGCTGCCACCAAACAACAATTGTTGAAAATGGAACAGTTGAAACAAAAAATGGCCCAGGCTGAAGCAGAAGTTGCAAAGTTGAAAGAGTCAGAATCCAGCCTAAAACTAAAGCTGGGAGAGAAAGCTTCAGGATCAAAGCTGAAAGTTCAGCCTGGCACACCATTCTCCTCAATCATCAGGAATATTGATTTCTCCAATATTGGCACTCCTACTCCACCAAAGTCCAAGACAGGAGAGGAAACAGACTCAGAAGAACCCCAAAATGAAGAAACCTCTCCAGATCAAACTAATACGGCCATTATGATGGCTATGCTCCAAGAAATCCAGAAACTCCATGAAAGATTTGAGAAGATCCCAGGAGTTCCTACCCCAATTGAAGAAGCAAATCTAGAGAGCTATGCTGATTCACCCTTTGTGGATGAAATAGCAAAAATAGACCTGCCTAAGAAATTTGTGATTCCCTCAATGAGAATCTATGATGGGACCACAGATCCACAAAATCATGTTGCCTACTACAAGCAAAGGATGCTGGCAGCTTCAATTCCAGTGAACTACGTCAAGTCTGCATGTGTAAGGGATTTGGAACAACCCTGAACGGACCTGCCCTGCAATGGTACATAAACCTGCCAAATGGAAGCATCAAGTCCTTTGCTGACCTGGTCAATTCTTCCAATCATCAGTTTGCCAGCAGCAGGGAACTAGAAAAGAGATCCAGTGATCTATAAAGGATAAAACAAAAGCCTGGAGAGTCAATCAGATCCTATATGACAAGATTCAACAAAGAAAAGGTTTCAATACCCAGATGTGATGTTGGAACAGCCGTTGAAGCTTTCAGGCAAGGACTACCCCTGGACAGTGATTTCTACGATGCAATGACCATGAAGCCCTGTCATACCTTTGAAGATGTCCAAGCATTAGCCATAGGCTATATCAGGCTGGAAGAAGACAAAGGCTACAAGGCGGATAATGCCGACAAAGAACTCAGGATATGACAAAGTCAACAGAAAGAGTTCTAACCATAGAGGAAGCAGTTCTAGACCATCTCCTTACACAAGACCTGACAGATCAGAAGTCAACTATACATATGAACAACGAGGTAACTCCTATACTCATCCTCCTATCCAAGAATATAACTTCTCTGTTGACATTGCAGGACTGATCAAAAGACTTGACCATATGGGAGATATTGTCAAGTGGCCAAAGAAGTCAGACAACCCCAACCCAAGGAAGGATACCACCAAATGGTGTGAATTTCACATGGACATAGGGCACACAATAGAAGAATGCCTGGGATTACGCAGACAAGTGGCTTACCTGCTAAAGAAAGGGTACCTGAAAGACTTGATGCCAACAAAGAACAGGGAAGATGATGGAACAAGAAGAAACACAGAAAGGCAACAACGTGACTTACCCCCTGCACCACCCATCTATGAAGTCAAGTTCATCAATGGAGGATCAGAGATTTGTGGCCTGACCAGTTCAACTGCAAAGAAAATTGTCAGGGAGTCAAAAATGAAATCTCCTTTTAAACCTAGCAATTTACCTCAAATTACTTTTGACGACACTGATATGCAGGGCATTCCAGACATCCACCATGACAGCCTGGTCATCACCATGCAAATAGGGACTGCACGTGTCATGAGAATCCTGGTAGATGGAGGCAGTTCAGTAAACCTGATCATGCTAGATGTCCTTAAAGCAATGAAGATTGATGAAAGCCAAATCATAAAGAAGTCTAATGTCCTAGTAGGATTCAGTGGAGAAACAAGGAACACATTGGGAGAAATACACGTGCCCACATATGTGGAAGGAGTATCTTCATATGAAAGATTCGAAGTCCTGGACTGCCTGTCATCCTACAATGCCATATTAGGAAGACCATGGATCCACAACGTAAGGGCCATACCCTCCACCTATCACCAATGTATCAAAATAACAACAGAATGGGGAGTGGCAACCATAAAAGGTGAACATAAATTTGCCCAGGAATGCTATACTGAGTCACTGAAGTCTTCCAAGGCAGGTAAGTCTCTCGCCTAGCAATTACAGTACCCTGTCAGGACAACTCATGTGGCAGAAACCAAAATGGAAACCGATCAATTAATCTTAGACCCTGAGTATCCTGACAGGCATGTACTGATAGGATCTGATGTCCCTGATAACATCAGGCCAGAATTAGTAAGTTTTCTTAAAAATAAATCTTCATGTTTTTCCTGGTCACATTTTGACATGACCGGTATAGATGCCAGTATTATCACGCATAAACTAAATATAGATGAGTCTTATAAGCCTGTCCAGCAGAAAAGAAGAAAGTTTGCCGCTGAAAGACATGCTATCATTAATGAAGAAGTTGACAAACTATTAGACATGGGAATGATAAGAGAAGTCATGTACCCTGACTGGCTAGCCAACGTAGTGGTGGTACAAAAGAAGAATGGCAAGTGGAGAGTTTGTGTAGATTACACAGACCTCAATAAAGCCTGCCCAAAAGATCCATTTCCACTCCCACACATAGACGCAATGGTGGATTCTACAGCAGGGCATGAACTCCTGACATTCATGGATGCCTCAAGTGGATTCAACCAAATCAAGATGCACCCATCTGATCAGGAACCTACTGCATTTATCACAGAAAGAGGCATATACTGCTACACAGCAATGCCCTTTGGCCTGAAAAATGCAGTGGCAACATATCAACGCCTGGTCAATACAATGTTTAAAGACCAAATAGGAGACACAATGGAAGTCTATATTGATGACATGGCAGTCAAATCAAAGAAGGCTGAAGATCACGCCAGGGACTTGGAGACAGCCTTTAAGATCCTGGAAGAATTTAATATGAAGCTTAACCCATCCAAATGCCATTTTGGAGTCTCTTCGGGCAAATTCCTAGGTTACATGGTGACCAAAAGAGGAATAGAAGCCAGCCCAGAACAAATAAAAGCCATACTAGAACTGGAATGTCCCAAGTCAGTCAAGGATATTCAAAACCGACAGACGAGTTGCAGCCTGAATAGATTCATTTCCGGATCATCGATAAGGTGCAAGGCATTCTATGACCTACTCGGGAAGAACAAGGCATTCAAATGGTTGCACGAACACGAGACACCTTCCAGGAGCTCAAAACATACTGACTACACCTCCACTACTTGCCAAACCAGACAGAGGAGAACCCCGACGGTCTACCTATCTCATCACGAAACAACGATAAGTGGAGTCCTGACCAAAGAAATTGATGGCCAACAAGATCCAGTTTACTATGTAAGTAAAAGTCTCCTAGACGCATAAACCAGGTATGGCTTACTTGAAAAATATGTACTTGCTTTAGTAATGTCCTGCACTAAACTTCGACCTTATTTTGAGAGTCACCCAATTATTGTAAGAACCAACCCGCCTATCAAATCTGTCACGAGAAAGCCTGGGTTGTCGGGCGGAGAATGGCAAAATGGTCGTATAAATTAGCACTTATGATATAACCTTTGAACCCGGACGGCAATTAAATCTCGGGCATTAGCAGACTTCGTGGTGAATTCGGTCCTACCCTAGAACCAGACCTTATAAAAGAGGTCAATCTCCTTGACACCCATAAGACAGACCGGGAATGGACTCTCCATGTAGATGGAGCAACAAATATGAAAGGCACGGCCTAGGACTAGTCCTAAAATCACCACGGGAGACCTAATTGCACAGCTATTAATTGTGAATTCAAAGCCACAAATAAAGAAGTGAATATGAAGCCCGATTCTTGGACTAAAGGTATGTATAGAACTCGGTGTAGCAAACCTCAAGGTAAAAACCGACTCTCTCTTAATTTCCAACCAAGTCAAAGGAGTATATCTTTTAAAAGATTCAAAGATGATACTCTATTTGGAATATGTCAAAAACCTTTGCAAAAAATTCAAAACCTTTGACATTGACCAAATACCAAGGGATTTAAATACCCGGGCGGATGCCCTAGCCACTGGGATCAAACTTCACCTGCTTGTTTTGACAAAATACCCATTGTCCACACTGTTGGAACCAACCATAGAAAGGTCTGAACAAATTTGTCCTATCCAGGAAGACACAACCTCCTGGACTAAACCCTACTATGATTGGTTCTTACAGGGAATACTGCCGACAAATAAAAACGAAGCAAGGGCCCTGAAAATCAAAGCCTCCACTTATACCATTATAAATAACACCTTGTTTAAAAAGTCTCAGGCTGGACCTTACTTACGTTGCTCGAACCAAATGAAGCCAGCCAGGTGGATCATAGAAGACATACATGATGGATACTGCGGAAATCATAAAGGTGGAAGAAGCACTGGCAAGCAAAATTCTCGGACAGGCTATTTACCCAACCCCGAGAGCCGATGCATAGCATATAGCTCAAAATGTGAAGCCTGCCAAATCCACTCCCCTTATATCCATCAACCATCAGAGCTACTACATTCCATCTCAGCTCCCTGGCCATTCATGAAATGGGGCATGAACATAGTAGGCAAGCTACCTCAGGCACCTGGACAAAAAGTCTTCATGCTAGCAATGACTGACTACTTTTCCAAATGGATAGAGGCAGACTCTTACAGGCAAGTCAAAGAAAAGGATGTCATATCATTCATCAAAAGAAATATCATATGCGAGATATGGAATACCTTGAAAATAGTCTGCGACAATGGTACACAATTTGTGGGAAAAAGAACAGCAAACTTCTATGCACAGTGGAATATCAACCTAGTTACATCTACATGCACCAGGCTACCCAAAAGCCAACGGCCATGCAGAATCAAGTAACAAAGTAGTAATCAGCTGCCTGAAGAAAAAACTGAAAAGGAGAAAAGGAAGATGGGCAGAAGAGCTCCCCTTAGTCCTATGGGCTGACAGGACCACACCCAAAACACCCACGAAACGGACATCATATTCCCTGGTCTATGGTCAGAAGCGATGATACCAAGAAATTCATGTGCCAACCACCGAAGCGGCTTGAACACCATAGAAGAGAACAGACCCTTATGCAAGATAACCCGCTCCTAACAAGAGCTAAGGGATGCGACCAAAGTCGGGATAGCCTCCTACCAACAGTGCGAGCCGAAGTTACAACAAATACGTCAACATCAGAGTATTCAACGAGGGAGACCTAGTCCTAAGAAAAGTCTCCCCCAACACCAGAGAAAAGAACGCAGGCAAACTAGCCCCTACATGGGAAGGCCCATACCTAATTGATTCAATAGTAGGACAAAGAGCTTACATGCTACAAACTTTGGAAGGAGAAATGATCCCCAGATCCTGGAACATTTCCCACTTGAAACTATTTCATATTTGAGAAGCAGGTAAAACCACCTACTCTATATACATGTCAATAAAACTTCCCCGCTATGTGCTAAACGTCAACCTTTTTATTTTTAGCTTTATCTAAAACTTTATTCCAATCCTGAAAACTTGTTTTACGCCTTCTCTTCACTTGTTATATGCTACATTTTAGGCTTAAACAAATGTTCAGGATTGAGGGCCACTCCACCCAACCTGAATAACATTTCTAAAATGCTCTAATTTGGCACCTGCCTGCCTGACCTAAAAACTAAACTGAGCTCAGTACATAAAAAGGCAACTACAATGGTGGAATAGACCAGAGTACTTGTCAAAATAAGCCCTCCTGACAGGCTGAGGGCCATAAGCCCTCCTGACCGGCAACCACCCTCATTTTAAAGCCCTCATGACAGGCAAATAGAGCCACCATTCCCCATAAACACAGGAATGAGGGCCATAAGCCCTCCTGACAGGCATTACTCTACCAGAAAAATACCACATGAATGTACAGGTACAAATTTTAGTCAAGCACAGCAAGAAAATCAAGAAAAGAAAGGATATATATATTAATACCTACCCAGGAATATACCCTTCCCAGGCAGGAAGAACAACTGTTTATCCAGGAAAAACCAACAAAAACCAAAACAAGTTCTAAACTGTTTGTTCAGGGAACATCCCCCCTGAATAGGCCAAAACAACACAAAATTCCACAAAATAAATTAAAAACAAACTAGCCCGCCTTGGAAGCAGTAGCAGAGCCAATTCCCTCATCAGCAACTTCCTCTTCTTCATCTCCCTCCCCTTCAGCATCACTACTCTTTCCCTTGGACGGTGGAGAATCCACTTCTTCATCAAAGATGCGATTTACTGAGCTCGGGATAAGTGGTATTGAGATCACCAACTCCCCGATCGGGATTCCAAAAGGCTCGACCTCAACAGGCTCCTTCATAGCATCCACACGACCCTTGCCAAAGAAATACAGTGCAACATCTTTGTACCTGGCCTGAACCTCATCCCTCTCTGCAGCCAATTCTTCATTCACCCTCAACTTCTCCTGCATAGCCTGCTTTTCAGCCTTCAATTCTTCCTGGGCAATATCAAACTTGGCCTGAAGAGCTTTCAGAGCATCCTGAGCCGATTTCAGCTTAGAAGACTCCACCACCAACCGAGCCTTCCCTGCTTCATTATCCTCTTTTAAAGAATGATTCTCAGCCTTAGACACCTCCAACTCAGCCTTAAACTTGTCAGCATCTTTTTTCAAGATTTGTACCTCCCAATCCAGGGTATTTTTTAGGCTATGGACTGATTCCAGTTGACAGGCGCTCCTCAGCATATCATTGACATTCTAACAAAGAAAAAATGCCTATCTAAGCCACAAAAAAGAAAACACACACAAATATCCATAATAAACAAGCCAAAAACAAAAAATATATACCTCCTGAAGCATGGTAATCAGGTTGGCAGCATAGTCCCTGGAACGGTACATAGCAGCCAAAGCACGGGCAAAAGCATCCTCTGCCTGATACTTGAAGTAGGGATCATCAACCATAAAAGCCTGAGCCTGAATTTGTTCCTTAGAAAACTGGACCTCGTCCATACGAGCCCTGACCCCCTGACCTCATGAACCCCTCTTGAAGACTCATCCACTCTCTTCCTCTTCTCAGGACGGTCACTCTCATCCACAACCTTCTCAGGCGATACCAACTGAACCCCTTGCACAGGTTCCTGAATTTGAACAGCACTATCACTTCCCGTAGCCTCACTGCTCTTTGACTTCTCCCCTGTAATTTGAGAGACCTCTGCCTTCACCAGAGACAGACCAAAGCTAGCAATCCTGGCAGAAGCCCTGGTAGCTACACGACGAGATTCTAAAATCAGCAATATAAACACATGTTCAATACAAGAGACAGAATGACAAAAGAAAGCAACAAACTTACTCCTTGATGAAGACACCCCTGGAACCTTAGTGCTCTTCACAGGCTTATATGTACTCAACTTGGCCTTTTTAAAACGAGGCATAGAAGCTTGCCCCAGACAGGCAGGCCACGCCCTCTCCTCTTCAGGCAACGCCATAAACGCTGCTATCCGGTCACCACCCTCAAAGATCGGATTATTCACCCAATCATTTACTACAAGAAGGCATGGGCAAAGTAAGCAAAACTCTCCAAAACATATTATTACCAAACCAAAAATAATGCAGGAAAGAAAGTTACCTCCTTCAACAGCTGGGTAATTGAGATAGTCCAGGTAAGGGGCAATTGAATCAGCCTTGATAAACATATAGGTTTTAGCCCATCCTTTATCATCCCCTGAATCAAAGTTGGTGATCAGGTGAGCCATCTTCGACCTCACTCGAAAATTAAACCTTCCAGTAGAATGACTCTTCAGGTGATAGACATTCTTGAAGTCATCCAGGGTAATAACCAACTTATGCTTAGAACATAAATGCTCAACATAATGGACAATTTTCCAGACCATTGGCATAAGTTGAAACGGGGGAACCCTGATAGCCCTAATCACCTCAGTCATGAAAGGAGAAAGGGGAAGCTGACCGCCACCCCTGAACGCCCACTCAAAGATACAGAACCAACCTGGGCTACTCCAATTAGCCCTGACCGGACCGCCCTCAGGAATCCAAACCTCAGCCCCATGAGGAATAAGGCCCCTGCCCTTTATATAATGCTCAAAAGCTGGTTTTAGTTGATTGGCTTCATGAAAAGAAGCCGCCAAAGCCCTATTAGGAGAATATTCAACCCCCTTGATGGGGCATATTCTGCACCCGCTGACCGAGTCAACATATTGAGTAAGGTCAAAGATATCCACAAAGTCAGTCAACGATTAGACAGCCTGGCCGTCGACTTATCGGCTGTCACTTACTGGGTCCCTGCTAGGACAACTAGCCAGCCGGGATACATATCCGCGTACTCATATCCAAGACCCCTCGGCCGGCCTGCCATGGGTCCATCGGCCGAGGGTAGAACGGTCTTTCCACCTGCTAGCCACTTGGCCACTACGTGACAAAAGGTGAAAGTCTATAAATACTCCACTTCTCTCATTGAGAAGGGGATCCGAAATATAACCTAAACCACTCATAATCTGGTATAAACTCCCTTATCTCTTTACAACATACTTTGCCAAGTTACACACAACTTAATCCCTTTAAGTTTACTGACTTGAGCGTCGGAGTGAGTACGCTCGGTACCAAGCCGAGCCCTCAGTTTGTTCATTGTTTCAGGAGAGGCCGAAAGGAAGAGTCAAGCAAAGTCATCATTCAATAAGCTCACGTGGTAACAACACTGCTCCGTAATCACACCCGGAACAATTGGCGCCGTCCGTAATCACACTGCTCGGAGATGATGAAATACAAACTAACAAATGAGTTGCAGGTCTCGGGAAGGAGCATGTATCACCGGAGCATGCATCTGACAGTTCTTACACTTCTTGGTCTTAGTTCTGGAATCCTCAAGCATGGTGGGCCAGAAGTAGCCGGCTCGGAGATGATGAAATACAAACTAACAAATGAGTTGCAGGTCTCGGGAAGGAGCATGTATCACCGGAGCATGCATCTGACAGTTCTTACACTTCTTGGTCTTAGTTCTGGAATCCTCAACACGGACAATCTAAGGATGATGATGAAGCTACTCCTGGACCTGATGGGTAATACGCCGATCACCCCCGCCGCAACGACGGTGACGGCATCACACCCGCAGGTGAACAGGGCCCAGATGGTGACTCCGAACAACCTGTCCGGAGCAATGCAAGAGGTTGGGCGTACCAAAATGCCAGCGGTGCCCGTGGTGTTAGTGTTAGACCAAAGTCCTTCCCACACTCGCGGAAGGACAGCGTCGGCGCGGCATCAACGAGGCCACCCACGAAGAAGTGAAGAAAGAAGCCCGACTTTCCAAAGTCGGAGAACAAGAAGCCCTTCCCGCCACGGGGAGAGAAGCCGGACTAGGGCTGTGAGGAGCCGATTGCCACGTGTCATTCGACACGTGGTCAGACAGCCCCTCAGCGCCTACGTCCTCGACGTCTCCGTGCCGACCAAACTGAAGCTGCCGGCTCTATCGTACAAAGGGGACAGTGACCCAACCGACCACGCCGAGGCTTTCGAGTCTTACATATCGGTATGGGAGCAGCCTGATGAGGTATGGTGCAGAGTCTTCCCGACAACCCTGCATGAGATGGCCCAGAGTTGGTACAAGGGGCTGCCTAATGGTTCGGTATACTGCTACGCCGACCTAAGGGATAACTTCATAGCCCAGTACGCCTGCAACAAGAGGAGGGCCGTGGATACATCGGATCTCCTCACTATCCGACAGGGGGAGGACGAGTCTCTACGAAGCAATGTGAAGAGGTTCGACGCAAAAGCTCAGCAGATCCGTGAGCTGAATACCGAACTGGCGGCCTTCGCACTGATGAAAGGCCTCCCGAAAGGCGAGCTCAAAAATGAGTTAATCAAGTGCGCGGACCTCAATCTGGACTCCGCCAGAAGGATGGCCGACCAAGCCATAAAGGTGGAGGATTACCACAAGACCTGGGTAGGACACAGCGAAGCTGGCCACCCAGAGAGGAGCAGCCGCCGGGATAACAGAGATGAAGGACGCCGTGACAATAATAGGTCACGGCCTTAGAAAGATAACAGAAAACAGAACTCGGCGGGCGCCGAGGGGAGTTCGGGACCATACACCGCGAGGCGGTACGACAGTCTCACCCCCCTGGTTAAATCAGCGGCCGAGGTCTTCGCCCTGAGCAAAAATGAAGGGCAGAAGTGAGCAAGACCCCCCAGGACAAAGGCGGAAGGCGACACAAGCCAATTTTGTGATTACCACGGCCAGCCCGGCCACAAGACCGACGACTGTCGGCATCTGAAGAATGCCATCGAGGAGCTGATCCGAAAGGGGGCCCTCAGCAAGTACGTAGCTGGGACCCCGGAAACGAGCTCCGACGGGGCAAAGAAGAAATCAGTATTCCAGAGGATATGAGTGATCCAGGTGGTTATCGGAGGAAACGAGAACGGTGGGTCAGCTAATGGGCACAAACGGCACTTAAATGAGCTTTATCAAGCCATCAACTTTGTGCCCACCACAGCGATCCCCGCTTCCACCGTCCCCGATATAACCATCGGAAGGAAAGACTACGAAGGAGTCGTAGCCCCACACAACGACCCGCTGGTGGTCCACCTGGACATAGCCAACCACTTGGTGAAGAGGTGCCTAATTGATACAGGCGCCTACACGAACATCATGTTCAGGGAATGCTTTCTCAATCTCGGCCTGAAGATTGAGGACCTGAGCCCCTGCACCAACCCGCTGTACAGCTTCTCCAGGGCCGGCCTGGTACCCCTGGGGTCAATCAAACTGCCGGTAATGTTCGGCCAAGCCGATGCGGCCAAAAATATTTGGTCTGAGTTCGTGGTTATTGATGGTTCGTCCGCCTACAATGTCATGATAGGCCGGATTACTTTGAGCGAGGCAGATGCCGTAATGTCCATCCGGGCCCTGACATTGATGTATGTCTCGGACCGGGGGGAGGCACAAAAGTTCGTCTCAAAGGACGAGAGAGACGAAAATGTCAATGTCCAAATATCTGCCAGAGGGTGTAACATGCAATCCCTCAAAGTGGCGAAGAAATCAGAGAAGGGGAAGAGCCCATCCTTACAACAGGAGGGTGATCCGATGAGCACCAACAACGTCAGCATGGTCGAGGGAGCCGAGACTGAGCAAGTGGAAATTGATCCAGGACGCACCGTAACTGTCGGTGTCGGCCTGGAACCAAAATTCAGAGCCGATCTCCTAGACCTGCTGAGGAAGAACAAAGACGTCTTCGCGTACTCAGCCGCCGAGATGCCAGGCGTGAGCCGAGAGGTCATCGTTCACAAGCTGAACGTGCTCTCCAACGCCGCCCGTCAAGCGTAAAGATGAGAACTCCTCGGCCGAGAAAGATGAAGCCATCAAGGCCGAGGTAGACAAGTTGTTAGAGGCAGGCTTTATCATGCCTTGTACTTACCCTGAGTGGCTAGCTAATGTTGTAATGGTGAGGAAGTCATCGGGGGCGTGGATGATGTGTGTTGATTTTACAAATCTTAATAAAGCGTGCCCTAAAGATTGTTATCCCTTGCCTCGAATAGATAGCTTAATAGACGCAACAGCAGGCTACACTATGATGAGCCTGCTCGACGCCTTCTCAGGGTACCATCAGGTATTCATGGCCGAAGAAGACATGCCTAAGTGCGCATTCATCACCATACACGGCACATACATGTATAAAATGATGCCGTTCGGTTTGAAAAACGCTGGCGCAACTTACACTAGGCTGGTGGACAAAGTATTTCAAGATAAAAAAGGGCGAAACATCGAGGCTTACGTCGACGATGCTATTGTAAAAAGCAAGTCTGACAGCGAGCACTTGGCCGACTTGAGCGAAACATTTTGTTCACTAAGAAAATACAAGATGAAACTTAACCCAATGAAATGCAACTTCGGTGTCCGTGCAGGTAAGTTCCTCGGCGTGCTTGTCAGCGCCAGGGGAATTGATGCCAATCCAGAGAAAGTCCAAGCAATACTGGACCTGCCGGAGCCGCGGAATCGAAAAGAGGTTATGATGTTGACCGGGAGGATGGCGGCTCTAGCCCGCTTCATCTCTCGGTCAGCCGACAAAAGCACCCCATTCTTCAAAGTGTTGAAGGGGAATAAAGACTTCAGCTGGGGGGAGGAACAGAGCACAGCTTTCAGGCAACTGAAAGCTCATCTTCAAACTCTCCCAACCCTGTCCAGGCCGATGCTGGGGGAGACGCTATATCTATACATAGCCGTTACCTCGGCCACGGTCAGTGCCATAATCGTCAGAGAAGAAGACAAGCAGCAACACCCAATCTACTTTATCAGCCACACACTGCTGGCCGCCGAGAGAAATTACCCACTGATCGAAAAAGCAGCCTTTGCTGTCGTCGTTGCCGCAAGGAAACTAAAACCTTACTTCGACGCGCATTCCATGACGGTCCTAACCGACCAACCATTGGAGAAAGCACTGGCTCATCAAATGGGCATTCAATACAAGCCGAGGCCCTCGATAAAAGGGCAGGCACTTGCAGACTTCCTGGCCGAGTGCACATATAAAGAAGAACCAAATCCCGGAGTATGGGAAGTATTCACCGACGGGTCCTCCACGACGAACAGCTCAGGAGCCAGCATCCTTATCATCAGTCCAAACGGGGACGAGTTTGAGTATGCCTTGAAGTTTACCTTCTCGGCCTCAAACAACGAATCCGAATACGAGGCGGTGATAACTGGAGTCGAGCTAGCTAGAGCTGCCGGAGCAGAACACATTGTGTTGAAGACAAACTCTCTATTGGTGACTAACCAAATCAGAGGAGAGTATGAGGCTCGAGACGACGGAATGGTAAGATACCTGGAAAGGGTAAAAGCTGACATAGCAAAACTGAAATCTTTCCAGATCCAATGCGTCCCCAGGTCCGAGAATAACCGGGCCGACGCTCTCTCAAAACTTGCCAGTTCAACCACCAAGAATGTCAGCCGAACCGTGCTAGTGGATATCAGGAATGCTAAAAGCATTACTGACACACTCTGCATGGTGGGCGACATAGAAGCCGAGATGACGTGGATGACTCCGATAATGAAATACAAACTAACAAATGAGTTGCGGAGAAACGCAGTCTATCTCGAAAGATAAGAAGGATCGCCGCCAGTACTTGGTGTTCGAAGGAGAATTATACGAAGGTCCGTGATAAGGCCACTCTTAAAATGTGTCGGCCCACCGACGCGAGCTAATACTTGTGACAGAGATTCACCAAGGCATCTGTGGACATCACATAGGGGCAAGAACGTTAGCCCACAAAGCTCTCCGAGCCGGCTACTTCTGGCCCACCATGCTTGAGGATTCCAGAACTAAGACCAAGAAGTGTAAGAACTGTCAGATGCATGCTCCGGTGATACATGCTCCTTCCCGAGACCTGCAACCGGTGCTTAGCCCCTTCCTTTTGCACAGTGGGGGATTGATCTATTAGGGCCATTTCCAACGGCCTCCAGAGGAAGAAAATATCTGATCGTTGCTGTTGACTACTTCACCAAATGGGTCGAAGCCGTCGCAGTACCTGCCAAGACCACGGCGGCCGTAAGAAAAGTGATTTGGGAAAACGTTATAACTCGATTTGGATTGCCCCAAGTCATGATGTTTGACCACGGCCGAGAGTTTTGGAGCGACATGGTGATGAACTGGTTAGAAGAACTCGGCATCAAATTCGCATACTCCTCCGTCTGCCACCCTCAGAGCAATGGGCAGGCGGAAGCAGCCAATAAGACGATCTTGAACGGATTAAAAAAGAAGGTTGAAGATCTAAAAGGAAGGTGGGTTGATGAACTACCCGGCGTCCTATGGTCACTTCGAACCACGGAGAAAGAAGCAACGGGATACAGTCCATTCCACCTGGTCTATGGGTCTGAAGCCGTCCTGCCAATAGAAGCATCGGTGCCGACATTTAGAACGCAGACCTTTGACCCAGCCGAAAATGAGGAAGGCCTGAGAGCCTCCCTAGACCTGGTCGAAGAAAGCCGAGACACGGCACGGCTTAACTTGGCAGTATATCAAGACCGAATGAGAAGAGCATACAACCGTAGGGTCCACAAAAGAGACTTAAGAGTAGGAGATCTAGTCCTAAGAAAGTCAGCCGCAACCAACAAAGGAAACATTCATGGTAAAATGACGGCCAACTGGGAAGGACCCTACAAAGTGGTTGAAGAAATGAGGCCGGGTACATACCGGCTAACAGACATGGAGGGTGTTCCTCTAATGAGCCACTGGAACACGGACAATCTAAGGAAATATTTCATATAACGGCGGAGGTGTCCAAAACCATTGTGGGCACCCCAACGTGTGATTATATCTTATAAAAAGTGATCCAAGTTTTCCATCAAAATACTTGTCATGCCAAAGAGGACGCCACGGCCAAGCCCGGGCAGTCACTACCGAAGAACAAATGCGTATTAAGCACTGTTGAGACGCAAATCTGACTGCCCCGGCCAATCCGGGAGTGGCAGAGGAAGCGATCAATATGTCTACATATACGGAAAGCAGTTAACTGCCAACAGCAAGTTGTTACTCGCCACAACGACCAGCTTGCTTAGGAACGTATAAGCACTGTTGAGACGCAATTCTAGTCACTCCAACGGTATGTATCCGGGGGTGGTAGAGGAAGCGATCAATACGTCTACAGATACGAACACCTCGGCCGTTACCCCGAAGAGTGACGGGGACACAACGACTGATACGTAACATGTTCACAACGGTGGTTGGGATAGCAAATCTGACCGCCTCGGCTAAGACCGTGCGCGTAGGAGGAAGCGACCGACATGCCAACATGTTTTAATAAAAACGTTAAGTACAGTTGAGATACGCATTCTAACTGCCTCGGCCAAGCCGAAGGTAAAAGCGAAAAGAAAAAGAGCGCTCAAATAATAACGTACGAAGACAACTCAGATGAAAATGAGATAAAGACCTCGGCCAAGCCAGAGGCAAAATAAACGAACTCTTATTGAAATGTTCACAGGTAGTACAAGAAAGAAGACGACGGCCGTCCCCACAAGGGATAGCCTAAACACAACCTACCAAGGTTTACAAAAGAGAAGGAACAGCAAAAGGTTACAGACATAAGACATTAAGTGCCAAAAGATGGCAGGGAGGAAAGGCTCAATAGTTGGCCCCCGAACAGCTGAAACTATCCGAGATGCCGGGTGAATCTGGTGACGACCGCCCGTCTCCCTATGCCTGCTTCTGCTCATCATCAGCAGCAGTAGCAGCATCACCATCAGTGGGCGACTCGAGAGCCGACCGGCGCCTTCACCGCCTTTGCCCTCTCAGCTTCCTCCCTGGCCGCCTTCACTTTTTCAGCATGGGCCGCCTTCTCCGCAGCCTCCTCTTTCTCCTTCTTCACCTCTGCCTCCTCCACAGCCTTCGCCTCCGCAGCCTTCGCCTTATCATCAAGCTTAACATCAAACAGCTCGTCAAATTTTTGCCATGGGAAGGAGCCTTCAGGAAAGAGCTCTCCGATCACTTCCCTGGCGGCTTCTTCGGCCAGGTCCCGGTATTGGGCGCACATGTTAGGGAGGACGACGGTTTGGAGCGTCTCAATGTCCAACTCCCTCTGGGCGATGATAGCCCTCGTGTTCCGATGCGCCTTCGACTGGGCCGTATATAGGGACTTCCATTCCTCCCTCTTCTCAACGGCAAAATCGAAGGCAGCCTGAAGCTTGTCACGCTCCTCCAGCAGCTTAGCGGCATCAATATCTGCAGCCTCAACCTTGGCTCTCTCAGCAAGGACCGCCTTTTCAGCGTCCTCCCTAAGTTTTCGCTCGCAAGGACCGCCTTTTCACCTCGACCTTGGCCCTCTCGGCTTCCTTCTTCGCAGCGAATGAGCTCAAACTGAGCCGCTCAAGGCGTAGGGCGCTTCGGCCATGACCTTTTCTTGCTCCATAATATGAGCACCGGCCATGTCAGCCCACTTCGCCAGCATCTTCCTAATCTGGGCGAGGGAAGGCTTCAGGGAGGAGGAGTCAACGACGACGTTTTGATTGCCCGTCTGCACTGGCCGCTTCTCCGATTGCCGTTCAGTGGGACCGGTAACCGACAACGGTTGATCTACAAAAAATTTAAACAGAGCATCCATGTCAACAGTCATTGACACGTCAGAGAGCCTATCATCGGGAATGCATAATGAACCAGCTAAGTCTGAGCCACAGGTTAGATCCGTACCAGCCTTGGCCTTCTTGGTTGGAGGACCCCTTTCTTTACCGCCTCGAATGAATGCAACAGACTCGGTCTCTTTTCTCTTATTCCAAGAGGGAGGGGGACCCTCTGCAACGGTGACCTCCTCCTCGGTAATATCGACGACCACCACCTTCTCCTTTTGGACCGCAGGGATTGAAGGTTGAGCTGAAGTTGACGTCGTCGCCGCCATGGACGTTGCCTTTCGTTTACGGCCCGATATTTTACTCGCAACCTTCGCCTGGGCCGCCGTCGCATCTAGGGCCTTAAACTCCTGATCCATGAGGTCGTTTGGCGCCGGTCTGCGATCACGTGTCTCGGCCTTAGGATGCAAATCAACGACTTTCCCGTCCTTGCCGAGTCCCAACCTCTTGAGGGTATCCTCAGACAGATCCGGGCCAAAACGGTCTGCGAAGGAAACGAAGCAAGAATTAAGTAAAAGAAATAAATCAAGGTTCAAAAACAGAAACATTAAAAGCAGAGATGGGCCTCACACCAACCCCACTCACCCTGTTCGAGGGCCGGTATGAGGCCGACGTGGCGAGCGACTCATCCCGAAGAATGATCTCGCGTCGGGGCATCCATCCTTCGGCGTCCCATTCTTCTCGCCTCAAACACCTCATCGCCCGCTTCTCATCCTCATTAAGATAGACCTGTGGCGTCCATCTTGATTTTACTCCGGAGACATACTTTTCACGCTCCCCGATTCTCACACCGCAAGTTTACACGGTCTTTGAAAGGACCGGGGCAATGGATAGTCCTCCGAACCTCAACGTACACCCACCGCCCCTTCCGGTCCTTACAAGACATCGGCTTGGAACGGTGATTTAAGCCCGGCTCGGTCTCAGATCTTTGTACCACCCCGAGCCGATCATGCGGTAGATCAGTATAACATGGTGAAGCCGGCGGAAGAGGTTCACCGTTGGGGCCTCCTTCTTAAAAAGACAGAGCCACACAAAGCCAACAATCGTCCTGATGGCCAACGGATGCAGTTGGGCCACGGCGACGTTCATGGCTTTAATTATGGCCATAACGTATTCATTCGTGAGGAAACCGGAGCCCATACTCCGGTGTCCGATGTATACGCCGATACTGACCCTTGGGAGGGCAACAGACCGCCTGACCTTCCCCAGGAAGAATAATTTTATACTCCCTGCCAAAGGAGTAATGGTGTTCAAAAAGCTCAGAACCGGAGCAGCTAGCAAACTTATTTGTCCAGGCACGACTAGGACCGACCGAGCAGGCATCACCATGATGCAAAACAAGCGACCTCTCTACGGCAGAAGGGGTCACCTCATCATCAGTACCCTCGGAATGGGTCCCTTCATCATCATCCTCCGAAAAACTCTCCAAATATTTTGGGTCAACCTCAGGAGAAGGAGACCTAGGGCCCCCGGACCTTATCGGGATGGCGGCCAGTGCCTCCTCTTCATCAAAACGCGACGGGGAGTCCCCCGGCGCAGGATTACTAGGTCCGGCATCAGCAGAAGACATGACAACGAATATTTAACAAGAAAAAAGATTGAAGAATTAAATTTGATTACCTTGGAAGGAAATGTTACACCGAGTAACGATTCGAGAAATTAGAAAGAGAAAGGAACTCCGCGAAAGAAAAACTAAACAAGAGGAAATTTTTGAGAGAATGAAATTTGGAAGGCCAAAATGAGGGGGTAACTGCCCTATTTATAGAGCAAAGCCCACTCAATCCGACCAATCAGAGCAAAGCCCATGAGGCGTCAACCAATCAACGCCGAGCCACGTGTCAAGCATGCAGCAAGGGAATGTCAATCGACAAACAGTTACAAAACTTCTTCAACACGCTCCTTGACAGAATGCCAATCGACGTATCTTCTTCAACACGATCTTACGTATCTACTTGCCAAACGGCTCGCCGTTCAACCAAACTTGGCAGCACCGGCTGGGGGCAATCAAAAGCTCCGGCACTCTCAACCCAGGTCTCAGCCAGGGCCATTTTCTTTTCCACATCTGATGTCCATTACACATCCATGTGGAGGGGGGATATGGTATAATACGGCCTGAGCAGAACCAAGCCAAGGAAGAAGAAGCCGATGGAGAATTTCAACATGCGCAGAATATACGCTCAACACACATCGGAGCCCATACCACGACATAGACTACGCTGGGGGCAAATTGATGGGGCATATTCTGCACCCGCTGACCGAGTCAACATATTGAGCAAGGTCAAAGATATCCACAGCAAGTCAACGTATTAGACAGCCTAGCCGATGCAGCTTATCGGCCTGTCACTTGGGTCCCGGGCTAGGACAACTAGCCAGCCGGGATACATATCCGCGTACTCATATCCAAGACCCCTCGGCCGGCCTGCCATGGGTCCATCAGCCGAGGGTAGAACGGTCTTTCCACCTGCTAGCCACTTGGCCACTTGGCCACTACGTGACAAAAGGTGAAAGTCTATAAATACTCCACTTCTCTCATTGAGAAGGGGATCCGAAATATAACCTAAACCACTCATAATCTGGTATAAACTCCCTTATCTCTTTACAACATACTTTGCCAAGTTACACACAACTTAATCCCTTTAAGTTTACTGACTTGAGCGTCGGAGTGAGTACGCTCGGTACCAAGCCTAGCCCTCAGTTTGTTCATTGTTTCAGGAGAGGCCGAAAGGAAGAGTCAAGCAAAGTCATCATTCAATAAGCTCACGTGGTAACAACACTGCTCCGTAATCACACCCGGAACACCCCTTATAAGACATGGACAGAATCTCTGGGGCAGCAACAACCTCCACCACATCATCCTCAGGGATGATATCAGGGACCTTCTCAACCTCGGCAGAAACCATTTCAACTTCAACAGGAACTTCTTCAGCCTCAGCAGGAGCTTTGGAAGCTGCTGTTCTTCTCCTGCCACCAGCCATATCTTTTTTTTTCTGGGAAATGAATTTTTGCAAAGGGAGAATTTTTTTAGAAAGAGAAAGAAGAAAATTAGAGATTGGAATGTGAAGGCATACACGGCAAAAGCAGGATATTTATAGCCGCAAAACTATAACGGCTAGGAAAGCAAGTGGTTAAGATCAATCATGACTCTCCTAGGATTTTGTGAACCTACCCTATTTATGGCAAGTAACCGTTACAAGAAGTTGAATCAAACACTAATTCTCAGTCCGATAAAAAGTCCCTGCACAAATCACTCGCCTGGCCCAAATTTTTATCTCCTTATTCCTGGCCACAGACCCAATAATGGAATAAGCAGATAAGGGGCAATTGTTGGGCCCAAAATTATCCTGCCTGACCTGACATAGGCCAGGTAACAGCCAAAGACAAATTCCAAGCAAAAGACATCTGAAATCAGGCATCTACTCAATACGGATAGGCACCAAGCAGGAGTTGATACATGAGAGGCGATAATCAACCAAAGCAACCTGGGAGGAAAGTAAAGCAGACACAACAGGCAAAGACTAGGCAATTAACATATGTCTCCTACAAACAAGGAAGACCAATTCAAGAAAAAAGGATATGGAAGATAGTCAAAGGCAACGGTTGAAGAGATGGCAACCACCTCCGGGTAAATAGGGCACATTCCCTATTTACCAGGAAACCCTAAACGGCATAGAGAAAGGGGCAGAAATCAAGTATAAATAGAAGAGAAAACAAAATCAGAAGGATCATTGGATACACTCTCATTCTCACCTACACTTTTATATTCTTTAGCATTATAATTTCGCATGTCACGCCTGATATATCCATACTCTGTCAGGCTATCTAAAATCATAGTAACAATCACTCCTGGCTTGGTGCCCGTGGTTTTTTCCCTTATTCCCAGGGTTTTTCCACGTATAAAATCTTTGTGTCTTTATTTATTAGTTGTTATTACACTTAACTATACTAGTCAGGCGAGTTGTTTGAGTTAGATCACCCTACACATAAATCTCTGGCAGGACGTTCTAGATCAGTAAAATCCCTACCAAAACAGATACCATTTAAATCCGTCAAAAAAATTCATCAATAACATGAACAAAAATTAAAATAACTTAATTCCCGAACTCGATTATAATCTAAAAATCAATTAGCATTAGAAGACTGACAAACTATAATTAAACCAAAACAACAACAAAAAATAAGGTTTTTCTACGATGTACCCCTGTGTTTTTCCGGATTCTACAATATACCCTCAGTTTTTCAAAATTACACAAAATATCCCTAAACTCAGTAAATTGTTCTACAAGTACCCTAAATGCTAAAACTTGGACGGTTTTAGTTGATTACTCATCTAGAATACGCAGAGCAATCAATATAAATTTCATTTACTCATCAATGTACAATTTTTGTGACAATTTTTAACCAGTAAAAAACACGAATTTGGATATTTGGGGTATATTAGGAACTAATATGAGAATTTAGGGGTATATGAGATGTTTCTTCAAAATCGAGAGTATATGGTAGAATTCGGGAAAACATACACAAGGGTATCCCGTTGAAAATCCCAAAAAAATAAAATATAGGAGTAATGAGAATGAACGCAACATTTTGACGATAAAGATTAAATGGAACATTGGCTATGAAGATGTGAGTGTTTATATGAGGAAGAACAACGATTCAACTTCATTGTTGATGTCTTTTCATGTCATTTGTTGGGCTTAGACATTACACAAAAACCGCTGATTTTTTTTTTTCTATTTTGTCTCCCACTAAATTAGTGAAAGACAGTCTCCCATGACTCATGACACCTTTTAGGAATGGATTAGTCATTTTAGGAATGGATTAGACATTTAATGGAGAGTATTTTTTTTTTTTTTTTGAAAAAGAAAGCCCGAAGGCTTACTGCATTGAGATTAAATCAAAAGCAACCGAACTGTTCGCGATCGGAGGTAACTCATCCGACCATACAACACGACCAACTATTCTAGGAGAAATATGAGCTAGAGCATGCGTCACACTATTGTTCGTACGACTATTATATGACCAAGAAATAGAAACAAAAGCAGAACGTAAAACTAAAATATCATCTACAACTAAAGAGAAAACGCTTCTTCCCATGGATTCCTTCTTTAAAGCTTCAATAACAGTGAGACAATCACTCTCCAGAATGACCTTCTCGTGACCTCTCCTCGCTGCTTCCTTGACACCTTCCAGGACTGCAGCTGCTTCCGCTAACAGGGGTTCCCATTCCTGCACAAGAACCAATGTAATACCCCAAAGGACCCGCCCCTGTTCATCTTGACAAACCACTCCCATGCTAACACCCTGCCCCTCCTTAACACCCGCATCCACGTTCACCTTCACATATCCATCCCGCGGTGCACACCATCTCACACGCTCAGACAAGCCCCCTCCCCCTGTCCATCCTTCCTTTCTCTCTCCCGTATAAACCCACCTCCTTCTATCTCTTCCACTACATCCCTGGCACGTCGAACCACTTCTCTATAATCCACCGTCATCGAATCAAAAACGACCTTATTACGATGTTCCCATAAGGCCCAGCACCCCACCATAAAAGGGGACTGTTCCCGTTCCAACAAGACCCTCCACTTAGCTTCGACCCAGTCCCGTACACTTACTCCATCCACACCCTCATCATCGGCAAGCCCCATCTCCTCTCAAACCCGTTTAGCAAAGACACAATCACAAAATAAATGACGACTCGACTCAAAATTGGAATTACATAAAGGACAAAAATCACACTCACCTCGAATCCGAGCCGTAATGTTTGCTTTCGTTGCCAATGCCTCGCTGCACAGCTGCCAAAAGAAGAGCTTCACTCGGGGCCAAACCGGGACTTTCCAGAGCCTGCTCCACAACCATTTTTCACGATCCCAACTCGAAGCTCCCCCCACTTCCAAATCCTCCTGATCCCCCTCTGTAGGCCGACTTCACAATGTATTCCCTAATGGGGAGTATTTTTGAATTTATTCCAAATAACGGCAGATTGACATGAGCCAAAGAGAAGATGATACGGTTACACTCGGTGTATGGAATCTTCTATACGCCACTAATAATATATCTATATGTAGCGGAATCTATTACTATCTAATAATGGATCAAATTTTGAGAAATTTTATAGAGAAAAATAAAATAATACGAAATATCTTACTTATGCTAACATAATCTTATCTTATCATATTCTTTCCTTTTTAATTAAAAACAAACAACAATTTTTTTTTCTACGTGTTATATAGTTGTATTTATAAACATCTCATCATTTTCCATTAAATTTGAGGTTTATATTAGTAGATCTAATTTTTAAAATTAAAATTTATTTTTTTTAAAAAAAGGAAGAAGAGTACTGGTTGGCCATGGTTTGTTTGGGGGTGGTGATGGAAAGGCTGTGTCGTCGTCGTAATCGAAATAAGTAAGGCGGCATAGACGACGACGTTAGGGGAATCAACGTCGTCTTGAGGGTGTCGTTCACCGACATGATGGTCGTCGGTGCGCCAGTGGGTGGTGCTTGGTGGAGAGCCGATGGTGATGGTGTGGGTTGATGTTTTGGTGGATGATGTTAAAGAAAAAAATAAACCAAAATTTAAATAACAAAAAAAATTATTAGTAGTAGTATGATATTACGTACCAAATTCTAAATATATTGATAACAGGAAATCCGTAACCCATTTGGAAAGATCCTAATTTAGATAAATTTTAAAATTTTAAATTTGATTGTAAAATTTCAGGCTACCAAATCTAATAAAATCAAAGATTCCAATCTCATAATTGCCACGTGTCATAACGTTACTCGTAGTGTATAAAAGATTCTATACACTAAGGCCTCGTTTGGTTCATGCCGGAATTGAATTGATGTGTTAATCTGCAATGCACGTGATTTTAAACTCCTATATCGAAATTCACATGAATTGCAATAATATGTTTGGTTGCTCATACTGGAGTTTGTTTCCTAGGAGTTTCCAATGACCATGAGGGGGGTAGGTAGTTCAATTCCCCCATCATGTAGGAGTTGGAAACTCCCATGGAGTTTGAAACTCCCCCATTTTATAAAAAATGGGGTAACCAAACAATCTCCCAAAACCACAATTCATGAGATTTTAGAATTCCCAAGAATTGGCTGGGCAACCAAACGAGGCCTAAGTGTAACCGTAGCCTTTTCGGAGTCGAAGGGGTTTTAGAATAAAGAAGAGTAGATTACGTAATTACGTATGCGTTTTATTATCTTCTTTTCTTTATTTCTATGTTAACTATAAGTGTTTCTCATTTTTTATTTTCTATTTATGAGCACATTAATTATGTTATTTGCTTAAGATGTTCTTAGAAAGACACTAAAAATTAACTTTCTTGTAAAAATTGGCAAATAAGATTTTGATCTATAAGAAATTGACAGGTATACTCCTCAATTTCACCTTTTAATTATCATTTAAGAAATAAACCTCTTATAAAAATGGATCGTCCAACGGTGCGAGACCGTCTTATTCAAGAATTTATGATTTAAAAATATTTTGAAATGCTTGAGTTAATTAAGTTTAAACCAATGGAATAATGAATTTTTATTGGAAAATGAGTTAATTAAATTGGTGTCATCCCCCTTCCCCCTTTACGGCCTGTTCTTTTGAACTTAAAGTAACTTAACTTAAGTTCATTTTAGAACCTATAAGTTCAGTTCAATTCAGATCAGATCCTATAAGTTCAGTTTAGTTCAGATCTTATATGTTCAGTTTAGTTCAGATCATATAAGTTCAGTTTAGATCCTATAAGTCCGGTTCAGTTCAAATCCTATAAGTTCAGTTCATATCGTATAAGTTCGGATCCGATAAATCCAGTTCAGAAAAGTTATATACATAGTCTTATTTTTAAAAAACGATGCCAAAACATTTGACATTAAATTATTCGATACATCTATGCATTATTATTTTTAAAACAAAATTATCACTCCTCATTACTTTTTATCGTAATGTATTCGTAGTATAATGTATGGACAAACCAATGTATATAAAACGGAAAAATGTTATTATCTTACCTTGTGTTTTATACTATACTTCCTTATCAATGTTCTCCCTTGGCTGCCCACTAATTTCTTGTAAAATTTTTGTTTAATTTCAATAAAAGTTTGCGTTTTTTTATAATAATAACAATAATAATTTTGCGATCTTATTCTTTGATTCGACTTCCTCAAATATTCGTTTGAATCCTCGTATGCATGCTTCCCGTTTTTTTTTTCGTTTCTCGTCTATCTTCTATGACTGATTATGTCGTAACTATTTTCACTCGATTAAGCTTAATTTTGAAGTTCTTGAATTTTGCGATGTTATTCTTTGATTCGCTTGAATATGCAAGAATTTCAATTTTTTCTCTTCTTCACTTTCTCGAATCTTTCTTAGATTCCTCAATTAATGTGTCATTATTGTCCAATTTCGTTTCAACAATACTCAGTTGCGATTTTGTGTATGATTTTGTGAAAGTTGTTATAGTTTATTAATGATTATTCATAAAGATAGTCGTAATTGTCGACTTTAATTTGTAGTTTTGTTCACTCGTTTAAGCTTAATTATTGTCGATTTCGCTTTTATATTTAAATTATGATTTTGCTTATGATTTTAAGGAGTTCGATTACATTTAGTGATGATTTAATTCATACGTTTCATACAATGTATGTTCGTCATCTTATGTCGTAAATTTTTTTCACTTCTGAATATGCAAGAAAATTCTAGGTTCTTAACGATATTTTTTTTTACTATTATTATGTATCTATTTTCTTTCGCTTCACTTCGCTTCCGTATGATTATTCAGCTAGTTCCGTTTCGATTTTCAAGTTCTTAGATTTTGCTTTTGTTGTATTGAATACGAACTGGTTGAATAGTTCATCTATTCATTTTTGCCACTTTTTCCAGCGAGCTCTTGAATGATGCTTCTGTTGTGTTGAACACATATCATAGCGCAAGTGGTCGTTGCAAAGAATTAGCCACGGGAAAACTAAAATCGTGGCTAGAATTGAATTTTTAGTTACGGATCTCCCGCGGCTAATTCTTTGCAACAACTAAAATCGTGGCTAGAATTGTTAGCAATGTCCGTCTAACATAGAATGTGTCAATTTCTTATTTGCCTCATCTCAATTAAATAGGTTTCCAACAACCAACACACTGTTAAGGATCTTCCTCAAATCTCTCCAACTAAGGAAGATATTATTTAGTTACTAATTTTAGTCCTAGTCAATATGTTAATTATCTTGTGTATATTGTTAGATCTTATTCTTTCCTATATTCTTGTATATTTGTTATTATTGCTAACTTGTTCCTTAGGCTAGGTTTTTAGTATATAAGCATTGTAATCTCTGTAATCGAAATACACATCAATATACAATTTTACATTCATCTCAAGTCTTACTCTTATATGGTATCAATCGCCTTCGATCCTTCGCCTTTGTAATCCTCGATCATGGCACACAACGCCCTCGTCGTCCCAAACGCCGCTGAAAACGCCACCCCTATCATCTTCGTCAACCTCTCCCAATGCAAAACCCTAACCACCACCAACTACGCTCAATGGTCCTTCCAAATCCAGTCCTTCCTTGAAGGGCTCGACCTATTCACCTACCTTGATGGCACCCTAGCCTGCCCTCCCAAAACCGTCATTGTGGACAACAAGTCTACTGCCAACCCCGCCTATTCCACATGGGCTCGCCAAGACCGTCTTCTCCTCGCCTCTCTTGTTGGAACCCTCTATGCCAACATAGCTCCCCTTGTCACCCGTTCCACGTCCTCCCACGAGGCTTGGACCACTCTTGCCTCTACCTTTGCCAACCCCTCACGGGGTCACATCCTCCAAATCAAAAATCGACTCGAAACCATCACAAAGAAACCCGACCAAACCGTTACTGACTATATGCATCAAATCAAAACATGTACCCTCGAACTCGCCCAACTCGGTAAACCCATGGACCCCGAGGACATCATCTCGAAGGTGCTTCGTGGACTTGACTCGACGCACTATCGAGCCATCAAAGAAACGGTTGAAGCCCGAGATACCCCAATCACCTTCGATGCCCTTCACGAAAAGCTCATAAACCACGACTTACAGCACCCTCACACCACCTCTGCCTCCCCTCTTCCCACCTCTGCCTTTGCCGCTCAATACCGCTCTAACAATCCACCACGCTACCCTCCACGTGCCCCTCCCCAATCCCCTCCTCTGCTTCCTACCCCGTCCACTGACACCTTGGTATGCCAGTACTGTGGCTACAAGGCTCATGCGTTCCTCAACTGTAGAAACTTTAGGAAAAACCATCCCACTGTCACAATCACTCCCTATGTTCGTCCTAATCGAACCAATTAACACCCCACGTCCCCAAGCCCACACAGCCACGGCCACACCTTCCTCTCCCGAGTCTTGGCTTGTTGACAGTGGTGCTACACACCATCTCACCAATGATCTCTCCAATCTCGCTCTTCATGCCCCATACACAGAACCCGATGATGTTGTCATTGGAGATGGTACATCCTTACCCATCTCTAACATAGGTTCTTTCACTCTTCCTTCTTCCTCCTCCTCTCTTTATTTTTGCAATGTCTTACATGTTCCTTTAATTTCCCGCAATATTCTCTCCGTCTCACAATTTTGTCTAGATAACAATGCCACAATTGAGTTCTCATCCTCTTCGTTTTCTTTTAAGGATATCAAGACGGGCCGGATCCTTCTTCAAGGGCCACTTGACCGTGGCATCTACTCCTGGCACCCGTCCAAGCCGTCTGTCTTCACTGCTTCCTCAACTGAGTCTACTCTCCTGTGGCACCATAGATTAGGACATCCATCCAATAATGTTTTTTCATTACTTAAGCAACAGTTTCATTTGCCTTATTCAATTTCTAGTTTCAACTATTGTAACTCCTGCAAGATTAATAAGTGCCACAAATTGCCTTTTGCTTCCTCATCGCTTATGTCCAATGCTCCTCTCGAACTTGTTTTTTCTGATGTATGGTCGTCTCCAGTTCACTCCCATGATAACTTTAAGTACTACGTAATTTTCGTTGACCACTTCACAAAATATATTTGGCTATATCCACTTCGCAAAAAGTCTGACACTTTCAATGTATTTCAACAGTTTCGTCTCCTTGTCGAAAAATACTTCAACAGACCTCTCCTCCAACTCTTCTCTGACAATGGTGGAGAGTACATTAAAATAACTCCCTCACTCTTACAAAACGGCATCTCACACCTCACCTCCCCTCCGCACACTCCCGAGCACAATGGCTATGCGGAACGTCGCCATCGCCATATTGTTGAAACGAGACTCTCTTTACTCACACATGCTCACCTTCCTACTGTCTTTTGGCCGCAAGCCTTTGCTACAGCTGTGTACCTCATTAATCGCTTACCTACACCCACTCTCCAAAACGATTCACCCTACTCTCGCCTCCTTCAAACATCACCTAACTACAATAAACTACGCACCTTTGGTTGCTTGTGCTATCCCTGGCTCAAGCCCTACACTTCACATAAACTTGAACCTAAGTCACTCCCATGTGTATTCCTTGGTTATTCCACTACACAGAGTGCCTACCTCTGCCTCGATCCCACTACTAATCGCATATATACATCCCGTCATGTCACGTTCATTGAGACTGAATTCCCCTATCCTCGCCTCACCTCTACTTCCTCCCATGACCCGCCTCCCTCCAATGCTGACTGGTTCGAACCCCCAATAACCATACTCCCCACCTCAACCACTAATCCTAACCCTCCTGCCACACCCACGTCGAACCCTCCTGCCTCACCATCCCCTACCCCTCCTGCCACACCTACTCCTACCACCTCTCCTCCCAGCACACACGACCCCCCCTTCTTCCTCTGCCCCCTCCTATGACCCCGAACCCCCTGCCAATCAGCCACCCCAAAACCCCATCCCTCCTCCTGCCCGTGCTATTACCCGTCTATGCAACAACATTCGCAAACCCAATCCCAAGTACGCTAAGCTTGCAATAACCACCAGCCCTCACTCCTTACCCACCACGGCCAAACAAGCCCTATTGTCCCCACATTGGCGTACTGCCATGCTCAAGGAATACAACGCGCTACTCCGTAATAACACTTGGTCTCTCGTTCCCTCTAAAGAAGGTCATAATATTGTAGGTTGCAAGTGGGTTTTTCGGGTTAAGTACAATCCGGATAACACCATTCAAAAGTACAAGGCTCGACTCGTTGCTAAAGGTTTCCACCAACAACACGGTATTGACTACTCGGACACCTTCAGTCCAGTTGTCAAACCCGTCACCATTCGTCTCATTCTTTCTCTTGCTCTCGCTCACAATTGGTCTCTTCGTCAGTTAGACATCAACAATGCCTTCTTGCAAGGCAAGCTCCATGAAACGGTCTACATGGCTCAACCACCCGGTTTTATCGATGACAATAATCCCACTCATGTCTGTCGTCTCCAAAAAGCAATCTATGGTCTTAAACAGGCTCCCCGTGCGTGGTACAATGAACTGAAGAACTACCTCATTGGCTTCGGTTTTTGTGCTTCTCTTGCTGACCCTTAACTCTTCATTTACAAACAACGGTCTCAACTCCTCTATGCCCTCGTCTATGTTGATGACATTCTTATCACAGGTCCGTCTAGTTCGCTCCTTTCGTCTTTTGTCACTCAGTTTGCTACTCGTTTTTCCCTTAAAGATCTTGGCTCTCTTTCCTATTTTCTTGGTGTTGAAGTCACTCCCAACTCTGCTGGTTTACTTCTCTCCCAAACTAAATACATACATGATCTTCTTCACCGTCACAACATGCTCGATTGCAAACCGTCAAACACTCCCATGTTCTCACACCCCCCCTTAACGGCTACTGATACAAACCAACCGTGTGACACTAAACTCTATCGCTCGGTTGTTGGCAGTCTCCAATATCTCTCTCTCACTCGCCCTGACATCTCTTACTCCGTCAACAAACTTGCCCAATTTATGCAACATCCTCAACTAGCTCACTGGTCCGCTCTCAAAAGGCTGCTTCGTTATTTACATGGCACGATGCACCTCGGTCTCCAGCTGCATCGACACACTCCTCTCCAACTTCATGCCTTCAGTGATGCTGACTGGGGTGGTGACAAGGATCGTTTTGTCTCCACCACTGGTTATATTGTCTACTTGGGTCGCAACCCCATCGCTTGGGCCTCAAAGAAACAAAAGTCCCTTGCACTTTCTTCGACTGAGGCTGAGTTCCGTGCAGTGGCAAGTGCCACCTCTGAGATTTTATGGATTCGGTCACTACTTACTGAACTCGAGTTCACGTTTACCACTCCCCCTGCTGTGTATTGTGATAATATAAGTGCTACTCATTACGCCGCAATTCCCGTGTTTCATTCCCGTATGAAGCATGTGGCTTTTGCTTTCCATTTTGTGCGCGAACAGGTACAGGCTGGCACTCTCCGCGTTGCTCACATTAGTGGTAATGATCAGTTAGCCGATGCTCTCACTAAGCCGCTGCCTCGTCCCCGGTTCGAATTTCTAATATCCAAGATCGGCCTATCCGATGGACAGTCCGTCTTGCGGGGGAATGTTAAGGATCTTCCTCAAATCTCTCCAACTAAGGAAGATATTATTTAGTTACTAATTTTAGTCCTAGTCAATATGTTAATTATCTTGTGTATATTGTTAGATCTTATTCTTTCCTATATTCTTGTATATTTGTTATTATTGCTAACTTGTTCCTTAGGCTAGGTTTTTAGTATATAAGCATTGTAATCTCTGTATTCGAAATACACATCAATATACAATTTTACATTCATCTCAAGTCTTACTCTTATACACACCTAGTTAGTCCGCCTTAAACCCGCTAACCCGCGTGTTCAAAAATGATTACATTATTCCCTAAAAAAAAAAGATTGATTACATTAGTTTTTAGGCTCCTTTTGCAGAAACTAATACATCAATATTATACCCAAATAACTTCTGTCTAGCCTATTATATACATGGACATAAACTCATCAAACAAACAACAAATCGTCGTAATTGCTGCTCTCTTGATTAAGCTTAATTTATTGAACAATTTCGTTTTTTTACAATTCAACTAGTTTTGGAACCCGTGAAAATTACGGGATCGTTAATAATTTATTGTTTTAATCATCTTAAAGATTATGGACTATGAATGTTTATCTTTCAACAAATATTTAGGCGTTATTTTAAGTTGTCTTTATTGTTGAATGGATTAGAGTGTTTAGACCGACAAAATAAAATCTCAAAGGTGTTTAAGGTAGACAAGTAGACATATTGTGATAACACAAGAGATGATAATCGTAGACAAAAATATGGCAATGTGTATAGGTAGTATAAATGAGGAGGGAAGCCAAAAATTCATCATTTAAGAAAAAAGTGATATGCTAAATTAATAGAATGTATTAATTATTAATAGGTATAAAGATGAGAGGGAACTAAAAAGCTTATTACATTTACATTCTTTTGTCACATTAAAATTTGTCATTTTAGGTATCATGTAATTAAATTGTATAGATTTATTTATAGACGAGTAAATGAAATCAATGCCATGTAACTATAAATTAATAATCCACGTCACATTAAAATTTTCATGTTACATTTAATTAAATTTGTCATTTTAAGTTCCCCTTTAATTAGATTTTATAGATTATAGATGAGGTTTTAAGGCCGCCACATGAAACTTCATAGTGAAAAGAGTTGCATATTCAACTAATAAAAAGTTGCTTAAGGTAATATTTTTAAATTATGTGAGTATGTATCATCCCCCTGCAATTTGAAAACACAAAATAAAAATAAAAAATAATATTCTAATTAATTCAATATACAATAAAGAAAAAAAGTAAAAAAAATATTCTAGTTATCTATGTAAACTTTACATGCCAATTTTTGGAATAAAATGGAAATTTTGATTGTTATATAATGGTGCGGGGAAAGCAAAAAGATCATCATTAAATAAAAGTAATAAAGTTAAATAAATAAGGTAAATTGATGACGATGACTAAAGTTATGAGAGGCAGATAAAAAATTTGAATCAATTTTTTTTTGATTTATTTGCATGTTTGAGATTTTATATTTTTTAAATTTTTTTACTAATAAGCATGTGACACATGATAATAAAAAGAAGAATTTTTTTTATGACACGTGGCTTAGTGAGATGACTTAGTGAAATATTTAGTCTTGCCTTTTTATAATATTGTACTTTACATACCAATTTTTTGAATAACATGAAAATTATGATTATTGTTATATAATGGTGAGGGAAAAGCAAAACGATCATCATTAAGAAGATAATAAAGTTAAATAAATAGGGTAAATTGATAACCAAAATTATGGGAGGGAGATAAAAGGTTTGCAACAATTTTTTTTTTTTTTTTTTTTTTTTTGTGTTTGCAACTTATATTTTTTAATTTTTTAAAAAAAATTATGAATGAGGTGAAATATAAGGTTTTGTTTGTCATGTTAAACTCAAAGATGGTAAGAATAGAAACTATACATATATGAAAATTAAAGGGTTAAACAAATAAAAAATGGAAAAATAAAACAATAGGCGAAAGTAGTAACGTACAACATAACAAAAAAGCGTTCACATCAAAGAAGATCATGACATTGAATCCTATCAAACACAACAAAACAGAGAGGTTAGACTTAATTTACTAATAGAAATGTTAAAAAAACCATAAAAAAAAATCAATACCAAGATATACACAAAAGATATGTAATTTCACTTAAAGAGATTAAGTATATATATAAAAAAAATGCTATAACATTCATTAAGATTAAGCATTCAAGAGTAAGATGAAAGGTTGAAATTAGGTTATGAACTTACAATGAATGGGAGAAGATGAAAAAAAAGTGGAGTAAATGCATAATAAAATATCTTGAATGTGTTATTATTAATATTATTATTACTCCCTCCATTATTTTATATATGACGTTTTCGTTTTACGAGGTAAGCCTTTGACTTTCAATTATATAAAAATATACTCTAGAAAAAATTATTAAAATTATATCATTAGATTCGTCATAAAATTTGCCTTCAAAAGAGTATACATTTCATATTATTAACTTAAATATTTTGAGAGATATTGAAGAGAAAAGTGAATGTCTCGAAATGTGAGAATGACATATATAAAATAATGGAGGGAGTAGAACTTAATTAGACATGAAATATTATAACATATTAGGAGGTTTTTGAGAGTTGTCACATGACAATTAAATACTACTCAAGTTAGTCTTTTAATGGTATTTTATAGATGATTTAGCTAGTCATTTAACTATATTGTATAGATAGAAATATATTTCAATGCAGACATCGGCAATCCAAAGGCATTTTGGCAAAAAAATTGAGGAGATGATATTTTCAAAATTGTATATGTAGTTGATTCATATGTGGGTGGAGTAAAAGAACACGGAGATTAGTGGATTACTAATCCAATTTTGATTTTTTTTAAAGTAGGAAAAAAGAGTGGATTAAAAAATAATTTATTGCAATGTGGCTTTTAGTCGATGTCTACATGACATTTATAATCCTAGGTGACTTTTAGTCGATGTCTACGTGACATTTAATAGGTGTTTCAAGTAGCCTTTTAATAAAAATTTATAGATTTGAGTGACATGCGGATTAAGATGTGGCATTGCAAATGTATACGTGGCTTTTCCTTATCCTACGTGGCATTGTCTGCGTGGCCTTTTGTGGTTAGCCTTTTAATAAGATTTTATCGATTCCACTTCTCGTTTTTCTTCTGAATGTTGTCTTGTCCACCCATATGCTATCTGATATTTGCAGACTCAGCAGTAATCCCTCTCAACTCCAAAGAAAGGATACATGTTTGTGCACCGAATTTAAAGCCTACTGTGGGAATGAGCTTCGAAAATCTGGTCGACGGAATGCAATTCTACAAAACTTATGCTGCCAGTGCTGTGTTTAAAATGAGGAAATCGACACAAAGAATTGTAGATGGGGTGGTGATGACTAAATATTGTGTGTGTGTAGTAAGACAGGTGAGAGTATACCTAGAGGAAAGGTGAAAAGGAGGCAGAAGACTAGAATTTCATGTAGTGTAAGGATTTTTCTCAAAAGAAATGACAAATGGAAATATATTATTGTCGACTTTCACGAAGGTCACACACACCTTCTATCTACCCCAAACACATTCGTACATTTGCCAGAATCAAGGGAACTAACATTGATACACAAGACTGTGATTTTAGATAATTCAAAGGTGAATAAAGGGCTCGTACAGAGTTTCAGGATGATTAAGGAGTATGTTAAAGGGTATCGAAATATGGGAGCATCGCTAGAGGATTTCAAGAATTTTTGGAGAGATGTGAAACAATTCATAAAGGGATATGATGCTCAAATGATGATTGAGAATTTCATCCGTAAGAAAGTTATGTATAACTCTTTCTACTTTGATTTTGACGTTGACGAACGTGGACGACTTTCTAGAGTTATTTGGGCTGACCTTATATCAATAAAAAACTACAGCCTTTTTGGTGACGTGACATCTTTCGACACAACATTCAATATGAGTACTTATAAGATGATATTAGCTCCTTTTACAGGGGTTGACAATTACAAAAAATGTGTGACGTTTGCAGCGGGTCTTCTAAGAAATGAGTTTGATGAAGGTTTTGAGATTGGGTCTACGATTTATAGAGAAACAAACTTCATGAAAGAGCTATGTGCGTCTTTTAACAGTATTTTATAGATGATTTAGCTAGTCATTTAACTATATTGTATAGATAGAAATATATTTAGCGCGGGCATCGGCAGTCCAAATTCATTTTGGCAAAAAATTTGGAAAAGATGATATTTTGAAAATTGTATATGTAGTTGATTCATATGTGGGTGGAGTAAAAGAACAGGAATTACTAATCCGATTTTGGTTTTTTTTAAAGAAGGGAAAAAGATTGGATTAAAAATTAATTTATTGCTAGGTGACTTTTAGTCGATGTCTACGTGACATTTAATAAGTGTTTCAAGTAGTCTTTTAATTAAATTTTATAGATTAGAGTGACACGTGGATTAAGATGTGGCATTGCAAATGCATACGTGGCTTTTCCTTATCCTACGTGGCATTGTCTGCGTGGCCTTTTGAGGCTAGCCTTTTAATAAGATTTTATAGATTGTGATTACAGTATGATTTTGAAAAATTAGTTGTAGTTTACCGACGCTTCCTTAAAACTTTGTTCTGATACGGAAATTTAATGAAAGGGAAGGAAAATGGAGACAATTTTTTTTTTTCAACTATAAATAAAAGATTTTAAGATAAAGTGTAAAATGGTTGACACATGCTGTGAAATATATAATCCATGTTGTGGTAAGATTTAAAATAGGGAAGAATTTAGTTTGAGAAGTGAGTAGTTAATACAGAGTATAATCCTTCTTTAAAACTTATTCATGCATATGTTTGTTCAAAGTGGGTTGCGAAGCCGAAATATACATTTTTGTTAGTAAGTCGACGTGTACTTAATGTGATGACATTATAAACAAAGAAGAAACGCATATTTTATTTATGTGAAAATTCTTATGTTAATTACAAAGTTTGCAAACTTAAATTCATTTTGGTGGACTATCTTGTGAATTTGAGTTGTATTATAGTTATATTCTACATAACATTCTAAACATGATGATCTAAAATAATCATTTTTCATTGTATTGAATTACTTTGTAGGGTAACAATCGAATATTCTACATCACGTTTCAAACAAAATAATTGTTGTGACTAATCACATACTGCAAATATGTCGAAATCTTGAAATAGGACGAATTTGTCTGAACAATGTAAATCAAACTATTTAATGAATGCACAACATCTTTCATATTGGCTTGTTCAATTACATAATCTATAAGTACTACCTGCATGTCAACAAAAAAATACATGTAAGCAAAGTAATCACCTTATAAGCAGATTACAAATACCAATCACGTGATATAGAGATTAGCAAAGAAGGAACCAGAGTTGGTTATTTGACTTCATAACTATGAAGTTGAATTTTTATATTTTACGCAGAACTTAAATATTAATTTTTTAAATACTATGAAAACTATGAACAATCAGGAGAAATCAACATGCAAAAAAACTAAAAAGTTTAAACTTTAGTAGCAATGTAACGCCTTTGAGATCCAAAATTTATATAAAATTGAACCATTGATTTTCAAAGCACAATAAAACGGAGGCGGATGGAATATTTGTCTTCAATGTACATTTCACATGACTCATGGAGAATTAAGGATGAGTGATATAAAATGTGTTTTACTTAAGAGAGTTACAATATTGGTTTTGTATTTGCTTGGTTATCTTATTTCTCTATGAGGATGTATTTATACAAACTCAGTGAGCAACTGAAAAGTCACCAGTAATACACTTAATTATGCAAATTCACTGTATCATAATTTCACTAATAAACTTAATTATGATAATTCATTGTGTCATAATTTATACATACCAACTCATCATAGCCTCTTACTATTTCTAATAAAATGTAAAGAAAAATAACATAAATTCATCTTGCCTTTTTATTATATTGTATAGATACTAATAGTTAAAATCATTTATCATACTAAATTTTGAAAAAATAATTAATTTGGAATAAATTTTACAGGATAATTAAACAATAGCAGTAGAATGGAGAATGTCTCATTTAAATTCACCATGAACACAAAATTATAAATATAATTATTTTAGTTTTACTTACTAAATATATTGCTAAACAATGCCATTTTTTTTACAAAACCTTATCCTTTACGTGAAATAATTTCATGAACTAAATACATGGTATTACTACCCTTTTAAAATTCTATTATTAGTGTTTAATTTACTTAAGTATTTACACAATTTCTTTGTAAATTATTTAAATTAAATAAATATTTTCTTTTCCATATATTTTATATTTTCCAAAACCTTATCCTTTACGTGAAATAATTTCATGAACTAAATACACGGATTACTACCCTTTTAAAATTCTATTATTAGTGTTTAATTTCACTTAAGTATTTAAAGAATTTGTTTGTAAATTACTTAAATCAAATAAATATTTCTTTTCCATATATATTATATTTTCCTAAGAAAATATTTTATATGATCTGTAATACTCATTTGTCGACTAATTAGTTATGTAAAACATCTTTTATATACAACAAAGTTATAGTAACAGCAATAGTGAATTAGTGTCTTTCAAAAAAAAAAGAGTAGTGAATTAGTGACAATAATTTTTTTTCCAACTTCATTTATTATTCTTCGTTCTTAATTTCTTATGTATTCAATTTTTTTTATTTCGAATACATATAATACTACTCCATATGAAATATCTTGAAATTATTAACTTATAATTAATGCGTATTTTTTTATAGTGGTTTTTTTTGAGTTAATTAAGTTTAAAGCTAATGGAATATGGATAGATTTTTAAAGGATATAAGTGAATTAAATTCATGCAATATAATAATAAATTGATAATCCATGTCATATTAGTTTGCCAAGGCATATTGTTATTGTGTACATTGCTTTTTTTCATTCAATGTGACATTGTTTACGTGACATTTTGAGGCAAACCTTTTAATAATATTTTATAAATTAAGTTAAGTTCCAGTTCAAGTTTAATTAAATTAAGTTAATTTAGTTAAGCTTAGTTTTTTAAGTTAAGTTAAACTAAGTTTTTCATTAAATTTACTACTATAATTTAAATTAAATTAAGTATAATTAATTTAAGTTAACTTTGACTAAGTTATATTAAGTTACTTTAAGTTTCATGAAGTTATGTCAAATAACTTAAGTTAAGTTATGCTTAATTACTTTAAGTTAAGTTTCATCAACTCGTTTTAATTTAAGTGAAATCTATTTCATTAAATTAGATTTTACTTAAGTTAAATTTACTTGTACTAATTTAAATTAATTTGAAATTAGTTTATTATATTAAATTAAGTAAATGCTAGAGTTTGAATAATTCTTACTCCCTCCGTACCAGACCAAAGGTAACACTTACTATAAACGGACGTACCACACCAAAGGTAACATTCCTTATTTGGCCCACAACATTACCAAGTTATCCTTATACCTATTTGATATTTAAACAAAATGTCATTACATACCCCACCTATCAACCCACAATTAAACCCTCAATTACATACCCCACCTATTTTTTCCCTCTTTACCCTTACTTTTTCCACTTTTTCTTAAATACTCCACTTTTTCCTACGTTACCTTTGGTGTGGTACGGAGGGAGTACTACATTTCGATTTTCTTTCGCCAAAAACCTTTTATGATTATATTTTTTGCTCGTACTCTAAATGATGTAGGAGAAAATATCCAAACGGAGATTCAAACACTTACGATACTCCTGATTCATGACCTAAAATTGATGGGGCGATATAAATATTAACCAGAGTTTTTATTGGTTGGATATCGAAGTAGTTAAAATAGTTCACTTGTCACAGTTATAGTTTAAGTCTTTAAGACATTTGTTACAGCTTAACACAGTTACACACATACATAAATATCCGCTTATAAAAGACATAAAACTCTTACATGCATTTGAAATACAAACACAACTTACATATTATAAGAAGCACAAACGACACTCACACTCACAACTGATTTGATTGTTGTTAAATATAAAGGAGATTATAACTTGTAAGTTGTAAGAGGTCTTAACTTAAAACCGTCTTAAGCAAGACCTAATAAAACCACGTAACTACTCGTACATCTCGGATTTGACTGGAATATGGATAAAATCAATGTACTCAGCTTTGGTAATTTTGGGGACAGAAATATAGAGAACGTTCTTAAGGACGGCATTAGCATGGACCTTGTCACAATTAAAGGGCAATTGAAGCTTGCAATCGAAAGGACTACGTATAATCCCTCCAAGTGCGTCTTTTGTATATATGCCTTCTTTTCCTTTTATTAACAGCATGTTGTCTACCACGTCTACGCTTATTTCCTGTGCCTTTACCCCTGGTACATCGAACCACATCCTTATCCCGTTTTCGTCTTCGATTGTGTTCCATGCGGTCCTCACTGTCGAGTTCAAAGCAGATTAGATTGATTGATTGACTGATTGATTTTATTACATGCTCGTTGTAGCTATAGAGATAAGACTCGTAATATACGTTGCATGAGAATATATGCATGCATCAGTATGTACCGAATCTAGGATTTATGAAATGGGGTGTTTAGTAAAATTTATAGCATGAAAAAACCGCTAAGATAGAATTACTCGATTAAGCCCGTCTCTAACATTTTGGGGACCCTATGTGATATTTAAACGATAAACCCTTATTAACAAAACTTATATTAATATACTAATGCTTGATAAATAGTATTAAATACTAAAACAATTTGATAATGGATAACACTAGTAAGGCTTACCGAAATACAAAGTACTTATCTTTAAATATGATCACGCTTCTTTAAAATATCACTATATTCACATTGTCATGGTGGTTGAATCAATGTAAATTGCAAGTAAGATGATATAGGTTCGATCCCTCCTAAAAATATTTTCAATTAATTTTAAAATGTAAATTAAAAGGTGAAAAATGCACTTGTAGGGACTTGAAAGCGGGTTGCTTTGATGGTGGAAGACTGCTACTAGCTACCACTAAACCATCAAGATTTGATGAAATATGGGCACATAAATAGATATATATCTGTTTTTTTAACCGAGATTAATGGGGGTGATGGTTCACCTTCACCCCATCACCCCCTTTAAATCCGCCCATAGCATGCATGCACGTATGACATGCATGCACGCATGTTAGTATGTATCGCATTACCATAGACTAATTGATTATGTATGTATATGAAAGTGTATGAATCATACTTTTTATAACTACATACACAAGGAAAATACCGTTTCTCGTGACTTTAGCAGCTAAACTAGCCAACTAGCAGGGAAGCTAGCAGGGGGGCTAGCAGAGGCAGTCGTCCACCCGACGAATGAAAATTTCGAAGTTTTTAGTTAAATTTTTCGAAAAATTTCCGAGGGTGCCTTATGAAATTAGTCGTTCGCCCCCCTAATTAAGTTCAAATCCTTGCTCCGTCACTGTGCACGATACTAAAATTATAATAACGTGAACACAAGTTAAGTAGATAGAATTGACAACATACAATGAAGTGAGGTATCAACCATGACAACCCCTTTGTTAAGGTGTGATGGCAATGGAATATTCTCAATTTGACGAGGCCCGTTGCGCACAGAAGCAGGAACATTGCTAAGATCCTTGCTACTCATCCCATCTTCCTCTGCTTGAGCCTTCACCACCAAAGAAGGTGTCTTTGTTGATGTTGGGCGTCGGAACGACACGACCGATCGTGGTCCGACCCCAATTTGTGACGAGCTCGATAATGTTGACGTTTTCGACACTAAGGGTGTGTTTGGATTGAGTGATTTGGAGGGAAAAGAAAGGGAGGGAGAGTAGGGGATTGAAAATCCTTTGTTTGGATAGCAAATAAGGGTGGAGGGAAATGGAGGGGGAGAGATTTGGAGGGTTCCATTTTCCCTCCTCCAACGCAAATCATAATCTCTCCACAATAGGCAAGATTTGGAAAGAAATTGTATCCAAACACCCACATTTCATTTGCCCTCCCCTTCCCTTACCTCCCTTTCTCTTCCCTCCTTCCCCCTCCCCTTCCTTTCCCTCTACTTTTGCTATCCAAACACACCCTAAAGGTGAAGCTGAGCATAATAATGCATTACATGCCATTTTTCAACTAGCAACAAATGCAAAGACTTAATAAACGTTATTATTAAATTTTTTAATTGATAATTTATTAATTTATGTACTGTCCTCCAAAATTGCACCTTATTTATAATTGAGGAGTTTAACTATTTCATGCACTGTAGTTGAGTTTATTGATGGAGAAGCCAAGACATTGCTTTGATGCTTAGTAAAGGGACACATCACACATGCGCAGTAAGATGTACGAGAAGAGGGGAATTTCTTACTTTTGTAGTCTATATTTTCTACGGTACTTTCGTCGTAATCACTAAATTAAAACATCTTCAGTTTGTAGTAATTAGTTTGGTCACTAAGGCAATTAGGCAATTGATCATTACTAAAAACAGCTCTGTTACCAACCGAATTTTATCGATGGCCAATTTAATCGGTCGGTAAATGTTATTACCGACTGAATTCGGTAGGTAAATTTAATATGGTCGGTACTGCATTCGTGACTTAATTGTAAATTTAATTTTTTGATAAATAGTGACCTCGTTTTAAGACGATATTCGTTTGATATTAAGGATTAAACTAAGATTTAACGTGTTAACAATGGTATCGATCACTTTAATATCCTTATTTATGATTTAAAAATACATTTACAACAATAATATTGTCTATGAGGATCATAACATTGTGATGACATCCACATAAAAATACATTTACAACAATAAGAATGCATAGGAGTAATATATATTTGTCCTATATAGACAAATATTATGTAATTGACCCGTTTTAAATTTAAGACAAATAATGTATTTCAAGGGAACGTAAATTTGAGGACTCGAAAAAAGATCGAGGTAAATATGTAAGAATCACAAAAATAATATAACCACTCACGTGTTAGCCTTATGGTTCACGCAAATAACAGCTTCATCCTAGTAAACTTCATCCTTTTACTTATTCTTTATGTTGCTTTATAACGTGACATCGAATAGACGGTTCCTTGAAAAAACTGATAAGGCATAAAATACGATTAAGTATTTCTCTATTTCTAATAGCCAATCCAAATTGAAAACACAAATTCTCATTTGTGACGGGTGATATCCGTCACAACTCACAAGCTTGTGACGGGTCAAATAAAACTCACTTGGGTAGATAAAGACAACCCAGTTGTGATTCCTTAAGCACTCTTACTTTTGTCTTATCTATGCAAGTGGGTGATACTTGACCTGTCACAAGCTTGTGACGGATATACCCGTTACAAAGGAGACTTATTGAATTAAAAAAAGGTGAAATGACTAGTTTATAAGTAAGTGAGTTATTTTTCTATCAACGATTGGTTTTGGGATGTAATCCCATTTATTTGTGAGCCGGTCTCTTTTACTTAGAGCTAACAAGTCTATCTCGACCGACATAACCTAAGATTATTACAAATCGTAACCTACCTGATCTTACCCGACCCGATTCGATAATCAGTAACCCGAATTCGACCCGATATAAACCCGACTCGGCATTGACCCGATTAAAGTAATGTTGTAAAATAATTACCAAATAATGTACCGACCCAAACCAACCTTACCGATACATCATTTGACTCGAAATGACTTCACCCGATAACAACACGACCCAAACCCGGCTTGACCCGAAAAGGTAGGCTAACCTGATATGACCTGAAACCTGATATAACTAGCCTGACTTGACTCGATCCAAACCCAATCCGGCTGATCCCATTACCACCTCTACATGTACCGACTAGTAGTCTACTACTCCGTACTATAAAGTGAGTATAAACATGCTAAGCAGTTTGTTGATAATTGCAACCCATTAGCTTCTGGGCCTAGCCCAACTGTTGCTAATGGGCAGGATGAAGCCCTTTTGACCAGTTGAAGTGATGCAGTGATAAGTTATGGACATTTGCCATTTTTTTAGGATGATTAGCTTCTAACGATGATAATAATCACAATTAGGAGCTTACTAATTAGTGAAATTAAGTTTGGATACTATATATAGTATGTTATGTTTCAAGTTTATTTATAGGTGTTAATTGCTACTTTGCTTTGGTTTGTGATAAAGCATATCTTGGATAATGTTGTTTTAATTAAGGCTTTTGTTAAAGATTAGGGACATTAATTAGGAGATTATACCTTGTCTTAGATTTGTTTAGGTATGCTTTATTCTAAAGAGAAGTATTAAGATGATTTTGTCAAGCTTATACTATGATTTCATTGTTATTTGAAAATTAGACCGAAGACACAAACCCTATAGACCACAACTCCACAAGGAGCTTTAAAATTATGCTGTCTTTAGACCTAGCAACAGGTCGATTTGTGTACGATTTATATTCATGCATGTCGATGTTGAAGTAGGCTTATTTTCACCTCAACTTGACCCCGTCTCATTTACATTAACGTGTCAATTTTCTCAACCTTAACCAAGTAAACTAACAATGGTAAAATATTTCAGCGGGATGAACTAAGGGAAACTCGAAACATTAAGAAAATTTAGACTCGACACTTTTTCGATTTCCAACACCCACCCCCCGGTTTGAGATCTTTTTTCTATGCTTGTTGGGATACTAGTATAGCCTCCGTGGTATTTATAGAGTTTCATTTATTTTACATGTTTCTAGCTACTCAATGTATTTTGATTAGAGAAAAATTTAAATCGTAAGAAGTAATGAAATAAGTATTTTTTACGAAAGTTTTTTTTTTGTTTTTTTACCGAGAAATTAATGATGTTAATTTACAAATATTTACTAATAACATATTTTTTAGCCGTAACTTTTTATCATAAAAAGTTAATGAATTTTTATCATAAAATTCTTTAAAAAAAAGATTTTTTTTTATCATAGAAAGATCGGAGATAAATTTGTGCATAATGTGAAATATTGAATGTTATAAATATTTAAATACAAAAGATTATGTCCATTTATAACCTATCATGTCCATACCTATAATATATGCTAAAAATACTGTTGGGTTCCTTTGATTGATGATAACATGCCCATTTAATGTGTGTTATCTTAGTTTACCTTTTCAGGATTTATGGTTAAATCAAGCTTGCATTAAGAAATGTTGAGTTGTTGATCATCCCATTGTATTGAGTCTTAGATGTCATCTAATGTACAAGTTAGAAAGTAAAGTATTTTAGAGTAATAGAAACAGTCAAGACGACTGTTACTTTCACAAGTAACAACAGCCTGGACTGTTGCCTCAATCCGTAACAACTTGAATTCTTTCTTATATTTCAAAAGCCTTTTTCGTGTCTCTTATTTTTGAAAGATAAACCTTCAGATTTTTATAAGGATTTGGCTCTCTAGAAAAAGTGGTTTGAATAATTATCTTTTTCAAAATGTTTCCTCTTTGTGCAAATTTGACCCTTTGGTCTTTCATAAAGAAAGGTTTGGTTTTTGCCATTTTTGTGAAAACTTGTCATCATGTGACTTGTCTCACATCCTTTGTTTTCTGAAAACTTGTGGTCACTTTTGGGATACTTTCAAACACTCTTTCTCTCTTTTGCCTTTTGATTAAGAACCTTCTTTGGTGCAAGTTTGGGAGGTTGTTGAGACTCATCACATGTGATGGTCTTTGACCCTTCAAAACCCTAGCAACTCCCTTGCTCTTCTTCTCTATAAAAGGCGTGCCATTTCCTCTCTAAAACTCTAAGACTTTTTCTGAGATTTAATTCAAGTTTGCAAATCGTTTTTAAAGCTTAAAAAACCGAGTGTTTATTTTGCAAAACTTTCAAAAGTCTTCAAGTTGTTACAATCTCGGCTACTGTTACTTTAACATACTAAACTCTCTTACTTATGAATTGTTGATCTTGTAAAAGTTGTCCACCTCAATTCTTTGTTAAGAATAAGTTAGTGGAAACTTGATCCTTATAACATTCTAAGTGTGTGAGTAGAGTTTAGGACGGCGTAGTCTTCAACTCTTTGGCAACCGGAGTAGGTTGCGAGTTGGTTTGTCCTAAGAACGGAGTAGTTCTTGGACTTGTATCACAACCGGAGTAGGTTGTTGTTTTTATTGTACGGGTCTTTTAGTAGTCGGAGTAGATCACTAAAAGAAATAAAAAAAAGTAGATTGGACGTAGGCACTTGAGTTTCTTGCCGAACCAATTCAAAAATCTCGTGTTCAATCTTCTTTATTCCGCTGTTATTTATCTCGTTTGTTTTGCTTTGCTTAATTTTCGAAGTAACAGTTCATCATACTGTCACATTTGGTCTGCAGTCTGTACTCCATTAACTGAGACAAATAGCTACAGTCAGAACAATTGTTACTTTCATACTTCAGCAAACATTCATTTTAATGCTCGTTTAATCTTGCAATAGTATTCGAAGTATTCTCTCATCTTCTTTGTTCTTACAACTCACTTTAATTAATAAAGTAGAAGTTAATTTTTTAAAATAGTACCTAATTCACCCCCTCCCCCTCTTAGGTACTTGAATCCATAAACTCAACAAATACTAAACACTATTTTAAGAAATATGTTTTAGGCGGGAAAAGTTGGAGTTTCGCTTATTCATTTAGTAAATAGGGGATTGTTTTATATCGTTACGAAAAGGGTGAAGGGACTAGTTTATATTATAAGTAAGCGAGTTATTTTACCTATCAACAATTGGCTTTGAAATGTAATCTCATTTGCTTGTGAGGTGTCTTGTACTTAGAGCTAGTAAGTCTGACCCAACCGAATAGACAGAACATGAGATTATTACAAATCGAAACCGTTTTGACCCGACCCGATCCCGAACTCGACCCATTATGAACCCGACCGGTATTGACCCCATTAAATTGATGACCCGATAGTTATTAAGCTTATTATTAATCAAAATGAAACCGATTTAGTAAATAATTTGATTTGTTTGATTTATTAATGAATTAACTAAATCAAATAATGGTCGAAACTAATTACAATGGTTAAAAATTGAAGTAATGTAATAAAATAAATCGACCCCGATAACGTACCGACCCAAACCCGACACATCCTTTGACCGAAATGACTTAACCAGATAGCGACACGACCTAAACCCGTCTCGACCCGAAAAGGAAGGCTAACCTGATATGACCTGAACCCGATTTAAATGGCCCGACTTGACTCAACTCAAACCCGACCCGACTGAGCCCATCACCACCTGTACTTGTACCGACTAGTAGTCTACTACTAAACACAAGCTCTTGTCTCTTTGGGTTTCTCTCGTTTTGGGCCAGTTTAGTTTCTATAAGAGAGTTACTGTAATATATAAAAAAAAAAAGTTTCATTGGCTATCAAAATAAAATAGTTAACTTTGTAAAATACTTATTTCTTAATCAAAATAGTTGGGTTGCGGCAGAGGAGTAGTTTGTTAAAGTGAATGTTGATGCAAGAGTTAAAGACGGGGATTGCGTAGGGGTGAGAGTTGTTTGTAGGGACAAGGGAGGTAGGTTGTTGTGGGGCGTGTCAAGGGCGTGTAAGGAAGTGTGGGAGCCACACATTGCGGAGGCGGTTGCTGTGCTGGAAGGTCTGGAGGAAGCTGCTTGGAAGGGACATACTCATGTAGTCATCGAAAAGCGACTGTATTCAAGTGATTGATGCACTGGAGAAGAAGAAGAAAGGGAGGAGCATTTTCTATTTAGTTCTAGACGATATTTTGTCTTTAGTTAGTTAGTTTGAGTCAGTTCTTTGGTCGTATACTAATAGAGTTAATAAATAGTGTAGCACATGCTTTAGCTCATTTATTTCCTAGAGTTGTGGGTCGTACTGTGTGGTCGGATATTTTACCTACGATTGCGAACATTGTGGTTATCGCTGATTTATCTTTAATTTAAAGTGACTTGGGGTGTTTTTCTCGGAAAAAAAAATAGTACTAACCAGGTGATGCTCAAGCTCTCGTCTCTTGTGATTGTTATAAAATACGAAGTACATGTCTATAGTCTAGTGTATAGGAGTGAGAGAAAATTCCTTCCTAGTGAGAGAAAATTCCTTCCTTTTTTGAAATGTCAGTCCCTAACGGTGGTCTCCCGCCGGAGACCAATCTTCAACCTAACACTACAGACAACGCTGTTTCCCCTTACGGGCAAGAAAATGACCAGTTTCCCTCCCTCCCTAAGAGCGCAAAAAGGAAAACGATGCACCTATCAGAGTTTCTTGTAAACCCTAATTCCCAACCCGAACCTACAGGTACGCATCATTTATCTAATGAACACCAATCCCAATCCCAACACCCGATTCCCCAATCTAAATCATATACAGACACGATGCAAGGATTTGTTTCGAACCCTAACACCTCTGTTAACCCATTGTTGGAGGACATCGACTTCGATTCAGAAGACGATGTTGAAGTCTTGAAGATGATGAAGAGGAGGATAAACTCTGCCCTAAAATCTGTCTTACAAAACAGGAAAAAGCCATTATCCGTCAGCCTTGGAGACATGCCCTAATCATCAAAATGTTTGATAAGAAGATAGGATACCTATCCCTTATGCGGAAATTACAAACAAAATGGTCTATCAAAGGCAAATTAACTTTGACGGATCTTACGGGGTCCTAATATGTTGCTCGATTCTCATCTCGACAAGACTATGAATTTGTCCTAACCCAAGGACCTTGGATGATTGATGATCATTATCTTACCATCCGGAGATGGATTCCCAACTTCGTTCCATCAGAGGATAGTATTAAATTTCTAACTGCCTGGGTACGCATCCCTAATTTACCAGTGGAATACTTCAATGAAACCTTTCTCAAGAAAGTAGGGTCAAGGATAGGGAAAGTAATTAGAATCGATAAAAATACGGCATCTGCGGAGCGTGGTCAATTCACGAGACTAAGTGTTGAGGTGGATCTAACCAAACCTTTGCTATCGAAATTCCGTTTATATGGTAAAGTATATTGCATCCAGTACGAAGGCCTAAAAATGATCTGTTTCAAGTGTGGTAAAATGGGTCATCAGTCCGAGAATTGCGATTCTTCCGTAGTCACTAATCCAGCAAACGACCCTATGACAAATGAAGGTCAAGATGCAACCTTGGCAGCTATGGATATCCCTAATGAAAACTCTCTAGAGGCAGACCTACGTCCCGAGGAGGAATCGGATTTTGGAGATTGGATGATGGTCAGGAAACCACCGAGGCGAAAACCATCAGCGAAACCTTTCGAATTTGGTAGTAATTCAAAGGACAACACAAGTTCGAGGTTCGGTGCGCTAAATTCGCTAAAAGATAGCATTGCAAACCCGAGTAAATCCACGGGTATTTTCACGCAATCCGTTTCAATCCCGAATCTCCAAGATAAGCAGAATATCTCAAATATTCCAAAAAATAAGAAAACCATATCTTCCAAATATACTCCCCTTAAGAAACCCAACAATAATATTTTCAAAAAATCTCCAACTAATCCTCCATCCCAAAATAACACAGACGTTTTACGTAATATTACTCATAACCAAAAATCCGGCCCTAATTCCTCCTCAATTCAAGGAAATAAAGATTCTCACAATAATCTAACTTTAGTCAATACACCAATCATCACCACAACTCCTATTATTATTTCCAATAAAGAAAACCTACCTATCCAAACTGTGCAGACGGCGAGCAATCGTGGAGATGAATTACTCCACAGTAGTCGAACTTCTTCCCTCACAGGAAAACTCAATCCTGAGCCTGACACAAGTCCTAATGATACCACCATATCGACGATTCATGTTCACGACTTGGGAGGGGATGGCCGTACCCTTTATGGGGGTGATGGTAAGGGAGTCACATATGATGAATCTGACGTTCGAGCAAGTTCAAGAAAATCCAACGAGTCTTTGGGTCGAGATGTCGATTCCATGGAATGTTAACAAGGTACTCTCCTTGATTAGTCGATCATACGTGTCTCAGTTACAGTTTTTACCACATCTTATTTCGGATAGAATACCTAACTTATCTCCGAACTCACCTCACATCACGTGTATGGTATGGAATTTCCAAGGCTCGGCTAGTAGAGCTAAAATTTCTGCTCTAAAAGATATCATTCAAACCTACAAACCCACTGTATTTGCTCTCATAGAGACTCACATGGGAGGGGATCATGCGGAAAAGGTCAAAAGTATCGTTGGTTATGATAGTCATGCCCGTGTAGATGCAATAGGGTTTCGTGGCGGGATTTGGCTATACTGGAAGTCTGATTTAGTTCGAATTACACCAATTACATCTCATTATCAATATATTACTATGGAAATCTCGAGAGTTAATGAGACACCATGGTTATTCACTGCTGTCTATGCGAGCCCTGACCCGCATAATAGAAGAGAACTTTGGGCGAATTTGGAAGATTTTGCACGAAGAAACGATATCCCTTGGATGCTAGCAGGCGGTTTTAACGAAACTCGAAGTTTAACGGAAAGACACGGGGGAGATAGTAATATGGCTAGGCGTTGTGATCTCTTCAATACTTGGCTTGAAAATTGCGCTCTTGTCGAATTGGAGTTCTCAGGCCCGTCTCACACCTGGGCTAGGGGCAATTCACCAGAAACAAGACAGAGTGCCCGGTTGGATAGAGCGTTGTGCAATAGCGAGTGGAGTATGCTGTTTGGAGATGCTAGTGTGAAACATCTACCCGCTATACAATCTGATCATTGCCCTCTGTTAATCTCACCAAACGGATTCGCTCCCCTTAACTCGATACAACGTCCATTTCGATTTCAGGCAGCCTGGCTCACCCACGAGAATTTCACAAACTTTGTAACTGAAAATTGGCAGCCGGAAGGGAACTTGATTGACCAACTTAACCACCTGTCGAGTAAATTACAAACCTGGAATGAAGAAGTCTTTGGTAATATTTTCAAACAAAAACGTCACTTAAAGGCGAGAATTGAAGGATGTCAGAAGAAATTATCGACGTGCAAGGATAGGGGTACCATGATTTTGGAAGCTAAACTTCGCAAGGAATTCGATGAGATCTTAGAGAGGGAGGAGATTCTTTGGTATCAAAAGTCTCGGGTGGACTTTATAAAAGACGGGGATAGAAATACCTCCTACTTTCACGTAAGCACTTTAGTAAGAAGATGGCGAAATCGTATTAGTTCATTAAAGAACCAGAACGAGGAATGGGTCGAGAATAAAGGAGAACTTCAAAAGCTGGTGCTTGATTTTTATAAGCAACTGTATACACAGGAGGGAGAATATGAAGCGGGGACGGGGATTTTATACGATCTTTTTCCTGAGCTTAGTCGAGATGACTTCGAATGGTTAACCCGTCCTTATACTACATCTTAAATTGAGAAGGTTATTTTTAATATGGGAGCCCTCAAAGCACCCGGGCCGGATGGTTTTCAAGCTCTTTTCTATCAAAAAAATTGGTCGATCATCCGTCAGTCAGTTTGTGAAACAGTGATAAAGGCTTTGCAAGGTAAAGGATTCCCGGAGAATTTCAACGATACACATATTGTTCTAATTCCTAAGGTAATTGGTCCCGAATATATTACACAATTCCGTCCTATAGGGCTTTTTAATGTTTCGTACAAAATCGTTAGCAAAGTTCTTGCTAACAGAATTAAAAAAGTCCTACCTCATCTCATATCAGAAACACAAAGTGGTTTTGTTCCGGGTCGTCAAATCTCAGATAATATTGTGGTATTTCAAGAAACTATCCATACCATGCGCAGGAAGAAAGGCAACAAAGGGTTTATGGCCATAAAAATCGATCTCGAAAAAGCTTATGATCGACTATGTTGGGATTTTATTCGAGACACTCTTAATGATATGTGCATTCCTGCTTATTTAGTCGATGTCATAATGGAATGCGTCACAACTGCTCGAATGCAAATCCTATGGAATGGAGAGCCGACTGATATGTTTACGCCGTCAAGGGGGGTGCGACAAGGCGACCCACTGTCTTCGTATCTATTCGTTATGTGTCTTGAGAAATTACAACAATTAATTGATGAAGAGGTTCGGTGTCACAGATGGAATCCTATTAAAATATGTTCTAATGGACCTATTATTTCGAACTTATTCTTCGCGGACGACATGGTCCTCTTCGCAGAAGCAACCACCGAGCAAGCTTCAGTTATTTCAAATGTTCTAACCACTTTCTGTCGAGCTTCCGGAGAAAAGGTTAGTGTGGCTAAATCGAGAGTCTTTTTCTCGCCAAATACAAGCACGGTCGTTCAACAGCAGGTAACTAGTGTATTGGGTTTTGAGAAAACGGATGATTTGGGAACTTATTTGGGTATGCCAACTATCAACGGCCGAGTTACTAAGCACACATTCAATCGAATTCTCGACAAATTTAATACCAGGCTTACGGGTTGGAGTACTAAACATCTATCAATGGCAGGGAGAGCCACGCTCATTCAGTCCACGTTATCCTCTATGGCTAATTATAGCATGCAGACGGCTAAAATTCCTAAAACGACATGTGATGATATTGATAGAAAAACCCGAAGGTTTCTTTGGGGGGGCGATGAGAACAAAAGAAAGATTCATCTTTTATCTTGGGAGACCATTCAGAAACCCAAAACTAATGGCGGGCTCGGAATTACCTCATCAAGGCAAGCTAATGCGGCTTTTTTGACAAAGCTAGGATGGCGTGTTCTGTCGACACCAAACAGCCTTTGGGCTAGGGTGTTGCGTGCTAAATATTGTAGTGGAAGATGCGATATTGACATGTTCAAACCCAAATCAAATATGTCTAATGTTTGGGCAGGAATATCGTCACAAGCAGCGAATATAGTTAAAGGCACTACCTCGGCAGTAGGAAACGGACAACGAACCCTTTTTTGGGACCATTCTTGGGTTGAAGAAGGTACCCTATCGGATGTTGCTATTCTTCCTATTCCGGAAACATTATTAGGGGCAGCAGTGAGTGATATGTGGGATGAGGAATATGGATGGAAGTGGGATGAATTTGCTAATTTTCTTCCGCGCGAAAGTCTCCTTAAAATAGCGTCTTTCTCTCTATCACCCGACCCCAATCTGGTGGATTCTTTGTACTGGAATGGAACCTCACACGGGAAATTCACGATTAAATCCGCGTTAAATATTATCAAAGGTATGGACCCGGTACCAGAAGCTAATCAAGTTCGATGGCATGCTATTTGGAAATTGCCCGTCCAACAACGAATAAAGTTCTTTATTTGGTTAGCTGCCCATAAAAGAGCGATGTGTAATGTCGCAAGGGTCCGTCGCAATCTTTCTGATGACCCAAGCTGCCCCAGATGTCTCGCTGAAGAAGAAAACATGGATCACGTACTTCGTTTTGGCCCTTTCTCCCGTCATCTTTGGAGCCTCCTCGGTATTCCTCCCTCTCTGTCCTCCTTTTATAACATCCCTTATAATGACTGGATATCGTTCAATGCTAGCAATAATATCGATGTGGGGGTGGCCGACTGGTCCATGAAATTTGCCATCACTTGTTGGTGGATATGGCGTTGGCGAAATAATGTAGCCTTTGGTCGTGCGCAAGATAACCCGTTAGACCCCATCCCGTTTCTTCATCAACAGTTTGAGTCCTCGAAGAATGCCTTTGATAAATACTCTCTTTTTATACCTAATCCTGGTCATCGAACTCGGGAAGTGTTGATTCGCTGGCATCCACCTCCCTTCAGCTGGTGCCTTTTGAACACAAATGGTGCATCGAAGGGCAACCCGGGTCCGGCAGGGTGCGGAGGTATCCTTCGTGATGATACGGGTAATTTTGTTTCAGCCTTTATGTTCTCAGGTGGGATATGTACTTCCATGAGAGCGGAGATGTTAGCTCTTGTAACTGGGCTGGAAAGAGCGAGGATTCTTCATATCGATAAACTTCTAGTCCATATGGACAACGAAACATGCGTCAAGCTAGTCTTGGAGGATCAATTGGTGAGTAATTGCCTTCGACCCCTTGTAATTCGATGCAAAGATCTTATCCGCTTACCTGGGTGGAAGGTACGCATCCAACATGTCTTTAGAGAGGCAAACCGAGCAAGCGATTGGCTAGCGAATCAAGGCGTTCACTCATCTACTAGTCCTAGCTTCTTTGATGATCCACCGGATGCTCTTAGGTCAATCCTGCGTGAAGATCTTCTAGGGGTTACTACCCCTCGTTTAGTGCACTAGTTTTCGGGTTTTTACCCTCTTATGTACCAAAAAAAAAATAAATAAAAATAAATAAAATACGAAGTACACTTTTGATGTTATGACCGTCGGATTTGGTCCGCACTATATCAATCAATTAAATAGTTGCATTTTAATAAAAACAATTCACTACTACATGACTAAACGTTTTTCTTAAAAAAGAAATTTGAAAATTTCCAGATTTGTTATTAACAAAATTACTCTCAAAGTCCTTGTAAAATTTTGCAATCACAATGATATTTGAATTAGGAATTATAGCATCTCGTGGTTGGTTCATTATTAATCCTTACATCTTAAAAAGAGAGGACTTGGGTCTACTGTAGCAATGAATAGTACCACCCAAAGTCTCCCTCTGCCGTTAGATTTACACATTAGATCTCCACCTTCCATTTCTGCTATACTCTCATCCACAACTTTTGATCATTTTCTTTATCAGTTCTCATCCGCTTATTTTCATCCCTCTAAAAAACCACCCTCAATCCTTCCATCTCTGCTATACTCCATAGCTTCATCTCAGTGACATTTTCCCCTTTCCCCTTCAATTTCACACCACAATGACGATGCCGTGGTGACGATGACGGTGCTTATGATGAGTCTGATGGCAACATTTAAGGTTACATCTTCTTTCTTCTTTTCGATGTTCATTATTTCGAGTTTTTTTGTTTAAAACTTTGAATTTGTGACCAACTAACACATCCCTTATCTTTTCTTTTCCTTGAATGGAAGGTAGACATACGCCGTTTCCTAACATTGAGTATGATTCATCATTTTTATTGATTGATTATTATGATGTCAATCCAATATTATAAAGTGGGCATTCTTTCAATTTTATTGCCCATATAATTCAATTCACTTTACTTGCCATTTTTCATTATATTATTCTCTCCTCTATGGCTTTATCTTCTTCTTTTGCTTCCCACATGATCATCCCTAAGGTACTAACTGATCATCATACAAATACGGTGTTGTGCTGTTGAATTTTAGGGTTTTGTTTGATTTTAGTGTCTTTCTTTTAGGCTTTCCTTATCTTGTTTTTTCTCCAATGGCGCCCTGTTGAATTGATACGTATTTGTGCGGTCGGTTAATTACGTATTAGTTTCGATTTTGCTTGTTTTAATTTCGATTTCGTATTAGTTTCATCGCTTTAATTACAATACTCTTTTGTATCCCCTTATCCTCACATGAAGATCAATTCCTTCATATATCGGGAAAATCATTTATGTGGTCGAAATTAGAGTGATCAATTGGTATCCTTGTTTAATCAGTTTGGTATTGTGCTAAATTGTTATCCTTGTTTATCCCTTCATTCAATATCAGACCACAACGCTGACGATAAGGACTTGGTGTCATGGTAGTGACGATAAGGTGTTGATATGATGGCGATGACAATGCTGCTTTTGATGACAACGGCGGGAACAACCATGTATACTGGCGCCCTATTTCTCTCTCTTTTCCTAATCTGAACTCAGCTGATGATTTTAGCTCCCATCTCTGATTATCCTAGAACTGGTGAACTCATCTTTTTCATTTTTTCTGGGTTTGTCGCCGATTAGTGTTATTCTTATAATTGTTATCATTTCTTTGATTATTAATACTACGTTTAATATTATTATTTCATTCGTTGAACAGTGCCTCTGAGGTTGGTTCGTGCTTGCACAGCTAGAGGTTAGTTTTCCTGTTGATGCTTGGGTCATTTTAATTACTTCGTTTTTGCACTTATTTATAATTTATAATGCTTGTCTAGACCTGTGTGCCAATTACATTGCAAAGGTATCAATTGTAATGTTGCTGTATCATTTTATTAGATATTTTCCCCATTTTCCCCTCACTTTCATTATAAAAACGATCTTCATAATCCATCATTCCAATCCGGGTTTCATCTTATTTTTGTTCTCAGTAATAAAGTTTCCATCTTTTTCTCGTTTTTAATGTTTTTTTTTGTCACTGTTTTTGGTTGTAGGTTGTCCTTCAGTTCAGCTGATAGCTGATATCGAATATGTGAAGAGAAGTCCCTGTGGATCATCAAAAATCTGTGAAGATGTGAAGAGAATATGTGAAGAGAATTTTTGAAGGTTTGAAGAGAATTTTTGAAGGTTTGAAGAGAAATTTGAATGATAAAAAATGATAGAGGAAGGCGATATTTGAATGATCGTTTTCTGGGTTTTTGGCTCATAAATTATACCTGTGGATCATCGAATATGTGAAGAGAATTCCATCTTCAAAAACCCTCTTCTCTCAACAACGAGCAATCGACTTCGCATTATAACCTGCAATTTACTCATCAAAAATCTCGCCTTCCTCTTATCATTGTTCTTAACCTTATTCCAGGTATAATTTTTGATTGTTTTGAATTTATTATGAAATTGATATTTAGGTTTCATCGTTTAATTTAATCAGATAATCAAGTTCAAAATGACCTTTTCATTCAAATATCTGTGTTTATTCTCGTTGGTTTGTTAAATTTCTTATGTTTTCAATTTTAATTAGGTTATTAATTGGCCAAATTTTATTGCATTAGACATGTTCCTGGCAAGCTCATCCAAAAAAGTACAGTATGTTGTATGTCTTTTGATGCACGACTGTCACATGTATATGAATCTGATGAGAAATTTAAAAGAATTTCATTTGACTTGTTTGCTCATATTAGGAGCCAATTAGAAGTTTATGAAAGTATTGTTTATCATCTCCCCCACTCAAAATGGTGAATTGTGAACTACCATCTTCATCAATCTTTACATCGGTTCAATTTTATGATTTTGTATGTTTTTAGTTTGTTTAATTATGGTTTTGATAAATCACATGTACTGGTTTCATTGTCCTAATTTCTACTGGTTTATTTGGCAAGTGTTGATTCTGTTTGTTATTTCCATTGCCGTATTTCTTCTTTTCCTGCGTTACTATCCTGTGTATATGTGTTCACGGGGTCCTGGGGACGGAATTTATGTGTTGCATTGCTCCGGCTTTGGACTTCACAGTTACCCTAACTGTTGGCTATCAAAAACTAGAGTCACAAGAGACTTGGAAAATCCATAAACAGGCTGGTCCTTCTACAACAGCGAAAGGATTCAACATTACTAAGTTTAGATTATTAACCACCATGTCACAAAATAAAGCTTCAAGCAAGAGATGTTTGAGACTTTGTAATGTGCAGCTAAACTACTATCATCGATTGTTGGGACTGCCGCCGCACAACAATGATCATCATCATTCTTTAACAGTAATTTGGGCTTCTTCATGCAATTAGGGCTTCTGGGATCATTGTAAGTCCGAATCTTTCTTCAATATTGGTTATCAATTGTTTATAATTCTTCAATTTAGATGTAATCATAGTTACTCCTTCCGTTCGGTTGAATTCCATACGTTTGATTAAAATATACCTCACCTATTTTTAAAAAATGTATGAAATTCAACCGAACGGTGTGAGTATTTATTTATATTGGTGTTATAATTTCTATGTGTAGGTTTAATTAATGTTTAATCACAGTTCCGATTTCATGGATCATATTACTGCATCAACTCAATTTGCATGCTATTTTTGTGTTGTATGACACTGCTAATAATCCATAAACAGGCTGCTTTCTTATACAGGTATAATTCGCTCTTTTCCATTTTTCATATACTTTATTTTTGCTATACCAAAGTTTCTGAATTTGTTGATGGATCGAGGTCAGTGTTTTCTAATTCAGGTTGTCTGACAAGAATTTTAGAAACAATTTTTTTTACTGCGGTGTGATGGAGCTCAAAATGAGGGGTTGCTCGCTTCTCTTATCTGGTCTTTGTTTGTTGGACACTTCCTGCCACAATGGAGTACTAGGTTCTCTTCTATTCTCTTTCATTTGATCACTTCAGTTTTCTTATGTTCTACGATGATCACTACTTTAGCTTATACTAATTGTGTTTTATAGCTCTTTTATGAGATGGTCTCGACGTCCCTCGTTAAATTGCACAAATGGGCTGGACTATACCCACAACGACAATAAAAAGAGTTCATTTTGTAGTCCAAATGAGGTTTCGTATCTAAAATGATTGACAGAAGCAGGGCCGACGTGTAGTTCCTGGGAGTGATCTATTTATATAAAACAGAGCCATTGCTAAGTTGTTGCTTTTGGGTGTAGGGCGGTGATGTTATTTCGTATTAGTTTCGGTTGTTACTCATTTGATGATGTCTACTTTAGGGTCGTTAGTGTGTGTTTAGGGATTTAAATAGTCAAACCTTGGGGTTGCAGAGGCCAGAGGGGTCATCCTCTCTTATAACTCAAAAAAGGGGTAGTACTATTAGCCAAACACCATTTTTATGCTCTTTCTATGTTAGGGTTACCGCTGTGGTACAAAAACGCTTAGGTATAGACTGCGGTTACTGCAAGTTTTAACTTGCAGTCATATATGTCCATTTATTTTCTACCGTAATTGCCTGTAGGAGCAAACTAGATGGATGTCATGGCTCAAGCTTCTAAAGCCCCAAAAGAAAGTTTGACACTAGGTGCTTACGATTTAATTTATGCAACCTTTGCTTAAGAAAAATGTTATATTTCACTCCGCGTCTCTTTTTTATTCATTAGGCGTATTTAGTCTGTACATATATTGATTTCAGGTTGAAAAGTATAGGGTTTAAAGGGATTGGAATTAGAGCTTAGAAGAAGATGGGTATTAAGTTCACGCTGGTTCTCCTTGTTTCAGGTGACTTGTGTCTCTTCTAGCTTATGTTTCTTCTGCCTCTTTGAAACCTACGTCTAAACAATTACTTAAAGGATGTAAGAAGATGGTCGAGTTATGAGTAAGCCTGTCTATCTCCGAACCCCCCCTTGCCCTGCAATATGCAAGAACCATCATGGCACTGGTAATGTTGTTATGAACTTTTTCAGCTCAGTTACCTCTTACTTCTTTCCCTTTTTGGGTGTTATTTGAGTTGTGATATTGGTCCATACCTATCTGCTTACAAGTGATTTCTAACCTTCTCTCATACATGCTTTGATAGTTTGATTCATATGGAATCCATCTAACCGGTTCCAAAGCAGATTGATTATGCTGACATTTTTTTGTGGGAAATTACTTCACTTATGTCTGCTGTTGACTGTGCAAGTTTACTAGGAAAGGAGAAGATATCAAATATCAGTTTACTTGCAACTTCTGTGCACGTACAAAAGCTTCAACGTATCGCTGTTGCTTGTCTTGATTGATGTAGCACCGAAGACTCCTCCTATCAGGGAATATCGGTAATATCGTACTACACCGCACTTGGAGTAAAAGTGGCAGTTGACAATGAAACACTCGATATTCAAGAATTTGTACAGGTTGGTGATGTATCGGGAAACCTAGACCAAAAAGACGACTAAGGTTGTTTTGTTTTTGTCAAGTACTAAATAACTATCCTATGGCGAGATCTGGAACAGCATGTTTAGCTGCTAATTGGTGGTTGAAATACGACTAGAATATGTGATAATCATTTGGTGTTGGAAAGTTGATGAATACTAAGTATATTGTTTGGGCTACGTAGTCGTCTTTGACATTTGACCAAATGTATTTTAGTTCCTCTCCTACTCTCGTGGTGTTGTCTCGTTCTTTGGTTCGGTTTGCCAAAAAAAAATGTGCCTTAGTGTCGTTGCACCGCCAAGAAAAATGTTTTTGAGTATTTTACCAAGGCTTCTTGGCAAACTCGTGTTTTCAAACATTTTCTCCAGTTGAGTAATATACGGTCCACCATTTGAGTACATGGACCAATTCCTTTTCTGTTTCCATACTCCCGCCTTATTTTCGCTGATTCCTCAAGGTTGCCAAGCAACAACTAGCGCTAATTGTACTACAAATTCACATGAGCTATACGCATATGCCATCCAGTTCTAATTGTGTTTGTATATAACAATGATGACGTGTTTTGGTACAAATCTTTGAACGACACGACTTCTATGAACTCTATTCCTTGCCAATGTTAGTCATACTTTCCATTTATTCTACCGTACTTCCTCATGCGAACGTCTACAAGATTGACCAAATTGGGGCACCGCGCCCGGGAGGGCGCGGAGCAACAACTAGTACTATCAAAAATTTAAATAATTTTTTAATTTGTTTATTACCTCTTTTTATTGTGTTCCAAATTTGGCCCGTGACAAGATTGGGCTAAGCATGGTTTATCTTTCTCAAACTTTGGCCCAGGCACGACCTACGGCCCAGGGTGTGTCGTGTCGTGCTAGGTCGGGCCAATCTCGTGTTGGCTAAAATGGGGCACATACCGTGCTTGCTTTTATAAAGCATCTGGTAATTTGGAATTGCTCTAAAGAATTACAGAACTCTTAAGGTAACGATAATATGACCAATTCAAATTAATTCAAAGAAAACATTGAGAAACATTGAGAAATAATAAGAACAGTAGACAAACTAATAAAACAGTGAGAGCACTAGATAAACACAAGAAACAATAAATGAACAAAAATCGACTAACCATAAATTTAGAAGCAGATAGCATCTAAGATGTCAGGACTCTGCCGATTTAAATCGACGAAACACCCTACAACGAAAGCCACCAATGAATCCGGATCATAATACTTGACCACCTTTATAAATGTGAAGTGATGTTCTGTAGTTTTAGAGTAGAGATACGAAGGCCTTAACCAAACGAGACAAAAGTAGTCGTCCCATAGATGAAGCAAAGAAAGAGGACTATGAACTTTTTTTAAGTCGTACAATACGCCGACATGTTCCATTCCGACAATGGGACCGGAAAAAACATTCATTTCCTCCCAATCCAAAGCATAGATAAAAGCTCTTCTCTTGTCAATCCAATACAGGTGGTTATCATCTTTATTGATGACCGGAGAAGTATACACGAACTCAGGTTCAAAGTCCCTAGGAGGAACAGGAAGATGCGTCATCCACTTTTGAGTAGCAACATCGTACAGATAAACAAGACCACGACCACTGGGCGATATATTATAATCAGAAACCATAAATTTGGCATTGGATTCACCAAGGGATGCAACAAACAGGTGCACGTACATAGAGCTAATATGTGGATCTGAGTTAGGCGGACGAAGAATATGAGACCAGAGGTTAGTATTCGGGTCATACACTTCCCCGAAGGGTTGAGACTCAAAGCCGTCGTTAGGAAGCAAACCTCCAAAAAGATAAACTTTGCCAAACAAGGAAAAGGAACGTGCTGAAATCCGGTTTTGACATGTAGGAGAAGCGAGTTGCTTAGGTTCGGTATGAAGTGGGTCTAAGCTGTATGACCAAAACTCAAGGGATTCTCCCAATTTACCAAAGAGAGTGTAAATGTTGTTGCCAACACGAGACATGGAGGAGAACGGGTTTAACGGATTGTGTCCTAAAAAAACGGGTGGATAGGCTGAAGTGATGTGGCGGAATTTGGTCGGGTCGGATATAGAGTGATGATGGGGAGTGTAATAATTGACGTCTGCTTGTTCGAAGAATTTAAATTCTTTCGAGGGTATAGTAAGTAACTCCAAATTAACACTGCTAGATTCATTAGAAACATAGGTTCTGAAAGCGAACCGGAGTGATTCAGGCGGGGACCGGTTCTCAGGGTAGTCTTTGTTAATAACATCTGAATCTGGCTCGAAACTAGGACTTCGAATTCTCCTCCACTTGGATGCACGGAGCAATGGGAAATTCGACTTCGTCCTCGACCTCGACCTCGACTTCTTTCTCCTCCTCCTCGTCTCGATCCATAACCAAGACAAACTCATTTGAATTCAGCTATTCAATTGAGATTATAACAAACTATAATTGTGAACAATAAAGCAACCTAAAATCTATATTATTTAATTATCAGAATTAGGAATCAAATTGTAATTGCAAATCTCAAAATTAGCTGAACAATACAGGAAATCAATTGGAAATTAGGATAGATTCTTTACGGTGGTTGTCGACTTGCCGGGTTTATAAGAGTTGGAATATTTGTGATTTGTGATTGTATTGAATGAACAATTGTGATATAAGGAACAAGGCTAGACTATTTATAGACGGGTTATACGACTCCGTTCCCTTGAATTATTTATAATATGTACAAATTTCAAGAGGGGTTAATTGATACTCTTTCCTAGTCTAATTGCCGGGTTATACGATTCCTTTTTTTTTTTTTTTTTTTTTTTTTTTTTTTTTTGCACCAAAATTAAGGAAATAAATTTGGACCATACAAAACACTCTACCCAACATAGAATTGAATTTGCAGCACACAAAACTTACCAAAAAAAAAAGGAGAACCAACATCCGACTAGCATAAAAAAGAAAAGAGGAACTTACAATTAGACTAGGAGGGAGTATTTACTACCAATTTTAAACCTAAATTTCGTAATTAAAAAAGCAAACTAAAAATTAAATTAAGGGTTTTTTGATAAATATTACCTTTGTACTACACTGTTTTAAGAACTACTACCAAAATAATTTTCGTTTAAAAACTACTACCAGTAAGTTTAATTTTTTTTAAAAACACTACCAAATCTCATCAAAATCCAATAAAACACAATCTTAGCCATTTATTTTTGAATTTCCATCTTAAGTACTAAATTTTAATTCTTTAACCAGTTATTTTGATGAAGTTTAAGCAAGTTTTTTTACCTTAAATAGGTGAATTAGATGAAAGTAGGTTAAGGTGATTTTGCCTCAAAATGACTGACAAACGGTAGTGTTGATAGTGTTTAAGGGATAAAAAGTACAACTCAATATGAAAATTCAAAAATAAATGGCTGATATTGAGTTTTATTAAGGTTTGGATGAGACTTGGTAGTGTTTTTAAAAAAAATCAAATTTACTGGTAGTAGTTTTTAAACGAAAATTATTTTGGTAGTAGTTCTTAAAACAGTGTAATACAAAGGTAGTAGTTATCAAAAAAACCCTTAAATTAATGTTCCACTAGTTTTTGAACCCGTGCACTGCACGGGTGGCAACGTAGAGTATTAATCTAAGTAGATCTTAAATATATAGCATGTGGAGTGAAGAGGTAAGTTTAATTCATTAGTACTTGTACACTCTAGATGACATTTTTGAAATGTAAAGGTATACGAAGTATCTCGTAAATTTATTTATTGTACTTTTATGATTTGTTTTTCTTTTCATCTGTTAAATTGTGTGAGTTTTAAAGGATACTTACTGTTATTATTTTGCCTTCTTATATATTAACTAGTTTAATTGCCCGTGAAATTCACGGGGCTTTTTAGGCGGGTGGTGTGTTTATGTCAGGGTAACAATATTATGTCAAACACATATTATTCACAAATTATACTATAACTTTATAAGACCGTCGTATGGTACGATCGTTTTAAAAGTGGTCATTTTATAGTAAAAAATTATTATGTTTATGTTAAAAAGTGTGAACTATTATTATTAACCTTAGATTTGATTTTTATGTAAATCTACCATTTTTATTGTTTTTAAAATTTTCAATTGATCATAAATCAAAAATCGGAATTGACAAAAAAAACTTCTCACATTGATTAGCTCTTCGAGATCTATAAATTGATAAAACAAAATTGATCATTCAAAAACTTAAGATCGAAGATATGGTTGATTTGAGATTTTCGTTAAGCAAAACACTATAAAATGTCAGTCGACAAACTTATTGTTTCTAATATAATCAAAAGAGTCATATTATTGGGGTCCAATTCTTCGGATTATATATTAGAGGATGCAGTCCTTTCACTGTAAAGAATTAAATACTTATGATTTTAAATTTATTTTTTTCAATGTAATTACATGTTTATTATAGACTCACATTTTTTTTGTGTTTAAATTTTAGTACCGGTCACGGGAGTCATTGTTAATTTGCATCCCCTATGTTGTTCGAATCCTAGTTACGCCACTGCGGAGTGCGGAGTACATATTAACTTTTAACAAAAAATGCACTAAATTAATTTAAATCTACATTTTTCGTGAATATAATAATAGTTTAACGGGAAATAATCTTGAAATGTTCTTTCATCATGTAAATCGGGTGATGATACACTGCCTCTTCCTTAATGTTATTGTTCCTACTTCCTAGGAACTATTACGTACATTCTACCAAATTAGGATTACAAATAGAAGCACAAGTGCACAAGAATGTTAATTGTTAATCAACATACGCCGTTCATTAGTTCATGGCTTGTATGGAGCAAATTGTAGTAAACTACCCATGGCACAATAGATTAAAAGCAAAAGGTTGGCACACTGGCGCTTTGTTGCAATACAAAACATGTGTACTTCTTGCTACCCTGTCTGGGTTGCCTTCCATCATTTCACGACTTGGGATTGCAGTAGTGAGGTGTTGGAACTACTCGGAAGTAACAAACGGAGCCTGTCGTGTGTGTGTGTATTCAACAGTGTTGGACCTTTAGTCCTAATTAATTGTTTTGATAATGACAGTAATGATTTGTATGTGAACTTAATATATAAACATATGCGTGTAATTGTGTGCTTAAGTCTTTATTTAGAAAGGAACAATTACAATGACGCAAGCTTGAAGTTTGGACCAAGGAGGTACAACTTCAAATACACTTGATCGATGTATTCAAGCAAGATCAAGACCAAACAACAACCACGAGACTCAAGATGAGAGACTTGTGAAGAGACGATTCGTGTACTGAAGATCTACTGAAGATTAGATAGTATAGGTCGTCATTCGGTAATGGTTTTACTTTGTTTGATTTAAAAGTTAGTGAAGTTATGACCTAATAGACATAACTTCATTGCTAGACAAAAATGATGCGTTAATTTTTGGAAAATATATTTTTAATGGTTTATAAAAATAAGAGAGTATTTATTTGGTTGGAATTAATTAATTAGAATTTAAGTTGAATAAACTATTGGTTTGTAACACGATATTTATATCGTCATGCAACCTAGGGCTTTAACTAAATTCTATCTCGATTTGTTGCGGGCTAGAGAAGGAAGGATGGACCGAAGGAGGCCTTGGGCCGGCCGAACCCTAGGGTGGCCGAAACCCTAGGAGGCCAAACTCCCTTCCTTTGCTTCCTACTTGTTCATCAAGTTATCTGTTTCCAGAATATTCCTATGCCCTAATTCCAGAACATTCCAAACCCTAATCCTCTCTACTATAAATACTCTCATTCATTCAACATTAATTGTTGACACACACATCTACAAATTTCAAAGAGAGAAAAATATTTTTAAGCAAAAATCATTTGAGCTTTAATTCTTATTTTCATATTTGCTTATACAAAAATCACGCATCAAATTTGTCAATCACTCGAAGAAAATCGTTATTGGATATTAAATACACAAGGATAGTATACTCACTCGCATAACGTGAGATTAGTATTTGTCGTTGTATTTTTCTTATTAACGTAAGAGCAACATAGAGTATTTAGCGATACTCAATCTGAGTTATAATCATATAGTTGATTATACGAGTGGATTGGTAATTTTTGTAATCCGGAGAAAGGTACTAAAAATTATTAATCGAGAATAGTGGACGTAGGTTTCGACTTGTGAAACTGAACCACTTCAAAATCCTGTGTGTCTCTCTTTCTCTCTCTCTTTATTATTGTTATTTCGATTTTGCATTTATTGTTAATAATTTAATTAGTTGATTTTAATCAATAAAATCAAGTAATTAATTTATATCATATATTTCGAAAAAGCGGTCATCGTTTTTAATACTCAATTCACCCCCCCCCCCCCCTTTCGTATTCGATCAATAGACTCCACAATTGGTATCAGAGCCTCGTGCTCTTGATCGCCTAACAGCTAGAGTTGATCGTTTTTTTTGTAGTCTATTTATCGTCTTTTCCGCTGCATTTATTTTTTATCAAATGGATTCCAAACACCTAAAGTGTCCTATATTCAATGGGAAGAACTATGGTTTATGGAAAAATATGATGACCCATTTCATTAAAGGAAACGACTGGGAGTGTTGGTTGATTATCAAGAATGGTCCGAATAAGATCTTACTTGCAACCAGTAATGGCACTACCGTCGAAAAGAAAGAAGAAGACTATATTGAGGCGGATTATAAAAAGGCTGAGAAGAATTCTAAAGCAATAAGCTTATTGCAAAACGGTATGATTGCCACTGAATTCGATCGTTTCTCAACCAGTTCATCTGCCAAGGAAATATGGGATGGTCTAGAATTAGCCTATGAGGGAACCACTGTTGTCAAAAAGCAACGTATGGCATTACTAATGCGAAAATACGAGCTGTTTGCCATGGAGCAAAACGAGTCAGTTGATAGCATGTCCTCTCGCTTTTCTAGCATCATCAATGAGCTAAAGAATTTAGGAAGAACTTTTGACTCCGAGGAAATTGCTAGAAAAATACTCAGAAGTATGTCTCGCAGATGGAGGCATAAAGTATCTGTCATAGAAGAATGTAAGGACCTAACTTCATTATCCTATCAGGAGCTACTCGGAACCTTAATGGCTCACGAGATTACTCTGAATCAGGATGAGGAGGAAGTTAGTACAAGCAAAAAGATAGCCTTACAAGCTGAGTCTAGCAAAGTTGATGATTCTTCAGATATTGAAGATGAAACTGCGTTACTTGTTAAACGTCTTAGGAAACGGTCCTTCTTTCAAAATCAAAATAAGACAAATAACAAATCAAAGCAAACTCCCAAGAAAACTGTTGAGTCAAAAGGGTCTTTCTCTAACCCTGGATGCTTCAAGTGTGGTGATATTAATCACATGATCAAAGATTGCCCTACATGGAAAAATATTAAAGACAAAAATCAACGTGACAAAACAAAGAAGGAGTTCAAGCAAGTCTTGATGGCTTATTGTTGGGGAGACTTGGACGTTGAAAATGACGAGTCCGAAGAAGAAGAAGAAGAAGTCAATGTTTGTCTAAGTAGCGTCAGTCTTGACCTATTCTTCGAAAGCGACAATGAAAGCAATGCTTCAAATGCTGAGAAGTGTCTTGTTGGAAATTCGGATTCAGATTCAGAAGATGAAGAGGTAAGTCTTCTTGAACTTAAAAAGCAAGTTAATAGATTTTCTAAGAGTGATTTAGTTAAGACCTTTGAACAAACCCTCGATATAGTTCATGAACAGAAACTAGAATTAAAAGACCTTAGGGAACAAATCCTAGACATTGCTGAGGAAAACCAACTTCTAAAAGCCAAAGCCAAAAAGCTCAAATCTAAAGTTATGGCTACTCCAAATATAACTTCGAAAAGACAAATCTTTGAGATAAACGCTCTTGAATCAAAAGTTAAGGCTAGTGATGCCATAACTTCAGAGCTTAAACTCAACATTAAGCATCTTCAAGCTAAAGTTACAGCTAGTGATGCTATAACTTCTGAGTTGAAGAAAGTCAATGAGATTTTAAAAGATGAGCTTAATGGCAAAGATAGTGTGGTTTCCGAACACAAGAGAGAAATTGTATTTCTCTCTAAGCAATTGGATGAAACTAGTAAAAGTATGTCTCAACTTAAGGTACAACATGAAAAAGAGAAACGTATCTTGAATGAACGTTTTGATAAATTTCGTGAAGACTTTGAGAAAGGTAGTTCTTCCAAGTATTCGAATGTAGATCATTCAAAATGTGAAAAAGAAATTGAGTCCTTGAAAGAATTGCTTTTACATGCTCGAAAGGTTCATGATAAATGGGAAGGAAGCACAAAGGTTCTAAACTTCCTTACTGAACAATCTGACAACAACATGAAGATGGGACTTGGTCATGAATGCTATAGCCGTAGAGACCATGATAAATGCAAATCCAATCCTTCTGAAAATGATTTCAGAAAAAGAAAATACGTTAATCTTCCAGAATACTTGATTTGCAATTACTGTGGCTCTACTGGACATATACAAGTCAATTGTGTCAAACTTGCTTTCGATAATCGAAAGAATGTCGAAACTGCTAAGACTTGTGATTTCATAGTAGAAGATGATGTCTCTACTAAGGATGAACCTAACGACAATGAAGAACGCAATAATGAGTTTAGATGGACTTATGATATGGCTTTTGATTACTCATCCGTTCCTTCAAAATCAAACAAAATGAATGAGAATCAAAAGCATACATTCAAGCCTAAAGTTCATAACTCTAAACCTAGAGCGCCTCATGAAGGTACTAGACCAAAAGCTACTTTCGATAGAACAAAACCTAGAGTACCTCATGTCCCAATTGTTAGACAAAGACCAAGACAAACCAATGTTAAAGCCAAAAGAATAACTAGACAAGTATGGGTTAGAAAGGATCAAATATATAGAATTACTAACCATAAAGGACCCAACCTAGCTTGGGTACCTAAAAGTTGTATTTGATTCATTTGCAGGTAGAAGTGAAAGAAAATAACCTATGGTATCTCGACAGTGGATGCTCGAGACACATGACAGGAGACAGAAATCTTTTTCTTTCACTAGAGCCCTTCTTTGGTGGCAAGGTTACCTTTGGAGATAACAAGAAGGGTACGATTATTGGAGTAGGAAAAATCGGAATTTCAGCCTCTCATTCAATTGATAAAGTATATCTGGTAAGTGGTCTTAAACATAATTTACTTAGTATTTCTCAATTATGTGACAAAGGAAATAGAGTTGTTTTTCATGCCGATGTTTGTCGTATCATAATTGAAGGTACTAGTAATGTTTTACTTGAGGGTCACCGTATGAGGAATGTGTATATGATTGACTTAAATGTTGTCAATACAAATTCCTTTGCGTGTATGAAAGTAACTTCTGATGAGTCTTGCTTGTGGCACAAGAGGTTTGCACACGTTAGTCCAACTATTTTAAAGAAACTTAAGTCTATGGATTTAGTTGAAGGCTTGCCCTCAATTAATTTCGAGCAAGAGACAATGTGTGACTCATGTGCCCGCTGCAAACATGTTAGATCCTCTTTTAAACCTAAGAGAGTAGTTAGCACTAAACGACCACTTGAGATGGTACACATGGATTTATGTGGACCTATGAGAGTTAGAAGCCGTGGTGGATCAAAGTATGTATTTGTTCTAGTCGATGATTACTCAAGGTATGTCTGGCCAATCTTTCTTTCTTCTAAAGATGAAACTTTCGATGAATTTGTAGTATTAATGAAGCTTGCCCAAAATAGATATGATAATAAGCTTATTTCGATTCGGACGGATCACGGCACGGAATTTGACAATCAATTATTTATAGAATATTGTCGGGAAAATGGTGTGGGGCATAACTTCTCCGCACCACGTACCCCATAACAAAATGGTGTCGTGGAACGTATGAATCGAACCCTAGAGGATATGGCTCGTACTATGCTTTTGTGTAGTGGCCTTCCTAGAAGCTTTTGGGCAGAAGCTGTTAGTACCGCATGCTATGTGCATAATAGAGCTATGATCCGACCTGTTTTGAAAAAGACTCCCTATGAACTTTTAAGAGGGAGAAAATCCAATATATCACATCTCCGTTGCTTCGGGAGCAAATGTTTTGTTCATAATAATGGAAAAGAAAATTTAGGAAAATTTGACCCCCGAAGTGATGAAGCTGTTTTTCTGGGATATTCGGATCATAGTAAAGCTTACAAAGTGTTCAATAAAAGAACCTTGCGCATAGAAGAAAGCGTTCATGTTCGCTTTGACGAAGATAATGTGCTTGATAAAGTTGAACAGGAAGAAGAAGATCCAGATGAGCCCGATTTCTTTTTAGCAAGAAATGAGCCTTTAAATGAAGAAGAAGATATTCAAGGTATCAATGATGAACTAGAAAATTCTGCAAACGATCCTAAGAGAAGTGATGAGTCCATAGTTAATGATACTATTGACCCTTCCTTAGATAAAGAAAAAGATCTTGAAGTTATACCTAATGATGTTGTAACTTCTGATCCAAATCATGATATTTCTAATGAAGTTAGTGATGCTTCTGAAGAGAATCCCGAGTCCAACTCAGGGGGAATAAATCATGATTCTTCGTCTGCAGATGATGCTAGTCCATCAAATGATAATGAGCCTAGAGTTCTCAAAAAGTGGAAACATCAAAGCTCCCACCCTTTGGACAAAATCCTAGGGAATCTAGAGCAAGGCATTAAAACTAGAAGGTCCTTGAATAATTTCTGCTCGTTCTTTTCATTTCTATCAACCATCGAACCTACCAATATTAAAGAAGCTCTTGCAGAACCTGATTGGATAGTTGCTATGCAAGATGAGCTTCAACAATTCGAACGCAATAAGGTATGGCACTTGGTGCCACGACCTAGTGATCGAACTGTTATTGGTACTAGATGGGTGTTTAGAAATAAATTGGACGATACAGGACTTATTACAAGAAACAAGGCACGACTAGTTGTCCAAGGCTACAATCAACAAGAAGGGATCGATTATGACGAGACCTTTGCACCTGTAGCAAGACTTGAGGCTATACGTCTCATTATTGCCTTTGCTGCTCATAAAGGAATGAAACTGTTCCAAATGGACGTTAAGACAGCATTTCTTAATGGTTATTTGGAGGAAGAAGTCTATGTAGAACAACCTCCCGGATTTTTAGATAGCAAGTCTCAAAACCACGTTTATAAATTAGACAAAGCTTTATATGGTTTGAAACAAGCTCCAAGGGCATGGTACGACAGACTATCCAAGTTTTTGTTACAAAATAATTTTACAAGAGGATCTGTCGATAAAACCTTGTTCCTAAAATCCGAGGGTTCGAATTTACTTGTTGTGCAAATTTATGTAGACGATATCATATTCGGTTCTACTAATGAAAAATTGTGCAAGTATTTTTCTGATCTAATGACTTCTGAGTTTGAAATGAGCATGATGGGAGAACTGAAGTACTTTTTAGGCTTACAAATTCAACAAACAAAGGATGGTATAAAGATTCACCAACAGAAATATATCAAGGAACTAATCCGAAAGTTCGGTATGGAAAATGCAAAATCATACGATACACCTATGGTACCTGAAAAGAAGATGACTATAGATGAACATGGTAAGTGTGTCGATGAGACTACATATCGAGGTATGATTGGTTCACTTTTATATTTAATTGGTACATCTAATTTATACTTATGGTATCCACTTGAGTGTAATTTCGATCTAGTAGGATATTCAGATGCAGATTATGCAGGATGTTCCTTAGATAGGAAAAGCACTTCTGGGTATGCTACGTTTGTTGGACCTTGTATTATCACATGGGGATCAAAGAAGCAAAATTCAGTTGCAATGTCTACTGCTGAAGCCGAGTATGTATCTGCAGGACTGGTATGTTCTCAATTACTTTGGTTAAAGCAACAACTATGTGATTATGGTATTAATGTAGGTCGTATGCCTATTATGTGTGACAATACGAGTGCTATAGTAATTTCTAAGAACCCTGCCCAGCACTCGAGGACCAAACATATAGATATTCGACACCATTTTCTACGGGATCATGTAGAGAAAGGCAACATTTCACTTGAATTTTGTAGTACTGAAAGGCAATGGGCTGATATCTTGACTAAGGCATTAGCTAGAAAACGCTTTGAGTTATTGAGACTTGAGATTGGTTTAATTAATGATAATTAAATCCGTCATAATTATGTCTGGGAACCTGAATGACTGGCTAGGAAGATAAGATTGTACGATTGTGTCCGTATATTTTTGTTGCAAGTTTAATTGTGTTAAATAATATTTATTTTACGTATTATATCTTGCTTATGTGTATGGTAATATTTTATATTCTGCATAATCACATTTCCTTACAAAAATCGACAAAATCTACAATAAATTGCCTTAATATAATAAAGATAATTCTATCTTATTATATTCCTCCACAAATCCTGCCTAAACTCCATCAAAGATTTTCTTTCCTAATATCAAATAGGAGATAATGCCAAAAACAAAAAAAAAAAGGTGCGAAAAAAAAAAAAAAAAAAAAAAAAAAAAAAAAAAACGCACGAAACAAAAAAAAAAGGAAGAAAAGTGCCGAAAAAAAAAAGGGGCACGAAACAAAAAAAAAAGGAAAGATGCCGAAAAAAAAGGAAAGGCATTAAAGAAAGAAGGAAATTGGTATTATTCTCTATCTTTTAAGGAAACCTATTCTTACCTTAACTCAAATTCCTTATACTATATATACCCCTTTAATCTCACCATAATTCTCATCAATCATAATTCTCTAAACCCTAATTACCTTTTACTATCTTCTATAATTTTCACAATGACTAATCAACCTACAACCCGTTTTCAATCAAAGAAACATGTTGTTATTCGAAAGAAGGTAAGCCAATCACCACCTCGCACACGCTCCACCTCACCGGCCGACCACCCTCGTTCCCCACGGTCCGCCGTCGACCAACCGGCCAACCTCACCAAGCGTCGGAAATTGTTTAAAGGTAAGGGGAAGATGGTTTCGGAAATTGAGGTAAGTTCTAAGACTGAGAACTATAAACTTCAAGATGGTTCTTCACGTATTCTTTACGCACAGCATATGGATGATTACACCAACAATGGACTTAATAATCTTAGACTAACTCAAGGTGAAAGAAGAGATGTCAATCAAGTTGCTCAATATCGCATTCACGCAGGACGAGTATATTCGATTGATTGGTTAAAGAAATACAAAGCACTTGGGTTTTTCAGAAATTTTCTCAAAGATCAAGGATGGGAAAATATTGTTGTTGTAAGTGGTCCTATCTTTCCTATTGAGGTATATCAATTTTATGCTTCTGTTTATCTTAAGGAAGGAAATTTATTTGCTGTGGTCAATGAGACTTCCATAAAAGTCTCACTGGTGATTTCTGCGACTTGGCTCGAGTTCCCGAAGGAGGAACCGAGGTCAATCCAAGCGTAGAATGGGGAGGTCTTATACCCGAAAAAGGTTGATAGTGAAACGGTATTTCAAACAAGATGCAACTTAAATGTCCGAGACTATCTTGACTACAAAGTTGTCACCTAAATTAAAGTTCTTTTTGAACTTTCTTTGGAATACTATTGTCCCGCGAAAAGAAGGTAGAGATAAATTCGGGGCACATGAGATGATTATTATGAAGGCTTGGCTTGAAGGAGAAAAGGTTAGTCTACCCTTGCTTGTGTTTCATAAAATTATACAAGCTAGTGTAACGGCTAAGATGGAGGATTTTGCTTCTACTTTAAGTTTGCCTTATGGGAATTGGATATCTCGAATTTTGGAGAAGAAAGGAGTTATTGGGAAGCAGAGTTATGGAGTTATCACTAATGACGAGATGAGCGATCTTTATCTATCTTATATGAAGCTCGTTATTAATGGCAACGAATTAGGTTTTGAGACAAAAGGAGAAAAAGAAGGAAAAAGCAATGTGAATTTTGATATGTTGGATTCAAAGATGGATTCAAACTTTACTTCTATTCTTGGACGGATTAATGAACAAGACAAGAAATTGGAAGAATTGTTTGACCTAATTACAAAGAAAAGGAGAATTGATACTAGTGGACCAAGTGAAGTTAGCAACGCTCACATCAAAACCGTGTTGTCACGGTTTGATACTCGGCTCGAAGGTGTTTCGAAGGCCGCCGTGCGAACTCACTCTGAGTCTGTTCAAATAAAGGAAGGTATGGCTAGTTTGGTTAAATTTGGTGATGATCTTTTGCAATCTGGGAAGGAGATGAGGTCTGAGATGCAAACTATATATGAAGCAGTTAAAGCAATGACTTTGAGGATTGGTAACTTTGATACTCGATTAACTGCTCAAGCTGCACTTCTAGACCATTGTCATGCGCGACTCGAGGACTTGGAGTACCGTACCCGTCCTAGGTCGAACCCACCGAGCCCTCGCTACCCTTGATCACTTTGCCCTAATCCATTCACCTTAGCCTTATTTTTTTTAAATCTTTGCTCAAAATAAAAATCCATTCTTATGGATATTAGCTTTTTCAATTCCGCATTATTCCTTGTGTGATTTAAGTTTATATTATTATTATGCTAATTAAGAACTAGATTACGTTTAATATAATATGTTTTTCATGATTATTTCTTGTCTCATAATATATTATTCTGGTCGTTTTATGTTTGTTCTTATCTTTTCAATGATGCCAAGAGGGGGAATTGTTTTTATGATTTGCGACCGTCTCAAGGTAATTCTCTCATGGCGTTCTATAGTTATAACTTTGAAGAGATCTTTAGTTTCTACGCTCAACTGTTCTATAATTTGGGAAGTATTATGTTGAGGGGGAACTAGACTTAGACACAAATCATAGGAGACTTGTCATCATCAAAAAGGGGGAATTTGTTGGACCTTTAGTCCTAATTAATTGTTTTGATAATGACAGTAATGATTTGTATGTGAACTTAATATATAAACATATGCGTGTAATTGTGTGCTTAAGTCTTTATTTAGAAAGGAACAATTACAATGACGCAAGCTTGAAGTTTGGACCAAGGAGGTACAACTTCAAATACACTTGATCGATGTATTCAAGCAAGATCAAGACCAAACAACAACCACGAGACTCAAGATGAGAGACTTGTGAAGAGACGATTCGTGTACTTCAAGATCTACAAGATTAGATAGTATAGGTCGTCATTCGGTAATGGTTTTACTTTGTTTGATTTAAAAGTTAGTGAAGTTATGACCTAATAGACATAACTTCATTGCTAGACAAAAATGATGCGTTAATTTTTGGAAAATATATTTTTAATGGTTTATAAAAATAAGAGAGTATTTATTTGGTTGGAATTAATTAATTAGAATTTAAGTTGAATAAACTATTGGTTTGTAACACGATATTTATATCGTCATGCAACCTAGGGCTTTAACTAAATTCTATCTCGATTTGTTGCGGGCTAGAGAAGGAAGGATGGACCGAAGGAGGCCTTGGGCCGGCCGAACCCTAGGGTGGCCGAAACCCTAGGAGGCCAAACTCCCTTCCTTTGCTTCCTACTTGTTCATCAAGTTATCTTTTCCAGAATATTCCTATGCCCTAATTCCAAAACATTCCAAACCCTAATCCTCTCTACTATAAATACTCTCATTCATTCAACATTAATTGTTGACACACACATCTACAAATTTCAAAGAGAGAAAAATATTTTTAAGCAAAAATCATTTGAGCTTTAATTCTTATTTTCATATTTGCTTATACAAAAATCACGCATCAAATTTGTCAATCACTCGAAGAAAATCGTTATTGGATATTAAATACACAAGGATAGTATACTCACTCGCATAACGTGAGATTAGTATTTGTCGTTGTATTTTTCTTATTAACGTAAGAGCAACATAGAGTATTTAGCGATACTCAATCTGAGTTATAATCATATAGTTGATTATACGAGTGGATTGGTAATTTTTGTAATCCGGAGAAAGGTACTAAAAATTATTAATCGAGAATAGTGGACGTAGGTTTCGACTTGTGAAACTGAACCACTTCAAAATCCTGTGTGTCTCTCTTTCTCTCTCTCTTTATTATTGTTATTTCGATTTTGCATTTATTGTTAATAATTTAATTAGTTGATTTTAATCAATAAAATCAAGTAATTAATTTATATCATATATTTCGAAAAAGCGGTCATCGTTTTTAATACTCAATTCACCCCCCCCCCCTCTTTCGTATTCGATCAATAGACTCCACAAACAGTTTTGCAACACGATAGGTTGCTATAATGTGGCACCCGAGGGAAACGACATGTGAAATTGTTGTGAACCTTCAATATTGATGAAGATTATGGAGAGGAAATGTAGAGAGAATTAAGAGAGGGAAAGTAAGTAATTGATCATTTGATTATTATGAATCTTATGAATATACAATAGATGGGAGTTCATATATATAAGCTAATGTATAGCTCTTAACAACTCCTAACAACTACTGCTGATGTGGATAACTTAGCACTCTAACCGACTAACTGATTTGTAACAACCTAACAACCTAGTTAGTTACATAGTAGGTTAGTTAGTTATACATATATGCTCATAGCCCCCCCTCAAGCTGGACTAGAGATTAAAGGTAAGACCAAGCTTGAGTGCAAGTTTGTGATGTTCCATAGCTCCCAAAGGTTTGGTCATTACGTCTGCAAGCTGTTGTTTTGATCCAACATGTTGTATCTGCGGCAGACCTTCTTGTTGCTTGTCACGCATAAAATGACAGTCCACATTGAGATGCTTTGTGCGCTCATGAAAGACAGGATTTTGGGAGAGATGCTGAGCTGCCTTATTGTCACAAAACAGTGGTACAGGTAGCTGAACTGGAACCCTTAAATCCTACAACAGACCAGTAACCCAAACAATTTCTGCAGTGGTGTAAGACATGCTCCTGTATTCAGCTTCTGTTGAGCTTGTGCTGACAGTCTATTGCTTTTTAGTCTTCCACGAAATGAGTGACTTACCCAGGAACAAACAGTAACCACTCAAGGACCTAGAACTGAAGACACAAGTGGCCCAATCCGCATCAGAATAAGCTCTTAACTGACAGGAGCTGTTTGCAGGATAAAAAGAGACCAACATTGATTGTGCCCTTCAAATATTTGAGGACATGTTGAGCAGCAAGTAAATGTGGTTCTCGAGGTTGACAAAGAAACTGACTCAGATGTTGTACAGTATATGAAATGTCAGGTCTGGTCATATTGAGGTATAAAAGCCTGCCAATGAGCCTTCTATATATATCTGGTTCTTGTAATAAAGCACCATTATCAGTAGATAGCTTGAGTCCCTTCTGCATAGGGAAGGAGACAGGCTTGGTGTCTTCAAAACCAGAATCTTTGAGAATATATCTAGAACATACTTCCTCTGATTTAGGAGTATGTCTTGGTCATTTCTAGCAATTTCCAAACCCAAGAAATATCTTATAGGGCCAAGATCTTTAATTGTAAATTGACTATGCAATTGTTCTTTGAGCAAGGTGATATCATCTAACTTATCTCCTGTGATAAGAACATCATCCACATAGACAAGACAAACCAGAAACTTGTGTGCTTGATCATCATACCTAGTAAAAAGAGAGTAATCCTGCTTTGATTGAACAAAGCCAACACTTAATAAAAATTTGGTCAATTCATGGTTCCACTGTCTAGATGCCTGTTTTAAACCATACAATGACCTTTTTAATTTGCACACTTGTCCTGATTGAGCCTGTGAATAACCAGGAGGAGGTTTCATATAGACCTCCTCATCTAAAAATCCATGGAGAAAGGCATTATTGATGTCCAGTTGATGCAAAGGCCACTGTCTTATGGCTGCTAAGGCAAGGAGTGTTCTCACAGTTTCAAACTTAGCAACAGGTGAGAATGTATGCTTATAATCCTTATCCTTAACCTGATTAAATCCCTTGGCAACCAACCTTGCTTTGTACATTTCTATTGATCCATCTGCTTTATGCTTAATCTTATATACCCATTTGCAACCAATAGCCTTCTTATCAGCTGGTAAGGACACTAAATCCCATGTCTCATTTTGTTCCAATGCCTTCAATTCCTGATTCATAGCCTCTATCCATTGATGATCTGTTTTGGCTTGATTATAGGAATAAGGTTCATTGGCCTCAACAACATTGCATAAAGACATAATATAGTCTTTATCAAAATTAGGTAAACTATTGACAACCTTGACATGTAGAGCAGAAGGCTGTGAGATACTGTAATTCTTCAGTGGACAATGATAATCCTGTAACAATACACCGGGCTTTCTAGGCCTTTCTGACTTTCTGGTCAGAGGTACAATAGTTGTAGAATCCTCAGTATTAACTGAATTAGGGATATTAGTAGATGTATTATTTCCAGCAACATTACTACCAACATTATCAGTAGCTAAAGAAATGGACTGATTATCACAGTTCCTATCCTGACTAACCAGCTGTTGATCAGTCCTCTGTTGACTATCCTGTTGTATATCAGGTAAGATGTCAACAAGAGGTAAAGAAGCTGCCTGTTGGTCTTTAATGGACATATTACACTTATAGGGAAAAATATGTTCCTGGAATATGACATCTCTACAAGTATAAGTAACATGAGTCTCTAAATCATATAACTTATATCCTTTTTGATGAAATGGGTAGCCAATAAAAACTGATTTCCTAGCCCTTTTTTGAAGCTTATCTCGATATGTGACAGGCACAGTCCCATAACAAAGACAGCCAAAGACCCTGAGCTCAGAGTATGATGGTTGTTGATTGAACAAAATTTCATAGGGTGTTTGCCACTTTAAGACAGAACTAGGCATTTTATTGATTAAGGAAGTTGCAGTTAATAAACAATCTTCCCATAATTTAATTGGAAGATTAGAATGCAACCTCAATGCCCTAGCTGGGTCTAGCAAATGCCTATGTTTGCGTTCAACCCTACCATTTTGATGGGGCCTACCTGCAAGGCTTCTTTGATGTATAATGCCCTCAGACTGAAAAAATTATTTGCATTGGTCCTGAAAGAATTCAGTGCCATTATCTGATCTAATGATCTTAATACATCTATTGAATTGTGTAGCAACATATCTGACAAATCCCTTAACCAAGCCAGGGACCTGTGTCTTGTTATGAATGAGAAAGACCCAAGTGTTCCTAGAGTGATCATCTAGAATAGTCAAAAAATATCTAGCTCCAGTCATGGTGGGGATTTTATAAGGCCCCCAAACATCTACATGTATCAAATCAAAACGATTATGTGCATATGATTTACTTCTAGGAAAAGGAAGAATATGATGCTTGGCAAGTACACATGATTCACAAAAGAAATCTTTTATTGCTATAGCATATGTTACATTCATATGCCTCAATTTGTCAATGGAACTATGACCAAGTCTATTATGAAGCAACTGAACATCAGTAGTACTTTTATTCCTTGAACTATTTACAGAATGAACAGTTTCCTGAACTAGTGAATTACACACAACATTATTTATTCCTATAGATGATGATGAGAGTGGCATCCTGAACTTGTAAAGGTCACCATATCTCTTAGCTTTGATCACCACTTCTTTATTTGAAGGGTCCTGAAATTGACAACCAAAGCAGTAGCAGAAATAAATTTACCAACAGAGAGTAAATTTTGCCTAAAAACAGGAATGTATAACACATTGCTCAAAATAATCTTTGATGTCAATCTGACTGTACCTGCTTTGTGAACTATTTTAACTGAACCATCAGGTAAGGATACATGAACAGGTTTTAACAGACGCTTTATATCAGATAACAAGCAAAGATTGGACACCATATGATCTGATGCCCCTGTATCAATGATCCAATCCAAATTGACATGCAAAGAGTTAACGGAAGACATACCTGCAAAGTGGACAGAAGACTGCAGAGGGGTAATCTCTGGTGCTGTCTTATCAGAAATTGCCTTGAGAACCTTTGCCATGATTGAATCCACAATGTTCTGCACCATGTCTGGATGAACTTGATCACCAGCAGCCTTCCCAGTGGTATGAGGTACTAGGCAGAATGATCATCAAGAGGTGTAACATCAACATACTCATCATCTTGATCAGAACAGGATGTATATGCATTGTTAGTTGTTCTTGAGAAACCAGTGATCTTTCCTTTACCCTTGTTCTTTCTAGCATTGAAAGCCTTGAACTTGTAACAACGCTCCTGAATATGACCCTTAATGTTGCAAAATGTGCAGGTCTTGAGTCTATAACAATCAGCAATGTAATGACCCTTTTTCTCACAATGTGTACAGAATTCAGTGGATGATTCTTTGAATCTCTTCTGCTGGGACTCATCAGTAGGAGCAGTATCAGAAAATCTCTTCTTGGCATTGTAAGCAGCTCCTTCAACCAATGACTCAGAAGCATTATCATTGATGATCTTCTGTTTTTCAATTTTCTGCAACATTCTCAGAGCACGGTTTATTGGAGGAAAAGGCTCCATGGATAACAAGGTGGTCTGAACCTGTTCATAACCAGAGTTCAATCCCACAACAATTGAATCAATTTTGCTTCAGTTTCTCGATCAAGAAGCCGCTTCATGATATTGCAGGTGCATTTAGACATGACCCCACATGTGCAAGTAGGCATAAGATCCATGTTGTCAATGCCCTCCCAAAGTGACCTGATCTTGCTGTAGTATTCAAGCAAAGAAAGATTCTCTTGAACCAGATTGCTGAGAGTTTTCTTCAGATCATAGAGCTCAAGAATGTTAATTTGACCAAAGCGCTCAACAATTTCAACCCATAAAGCTTTGGAAGAATCAGCATACTCCCAATTGTCCCTGAGAGTCTTAGAAACTGAATTAAAAATCCATCGAAGAACCAAGAGATCACATCTAACCCACTGGTTAAATTTCTTGTCAGACGGATCAGGAACACTTCAATCTCCAGTGATGAAACCCACCTTGTTCTTTGAAACCAATGCTTGAATCACATCTCGCTGCCATTGATGAAAATTATTACCATCAAAGAGATAAGCAGTAAGTTGAAGATTGGGTTGATCATTTGGTGACAAGAAAAGCGGATCATCCTAAGGAGAAAAGAAGGAATTTTGAGAAGAATCTGGTGTTTCTGTAAACTCAGGCATGTTTGAATGAGAAAAATTGACAGAAAAAAGATGAAAAAAAATAAAAGAAAAGATGAAGATTAATGCGGAAGCTTTGTGGTTTATGAGGATCGTTCAACAATGGCGATTGATACCATGTGAACCTTCAATATTGATGAAGATTATGGAGAGGAAATGTAGAGAGAATTAAGAGAGGGAAAGTAAGTAATTGATCATTTGATTATTATGAATCTTATGAATATACAATAGATGGGAGCAGGCCCGTCTTTGAGCCCGTGCAGTCCGTGCGGCAGCACAGGGCCCCCAAAATTTGGGCTCAGAAATTCCAATAACCAGATAAGTAAGTAAGGCGCACATATTAAACATTATACATATAGAGTGACAGTGGTTTAGTTTTTGTCTCCTATTCCTGAAGTCCCGTGTTCGACACTAACTATCATCAATGTTCCATGTTTTATTTTTTGCTTGCATTTTGATATTTGGGCCCACAAATTTGATTTTATTTCCATTCAACTTACAAGTATTACTAGTTTACTACTACTCTGTAGATCATAATATTTTCACCTCTTAAGTTCAAATCCCAATTTATAATAATTTTTATCAAGTAAAATTACACTTTTAAAAATTCCAAAAATAACGAAATTAAATAACTACTAATTTTATATTCTTACGCGGATTTAATTTATTATTCAAAAAGTGACTATAATAAAATTTAAGTTTTGTTTCACAATGTTTTCAAATTTAGATTTATATAAAACTTAGAAAATTTCCTCATGAAACAGGGGCCCCATTTTCAGATTTCGCACAGGGGCCCCGAAATGTCCAAGACGGCCCTGGATGGGAGTTCATATATATAAGCTAATGTATAGCTCTTAACAACTCCTAACAAATTATGCTGCGGTGGATAACTAACCACTCTAACCGACTAACTGATTTGTAACAACCTAACAACCTAGTTAGTTACATAGTAGGTTAGTCAGTTATACATATATCCTCATAATTTTCTATAAAACATTGTAATTGAATTGACGTGTCGAAAAAAAAAATAGTAATTATTGAATAGTTTAACCAAAACATCACTGGACCATGTTAATAGGAAATCGTCATCTAAGCGTCTTTGTTCTTTAATTCATGACATGTGATTGCAGCAGTATATTGTCGTGCTTCCCCTTCAAGTATATCATTGACTTTATGTTTGTCTCGTAATCCCTTTTGTTCTCCGGCATTAACATATTTGTGCGCTCTTTTCCGATACATTATTACGGAGTACAATCTGATGTGTTAAACTAATCAATGGAATTTTTTTTCAAAATAGGGTTATTTAGCAAATTATTTCTCGTTTTAGTGTTGGTTTCAAACTATTTCTCCCCAATGGGTCCACGTCATCACTTTTCGTTTTTTTTTTCCGGATTTAAGTTAAAATCGCTATGCCAAATAGCGATTTTAGTCATTTTGCATAAAATTGCTATCTGAAATGGCGATTTGATACTTTTTTAAATTAATCTTGGGGCTGACCCAAAAAAAGGCAAATCGCATTGCCCATTAGCGATTTGACCTTAAGAATTGGACATGGCAACAAAAAATACTGTGGGAGGCCAATGTGATCTATCCAGCAAAATTGGAAACTAAAGAAAATCACACTACTGTATAGCACTAACAAACAACATCGCAATAAAATTGGAAAGATCATAATCTTAGAAAAATAAAGAAAAGAGTAACAAAAGCAACCTGGAGTGATGGGAAATTGAAAGCAGAAGCGGTTTATTAAAGAGAGAGGTCGAGAAGAAAAGGCGGCGACATCAGAGGAGAGATAGGTTGAGAAGAAATAGGTTAGTGTATATTCATGAATGGAGCTTTAGAAACTTATAGGTATTATGCGAGGGCTGGTACGTAATCGAATACTCTGTTTTAGCACCGACGCGGTCAATCTGTGTCGTTCCTGTATGCACTGTATTGGTCGAAATAAGGTACGACTTTCATACTAAGGTTTAATTATAAGTTGATGGTAACGCGTTGTCAGCAGTTTCGAGACACTTCGCCGCACCGTCGTCGTATGCCTTCCTTGTTTTCGGGCGACCAGAATTTCAGTAGGGAAAGAAATATACCAAATTTGAACAAACCCAGAAGCCTACAACACTATAATTGCAAACGGAAAGGGTTATGTATTAAGAGTTAAGCTTTCAGAGACAAACAAGTGGATATATGTCATAGTAATAAGAGGATGAGTAAGATGATAATGATTTAGGCCAAATCGCTAATGGGCAAAGCGATTTGCCTTTTTTGGGTCACTCCCAACTTACACCTGGGATTAATTTTAGAAAGTGTCAAATCGCCATTTCAGATAGCGATTTTATGCAAAATGACTAAAATCGCTATTTGGCATAGCGATTTAACTTAAATCCGGTAAAAAAACGAAAAGTGATGACGTGGACCCATTGGGGAGAAATAGTTTGAAACCAACACTACAAGTCAAAAGTCTGCATAACATCAAAAGAAAGTTTTCAGAGTATTTAAAACATAGTATTTCACATAAATACAATAAGCAAAATTGACATATTAAAGAAAAGACCTGATCAAGCTGAAATTTGCTTAATTATGATCAAGTAAACAAAATAACCTGCATGAAAATTACTCAACATATAAACACTTGGTTAGAAGTTAGAACAAAGATATCAACAAATGGTAGAACATGATAAAAAAAAAACATCAGATCTAAACGCAGTTGAAAAGACAGCAAATTTAGCACTAAACGTTGATCGAAAAAAATATGATAAAGAAAAATGGCAATAATTTGGGTATTTATAGATTAAATTTGCTCCAGAAAAATTTAATTTTCATTGTTTTGAATATGAGAATGTTAAAAGTTTGTTATTAATATTAGTACATTGGGGCTTTCCAGCTTCATAACGTAGAAGGTAAATGAATAAACCATAATTGAATTGAATGAATGAGAGAAAGATGAGAATGTGAAAGATCCAAGAGTATTTGTGTAGTTCTCCACGTGGCAGCACGAAAGAACAAAGTTGTTGCAATTTGCTTAGTTAAAGAAATCCTCAACATTACCTTTTTATATTATTGTATAGATTATATCACAAATTTGTTTTAAGGGAGACTTAGTGTTAGAAAAGTTATTATAAAACCTGATTAAATAGTCTTGTTTAGCTATCTTTCCTGAAAGGTTGTTACTTTTTTTATGTATATAATTTACTCAATAATTTCAGCCATGTTAATAATTTTTTTGTAATAATTTCAGCCATGTTAATTACTTTACAATTAATTATTAATCTGAGTACAATTTACATCCTTCTATAATAAATAAAATAAAAATCATGAAGGAGTCAAATTGATGGTAAATGGTGTAAAAATTGCCAGAATTATTAAAATCTTTTATTTTATATTATTAAAAAAGACATAAAGTTGTAAAAATTAGATTTTTTATATTTGATTTTAAAATGATCATTTCATGAAATGTTTATATTTCTTGCTTAACTTTGAATTTTGATTTTGTGTTGACTCTTACTCTACGGGTGGTAACAAAATAGCTCATTTATTAATTAGAGCTTACATATAATTGTTTTTTGGAGTGAAAGTATAAGGTTCGTTTATTAGAGAAAGTGCAATTAAAGAACTTTATATAAGGTTCTTCCTATACCAAGTTATTTTTCACTAATTTTTAAAATCAAGAACTTTATCTTTAATGGAATTTTGTTCTTGATATAAGGTTCTTCCTAGTTCCTATACTAAGTCATTCTTTCTATACCAATGAGCTTAATTTTTTTTTTTTTTTTTTTTTTTTTTTTTTTTTTTTGAAATTGAGTGAGCTTTGACAAATTTCGTTGGTTTTTTTCCCTTTTTTTTAGCTTATTAATTGAGACTCTTGCTACTATTGGGCATCACATAGTTTCCGTACTTTAGATAATCTTGCTACTATTGGGCATTACATAGTTTTATTTATGAGAGTATAACATTTTACAAACAGTAGGAGTTGGATAGAAAAGATGGAAACTGAAGTCCTTATGATTTGACTTCCTCTTCTAGTAGTTTTCATTAGCCTTTGTACCTCTGATGGTTATCAAATTATACCTCGCAAGTGCACGATTTTATCGTTGTACACTATTAAGGGTCGATCCCACAAGGAGTTGAAAAGATTACTAATTGTTCTAATCCGATCGTTTAGCTAAGTCGAAAATAAAGGATGATGGTTGATATACTAATGCTACCTAAAATGAAATGAGATGCAATCTAAATAAAAGCAAGGTAAATGAGCAACAATGAAAGATAAGTTGTAATTCAAATGATTAAAAAAGGCCTAGGACTCGGTTCTTCCCAAACAATTCGCAATTCCACATGGTTAAATTTCTAGGCTAATCACAAAGGTAGTTAGGTGAGGAGGTGACGGCTCTAATTCGCCTAAGACCCCCCTCTCGGGTTCGAAATAGGACACTAGCACTACCCACCAACCCCCCTCTCGGGTTCGAAGGTCGGAATCCCTAACCCAACACCCGACTACCCCAAAAACATGCATTTTCCCAAGGTAGTCCAATATTTGCTAAGGTCATTAAGCCCAATCAATTCCCGGGTCATCCCACTCCCTCTCTCGAGGGTCGATTTCAAACGCTAATTTAAAGGTGTCCTACCCCGGTTCTCCCTTTCGGTCTCAACCGAGGTCAACAATAGGGTCAAGTCTCGGGTATCCAAATCACAACCTAACCAACTCTCGTTGGTGGTCAAGGGTCGTAAATCAACACTACCCAATAGTCAACCCATAACCCATGTCAATCCTCTAAACTACCCTCACCAATTTCCCCAAATAATTAGCCTTTATGAAATTCAATTAATGAAATTACTCATGTTGAGTCAAACCGAGCCCTAGTGGAAGACTACTCACTAATCATGGTCCTAATTGCAAAATAAACAACAAAGATGGAAACTTTGGTCACAAACATGGTGAGAAGATGAAATTCACTACTAAACATGCAACAATCTAACAATGGGTGGAAGGAAAGATGATTTAATCTAATAATGAGAGAGATTTAAACCTAAAGACTCAATCTTTAACCAAATCAACTCAAAGATTAAGTCTTTGAGGACAACTACCCAATGATGAACAAATGAAAGAGAAACAAAGGAAAGATCAACAATAGAAAGATGAACAATGATGGAAATAACAACAACAAACAAACAACAACAACAATTTTAACATAAACAATCAAACAAACATAAAAGAAGAACAAAATGTAAACAAATGAAAATAGGGAGAGAATTAATACCAACAAAATAGTGAAAGAGGAATTTGGATAGAAATAATAAAGAAGGAAATCCTTCAATCTTCTTACAAACCCAAATTCAATCACTAATTGATTGAAGAACTACTTTAATTAAGGAAAGATTAACAAAGAGATTAAGAAAGTTTAAAGCTTGAAAGGGTAAAAATTCTGGATCTAGGGTTGTGTGTAAAAGGGTTTAAGGGGAGGGGTATATATAGGTTACACAAGGATTAGGACCGAAATTGGAAATGGGCTTTGAAACTCGTAAATGTACTCCCGGCCGGTCAACCGGCCGCCGGTCATTTGACCGGCTGGGAGATCTCTGGAAGTTTTGAACAATTTTTGAGGTCATCAGGTGTGCACGGCCGGTCAACCGGCCGCCACACCTGACTGGGGCAGCTTGACTTTGAAGCTTGACTTTTTGCCTTTGGAGGGATTCCCAGCCGGCTAGCCGGCCGCCGGTCATTTGACCGGCTGGGAAGTTTCTGTAACTTTCTTCCAATTCTTTGCATTTCCTAAGCTCAATGTCCTCCCAGCCGGCCAGCCGGCCGCCGGGCCACCGGCTGGGAGTGCTTCTTCACAATTCTTCCTTCATTTTCCTTGTAGATGTACTCCCAGCCGGCTAGCCGGCTGCCGGCCTACCGGCTGAGGGTACATCTCAGCATACTTCTCTTCTTCTTTCATGCAAGGCTTAGAAATCCCGTCTTTTTAGCTTCGTTTCGCCCGTTCCCGCCTCAATTTCTGCAAGGGGGCCAAAGTGTCATAGTAAAGGGAATCGGGACTAGAAACGAGAGTAAAGGGGGTACAAAACCGCCTTAAATGGGGTCGAATATGCATGAAAATAGAGCGAAAAAGAGTGCAAAATGGTCCTATATCAACCTCCTGTAGGCTTTTCCAATCCCACGGTGCCAGGTGTTTGCCGAGTGAGGAGCATAGTGACTCCCTTGGGCCGGTTGCGGTTGATCGCACCTCAAGGCACCATAGCTTATGCAGTTTTTCTCCTCGGAAAATGTAGCGACTTGCTCGTTACGCCCTTCGACTTCGGGATGTTGTTCTTGATTTGAATGTGGCTTCAATTTTTTAAAGAAGCCCATTGTGGTACTTTGTTGAGATTTGAAAACAATTGAAATTGTAGCTCTTAAATAGACACAAATTGACATTAGTGTTGGGAGAATGAGTGACTGGAACGCACTTTCATGCATTTCATACCAACTGAATATATTCCTGATGAGACACTTTGCAAAATTAATGATAATGCCATCGACGGTGTCCATTACTTTCGACCTCCACCAGAACATAAAGGTACTATACTCCTACCAGGGCCGTCCCTGTCATTTTGGGGCCCTGTGCAAAATTGAAAAAATGGGCCCCTAATATAAATACACGTATATTTATATATAAATATAAAGTACTCCCTCGGTCGCAATAATTTGTTTGTCTTTACCTCACAAAGAGAAAAATAAAAACAAACAAATAATTAGGAAATATGAAAATTTGATAAAAAAAATGCTAATAATTCCTAACACTTGTGATAAATATAATTTTCTCTTTCTTAATATCAATTAAAGTTCATTGGCATGTTGGTTAATGTAGCTAAGCAGAACTGAACCTATGATGTTTAGAATGCAAGGTGACATTGCTACCACTGAGACCCTAACAATATGTTGATAATAAAGCGTGATATTAGATATATTATCAGATGTACAAAGTAATTTGGACTCATATTGAGCCCTTAAAATTGGGGGCCCTGTGCGGCTGCACGGGTTGCACACCCCTGGGTCGGCCCTGACTCCTACATTAACAAAAGTTGACAATGTTCTACTTTTCTACATATTTACATATTCTATTATATTAGGTTATGACTCAAATCTATCAAGCTTACCACTTTGCATGTCTCGGCCGGGAGTGAATAGAGGAGTGATATGTAAGCAGGTGCGTTTTTTTATGTTTGGTATGAGAGTAATTATTCACCTCCCGAATTTATTACCCTCATGAAGGGGTAATACATTACCCACCCCCCAGGTGATGATTAAGGGAGTAAACATCTACTCATTAATTATTACTCCTATATGCCAAACTTATTCTCAAGAAACTCATTACCCAAGTATAATTAACTCCCCCAGTAATTATCACCCAATTAAAATTTACTCCCTAACTATTCCATCCATTCCAGACAAGCCCTAAAAAGTAAAAGTCATTATCGTCTGAGTCGTGATGTACACCCTGTCACAGTCATTTTGACAATAATTAGGGTCGATAGATATTTTCGTACTATAAAGTTTTATTCACATACCTAAATTTTATCTCAAAAGATAAAACTTTCACGAGAATAAAGCCCTTATCTCGATGCTTTTTTGATTGATTATTGACAACTAAAAGCCTCAAGAATTATACTCTTCGAAAAGCATTGATTTTTGGTCTATTAGAAATTTTTGACGATTTATATTGTCAATATTTCGGCGATTTTGAGTGTAGAAAGTCAGTTCTTCATAGTTTTTTATGTCAAAATTAAAGACGCAATTTACTGATCATTTATTTATTTACGACGCTTTTAGACTTTACTTTCCAAACAAGTAGACATTTTAGCACCAATTACACTGTCAAAAAATAAATTTGAGAAAGAAATTATTGAAGCTTCTTACACTTGGATTTTTAAGAAATACTTTTTATTTACCTGCTAAAATAAAAGAACATATGATTAGTATGTACACATACATCTAAAAGTAAATTGTGTGTACAAGTACCAACTACACCATTTTTTTTAAATGCGCACGCTCTATGTCGCGGGTCCCTCAATATTATCGTTAGGGAAAAACGCTCTTACCACTTGATCTAACTCTTATTCTCATTAATTACACCATCTAAAACAAGCTCATACAAGATACGGTAATAATCAATTGCACTTTTAATAAAAACATTTATTACTCACTCCATTCCATCTTACTTTCTATTTTTTGTGGATTTAAAGGATATAAAAGCTCTTATTACCATTGTAGAAATTACTTTTTTCTAATTTTACCACTATAAAAATAACTTTTCTATAACATGAAAATTACTGCTAAGTAAGAGATCGACTATAAATAATTGAATATCGTTATTATAAACCAAGGATAAAAACTAATATTCTGTCAACAAATAAGGTAAATGACAAAAATACCCTTCTCGGTAACACTAACTCACTACCCTCACATAATCAACTACACCCATCATATGTCACCCAACTCCTTCACCACCCACAACCACCCTCTCATCACCAGAAACGCTTCTGGGCCTAGCCCAACTTTTTCCATTTTTTTAGGATGATTAGCTACTTCTTATAATGATGATAATAATCAAAATTAAGAGCTTACTAATTAGTGAAATTAAGTTTGACTACTATAGTTTGTTATGTTTCAAGTTCATTTATAGGTGTTAATTTCTACTTTGCTTTGGTTTGTGGTAAAGCATATCCTGGTAATGTTGTTTCAAGGCTTTTGTTAAAGATTAGGGACATTAATTAGGGAGATTATACCTTGTCTTAGATTTGTTTAGGTATACTTTATTCTAAAAAGAAGTATTAAGATGATTTTGTCAAGCTTGTACTACGATTTCATTGTTAATTGAAAATTAAACCAAATACACAAACCCTATAGACCACAAGGAGCTAAAAAGTTAGAACACTAAGTTGTCGTTAGACCTAGCAAACTGTTCGGTTTGTGTAAGATTTATGTTAATGTCAACTAGTGTAGCTCCCGTGTTATAGCACGGTTTTTCTAGATGGAAATGTAAGAAAAATTAACAATTAAACTATTGGTATTTTTCTATTTTCAATTATACAACATACATTTATTGTGTACAAAATCAGAATATCATTAAAATGAATTAGGGGAGTAGTTAATTAGAGAAATATACTAAGTACTGTAAGTAGTAGTTAGTGACGTATGCGGTAAACTTAGGCGGAAAAAGTTTGAGATTTGTTATTTTTTTTTTTAGTAAAAAGGAAATGTCAAGTGATTCTCTAAAATAATAATTATTGCATTATTGAAAAATTTAACAACTTTTAATTTATAATTTAATACTAACTTTATTTAATTTTAATGAAAAAATAATAATTATGAATTTAATAAAAAGATTAGAGTTATAATTATTAAAACATATTTATTGAAAAGATAATTTTATGATACTTATTTCCTAATTTATGTTGATGTTTTTTGGAGGGAAAACTAAGAGAATTTTTATTCTCTTAGTAGTAGGGGGATGTTAAAGGCTTATTTCACATCAACATAATCCTGTCACATTTACATTAATGAGTCAATTGTTTTAACCTTAACCAGATACATTTACATTTTATATTAATCCAACTCCACGTGAAAACCCAATTTATTTTTCAGAGGTTTATTTTCAACATATTGAACCCGTGTAACCCATTAACCCAACTAACATATTTGACCCATTAACCTAAATGATGTAGAATATAATGTCATATTTCTTGAACAAGTTAGGTGGATTCTATCTAACACAACACAAATATGATCATTTAAATAAATGGGTTTTTTCGTGTGATTTTGTGTCGAAAGATCTCAACCTCAACCCCAACCCGACGCAATCAAGTTTAATTTTATGTATGTTGATTGCATTACTTAAGTGGGCTGCATCATCTTAGCCCGAACCCCTGATCTTCATGTCGAGTTCATGTTGTGTTTTTGTGGATCAACTATTGCCACCTCTAAACATGTCGAACCCTTAGGGACTAAAGGTGTGACAATCCTAGTAACTTTCATTTGCATTGTCGCGTAAATTTAAAATTTCGGTCGGTTTGAAATAAGTTCAAGTGTTACGATTCTAATTGAGACTTCGAAATAAGTTATAAGTTGAACACAAAAAAGAATTACGCCTTCAGATATATATAACAATGTAATATATTTTCTTATAATCCGTCTTGATCATAACATAATCTCAATACATAACAACCTAAGAATACAAATGTTGCTTAATCACTTAGTACAACCGGTAGGTTATATATTAACGCGACATTGTATAGGTTTCGTCTAATAATAGACCGATATATGTTACATTTCAAAATGTAAGCATGACATATATAAATAATATTAGTCGTAATTAATATGATCACGGGACCGGACTGCTTAGATAGCTCTGACGGGAACATGGATAAATTTCATGTGCTCCGCTTTGGTGATTTTCGGGACAGAAATGTAGAGGACACCGTTCTTAAGCACGGCTTGAGTCTCGTCCTTGGCACAATTAAAGGGTAATTGAAGTTTGCAATCAAATGGACTATGTATCTTCCTTCCAAATGCGTCAATGCCTTCTGTTCCTTTTATTATCAGCAGGTTGTCCACCACGTTCACGTCAAGTTCCGGTGCTGCCAGCCCTGGCACGTCGAACCACATCCTTATCTCGTTGTCGTCCTCTGTAGTGTTCCATGGGGTCCTCACTGTCGATAAAAAAAATTAGACTGGTTGATTGAGTGATTGATTGATTATATGTAGACTCGATTACTTTACCAACAAGTATAAGACCATGTTCTTTTGGACTTAATTTCAGTTCTAATAAGTTCAGTTCAGTTCAATTCAGTTCAGTTCAGACAATTTCAGTTCAAAAGAAATGGACCAAGTCGTATAATACATTGCATGCGATAATATTAATCGGTCTAACGTTTCATGTGGACAATGCAAAAGACTAACTGATATCAAAATAATTATGGATCATGTTTTAGATAATTATATTAGGAAAATGAATTGTCACTACCAGACGATAAACTAAGTTTTAATACGACTTTTTCACATGCATGTATTATTAAAAAGTTATATATCTTATGATATTTACATCTGTATTTAACATGGTTCCCCAAAATATCGATATTATACTAAATCATTACGGAACATAAAACTGATATATAGTAATGCGACTAAGTGTGTACTTCGTTAGACCAAAAAAATTGATGAAATTGAAAACATACTATAAGGAGAGGTATCAATCATGGCAACCCTTTTGTTAAGGTGCATTGGCAATAGAGGATCAATGTGACGAAGCTCCTTGCGAACAAGAGGATCAACATTGCTCAAGCCACCTTCCTCAGCCAGAGCTTTCACCACCAAAGACGGTGTCTTTGTTGATGTTGGGCATCGGAACACAAGCGATTGTGGTCCGACACCAATTTGTGATGAGCTTGAAAATGATGATGAATTTTTTGACACTAATAAAGGTGAAGATGAGCATATTAATGCATTAGTTGCCATTTTTCAACTAGTAATGAAAAACCTAAATGTTGTTAAAAACCAATTTAATTGTACGTTATTTGTGTTTTTTTAGAAATGATTTGAAAAATTCTTTAGAATTGCAGCTTATTTATAGTTGAGAAATTTAATTGTTTTCATGAACTGTAGCTGAGTTTATTGATGGAGAAGCTAAGACATTGCTTTGATGTTTGGTAAAGGTTCTCCCTTGTCTATGGTTTTTTCCAGATCTTTGGACACACACTACTGTAAATACTGTACTATCAAAAACTTTGCATGCATGCATGTTTTCCTTTCTATTTTCATCTTAACTACTTTTTGGAAAATGACATAGCGCCACCGGGTGTTACTCAAATCAGTAACACTGGGGTATTTTGGTAAAATTTATCTATTATTTCAACTTTTCCATTTTAAAAAATAGATTCATTAGAAAGGGTAAAAATGGAAATTTAACTTGTTTTTAAGATGAAGTTCGCTAAAAACACAGGCACGATAATCTGATACAATTCATCTCCGGTAGGAGTAGCATTAATAACCGAGTAATCAAAGATTCAACCCACAAAATATATCCCATGAAAAGAGTTGCACTCAAACTTAGGGTAAACATATGGGATTTGCTCCTTTAATTAATGTAGAAAAAAGAACTTCCAATTGTTCATTTGCAAACAGTGGCGGAGCCAAGATTTGAACTCAGGGGGGGCGAAAAATTTTAGGGGGGGCGAACGACTAATTTCATAAGGAACATTCGAAAAAAATTCGGAAATTTAACTAAAAACATCGAAAATTTCATCCGCCAGGGGGGGTGACCGCCTCTGCTAGCCGCCTAGCCCCCCTAGCTCCACCACTGTTTGCAAAGAATTCAAAATCTTTGATGAATCATGATTGGATTGTTGTGCCATATTCTTTGCGCATTTGAAAAAACTAGTTTTACACCCGTGCACAAAATGCACGGGCTGGATTGCTTTTAAAATTCTTATCTTAAAATATAATCCCTTCTATTCTAAATAAGTGTCCCTCTTTCCCATTCATCTATTCACAATAATATCCATTTTCCTTATTTGGTAAACTTTTATACTTATTTTAGTCACCCTAATCTATAACAATACCACCACTTCACCCACAACAATACTTATTTTAATCATCTAATTCCAGAACAATACTTATTTTAATCACCTCACCCGCAATAATATCCCACAATAACTTCTCTCTCTCCAATTACCTCACCCCATCACAATACTTTAGCTTATTTAATTTGGGTGTTTTTAATTCTCGTGTCACCCTTAAATAGAGACAATTATTCAAAAAAGGAGGGAGTATTAATTAATACGAAATATAATTGTTTAATTAAACGTGATAGTCTCAACTAATATAAAAATTTGAATATTAGTTATGGTGTGAAATTAGTAAACAATATCTTAGATGAAATTGTCTAAGACGTAAAAAATGTATCGTTTTAAAGTGCGTCGGGTTATATTGATAGTATGCACCTGTGTTCCGTATTAGAGTGTTTTAAATTCGGTGGTGCTAAACGTCTAGTTACAATAAAGTGATAAATTATTTCTATGTTATTAGGATTTAGCTAATGAAAGTTTGACATAATTAACACGAATATTGATATTAAAAATACTTGATATTAAATACTTATGTTTGTAGTAATATTGTTAACACTAATTATTCTCACTAATTATTCTATAAGACTACTCTTAATTGTTAATACTAAAATGGGGGAGTAACTACGTATTTATATGAGACATATGCCTGCCCAATTTAAACTCCGCCCAAAAGTATTAGCCTATTATTTCCGGCCGATTTTATGGAAATAATGAAAAATAGCCCATTTATTTAGTGTATAGATGCCCATCGCCTAATACATTTACAGCTATGAGTAACCCTAATTCACTCACCCTCACATTCTACTACTCAGCCTACTCTTTTACTTTTCTCACACCTCCGTCGCCTCTCTCTCACATTCTCTTCTCCCACACATCAGTACATCACCTCTTCAACGGCTAGCTTCTTCTCATCTATCTTTCTCATTCCATTTTCACCAATCCACTGACTCCATTGTTTAATACTCACATCTCTCCTCCTCAAAACCCTTACTTCCACCCGCCTTTTCTCCCTCATTGCCACTCGGTTACTCCATATCCTCGTCGGTTCCCAAAGATAGTCTCACCTCAAACATTTTTTTGTTGAATGCCTTTTAGATCCGAATTTAATCTCAATACTGAAGTTAATTTGAGTATAAGCAGAAAAAATTCATGTAACTATGTAAGTATGATCCAAAGATTTATCTGGATTCTTTTATTCGTTTGATTTATTTCAAAATGTATATTTTTCGCTTTTTAAAATGTACATCAAATTGCTTTTTCCCAAGTTTTTCAGAACTAATATAATCTTTATCTAATTATTTGTTATATTATAGTATATTCTCCGATTTTTTAAAGATTTATCGGTAGTTTTTTTTTTTTTTTTGCGAAAATCTTATGTCTACATTTGTTTTCGATTCTTTTTTTTTTTTTTAATTTTAAAAGTGTCATCAGTACATTTTTTTTAAATCTTTAGATAATACTCCGTATTAATGTATATGTACATCTACTAATTCTACTAATTATTTTTATTGTGGTTTACTGGTTTTTACTTTTTAGGAATGAATTTTTATGAATGAATTAATGATCAGATTTTATTACTACTAATTCTTTTTCTCTGCATTGTTTTTATTTTTATTTTCACTATATTTATATATGATTTATATATTGCTTTTTCGATAATATTAGTATTTGAATTTGCTTGTCTACATTTTATTTGTTAGGTATTCAGGAGGACGAATTTTTAGAATTGTAATTTATTATTATTATTTTGTTTGATTTATAATTTATAAGTTTGAAATTTATTATTGTAATTTTCATTTTCATTTTTTTATGTATTTACTCTTTAGTAAAAGATCGTACTCAATTCATAATTTTTTATATGTTCATATTGTATGTTTTATATGTTCATATTGTATGTGTTGTATTGGAATTTGATTGAATCAATGAAATGATAAAGAGAATTAAATTCTATCAGTGAACTGGGGAAGAGAAAAAAAAAGTTTGCTTTTACAACTCCTATAATCAAGGAACCAATCACAATTCTCTAAAAGCTTCAGCTTTTATAGATAGAGGATTTTTGGTTGATTTTGTTATACGAATTATTAATAACTACTGTGACAATGCAAACTTCCGCCAAATATTTTGATCAAAGTCATACAAGTAAATTTGTATGATTAATTACTAATAAGAGATGCTTTGAATCGGAATTAGCGAAGAAGAAAAAGGCACTCTAGGTTGAATCCAATAACAACTTTTATTTGAAAATTCCGTTTTTAACCTTCGCATAATTGATTAATAAATAAAAATGAACTATTTATTTAATCTTTAAATATATTATTTTATTACGGTGTTACTGAGAGTCAATAACACCCGGTGTCGCCATAGCACTCCCCTTTATTTTTAGGTAGCTCGAGTTTTTGAATGAGACGGTCTTACAATAGTTTATTGCAAGATTTTTTCAGTGCATAAAAACTATGATGACTTGTTTTTTAATATTTCTGTACTTCTTTTAATGATATTGTGAAACTTTTAATTGGTAACCGTTGTTATAATGCTGGTACCTTATTGAACACATCTCGTTGTATTTCATATTTCGTATTTCATTTTGTTTATTTTCGTTATCGATTATATGGCTTTTACTTACCAAGTTATTCCATACTAAATAGTTTCAAAATAATTTAGTGGAAGACTGTTTTGCAAGAGAGCGCGACATAATTTGGCTGGTTTTTTTTCCGAAAATATCCATACACAATACAATTAGGGAGATATTGCTTAAAATTTACTATCTTCCAAATAATACGTAGTAAAACAAATTGAAATTTAAAACCGTCTTAAACAAAGTTACTTCAATCTGAGGATTCTAGATCCACGTAACTATGGCAAAAGTATAGGTTCACCTTGTAAGTCCGTCGTAGGATCAAACTTCTTTCGTTTTGCCCATCCTACACTTATTCTCTGTGTTGCTTTGTCAGAAGACATTGAGTAGACGGTTCCTTGGACAAATTGCAAGGCATATTGTACGATTTAATTCTTTATTTTTTTAGGAGAAGTAATACTTTATTTTTAGTACTGAATCAAAATTTTCAAGTTAAGATATACTCTCTTCATTCAACTTCACTTTACAGGTCTGCTTTTTACACGGGTATTAAAGAGCGGATTTAAAAAATTATTAAAAGTACATAGGGAAAGAGAATGGAGAGCTTAAAAATATTAAAAAAAATATAAAGGCGGGGTTTTATGCTGGATTAGTGTGGGGTATGGATGATATTTTTTGTATATATAGATTTTCAATAAGGATAGAATGATCATTTTCTTAGCCAAATAATGGAACATGTAAAGTGGAGTTGAATGGACGAAAAAGAAATACTTGCAAAGTGGAGTTGAATTGAGGGAGTATGGGCCAAGATATAGAACAATTAATTGGGCCTTAATTATTTCCAGCATAACAGTTACTCTTTAGGGTTTGCCTGGAATTCATGTAATAATTCGGGGGTAAATTTTAATGGTGTGATAATTACCGGGGAAGTTAATTACGTGAGTAATGAGTTCATTGATGATAGGTTTGGCATAAAGATAATAATTACTGAGTAGATGTTTTACTCCCTTAATCATTATCCAGGGTGGGGGGGTGGGTAATGTATTACCCTTTCATAAGAGTAATAGATTCAGGAGGTGAATAATCAATTTTTACTTACCAATTACTATTCATCGTCGACAAATTCAAATTATCGACAATATTAAGAAATTACCCAAAATGTCTAACTAAAATTGAACACAAAATCAAAAACGACTTTCAAAACTTCAATTTTTTGTCAACAGCAAAAAATCGACTAATCATGGTCATTGTCGAATTACTAATTATCAATAATGAACGACTCTCAAACAATTCACTTTACAACGTTAAACTAATCAAATTAAACTTATGGAAAGAACGTTAAACTAATCGAATTAGATAAATCAAAACATCGTTAAATTAATCGAATTAAACGAATTAAAACAGGTTAAACTAATTGATTTAAAAAAAAATAGGGGAAAGGGGCCAGACGTGAAATCATCACGTCCATTCCCAGGTGGGGATGTGCGGCCACCAGTTCCCCACCTAGGACCAAACATGGAACCACCTTAGCCACGGACATGGAACCACCACGTCTCCACCTGGGTTTAGGCGTGGTTGATCCATATATTCCCAACCAAGGTGTGAGCATGGAGTTATGCATTCTCATTTTCTAGACTTCGAATCCGTGAATTTCGGGTAGCTTCACCTGGTATACGTGATTCGCAGGTTATTGCGTATATCAGAGGGTTTACATGCACAAAGCGCACTGAAAATAGCGGATGCTTCCCTCGTTCCCACCCCCACCCCCCGCCCCCCACCCCCCAAAAAAACTTATGATTTGCTTAAAGTCTTTATCTCTTATTCTTATCATCATCTAATGAGAAAATTTAAGGTTAGTACAACTGTACAAGTAGTTTTAATAAGGAAAATGAAAGGGCGTCATCTTCTCACATGGGGTGAGTGAGGACCCTTTCAATTAAGAATGATTGTGAGAGGGTGGCACCCAATTTGGGCGACACCCGATGACGTCTTATCACTATCCTTTTTAAGAGTAAATTATAAATTACTCCCTTTTAAGTTCCACTTCTCTAAACTTACTCCCTTATAAGTTTTTTTGTAAAAATTACTCCCTTAAGTTGACCTCCGACCAAAAATTGCTATCAAACTAGTTCTCAGGTGAAAATAATAAGTAAATAGACAAAATTGCCCTTTAAAAAAATTACCCTTCATCCTCTTCCTCATTCCTATATCCACCCTGCTGCCACCGACCACCACATCACCGCACAAGCTCCACCACCGTAACCCCAACAACCTCCCTCCCACTACCTGATGTACGATAATGCCCCCACCGCACGCGCCACCATCCTCATTTTAATTTGCCGACAATAAGCAGCACCTCGCTCCCTTCCCTACCTAACACACCGACGACTAACCCAACCACCAGCCCCATCATACGTCGACATAAATTCAAAAAGTTAGATCGACAAAAAAACGACGCACAATTTCAAAAAGCTAATATCAATTTGAAAATTAAGATTTAGGCTGAGTTGCATTGACTACATCGGCAAAATTAAAGCCCAAAACTGGTTGCATTGACTCCGTGGCTGAGTCGTCGGCGATGTCGCTCACCGGATGTGGTTGTTATCGACAAAAAAAACGCAAATGAGTCGGGCGAGAACGGGGAGATAAGCGCGCATGGTGGAGTTTTCATGAGAAAGGAGAAAAGCGGGGGCTGGGTGTTGGAGAGGAAGGAGGGGGCGGTGGTTGGTGGCTGGTGGGGCAATTGAGCGAGATAAGGAGGAAGATTGGGTGATTTTAACATAGTGAAGGAAGTTCAGGGGCATTTTCGTCATAAATTTAGAGAAATGGAGGGAAAATTCAAAAAGAGACGAAAATACTCACCGGAGTTGAAAAATGGTAGCAACTTTTGGCCTGAGGTCAACTTAAGGGAGTAATTTTAAAAAAAAAAACTTATAAGGGAGTAATTTTAGAAAAGTGCAACTTAAAAGGGAGTAATTTATAATTTACTCCCTTTTTAATAAACTTGCAAAATTAATTAGCAACTAGCAAATAAATTTATAATTTTTAGGTCAACAAGATTGAAAGGTGACAATGTGACAATGTGAATACTAAAATAGTTATACGTATGTAGGTACGGTACGACACGGTTTCTAATTTCTAGTATCTCTACATAAACAATTACTAGTGCCAATTTAGTTAATTTGAAGCTTCACCGCCTCTATTTGACCACAGGATACAGCTATCTACTCCCTAAAAAGTGCGGAGCCGGTTTTTTTTTTTTTTTTTTTTTTTTTATTGAGAGGCGAAAATTTCAGCAGGTACGAACGAGTAATAAAGACATAAAGAAAGATTGAAAAAAGTTTAAAATTTTAACTAAAAACTTCAGCTTTCTCATTTTTAGGGGAGGTGAGCACCTTGCTAGCACCCTCTCGGTCCTTGCTCCACCACTGCTTCGACAGGCGTTCCTAATTAACTACCTCATATCTTTTTATTTTTTTTAAATGATAGTCTATTCGGAGAAAAGAAAAATACTTAAATTAATATGTATCTAAAAAATGATCAAAAAGTCAAACTAAATCAACAATCATAATATAATTTCTACGAATAGTTCGTTTCTAGCTAGTAGCAGCCAGCCAAATCGGTGTACTACCTCTGATAATCGTTAATCTATGCATAGTTGCCAATTTATATATTGCAAAAATGGTAGAAAAATGTGCATTAACAAGTCAAACATTATCTATTATGCTAATTGTATGTTAATTTAATCAAATTTCGTTCAATTTTGAACCAGTCACGTCAATGTCTAGATCGTAACACTTCTATATAAACCATGCATGCATGCCCTTTAATCATCATTCATTCATATCTTATAACCTTCTTCAACTATCTAATCATAGCCATAATTCAGTTCCTACCTAAAATTCCAAAAACTCGAAAAACAATCGTACGTCAAAAAAAATGGCACGCATTTACGTCTCAGCATTAGCCACCCTTCTTATGCTTCTCATTTCCTTATCTCCTAAACCAACCACCGCCAACGACGATGACATTGCGGTCCTAGACACCAATGGCAACCCACTTGTCGCGGGTGAATTCTACTACGCGGTCCCAGCAACTGAGTCATCAGTCGAGGGTGGTCTAACCATGTTCAACAACGATTCCCCTTCGTGCCCTGAATTCATCGTGTCCCAGTCGAAATTAGGTCATATGGACGTTGGCATTCCGCTAGTGTTCTTCCCTCAGGACCCTGAACAAACTTATATCCAACACGGTTTCTCCGATTATAACATTGCTTTTAAGTATTTGAGCATTTTACCTGAATGTCGTCGTTTGTACACTACTGTGTGGACAGTGTCTACAGAAACCCCCTCTAATAACGCGCTTGTGGTGCTCGATGGTGAGAAAGGTGATCAAATTAGTTGGTTTAAGATTAAGAAAAGTGATTATAATAATGGTTATACTATAAGGTATAGTAGTTCTTCTTTAGGAGGCTCGGTGTCTAAAGATGTTGGTGTTGTGTCTAATGAACAAGGTGTAAATTTGTTGAGTCTAGATGATAGTGCAATTCCTCTTGTGGTTGTGTTCGTCAAAGCTGGATGATTTGTTATTGTGTAACGTTTAGGTATAATTTATGGACCTAAGTACGTAGTATACTTGTATTTGGTTTATTTTTATTCTTGTGATGAATAAGTTCCTCCTCTTGGTAGGCTTATATAGCTAAGGTGGCATGTATGGGAGGCCTATGTATTACTCAAAGATAACAATATGAATAAAGAAACTTATTTGTTTTCAGGCGTTTATGTGAGAATATTTCACATATTTATACTTTTATTTATGTACCAAATATACAAAAATACAATACTTTCATTCCGCTCCAAATTTACTCGGGGTCGTTTGGTTCGAAGTATTGGAATGGTGTGGAATGGATTGTGATACCATAGTGGTATGGAGTTAATTAGAACCCCATACTTGCTCATGAGTGTTTGGTTCGACATTAGAATAGATATAGAGGTAGTAATAATAATATGGAATGGAGTTAGAAATTTGAGTGGAAACATGGGTATGAGATTTCAAGAGGTTGGAATGGAGTTAGAATCCATTGGGTATCTAACTCCATTCCAAAACCTCCCAACGAAACACTAGAATGAATTGAATCCATTCCAATTCATTTCAAAAGCTCCAACCAAACACCCCCTAAAATCATTAATAAAACTTGTTAAAGTTTTACATCAATTAGTGATGCAGGAGCATTAGGAGATAATGGGGTATTAATAAGTCAAGATATTTCCATAGAGACCAAGACTAAAGAGTTTAAGATTGGTACATATCAAGTAAACATGGTAACTTGGGAAAAAATCAGTCAGAATCGAATAAGGATCAATGAACATTCTCCAGGATTGTTCAATACACGTCGAGGCTTTTTTTTTCCAAAAGGAGTATTTCCTAGATCGAATTAGTTGTAATACTTTGTAGCAATAGTTTTATAGAAAGTGTCTTAATTTCCTTTTGTTTTAGGAATCTATCGTGATCTTTCCTATCTTGTTTAAAGAAGGTGTAGTCGAGGTACTAGTAGTATAAATAATAGGGAGCTATAATCTCAATTGTATGATCCGTTTGCAAACAACCCTGATTAAGCTTGCGATTTTAATTATCTATTCTTCCTTACGAGGTTGAATTTGTGGTTACTTTATTCCCTGCGAGGTTGTGAGTTACACAAACAAGTTAATCGAATAGTCTTGTGAGATTGCTAGTTTAATTCTAGTCTTAGTTATTAAGGGATCTTGCGAGATGTCACAACTAATTCATATCTTTTTACCTTGTTTTATTTCCGCTGTAATATTATCTATGAAAACGTAAAATTGTGTGAAAATACGCAAACTATAATTTACCGACCTCTTTGAGGACTTAAATTACAGGCCTCTTTGAGGGCAAATTGGTATGATAATTCCAACTCCAAAAGGGCAAATTAGAGGCCTCTTTTAGGACTTAAATTGGTATTTACAGATTGCCTGTTAACAAACTATATTTTATCTCAATAGGAATCGAACCTCTGACTTAAAGTTAGAAGGTAGACTATTTATCATTGGTGCTAACCCTTGCTGGTAATTTGTGTTAAATTCTTGGCGGGTACACTGGGTATACCACGTCACTCTCCATAAATAAAGAAGTAAAATCTAAGTGAAATATGAAGAAAGGTTTATCATTGGTTAGAGTGTACGATAATCTTGTACAACTGGAGTAACTTATAATTTTTCTTAATGCAATACAGTTCAATTCTGAACCCGTCACGTACTCACGTCAATATCTTGATCGTAATTCGTAACACTTCTATAATCTATATAAACCATGCATTCCCTTTATTCATCTATATCGTATAAACCTCTTCAACTATCTAATAACAGCAATTCAAATTCTACGTAAAATACTAAACATACACAATCGTACGTTCAAATAAAAAATGGAACACCTCTCCGCCTTAGCCACCTTTCTTATACTTCTCATTTCCCTTTCTCCTAAACCAACCACCGCCACCGCCAACGACAGTATGGTCCTAGACACCAAAGGCAACCCTCTTGTCGCAGGTAGATTCTACAATGTAGTCCCAGCAACTAAGTCACCAATCCAAGGTGGTCTAACCATGTTCAACAACGATTCCCCTACGTGCCCTGAATTCATCGTGTCCCAGTCGAAGCTGGGTCCTCGTGACCTTGGCATTCCGCTAGTGTTCTTCCCTGACGACCCAGAACAAACTCATGTTCAACACGGTTCTTCCGCTTATAATATTGCTTTCAAATATCTTAGCATTTTACCTAAATGTTATCGTTTGTACACCACTATATGGAGCGTGTCTGCAGAAACCCCCTCTAATAACGCGTTTGTGGTGCTCGATGGTGGGAAAGGTGATGAAATTAGTTTTTTCAAGATAAAGAAGAGTGATGATAATAATGGTTATATAATAAGGTATATTAATTCTTCTAATTTAGGAGATTCGGTATCTAAGGATATTGGTATTGTGTCTAATGAACAAGGTGTAAATTTGTTGAGTCTAAGTGATTGTGCAATCCCTCTTGTGGTTGTGTTTGTCAAAGCTGCATAATTTGTTATTCACGGATTACTACCTCCGATTCTCTCAAATTGCTACATTTTTTTAAGAAATATTTAGCGACTATTTTAATAAAATGTAACAATTTCTAAGAATCGAAGGGAGTATACATGTATTTGGTTAATTTTTATACTTGCGATGAATAAGTTCCTCCTATTTGTATGCTTATAGCTGAAGAGCCATATGTAGGAGGCCTATGTATTACTACTAGTTAATGAACATTATGAATAAAGTAAACTTATTTGTTTTCGGGCGTTTATAACACAAATCTTAGTTATTCCTATATGTTGTATGTACTCGTATTGTGTAAAATAACAAGCAGCTTTATAATAATGTACGTAATTTTTCCTTCAAAAAAATAATGTACCTAATTATTGTGCTGTACTTCGTACAAGATATTGTGAAAATCATTTTATAATTCATAGTACTACAGTGCTACATAAATTATTACTTCGTATCTGTATTTATCCACAGAAAATATATGTACCCTATCTCATAAACTTTATTCGTGATTAAAAGCAATTTTAGAAAATTAAGAAAAATACAAGGCATTTTTAAAAAATTAAGAAAAATACAGGGCAATTTAAACTATAAGACCATTTTATGGTAAATAGTGATTATTTAATGATAAATCGAGACACTTCAATTACTCAGATTCGCTGATTTAAATTAGAAAATTAGAATTTGGAAGAAGTCTGGTAGGACACGGGAAAAATTAGGCCATTCGCTTCTCGCCAGACAAACCAAATTCAGCCCAACCTAACAGTGTTTTATTAGGTCGATAGATAGGTATTCTAGTAACAACTGTAACAAGAAACAGCAAATCTGTGGCATAATGGTGTTTTTCGTGTATTTTGGTAAAGAAAATGAAAGGGCGTCATCGGGTGCCATCTAATTTGGACGTCACCCTTTCACATGGAGTGAGTGGGGACCCCTTCAATTAAGAATGTATGTGAGAGAGTGATATCCAATTTGGATGTCACCTGGTGGCGCCCTCCCATTGGTTGGTAAAATATGATAATTTTTGGGTAATAATGACAATTTTATGGTAAATAGTAAATAATTTGAAAAAATTGATCATTTTTTAGTTATAATTAGTGGTCCTTATTTACTAAAAATGATCAATATTTACCAAAAAGTGGTTACATTTTTCTGGTTGCACATACAAGGGTCTGAGTAATAGAATCTGCGAACAAGAAAATATCCATTAAAAAACAAGAAAAATACCTGGGAGTATACATTGGATATGAAAGTTACCATGGGTGTACAATCGACTTTTTAACTTATTATTTAAAGAAATTAATAAAAGATTCATAGTGTATATAGGATCGATAAAGTTCGATTATTTTGATAATATGATAATTTTTATATGATCGATATTTGATAGTTAAGTAAGTTGTAATCTTAGTGTCCTAAGATAAATGTTGAAACCCCTAAATAAGAAGGGGGCTTAGGATTGAAGAATGACCTCATATGAAATAGGACAGTTGCTGGTAAATTAGTATGATGGATCTCTACTAAACCTGATTATTTTTGGGTTAAATGGGTTAGCTATACCTATCTCAAAGGCAGACTCTGGTAGGATTAAGCTCAAACCAGTGATTCTAGCTAGCACTGGAGAAAGGTCATCTGTAAGGTTAAAAACCTTGCTTGCAGATGCTTATCAGCAGCAAAGTTGAATTAGATTGATCAGAAAGGTCGAGAATATACAGTTAAAAAGGGATATGAGTATCTTAGACTCAAAGGTGACAAGGTAAATTGGTCTAATCTAGTCTGTAACAAATGGTCTATTCCTAAACTAACACAGCCTGTTAACAGTGATTTATCATCATAATAGCTTGAACGTGAATGAAAAACTACAAAAGTCGGGTATTAGTGAGAGTGATACATGCTTTATTTTTATTTTTTTTGAAAGAAAGGAACAATAAATAAATAAAAGACAAGTGCTAAGATTACATCACGGGGGTGGGTCGGGGGAAAGTGGCGCACAGGCCAAAACAGAGTCCAAAGTACAAAGATCTACAACAAAAGGAGGGGGATGATCCCACTCAAAACAACCCAAAGAAGAGCTAGTGTCCCGAACGGAGTGATGAGCAATGGCATCCACGACACGGTTGGCTGTTCTCTTCTAAAAAAAAAGCTTCAAATGGGGGGAGTTCTGCAAGAGAGCCCTACACTCAAGAATAATGTTAGTAAACGGTCCACAGGTGGCAGAGGGGCGTAGAATGGAGGTCACCGCATCAAGACAGTCAGAGGCAATTAGGACGTTATTCACATGGACTCTAGAGCGTAAAATCCCATCACGAATGGCAAGGACCTCACAAAGGTAAGGGTTATGACTAATGAAGCGCGTGGACCAACCTAAAACCCAGGAACTAAAACCGTCTCTGATGACACACCCCAGGCTAGCTAAGCAAGAAGAGGGGGAAAAAGCCGCGTCAACGTTGGTTTTTAGCCAACCAAGCGGCGGAAGGGCCCAGCTCAAAGGGTAGCAAAAGGCATCATGGTGGGTAGTAATCGTAAGTGGGGTAGTGTGGGAACATTCAGAGGCACGGGTCCAGGCAAGGGTTTGGGAGGTGACCGAAGCACAGAAAGTGGAAGGGGAGATATAGGTGGGAGTGGAGAAGGTTAAATCACAGCGTCTAAGCCAAAGGCGCCAAAGGCGCCAAAGGACGAAGGTGAAGAGGGTAATCCAGCTAGGGGGTTGGGAGGTGCAATTGTCAAAAAACCACTGCTGGAGGTCAGCGGTGAAAAAGGAGTCAGGGACATTGAGGATAGTCCAAGAGTGAGAGGCAAAGCTGCAGTCACGGAGGGCATGAATAGAGGTCTCGGGAATAGAGGGATTGGGACACAGAGAGCAGGACGGACTGGGCAATACATTCTTCCCAAAGAGGGAAGCTTTGTGTGGTAGCTTATTCCACCACACAAGCCAAAGGAAAACTTTGATCCTCGGTTGAGTTGGAAGGTTCCAAAGCCAGCTCAGGTCAGGTGAAAAGGTAGGAGGGGTAAGGCTAAGGGTGGGACGGTACAGGGAAGAATAGGTCTCACTAATAGAGAATTTGCCTCTGGAGGCGAGGGAGGTGGTAAGTGTATCAGGTCTTGGTGCAGACGGGATGGGGATGGAGAGAATGTTAGTGATGACATGATCAGGGAGGACAAAGTCGAGGGAATCGAGGGTCCAAACTCCATTAGAGATGATGAAGCATAATCTGGTAGTAGAGGAAGAAAGATTAAGGGGGCGAAGAATGAGATTTCTGAGGGGACCGAGGCAACACCAAGGGCCGTCCCAGAGTCTATTTGTGGAGCCGTCCCCAATGGACCAGGAGAGGTGGTCTTTAAGGATGTTCCAACCTCTTCCAACGCTCTTCCAAATGTGGGAGCCACAGGAGAAGGAACGCCGTGAGGGAGTACAATATTTACTGTGAAGGGCCTTGGCGGCGGTGGAAGAATTGTTGAGAAGGACGTTAGCACTGAGTTTAGTTGAGAGAGCATCATTAAGAGGCTCAGCGGCCTTAATTCCAAAACCGCCAAGAGAGAGGGGGAAGGTGACAAGATCCCAATTAGCCAGATGAAGTTTACTAGCGGACTGGCTTGACCAGAGGAAGCTTCTAGTGATCTTGTCAATGTCGCAAAGAATAGAGGAGGGGAGTCGGATACATTGCATCGCATGATTGGGGATAGCGTTGATGGTAGATTTGATAAGGCAGATTCCGCCTGCTCTAGAGAGAAACCGGGACTTCCAAGTGGCTAATTTTGACTTAATGTTATCCAAGATGAAATGTAAATCAGCTCGCTTAGGTTTTTTCCCTAGGAGGGGGAAACCTAAATAGGTACCAAGGCTGTTGGTTCTTTTGATGCCGAGGGCGTCTTCAAAGAGGGTGGCCTCGAGAGAGGAGGTGTGTTTGGAGAAGGTGATTTTGCTTTTTGAGCAGTTGATCTTCTGTCCTGAGTTAGAACAGAAGGAGAGAATGGTGTCTTGAAAAGCACACAAGTTCTTTTCCGAGGTTCTGCCAAAGACTAGGTGATATATGATTTATTTGCACCAAATTTCCCTTTTTCTTTTACGCATTCCGACTCATATCGAGTCGGTTTTATATGACTTTTCTTGTATTTTGTGCCCAATCCCCGTACCTGTGATTTGGTGTATCCTCTTGCAGGAATGGAGTCGGGTATCGAGGAATTGGGGCAAGGAAGGCATTCCAATGCCTTTACATGAAGAAGAGGTGAAAAATGCTGAGAATTGTGTTCTCACGGCCTGGTCTAGCCACCGCGTAACACCCACCCACCCCCCCCCCTATGCCAAGAAAAAGGAAGAAGGATGCTAAGGTTGTGTTCTGCCGGCAGCCGGTCCACCGGCAGAGCACAGAAGGAGGAATTTGATTGGAGTTAGAAACAAATTTTCATTTGGCCTCGCTACCGGTAGACACACCGGCAACCAACCGGAGAGCACATCACAAGGAAGAATTTGAAGACCAAGACAAGTGTTACGCAGGCAGCGGTCCACCGGCAGAACACACTTGCCAGCTATTTCCAAACTTCAAGTTTATTTGACCTTGCTGCCGGTAGGCGAACCGGCAGCCGGTCCACCGGCAGAACGCAACAGCTGACGGATTTTGGGCTTTTCTCCTCTTTTCTCCTCTTTTCTTCTTAATTTTATGAAAGACTATAAATACCTCCTCCCTTAACCATTTGTACACACAACCCTAGATCTGGAAACTTTCCCTAATTATTGTAATCTTTCCTTAATCAAGCTTTAATCTTTCCATAATTATTATTAATTACTTAGTAAAATTAGTTAGAATTAGTGATTATCAATTGTTTACACTTGGTTTTTGGGGATTGTATTGAGAGATTTTGGAGGATTTCCTTCATTTATTCAATCAAAGCAATCATCTTTACTCTTGTTGGTACATCTCTTCTCTTGTTCACTTGCTTAATCAATTGTTTACATTCTATTTTGCCTTTTATAATTGTTTGAATCTTCACCATGTCATCTCTTTTTGTTATTGGTTCTTCTCTATTTGTTTGTTTGAACAATTTTGATATGAGTGAGTAGTAATCCTTCTAGGGTTTAGGGGGAGTCTAAATGGGATTATTAGGCATGCTAGTTTGATTAATTTGAGTCTCTGGTGAAATATTTGTCTTTCTTAGTATTGCATACAAGGTGTTTGATGAATTGTGTGAGTGAGAACTTGTGCTTTTGCCTTAGTTGCTTAATTCCTCCATTAAATGAGAGTTTGTGGTGGTCTTGTTGCATGCTTAGAATGGTGTGTTGCTTAATGAGAGTTGGTAATCACCTTTAGGATAATCAAGAGATTGATTTGCATCCAAGGATAAACCTCACATTTGACTCCTTGAATCGACTTATTTGACTCTTAAAACCATTTAGATGAACCCGAAAGCCCTAGCTTTTAATCAATCGTATACACTTTCTCTTAATTGCTTGCATTAGTTACAACTAGTAGTTTAAGCCAACTCCTTTCCTTTCATTTGCGACTAGACTAGACTCCTATTTAGACTAAGTAGAAACCCCTCCATCCTTGTGGTTCTACCCCGATTTACGCACTAAATTGGGTTATATTTTGTTGATGGTAAGAGACTTGACCCTATCATTAATTCTTGCACATCACTAGGATGTCATCAGCAAAGAGAAGGTGAGAGAAAGACACTCCACCTTTTCCAAGGGGAAAGGGGATCCACTCAGTGTCGCGCAGGCTTGGTGAATGAGGCGAGAGAGGGCTTTCATGCAGATAATGAAGAGATAAGGAGAGAGGGGATCACCTTGCCTAATTCCACGAGAGGGAAGGAAATTGTCAAGGGGAGTGCCATTGAAGGTAACATAAGCAGAGGCCGTGGATATGTAGCTCATAATGAGAGAGATAGTTTCAGGGTCGATGTTGACCGAGATTAGGCAGGATCTGATGAAGTCCCATTCAAGTCTATCGAAGGCATTCTCAAGATCAAGTTTAAGAGAAAACCAGTCGAGCTTACTCTTAGAGGTGTTCATAGAGTGGAGGATCTCAGAAGCGATGATGAAGTTAGTGTTCGTTCCCCTTCCAGGAATGGAGCTCCCTTGGTTAGGGGAAATCAGAGAGTGCATAAGGGGCTTGAGGCGGTTAACGATGATCTTGATGACCATCTTATAAGTGGTGTTGCAAAGACTGATGGGTCAAAAGTTAGTGATGGATTGGGGAGAGGAGATTTTTGGAATAAGAGAGATGGAAGTCATATTAATAGACGCGGGTACGGTTTTTGAGTGGAAGATATTTTGAATAAAGAGGATAAAGTCGGATTTGATGATGTCCCAGCATCTCTTGAAAAAGCCCGCATGGAAACCATCTGGTCCCGGAGCCTTGTTGGAGCCAAGAGAGAAAAAAGCAGCACGAATTTCATCAGCAGAGGGGATCCGGAAAGCCGTGGTGAAGGGGGGCCCAGAATGTGAAGAGTAGCGGGCGGGGACAAGGTAAGCGACGTCCTTGCCAGAAGTGAAAAGATTGGTGAAATATTGAGTAATGTGGTTGTTCAAGGCATCATGGCCCGTGATAACAAGACCAACATTGTTGGTAAGGGATAGGATGCGGTTGAAGCTTCTCCGAAGAGTAACAGATTTTTGGAAGAAGGAGGTGTTGCGGTCTCCGTCAGTAAGCCAACTGATGTGGGAACGATCTTTCCAATAGAAATGTTCAAAATCCAGAATGCAGTTAAGTTCATAAGTGAGGGAGTCATTGAGGGTCAAGAGAAAATCAGAGTTGGGATTAGTGCACAAGTTGCGTTGGACACCAAGTAAGCGAGAGGAGAGTCTATTTTTCCTTTTGGGGAGATTGTCGAAGATCACATTAGCCCAGTCGGAAATGGTCAGGCTGAGGTTAGTGAGTCTAGTCGGGATACAGTCGGTAAGAGATGGCCAAGTGTGGGACACGAGAGGGTAAAAGGACGGTTCACACGTCCAAAAGGATTCAAACTTAAAGGACTTAGGAGCAGGGTGGTGGGGGAGGGAAGTCTTGAGAATAATGGGGCAATGGTCAGAGGAGAGACGGGCCAGATGGTAATTGTGGGAGTTCGGGTAATGGTCCATCCAAGCTTGGTTAACCCAGACACGCTCCAGGCGTTCTAAAATAGGATTAAGACGCCTTTATTCGTCCAAGTGAATTTAGGTTCGGAAAAGCCAATGTCAATTAAATTGCAAGAGTCAAGGGAAGACTTGAAAAGGTTCACTCTATTAAGCTTAATGCCCCGGCCCCCAATTTTATCGGCACTACAAGTGACTTCATCGAAATCACCTAAACAGACCCAAGGGAGATCATGGTTAACAGAAACATTGACAAGGTCATTCCACAAGAATTTTGAAACCTAAATTTTGGGCTCGCATAAACCGCGGAAAGTAAGAAGAGAAAGGAAGTGATAGGTACTTGGACAACCACATTAATCAATTGGTCGGTTTTGTTCAGAAGAGAGACGACTGCCTTTCCCGCATTCCAAAGGATGATGATGCCACCAGTGAACCCCACCGGGTCCAAGATCTCATAGGAGTCAAAAGGGAGCTTATGCACGATGGCCAAGGACCGTTGGGGGATCGAACTCTGGTCTCAGGAAGGATTACAATAGCAGGGTTGTGGGCGTTGATGAGTTAAGAAATATGAGTACGGAAGGAGGGTCTAGCAATGCCTCTACAGTTCCAATATAAGATATTCTTGTTAGTGGGTAGGAGAAACGGGTTGAAGGGATCGGCGGGGGCAGACTGGTTACCCTCGTCCTCTGCCACGCCTGGCACGTGATTTTGGCACTCGCTGAGAGGGTTGTGGTTCAACCCAGAAAGAGTCAAGAGGAGCTCTCGATGGTCCGAGCCAAGGACTTGATCCCAACTGACCCACAAGTCCACGGCATTCAATCGGGTTGCTGTTCGAAAGATCACTACTTAGTTTGAGAAGCTCGCAGTTCGGAGGTCCTTGGATGTCAAACTCAATAGATAGACTCTACTCAATCGAGGGAAGATGGGCATTGGATCCAATATGAACTGGAACTCCGGTGGTACAACCAGTGATGGGTGAAGATGGAATTGAAAACAATGATCATTTGTTCTTTCAATGCGAAATTGTGAGAAAATGGTCATGGATAGATCTCCCTTTTAGGGATCTACTGATTTGGAGGTTGAACAGGCAAGGCACAACTCTTCAAAAGGACTTGATTAATGCAATAATCAATGCCACCATATATCACACATGGAGACAAAGGAACTTAAGTTTGAACACAAACTACTCAATCTGAAATCAGTAGCACACATCATTGCTGAACTCCGAGTGCGCGTACTTGGAGAAGCGACCAATAAAATTGGAGTCGGGTATCGTCGATGGCTGGATCAGATGGTGGAACGAGATGAATAGAAGCAAAGGACGTGAAGAAGATGAAGGAGACAAGATGATGAGTGAGAGAGATGCGATTTTTGTTGGTAGGAAATTAAATAGGGTTTCTATTTCTAATTTGTTGTCTTGTTGGTGAGGGTATTACCGTATTAGCCACTCTAATGGCTAGGTTAATTAATATGCTTGTAATTGTGACGGTTTTTTCGCAATTTATATTATTTACTTACATTTTACCAAAAAATAAAAATAAAACTATTTTAGATCTCAAGCAATTCCATGGTTTTATAAAGAAGGGATATATAAATGAGGACAAAAAATTAAAGCTCAATATTACATTTTTATGTTAAACAGTAAAAATAAGATGAAAAGAGAGACGTTGAGACTTTTTCATTCCTAAAATCAATTAATTTTTTTAGTCAAACTAATGGAGTCTCGGAAACAAAATATTATTTAAAATAAAATACTTACAAATTATTATACGTTTCTCTATTTTTCAAAGTATCTTTTACGAGTATATTTTTAAAATTTGTAACACTTATAATTTATTTATTTATTTATCATAATACCTTTTTTATCAACAATTTTTTTTTGTGACGAGGGAACCCGCAGCCGCTACCTTCGGGCAAGAATGTTCCACAAGTTTTTGCTCTTGCGGAGGCTTAAACCTCGGTCTCCTGAGAATTTCACCCAAATTTTAACCACTAGTTTCCACCCTTACGGGCCAAAATTTATTTTTAATACTCATATATATCTTGATTTATATATGCTGTAATATGTCAAATTTTTTTTTAAAAAAAAAAAAGATGCCATGGCCATTTACTATCCTAAATTATATAAAAGCAGTGTCATATCATTTTAAGTTTATCACATGGTATAACTATAATTTTCACATGTTTTTTTTATTAAAATAGAAAAATTTGTAATACCCATAACCATATTTGTTTCCTTATTAAAGTATGAGTGTATTTTAGAGGGAAATTTATGAATAGCGTTATTCTTTTAGTTTATAATAAAGGAAGAGGATGTCACATTCTCAAATTTTATCATGTGTTATTAGGAGTGTGTATTGATCCGGATATGACTCGACCAAGATAAACTTTGTATCGACCAAAGATCAGATAAGGGTAAAATATTGAACGATGGACATATTTATACTGGCCCGGATGGTTGGACCAAAAAATGTGTGGGCCGGATCAGATTATTTAGACCAGCTAATATTGTGCTTATGTAATATCCCGAAAAAAAAAAGACTAGTATTAAATAATTGGGTACAAGTATTGTACTAATATTATTCAGGGTGTTTAAGGCCACGGGCAACTACGGGTAGTGGAATTGGGCCTCCAGTTCCGAATTTCCAAGCTTTATTAATGGGTTTTATACAAACCTCAGACTTATAATGCACTTGTACATTTATATTAGGCCCTCATTTTTTTTGGATGCACCGGGTCTTTGTAGACACCTCGTTTCTGCACCTCCCGCAAACCACCCGGTGATGATTGGGCCGCATGTTTGCTACGCGGAACGATTTGTGACAGTTCGTAAGTTTATCGTCAAGTGGTCGCTCAAACAATTGTGTCTACCTCACGGTCGTCATTTAGGTGTCATTACGGTCGTTTTCGCAGTAATTAGAGTTCATTTGGAATCCAGGTCAAAAACCGTCTTCATTTCCTAAAACCGTCAAATCCCGAGTCAAAGCAATGTCCTTGTCTACCTAAGGTTAGGATGTCATAAAATGTTGAGATTATATCTCATTTTGAGTCTCATGTCACTTCATTAGGCTAAACATAAAGTTTACATTACAAAATGTGCATTTCATTTAGTTAAAATGATAACCCGACCTTTAGGCCCGTTTTACGAGGTGATAACGACTTTTTTGGGTCGGGCCTATTACACAGAAAGTTCTGGATCTCTTTCTTAGCTTTCCAACGCCACCGAAATCACCTTAATCCGAGTCTTGTAGAGAAAGTTATGCCTAAAATACGACAGGCTGTCAAACGCGTTTTCTACGCGCAGAGGAACCTACCCGGGAAAGGACGCAGCAAGTGTTGCACCTCTTCTAAGGGACGCAGCACCTGCTGCGCCTTTTCCCAGGGCTTTCTTTTTGTCCAAGTTTCCGTGTTTTAACCTAAGTCGGTTATTTCCGGATCTTTCCTTCCGTATCCTAGTCTTACCATAATTCCGTCGTGTGATTAGTATAAATAGGAGCCTTCGCTCCTCATATTTCTCACGCGAGTGTCCGCCCTTCTCTTCTCCCTTTGCATTCTAGACTTTGTTCTTACTTTTTGGCGTCTACGTGCTTGAACTTTCGACCACGTAAGCTCGGATCCTTCTGAGTACCAGCCTCCCCGTTTGCGTGACCGACCAATTTGACCAACTACACATCAATCAACTTAATTAACTTAATCGTTTTCCTCTTACGAGGGCACTTTCTTTGCATTCGCGTCGAGTATCACTAATCGATATCTTAGTCCTTCTCGTTTCGTCAACATGTAAGTCTGAGGGTGTTATCTCTCCTTTTATTTATTGTTTTTATTTCTTGTAATCGTCAATGTAAGATTTATGTCGAAAATACCATTAAAACCGATTTCTAAAACCATGCTTTAAAACCTCTTTTTACGGATTTCCAGTAGATAACCGTCGAGAAAGGACGCAAAGAATCGTTGCGCCTCTTCGAAGGAGCGCGCCTCTGCCGCGCCTCTTCGTGAGGGCCGCGAGCCTTCTCGCTTCCTTTCTTCTTCGTTCGTCCTCTGTTGTTCCTCAAATTCTTTCTTTTGTTTCGTTTGTTTGTTAATCTTTCATCATGATAGCATATAATTCACATGTATATTTATTATTTATTATTCATCATTAATATGTTTTAATCGTCATAAATCCGACTTAAATCCCTAATAATCCAATATTTGCGGGTTTTTGTCATTAAATTCAATTCTGGGTTGTAGAGATTCAATTCATCAATATTGGGTTTCTGGAATTCGTCTTTGATATAGTTTTCATCTGTCTTTCGTTGTATTCATCGCATATTCGTCATTAATCCATTGTATTTAACTTAGTTAATTGATTTAATTTGTTTTGACTCATTAATATTTTTCACTTCTATCATTAACCCATCTTATGTTAATTCGTTTAATTCCGTCTTATTCGTGTTTTGCTGTTTTCACGACCCATTCATATGTTAAATAACATGCTAATCACTTTCATCCGAGTAAATATCATCAATCGATCATTAAATTCACCAATTAACATTAACGGCTTGCAATTACGGCTTCACAGCCAGAACTGAGCCAAGGAACAGATGCAGCGTCTGCTGCGCCTATTCCAAGGGACGCGACTCTGCTGCTTTGTTCTGGGCCGAGTTACTCGTCCCGAACTCCGTTTACGCTTGACCTAGTTTAATTAGTTTACATATTAACTAACTATTATCCGTAATATCACGCTAATTCCTGTTCGTTTATTTCTTTAATTTATTCCTTTATTCTTTTTTTCTTAAATCATCCGTTTTAAAGGTATTTTCGACATAAATCGCTTATCCCAATGTAATTATTGTAATTTTCATTATTGTAATTTATAATTATTGTATTTCTTTTATTGTTTGTATGTTTTCACATGTAAATGAGCATTAAATTCCTACTTCGACCCAATTGTGTGCTAATTACTTGTCTCACCGACTTAGTATTAATTATCACATGTTAGGATCAAAACTTGGATATTGCATTGCATGCATATAATCGACAATATATCGAGTATGAATAACTTCCCTAATCATTAGTAGAGGCCGCTATCGAGGCGGGCGGGATTAGGTGTTCGATCAAAAGAGCTTCCTAATACGTACCCTCACCCCTTACTCCAGATATCTGTGAACACCCGTGTTCATTGGCATCCACGAGAGTCATTCTAGACATAGAATGCTAAGGGTAACAATTTCTTAGTGTTCATGTCTCTACTTTGTGTCTTGACATGACACGTGGTATTCGAACGGTTCCAATTTCCCATAAAAATTGGTGGCGACTCCATACAAAAATGCAAACGCTTGTTCTCTTCCTCCCAAGCGCCCCTGTGGGCCCCCGCTGTCCACAGTCTTCATTTATTTTAAGACACCCCTAATTATTAAAACGTATAGTTTGATATGTAGTAACCCGAGTTAATATAGAGTAACCCGAGTTAAAGAACATATTGTTCTCCCGTACAATTGTCGCTTAACGAGGAAGTATTTTGAGTGAGCTAGTAAATTACGTGTAAGTCAATGGATGTGGCGCAATAAGATAGACATACGCTTGGAGGAGTGCATGGATAGCCTTGACTCATGGCACACTTGGCTAATTGAAAAATTTACACAGCATGCATGCATATCATCACTTTTGAGTTTTTGACCGACTTATGAATTACCTGTTAAAGATATTACGTAATCTTTTGTATATCTTTCTTATTTACCGTATCTTTGTAATTATGGTATTTCTAGGTTTATTAGCTTGTTCATCAAGTCGTCTCATTTGTATAAATACTCCCCTATTGTAAACATATATTTTCCTCAATGCAAATATTACTTACATCCATATTTTACATGGTATCAGAATACTACGATCCAAAAGCCTAAAACCCTATTTTTTTCCGCCTGCCTCTACCCCATGGCCACCTCTGCTGCCACCTAACCCAACACCCACGAACCATTGGTTCCTCTTCTTCTTGTCAACCTTTCCATTGTCGACAAACTAACACCTTTAACCTATATGTCATGGCACGATCAAATCGAGTCACTCTTATTCGGATACGACCTACTCAAATTCCTTGATGGAACTCACCCATGTCCTCCGGCCACCATACCCGACCCCAGTGATGCCACCAAAGCCAAAACTATCTCTAACCCAGCCCACATGACTTGGAAACGCCAAGACCATCGTCTCAAAGGTGCTCTTCTCGGCACTCTTGACCCCACCATTCATTCTCTCGTTATGCGAGCCCCCACCACACGTGACGTTTGGACTACACTCGCAACCACCTACGCGAACCCGTCTCGTGCTCACATTCTTCAAATCAAAGATCGTCTCAATTCTATTCGCAAAACCAACCAAAGCATTACCGAGTACATGCATTCAATTAAATCTTGTACCGATAAATTAGCCGTTCTCGGAAAACCCATGGACCATGAAGACCTTGTTGCTAAAATTATTCGAGGTCTCGATTATTCAATTTATCACTCTGTCATTGATGCCGTTCAGGCTCGTGACGAACCCCTATCCTTTGAGTCACTCCACGAAAAACTTCTTAATTTTGAACTCACTACCAGTCACAACAACACCCCATCTCCCTTCCCTGCCTCGGTACATGCTGCGTCCTCCTCTCGCTCCCACAATCAATATCATCGGTCCCCAACACCAGCCGCTCAACCCCTGTCCAATGCCAATCACCCCAAACAAGACCCTCCTTTCAAAGGCTCATGTCAGTACTGTGGTGCAAAAGGTCACGTTCTGTTTTTCTACTTCCCATTTAAGCGGGATTATCCCAATGTTGTTCTTCCATCTCGCACTTTAAACAGACAACCACGCCCCTCGCCACAGGCTCACACCGCCACTGGTTCCTCCACGGCCTCAGGCTATCACTACTACAGATACAACCTATAACAACGGTCAAAAACCGTTGTTATATAAAAAAGCGGACGTTGTTAAAGCGTCCGTTGTAAAAGGTTTTAACAACGGTTGGTTTTTTTAAGGAAACCGTTGTTAAAAATATTAACAACGGTTTTAAGTATAAAAACCCGTTGTGGAAAGTGTGACTCAATTTTGGGGGGAAAGTTATAACAACGGGTTATTTATAAATAACCGTTGTTGTTTGTTCTTAAAAAATAAAAAAAAAAAAAATTAAATATTACTAGCTATAAATATTAAAGCATCCTTTACTAACATATTAAAGCATCCTTTACTAACATTCATTAATTGAAACAACATGGCAATGAACCCTAATTTTATCAACAACGAAGAATGGCTTACACAAACGATTGAAGATGATGGGAAGGTTCTCGCCAGGCTTCCGCCGATCAACACCCATTAATCAAAGCATCCCTTGAACATCAACGGAATTATTGGATTAAGAGGCGTGAAGCCGTCCGGCTTGTCAACAAAGCCTCATCATCATCATCATCTTCATACCCTCGTCGGCCGATACTGCAACTTGGCTGCAGCGGGAGATATGTTGAGTTGTACTCTTCCAACCTTATCTCCACATGCAAGTCGTGTCCTTGCATATATTCAATCTGTTATTGCAAAATATGAAGCCAATGACCCGGAAGTTAGCGGTATACCACAGTGGCGTGATTGGTGGCAGGTTGAGAAGCGCTTTTTACGCTTAACCGGGTTGTTCCGGCTTATTATACATCTTTTGATTTCGATAATTCTTTGTAATGTATTTGGTTTAAAATTAAATGAAATGATCATTTTGAAAGTGTTGAGTTATGCTTGTTTGATTTGCTTCCATTTTTTCAACTCCATAGATCTATCATTCATCATCAAGATCTGATTATGGCACAACTTCCTAACATATATGGCACAACTTCCTAACATATATATTAATTAAAAAACAACTCAACCCACACATTAGTATAAATACATTGCATTATCTCAACTAACATGCATTTCCATTATCTCAATATATTCTCCAAACCCTAACGCTAAAACATGCTCGATCCGTCAAGGACGCAAAAGAAGATGGAAATGAAATAATTAGAAACACATACATGGAAATGAAATAATTAGCAGATCTTTGAACGGAACCTAATGGTCGATAAAAACACATACATTGAAATGAAATAATTAGAACAATAAAATAATGACGATGAAACAAACCTGATAATTACAGAACGTACGTAAAGAGACGATGAAATCAACAAAGGACGGCGAGAAGATAAAGCGACGATGAGAAAGAGAGAAAGAGACGATGAGAAAGTGTGTGTTTTGTGTTTGTGTTTGGTCTTTCTTTGGGTTTGTGTTTGTGTATTAAGGTTTGTGTTTTTGTGGTCGCAGCAGACTTGTGTTTGTGTGGTTTATAGTATGGAAGGTATTGACAACGGTTATTAAACAACAACCGTTGTGAAATATGTTTTAACAACGGTTGTAGAAAACACCCGTTGTTAAATAAGGTTTAACAACGGGTTTCAAAAATAACCGTTGTTATTACTTTTCACTAACTTTGCGCCAATTTTGCGCCAAATTATTAACAACGGTTCCGCATGTGTGACCCGTTGTTAAAACTAATAACAACGGTTTTTATAACCATACCCGTTGTAATTGATTTTAGTAAAATTCGCGCCATGCATTCTACAACGTTTATTGTGATTTTCGTGAATATTCGTTGTTAAAGGGGCGTTGTAGTTGCCTGGATTTGTAGTAGTGTATCTTCTCGACAGTGGTGCGTCTCATCATCTCACAAAGGACCTTGATACTCTCGCTCTTCATTCACCCTACGATGGTGGTGATGAAATTGTTATTGCTGATGGCTCTTCCTTACCCGTCACTCACATAGGTTCGTTCGTTTTTCCTTCATCCGAGTCTTCCCCTTTAAAATTCAATGATGTTTTGTGTGTGCCTCGTCTTTCTCGTAACATAATTTCCATATCAAAACTTTGTCATGACAATAACACAATTTGTGAATTCACCTCTGTTTCTTGTTTCATAAAGGACAAAATCTCGGGCCGCACTCTTCTTCACGGACAGCTTAAAGACGGCGTCTACAAATGCCATCTTTCTGCTCCTACTCTTCACGTCTGTCAAGTCTCCTCCACACCGGATTGGCATCACAAGCTTGGCCACCCGTCTATCCCAATTTTGAAGTTTTTACGCACTCGTTTTAATTTAAATATTCCGTCTTCATTTAATAATAATTGTAACTCATGTGACATTCACAAGAGTCATAAGCTAGCTTTTCATCAAAATACAATTCGTTCTACTGCTCTTTTAGATTTAATTTTCTCGGATGTTTGGTCCTCGCCTATTTTGTCTCATGACGGATTTAAATACTATATCATCTTTGTCGATCATTTTACGAAATTTATTTGGTTTCACCCGATGAAACTCAAATCCGATTCAACTAACATATTCATTCGCTTCCGCACCTTGGTTGAAAAATATTTCAATCATCCCATACTTCAACTATATTCTGATAATGGTGGTGAGTATGTCAAGATGTCACACAATTTAGCTACTCATGGCATTGGTCATCTCACAACACCACCACATACACCGGAGCTCAATGGTTACTCCGAACGTCGTCACCGACATATTGTGGAAACTGGTTTAGCCTTACTCACACACGCCTCTATGCCCATTTGGTACTGGCCTCACGCGTTTGCCACTGCCACGTACATCATAAATCGTTTACCAACACCTACATTAAAACACTCCTCTCCTTTTTCATGTCTATTCGGGTTTGCACCCAACTACACCAAACTTCATTGTTTTAGTTGTCTTTGCTACCCCTGGCTCCGTCCATACACACATCACAAGCTCGAACCTCGTTCCACGCCATGTATCTTTGTCGGTTACTCACCCACGCAAAGTGCGTACTACTGCCTTGATCCCATTACATCCAAAATCTATGTATCACATCACGTCAAGTTTGTGGAAACCTCCTTTCCTTTCCCACGTCTCACCTCCACTCCCCCATTACCCCGTCCACACGCTGCCACGGACTGGATGGTCACCCTCCTTCCCAACCCGACAACCACTCAAACCCCCACCCCTGATCAGCCCCCCCCCCCCCTCTCACCACAGCCTGCTTTCTCTCCGTCCAACTCTGACCAGCCAGCTACCTCATCTCCTACTCCCTCCACGGCTGCCACCAACAACAACAATAACAACTCCACTCCCTCCACTCTCAGTACCTCACCACCTCCACCCCCACCTCCACGACCCCCCCCCCCCCCTCACACCCCCAAGTCATGGTCATGGTACCCGCCTCTCCCAGAACATCACCAAACCCAATCCTAAATACGCAAAACTAGCCACCATTTCATCTCCCTCTCGTCTTCCCAAAACTGTGAAACAAGCCTTAATTGACCCGCTCTGGCGTGAAGCTATGCAGCTGGAATACGATGCTCTTATTCGTAACCAAACTTGGACTCTTGTCCCCCACCAACCCACCATGAATGTGATTGGATGTAAGTGGATATTCCGCATCAAATACAAAGCAGATAACAGCATTGCCAAATACAAGGCTCGTCTTGTAGCCAAAGGTTTTCTACAACGACCTGGCATTGACTATTCGGACACATTCAGTCCGGTTGTTAAGCCTGCCACGGTACGTCTTCTTTTATCGATCGCTCTCACTAATTGTTGGTGCCTTCGCCAACTAGATATAAACAATGCCTTTCTTCAAGGCAATCTCACTGATGTCGTATATATGACGCAACCACCGGGTTTTCTTCATCCCGACACACCCACCTATTGTTGTAAATTGACAAAAGCTATCTATGGTCTAAAGCAAGCTCCTAGAGCATGGTACACCACTCTCAAAAATTTTCTCCTAATCTCGGGTTTTCGTGGCTCTCTGTCTGACCCCTCACTGTTTTATTTTCATTCCACAACCCATACCATATTTCTTTTAGTCTATGTCGATGACATTGTCGTAACTGGCTCGGATGTTACTCATGTGAATGCCTTCATTCAATCGTTGTCCAGTAAATTCTCACTTAAAGATTTGGGTAACTTATCCTATTTTTTGGGTGTCGAGGTGACTCCCAATGCCTCCGGTTTATTACTTACTCAATCGAAATACATATACGATATACTTGAAAATTTTAAAATGGTGGATGCTAAGCCTTATCCCACTCCCATTGTGTCGTCACCCTCTCTTACACGATCTGGTGGCTCCAAGTCTGGTGATTCCACCGAGTATCGTGCCATTATTGGCTCCCTCCAATACCTGTCTTTTACACGTCCCGACATTGCTTTTAGTGTAAACAGGTTGTCTCAGTTTATGCAAGACCCATCTGATCTTCATTGGTCGGCTCTTAAAAGAGTGCTGCGTTATCTAAATGGCACTTGCAATGTTGGCTTACAATTGCTTCGGTCCTCTCCTCGCTGTCTTCACGCTTTTTGTGATGTTGATTGGGGAGGTGACAAGGATGTCTACACTTCCACCTCGGGTTATATTACGTATCTTGGTCGCAATGCCGTTTCCTGGTCGTCCAAGAAGCAACGAGCTTTGGCTCTATCTTCAACTGAAGCGGAGTTTCGGGCGGTCGCTGAAACAACCTCCGAACTCACATGGCTGCAATCTCTCCATAAGGAGCTCCGTATGCTTCCCACAGATACTCCTGTCATTTATTGTGACAACTTGAGTGCCACCCATTATGCTGCGAATCCGGTTTTTCACTCGAGAATGAAACATGTAGCCTTAGCTTTTCATTTTGTTCGTGAGCGTGTTCACCAAGGCACTCTTCGAGTACAACACATTTCCGGTGATGATCAATTAGCTGATATTCTTACCAAGCCCTTACTGCGTTATCGGCATCGCTTTTTGCTCTCCAAGATTGGTCTCGCTTTCAGCTCGTCCATCTTGCGGGAGGCTGTTAAAGATATTACGTAATCTTTTGTATATCTTTCTTATTTACCGTATCTTTGTAATTATGGTATTTCTAGGTTTATTAGCTTGTTCATCAAGTCGTCTCATTTGTATAAATACTCCCCTATTGTAACCATATATTTTCATCAATGCAAATATTACTTACATCCATATTTTACATTACCAAGGTCTATAAAAGGCATGCATATGCCCTTACTCATAATCTCATATGCCTCAGACAAATATACCCATACAAAACATTATTATTCACTATTACACTTATTTAATAAATAAGTGATTCATAGTTCACTTATTTGTAAGTTTTTGCTGTGTATTGTCTGTAACACCCTAATTTCAAAATAACAAAAATAAATTTTAAGGGGTGTACAAACGGTACCATTATTCAATATACAGTGGAAACTTGTAAAATAACAGAAATTATAATATTTTTACATTATTTATTCACAATTCCCAAAGTTTGTTCAAGCTAACTTTCTAATTACTATTTTCAGAGGAAGTGGCTTCTTCCTCCTCCTCTCAATCGAAGTTAACCAAAAAAACTACATCATTAGGTATTTCGGTAAAATAATTTTCTTCAAATATTATAAGTTCCCGGGCCATATCTTCGAACGTTGGGAACCAAACATCATAGGCACCCCGATGCATATATATTTTAAGTAGTTTGGGAGACCGTTTACCAATAACAGGGAGTCTTAAAGTAAATGGAGGCCCGGTGCACCAGAGAAAAAATGAGGCCCCAAATATGAATAAGAAGTGTATTATATGCCGTGTTTTTTTATAGAATTTCATCAATAAAGCTTTTAAATTCGGTGGTCAAAACCGAAGGCTCGACCGCCCGTGGTTGTCCGTGGCCTTAGACACCCCTGACCAATAAATCAAAGTATTTTTGCTTAAAATGATTCCAAGGAGGTATATTTGGTAAGGTTTGTACAAGACACTTGATTATTAAACAGCGGAAACTTACAAAACGTTATATAAAAAAAACATCAAAATTTTACAAGACGTTATTGTCGTACATTCTCTAAAGAAAATATAAGGCTAATTTAGAATATGGTACAAGTTTGTACATCCCTTTTGTTTTAGGGTTATTTAATAATAATAATCCATCCTAAACCTCTCCTTCCCCATTTAATCCATCCTATCGATTATCCCATATTAATCTTATCTTTACTATCATTTAACTTATTTTGATACAATAGAAGGGCAACTTGTTACGCAGGTCACCCCTCCATTTTACTCCTTTCTTTAATTAAAAAAAACTAAAAAAAAAAAAAAAAAAAACATAACCACTACCGCCGTACTTACACCTTACCAATCTTCTTATACCATCTTCAATTAATTGAAAACCTCTATAATCCAGCCCATTTGACAATCTTCTTCTTCTTCTTCTTCAATCAACACCTCAATTAATTGAAAACATCAATGGAAACCAAGAACTATCGTCCTATAAACCATGACAAATTCTAGGTTTTGTAAAATCAATTAAAATTTGTTCTTGTAGCTTATAATCCATGACAAATTCCAACAGAATCAACGGGTTTATAATCCATGTACTTATAATCCATATGGGCAGGGGAGGGGGAGTAAGGGGTTTACGTTATTAGGGGAGTGTGGTTCGGTGGTGGCAGGGGGTGATATTGGCGGTGCAATCTGAGGCTCGGGGTGGTGGTAGGGGTGGTATCGGTGGTGCGATCCGAGCTGGTGGAGGGTGGTGGTCCGGTGTTTTCCGGTTCAGTGGTAGCGACGGAGATAGGTTGTAGAGAGCAAAGAGGGAGATGTGTGTGACGGTTGTTTTGGGTTTGATGGTGGTTGAGGATGGACTGATGGAGAGGTTAGAGTGGGTAGGAAGGAGGGAGAGACTGGATGACTGATTATTATGGTTTACTGATTTTAGATTTCCTTTTGTGAATGGAGGGAGTATGAAGAAATGAAGAAGGAAGATGAAGTTTTGAAGAATGGCAATGGAGAAATGCAGCAGAAGAAGAAAAAGTAGAGGTCCCACGTTATAACCGGTTGGGAAACTGGTTCTAGCAGGTGAATTATGGAACAAGATTAATGAAAGTTAAATGATAGGATAGGTCAGATTAATATGGGATAATCAATAGGTTGGATTAAATGGGGAAGGGAGGACTTAGGATGGATTATTGTTATTAAATAACCCTTTGTTTTATAATGGCTATTAAAAAATTGGGGTGTTACAGATTGGTATCAGAGACGAGGTTAAAACAGAGTTAAAATCAACTGAGAGAGGGGTAGAGGTTAAGGGTAATAATATTATTTATATCATTATTACTATATTTATTGTGTTTTGTTTATACGTGATACTAATAATAATTTTAATGTTATATTGTTTTAGAGAATATGGTTTTGCCACTAGACCTAACTATGGGGCCACATGACCGAGTAGTACCACACGTGGATCGCCTCAGACGAGTGCTCGGGGACCATAATTACTTATTCCCTCAGAACCATTTGACTGAACCTTTTAAAGCAAATTGTCTAAACCCTTCCCAATGTATCTCCCTGGGAACATTTCAAGAAGAAATACCGACATATTGATGCACGGACTCCTAAACTACGATATATATCTTTGTCGGGGTACCTATGATGTATGGTTTTCCACTTTTGAAGACTTGGCTAGGGAGCTTATTATATTTGAGGAAAACTATATTATTGAGATTCCCGATGATGTGATTTCTTTAGACAGTTTTGGGGAGAATGAGGATGTGGAACCAAAAGAAGAGGAGGAATCAGAGGAAGAAACCACTTCCTCTGAAAATGATGATTAGAATTGTAGTTTAAACGGACTTTATGAGACTGTAATAAAGAGTGTAACTTTCATGTGTGGGAGTTGTATATATATATATATGTGTGTGTGTGTGTGTAAATGTTAGGTACAGTTTGTACACCTCTTTTGTTTTGTATTGGATTTTGAAAATTGGGGCGTTATAGGAAGTTAGCTTGAACAAACTTTGGGAAATAATGTGAATAAATAATGTAAAATATTATAATTTCTGTTATTTTGTAAGTTTCCGCAGTGTATTAAATAATGGTACCATTTTTACACCATTTGTATTTATATTTGTTATTTAAAAATTGGGGCGTTACAGCTTATTAGTTTATTATTTCAACAATTGATTTAGTTTATATTAGGAAATTAGGGTTTGTTTGCTAGAGTATGTGGTAGAATATGTCACAAAATCTAACAAAATAATATTACACAAATTCTTGTTTGTGACGGCACATATCCGTCACTCTTGAGTGACGGATACCATTTTACCTCACAAAGTACCCACTTTTTCTCTCTCTGCAACACTATTCATGTGGTCCCCTTTCTCCACTAACCCATTTTGTTACCATTTTATCTCACAAAATATCCGCCACAAATGGTAACTCATCACAAGGGAGACCAATTGATAATATTATCCAGTTGCGAGATGTACTTGTTAGTCATACAATTTTAAAGAGGTTCCTAATATAAGTTTTTAAGTCATTTAGTTTGTTTCGGAACCGAACCAAAGACCAAACTATAGTAAATAAGTAGACTATGAACTGGGCCAAATGAGATGGCCTGGCTGACTCGGACCAAAATATGCTGCCCAAACGATTGAATGAACAACCCAATGTTAGGAGTTAAGGGCATAATGAGGACCCGTACTTTACATTTTTTTCTTTTTTTCTTTTTGTGACAAGGATTTGAAGTTATCCGAACTTTGGGTCCTTATCGCAAAAAAAATTAAAAGTTCATTCATTGTATACTCGATTTTTTTTAGCTTTAGCTTAATATGATATCTTAAAATTAAATTAATATTAGAACTTCGGAAATTTTTAATAAGTCTCTTTTGTGACGGGTATATCCGTCATAAACTTATTGGGTCAAGACAACTACTCAACCCTCAATGCCGTTTACGCATAAAGTGTCCATCTCATGTGTCGTATGAACAATTGAGCATGAATCTCAACTGTTTTATTTCCGATTTGAGAAGGAGCTTTTCATTACGTAACGTATTACTATTACTTATACTAATCAATTGCTTCGACCAAATCAACTTCAAAAAGGGCTCAAAGGTGGATGTACTCGGTCAGTGACGTACGTAGCCAGAAACATTTACGTATAGGGTCAATTTTAATGTAATTGTAGTTCGTTTCTTTCATTACGCGGTTTGTAAAGACATAAAATTTCAAATTAGATTCAAATTGATTAATTAATCAAGATATATACAAGAGAACAAAAATCATGCAAATTATGTCACACAAATGTGCAAAGAATGACTTATATTATTGACTTAGGTTGGTAAATGGGTTTTTCAGGTGATGGATAGAAATTAGAAATATAACACGATTGGCATGTCTGTTATTAAGGGGTTTTATCACTTTCATGAAAACGGTCAAATATGTCATTGCCCTCATTGGCAAACAACATGCTTGCCAAACCAATTCTGTTCACATTAGTCATCCATGTCCCTCTCCTAACATTGCTCTAACACACTAACGAAGTTCAAGAAAAGCACATTATAAGGAAGCAAAAACCCACGAGTATACGTGATAATAACCTTTAAATTACGTATATTACGGCAACAACCCTTTTAAAGGAGTCAGTGACTTAAAATTTAGAAGGTATAATCTCAGGTCATCATAAACTGTCACTAGATTGCTTTTAACTGGTTTGAACCTGAGATTCTTAGAAGTAATTTACAGCTCTAATCACTAAATTTCACACTTGCATGCAAAGAGACATAGTAGACCAAAATACTCTCTCTGTCCCGGTCATTTGTTGTACTTTTCCATTTTGGGGTGTCTCAGTCATTTGTTATCTTTTCTATTTTAATAATGGATTTGATGAGTAATTTGATCATTCACACTCAATTTATTCCACTTGTCATTTATTAATTGGCTATCTCCCATTTCCTTGGTCTTTGTGCCAAAACAAAAGGACAACAAATGACTGGGACGGAGGGAGTAATATTTAGTCTTAACTTTAAGGGGTTGAGGCACGCATGCCGGACCCTTTTATCTTTACGATTTATCGTCACGGTTATATGTGAAATTTCAAAGAACTTGTTGGATAAGTTAGTTGACATCTACATCTAATTCTATATTTCATTATTTACATTCTTTGGTCATCAATTAACGTATGTAGCTTACATCAATGAAAAAATGCATGGCACATACACATTTTATCAGTCTACATACATCATGAAATGTTTTACCACTATATTTTTATTGAGAGAATTCGATCTCTTCGTCTTTTTCATTAGATTTAACATAATCTTTTCCAATTTCCATATCTTCCCTTATGTAAAGACAAAGAAACTTCCTACACTCGTCCCATAAGCTAGAGTCTTAGACTAGCCGACTAGGTTAATCACATACTAAGTGATTTACTAAATATTCGTCTTAAGATTAAAACGTCCCATTTATATAGCTAAGACAAGTTTTTTGCTAATATCTAAACATTTTGCTTTGTCTTAACGAAGCTATTTGATACATTTTAAGCTGAAGACGGATACTCAATCGCGTCCTAAATAAGAATTTGTGTTGCTAAATTACTAAAGCCAATTTATGCAACACAATTCTCAAATAATACCATAATACAAATATAAAAAATCATATTTTCTAAAATGAGGTATATAAGTTACTCGGTTAGAAAATTGTGATACATTATACAACGATTTTACAGTAGATCTCAGTTAATGCTGTTATTATCAAAGTCTCAAACCCAAAGGGTTTAAAGTAAGCACTTAGTCTACCTTAATACGGTAGTGTTCATCTTGACATTAAAATAGATCAAATATTCCCACCTGATACAATCATTGAAGACAATTTTTTTTATTTTTTCCTATTACAAAATACACCGTACATAATACTTAACCAGCCTCAACTAAACTTAAAACAGATACACGCATCTTAAACAATAATCTATCTAAATTAAGCAATGCCGAGCTAGAATGGCTATAGAAAATGGTCCACTAACTAGCCTCATCACTTGCATGCGTGTTTGACAAAAGTTTTGATAATTTCCATTTACTATCACATAAATGGTGTGCTATGCATTTATTTACTATAATTCCATAACAACCTCTTCTTTTCTAACACCTTAAGCCCATCATGCTTTCCTTAACTAAAGTAGACTTAAACACACAAAAAATTCACACAAAGTTATCCGATTTTTTAGGTTAACTCTTTTAAAATCCCACTCTTCTTATGTGACATACATATATAAATACACATTTCCTCACTTCTCCTCCACCATAACACAATCTTTTCACAATTTCACATCCATATTGTTACAAATACATCGAAATCAGCACAGACTGACCAGGCCATGTCTGGGTGAGCTTTCAAGAAAAAAATTCCAAAAAATAACTATCGTTAGAAATATAGGTAAAAGATTGATATTCCGTCCCTAGGCAGAATTTGAACCTAGCTTCTTCCCTGATTGAATTCAATGGGAATCCTTGGTATGTGCATGGTAGGAGGATCGATACCGAGGTCGAAAAAGGAGAAGATGGTGCAAGTAATGAAGATGAATGATGGGAAGTTGTTAAAGTTTAAAATGTCATTAAAAGTGAAGGATTTGTTAGTTAGTTATCCTAATTACTATGTGGGTTTGTTTAAGGAGGCTACACAACCTTTGCCTCTTGAATATAAGTTAAAAATTGGACAAATTTATTATCTTTTCCCTTCTTTTTGCTATATTACTAATGCAAGAGAGGATTCTTCAAAAATTCCAAAGGCAAAAGATGGTGCTATAAGGATTAAAGTGGTTGTAACACGACAACAACTCCAAGAGCTTTTATCGAATCGGGTTCGAGTCGAGACGGTGATCATGGACGTTGGTGATAAGCAAAGTAAGAATATGGTCAGTATGTCACGAAGTTGTTCGCGGAAGTTGGATTGTATTCCTGAATAAAACCACACGAGTATATATTTTGACTTGTCGGATGCAATCGAATGTAACTATATATGTTTATTTAACAATAACAAACTTGTTAGCAAGTGTAACATGTTCTCATATTATGAGTCAGTCTACACGATGTAAATGTCATTTGAAATAAGTGATCTCCCCAATTGCCAAGATAATCTCTCTCTCTCTCTTTTTTTTTTTTTTTTTTTGTGTTGAATGAAGGAATGGGGGTATCCTTTATCGACAATTGAGACAATCTAAGGCAATTTATTAAGTAGAATATTCTCAAGTTCGGCGTTTTCATTCGCAAGAGTCAGGAGTCGAACTCCTGACCACTTGTTTAAGAAATGAGAGCTCTTACCACGTAATCTTGTATTAACATTGCTAGTATAGATCTCGCGCGAATGCGCGGTTTTTAGATAGGAATATTAAAGATAATAACAATTATACAACTGATGTTTAACTCAATTTGAAATTTAATTGTAAAATATATTATTATTATGTTTTGCATTAATCGGTGGAAAAGGAAAAGTTCACTATGATTAAGTTGTAGATATAATATAATAAAAGCTCAATTATAGATATGATATAATAAAAGCTCAATTAAAAATATGATATAATGTAAGCCCAATTATAGCCAAATACATTTAGGCGGAAAAATTTGGAACATCTCTTATTCTTTTAATATAAGAAGGATTGTGTGTCTTCTATTCCAGCCATCGTGCAAAATCACGGTTTCTGTTATGGTTATCGTATGTATTATCAAAACTAATCTGACTAAGTGTTGATTAATACCGCTTCCAAGGTCCGTATAACAAATGAAGAATTTCGACTTGAATAGATTAAGGGTGTATAAATTAAAAATAGGTCAAGTATGTGTTGTGTCTGTGTTTGACACGACACTTTGAGACTTCAATCTACACTAAAATAATTAAAAATTTGTACGTCCAACACAGCACATGTTGAAGAGTCGGGATAATATAGGGCGATTAACTTGTACTGCTGTTAAATTCCCTTGTTTACCTTTTTTTTATTCAAAGATATGTAAACTAATGATTAATTAGGACCGTGTTGGTAAAGCGTCTTCCCAAATACAAATGTAGTATGATTGCCACAACTAGAGTTGGGCATCAGCACGGGCTGACCCGGCCCGCCTTAGCCCGTTATTTTATGCAACCTGGCCTGAACCGGCCCAGCCCAGACTTAGCCCGCCGTTAACCCTGACCTGGCTTGGGTCCTGAAATTCCAACCCGGCCCAACCTTGGCCCGCCATTTTAGCAAAAATAAAAAATAAAAAAAATAAAATGGTAAGGCCCGCCAGCCCGGCCCGGCCTTAGCCCGCCTCTGGTCCTGGCCCGGGTCAAGCATATCCCAGCCCGCCCCGGCCCATCCCTTCCTCCAGGCCTGGCCCGGGTTTGACCAGAAAAGCCCGGCCCACCCCCTGGTCAGCCCGGCCCAAGTACAGGTCTAGCCACGACTACCAACTTTAATCTATATAACCTCTTGCGTGTAAGCTTCTTAATTCTCGTCTACCAAATTGAAAAGCAGCCTCAAATATGTCGTATGTTCACCAAAACAGTCATAATCCATTATACGTACATTGCACAATATACAACTTTTATTATATTTATTTGTCACGTACGAGTAACTAACATAAACTTCGTGTCATACTCAACAATACACAAAATCTAGACATATTAATACAAATCGATTTCTACTGAATTTGCACATCGACGACCTTACGTTCAACTTTAACCTTAGGTACAGAAATATAAAGCACACCATTCTTAAGCTCTGCCTTAATCTTATCCATCTCACAATTTTCCGGTAATTGAAGTTTTGTATTATAAGAACTAAAACTCCTTCGACCCCATGACTCATTTTCACCGGTTTCTTCATTCTTGTTGTGACAATATAAGGAAGTCCAGTATATAGATTCTGTTAGTTAGTGGTATTATGACTAACTATAAATAGAAGCATTGTAACTAACTCTATGTACTTTTGATATTCACAATTATCTCTCTATAACTAATTACTTCTCTCTCTATAACAAACTATTCTTCTACTCTAAGCTTTTCCATACATCAACAATGGAGGTCTATATTCTTCACATGGTATCATCGTGCACGTTTCGATCTTGAGCTTCCAAACGCTTCCGCATCTCTCTCTCCATAGACCTCTCTGTTTTTGGTGTGGATTTCTTCACTGTCTCGTTTTGTTCCTTTATTCTGTTCGTTCGTTTGCTTCTTCGCTCATTGTTGATTTTCTACTTTCTTTGATTCTTTCTTTATCAATTACTGAATTCTGCAATTATGCCTGAAACATTATCTTCGTCTGCTTCTCCTGCAACTTATGATATGTTTGATGATCCGCTGTATATTTCTACTTCGGATCAACCTGGTTTACATTTGACTGAAGTAAAATTTAATGGAGAACACTTCTTGCAATGGAAGCGAGAAGTTTATCAAGCTTTACTTGCTAAGAATAAAGAAGGTTTTATTGACGGTTCAATTAGAATCACTGATAAAAAGGATAAGAAGTATCATCAGTGGAATCGGTGTGATTTGTTAGTTAGGCGCTGGATTACTAATTCTATGGAACCTAGCATTGCTGAAACTGTCAAATATGCAAGTAGTGCTAAAGAATTGTGGAGTGAAATTCTAGAACGATATGGTCAAACCAATGGTCTAGAAATCTATCAATTAAAGAAGGATTTAGGTGACATTTCTCAGGACAATGCTAGTCTTGTTGAGTATTATAGCAAATTAAAGAATGCTTGGGAAGATTTAGATGCTATTGATCCTATTCCATACTGTTCTTGCGGTGCTCTTGATGCTTGTTCTTGTCAGTTGCTTAAAAGAATGGTGGATAGGGAGACCAATTCAAAGCTTATTCATTTCTTGATGGGGTTAAATAAGGCTTTTGATGGTGTTAGGACGACTGTTTTGTCCATGGAACCTTTGCCTCCTTTGAATAAGGCTTTTGGACTCCTACAGAAGATAGAAAAACACAGGCAACTTTCTGAGGTTGCCAGTTCTAATGCTGAGGCAAGTGCCTATGTTTTTGCCTAAGTCTGGTCTTTGTCACACAAGGAGACTGGAAGAGACAGAAAGTGGATGGTGTGACTGACAAAGAACAGAGATACTGTACTCACTGTAAGAGAGGAGGTCATAATTTGGCCAGTTGTTTTCAATATAATCCTTGTGAACATTGTGGCAAGAAAGGACATCCACCAGCAACTTGTTTTCAGAGAATAAGAGGCAACAATGGAGGACATTCAAGGGGACGAGGAAGGAATCATAATTCTGGTGGAAGAGGGAATGTGTATCACAGGACTACTAATGCTAATAATGTTGATACAGTGCAATTCCCTGACAATCCCCTTGAGGTTAATATTGCAGATCAAAACCGATGACTCGAATCATGCGACTAATCAAATACCAGGAGTGAACTCTGTCATGATGGATGGAATTATGCAGAATGTCATGAAACAAGTTTACAAGGCTCTTTCTGACACAGCAAACTCTGCAGGGGCTTCCTCATCTGTAAATTTTGCAGGTACTGATCTGTATTCACAGGCATGTACTGTAGTTAACACTTATGGTCAGTTATCTTGGATTGTTGACACGGGGGCTTCTGACCATATGACATCTTATGAAGACATGCTATATGACATAAGGTTATTAAGTAAACCTATTATGATTGGGTTACCTGATGGTACTATTAAATTAGTTCACAAAGTTGGAAATATTGATCTTACTGATAAAATAAGGTTAAGGAATGTGCTTGTTGTTCCTGATTTCAAGCAGAATTTGTTATCAGTAAGTAGGTTGATACAGCACTCTCCTATGATTGTCTTGTTTACTAACAAGTACTGTGCATTCCAGGACCTTTCCAGTAAGGTTCCTTTGGCTTTAGCTGAAAAAAGAAGAGGCTTGTACTGGTTTGAGCCACACTTGAAGAATAAAGAGCAAGAGTTGCAGACTCAGACAACTAATAATGTGTCACATGTTTCTTCTTCAAATGGTTGTAATAAAGAATGTAATCTAGATTTGTTGCATTCAAGACTTGGTCATAGTTCGTTTGATAAACTCAAGCATGTAATGAGTATTACTAGTGCTCAGAAACTTACTTGTGAGACATGTATATTGTCTAAATTTCACAATCAGCCTTTCCAAAGAAGTGATTCACATGCTGCCAGTTTATTTGAGTTAGTACATTTGGATCTTTGGGGTCCATATAGAACTGCAAGCAGAACAGGGGCAAAGTATTTCCTGACCATATTAGATGACCATTCAAGGGTCACTTGGATATATTTGTTTCAAAATAAGTTTCAAGTACCAGACTTGTTGAAGAATTTCATTTTATTTGTTGATACTCAATTTGCTTGCAAGATTAAGAAATTCAGAAGTGACAATGGTACAGAATTCTTCCAAGATTTTTGTCTTCAATTGTTCCAACAACATGGCATTGTGCATCAAAGAAGTATTGTGGGTAGGCCACAGCAAAATGGTCGAGTGGAAAGAAAGCACAGGCATTTGATAGAAACAGCCAGGGCTTTAAGGATTCATGCACACTTACCAATCAAGTTTTGGGGAGATAGTGTTCTTACAGCAACATATCTTATTAATAAGATGCCAACAGAAATTCTGGGATGGAAGACACCCTTTGAAGTTTTATTTAGAAAGAAGCCAACATATGATGAACTAAGGGTTTTTGGGTGTCAATGTTATGCTCCTATTGCTAGAACTAATACTGGTAAAGATAAGTTTGCAGATAAAGCAAGAAAGTGTATATTCATTGGATATCCCTATGGACAGAAGGGATATACATTATATGATATGAAGAATCACACTACTTTTACAGCAAGGGATGTTGTTTTTCAGGAAGACATTTTCCCCTATCAACAACAATTAGGGGATTCAATAAAATATGATGAAATGGTGGATTTATTCCATGACACAACTGAAGTTTTTCCTACAACAGAACCTAATCCTGCAGTAGATAATGGATCCAGGTCAAGTAATATACCAGGAAACAATAATGGTTCAGTTTCTGGCAATTCAACTAATAATCAGGGGACACAAAGTCCTACTTCAGGCCTGATTCCTACTACTGCAGAGAATAACACAGTTCAAGAACAAACTGTAAATATTCCTCAGATACAGCAACCCAGTATCAGACAATCTACAAGACCCAGGCAATTATCCAGTAGACTAGCTGGTTATCAGGTATCTCATAAGCTACCAAATCAACACAAAGACAGTCGGACACGATTCAATGCGGTTTGTCTTTCAAATTGTTTTCTCGAATCAAGGTTGATTTTTCAGCAGAGTATGTCCAATCTCTTGCCAATGTCATTAGTGAAATAGAACCTGTTTCCTTTTCTCAAGCAAATCAGGATGCAAGGTGGGTAGATGCAATGAGTAAAGAATTGACAGCACTTGATGTAAATGAAACTTGGGAGTTAACCACTTTACCTGTTGGTCACAAGCCTATAGGGTCAAGATGGGTGTACAAGATTAAGCATAAAGCAGATGGCACTGTAGAAAGATTCAAGGCCAGATTGGTAGCTAAAGGGTATAACCAAGTGAAGTCCAAAGATTATACTCATACCTTTTCTCCAGTTGCTAAATTTGCAACAGTAAGGGTATTATTAGCTTTGGCTGCTTCAAAGAATTGGCCAATTTACCAGATGGACATAAATAATGCCTTTTTACATGGGTTCATTGATGAGGAAGTCTATATGACTCCACCAGAGGGTTATACACGAGCTAAACCTGGACAAGTGTGCAAATTAAAACGTTCTTTGTATGGTTTGAAGCAAGCCTCAAGACAATGGAACATAGAACTCACAAAATTCTTGCAGAAACATAACTTTATTCAGTCTAAGCAAGACTATTCTTTATTTACAAGACAAGATAAGATTACAAAGAAGTTTACAGTTGCCCTTGTGTATGTAGATGATGTGCTGCTTACAGGTGAATCTATACATGAGATTGAGCAATTAAAAGGAGCATTACATGAAGCTTTTACCATTAAAGATCTAGGGCAAGTAAGGTACTTTCTAGGACTAGAAGTTGCTAGAAATGCTACTGGAATCCTGGTAAACCAAAGGAAATTCATCCTTGACATCTTAAAAGATATGCATATGGAAGAATGCACATCAGCAGAATTTCCATTGCCTAAAGGACTGAAACTCTCTACTGATTCAGGGGAGGTCCTTGATAATCCTGAACCATATAGAAGACTGATTGGCAGGTTACTTTATCTGAGCATGACAAGGCCGGACATTTCATATTCAACACAACATCTAAGCCAATTCCTTCAGCAGCCACGAGTACCTCATTTGCAGGCAGCAACCCATGTTGTAAGATACTTGAAGAACACAGTAAACACTGGTCTTTTCTATCCAGCAGAGAGTTCATTGACAGTTACTGCCTACAGTGACTCAGACTGGGCCAAGTGTGTTTTCTCAGGAAGGTCATTGAGTGGATACTGCATTTTCCTTGGGGATTCATTGGTCTCCTGGAAAACCAAAAAACAAAAAACGGTTAGCAAAAGCTCAGCAGAGGCTGAATACAGGAGTATGTCATTCACCACCTCAGAAATGGTCTGGATTAACAATTTGCTGGCAGATTTGAGAGTTGATGTGCCTAAACCTATTACCTTATTTTGTGACAACCAAGCAGCTGAGCACATAGCACATAATCCCGTCTTTCATGAAAGAACTAAACATTTGGAAGTGGATTGTCACTATGTTAGAGAAAAGTTGCAAGAAGGTTTCCTGAGCACCCAACACATTAGAACTGATCTGCAGCTAGCTGACCTAATGACTAAAGCTTTAGGGACGCAGCAACACAACTTCCTTACAGCCAAGCTTGGCCTCAGACACAATAAGATGAGTCCAGCTTGAGGGGGGAGTGTGACAATATAAGGAAGTCCAGTATATAGATTCTGTTAGTTAGTGGTATTATGACTAACTATAAATAGAAGCATTGTAACTAACTCTATGTACTTTTGATATTCACAATTATCTCTCTATAACTAATTACTTCTCTCTCTATAACAAACTATTCTTCTACTCTAAGCTTTTCCATACATCAACAATGGAGGTCTATATTCTTCACACTTGTGCTCTCCCTTGATCACAAGAACACGGTCTTCGACCGATATTTTGATGTCTTCCTTGTCTAGACCTGGCATGTCGAATCTCATTTTGATTTCGTTCTCGTCCTCTTTGACGTCCCATGGGGCTCGTACCTCGTTTGTGCCACCTGGCATTGTCATTGCGTCTTCGAAGAGACGGTCCATTGTGTCTAGCATTTGTCTCATTGTTCTCATTGGTGATAGTGAGTCGATTAGCCCTGCATTTTTCAATCGAGTTAGCAACTTTTCTTCTGTTCGGATTGATTGTTTGTGATTCTCTTCGCTTATGAATAGTGCCAAAATTAGTTTAGACCCCATGCAATACATGCACGGTAAATAGTGTTTTTTATATTTATAAAATCTTATATAAAATAGTTAGCTCATAATTGTTCACATATGTTTTGTTTTGAGAAAAAAAAGTTGGAACTGGAAATTAATCAAGAAAATTGAGTAATAAGCCGAAATATATTTTAATAAAAATATTTTTATGCAACAAAGCTTATGATTTCAATTTATAAATTTTTCTCAAATTTTTTTTCGGGAACCTAATAACAACAATTTACAATTTTGTTTTTTATACGGGATATGGGTCAAGTCGTTATCTAATAATCCCGTCAATAAAAGATTTAGTAATTAAATAATTAATATTTTTGTATCAATTTTATTTTATTTTGATTAATATACTGTAGTTTAGAATTTAGTAAAAATAATATAATTTGATTAAAAGGTTAATTTTAGTAAAATGATAATAATTAAATGAAATAAATTGTAATCATTAGTTTTCTTATTTTGTAAATGCACTTAATTATCATTAGTTTCTTTATTTGAAAAATGTACATTTTGATGGGAACACTTTTAAAATCACCTATTTATTTAATAGATAGAGAATGACGAAGTGTGTAAAAGGGGTAAAGGAAGCCACAAGGATACTATGTTGTTGCTGACGAGATTTGAATCCAGTCATAACTACCAACTCTCTTGACGGACTAAACCAGTTAAGCTAGTTGACATGTACATGTCAGGAGTCTTTTATTCAAGATTATCGAAATGATCTGATTAAAAAAAAATACTCTGTATAAATTTGTTCAGAAATTTGATGGTACTTACCAAAAGGAGAAACATCGAGAGCGGTCATACGAGGACGACGCTGTTGGACAACAGCGCCTTGATTTTGATTAGGATTCGATTTCTGAACCTGAACATCCAAGCGATGTCCACCATCTTCACCCGGTTGCTGTTGTGCACGCACAACAGCAACACGAGCTGGACAATGCTTCTTTGTCGGGTATCCTAAAAACGACACAGAACACGGGCCTAAGCCAACACTCTTAGTCCTCGACGATACTGGAATAACACTCTTGCTTGCAACCAAAGGTGAAGTTGCGCACGTTAATGCTTTACTTGCCATTTCTATTTTTAACAAAATTAAGTAAACCGCAAACCGTCTTACAAAAGTATTTGCTTATTTAAAGTCGTTTGTTTTTGACGAGAAAAGTTGATATTGGTACGTTGTTTATATAATAAGATACTTAAACTGCGAAGTTGGTTTTCGATAAGGTTCGAGTGTTTATGTGAAGTTTCTCGACATAAACCTCGTCATTTGGCTTTTTTAGGACATGTTACGGTGTCGTTTTGTGCAATCCAGGTCTCTCTTTTTTATTCCGGAAGCCTCTTCACAGCAGTTCATTATTGGGCTATATAAAGTTATATGGGCGATCCAATCAAGATAGGATTGAAGTTTGAATAGTCCAACTTGATATGGGCCTTAATATGATGGGGTCTAGAGATGATTTGAGTTTACTCTATGACCATCCTTTTTTCTTATTTCTTTTTTCTTGGTCTTTATAAAATGGGTTGGTCTTAAAAAACCGTTTAATTGAATAATTTGTATTATTACATACACAAATTATTCTATAAGACCAATATTCAGATAAGACTAACTGAATAACAAAAGGCCCAACAAAATTTACTTAATAAAAAGATGAAATAATACTTTTATTTTAATAATCTAATATTTTAAATTAATAACTTACATATCTAAATATGTTTATTTTTATTATAAAGTATAAAAGTTATCAAAATAAAATCAAAAACCTTAATATATCAACTAATGTAGATCCCGCGCATCCATGCGCGGTATTTCTATATCATTTAGTTTATAATGTATTATTTATAGATATAAAATTGACACATTATTAATTTTTTATATTTTAATAATAAAAAAATTGAAATGGAAAACCAATTAAAAGAATTGAGTAAACTCATAAAATGTGTATTTTAATTAAATTTTTTACTACAAAAAAAAGGATTCAATTTATAAATTTTCTCAAATAATTTTTAAAAAAAATTTAGTCACGAAATCAATAATACAGTTCATATATTTTTTATTTGAATTAAGTACGTGTTAATTTTTTATACGAAACTAATACTATTAATTAATAGGTTTTTCATATATGAATTTTTATATTTATATATATTTTTTTATATTTTAATTAAAAGATTATAATTTAGTTAAAAAAAGATTATAATGATTAAAAGATTTTATAGTAATTAAAACATAATAATTCAATAAAATATAAAGTCTTGTTTCCTTATTTAAGTAGATTCTTTTTTAAGGGAAAACAATTGAGAATTTTTATTCTCTTAGTAGTAAAGGGAGATATTTTTGGTTGGGCCTTTCTCCTATTAGGTCAGTCTTATGCTATAAAACAGTCCTATAGAAGAGTTGTTGTATTATACGTATTTCTCGGGCTTCTAATCTAATTTACCTATCCATTCGGCCAAAAAAAAAGGTGAATCTTCTTTAGGTTTCAGATATCAAACTTGATAACACCTCATTAATTAATTACGTATAGAAAACTAAAAAAAAAAAAAAGTTAAATAACATCATACGATGAAATTTAAAATAATATACAAAACTTACTATATATAAGGGGATGATTATTCTAAACATCGTCTTGCATTCTGTCCATACTCATAAGTTGTTTACGCGCAATTAAAAGATGAATTATTATTATTACTATTTCATCATGGTTGTAATTTTAACGTATGCAACAGTCTCTTCATGTTATGCAGGTTGTTTTCGAGGGTGTTTTGCAAAAAAAAAAAAAAATATATTGTAAAATTTAAAAATGGCCTACCAAATGATCAACTCAAAATTCATTGTAAGACGTACTATGGGAGGGATTACGGAGAACGGGTAATTCCGAGTAATGATATATACTTGATCTCATTGGCTCTTCACAAGACGTCGGTCACTTGTCAATTTACTTGTCAATTTACTTGTTCTCAAAGGACGTTTGGATAAAATCCTAGTCTTTACAGATAATCAATATTTTAGAGATGTATGTCTTTTGTGGTGCAAATGTATGTTCCTATGAAGCAAAAACAGATGGAATGCATTTCACAAATGCAATTACCGGGGAAAACGGTAGTACAGCTTGGAAGTAATTAGAGAGATTTGAGCGCAAAATAATGTTATACTCAAATGCAATGGAGTAATATATAACAATATATAATAAATGGGTTGTTGATCCATTGTTAATTCTATTTTTTTTCTAAATACTTTGTCAATTTAGTTTAATATGTGAACTGTATGGATGGAGGGTACTACATACTCCATATAAATTTATGAATTATGATATACTCCGTAATTTGGATACTCTAAATAATATTCTATTTCTTTAAAGGTTGTTGCTAATTGCTACCTCGTGCGAATAAGTAGTACACTTTAACACTTACTTTTCTTTAAACATAAAAACTTTAGAGAGACAGTCTCTTAACAACGTTATTGAGAGACTTCTCACATGATGAGAAGAGAGAGTAATTTAATTTCTATTTTTCATATTATGTCTCTCACTAATTTAGTGAGAGACAATCTCTTAAAAGATCTACTGAAATTAATAGTAGCAGTTGTCTTCCTGGCTTACAAAACAATGGACAATAATCTACCCTCTTTACTTTTTAGTCTGAACTGTCGAATTTTCTTATTAATCTTATTTCATTAGTAATTCGCCGACTCAAAATTATCGTCCCCATAACAACAAATCCCGCATCATTGATTCAAAGATACTCATAGTAAAATTAGAATTGAAAAAACCTGATTTCATCAGAAAAAGAAAAACAAAGCAATAAATTGAAGGTGTACCCACAAGGGAAAGTGGTCTGTCCTAATGAAGTATCACGCTCTTTAAACTTACAACATAGGACAATTTTATAAAATTTCAGGTGACCAAAAATACTTGGGAACTCTTGTCTTTAAAACTTAAATAATTGTCCTTTTGTTTCTTCTCAGTTATTTTACTCACAATCACAAACAAAACAACAAGTACTCTTAAAATACTAACAGTAAATGCATGATTTATTTCATGCACCACGTGAAATCATGAGAAATTTTCAGACGTACTTTTATTAAAGTAATTTTAAAGTTATTTATTTTTGATTTTTATTCAGCCTTTGTGGTCTCGAGGTTACCTTTTACTCTAGTTTTTTTACCATTAACAAGATAAAGACAGCTTCAATTCTTCTCTTTTTTATTTTTTATTTTATTTTTATTATTATTGTATGAGGGTTTTAATTGCAATAAGTGGAATTAGATCATCATTATGCATGCATGTCTATACTAGTAGAGGTATGGCAAATTCTACAACGGTCTACAAAAGCCCTACATCTCTTATCATAATGTTTACATGATTCATCTATCAAAATATTAAAGAATTTGATCGTGGTTATAGAGTATGATGAATACATGCATCTTAGGAAAATAATAAATAGTTCTAGTTTAAGGTATACGAGTATAAGATTTTTAATTAATTTACCTTTATTGTTATGAACGAAAATTCAAATTTGTACAAATAGTCGTATAATCGATGTGTTTTTATTAACTCGGTAATAATTCGACCCAAATCTGATCCGACACTCGAATTGAGGACCCGAACTTAACTCATAACCCGAATTAACCCGATTAAATATGATATGAGCCGAATGTTTATTGTTGCACACAGTTCATTATCCCTATATATAACTTGAAAATAACTTACTCGAAATGACCTGAACTGAAATAGTCTGACCCTACCCCATCTGACCTGAATTCTAATCCTGGTAAATGAGTCGGGTTCGAGTCAAGTCATTGGTTTGACAAAACTCAGCTCGATAAGGGTCATTTTCGAGTTGGTTATTATCAAGCTACTTAGGGATAATGGCTGCCTGGAACAATAAACATTCTGGTTAGGTCAATTCCAGTTACGGGTTAATCTCAGGTCCTTAGTTCGAGTGTAGGGTTGGGTAATTCAGTTCGAGCAAGTTTTATCATGTCTACTGTGAATTCTTAGAAACCCGAACATGACCTGACCTGATCTGAATCCAACTTGGTTTAACCGTTTGCCAAGTCTAATCCAATGTACCATAATGTACTTTTTTTTTTTTAAATGAAAACTACACTACCTCTAGTGAAACTTTAGCCTTTAACAGGCCACTACTCCCGACAATGAAACTAATGTACTTTTGTTTTTGCAGAAGTTGGTTTCAAACATTAATCTTATAAACATTTCCATTACTCATTTTTCCTAATTTTAGTTTCACTACACTTTTACATAACTTCACGTTGCATTCTTGCACTTTCCCATATTATTATTACTATTATTTAATTCTTCTTACTATACAAAAACAAGTTACAAATCCGAATTCTACAAATCCAAAGAATAATTATCCAAGAGAATAATAGTTGTCTTGTATGTACAACAATTATGGGGAAGAATGCTGGAGGGAGTTCGTCGTGGCTGAGCGCGGTGAAGAAGGCGTTTCGGTCTCCGAATAAGGATGCAAATGATAAGAGGAGTTGTAGAAGTGAAGATCTTGAGCAACAAGAGCAAGAAAAGGTGATCATGTCTTACATTTAATTTAATCTCCTACGGAGTATGTTTTTGTATTGACGCGCGTCATTAGTACATCCCGATGACTTTACCAGCTAAGTTAATTAACCTATGCTAGCTAGAGTAACTAATGGAGTCATGAACATCCTTACATTCATGTCAAATTTCGTGTTTTCCGTCTCATGCCCATTTTAGTTACGAGTATATGTTACTCCCTCCATTTTTTATTTATTTTTTGATGGCGAGGGGGTTGAATCCCCCGGACCCATGCATTCCCGCACCACCACATGGACCATGTAAGCCGCCCCCTTCGGGGCTGCAGTGGCCAAGTGATCATCACCCTAGCTGGTAGTCGAACTTGGGACCTCTCAACTCCGTACTCCCTCCATTTGATTGTTTTCTTCGCACTTTTCAAAATTCTCGTCATATAAACTGAGAAATGGGAAGAAAACAGAAAGACGGAGGTTAGTACTAAGTAATGTTTTTGGATTTGTGGGGTTTTTGCAGAAAAGAGGAAAGCGAAGGTGGATTTTCGGGAAGTCCTCGGGCCATGACAAGGAAAAAAATCACAATGTTAAGGTTACAAACAGTGTCGGCCAAAGAAATGCTGTCATTGGTACCGTAGCGACAGTAATGGCGGCTGAGAGTCCTGAGACAGCTGAGGAGGAGAAACGGCGTGCCATTGAAGTAGCCATTGCGACTACATCAGCTGCCGAGGCTGCTGTTGCAACAGCTCAAGCAGCAGTGCAATTTATCAGGAAGTCGAAGCCTTTTATTTCAATCAGAGAAAATCAAGCTGCTTTAATCATTCAGAAAGCCTTCAGAGGGTACCTGGTAGGTATTACTATAACATCGATAAATCAAACAAAACAGCATTGTTCGCAGAAGGTGGAAACAGCGAGAGGTTGCGTATAGAAAACCAATAAGGAGAGAATTCCGTCAAATGACTGCTAATTCACAATGAAATGAATTCTAATACGTTTATTTAGTCATTTTGTTTTATTCCATCATAAAAGTCGACAGAGTTTAACAGTTGTGTGGTTATTGAAGGCAAGGAAAGCACTAAATGCACTGAAAGGACTAGTGAAGTTACAAGCATTAGCAAGAGGACACAATGTGAGGAAGAGAACAACTTTAACTCTGGCCAGAATGCAAGCTGTCATTCGAGTTCAAACCCGAGTTTGTGATCAACGTCGTAGGCTATCCGTTTCTCGTGAAGGAAGCCTTAATTCCAGCTGTTTCACTGACAAGAATCAAATGGTCAGTTCATAATTCATAATTCAACTTTCTGCTGTTAGACTGATCTAATTTCTCTGCTTTTATTTGATGTGTCTGGTTTTAACTGTTAGTCTGAATATTTTGATGCATTATTAGTCGAAAGATGGAGAATCCGATGAAAATCAGAGTGTTGAGAAAGAAATCGACTCCTATTCCATGCCGGGAATGATCAAAGATGCCGAAACAGACCTTGCTTATACCTTCTCTGACAAGGTTCTACATTTCACCTCCTTCTAATCGATTTACGGTCACTGCTTTTCGTTAGAGTTGTTCATGGGTCGTCCCGTCCATTGAACCAGTCCCATCCCGCTTGCTAAAACAGCTGGTGCGGACAAGACATTTTTAGAAAAATACAAAGGCCCAGCCCACTAACCTGTCCTGAACCCGCTAACCGGCTTGTCCAGCTCAAGCCCGCATTTGAATACCTCTATTTTTCGTACTTCTGTTATAAAGATAAAGCAAACTTAGGCTAGGATCTCGAATTCTAAATTGTCGAAATTTGATCCTTTGTTTTCGCTACAAGTTTACTAGAACCTATATTTAGCCATCTAGTCATACCATAAAATTTCCGGTTTTCCAATCGGTTTATGAGTCGCTGACTCGCTGGCAATCGGTTTGAATCCAGGTTATGAGTACCCAGCTAAGTTATCTGACATCTGCAAATTTGCGCTCATGTTGACAGACCTTAATGACAGTATTGTTTTGTGCAAATTTTACAGATATGGAACTACCATATGGTAGAAAACTCGGGATCAGGACGACCGGCTAAACCGGAATGGACAGACAATTGCAGGGAAACAAACCCATGGGACAGACCAGGTAGATACTCTTGTGATCAAAGAACACCCATCAAAATACTTCAAGTAGAAGAACCAGATCGGCGTGACCTATATCAGCATACAAGATTTAGCTCCTACTTGAACCAGTTTGAGCCGCGCAAGTCTGTACCAGTTACATCTTTTGGGTCGCCCGTTAAACCATATGGGCCAGAACTCAAATATCTGCAGGTTCATTCTGCTAGCCCACGGTGTCTAAGAGAGGAGTCGAGCTATCCCAAATCTAAGACACCGAGCTTAGGAAGTTTCCGACCAAGTTATATGGCGGAAACTGAATCAGCTAAGGCTCGTGCTCGATCTCAAAGTGTGCCAAGACATCAAATGCCTTCTACACCTGAACGAGAGGCAGCCGGGATTGCTAAAAGGCGTCTCTTTTTTGGGCCTTCTGACAATGTAGCTTCACCATCCGGTATTAATGCAAGGATTCATAGATGAATTCGAGTACTAACACTCTGGTATTCTGAAATCTGTTTAGGCTAATCCTTGTAGATTTGGAGGACTTTCTAGTACTTAAAAGAATTCGTCTTTTGCAACGGCCACAAAAAACCACGAACTTTATTCATGAGAATTATGAAAATGCTAGGTTGGTGGGCAGACAAACAGCATAAAATACCGTCTTAAGCAAGACTAACTCTTACATGTTCATGAACTGCTAATTTTCAGACATTAAAACAATTCATACAAGTATAAATACAGTTCAGAAGTCGAAACATCCAAGATTTTTATTCCTTGTGCAGCAAAATAACCAAGTACTAATGAACAGTTGAAGTTCATACAGGGATAATGCATAAGTATACAAAATTTCCAGCAGATTAGTTGTCAGAAACATGCAACTAATTCTGGATCCTCATTACTAAACAAGATATTAAAACAGAACTCAAAACAAAACAAAAAAGAACGGTCCAAGTCGAAAGCATACAGACTAACCAAGCCAATTGAATGGCATACTAGAGTTAGCATTAGAGTTGTGACATACAGGACTGTTACTGCCACTGCTATCAGAGAATGTAGCAAAGGTTTTCTGAAGGACACCGGATGGAGACGAAACAGCTGTGGCTGTCCCTGGCATTAGAACTTCAGCCAATGGTCCACCGGGTGCGTTAGTGGAAGTCACCCATGAATCAATAAGACCAAGACCCATATGGATTTGGCACTTCTCGTCATCAATGGCATTACCATGGCTGCTGTTTTCTTTGGTTTCGGAAATTCCCATTGACCAAGCATCAATCAGAGGCCTCTCTAACAAGCTCAAGTCAGTTTTGCCACTTAAACCGCCATTTGAATTCAAATTTAAGAGATTTCCTTCAAGTTGGTGTTGAAAAGCCGAGTTCATATTGGTTTGCATTAAGTGATGCCATTGCTGTTCATCATTCCAAGCCAAGTTCCTGAACACATCAAATATGACAGTAAGGAAAGTGTACAACCACCAAAAGAATAAATATCTAATACGGAGTAGTTTGAATTCGATTTGAAAAAATCAAACCCTGTGATTAACTCAGGAAGTCAGCAAAGACTAAAAATACATCTAAATCAAAAATTTTGGGACCATGATATGTTTTTCAAAAATTTAACATTGAAAATCTTGTGTTAGAGTGAAAATGCCACCTTGAATCCTCGAATAGGTTAGCATTGGACACCATGGAATGTTCAAAGATTGGAGCTTTAGAAGGCTGAACAATACAAGAACCGACAGAATGTTGATCGTTCAAGCGAGTTTTCTTAGTAAGACTATCATTTGCCTTGTTGCTAATGGTGGTGTTGATAGGGAGATCAGACCGAGGTTGAGCTTGATGATTTTGTTGAAGGAGTTGTTGTTGTTGTTGTTCCACATGCTTTCTTGAACGGGGACGTCCTCGGTGCATGTGACGCTCACAGTACTTAGAATTAGGCGCCACATCCCTTGAGCACCTCCATTTCTTCCCATCTGTCCTCCTACACCTCCCTGGCTCTGCATCTTTACTATTTCCACTCCACCTTACACCATATCCACTCCCATACTTTCCCATAACTGCCCTCCACCAACACAAAGACCATATCTTTTATCAGTTTCTCATCCATGTAACAATTTATACAAATAATTAGTCTCCTAACAGACGGTCTCACATTATAATATGAGAATGAACAACCCATTTCAGCTAAAATCCCCACCCATTTAATGTAAAAGGTAAACAATTGACTGAAACAGAGAGCATACCCATGATATGGGCATATCTAACAACGATCATTCTATGAGGTCGTCTTATATAAGAATCCGTGTTATACAAATACCCATCAACCCAAAAGACTCATTTAATGTAAAAGGTAAACAATTGACTGGAACAACGAGCATGCCCCTAATATGGGTCAATCAAGCAACGATCTTTTTATAAGATCGTCTTATATAAAAATCTGTGTTATACAAATACCCACCAACCCAAAAGACATAAAGATTGCATCTTTAAGTTTAAAAAGGTTAGGACATACAGTATGAGGCGGGGACGAAAGCGGAAGAAGGTGAAAGATTGGTGGAGAAGGATGAATAAAGAAGATCAGGAGGCACAGGAAGTGATGCCATCATATACTTATATATCATTGCTTGTCTTTCCAATTCTTTCCATTGTGCTGCTGTAAATGGAAACCCCATTGCTGCTGTTGCCATACCACCTGCATACACATTTTCTGAACATCAAAATCTGAGTATATCAGAAAAACCGTCTCACAATGTAAGACGGTCTTACACATCAATAAAGTTGCTAACTTCATTATGCAGGAATTAGCATTGAATTTGGGTTTTAGATAAAGTACTTAAAATCTTATCTTTAACAGTGACATACATTAAAAATCTGCAACCTAGTAAAATGCTTAGCAAAATCAAGTACTCTGATCTTGAACAAATATAAACAAATAAATTGTGGATTAGGTCCATGTTAATTAAAGTTGTGAATATTTTAACCAAGAGAGTAATAATAATAGAAAAATCATTAGGTCGGCTTGAGACCGTCTTAAGTTAAGACGTCAATGGGATCATGGAAAAGTACTAAAAACTCTGATCAAGTAATATAAACAATTAAATTGTGGATTATGTTAACCCTAGATAAATGATTAGTTAGAAAAACAAAACAGACAATCTGATTAACTGTGATTATTTTAATCAAAAGGTTAATATTTTATTTTATCTAACATGATAAAAATGTGGTAATCACTTACACTAATCAGACAAGACAACCTTATAAAGTTGTTATGTTAATATGTCTAATCTTTACACTGTCACAAGTCAACAATATACTCACTAGTTTCCTAGTTCGGACGGATTTTTGTTTAAGACGACAATATCTGTTTACACTTAAACTTGTCCAATATGGTAGATGAGATAAAATGCTTACCAAAATCAAGTATTTGCGTACTTGACCTGTTTTAACAATAGATATTGTCGTTTTAAGAAACTTTTTAGTCAAAGCGTAAACAAATAATTGAGACGGAATATTTACAAGATTTGTAGAGGGAGGAATACCAGAAGAGTAATAATATGAAGGAAGATCAAATGAGTGATAATTCCTTAAAACACCAGCAGCTTCATTAACACAAGCATCACCACCATAAACAACATTATTATTATTATTATTTTCTTGTAATTTAAGACCCAAATCAACTGTAACAACTTCACCCCTCTTCATCCCACTAATTTTTTTCAAAAATTAATAAAAACCCACAAAAAAATTATATTTTTTTATCTACACTTTTTTTTGCTATTTTGGGAATTATTTTGGGAAAGTTGAAGTTTTTTTTTTTTGTTTTGAGAAAAGGTAATTAATAATTAAAGATTGTGGGAAGAAGAAAGAAAGAAGGGAAGGGTAATAAATAGAGAAAATGAAAGAAGTAAAATTTTAATTAAATTGGGAAAAAGCGGGAAAGAGGAGAGCATGGGATGCCGCCTTTGTTAGCCTCTGGTTTGCTTCCATGCTTCCAACATTCTCACCATTTTAACAATTGAGTACATTTTCTCTTTTTTATTTTTTTATTTATTTATTTTTTGTTTTGTTTTTCTCTCTTTGTTTTATATTTTGTGACATAATCCGATTGTGATGTTTATGTCATTTACTTCTTAAAATTTAGTAGTTGAGTAATTTTGAAACAATACTCCTAGATCGTAAACGGGTCAACCGATTGGGTTCGGATCGAGCCAGTTTGGATTGGGTTAATTTTGGGTTTGTTGGCTTCGGGTCGGGTACTCGGGTTATTTCGGATTTGGGTTGTTTTCGGGTAAACTATTATCGAGTTATTCATGAATAATAATCGGTGTGCAATAAAAAAAAAACATTCGGGTCGGGTTATAGTGGGTCGGGTCAAGCTCGAGTCTTGAGTTCAGGTGTTAGGTCGGGTTATTCGGACGGGACATTTGAATCGGGCCAATTTTGTCAGGTCTAATTACTCTCATACCATAAGCAAGGCTCAAACCAAGCTGGGGGTTGGTCACAGTGCCAGTCCCAGACCACCCAGTCCCGAAATGAGACTGTGGGAGGAGGTGAGTCAGGTCACGTGGGGCTCGTTCAAGTCGGGTCCGATTAACAAATTTTGACGGGCCCGGGCGGGCAGTGCTAGAGGGCGTGGCTCGAGCTTGGCACGAGTGGGGATTGGCTAGGCTGGCGAGTCGGGTTTTTATGGTCCATGAAGTGGGGTCGGGTTATTACTTGTATACTTTACATAAGATAAAAATATATCGGTTAGTCTCTTTTAGGATGTTCGTATCTGTCTTTAAGTGTAAATGGGTCAAATACTACTTGATGAACCAAAAGTTTGTCATTTCTTGTGCAGTTTTTTTATTTCATCTATCTATTCGTCACGTTTCTTGTTTGAAACATATATGATCGTCTTAAACAATAAAAGAGTTTACCAAGAGAATGATAACTCTTATCCCAGTTGTCTATATAGGTTGGTATTTAACTTGTTTTACACTTAAGACGATCGATATAACCGTATTCAGTAGTTATCATGTGCGACGATTGTATCCCATGTTTTTTTTTTTTTTTTTTTGCAAAATGTAACCACTTTTGGGTAAATAGATACCACTTTTAAAAAATAGGTTATTTTCTAGCCATATAAAGTGCTCACTATTTAACCAAAAATGGTCACTATTTATCAAAAAGTAACACTTCTCTACTTACCGCACGTTAGACCGTCGTACAAGAGAATTTGTGAACCATATTATGAAAGACCAACTAATTAATTAATCACAAATTTTCATTATAGACGGAAGATATCCGTCTATAATTATAAACGGATTAAATATCCACCCACTTTAAGCATAACACAAATAATAAATTTGACCCGTCTTTTACTTCAAACGAATATATACATGTATGGTGAGACTAAATATTAATTAATTAATATGATGAGATTTAGGTGTGATATTGAGACGCAATTGGTTGGGACTATTTTTTTCTGCATGTAGAGCCGTACCCATCGAATCAAGAGGCCCCCTATCATGTTTTTTGCTCTACTCTTGTTTAGGAACTTGAGCCTACGTTTCGTGGGGCTGCGTTTTACCTTAATTATTTACTCCAAAATATATTTTCAGCTTCTTTTTACCGTTGACGTTATTGTTAGTCCGTAGTCAATGGAATTAATTACTCCTACGGGGGTAAACCGTAAATGCTCTTTGAAAATAGAAAAATAGACTTTTTCACCAATTTTAGTTGTTACTGCTTTGAAATAAAAACTACAATACATGGAAAAATATAAAACAACATATAATAATTGGTTTCTTCGATACATATAATAAAACAGACCACGATATTTGACCAAAAAAAAAATACTTAGATAACATATTTGCTACTCTGGTAAGTCAACTCCGTGATGAATATACAAGCATAAAAGGAGAGTACAAATTGTGCAACTCGAAGAAAAGTAAAGAAGTAAAAGGTAATTTGTTGATAATTAACATGTAACTGCAGTTCAAAGTTAGAAGATGTAAGAAAACATGTGACCAAGTTCACCAAAACAATTCATGCTTTTGTCTTGTAATCTTAAAATAACCTGTTAGTTGGGACTGTGCCTCAAAGTACCAACACAAATTAGATTTATTAAGATGTGATGCCTTAACTACTTTAATGTTTCTATTAACTCTTCTTTTGCATAAATTGTGGTTTAAGAGTGTAATATGTTTTAAATTTGAAACGAATCAAATACTTGTATGATACTCCCTCCATATCACACCAATGGTAACATGGACTTACTTTTTGTGAGGAAAAAAGTAAGTTCATGTTACCATTGGTGTGGTATGGAGGGAGTAGATGAAACAAAAATAGGATGTCTAAGTACTAGCAAAAGATTTAGGCTATGTTCTTTTGGACCTAATTTTAGCTCATTTCACTATTTCAGTTCAGTTCAGCTCAGCCCCGCTCCATTATGTTCAGTTCATTCAACTCTTTTCAACCGAAAAGACACATAAATCATGATCTTATTTTATACTCCCTCTCATTCATCATAATCTTCCCATTTTGTTTTGGCACAATACTTTAGGAAAAGTATTAAAATAGGAGTAAAAGAGTTGTGTGAGGTTGGTGATAGGAGAGATGGATGAGTTATTAGTAGTTAAATAAAGAATTGTGGGGCCAAAACATAAAGGAAAGTAATAAAATAGGAACAAAAGAGTTGTGTGGGGTTTGGTGATAGGAGAGAGGAATGAATAAAATAAGAGTAAAAGTTTCTAAAAATAGAAAGAAGAACATTAGTTGAATAATCCGTTTCGGAAAAGAGGGAACATTATAGTGACTGGGAGGGACTATATGCAAATGGAGTAGATTTAACCCGTTTTCATCTTAGGATGGATATTATCACCTTAAGAGAGTTTTTTTACTACTAATAGCAAGTTTTCTACACCCAAGATATTGAGTACCTTCTTTGTTGGTTTAATTTTTTCTTATCTACTTATATTTTCTCATCATATAAAATACTTTATTTTGATTAAAATATGTCCTTTTTTTTCATTCTATCTTCTTTGTTTGTTTTTGTCGAAAACTACCTTATATTTAGGGGTATTTGTAAAAAAATTACCTTGTATTATACTACCTTTGTTTTCTCCTTTTTTGGTCAAAAACTACCTATGTTGAAACTATGACGAGATTTGATCCATCACAAATTCTCATTTGTGACGGAGGTTGCGACGGGTACCGTTTCCTCTCACAAAATGCCCATGAGCAGGTGAGTGGGAAGCACATGGGCCTCAAAATCCATTTTTTTTACCGAAAAATATCAAAATGACCCGTCTTGATGGAAAGGGTAGACAAACACAAAGGGAGAGCAGGGGAAGACAGCTGTGTGAGTGAAACAGGTAGTCACCATCGAGCATCTACATCAAAATGCGATAAATATCAAACTTTGAATTACTAGCAAATACTCGTAGCAATAATGAAGGAGCATCTCCTCACACTTTTAAGTTTTAACCAACCCCATTTTTCTACTTTTTGTAAAATTTTCGACCCACTTGTTACTTATTGTAAGTCATAATTTACTTTATACTATTTCTTGTCATAAATTCATCATAATTTACATACTTAAAATCGTTAAAGATAGATATTTTAAGTAGATAGTCATACAAATTCAAACTCGCATATTATAGTGCACTATTAATGTCTTTGTAACTCCTTTGACACTAAAAATGACATCAATCACCAGTCACCACCAACATTTATGCGCATAATTTGTAAAATTAATATTCCGTATTTTCTAACAAATGATTTAAGCACCCGATATATATTATTGTACTCTGTAGTTAAAATAGAAATATAGTATATTGTAAAGCCAGATGGGGTGTGAATATTGGACATAATTCTTGTTTGAGGGAGCAATATTCATTTTAACGGTAAAACAACTCCAGATAAATACCGTATAATAAGAATAACGACATTTAGGGTGTGTTTGGATTGAGGAATTTGGAGGGAAAAGAAAGGGAGGGAGAGTAGGAGATTAATGTTTGGATAGTAAATGAGGGTGGAGAGAAATGGAGGGGGAGAGACTTGGAGGGATCTAATTTCCATCATCTAAGCCTAATCAAAATCTCTTCACAATAGGCAAGATTTGGAGGGAAATTGTATCCAAACAACCACTCTCCATTCCCCCTCCCCTTCCCTTCTCTCCCTTTCCCTTCCCTCCTTCCCCCTCCCCTCCCTTTCCCTCCAATTTTGCTATCCAAACACACTCATTTTGCTAACCAAACAAAGGATGGAGGGAAAGGGAGGGGAGGGAGAAGGAGGGAAGAGAAAGGGATGGAAGGGAAGGGGAGGGAGAATGGAGGAGGTCATTTTCTCTCCAAATCTTGCCTTTGCTGGAGAGGAAATAATTTGGCTTAGAGGGGGGAAGTGGAGGGATTCATTTTCACTCCCCTCAAAATCCCTCCACCTCCATTTTGCTAACCAAACAAAGGATTTATCATCCCTTCCTTTCCCTCCAAATCCTCTTATCCAAACAGACCCTTAGTAAATAGTCAGTCTTAGTATCATAAGTGAGAGTATTTAAATTCATTTTATCATTAAGATGGAAGCTATCTTAGCTAGTTGTATTGATAATAATAATTTGTGTTGTGCCATAGAATCGTAACTTTATTATGAAGTTACGGTTTTTCTAACATGTGTCTTAAGGACACATAATAAAAAGTCATATAAAGCATATTTTTAAGATTCCTTTTACCGAAACAATATCTTTCTATTTTGCATTGATTCTTAAATATATTTTCTTAAACGTCTTTTTATAATGTATTTTGAGTGTACATGTTAAAAAAATCGATAAAGTAAAGGGAAAATAATGATGGTATTATGGGCCAACAAAAGTTGACATGACATGTTGTAGAGATCGTGGTTGAATAAAAATGCATGAATTTCAGACTTAAGATGATGATAAGCAAAGAACCTAGATGTCTCAAAGGAAGGAGCAAAGGAATAAAGAGACTTATGGGCATATGGGCCATCCGACCCGATTGTTATGTAATTCCCAAGCTACCACCGCCAAGGAAACACCCTTTTAATCAATCATAGAAACTTCTCCTTATTATACTTGTATATAAAAATACGGTTTTTTAACGTGTGTTCTAAGAATACACGATAAGAAGCTAACCTGGAAAAAGATTCTTAAGAATAGGTATAGACTAGTACTTTACCATAATTAATTAAATAATCTTGTAAATATTTCTTCGATAAATTTTTTCATGTGTGTCGTAGGGCTCATATTAGAAAAATCGTTTAATTAAAAATAATATGGAGAAATGTCATCTTTACTATCAACAAGCTAAGGATAGAGATAGGAGGATATGGGAAGAATTTTATTACACTTACTAGATTCAACGAATTGTCTTTATTCTTTGCTTCTTATCTTTTAATCAACACACACCCATCCAACAACCTCCCACAACTATATTAGAAAATGCAAGGGAACAAAATTCCAAAAGAATTTCATAATTATTGATTGTAATAGTATGGGGATATATACGAAGCTAGGGTAAAATAGTAACCGGGGCCGATTTGTACTTCGTTCACGTCTATACTCGTTTATCATATATCTCATACCAGGATTTTAAAAAATTTCGATGTTTATTAGGATTTTTGGATTAGATTATTTACAAAACATACAAATTAATCTATATTTTTATTTAATTAATGAATTATAGCATTTTTTTTTCAACAGACTTACTCCATATTTTATACTCGTAGAGCGCTTTTTTATCTATACAATATAATAAAACAAATCGAAAACATATATGATAATAATAAACTTATTATAAGATGGTTTTTTTTTATAAATATAGGTAAGACTAAAATCGTAAAATGATTGCAAATGATAATATTGTTTACGTCCTTGTTAATGAGAGAAATATAATAGGTTCAAGGGACGAAGTAAAATTTACGCTAAATTGAGAAAAAGGATTACGCATCTGAGGTAGTACCTCAGACCTTGCAGTTTTTGAGCTTATACACATTTTTTCTGAGTATATTACCATTTATAAATATAGTTTTTGAGCAATATTATATTTTTTAGTGTAATGTTTTAGTAAATATGCTCAAAAACTTTATACTAAAGCAGAACTCAAAAACTTTAAAATAAAACTCAGAAAATAAACAATAAGAGGTACTGCCTCAGATGTATAGTCTATGAACTATAACAAAATTATAAGGGAAAAAAAAAACCAAAATAAAAAAAAACATAAGCAAATTTAAAAAAATCCACATTTCCCTGATTCGAACTCAAGACCTACAAAGATCTACTTCACACTAGCATGTTAAACACTTTGCTAACTGCAGACCATTGTTCTACTTATTCATATTTGTTAATTAACCTTGCAAATCCTACCCGGGCCACGGCCCATTTGGCCATACGGTAGCTTCGTCTATGGATATATAGTACTCCCTCCATTCAACTCCACATTACATGTATTCCTTTTTCGTCCATTCAACTCCACATTACACATTTCCTTATTTGGTTGTACTTTTATTACTATAATACTACAATTCCACTATTAAGGCCCACAAATTACACAAAATTCACACTTTTTATCCATTTGTTGTACTTTTAATATTATAATATAGTTTTCTTAATATTTGTGCATAAAACATATATGCAAAGTGGAGTTGAATGGAGGGAATAATAACTAGCAAGTCCGTCATGGAACTGCTAGTTAAAAGTATAATACAAAATCATTTTCATTTATGAAATGTATAAAGTATAAATAAATGGCGGATTTTGGAGTAAATGATAAGGAGTTGAGGTTTAAACAATTGAATTAGATGAATGTTTAAGATTTAAGAATTGAGTCAAGAAGGATCGTATGATAATTTAACATACATTGAAATACGAAAAATCAGTGGAGGTCATCCATTATACATAAACACATTTCTACGAAACTAGAGAAAAATAAAAGCACTTGAGTTCTATTAGCTTCGGATTTCTAGCATGCATGTACCAAGTTAGTACATGTTAATGTCCAAAAATACATCAATTATTAGAATACTTAAAAGTGTTGTTTTTCATATGTAATATGAATATTTCATTATACATGAGGAAATTGATAGTGATAGAACACTTGAGGTGGTGTTTTTCATTCGTCTACTACATGCCGAGATCTACAATTTGATTTTGCTTTATATTGCTATCAAATATTCGCCATATTCCAAAATACCTTTTTATCTTGGTTTTGACTCGAACAAAGGAGAAATGCTTAAGTACAACGGGTTGTATTCTGTCACTATACACCAAAACAATAAGTGTTGAATTTGAAAGCTACTTTCACAGATAATAGAGATCTAATTAGTTAAGTTATACGATAACATGCTACATCCGATATATCTAAGAATTTTTCTGAAGTATACATATTAATTTGACTATATATTCTTAAAACTTTCAAACATCCTCAAAACTTATTTACTCTATAGTTATACACCAAAATTCCAAGAGGCCAAGACATAAAAAAGACCCAAGGGACAAGGCACACGAGTACACACCTAACAATAAAAAGTTCACATGCAATCACACTTAAATTAAATAAATTACAAACTTAGAAGCAAAGCAAATCCAAACAACTTAGCAAACAAGACCCACAAGATGCCCAAACATGTACTCTAAGCTCCAAGCTCACTCAATGATTCAGTAAACGCCATTTATCATATGATACTCCCTCCATTTCGGTTAATTATTATCTTTTAGTTTTAGTACAAAGACCAATAAAAGAGAGAAGAATCAATTATTAAATGACAAATAGATCAACTTGAATATGAAGGATCGAATTACTGATCATCAAATACATTCTTTAAATAAAAAGTACAACAGTTGATTGAGATACTCCAAAATGGAATAGGACAACAAATGACTGGGACGGAGGGAGTAACTCATAAACACCTTTTTCTTCTATGTCCTTAAGTATTTAAAAAAAAAAAACAATTTAATATCCAAGATTTAGACTATTTTCATTTTGGTGTTCTTAAATTTTAGATAGCTTCATTTTGGTGCCCTAGATTTAGGTTGTTTTCCACTTTGATAACCCGAGTTTCTAAGATTTAAAATGAATAGTAAGCATCCAAAATAATGGAATAAATAGCTAGTTAGTATAGACAAATTTCAAGATAGAGACATGTATTTGTTTGTATAAGACCATCATTTAACAAATACTCTGTATAAAATAAATAAATAAATAAATAAAACCAAAATAAAATTGGCATGACATAACTCACATATATAGTCTCATACATTGATACAGCCTTATCATAAAATTAAACTTATTCTTTACATAAAACATGACATGGTCCTGATTAGATACATATCGGATTATTAGCAAATAGCAATAGACATTTTTGTACAAGGACTCACACTTTGACACTAAAATACTAAAGAGCAACACTTAATTATGTTATAATTAAACATGCTTATTATTCTTAGATTGACCAAATTTATGTGTAGGTTTATTATACCTTAATTAAAGTTTAAAGGACAACATTATATTGGTGATTTGGTCCCATACTCCCATGCCTTTGAACTTTGAAGGCTTCTTATGTGAGTTATGTTATACTCTTTCAAGCTTTATTATATCATTAGTTAGGTAGATCCATATTGACAAAGGAACATATCCAATTATCTCTCCCTCCTCTCAATGCTTACGTCTTGATCTCAAAGATTTAAAGGACCACATCCATGTGATTCTGTACTCTTTTCATATAATTGAAGAGAGAAACTCTTCATTTCAAGGACATGATTATCAATTCATTATATACTCTTAGACAAATTTTTGTTTAAGATGGGTAGGTGTATTTATCTTAAATTTAAAATGAGTTAAATAGTATCGATTACACAAAAGCAGAATGCGATGAGAAAAATTTGTTTATATGCTCAAGCTCAAGTAGGATGATATTTGACATGTTTTAATGTTAAGACGGATACATCTGTCTTATGGGAGACTAAGCCCTATCTTGTTTGGCTTAATTTCAAACTTTCACTTCAACCCATTTCAATTCGATTCAAATTTCAAACATTTCGACTTTCTATTTATCCCAAAGAAATTTCGATTCAATTAAACTCATTTTAGTTCGGTTTCAGCTCACATTAACTCAATTCAATTCAGCACAGCTCGACTCAGTCCAAATGAATAAGGCCTCATTGATAATCTAAGGGTATGTAAGTATGTTTTTTTTTTTCCAAATTCTTATTTCAGAAATACATATTCATTTTAAACTCAAAACGAAACGAGTAGAATATATGTGACAAAAGCATAATGCTTAGGAAGTAAAAAAAATAAGTTATTTATTTATTTATTTTAGTAAGTATTTTCTGACTCGTTTTAATTTTAAAATGGACAGAACCATCATGAGGACTATTGGTTTATTTTTTTGTGTTTTATTATTTTTTAGTCCCTCCTTTAGGAGTAAATTTGAAGTTATTAAAGCATTCTTTTTCAAGCATTATAAGTTGGTTGCATGTTTTCAATCAATAAACTACTTACAAATAGTACTACAATGGACCATAAATCTCAACTACTTGATACAACTTTAAATATTGTTGGGTTAGCTTTTGTTGGTCTCCAAGATTCAAACTTCTCCTTTATACGAGTACAACATTAGATTGGTACCACAAACTAATAGCCCTATTCTACTTAATTTCAGTTTAGTTCAAAAAAAAATTGGTTTAAAAGATTACGGTCTACATAATGTAATCATCTCAACCATGTTTGAATCGTTTGAAAATTCCTGAATTCTAAAAAAAATCTTATGATTTCCATTTTACAAGAATGGGCAAAAGAAAAATGTAAGATTGAATATAAGAACTAGAATTTCAACTTACCACAAGAACTAGATAAACAACTCGGTCAATTTCTATGTTTTATTTTAATCGACAAAGTTTCACTTGTATAATCTTCATCATTTAAAAGATTAATGTATTTTTCTAGACAACTAAATGATCACGAATGAGTAATGACCGGAAATTATGTATTAGTTTAAGAATCAAGATGATGCATCATGTATACAATGGCGAATTTTGAAATAAAAATTAAGGGAACGCTAAGATGTAAACTGTTAATCTAATATGTAAATACTTACACTCAAACACCGAGTCGAGGGGGGCTGAGTAATCATTTATTCACGGTAATGTATAGAAAGTTTAATGATCAAGGGGGGCAGACTTCCTCCCAACATAACTAAGGTCCTCCACTAAATACATAGTAAAGATTAACCACCGAAAGCACAAGGGTAAAAACTTGCAAGTTCATGTTTCATGGTAAATGATTTGTGTATATGTAGAACAACAATAGGTCTTGGTATAGACGGGTGGACGAACAGACGGGTAAAGACCTCTAATAAAATGGGTAGGGGGGACAAGGTGGGGCACCCTCATGTGCTTCCCACTTTATGGCAAATGGGTATTTTGTAAGGGGAAATGGTATCCGTCTGTACGTATAGACGGATAGTGACCGTCTATAATGAGAATTTGTGATAGAACAAAATATACAAGAATTTTTGGGCCCACTTTCTATTGATAATGACAATTCGAGAAAAAAAGATATGACGACCTACAAGTGTACAAAGCAAACCAAAGAAAATAAATGAGAGCATATATTATGAAGGTGATAGTAAATTAATGAGCCCCCCATTGTATACTATCGGATGACACTTCCCATGCTGATAGGCATCGACTTTAATCTTCAAGTCGAAATCGATTGTCACGACCTGATCTCGATACTTATTTGTTACGTTGTTTATATATGGAGTATACGGAATTAAGTTGGTTTGGTGTGCTGGTTGTTTATCTCATCTTTTAACTATAGGGCAAGAAGTTTGATTATTGTTCATACAAACGGAGCAAACTTCTTATCCAACCGTTTAGAGCATCTTGCTTTTTTTACATGTAGTATAATCGAGTTTCTTCAAATAACGACCTAACCGAGTAAATTTATTTGATATTTTGGCCACGTAAACAATCAAAATTAATACTTAAAACGTAAGTATTTCTAAAAACTTGATTCTATAAGGTAATGTTACGTTTCTACACAGTGATAGAGCCATGATTTAAATTTAGTGGGCAAAATTTTCAGCAGGAGCGACCGAATAATAACATAAAATAATTTCGAAATAATATTCGAAAATTTAACTAAAAATTTCGGAATTTTCAATTTTCAGCAAGAGCGACCGCCTTACTAGTCCCGTCGCTCCACCACTAGGAATCCTACAAAAAGTGTACAATTTGAAGCTAATTAAGGAGTTACGAAGGAATAGAAATGTATAGGAAAGAATCCCCAAACACTATCATACACACAGCACAGACTAGTAGTGTATGAAAGAATAGTAATTGCAGGAAGGACAAGAAGAAAGAACAGCTTTAGGTAAGAGTTAGAGTTGCAGTGACATCTGAACAATGGCCCCTCTTCTTCAAATCTTCATATTTATTTATTATATCCAAGTGTTACCCATGAAGGAAACAACTGCCTGCTGTCAAACTATTTATTTGCATTCCAATTTTTTGAAAATTTTTGGATGATTATTTGTTAATGCAAGCCTGTACTATGATTCAAACTAGCAAAATTTTGAGACCAATTTCATGTGATTTGTGGCCCTATTGCCTATTCTATATGATTGTGACACTTGGTTTGTATTTAGGAGACTGGTGAAATCGAGCCAAGTTGTCGGTGTTGTGGCTGGTTTTGGTTGCGTTATTTCATTTTCCTTTCGTTAGTTTTTTTTATGGTCGAGCAAACGCTCAATGGATTGGGCAATTGTGTTATCGCATTTTCCTTCTGCTTACATACTGGTTCGAGATAATTACTTTAGCATTACATGTTAGATTAGACAAGGCGTGAAAAGAAGCGTCTTCTTGCTAAAGAAGGGCAAGAAGACGCACTTGTTCTCGTTATTTGATGTAAACCATCCGGTTTAATCCGGATTCGAGCCGGGTAGGACCACTAGAGCGGTATAGCTCTCCCTCATGAGTTTTAACACTGGTGCATTCCCAGGGCTCGAACACGAGACCTCTGGTTTAGCTAGAACAACTCCTTGCCGGTTGATCTAAGTTGCGCTCATGGGTTTATGTTTCATTGCGTAAGGAAGGTGTGAAAATAGATACTCTATATAGGACCGCACCACGACAGAAAACTTGATCAAGAGGGTCACACAACACACACTTAAATTCTTGGGCCCTGACATCTCTTACTCATTCACCCTCGACTACTCGTAAGAGTTAGTTCAGCTTTTGTCAAAGCACACGAATCTGTATCAGACCGACTATGAGTGCAAGAATTATACCGAACCCTTGGGTTTACATAGGATATCGGAGTAACATTCCTCGGAAATTCAATGTGTGCTGGGCTCATGTAAAGCTATTTCTGATAACATAGCTCAGAAACTTCTGCCAGGTTCATATACGTTCTATGACAAATCAACAGAAAACCCAGATTTGAATCGGCGGTTAAACAAGCAAATAATAACTGGATAAGGTGCAGTTTTTCAATCAATTTCCATTAACAGCATCCCTAAATGATCTTTTCATGATGGTAAATTGGTAATACTGGAAAGAGTACCTCAGGACGTAAATAATCCAGGGAGATTCATGTTCCAATTATTATTCATACTAACCAGAAGAAACAAACATTATATAGACTTCAACGAGACAAGCAAAAGGAGTTAACGCTCAATCAACCAGTGTACAGCATCGAAATAAGTCAAAAACCTTCTAAGCTGTCTACTCTGTTGCTTCGGCAAGGGGTTGTTGAGGAACTTCAGCTTCTTTTACCTTCTCCAGAGCAGATACTCGTTTATCCAGAGAATCATGCAAACGCTTCATCTGAACATCGAAAACAAAAAATATGGGATATTAGAGCATGAGCTTGCATTTGGTTTGTTATACCCTTTCCTCTCCATTTTTTTCTCCATGGAGAGCACAGAGTGAAATCAGTGAATAGGAGAGCAACTTCTTCTGAACAAAGAAAAACACCGTTTTTTCGCTCTCTAGCAACGGAGAGCGCCATAAAAAGCACGCCAGAGGGTTGTAGTAAATCAAGGCTGCAACACCGAAATGTAACCGTTTTATAAAGCTTTTGAAGTCCCCTAAGGCCACATTTTACAGCATTTGAAGGTGATACTGGCAGCTTTTCGCAAGATTAGCCCCGAAAGCCAATACTTTGGCCATGACCGACAGTAAGATTCAATATTATGCCTCAGAGAGCTCTTATTGTACATGCTCTTAGAAACTACAACACGCTTTTCAATATTAATGTGACATCCATGGAGATTGCACAAGCTGTCAAAACTAGATGTTCAGCAACCAGTTATTGTACAATATGAAAAATACATTCACTCGTACCATTAGCATTTATGAAATAACATACTTGGAAACCCCCCATCGGACGTGGAAGTGCAACCTAGTGGAATAGACATAGAAAGGCATCGATATCCTAGTAATCTCCAAGCCAGAACTTCTCAATTGCTATTGTTATACTTACTCATCACAAAAGCTACAGAGATATAGCTTCAACACTTCCAACAAACTGCAAGCTCTAATTGATTTTTAAAATTATACCAGACAAAAACGGTAAAGATTGATGTAAAAAATTATAAAGGCATGGAGAAAGTAAACTGCCATCGTAATTTTGTCTTGGATATTATTTTCAACAGTAGCTACACATTTAGCAGTCAAGAGTCATAGCTATCCGTCTTATCTCTCACAAATATTTTGGAGACTGGGAGTTAATCACAAAATTTAGCAACCATGAATAATCCAGCCTTATCACACTCACACCCCTCCCTAATACTTGTTAATACAAAAACTGCCACTAACTGGCGCATACAACGAGTATGATTTGCTTGTTAATGTGCAAAACGGCACTAGCTGAAGACAGGCATTACTATCTAAGAACCACAAAATAACCAGACTCAGAAGCTACAACTGAAGTTTTACAGCAAAAGGTCAAACATGCAAGCAAGTGATATCTTCAGAAGCACAAGCATTCTTAAAGCGGAACTACATAGTGTAAAACTGTAAATACTACAAACACTGATTTTTCCTTCCGTTTTGTTTATTTATTTTCCTAATGCTCTTCTTGTGTGTGTTTGCCTTGCAAGTGCCCGGAAAGATTGAGGGTTCCCTCCAATATAACCCTTAGACTGAAAAATGAATATAATCCTAGCATCACCACCCATAAATCAGTTCCAGAATCCAGACAATCAGTTTGTTTTTCTCACTGTAGCACCAATGCCAGTATTACTAGGCCTTTTTACACCCAACATTAAAAAATTGTGGCTATTTCCATGATGAACTTGGTTAGTGTTTATAAACAAGCATGTAGTGTGACAGTAACAGAAAGGTCTGGAGAAGGCCAGGTATTTACGATGAGCACAAAAGTTACTCTAAAATACTCGATATTTCTCAGTTATGTTAGTAAAACAAATCATCATCTAAATCTAATACGCCACCATCTAATATGTAGAAAAACTTCAGTGCCATAAGGTCTCAAAGTAGGCAAGAGAAAAAGATGAGATTAAGGCGACTTTGAGTATTGCCAATAAGTAGGGGTCTTGAGTATCTATAAAACCATCCTACATGCAGAGCAAAATCCATCAGATAGTAGTCCATGAGGCTTCCTTGCTTCTACTTGAGGCCTTATATCTAAAAAACGGAACATTTCGGAATTAACACGATGTCTATAAGCTAAGTGCATCCCTTGGCCCTTGCATGTAATTGTGTCTATGAGTGCCTGCTTGCCCGTGAAGCCAAATAAAATAAAACCATGTTGGTGCTAACATCACTGGGTGTGGAATCATGAGACCATGTTGACACCCCCCAGTCCCTTAAAAAAGGCACAATCTTCGATTCCCAGGGAAAGGCTGATACATCCAAGAAGCCCAAAACAAACGACGCCTCCTAAATATTTCAGAACGTAGCTTAATGTCCTTACTCAAAAATAGGGAAATAGGTACGGTTCACATAAACTTCAATTATCTCTAACAAACCTACAACTATAGTCAATTTTCTCAGAATAATATCACCTACACAAAAGACGATATATCCATAAGCCAAATGTCTTACTAACTACGAACTACGAAGCAGACCTTGTGGCTTGTGCACTGCACTTGGGCCTTGTTTGGGTAGGATATTAGGGTGCAACTCGGAAGGGGATGAAGTTAGAATCAGGATACTGTGTTTTGTTTCAAATAGTCACTTCGGCGTCTTGGGAGGACTTTATTTAGGCATGTAAAGAAGAGAAAACAGATTCATCTATCATTCTCCCTTTTGTTCTTCCAATCCAACTTAATCCAAAACAACAGCAGGTAAAGTAAGGTCAAATGTAGGTAGCCTTACACAACTTGATACCCAAACAAGAAATACTTTCCACTTCCCTTCCCGTCTCTCCCGTCCCCTCCAAATCCTATCATCCAATTAAGGAGTTAACCTACTCATCTGAGCAAGGATAACTGTCCACTTCCCTTTTGCCCACTCCATTTCTCTTCGTTCCCTATATAAAGCCAGAGACTTTTCATCCAACTTCAAGACCCTTTCACGGTTTCACCCACTCTTTCAACGCGGCAATTCAACGGACACCTTTACCCTAATCCCCTATCGTTGCTCGAAAAGATGAACTAGGTTGGTCCTAAATCGTAACCTTAACCTAACCATCAACCCTAAATAAAAATCAATCCTTTTCCTCAATTTTCCACAATAACTTCACATTATCATCACAAACCCACATCCAAATTCAACAATCAATCAAATCTAAAACAAACCCATCAAAATTCAACTCAAATTAAAAACTGGGCAAATCCCATTTCCCAAATTAATGCACCAATCTTAAAATTAATCAAAAGGAAACACATTACAATCAATTACAATTAATAAGGGAATAATCAATTAATAAAGTTGAAATCTTTAGAAAGGAAAGAAAAGAGGAAAACCTGATCAGAAAGAGAAAGGTGGGCAAGCTTATAATCATGGTAAAGAACGTAAAGACCAGCAGCTGAAGCTACAGCTGTTCCTGCAAAAAATGATGCAAGTCTTACTCTTAGAACATAACCCATCTTTCTTCTTCTTCTTCTTCTCCTCTTTCTTTTTTCGATTTCTATGTTGTTCTTGTTCTTATTTTCTGGGTTTTATAAGTTGTACGACTATCGCAAATCACAAATGTAATGGCAAGTTTTGGGCCGTTTTAGAATTCTTCGGTCGTGTTTTCATTCCCTTCACACTCGAAACTCGGTTTTATAGACCGTCGACTAGAGCTGGACTTTGGGCCGGATCAGTCCGGGCCGGTCCGGGCTGAACCCGGGATAGGTTGGTGGATGGAGAGCCCGAGCACACGCTACGGGTTGTGGGTGTGCGGGCTGGGGACGGGTCGGGCTGCAAAATGATGGCCCTGAACCAGCCCGGTTGGGAAAAATGGGTAGAAAAGGAGGCGGGTTGGGGAAGAAGGAGCCTGGGACCGGTCTGGCTTGGGAAGCGGGTTGGACGGGCCATGAGAGCGGGCTGGAGATTAGAAGGCCTCGTAGGGTTGGTCGGGCTTAACCCGCGCTGTTGTCCAGCTCTACCGTCGACAAATTACTTTACGTCTTAGACTTTATTTTCCCAATTCTTTCTGTTTTAAACCGTTTTTCGCAATGTCTCCTCACAAGTAGATCTGACAAACGGGTCAACCGAGTTGGGTTCGAGTCTGATCATTTTATGTTGACTCGGTGGTCTCAGATTTGGTATCATCAAGTTATTTAGGAATTATGGTCAGTTTATAACAATAAACATTCGGGTTATGGGTTAAGCTCTAGTCCTAAGTTTGGGTGTCGAAACAGGTTATTCGAATCGGGTCTATATCACAACTTGATTATATTGACTCGACCTTCCGGGCCTGATACTGGGCCAGCCCAGAGTAATGTATATGCTCATGCTTATAAAAAAGGATCATATAAGCCCAACAACTAACTCATTACTTGATGTGGATAATGGGCCGAGTAATGTATGGGCAGAGCAAGTGATAGGTTGGTTAATTGCATGTATGGTAAGGAGCTGAAGAGAGGTTGTACACCTTGACAACCCAAAGCACTACTCGAGCGGTCCGGATTCTCTCCATTTCCTCAAAAGAAATGGACCTCCATTTTCTATAAATGATACGGATCAAATCTTGTGATGATCCAATACTTATAATCGTTTCATAAAAATAAAATTTTAATGGATAGAAAAAGAAAATATATTAAAATATAAATGTATTAGAAAAGAAATTGAAAGAAACAAATGAAGAGGATCTAAAATACAAACAAGTGAAAGGTTTGTAGAACAGACAATGTGAGAGATAAGATTGTTCATCGATAATACATTAGATGTAACATAACTGATTGTGTAATTTTTGAGTTTTATAATAATGTTTTAGAGTTTTGATTTAAAGATTATGAGTTTTACTAAGTTATTGAGCTAAAAAATACAATATTGCTCAAAAATATGTTTGCTCAATTACTAAAAAGGTACTCCCTCTGTCTCGGTTGTTTGTTGTCATATTTCATTTTGGGGTGTCTCAGTCAATTGTTCTTTCTATTTTAAAATGCATTTGATGAGTAATTTCATCATTCACACTCAATTTGATCCAGTTGTCGTCTTATAATTGGTCCCCCCCCCCCCTCTTTCTTTGGTTTTTGTGCCAAAATCAAAGGCAACAATTGACCGGGATGGAGGGAGTATAATGCATCAGATGCGTGTTCCTTTTTACGAGATAAAGAACTTAACACAGGCTTCTTTCGAAGTATCATTCTAACAAAAATATTCTTAAAAGGGTAATATAAAATAATTCACAAAAATATCCATAAAATGTAGAGAATTCACTTAAATAGGGAGAGGTACTGTTATCTTTGTCCCGATTATTTATTTACCTTTGTTCACGAGGACATGACTCGGGAGAAGAGATAAGATCAATTCTAAATGTTGTTATTACTTATCTATCTTGATTATCTGTTTATCTATTTCATTTTAGGGTGTCTCATTTATTTTATTTTATTTCTTGAAGAAGGGTCTCTCGTTCATTTGTTTACCTTTCTATATAATGAAGGTTTTGTATGAGTAATTTAAGCGTACACATTCATTAAGATTCACTTGTCATCCACTAACAACTACCACAAATGGTCTCCTCCCCTTTTCTTGGTCTATTTGTCAAAAGAAAAGATAAATAAATGACCGAAACGAAAGGAGTATATTAGATAACAATTAGAAGAAATGCAAGTGAGGAATAAGTTTACTCTTGAAAAAGAATAAGTAAATACTCTTACATAACTTTGAGTATAGGTGAGATTAGAAACTTTTAACAGCTAAGTAACTCTCACATGTATATGAATTATATTAAATTGGCAAAAAATAACATTCTAAAAAGCATGTTAATAATTTTTTAAAATTTTTAATACTTATTTAGTGTATAAATGTATAATGAGCTTAGATATAAACAGTGACAGAGTCAGGATTTAAGGTTAGCGAGGGTGGAAAATTCTAGCAAAGGTGAATAATTAACGCCATAAGATAAAGTTGAAAAAAAAATAAAAAAAATTAACTAAAACTTGCGAGATTTTCTCTTTCCAACGGGAGTGCCCGCCCCCTGCTAGCCCTCAGAGCAAGTACAGTGGTAAGTGACAATCAACTAGCTTGGCAATTCCACCTCATCTTCTAAGCTAGTAACATTCTAAGCTAATAAACTATTCCAATGGTTTATTATGCTTTTATACTAGCTTGATGGGACCCACATGTCAAATTAATTTTTTCCTAAACATAAAAAAACTTAATGAATTTTATTTTGCAAATTAAAAATACATGTAATAAATACGAGAAAATTGATTAGCGTTTAGCGGAGTTGTTGCGGTCGAGCAACACCTCCAATTAATCGATCAAATGGGTTGACTTCCAAATGTGTTCCACTAAATCAGCTTTTAGTTGGTGATGCAAATTTCTATCTCGGATGTTTGCATCCCTAGAAAGAAAATTTCGAAAATCTCCAACAGGCCCTTGTTGAACATCAATAGTATTGGTTTCCGAAAATCCACAATGATTAAAATTTCTTGAGTATGTATGTCTCTCATCCTCGACAATCATATTATGCATTATGATGCACGCATCCATTATGTCATGTAACGTAGATTTATGCCAACACCGAGCGGCCCCACGGACAATTGCAAAACGAGCTTGAAGAACCCCAAAGGCTCGCTCGACATCTTTTCTTGCGCTTTCATGTTTTTTCTTGAAGCAAATTCTCTTAGGATCTTGCGGGTGTGAAAAACTTTTAACAAATGCGGCCCACTCCGGATATATACCATCTGTAAGATAATATCCCATGTTGTACTCTACCTCATTAGCGGTGAATCGAACCTCTGGAGCTCTTCCTTCCAATTTCTCTTTAAACAAATTTGATCGACATAATACATTGAGATCATTGCTTGAACCAGCAACACCAAAATACGCATGCCATATCCAAAGATCCACCGAGGCTACAGCTTCGAGTATAATTGTTGGATGACCATGATCACCTCGAGTATATTGCCCTTTCCAAGAACTTGGGCAATTCTTCCATTGCCAATGCATGCAATCAAGACTCCTGAGCATGCCGGGGAATCCATGACATTGCTCGTGCATATGGAGCAACCGTTGGACATCAGTTGTAGTTGGCCTTCTCATGTACGTATCCCCAAAAACTTCGATAATGGCACGACAAAATTCTGATAAACATTCTATGGCCGTGGTCTTGCCAATTTTGATGTATTCATCGACCGCATCGGCAGGAGCTCCATAGGCTAGTATTCGAATAGCCGCTGTGCATTTTTGAAGGGGTGACAAACCCTTTATTTTTGCTGCATCGACTCTATGTCGGAAATAGTTAGTATGATTACCAAGCCCTTCTACTATTCGGAGGAACAGTTCCCTCCGCATTCGAAACCTTCTTCGAAATATTTGTTCCGGGTATACTGGTTCGGGTGCGAAATAATCACGATAAAGTCGAAATGCACCGTTTTCACGATCACGAGGAATATACGTTCTTGTAGGATACTTAATTTTTTGAAGCAAGTAAATACCCATTTCATCATCTGTTTCATCCCAAATGTCATCATCCATTTCTTTCATCCAATCGGAAGAAGAAATATCATGAGTTTGAGACATATTGGTATTAGGTAATGTTTAATATTGATAATCAAGGGAGCTAATTTGACAGAGGTGAAGAGAGACTCAAGCTAATTTGACAGAGGTGAAGAGAAGAGAAGAGAATAGAAAACAGAGTGCTTGTATACATATGAATGAAAACTGTGAATAAATACTATTTTCTAACAGCTCTTTTCCTTCAATTGCCAAATTTCGATTGCCAAATTTCGAGCTCTTTTCGTGGCAACAACTATTTGCAACGGCTAATTTGACTCAATCTAACAGCTATTTTCCTTCACAACAACTATTTGACTCAATCTAACAGCTTTTTTCCTTCACAACAACTATTTGCAACAACCAGTTCAATAGCAACATTAATAAAACTACGAAATTTCTTAAAATTGACGTAACTTTGCGCTCGGGTGTCCGTTTGGGGCAAATTTTTTTTTCAAATCGCTTATCTCGACGAGACGTAACTTGGCCAAGTATTTTTTCGAAAAAAGGCCGTTAAAGCCTCTGTTTTGACCTCCGAAGTTTTTCTATCTATATTATGTTCATTCAATTTTGCGAACTTTTGCATAAATTGTCTAAAACAAATCAAAGCTTTTATTATTACGAACTACTAATTAAATGGACGTAATCTATGCTTAACCCTGCGTAATAATTCAGAAAATCGACTAATTAAACAGAAATCATTCTATTCCGTACTTAGCCCTAATAATGTTGCACACTTGTTCATGATCCTTTCTTGCCCGATCATCCATATTTGAAGTGTCCTTGGTTAGAAATTCAAAATCCGATATACGGATGCGTTCCTCCCATAACGAAAATTTCTTTGTTTGTAACTCTTTATACTCTCCAAATGAGTTCACAAAGTCTTCACTGCCCTTCTTCTTAGAGCCCCTACCTTTCGATGCCGCTTTAGATGCCTTCTGACCTATTGGACGTTTCTCCGATATTTCTTCTACATCGGTACCTTCATCGATGTTTGTAGACGGTGTGGCTGTCATCGAATTTTTTTGTCTCTTTGATGCACCGCTGTTTTTATTCCTATTTGCAAATTCCTCCCATTTTGGTTGGTGTCGAAGAATTTCCCAAGAATGCAAATATGGGAATGTCTTCTGTTGGCCATTCTTGTGACGAGTACTCCATAGTTGATTAGCCATGTTCTTCAAAGATTCTTCATTATGACCACTAGGATGACTCTCTTTAATTTGTATATAGCATCCGTTGAACTTCGATACTTCGGCGCTCATCTTAAACCAATGATTAGAAGCCTTTGGAATGTCGATTGGATCACCGTCTTTCCTCCATTCGTTGTAGTAGTCAACAATTCTTTGCCAATAACTATTGTAAGATTGATGATTACCGGTGGCACCGTCATTTGAAATTGTTAACCAACTTTTGCATAGATCCTCATCTTTTGTTTGGCTCCACTTAAATTTGCCTTTCATGTTTGATGATTCTACGATTTGAACTTCATCCTCTTCTTCAACGTCATGTTGACGAGTTTGAGACTCGGTACCCGACATCGGCGTTGAACTATCTTGGTTAGAAAAGCCACCCAAGCTATTTCTTCTTGTGCTCTCTGGTGCCATATATGATTGATAGTTGTAGTTAGGATAGTGTTGAGGGATAGGTTGATGATGTGAATAGTTCGGAGATTGTATATTTACGCTTCTTGGCAATGCTCGAGGAGGAGGTGTTTGAGAATTTTGTAGTATATCATTGTTTGGAAAATTTGATAACAATGAGTAATATTGACTATAAGGATCTTCATTATCCATGCTAATTTCAATAATCCGAAATTGGAAGACAAAATATTTAACATGAAATTTGCATAAGGAAAGTTAACAAAACAAAGCATGAAATATGGAACTAATTTCTAAATTATAGGGGAAAGTTTGTTTACATTTCACAAGTATATAGGACTATAGGAGTTATATGTAGATTTTGGTTGTTTGTAGATATAGGACTATAGGAGTTATATATAGCATTGGATCATCAGCAACATAAATAATATTCCTCACTTAATTCAATGTCTCTATTCGAGAGACTGTCTCCTGTAAGAATTGTGATCAACAGATTTTTTTTTTTTTGATCACACTTCAATATAGAAAAACGAAAATGTCGAACCATAACAAGTTCATACCAGAAATGTAAGTGTTACTGTCAGTGATCAAGCTTTTGCTGCTGTTGTATGATCAGCAAAGTAAGCCAAATTCTCGAACTAAGCATTTAGATATAGTATGCTCGAACTAAGCATTTAGCGTCGGCGATACAATTCGATACATCAAGCAATTTGAGTTATACGTAGGTTTTGATTAAAATGCAAATCAAATAATAAGAATAAATAAAAAATTAATAGAGCTAATTTCCTATTGGTTGTTTGGTAAATGTGGGGCCATCTAAGCAAGTAGCTTAATGAAGCTACTAGCTTAAGCCAAGCTAATATATACATCCTTCTCCAATGGTGTAGCAACTAGCTTGCAATTTTATGAAATTGCAAGCAAGTCCCTAAGCTACACCATTGGACTTGCTCTCATTAAATCCGTTATTGGATATAAAGTTATTTAATGATTGATTTAGATGAAAATAGTAATTGAGTTGAATTTCCTTCTTAGTCAACTTATGAAGTCTAATTATTACCTTCCGTCCCGCTCAATTGTTATCCTTTGGTTTTGGCACAAAGACTAAGGAAATAGGAATGAGTCAATTACTGAGCGTGAATGATCAAATTATTGCTCATCAGAGAATTGTTATTCACCTTCTATTTTCTACCTTCTTCTCTAATAACTGGTTAAAATATATTATATTTAATTTGACCTTATTTACTTGTCATCCGACTCCACATGATATATATTATCTTAATCGATTGTGAGAAAAGGTGGAAGGGAGAAGATAGATAACAATTCTCTGCTCATCAAGTTCATTCTTAAAATAGAAAGAATAACAATTAATTGAGATACCTAAAATGAAATAAGACAACAAATGATCAGGACAAAGGGAGTATATTTGAGCCTTTTGGGCTTAATTGCACCATTTAGCCAAAGTTCTAATTGTCATTTACCACTTTCTCGATTTCAATAATACAAACAATTAAACAAGTAGGTTTGTCGTGGTGGTTGCTCATCACATATGGGAATGAAACAAGCTTCTTAGCCTACCGTTTACCTTCCTATGAGACCACTCGCAGACCGTGGTGAACTGGTGAAAGATTTACTCACTACTGTCTACAACAGACATCTGCTGTTTACACAATAAAATTAATATAATACTCCAATAAACAACTAATTGGCTAACACTGACATAGTTTATCTTCCCCATTTTAAAAAACATATTTCAACATTGTTAGCTACTCGATATTATTAGCATTAAACATAGAATTAGAAAAAGATAATCTCAATTATCTCAAACATACAACGCATTTACTAGTCATAGGAGAAATATCATATTTGATGTATGAACCCATCTAAACAACTATTAGAAATAAACCAAAAGTTCAATTAGAATAAGGATATAATACTACATAATCATATGTCTTTACTTAACTAACATGAACAGCTAATAGTCCAATAGTTTACAAAACTTTTAAAATGTCAACAAGTTGACTTTTCTAGTAGCTAGTAGCCACCGTTACCTACACATCTTACCTCTTTGACCATTCATATTTCCGACCAAATCAAATCCTACTTAATCTAATACATTTCCAGTCTTCCACATTATTCAGGCCACCTCCTTCCAACTTGAACGACTTAGAAAATAACAAATCACCTTTTAAACACTATGTTATACATAGTACATACTACCCTTTTAGCCGTTATAATCATTAGTGGTAAAACTCGTGAATCATAACCTGAATTTAAATACACTCTATAATATAATACTTCTTATAATTTCCTTTACATAAGAAAATATTCTCAATGAGAGTTGTTATAGTACAATCTTTCTTTTTCTAACAATGTAAGACACCTCACACGTGGGTTTATATTTCAACAAGGATAAAAAATTCTCGGTAATTTGAAAAAAAAAAATCGGGATAATTCCGCTCACATACTAGACATACGTTTATGAAAATGTAATCAATTTTGATGACAAAGTTTGATCATAATATTATTACACGGTTTAGAGGATGAGAAATCACCTCCACCAATATACTATATTCTCTTTAATTTAGACTCTTTTTTTTTTACTTAATTTCAGTTCATTTCAGTTCAGTTCAGCTCAATTCATTTCAGTTCAGTTCCAATAAGTTCAATTCAGACAGTTTCAGTACAAAAGAACAAGGCCTAAAGAATTGGGGGTGTTTGATTGGGAGACTTGGAATAGAATGGAATTGATGTAATCCATTCTAATGTTTGGTTGAGTCATTTTGGAATGGAGTTAGAATCCTGATGATTCTAAATCCATTCCAACCCTCTCTAATCTCATACCCATCCGACAACCCTTACTCCAAGATTCTAACTCCATTTCATTATGTTTGACATTTCATTCCATTCCAAAGTTCAACCAGACAATATAATGTAAGTATGAAATTTAGAATCCATTCCATAATAGTATGACATTCAATCCATTCCATTCCTTCCTTTCGAACCAAATGCCCCCTCAATGGAACTCATGAAATCTTTGACTTGATGTATAATTTGCTACATTTATACTTATACATATATATTAGCGACATGTTTATCAAAATGACTCACTCCATATAATTTAATAATCGAAATGATTTATCGTATACATCCATATTAATCACTACATTCCACAAACTAAAGTACATAGAAAGTAGGTAAAATTTGATCTCATCTCTCAATCAATATATTCAAAACCCATCGTAATTACACATACTATTTTAAACTAATATCTTCACGACTATCTTAACTAATGATCATCTTTTTACCGAAAATATCTTAACCTACTGATTAAGAGAGAGGTATATTGTACAATAGAATTCTAAAATAATCCCTTGAATTTCAAAATTCTCGATGTATTTAAAACGGTTCCGCATTTCAAAAAGTAACAAAATAATCTCCATTTAACTAAAAGAATAAGAAACTATAGAATTTTTCCCGCTCAAATTTTTAGTAAGGAATTGGACCTCCTATATTTGGCTATATTGTTCTGTTGAAATATTCTATACAAATTGGGCCTAACAAGTGAACATATAATTTGTAGTAGAAGTATCTTTCAAGACTATAAGATTGCAATATACCAAATTATGTAGGATAACAAATCTTTCACCTTAAATAAAATATACCAAATAATATTCTTATGAGATTTAGTTGTTGCCACATTTTTAACTCATTCCCACCAAACTAAAAGAACAAGAGTTGCTCACAATTTTTCCGCTCAATTGATTGATAAATATGATGGGGTCATATTAAAATTATGAATTTTAATTTATTCACTAAAGATTGCATCCACAGAATAAAATATTACAATCAAATCAAATGCCCACTAAAAATAGGCTTAACACTACCATTATTCACGCTTAATATACCCGTAGTATACTAATTTGTTCTTTTTTAAGTTGGTGGTTGGACTTGATAAAGTTTCAATTTTATTTGTTTTTTTTTTCTAAAATAAATTGTCCTTTTTTTTTTAAAGTTAACTAATCTTTATTAATATGGTTGTTCTTAATAAAGGATAAGGAGTAAGAATCAATAATTCTAATTTTCCTATTAAAAATAAAAGAAAAAAGAATATATGGGTAAATAGTATTTTTAATTGTTTGTAAATCGTCCTCTTAGATGTGTCGTATACTGTTTATATATGTTTTCGTTATAAGGTCAATATGCACTTTATAATAAAAGAGAACTGACCTATATTAGATTATGTTATTCTATAATAGTCAGCTATCATTATTTTTAATAATAAAAATATATTCACACAAAAATAACTTAATTTAAAAGTCCTTTGAATAGTAAACCTTTTCTTTTATATAATTTTCTTAATATTATAATCAGTACATTACAACATACTATTATAATTATAACTTATTTATGTAAAAAAAAAATTAATTTTTACAAGCTCAATTAATTTAAACCTCACAAATACCGTGCTTTAGCACGGGATCTCAACTAGTTAAGATAAATTAATATACTCATTACTAACCCTTGATAAAATGTCTCAAGGGCACATAGCATAAAAAACAATTGACCATTAACCACCGTATCACACGGCATTATGACTCACTATATCAAAACCTTCCAACGCCCTCCCAATAACTTTAAATGTTTCACACTTTTCCCTCTTTTCTCAACGCTCTTCTTTCATTTCCTCAATTAATTTCAAATCAATTCCGATTACCAAAACCCTAATTACACAAATTGCTCATCTTCTCTCTAATTAACAATGGGACAGTGCTACAGCACTAAATCATCGGCGGTCAACGACACCGTCGCCGGCGGAATCACCAATGAACCACAGTCTCCGGCACCGGCAAGCACTTCCGGACGACAAACACCACCGTCGATGTCACCATGGCAGTCGCCGTACCCCGCCGGAGTCAACCCGTCGCCGGCACCGACTATGGGGACGCCAGGGAGGAAGCTGTTGAAGTGGCCGTTTCCGCCGCCGTCGCCGGCGAAGCCGATCATGGCGGCGTTGCGACGGAGGCGGGAGGCGAAGCGGTCGCGGGCCGGGTCGGGGGATGGGGTGGGGACGGGGGCGGGGGCGGGGGAGGGTACAGGAGGTGGTTTATCGACGCCGGGTCGAGACGGGGAGGAGAGGGAAAGGGAGAGGGAGAGGGGGTTGGACAAGAATTTTGGGTATGGGAAGAATTTAGGAGGGAAGTATGAGTTAGGGAAGGAAGTTGGTAGAGGGCATTTTGGTCATACTTGTTGGGCTACTGCTAAGAAAGGGGAATTTAAAGGTCAAAGTGTTGCTATTAAGATCATTTCTAAAGCTAAGGTGGGGTGTTCTGTGTGCATGTGTTTTTGTTTGTTTCGATTCCGTTTTGTTTTGTTTTGTTTTGTTTTGTTTTGTATCGATGAGATGCAGGTGGCGGAGTCAGGATTTGAAGTTTTGAATACAGGGTGAACTAGTTATGTGTTAAGAGAGTAATTTCAATTGAAAAATCCAAAAAAACGACTTAAAATCGTATTTTTTGGTTCCTATGTTTTCGAACAAATATTAGGTTTGGGTTTAATGTGTGTAGTGATCTTGGGTTCAATATTGAGCATGATTCGATTGGTATTGCTAAAGTTTTGAGATTAGGGTTTATGCTTTTAGTTGGTTGGTTGTCATTTGTCAAGGTTGTTAAAAGATGCTATATTTAGGAAGTCTCGAGATTTTGTTGTTTTAGAATCCTTGGTTTGATGCATGTATTGCACTGTTTAGTTGTTGACTATACTTTTTTGGGATTGGAGGTTGGTATATACCTAAAAGATGGGTTTTAGGTTAAAGAAGTTAGGTGTTATAATGCTATATGTCTATAGGTTGGTGGTGGTGGTTGTTTGTAGTTATTGGGTTTTAACTCTTCTTCAGAAGGATTTCTCGAAATTTCTCTAGACTCGGCCTCTCCGTTTGCTGTCTGATGATCACAAATGAATGTTACTGTAGATACTTACATTGGGTTTATTCATGTATTGAACATTTTATGTTGTCCGCGATTGTTGTAAATGTCATTTCTACAATGAAATTTAGCTGTTACTGACTTACTGCCTGTTGGATAGGGGTTAAGCATACACTGACTTGTTTTGACTAATTGTTTTGTTGTGAAATGCTAGTTCTTTTTTAGGTTAATCCCAAGTTCTATTAATTTAGTCGCTGACTTGTAGTTGTCATGAATATTGGATGTGGTTATATAAGTACATCAACGTAAAGTTTGCGTGTTTTCTATGACTGATAGTTGTTAGATTCTTACCTTATAGACGTAGTATTTTCCTTACAACAGTACTCGTACTTAATAGGATCATTGAAAATCATATAAATCGACCTAGTTGCGTTTGATGGGCTCATGACCAGCTCTTATGGTCTTGATGTAAATTTTGTAGGTTAGTGGCTGACTATGTTCGTGTAAATGACCCAATCTAGAAGAATTTGTATTTGTTTGAATGTTTAGCTTTTGCAACTAGAAAACAGAGATATTGGAAAATTTCATGGTCATTTGTGAACGTTAATCTTCCTGCTTAGGAAAGTCGACTTGTTGTCTTCGAGAAGGGCTAGATCTTCTAGTTCTTAAAATCGTAAGTACATGACGTGTGGAATAATGCTTATGCTGACATTGTGGCAGATGACTTCAGCAATTGCCATTGAAGATGTTCGCAGGGAAGTAAAAATACTCAAAGCATTGTCTGGACACAAGCACATGCTCAAATTTTATGAAGCACTTGAGGATTCTAACAACGTTTACTTAGTCATGGAGTAAGTTATTCGTTCTGAATGTTTTTTACTTTGTTCAAACATATTGAGTCATTTGTCAGCCCGATAGACAGTGTTACGCATCTGTCAGCAAAGAGCTCATACAAGGCACGATATATTGATTTAAGCTGAATCTCTTGCAAGATCTACCCAAAAGTAGTCAAGCATCTGTTATCCTTTGGCGTTGTTTTGTACTCCTCTCTCCCCCAACCAAGGATTTATACTAAATTGACCAAACAGTGTTGCAAAGTTCTCCTGGATACCCAGGAGTTCTCTGCTCAATACATTTAAGTACATTGTGAGGACTTTCTGAAATCATGAATTTTTTTGCAGGTTGTGTGAAGGCGGTGAATTATTGGATAGGATACTGTCAAGGTAAAGCTTACACATTATTATTTGCTCAAAATCATAGATCTTTTTTGCTTCTGTTAGTGGATGGAAATGAAGACTACCATTGCGGCATTGCAAACCAACTTATTAATGACTTTGAGTCAAATTCCTACCCATCATTAGAATCATCTTGGAAGTGATTTACTGATTAAATAAGCTGAGCTGAGCTTGTAATCACTAGGCAGTAGGCCCTCCAATGTTAACTAGTGTTATTAATAGGCATGTCGAAATGGTTTATTGTAGGAACGCAAATTCGTCTGTTTTATCCGCACGTTCGTGAGGGAGAACTGGAGAAGTAATTAGGCTGTTTGATGGTTTAAACTGAAGAAAAACTTTTTATCAATGACCCGACAATAAAATTTTAGAAAGGTGGTTTGGAATGAGTTGGATGGTCACTAGCTGTAATAATAATTTCTCGATTTTTTTAAGACACTTTTTAGTTCCAAATTGCAAAGATTTCAGTTTAGCTTGTTCTCCATATAATTTTTTGGATGTCTTCTCCCTATGCAAATGCTAGATAAAACGTCATTCAGTTTACTTTTTCATTTGGTTCAGAGGTGGAAGATATGATGAGCACGATGCTAAAGGAATCATAGTGCAGATTTTATCTGCGGTGGCATTTTGCCATCTTCAAGGTGTTGTGCACCGGGATTTAAAACCAGAGGTATGCCATCGTTGAGTATTTATTTATTGCATAGTTCACTATTCTTAGTTAATACAGGCTGGCCTGTAAACTTTATAAAGTTTTAACCATCAGACGGTCTTATCTATTGGCAGAATTTTTTGTTCGCTGCAAAGGACGACGATTCTCTCTTGAAGATGATAGATTTTGGTCTTTCTGATTTTGTCAGGCCAGGTAATAGCCGTTGTTCTTGTATCATCCATCCTCGTCTATTGCTAGAAGCAAGAGTCTTTTTAAATTAACATGAATGTTCTTTCTGGGTTTCCTGATAACATGCTTTCACTTCAAGCTTTTCAATGGTTGACGACAATGGTGACAACCAAGAGCACATTCTATCCATGTAACTATGGACCTAACTAAAAAACACCTACCTTGACCTAGCTGGAGATAGCTCTATCACACAATTATGCTTATGCCTGTGGTACTTGGACTCGGAAATGACACTGATGAGTGTTGGATAATGGATTAATGGAAGCAATCCAATTGTCGAGATTGGAGATTTCGGTCGTTGGTAAAGGGAAATGTTCTAAACGCAAATAAGATACTATAGTTTTATCACTTTATGGACCATCATAAATTGAGATCAGATAAACATGATGGTGCAGAGAGTTCTGGAAATATAGATGGCTGGAAAAGGGCTCGAGGAGAGATGGTACTATGCAGTATTTAACATGTCCTTTTCTTTTCCTCTAGCTCTATTATTCCGGCGTTCTGTTCTCTTTTTACCAGCAGAGGTGAGAGGTGTCCAACTGGCAGGCGGAGGTTGGATACAGATTCCAATTCTAATCCTCGACACAAAATATGCCTAATAAGGAAATGCAAACTAGAGGACGAGAAAAACCAAAATGGAAAATGTAAACTATATAATGTGGAAGAGGGAATGTGCTTTACCTGTATTTTTCTCACATTTGTACTACCTTGTTCTTTGGCTTCTTTCTTATTCCTGTCAGATACCTCAGAGGTTGTGGGCATAGGCCAAAGTCGCTGTATCGTCAATTGCTCATGCTTTGTTCTCATGTATTACTGCTTTAGCTATAGCCTTAAGACTCAATAAATTTCTATTCACTTGCAGATCAAAGGCTCAATGATGTTGTTGGCAGTGCTTACTATGTTGCACCTGAAGTTCTCCACAGATCATATAATGTTGAGGGGGATATGTGGAGTGTTGGTGTCATTACATACATTTTACTATGTGGAAGCAGGCCCTTTTGGGCCCGGACTGAATCAGGAATATTTCGTTCGGTTTTGAGATCAGATCCGAATTTTGACGACACTCCATGGCCCAATATATCAGCAGAGGCCAAGGATTTTGTTAAAAGATTACTAAACAAGGACCATAGGAAAAGGATGACTGCGGCGCAAGCATTAGGTGAGCATTTTCTGTTGGTAATGGCTTCTTTCACTTGAAATTCGATGTACTCTGCTAAATGCTAACATCAATTGCAGCTCATCCTTGGTTGAGAGAAGAAAGTAGGCCCCTTCCGTTGGATATGTTGATCTACAAGTTAGCCAAAGCATATATTCGTGCTACACCTCTTAAACGCGCGGCATTGAAGGTATGAACCTATCTGCCTGTTCTTAGCCTACCAACTATAAATAGCCCTACCTCACTTGCATCAGTTGGCATAAAAAACCGTTCCATGTAAATAATGGATGAGATAGAAGTACACGTTATTTTTAGTGGCCTTAACATAAATTTCTGATCATGGCAGGCCCTCTCCAAAGCTATTACAGAGAACGAAGTTTACTTTCTGAGAGCTCAGTTTAGGTTGCTAAATCCTAAAGACGGCCTCATATCTCTCGACAATTTCAAAGCTGTAAGCTCCTCTAAATTCTTTTTATACTGGTCTCTAAGATTACTGGAAAGCTGTACTTACATTTTGCTCATCATCGTGTGCTGCAGGCTCTCTTGAATAATGCTACTGATGCCATGAAAGAGGCCAGAGTTTCTGACATTATTGCTATGGTGAGACCACCTGGCAGTTAGTGTGATACGCAACTGAACCACTTACCAACTAAGCTAACTTATAGTATCACGCATCAGTGACTTTACCATCTTTGCTACCTTATTTGTGCTTAATGTTAGCGTTTTAATGTAGATGGAACCCCTCTCTTCCAAGAAGATAGATTTCGAGGAGTTTTGTGCCGCAGCGATCAGTGTTTATCAGATTGAAGCTCTCGAAGATTGGGATAAAATTGCTGCCATCGCATATCAGCATTTTGAACAGGAAGGTAACAGGAGGATCTCTGTCGAGGAATTTTCGAGGGTAAGCCCTTAGTTACTTCTGTTTGATGCTCTAGAATCTTGCTTTCTGGCTGACTTGAGACGAGGTTAATTATTGCGGGACAATAGAGTCCAAACCTAGAGGAAACGGAGGCATGCAGTGGTAGTGGACGGTGGAAATAAGGAAGGGTAAAATGCATTACCCAATGGGAATTATAGTTCTGCCGTCCTCACTTTTCACCCTCCATTACCATCGCTTTCCTCCTATATATCCCTTTATTCTTAAGTTTATTATCCCCGTAACAATTACCCCCATCCCGAGCAAACTGTACTATTCCTTGGCTAACAACTCTCATACTTGGCCATAGGAAATGAATTTGAGTCCGACAGCATATCCTTTGGTCAAGGATTGGATACGAGCTTCCGATGGAAAAATCAATTATCTTGGTTACACCAAATTCTTGCATGGTGTCACTATAAGGAGCTCAAACCTTGCGAGACGACAATAACTTTAGAGTGGTCTACTTACATCGACATTTTTTTTTTCTTTTTTAAAACACGGAGGACCTCATTTGCTTAGATACATTAGATATCATTTAACAACATTGCTTTGTGAGTTACTTGAGGGGGTCTACCCAAATTTGGACCCCCTCGACGTTGTACATTTACATTGTATGCCTGAAAGGCTGAAACATACGGCGTATATAGAAAGAAGCCGCCTGGCCGAGTTTGGATGTAATATTTGGCGATTTTTGTACATCCTGTAAATTTCTAAGAAAAATGTACACTGCTTGAGATTTGTTGATAATGATCAAGCTTTTATCACCATCAAGAAATTAACCAATTTCCATAATGTTTCTGTGGTTCTCAACAGAATTCGGATCGAATTATTCTGGATTCAGATTCAGATTTGTTAAGTTTAATTTTTCTTACGCATACTGCAGTGGTAGCCTATTTGGTTCAATTTGTTAGGTTTAGTGTACATGCACCAGGAGGACTATAAATGTGTCATCAACTCATCTCTAACTAATAAGAAGTTTCATCTCGATGTAAAAGCTACAAATATAAAGGGAAGTATAAGGAAAATATTAGAAATAAAAGCTTTTATTAGTGGACATATGTATGGTCCTTCTGGAGGACCTTAAAATTTTGCTGTAATAGTTATGGTAGGGGGTGTGGAAAATTTTCAAATTTTTTTTTTTAAAAAAATTAAACTAATTAGGACACATTATTTAATTCCAAGTGGGTAATATTATGAAAAATCAAGTCAAATGCCAAATAGTTGGGTTAATCCTTGCATACATAATATACATAATATATTAGCATAGAATGCATGTGAAATGTCTCCAACATGAGTGTATGCAGTATGCTCATACTCATTATAATTGACTTGGCTTCAAAATGTGGTGTGTGACGTTAAGGTTACGTATGGTTTATGACCTTGTTTAATACTCGGTTGTTCCGATTATTTGTTTACCTATCTATTTTGAATGTCATATTCATTTGTGTACCTATCTATATTAAGAAGGTTTTTAACGAGTAATTTGATCATACACCTTCATTAAGCCGATGGTTGGAGATGGTATCAGAGCCAGTGTGACCAGAAGGTCACGGGTTCGAATCTCACCCTTCTCAATTATGAAGTGGTAATATAAACCGATCATGGCTCGGGTTCGAATCTCACCCCCTCGATTTTAAAGTGGTAATATAAAACCGATCACGGGAGTCCAACCACTGCTTAAACTTTTGGAAACTACCAAAGTAATAAAGTAAAGGGCAAACTACCAAAGTAATAAAGTAAACTAGTTTTAAACCCGTGCAAATTGCACGGGTTGTTGTTTCAGAGTTGTTATTATTAAGGTTTTTTATGAGACGGTGTTTCAATAGTGTTTATATAAGACATCTCACATGATAGGATACTTACCAATTTAATTTTTTTTTGTTAGTTTCTAATGTAGTTAATGACATGTCTAGCAGAGATGTCGCATGAAACGGTCTCAAAAACCTTATCAACATGTAGAATGTTGTATTCTTGTATTAGGACATGTTTAGATTGAGTGTTGCCATCTCCACAATTAATAGTTATACCATCTTATATACTCGTATAATATACTTGTTATATAAATAGTTTTAAAAATATGTTATATGTCGTGAAATTTCGTTAAATATATTTGGTAGAAAATTATAAAGTAGATACATACTCTTATTAGATGTTGTGAAATTTCGTTAACTAAATTTATTTTTTAGCATGGGGCAGGCCCATTCATATTTCATAATATAGGTTAACCCAATTTATGAATGTATATTATGGTTTTGTTTGGCAAAACACTTCAAGTAGCTATTTGACCATAATTTCATCTACCTGATTTTTTGGAAGTGTTTGGTAAGTACGTAATTTGACCAAATAAGCTAATAGAAATGAAATGCTATCTCAGGTAGCATTTGAGAAATGAAGTACTTCAAATGAGTTATCTTCCATTTTTTTTACCTCTTTAATCTATAATATTAAAGAATTATCATATCCTTTTACGTTATTTTACCAAAATCAGTTACCTTTTCAGCTAGTTTGGCAAACACTTTTTTATATAATCAGCTATCTTATTCACTGCTAATTTTCATCTACCTTAGCAGTTAACTTTTTAAGTTCCAGTTAGCTTTTCAGATTTCAGCTACACCTAGCTATTCGCTTATACATGTCAAGACTTCACCCGTCCTCATAAACCGACCTGGTTTTTTAGGGTTAAAGATCTGTTAATCTTGACTCGCAGTTCGATTGACTCTATTTCAGGTTCGAAACTCAACCCAACCCGGGTTCGGTCATTGGGCCAAAGAAATTCAAGATTATTTGAAATCTTAATATTAATACTCTTTTTTATTTTTCTATGTTTTTCCCAATTGTTTTTTCACAATCTCCAATATGGAGCTTTGACTATATTTTCGACATGTAGTGTTACTTTTTTTTCGTCAAAATAATATTTCATGAAAGATAATTTGATAATAAATGTAAATATTTTAATTGGATTTATTAATAATTTTTATTTTCCAATATATTTACGATAAAATTTATTTCATCTTTATAATAAGTGCCTTAATAAAAGTACAATAAGTAATGAATATAATTATATTGTTAATATTAAATGTGATGGCTTAAAATATGGACTCGTATTCTAACCTTGATACGACCTGTGACCGACTCGCTTAAAAGGCTAATCTCAACGACCCTCATTTATACGATTAAGTAATGACTTAATAACTTGGGCTCCTCCCTCATTTATACGATTAAGTCCACAACATCCTTCGCTTATAAACCCGGCCTCATATAAATTGGGCTCCTCCCAAGTCTCAATAGAACCCTACTTAGTACTTGTAAATTGGAATCAGCTCTCCTTTTGTTTGTTTCACTTCAGCGCCGCACCAAAACTCCCTCTCACCTACCTCTCAAGTCTCAATCTATATCATTCTATCTCACTAAATATCATGTCAAATACACACAATAATCCTGGTTCATTCTACTCTCAATCGTCTCATAAATCTAGCTTTTTTTCAATCTCAATCTCATTTTCCTAAAAACTCCCACAAACGATATCCATCCTATCGAATGTTCTTACAAATTTAGGGATGACTTTAATTTCAATGAAGACTCTCATTCATGTAGAAATTTTAAAGTGTATTTCTTCTAAGAAATTCTTTTTTTTTTGCTCTTTTAACATTGTACTTTTGTCAACTTTTATCTCAAAAAATTGCACGGATACCTGCAATTTTACTCTCTTCAAAAATTGCACAACTTCTTAGTTCATTGCTATTCACTCTTTTTTATTTATTTTCTAGCAGGAGTAGTATTTTTCAATGATTTTTTCGTTTTAACTTTTTTTTGCTGATAATTTTTTATATTGAATAAATAATTGCCTATTTAATGCAAAATTACTTGTTTCCCTGGTAATTCATTTTCCGTAAGCAAAATATCACTCCGTATTTATTTCTGAATATTTTATTTTATTATGTTAAATCGTTTTTGTGTTTTTTTTGTATTAGTTGAATATAATACTCCGTATTAAATTGGTGGATTGGAATAAGATTATTTTATTTCTGAATGTACATTCGAAGAAGTATTCCATAAGATTATTTTATATAATTTGTTGCGACACGGAATTTAGCGCATGTCCGAAAAGACGGATATCTGAATAATTAAATATGTTGCACACTCTTGGGTTCCACCATAACCTGGATTTTCCAAAAAAAAAAATGCATTTATGACGTGTCGCGCTGTACAATGAGTATTGTCTTCTGAATTTATATAGATAAGATTAGAGAAATTAATGAATATTTCAACTAAAAGTTCCAATTTTTCATTGTTTAACTGAGGCGACCGTCCTACTAAGCTTAACCCGACTCTCCATAATTAGAATGTGTGAGGTTGTTGAGATAAAATCTAAAGTAAATTGAGTTTAAGTTTTCATATTTGTGTATTTTTTTTCCCTTTTATGTTGTTTGATTGTAAGACGGTTTTATAGGAGGGTCGTTCGTTGCAGTAGTCGCAGGACTTTGCAGCGTAGGGTAGTTGTCATTTTTCCTTGTTGGGAATGCGCAGGTTATTTGGGCCCATATTTTGGGTAGCAAGACAAACAACCATGATTTATTGTTGGAATTGGTGGCCCATTTAACCACTTCTCCTAATTATTCTTGACATTTCTCACAACAGATCATCTCAGTTGGCAGAGGAAAAGAGAGAGTGAAAAATCAACCCAAAGTTGGCAAAGTGCATATGTTGTTTTTTCCTGCTTTTGTTTGTCTATTTAAGTTTTACGTCAATTCTCATTTTAGACGGATATATAAACATTTTTGTGGTAAATGTGATCAAACAACGATAAAATGTTTTAGCTAGTGTTACAACTACAAATTATTGTTCCGTTACTTTTTATCAAAATGTGGTCAAGTTTGACTATAAAAGGATCACATATACCTGTCTGAAAGTTTCAGACAGTCTTAAAGGAGACTTGTTGTATGTTTCAAGATCTCATTACTTCTGGTTAGGTTAGTTTACAACCGAAAACCTTTGGTAAAATAATTTTACAATATATTATAGAAGTGATTATGTACCATTACAAGTTATTTTACAATTAAAATTTGCGTACAAGAATAATTTCAATTCGACTTAACTCGAATTGACAAATTAGGATTACATCCAACTTTTGCATATAGAGAGAATCGAAATGATTTCAATCAGACTCGACTCGATTTAACCTGATCGTAACCCTTGATATCACTGTTAAATTTGTACATGGGTCTTGGTCGCACCCATGTGCGAATTTAATATGGTATTAGAGGTAACGGCTGTGTTACCTGGGTTACGAGGCAAAGATGGGTCTGAAAAGCAACGTTGTTTTCGTCCAACGAAAAGCAACAATTATTGGATCATATTTGACGGGTCTGAAAAGCGACGACATTCCCGTCCAATGAAAGGCAAAATCTGAGTCATGTTTGACGGGTCTGAAAAGAGGCAACGTTCCCGTCCCAACGAAACGGGTTCGAAAATAATGACGTTATGATCGAAAATGAGACCATACATGTGGAGGACGGGGTTGAAGAAATAAGCCCAACCCAAAGATAATGCTTTTCGTCAAATCTAGTTTGAAAAAATTAAATATAAAATATTTTGTTTTTTTTTTTTTTTTTTTTTTTTTTTTTTGGTTACACGAAGCGGGATTATCCCAAATAAAGCAAACAAAACGGAAAAACAAAAACTAGAAAGCGTAAAAAGGGACCATTCTAGGCCACGACACTCCACCAATATCCTGCTGCATAAGTCTGAATAAATGATCTGGTATATCATCTGGCTCCCATACCACCACCTGCTGAGATTGGGTAACCCCGACATTTGCTAGCCAGTCTGCACACCCATTGGCTTCTCTATAGATATGATGGATTTCAGACTTCCATGGGTGGTCATTCAGAAAACATTTGCAGATCTGCACCAAATGCGCATGAGCAGCCGGTAATTCGTCTCTTGTGTCAAGCAAAGCTACTACCGCCTTCGAGTCTGTCTGTATAACCATCCTAGGAAGCATTCGTTCCTTAGCCAGGATTAATCCTCTCTTCAAAGCCATCAGCTCGGCCCTCGTAACAGTCGCCATTCCTAGCCGTTCAGAAAAAGCCAGTAGCATGTTTCCAGCTGAATCTCTGAAAACTCCCCCTGCCCCAGACATACCCGGGTTACCTTTCGAAGCTCCATCAATATTGAGCACTATCCAGCCTTCCGGTGGAGCTAACCACCGTACAAACACTTCCTGGTATCTCTGCCTCACCATCTCAGCTGCCCCATTAAAAGAATCCTTTGCATTTCTTACTTCCCACACCCTTTGCATAATGAAAGTGAAGATGCAAGAGGGAATGTCATCAGCTCTTCCAAAGCATCTCATGTTCCTCCACTTCCAAATCCACCAAGTTACAATTGAAAATTTTGTAGGACTAGATCTTGTCAACACGTATTTACCGACTAAAGTATGAACACTCATTCCTAATTTTTGTGTTAGTGCGCTAATAATGCGATAATGCATAGTGTATACCTGAGTTAAAATGTGCGTAACATGAATTTTTCATATTGACTCCGTTGTTTCGTTGACATTACCATTTGTTTAATTGTTTAAGCAATGCAAATCTCAGGATTAAGCATTTTTTAACTTGTTATGATGTAAAGTTTTAATTTTTTAATTCAATTCCATGCAAGCTGTATTTTTGAAGGCAATCTACTTTTTTTTTTTTTTTTTTTTTTTTTTTTTTACGTATAAATAATTGTTCGTTCACTAATTTCAATCATAGCGTTGCGGCTTTCACACATTAGCTATCGAATTGATGATATAAATAAATTTTACTTGGTACATGTCATTTACATTTTGTTTATGGAATTTTTAAATTTTGTATAAATATATTTTTGAGTTTGCTCCATTTCCATGAACAAGGATCGAACCCCTGACCTCATGGTTAAGGGATGAAGTAAGCAACTACTACATCAAACTCATTTGGTTTGTTTCACAAATTGTTATCATCCTCATATTCATATAAGAATAGACAAAGGAAAACAGCCAAAAAAAAAGAAAGTGCTCAAGGATGCAGGATGGTGTTGAAAGTAAGACAAACAACGAAGAACTTGATATTAATCAAACGATTAAGCATGTCGATTGCGACATTAAGCGATTTAATGGAATAATAAGTTAACGTGAACTATTTTATACATTTGTACCAAAAAAAAACTATTTTACTGATTAAAATTGATCACTAAACGATGAAATAATGTTCACCACGACATTAATAATGAGAGCGGATTCTCTGTCCCATTTTGTGTCCCATCTTGAGGAGATGGAACACAAAAGTGGGACAGGTGATCTCAACTCATTAATAATGTTCACAAAATTTTGTAAGAAAACGCGTCGTAATGTTCATAATAAATTACGATAAATTATTGTAAGGTCTTTTATACTCCATATCGTCATATACTCATATATATGCCTTATTTTGCGGATGGTTAATCTACACTTGACCTTGTACCCTCCATGATATCAGGTGTCCTTCATTCCTAAGCATGTTTGATTTAAGTAACGCGTTACAATGATTTACCGTATCTTGAATTTCTCTAATTAATTAATTATTAAGCAAATGATTTTTTTTAGATTTGGTTACGAATTCTATTAGAACTAGATTATTGCTTAACATTAAATTCAATATGATCATGATCACATGGAGTAATCATGTCCTCCTTCAATGTAGTAATCATAACTTCGTCCATGTTAGACGAAAATAGGTTGTCAAGAGCATAACATACGGTTAATCTTGGTGCAGTATGTTGCATGTATGTGGTAAATATACCAAAATTAAGGAGTCGTTTAGCTACCCTTGTTAAAACATAAAAATTACAGAGTTCAATTTTTATGAAATTTACATAATTAGTACTCTATTTAGGTTGTTTGTTTATCCCAAATAACATGAACTAAAATTACATACACACTTTAATTTCTCTATAATTTTTTTTTTTTTTTGGTCAAGAGAAGCGGACTACATCCAGAAAAGCGTTAAAAGAGAAACAAAACGACTAAAACGAAACAAAACAAACTAACGGAAATAAAACTAAAACTGAAACATCGGTACGACACGTGGCCACGCCACCCCTCCCATATCTTGCTGGATTAACTGGCATAACTCCATCGGCATATTGGTGTGGTCTACTCTGCAAAGTTGGTGTGGCTGAGAAACTCCAAGATTTGCCATCCAATCCGCGCACTTATTCGCTTCACGATAGATATGAATTACACGGACTTGCATGGGTGAATCGTTGATAAAAGACTTGCATATTCGCATTAGATGGGAATGTGCCGTGGGAAACGTCTCATGTGCCTCCATCACCTTCGCAACTACCATTGAGTCCGTTTGTATTATGAGGTGCGTTATCTTCCGCTTCAACGCAATCATTAGACCTCGTCTCAAAGCCATTAGTTCCGCCCTAGTGATCGCGCAATCCCGAGTTTTTCAAAGAAACGCCTCAATGATATGACCACTTGAGTTTCGGAAAATACCACCGCCCCACTTGCCGCTCCCGGTTGCCTTTCAAGCTCCATCCACGTTCAAAGCTATCCAGTTTAATGGTGGTGCAATCCAACGTATATACAATTCCTCGTGCCCACGGTGCTTTTTACTTAACGCAATATCAAGTCCTTCTCGCGCATTTAGCACCTCCCAAATTCTTTGAGTGAGAAATGTAAAAGTATTGTCAGGAATTGTTGTCTCTCTTTCGAACACCCTACTATTCCTCCAACGCCATAACCACCAAACAACCACCGTGAAAGTTGTTGCCCAAGACCGTAGTTCCTCTCTGCCCTTGTGTTTTAAATTAAAAATCACCCACTCCTTGCTGTCCATTATTTCCAGGAATTGTCGTTCTTTAACAAAGGGAAACAGATTCCAGATTTTACGAGCTTGAGCACAGTCACGGAGGAGGTGCAAGGTCGTTTCCTCCCTGTCACGGCATACCCCACAACACGGGTCGTCTGTGAGATTTCTCTTTGCTCTGTTGACATTAGTCATGATACGATCATGGAGAAGGAGCCAAAGGAACATACGCATACGTTGTGGCGCCCATGTCTTCCACGGAAGTTTCCATAATCGTTCATTTTCCTCTTCACCAGTCCTTCGAATAAGCATGATAGCTGATTTTATGGAAAAGAAACCTGACGATGTCCCCGCCCAATATAATTGGTCTGCATGTTCATCACCAGGAATAACCTCATAGGACGCGATCGTTTGCAGGATCTCTGGGTTGAAGTATTCTGCAAAAGCGTCCCATTTCCATCCCAATTGAGTGTCCCACATGTCAGCCACCGTGCAATTGATGATGTCTTCAGGTATGTGAATCGAAGTGAGCTCCTTCAGAGGACTCGAGAGTGCCCAGCTCTGCTGCCAAAACAGGGTTTGTGTGCCATTACCAATCGCAGACCCCATTCCTTGTTTAGTCACATCAATTGCCTCCACAATGCCCTTCCAGGTAGACGAGTTTGTAGGTTTAGCTTTGAACATTTCTAAATCGCAGCGTCCTTTGCAGTATTTGTGTCTCAACACGCGAGCCCAAAGAGCATTTGGTTCAGTGATCATTCTCCAACCAAGCTTAGCCATGAAGGCTACATTCACCTGGCGCATGGATCGAATACCCAAGCCGCCATTCGATTTTTCATTAGTCACCATATCCCATGAGACGAGACTTAGTCCTCGGGATTCCTGATCTCCACCCCATAAGAAACGACGCGACTTTTTATCTAGATCGTCGCATAATGATCTTGGGAGTCGTGTCGTTTGCATGACATATGATGGAATCGTTGATAGGGTAGATTGAATTAACGTGGCCCTGCCTGCAAGTGATAGATTTTTGGATCTCCACCCCGTCAATCTTTTATCTACTCGTTGAGCGATGTAATCAAATGTTTCCTTAGTCACTCTTCCATTGATGGTTTGTACACCCAAATAAACACCTAGGTCTGTAGTTGCATCAATGTTCAGTTCCTTACTGATTTCTGCCGAGACAATGTCATCAACATTGGGCGAGAAAAAAACCTTCGATTTAGCAAAGCTCACTCGTTGACCCGAGGCTTGGCAGAATATTTTCAGACATTTATTAATCGTTTTAGCCTGGGACAAAGATGCTTCCCCAAAAAGGATTATATCGTCTGCAAAAAGGAGGTGTGATAAGACAGGTCCTCCTCTACATGACGGGAATCCCTTCCAATTTTCATCCCGAACCTCTTGCTCGATTAATTGGCTAAGCTTTTCCATACAAATTGTGAATAAGTATGGCGAGAGCGGGTCACCTTGCCTTATTCCACGGGTTGGTGTAAAAGACTCAGTTCGTTCACCATTCCACAAAATGCTTAGGGATGATAGTTTTACGCAATGCAAAATTGTGGTTATCATGGACTCGGGTAATTTCATATCCAACAGAGTGTGTCGAATGAATGACCATTCGAGCTTGTCATAAGCTTTTTCAAGATCAAGCTTCAACGCCATAAAGCCCTTTCTTCCCGTCTTTCCTCGCATTGAATGGAGCACTTCTTGAACCAAAATTACATTGTCCGTGATTTGTCTCTTTGGAACGAAACTCGTCTGGACAGGATTAATGAGGATGGGGAGTACCGGCTTAAGACGGTTAAGTACCATCTTCGTAATCAGTTTATACACAACATTGCATAAACCAATTGGACGGAACTGGGGTGACTAACTGAGGATGATCAACTTTTGGTATTAAAGCAATGAATGTCTCGCCAAGGCCTTCTGGAAAAATATCATTGTGGAGGGCCTCAAACACCAAGCGGCACAAGCTGCCCGAGACAACTTCCCATTGAGATTGATAAAATAGAGCTTGGAAACCGTCTGGTCCTGGGGCTTTATAAGGCGACATCTGATTCAACGCACACTGGAGGTCGGAAATTGTGTATTTCCTATTAAGTTTTAAATAGTCCTCCTGAGTCAATTGTGGAAAATGGCCCCACGTTAAGCCCTCGAAATTACACACAACTGGTGGTCCTGCAAACGCATTGTGGAAATATGTCACAACCATGGATTTAACCTCATCCGGGTCCCAAATCCAATTCCCCTGGCCATCTTGTAAGCTCTCAATTCTGTTGTGTTTCCGTCTAATAATGGTACTTAAATGGAAAAGCCTTGTGTTACGATCCCCATCACAGATTGCTTCCATTCTCGACTTTTGGAACCACAACATTTCCTCTTCACGCAGGACTTCGTCTAGCTGCCTTTTCAAATTTAGCTCGAATTTGAACAGGTAATTCGGACCTCCTCGAGATAATTTTGTTTGAACACCAAGAAGTCGCCTCTCCAAGCTTCGCTTCTTTGCAAAAATGTTGTGGAAGACATCTTTGTTCCATTGTTGAAGTTTAGAGGCAAAATGATGAATAAAAGGAAAAAAGGCTTCATCGTTATTCCAGTTTTTTCCCTACGAATTCCGAGAAATTGTTATGATTCATCCACGCAGCTTGAAACCTAAACGGACGCAGAGCCTTAGTTATAGGGGCGAATCCAGTCGTGCTCATTAGAATTGGGCAATGATCCGATTGGTTTTGCACCAAATGACGGAGAGATCCTTCTGCAAACAAAGTCCGCCAGGAGGAATTGCAAATAGCTCTATCTAAACGAGCCCATTTACGAGTCTGAACCGAATGACCCCTCGACCAAGTGTATTCTGGCCCAGAAAAATCGAGATCAAACCAATTGTTGCTTTCTAACCAAGAATTGAATTTGTTGCATCTCCTCCTCATTGTATCCCCATCTCCATTACGCTCATGCAGAAATCTAGTGTCATTAAAATCCCCCATGGCCAACCACGGACGATCATGAGTGCGGGCAAAGACCTCCAAATCCTCCCAGAGTTCCTCTTTCCTAATCGTGTCTGGACTTGCATAAATCGCAGAGAAGTACCAAGGTATATCTCCTCGTCTTGCAACTTCAACTGTGATGTGCTGTGAGTGATGAATAACAGGGGTGACAGTAATGCTTTCAGCTCGCCAAAACATCCAAATACCTCCTCGAAAACCCTCAGCATCAACACGGGTTTTGCCACTAAAATGGATTCTGTCACAGACTTTTTGAGCAACGTCTCCACTAATGTGAGTCTCAAGTAGAACGAGGACTTGTGGATTGTTGATCCTGATCAATTCAGTCAGCATACTGAATAAAGCCGGGTTACCAGCTCCCTGCACATTCCATGTCATAATTTTTAAAGCCGGTTTACGACTCATAAAATTTGGGAATCTATCCATTAAAAAAGATGGTATGAAGGGTAACGAGGACACAAAAGCCTCAGACAATTTCCGTAGAGCCTTCATCTCTTTGGAGATGAGACTGGCTTCTAGGCATAGCCCCGTCTTGGGTGAGAGCATCGTGCTCCATGATTGGATGTTCAGAATCAATCTGTGCATTAGAGGTGTTGTCGATATTAAATTGGGATCCTTCCACCAGTCGTGGTTGGAGAGGATGAGTGACGGAGGGATCAACCAATGGTGGGTTAGGGGGGTTTGGATCAGGTGGGATGTCGACATCGGGATGGGCAAGAATTGAGACTAACTTGCGGTTGGGTTTTTTCTGAGGTTTGCGAGGAATTCGACAAGCTAGACTCTTTCTCAAAGCAATTTCTTTGGAGGCGGAATTTTTTGGTAATTTTTTAATGTGACTGATATTTGGAATATTGGGGACGGAATTTTTTGGAAGGTTTTCAATGTGGCTGTTATTAGGAATATTAGGATGCATGGTTAAATTAGGAATACTAGGTACATTAGGACTCAAGGTGGTCAACGGCTTAGAGATTTTAATGGAAGTAGAATTGATTCGCATATCCGATTTCCGGATTCTTTCCTTGAAAGTAGGGAAAATGTTACCAGAATTGTTTTGACTAGGCAACTTTTGCATATTCATATCATTTTGACGAAGCTCCATATTTTCTTTCCCACTTCGAAGATTTTGGGTGATCTTTCCAGGATTACAGGTTTCCTTCACCCGTTTGCCTGTAGAATTAACTGGGGATGACGGTCCCTCAAGCCCTCGAGCATTTTTGTTATTTTCAGTCATCTCATTTGTATTAGCCGTATTAACCTGAACATCAACTAACTCTAGTTCTAATTCCTGATCATTGGTAACATCACCAGAGTCTGGCTCTGTTTCTAAAGCATTGAACCTGGAACCTGACTGGTGTGTAGGATTCTTCAGAATTTGGACCTTCTGTTGTTTAGGACGCTCCTCTGAATTCCTCTTATCTACCTCCTTCTCAGGCCTAACTGCTTTCTTGCGGGTTGGCTTCTTCACATGCATCCATGACCCATAAGGATCACTATGTCTTTCTTTGTTGGTCTCTGCATTAAGATCCACACCATTATCCATCTTCTCTTGTGGTTCAACCATTACCTCAGTGTGTAGGTTCTCTTGATTAGGCATTGGGAACATAGGGCAGAGAGTTTCCGAATGGCCTAATTTGCCACACTTGTAACAAATCATTCTTAACCCTTCATATTGAACGATCCAAACTTTGCCATTCAATCTGAATTTTGAAAGTAAAGGCTTGGACAAATCAACTTCAACACTCATTCTGATGAATTGTCCTCGCTCTGCCATTGCAGTTGGCTTATCAATACGAACGACCCGTCCAATTTTATTACCAATCTTCTTGAGAATGTCTTCATGATAATATTCCACAGAGAGTTTGGGAATACGAACCCATGTAGTTAGGAATCGAATAGGTTCATCTGTTCCTATGAAATTTGGGACCCATTTCCGGATTGTGAGATAATGATCGCCAATCATCCACGGGCCCTGAGTTAGAACAAATTCATAATCCTCACGATTGGTAAATCTGGCCACATAGTAAGAGCATCCAACATCGGTCAGGATTAATCCCCCCTTAATCGCCCATTTCTTCTTAATCTGGCGGACTAAGGAGAAATATCCTATGTTTTTGTCAAACATCTTGATGATTAAGGAGTCTTTCCATTGCATTCGAATCATTCTCTTCTCTTCTTTGGACAACAGAATGGTCGGGCATGTGGGATCATTTGCTTGTTCTGGGTCCTCAATATCATCATCAGAACTATCCTCATACACCGCATTATCCGTTACATGGAAACCATAGTCACCATAGAGAGCAAAAGATGGAGAAGCGCCATGTTTGAGCGATTCCATATAGGATCTCTTTGGTGAAGAGTTTTGCGATTCTTGAACAGCTAGGGAATCCGGTACTATTGATACATCCATGGAATCGATTGCTTGAGAAGATTGTAGATCATTTTGGTTATGCATTTTGAATTTTTTAGTTGAGCGGGAGACGGAATCGTCTTCCAAAGCAGGTGGGCGAGAGGGACTTTTTTCAGAAAGCATTAGGGTTTGACAATAGTTGGAAATGAATATTTTCCTTGATCTTTGTGCCAAAATCAAAAGACAACAATTAACTTAATGGCAAGAAATATACTATACTATTACAACTGGTGGTATAGAATTCGAGTTTTGTACTAAAATTTTCGAGTTTTGTTTAAAAAATCTGAGTAATACGGTAAAATTTCTGAACTCATACACTTAAACATAACAAAAATAAATTTTTAAAAAGCTAAAAAGATTACACATAAGCTCGAATAAATGTATTGTAGTTGTACAATGCCTATTATACAACTAGAGGTATAGTAATATGAGTTTTTCTAACCTATGCCCACTAGGATTAGGATAAGAAACCCAAAAAAATAAAAAAAATAAATAAATGTATTTTCTTGTAAATAAAAGTAAAAGTAATTGATATTGCAATTTCCCATGAAACTTATTTTCGGTATTCCAACCAAATAAACTTTATCCTAATTCATGTGAAATGCTAAATGTATAAATCATAGGAAATTCTATTTCCATGGAACTCCAATTTCTCTTACGAACCAAATGTTCTCTAAGATGCCCTCCGTTTTAATTATTTATCGGAGTGTTTAAGATAGAACAAATTCTCATTTAAGACGGACATATCCGTATTAACTTAAGACGGGTCAAGTATATATCACACATAACACAAAAATAGAATGCATTGATATTAGCAGAATGTCTATCTCATACATGCAAGTGAGGTACTAATTGACTTTGTTTTATTCTTAAGACGGATATATCCGTTTTAAGGAATACCTCCTATATTTTTTTAGACGCATTAATGAGTTTGTGGCAATGATTGACGAATCACTCCTCACTATATTTCTGCAAATCATGTTCCGTAAATCTTGGATGAAGAATTTTGAAGGTGCAACAGTAAGATGTGCAACTTGAACAGTTGGAAAAATATGGGTGTTAGGCTGTCATATAGTCTACAAAGTGGAATACGATTCTTCTCCAACAAAATTAAAGGAAAAAGCATAAAGAGATAAGGAATACCATAAAGTTTGGTAAATTCGTTTTACTTTTCAAATCCAAAATTATTTTCAATCTAATCTAACATGAGTATAAAGAAATCAAATATGAACTGATGATGTGATGCTTGTTCAGCCTAAACATAATGACCACATTTTGATACTCTCTCTCAAATATTAAAAGTGTCGTTTGGTTACCCACTAAACAATGCAGGAACTTAAATTCATGTGAATTGCAAAATGGGTACCCCAATTCACATAAATTGGAAGTTCCCATGAATTCCAATTCCTCCACAATGGATGAAGTTTCTTAGCTAGCCTCCTGCGGTAAGTTAACGAATCTTTCACGAATTGACTTCCTCCATGACAACCAAACATTTTTTTGCAATTCACATGAATTCCAAATTCACGTGTTTTATGACTTCCTAGGCAATACAAATTCCTATATGCAACCAAACGACCCCGAAAAATAGCATCATTTTTAAGAACCGAAGGGAATATAGATTGAAATTGATACATATTTAGCAAGGAACCAAAAAATTGTATAAGAACTAAGAACATTTTATGGCACTATTTAGTAAATAACATATTAGGTGAAATTAGTAAATTCCGACATAAATAGTAGATTGACCAATCAATCTACTGATTTTACGTGTTTGGTTAATGGCATATTGAGATAGCATATTGACCGAAATCTATTGTTTTTGAAAATGCTGCTAATAACAACATATTGTAATATCATATTCATTTTATACATGAAAATGGTAGATTTGTCATATAGTCTGCTAATTACTAAACACGTTTTCTTAATTTTGCTAATTTAATTTGATGGTCAAACCTGCTACTAAAATCTGCCAACCGTATTCTACTAACGTTATCTGATACTGTAAATCTGGTACTGCCGTTTGGCAAACAGGGCCTATGTATAAGAGATATTTTTTTTAATGTAGTAACTCATTTAATAGAAAATTTAAAACTTCTTGCTATGATTACAATTTTTCAACATAACTAATTTGTTAACAGAATGCATTATATATCAATTGATGTACGTAGTGTATTTAAAGTTTATGTAAATTCAGAAACATAAATAATTTCTCCTCACAGATAAATGTGTGAAATTATGAACATAATTTATAAGATTACTAAGGAATAACTCTAAATTGCTAATGATGGATGATTATGCTTTTATAATGTTAAATCATAATATATTATGTACTTATTGTCTTGGGATGAATATATATATATATATAACATACTCGTACAATTTTTTAAAAAGAAAAAAATATCTTGAAATGTATTTTTTTTCCTAATTATATTGTTATTACTTATTACATTACCCGTCCCGTACCGATATTATGCATAATAATGAATTGTCATGTCAAAGCATAGCCTTTGAAAGCATGGCATATTTTGGATGGTGTTCATTATTATGAAATTAATAGCATTTCATAACTTTGTGGTAGAGAAAAAAAGATGATTAATTTAGCTAGCTTTTATGTCATGAAAAATGCACACAATACAATCTAATTGCTCTCTAGCTAAGGCATATTAACTTTAATTTGTGACCCAAGATGTTTGGCTCCAAGGACAAATGTCACTAGATTGGTCCTATTTGTCCCAAGCTACAAATCAATAGCAACAATCATAACCCCACGAAATTAAACTCTTGTGGAGCGGAATCAATCATACTATTCCACAATCTATATGTCAACCAGCACCACTCACACAAATTTTGGAAGTGGGTGAATGAAAATTAAGTTTTCAAAGGTTTTTTTTTTTTTTTTGATACGTATCCACTTACACCAAACTTTGGTAGTGTATTCGTTTATTTCAAAGTTTTTTTTAGATGATAAGGGATTGCGGCAACATCTATTTTTGGTGCACAATGAGTAAATGCTCGAGTATAAGTGATGGCCTGCAAATTAGGTATGTCAGATCAATCACTTAGGGATGACATACTAGAAATTTAAAAGATATAGTCTCATGCCAATAACCTTCACAAGATTGTTCTTGTAGAGATTTGAACCTGAAACCCTAGGAGTTTCAGCTAGTTACCAGGATGCTTCACATAAATGGTTATAAAAAACGGTGTAATAATAGAAGCATTTGAATTTTTTTTAGCTAGCTAATTGGCTAATTTTCTGCTTTTTAAGCTCCCGGAAAAAAAATTGGTGATGTAAAAACCCTATTTTGTAATTGTAATTCGGATTGTAAGGTTGAGGGTAATTGCTATCTATTATCCATTTGCAACTTCTAGTACTTGCAAGTTGCAACTTGCAAGTCATCCCTTGCTTGATGACTTGGTGTACTTGAAACTATCCTAAAATTAGGGAATATTTGATGAAAGTTTGAAATTACATATACTCTCTGTCTCATTCATCAAGCTTAGTTTTTAAGTTTTAATTTAAAATAAACGAGTTATTTCAAACGTAATAAACTTAAAATATTTAACCTAAAATCTAATAAACTCGTAATGTTTTTTAGACAATTCCATATCGTTTGTCACTTAACAACCACTAGAAAAAGAATTTGAGTAAGCTAGAACATTGTATTCTAGACATTGACATAAGTTTACCAAATCGACATGTTCATTATCCCTAGCTAGCTAGAGCTAACATCTTGTTCTAAATATTCTCCACAATTAGGTCAATTAATTGACGCATAGTTTACTTTTGCCGGAAATCTAACGTTAAGATCTTGAAAATACAACCGTGTTAAAACTTAAAATCAAGAGAATGTGTTCTACCGCTCTTTGTCCTGCTACCATTCAAGATCGGTCTAAATCGGATGGTTTATGCTAAAAATATCAGCACCCCTCCTATAAGACAAGACTTTTCTTTATTTCAGTAGGACAAGGCAATTAAATACGTAAAATTAAAAGGACGAAAATTATAAATCAAAAAAAGAATATCACAATAATACTACTATATTTAATTTTCTTTATCAATTTTCATCATTGTCAAGCTAAAAACACTCATGATTTTTGCAATCTTAATTAAAGATAACAAACACACAAGTAAAAATCAAAGAAATTCCTAACTTTTTACAAGTTGTTGCACTCCACAAAACTCATATCAACATCTTTGCAATCCCAAGCAACAAAACAAAGACTTACACATATAATATTAATACTAATATGGTAATGAAACAATCATCCTTAAATCGCACATGGGTCTGGACCGCGCCCATCAAGCCTTGAAACACAAGAAATTGTTATGATGATGATGATGATGTTGCTCATGATGTCCATGATGATGACCATGATGGGCATGATGATGATGATGATGATGGTTATGTTGTTCTTGATCAATCAAATCTTGAACATGCATAAATTCTTCAACATGGCATGGTATAGTGATGGGTCCATTATGTTTGAAACCATACTCTTCTTCAGCTTCGTTAAGAAGTTTAATAAACAAAGGATGTGTGACATACATGATTGGAATTATAAACCTTTGTAGTTGTTCTTCTTCTTCATGTCCTACCAATATTGCCATGCATCCTTTTGGTATACTCTTCATCTCCTCCTTGTTTTTGTGATTTTGATGATGATTTGTATGGATTAGATGTGATAAGTTGATATGGAAGTTTATCATTTGTTGTTGTTTCTCACCACTACCCATTACAAACTCCAAATTCTAAAAATATTGGTTTTTGTACTTTTTGAAAGGAAAAAAGGGAAAGAAAGTTCGGACTCCTAACTGGTTCTGATTAAAACTCGAGGGTTTTTGGAATTTATGTTATAAGAAAAGGTTAGAAAAAGGCCAAGGGTCGGACGAAGAGATAGCGAGACGAAATAAAGAAAGAGAGAAATTAATTAATGAACTTGGTATATTGCTCATGATATTTTTTTTCAAACCTACATATATGATTTTTGGTTGAGATGAGAGGGGAATTGAAGGGAGATGAGGTTGGTATATATAATAGGACCTAGAAGGGCAATATAGTCAAAGTATAAAGAATAAAATTTCCATATTTTTTAGGGTTTCTTAATATGTACGACACGTTTTTCTAGTATTGGTATATTTGAATAAGTTGAGTTTCCTTAAGGGTAGATATATGATGATACCTAAATTTTTATTTAAGGCTGATTTATTTGTCTTAAATTTAAAACGAGTCAGTAATATGTTTAAGATAAAAGCGGAATGTATAGGGTTGAGAAAAATAATAGATTTATTTTATTATATGTTTAAGTAGAATAATATTTAACCCGGTTTATTGTTAAGTCGGATATTTACGTCTTATGGGTGTGTATTTGACGTAGTTGGTAGGGACATAATAATAAGGGTGAAATATTAGCGTCTAAGAGAGGGTTTCATATGACTTTTTAACGAGAAAGTGGGAACTAGAAAAGTCTGTAATGCTATTTGCCAGAGGTGTATGGGCCGTCTCATTGAAAATTAATAATAATACCTTCACCAAGTAAAGTCTTTGCGAAGGAATAAATCGTGTTTCTTGTTAGGTTGACCTCAATAGATATATTTGTGTTAATAGGTTATATCCACACTTTTCCACAATATTGGAGAATGATTTTGTAGTTGTTTATCAGTTTAGATTATACCATCAATTTTAGTACAACTGATGATTTATGATAAAGTTTTTGAATTTTAATAGAAAATTTCTGATAAGCTCCTTTTACGTGAACATCAAATTCAATTCAAAATTTTACGATGAAACTAAAAAGGAATGCATATAAGCTTAGTTAAATTTGCGTATTGACGTCAAAAGATTAATATATAACTTAGAAATTTTATACGCTCAGGAAAAAATTAAAATAATTATACAATGCTATTATATGTACATCTAGATATATAATCTTTTTTTCCCTATGGTTTTAACACTTTTACGTTGTAATTGTAAATATTTTTTTTGTTTTAAGCTTTGTTATTAATTCGATTTGTAATATATAACCTATTCAAATAATTCGTTGAGTTTGGCTTAATATTTAAAAGTGATACAACCATAATATATCAACTGAGGACGTCGAGCTTAATTATACAAGTTTTCACTAAAAATTTCTCTGTTTACAATCGTTTTTTTTTTTTTGAAAAAAATACTCCCTCCTATTCTAAATAACTGTCCCATTTGCCATTTTCGTCTATTCACATAACTGTCCCATTTACCATATTTGGACATGGTTTTTTTACTTTCCTACCTTAGCTCTTTTCTTTATTTACCACCCCAACCACCCATGACCCATCATATTCAATACTTTTCATTATTTAACTCATATATTCTTACCCATATACAATAATTTTTATTATTTTAACTATATTCCTTAATTTTCGTGCCATTGTCCAAATAGGACACTTATTCGGAATAAGAGGGAGTAATTGTTATTCGATCCTTCCTTCGATCATATTCCTTTTTTTTTGAGGGCTTCGATCATATTCTTAGCACTTCTAGCAAGAGAATTTTACGACGAAGGGGATTGTTCCCACTATCGACAGGAAATACTCCTAATTCAAAAAAAAAAAAAAAAAGACAAAAAAAAGACAAAAAAAAAAGACTTAAAACGGCTAGCAAAGAACAACAGGGTTAATCACAATTACAAGTGGAATGACACAAGGACTGGTTTCAAGATATCAGTAAGGCCAAACCCCATAAGAAGGTACATTCTAGCAATAAAACAAAGTGTGGTCTATCCTTACAGATGTAATGTTAAAGATTCGGCTATCCACAACCACGATTTCAGATTTAGGACATGTGGGTGCTACTCAATTTAAATAACTCCCTCGAATCTTATTCTAAAAGTTTTGTTTGATTGATTCAGAAGAGAATTTAAACAAGCAATTTGGAATTTAGGTTTTTTTACTTTAATCATTAGGTTAAATTTTTTTTCGATAATTGTTCAATGTAAGTGCTATACATCGGAGACAAAGTTAGATGGAATGTGTGAGAAAGACCATTTTAACCAAAATGTTAAAGTGATGACTGAAATCCAATATATGATGACTTTTATAGCCGAACATGCTCATGTGGCTTAAAAAGTGGATAATGGACAGGACCTCCCATGTGCTGGGAATAACTGGGATTCAACTAGTGAGATTTTGAAGGCTCCCAGAACACGGAATTCCAGGGTCATCATGATCAGGCTCTTATAGACACAAGGAAGTATCAGCCTAAAATCAATTAGCAATAAAAAGAGTAGTTCCAGTTGTTTATAAAGTGATACTCGTACAATTTCTCTCCAACAAGTAATGTGGTACACTCAAATGCGGTTTATACTCCAACTAACACGCCGTTTCATATGTAAATCCCGTAGAAATTTTGAGCGACACCATGGGAGTGAGATCTAATTTTGTGAAAGTTACGGAATGATAACGCGATTTCACTTTTAAAAAGCGAATACTTTTTCCGTGTTATTCATTTGTTTTACTTTAACTAAAATACTTTTTACAAAGAATTAAATCTGCAAACAAATGATTGAGATCAGCAAAACGACATTCATAGCTCTTGTAGTACTGCGTGGAAAAGTACGACTTTGTCCATAAGCTAATATTGGTAGAAATATTATTGCATAACCTTCTACGATTACCTTTACTCTAGTTAGTAATTACTAACTACCAATCTTACGTGATATGAACTACGTAATCGTTCGAAAGCATCAGAAAATTCAACACATTGACTCCATACTAATTTTAGAATACTTCAACAATTCAACGTATTAAAACGTAATAAAACATGTAGACGATGAGGTCAAATAAATATGCTAATAAAGGAACGGGAAAGCACTACGACGGCAGGCCAATTAAAATACAAGACTACATTTAATCATCAAAATTGACTTAAACTTTCTTGGAATTATTTGTACCATGTGGTCTTTTATATTTCGTGTCAAGATTTAGTATTTTGTCCAATTCACCATTACGGCTAGTGACGGACTGACGGAGCTAGGATTTGAATCTAGTAGGGGTGAAAATTTTCAGCGAGGGTGAACGGGTTATGGTGGTATAAGGGGAACTCGAAATTTTTTCGAAATTTTCACCTAAAACTTTTGCATGCGATTTCCATCCGCCAGCGGAGGCGAGCGCCCCTACTAACCCCCCTAGCTCCACCACTGATTACGGCTACACCTAGCCTTGATTATTATTGTTTGATTACCTATGGAAATATGAATATAAGTGGGATAAATAACAAATTATTATTATTACGTAAATCACATGAACTATATTTCGCTTCTAGAGGTAGTCCTATGTAGTTGAATTTCCTTCGAATGAAATATTTACATGTTTTTTGGTAATTAAAATTTATGTGGTAAACTAAACGACTACTTAATGAGGTATATGATCGTACTCATTATTCAATTGGTTAATGTTAACATTTTTTTGTTTGATATACCGAGTACAAGTCTGGACTAATACTTCTTTAGGCATGAAATAATGCCTAAAAACGGGTTTTCTAATTAATTTCTCATGATATAATCTTATAAATCTTTTTATAATTAATTTTCTATTATACGCCATTTTTTTAAGACACACGTTAAAAAAACCCGATCTGATAATATGTATGTTTTGTCATGGTGTTTTGATGCATGTGGTAGGAAGGGACATAATAAATGACGCTAGAGTAGATTGTAATGTTGTATGCCCCAAATAGTCGATATTCTCGATACTCGATATGGTTAAGGAAAGTTGAGAGCAAATGAGAGAACACATTATAAATTATAATTAGAAATGTGGTCAAAAGTCAAAGCACACGGCACCGATTCTCTTCATCCTTAAATTAAGTTAGAGGAACATGTTAATCATGAAATGTTTACGTTTCATTTCTCTTTGCGTGTCATCAATAATAATACGATAATCTTGCTTGTATTACGTCTTCAAAGTTCAAAATAATAACCATTACTTGCCATTTCTGAATATATTTAAAGCTTCTTGACCAAACTCCAATGAAACTCAAATCTCTTTGTACCTCTACTTTTATCCATTCTTGAGTCTTGACAACCCTCGAAATGCGGATAGAGCTGTTTATGGGTTGTCTCGCCATTAAACTCGGCCCGTTCAGCCGACAAAATATGTCGGTATGGAGTGACGGGATCAAATGCAAGCTTTGGCCGAACATGGGCCTGACTCATGTTAAGTTTTCAGCCCACATACAAGCGGGTTAGCGGATTTGGAAAAAGTTAGTGGGCTAGGCCTTTTTAATTTTCTGAAAATGCATTGTTTGTCCGTACCTGCTTATGTTATGGGCCTAGATGGGCCGGGCTTAATAGACGGGATGACCTATGAACAACTTCGGACTATGGATGATGAAATTTCAGAAATTTAAAAATGTCTGGCTTACCAACCTGTCCCAAACGTGCTAACCGGCTTTTCCGAAGCACTAAAATCAACCTACTTTTCACCCGCGTTTGGCCCAAACCCGCATTTACCCTCTCTTAAACCAACAACTCAAAAAAGTACAGAGATTTTGATCCATTACATAAGAAACAAAAATTGTTCCTTGAAATTTAAATCTTCATGGTACCAAACTACCAAATTGATACAAAACATTACACAAATGCAAGAATGCAATATTAGAATGAAGAAGAACAACATCAAATACACAAGAATTGAAGCTTTGAGAAACAGCTCCAACTATTCATCATCAGTCATCACCAAGCTAATTTAATCGAACACTCGAAAAATCAGCTATGACTAATACTTGTAATAATCGGAATTACAATCAAGAAAATTATAATCAGTAACGCAATAATCCCGATACAAAGCCACTTCCTCGAACCTCGTTGATACTCCTTAGCTTGTTTAAGATTCTTGTTACCATGTTGTACATAATGTGAAGTATTAATCACATGATGCTCAATATTGTCCATTTGTTCACCTTGTGCCTCAACCATGACGGACATGTCTAAAAACACTTGATGCAATTCTAAAAGCGACCTTTCGATTTCTTTTGCTGCGTCATATCGGCCTTGGATTTCGTACAATGTGTCCAGTACCTTGCCTCGACCGTGTTCTTGTATCGCGTGTGACATTATTTCACCTTCACCGACACCATTTGATATGATTTTTTCAATGGCTTCGTCGTTTGGGTGTTCTCCTGTGACCGTGTACACGCATTTGGAAACCGTCTCTTTGTATTCCGACATCATTCTTTGTCTTAGTGCTTGGAATTCCATCATTAGTTCCTTCAGTTTCTTTCTTAGACCATTTGTTACACATGTTCTAGTCCTGTCATTATCGTAAATTGATTAATTCGCTAAAATTCAATAAATTTAAAAAAAAAACATTACACTTGCCAAAAACCAGATTCATTATTGTAAATTGATTAATTAATTAATTCCACTAAAATTCAATAAACTAAAAAAAGAAAAAAACACAAAAACATTACAATTGCCAAAACCAGATTCATTATTGTAAATTGATTAATAATTAATTAATTCCACAAAAATTCAATAAATTGAGAAAAAAAAACAACACAAAACTATTTCAATTGGGAAAAACCCGATTCATTATCATAAATTGATTAATTCGCTAAAATTCAATAAATTTAAAAAAAAACACAATAACATTACAATTGGTAAAAACCCGATTCATTATTGTAAATTGATTAATTAATTAATTTCACTAAAATTCAATAAATTGAAAAAAAAAACAACAAAAAACTATTTCAATTGGGAAAAACCCGGTTCATTATCATAAATTGATTAAGTAATTCCACTAAAATTCAATAATTTTTATTTAAAAATAAAAAACATAGCAATTTCGCAAAATCTGATTCATACCTGTCAACAGGAGTACCCAAATCAGCAGAAAGGCGGCGATTAGCAACCGTAGCTTGATCCATAATCTCGAGACGAGACTTAATACCCTTAGCCTTCTTAAGAACAGAGACAATATCAGCATTAATCCTTCCTCGGACCGCCTTCAAAGCATCGGCTTTATGAAGTGACTTGCTCTCTGAATTAGCAGCTTCAATTCCCATCAAAATGTCGGAAATAGACGACATTTCCGCCTTCACCTTTTCGGCCTCTTCCAAGAAAGCCTCCATCTTTGGGTCCAAATTTGCTCCTCCTGTCCCCATTTCCAAGTCGCTTTCTTCGTCTTTTGATGCCGCTTTCTTTAGATCGATGTAGCTCAAGAAGGACTTTGTCATCAGGTCATTCATTTTGCAAGATTGTGTGAATTAGGGGAGTTTTAAGTAGGAAAGGTATGATCTTTACTTGTGATTGACAGATTGAGGGAGCTGAGTTTTTGAATTTTTCGGTTGTCGAAGATTTAGCAATCTGGGATTGTTTATTGAGAGATTGGAGATGGGATTTTGTGGATAAAGTGATGAAGAAAGGAAAGATTTATGTTGTGAGAAGGAAATATGACCGTTGGGAGATTTGAGGAATTCAGGGGTTTGAGGCGCGGAGGGTAGTTTTGTCTTTTAACGTGTTTGAATCTAGTAGCCGTTGTGATGTTTGTGAGTTGTGGATATGTGATGAGAGTAACGGCCCAAATAAGTCGACATCTGTGATTTGGGCTGAAATTGAAATATAGGAATTGGGCTTTTGCATATTTGTTGTAGGACATGCAAAATATTTGAGGCTCCTTCTAAACATCGTTGACACGACAAATTGACAAGTAACAATAAGCCCATAAAATAATTACGGAGTATATTTTGACAACCTGATATTCTTTTATAATGAGGGTTGACATATATATAAATAAGTCATATTATTGTCACAAAGTAGGCGTGATAATGAGACAAGACAACTCGTAAGCAACTTGAGATTGACTCCAGTCAAAGCTCGGCTCGAGAGTTTAGCGAATTAAGCCGAGCAAACGTCGGCTCGGCTTGAAAAGCTAATGAGCAGCTCCAACTTGTGTGATTATACTCTCTCTGTCCCAGTCATTTGTTGTCCTTTTCCATTTTTGGGTGTCTCGGTCGGTTGTTGTCCATTCTATTTTGAGAATGAACTTTATGAGAAATTTGATCATTTATACTCAATTTGTTCCACTTGTCATTTTGTAATTGACTCCCTCCTCTTTCCTTTGTTTTTGTGCCAAAACCAAAGGACAACAATTGACCGGAACAGAGGGAGTATAAGATATTACTCATATTTTATAAAAATAATTTATCTTGATTATATCTTTGTAGCACATATATCAAATGTCTCACCGATTTGCCAAATGTTTTTACATTTAACCTTAGAGCCTTGTTATTGAAAATAATCGGAGGAAAAGAATCAAAAAAATAGCCATTATATATAGGCTTGATTTGAGCTCGGGTTTGGCTCGAGCTCGCATTAAAGCTCGCAAGCTTAATAACGAGCACATTTTTTACAAGCTCGAGCTCGAACTTTGGTTCTTGATCACAAGCCGAGCAAAGTCAAGCTTGGGATCGACTCGGCTCGTTAGCACCCCTATCACAAAGTATTAAATTGTCAAAATAAAATTTAAGGTTAAATAAGTAGCTGGTTTTATATAAGACGGTTTACATTAAAATTGTATATTCGATTGATAATGTGTCATACGTGCAAAGAGAGATGTAGCAATGGACTTCCTACAGTCTTTCATAGTTTTGATTTTGTTTATTGTTCTAAGAAAACTCGTGTATCTACTAAGATTTTGTTTAGGCATTTAGCTATAAAAGTTTTGGATAAAGTAAATGTTACTTTTAGAGTGGATGAGGGAGTATTAGTCATAGTACAATGACTTGACAAATTAAAGAGAAACCTAAATAAAATCGATTTAGGAAACTGCGACAACTAGGAAACTAATTCCGTAAAACCACTAGGAAACTATTCTGTAATATGACAATTAGAAAACTATTTCGTAATACAAACTATATCACAATATAATTCATGCAACTACGGAGTTTAACAAAAAGTAGCGAGCTTGAATTTTCTACAACGGAAAATTAAGGGGCATAAAAGTTCATTTGAGTTTATTTTAAGTTTAGGACGACATGTTTTTATATGACGTGGTTCATTTTAAGGTTCACTAAATGCTAGGACTTATATTGTGATATCTAATTATCCATGAACATTTAGATCAATTGGTATGAGATTGTTCAAACTTATCCAAAGATTTCGGGTTTGAGCTCGAGCTCGGTAAATACAACAATGTTAAAACTTGTAAAGAAGAGCTTTATCACCGTAGTAGTCTTACTCGACTCGAATCCGGACTTAAATAAATGACATACACACAAAAAAGGACTTATATTTGAGATTGTGTTAAAGTTAGATTGTTTTAACACTTGAATCAAACTTGCAAGACCTTGTAAAATAGGGAATAATAAATTGCCCTCATCTTTAGTGAGTTTACTCTCCATTCACACTTCTCATCAAGAAACACATGGTTGGTTGGTTGGTTATGACCTCCTCCAATGGAGAGAACTTGCTTTTCCCAAGTACAAAGAAGATATTAACATCTTAGAGAGCTTTCGTAACACTGGTTTAAGGGATTGATCTAGCTTAATTAAAGCTATGGAGTTAAATTCTTCAAATGAAGAACTCGTAACACCCCAGAGTGAGATCGGGCTATGTTTTCCCTATGATCTTACCTGACTCGAATTAGAACTAAATCGAATAAATGAATAGAATGGATTTAAGGCTTTTAAGCTAAGCCAGCTAGTTGACATGAGAACTCAAATTCACTTTCCGTTTATGTCAAGCACATCTGATTCCTACAAAGGGACCAGCAAAAGGTGTACACATACAATGTAGGTTCAATTCATGTCAAATTGACAAAACTTTACTATACATCTAATTGACAAGTGCATCATATTCTGTGCAACTTTCACAAGGAAGCTATAAAAAAGAATCTCATCTATTCAGAATAATATCAAAAATTTAAAAAAGCACCTTTTATTTTTGTGATGATTGAGTAATGAACAAGTGTCATCTTCATGTTAGTCATGTATTGGTTCTCCATTAATTTGATGCTGTCATGCTGCAAATAAAGTCTTCAAGCTATGTTACTCCCACACTTCACTCTGGTCACGTGTCGCGTGTCCAACACAACACGATACTTTGACACTTTATTTCCACGGACATGACACATCTATGAGTCAGAGCAATATAAATGACAAGCTCTGATTTATATACATAGGTAAGTCAGTCAACAGGAAACTAATAAATTAAATAAATTGCTATGTTTGTAAATCCTGTGGTGACCATGTTCCAAAATTAAGCCAAAAGTAAAGACTACTCTTCTTTTAGGCTAATTTGTGTGTTAAAGATGGTAGGTGCAGCAACCTCACCTGTTTTCTACACTCGACAATTGATGTACCACTTTGTTTTATTAAGCTAAAATAATTGCAATTGTTCATTAAATAGTCGAATTCAATAGTTAGACATACCTGTGGCCAAGTAGTGGGTGGCGGAAGCACGATTTGAAGTTATGGAGGGCGGAAATTCTGAAGAGTAAGCTAGATATTAATAAAATGTAGTAAAAATAAGTAAATAACTAAAAATAACTTGACCAAAAGTTTTGAAATTTTCAATACTAAGGGGGGCGATTGTCCCTGCTAGCACCCTAACTCGGTAATGCTTCAAATCGAGTTTGAGTAAACATAGTCGATCTAGAACATGAAGAAAGGTAGAAGTGTAGAACACAAGAAACTAAAAAAATTGTGAAATTATAATCGTAAAACCTTTGATAGTTTGATAGAAATGCAAATAAAAATCAAGGAAATGAAGAAAAAGTGGAACAAAAACCCTAAAAATGAACAAGAGACAGAAGTGTAGAGCCTTCAAAAAGCTCATGATGAGAAAAATCACTTCCCATGATGATAACTATAGGTTTTACAAACAGTACTAAAAAATGATTGGCACAAAAATTCATAAGATTCGTACCAAAAAAAACAAAACAAAATTCCATAAGATCAACTTATGATGATAGCTAGTGTTGAAATTCACTAACTCAAAAAATAAAAATCCAAAAATTTCATAAGATTAAATTCAATAGTTATTTATAAAACCGTCTTATTTTATAATTTGAACATCAGATCAATTCTACTTTCAATTCAATTAACCTACTATGTCATGAAAAAAAAAAGTTGTACGTCTACATTTTTCATCATTACACCAATCTTCTACCCAACTACCACCAAAATCCTTATTATTCAACAATAAATTGATCAAAATAAATAAAATTAAAGAGAAAATAAATACCATCATGAAGAATCATCCAAATTACAGCAAATTAATGATTTAAGGGAGAAAATAGATCATACCCACTTCAAATTTTAGCAGTAGAAATCAAATGGCATAAGAAATTTGATGATTTGAAAGATTTGGAAGACCAAATTGAGGGGAATGAAGCCTGGTCCGAAGGCGAAAACAATCAAATGAATTTGATTAATAATTACAACATGATTAGCAAGAAAGAAGAGTAATAATCATAATCATGTATTTTCTCCGTCTCAATCGTTTGTTTACCTTTAGTTAATAAACCGTTGATTAAAAATAAATAAGGTAAACAAATGAATAAGACGGAAAAGTAATTAGAAGCCTTCGATCCTAGACAACATTCCCCTCAAACATGGAGCTTCCCCTTGTTTTTAGTTCTTCTGAAATTTATTCACATTATTTTGTGATGATGAAAGGTAAATTCAAAAAAGATTGTGGGATTTTTATTGGGTTTTGTGAGTGAGAATAGAGAACATAATCATGAGCATAATAATGAGAAATTCAGAGATAAGGGAGTGAGGACTTGAGAAATAAAAGGTGTACCCCAAACCTAACTACTAGTCAACTACCCTATTTGAGATTTGAGATTTTTATTTTAAGTTGATTGGAAAAAAATATTGAAAATGTCTCAACATAGGAGTAGTTGTTAAGATGGAGATATAGGTATAAATGGTTGATTTTCTGAAATAAGGTTGATCTATTATCACAAATACTATCCTACAATCAGTTGTATAATAGTATTGTACAACCGTCTCAAAGTTGTTGAGCTCTCACACAAAATTGTTGAGCTATTTTGTAAGTTTTTGAGCTATTTTACGAAATTATTGAGCTTAATAATTATTCAGTTAAGCTCAATAACTTTGTATCATATCTCGATAATTTTGTTAGTAGAGCTCGATAACTTTATAACAAAGCTCAATTACATTAAATAAGTTGTATATACAACCAGTTGTATACTTATATGATACATTAACTGATCTATTATTTCGATCTCTGTGACGAGAAAGGATAGATGGGTTGTGGAAAAAGTTGTCTATCATACAAACTTCGAAGTTTGTGTGATGAAAATACATGGGATCGATGAGGTTGATAATTAGTAAAACAATTTCATGATGGCTTTGTCAAATATTACAAATAAATAGTAGTATTATCTATAATAATTTAAACAATGTTTCGTAGTCATTCGAAGACAAAATGAGTGTTTCAATACTCCGTATTTTGTAACCCCTCTTATTCTTAAACCAAAAATCCAAAAATTAAAGATAAATAAGGAATTAGAAGATCTTTGTTAGTTACGAGTACAAATTTTAAGGTTATAAGTTTCTCTTAAAATGACAATATTCGTTTTTAAATGAAAACAGGTTAGATATGTCCTCACTTTGTTTTTGTTAGTCCCTTTATAATCAAATAAATATGTATGGAGTACTATGCCAAAAATTTTATAGTTTAAAATAGGTGCAAAAATAGCAAATGTCATAAACATTTAGAATTTGCTCCCACTACTTGCTTAATTTGCCTTACAAAAATATTGGTATTTTCTTCAAATTTTTGTATTTATATTAGAAGAAATTAGAAATATGGACATGGTTTTCTGGTTTGCACTTTACTACTCTTATGCAGTCAACTAATGTCATTGTTGTTGGCCGACTTTTCCTGCTGTCTTTTTAGTTTTTTACAGTACCTTTCGGACATATATTCAGCTTTTTCCAAATACTCATTTTTCTTACCAACTGGTTCTGCACTTCTGCACGTAGGCAACCTAGATTCATTTGGATCGGGTCTGACTTGTATACGCTAAAATATGTCATATATGGATTTTTATTTGCAATACGAAGTACAGAGTATAGATTACTGATTATCTCAAACGCATTTCCAATTAGTAATATTAGTAATATGAATAATTTTTGGTGACTTAGTCGAATCAATATAAGATCTAACAATAATATGCACGTATAGGTTGAATTTCAAGTCATACTTGAGCTACCTAGTTCGAGCTTTGGTGAATTATATGGTAGATATTTTTGAGTACATGTGTGACACGGTACTACTAACATTTGAACATTGTAGTTTTATTAGAAGCAAACGGCCAATCACAACGATAAGTCGATAACATAGTTTTGCCTGTCTAGAATGACTCGACAATCAAATGTTACATTATTACATTGAACGGTGTTTCTAAATAGAGATACATTGAAATTGAAATTTTGTCTTGACAGTCGATAGGGAATACTCCTCGTGTCAATGACGAAAAAAGAAAGAAAAAAGCCGAAATTAATTGATGGGCCGTGAGAAGAGCCGGTATTTGGAGCTGTGTTGTTGTCGGCAGCTATCAGTCTATTCCACGTTATGTAATGGGCTTGATCTGCAAGTCTAATATGAGGAGCCCAACTACTAGGCTTCCTCGTTAACTTGTTCCTTAACAAGATTATAACTACAAGGCTAAGTAAGTAAGTAGTAGACCTGGTAAACGGATTAACGTGATCAAGTGTAGGTTGGTTTAGTACGATCAAACCAATTTCAGGTTTGTAAGATTGCGGGTTAAATTGGATTGGTCATTTTAAGTTCAGGTCAATTAATTGTTAAATTATTTAAGGATAATGATACGTGTGCACAGATAGACGTTTGAGTAAGATCAAACTAGGTCACGGTTACATGCCAAGCTCGGGTCATCAACTTAGGTTTCAGGTTGGGTAAGGGTAATTATTCAGAGCAGGTCAACTTTGTCAGGTCTACTAATAAATACCCAACACTAACAACAGTGACAATGGATCGTGTCGTGCGAAAAATCATATCATATCCCGTGCCTAGTAACAATGGTTCGGCTCAATCTCGGCCCATTGGGCTTGTCGCACCTAGGTCATGCCCAGACTTGCAAAAATGATGTGACTTGAATGACGCACACCAAATAACCCGACTCAAGCTCGAACTAAGTTTGCAGTTATCAGAATCCCGATTCGATCATACGATTCTACGATTTTACGTCCAAAAATGCTTGACCGATCCTAAATCTTAGGATTCTATTATGGTTATAGAATCTTATGATCTTATTCGTTTGAAAATTTCTAGAGGTTGGATCCTAATACAATCTTGCAATCCAGTTTCATACAAAAAGAAGAGTTATATATGTTACATAATGACATTATAATATTCGAATCTTGTGTAAGTTGTAGAAACTATTCATACAATGACACTAAACTTATTAGTCATTGGTAATTTATGGATAAATTAATAAATATGTATTTTGATTTTCAATTTTATGTTTATTACCAAATAAACGAATATATTTAGTGAATTCCTATGATATTACGATCATGCGGTTCGATTCTGCTGATTCGATCCTACCTTCTCCATCAATTCAAAGCAGAAGCTCGATCCTGATAACATAATCGCAATCGAATTAACCTGGCGCCATTAATTTGACTCGAATATTTATTGTTGCAAACTGCCATTATCCATAACTAGCTTTATAAGAACATAACCCAAACTCGAAATTAGGTGACCATAAATAACTTGACTTGCACCCAATCCAAGTTGATCCGTTTGCCAAGTTTAGTCATGCCATCATGGGTTGCTAGTTGGGTCGAGCTAACTTGGCCCAAAGGTTTGGTCATAGATTCGTTCTTCATACGATAAAATTGTACATTTAGATTAAAAAAAAAAATGCACAAGTTAATATAAATAAATAAGTTCATAATTTTCGTAAATTAATTTTTTATATTTCAGTTTTTTTTTTTCAAAAAATATAAAGAAGTTAATTATCATAATTATACCGACAATGCATGTCTGACGCTTTTTTTATACGATGTTTATTTATTTTTGATTAACAGAAAGGGAATCCCAGAGACTGTAATATCCCGAATAAAAAAAATTAGCGAGAACAATGCACGCAGATTTATTATGCATATGTATAATGTTACCTAATATGGATACATATATTACACGATTATGTAATACTAAAATTATATTAACTATTACAATATCATAATATTATAATAATAATTATGGCTAAGATATTTTGAGTGTTTTAAGATAAGGTTTATTGTGGTTATCATGTAATGTTAATAGAATTGGATAAGTAATGACATTTCTTGCTCATTAAGATAGTAGAAATAAAATATTACTTGCACACTCAAACCGACATGCATGTTTTGGCTATAAATAGCCCTTGCCATTCAAACTTATTAACACGTACACAGAAGTTCCTTATTATTTCTTAACTAATCCCATGTAGATTAATAAGGTATGATTTTGGGACCCTTCGTCGTAGAAATAAGTAATAATATAATGATTATTATATATTATTATAAACCGTCTCATGTTATTTTATCATTATAGTACTCACATGATATATTAACTGTCTTTATCTGAACATATGGTTGTCATGTTATAATGTACTATTGGCCAATTGTAGCATTCGGATACGATTACGGGAGGGGGACAACATTACAAATTTGACCTATGTACATGGAAGGGGCACAGCCTCATGTGAACTACGGTTCTGATTATTACTGTAAAAATGCCGGGGGTTTACACGGGTCTTAGACTCGGGATCCTGTGTACATGGAGGAGGGCTTAGCCCGGGGAGTTTTTACTCCGTAATGTGTCTCATTTCAGTAATAGTAGACCGGTAATCTATATTTTGCATATTATGATAAAATGACAGGTTATGCATGTTTATTTATTAATAATTATTTGATTGTGTTCATGTGACCTATTATTTAGTCCTTGTTCGACCAGGAAGAAGTATAAAAATTAAAATGGAGGTAAGTAGGGCCGGTGGAGGTGACCGAAGTCATACTCAGCCTGTGGTTGGCTGATTCCGTTACTTTCATTCTTTTTCAGGTACAAGTAAGGGGGAAGGTCAAGTGTGAGGATTTTCAGATGACCTAATAGGATGAATATGTTATAGAGTTATTAGTTTTTAGCTTTAACAAGTGTATTTATCTTTATTTTTGTAATAGCCTTGTATTTTTTCCAGATGGGAAATACGGCGGTGACGCCTTATTTTTTCCGCTGCTGTCTATTATTAATAAAAAGAGCTATTTTTGAGTTTGCTGCATCGCTTCCGGGGCGTTACGAGACTTACAAAGGAGTAGGGTCCCAGAAAGTTCACGAGAAACCACTACTACAGAATTCATCAAGGACATCAGTGGATGGACATCGGATTTTTGAAAAAACAGATGTAATAAGTTTGCACATCGAATTTTTATAAAAGTCTGATGTAATTATATTATATGGACATCGGTTGTTATTTTCAACCCATGTCCATTATAATGGACATCAGATTAAATTACAACCCATGTCCATATAATCCTCAATTTGGGCTTTTTGGACTATCGTCGGTCTCAAACTTTAGCGCTAGTATATTTTATGAGACCAGGAACTGTTCCCTTTATTTCATTATTCCTATTTCACTTCTCAAACTTGGTAGAACTCTATCCCCACCCACTAAAACACCACCTTCACCCACGCGAGCACAGACGATTGCTACCCTCATGCTATAGGCGACGACGGCCACTTTCGATGACAAACACCACCATTCAAACAATAGCCGATGCGAAACATAATCGGTAAAAACCCTAATTTTCAATCTGAAATCGTTTATCTAATTATTTTATTAGATCTTTCATTTCATTGGGTTTGTGTAATGTTTTTGTTCTTAATTTGTTTGGTTATGTTAATTTAGTTTCTGTGATTGCTTTGGCTTTGCGATTGTTTGTTATCCAACTCGGTTTCATCCAAATTCCGTGTTCGAAGCCATTTTCACCCAATTAGGTATCCGTGATTTAGTTAAGAAATTAAGCTGCAAATGGTTTCATGGGTTTTGTTTGTTATTAATTTATTGGTGTTTAGGCTAAATAGTTGGCCAAGATTACTTCTGAAATAGCTTTCCATGGCAATTTGCACAATCGCTTGCACAACTCAGTTGGGTGCCTTCCATGGCCAAGTTTCTATTTTGCTTCAACTTTCCCACCTTAAAGTTTGTTGTCATGTTTTGTGTAAGTTGTCCTACTGTTGATAAGATAACTTGGCTTGAGAACCATTGTCGTCGTTATTGTGATAAATTCTTCAAAAAGTCACTAATACCTACAATTATTATTCTTTATTTAGATCTCATCTTCAGGTAAGATGAACATGTGGAGTTGCTCTTTTGACATATCATGTTCTCATGGTCACTTTGATATCCTCTAATTCAAGGTCAATTGATTTTTCCTCATTTTATATTAATCATGTCTTGGTGAAATTTTCATGTTTATTTTTTATCGTGTGAAAGTGGATGTGGATAAGTTATTTGAAAGTGCTAATGACTCAACTATCTGTGAGGTTTGTATGAAGTTTAAGTATTTTAAGTGTAGCTCTTCTGGATGCTAATATTATTTTGAGTAAATAACTATGAACTACTCCGTATATTTCAGCTCATTATTAATTGACTGTTATTTGAAAGTGGATGTGGATAAGTTATTTGAAAGTGCTAATGACTCAACTATCTGTGAGGTTTTCCTGCATTTCATTAGGTTCTAATTCAATATCTGCTGATCTAGGAAAGATGATAGCTTTGTGTGTTTACAGTATAATTGAAATAAAAAGTTGAATACTTTTTCAATTAAGATTGTCATTTTTTTTCCACTCTCTCGGCGAAGAACTAGAAAACACATCACTTCAGTTTGTGAGTTAGTTTGACTGTTAACACAAAGGCTGACTTTTTTTATTCTTTACTGTATTTCTTTTGGCCAAATGAACGAGTACAAAGGCTGGCAAACAACATAATAATCTCTGGTATTCGGAGAGTTCTCCAAATCATAAGTGTCCTGTCGCAATTAGGTCTGTGAACTAAATTGCAAACGATTAGAATGTATAAGGTCTTTGGTCATTGAGGTGTGTGTCGGAAATATTAGAGTCTTAGGGCTAGTATTCCAATCCAGATGCTTCTGCAAACGGAAAAAAAAAACATGTAAAATGCTCACTAGTTTATGCCTCAATATACCCTATCTTAAATTTCGTAGTTGAACCTGTATGCGAATGGAACCTTCAACTCTTTTTATGGACCTTTTCCACCAATTATTCCTCACTAACACCTTTTGATTGATATGTTAACTTTGTGATAAGTTGAGTGGTATTCATTACTATATTTTATTCTGGATGCCCTTTTGCAGGTACATGCTGGAAATCATCACGCGTTCTAATCCAACAAAAGCTATCAATGAGGTCAGTTTCGACATTATAGCAAAACTCGGTATTTTTTCAAGTAATTATCCTACTTTGACCTGCTGCCTATACGCATTGTGGGCGAACCTGCGCCAATTCAATGAGCTAGTTGCGCACCCCTCTTCCCTTAATTATTATCTTATATGAAGCTGCCCTTGTGAGGCCATGTCTGACTGCCCCATTGTCATTAATATGCATTACAGGTTTTTCAAGACACCACGCCATATTCACAAGAAGAATTAGATGAGGTTCGGGACTTGTGGGCGAACTATTTTCTCAATATCTAGCCGTAGATAGCTAGCTAGCGTAGTAATGTATTAGGTAGTTGCATTTTGAAAAACTGATTACATGATCTGCAAGACCATATGTTATGTTGGCTGGGATTTGTTATGCCCTTTGTTGTTGTTCGTTAGTTGTTGAATTCGGATGACGGAGACGGTTGCGTTGTATGTTGATTGGGATCGGTTTTTATTAATTGAAATCGATCATTTTGGTTGAATGGCAGTTGGCATGTTTTGTATTAATGTTTTGGCATTCAAATTGGTGTAATGCAATATGAATGGGCCTGCTCTTTTCAAATTTAAAAAAAAAAAAACAATATAAAGGACAGCGGATTTATAAAAGTTCGATGTAATTCTAGCTTCAAAGGACATGGGCTTTCTATAAAAATCTGATGTACATTACACATATGGACATCGGATTAATGTTAAAATCTGATGTTCATTACTCATATGGACATCGGATATATTTAAAAATCCGATGTGCATATATTAATGGACATCGGTTTAAAGTCCCATGTCCATTATACCCCATATGGACGGGACTGAACTCTACATCGGCCTATAATCCGATGTCCATGTGTCTAGAAGTTCGATGTCCTTCATGATTTCTGTAGTAGTGAACAGAAATACAACAAAAACGAATAGAATAAACAAACAATTTATCCTTTCAAGCACAAAAACTTGCGTACTAGTATTACGCACAAGTCGAGGAGACCTCCTTTGCATAATCTTTTACTTCTTCCATGATCGTAATGTTTTCCAATTGTTTAACCATTCCGCCAAAGTGTAGGGGTAGAGTGTCGTTCCATGATTTGCACCATAGCCAACTTCCAAAAGCAATTTATCCATTATAGAGGCCGACCAATAAGATATCTTGTTCTATCTACTACCAAATTTCACTACCATTCCAGGCTACACACCGTATTTTAATGAGCAACTACCTAAGTAGATCGTCGATGTCCAAACTTTCACCAACCCCAAATCCCAAGCTTTCCTACATCTTTAATCTTTCTTTCTTTCTTCCACAATTCTATCATTATCAAAGTCATCACCAGACCAAGGTTCAATGCTGTCATCCAAATTTACTTCCGCCCTAGCTATTTGCAATTTCATCTCTTAAGAATTGATCTTCCGTTTTCCTGATCGACCTATTTTTTGAATCTTTGGTGCTCTTACAATTAAACTTCTTTGCCGAAAATTTGGAGTTCCTCTTGAAGTTTTTGGCATTTAAAATCTTTTGAAAGTCAGAGGAACAATCATTATCATAAGACAAAGTGTTGGTGAATTTTTCCTAAGATGTTTATAATATTCATCCAATTAAATTACAACCCTGTAAACGACACTCAGGACCGAGCCTGAGCGAAATGATGGCATTCTCGCTCTAGTTAAACCCAATAGTAAAATTCTTCTCTATAAAATGGTACTAGTTGTAAAATAAATTATAGGTAAAGTAAATAAATGATGGTATACCAAAAGCAAACGAAGGATGTGATACCAAAGGCAAATGATGGTCGTTTCTACTTTGGTCACCTCCACAATTGTTTGTCGAAGAGCGCCTCAAAGTTATACCCTTACAATGAAGAAACAATGTACGTAAGCTTCAAAAGATGAGTGCTTTAGACTCGGTTCAATAAGTAAGATCATTCAATAATCTTACATCTAAGCTAATTGACATCTACGAACTACAGATAAGGTAAATAAGTAAGATGACATAAGAATAATTCATCAAAAGCTTATATTGATTAGGGTTATCCTCGTGGTTCATGGAGATAAATGGACAATGGGTTCGAACCACAATTTTAATAATGAACAAGTTAAGGCGACATTAGACTAAGTGATGACCATCGTGCATTTAAATTCGGGGAAATTGTTATTACCACTATTCCAAGAGATTTATTAGTACTTGATCAGTTGAGCCTCTACATATATATTTATTGTAATATACAATCATCTTTAACCTTCTTGAAAAGATAAATAAATAATTGAAATGAATGAAATGATTATATTTATTATTGTTTAGTCCCAAGTATTCTAAGCCAAAGTCACAGTCGATGTGGCATATGATATAAAGAAAAACAATGACATGTTACCATAAGTGTTTTGACAACAATGCTTTAATTTGTAGTCTGTTTAACCATCGTGCACGGATAATTATCAAAACTATTATGATAATGTGATTAGACAGCTTAATTACCAAAATTGGGGGCGCATCACGTCTAAGCACATCAAATTTCAAAGTTTCATGATATGTATAACCATGATGTGATAATCTCTCTTTAAAACATACTCTGTCTCGATCATTTATTGTCCAATTTTATTTTGGAGTGTCTCAATCGATTGTTGTCTTTTCTATTTTAAAAATGAACTTGATATACAATTTGATCATTCACACCTAATTTGGTCCACTTGTCATTTAGTAATTGCCCCTGCTCAAATTTCCTTGGCTTTATGCCAAAATTAAAAATAATAATTGACCGGGACAGAGAAATAGTTAACTTCGTAATAGTGGCTAATCCTAGCCAAGTTTTGATAGCGAGTCGAGTCATTTTTGAGCTCGTGTCATTTTTGGATTTGTTATTATCACGTTCATAATTTAGAGATAATGGTGAATTTGCAATAGTAATATTGGGGTCGGGTTATATTTGTTCGGATCAACTCAAGTGAAGTCATATTTATTCAAGGCAATCGGGTTATGAGTCATACTCGGGTCCTCAGCTTATGTGTCGGGTAGGATACAGGTCCAAGTCTACTTGTCACTAGCTAGAGTTGTAGACAATTCCAATTTGTTTCATTTTCAAGGAAACGAATTATTCACGTACCTAAAATTATCTTTTGACAATGCATGCACTTTTATTAACGATGTAGATGGAGGGAGAATGGACCAAGTGTTTCACCTTCAGAGGTTCATTTCTTACTAGTATAGATATTTTGATTGTACAATGTAACAGCAATGCTTATTTCATATTCCTGTCGTTATAAAACCCTTAAAAACCAAAACTTGGTGGGTCTAGACTAAGCTATCATATACCTGCACCCACATTAGCCGTTGAACTTAATTCATAACCAAATATACACTTACAAAACTTTAACATTACCTCAATGTCTAAATGGGTCCAATCTACGCGAAAGGACAACAAATGTGAGCATTTTTTATGCTCGTTAAGAACACAAGGACACTATTTTTTCTTGGAGTGGCATGGATACTATTTCAATTCACTGTGACTCATACAACGACGACGACAACGTCAATGGCTCTTACAAATTGCGAGATAAGGAAGATCGGATGTAAGGAGCTTTATCCTTGTGTTGACAATACAAAGAGGTTGATTCTGAATGACCCAAGATAAAAATTGCACCGAGCACCAAGTTGGAGGATCGATTTTTGACAATAGAAAGAAGCGCAACTACTTTGCTGAGTCATTTTTCTTCATTCCATCATAATCAAGAACCCAGGAGTAGAGTTGTGGGTTGGATCGGGCTGGTGTGGGCTGGGTCGGGCCAAGAGGGGGTCGGGATGAGGTGCCTGCCCAGGCACGACACTAAATGAGGACCAGACTAGGCCGAACCAGTGCTGGGCAGGTTTTGTCTAGGTCTAGCCCAGGCGAGCCACTAACGAGCCTTTATATTTTTTTGGGATATTCTACGGTGCACCCTCGAGTTTTTCGGTTTTCTATGTTGTATCCCTACATTTTTTAAATTCTATGGTGTACCCCTGAATTCTATACATTATTCTATATCATGACCTTAATTATTGTCTTTGCTAACTTAACTTCTTAATTGACCTATTAAACCATCTATTTATCATTTCAATTACTCCATAACCTACCCATTTACTTATTAGTTCGCCGAATTACCCATTAACCCACCAAATACAATACGAATCTAACTAAAAATTGATCAAATCTCCATTATCGTATCATGAATCATAACGGATGTTTTTAATAGTAGCTTGTGCTTATCAAAAGTGATTTGTGATGCTTCTCATATAGGATGGTGATACAACATTAATGAGTCCGAATAAAGGTCAAAGTACGGTTGTTCGATAGTGATAAAGTTAATTGAGAGTTCAACGAGGTCATGATGGATAAATAAGTAAAAAGTTTAAGGGTATAATGTAGAATATAAAAAAAGGAGGGGTACAACATAGAAAGCCAAAAAGCTCAGGGGTACACCGTAGAATATCCCTATTTTTTTTATTAATGTTTGGACCGGGTTGGGCCAAGAAAATTGCAGGACTAGACCGGCCCGAGAATGACACTGGGCTGGATCGGGCTGACACTGGTGTTGTTCGGGCTGCTGGAAATCGGCCCACGAGGCCAGGTTGGGTCGGATTGTCCCGCTACGATACACAGATCTCAAGTGTAACAAGTTTTTGACTCATTAGATATTTTTTTTTTTGTCAATGTTAGCATATAGCGGCTATTTCTTCACAATAAGGATATACAGTTTAATGTTACTAGTATTGGTGTCTGGCTTCGCCCGGGCTACCTCTACTTACCATTAAATGTTTTTTTTTTCATTAAATAAAATTACTTAAAGTTGCATAACGCATAAATTTATCATTAATATATTTTTCTATGACATATCCTAAAATTACGATGAAATAAATTTTGAGACAAATTCACTACTCCCGCTATTAATATTTTACTCTTATTAATGAAACAATAGTAATAACATTTCATTACTTGCTCCTAATCATTGTTAGTTTTACTACTTCCGCCGTAATTATTGTTACTGTCACTACTGCCACATTAATATTGATAATTTCACTACTCCCGCCGTAATTATTGTTACTGTCACTACTGCCGCATTAATATTGATAATTTCACTACTCCCGCCGTAGTTATTGTTACTTTCATTATTGCCGCATTAATATTGATTATTTCACTACTCTCGTAGTTTCTACCACTTTCACTAATCTCGCTGATAATATTGTTACTTTATTGTTACTTTTACTATTCAAATGAGTGATTACTATCATATAACTATATCCAATGTTACTACAATTCTTTTCTTTACTGACGAAATTACTTTTATTACTTAGGCATGCAATTTTAAGAGGATTATATATTTATATAAATATATTACATATATGCATTAAATCAAATCGAAAAAATTATGCAATATTATATATTATGGAATCTAACTTGAATTATTTATAACCTACTTATATTATATTTTTGTATGTTAAATAATTAACATCTCTATACATCTAATAAACTATAAAGTTTAGTAAAATTGCATAGATTTTAAATTTAGTATATAATTTTATGATGATAATAATTAATACCATAAGTGTGCATGTTTATACTAGTTAATTATTTTATTTTAAGGAAATTGGTCATCTAGTCTTCTATAAATATTTAGAAAAATTATCAAGCATCTTCTTTCTTTTAGTCTCCTTGAAATTGACCATCTTAATTAATTATTTTATTTTAAGGAAACATGTTTCAGTCTCTTATAAATGTTTAGGAAAATTACCAAGCTTCTATATAATTTAATTTTAACCCAAACTATATAATATTTTCATTGAGATCCCTTAATCGGGTCCATCACACGGTGGTAGTGATTTAATCTATATAGTATAATTAATTTGTACAACTTTCTTTAATTACATTAAAGTCCCTTGATTTTGTCAGTCTTATTCTATGTTTAGATCTAGTTTCATTGTTAGTTTTTTAAAGCTGATTGTTTCCGTTTTCCTCATTATTGGATGATGCCATTAAATTCGTCTCTCACTAATACTCTGTAATGTCTTTTCTTTGTAGGCATGTCTTGTTGTAATGTATAGAACATGATGATCATAGTATGGTAGAAGAGATTGATTGTAGTTGACAGATTAATCAAGAGAAGCAGAAAGAGAGAGAGAGAGAGAATTGAGAAGAATAGAGAAATCGTGTGTATTGCAATGGTATGTTGTGTGTTACAATGATTGAGATACTTTGCCTTATATAGACAAGTTACAGCAGCTTGAATAAAGAAACCTAACAAACTTTGTAACAAACTCTTACAACAATTAACTGCCTAACTAACTCTATATTCCAACACCCCCTCCCCCCCTAAGTTGGAGGGTGTGATGAACATCCTCAACTTGTTCTGTAAGTATTGATGTTGAGGGCCATTGAGAGCTTTTGTACAGATGTCAGCAGGTTGTTGTTTAGTTGGAACATAGGATAAAGAGATTAAACCTTCTAAAAGTTTCTCACGAACAAAGTGGCAGTCTAAATCAATGTGTTTTGTCCGTTCATGGAAAACGAGATTTTTAGCAATATGGATAGTTGCTTGGCTGTCACATTTGATTGGAATAGCAGTAATGTCAGGCACTTCTAACTCATGAAGCAATCTGCTGAGCCAGGCTAATTCTACTGTGATCCTTCTGAGAGATCTATATTCCGCCTCTGCAGAAGATAGTGATACTGTCTGCTGCTTCTTTGACTTCCATGATAGCATACTATCACCCATAAAGACAAGAAAGCCACTTACAAATCTGCGAGTTAGGGGACAAGATGCCCAATCTGCATCATAGAAGCCTTCTAAACCATAGGTTGATTTGTTGTTCAACAAAATTCCTTGAGAAACATCTGCTGCAATGTATCTCAGGACGTGTATAGCAGCCTCCCAATGTTGGGTTCTGGGAAAAGCCATAAACTGACTTAATAATTGGATAGCAAAAGCGATATCAGGCCTGGTATTGGTAAGGAAATTCATCTTTCCCACCAGTTTCCTGTACTCTGAAGGATTGTCCATTAGATTCCCTGATTCTGAGTCTAATTTTATAGTAGGATCCAATGGACATATAATAGGTCGACAAGGATCACACCCAAACTCTCTGATTAACTCTTTTGCAAATTTTCTCTGAGTAATGGCAATACCATCTTTAAGCCTTAAAAATTCCATGTCTAAGAAAAAATCCAGAGATCCCAAATCTTTTATCTTGAAGGTGTCATCCAGATATTGTTTGAGACTCTTTATTTCCAAATCATCATTGCCAACAATGAGAATATCATCTACATAGACAGCCAAGAATACAACTTTTCGCCTGTCTTCTTAATAAACAATGAATAGTCATTCAATGATTGCTTGTAACCCTTCATTTTCAAAGCTTGAGTAAGCTTAGCACTCCACTGTCTGGAGGCTTGCTTCAGTCCATACATGGACTTTTCCAATTTGCAGACCAAATTCTTTCCTGGAACAGGCATACCAGGAGGAACCTTCATATAGACTTCTTCGTCTAGGTCACCATGCAAGAATGCATTGTTGACATCAAGTTGAGTCATTGACCATCCCTTTTTGACAGCAACAGCAACCAAGCTTCTGATTGTAGTCATTTTGACAACAGAGGAAAAAGTTTCTGAGTAGTCTATGCCTTCTCTTTGTGTATAGACTTTCACTACCAAACGTGCTTTATACCTCTCTATAGTGCCATCAGCTTTGTGTTTAACTTTAAATACCCACTTACACGATATTGCTTTCTTTCCTGGAGGAAGAGGTACTACAGACCATGTGTTATTAGTATGCAAGGCCTTAAACTCAGCATCAATTGCTTGTTGCCACTCAGGAAAGTGTGAAGCTTCCTCATAATTATTTGGTTCTTGAGGTAGTAAATGAGGAGTTTCATCTCTTGCTGCATTAAGGTTAGTAACAGACAAGCAAGTAGAGGGAATTTTCATAACAGAATGCTCAGCCAAAGAAGTAAGTGTGTGACAACAATAGTTTGCAGAAGCATTGTTACTTTTCTTATTTGGAATTTGACAGACATAGTTGTTTAAGTAGGATGGTGGATTAGATGCCCTGGAAGATTGCCTCACAGGAGCAACAGTATTATTTTGCACTTGATTATTGTGAAGAGAGTTGGTCTGTTCTGTGACAGTATTAGTAGCAGGTGTAGTGACAGGGTCAGTGTGAGGGATAGAAATGTCTTGAGCGTGCTGTGTAAAAACAGTGTCATCCCCAGATAAAGGCAAACATGTGGAAGTGTCCTTTACATAAGGAAAAGTCGTTTTATGGAAAATGACATCTCTGGAACAAATGATGGCATGATTATCTAAGTTTAGCAATTTATAGACTTTCTTTCCAAAGGGGTAGCCCAAAAATACACAAGCTGAAGCTCGAGGAGAAAACTTATCTCTTCCAGGTTTTGTAGTTGAGGCATAAACTAAACATCCAAATGCTTTCATATGTGTTAGATCAGGCTGTTTACCATATAATAATTGATAAGGTGACATATGTTGCAAAACTTTACTAGGAAGCCTATTAATGATGTATGTGGCAGTCAAAACACAGTCACCCCAATATTTAGTAGGAAGATTAGATTGAAATTTAAGTGCCCTTGCTGTTTCTAGGAGGTATTTATGTTTTCTTTCAACCACTCCATTTTGTTGTGGAGTATGGAAACATGTAGTTTGATGTAAAATGCCATGATCAGCTAAAAATTGTGCAGTAGAAATACTAGTCCCTAGTTCAAAAGCATTATCAGACCTAACAATCTTGACAGTTCTATTAAATTGTGTTTAGATCATTTGTAAGAATGATTTAAGCATTGTGAAAGCATCACTTTTATTAGTTAACAAATGAGTCCAAGTACATCTAGAGAAATCACCAACAATAGTAAGAAAATACTTGTAGCCATTATAGGTAGCAGTATGATAGGGCCCCCAGATGTCAATATGAAGCATCTCAAAAGGAGCAAAAGAAATAGATGTACTATCATCAAAACTGAGTTTATGTTGCCTAGCCTTAGCACATATAGAGCAAGTTCTTAAAGCAATTACAGTAGACTCATTGTCACACAAAGACAGCTGTTTTATTCTATATACAGGTAAATGGCCAAGCCTACTATGCCAAGTTTGAGTAGAAACAGTACTAGAAGTAACATTATTCAGGTTAGCTAAATTGTTATTAAATTTATGAGCAGATGTGATGTCCTTGTTCTGTGAAGGCAGCAAGTATAGATCATTATGATTTTTACCAATCAAGAGCTTCCTGACAGGGTCTTGCAAATAGCATATGGTAGGAGTAAAACTCACTACAGAATTTAATTGTTTGTTAAGCTTACTTATGGACAACAAATTAAAGTGAAAACAAGGAACATAAAATACATTTTCTAATGTTAAATCATTATTTATGTGGACTGTTCCTACTGTGTCAATAGTAACTTTATGTCCAGTGGGTAAAGAAATGCAATAGGGCCTATCAATGTGTCTCATATCAGCAAAAACATTCTTATTAAAACACATGTGATCACTTGCACCAGAATCAAGAATCCAAACATCAGAGAATGCAGAGACATTATTTGCAACAACATTTAAATTAAAGGAATTTTTGAAAGGAATAGTGGAGTCCATACCAGCAAAATTAGTTGTAGTGAACATAAGATCTGAAGAAGTATTGTTGTTTGTATAACCAGAAGTATTATTTCTTGAAGTGCTTTCATTCTGAGTAGGATTCTGATCAGTAGTAGACTGCAGATTGTGACCATTATTACCCTGCACCATGGAACCTCCAGCATAAGTTCCTATGGTGTTGTCTTGATTTCCAAAAACATTCCCAGCAAATTCTAAAGATGGCGACAGTTATCAACAGTGTGACCTCCCATCTTGCAGTAGTTACAAAAGAAATAAGGCCTTTCTTGAACCACAGTTTTACCCTTGTCAGATACATGATTGTTAGCTTGATTTCCAGAATTCCTGGGAAAATTGCCTTGAGGATAACCAGATTGTTGCATAGAATTTCCTTGAAAACCACTCTGATAGTTGTGTCTTGGTGGAGCAGAATTTTGATGATTATTGTTCCTTGGTACAAAGTTGTTGCCATTGTTGTTTCCCCAAGTTTTATTGTTGTTGTTCTTGTAATTCATGTTTCTTGCATACAAAGCAGCTGACTCAACTTGAATTCCAGCAGAATTGTGTATCTCCCTTTGCCTTTCTTCCTGCAAAAGATTGTTGTAAATCACAACGAGTTTAGGTAGTGGATTCTGCATCAATATGGTTCCTCTTATGACTCCATAAGAATCATTTAGCCCCATTAAGAACTGAACAACTTTCTGATCTTGTTGAAACTTATGTTGTTTTACTTTGGCACCACAAGTGCATTGAGGATTCATCCCCATTCCATTAATCTCGTCCCATATTGATTTTATTTTGGTAAAGTATGTGACTATACCATCAGTACCCTGAGAAAAATCATTCAACTTCTTATGAACACTATAAAGTTGAGCTCCATTGAACTGCCCAAACCTATCCTCTAACTCTTTCCAAGCAACTTCTGCGCTGGTACTGTAAAGAATTGAATCACTGATTTCAGGAGAAAGTGAATTCAAGATCCAGGAGAAAACAATATCATTACATCTTTGCCAGTTTCTTGCTGTAACTGCTGTAGCTGCTGGACGAGGAATACTGTCATCTATAAACCCAAGCTTGTTCTTGGCAGAGAGAGCAATGAGCATTGAGCGTTTCCAGTTTCCAAAACCAGACCCATCAAATGGTGTTGCAACAAGTTTGGATACAGGAACATCAGATGGATGGATGTAATGAGGGTCATCCACCCCAATAGTTTGGTTATCTGTTTCAGGCATATTGTGATTAAATCTGTTGAAAGAAAAGAAAATTTTGTGTTTTGTATGAAGATTGTAAGAAGAACGATGAAGATATGCTAGATGAAAGATGAAGATACACTAAGAAAAGGATGAAGATGTAAAAAGAAAAGCGGAAGCAAACACTAGTAAACAGAAACAAGATCAAATTAATGACCTTGCTCTGATACCATGTTGTAATGTATAGAACATGATGATCATAGTATGTAGAAGAGATTGATTGTAGTTGACAGATTAATCAAGAGAAGCAGAAAGAGAGAGAATTGAGAAGAATAGAGAAATCGTGTGTATTGCAATGGTATGTTGTGTGTTACAATGATTGAGATACTTTGCCTTATATAGACAAGTTACAGCAGCTTGAATAAAGAAACCTAACAAACTTTGTAACAAACTCTTACAACAATTAACTGCCTAACTTACTCTATATTCCAACATGTCTAGCAAAGGTGGACTTGATGCAGCAGTTGGAGGAGATGCCATTACATTGCTAGTGTAGATAGTAGATTTAATAGTGAAATCATATTACGAATTTGTAGTTTATTTGTATGAGATTTTTGACTTTTAGGATTTTTATTAATGATGACAATAAAGACAATAGCTTTTTTAAAGATATGCTTTTAATGTATTTTTATTTATGTATTTTTTTTTCATGTATTTTATACATTTCAGAGGTAATTTGGTACATCTACAATCTACATACCTACATCCTACACCCAACTCAAAAGTTTTGAGTTGGTATTAATTTTTTTTATACTAAATACATTTAGAGACCAACCTAGGAAAATGGTCGCAAATCCGCAACTATTCAAGTGGTCGCAAATCTGCAACTATTACAAGTGGTCGCAAATTTGCAACTGTCATAAGTAGTCGCAAATCTGCAACTAATAGTGTTGGTTGCAAAACAGCAACCAATTTAGCGACCAACTGCAATTAGCGACTGAGGCTATTGCAACCAAAGGACATTAGTCGCTAAATCCAATTAGCGACCAATTTTCAGACATATGCAACCAATTCAGTTGGTTGCTAATGCCCCTTTTTCTTGTAGTGTTTCTAGATTTAATATATAGTATTGATTCACCGTATAATAGACGAAATTAAAATAAAAATAAATTAAAAAGAAGAGAAGGAAATGTATGTTAAGATACCCTCCAACATGAGTAAGAAAGTTTCCTACAATTAGTGGCCCCAATGGCTTTAGATAAGCCATCATTAAAAACCCATTAACATGAAAGCAACTACAATAATGATAACAATACTATTTACATGACTTGCTAATTACTATTTCTTCTCTGTCTCGATCATTTGTTTATTTTTGATTTTGTCATAAAGAATTAAAGATCACGAAAAGAGGGTCAATTATTAGATGACAAGTGAAACAAATTAAGTTTGGGGAAAATATTCCTAAAATAGAAAGGTAAACAATGGACCGTCTAACCCAAAAATAAAATAGGTACAGTACTGAGGGAGTATATAGTATATAGTATATTAGTATTAGTATTAGTATATAACCTTATGGTAGCTTGTTCACATATGCAACACTCTTAAAAACATTTTAGTATATTCAATTAAATTACTACTTCAGGTGGCAAGTTATATCACCAAGAAAACAAAAATGATGCAAGGTGAAGACTTGTACCAGGAAGCAACAGAACCTGATGACGACGAGACGACACCGTCTGCAAAGAAGAAAAAGAGCAAGAACAACAAGAGACGGTTTAGTGACGAGCAAGTAAGATCATTAGAGACGATATTTGAGTCGGAAACAAAACTCGACCCAAGGAAAAAAGTTCAAGTTGCTAAAGAGTTGGGATTGCAGCCGCGACAGGTTGCTATTTGGTTTCAGAATAAGCGAGCTAGGTGGAAATCAAAGCAAATAGAGAAGAACTATAGAGTACTTAAGTCGAATTACGACAGTTTAAAAGCTCGGTTAGAGGTCGTAAGGAAAGACAAAGAATCCTTGCTTTCACAGGTATACAGTCTAATTCTGCATAGCAGCAGATATCAGCTAACTTAACTGGTAAAGTCATAATAGCGAAATTAAATGTTTTTGCAGGAGAAATTAACAGTTTCGAGTTATTATTGTAAACAGGTGCTGGAGTTGCGCAGCGTAGTAGAGAGATCCGATGAAGGAAGAAATGGGTGCGGAGAATGTAAGGACAGTATAGCAGGATTAGCAGCAAAATCAAGCAGCCTGCAGGAAGAGACGGAACACCAAGGATTATTAGTTTACTCGGATGATGATAAAAGTGGAAACATGGCGTACTTGAAACAAGAACAACCCGGGTTCTTTAATATTGATAGTTCTATGCTGCCACCGGTTAAATGGTGCAGTTTCGATGCAGCATGTCTGTTTGATCAGTCAAGTACTAGTTCCCATTGGTGGGAATCTTGGACCTGATATATTGTATAGATGAGATCGCGAGAGTTATTTTGTAAAAATAATAATAATATAAGAAGCATTTAGTTTGTAAAGGTTGTAAGCTAGTGCAGTGAAATAAACAGTCTATCTGTAGAATCAGAATGCGCGTCTTCATTCAGTAAACAAAAGGTTCAGATTCATTAGCAGGAAATTTACCGACCAAAAGAGAGAAGATTATTATATAAGTCAAATGCTAATTGGTTTTAGGATCGGACCTCACGACTCAATGTGACTTGTCATTCCCTCGTGGCTTTAGATTACGGCAGGTAGTAGAGATGGCGGGTGTGAATGGCTGGCAAGTGGCAACTAGATATTAAAGTGAACACAGTAAACTAGTGTCAGTGGAGTATTGTGCAGTAGATTAGTGGTAAGTAGATATGATGATGAGAAGATTATGTCTCCTAAAAGACGCTCGGAAAAGCATATTCCTGCAGATGTACTTTGTCATAATCATCTGAAACTGTGTAATTAGATAAAAGCAATTCAACAGAAGAAATTAATCCAAGAATCATTCAGTTGCAGTCTTGCAGATGCCGTCTTAGCATGATGATCTACTTCAAATGCCAGTATCAGTCGAATATGAACAGCACCAGCCACCAAGGCGCCAGACAACTTTCGAAATCCTGCAGATGCTTGACATACAGGAAACATACTACCATTGTTCCAACGCCTCTAATACGTCAGTAAAGTGAAGTGTCCATGTGTCATATACATGTCCGAGTGTTGAGCCATTCTTGAGTGAAAGACGTGAGCACACAAGGTAATATGAAGAGTCAGAATAACAAAATCCAAAATAACAATAACAACATTGCCTCAGTACCTCAATGAGTCCTGCAAATTGCGAATAACAAAAGTTATGGCATGGGGACGCGGGATTTGGCCATGCAGGTAAGTCGTGTAATCAAAAAAGCAAAGAACAAAGCTCTTCATATAAAGACTCAAGTATACAAAGCACTTTCACAATGGTGCATTCAACTTTGGCTTTAGAATAAAACTGCATCATGAATCATGATGTTACTTCCTCAAAATAGTAGGACCAATACAAAAAGCTTTCAACATTAAAGAATCAAGATCTTGCTCCTTTAAGGGTTCAAAACTTAAAAGGACTTTTCGTAATCATGCTAAACCTTACATTGGTTTGCTTTAGCATTAGCCATTACTAGTCAAAGCACCTACAAAGATCATTTTTTGTATGTTGTAATGCTTTAACATGAAATAAAAAGTAAAGGAAGAAATGCCAAAGTGATTGTGAAACAAATAATCGAACCAAATATATTGTTTAATACTTTTCATGAATTTACCAGCTGAGTTAGCTGACATCTACACTTCTAACATTGTTACATCAACTCTTGCCCTTAATTACGAAATACAATACTTAAAACACTTCAGAATATCGAGAAATTCAAAATGTCGTCACAAGACTCACAACACTTTAAGACTCTCGTGAATCGAAGTCAATGCAATCTTTTGAATTATCACCAATTACCCATCATATCACATTATTATTACAATGTATTGCAAAAAATTACAAAACCATTAAAGACAATTTCACAGAAAAAATCAAAATGTCATGGAGGTATTGCCAAAATTATGTACTATAGCTACAAGATAAACAGTACTTTTGGCATAAAACTGTGAAATTATCAATAGGGGACCAAATGCAAAGTTGGAATGACAAAATCAATAGATTACGTTATCTGGGTCCATCAAGAAATCAAGTCAAGAAATATCATTAAGATTAAGCTAGTGGCTAATTAATTAAGAACTTTCTTAAGATTGATACTTGTTAACTACGGTATGTTATTTCACGTATCCAATAGGACAAGGCACTTCGACACTTCATTTTAAACAAAAAAAAGGAAAACTTTGCACACAATACTGTGTCGTTTTTACGATACTGGCATAAACGAGTCAGAGTAATATACTAACATACCATGTTGACAACAAAGCAGGAATAGAAAAGGATTAATCTTTGTCGCTAAGAATTTGTGTTGATAAAAATGTTTGGCGCTTTGGCACATGAAATTATGAAAGTGACTGCTCTCAAAGATCTGCCCCATTATTGTAATTTAATTATAATCCAAGAAATAAAAGCGGATCCAATGTCTAGTTCCTGTCTTCTGGAGTTTTATGTTAAAACTTAGTAAAGGACAATAATTATTCATCTGACAGTTTGGCCGAGTGGTCTAAGGCGCCAGATTTAGGCTCTGGTCCGAAAGGGCGTGGGTTCAAATCCCACAGCTGTCATTTTTTATTAGCTTTTATAACAACACAAAGTTGTAATCCTCGGGTGAGGCTTGAGAGATGCTTAAATACGGGTTTGAGCTGAACTATGTTAATTTTTTTTAGGATATTCTCACTTGTATCTCTCTACTTTTTTAATTTCTCACTTGTATCCCTTTTTTTTGGAGAAAAAACTTTGATTGGCAATAACTATTAGCTACGACTTCGGAAAGTGGTAAATCTTTTTTCCATATTGTACGTCTTCACGAGATCTTCGTTTTGAAAAAAAAAAATCGTTGTTTTCTAAATTCGTAGTCGGGAATTATAATCGGTCAAAGTGTTTTGACGGAATATACTTTGACTGACTAAAACTCCTGGATAAAATTTTCGAAAACGACGATTTTTTTTTCAAACTAAAGATCTCTTAAAGACGTACAATATGGAAAAAAAATTACCGCTTTCCAAGGCCGTAACTAAGCGTTATTTTTGGTCAAAGTTTTTCCTCCAAAAAAGAGGGGTAGAAGTGAGAAAATGAAAAAGTAGAGATGTACAAGTGAGAATATCCCATTTTTTTTTTTTGGCTCATGAATAAATTGGATTTGTGGGTTTGAAATTAGTCAGCGGACTAAGATTTTGTAAAATTATAAGAATGTATTGCTCGCACTCAGTTATTCAACGAATCGGGTTTAGTGAACAAGACGAACTTATGAACATGAGGACCCATGAACAGCTCCTCGAGTTGGAATAACATAACACGACAATTCTGTTTATGTTTTTTGTAACCTTGTCGTAGACGATGTAGATGCTCTCATAAATGGTTGGCCAAGAAGATTGTTCTTTTTCATCGACAGGGATCGAGTCCCTAATCTCATAATCAAGCCACTTGGTTTGATAATTGCATTGTTTTAGCTAACTTCTTATCGTTAGTCTTGCTTAAAACCGTCTTTAACTTAAATCTTTCACAACCAAGATGGTTTTAAACCAGAATCAGTAAACTTATTACTTTTCTTCTCCACCACAAACAAGAAGATCACATAACAGACTGACAGACATACTCTCAGACTTGTACAGGACACACAGTTCACAGAAATGGCACTGTGTTTACTAACATCATCATCATCATTATCATACACTAATCACATAAGCTGTAATTCCGCCATTCCAAATGAAACCCTTTTTTCATCTTCAAGTTTCAAGCTACCCCTTTTATGGCCATGGCAAAAGGTAATCAAATCTCCCATCTTTTAGCATGCACACCAACTGTTTGATTAAATGTCTGAAAGAAACTTTTCTTCTGAATTTTGCAGGAAAACAAGCTGAAAATGGGTCCTTTGAAGGTTTCTCCAATGGGGTTTGGGACATGGGCTTGGGGTAACCAGCTTTTATGGGGTTATGATGAATCTATGGATAGTGAACTTCAGCAGGTTTTCAATTTAGCTGTTGATAATGGTATTAATCTGTTTGATACTGCTGATTCTTATGGTACTGGTAGATTAAATGGGCAAAGTGAAAGACTTTTGGGCAAGTTTATTAGGGAATATAGAGGTTTGTTAGCTTTCTCTTTGATCTCGTGTCGTTTGCATTATTGTGCTGAGCTGTTGTGTGTCGAAGTTTGGATGTTTTTTGGTAGCTTTATCATTTATGTGCCCCTTTGATCTTATGATGCTAAGCATGTGATTGATGAGAATTGAAATACAAACATTAACTAACTAAACTAACTTTGTTACGAAATCTAACTACCTAACAAACTTATGTTACTAGGATTCCAGTTCTGAGAATTCCTCTAGGAAAATTAGGGAGGAATAAAGTGCAGTTGCTGTGCTGGTTACAGTTTCCAACAAATGTTGTAGGTTGCTATCTTGGTTTTTTCTTGTTGGATATCGAATTACTTATAGGAGGGCTGTGATCTGTAGTAATCCCTTTGTTCAATGTGGTTCACTAACTTTGATAAAATAAGCGTGAGAAAGTGAAAAGAACCTATGACTCTATGAGAGAGTAACATTGTGCCTTCTGATTGAAGAAACTCGTTATCACAATTTACCTATTGAGAATATTGCGCTATAGCCTATCGGAGGTCAAGTTTATCCATCTACACCATGCTTATAGTGTCTTTCTTGCCGATAGTCTCAAGCCTATGTCGGAAGGGGCCTAACTGGTTAGGATGTACCTTAGGCAATCAATAAAATTCTGTCAAGGCGTTGTGTATCAACCATGATTTTTGATTATTGAATAATAGGCAAAATGGAGTCTTTGAGGTACTAGAGTAATGTTGTTTTAGGCACAACGGAGTCCATTTTTATTGTTATCTTTTGTATTTAAATGGCTAATTAGTGTTTGTTTGTCTTAGTTTAAGTTGATAGTCTAGAGTCCTAGATCAAATCTCTTATACCATATGTTTTGCTTATATTCTTGTCTCAATTGGCATTTTGTGACAACAACAATGATACATTGAGTGTGTTAGACATGTTTAGTTTCAAACTTAGCTTGAAATGATGCAAAATTAAAGATATTGGAATTGAGGCAAAGAACTTGAAGAAATTATAATAAATGAACTTGAAGAAAATATATGGAATTTGCATTGTAATGTGCCTCTCTAACTGCCCTATATGCACAAGGCGCTCCGAAGTCACCCTGGGTATTTTGTCTAGGGCCTCAAACGGAGCCTTGCACTTAGATACCCTCTTGGTTTGGAGTGGACCCTTTCACTCACACTGTTTTAATTTAAAGTTTCAAATGTAGGACATTCAGAGATATCTTCAGAAACGTCTTTGATCTTTTCCATTGAATGGCGACTACACTAGTAAGTCTTTCAGAGGGGGAAGAATGCTCTGGGAGGCCGACTTTAGATGGTAGAGGACTATAGAACTTATAAAGACAGAAGTTCATTAATGTGTTTCAGTTTATAGTGAAGTTAAAGACTCATTATTCTTTGATTCTGAATTATGATGGATAATTAAAATGACTTATTCTCACGGAACTTCTTTTAGATGTTAACAATAATTAGATGGAGTTTTCGACACATTTACTATGGGTCATACGTAAACATCGAACATATCTAACGTATCTATGGATAGGCAAGAACAGACTATTAGCTGCTTTCGGGCCGATCCAGAATTTTTATTATTAAGGAAAAAGCAGGCAAATCCAAAGGTTGCTATCCCAATAGGTCAGCGAGCAAAACGGGGAAAGCCGTAATGATCAGGAAAAGAGAGTGTTGGTCACTCTATTGTAACAAAAGGGCAAGGTTATGTACATCCAACAACCCATTACCCTGCAACTTGCACTCTTGCAGGGGCCCTTAAAGCATTGAAATAAAACAAGATGTTTTACTATCGCACGATATGGTCCTGTAAAAAAAAGGACAAAGTACTATCACTGTATCACGCGATAAGCTTTGGAAAAAAACACACACAAAAAAAAATAAAGAGGGGGAGAGGATGGGAGGCGAAACAGGTAGTTTTTGTTATGGATGGATGGCTTGTATTCTGTAATGATATTGACTTTGCTTTGCTTGTCTCAAATAATGATGCTTGCAAGAGTCTTGGCATATGACAATGAGCTTCTTTATCATGTGTATATTTACCTTAATCTTTTCTCAGGACAAAAACGATCTCAAAATGACATAATCGTTGCAACAAAATTTGCTGCTTACCCCTGGCGCCTGACCCCAGGACAATTTGTAAATGCTTGCAAGTATGTCATCTTATCTCTAACACTTTGCTAGTTTGCTGCATAATTTCCTTTCTCAAGGTGCTCTATCAGTTACCTACTTATATCAATTGGAATTAGATGTTTGCAATTCAAGTACTATTTTGTCCTAAACAGCTGAAACGGAGACCATCGTGCTTATGTCACGCTCATTCTGATACTCTCACTTTGCAATATCTTTGATTTGGAGTCCTGAAACTGATAGGATTTGATAGGGTGATGTTTCAGGTCTTCAGTAGATAGATTGCAACTTGAGCAGATTGGAATAGGGCAATTGCATTGGTCAACTGCAAACTATGCTCCATTTCAAGAGATGGCTCTATGGGATGGGTTAGTGGCAATGTATGAGAAGGTTATATTTTGAGATTGCTTTGTTGTAGTTATTCTAGGAATCATGTCAAATTTAACTCATTTCTCCTGCTCATACACTCAGCTTAGCCAACAACATTACCCAATGTCTCAATGGCTCGCAAAATGAAGTCATCCCAAGAGAGGCGGAAAATAATATTTTTTTAATGAGCCCCCCTTGATGGGGTTCCACTAAACAATGTGGAGCAATATTGGGCAATGCACATCCAGTGGGAGCTGGATCTCTCGTTAATCTGGTGAAACTTTAAGTAAAAATGAGCCACCAAAAAGCTAATTTTTCTAAATGAGTTTCCTGAAGTAATCCGAGTACGCAAGTTGGGTCTTAGTGACTGTGTTAGAAGGACCCACCGTCCTGTTTTTAACACAAAGACTGTTTTCACAAGACGTGGTGAAAATTGCGTTGTAAAATGTATAAATGCTGCACTACTTCGCAATAAGCATAGAGAGTTTAGTAAGCTGAAAACTAGTGAGTCTCATACACTCAAATGAACTTCAGTTATATCAACTTTTTTTGTTATTTGGCATGTTTACTCACCCTTGGACTTGCTCCTTCATATCCCGTCTCTGTCTCTTCCTCCCTCTACCTTATCTATGTAACCTACCTACCTATCTATCTATCCAATCCAATCCACATGATACAACTTATGAAATTCTCTGTAGTATGATGCTCCTTAAGGGATGACAGTTTGATTGCAGGGATTGGTTCAAGCCGTTGGCGTCAGCAATTATGGACCAAAGCAACTTGTAAAGATACACAAGTATTTGAAAGATAGAGGTGTCCCTTTATGTTCAGCTCAGGTGCTAAGCTTTTCACTAATCAGTTATAACTTTTAAATCATTCGATTAGTTATTGAAGTTTAGTCAGCGAGCTGTATACTGTTACGGTTTCTGCATTGAAATCAACATTTGGTCATTGATACTACTGATCATCTTGTGATAGCTCTTCTGAATTCAAGCTTTTGTAACATGCTAGTAGGTGCAATTTTCTTTATTAAGCTATGGAGATGAGCAGATGGAGATCAAGAGTATCTGCGATTCTTTAGGGATTCAACTAATTGCATATAGCCCTCTAGGACTCGGAATGCTTACAGGAAAATACACACTTTCAAGCTTACCAAATGGGCCACGGTACATTCCCATATTTCAGTTTAGCCCTTCACATTTGGTACACACTTGTATGCTCTCCTTTATACATATGATAACGTATGTACGTTATTCAGGGGACTGCTGTTCCGACAAATTCTTCCGGGATTGGAACCACTGCTGCGTTGCTTGAGAGAGATTGCAACCAAGCGTCAGAAAACTATGAGTCAAGTATGTATAGTACTCCACTACTACGTGACTATCTTAAGCGGGATGGATTGCGATAAAATTGTGTTAAGGGTTGTTTTAGATTGCTAGGTTCTGATGAATTAGACCAACTGGTATCTGTTTTGTATAGAAATTAACAGCTGGTATGAGTTAGTTGCAGTGGTTGACTGTATAATGTAGTTTCACTGCTATGTGATCGCGATTCTCTGATTGGTTAATTGTACCAGGTTGCTATAAACTGGTGCATGAGCAAGGGTGGCATTCCAATACCTGGTGTGAAGAGTGTCAAACAAGCACAGGAGAATTTGGGTTCGCTTGGTTGGCGTCTCAGTAAAGATGAAGTGAATCAACTCGAAAGTGCAGCAGAACAGTCTCCTCGTAAGATGCTTCAGAATATATTTCAGACACGGTAAGTTGAACAACGAAGTCGGAGAATTATCCTGCTACATATTACAAGGATCAAATATGTTTAGAACAGAAGCCATTTCCAATTTCCAAACACCTTGTTATGTTTATACTTACAATGTAGAAGTAGATCTAAAGTACCTATACAACTTGCACATGTTTTTATTTTTCAATACCGAGTACCATACTTTTTTTCTTATGCATGTAGATACAATTTTGAGTTTTGACTTTTGAGTAGTATTTACGATCCACAACAATGCGCGTCACGAAAATCGCGAAACTGGTAATTAAATCTCAGAATTTTGTTCAATTATGAAATTAGGCCCCATAAGTTTCATTTGTAGCAATCAAGCCCCTTAAGTTTCACCAAAAGTGAAATTCAACCCCGATTAAAGATGAAGTGAATCAACTCGAATATATTTCAGTCATGGTAAATTGAACAACGAAGTCAGAGAATTACAATTATGCTACATATTACAAGGAACAAATGTGTAAGAACTAAGGCCATGTTCTTTTCGACTGAAACGAGCTAAACTAAATTGGATGATAAGCTGAACCTAGCCAAACTAAATGGAACTGAGAACAAAACAGAACTGAGCTAAAATGAGATGGAATTAAGACAAAAAGATTTTTGTATTTCAAAGATTTTTTGCAAAGCAAGGGAATATTAGTTTGAGACACTTGCTTACAGAAGATCTACATCGACTTTTGTTTAAGACGATCTAAATTTACAATAGCTCACACAGCCAATTAAAGTAGAAGTAGAAATGAAAGGAGAGTATGACAGGTCATAAGTTAAGACGGTTTAAGCAAGCCCTACCGGAAGATCTATATGGTCTAGATGGACAGTTTGTCACTTCTGTCTTCCACAAAATAAACCAAGCCAACCGAAAACATAACACAACTTCCAGATTTGAAAACAATGAGCAAGAATGTAGTTAACTAAATGATGTCACATTAGTATGTCATTCAATAGCAAAGGTCCCGAAACATCAAACACAAACGAAACAAAGTTGAAGGCAAACAAGGCCCCCTTCTATTACAAAACCGCTTCAACTGATGACAAAAGGAAACTACAATACATTTCATAAAAGCTGCACTGCTGAAGCTTTGATCCAGACACCGACTGTTCAAAGCCGCTGTTGGACCATCCACGGCAGAAAAACAAAGGCTCTACTTAATCTTCTTCTTTGGCCTCAACTGCAAGAGAAATAGTAATATTGACATCACAATAGTGTCAGGGCATAAGTTTTCGTAAAGATAAAACAGTATAGGTGGGTAGACTGGTTACCTGGTTAGTGTGGCCACATTTCTTCTTTCTACAGTTGACAGCACGAGGGTGGAGACGGGCGTAGCATCTGAAAACATCAACCAGTGTTGGATATGTCAATGCTCGGAAATCTTATGTTTCAAATATAAAAAACGAGGTTCACAACCACGCCAGAAAAGGGAGCAGAGTAACTTCAATGCAAAGAAGTAGAGAACCCCAAAACAGGAAGATGGTAACTTAAGATAATAGGGGTGATTGGTGAATCTAACGCTGAGCCAAAAAAACCGAGAATGAACCAAATAATGAGTCAACACTTACTTGCGGCAGATCATCTTCTCTTGGTTGAACTTCCTAGCCAAGGCCATCAACGAGGGCTCAATAATCCCACCACGTAGCCTCAAAACCAGATGAAGAGTCGACTCTACAAAAAATGAAGTATTGTTCACAGTCAAGACATTGACGGTTAAAACTAGGACAATCTATTATGTGCGCACTGATTTACGGAGCATTGAGCAAGATCAAACAATGACCAGTTTCTCAAACGGTCAAACCAGTATTTAATAACAAGTCGAGAAAATTAAGGCGAAACGCACACCATCAAACAGTTCATAGGACTTAAACTCCAACTGCTGTTTGAGGACTAACAACACCAAGGTATACAAATAGAACCAACAAAAAGAGAAATAGCCAACAAGCGAGCGTAAAACTAACCCTTTTGAATGTTGTAGTCAGCAAGTGTGCGACCATCTTCAAGCTGCTTTCCAGCGAAGATCAGCCTTTGCTGATCTGGGGGGATTCCTGTTTACAGATCAACCACTAAAAGAGATCAATAGTCCATCTCGGTTTATTGAAGGTTTATTGCAGGTAGGATGTCATAATATTAGGACGTAAAAGCAATAGCTTTGATTATAATTTGAAATCTGCTACATCACTCAGCAAAACACTGAATGCAATTTACAAACCCTCGTAAAACGTAATCGACTAATTACTTTTGCATTGCAGCTGATGGAATTATGGCAACTTAATTCGATAAGAATATATAACATCCAATTCGCAACACACTAAAACTACAAAATCTGATAACATTTTTAAGCAAGCAGCTGATAGAACGCTGGACATTATAAAATTAAATTCTACCAAGTGAAAAATGGTTTCGAAGAAATTCACATTATACCATTTGAACAATAAAATCAAACCATGCATATCTAATTAATTTAAACAATCAACTTTTATCACAAATTCAATCCAATCGTCATTTGCGCTACAAAATTAACACAACTCAACCTAATACCGAAAAATTTAGTCTAAGAATGCCCATACGCCATTACTAATACAAACAACAAAATCATGATATCTTGTAACTAAACCAAAAAGTTCAATCTTTTAAGTTAGACAACTAATTCAAAAGAACCCCAAACTCATAAAAAGCAATTACAAAAAACCCGTTTTGCAAAATGTTAAAGACATCATTAAAGAACGAAAATTTGATCGGACCTGCATCATTTTTTTAATAGCTTAAAAGAATCACAAATTCTTAAAAAATGGTTACAAAAAAACCCGCTTTCAACTAATTCTTGTACAAGGCGATCTTACACATGAATTTGGTTTCCACATTTCACACAAACTATATTATATAAACGCAGAAACTTCAATTTAAATCGAATTAGAACAAAATGAAATATTTAAACAATTCAAAACACAGTAAATCAGTATATATCTCAAACCCACACAAAATTGCGCAATTAAAAAACAACCCATTAAAGAAAATCATAAAAAGATGCAAACTTTAATCTTAATTTTGATATTATTCACAGCCCATATATATCAAAATTACAAAAATTGCAAAACTACAATTACAAAACAAAAATTACACAATTCAAAAACAACCCATTAACAAAAATCATAAGAAGATGCAAACTTTAATCTAAATTTTGATGTTAATCAAATACTCATATAACAAAATTATAAATTACAAAAATAAATTAAAAATAAATAAATAATAAAGTACCTTCCTTGTCTTGAATCTTAGTCTTAACATTGTCAATAGTATCACTGGATTCAACTTCAAGGGTGATTGTTTTCCCAGTTAGGGTTTTCACAAAGATCTGCATTTTCTCTCTCTCTCTCTCTCTCTCTCTAAGAGTAGTGTGGCGGCTAAAAATCAGGAGTTTGTTACGCTGGGTTTATATTAAGAATTCTAGTTTGGGAGATTAGGGATTTTTCATGGGCCGTTTTGTAGCATCGGATCTAAACCCGTGAGTCCAAGTACCATATGATATGGTACTATGGACCTATGGTAGAGGTGGCCAACGCGGCGGACCAACTAGCATGCCTTATAGGCAGTTATAGCTTTGTCGGTGACGGTGCGTCACATTGGGCCCAAATTTCACCAGCCGGCATAGCTTGCTTCCTACTCGGGTCAGGCCGTGGCCAAAGCCCATCCCAACCTAACTTAGTCGAAACCGTTAAAACATCGAAAAAATCAATATGGGTTATTCTTGGCCAGACCTATGGGTACCCAATTCACCTAGAATAAAAAAATTCACCTCCTCCTTATCGTCGGGCTCAAGCCACTCTATCGCAACTCAGCCTAGCTCGCTCGTTGCCCACCTATAATAATGTGTAGTGATTATTGGTCAAAAGGATAATAAATGATTTGTACCTTTTGGTTCAACGATTTTCGTATATGATCTCGTTTTATAGCATTGAATCGGCTTAAAACGAAAAAAATAACTTAATAAGAGCTTATAATAGGAAAAGCAAGACTTATGTCACCCGCGTCACCACCACATCCTCATCCTCCATCACGAGCATTGTTGATCACATTCACTCGTGGCGGACCTCTTATCTCCTTAAATCACTAACGACATTATGGTGCACTTTAACCTAAAGAGTTAAGTCTCGGTTTTGAACTTCAAAAATTAAGATGTAAGATTGAAATTTTTAATTTTCAAATTTTAATTAATTATATTGCCTTTAAATACATGTTTTTTATATTGAAAACTTCAAGCTTTAAGTTAAGTTTTGTATTCAAATTTACAATAATTTTAACTTGAAAAATTCATGTAGTTATGATGAAAACCCAATTCTTAAAGTTGCTTTTTTACGTTGTAAAATTTGAAGTTTTCTTTAAACTTGGTAATATAAATTTTTTTTTTTAAAAAAAAAATTAACCTGGAATGAATATATATGGGGAATATTGAGAACATTATTGTTGTCGTTTATGAGATCTAGCTAGACATATTAGGTTATAGTGAATCACTGAATTGTCCCAAAACGAATATGCATTGAAGTTTAATTTAAATTATTCAAAATATGAAAGTAAATTTTTTTATATGGTTTAGAGAATTTGAAATATTTGGTATGAGAGGTTTTATTTGTTTCACCATCTTACTACGTAATTCAAATATTTTCACTGTTTAATATTGCAAATAATAATAATAATAATAATAATAATAATAATAATAATAATAATAATAATAATAATAATAATAATAATAATAATAATAATAATAATAATAATAATAATTAGGTTTGTGACCCGTGAAATTCACGGGTTTATCTGTTTTAGTTTTTTGTTATTTTTATTGTATTGTTTATATTTGTCCGAGCAATTAGTTGATCCATTTAAAAAATGTATTTTTGAAATATATAAAATTTAGTTTATTAACGCCTTATTTCTTTGACAACTAAACTACGAGTATGTATTGTTCTTTAGTTTTTGTTTTGATTAATATACTAATAACATGTGGCTTTAAAAAAACAAAAAAAATACCTTCAAATCATCAACGAGTTCAGTAATTCATGGCACTCATGTAAAAAAATTAAATGGTTAAGATTGTCTTTTAATTATATTTTATAGATTTTGTATTAAAATTTCTATGTGAAAGTTTGAACGTCCCTTTGTCATTTAGGATAAATAAAGTTATTAAGTGAAGATAAAAGGGCAAATTAATGCATATTGTTGAATTATTTTCTCTTTTTTTTTTCTTTCTTTTTTTGAGAATGATAAATATCACAATGTAAGGAGCTTAAAACATACTCCCTCCAAATTAAAGGGTTTGCCCCATTTCTCTATTATATGAGTCTTGTATTTTAATAAAATGGGACAAACACTTTAATTTAGAGGGAGTATATGATTATAGGGTTTTTTATCTTCTCAATATTTTAATTCTCATAAATTATATTTTTTATAGTAACATAGTTATGAAGTTTAATAAAAGCTAGTCTTAGTATATCATCTATATCAATTTGTCAAAAATCCTAAATTTTAAATTTTTGCATAAATGATAAAGTGAGTTAAATATATAGTAGCCTACTACAAATTTCATTGCAATCTCATTATATGTTTTGTATATAAACATTAGACAGACAATATGACATGTACGCATAAATATTAGATAATAATTTACATTTAGCCATTATCCATATGTCAATAGGATTTTTTTGTCTAACTTGTTAATAAGATTAAGATCCTCACAACTCCGATTTCATTCTATGAGAGCTATTATTCAAAGGAAAAATGATGAATAAAAAAGCAACACATACCCAAATAAAACATACTTTTGAATGTTTCTGAAATCCTAAAAAAAACTTATGAACCTAAAAATAATTAGTCATTCATATTCAATTCGTGTTGTCAATCTTGTAGTTAGTTAATAATATAGTATTGAGTGGAATAGCGGGATTATTTATGCAATTCTAGTATTTTCTTCTTCATATAGTCTTCTTTCTCCAATGAAATATTCCTACAAAAAAAAAAAGAGTGATTAATAACAAACAAAATGGTGGAATTTGATTTATGTAATACTAACCTTATCGGTATTAATTTAAGTTTTCCCGTAAATAATGAAAAAAAGAGGGCATTGAATCATAAACATGTAAGTGTATTTACATTTGAATAGCATATCTCCACAAATATTGATAGCCCCTTATAAATGGAAGAAAACAACATATATGCGAAGGTTAAAAATGTGAAGAGTACTTCATAACCAATGGAACTTAAAAATAAATAAATAAATTATAAAATAAAAAGAAATAGTATTGCACATATTTACAATTCTTTTGGCGATGGTGGCAAAAAGATATTGGCTTATTTTTCTCACAAATGTTGTCTTCCATCAAACATTTATAGCCAAATGAGAACGCGTTTTATGACTTTTGGCGTCTTTTTTTTATTATTATCAAATTTAATAAATACATAAATATGTAGCAAAGTTTTATGACTTTTGACCATTCTTTTTCATTATTAACAAATTTACTTTAGACATAAATATAGAGTAAGAAGAAATGAAATGTAAAAGGTTTGCTTTAATTTTTTTTCTTTTTTTTTAGAAAATCCACATTGCATTTATTTTTTATGACTTTTGAACATCCTTTTTCATTATTATCAAATATAATATAGGCATAAATATGGAGCAAAGTTCATGACTTTTGAGCATCATTTTTTTTCATTATTATGACATAAATATTATAATAAATATTTGTGTTGATTATGTTCTAAATTCTACATAAAAATAATTTTTTTGTGAGACCGTTCTTTTGTATTACCGCAATATTTTATCAATTTTTAAGTCATAAATACTTAAACTATTTTTATGTTAATCCCAAAAATTTGTAAATATTACTTTGTAGGGTAATTTAGTTACTTGTAATGGTCTTATTCAAAATAAACAGTGTTATATTAGAAATAGTCAAAGTTTCGGTGTTCATGTGGTATTTTTTTTATTATAGAAAATTATTTATAATATATATTCACCTCCCCAAATAGGCTTTTACTTTTTTTTGGTGGGGCACTAACTCAATTATCATTCAGTGTGTGTTTTTTAAATAAGAATTATCCGTCAAGACGTCAATATTGTATTATAATTTGTCACTAAGAAAATATTATATAATCAAATACAAAATATAAATTAATTGTAAAAATGGCTCATGGAATAAAATTTAATGTTTTATGTAGTCTTTTAAACTATACTATTGTGTATCTCGTGCGAATGCACGATTTTTTAGATTGTCATGTATAAAGGACTTATAACAATTAGAACTAATAGTATTTAAATACACTTTAAATTAAAATTTTAAAATCTACAGTTGTTAGTTTGTAATATTATGAGTTAAAATAGCAAAAATTTGACATTTTTACTCTGAATAAATTGATCGTGTAACTAAAACTATTTTTGTCAAATAAGTTATTTATTAAAAAAAACATCTACTTCAAATGAAACAAATTATGATTATTTGCACGCGTTTAAAGTCTCCGAAGAAGCATATAGCTATTTTTGTAATTTTGTTACAATATACAAAGTAACAGATATAAATAAAAAACACGAAAACCGCATACCAATTCAATAATATGTGTAAAAAAATTTAAAAAAATTGGATTTTAAATATAATATTTGTGATATTTAAAATACATGTATTGGAAAAATGAGATAATAACGAATAAAATACATATGGCCCAATTATGAAAAGTTTCGATATTTGATAATAAGATATTGTGACACATATATTGACTATATATTATATATTGATTATATATTAGGCCCAATATATGTTTAGAATATCCTCAAAAAAGCAAGCCCAATTTCTAACTAAGAGTGTTTAAGCGGGAAAAATTTTTAGTTTTCTTATTCTTTTAGTAGAAAGGAGATTGTATAGATTGATAATACGTGGATTATGATATTGTCATGTCACATTTAATTTTGCCATGTCACGTTTAATTTGCCATGTCACATTAACCTTTTAATTATATTGTATAGATTATGACATTTATTAACATATTTTTATTACAAAAGTACAATTAAAATGTTAATATTGATTATAAATTATGAAATTTTGATGTAAATTTGTAAGGGTTACATAAAATAAATTAATTTATAAAAAAAGAATTAAATCTATAAAATAAGACAATTACGTGGCAATGAGTTTTGATGCTCACGTATACGTGGCATTTACGTGGCATTTTTGGACCCTACGTGGCTTTGTCTACGTGGCGTTTATATTAGTCATTTTAGGGTAGACTTTTAATTATATTTTATAGATAATAATAGTAGTAGTAGTAGTAGTAGTAGCAGCAGCAGCAGCAGTAGAAGACTAGTAATAATAATAATAATAATAATAATAATAATAATAATAATAATAATAATAATAATAATAATAATAATAATAATAATAATAATAATAATAATAATAATAACTCAGATTGTCTCTCGCCTCCCCACCGATTTCATGTAAACTTTTGTTTTTCTTTTAGTGAAAGTTGCGCGCATCCTTTTATAATAATAATAATAATAATAATAATAATAATAATAATAATAATAATAATAATAATAATAATAATAATAATAATAATAATAATAATAATAATAATAATAATAATAATAATAATAATAATAATAATAATAATAATAATAATAATAATAATAATAATAATAATAATAATAATAATAATAATAATAATAATAATAGTTGAATTAAGTATACTTCAACAGAGAGTTGAGGAGCATTCTCTCAAGCGGGAAGATTGTAGCTCCGAATTCTTCTATGCCAAAATTTCTGAGAGAAAAGTTCAGTAGATTATTGGAGCTATAGAAGATGCAATGGTTTCACTCATTCTGGTTTGGGAAATGTTGCACAAGCTTTTGTGGACTACTACACCAGTCTTTTGGGGACTAGGAGTGCAGTTAAACCTCTTGACACTGCTTTTCTTAGGAAGGGCACTACTGTACAAGAAGTAGATTGGGTTTCTCTTATTGCCCTTGTTGGTAAACAGGAAATTAAGGATGCTCTTTTCAGCATAGGTTCTAACAAGAGTTCTGGGCCTGATGGTCTTTCATCAGGCTTCTTTAAAAACTCTTGGGCCTTAATTGAAGATGATTTTTGTCCAGCTGTTAGTGAGGTCTTCTCTACTGGTAAATTGGTTAAACAAGCTAACACTACTCTCATTGCTTTAATCACTAAAAAAAAGATTGTCAAATTTGTTCAAGATTATAGGCCTATCTCTTTTTGTTCCACTATCTACAAAATATGTAAAGTGCTAGCTAATAGAATGCAGGATGTCCTACCTCAACTTATTGGAGGAGAACATGCTACTTTTGTCAAAAGAAGGAGTCGAATTACCATTAACCTTAACCATGGAAGGCAAGCTAGCCACGACAAACAACTTTGTTCTTAGGGGAATGATGATCCCTAACAGGTGCAACTTAAATGTTGGTGAACTATCGTCGTGGAATGACCCTGCGACTTTGGAGTCGAATGCTTGGTGACTTTATCTAATATGTCATTGTCATGTGTTTTCACTTTCGCTTAGTCAAATTGTTTTAGAGAACATAAAGATGTTATATTTTAGCGATCATTCTTATAGTCAGATTGTATATCTTTCAGACATCTAGATCTTCGCTAATGTTGATTTACACTATATCCGTCAATGAAATTTACAACAGCAGTCGCTAAGTTCCATAACTAATTTCAGGTTAATGATGATGGTCTCAGAAAATGGATCATATCATAATGTCGTCGTGGTTATTACCAATGATTTAGACTACTCTGTAAAGGTTGTGCCATCCAATAGAATTCGGGTTTAGAAAGCGGCCCAAGTTGTGACAGCCAAAATCCTATTAATAGTCACCTCCTACCTTGCCCTCCGTTAAAAGTTTATTAACACAAACAGAACGCCCAAAAGTAAGCAAGCGGAAAACACACCATTACACCATATACATCGTAACAAGTATGGTTACTACGCACATCCATAGACCAAATTAAAGACTATCCATTTCGATTCTGATGCTTACATATGTGTTCATCCAAATGGTTTCTAAATTGAGGTCCACCAAAGCGTTTTTTAAAACCATGTATATTCCCCGGCTTCAAAAACAATTGCAATTACAAAATATTCTTGTTACATTACCTGATACGTTCGTGCAACTCACAGAGGGTAGAGACCATGTCTTATTCCAAGCCTAATGAGGAAACCTAATGAGAAAACCTACATTTAATTCGTGACTAACCATTAATACACCTGCCTTATATACAAGAAATATGGACCTACCTCGAATACATTGCAAACAAATTCAAGATTACTAAGATGTACGTTCAGGTTGTGCCAACAACGACTCTCTCCAGAACTCACAAGTAGTTGGAGTGGGTGCTCCAAAAAATCTCTTTTATCTAAACAACAGATAGCTCGGGACTATTTTGACGAATTTTGATGTAGTTTTTGTTGCCAGTGCACACTTTCAAGTATAAGAAGGAACTGTTTCGGGTTAGGGTCCCTTGAGATAGTTCCATAGATATCTTCAATAGCAAGGATACCAAACTGATTAAATCGGAATGTAGCGAAAAATTAGTGGCATATGACTACTAGACAATCCTACTTATTTGTGTATAAGTATCTAGCTTCTCAACAAACCTATGTTTTACTAATTGTAATTATTACTACCTCTGAACCAACTGAATCCTACCTAGATGGTTTAATCCTGCATTTACTAAGCCTTTTCGGTTCTTGTACGTAGTCGCACCAACACTATACTGTGGTATTTACGCTGCCCAAGGTAGTAGTGTACCGCTGTCGTTCAGACTGGTAAATGGTAGAGACCAACTTCGTAAAGTAAATCGCCTGCCAATCTAACGCCAATCACACATTAACTAAAACCAATTATCGGGAACATCATGTCAACGGTTAGTCAAATCGGGGCTCCGCGCCCGGAATGGCGTGGCGCAACGACTAGTATAATTGAAAGGCTACCTAAAGCATTAACTTTTATTCCATGTGCAACTTTTACCATTAACTTGAATTTAGTATTTTATTATAAATTATTTGGTTTGATTAGTGATAATAATAAAACATTGATTTATAATTCTTAATCTAAAAAAATTATATTGAATGATAATTAAATTAGTGACCCAAAAAAAATAAATAAATAAACCTACTTGTATTGGTGTTTGTTAATTATAAATTATTTTTCTTTAACAAAAAAAAAACCACATCATCATGTATATAGTTTTTTCAAAAAACAATAAGAAAAAATGTTGAAAAAAGCATTAAAAATCAAAACAAATACTAAATATATTTTGAAATTTTATTGTTAATTAGAATATATTTTACGGATAAAATCATCGTATATTTTCTTCAGCGTTGATAATTTTCACCATATTATTTCAAACTAATGCTAACCATTCAATCTACTTTGAACTGTAATTCGCAAAAAAAAAATATAGAAATTTCTATTTTGAAAAACTTATTTTGGGTTGAATTAATTACATAACTCAACTGTTTTTAATGAAAGAACAATAAAAGGTAAAAATTGACCGAGACAGAGAGAGTGTAATGAAATGGAATAAAAAAATCGAAGACAACAACAAAAATATTCGTGGCAAAATACTAATAAACATAGCAATATTCATGACACAATACTAATAATCCGTGACAAAAGTTTAGTATATTGTGGACATATACATAACACAAATATATGTTGACGATAATGGCAATATATATGAAATTAAAACTAAAAGACTCAAAAATATTGCAATAAGAATAAATTTCATTGGAAATAAGATGGATCTTGCTTCTCCCTCGCTTTCGCTTTGACAAGTGATATCGTTCCTCTACGTGGCTTTTTGATTAACCACAATAATGGTGAGTGTTGAGTGGTTATTGTGTTCAAAGTGATATCGTTCCTCCACGTGGGATCGTTAGAGAGTTAAGTGATACGCTCAATTTAGGCTTTTATATTATTGTGGTTATTGTGTTCAAAGTGATGTCGTTCCTCCACATGGCATCGTTAGAGAGTTAATTGATATGCTCAATTTAGAATTTTTATATTATTGTATCGATGATGACATTGAAATTGAAAAAAATTTAATAGGCTTTTGCATTCATACCCATGAAAATAGTGAACGCATTGCGGAAATTAACGAGATTGACCTTGCAGATGACGCATCATGGAGACTGGTATCCTTTAGACAACCATAATACGGCAGGTCCGACGGCGAGCGGTGCGGCGATGACAGGTCCAAAGCATTACCAAAATAAGAATCCCACGAGAACAAGATCACATACCCAAGTTGAAAATTCTTCGTCTTACAGAAGGTCGCCCAACAGACCGTAAAGTATCGGTCTTTAGAATTGTCTCTACTTCGGACGCGGGAATCAAACATCAACTCTTGTGCTTCATTGTAGGAATCAAGAACATCTAAGGTAAAGACCCACAATTTTCTAATGAAGATTTTTGTTGTTCTTTTCCTCTAAATGTTTTTTCAAGAATTTGGCGCATAACTTTTGTGGGTATCACCTGTAACACCCCCATATATATACGAAGGCGCCTTACCAAGAATTACCCTAGCATATAAAGGTGCTACCATCTCGGTTGTCCGAGGTAAGTAGATCAAATAAACAATGCAGAACGTTTATTAAATGTCCTTTACAAAATAAATGAACGTGATAAGGATTACAACTATAACAACTGAATGAACTACTAAGCATGAGTGACAGCAGCAACTAGTTAAACATAATGATGACCCGATTCCCTTCCATGTCCCGCAACCAACATATCATCCAAAACGGGGTCAGTCATCTACATAACCAAGATAAGTAATAACAAGCCAATATCCAAGTGACTCAGCAGACACTCCTCCAAACTCCATCAATAATTAGTAACCGACTACACACCTAAGTGTGTAGACCTGCCAGATTATCCATCGCAACAGGTAATCCTCACCGCTAGTGGGGGACTGTAGCCTTGCCCACCTAAGCCCCACTCAACGCAATGAGCAATAACCCATGTCTATTAATGTGCACCCCCTTGTGACGGGAACCACAAAGGGCAAATCAAGGGCATGAAGTCATTCCCGAAGATGACTTCACTCAGCCGAGGACGCACCTCGAGAAACAAACAATAACCAATCCAAACATCCATGAAAGACAATTTCAATAACAATACTAATCATGCCAATACATCAATCAACATCGTTTTAAAGCAATTAAACAGACAACTGAGTAGGGAAACCCTACCTTTTTGCTATTCCATGAAAGTGCGTCCATCAAACAAGCCAAGCAAGACTCCATGACGAACCCTATGTTGGACAATATAGTTATATGTCCTATTAAGTTTTGATAATGACAAAGTATATGTGTCTATATATTTGGTACTTGTAATAGTTTGTTGTATGTTACAAGAAACTTTGAACAAAGCTTGTTGTGGTTATATCAAGGCAAAGACAAATACAAGTTTTGAAGCTCAAGATGAAGAGCGTATATTCAAGATACAAGAAGATCAACTACTGAAGATCTCCAGGAAGATTAGATAAGATATGTCGTCATTTGGTAATGGTATCTTTAAATGTGATTTTTGTGAAGTAAAGTTATAGCTATTTCATCTATAACTTTACTAAACCAAATCTAAGGTTAGCTCTTTTCACTATAAATTTGGATGATTTATGAAGAACTTTGTTTTTAAAGCTTAAAATATTTCAAAATGACTTTATAAACTAAAGTATTTATTTTGATTATATCTTATACTCATTATGGATGAATAATTCGTTATTATTCTAATGATTAGTAATACAACTTATGAGTTGTTATGCTATCTAGAATTTATACTATTGTTCATAATTCACCGTAAATAGAAATCACCTAGGGTTTCGTGCTGCATAGGGTTTCGTGGAAGAGGACAGCCACCTTGGTCATGATCCTCTTCTCATTTTTCTTGTTGTGCAAGTTAGGGTTTAGCATATCTTAATTGATGATAATTTGTTAAAGATTACATATCTCTTTATTATCTAAATAAGATATCCTTTCCATAAAAAAAATAAAGAATATATCTTGATATAAATATTATATAAAGATTTCACATCTTCTTTATTATTTACCAAGATATTATTCCCTTAAAAGATAAGATAAAATCTTAAAGAATAATTCCTTCTTCTGTTACACGAAATACACGGTTAGGGTTTCGTCTTTCCGAACCCTAGTTTCCATCTTCTATAAATACTACTTTCGTTATCCTGAACCAGAACCTTGTCGTCCATATCTTTCACACACCTAACTCTCTAAATATCCCTCGTCTTTCGATCTCTTATGCGAGCCACTTTATAGATATCCTTTTCTCCCTCTCTCGTGTCCAACGTGGCATACACTTCTTGATTAACTTTTGCCCTCGCATCACGCACTGCCTTATTAGCGCCTCGTCTAGCCTCTTTGTACTTTACAAAGTTCTAATCACTCATGCATTTCCCCAAAACCTTATAGCATTCACGTTTTGTCTTCATTGCTTGTCTCACCTCTTCGTTCCACCAAGATGTATCCTTACTTGATGGTCTATTTCCTTTAGATTCCCATAACACCTCCCTCGCCAAATCCTTTACAACATGCTCCAATTTATCCCACATTGCATTTATATCTTTCTCCTTGCAATCCGACCAAATATCGCCACTTCCGACCTTATCCAAAAACGCTTGTTGGTTTTCCCCTTGTAGCTCGCACCACTTGATTCGTGCCTCACCGATTATATTTTTCTTCCTCAAGTCTCTCTTACCCCGAAAATCAAGCACCACTAGTCTATGTTGTGTTGCGGCACTTTCCTCGGGTATGACCTTGCAATTGGTGTACTCTTTCTTCCACACGTTCCTTACCAAAAGGAAGATAATTCGACTAGCATTTCCTCCACTCTTATAAGTCACCAAATAAGGATGCCTTTTCTCGAACCAAGTATTCGTTATACCCAAGTCATATGCCAAAGCAAAATCTAATGTGTCACTTTCTGCTTCATTTCTCTCCTTGGACTCAAAATTCCCATGAATGCTCTCGAAGCCAACTCGACTAGTACCCACATGCCCATTGAGGTCACCACCAATGATCAATTTCTCTCCAATAGGGACTCGTTCTACAACCTCTTCCAGATCTTCCCATAAGGCTCGTCGAAAAGAAGCATCCAATCCTACTTGAGGTGCGTAAGCACTTATAACAGTCAGCACCTCATCCCTGACTACAAGCTTAATGCTCATAATCCTATCACTCTTTCTCGATACTTCTACCACATCGTCGATGTAATCTTTATCAAAGACAATACCCACTCCATTACGACTTTTGTCTTTACCCGTGTACCAAAGCTTATAACCCCAAGGCGCTATCACCCTTGCTTTATCTCCGACCCATTTTGTCTCTTGTAGACACATTATATGCACTCTCCTCCTTTTCATAACCTCCCCTACCTCAGCTAATCTCCCTTTCAAAGAGCCAACATTCCAAGTACCAAAACGTAACCTACTACCCTTTCTAAAGTCATGCCCTGATTTATTTACCCACTCTACCCCAATCGCCAGAACAACACGAAAGTGGCGGAAAAGACTAAGATAAAACTCACTTGCCAGAACAGCACAAGTGGGCCAGACTCGTACTTGCCAGAATAGCACAAGTAGGTTAGACCCATACTTGTCATAACAGCACAAGTAGGGCGTAAATATAAGTCAACGAAGAAGGCATAACATTATGGCATTTCACGAGAATACAACATATTACAAGTAGTTACTTAGAATAAATAACTCATACTTGAAATATGATGAAAACATGAAAAGAAGCAAGTAAGAACCCATAAGTGAAATATATTATACCATTTCATGCTTGTACAACATTGCTAAAATTTTATTTCATATTTACAAGTTACTTGAGCTTAAACTAGAACAAGTGATAACAAATGAATTAAGTGATACGAAATACGAGGCAAAAAGTAAACAAATAAATGAGAACTCAAATATGAAGTATATAGCATCATTTCATACTTTTCTACTATGAATAAACATTATACTCCATATTTACATGTTAATTAAACATAGTATAAACAAATGATAACAAATGAATTAAGTAATAGGAAACACTAAGTAAAATGTAAACAAACCCAAAACGAACCAAACCGCATTTAAGTTTAACAACTAAAGACGGTGTTTAATATGTGAATGAGACATAAGCAAGGGGATATAATGATAAAAAGGTGTAAACACATCATATACAAGCATTAGAACCAAGTCTAAGATGCATACCAAACAAGAAACATAAAACCGAATTTATAACAACAAGTTTAGTACTCGACTACAACAAGGGTCAAGTTCAAACAGTCATAACTAGAGTTATAGACATGATAATGAGATGAAACTAATTGGAGGTGATAGATTATCCTCTCTCGGTTCTAATGGTAGGTCATAATCCCAAAACAAGCAAGTAACAAAGGAGTTATGGCTATTTTATGAAAACTGGTCAGGCTGAAACCGTAATGGGCTGCTTCCCGCGACACATACAAACTACATCTTTATCCCCAAATCGATCTTATCTTATCATTATAATCCAATTGAATAATAACATGTAATTAACAAGGAATTTTATATGTATATTTAAGACGGAAATCAATAGTTTACATATCCAAGCAATCAACTTTACCCAATTGTTCCCAACTCAATAGTTTACAAAATAACAATTTCATGACATAATTAAACACAAATATTAAGCATGAACAAGATGGTTTACTTACTAATTCATCCATGTAACTAACCCAATTTATCCATGTAAACACTCATGTAACCAAAAGACTATAAATTTCTCTAACAATCATAAGATGGTTTCACATACAAACTTATTCAACAATAAACATGTAAAACATGTAAAGATTCAAACTTTGACACACATATGAGTGTACTACAACATATAAACACAAAAAATTGACATAATGTCGAGTAACCTATCACCGTTACCTTTTGCTCTTCACATTTCCGACTCAAAACTACTCCGGGTTGTCCGGGTTAACATCTAACACAAAAAGAACGATTTAACATGGAGTCTCGTGCTATAAAAGCCATGTAAAAAGAGGGAAATTTAGGACATTTATTATCTAGAAATATGGAGGGCGAGAAGAGGAAGAAGTAGGCGCGAAAATCACTTGATTTGGTTGAGAAATGAGTGAGTTATGGAGTTTTTCGTGAAGTGAAGGAAATTGTTTTAATTGTGTTTGTGCCATGGATGAGTTTGCTGAAATTTTGAGTAAAAATGAAGGGGTAGGGTTTATCTCCATTCTCCAATGATTGGTGAAGAGATAAGGATAATAGGGAGGTCCATTAGTCAACTTAGGCACAAAACACCTAAATTGAGTCGATTTTCGCTAGAAAACACGCCTCAAGCCTACTATAACTCGAGTCGGAAATTATTATCATTATTATTATTATATGACAAAAATTATATTTTCCATAGAAAATGGCCTTCAAAAATATAATAATTTAATAAAGCAATTAAAATATTTTAAAACCATTTTGCGAAAAGAGAGGGTGTTACAATCATCCCACCATTTAAAAAGTTTTGCCCTCGAAACTTGAAAGTAGAAGATGGAAAGTTATAAAGATAACGTAGGACTTTTCGAAATCGACAGCCAAAACATTTACAAAGTTTGATAATATAAAAATAGAATTCCATCAAAAGTTTCAAGAATAATCTTCCGAACGTATAAGTTTCTTGTCAAAGGGATGGAAGTGTTCTCGTTGCGCATTCAAAAACATCGACATTCAAAATCAACGAGAAGGTCAAATACCAAATCATTTGCAGAAATCCAAAATCAAAATTCTTCCAAAAATAATTATGGAGAGTTTTAAAAAGTATAAGTATCCTTCCCTGGAACGAAATTGCTCTTGTCGTACACACAAGAGCGCTAACTTTCCAAGTAAAAGACAGACGCAAAACAAAATCATTCGTCGATAAATGTAGGACAAGTTATTAGACGTCTTTAATAACGAGTCCTAACATCCCATCAACGTCAAAACTAAATGAAAATGATAATCCACTTAAATTTTCTTTTGCAAAATCCACATAGAAAGTAAAAAATCCATTTTCAAACTCTAAAAGAAGTCAAGTTTTTGAAAATGTAACATTAAACTTCGACAAAGAATCAAATTTTTCTAAGAATCCATCAAATTAAAAGCAAACTTTCATTTTCAACCCTTTAAAATAAGTAAAGTTTTGCCAAAGTAACACAAAATTTTGACAATGAACCCAAACCGTTAACTCAAAATGGTTAGAAATTGCACAAAATGAAAAACAACTTAATTACAAACCACGCTAAGGAAATCAAACTTAACCAACAAAAGGACTATGACGGACTTTTAGGGGTAAAAAGTCACGGTAAGGTAAAAAAGGAGGTAAAAAAACATAGAGTTTTATAGGCCACTAGTATCAATCCCAAAGGGAAGCACAACGAACGAGAAAGAGAAGTATGAACGGTAAAGCTTATGGTTAAAGAGAAAGGGAGACTAGACAACAAGGAAACGCCACATACTCAAATCACAAATAACAACGTTGTCCTAAACGGTTCCTCAAGCATCCCTAAAAATTGGTCTTATAACCACATTACTTTAAAGGATTTCCTAAATAAACTTACGTCACTTTACTTCTAAGCTATTCCACGAAATAAAGTACTTCACCACACTTGTGATTAAACAACTCCCAATCATTGAACATCCACAAACGAATTACACAAAAACAAGATCAAAACTACTAACAAAGCTATACTCATACCCAATAAATGTCAAAAGACAACACCAATCTATGTATGGTTATCAACATCCTAAAGGTGTCTTCTTCCAAAATCACATCATAAACGTTACTACATGCTTACTCCTAAAGTAACAACGCTCAACCTACTAAGCTTTCAAATCCCAAATACGATTAACAAAGTCAAGTTCCATAACCTCAGTAACATATGCAACTCACTCTTTACACAAAGAATCCAACCAACACCCACTTTATGTCAAGTAACTAGGCATAAGAATTACCAAAGTATGTCTCACCACACTACCTAAGCCTTTCCCACAACACAACCTCTCAAAACAAGAGTTATGGGTCCACGAAGTTGGTTTTTTGGAAACAGGCTAAAAAACATCCTCGATCACACAATGAGGAGTTGTTTATTAAAGCTCCAGTTGCTGCTGAAAGCCACTCTCACCTTTCCTTCAGATGTTCTTATGTCACTGCTATTTTCAAATCGATGCTCTCTTGGATGGTCATTCATAGAAGAGAGTTTGACCTTAAATAGGAAATTGGTTGGATTCGAAGCAGGAGACATAGAAAGCACTGGACTAGCACTTGGTTCACTTGTTCTTTAGCAGGGACCGTCCACCTAATTTGGCATGAGAGAAATCAGCGTTTGTTTGCAGGTCTGGAGATGAGCATTGATATTTTAATCAAATTGATTAAATACATAGTAGGAGTTAGATTGCTAGCTAATAGTTCTGATGGAATCTATTGTGAGATAGTAGAGCATCTTAATAGATAGCAGTAGGTCTCATGATGAGAGACGTTCTCCCACTAATTTAGTGGGAGACATAATAGGGAAAAAAGAAATCTAATTGGTCCCTCAACCCCATCATATGAGAGGTCTCTCAATAACGCTATTGAGAGGTCGTCTCTCCGGCGTTTTTGTGAATAGATAGACTATTTTAGGCTTACCTAGCCTAAATAGTGGATAGTTTGTAAGACTACTCCTTTCTTTTTTTCCTTCATGGAGGAATAAAAATGGAGAAAACTTTCTTACAATAATAATAATAATAATAATAATGTGTAAATTGATAAAATGTATCAAGATAAGAACCTTTTTTTTATGAATGGTACCAACATAAAAAATAATTTGTAAACAGTACTAGAATATTTACTCCGATCTACTAATAGTACCAGCTAACACTTTCCGGCCAAAAATTCTATCTGAAAAAACCACTCCCTCCTCTCTCCGACACCCCTCTTTTGTCTCAAACACACCACCACCTCCACGACACTGCCACCACCATCAACAATCTGCCATCATCAGCCTTCGACCACTGCCACCGTCAAGCACAGTCGTACCTCATGCTCTAAATCTCCCCAAATCTGTAATTTTTTTTTTTTTAAATGAAGAAGAGGATGAAGAGTGGTGGATGTCGATTTCGATCTTGGTAACTCAACCGACAACCACCAACGCTTATTCTCCAGCCTACATCATTTTCAATTTTCAAATTTTGAAAGGAGGAAGCGGAAGAAAAGGCAGAATGAGGTAGAAGGTAAGACGGTGTGTGGTCGAGTGTGGCGTCGTCGGGGTGGTGGTAGCGAGTGCGAGGCAAGTGCGTCTTTCCGGCGAGGGTGGTGTTTGGCGGGTTAAATAAGGGGTGATGTATTAAGGTGGTTTGGTTAGGCTAGGCTAGTGTGTAGGAAATATGGGAGGGGTAGAACAAGTATACAAAAGTAAACATTAGGCGGGAATTTTCAAATCCACCTAAAAAGTGCGATTTTTCGGCGACTTGGCACTATTAATAGATCAGAGTAAATATTCGGGTACTTTTTACAAATTAATTTTTATGTTGGTATCTTTTATTAAAAATGGTCCTTATATTGGTACTGTTTATCAATTTACTCTAATAATAATAATAATAATAATAAGAACATTTTCTAAAACAAATTTAAGATTGCCCTTTCATGTTCATAATACTAATAAATTTAATGTACATTTTATAGTTAAATTTTAGATAAAATATATTGGGATATTCTCTCGTGTACCCCTGAACTTTTCCTCGTTTTTCACAAAAAAACTTTTTTTTTTATGACGAGGGGGTTGAGTCCCCCCGGGCCCATGCATTCCCGCACCACCACATGGACTATGTAAGCCACCCCCTTCGGGGGCTGCAGTGGCCAAGTGATCATCGCCCCAGTTGGTAGTCGAACCTGTGACCTCTCAACTCCTGCATTTCTGCAAGCTTCAAGGTTTAACCCAGCTACCACTGGACTAACACCACTTGGTTCACAAAAAAACTTTGACCGACTATAATTCTATGTTACGTGTTCAGAAAACTGTAGTTTTTTTCCAAACCAATTATCTCATCAAGGCCTTGAATTTGAAAAAAAAAATACACCGCTCTTTGAACTCGTAGCCTCTAGTTATGGTTGGTCAAAGATTTTTTAATGAATAAAATTTGACCGACCATAATTCTCGACTATGAGTTGAGACGGTGAATTCTTTTTCAAACTGAATACCTCTTAATGAGGGTCAATTTGAAAAAAAAAATGTTTATCGTATTCTGAACTTGTAGCCAAGAGTTATTGACGATTAAAATTTTTTTGCAAGAAAAGAGGGATACATATTAGAAAATGTAAAAGTTGAGGGGTACACGAGAGAATATCTCAAATATATTTAACATTACCTACCAAGCTCCACAAACATTAAAACTTTGGAGAGATGGTCTCTCAAAAAAAATTGAGAGACCACTTTTGTCGTACCTTTTTATGTACTTTTTCGTACCCCTTTTATTATTGTTCGTGATTTACGGGGTGTTTGGTTGGAGGCGTTGGAATGGAAAGAAATCGATTTGAGTCATTCAAAAGTTTGGTTGAGGCATTTTGGAATGGAGTTAGAATCCTGATAACTTCTAATTCAACCCTAACCCGTGGAATCTCATATCCACCTTCCCCCACAAGTTTCTAACTCCATTCCCCCCTCCATACAATTCTAAGTGAACCCAACAAATCTTAATATGTATGGGGTTTTAAATACATTCTCCCATGTTATCTCATTCCATTCCAATTATTCCGACCGTTTGAACCAAAAGCCCCCTTATATATAATGTCTCTTTCATATGTTACATGATTTCATAATAATCGTACATATATCATATATCGTAACCATTTTTATTAGTACCTCGTTTTATAACATACTTACCTATTTTATTAGTTTTGCCGTTTTTCAAACAATTTGTAATTGGTTTCTCATTAAATTTATTGAGAGACCGTCTCTTAGGAGAACTATGATACAAACTTTAGAAAAACGGTCTCTCAATAAGTTATTGAGAGAACCATTATGTCATATCCATTAATGTAATTTTGTATCCCTTTTTTTATGACTCAAAATGTTCAATTTTATTACGTACGTTTTTTCATAAAAATTCTACTTATTTTATCTTGTACTGTAATCATTTTTATTAGTACTGCATTTAATTTTATACGTACCTCTTTTATTACTTTTGTACCATTTTCCCATCAGTTTATTATTTTCCATCACTATATTAAAATACTATCAGCCGAAGTAGGATTGTTCGCAATCAGAGGCAAAATATCTGACCACACAAAGCGACCCATAACTCTAGGAAACAAATAAGCTAAAGAATGTGCTACGCTATTGTTAACTCCTCTCGTATGCAACCAAACAATAGATAAAAACCAACAAGATATATTCAAAATACCGAGAATAACTAAATAGAAAACGCTTTTTCCTTTATTCTTCTTCTTCTTCCGCAAACCATCGATGACCTGAGCACAATCATTTTCGATCACCACATTCAAGTGCCTATTCTGTCTAGCTTTCCAGGGCTTCCAACACGGCAACAACTTCCGCTACATGTGGCTCCCACTTCTCCTTCCATGCACGAGACCCTCCCCACAGCACCCTATAAACCTCTTCCTTACACACGACTCCAGCACCAACCTCACTTCCTTCCTTTACGTCTGCATCCACTTCACCTTGACCGACCCAGCCGGTGGCGCCACCACCCAACTCTCCCGCTATCCACCACTAACGTCCCTCCTTGCCCGTCATCCGTCACCCTCACAGATCCCCAACCCCCAATCTTCTCAATAACCTCATTAGTCCTCCTAAGCACACTTGACGGATCGATCTCCTTCCCCTCGACAACAACCTTATTGCAGTATTCCCATATGGCCCAACAACACACCAGAAACTTTCCATGCTCCATCACCCCAAGCTCCCCCTACCTTGCTTCCATCCAATTCTGAACCCTCCCTTCATCGTACTTCATCCATCGTACCCTCGTCTCGCTTCCCAACCCATCATTTCCCAAACACAATGTGCAACCCAACAATCACGGACAAGTTGAAGACTCGACTCAAAATTAGAATGATTAAAAGGACAATAAGTATACCAACCTCCAACTCGAGAAGCAGCATTCATGTAACACCCGCGAATTTCTCATTTTGACGTTTATAATTTATTTAACCGTTCAATTACTTTATTTTATATTTTTAAATTATTTAATTTTATTAATTTTATTTTAAACATGATTTTTATAAAAGTAATATCTTAAGCTTAATTTATATAAAAATACGTGTTTTAGTCGCATAATAATAATAGTGACAATAATAATAATATTAATAATAGTAAAATTCCGTCTTAAATTATAGTAGATTTAAGACGTATTTCCGTCTAACAAAAGACCATCACATTTTCACATGTGAGGCAAATCTATTCTCGACCTATCCCGTATCGACAACTGTAGATACCTCATTTCTACACCTCCCACAAACCAACCGGTGATGATTGGGCCGCATGTTTGGTACGCGGAACGATTTGTGACAGTTCGTAAGTTTATCGTCAAGTGATTGCTCAAACATTTATGTCTACCTCTTAGTTGTCATCTACGTACCAATACGGTCGTTTTGACAGTAATTAGAGTACATTTGGAGTCCGGGCCTAAAACCGTCTTCATTTTCTGATAACCGTTAAATCCCGAGTCAGAATGTTCTGGATATTTCTATTCCATATTTTATAAATATTTCACAATCTTTAATCTTTGGTAAACAATTTCCCGTAATATTCATACAAAATATTAAGGAAAACCAAATTATCCCGTCATTCCATAATCCGAACACGGAAATCTTTCTTCCGCAGGAGGAAACCACCTGGGAACAGACGCAGCAGGTGTTGCGCCTCTTCCAAGAGACGCAGTGCTTGCTGCGCCTCTTCCCAGGTCCTTTTCTGCGTGTTTTTCGTATCTTTTTTATATCTTTTCGAGATTCACTTCCAAAGTCTCTCCGAAAACCCTACTCCTTCACGTGATTAGTATAAATAGGAGCCTTCGCTCCTCATATTTCTCACGCGAGTGTCCGCCCTTCTCTTCTCCCTTTGCATTCTAGACCTTTGTTCTTACTTTTTGGCGTCTACGTGCTTGAACTTTCGACCACGTAAGCTCGGATCCTTCTGAGTGCCAGCCTCGTTTTGCATGACCGACCAATTTGACCAACTACACATCAATCAACTTAATTAATCTATTCGTTTTCCTCTTACGAGGGCACTTTCATTACATTCGCGTCGAGCATCACTAATCGTAAACTTAGTTCATCTCGTTTCGTCAACATGTAAGTCTGAGGGTGTATAATCTCTCTTTTATTATTGTTCTTTACTTATTGTATCATTATTGTAAGGTTTACGTCGAAAATATCATTAAAATCGATTTCTAAAACCATGCTTTAAAACCCTTTTACGGATTAACAGAAGATAACCGTCGAGAAAGGACGCAAAGAATCGCCGCGCATCTTGAAGGAGCGCAGATTACTCGCTGCGCCTCTTCATGAGGCTGCCAGCCTTCCTCGCTTCCTTTCTTCTTCCTTCGTCCTCTGTAAATTCGTTTCTTTTTTATTTCTTATTTGTTTGTTCGTTAATTCTTCGACATAATAGCATAATAATTCGCATGTATATTATTTATCATCATTAACGCATATAATTCACCATCAAATCCGACTTAAATCCCAAATAACCAATATTTGCGGGTTTTCGTCATTAAACTCAATCCGGGTTTTAGAGGTTCAATTCATCCATATTGAGTCTCTGAAATTCATCATTGATATATTTGCATCCGTTTATTTATCGTCACCATCATATATTCGTCATTAATTCGTCCTATTTAACCTTTTTCGTTCACCCATGTCACTAATCAATCTCTTAATCATGTAAATAATTCGTTTGCATCCATCTTACCCATGTTTTATCGTTTTTATGACTCATTCATATGTAATTAATCCATTAAATCACTTCTATCCGAGTCAATTATCATAATCAACCCTTAAATTCACCAATTAATATTAACGATTTGCAGTTCCGGCTTCACAGCCAGAACTCACCCTTGGAACAGACGCAGCGTCTGCTGCGCCTCTTCCAAAGGGCGCAGTCCTGCTGCGCCTGTTCCAGGGTGATTTCTGCCTCTGAACTCCCTTTCTGCCTTGACCTAATTAATTAGATTACGTATAATTAACTATTATCCGTATTATCGCCTATAATCTGTTCGTTAATTCTTTTATTCTTTTTTCTCAAATTATCCGTTTTAAAGGTATTTTCGACATAAATCACCAAATCCGTTGTAATTATTGTAATTTCCCTTTATTGCATTTATCATTGTATTTTGTATCCTTTGTATGCTTTCACATGTAATTGAACCTTAAATCCTACTTCGACCCAATTGTATGTTAAACTAATTGTTCACCGACTTAGTCTAATTTTCACATGTTAGGATTAAAGCTTGGATGTTGCATTGCATGCATATAAATCGACGATATATCGAGTATGAATAGCTTCCCAAATCATTAGTAGAGGCCGCTATCGAGGCGGGTGGGATTAGGTGTTCGATCAAAAGAGCTTCCTAATACGTACCCTCACCCTTTACTCCAGATCTCTGTGAACATCCGTGTTCATTGGCATCCACGAGAGTCATTCTAGACATAGAATGCTAAGGGTAACGAGTTCTTGGTGTTCATGTCTCTACTTTGTGTCTTGACATGACACGAGGTATTCGAACGGTTCCAATTTCCCATAAAAATTGGTGGCGACTCCACAAAATGCAAACGCTTGTTCTCTCCTCCCAAGTGCCCCCGTGGGCCCCATTGCCCACAGTTTGGCGACTCCGCTGGGGATAATACACTTACGTGTAGCCAAGGGTGAAACTTGAACAAGGTTAGGGAATTGTTTGTACAAGACAATTGTCGGTTTTCATAACTCGGTCTTCCTAGATCGTTTCATTCGGCCTTCCTAGGCCCAACCCAACCCATTCGACTAATCGTCCCGTCTAAACGGTCCTAATTCTCATTTCGGCCTAAGGATGGATAGCGATTGACGTCATCCATACCATGATGCTTACTCTTGTTTGTATCAAGGGCCTTCACTACTTGAGGAAATGGACTAGGAATCGGCCTTACTCTTTTTTGGTACGAGCCTCTCCACAGACTTCGGGTTTGATGGTTCGGTATGGCAACCCACCCTTTAAACCAAAACCCTTTTAAATGCACTCAGCATCCCGTTATAATGCTTGTATAAATGTTTGCACCTTACGTGATCACCATTTCTAAACGAAACCATGACAATTTTTGTAAAATCAAAACTCTTCTCTAAATGAAAAGAATTTTTCGAAAAAAAAGGGGGGAGAGGCCCATGATTAGCGCAAAACCGAGTCAAAACTATGTCCATTTTTCAAGTCAAAATTCGGGCCCAAGCCCATTTCAAAACCTCACTTCGAGTCCACTCCTACAACTACACTATAGTTGACTAGGACCAACATTTTTTCAAACTTTGTCATTTATTCAAAGCTCACTCAACACAAATGGCACACACCCACTTCACGAGTCAAAACATTTCTTTTCAAGTAAGTGTGTCAGAATGGTCGATCGTGTTTTGATTCGTTATCGATCTCTTATCCAGTTTCCAAGATGCCTGAAACAAGTGACGTGAACTTCAATCAACTTCAAGATGGTAATGATCGAATCCTAGCCGCACTATCTCAACTCCAAGTTTCTCAAGACCAAATGTATGACCGCCTCGACACAATCGAAGGCCGAATGTATACTATAGAAACGAGGTTGCCTCCTCGAGAGAGTGAAGTAGTGGATGACTTCGTGAATGACTTTAGGGACGAAAACCCTCCCATGGGTATGACTGTAGCTGAGAAAAGACTCCAATACCTAGAAGAACAATTGATGTATCTCAAAGGGGATGATATCTATAGGGAGAATAACCGCAAGTATGAGGCCGTAAATTCCAAGTTGCCAACCAACTTCAACATGACGGATATCCCTAAGTTTAAGGGCCATGAAAACCCTTTGAACCACATCCGTGCCTTTAAGGATTATATGTCTATCAAAGGCATCAAACCCGAGATGTTCTTAAGGATCTTTCCTTCATCTCTTGACACCATCCCAAAGCAATGGTTCTACTCTTTGGAACACAAGAAGATCGCTACTTGGGAAGATGCCGCGATCGAATTTGCTAAGCAATATGCGGATAATGCTGAGATCCAAGTCAACATGCGCACTTTAGAGGTTCTTACCCAAAATGACAAAGAAGGTTTCACCGACTTCCTACGTAGGTGGAGGAAGACTAATACCCAACTAGTTGAACGCCCGGATGAAGCTACCCTTGTGGAGAAATTCGTGGACAACTTAAAGCCCATCTATGCCAACCACTTGAGATACCAAAACATCAAAACTTTCAAAGACTTAACCATACTAGGAACAAGGATTGAAGATGACATCCGTAAAGGACTCCTGTCCAAAACGGTAGGTCGAGGATATCAAGGCTCAACAAGTCGTTCTTACGGCTCCACTAGCAAGACCGATGAAGTTAACCTTCTCAAGCCATCCAAGAAGAGTACCCCACCAAGGAAATTCATAAATCTTGGGGACACTTACTCCAATGCTCTAAAAAGGTTAATGAAGCAAGGCAAACTCCAACCCATAGGACCTACTCCCGAACCCGAAAAGAAGTCCAAGTTCTGGGACGAGAACTCATACTGCGAGTATCATAGGAGTAAGGGACATGACACAGAAAAATGCTACAAGTTGAGAAATGTGCTTCAAGACATGATTGAGGATGGTCGACTACCAATACCGCCGGGAGGTAAGCCCAACAACACTCAGAATCCTCTTGGAATTCTAGTGATCACAAGTGAAGAATCTACCTTAGATTGTTCACATCTCATCTCTCCAGTTGAAAATGAAATCCACGCAATCGAGAATGAAGGTTTCTACTCCACTATCTCCCCTACCATTTCCGACTCCATCACATGGGCGAGAAGTGTGGATAGGCAAGTTTGGGAATTGGAAAATGTGGTGACAACACTACATGACCCTAATGCGACACCTAAAGAACATGCGCCACTAATTTTCTCTCAAAACACTACTATGCAAGAAATAATCGCCAGGGTTGATAAACTAGTCGGCCAAATCACACGACTAGAAGACAAGATCATGAGGATGAGAGAACTAGCTACAATCAATGGGGTTTGGGACGATGATGATGAAGACGAGTACCTCATTGAACACTCCCTAGTCAAAGAAATAGTCCAAAATGGTGAAGACCAAGATGTGGACCACCTAACTCGTTCGGGACGTCCATATCAAAGCACTACTCAAAATGGTCCAACCAATGTCATCACGCCAAATGACAATGAAGATGATTCTACTGATCATTTGCTCAAGCAATTACAGAAAATAAAGGCTGATCTTTCAGTCTGGCAACTAGTAGCAAGTTCATTCCCACATTGCCAAGCTTTACTGCAAGCTTTGGCAAAGCTACATATAGCACATAACTCCACACCCGACGATGTAGTCAACTTGGCCTTCTAAGAATCACCAAAGTTAAGTAATCCTATTACTTTCTCAGACGAAGATTTGCCACCCTTTGGCGCCAGTCATAACTTGGCTCTCTACATCACCGTCATTTGCTTAAAGAAGAATGTGCCAATGACCTTGGTAGATGATGGCTCCGCGGTCAACGTCATACCCCTCAAAACAGCATACAAATTAGGCATGAAAGAGTCAGATTGGACCCCTACCAATCAAGGTGTTCGCGCATATGATGGTACACGACGAAAGGTAGTAGGACTCGTTAACCTAACCATAGCCACAGGGCCAATTGAGCAAAAGGTTAACTTCCAAATAGTGGACATTGAAGCTTCCTTCAACATACTTCTGGGAAGACCTTGGATTCACACTTCTAAAGCGGTAACATCCACCCTTCACCAAAAGATCAAAATCCCACTAAATGGCAAAGTGGTGATGATCACTTCGTCACCCATCAAGGCGATAATCGAAAAGAAATCGAACAACCAAGTCCTCGCAGATCCAGTATATGAACTTGGGGGCTTCCAAAGCATAAGCGTCATAGAAAGCGAATTGGCACCCCTATACTACGATCCTTACTCCAACTTGGTGGTCAACCACATACTCAAATCCCAGGGATACTTCCCTGGAATGCCTTTGAACCCTATCCGAAGAAACACCTTCGCACCCTACAAGGAAGGCAACTCAAAAAGGATACTACTTGGACTAGGGTACAAACCCACAAAAGAAGAAGTTCTCGAGATGCTTGCTCAAGTTCAAAACCGTAAGTACGTAGGAGTCCAAATGCGACCCTATCTCCCTACCTTAAATGGATACTTTGTTAAGGAAGGAAGTCTAGAACTCTTTCACGGATTCCCCAAACCTTGGCACTATCTCGAAAGGAAGCTAGCCGGAATCGAGATCTTTCACGATTGCTACTTCATTCCTCCAGAAACGGTTCCTACAGTCAAAACTCGCCAAGCACCTTGCTTGGACGAACAAGCTGTTAGCCTATTGTTTGGAGAAGATCGATTTGTTAGAGCCGCGCAGGATGAGATCATTACCATGATACTTCAAGACGATCACTTCAACCCTACCGCGTTAATCACAGAAACAAACGCGAACCAGCAGAAAGGATGGAGAAAATCAATCAAGTGGACCAACAATCAAGGAAGACTCTTCAAGCTCACCACTGGAGAAGGAGAGATGTTCAAAGGAGAACCAAGACGATGAATTCGAGTCGAGTCGAGTCGAGTCGAGTCTAGAGAAGTCACTAAGGAGTCTCCTCCTGTCGTCATCCCCTTTCCCTTTGTTTCTCCTAGCTTAGCCTCGAATAATAATGATAGTTCGGAAATGTCCCAACAATCGTCCCTTTACCGCCACCGACCATAGATCGATGGCTTCTTTGTTTCAACTTTTCTCAAACTTTAATATGAATAAATCAGGTTCTGCTTACTCTTTGTGTTATCTTGAGTGCAATTCTGTTTACGATGATACTGAGGATGACCCAGATCCGGACTCAATTGAGATACCTCCCTACATAGCCAAAGAAATACTACAAGAGGGGGAAGGGGGACCCGTAATAGAGAACACCGAACCCATCAATGTAGGAACCGAACTAGAACCACAAGAACTTAGGATAGGGACTACCTTGAGCCCCACCGAAAGGGCCAGTTTCATAGATCTCCTAAACGAGTTCAAGGACGTTTTCGCTTGGTCCTACAAAGACATGCCAGGGATCGACAGGGATATCGCCGAACATAGCATCCCAATTAAGCCAGGTTTCAAGCCTGTGAAACAGAAGCTTCGTCGAATGAGAACAGAATGGGCTCTCAAGATCAAGGAAGAAGTCGATAAGCAATTCAAAGCTGGATTCATCAAAGTTTCCGAGTACTCTGACTGGGTAGCCAACATAGTACCTGTACCCAAAAAGGATGGGAGAATCCGTGTTTGTGTTGATTTTAGGGACTTAAACAAAGCCAGTCCTAAAGATGACTTTCCTCTACCACATATCGACATATTGGTGGACAATACCGCAGACCACGCGTTACTATCCTTCATAGATGGCTACGCAGGCTATAACCAAATCAAAATGGCCATAGAAGACATGCATAAAACCGCCTTTGTCACTCAATGGGGAACCTATTGCTATACGGTCATGCCGTTTGGGTTAATTAACGCCGGCGCCACCTATCAACGCACCGTAACTACGCTCTTAGATGACATGATGCATAAAGAAGTTGAGGTATATGTAGACGATGATACGTGTATTTTATATAGTCTTTTTAGCCTATTTTATGCACGTATTTCTATGCTTTTATCGTAGTTTATTGCTACGAAATGCCCCGAATATGCTACTTTGGGTTATTTTGTCTTATTTGCAGGAATGGACCCAAAGGTAGTGAAAACGAGCCATTTACCGTCTGATTTGCATGCATTTGGAGGAAGAGCGGATTTGGAGCGGAATTATAGCTGTCTCGGGATGCGTGAAGCTATTTCGGGAGCTAAAAGAACAAGTCAAAGTCAAACTAGCGTGATTAATGAGCTGCTGAAGTCAAGATCCACTCGATCGAGTGATTTATTAGTCGATCGAGTGGTTTTAGGTTGAATAATCAGTCGGTCGAGTAGTTTATCTAGTCGATCGACCATTTGCATTTATTGTTTTAGTCGATCGAGTAACTATTCTGGTCGATCGAATGGATTTGAGCTTAGTTGCTCGATCGAGTGGTTTTATTCCACTCGATCGAGTGGATTCGCTGATGGGCTGGACTTTTAAGCTTATTTCCGTCATTAGGTTTATGAATAATCCTATTTTCTTATAAATAGGAGCTAGGACGACATAATGGGGGCCTCTCCTCTCTTATTATTTTTCATTTTACACTGTTACTGTTACTTCTGTTCTTCCTTATTTTCCGGATCAATAATTCAGTAATTCATTCCTTCTCTTTACTTTTATTTAATGTTTGCTTCTTCTTTATTTCTTGTTCTCTATTTCATTATGCGTAGCTAGATCCTCTTAATATGTTAGGATTAGGGAAGCCGTGGTAGTAAAATGTTAGGATCGACTTGATTAGATTAGTCTGGCAATAAGAATTGTTTTAAGCAATATAATTGTTATCAGGTTGAGTGAATGCATGCAGGAGACCAATTTATTTAGTTACCCCCGACCTGGATCGAAATATTGGAAGGGAAGGCTTGCTTAATTACAATAGGTAATACCTAATTAGGGCGAAAGCTAAGTTAGGAGACCCTAGGGCGATTAGAGACCGAAAGGGTATAATCGTAGGTTTAAGGATCGAAAGGTGACGACCTCGCTCTTCTTATCAATAATTTAATCGACTCAGTTGACCCGATAGTGTAGCTGCCACGGTAGACCAACTCCTAGCATATTTCCTTCTCTTACTGTTATCTTCTCTTAGTCATTCCCCTCTTGCTTAGCTTCATTAGTTTAATCAAAACAATCAAAACCCCCAATAGTGACAATCCGACAGACCGAATTAAACAGATAGATAGCAAAATAGCCTCCCTGTGGAGATCGACCCTACTTACCGCTGACTTCTGTTAGTAGTACTTAGGTATTTATTTTTGGTACATAACGACCGTATCAGACGACATGATTGTCAAGTCCAAGGATAGAGAAGGGCATATTGCGAACCTTCGCAAATTCTTCCTAAGGTTACGAAAGTACAACATGAGGCTCAATCCTCAGAAGTGCACATTCGGAGTAACATCTGGCAAACTCCTGGGGTACGTCGTTAGCCAACGAGGTATAGAAATAGATCCTTCCAGGATCAAAGCTCTGATCGAAATGCCACAACCTCAAACAGAAAAAGAAGTCAGAGGATTCCTGGGTAAAGTACAATACATAAGTTGATTCATATCGAAACTCACCATGATTTGTGAACCTATCTTCAAGAAGCTAAAGAAAACAGATCACACCATGTGGGATGATGACTGTCAAAAGGCATTTGACCGAATCAAGGAGATATTGGCTAAACCACCAGTGCTCATGCCGCCTCAGCGAGATCAACCTCTTGGTTTGTATCTCACAATAACCGAAACAGCCATGGGCGCCATGCTAGCTCAAACCGTAGGAAAGGAAGAAAGGGCTATTTACTACCTTAGTAAGAAGTTCTTGGAGTACGAGTGCAAATACTCGCAACTCGAAAAAACATGCCTCGCTCTTGTGTGAGCAACGAAGAAGCTACGCCATTACATGCTTAGCTACTCCGTCAAAATATACTCCAAAATGGATCCAGTCAAATACCTTTTCGAGAAACCCGTCCTCAACGGACGCCTAGCAAGATGGACCTTGATGCTCTCAGAGTTCGACCTCAAGTACGTGCCTCTGAAAGTTATAAAAGGACGCGCCGTGGCCGAATTCTTTGCAGAAAATCCCATCAATGATGCACAAACAATAGATACTTGGTCATTTCCAGATGAGGATATACTCCAAACCGATGTAGACTCCTGGGACCTTTATTCCGATGGAGCATCAAACTTAAGAGAATTTGGAATAGGAGTGTTGCTCATTTCTCCTGAAGGCGAGCATACACCGATCTCTGTCAAACTCGACTTCGAGGTGACAAACAACGCTGCAGAGTACGAAGCTTGTCTCATTGGACTACAAGCGGCAGTGAGCTTAGGCATTAAAAACCTCCGAGTACATGGGGATTCATCCCTGATCATCAATCAAGTTACAGGATCTTGGAAAATCCGAAGCGAAAGCCTAACACCTTATCAAGCCAGAATAGACCAAGTTGCTTAATTCTTTGATCACGTAACCTATCTAAACCTACCTCGGGAAGAAAATCAATTTGTAGATGCTCTTGCAAAACTTGCATCTTTGATTAATATGCCAGATAACATGGTTGAAATGCCTTTATGTATCGAACGACGGTCAGAGCTAGCTTATGTCCACCAAATCACCAATGAAGAAGAAATCACACAGGAACCCTGGTTCCAAGCAATCCTAAATTTCAAGCTCAACGGTACCTATCCACCAGATATGGACAAAAGGGGGCAACGTGCTATACGTCTACTAGCTTCCCAATACGTTCTCATGCAAGGAGGGCTATACAAAAGAACTCCTCTTGGTGTAATCCTACGTTGCCTTGATCATTCACAGGCACGGAAAGTGATGGAAGAAGTTCACGATGGAGAATGCGGTCCTCACATAACTGGGCCCATGATGGCAAAGAAAATCACACGTTTGGGGTATTATTGGACTACAATGGAATCTGATTGCATCAAATACGTAAGACATTGCCACAACTGCCAAATTTTCGGGAATGTACAGCATGTCCCTCCTTCATTGCTTTATACAATGACATCTCCTTGGCCTTTTTCTGCCTGGGGAATTGATATAATGTAATACCCCGTATTTTATATAATAAATTAAATGGATATTATTATATATTAATTATTATACATTTTATATTACTAATTATATCGGGTTAATTGTTGAGTCGATAATTACGTTAAGCTATCGTAAGTTAATTGAGACGGGTTTATATGGAATTCGAAATGTGAGCTGACCCTATTGAGTTGGCCCAAGATCGGGTTCAGCCCAATTAACCCTAAAGCCCATTTAACCCTAACCCTAAACCCTAAACCTAATAGTACCCTAAGCTCTATCAACCCGCCTCCCTCAACCCGCCTCCCTCTTTTCATCAGCTTCAATCTCAACCCTCACGCAAAACGAGAGAGAGAGAGAGAGCGTGGGTGGTGACGGCGCAGCAAGGAAGACCTTAGGGTGTTTGTCGACGACCGTGGGTGGCCCGGTGGCTGTGGTGGTGGCGGAAAAAGGTATGAGTTCAACCCTTTCCTCTGTTTTCGCATTTGATGTCGGGTTTTTGGTGGTTGTTTCGTGACTTGGGGAGGTGAGGCTAGTGGTTGTTGGCGGGGTAAGGGAAATGGGTGGTTAGTGACGAGTGTTGTGGTGGTGGTTATGGTGGTTTTGGGCGGTGGAAATGGCGGCAGGAGGTGTTGTCGACAGGGGTAGACAAACGGGTTAAAATGTGCGTTTTCAGGCGAGTTTAGATGATTAGATTTGGGGTGGCGCCACCGTGGACTAGGAGGAGGTCGAAACGGCGGCGCCATGTCGTCTGGGTTCGTGGGCTGACGGCGACCAGGTCTGTGGTGGTTTGACAGGGGACAGTTGTTGGCTGCGGTGGTGGTGTGGCGAGAAACAGAGGCGTTTGGTGAGGCACGGTGATGAACCAGGCCGTTGCCAGCCCTGTTCGACTCGCCGGCAATGATCAGCCGGTGTGGTGGTTGTTGGTGGTGGGGTCGAAGTGGGTAGCTGGCCAGGTGGTTGTCGCGGTGGTGTAGGTGGCGCGTGAAGGGTGGGGGTGAGAGTGAAGGCGCGTGTTGTTTAGTCGGGTTTTGATTCGTTTTCTTATTATTTAATTTATCGTATTAATTAATTAATTTAACTTCCGAGTCATTTAAATAATTAGAGACGGGTTTGAGTCGGGATGTTTGAGTTGTTTAAAGTTTGATTCGGGTATTTCTTAATCGTATAATTCGTTTAATCTTTTATTTATCATATTAGTTATTTAATTTATTCCCGAGTCATTTAAATACTTTATTTAATTTAATTCCCGAGCGCTTAAGTAATTCAAGTCGGGTTTGTTAAAATGAAAAAGCTACTATATCGGGAAAGTTTCCATTTTAAGAAATTCTACTTTAGTAACTTTCTATTTTGGGAAGTTGGGTCATATACTAATCGGGTTATTTTAGTTATCAGTTGGGCATAAGTTTGGTGTCGGGATTGTATTTCGGGAAGCTTCTATTTTGGGAGATTTCTATATTTAGTAGTTAGTAATTATAAATATTATAATTGTTTTAGGTGACGGATTCGTGAAGGATCGATAATCAGATTCGTTGCTTTATTTTCTGGACTGCTTGAACTGCTTAATTGGATTTGCTGGCACTTTGAGGTAGGGAAATACACTTGACCTATTATCGTTGTTGTTGAATTGTGTTGACTTGATTCATGGTTGTTGATTTACGTTATGATTCATATACGGAAGGTGATTGACTGAATTGATCATATTGAGTATGATATCACAACATCGGGTAACTGGCATGATTTTATGATTTATCAGTTCAATGATTTACATGTTGCATTGCATTAATTTCTTTTGAGCATTCATATGCATTGGAGATGGAGGATGTGGTGGTGATGTGGTGTGGTGATGATGATGTTGTGATAAGGCCCAGTGGGTTCTGCAGACTTGCCCTGGTGTCCTCAAACGAAATGGTAGATCGGCTACGGTCGATATATATAGTCTACCGGGATCGGTATGGTGGGGCGTTCGGGTTATGAGTTATGAGACGAGTTATGAGATATGAGTTGAGATGGAGATGGAGGTGACGGGGGAGCATGCATATCATATATTTTTGTTGTTGTTTCATTGTTTTCCCTACTCAACCTCGTGGTTGACCCTTTGTATTCCTGTACGCCTGTGATGATCCAATTATTGGGGAGCAGATTGACAGGTATTTCAGAGACTGATGGGAGCTGGCCGGGAAGAGAGCTTGGATGACTGACTTAGTGCCTAGCCCACCTTGGTCTTATTAGTAGTTTTATTAGACTTTATCTTTTGGTCATATTTTTGGAGGCTTTGTTTTAATTCCGGTTGTAATCTCACTATAAACATTTTAATAAAGTACTGTGTTTCTTTCCTTTGTTATCTACTGCCTCGGGTTTCCGAGATGGTAACACCGTCATTTATCTGAGGAGTCCTAGTTCAGGCCCTTAAATAAATGGGGGTGTTACATATAATCGGGAAGATAACCCCAGCTGGAACAGGAGGTCACTGTTTCATCCTAGTGGCAATCGACTATTTCACCAAATGGGTAGAAGCGGCTTCCTACACTAGTCTCACGGCTAAAAATGTGGCAAAGTTCATACAAAACAACATCATCTGTCGGTACGGTTGCCCACATGAGATCATTAGTGATAATGGATCGCATTTCCAAGCTGAGACTCAGCAATTGCTAGCCAAGTACAAAATTAGGCATCACCACTCTTCGCCATATAGACCACAAACTAATGGCGCGGTAGAAGCAGCGAACAAGAATGTTGTCACAATTCTCAAGAAAATGATTGACAACTATCGAGATTGGCCAAGCAAGATACCCTTCGCTCTATGGGGATATCACACATCAGTAAGGACGCCCACTGGGGCCACTCCTTTCTATTTGACTTACGGCATGGAAGCCGTACAGCCAGTCGAGTTAGAAATACCATCTTTGCGTATCTTACTCGAAAGTCAAATCCCGGAAGCTGATTGGAAGAGGGATAGATATGAAGAACTCATCCTCCTGGATGAATGTAGGTTACGCGCCTTACATAATGTCCAAACATACCAAACACGTATCAAGCGAGCCTTCAACAAAAGGGTCAAGCCAAGGAACATTAAAGAAGGAGACTTAGTACTCAAATCGGTCAGAGCTCTTTTACCTGCCGACCCACCGGGAAAATTCAAACCTAATTGGGCCGGGCCATTTCTAGTCAAATCCATACTTCCAGGGGTTGCGGTTAGAATTACAGACCTAGATGGGAATGAATTTGCCAACCCGACAAACCTTGACCAATTGAAACGGTATTATGCCTAGAATAGGGACAAAAACGCGCCTCGCGTAACCTCACGTGTCGCTCTTGTGGCACTAAATAAACGACCCCTGGCCAAGCTGAAATAAGCCAATGTCACTCTGCTCTTGCATTTTGACAATCTTGTCATCCTCATATCATCAAATAAACTAAATTCGCACCTTAAGAGTAAGTAAAAAGCTCATGCTTATTTTCTAAGTTCATTACAAGCTCTTGCTCAGAACAATTATTCTTTTACATTTACTCGAACTACGCGCAAGGGTTTGATTTCATTTTTTTAAATGAATACGTAGGCAATCCTTCACAGGATACAACCCTTTAATTTCAAAATGTAAATAGAAGGACATTTGCATTGCATTTGGAATTCGACAAGAATAATAAATAGAAAATCACAACGGTTTCGTAACCAATTAACCTTTTATTTCATTCATTTTCTAATAGTAATAATACGTTACTTAATAAAAATAAAAATAGGCTAGGATTCTAAAAACCCCACCTTTTTATTACAACAACAATAATAATAAATAATAATAAAGACTTGGGCTATTCTTCCATCTTCCCTTTGCCCTTGTCATTCTTGTCATATTTCCTATCGCGGCCTCGAGTCGGACGCTCTTGCACCACTTCAGACCTAATCACCAACGGTCTTTCTCGAGGTCTAGCTTTCCCATTCTTGTTAACCACCATTTCCACGACAGGAGAGGTCTTCGGTTTCTTCGAAGGATGAACAACTCGAAACCTGGCTTCCTCCTCTCCCTCAGTCAGATGTTTCTCTTTCTCCTTTTCCACCTCGCGCACCTTGTAGTCAACAGGCTCACGCTTTCTCAATCTCTCGCGCTCCTCCGAAGTAGTAGCCTTCCTCCATCGCAGGTAGGAATCTGACACCCACGAAACGTTAGCAGAAGAATTCAAGAACCATATGTTTCTTTGGGCCCATTTAATGGCCCACTCCCTTCGGCTCTCAGTAGTAAGCGCCACAGCAGTCTGCGGGACCGTATCAAGCTTCGGGATTGTCTGCTTTAGCCCAACCTGTCTCATCAGCCTCTCCGGGAAGATGCATACCATGAACTCCAAGCCGGGAATGCGCACAGATCGGGTAGGATCCATGGAAGATACTCCAGTGACAGATTTGAGATGCCACCACGGTACAACCCATCTAATCAAGGGGCCATCATCACTCTTCAGTTTATTTTCCCAGTAATTGCACACCCGAGTGAAGTCCACCATGTAAAGCCTGGTCCTCATTGCAATCGAACGAGCATGATAAGAAGGAACATGAACCGGGGGGTCGATCTATCGAAGGCGCTCCATAAGCCAAACCTACCAAAAGCAGGTATTAGACATCAAAAAAAAAAAGAAAAAAAAAAGAAAAAAAAAGAAAAAAAAACGAAAAAAAAAACGAAAGAAAAAAAGAAAAAGAAGAAAAAGGAAATATGTTCTTTTACCTGCAGAATAATGGGACTTTCCAAATACGGTAGGTCGCGATTGGCTTTCCTATTATCCAAACCCAATAGGATCTCTCTTAAACATAAACAAGCTGGGCTCCTGCGCAGCTCCATTTGCTCAACTAGGCCCAGAAGACGGGGATCACCTCTCAAATCTTCATCAACATGCCCTTGAAGGACATACACATGCAGCAAGCAAAATCCGAATGCCCTTCGCCTAGCAACATAAGAAATGGTGGGGTCGGCCCTGTTAATGAATCGATCGATAAAGTCCAACATTCGCACTCCTTTTGAGGTAACTAAACGGTCCACCTCAAGTCTTGACAATCCAAGCAAGTCTCTAAACTTTTTCTTATACCCTTGCGAAGTAGAAGGAATGGCAGACAAGTGTTCTGGGTCCCATCCTCCAATCGCAGCAATTTCTTCAGGGAATGGGCAAATGTCGCCTCCAGGGAACGCAAAAACATGATAATTCGGGTCCCAATAATCAAGACAAGCATCTAAGAATGGTTTGACAACCTTGATAAGCTTCAAACTCAACAATGATCCAAGATTATAGGCACCCATGTCATGTTTCTCCATGTTGGAAAACTCGTTGGTCCACTCCTTTAGGCGAATCTCTAAAGTATTCATGATGGAAGCTTATTTTGAGAATTTTATGCAATAAGATGAAGAAGAGACGGAAGAATTGTGTGAATAAAACCTCTATCGACGTCTCTATTTATACTAAAATCTGTTTCCTAAAATCTGCCAGAACAGACACACCTGGGAACAGGCGCAGCACCTGCTGCGCCTCTTCGAAGGGACGCAGCTCATGTTGCGCCTCTTCCTTAGCGTTGTTTCTGTGAATTTCCGCGTTGGATCTTTCCTAAATTCCTTGGCGAATAATTTCCTATTCCTACGGGTTATTATTTTGGTAATTACGTGAAATTGCCATATTTCGTGTTTCCTAAATCCGCGGGGACGCATTTCGAGGCAATGTCAGCATTTTCGTCATTTTAACACACTTGTATTTTAGGAAATAATTTTCATTTTAATTCAATTTTAACAATTTTCATTTTAATTTATATTTATTCATTTATTTATATATTTTCATTTCATTTCTAACTTACAGGTTTATATTTTTTTCATTTTTTTTAGGGGTAACCCTCCCTACCGTCCGGTCATTTCCGGCAAATTTATTTTTTGCATTTTTGGCATTTTCTTTTGCATTTCTGCATCTTTTGAGTCATTCTTTTTGCGCTAATTTAGGCCATATGTATATACAAATGTATGTTCTACGTGATTTCTATGTAAATTTCGGCAGCATGACGGCGTAAACCGTCATCTACCAAACCTGCTCAAAACTAACTTGCAGGTACAAGCAACGCAACCCAGCAGCAAAGGCACTCAGGCCATCATATATACAACCAAAAAAGGGGAAATGTACAAAAAACTGGGGGCTCGAGCCCCAAAGCAAAGTCCAAAATGTCCAAAATGAAGTTCCTAAAATGTACAAGTGTACAAAACAAACAACAACACAACAAAACTACTGCTCGTCGCCCTCAAGCTCCGCAACTCTCGCCTCGAGAGCGGCAACCTCGGCGTCGCGAACCTCGAGCTCCCTCAACAAGCGAGTTGTCTCCTCCCGAGACTGGGCCAGCTCTCGCTCTAGCTCACGATCCCTCTGCAAACAGCAAAATTGGCTCATGTAAATCATTTCAAGCAGTTATGAGAAGGTTAGAAAATTCAAAAATGAAATTAAAGAAAGGTTTATACCTGGCGACCTCGACCGCCGACAAGTGCCTCGACAACAGTAGCTCGTAGCCAGTTGACCACCCTCCATAACGCCACGAACGAGACGGTGCAACCTGCATTTTCAAAAGAGAGTTCTCAATAATGGGATAAGTTCGATCAAATGTGTTCTTACACAAAAATCATACAAGTTAGAGGCTTACCCTCCGAATCAGATGCTGCCAATCGTCCAGGCCAGCATCCCTCACAGCCACGTCAAAGTCACGCAGCTCAGAGAGCGTCGTCCTCCCGGTCGCGTCAATGTACTCGAGGGTCTTGGGGTACTCTGAGGGCTCGATGCCCGCCGCCTTGACCTCCTGCAAAGTCAAATGATCCTCATTAATCAATGATCTTTCATTGTATTCTCAAAATCAGCAAAAATAAAGAAGAGTAAGATGCTCACCACAACCGGCCAGTACGCCAACCTCCCGAAGAGGAACGCCGAGTAGTCCTCGCCAGGAAGAAGGAGGGCGTCACCACCAACGCCAGCCAAGTCATCCTCCCTCTCAGCCTCCGAAGGCTCCCTGAACATCGTCCTAGGAGGATCGATGGGAACCGTCAAAACATCCCGAGAGCACTGACGAGCCAAGCGCTCGCCCAAGTACCACACAGGACCCATCGACGTCCTCAGCAGTAGCCGGCTCGAGCTCCTAGGTCGAAGGACCTCAGCCACAAAAGGAGGCATGCCAGCCTACTCCGCCCAAGGCCTGGGCACCCACTGGACAAGACAAACAAGGAATCATTCTTATGATCGGTCAAAAGCAATGAAGAAACGAAACGAATATAACTGAAATGCTCACACTATCCAACTGAAGAGTGTTCACGTCCCGCCGGTAGACACCGTGAGAGGAACGCTTGCTCCTCGTCCGACACATCACCCAATCCCTCACCACGGGATAGGCCCTCTCCAGCGGCTCCGTCCTCTTGGGCGAGAGGCTCGGAAAGTAAGAGTACACCCACGCCTGTGAAGCAAGATAGTCAATAAACGATCTTTCGCAATTTGATAAGGAAAAGAATTGATTTTAGTCTAAATGAAGGTTCATACCTCCAACAGAAGTCCAGGGCCGACAGCACCAGGAGAAGTCCCCTTCTCCATCAACTCCGGATGGACCATGGCCCTCATGAAGCGGATGAGGACCGCAAAACCAGCAGTGACCCAGTCCCAACGCCCTAGGGAGCTCAGGTCAGAAAGGAAGGGAAGAAGTTTCGTCGACAGCCTCTCTCCCTTGTCTCCGAGGTAGATCGAAGACAGAAACCACCAAAGCCACAAACGGGCCCTCTGCTCAGCTGTACAAGGAGGAGGAGCCGTCTCGATCCCGTCAATCACCACCAGCGCCGGGGTCTTCCCCGCAAAGTAGTCTCGGACGTAAGAACTGGGCACCAAACCAGGCACTGCAGCAGCCTTCGGCGCCAAGTTCCAGCCGATCAATCTCCTAGCCTCGGCCGAGTCCACCCTCATGGCAGTCTCCGGCCACTCCACCACCTCGATCCCACACGGCAGACCAGAAATCATGCCGTAGTCCTCCAACGTGACTCCCATGTAACGCCCCGGAATTTCGGACCGTTAATATATTTCGAAAATAATTTATTAATCAAATAAAAGTTGATATTTAAGTATTTAAAGTAAAAATAATTCAAAGAAATATAATTTTATTATATTTTGAAGAAAAGTATTTATTTTGATAGTTTCGAAATGTTTAAAAATAGTTTAAACCGTGTAAAACTTTTTATTTCGAAATAAGGGCGTATCGGGGGGAAAATGACAATTCTTTTGAACGTTGGGTAAACGAATTTGGAAATGGGTCGTATGAATACTCAATTTTCTTGTAATCTCGTGTTTAAAAACTTTGGTCTTGTCGGAATTTGCATTTGACTTACGGTTTTAATTATTATTGAAACGAGTCAAAACCGACTCGAAAAATCCCGACTCAAACCCGACTCCCTCCTTTCCTTTCTTCCTTTCCCGCGGACCAGTCCCCCTTCCCCTTCCATTTTCTGATTTTTCTTGTTCATCTTCCTTAACTTTCCCAAAAAACAAAACAAAACACCATTTTATCACAAATTCAAGCTAAAATCGCCATATCTTTCTCGTTTCTTATCGGTTTTTCGCATAATTTATATTTTCGGAATCCCCTCGTCGAGATCTACAACCTGGTATAATTTAATTTCAGTTTTCTTGAAGTTGTTTTAAGACGAATTTTCGGAAATTTCGGTGTTCATGCTTATTTATTGTGTTTTTATTGTTTATTTAGGTGAAGAATTGGAAGACGAGTTTGGGGACTCGTATATTGTCGAGGATAGCGGCTAGTTGTTGTTAGGGTTTGGTTTTTAAGGTGCTAATTGCTCATTTTCTAGCTTAAGGTAACATATTTCGAGTTACTCGACGAAAGATCGTCACATGCTTTGTTGTTTTTGTATGTTTTGTGATTTTTGTTTGAGTAATAATTTTCACATGATTAAATTTGATGCATGCATGTTTAATCCATGTATTTTTGTTAGTTTTAGTTAACAAGTTAGTATTGGGAACGATTAATTATGTTTCAGACGGTCTTATAATGAATAAAAATGGAAAAAAAAGAGGAGTAATGGTGGCGGCAGCGGGCCCGGCAGCAGCCCGGCAGGCCCACGGCTGGCCCGGGTCGGCCCATTGCTTGTTTCGCGGTTTTCCATGCATTGTTCGTCATTTTAGGTTCATTAATGAGATAATTAGAATAAGTAATGTATGGGTAAACTTTTGAATTAAATCAAATTAGTAGTAAAAATTATGTTAAAGGTAAAAATTATATTTATTTTGGTATTTGCTCATGTTAGTATAGGTTAGAAAATGAAATTGTAAAGATTAGGCTCAGAATGAATTATATAGCGATAATTGTAATGTTTTGTTGATTGTCTTAAAAACCGAGCCTTAGTCCCTTTGATCGATGCGATGTCGATTAATTGAGTGATTGGTCGGCCAATTTTAACCCGCACTGTCGCAGGGCTGGGGTTGCGGGTAAAAATTCGGTTGAATGAATTAGATAATCGGCCTTTTTCTTGCTTTAGGCCATTTATTATATCTTTATTTCACTTGTGTAGTTAGTTGAATTTAAGTAGTTTCTTATATTGTAAAAACGGCCCTAGATTCCCCGAAGCCTTTCACATGATAGAATGTTAGCATTTAGGTTGGTAAGTTGGACTTGTTGCCCTCTTATGGTTAAGTGGGTGTCTTACTTGTCTTGTGTGGTGTGGGCTAAAGTATTCAAGTCGGGACTAGTGGGACTAGGTCCTAGGTGAGTATTTCGGCCTTCATCATAGATAGGTCTTTATAGTCTTTGACGAGTATATGTTCACTGCTTGATAGCCTTTGTGTTCCTGACTAGTGGATTTATATCCAAGTTGGGGCATGACCTCGTTACTTAGTTTGATAGTAAGTGGTCAGCTTAAGTACTAGCCAACCCTTTGGTGGACTCCTTAGGGTACTCACTTTGTTTTAGAAAAATTGTGAGTCTTGGGTGCGGTGGTGTGTATCCGCATGTCTAGGTATGCGCAGATTTTAGGCTAGGGTTGTGTTGTGTCTTGGACATGTTTTATTAATATAAACCGCTGAGCCAAGATACCGGTTCGATTACCTTCCCTACCTCGTGGTATAGACTCGAGTTACAAAGTGACTATTGACCGTACTAAGAACTTATGCCTGTCTTTGATATATTGCCCTTTCTTGTTTGATGATTCTATGAATCATAGAAGGTGAGATGCAAGCCGGCTATGGTTGATAGAGTTTGGATTACAATTTGTTATATGTTTCACATGATAGTTTAAATTGGTCAATTTAGTATTCATATGTCATAATACTTGGAAATTGGATTAATTGTCATATTGTTTACATGTTTTACTACATGTTACATTAATTATGACGATTCGTGGCTGGGAGGACTCGAAGTTATTCCCCACTGAATTGTGGCTTTCGTGTTTGTATAAAATGCGATTGACAGGTTGTTGATGCTTTGTTGGGGTCACAGATGAGCTAGTGAGCATAAGGAACCTTGGACCTAGTTTTGGCTATTCTTATAGTAAACCTTTTATCTTTTGGTTTTGTATATAATTTGAAGGGACATATGTCTCCCTTTTCTATTTTGGGTTTGTATCATTACATTTTCATATAGATTAGCTATGGCATGTAAATTAGCTCGTTAGCATTGCAGGTTTGGCACCCGCCTCTTGGGAACGTTGGAAATGTTGTGATTGGTTTAGAGAAAATTTTTTGAAATTACAGGTTTTTATATAGTTGGACCAATTACAAACATATCCTACCAGTTTTTCTGTAGAATTTATGTAATTAATTAAGGCTAAATTTAAGGGTGTCACAGTTGGTATCAGAGCTTATTTGCTCCCGACGCACGTTTGTGCACCCCACCTAAAATCACTTGACCTTTAAATAATAAACTTGAGAGATGGGTAGGATGGGTAGAGTTAGGATTTTATGTGGTAGTCTGTTTGTGATTGCTAATTGTTAGGTTTGTTGATTGTTAGTTATTAATTTTGGTGCCGTTAAAGATTGATTATGCCAAATGAGGAATGCTTCCACTTTCTCGATATTTCTTTCCGTATTCAGTGTATCTTACCTTAATCTTCCAATTTCGTTGTTTATTCGTCTTTCAAATTCCTCTTATCTCGCCTTGGTAACTACTCTTCAATTCTTTCTCCTGATTCATCCTTGTTTCGTTTTCTCCTTATAACAAAAGTCCATGTGGACACCTTCCTTTTATTCCGCAGGATAGTCCCCTTGTTCAAGAGAACCCGGTTTTGAGAGAATGTAACATTGGAGGGCGTGAACGAGTTGAGAAATTGATTGTTTAAGGTTTGAGTTGTATAGGAGAATATAACTTGGGATCCTTTGGTTAGTCTTGTTAGTTGTGCTTGATATGGGAGCCTAGTGAGTTGAGAAACACCTTGGGATTTATGACTATTGAGAGCTTGTTTGTTATAGATGATTGAGCATGGGTACTACCTTAGTACATAAGATGGAATGAACCTGAGCTACTTCATTTGAGAGTCTTGATGTTTCTTGTGGAAAATTTAAGGAATGATAGTTAGCCCTAATCCTTGTAGGCCTTGAAAGGAATACAATAGGACATTGATGTTGCTTAATGGATTGGTATTGTACTTTGGAATTAGTTAGTTTGTTAAACCTTTTAAGTTGACCAAATCTAGTATAGAGTAGCCCTTGTTGACCTTTCGAAATTTGAGAACACGTGGTTGACCTTTTTAATCATATCTGAATTTGGGAATTTTGGTGGAATGTTGTTCAATGTAGTTCGTGAGTTCAAAGATGTGATTCTAATTTATGGTATCGGAGACTAGAAGTATTAAGTCGTGAGATGAGGGAGTAAACAAGCCATGGTACTTGGGGATGACATAGTAAGTGAAGTTCGATGATGAGAATGGTAAAGGAGATACTTTGGGACATGGATGGTAACAAATGAATTTGTGTGGTGAATTGATTTTGGCTCTTAGAACCAATTGAGTTGAGGAATACCTACCATTGTGGAGTCCTTGTTAGACCTATGATTTGGTAGACTTTTGAGGCTTTGTTGAGCACCTTAGTGATGTAACCTTATCATATCGATCATAGGCTTTGATGAGTGTTTGGTAAGCGGTAACCCTTTCATTATGCCGCTTCTGTTCTCCTTCCCTTCTCTTTAACGTTTGTTGAACCCTGTTCTTATGCCAAAGTTTATGTATCTTCTTCTTGCCCTAGATATCTTCTTAACTCGAATACCTCTTATTTTTGTCAACCGTTCTCTTTACGGTCTGACTCCTTAGTTTCCTAACTTGTCAGGTTCATGCACCCTTTGAAAATATTTTACCGTTTCTCTATCCCGTTATCACTCCTTATCTCCTTAGTATAGTTGGTACCCTGTTGACCATGTTTTACAGAGTTAGTGAGATGTGATTTGAGGATATAAGATTGACTAAGTAGCCGAGTTTGGGTTGGGCTTCCATAATCACTTTGGATATGAGGGTTTGATAATGTATATGTTATCGTGTGGGAAATGTTAAATGTGGGATTATTTGTTGGTTTTAGTGAGTGATATTGATTACTACTTGAAGTAGGTTATGAGAGTGAGAGTAAGCTACATTGTTGGGAAGTCTTAGCACTTGTTTTGGTAACTAGAAAGGGTAATGGTTTGGTTGACACCAATTGTTAGGTTAAAGAACATAGTTTCACTTATGGTTTTATGAACTTTGAGGTGATAAAGTGTTGTTACAATTAAGACCTTGTTCCTTGGGAATTTGATGGTAAATAAGTTTTAGGATGTCAAATTTGAAAGAATACTCCTTGGGGATGTTGATGACCAGAATGGATTGGTGATGTGATTTGGTATTAGTTGGCTCTTGAGAGTTCTTGAGTTGAGAGAGACTTAGTATTGAGAAGAATTTGTTAATCCTATAGTTTTATAGACCTTGAGGTCGCATTGAGTACTTGAGATGATGGGACGGTGTTGTAGCTGAGTGTAGCTGAGTGAAGTTCCGCTTTTGGCAATCCTTAATAAGTAAAAGGATAGAGGAACTTGAGATCCTATTGATTTTTCGGATTTTGGGGTTGGTATGTTACTACCTTGTTTTGAAATGAGAACCTTGTAGAACATTTGAGGAACCCATAGTTGACACTAGTTGGATACGAATATAACTTTGTTGGAAGCCTTGACCATAGGCTTGTGAAAGTTGTTTCGGGATGTTTGAGAATTTGGAGCGATGAGATCACACTTATAGTGAAATATCTTGTTCCAGTGAATATATTAGGAAGAGGTAACATAAGCGATTGAGGAAACCCTTGGGAGTGATGTTGTTGTTTGAGATAAGAGTGTCTGGCGTTTCCTTGTTGTCTAATCTCCCTTTTTCCTTGATCATGAGTGTTACCGCTCATACCTCTCTTCCTTACTTCATCATACTCCTCTCATAAGTTTGATGTTGGTAACCTATGAAACTCCATCTTTGACACCCTGTTAGGTTCGACTTCAATTCTTACCCCATGAAATTTTGATTTATTTCCGTAAGGTATTCTCTTTTCTTACTCTTTTTCCGAGCTACTAAGCCTTATTTAATCATAATTAGTAAAGATAGTATTCTTACTATAGAACTCTAAACTAAGATTTTGGAAATACTTATATGATTTTTAATGGTTTTAACATTAATGAGTGTTTAATCTCGTTGTTGGTGACGTCCCAATAATGGGTTTTCTCGTTTATTGGTGTAGAAATATTTTTATATCTTGATATGAATATGGATGTTCTTGTCTGATCAACAAGAGTATCACCGTTTCATTGAAAAGATACCTATATTTTCTTATAACTATAATTTCTTCTTCTAAGTTTCGAGGACGAAACTTTTTAAAAGGAGGGGTGATTGTAACGCCCCGGAATTTCGGACCGTTAATATATTTCGAAAATAATTTATTAATCAAATAAAAGTTGATATTTAAGTATTTAAAGTAAAAATAATTCAAAGAAATATAATTTTATTATATTTTGAAGAAAAGTATTTATTTTGATAGTTTCGAAATGTTTAAAAATAGTTTAAACCGTGTAAAACTTTTTATTTCGAAATAAGGGCGTATCGGGGGGAAAATGACAATTCTTTTGAACGTTGGGTAAACGAATTTGGAAATGGGTCGTATGAATACTCAATTTTCTTGTAATCTCGTGTTTAAAAACTTTGGTCTTGTCGGAATTTGCATTTGACTTACGGTTTTAATTATTATCGAAACGAGTCAAACCGACTCGAAAAATCCCGACTCAAACCCGACTCCCTCCTTTCCTTTCTTCCTTTCCCGCGGACCAGTCCCCCTTCCCCTTCCATTTTCTGATTTTTCTTGTTCATCTTCCTTAACTTTCCCAAAAAACAAAACAAAACACCATTTTATCACAAATTCAAGCTAAAATCGCCATATCTTTCTCGTTTCTTATCGGTTTTTCGCATAATTTATATTTTCGGAATCCCCTCGTCGAGATCTACAACCTGGTATAATTTAATTTCAGTTTTCTTGAAGTTGTTTTAAGACGAATTTTCGGAAATTTCGGTGTTCATGCTTATTTATTGTGTTTTTATTGTTTATTTAGGTGAAGAATTGGAAGACGAGTTTGGGGACTCGTATATTGTCGAGGATAGCGGCTAGTTGTTGTTAGGGTTTGGTTTTTAAGGTGCTAATTGCTCATTTTCTAGCTTAAGGTAACATATTTCGAGTTACTCGACGAAAGATCGTCACATGCTTTGTTGTTTTTGTATGTTTTGTGATTTTTGTTTGAGTAATAATTTTCACATGATTAAATTTGATGCATGCATGTTTAATCCATGTATTTTTGTTAGTTTTAGTTAACAAGTTAGTATTGGGAACGATTAATTATGTTTCAGACGGTCTTATAATGAATAAAAATGGAAAAAAAAGAGGAGTAATGGTGGCGGCAGCGGGCCCGGCAGCAGCCCGGTAGGCCCACGGCTGGCCCGGGTCGGCCCATTGCTTGTTTCGCGGTTTTCCATGCATTGTTCGTCATTTTAGGTTCATTAATGAGATAATTAGAATAAGTAATGTATGGGTAAACTTTTGAATTAAATCAAATTAGTAGTAAAAATTATGTTAAAGGTAAAAATTATATTTATTTTGGTATTTGCTCATGTTAGTATAGGTTAGAAAATGAAATTGTAAAGATTAGGCTCAGAATGAATTATATAGCGATAATTGTAATGTTTTGTTGATTGTGCCGAAAACTGAGCCTTAGTCCCTTTGACTGATGCGATGTCAGTTAATTGAGTGATTGGTCACCGCAATTTAACCCGCACTCGCCGCAGGGTCAGGTTTGCGGGTAAAAATTCGGTTGAATGAATTAGATAATCGGCCTTTTTCTTGCTTTAGGCCATTTATTATATCTTTATTTCACTTGTGTAGTTAGTTGAATTTAAGTAGTTTCTTATATTGTAAAAACGGCCCTAGATTCCCCGAAGCCTTTCACATGATAGAATGTTAGCATTTAGGTTGGTAAGTTGGACTTGTTGCCCTCTTATGGTTAAGTGGGTGTCTTACTTGTCTTGTGTGGTGTGGGCTAAAGTATTCAAGCTGGGACTAGCTGGGACTAGGTCCTAGGTGAGTATTTCGGCCTTCATCATAGATAGGTCTTTATAGTCTTTGACGAGTATATGTTCACTGCTTGATAGCCTTTGTGTTCCTGACTAGTGGATTTATATCCAAGTTGGGGCATGACCTCGTTACTTAGTTTGATAGTAAGTGGTCAGCTTAAGTACTAGCCAACCCTTTGGTGGACTCCTTAGGGTACTCACTTTGTTTTAGAAAAATTGTGAGTCTTGGGTGCGGTGGTGTGTGTATCCGCATGTCTAGGTATGCTTGATTTTAGGCTAGGGTGTTGTGTCTTGGACATGTTTTATTAATATAAACCGAGCCAAGATACCGGTTCGATTACCTTCCCTACCTCGTGGTATAGACTCGAGTTACAAAGTGACTATTGACCGTACTAAGAACTTATGCCTGTCTTTGATATATTGCCCTTTCTTGTTTGATGATTCTATGAATCATAGAAGGTGAGATGCAAGCCGGCTATGGTTGATAGAGTTTGGATTACAATTTGTTATATGTTTCACATGATAGTTTAAATTGGTCAATTTAGTATTCATATGTCATAATACTTGGAAATTGGATTAATTGTCATATTGTTTACATGTTTTACTACATGTTACATTAATTATGACGATTCGTGGCTGGGAGGACTCGAAGTTATTCCCCACTGAATTGTGGCTTTCGTGTTTGTATAAAATGCGATTGACAGGTTGTTGATGCTTTGTTGGGGTCACAGATGAGCTAGTGAGCATAAGGAACCTTGGACCTAGTTTTGGCTATTCTTATAGTAAACCTTTTATCTTTTGGTTTTGTATATAATTTGAAGGGACATATGTCTCCCTTTTCTATTTTGGGTTTGTATCATTACATTTTCATATAGATTAGCTATGGCATGTAAATTAGCTCGTTAGCATTGCAGGTTTGGCACCCGCCTCTTGGGAACGTTGGAAATGTTGTGATTGGTTTAGAGAAAATTTTTTGAAATTAGAGGTTTTTATATAGTTGGACCAATTACAAACATATCCTACCAGTTTTTCTCAGAGAATTTATGTAATTAATTAAGGCTAAATTTAAGGGTGTCACGCTTGGTATCGAGCTTATTTGCTCCCGACGCACGTTTGTGCACCCCACCTAAAATCACTTGACCTTTAAATAATAAACTTGAGAGATGGGTAGGATGGGTAGAGTTAGGATTTTATGTGCTAGTCTTTTTGTGATTGCTAATTGTTAGGTTTGTTGATTGTTAGTTATTAATTTTGGTGCCGTTAAAGATTGATTATGCCAAATGAGGAATGCTTCCACTTTCTCGATATTTCTTTCCGTATTCAGTGTATCTTACCTTAATCTTCCAATTTCGTTGTTTATTCGTCTTTCAAATTCCTCTTATCTCGCCTTGGTAACTACTCTTCAATTCTTTCTCCTGATTCATCCTTGTTTCGTTTTCTCCTTATAACAAAAGTCCATGTGGACACCTTCCTTTTATTCCGCAGGATAGTCCCCTTGTTCAAGAGAACCCGGTTTTGAGAGAATGTAACATTGGAGGGCGTGAACGAGTTGAGAAATTGATTGTTTAAGGTTTGAGTTGTATAGGAGAATATAACTTGGGATCCTTTGGTTAGTCTTGTTAGTTGTGCTTGATATGGGAGCCTAGTGAGTTGAGAAACACCTTGGGATTTATGACTATTGAGAGCTTGTTTGTTATAGATGATTGAGCATGGGTACTACCTTAGTACATAAGATGGAATGAACCTGAGCTACTTCATTTGAGAGTCTTGATGTTTCTTGTGGAAAATTTAAGGAATGATAGTTAGCCCTAATCCTTGTAGGCCTTGAAAGGAATACAATAGGACATTGATGTTGCTTAATGGATTGGTATTGTACTTTGGAATTAGTTAGTTTGTTAAACCTTTTAAGTTGACCAAATCTAGTATAGAGTAGCCCTTGTTGACCTTTCGAAATTTGAGAACACGTGGTTGACCTTTTTAATCATATCTGAATTTGGGAATTTTGGTGGAATGTTGTTCAATGTAGTTCGTGAGTTCAAAGATGTGATTCTAATTTATGGTATCGGAGACTAGAAGTATTAAGTCGTGAGATGAGGGAGTAAACAAGCCATGGTACTTGGGGATGACATAGTAAGTGAAGTTCGATGATGAGAATGGTAAAGGAGATACTTTGGGACATGGATGGTAACAAATGAATTTGTGTGGTGAATTGATTTTGGCTCTTAGAACCAATTGAGTTGAGGAATACCTACCATTGTGGAGTCCTTGTTAGACCTATGATTTGGTAGACTTTTGAGGCTTTGTTGAGCACCTTAGTGATGTAACCTTATCATATCGATCATAGGCTTTGATGAGTGTTTGGTAAGCGGTAACCCTTTCATTATGCCGCTTCTGTTCTCCTTCCCTTCTCTTTAACGTTTGTTGAACCCTGTTCTTATGCCAAAGTTTATGTATCTTCTTCTTGCCCTAGATATCTTCTTAACTCGAATACCTCTTATTTTTGTCAACCGTTATCTTTACGGTCTGACTCCTTAGTTTCCTAACTTGTCAGGTTCATGCACCCTTTGAAAATATTTTACCGTTTCTCTATCCCGTTATCACTCCTTATCTCCTTAGTATAGTTGGTACCCTGTTGACCATGTTTACAGAGTTAGTGAGATGTGATTTGAGGATATAAGATTGACTAAGTAGCCGAATTTGGGTTGGGCTTCCATAATCACTTTGGATATGAGGGTTTGATAATGTATATGTTATCGTGTGGGAAATGTTAAATGTGGGATTATTTGTTGGTTTTAGTGAGTGATATTGATTACTACTTGAAGTAGGTTATGAGAGTGAGAGTAAGCTACATTGTTGGGAAGTCTTAGCACTTGTTTTGGTAACTAGAAAGGGTAATGGTTTGGTTGACACCAATTGTTAGGTTAAAGAACATAGTTTCACTTATGGTTTTATGAACTTTGAGGTGATAAAGTGTTGTTACAATTAAGACCTTGTTCCTTGGGAATTTGATGGTAAGTAAGTTTTAGGATGTCAAATTTGAAAGAATACTCCTTGGGGATGTTGATGACCAGAATGGATTGGTGATGTGATTTGGTATTAGTTGGCTCTTGAGAGTTCTTGAGTTGAGAGAGACTTAGTATTGAGAAGAATTTGTTAATCCTATAGTTTTATAGACCTTGAGGTCGCATTGAGTACTTGAGATGATGGGACGGTGTTGTAGCTGAGTGTAGCTGAGTGAAGTTCCGCTTTTGGCAATCCTTAATAAGTAAAAGGATAGAGGAACTTGAGATCCTATTGATTTTTCGGATTTTGGGGTTGGTATGTTACTACCTTGTTTTGAAATGAGAACCTTGTAGAACATTTGAGGAACCCATAGTTGACACTAGTTGGATACGAATATAACTTTGTTGGAAGCCTTGACCATAGGCTTGTGAAAGTTGTTTCGGGATGTTTGAGAATTTGGAGCGATGAGATCACACTTATAGTGAAATATCTTGTTCCAGTGAATATATTAGGAAGAGGTAACATAAGCGATTGAGGAAACCCTTGGGAGTGATGTTGTTGTTTGAGATAAGAGTGTCCAGCGTTTCCTTGTTGTCTAATCTCCCTTTTTCCTTGATCATGAGTGTTACCGCTCATACCTCTCTTCCTTACTTCATCATACTCCTCTCATAAGTTTGATGTTGGTAACCTATGAAACTCCATCTTTGACACCCTGTTAGGTTCGACTTCAATTCTTACCCCATGAAATTTTGATTTATTTCCGTAAGGTATTCTCTTTTCTTACTCTTTTTCCGAGCTACTAAGCCTTATTTAATCATAATTAGTAAAGATAGTATTCTTACTATAGAACTCTAAACTAAGATTTTGGAAATACTTATATGATTTTTAATGGTTTTAACATTAATGAGTGTTTAATCTCGTTGTTGGTGACGTCCCAATAATGGGTTTTCTCGTTTATTGGTGTAGAAATATTTTTATATCTTGATATGAATATGGATGTTCTTGTCTGATCAACAAGAGTATCACCGTTTCATTGAAAAGATACCTATATTTTCTTATAACTATAATTTCTTCTTCTAAGTTTCGAGGACGAAACTTTTTAAAAGAAGGGGTGATTGTAACGCCCCGGAATTTCGGACCGTTAATATATTTCGAAAATAATTTATTAATCAAATAAAAGTTGATATTTAAGTATTTAAAGTAAAAATAATTCAAAGAAATATAATTTTATTATATTTTGAAGAAAAGTATTTATTTTGATAGTTTCGAAATGTTTAAAAATAGTTTAAACCGTGTAAAACTTTTTATTTCGAAATAAGGGCGTATCGGGGGGAAAATGACAATTCTTTTGAACGTTGGGTAAACGAATTTGGAAATGGGTCGTATGAATACTCAATTTTCTTGTAATCTCGTGTTTAAAAACTTTGGTCTTGTCGGAATTTGCATTTGACTTACGGTTTTAATTATTATTGAAACGAGTCAAAACCGACTCGAAAAATCCCGACTCAAACCCGACTCCCTCCTTTCCTTTCTTCCTTTCCCGCGGACCAGTCCCCCTTCCCCTTCCATTTTCTGATTTTTCTTGTTCATCTTCCTTAACTTTCCCAAAAAACAAAACAAAACACCATTTTATCACAAATTCAAGCTAAAATCGCCATATCTTTCTCGTTTCTTATCGGTTTTTCGCATAATTTATATTTTCGGAATCCCCTAAATGAGATCTACAACCTGGTATAATTTAATTTCAGTTTTCTTGAAGTTGTTTTAAGACGAATTTTCGGAAATTTCGGTGTTCATGCTTATTTATTGTGTTTTTATTGTTTATTTAGGTGAAGAATTGGAAGACGAGTTTGGGGACTCGTATATTGTCGAGGATAGCGGCTAGTTGTTGTTAGGGTTTGGTTTTTAAGGTGCTAATTGCTCATTTTCTAGCTTAAGGTAACATATTTCGAGTTACTCGACGAAAGATCGTCACATGCTTTGTTGTTTTTGTATGTTTTGTGATTTTTGTTTGAGTAATAATTTTCACATGATTAAATTTGATGCATGCATGTTTAATCCATGTATTTTTGTTAGTTTTAGTTAACAAGTTAGTATTGGGAACGATTAATTATGTTTCAGACGGTCTTATAATGAATAAAAATGGAAAAAAAAGAGGAGTAATGGTGGCGGGCAATGTCTTCCCAAAGAAAGTCGGCAGCCACGGCTGGCCCGGGTCGGCCCATTGCTTGTTTCGCGGTTTTCCATGCATTGTTCGTCATTTTAGGTTCATTAATGAGATAATTAGAATAAGTAATGTATGGGTAAACTTTTGAATTAAATCAAATTAGTAGTAAAAATTATGTTAAAGGTAAAAATTATATTTATTTTGGTATTTGCTCATGTTAGTATAGGTTAGAAAATGAAATTGTAAAGATTAGGCTCAGAATGAATTATATAGCGATAATTGTAATGTTTTGTTGATTGTCTTTAAAATCGAGCCTTAGTCCCTTTGATCGATGCGATGTCGATTAATTGAGTGATTGGTCACCGCAATTTAACCCGCACTGCCGCAGGTCAGGGGTTGCGGGTAAAAATTCGGTTGAATGAATTAGATAATCGGCCTTTTTCTTGCTTTAGGCCATTTATTATATCTCTATTTCACTTGTGTAGTTAGTTGAATTTAAGTAGTTTCTTATATTGTAAAAACGGCCCTAGATTCCCCGAAGCCTTTCACATGATAGAATGTTAGCATTTAGGTTGGTAAGTTGGACTCTTTGCCCTCTTATGGTTAAGTGGGTGTCTTACTTGTCTTGTGTGGTGTGGGCTAAAGTATTCAAGCTGGGACTAGCTGGGACTAGGTCCTAGGTGAGTATTTCGGCCTTCATCATAGATAGGTCTTTATAGTCTTTGACGAGTATATGTTCACTGCTTGATAGCCTTTGTGTTCCTGACTAGTGGATTTATATCCAAGTTGGGGCATGACCTCGTTACTTATTTTGATAGTAAGTGGTCAGCTTAAGTACTAGCCAACCCTTTGGTGGACTCCTTAGGGTACTCACTTTGTTTTAGAAAAATTGTGAGTCTTGGGTGCGGTGGTGTGTATCCGCATGTCTAGGTCTCAAGGCATTTTAGGCTAGGGTTGTGTTGTGTCTTGGACATGTTTTATTAATATTAACCGCTGAGCCAAGATACCGGTTCGATTACCTTCCCTACCTCGTGGTATAGACTCGAGTTACAAAGTGACTATTGACCGTACTAAGAACTTATGCCTGTCTTTGATATATTGCCCTTTCTTGTTTGATGATTCTATGAATCATAGAAGGTGAGATGCAAGCCGGCTATGGTTGATAGAGTTTGGATTACAATTTGTTATATGTTTCACATGATAGTTTAAATTGGTCAATTTAGTATTCATATGTCATAATACTTGGAAATTGGATTAATTGTCATATTGTTTACATGTTTTACTACATGTTATATTAATTATGACGATTCGTGGCTGGGAGGACTCGAAGTTACTCCCCACTGAATTGTGGCTTTCGTGTTTGTATAAAATGCGATTGACAGGTTGTTGATGCTTTGTTGGGGTCACAGACGAGCTAGTGAGCATAAGGAACCTTGGACCTAGTTTTGGCTATTCTTATAGTAAACCTTTTATCTTTTGGTTTTGTATATAATTTGAAGGGACATATGTCTCCCTTTTCTATTTTGGGTTTGTATCATTACATTTTCATATAGATTAGCTATGGCATGTAAATTAGCTCGTTAGCATTGCAGGTTTGGCACCCGCCTCTTGGGAACGTTGGAAATGTTGTGATTAGTTTAGAGAAATTTTTTTGAAATTACAGGTTTTTATATAGTTGGACCAATTACAAACATATCCTACCAGTTTTTCTGTAGAATTTATGTAATTAATTAAGGCTAAATTTAAGGGTGTCACACCCACCTCACCAAAAGGCATGTGAAAAGTGGAAGTCGTATCCCAGAATCGGTCCAAGAAAGCGCGGACCAGGCTAAGGTTAGCCCGCAGCTTCCTCTTCGTGATATCCCTCCAAGCCTGTACCAAGGCACCAAATTTACCTCGCTCGATCATGGCGCGCTCCTCCGCCGACAGCCTCTCGTAGCACTCTATCGCCGTCGTGTAGCCCGAGAACGACCTAATGTTCTCGGCTTCCTATTGTGATTTGAAACAAAAGCTATCTTTAGCTTGGAATGAAATTGGAAGAGGATATGAATAAATCAAATAAATAAGAAGTTGAATGAAGAGCGATGAATTCCTATTTACAAAGCTCTTCACCGTCCTGTAGGACAGGTGACCCTCCGCGGCCCAAAGCAAGTGCCTGCTGTCCCAGGTCTCAGCCCACGCAGGTGCTCCCCTCAACTGACGACCGCCTCGCCCAACGTTGGCCCACCTCGGGGCCTCCTCCTCCTCAGCAGCCTCCTCCTGGACCTCGTCCCCAGCAGCCATCACCGCAGCGGTGAAGGCCTCCTCCAAAGCCTTCTTAATAGCACGAGAAGGGTCAACAGCAGAGTCTATCTCCATGAGAGCTCTCCCAGAAGTAGAAGCCTCATCACCTGCAACATTAAGGTAATTTTAGACCGCGTCACACGACGATAAGCCTTGATTAAGGGATTTTCGAGCCTTCGGAAGCCCTGAAATCGCACTTTTCTTGCCATCTTTGGCCATATTCCCACAAACCCGATCACTCATGTGGTAATTTGGGTCAAGTCAAGCCTAAGTTGAAACCTAGTCATGGATTCGAGTCGAAATTTCGGCAGCATTTCGTTATAACGGCGATTATGCCCTAGAAAAGTGTCCTGAAAAAGCCGTCACAAACCAAAATTCCGAGATAGTAGGAAGTTTACCCATCCTCCAAGGATTCCAAATATCAAGTTTCATCGCAAATGGGCAATCCTAAGGCTATTTTCGAAGCAATTTACGGTTTAGCTGTGAAACCGTCTCAAATTCACTCAAATGCTCAAAACTCAACGAAAATTCGAGATGAATACATGGTTATGTTCCTTTTATTACCAATTATCCGTTTCTAATACCAATTGTGCAAGGCAAATCCATTTGGAGGAAAAGCCCCAAATTTTCGAAATAATTGGGTTGAAAACCCTAATTTTTTTCGATCAAATTCATCCATTATAAAAGATTAATGCAGGAATGATATACATACCTCGATTAGTCATGATGAATGCAAGATTTTGGATGAAATTTTGGCGGAAATGGTTAAGATTTGAGAGAGAAATTGAGGAAATTGTGTTTCGAACAAATGAATTAAAACCCTCTGATTATCGCATTTTTACGCAGAAAAGACACACTCAGGAATAGACGCAGTAGGCGCTGCGCCTCTTCCAAGAGACGCAGCTCTTGCTGCGCCTCTTCCTGAGGTTCCCTCCATACGAGTTTTCAAAAATTCGTTATGAGTTCGTTATTTTGTGGGCCTATCTTTGGTGCGCCTCTTCCTTGGTGTTACATCGCCTATTTGGTCCGTTTTGACGATTATCCTTCGTTGAGACCCGCATTTCTAAGCCAACTGCAGACTATTATACATTATTTATCGCTTCCAAGATCTTGTTTGTCACAACGAGCAAGTATTCCTTCACAGGTGTTTCGACACGCCTTCATTATATTTCCCCGAGCGAGAGTAAGCGGATCGACAATCCCTCTCAAGACACGGAGATAAGTTCCTGATTATGTTCCCCAACGAGAGTTCCCGACCGACAGTCACTTCCTCTCGAGACATGGAGATCAACATCGACCCCACATTCTTCTGAAGTTTGTTTGAAGACGACCCAAGCAGATTTCTCCCAGCAGTTCCCGCCTGTGTCCTGCTATTCACAATATTTCTTGTTTACCCACGGATTACGATAAAGGTTTTGTTCTCCGGAAGTTCCCATACCAGCCGTCCTTTTAGGTTCATACACCTAGCGCTTTAGGTTCCCAAACCCGTAGAATTCCTGCACCCAAGCCTTAGTTACCCCTTAGGTCTTACCCTTTAGCTCCTATGCACCTTCAGAAGTATTAAGAGATTCCTTCAGGTTCCTTGTGACCCCCTATTGCCTCCAGACACCAAGTTATCTTCAGACCAAAGAGTTTTGCCGAAGCGTCTTCGGTCTTGTTTTACCCAGGGGTATCTCGGGTATGGTCTCTTCTTATGGCTGGCGAGCTTCCTTATGTAGTCTAATAGACTTTAAATGACCCTCCCCGATAGTCGACAGACTCTAAAATGTTCCCGACGACAGGTCCTTGGTTCAGACCCCTTGAATCACCTCGCGTCGCCATAGTCGTCAGGTTGTAATCTTCGATTGACCTGATGGCTATACTATGACTTTCGCCTTGTCCAAGCCTCAGTCAAAGTGGGGGCTCTGTAGATACCTCATTTCTGCACCTCCCGCAAACCAACCGGTTATGATTGCGCCGCATGTTTGGTACGCGGAACGATTTGTGACAGTTCGTAAGTTTATCGTCAAGTGATTGCTCAAACATTTATGTCTACCTCTTAGTTGTCATCTACGTACCAATACGGTGGTTTTGACAGTAATTAGAGTACATTTGGAGTTCGGGCCTAAAACCGTCTTCATTTTCTGATAACCGTTAAATCCCGAGTCAGAATGTTCTGGATATTTCTATTCCATATTTTATAAATATTTCACAATCTTTAATCTTTGGTAAACAATTTTCCGTAATATTCATACAAAATATTAAGGAAAACCAAATTATCCCGTCATTCCATAATCCGAACACGGAAATCTTTCTTCCGCAGGAGGAAACCACCTGGGAACAGACGCAGCAGGTGCTGCGCCTCTTCCAAGAGACGCAGTGCTTGCTGCGCCTCTTCCCAGGTCCTTTTCTGCGTGTTTTTCGTATCTTTTTTATATCTTTTCGAGATTTACTTCCAAAGTCTCTCCGAAAACCCTACTCCTTCACGTGATTAGTATAAATAGGAGCCTTCGCTCCTCATATTTCTCACGTGAGTGTCCGCCCTTCTCTTCTCCCTTTGCATTCTAGACCTTTGTTCTTACTTTTTGGCGTCTACATGCTTGAACTTTCGACCACGTAAGCTCGGATCCTTCTGAGTACCAGCCTCGTTTTGCATGACCGACCAATTTGACCAACTACACATCAATCAACTTAATTAATCTATTCGTTTTCCTCTTACGAGGGCACTTTCATTACATTCGCGTCGAGCATCACTAATCGTAAACTTAGTTCATCTCGTTTCGTCAACAAGTAAGTCTGAGGGTGTATAATCTCTCTTTTATTATTGTTCTTTACTTATTGTATCATTATTGGAAGGTTTACGTCGAAAATATCATTAAAATCGATTTCTAAAACCATGCTTTAAAACCCTTTTTACGGATTAACAGAAGATAACCGTCGAGAAAGGACGCAGCAACTGCTGCGCCTCATCGAAGGAGCACAGTTCCTGCTGCGCCTCTTCATGAGGCTGCCGCAGTTCCTGCTTCCTTTCTTCTTCCTTCGTCCTCTGTAAATTCGTTTCTTTTTTATTTCTTATTTGTTTGTTCGTTAATTCTTCGACATAATAGCATAATAATTCGCATGTATATTATTTATCATCATTAACGCATATAATTCACCATCAAATCCGACTTAAATCCCAAATAACCAATATTTGCGGGTTTTCGTCATTAAACTCAATCCGGGTTTTAGAGGTTCAATTCATCCATATTGAGTCTCTGAAATTCATCATTGATATATTTGCATCCGTTTATTTATCGTCACCATCATATATTCGTCATTAATTCGTCCTATTTAACCTATTTCGTTCACCCATGTCACTAATCAATCTCTTAATCATGTAAATAATTCGTTTGCATCCATCTTATCCATGTTTTATCGTTTTTATGACTCATTCATATGTAATTAATCCATTAAATCACTTCTATCCGAGTCAATTATCATAATCAACCCTTAAATTCACCAATTAATATTAACGATTTGCAGTTCCGGCTTCACAGCCAGAACTCACCCTTAGAACAGACGCAGCGTCTGCTGCGCCTCTTCCAAAGGGCGCAGTCTTGCTGCGCCTGTTCTAGGGTGATTTCTGCCTCTGAACTCCCTTTCTGCCTTGACCTAATTAATTAGCTTACGTATAATTAACTATTATCCGTATTATCGCCTATAATCTGTTCGTTAATTCTTTTATTCTTTTTTCTCAAATTATCTGTTTTAAAGGTATTTTCGACATAAATCACCAAATCCGTTGTAATTATTGTAATTTCCCTTTATTGCATTTATCATTGTATTTTGTATCCTTTGTATGCTTTCACATGTAATTGAACCTTAAATCCTACTTCGACCCAATTGTATGTTAAACTAATTGTTCACCGACTTAGTCTAATTTTCACATGTTAGGATTAAAGCTTGGATGTTGCATTGCATGCGTATAAATCGACGATATATCGAGTATGAATAGCTTCCCAAATCATTAGTAGAGGCCGCTATCGAGGCGGGTGGGATTAGGTGTTCGATCAAAAGAGCTTCCTAATACGTACCCTCACCCCTTACTCCAGATCTCTGTGAACATCCGTGTTCATTGGCATCCACGAGAGTCATTATAGACATAGAATGCTAAGGGTAACGAGTTATTGGTGTTCATGTCTCTACTTTGTGTCTTGACATGACACGAGGTATTCGAACGGTTCCAATTTCCCATAAAAATTGGTGGCGACTCCACAAAATGCAAACGCTTGTTCTCTCCTCCCAAGCGCCCCCGTGGGCCCCATTGTCCACAACAACACATTTCTCTTTTTACACCCAACAAAACCAATAATAATTAGTGGACCAATCAAATCTTTTCTTCCTTTGTCCTCTTTCTTTTTCGAAATCACCTGCAGCAAACAACGAAACACAAACAGAGCCGCAAACACCATTTCCGTCGCCCTTCAAGCTCAGATTCCGACTTCATTTCTCCACCGTTTCCTCTAATTTTTGCACCAATCTCTTCCTCTTTTTGTTCTTCACCTTTCTAGGTAAGAAAGTCTCGTTTTTGTGGTGATTTCAAAATGACCCACCTTATGAAAGTTTCGATTTTTAGCTTCTTTATCCCGTTTTCTTGCATTTTGATGAAAGATTTGAAGACCCGGAGGAAGACTCGTGCCTTGAGGACCGTTTATTTGAGGATTGAAGAACTTTTGAGGTAACGGTGATAGGTTACTAAACGAGATGTCGGAATTTCGCTTTATAAACTAATAGGAATATTTATAATAGTTGGGCCTCAACCATCACCTTAAGGTTTTAGTTGAGATGGTTCATCTATCATGGTATCAGAGCCAGTGTGACCGAAGGTCACAGGTTCAAATCCTGACAACCTCAAAACTCCTCAAAAACTCGAAGTGGAAACCTAGCACACGGTACGGGGGAGCCGGTGCACAACTAACCACTCTTCAAACCCGACGGACATTTGAGTGAGGGAGCGTAATAGGAATATTTATAATAGTTGGGCCTCAACCATCACCTTAAGGTTTTGGTTGAGATGGTTCATCTATCATAAACTCGTTTTTAGCTTATGTGTGTGTTAAAGTTATTGTCCTTTTTGCTTTCTTTCATTTGTATGGTTGAGTATGATGCTTGTTGGTCCCCTTGTGTGCCTATGTGAAGTGAATAAGTAGCTTGCTTTCCTAAGTAGCTTGGTGCATATTATGGTGCGGTTTTGGGTCGTGAAAGACGAATACTTTGTGTCGAAATTTGATACGGTTTTAATTGGCTTTTATGGACTGATTTGAGCTTGTGCTATACATGTGTATTTCCGTCTTAATCTCGTCTCAATTGTTGTCCCAGTTTAGCTCTTACTTGGACCGTGTGTTTGCATAAAAAAATGGGGTAGTATGGGACGGTTCCGTCCTCTGTTTTGGCAGTCGAAAAAAAGGTGGTGTGGGCTTTTGTTGCACGGATTTGAGTACCCTTGTAGTTCGTGTTGGGTGTGGGGGTGTGTAAGTTAATAAATTTTCGTCTCATGAATATAAGTACGTGCTTTTACCTCGTTAATTTTGTGTTAATGTTTCATTTTGGCTGGGTTGGTTTACTACATGTTAGACCCATTCCCTTGGTGGAGCTGGCCACGACTTTTGGCTAGTGCTGGCACGGCCTTAAGCTGGTGTTGGACTCGGGCTCTGGTCGGGTAGCCGACTGGTTGCAGCCTCGGCCACGGCTCGTTGCGAGGTCGGGTTGTGAGGCTGTGTAGGGAGCTGTCCAAGAGTCCCCTTGAGTTGTAGATATGGGTGCTTTTGGCGCCAAGTTGGTTAATAAGTATTATTTAAATTCCGTCTCCTATTTTATATTAACGTAACTCGTTAAATATCGTTCTTTTACATATTTATTTTGTTGGGCTCATTTGGTTTTGTTTGTTGGACTTGATATGTTTGACTTGATGGATTCACTACATTTTATTTGTTGGGCTTGATATGTTTGATTTGTTGGATCCACTACATTTTATTTGTTGGACTAAATATATTCCATTCATTGGACTTGTTGTGTTCCACTTATTGGATTTCTTATGATTTTAATGCTGGGCTTCCCATGATTTAATGGTTGGACTTTATTTATTTTATTTGTTGGACTTCACATGATTATAGCGTTGGGCTTATCATGTTTCATTTAATGGGCCGCATATAATTTGTATTTTGGGCTCGTAAATGAGTCGCTTGGGTTGGTCACATTTTATTCCGTAAATTTCACAAACTTAAATTATTCATTATTGCTTGTTATATTTTATTTAACCAGCATGTTAATTTATGAAATGAAATGTTTTTTAATATGATATAAGTGTAAAATATTTATTATAAATAATTACTTGTAAGGAGTCGTATTCTTGATAATGCCTTATATTGTTTGGATGTGAGAGTCTTGGTTTTATCGGATACTAGAGGTGAGATGCAAGCCTTCTAGTTGCGATATGATCGTCGTGATTGATGTTCTCATCCGTTCTTATGGTGAGATGCAAGCCATAAGTATTAATGTGACATTAGTAACCACGTCCCAGATACTTGTGTGTTGTGTCTTGGACATGCTTTAAAGGTAGCCTCTGAGCCAGATATTTGTGTGTTGTGTCTTGGACATGCTTTAAAAGTAACTTCTGAGCCAGATACTTGTGTGTGTTGTGTCTTGGACATGCTTTAAAGGTAGCTTGTGTGTTATGTCTTGGACATGCTTTAAAGGTAGCCTCTGAGCCAGATACTTGTATGTTGTGTCTTGGACATGCTTTAAAGGTAGCCTCTGAGCCGGATACTATAAGTCTAATTATTATTCACTTTAGCCTTCTTGTATCATACCATTCATATGGCCATGCGTGTTTATAGTTGTATTATCATTTATGACGTTTTGGTTGGATTGTCTCATATGTATGTTGATAGGCTTGTCGCGTACCTATGCAAAGATAAATTCCCTAAACACAAATAAATGTAGTAATAGGGGTCGAACCACAAGGAAACGGGAATTACGTTGTGAATTGCTATGGGTAGATTTTTATCAAGGTCGATTACGATTTGGGTTTGGTTGGTTGGTTTGATGATTAATGAAAATTGCAATGTAAATTATATGATAAAAGAGAGTCTAAGGGGTTCGGGTCACACATGCAAAGGTAAACATATGATCATGATAAACTTGGTACTAATAGTATTGTCAATTGCTTAGGTTTAGAGACACCCACCTTACGATATTAGTGTCAACCATAGACCGGGTCCTAGAGAAACTCTCGTCCATGACTAGGTAGTCCTACTATACAGGCTTAGTCTAATTTAATTCCGTGCCTCTCGACTTATAGAATGAATGAACAAACTTAATCAATTGAATAAGGCCTTAAACAAAGATTAAACGTTATGGCACAAGCATGTGATAGAAGCAATTTAAACAATATTATTTTTAACCTATTTTATCATGTTATATATTTGATTTATGCATGGCTCCCCTAGCCCTTAGACTAAGAGATTTAGCTACTCATATTAAGGTGTAAATTATAAACTATATTGTGAGAAATGCTAAACATAATTGTATGATTTATATAAACTAGGTGATATAACATGTAAAGGAAAATTATGCTAATGTAATATGAATAAAGTATCTAATTATAAACTATGTGTAAACTAAATAGAAATGTAAAAATGTAAACTAGAAATAGAAATACCTTAATAGTAGAGAACTTGTATGGAAGAACAAATTATAACCAAATGCTTGAAAATGTATTAAGAACAAAATGTTTAAGAACTACAAGCTTAATTATATTGTAAACTAAAATGAGAAAACTAATGAGAGAAATATAATGCTTAAGGCTATTGTAAAGTAAAATGAGACGTAAAAATTGGATGCCTAAAGCCTTGGAGTACCTCTCCTATTTATAGGAGAGGAGAGTGAAACGTAAATCAACAAGAGGCATGCAACCCCGATCGGGGCCACCCCACCCCGATCGGGGTCGTGTGTTTCCGGGTTAATTCCTTAATTTATTGATTAATTGCTTGAGGAATCTCTATGCTCGTGCTTTAATGCTCCTTAATCACCCGGTAATCCTCTAAATTCTTAGCATCCTAAGCCTCTTGGTATCCAATACTTGCACCTTATTATGGACCTTCATTTTGGGCTTGATTTTTGCATTAGGCTTCAATTGTAATTCTCACTTTAATCCAACAAATCTTCATGCAAACATTCATTCAAACACTTCCATGCTAGTCCAATATTAGGTCTTGTTTAGCTTAGTGGACTTAGTGTACAAATGATAGGAAAAAGCCTCTAAATGCTTAGATTCCTACAAAAACATATTAAGATAATCAAATACACTAGAACAACAAATATTAGCTTATGACACTATGATAAGTGCTAAATAACAAATAAAATGGAGCTAATATAGGGGATGAAAGTATATAAAATATGCACTTATCAAACTCCCCCAAGCTAAACCCTTGCTTGTCCCCAAGCAAGAAACCAATTCCCATCAATTGCAATATCCCAATTAAGCTAAGCATAATGATTTAAAAACCCGAAACAACATGGGCAAGGAATAAAGCAAGACATGAATGAGATTTATACTACGGCGTAGCATAGAAAACTTTGAATGAACCTTTAAGCTCTTGCATGATCTTTTGACTTATGGACTCTCACGGGGCACTCAAACTCTTTTTATGTGAAAGGACAATTTTGTGAAAAAACACTCAACTACCCTCGACCTATAATAATGTGCCCGCAATCTAATATGGTAAACGTGTCAAAACTAGCAAGCAAAGACAATCAAAAGTAAGCATGATAAGGAAGCCAAGTGGGTAGGAAGAAGGCAAATAAACATGGGTAAGAAGGGGGAACAAAAGAGTTATGGTAATGTGGAGCTAAGTCAAGCTAGCAACTACCAAATTGTAAAGGTGCTCAACCCAATTTTGCAATTCAAACCATGAGAAAATCCTTCAAAATATATGGATAATGCTTGAGAATTTCTCACATCTTTTCTTCTTCTTCTCTTTATTTTCTTTTCAATGCATACTTCTTTTTTTCATGCTTTTTCTCATTCATTCATTTTCTTTCTTCATTTTTTCATTTTCTTCATTCTCATTTTTTTTTTATTTTTTCATTTTTTCAATTTTTCATTTCTCTTCTTTTTTCTTTTTTGAGCATTAAGACCAAGCTCACATGATTTCCAACAATAAACCATATCCCAATGAGCACCCAAACATTATCCAACTAAGCTACTAGCTCAACAAGGGTAGGCAATTTTAATGATGTAGCTAAGTATAAATTTTGTGAAGGGGTCAAAAGGTCTAAAATATCATGTGAATGGCTCCAAAATGCTATAACAAATGAATGCATGCTTACCAAGAGATGACATGAGAACCATACTTGTGCGTTTTGATGAAACACACATTATAAGGAGACACCTACACTCACCTAAGAGAGACCGGATATGGATGCATCGGTCAAAAGAGGCTTTACCTTACCAATTTGTAGCTTGCCACAAGTCAAGATCAAGCTTATTCGGTTCATTCTTCATCTCCCACCTACTATGTCAAGACATCCTCATGTAGCTAAAATCCCTTCATTAAAGAATAAATCATTAGCAATAAGCCATTATTAGGATAAGCAAAGAGGAAAGTAGGCTATAAGCAAGCACAAAGCAAAAATTTCTCTCAAAAATTTTCAAATTTTCTACACTACATGCAAACTACACTATATGCAAATGCAATATCTCCCCCCAAGCTAAACATCACATTGTCCTCAATGTGCCAACTATCCAAATCACCCAATCAAACCATAAAAATGGCTCAAAGCACAAAACAAGAAGGACTAGAGGTTATGTTTAATGGGTTGCAAGATCTAAACTAAAATGCAAAGCAATGAAAAACTTACTCGATTTGCTAGCCTCTCCCAAGCTAGCATGAACTCGGGGGATGGAGATGTTTCCTTGTGATCTTTAGTGAAGAAATGCGAAGAAATGAGAGAGAAAGGAGGAAATGAGTACCGTCGGGTATGCTTGAATGATAGAAAGAAATCTATCTCCTTTTTTCATTTAACCGTATAAAGCAAAGGCCAGGAAGTCATAGAACCACGACCCCGATCGGGGCTGGCAACCCCGATCGGGGTTGACCTCCTCTTCGGGTTTTAACTCTTTTCCGCATTTGATTTTAATTCCTTCTCGTTTCTCGAAAACCATGTCCCCGAACGGGGATCTTGCATGGGGCTGCGTGCCAGATTCTCTTCTAATTCTCCTTCCTTCATTTTCACCTAAAAATCACAAAAAGAAACATCCTCAAGTCGAGTATTTTATTTCTAAACTACGAAAAACAATAAATTGCAGAAAATTAAAAACAAAAACAAATAAAAGCAATAAAAAGCTTGGGTTGCCTCCCAAGAAGCGCTGGTTTAACGTCCCGCATGACGTAAGAAGCTAATTGATTCAAGTTTTGTTCTTGAGCTTGCAACCAACCAAGCTCCACGTCATAGCTCCTTTAGCATTCCGCAACCATTTGAAATTTTTCAAATAAAATTTCCCTTTCTTCTTTTTGGCACTCTTAGCAATAGTGCCCTTAACATCGTCACCTACAAAGCAAACAACACCCATATCGTCCTCCAACGGATCCATTACTAAGGATTTAAGCGTAGTAGAGGCATAAGAAGAGTCCACAGTGCTAAATAAATAACAAGACTCTTGTAACATTGGGCTTCTAATGGTGTTGTTTTTGCTAAAGGAGACCCGGTCATCACCCACTTCCAATGTCAACTTCCCGTTTTTCACATCAATTAGCGCACCCGCGGTGCGTAAAAATGGCCTACCCAATATAATTTGGGTTTGTGAGTCCTCGGCCATATCAAGTATGAGGAAGTCAACGGGTATGAAAAACTTGCCAACTTTGACGGGAACATCTTCTAAGACACCTAAAGGTTGCTTTAAAGAACGGTCCGCCATTTGCAATGTCGTACTTGTGCATTTTAAAGCACCCATGTTAAGTTTTTCATAAAGGGAATAGGGCATGACACTTACACTAGCACCTAGGTCGCAAAGGGCCTTATCAATGGTATATGTGCCTATAGTGCAAGGAATAGAATAGCTACCGGGGTCCTTAAGTTTCGGGGGAGACTTATTTTGTAAGAGTGCACTACACTCTTCGGTGAAAGCAATGGTCTCAACCTCATTGAAGGATCGCTTCTTTGAGAGGATTTCCTTCATAAACTTTGCGTAAGAAGGGACTTGGGTAAGCAATTCCATAAACGGGATGGTGACTTGTAAATTCTTACACATTTCCATGAACTTACCGAACTTACCTTCTCCCTTGTGCTTTGCTAGACGATGGGGAAATGGCATTTGAACAACTTCTTTTGGAGGAGCATCCTCCACATTTTCCACCTTCTCTTCCTTATTGGGAACACACACCTTTTTTTGGAATGGCATCACTCTCCTTAGCATTAGGAGAGATTTATTCAACAATCACCTCATCACTTTCTTTGGGCATAGGAGACCCAACATCTTTGGCATCAAGCTTACTCTTCCTCTTTAGCATCAACAACCGGTGAGGAAATGGCACACGATCCTTAACAAGAGGCCCTTCACTAGCCTTCTTTTTATCATTTCCCCCAAGCTTGGCCTATTTAACAACCACTTCTTCATCCAAAGTCATGGATGGCCCATCTTAGCTTATACCACTTCTCAAGGAAATAGAATTAACAGTTTCATGTGGTTGCTCACCTTGGGGAGGTAGTTGACCGTTCTTCATTTGAGAATTAGAAGCGGCTAGTTGAGCCACTTATTGTTCCAACATCTTGATCGTGGCGCTATGAGCTTGATCGTTCTTTTGGATTTGAGCCAATAATTCCCTTTGCATTTGGACTATCATCCCCTCGAGCTTACCAACTCCTTGATTGTTTTGATGGCCATTTTGTGGTGGATTTTGTTGGTAATTGTTTTGTGGGGGCCTTTGTTGATTTTGATAACCCGGCGGAGGGATATACTTTTGTTGTTGAGGAACATAGGCATTTTTTTGTGGTGGGGGTTGAGGGTTAAGCACATTGTTGCTAGTGTAAGACAAGTTCGGATGAAATTTGGAATTCGGGTTATAAGTGTTGGAAAATGTACCCGGTGGATATGAACTTTGTCTTAGACCTTGAAAAGCATTTACCTCTTCGATAGGAGCTCGGCAATGAGCGGCATAATGTCCCGCTCCTCCACAACCGTCACAAACGATGATTTGGCTTGTTGAAGACACGGCATTGAGTTGTTGAAGGGAATCTTTAGCATCTCTCTCCGCCAATTGTTGTTGGAGCAAAGCAATTTGAGCTAGCAAAACGGAGTTGTTGGAGGATTCTTCTTTACCTTTGGATGACACAACTCGGGAATTGACATATTGTGCATCGTGGACCGCCATAGATTCGATCGTGGCATGAGCAAGGTCGGTGTCAATTTGATCAAACCGCCCATTGTTGGCGGAATCAAGAATCCTTCGGGACTCGGCACAACATCCATTGTAGAATGTTATTGCTAGAAACCAATCATCTAGCCCATGATGTGGGCATTGTCTTTGAAGCTCTTTGTACCTCTCCCAAGCCTCATATAAGCTCTCAAGAGCTTGTTGACGGAATCCGGTAATTTGGCTCCTCAAAGTTTGAGTTTTCTTCGGTGGAAAAAACTTTTGATAGAAGGCTAGAGCCAAAGTCTCCCAATTGGTGATTCCCATGGTGGTGCGGTCAAGGCTATTGATCCAAAGCTTGGCCTTATCCTTCAAAGAGAAAGGGAAAAGTACTTCCCTTATTTGGGCTTGAGTGACGCCCGTTTGACGGATTATGGAGCAATAGTCACAAAAGTTTTGCACATGCAAATTGGGATCCTCCAAAGGACGTCCTCCAAATTGCTTCCTCTCCACAAGGCTAATGAAAGCCGGCTTGATCTCGAATTCCGGCGCGGTAATTTGAGTAGTGGTGATACCGGCCGGAAGCATGGCCGCGATGGGCTTTGAATGATCGGAAAGTTTCACCATCTTTTTGGTAGTAGATTGTGGTAGTGGTGGAGATGATGAACTTGAAACCTCCTCCTCTTCAAGAACTTCTAGATCGTCTAAATAAGACTTTCTAGAACTTTCAATTTGGATGGGAGAAGTGGCTTCCTTTACTTCCTTCCAAAACCGTCGTCTTCTCCTAAAGGTTCTCTCGGGGTCGGAATCCGGTGAAAGCAATTCTCCACTACGAGAGGACCTGGGCATAAGACAACAATTTCTAGGAAAAAGATAAGTAACGGTCTCAAGGAACAAGTGTTCCCCAAGACAAAGGAAAACAAGATAAAAATCGACAATTCAAAAACGAAATAAAACCGTTTCCCCGGCAACGGCGCCAAAATTTGATAGGCTTTTCGCGTACCTATGCAAAGATAAATTCCCTAAACACAAATAAATGTAGTAATAGGGGTCGAACCACAAGAAAACGAGAATTACGTTGTGAATTGCTATGGGTAGATTTTTATCAAGGTCGATTACGATTTGGGTTTGGTTGGTTGGTTTGATGATTAATGAAAATTGCAATATAAATTATATGATAAAAGAGAGTATAAGGGGTTCGGGTCACACATGCAAAGGTAAACATATGATCATGATAAACTTGGTACTAATAGTATTGTCAATTGCTTAAGTTTAGAGACACCCACCTTACGATATTAGTGTCAACCATAGACCGGGTCCTAGAAAAACTATCCTCCATGACTAGGTCGTCCTACTATACATGCTTAGTCTAATTCAATTCCGTGCCTCTCGACTTATAGAATGAATGAACAAACTTAATCAATTGAATAAGGCCTTAAACAAAGATTAAACGTTATGGCACAAGCATGTGATAGAAGCAATTTAAACAATATTATTTTTTAACCTATTTTATCATGTTATATATTTGATTTATGCAAGGCTCCCCTAGCCCTTAGACTAAGAGATTTAACTACTCATATTAAGGTGTAAATTATAAACTATATTGTGAGAAATGCTAAACATAATTGTATGATTTATATAAACTAGGTGATATAACATGTAAAGGAAAATTATGTTAATGTAATATGAATAAAGTATCTAATTATAAACTATGTGTAAACCAAATAGAAATGTAAAAATGTAAACTAGAAATAGAAATACCTTAATAGTAGAGAACTTGTATGGAAGAACAAATTATAACCAAATGCTTGAAAATGTATTAAGAACAAAATGTTTAAGAACTACAAGCTTAATTATATTGTAAACTAAAATGAGAAAACTAATGAGAGAAATATAATGCTTAAGGCTATTGTAAAGTAAAATGAGACGTAAAAATTGGATGCCTAAAGCCTTGGAGTACCTCTCCTATTTATAGGAGAGGAGAGTGAAACGTAAATCACCAAGAGGCATGCAACCCCGATCGGGGTCGTGTGTTTCCGGGTTAATTCCTTAATTTCTTGATTAATTGCTTGAGGAATCTCTATGCTCGTGCTTTAATGCTCCTTAATCACCCGGTAATCTCTAAATTCTTAGCATCCTAAGCCTCTTGGTATCCAATGCTTGCACCTTATTATGGACCTTCATTTTGGGCTTGGTTTTTGCATTAGGCTTCATTTGTAATTCTCACTTTAATCCAACAAATCTTCATGCAAACACTCATTCAAACACTTCCATGCTAGTCCAATATTAGGTCTTGTTTATAGTGGACTTAGTGTACAAATGATAGGAAAAAGCATCTAAATGCTTAGATTCCTACAAAAACATATTAAGACAAGCAAATACACTAGAACAACAAATATTAGCTTATGACACTATGATAAGTGCTAAATAACAAATAAAATGGAGCTAATATAGGGGATGAAAGTATATAAAATATGCACTTATCATATATATCATATGACTTATCTATGGTTGATTACACATGTTTTGAATGTTATTCTTATGTCTCAGTGCCTACATCAAATAGTTATATTTGTTATGTTCTGATATGTTCCGGGTTATCTGTGTTTCGACAATTTGTGGCTGGGAGAACCTTGAGTTACTCCCCACTGACTGTGGCTTTCATGTTTACTTGAATGACAGGTTTGTGAAGATGCATTCGTGGGGTTAGACGTGCGAGCTAGCGAGCATCTTGGACTAGTAGTCGGTTTATTAGGATTGCTTAGACTCACCTGTTATCATTTTGTCATTCGAGGGATATATTTTCCCTCACCTTTGACTATCACGTTTGTATAAACTTAACTTCTTTTCCGCATACTTTATTTATGTTTTAGATTTTAATGAACTCGCGCTTTAAACTTTAAAAGTTTCAAAATTTTCCTAAAATTCCGCGTTTTCTTATTGTATTTTCTTACCGTTATTGTGGGGTTCACAGTTCACCTTCGTTGTCAATATCTTGCAACACACTTAACAGAAGAAAAGTTTGATTCAGGGCCAAACTGGAACCTTTCAAAGCCGATTCCAAAGCCACTTCTCCCGCCCCCAATTCGACATTTCACCCATATCAAGAACATTGCCCGCCAGCCTACAATATACCAACTTCACCGTGTAGATATTGTCCTTCTCAGCATACCAATACCTCTCACCTGGAGGTCAATTTGAGCTAAGCTGAATACTTGCGACCCTATCACTCTTAAAAGGGAAAAGTAAGATATCCAGCTTCGCTTTACTCCGACCTTCCTCAGCCTCGCCCAAAAGATCCACCACAACCCAAGTTCTCTCACCCCTACTAAAAAGGTGAAATAACACGCCCCATATGGGTCCCTAAGATCCATCCATCACCCCAAATTCTCTAGTTCACCCGTCCCCAATTCGTAGTCTCAACCCACTTTCAAGCACACTCCTTGCCTAATGAATTCCTCTCCATGTGTAGCTTAGGTTGTTTCCGATACCAGCGATCATAAATTGACCATTTGGTTAATCACAAAACCTGGATCACATTAATCTCGCCTTAGACTCTTGGGATTTTTTATAGGAAAAATGCACATGGTTGCCCTTGAAGTTTGACGTTTTACACGAAATACCCAAATTTTTTATCCGAAAAACTTTAAGAGGCCATAACTCGTGTTTACGAGATCGGAATGTAACAGTTTTTTTTCAAATCGATCGTCTTTTCGAGAACTACAATTTGGAAAAAAATGGTCGTATTTGGATCTCGTAGCTAGGAGTTTTTGTATGTCAAAGTTTTTTAGAACGAACAAACTTTGAGTGACCATATCTCTTGGTCACGAATTCCAAACTTGAATTTTTTTTTTCCAAATCATAGTTCTCGAAAAGACGATTTATTTGAAAAAAAAAATCGCCACATTCCGATCTCGTAAACACGAGTTATGTCCTCTTAAAATTTTCCGAATAAAAAATTTGGGTATTTCGTGCAAAACGTCAAACTTCAAGGGCACCATATGCATTTTCCCGTTTTTATAAGCATACACGCTTGTTTTTACTGAGAAGGGCAATATTAAAGAGCCTAAAGTCCCCAAAGCCCAAGCCCCCCTTTTACTTCGGTTGACACTTGACACAACTTTTGCCAACCAACCCACGAAATCCCACGCTTACCTTCGCCATGTCCCCACCAAAACCGATACACCATCGATCTAAGATCATTGCAAAAATTCGCAAGAATTTTGAAAACGCTCATCACATAGATAAGGAGTGAATTTGGCTACAATCTTTAAAAGAATCTCCTTACTCGCCCTAGACAATATTTTCCCACGTCATCCTTGGAGTTGCTTGCTCAGCTTGTCTCGAATAATGTCGGTCATCACCTTTGTCGAATCCCCCACCACAGTCGGCAAACCAAGATATCGAGCGTGTTTCGCCACCTCCACCATCAGTTTATTATTGGTCTCCCAATAAATTTATTGAGAAACCGTCTCTTAGAAGACCTACTAAACTAAAGGTGAGATTATTCCCATAAATTTTTCCTAAATTAAATTCTTGCTGAAGATCGATTAGCTTATTACCGACATATAGTTAAGTAAAACTTTACCTCATTAAATTTTGTAACTCTGCTCCATCAATTTTTGTAGGTAAGTTTTTCTAAGGAATGATTTTCATTGATAACTTATAATTTTAGATGGGTATAAAAGCGTCGTGCTCAAAAACTCTGAACATACAAATTTTCTGAAATAAACAATTTTAAAATTATAATAAATCCACAGATATCGGTAATGGCTATTTTGGGGAAAAATTATACCAACATGATTTTACTAATAATATTATCAATTTGGAGATTTAGCGACGTAGTGAATGGGAAAATTCTGACCGTTACGAATGATCGCGGTGATGGTCGAAACGTAAATCTAAAATGTCATGGACTTTCAATGCTCACGTTCGAGCGTTCAATCCCTCCTCGGCAATCTGAAAAGATATTTTTACAGCCTCGCGGTTTGGAAGGTGGAATTCCTACGTACTGTGAAATTGGTGGCGAAATTACAATCAAGGACTGGGATTTACCTTGCAAAAATGTTTGTAAGATTAAGGTAAAAGAAAATGCTATTTTTGCATGGAATGATTATAAAAGTAATTGGATTGTACTCTGGAATGCTCGCGGTAAACATAGTAAAATAGAGAACTCTGGATATGCACCCACTCCTTTGTAACCATCTAGATGAATAATGATTCTCGTATAATAATATATACGAAATAATAATATACTTTGTAGTCCGTACTATGTAAAAATGATATGAGTACGGAGTATTTTTGGTTTATTAAAAACCTTTTTTTATATAATACGAGTTTACTTAAAGAAATTACTAAATTTTTGCTATTAATAACAAGGTGAAAATCGAAAGCAATATTAGAAAAATAAAAGGGTTAGTCCTTCAAACTTTCATTTGCTATAATTATGAGTACGAATGTGTTTAATTTATTGTTTTGGTGGAGCAGATATTACAATAGATGTGTCAGTCATTTGATCAAAGTTCCTATGATAACACATTTTAGGGACCATAAATCTTGTAAATTTTAATCTGTGATCCCGACAATTGATCCTAATTCAAAATCACAATTACTCAAAGCATACCCGGCACAAAGGCTACTTCTACAATCGAGACCATCAAGAAATTTAAGGCGTTGTAATGTTTTCCATGAAATTAAATGGACCGATTTATTACCACCCCAAACTTGTCTACATAATCGAGTCCCACCCATAACGAGGTTTTTTAACAGATTGCATATTATAATTTGCAATGGAGGATAAAGTCTGAAAGCCATAACCTTTTGGTACTCCACCCGGCCCGGCAAGCCACTTGTTGATTCGTATAGTCGGCACACCCATATAAGTGTCAAGAAACCACGGCACAGAGGCTACTTTGAAAATCGAGACCATCAAAGAATTTAAGGCGTCGTAATGTTTACCTGGCGCTTAATATTCCACTTTAGAATTGAGGGGGATGAGATTCGAACCCGTGACCTTTTGGTCACACAGACTTTAATACCATGTCAAGTAATCATCTCAACCCAAAGCTTCAACCAAAAGTTTAAACTGATGGTTGAAGTCATTCTTAGATCAAAAGTCGAATCATATCCCAACGAATCGCAAACTTCAGATTGTCTACAACTTTATTAAGACCGATCAAATTATTTTGTAGATTGGATTTCAGTTGATTATTTATCTTGTTATCAAGTATTCTCACCATAATATAATGTAAAACCATTTTATAAGAGAGTTACTCGGAGATTGAAAGTTTATAATACGGCTCCTACTTTATAATCCATCTTAATTCGATCTTTAATAAACTGAAGAATTATCAAACTAAAATTGTCTTCAATATAAACATTCATAGATAACTATACTAGTATACTACTAAGTACATGTACAATAATCTTATGATAGAAGACATAATCAAACACAATCTCCTCCTATTAACTCATGGAGCTGGGAGTTTGTAGGCGACCACAGGGCTCCTCACCTGATGGACTTCATTCTCCCAGTTGATGGAGCCCGAAAGGATAAAGGTGCTTTCAAGATTGGCCGTAACCTCAGCTGTGAAAGATTGCTCGTGCCCCAAGTACTCGAAGCATAAAACTTTGGGTTCAACGACAATCATCAGGGATGGAGGTGCTATCACACTGACTCTGTAGGTGGACGGACGAGTTTCGACACTCGTCAATGTCCTATGGAATGTCCCAGATAACAAAGCCATCGACCCACTTACTAGTGTAATAGACGGATAATTCGTGTCTAAGTGTGACTGTGTTGCATTCTTGGGACACCTCCTCGCCTTATCCCTGGTCATCATTCTGATCGTTTTGGTCTTGTAACCGTGGGCGCAGAGGAATCTTATATACTTCGATTCTGTCAAGTTATAAATCAGCCCCGGGGCAATTGCCTTCTGAGGATTGATTTGGCCACTACCGTATGCAAATTCCTCTTCTTCGTTTCTTTCTCGACTCATGGGCGTAGCTACATAAGTAAGTAAATCGATCTCATACTATAAGTTAAGAGGAACGAGCGAGTACTCGACAAGCAACAGAAGTTATATTATAGAACAAATCAAACCTGTTGTCATGATAGCTGACTTGATAGCAGCAGGTGAAAATGACGGGTTGAACTCTTTGACATAAGCCGCAACACCCGTGACATGCGCACATGACATTGAAGTTCCAGACAATATGTTGAAATTGGTTACCCGGTGATCTACTTTCATTTTAGTAGGTGCTAGATCATTCGGCCAAGCTGCCAGAATGTCTACTCCTGGTGCTGTCACGTCCGGCTACACCCATTCACAATATTATTAGCACTATTAGGAGATTGAGCCGATATTAACTGGGCCTAGTTGGCTAAACTAGGGTTAGGGTTTTATTCGGTTTGGGAGTCAAGTACCTCTCCATATCTTAACAAGCACCCCAAGTCCAAAAAAATTTGCTTAAACTTACCTTGAGGATATCAGGGGTGATCATATTGGGACCTCTCGACGAGAATGTGGCTACTCTTGGTGCACCCACGTTAACAATTTGTTTTGTCTTCAATATTCTTGCCTTAGGCTCACTTAAATGATTCAAAACCAATTGATTAAATGAGTCAGTAAGGTCATATTTACTAAGGTATTATGTCCGTATTTAAAGTAGCACAAAAAACAAGGCGATTCGAGTGAAATAACCTTGAGCGATTGATATATGAGTAAATTTTGGAGCCAATGTCTTTGGGCAAACAAACAGCAGATAAAGGAGTAACATAAGGTTCGTCTTCATCGCACATATCGATAATAATATACCCTTTTACTCCCAACGATTCTTTCCCGTTTCCTATCCTGCCTTCACTACACACTACTATTTTGCCTTTGATGTCCTTCTGGTCATCATAGCATGAACTGCCAATTCAATGTATTAAATCCGTCAAGAATTCACTACTTACGACACTATTTAGTACCGAGTATCTAGTTTTACGCAAATTCTTATTTCAGACTGACTGTTTTCTCGTTTAGAAATACACGGACAAAATGTTGTCATTTAACATTTTTTAAAAAGAATGTAACCATCTAATGACAAAATGTTGTTCGTGTTATTTTAGACGGGAAACAGCCGTCTGAAACAAGACACGCACGTTAGTAGCCATATACACTAAAGTAAAAACTTCAATTTGATCATTTTGGATGGGACGACGGAAATTAGTTAAATTTAATTTACCTTTTCCAAATCAATGGGTAGAAGTGTTTGGTGTCGAAGGTGTTTATGGAGGTTCCTCGAAAAGACCGTCCATCTCCCAACTTAACTTTGGTTGTAAACTTGCGATCGATGGTACTTGCAGCAACTGACAAAATCCAAGGCGCGACATTAGTCGCTCCACCAGCATATGGGCCAGAGTTGCCAACAGCAGCAACGGTCAAGACGCCATGTTGCATAGCATGGAATGACCCGATTGCAATAGCATCATCTGTGTAGTCCAACATAGAGTCGGTCGTGCCAAGGGACACGGATATAATATCCACACCATCAGCCACAGCATCATCAAATGCTGCAAGCATGTCAATGCTATCGCACCTATAGATCGAACAGATTTTGTAAATGGCTAAGCGAGCCCTAGGGACCGCACCACGGGCTGTACCCTTAGCCAGCCCGTAGAAGCTTGTCGTATGTTTGGTTGGCACGCCTGCAGCTATGGAAGCAACGTGAGTGCCATGGCCTTTAAAATCTCTTGGGGTTTTGATATCATGTTTGCCATCAAAGCTTGAATTTGACAAAGAGTACACCCGTGCTCCTATTATTTTGCTGCAGATTTCAGAGTTATAAAACGGCCTAATTAGCATCGTGCTCTATTGTGTCATGCCATAATTAATTAATTATCGACTTCAAACAAAATGGTCACTATATATTACGGAGTAGTTGTAGAAATATAATTGATTGACCGATTGTATAGGATTAGAGATTAGATTAAACTAGACGATATTAGATTCAGATCAGCAAGATTCGTGAAAACATGTTTTATTTCAGGGGCGGATACATGATTTTGTCATAAGAGGGGCACAATTTTTTTTAAAAATAAATCGTCTTTTATTTTATAAGACACTTTATGCATATTATATTTTCTTACATAAAGTAATTAAAAAAAATTAAAAAATTAATGATCTAAATGCTAATTACACATCAAATTTTATTTTTTTATGAAACGTATTTATAAAACTAAAGAACATCTCTTTAATTTTATAAGGCGATCCTAGGATTTCAAACTCAATTATAAGGCTCCTACCAAATCTGCTACCGCATCTCATATGCAAAAATCCTAACGTTAATCATACATACCCCCTGTTTTGTTTTGCGTCATCAATTAATTACTCGTACATATTAGAGAACCTTACTGAAGGTAAAACGTTCGTACAAGGTAACGAACGACATATATAAAATAAGGGATATTAGAATATACCGTGCATTATTATTAGACAGGAAAATAAATTTAAAAGGGATGAAAATACATACTTGTTACAAGAGAAGTTGGCGGAAGTTTGACAAATACCCTTCCACTTAGAAGGCGGTGGACGTAGCTTCCTGTCGTTAAAACTCTCCGACTCCGGCCAAATCCCGCTGTCCAATACTCCTACAATTATCTCACTTTCACTTGTCTTACGCTTCGCAATAGACGTCAACCCCACAAAATCCCATGATCGTGTCGTGAACATCTCAAGTTTTCTACTTGGGAAAACCGAGACCACGTCTTCCCGTTCTGCAAATTTGATCCATTATAGATGCAATAGGGTTAGAAAATGGTGAGAATATGTACGGTATGTTATACTCCGTATCATATAGAATTAGAATAATACTTCCCCCTAATTACATGATGTTCCCATTTAATATTTTAAGAATTTAAGGTCAAAATTTGCAAACTTTGACGTAAATATTTAGGAAGCTATTGAAAATCACATAAGATATAAAGTTATTTGCATTTATATCATATAATCACGAAGGAAGTATATTAATTTAGAAGTAATTCTATTGATGTTGTAATTCTATATACAAACGAAAAATCAAAAACAAAAAAAAAAAAAAAATGGTAAAGAATCAGGTGAACGATTAGTACCAGAAATAGCGGAAGCTTGTTGTAAAGTGAGTTTAGCGGCGAAAGCGTTGAAGCTTCTGTGGTAGCTACGTATATGATTGAATTCAGCTTCATTAGTAGCACAAACATTTTGAAGAAGGTGGATGTGTTGCTTGGCTAACAAGTTTCTTTCTAATCCATTAATCTTGGCTCCCAAGTATACAATGTAATCTTGCTTAAGTTGTTGTTTATCAGCAAAAGAAATAAATACTAGTAATGTTATTATGAAGTACAAATAGCAAATAACAGAAAGAGATGACATTTCTTGATTAATTATTTGTGACCTAATTTGTGGAAATAGATTTTAAGTTTATAAATATGTGAGAGTGCATGTGCATGCATGCCTCTTATTTATATAGCCGGATTTAAATGACGATTACTAATCTACCCCTACAAATCTAACGACTCCTTACATGTTACATACTCATTAGTTTGTATTAGAACGTCCTAGGCATTGTTAGGCTCGTATTTCTACTATCTATTTAGCATATTTTAAGTATAATAAGATGGCATTGGGATGCGGTTTTGCATGTCAAACTGGCTAATAATACGGGTTGAGTCGGAATGCACATCTAGTCATACGTTCGAATCGATGCAGAAAAGATTGAGCTCGAGCACGTACGAATAATTATAAGAAACATCAAATGTGGTCATTGCTTTATCTTTTTTTTTTTTTATAATAGAATGCGTATACTAGCTCTAAAGTTAATACTTATTCTTAGTCATTGTTCGATTTATTATTTTAGCATATAAATGATTCATTAATATTAAATTTATTAAGCATAATTTTATATATATATATATATATATATATATATATATATATATATATATATATATATATATATATATATATATATATATATATATATATATATATATATAGGTCAAGTCGCGAGTCACGCAAGTTTTAGCCTTAAATTTCAGGTGATTTTTAAATTTGTAGGGTTGCTCGGATTAACATTCACAAGATTCATGATCCCAAAATGTTTATATCATTGGAACTATGATCAAATGACTACCAAATCTTATGTAAACCGTTTTACCTATAAATCATAAATTAAAGACATTTTTTTTACTCATTATAGCAATTTAGTAAATGAAATTTTGAAGCTAATATGATATAAATATAATAGTACAATCATCACTTTAAAATTTTGGTTGAAATGGTTCATCCAAAATGGTATCAGAGCCAAGTGATCACGAGGTCGGGTTTCAAATTCTGACAGCCTTCAATATCTCATAAAATGAAATTTCAGCACATGGTCTAGGACTTTAGGATAGCCTGTACACTAACTACTGTTTTGATAACTATTGTTTCGTTGTCCACAGTACATATTGTGATTTCCATTTAATTTTCAAGTATTATATTGCTTTCGTTTTTCACCTTAGTAACCATTTAATAACTTTTTTGAGTAACTCGTATTATAATTTCACGAGAACATAAATATTTCCTTTTTTTATAAAGCAATAAATAAATACTCTATATATTCCTTATTGAGTAGAACGAAACGTTTTCAAATATATAGGAAAAGGTTTTTAATAAACTAAAAATACTCCGTAATAGATTTTATTATAAGTAGCATTACATAAATACGGACGGCAGAGTATATTACTCCGTATATTATTACACGAGAATCATTATTTATCTAGATGGTTACAAAGGAGTGGGTGCATATTCGGTCTCTATTTTACTATGTTTATCGCGAGCATTCCAGAGTACAATCCAATTACTTTTATAATCATTCCATGCAAAAATAGCATTTTCTTTTACCTTAATCTTACAAACTTTTTTGCAAGGTAAATCCCAGTCCTTGATTGTAATTTCGCCACCAATTTCACAGTACGTAGGAATTCCACCTTCCAAACCGGAGGTCAGAAAAATATCTTTTTAGATTGCCGAGGAGGGATTGAACGCTCGAACGTGAGCATTGAAAATCCATAACATTTTAGATTTACGTTTCGACCATCACCGCGATCATTCGTAACGGTCAGAATTTTCCCATTCACTACGTCGCTAAATCTCCAAATTGATAATATTATTAGTAAAATCATGTTGGTATAATTTTTCCCCAAAACAGCCATTATCGATATTGTTAAATTGTTATTACAATTCTGAAATTACTTGTTGAGATAATTTGCATGTTCAGGTCTTTTGTGTATGTTTTTATACCCATATATACAATATTTACGTTATCAGTGGAAATCACTCCTTTAGAAACTTGCGTATAAAAATTGATAAGGAACATTTGTTACAAAATTTAATGAGGTAAAGTAAATAAACTTTATTACTTATGTCAATAATAATAAGTTAACCTTTAACCTGGATTCGTTACCAAATATCATACTCCCTCCTATTCTAAATAACCCTCCCTACAATCTATTTATATAACATTATTAAAAGGCTAGTCTAAAAAAAGCCACGTAGACAATGCCACATGGGATAAAAAAAAGTCACGTATGCAATAACAATGTGACTTGGCAAACTAATATGACATGAATTATCAATTTATTATTATATTGCATTAATTTAATTCACTTATTTCCCTTACAAATCCATCCATATTCCATTAGCTTTAAACTTAATTAACTAAAAAAAACTACAATAAAAAAATACGCATTAATTATAAGTTAATAATTTCAAGATATTTCATATGTAGTAGTATTATACTCCCTCTTTTTTTTTTTTAACTGTCATTCTCACTTTTTGAGACACTCACTTCTCTCTTCAATATCTCTCAAAATATATAACTAAATATATTGAAATGTATACTCATATTAAAGCTCTATTCGTAACGAATTTTATGGTGTAATTTTTATAATTTTCCGACCAATATATTTTTGTATAAATTGAATTTAAAGGCTAACCTCGTAAATTGAAAACGTCAATTATTTTAGAACGGAGGAAGTATGTATTTAAAATAAAAACGAATACATGAAATTAAGAACGAAGAAGAATAAATGAAGTTGAAAACAAAAAAAATTGTATTTTCTAAGAGCTGAAGGGTACTTGCGAATTTACCTCTTTTATTCCATCCAAACAAAGATTAAAATTCGAAAATGCTAAAAAATCAAGTTGTTATATATTCATGTAACACTAGCACAATAACCACCAACGAGTGACAAGGGTAATTTATTTATTTTCAAGGAAAAAAATAGGCAAAGCCGCTACTTAAAGTGACATTTTTAACCTTTAACTAGACAAAATTTTGGACAATTGAACTTTCAAAAATAACATGTGCATCATTCAAGAGATATAATTTGAAATGAAAGGTAGTTTGATAAGTACTTTATTAAAAGGCGCATACTGAAATGAAAGTAGGTCAATTTGTCTCATTCTTGATTGGTCAAGAAATAGATTGCCATGAATAACCCCTTTTTTTCACATTTTTAATCTAATCCAACATGTCTCAATTGATACAAAATGTAGACGAGTTTGGAGTGGTAATGAAAATAAAAAAATCGGTCTATTTAGTTTCATGGAAAACATTACAACGCCTTAAATTCCTTGATGGTCTCGGCCGGTTTTAAAGTATTCTTTGAGCAGGGCATCCGTTGAGTAACTGTGATTTTGAATTAGGATCGATTGTCGGGGTTACAAGGGCAATTTTTGTAAAACAAAAAAAAAAGGGTGGTGCTCATTCATGGACGGGTTTTACTCTTTCATGGATGGAAATGACCATTATACCCTTTTATTTTTATGACTTAATTTTCCCTTTCATTTCAATTCAATTACGGTAGAAGAATGGCTGTGAATGTTAGTATGTTCGGATTCCATTGTTCAAGATGCTTATCAAATGGGCAGAATATGACAAATTAATGGAGAAGAATGGGAATGGTAAAAACACACATTTATGAAGATGCTTATGATATGGATTTCATTGTTGTGCCAAGCGAACAATGTTCAGGACAAAATTATCTAATTGCAGAAACTAATGGCACGAAACCAACAGATCCTAGGGCCTTGGGAAACGACAGTCGTCTGTTCTTTCCTTTACTAAGGTGGGTATTAATGGAATCGATATTCCAATTCGAGATGTGTTTTCGACTAAAGTATTTTTCAATGGGGAAGAGTTCTGGTATTCATCATTATGGAGCAGTGATCGACATTTGAATTCGGACTTCCACCTTACGCCGGCGACGCACGCCGTGGCTGACCCCAAAGCCGACGATGCACACCGTGCCTCACCCCAACAGCGACGATGCACGCCGGATTCCCCTATGACACCCCCTATGACACCACCATACACCTTAAAATAAACCCTAATTAAATTACTGTAAATTAATTCCCTAATTTGACATAACATAATTAATTATTAGTTGATTGATATGAGAATTAACATCCATAATTGTATAATTGGTTAATTTTTGTAGGAGGACAATTAGAGAGGAGTAGGTCTCCTGAGAGACGGTCTCTTAATAACCTTTATTGAGAGACTATTGTACAATTTTGAGAAAAAATGGTACTAAAGGTAATAAAATAGGTACAAATCATAATTAATAATAAAATGGGTACATTTACTATGTAAATAGGTACGAAATTACTATGTCACGATCAATAATAAAAAGGGTACGAAATACAAATAAAAGGATACGAAAGATTGGTCTCTCAATAACTTAGTGAGAGACCGTCTCTCCCAAGTTTTAGGAGGGTAGGGGAAGGTAGAGAGAGTTTTTTTTCCCTCTCTAGACAAAGGGCAGACAATGGAAAAATAATGAAAAAAAGTACATGAAAGAGTAAAACCCGTCCATGAAAGAGCAACTACGTAAAAAAATAGGCAAAACCGCTACTTGAAGTAACATCTTTACCCTCTAGCCGGACAAAATTTGGAACCATTGAACTATAAAAAAATGACAATGTGGTCCATTGAGAAGACATAGTTTGAAATTAACGATTATTTAATAAGTGATCCCGACCATTCAATACTAGAAAAAAAATGGTGAAAATATAGTTTAAAATTAATGGTTATATTTAACAAAAACAAAAAAAGGTGTAATTAATTATCCTAGAAAAACTGAATTGGGTCGATTTAAGTTTTCGGTGGATTGTAGAATTTATTGGGATTGATCATGACGTTTTAAATCGTAAGATCATAAATCGGAATTCTAAAACAACAATGTACATGTACTCTCATACTCCTTATGTTATACTCTTCATTTTACAACAAATTACATATACTTTTTCAAATTTATACGGTAATTGATTGAAACTGAGGTGGATCAATTTGTCTCATTCTCGATTTGTATAGAAAGAGTTTGCCATGAATAATCCTTTTTTTCACATTTTTAATGTAACCCAACAATCCAACATGTCCTGTTTTCGTTTTTACGGGGTATATTTAATATTTCTACCAGTTGGGCACTTTCTCAATGAGTACACTCACCTAATTTACAGGGTTTGTTTTTACATATGGACTGTAGGTCCGTAGTAAGGTGATTTTACAGAAAAAAAAAAACCGAGCATGTATTGTGCTTTTCTCACCCGCCCCCTTGCTGTAAGTTACTCCCTTCGTTCCGGTGAATTGTTATTCTTTTATTTTGGCACAAAGACCAAGGAAAAAGGAATAAGTCAATTACTAAATGACAAGTGTAACAAATTGAATGTTAATTATCAAATTATTCATTAAGTTCATTCTTAAAATAGAAAGAACAACAACTCACTGAGACACCCCAATATGGAAAAGGACAACAAATTACCGAGACGGAGGGAGTACATGCCAATACGCCTAATTCCAGAGGATAATTGTGTAATCTACGAAGGTAGCGGTTTGAATAGACATGTCAAACACGTTAATCGGTGGGGTATGAGTCGGATCGAGCCAATTTATATTTGCAAGAATCTGGGTTGAATTAGGTCATTTAAGTTAGGGTGGTTTTCGGTCCTTGGTTTGGGTATGAATTGGGATAGATTGGGTCATTTTAATACAATAAGCTTTTTCAAGTCTTTTAGAAATTGGATACAAATCGGATCATTTGATTCGGATCAACTTTATTATATCTATTTCTGAGCTTATATCAGTTATGTTTTAGTCGGATTGGTAATTATTGACTGTATGGTTATACGTAAAGCAGTAAATAAGCGAGCCCACTCGACAAGCATTGTCGTTTAAGGATTAGTACAATGGGGGTTCAATTTTACACACAATTTTGTGTCATTTAAGTAAAAAATGTAGTACAGAGTAACATTTAAGTCAAAAATTAATATAAAATAATCAAATTAATTATTATTTTTGTTCAAAAAAAGTACTCAATTATAAAGATGTGATGAATTGCAAAAGAAATATAATCCAAATTCTAAATTTTAAAATACTCAATCAAAACTTATACATTATTATTTACATTTTCCATAATGATATTTGAAATAACAAATCCATGCAATTTGCACGGGTTAATGATATTAATGATATTAATATGGTTTAATTAACTGACATTAATTTTGGAGTATAGCAAATTAATTCCTTTTCTTAAAGGAATAATGTAGAAACTTAACCATACCAATACGTAAAAAAATTGTAAAACAAATTCCTAAACATGAAAAATCGAATGGGGTGGATTTGAGCATAAAAATATACTTGGAAAAGAAAATGATTTTCAAATTAGCAAAATGAAAAAAATGAAAAAAATGCAATGTTTATGTAAATATTTCACGAATTAAATGAATGTAAATAGTTTTTTTTTGATTAAAACAAATATATAAAAAAATCTAATTTTTTTTGAAAAACCGAGGAAAAAAAATATACTCCGTAAAGCCATAACTTATAATCCCTCCGGCTTGTTGTTTTCTTCCCATTTCATTATAATACTCCTCACATATATTAGAGAAACGGGAATAAAAATAAAAGCCGGAGAGAGTAATACTTAACATACAAAAGATTAAGCAACAAAGTCAATAATTTGTTACTGAGTATATGAGGTCAAAAATTAGACTTAAAAAAACCGTTGAATAAAAAGTGTATAAGAAACACAAACAATAACAAATTAGACAAAACAATAATTAAACTACTAAAATAATAATAATGCGGCGGAACGGTAAATTATATCCTACTCCCAAGAGTAGGGAGTAGGATACTCCTCTTAGGTAGTTATTGAAGAAAAAAATAATAAAAATAAATAAAGAATAACAAAAATAACTACCCACTTATGTTACCAACTTACCACTTCAATTAAACTTCAACCCCTTTAAAATACATAACAAAAACTTTGTCGTTAATTTATTACTACACAAATTTATAAATTGCATATTTTTTTTGGCAAAATTAAATTGGATTATGTGCTTTGTTATGGTCTCAATTGATTTGAGCAAGTCTGCAAATGGAGATACCGACATTCACAAAGTATAAATAACATAATCAAATGTTATATATTGTGAATATGGGGTTTATATTTTATGTATATGTAATTTATAAGTACCGTATATGTAAATAATATTTGTGAATATACATAATTTATTAGTGTGAATATATAGTTATACTTTGTGAATAGTAGTTATGTTCTATTTGGGTATTGATGATCAACTCTATGAATATATTTGTTATTGTTATGTATGTGTATCTGTGAATATGTTCATTATATTGCGTGAATATCGTTATTAATTCGGTGAAGTGAGTTTTATTTTGATAATATGATGTTTAATTTACATGACTTTGTCAATTATATGATGTGAATATGTCAACTATGTAATATGAATATCTCATTGTTATGAATACGCCAATTATATGATGTGAATATGCGAGTAAAATTAAAATAAATGCCAAAATATACCAAATGCGATCTCTAATTATAGAGGGATAAAAATTATGAATAATGATGCAAATTTTATTATTTTTCAATTTATCAAATTTAAGTTATAGAGTTTTTAAAAATCAAAATAAAGGAGGAGTATGATGTACCATACACCTGGGTGTATGGTATAAGAATTGCGGCGGAACAAAGGGATCGAGAGTACAGACTAAATCATTTAGGTTTTAAACATTAGATATTAGGGGCAATTATGGGTTAATGCCTAATGGACTTATCAAAGTAATTGTATTGGGCTTTACCGATGCTTAGGTTTAATTTGTCATTAGGCTCAAATAAATGCTCAATATATGCATGATGTAATATGTGATGGTAAATGTCTAATGTTTTTTTTTTTTTTTGAAGAAACCCATACGGGTTCAAATCATATTATCACGATCAAACTCGAGCAAAGTAACAATGTTTTGAGGTAAGTCCTCGACCCATTCACGCGTACCAACGAACCATGGTATGACGTGAGCTAAAGCATGAGCGACTCGATTACAACTACGCTTAACAAAAGTAAACTCAACTGACTCGAAAGAAGAACATAAAGAAAGAATATCGTCATAAATAAGGAACAAATCACTTCGACCTCGGACACGCTTCTTCAAATCTTGAACTACGCTTAAGCAATCACTTTCCACTTCCACCTTCATCAATCCCTTCCGTCTTGCCACGCTTAAACCCAACAAAACTGCTTCCGCCTCCAAGAGTTGCGGTTCTCGAATGACCTGCTCTTGTTTCGTGGCTGCCCACATCACACTCCCTCCATCATCCCTGCTCACCACACCTAACCCCATCCCCCTTCCTTCCATACATCCTGCATCAACATTCACCTTACACCATCCTACCTTGGGCTTACTCCACACTCCCCCATTTTCGTTCCCCCCTTCGTCCTCCCCTCTGACATGACCCTCACCTCTCATTTCCTCCACCAATTCACCCACCCGTCTTAGCACACCATCCATACTCCACCTCGACCCATCGAAAACCACCTTATTTCTTGCCTCCCATATAGCCCATAGCCCTGTCATAAACTTCACCCTCTCACTGCACCCCAACTCCCTCATTACGGCCTCCACCCACTCCCTCACCCCCTCAAACCCCTCTCCCTTCAAGACTTCCACCCCTAACCCTTCCCAAATCCCCTTAACCCAGTTACATCCCCATACAACATGAAGACTAGTCTCCATGTTGCACTGACAAATCGGACACTCGTCATCTACTCCACTTAGCCTTTTGGCTATATTTCGTTTCGTAGCGATAGCGTCATTGCAAAGTTGCCAAACAAATACCTTAATCCGAGGTAGGACCGGAGCTTTCCATATCTGCCCCCATAACCACTTTTCTCGGGTATAGTCTGACTGCTCCACCATTTCACTACCGTCATCAACTAGCGCCCAATAAGCCGTTCGAACCGTATACTCCCCATCCTTCGTCAGGTCCCAACACCATTCATCTTGCCCTCCCGAGTCATTGCAAAGTTGTCTAATGTTTCGTAGCGATAGCGTCATTGCAAAGTTGTCTAATGTTTTGGACAAGTGTGGTTTTGACGAGTATCTCTCTTAAGACGAATATATCCGTTTTATGATTAAAACGGATTAAATATTATCTATTTATGGGATAAGCTTTTTGTTAATCAATGCAATTTATTTTTGCCTAATCTTTATAATATGACATGTTTTAAGTTTAGGACGGGTTTACCCGTCTTAATTCGTAAACATGAATTTATAGTTTACTTTTGTCTTGCCTTTATTATTTGACCCGTTTTAAGTTTATGGCAGATATATCCGTCTTAAACATAATTTAATGATTTTTATTTATCAATTTCATAATTTAAATGTTTTAAATGAAACATGTTTTAACATTATATTTAGTATATATATTTTATGAAACATAATTTCAAATGTTTTGAAACACATTTTCATGTACTTATCAGGCGTTGATCTGCACTTGACTTTTAAGTTAGTAGGCCGTTTTGGATTCAGTCAGACTCAGTCCATGAGTCAAGATTTATAGGCTTATTCACATTAAACGTAACATTATATTATCTTTTATCCATGTGACCAAGTAGGTCGAGTCGGTTTAAATAAAACTAATCTGGTCATTGCGATTTTGATTAAAAGGGTCACGGATTAAGATCTACATATTTTGATCTTGAAAAAACGGGTCCGCACGAGTTAGATTTATGGTTCGAGTCAAATTTTGACAAATCTACAAAGACGACATTGGTTTACAAGTTTGAAAAACTGCAATAATATCTTATTTTTAAAATTAAAGAAATCGTGCATACAAACATTGTAATTCATGAATAAATCATCAAAAAATTTAATATCATTTGCACATTATTTTTAACATTGAAGAAAATGATTTTTTTCCCGTATTTTTATATGCTAATCTGTTTAGGATATGTATCTAAATAAGAAATTTATTGTTAAATCATCACATTTTATTATGACCGGTATATACAATATCTTAATTACTAATGTAATTTATAATTCATATATAAAAATCTTAAATATGACATAAAATTTAAACATTTTTATATATTTTTAGTTAATAATAATTTTCTAAATAACATCCTGCAATTTGCACGGTTTAAGACTAGTTTATGGGAATAATCTCACCTTTAGTAGGTCTCCTAAGAGACGGATTCTCAATAAATTTATTGGGAGACCAATAATAAATCGATGGTGGAGGTGGCGAAACACGCTCGATATCTTGGTTTCTTTTGTGGTGGGGCATTCGACAAAGGTGATGACTGACATTATTCGAGACAAGCTGTGCAAGCAACTCCAAGGATGACGTGGGGAAATATTGTCTAGGGCGGGTAAGGAGATTCTTTTAAAGATTGTAGCCAAATTCACTCCTTATCTATGTGATGAGCGTTTTCAAAATTTTTGCGAATTTTTGCAATGATCTTAGATCGATGGTGTATCGGTTTTGGTGGGGACATGGCGAAGGTAAGCGTGGGGTTTCGTGGGTTGCTTGGCAAAAGTTCCCATAATCCTTATTACTACCGCATGACAACGATAACCCACTATAACCTCAACACCTACAACCATTCCTATATCCAGGACTCTCTTTCTTTAACAGTTCTCGTGCCTCCAATTATTCTGTACTCACATAACATATATCATAAAATCCTCAGTATAACCACCACTCCATCTCTTCCACATTACCACAAAACAATATACTTCTATATACTTATACACTCATCTCCACGGTCTTAGCTCACAATCCACAAAATATTACACATACTCACATTAGCCTCTCAAGTTCGTCTCTTTTATTACCACAAAACTCATCCTTAACTTGACATGATACTAAGTCCCAAAACTTCGTACTCATTTGTCCCAAGAAAAGGTGTTAAACCACATGTAGTTCCAGTTCAATATCACACATGATCCACAATTCTCTTGCCACAACTATGCCCACCAATGCCTCATCTAAAACAAGATCAAAAGTACTCCAACAACCTCTCACAACGTTGTCCCATTAACAGAATATTACTTTACCATGACAACAACAGAACCATACCCAACTCTCTTTCATATCATCCTCTATACAAACCAATAGGAACATACCCATACCGACACTGGTAAGAAACATTGGGAAACAACACAACGGTCTATATGCCCCGACCGACCACGACAAGAAATAGCAGTAAACAAACAACGATCTATGACAACACGAAAATACTCGTATCACAACACGAATTACCGGTGCACGATTGCACAAAACCACATCGATAGCCATCACAACTTTTACAATCTCATAACACTGACTCAGCACAACTTCCTTGACCACAAGACTTTCTTAAAACTGCTCTACCAGATCACGACGCAGCATATTAGACGGGATCACAAATACCAACCTTATGAATATCATCCATACCATGACTCTTGAGGCCAGAACCTCACACTATTACTTAAAGCTATCATACATACACATACAAGTATAACATATGACGCGGAACACACATATAACGACTCATAACTACCACACCATACCATTACTCGTGAGGTCAGGACCTCATACAAAGATTTACACACCTCATGGACCCATAATCGAATCTAACTAGCCAATCCTGATTACGTATGTAACACCCCCATACTCCAAGTGCCTTACCAGGACCACTCAGGTATAAGGATGCTACCATCTCGGTTACCCGAGGCATGATAATCATATGACAATGAAGAAACATACTTTATTAAATAAGTTTAAGTGATTACATTACAAAACCAACTGAAAGGAACTGTTCTAATAAACACAGCGGAAGACTAAAGACTCTGATATGTGATGACTCCATCCCACTAGATCCCACGCGTATCCAAGATATACACCTTAAACAAATCGCTCACCACCCCGAATGGATCACCACGATTTTTAAAACATTTAAACGGGGTCGGTACTAATCACACAACTTATATATATATCAACAAAGAAGATACACAGATATAGCTTAACCGTCACACATACACACAACTACTCCAATCCCATCAATCTCAATCACCGATCGTCCACCGGACCAGCCACGCCATGGGGGACCGCACCGTTCCCACCTAAGCCCCGCTCATCATACCGAGCGATACCCCTGTCCCATTAATGTGCACATCCCCTTCCGTGGCGGGTTCCACGAAGGGCGAAACTAGGCGTGAAGTCACTCCCGCAAGTGACCCCACTCGGTAGAGAACGCATCTCGAGAACCATCGACAACAATCACAACCACAAACACAAGACAATCATTATATCAAACAACTAAATACAAAGACATCACCAATATCCCATTATGGGACTAATGCGAGTAGGAAATCCTACCGGAAAGCATAATTATCGACGGTCTCTACAATTTTGTATCAAAAAGGCTCTTCTACAAAACCTCCTCCTATCATACAAACATACAAACACTACCGAATCACAATCTACACAAAAACCCTCAAATCCCTAAATTAGGGTTTAACCAAATCAAAGGAAATACAATAAAAGGGTACATAGATCTTACCCTCGACGCAAGGGAACTCAACGGTGCGAACAACGACAAGAACGACCGTCGAACTCAGGAATTGCTAAGAATGCGATTAAGAAGATGGACTTGTTTGCTTTCTCTCTTAAACAGGAATTTAGGTTTTGTAAAAGTGATTTAAAACAATGACGGCTATGTTTAAATACCTTAATCGCATAATTAACAAAACCCGAGAAAACTCTCCGTAAAACCGGACACTCGATCGAGTACCCAAGGTACTCGATCGAGTACCCCCCTACTCGATCGAGTGCCTAAGGCTACTTGATAGAGTACCCCCCTACTCTATCGAGTACCTAAGGCTACTTGATAGAGTACCCCTCTTACTCTATCGAGTACCTAAGGCTACTTGATAGAGTACCCCCTTACTCTATCGAGTACCTAAGGCTACTTGATAGAGTACCCTCTGTCGAAACTTTTCTAAAACGCAACTTACCCTTACTCGACAGAGTAAGGCCTACACGATAGAGTACCCCAAGACTTATAAATACGGAGTATTACAGTCTTCCCTCCTTAAAAAGAACTTCGTCCCCGAAGTTCAACCCATACTCTAAAAACAACCATACTAACTCGACCAAGACACAACAACATAACTAAGAACTCAAAAACTCGACCAAACATAAAACATGAACTCTTAACACCCACTCCACCAACTATGTTTACTTCCTTAACATGACTCACGATATCGCATCCACCACATATATATCTCTCACGACACCAACTTCATACATAACCAACCACCATCCACTAACATTGCTAGCTCCATAATATCATCCACTATCAAATCCAAAATCAAGACACTCCTAGACATCAAACGGAATGTTACATTCTACCACCCTTAAAAGGAACTTCGTCCTCGAAGTTTACTCAGACTCATAACATCATCCTCCAACTGTCAACATTATATAAAATATTCCCACACTCTGAAGCATCACACTACTACAAGCACGGCCATGGCCTTTTATAAGTATTATCCACAAAACAAATCCCTCCTTTACACTACGCTAACACTCTACTTCCAATTATATTACAACATGCACCACCATGAAACTCTCTTTTATCGCCTCCTACTCCTCTTAAGATAAATGTTACGTCCTCGTAACTCACTAATACTAAATCCTAGATATATCTTTTCATAATCCTCATCACCATCGCATGTCAAGGATAACCACCTATAATCTAAACACTCGCCATGCACCTACCCAAGGCTCACTTACTTAAACAACTCTCATACTTCACTTCTCTCGTCACACCACCTAACCTATACCACAAAATCCTTAATTTAACCCAAAACTTCACTTGTTCCCTATTACCGCAACATGACACACCTCTCTATATAAACTACATAAAACTCTTACCACCAAAAGCATAACTCACGATCCACACTTGTTACGTACACTCACACTAGATCCTCAAGTTCCTTTCTTTTATTACCGCAAGCCTCATACATAACTTAACACGACACTAATTACTCAACGCCCTACACTCACTGTCTCAACAAAGGATTATGAACCACCTGCATATATCAGATCATTACTACACATGTTCTACGAATCACTTGCCATTACCATGTCCACTAAAGCCTTATCTAGAACAAGATCAAAATTACTGTAACAACCTCTCACAACCGTGTCCCATCAACAGAATATCACTATACCATGACAACAACAAAAACATATTCAACTCTATTTCATATCATACTCTACCTCATTCTTAACTTAACCTGGTAAAGATAACATCAATAAGCAAGACAACTGTCTACATGTTCAACCAAAACTCACAAAGAACAACGAAAACAAAACAACAATCTATGTATAACTGGTATGCACTTTCGAAAACTCGTATCATAATCATCCCGCCTACTCCACCACAACCGGTGACGGCATCACAACACCGCCACCAACAGCCACACCGTAGTGCGAAAATACCCGCATCACAACACTAAATATCGAGCCCAGATCACCACCCGAGGCACCACAACCACATCGATAGACATCACAACTACATACAATTCCATAAATACTGACTCGGAAATAACCTTTCGGACAAGAAAACTTACTCAAATCCACTTTACCCAATCACAACGCAACATATTATATGAATAAACAGATAAGCATCTCATGAACATCATCTCTACCATTTCACGGAATACACGTGTGTTATTAATACACATAAAATTATAACTAGCCATGTCAAATTAATCAAATTATTACCTTTTTGGATATCATTCAATTAAACTACCGTGTCCAACATATACATTACTGAAACATTCATAAAACGACTTTATAATTATCACACCATACCACTTCTTGTGAGGTCAGAACCTCACACAAACATTTACACATATCATAGACCCGTAATCACAACCAACTAGTCAATCCTGACCACGTAAGTTACCACTCAACAAAGGTTACCTGTTGTCCGAGCTTAACTCGCATGCCCCTCATCACATTCTTCCATTCGCATCACCAAGACCTTCGCCATACATAACCATACCGCTAACACTCATTATGAGAAACCACCTCCTAAGACTATGTCTTATACTTCCTGACAACCATACTTTTATCAATTCAGTCTTTACAAAATCAGCCTCTTTAGAATTGCCACTTTTCTAATATACCCTTACCCTTAACCACTAGTCAAAGACCATAACACTACCATTGTCCGGACATCAAACCTCTTCACTCATCTCTAAACATCATGATTTCTTTTCTATCTTTGGTTAACATCCCAAACAACGAACATCGAATCCATGAACAAAATTACCTCAACATTCTTCCCAATATTTTCCTTAATTGAATCATCATCCATTTCTCCACCAAAATCTCATATCATGTAGATATTCTACTAACTTCTTACTTTCCTTAATTTCTCGAAACTCATTATTAAACATGTTGTCCTGAAGCTCCCATATAACCATTAACTAACATCCTCATGATAATATCACACATTTCGATGATTCCTTACCTTTATATCACATAACTCCGGTGAATATTTTCCTCAGCTTACTTTTATCCTTCTTTTCTCTTTACACTCAATAATACCAATTAATAGTTCAACTCCTTATTCCTTCTAGCTAACTCTTTAGAAATCCGATTACCCCTTCGTTGCTCCAAAACTCAAATTCCATTACTTTCTACCGACATCATCCCACTCTTTCTTACCATGGACCTTCTCTTATTATGCTATCACTCACACTTGCCACTAATCTATCCATAGAATCAACGTTTAATGTTCAAATAATTGCATCTCCCTTTTTACATCTCTAGAAATCATAATTCATTTAATACCGTTAATTACCCAAGGAAATCACACAGTAGTTTCGTCTCTCGATAACACAAATTTCCAAACTCGGTCACTACACCGCAAATCCACGTCGCGACATGTCCCATTAAGTTCGCTATATACCACTATTTCCAAACGACCTTTCATTACATATGTTCTTACTCAACACTATTTCTAACCATCTCCCTCCATAATTTATTATACATCTCAGGTTGCTACTATCCACATCCTTTCTTTCAATCTTTTCATTCTCACGCTCCTTAAACTTACATCATGCCTTGCCCACATTCACTTACATTTTCATTACTCAACATACAATCATGTCACTCATCTCGTCTCACACAACATGCTCTATGCCTCAATTAAGTCTTACTAATCCCAACACATATAAATCATGTCCTCCCCACCGAACTCATACTCATCATAGGTGCCACTCTTTACACCACAAAATTGGGTAACTTACGCGTCAAGACCAACATACATGTAAAACGATGCATAAAGAAGCAAAATAACGCCTTTGAATTAAACATAATATGCAACGAAGTCAAAAGATAAACATATGACCCAAAACAGGGGTCACTAGATCGAGTATCGGCCACTCGATCGAGTAAGGGACTTACTCGATCGAGTAGGTGAAGATCAGAAGCACGTAAAACAAATCACCAGGGCTACTCGATCGAGTAACTAAGGTACTCGATCGAGTGCCCCCTTACTCGATCGAGTACCCCAATTCTCAGCACTGTCCAGTTTTCGTAAAACAGCCATAACTCACTCATTTCTTGGTCGTTTTGGGTGTGTGACCTATCGTTAGAATCGTAAAAGAACAAGCTATCACCTCCAATTGGAATCACATTAAAATCATTTACGCATCTCAAGTTATAACAGTTTAAAGACAACTTTGCTGTAATCAGACGACATAATTATTTGATTTTTACTTCCAAACAACTTAAACAACAACCAAGTTAAACGAAAACAACCCAATACTCATGAAACCAGTAGCCCCAATCACATATTATTATTTTCGAAAACAACGCAACAACATTCATCATGCACTACCCACATGCTTTTATTCTATAACCTTTCGTAAGACAAATCATACTCATACATTACAAATCCTATTCCATGTTACTAACATAACAACACTATAAAATAACTTCCATTATATAACCTACTTAATCCGGAACCATGTTATCATACCACGATGATTCATCTTTTTCCACTAATTCATCCATCATACCACATATTTACCCACCATATACGTTCAACATATTCACCCAAAGACATGTTCAATTCATACCCCTAACCTTCTGTACTTTTACTCAACACGACAACAACAACATGTATACTTACACATCGCTTTATATATATATATATAGACAAAACACTTTTCCTTACGTAATTATAACATGTCAAATTACATGTATCAATAATTATACTTTCATGCTTTACAATCAACCAACATACAATTCACGTCATTATCATCTTTCATCCATCAATTCATACAACATACTACTACATAAATACACACAACACACAATAAGCACATAACGATCCCGACACATATCCCATGGTGACCGGTTCAAAAATGTAGGGCGAGTTCGCGACTTTAGGACGTCTCCCAAGTCTTTGCATTAGCTCCTACAACCTTTACCCCGGGTTCATTTTAATTGACTCCCTAGATTCATTAGATTCATTGGTTACGGGTTTCGGGATCGTCTCTCGATACCATTTGTAACACCCCCATACTCCAAGTGCCTTACCAGGACCACTCAGGTATAAGGATGCTACCATCTCGGTTACCCGAGGCATGATAATCATATGACAATGAAGAAACATACTTTATTAAATAAGTTTAAGTGATTACATTACAAAACCAACTGAAAGGAACTGTTCTAATAAACACAGCGGAAGACTAAAGACTCTGATATGTGATGACTCCATCCCCTAGATCCCACGCGTATCCAAGATATACCGCTAAGCAACTCGCTCACCACCCCCGAATGGATCACCACAGTTTTTAAAACATTTAAACGGGGTCAGTACTAATCACACAACTTATATATATATCAACAATAAGATACACGATGCCTTAACCGTCACACATACACACAACTACTTCAATCCCATCAATCTCAATCACCGATCCCCACCGGACCGGCTCGCCGGTGGGGGACCGCAGCCGTTCCCACCTAAGCCCCGCTCATCATACCGAGCGATAACCCTGTCCCATTAATGTGCACATCCCCTTCCGTGGCGGGTTCCACGAAGGGCGAAACTAGGGCGTGAAGTCACTCCCGCAAGTGACCCCACTCAGCCGAGAACGCATATCGAGAACCATCAACAACAATCACAACCACAAACACAGTACAATCATTATATCAAACAACCAAATACAGCACATCACCAATATCCCATTATGGGACTAATACTGAGTAGGAAATCCTACCTGGAAAGCATAATTATCAGACGGTCTCTACAGCTGTATCAAAAAGGCTCTTCTACAAAACCTCCTCCTATCATACAAACATACAAACACTACCGAATCACAATCTACACAAAAACCCCCAAATCCCTAAATTAGGGTTTAACCAAATCAAAGGAAATACAATAAAAAGGGTACATAGATCTTACCCTCGACGCAAGGAACTCAACGGTACGAACAACGACAAGAACTGACCGTCTGAACTCCGGGAATTGCTAAGAATGCGATTAAGAAGATGGACTTGTTTGCTTTCTCTCTTAAACAGGAATTTAGGTTTTGTAAAAGTGATTTAAAACAATGACGGCTATGTTTAAATACCTTAATCGCATAATTAACAAAACCCGAGAAAACTCCCCGTAAAACCGGACACTCGATCGAGTACCCAAGGTACTCGATCGAGTACCCCCCTACTCGATCGAGTGCCTAAGGCTACTTGATAGAGTACCCCCCTACTCTATCGAGTACCTAAGGCTACTTGATAGAGTACCCCCCTTACTCTATCGAGTACCTAAGGCTACTTGATAGAGTACCCCCTTACTCTATCGAGTACCTAAGGCTACTTGATAGAGTACCCTACAGGTCAGAAACTTTTCTAAAACGCAACTTACCCTTACTCGACAGAGTAAGGCCTACACGATAGAGTACCCCAAGACTTATAAATACGGAGTATTACAACGTAAGTTACCACTTGACAATGAATACCTCTCATCCGGACTTAACTCAGGTGCCTTTCACAACATATTCTCTCATACACACAATTATCACCCCTCCGGCAAATGTAGCCATAACATCAGTACTCAACTTCCAGCGAACACCTCATATATCCACATCTTATACTCCCTCACAACCAAACATACTAATCACCTCCACAAAATCAACCTCATTAGAACAACTAACTTTCCTAAAGTAACATCATCCTCAACCACTAACGACAATACTATGACCGCTCTAGTGACAACAATACGACACCAATACGACAATACGACACCACCATCCTTCATGTGACTGCTCTCTCACTATCACTTCTTTATACAACAGTCTATTTCCTCTTTTGGTTGTCATCCCATATAACGAGCATCCGATCCATCAACAAAATTTTCCTCAACATTATTCCCAATTCTATCCTTTATCGTATCATCACCTAACTCTCCACCAAAATCTCAGATCGCGCAAACACTCTACAAGCTTCTTATTCCCTTAATACCTCGAAACTCACGGCTGACACGTCGTCCTGTTCTCCTATATAACCATTAACTCACACCCTCCAATGAGGTCATGTAAAAATTTCCGTAATTTCCTACTTACTTCCATCCCTCTTTCCCCCTTTTTACTCAATAATACCAATTAATAATTCATCTCCTTTCTCTTTCTACCTAACTCTTTAGTAATTTGTTGATTTTCTCATAGCTCCACAACTCTAATTCCATTAATTCATATCAATATCTTATCATTCTTTCTTATCATTTATCCTCTCTCATCTTGCTTCTCACTCACCCTTGTCACCATCAAGTCTACACACTAATGGTTACTCTTCCATTAGTCGTATCTCCCTTTCGTATCTCTAGGAAACCAAAAAGTTACCTCACACCGTTAATTTCCCAAGGAATTACATACTAAGCTCACCTCTTGATATTCCAAATTCCCAAACTCGACCACTATCTACCCATCGCGGCATAACTCGATCTCACTATACACCATTTGTTTTCATCCCTCTATTACGGCCTTTTCTCACATATATTCTTAACCAACACAATCCTAGCTAATCGTCCCCCTCCATAAATCCTTACGCATCCCAATTTTGCCACTATTCGCATCCCTCATCTCGATCTTTCATCCTCACATTTCTTTACACCCACATCACCCTTGCTCATATATACTTACTTTTATATTACTCAACACACGACTATATCACTCACCATATCTCACAAAACATGCTCTTTACCTTAATTAGCCCACATTCTTCCCTTTTCTTTTTCCACTATCTCTCACAACCACATTAACACATGTCTTCCTTATCCAACACATGTCCCTCATAAGCCGGCATTCTCCCTATCATAGCATTTGGTAAATTACGTATCAAGACCGTCACATATATAAAAGAACGCTTTAAGACCCAAAACATACGTGTGCACATACCCCATGACTCAAAACAAATGTAAGAACATAGCCACCGACTCAAAACAAAGGTAAGAACATAGCCACTGACTCAAAACAAAGGTAAGAACATAGCCACCGACTCAAAATAGCCGCCCACTGAGGTACTCGGTCGAGTACATAGCATACTAGGTCGAGTACAGGATACCCGGTCGAGTAACTATATTACTCGGCCGAGTTTTCGACTCCAGAAGCGAACACAATTGTCACATAGGATTAGTCAGTCGAGTATTAGGAATACTCGGCCGAGTAGCCCTTACTCGGTCGAGTATTACTTTACTCGGTCGAGTACCAACACAGTTCTCAACATCGTCCAGCTTTCGTAAAACAGTCATATCTCACTCGTTACTTGGTCATTCTGGGCGTGTGACCTATCGTTAGAATCGTAAGAAGACAAGCTATCACCACAACTTGGAATAATAGAAATATCATTCCTGGAACTCGACTTATGACAGTTTTAAGACAACCCTTCCGTAATCGGTTTTCATACAAATCAAATTTTCTAAACCAAAACAATTTTGAACATGCATAAGGCAACAACAACCACTCAATACTTCAAGAAACCAGTACATAATTGAACTCTTATCATATCCACATGAAAATTAAACACGACATTCGTATCCTACACATGATTTTCTATCAAAATATACACGTGCACAACTACCCTTTTTAAAAGCCACGTATTAAACATATAACATGCTCAACATACTTCAAGCTCAAGATCTATCATATACAATTTCACAATTCACCTTTCATAAACTACCATGTTCCAACACTGTCACCATTTCATCCAACCACTTCACAATGCTCAAGTTACAAGTATTACACACACACGACTCAAACATACAACATTGACCAAGACTCCCCCATGTGACCGGTTAAAGATCGTAAGGGCCTTAGTGCGACTTCGGGACGTCTCCCAAGTCTTTGTGGTAGCTCCAAACAACTCTCCCCGGGTTCATTTTATTTAGACTCCCTAAGTTCATTGGATTGATTAGTTTTAGGTGCCAGAATCTTCGGCTCTGATACCACTTTGTAACACCCCCTCATACCAAGGTACCTTACCAATGACTACCCTAGCATGAAAGACTGTTACCATCTCGGTTTCCCGAGGTTAGTATATCAAAGTTACCAATTCCAAACAACCTTTATTAAAGTATGAAGAGTTAGTGATTACATGTTTCCAAAATCAAACCAAAGTATAACTGTGAAAGGTCTAACAACTACAAAGAATGCAAGCTAAGTCTTTTGACGGCGGAAGCTAGACTCGAGTGATGACTCCCCATGACTGTCTCATAGCTAAACATCTGCATTCCTGTCACAATCTGCTCACCATCCCCGAATGGATCACCGCAGGTTTTACAAAACAACAACGGAGTCGATCTGCTTCAATCAAGATAAGACAAACAAATAATGTAACCGGCTGATCATCCTCCATAGTAACTGACTACACACCGAAGTGTGTAGCCCTGCCAGATTACCTATCGCAACAGGTAATCCACTCCGCCAGTGGGTGACCGCAGCCCATCCCCACCAAGTCCAGCTCATCAACGAGCGACTAACAATCCTTGTCCCTTAATGTGCACATCCCCTCCCGTGGCGGGTTCCACGGAGGGCGAACTAGGGTGTGAAGCCACTCCCGCAAGTGACTCCACCATAATCACACACATACAGCATCACAGCTGTCACAACACCACAACCATCACAACACGACCACACCAACACCGTCACCACAACACCCATCCTCCGATGATCAGCAGATTACAACAATTATAAAACATATGCAATCTCAATCAATTAACAGTACTGAGTAGGAGAAACCCTACTTTTTCGCAATCCGCTTACGCTGCAATCAACCATACAAATGCATAATAAATACCACATCATCACCTACAACAACAATCACATAATTCCAATCACTACCTGTGAAACCCCATTTCCCCCAATTCATGATTAAAGGCAAACCCTAGAATTAATCATCAACAAACATGGGAATAAAGACTTACCGACGAAAGGATGAAGGATTGAATGCGATTGCTAAGATTGTCCACACATACAAAGAGGAGAGATTGGGAGTGATTAGAGCGTTGTACGTTTGATTAGGTTTTGTAAAATGATGTTTAGAAACTGATTATCGAAATTATATAACCTCTAATTACTCCCGAATCAAACCGCTGAAATATTACTCGCGGGCCGGATACTCGGTCGAGTATAGAGTATACTCGGCCGAATATCCTCTACTCGGTCGAGTATTCATCATACTCGACCGAGTGTTCCTCGGCAGTAGCCAAACAGACTCCACGACACACACTACTCGACCGAGTAGGCCATACTCGGTCGAGTACCAGCCTATAAAATCCGTAGTATTACAGTTTGTCCCGGTTGAAAAATAAAAAATATAAGTTTTTAATTAAATTTTTTGAAAATATTCCAAATTTATCTTATGGAATTACTAATTTGCATTTACTAAAGTTTTTAAACCCTTCTAATTGCAAATTCTCACTCGGCTTATGCATGAATAGATTATTATGTGAGTTTAGTTTATCGACCTATTTTAATGATGTGATTGTTTAGTAAGAGTTTGTAATAAATTATACAATGATATATAATTACTTTCTAGTGTCGCACTTAACAAATACGGAGTATATTTATAATAGACGTAATTTGGGTGAAATTTTCAAGGGACTTGGGTTCAAGCCTTTTAAAGAGCAATTTTGTGGAGTGTTTTTGAGCTGATGTTATGCCTTTTAGACTTCGAGTATGTCACTCTCGATAGCTTATCTTGTATGCGTGGTTTGCAGTAGTTTGATCGATCTCGAGCCAATCTGTGACCGAGTCAATTACGAGGGCTTGTCGACAGGGACGTTTTCAACGCGGGGGGGTTCATGGGGTTCCATTGAACCCCCATTGAAAAAAGATAAAGAGTAATTTAGTGTAGTATTGTATCATTATTGGAAAAAGGGTGTAGTGGTAAAGCATGACTTGTTTTATTTTGGAGGTCATGGGTTCGAATCCCATGACTCCATTTCCTTGTTTTATTTTGGAGGTCATGGGTTCGAATCCCATGACTCCATTTCCCCTTAATTTTTCCTTGCTTTTGAAATTTGGGTTCTAAAGCTTTCTATAAGAAGGTGCTAGGGCGACAGGGTGTTCTGAGGTTTCGGTAACACCCTAATAAAAAAGATAGAAAAAAAGTTAAAAATTAAAAAGTAATTTTCGTTTTTGGGCCAATATCGTAGGGATAAAACCGTAATCAATCTATTATATTTATAATAAAATAAAATATAAAAGATACTAATCCAAACTAAACTATATCTAATATTGCTATTATACAATACGATAATATATACTCCGTACATATCATAACAAACCCATCTTCATCATCCTTATATCATAAGTGTTACCAATTAACAAAAATAAAAGAGAGAATTTTATTGTCAAACCTAAAACGACAAATACTTTACGGAAAATTCCTTTACTGAATTTATAATTGTTAAGGTATGCTCAGTTATATGAACCTGAGAACCTCCGGCTACGTACTACCTCACGCAAGTCATTCGGCAGTAACAAATGATTTATATGAACAAAAAGTTGAATCATTGTCAAGATGGTTGTTGTTTTTGGTGCATATGGTCAAGATGATTGTGAGTAGTGATTTATATGCTACTAGTCAACATGTATTGTTCCACGCTTTCACCAATATCGCACAGAATTATTGCTGTCAAAAAAATATATCGCACAGAATTATACAAAATCCTTCATTTTTTTAAAAAATTTATTATTATCATTATTGATAAATTAAATGATTAATAAGTTCCTAAACTACCCTTTAACACAAATTAGTTTGAAATTTAAATTTTGATTGAGGAAAAACAAAATAAATAAGTAAATTACAATAATATCCCGGGTGTCGCTCAATTTTAGTAACACCCGGTGTCGCCATTTCATTTTCGTTTTATAATAGATTATCTTTGTGTTATTGACTTCAATAATATTTTATGTTGTTAGTTTCATCTACTGTATCAGTATTACAATCAATTTTTGCTATATGTCAGCCAAATTTATCAATAGATATATGGTAATTGTTTTTCCAAAACTTATCCTAAAGACTTAGAATAATCAATGTTATAGCTACATAAATAAGTAATTTACGGTGTTAGTTTACAAAAAAAAAAAAATTGTGTGTAAAATTGAACCCCCGTTGTACTAATCCTAGAAACGACAATGCTTGTCGAGTGGGCTCTGCTTATTTACTGCTTTACGTATAACCATACAGTCAATAATTACCAATCTGACTAAAATAGATATAATAAAGTTGATCCGAATCAAATGATCCGATTTGTATCCAATTTGTAAAAGACCTGAAAAAACTAATTGTATTAAAATGACCCAATCTATCCCAATTCATACCCAAACCGAGGACCGAAAACCACCCAACTCAAATGACCTAATTCAACCCAAATTCTTGCAAATATAAATTGGCGCGATCTGACTCATACCCCACCGATTAACGTGTTTGACATGTCTATTCAAACCTCTACCTTCATAGATTACACAATTATCCTCTGAAATTGGGCGTATTGGCTTGTAACTTACAGCAAGGGGGCGGGTGAGAAATGTTAAGTATACATAAACTACCAGCTTTATTCTCTCCTAGTTTATCTCATATTGTTGATAATAGTCAAATATTCTTCCTAGTCTATAGCCTTGTATATCCTAGATCTTAGCTATTTGTTATTGGTTAGTTAGGTTAACCTAGATGCTAGCTTTCATGTATATAAACATGTAATCGTCATTCACTGCATATACAATAATATACATTCATATGTAAAAACAAACCCTGTAAATTAGGTGAGTGTACTCCTTGAGAAAGTGCCCAACTGGTAGAAATTAGAAATATACCCCGTAAAAACGAAAACAGGACATGTTGGATTGTTGGGTTAGATTAAAAATGTGAAAAAAGGGATTATTCATGCCAAACTGTTTCTATACAAATCGAGAATGAGACAAATTCATCCACCACAGTTTCAATCGATTACCGTATACATTTGAAAAGTATATGTAATTTATTGTAAAATGAAGAGTATAAACATATGAGAGTACATGTACATTGTTGTTTTAGAATGCCGATTTATGATCTTACGATTTAAAACGTCATGATCAATCCCAATAAATTCTACAATCCACCGATAACTTAAATCGACACAATTCAGTTTTTCTAGGATAATTAATTTCACCCTTTTTTGTTTTTATTAAATAACCGTTAATTTTAAACTATGTTTTCACCTTTTTTTTGTTTTTTTATGATCGATTGTCGGGATCACTTATTTAAATAACCGTTAATTTCAAACTATGTCTTCTCAATGGACCACATTGTCATTTTTTTATAGTTCAATGGTTACAAATTTTGTCCGGCTAGAGGGTAAAGATGTTACTTCAAGTAGCGGCTTTGTCTATTTTTTTTTTTTTTTTTTTAAAAAAAATTGCCCTTGTAATCCCGACAATCGATCCTAATTCAAAATCACAGTTACTCAGAATTATGGTAAGTCAAAAATTTTCTTCTAAATAACTCTCACAAGTCTAGGGTTCCTAGGGTTTGTCTAAAATTCTTAGGGTTTCTCCTCTTCTTCGGGGCTCTTTCTCACGATTTTTGATCGTGAGAGAGGTCTGTATGTGTGTTTTCTCTGTAGTTTTTTGTTTTTTCTATGCAGGTACAAAGGATGAGTTCTTTACGCAAGCCAAATCGAAAAGATAAGGGGCTTCTGATTAATAATGAGGCGGTGGAAAATACGGTTTTCGAATGGGAAGAAGAGAGCGGTTCGAGTAATGGCAGTAAAATCTTAGTCGGAAAATTGTGGGCATCTAGGGCTTTGAATGTAAAAGCGGCTATTGACACTATGATTCGTCTCTGGAATCCGTCAAAATCGATCACTGGTAACGTAGTCGATGCCAAAGAGAAGACGTTCATTTTTCGATTCGAAGGGGAAAGGGATAAAGCACGAGTTCTCGAAGGTCAACCATGGCATTTTGAGAAGTTCGTTTGGTGCTTCAATGAACCCAATCGCTCAGGTAAAGTCACGGATGTCCCTCTATATCATTTTCCTATTTGGGCTAGGGTTTACGATCTTCCCATCTCGGGAAGGTCGAGTCAAGCAAATATACGTAGGATAGGTGCGAGTTTGGGGACTTTCATTGAGGCCGACACTAGCCAAAACGCCGAGCTTGATAGGGCAATTAGGATTAGAGTAATCCATGATGTGCAGAAGCCTCTTAAAGCTTCAATCCCTATTAAAATGAAGGAAGGAAAGGTGGTGTACTTTGACGTGAAATACGAATGATTACCTATCTTCTGCTATGGGTGTGGGGTTATGGGTCATGGCGAGAAAGACTGTGAAGATGGTCCGTATGAGGAGGGGGAGCTCCCGTTTGGGGAATGGCTCCGAGCTTCCCCTTGGAAAGTGACAAAGACGAAGGCTGAGGGAAGTGGTAAGGCGAGGAGGGATTTAAATGAAGTCTTTGATGCTGAGAAAAAACGCGAAGCTGAGCAAGACATCTCGCTGATGATTAAGCGGCTCTAATCCATTGCCATTGATCTTAAAACTAGAAAGCACAGGGACAATAATGCGGGGAGGGAACAGGTGGTGGAACAGGAGCCTTGTGAAAAGCAACCCTTAACACCAGCTGTGATGATTGTAGAAGAGGAATGCGTTGATGATGTTGGTATGAGGAATGGTTTAATTTATTTGGACAGGGGGATGAATGTCGAGGAGAGAGGTAGCGTGCAACAGGGACTGGATAAGGAGGGGTCGAAAGATGTTATGGCTATGGGGGAGGGGCAGGAGGAGGGGACTGTGGGTAGGGTCAATGACGTCGAGACTTTGGGCAGGACGGGTGGTGGAGGGAAGAAGAGGGAGTGGAAGAAACAGGCGAGGGTGGGGGGCAGAGACACGGATGTGGAGATGGGGTGTTGAGTGGTGGTAAAAGGAGTCGGGGAGAGGAGGTGGAAAGTGGAGGTGAAAAACGTTCTAAAACTTCTTTTGACGGGGGCGTCATAATACCTGAGGCGGAGGTTGAGGGTGCTCAACCCCGCCAGGCGCAATGAATCTCCTAAGTCTTAACTGTCGGGGATTGGGCAACCCCGACGGTGAGTGCCCTCCGTACTCTCGTACGAAGGGAAGCCCCGGCCATGATGTTTTTATGCGAGACGAAACTTTGTGATCGTGATATGAGGCGGGTCAGGGAGAAATTAGATGGCTACAATGGGATTGAGGTGGATAGCATAGGAAGATCGGGGGGTCTCGCGTTTCTATGGAAGAAAGAAGTTGACTGTAATTTTGTTTCGGCCTCAGTTCATCATATGGATTTCCATGTGCGGGATGGGGAAAAGGAGTGGCGTGTTCTTGGGTTTTATGGTTGGCCAGCTGTTTCAGACCGTCACCTTTCTTGGGATCTTCTAAGGCTTCTTCGTGGTCAGTCTTCGCTGCCATGGGTTTGCGTGGGAGATTTCAACGAGGTTTTGTTTTCAACGGAAATGAAAGGGGGTAGTCGGGCCCAGTGGCAAATGAATAATTTTCAGGCTGCGATTGATGATTGTGAGTTAAAGGATGTTCCTTGGGAGGGTTATGCTTTCACTTTTGATAACGGACAAGCTGGTTCGGCTAATCGACAATGTAGACTGGACCGTGCTCTTTGCTCTGAGGCTTGGCTAGATTTGTTCCCGTATGATAAATTGTTTAATCTTGACCGTGAATGGTCTGATCACGCCCCGGTCAAGTTAGCTTTTGATAGGAGGGAAATTGGAGGCAAGACTAGAAGTCGGTTTCGATTCGAGCAGATTTGGGTAGGGGAAGAGGGATGTGAGGAAGCGGTGATAAAAGGGGTGGAACGTGGGAATGGTGATCTAGCATCCTCTTTACGTGGATGTGCCAAGGAGCTTCAAGCTTGGAAGAAGATCAATATAGGGAAAATTAATAGGGCGTTGGAGGTCAAACGAAGAAACTTGGCGAGACTCAATGAAGGGGACCGATCTGAGGAAGCGGTGAAGCGACGGCGTAAATTAATTGCGGAAATAGCTAGCCTTTATAAACAAGAAGAGCAATACTGGCGACAGAGATCGCGAGCTTTATGGCTACGGGAAGGAGACCGAAATACCAAGTTTTTCCACTCAAGAACAGGGGAGAGGAGGAGGAAAAACCATATAGGGGGTTTGATAGATGATGATGGCTGCGAACATACGGGTGATGATGTAGTTGCACGGGTTGCCAATGGTTATTTCCAGGAATTGTTTACCTCGTCTAACCCTACTGATTTTGACGAGGTATTGACTGGACTCGAGGGGCGAGTCACGGACCGCATGAACCGCTTATTGCAAATGGAGTACAGTGAAGTTGAGATCATTGAGGCTCTTAATCAGATGCATCCTCTGAAAGCTCCAGGCCCGGATGGTATGAACGGTCTTTTCTATCAGTCTTATTGGCAGATTATTGGTCCAAATGTTGTGAGTACGGTTCTTGGAATTTTGCGGGGGAAAACTTCTCCTACTGAGCTGAATAAAACGAATATTGTTTTAATTCCTAAGAAGAAGGCGCCGGACAAAATTCGAGATTTCAGACCGATTAGTCTATGCAACGTGGCTTATAAATTGGTCTCAAAAGTATTAGCTAATCGTCTGAAGCTTTTCCTGGGGGAAATTATTTCGGAGAATCAAAGTGCCTTTACTCCTGGACGCTTAATATCTGATAATATTCTTATTGCTTTTGAATTGTTCCATTATATGAAGAATAGTAGACTGACTGAGGGACATATGGCGATAAAGTTGGACATGGCAAAGGCATACGATCGGGTGGAGTGGAGTTTTCTACATCGAGTGCTAAGGACGATGGGCTTTGACCGTGATTGGATACTTCAAGTGATGGACTGCGTTTCGACTGTCACCTTTTCTGTACTCATAAATGGAACCCCATCTGAAGAATTTCGGCCGTCTAGAGGGTTGCGCCAAGGCGACCCGTTGTCCCCATACTTATTCCTGTTATGTGATGAGGCTTTGTCTAATTTAATAAGGCGAGCTGTGGAGCGTAATGCTCTACACGGGATACGTGTGGCCAATTCGGCACCGATGGTCTCACATCTCCTTTTTGCAAATGATAGTATATTTTTCACTCGAGCTACTATTGAGGATGCTGAGGTTGTGAATAATATTTTGCGGAAGTATGAGAGGGCTTCGGGGCAACTTGTGAGCCTTGATAAGACAACTGTTTTATTTTGCAACGGAGTTGATGGGCGTAGACGAGATGAGGTGGCCGCTGTGTTGGGCGTGGTTCAGGTGGAAGAGCAAGCTCGTTATTTAGGCTTGCCCACGGTAATTGGTCGGTCAAAAAAAGTAATTACGGACATTATTCGTGACAAGCTCTGCAAAAGACTACAAGGATGGCGCGGGAAAATTTTGTCTAGGGCGGGTAAGGAGGTTCTTATAAAGGCTGTAGCCAATTCGCTCCCTACCTATATGATGAGTGTTTTTAAAATTCCTGCGAATTTTTGCGATGAGCTGAGATCGATAGTGGCCCGTTTTTGGTGGGGGCATGAGGAGGATAAACGTGGTATCCATTGGGTCGCTTGGAGGAAACTGACTCGGCCTAAGGGAATGGGTGGGATGGGCTTTCGTGACTTTCGGCTCTTTAACCTCGCTTTACTTGGCAAGCAAGCTTGGAGATTAATCACTAACCCGGATAGCTTATGGACTCGGATTATGAAAGCGAAGTATTTCCCGGATGGAGAATATATGACAGCGGCTTTGGGTCACAATCCTAGCTATACTTGGCGTAGTATTCTTGAAGCACGGTCTGTTATGGAGCAGAGGTTGAGGCGACGGATTGGGGACGGGATGGACACGAAAGTGTGGGGTCATGCGTGGGTTCCAAATTCACAGACGGGGCGAATTATCTCAAAATCTATTACGGAGTATTTTTAGTTTATTAAAAACCTTTTCCTATATATTTGAAAACGTTTCGTTCTACTCAATAAGGAATATATAGAGTATTTATTTATTGCTTTATAAAAAAAGGAAATATTTATGTTCTCGTGAAATTATAATACGAGTTTACTCAAAAAAGTTATTAAATGGTTACTAAGGTGAAAAACGAAAGCAATATAATACTTGAAAATTAAATGGAAATCACAATATGTACTGTGGACAACGAAACAATAGTTATCAAAACAGTAGTTAGTGTACAGGCTATCCTAAAGTCCTAAACCATGTGCTGAAATTTCATTTTATGAGATATTGAAGGCTGTCAGAATTTGAAACCCGACCTCGTGATCACTTGGCTCTGATACCATTTTGGATGAACCATTTCAACCAAAATTTTAAAGTGATGATTGTACTATTATATTTATATCATATTAGCTTCAAATTTTCATTTACTAAATTGCTATAATGAGTTAAAAAAATGTCTTTAATTTATGATTTATAGGTAAAACGGTTTACATAAGATTTGGTAGTCATTTGATCATAGTTCCAATGATATAAACATTTTGGGATCATGAATCTTGTGAATGTTAATCCGAGCAACCCTACAAATTTAAAAATCACCTGAAATTTAAGGCTAAAACTTGCGTGACTCGCGACTTGACTTATATATATATATAAAAAAAAATAATTATGCTTAATAAATTTAATATTAATGAATCATTTATATGCTAAAATAATAAATCGAACAATGACTAAGAATAAGTATTAACTTTAGAGCTAGTATACGCATTCTATTATAAAAAAAAAAAAAAAAAGATAAAGCAATGACCACATTTGATGTTTCTTATAATTATTCGTACGTGCTCGAGCTCAATCTTTTCTGCATCGATTCGAACGTATGACTAGATGTGCATTCCGACTCAACCCGTATTATTAGCCAGTTTGACATGCAAAACCGCATCCCAATGCCATCTTATTATACTTAAAATATGCTAAATAGATAGTAGAAATACGAGCCTAACAATGCCTAGGACGTTCTAATACAAACTAATGAGTATGTAACATGTAAGGAGTCGTTAGATTTGTAGGGGTAGATTAGTAATCTTCATTTAAATCCGGCTATATAAATAAGAGGCATGCATGCACATGCACTCTCACATATTTATAAACTTAAAATCTATTTCCACAAATTAGGTCACAAATAATTAATCAAGAAATGTCATCTCTTTCTGTTATTTGCTATTTGTACTTCATAATAACATTACTAGTATTTATTTCTTTTGCTGATAAACAACAACTTAAGCAAGATTACATTGTATACTTGGGAGCCAAGATTAATGGATTAGAAAGAAACTTGTTAGCCAAGCAACACATCCACCTTCTTCAAAATGTTTGTGCTACTAATGAAGCTGAATTCAATCATATACGTAGCTACCACAGAAGCTTCAACGCTTTCGCCGCTAAACTCACTTTACAACAAGCTTCCGCTATTTCTGGTACTAATCGTTCACTTGATTCTTTACGTTTTTTTTTTTCGTGATAATATGATATAAATGCAAATAAATTTATATCTTATAGTAATTTTCCATAGCTTCCTAAATATTTACGTCAAAGTTTGCAAATTTTGACCATGAATTCTTAAAATATTAAATGGGAACATCATGTAATTACGGGGAATATTATTCTAATTCTATATGATACGGAGTATAACATACCATACATATTCTCACCATTTTCTAAACCTATTGCATCTATAATGGATCAAATTTGCAGAACGGGAAGACGTGGTCTCGGTTTTCCCAAGTAGAAAACTTGAGATGTTCACGACACGATCATGGGATTTTGTCGGGTTGACGTCTATTGCGAAGCGTAAGACAAGTGAAAGTGAGATAATTGTAGGAGTATTGGACAGCGGGATTTGGCCGGAGTCGGAGAGTTTTAACGACAGGAAGCTACGTCCACCGCCTTCTAAGTGGAAGGGTATTTGTCAAACTTCCGCCAACTTCTCTTGTAACAAGTATGTATTTTCATCCCTTTTAAATTTATTTTCCTGTCTAATAATGCACGGTATATTCTAATATCCCTTATTTTATATTTTCCCGGATGGTGAATATATGACAGCGGCTTTGGGTCACAATCCTAGCTATACTTGGCGTAGTATTCTTGAAGCACGGTCTGTTATGGAGCAGGGGTTGAGGCGACGGATTGGGGACGGGATGGACACGAAAGTGTGGGGTCATGCGTGGGTTCCAAATTCACAGACGGGGCGAATTATCTCACCGTGTGGGCCGGGAAATGAAGGAATGCGGGTTGGGGAGCTGCTGCGGCCGAATGGGTTTGAATGGGACGAGGACAAGCTCAACTTTTTCTTTCTTCCTTTCGAGCGAGAGCGAATCAGGAACATTCGGGTTAGTCCAAATAGGCCTCGAGATATATGGTTCTGGGGGTTGGAAAAGGATGGCATGTATTCTGTCAGGAGTGCATATAAGAGGCTAGCTGGGGATGATGGCGACATGGCTACTAGCTCGGATGGTGATCGTGGTAGACAACTGTTGAATAGGCTCTGGAAATTTTCGGTTTGGCCTCGGGTAAAGCTCTTCTTTTGGCAACTGTGTAGTGAGGCACTAGCTACAAGGGCGAACATCGCAGCGCGAATAGGAGGTGAGTACTCTTTATGTCCTTTATGTCATTCTTTTCTTGAGTCGAGTCTTCATTTATTCCGGGATTGTGGGGTTGCACAATGGGTTTGGGAGGGCCTTGGAATTGAGGGAGTGATTGACCACCGAGGGAGTGATGTGAAGGAATGGGTGGAGGCATGTTGGACGGACTTTTGTGTGGCGGAATGTGTGAAAATGATAGTGGGATGTTGGGCGATTTGGGAACATCGGAATAAAGTTATCTTTGACAACATTACAGTGGAGCTCGAGCTCATCATCATGCGGGCTAAGGACGTTATACATGAGGGGGTGGGGGAATGTGATGACGGGGTGACTGGGGGGAGAAAGAGCGGGTTTCGAGGGGAAGGGGCGTGGCCGAGGAGGGATGGAAAGCACCACGAGTTGGGTACGTCAAGATAAATGTTGATGCAGGGGTTAAGGAAGGAGCGGGGGTCACCACGGGTGTTGTTTGCCGTGTTGGGAGGGGTGAGGTACTTTGGGGGTTGGCGGTTGGTCGAGTGCAACAATGGGAGGTTCATGTGGCGGAAGCTTGTGCGGTGTTGGATGGATTAGAGGAGGCGACGCGGCGCGGATTTCAATTGGTTGAGGTGGAGAGTGATTGTCTACAAGTCATTGAAGCTATTAAAGGAAAGAAGACGGGGAGGAGCATGTTCTCGTTGCTTATTGAAGACATTCTTGCTTGTAGTGCTCATTTTCAGTCGGTCATTTGGTTACATGTATCTCGTCTAATAATTGTGTTGCTCACGCCTTAGCTCATTGTAATCCAAGTGTGTCGGGTCGAGTTGTATGGGACGATGGTTTACCATTGTCAACAAACGCTGTTGTATGTTTTGATCGTTTATCTATTGAGTAATGCCTTTGGGCATTTGCATTCAAAAAAAAAAATCACAGTTACTCAACGGATACCCTTCTCAAAGACTACTTTAAAACCCGAGACCATCAAGGAATTTAAGGCGTTATAATGTTTTCCATGAAATTAAATAGACCGATTTTTTTTATTTTCATTACTACCCCAAACTCGTCAACATTTTCTATCAATCGAGACATGTTGGGTTAGATTAAAAATGTGAAAAAAGGGGTTATTCATGGCAATCTGTTTCTT